>NC_059074.1:105715236-108215236 GCF_020497125.1 Mauremys mutica
CAAGATGGAATTAATGAGCCAAAGGAACTTTAATATAGATTTTTTTAAAAAAGACTACAGAGTTAGGTAAAGAATAGGTGATGGTGTCTTAATTTTTTTTTATTATATCTGTTGAATACTGTGCTTTCCACAAAACCATATCTGCAACTGAAATACCTTATATGAGATGATGACATACTCCTTTTTATAATACTTGAAGTTTTAATAATAGATGGGTTAAATAAAAGTTAAGGATCTAACACTGACTTTCTTCTTACTAGAGAAGTTCACATTTCAGCCCTGATCTTGCAAACCCTTTATGTATGTTCTTAGCTTTATACATATGAGTAGTTCCTAGAGGAGAAAGTAAGCCAGTACGCCGTACCAGACCAGACCAGCTTCACCAGGCTGGTGCTTTAAAGGGCCTGGCGCTCCCTACAGTAGCTGGAGCCCCAGGCCCTTTAAATTGCCTCCCGGGCTCCGGTAGCCGGGCTTGGGTGATGCTTTAAAAGGCCTGGGGCTCCTGCCACTATGGGGAGTCCTTTAAAGTGCTGCTGCCTACCCTGGGGCTCAGGGCTCTTTAAAGTGCCCCCCCAAGCCCTGCTACCGCTACCCCAGAGCTCAGACAGTGATTTAAAGGCCCCAGAGCTCTGCTGTGGTAGCAGCAGCCAGAGCTCCATGCCCTTTAAATTGCCCCTTAGCCCTGGGGCTTCCAGCCACCTCTGCAGCTGGGAGCTCCAGGGAGTGATTTAAAGGCCCTACCTCTTCTGGTTGAGGCTATGCCTCTGCTCAGGACTCCAGTGTACTGGTAAGTTCTCCAAGTTACTTTCACCCCTGGGAGGTCTGCTGAGTATGATTCAGGGAAAGGATAATATTTAATACAGAACCAGGGTTGGAAAATCATTAAACAAAATTGTAGGTCAGATGCTCAGCTGGTATCAAAGAGTGGAACTCCACTGTTGTCTAGAAAGTAGCACTAATTTCACTTAGTGAGGCTCTAGTCCTGCATTTGCAGGCTGGAAATTTAACTTAAGTCTTAAAAACCCCAAAACTTTTTGGTGTGGGAATAATCCCCAGGCAAAATAAGAAATGGAAATGTTACTGGGAGGGACTGTTATGGTCTCACTGTGTCTGCAAGACATCAGTTTCTGCCCACACAGAAGGAAGGGGTACAGGAAGGAAAAAACAACTTTAAAAACTTCCTTATGTGTAGAGAGGAACAAAATCATAGACTGCTTGTAGAAATGGAATCTGAGGGGGAAATAGAAAATAGCTATTCTGCCCTCTACATTCCCCTCCTAACTGCAGCATGATTTTGTATCCAAGATACTTGAAGCAGTAGAAACTCTCCCACTGCAGTTTTTTCATTAGCTATGCTATGAAGTGTTATGAAAAAAAATCCCCACCAGCTGAAGAGCTAAAGCATTTATCATAATAAAGAGAGAACAAATTAAAATAGTTAACTAGAAGAACAGATACAAACTTCCTTTTTCCACAAAAGGAAATTTATATTTTCCCAAAAGGTACTTCTAGAAACACATGCATATAATCTTACCTCTTCTGAGAGTTTCTTGTTAGAAAAATTCTTACACATTCTCAATGCAGTAAAGGGGGAAGTGTTTTTATTTATTTTTAATTTTTTTTGCTGCACAAAGATAGCAAATTACACACATCAAATTAAGTGCCTAAATATGGGGAAAATTTAGGTATCTGCTATGGCCTGAGAAAGCTTGCCTGCTGCATATCTCCTAATAACGAGAAAGTAACAAACTGGGGAGCGGGAAACCGAAAGGGAGTGGCAAAGAAGACAAACAGAGGAAAAGGCAGTAGAAACTCTATTGAGAGTTTCAGGTCAATATCTATTTTATATTAAAGTACTTGTCCTAAAATGTGGACTCACTGAGTACCATAATCATATGCTCCACACCTTTAAGCTACAAGTTCAATTACAACATTAGGGCTCAGTAACTTTAAAGGTCTATATCCACAAGTGTGGGACTCTTTCTTTAATCACATTCCCATCCCACTCCCACCCACACCCATATTGTTTCTTGCATTTTTATTCTACTCCCACTTGCAAAAACCTTAGATCCCACAAGATAGACAGATCCCGCTCCCCCCCCATGCCACTAAACAAAAAAAGGTTGGTTTTTATATATAAAGTATTTTTACACTATTTAAGCAAGAGTTGTTTGTGACAATTTTTTCCACTCAAAGAATAAAACAACTCTTACTTAAATAGTGTAAAAAATACTTTAACTCCAGTTATAATAGACTTCAAATCTCTTTATATTCCTTGCTTAAATTTAAGTATTAAAACACTTAAAAAAGAAAATCTTGCTTTAACTTGCTGAAATTCTATTTATGACAAAATGACAAGAGATTTAGTGATTTCCTGCATATTACCACAGTCGGTTTTTTTCCCACCCAATCAGACCTGCAACAAAGTACATTTTACCTGCTCCCATTATTATGGCTGTGGGTCCTGTGAGACCCACAGGATCCTAGCCCTGCTGCAGGGCTCTGCTCCTCACTTACTCTCCTTTAATAGCAGCTGGATTTTCTTTAAAAAAAAAAAAGAGGCAACCAGTCGTGTTGTCACTGAAAAATATTTTTAAAATCAAAGCCAAACGTTTTACCTCAATTTGTATTTAGGTTTGTTTCCTTAGGACTTAAAGCCATCTAAACATCCAGTGAAATTGTTTATTTTTATTGACTTTTATAGCTTGCCTACCACCATAGCAGAGCAACTGACAACATTAAGAGAAAGCAAGAGTAGAAAATACAAACAACTTTCTAATTGAAAATATAAAGGCTAAATATGCAAATGAAGTAATGCATATTTGTAAAATATTCAAATGCAGGCATTGCATCACTTGTCTAAAATCTGCAGATTTCTCCATCTTCAGCCTTAACAGATACTGGTCTGATCTGTACTCTTCATTAAGAAGGAAAAACTCCCATTGAACAATTCAGTTTTGCTTCCTTTTACAAAGGACAAAAATACCAGTTACTACTTATCTGAAAACAGCTCTAGGGTGAAGCAGCTCGAGCCTGTGAAAGACTCTCGGGAGCTGATTTTCAGAGCTGGTCTCCACTTATGTGTAAACTCCAGATATTGGTAGTTAAACATCTATTTGTACCCATAAATCAGTTAGCCTAACTACTACTATTTTTATCCCAAATTCACTGCAGACAGAAAAATTTGGGTCTTATTATTTGTGGGTGCAAAACTGCATCAACAAAATCGGAGGCTGGGTGAGGCCAGATTGAATATCAGGCTCAATAGGTAGGACTTTTTAAAGTGCTCAGCGTTGGCCTCTCTCTGCTCTCACTGAAGTCAGAGAGAGTTTTGCCATTGACTTCAGTGACAGCAGAGAGAGGCCAATGCTGAGAGCTTTAGAAAATCCCATGTTACATTTTTATTAAGAGACTGACCATCTTTATGTCTTTTCTAATTTTATTATGTTTGTTGCCATTATCATAATTAAGTAGTTTATAATCTGATTTATTAACTCAGAACTTATTAACTGGAAAAAATCAAAAAGTTAACTCAGCAGCCAAATAAGACCTATAATTACATTCTTTTAGCAAGATGATTACCCTTTTGAATGCCTCAGGACATAGAGCAAACAATAGATCCAGAGAAGGGGAGCCACTGAATAACTCCACATATGTATGCAGAATGTCTGGATGTACTGTTTACAAAAGTATAACTTAATTTTGCTAGATCCTAAGACTATGAGTGTATTAAAACCTTTAAAGCCAATCACTTTAGAGATGGTTTTAAAAAAATGCTATAAATTAGGGATAGAGAAAATTGTGGGTTCTTTTTTTAATTAACCACACAGCCTTGCTTTGTGTCAGGTGATGAATACAGATCAGGTGACAGGCCAGTGATGGCATGATCTTTTCATCTCACAAAGGTCTTGCTAACATGTCCTGCAGAGAAAAGGTATGCTTCAGCTAACAGGGATGCCAGAGTGTGGGAGGCAATCTGACCAACTATCCATGCCCTGTCTTGAAGTGGATTCCATTATATACACAGTTCACAATTTGGTTCAGTGGCTCTCAGCAACCTCACTATACAAATTGTTCCAGTGCCTCTGACTTCCCCCAAACATGTAAATTGCTGATCTCCATGTCATCCCTTTTTAAGTGATATGTGGATGCTACATATGTAGCCTACGCTCTTCCTCGCTACAATAACATTGCTAATGGCTACTGCTCTTCTGGCAGGTTGGGTTAAGAACGAGAGAGTGAAGAGTTGTGCAGCCTTATCACTGATGACAGGAGCAGAGTGCCAGGCTCTGAAAGAGAGACCACAAGGAGCTGCAGTGCCAGTCGTGCTGAGATGCACGTAAACTCCAATTAACCACTCCAGTTAACTAAGGGTATGTCTGTCTACACTAGAGCCAGGTAGACAGACTCATTCTAGTTTTGCTGGAGGTAGCATAATAGCAGTGTGGACATTGCTGCATGGGCAGTGGCTTGGGTTAGCCACCAGGGTCCAAGCCCGCCTAGCTCAAGCTCCCAGCTATGTGGCAATATCCACACTGCTATTTTTAGTGAACTAGCTAGAGTGCTACTAGCAGAAGTCTGTCTACCCAAGCTAAGAGGCCGCACTCCCAGCTGCACTGTGGACATACTGTTGACCAAAACTCAAGGTTAACCAAAAGATCAGTTATGCCCCCCAAGATTACCTGTGTGATGCTAAGAATACCCACAAGGCAAGAAGGAGATCAAATGTGTTCCGAGAAGGCAGGGTTGTTCCCAAAACCAGCTCCATTTAAAACAGGGGCCTCCTGGTCTGATAAACATGTGCAATCAGAGATTTCACTCAACTTAATAAAATCACTAGAAATGACATGTCATAGGTGTTGTAATGATGCTCAATCTGCAATATGGTAACCCCCTATTAAACAGAGAGATCTGATTACTATGTCCTATATATTGTCTTTAAACAAAAGCACACTATTGTAAATATGAGAAATAAACCAATAATAATTGCATGGCAAGGATTTGTAAACCTGTTAATACTTTCTAAATAAATAAATAGTAAAACCAAATTGGTGCCTCAACACAATCTCCTTGTGTATCAGTCGCCTTAAACTATTAAATTCCACAAGGTGTAGGCTGAGGGAACAGCTTCTAAGAGCAGTAAGGCTCTACCAGTTGTCTGAACCCCTGATTTTGCATGTCCTTGAGATAAGTGGGGTTCACCTGTATAAAGTTTTGGTTTATTTTTCCAGTTCTGGATATTTGATGATATTGCCGTACTTCAAAAAGGGGGTTATGTTTGTTTAAATGTATAGTCTTTCTACTCATTATGAGTGGAATTCACCTCTGCATGGATCCAGAGCTCCAAAGGCCTACCAATGTACTATTTAAGCCACAAAAAATTGTTTGTTCTCTACATAGTGGTGAATTTCACCAGTTCGTTGATGCTGGGATTGAGATTCATTGTATCCAGACACTTACAATCTGAATGGACTTGTATATACATCTAATCAATCTTGAAGATTGCCCTATCCCTTGTAAAATAAAATCTGTTCAATGAAGTATAATCAAAATTCCAAAAAAGGGGTCTGGATGAGGGGGAAGGATGTTTTATGTCCATGTAGAGATTATAATTGATTGCTGGAATCTAGACTAAATCAGTTTTACAGCTGAGAACTGACATGCATGCAAGTCAGGAAATTCTAAGTTAGCAACAAAAACTGTGCCCTCTTGCACATTTTTATTTTCTATTACTGTACCATAAGTGACAATAACTTTTCTGCCTCATAATGTATGTATAAGCTGTCTGAATTACTGTTGCTTTGGAAATCTAGCTATATAACCATACATATTTGTATGTATAAAACTTTGTATTTAATTTCCTTATAAAACAGGGGGAGGGGAATGTTGGGAGAGAAAAGAAAACAACTTTTAGCACACCTATTTCAATGTTCTCACGTTTGTGAGTTCACATACTTGACTATGTGATCATTGAAATAAGTGCAGCTGTGTATTTCATTGCACAGACTTGGCATGCTGTACAACTCGAGCTAAGCATCAGCATATTGTTAATAAATCAGTAAAATATCATGTACTGGGCAAGAACAGTATGCAAGTTTTTACTCATTTCTAATCCAAATGTTTTCAAACTTGGCAGAGTACTCATTCTTCAGGGGACTATGAATGTGCCAAGTTTTGAATATTTCAAGAAAAACTATGTCTGTTTGAGTTATCCAAGAGGAAAAAAAGGGAATATAATAATATAGTGAAAAATATCATTTTAAAAACTGAAATTTAGCTTAATGGATTGTCTAAAATCTTTTCTAACAAATTTCTCCTGTAGGCTGAGAATAAACATACATTTCAGCACAAGGAATAGTTTATTCAAAATCAGAAAGCTGACTGTCAGACCCTGTCCTTGAGTTTCACTTATGGTGTCTTTCAGAAATGTTTGCAATTTAAAATCACTGTTAAGATCACTGTTAAAACTACTTTCCCCACCCTTTTTACAATGATGCCACTCTATTTGCTTTTAATATGTTGGCTTTTATATTGCAAATTTGATGAACTCGTTGTTTGTTGATACAATTATTATTACCCAGGATCGTACCCTGATTCAGCTAAGGACTTCAGCGTGTTTTTAACTTCAAGCCTGTGCTTACTCGTCATTGAAGTCAATGGGATTTCAGCATATGCTTTAGTGCTTTCCCTGTAGGGTTTTGGGGTAGTTCTTTTTGTTTTTTAGTATCTTGATGAGGAAGGACTCTTAAAATTATTATTTGCTTAAAATTTATACGCAGAATCTTAAAATAGAAGTGCCTTATTAGGCATAGCTGTATTACCATTACCATGATCCTGTAATTACACTAGTAGGCTATGCATAATTGCCCCACTATTATCTTGTGCTTCTCACATCTGTCTGACTGTATTCTCTTTTCCATTTTATACTTGATTGTAAGCTTTCTGGGGCAGGCTCCATCTTTTCCTGACGTGGTTGTCAGTACCAACCTCCCTGGCTTTTCTGATTCTGACTGAGGCCTCTAGGTATAACTGCAATTCAAATAAATAATAAAATAAACAGAAAAATATCTTTAAACTTTTAACTCCCTCCCAACTCATTAAAATACTGGTGGAAAAAAAATACAATATCATAGAATATCAGGATTGGAAGGGACCTCAGAGGGTCATCTAGTCCAACCCCCCGCTCAAAGCAGGACCAATCCCCAACTAAATCATCCCAGCCAGGGCTTTGTCAAGCCTGACCTTAAAAACCTCTAAGGAAGGAGATTCCACCACCTCCCTAGGTAACCCATTCCAGTGCTTCACCACCCTCCTAGTGTAAAAGTTTTCCTTGATATCCAACCTAAACCTCCCCCACTGCAACTTGAGGCCATTACTCCTTGTTCTGTCATCTGCCACCACTGAGAACAGTCTAGAATCTAGATCTATCCTCTCTGGAACCCCCTTTCAGGTTGTTGAAAGGAGCTATCAAATCCCCCCCTCATTCTTCTCTTCTGCAGACTAAACAATCCCAGTTCCCTCAGCTTCTTCTCAAATCATGTGCTCCAGACCCCTGATAATTTTTGTTGCCCTCTGCTGGACTCTTTCCAATTTTTCCACATCCTTCTTGTAGTGTGGGACCCAAAACTGGACAAGGTACTCCAGATGAGGCCTCACTAATGTTGAATAGAGGGGAATGATCACGTCCCTCGATCTGCTGGCAATGCTCCTACTTATACAGCCCAAAATGCTGTTAGTCTTCTTGGCAACAAGGGCACACTCTCTTGACTCAAAGCCAGCTTCTCGTCCACTGTAACCCCTAGATCCTTTTCTGCAGAACTGCTGCCTAGCCATTTGGTCCCTAGTCTGTAGCAGTGCATGGGATTCTTCTGTCCTAAATGCAGGACTCTGCACTTGTCCTTGTTGAACCTCATCAGATTTCTTTTGGCCCAATCCTCTAATTTGCCTATGTCCCTTTGTATCTTGTCCCTACCCTCCAGGGTATCTACCACTCCTCCCAGTTTAGTGTCATCTGCAAACTTGCTGAGGGTGCAATCCACACCATCCTCCAGATCATTAATAAAGATATTGAACGAAAAAGGCCCCAGGACCGACCCTTGGGGCACTCCGCTTGATATCAGCTGCCAACATGACATGGAGCCATTGATCACTACCCGTTGAGCCTGATGATTAGCCAACTGTCTATCCACCTTATAGTCCATTCATCCAGCCCATATCTCTTTAACTTGCTGGCAAGAATAATGTGGGAGACCGTATCAAAAGCTTTGCTAAAGTCTAGGAAGTCCACTTCTTTCCCCTCAGCCACAGAGCCAGTTATCTCATCAGAGAAGGCAATTAGGTTAGTCAGGCATGACTTGCCCTTGGTGAATCCATGCTGACTGTTCCTGATCACTTTCCTCTCCTCAAAGTGCTTTAAAATGGATTCCTTGAGGACCTGCTCAATGATTTTTCCAGGGACCAAGGTGAGGCTGACTGGCCTGTAGTTAATAATATTCCCCATATATTCCCTAATATAAACTGTGTTATAATATTCCCTATGTTCCTGGTTTAGAACAATTTTCTATCTAAAATTATTCCAAAATCAAATGTTTAAAGCTTAGATTGATTTTGATTTCCAACTCTTTGCTTGTTTGAAAGTGGACTGCTCACAGACAGCAATAATACTCAGCAAGATAATGACAAAGTAGCCCTTTAATTGGGACTAGCCATAGTTAGAAGAAACTATTAGCCGATTCTTATTAATCTCATTGTGATTGCGTTTATACTGAACTACTGAACAACAGGAAGAAAATTTAGGGAATCGACTTACAAAATAACGTGAAGAAGTGATATTGAGTCTGAGTGACAGCAAATCTGACCTGAAGACATTCCTGTATACAAATAAGTAATGGGCACCTTTTGACAAGACAATGATCTCAGTTTGCAGGTTACTTCTTTCATGTCTCCAGTGTGCCCAGTAAAAGAGGGCCACCTGACTAGACCCAGAGATGTATGCAGAATATCTGGATATATTGTTCACAGGCCATATATCCAGAACAATTCAAAGAGCTTTCCTGAAGTCAGCCAGAGTTTCAAAATGGGGTCTCTAATTTTGCAATGCAATTTTCCATTAAAATAACTTTATGTATGCAGCTAACAAATTATGCACTACCAACAGTGTTCCTTATTGGAAAAGCATGTGCAGTTTAATATGAACGTGATAACTTTTCTCTATATTTTAAACCATAGAACTATACGTTAATTAAGCTGCGGAATGTTTTCCTCTTCTATAGGATGGTTAACAAATCTGTGTTAAATTCTATAGGTTCATAAATTAATTTGTATATTGGTTTCATTCCTATTATATTCTATAGAACTTTTCCACAAAGATGAGGAGGAAATTCAACCATTTGTATGTGCAAAATAGAGTGCACAGACTTGTGTGTGCAAATCACAGTGCTCACAGAATTGTATGCTGGAGGCTGGCCTAATGTTCCTTTGAAAATTTGAATTTGTATAAACAGAATCACTGTAGGCACCTCCGGACTTGAAGGTTACAGTTATTTTGTGCCATCAACCCAATTCAGTAGTGTTTTTATGGAAGGAATGTAAATAATTATGTACACTACTGAAATTAGAGGGTAAATTTAGGTAAGGTAAATGTAATAATCTGAGTTGGAATTTGATCAGGATTTGAAAGGAACTGAAGTGAATGTTTTCTTTCAATTGCTGGTTTAAGCTCTGTTTTATTCTTCAAAGGTCTCATATTCCACAATGGCATTTTGCGATAAATTATTAAACATTTTAAAGTGACAGACTATAGAAACAACAAAAGATGTACTAAGGTCTTTGTGCTGCAAGCTGCATATTGTACCTTGTTGTACTAAATTAGTCATACAGCATTTGGTTTCTTCTAGCTTTAAAAGGTGGGAAACTTGCTCAGTGAAAAAGAGCAACTGACTTCCAGGAGCAGTTAATAAACTCAAGCTCAAAGGAAATACCTGATGTTTACTTACAGTAACAACAATTCTTTCTCCATGTGCCACTTCCACAGATACAATCAGAAAATGTTCTCTGAGCTAACAATTCCTTGGTCAATAGGAGAAGGGTCTTAATATCAGATGTTTCTGTAAAGGGTCCTAAACTCTGGAACTCAAATCCACAGATGCTCACTTTGGTCCCACAGAACTCTGATTTGCTGACCATCATGATGCTCTGATTTGCTGACCATCATGATGTAAGGGTCTAAATGAACTGAATGAATTCTCCCCTGACAGCTAGCAGGGACGGGGAGAGACTTCCGGAGCAAACTGTATTTACATGAACACATCTACTCTGCTTAGATATCCTGCAGATAGTGCTGTTGCTCAAAATTATCAACTTTGGCTGGTGTTGGGTTACAAATCACTTTAGTACTGAATGCAGGGATAGTGAAATGGTGTTACCAATATTGTTAGCATAAATGAGGGGGTCACCATCAACTGAAAGAACCTTGTTTAAACCAGGGGCTTGAATGCCAGAACTCTGTGAAATTAAGGGAGGTGGGGACAGGTATCCTAGCCAGGAGATGTGGCCACTCCCCCAAGGATTCTCCCAGGACTGGTTTAATCAATTTATCCCCTTCCTTTCTCCTCCCCCACCCTCTTTTTGCAAAGAAATAGCTAAATAGGCTTCATTATGAGCCTCTTTGTTATTTTAAATGCTCAATCAGAGCTGAATCCAGTTGTGGTAGGACTGTGTTTCTGCCCTGCATGCTAAGAGCTAAAAATCACAGAGTTGAAATTACTTGAGATGGGGCAATGTTTCTGCTCAGCCTGCAAAAAGCTGAAAATTACTAAGAGACTGATGTGCAGAGGTCATAGCAGAGAGGCAGGTGGCAGCAGAAGGTGACTGACAGTCGTGTGGTGAAGGAGTGGTTGGTGTGGCAGAGAGGTGCAGCAATAGGGTGGAGATGCAGTGAGCAGGCATTCTCTGTAAGTATCAGATAGAAGCTGATCCTGAAACACTTACACACATCCTTAACTTTACATGAGTGGTCCCACTGAAGTCATCTAAATTATTCTTATGATTACAAATGCACTCTGTTTCGCCAAAGATGAATGCATTTATTTTGATTTCTTTTAAAAACATCTTATAGGACTCCTCATTGTATGAAATTAAACATGTGTGTAAAAGTTTGTAATATCAGGACCAGATTTTCCTGAAGTCATCAGCTGGGGGCAATAGGACAGTCTCGGGAGCAGTCAGCTGCCTTAACCACACGATCATTCTTTCTCTTCCTGCAGTCTCCAGCCTCATTCACTACACACTTTCTAACTTCTGTAACAAACAAAACAGGGATCCTTCAGACAGCTGTCGTCTTCACTACACAACCCTGATTCATCTCCAGAGCAGGGGGTCTATCCTGTGCACTGACTGAGTTCATCCCAGCTCTGCCCAAGGGCTCAGGGCTCTGTGATTGAGCCCCGCATCTCCTGGTTCAGCCTTGTGTGAGGTTCCCGGATTGGGGCTTCAGTCCCATGGGGGGCACCAGGGATCAGGGTTCAGCCCTGTGCCCCCTGGCTTCAGCCCACAGGGGATACTGGGGGTGTGCCAGGGATTGAGTCTTCAGCCTCTTGGCTTCAGCTCCCCAAGGGGTGCTAGGGCTCAGGCTCTGTGTTTCAGCCACGGGAACTCATGGCCCCTTTGAAAGGACTCATGGACACCTATGGGGCCATGGACCCCTGGTGGAGAACAGCTGGTGTAGAGCAACCTTAATAGGTGAGGCGGGGCTGCCAGCTCCTCTTATAATACTTGCATCCAGTACCCATCTTAATCTGATTTTTAGATGAAGTTAAATAATTGCATGTGAAAACCAGATTTTATAATCTTTCCTCTCCTCCCATCATCAAGTGGTTCTCACTACTCACCTATTCTCCCAGGAGATGACTGCCACTCTCTCTTTCCATGTTCATCCGACTTAAAACAGAGAAACAGTTTACTGCCGCTCCTCCCAGACCATCACTTTGGGGGGCCAGAGGCAAGGGGGCACCACATCTGACCACACTATTTTATATTCTTAGGAATAGCTTTGGCTACCTTCAACAACAATTAGAAATAAACCATTTCTTAAAAGTAGCAGAACACAGGCAGCTATTTTTGTGTTAATCTCTCACTCCACTGTTTACAGTTCCTTCCAGTCCTGAAAATATCCCCCCCTCCACCTTACTCCTGTTGTCCCTCTCTGTTTGGCAGGCATTAGATCTTGCTGCATTTCTAGCTCCTTGGGAGCCAATGCATCTGCCTTTTAGTTACTTGTCTATGCAGCAGTGTCATCCTTGATGCCAGCAGAAATATGCAAAGGTCTGGGAAGAATTTTATTACTCAAACTTCCTGGCACAGAAGCAGAAGGGTTGTGTGCATATTTTTTGGTTTCTCAAAGTAAAACAGTTTTGGGTGTTTTTTTTTTTAAACATTTATGTTTTCTCTGAGTGGTAACATTTGATTTTCATATAGACTTAAGAACAAATGTTGCCCCGACCCTTGAGCAACCTTATTGAAATTAATAGGATTGGATGAGTGTGAGGGCAAGACTTTGTTACCCGCACAAAATTCTCTGTTACTCACCCACTCTAAGGGCACCCACTTTTACCCAATTCCTAGGGCTCAAGGTGTACTCTGCAGGTTTGCAGGGCCTTTTACCAGTGAAAGAGCCTTATACAGTAAATCCTTATCCTCTATTTATTGACAATTACCAAGCAGAACACACATGTAAAACATACAGTGCTATGCTCACCAATCCTGGTCAGTCAGGCAGACTTTTCCTGTTGGCCAGGCAAGACCAGTCTTGTCTGGATTCTGGTGGCTGCACATCATGGTCGTGCAGCGGATTCTAAGCATCTTTGATCTTAGGCTCTTGCTATGTCTACACTACTGCAGTAAGTTGACCTATGCTATGCAACTCCAGCTACGTGAATAATGTAGCTGGAGTTGATGTCCCTTAGGTCAAGTTACTGCAAGGTCTACACTACAGGGAGTGGTCAGGAGAAAATCTCCCATCTACTTACCTTATTCTCATCAGGAGTAGAGTACAGGGATCGACTGGAGAACAATCTGCTGTTGATTTGGCAGGTCTTCACTAGACAGTGGATCGATCTCAGAGCATCAATCCCCTCTGCAGTGTAGATGTGCCCTGTGCCTTAAAGGGGAGTAGTTCTTCTTCTTCTTCCAATCATCCCCCACCACCTTAATTAATTTACATCTTGCAAAATTAATTATGTGCCCGACAGAAACAAATGTACCAGACAGAGATTATACAGACAAACAATGGAGAAGTGGGGCCAGAATGACAAAACAATGAAGAAATGAGGATTTCACAACCACAATTATTAATAAGTGATTTCTTGCCAGACAGAATGGTATTAAACTAAGTTTTCTTAAGATGGTTAAAGATCTGTTTTATTTGGTAATAATGGGTGCTATTAGGACAGGATCTCCTTAACAACCTGATATTACATTGTTTTAATGTAATTTAGATGGAATGTGAGGATGTGACTTCCTGCTTCTTAGCTAATGGCTGCTGCTCTCCTAATATGGCTGCATGACAAATGCTTTAGGCCTTACAGTATGGCTACAGGAAAAGGCCCTTAGCCTTACAACTTGGCCTTTAAAGAATCCTGATGGCTTGTCCCAGTTAGGCTCACATTGATGCTTTAAACTTTTATTAGTGATGTGTGTACATTAATGCTCAATACTAAAAGTAATATGTACATAGACCTGTATTCTCCAGAAGCAGTTCCAGTATCAACGTGTCAGAAATTCCTTGTGCCAATAGTACAATTAGACGGTAAATGCTAAAACACACAACATTGCTCCAACCTTAAATTTTGGCACTAGATTTTCAGTTTTAAGCAGGCCACACTTCTAATTTAACAGGGTTTTGCTAACTAAAGAATATTGTTTACAAAATTTATATTTTGCAATAACTTTGTTTTACAAAAGTGCATTATATTAGTGGAGCTACTAATCTGAGGAATGGCCATTTTCAATAGGTTTGCTCACACATGTTATTCTATTGACTTCAATAGGACTACTCATGTCAGAGTTGCAAGGATAGCTCAATAATATGATAGAAGGACTTTGAGTCCATTGTGGCGTGGATTGATTTTAAATCAAGGTAATTTAAATCAGCAATTTAAATCACCAACTAGAAAGCTTCAGTTTAAACCATTGATTTAGTTTAATCAACTTTTTCCATTTGCACTACAGTTCTTTTCTAAAGAAAGGTGCATTTCACACTGGTTGATATAAATCACATGTATTTTTAATGGCTATAACTAAATAGAGCCTTTACGCTAGATTTGGTACATCTTTTTGGTGCCAACAGTGGTACATTATAACTATATACAAATGTATTTAAGCAATTATATAAAGCTTAATATTTTCAGATTCTTATTGAGTGAACATTTTTAATGTTAGAAAATGGTTAATGATATGCTTATTTACTAGATAAGTAACTTCTTGCTCATGATTTGTGTCAAGATGCATTAAGATTGTAATTAGAATTTAAACACACAAAGCAAAATATTTTTATTAAACAAAACAAGCTCTTAATACATGACCTATAATATTTATAAAGACTGACCTTAAAAGTTAGATGTTTTCCTCTGATTCTTGATAGAGGCTCATGGATTCAGCATTTTTTTTTATTTAAATGTTTTAACATTACAATAAATTAAGGTGTTAATCTGATTTTAATTAAATTTTTAAACAGTTTATTTTTTTAAAAGAAAATTTAAATAAAATAAAAAATCCAATTTAAATAAAAAAATCTCATCTAAAAAAATCAATTATCCAATCGAATTGTTTATACATTTATTCATTCAAAATACCAAACTCATAAGTATATGATTTTTTCCAGTTCAGTTTCTTCAAGAGTAGATTTGTCATCATCCCCAAAAAGGAATGCACTAGCTTCTAAGACCTATTTTTTGCATTATTTATTCACTTTCTATTTCCAGTAGGGAAAAGCTCCTGAAGCTCTATTTGACCTATGCATTTATCTGGCAATTCTAATCCACAATGTGCTAATGCTGCTGTTAGGTCATACACTGAAATAATTATTTAACACTATGAAAAATTCCTATAGCATTCAGCAAAGATGAAGCCAGTAGGGTTAGATATATTGAAATTACTCTAGATATATACAGAATATAAGTAGTATTTTCTATAATTCTTTTAAACCATTTTATAAAATTCCATACCAAGGATATACATTTTTATTAAATCCTATAGATTTTTTTCCCAAAGTGTGAAAATGAAGATAGTTTAAAGGAAATTTCTACCTAAGCTAGTGTACATAAAATTATTACTTTTAAAGTCCCAAGCAACATTTTTAAAATAACTAGTCTGTAAATCTCATGATGTTTCAGCTGTGGTTCTGATAGGTTTATTGTGGCTAGCTTTTTCATGCTAAAACAAAAGAGGAAAGTTAGTGGGACAGAGACACATCATCCAGTTTAAGAACCAGTGAAGAAGCAGGCGACTTTGTATGTTTTTAGGTATGTTTCATTATGCATAATGGCAGCTTTGCCACATTGTCGTGATCATTTACCAGCCCAAGTACAATATTTACTAGCCCACATATTACCAGGATTATGATGATTAAGTGAATTGCATTTCACTTCCTTGCCTAGAGTGAGTAGGCTTTTGGACGAGTAAGATTTTGTAAGGTACTCCTCCTATTTTGTAGCAACCCCAGCACCCCTTCCAACCTTTATCTATGGTTCCATATGAACTTTTTTTGTATCAGATAATATATAAAAATATGGTATCACATTCTCATTTTATGGAAGATGACATGTGGAAGTCTGTGGAGTCACCTTTTTTCCATCCATTTCCCAACCTAATACTAAAATAAAAGGTCTATGGAATTCAAAGTGGATTTGCTAGTTTGCAACAAGAGCTACATGCAAACAATAATTAAATCTGATTTACTATTAACTTTGTATTTCACTTCTTTAACAAGAAGGGAAAACAAGTGTTCCTATTAAAACACTGTTTTTGTATTTGATGCTACAGTGATTAAATCTGTTTTAAACACAAAGAACCAGAGTTGTAATTCTTGATGTTGGTACAATGCCCCAGAGAGGAACAATAATGCATTTTTCCTAGCTTGATTTTGAGACATTTGGAGTAATTTAGTGTCATAATCTCAGGTGGATCAGTGTGGTTAATCCAAAGTATATCAGGTTTCACTGAATTACAATACCTTTATCTGACTCCAGTTAAGTGTTCTCTACCACATGGCTCTCAGTATCAAATCCAAACTATACATACATTGTTTTTGATTCTGAGCGAAATTACTATTTATACAAAACATAATTTATTCACCTTAAAGGAAGATTTCCACAATTAAAACAGATACTAATTTAAACCTCACTGCAGCCTATTACCTTTTCAATTATCTTTGTTTATAGGCACTGCTAAATCACCAATAAAGGAGACAGATATGTTAATTCTACTACCCATCAGATCAAACTTTCAAATTATGAATAAATTTATTACATTAACCTGGTGGTAAAGGATTTTTTAAAAAACTTTATTTTTCTTTCCTTTAAGTTCCCTAATGCTATTTTAAGGTAACTTTATCCATACATCTGCAGTGATGACAATATACGCATAGCAAAGAAACTTTGTATGCTAAAAAATGGATTCCCAAAATAAGCAGCACTGATTGTTGTGCTTTTCTACAGTGTGCCAGAGTAAATTACACACTATTTGTGCTCTGGTTTTAATACAATAAATAAATTGGTCTAACTGATCCCTCATACAACAAAGCTAAACTACTATAGGGTTGATGGTAGACTCAAAGTGCTTTGTGAATGTGAAATTTAATGTTCATCTGATAGCATTTGAACAAACTGAATATTTATATTTGTCATGGAAAGTATTTGCCTTTATTCAGAAAGATATGTCATTTCAGCTGCTCTGAGAAATATAAAGTCACCTTCCACAGTGGCAAGCAACTCTTTTGTCTTTACTCTGCACCTGATCATTTGCTATCTGGGGGGGAGGAAGAATTTATACCTAAGTTCCAGGGAGGTACCTTTGCTGTTAAAGTCCTTCATTAGCATTCCACAAGGTTTCTTTTATGGGTTATTTAGATACAGGCGTATACACAATATAAATGTTTGCTGTTGCATTATAACAGGATATAGATAAGTGAAAACAATGTAACGCAGTTAGACAGGCAGAACTGCAGGGTCTCAATTCGTAGATAAGACAATGTTGTAGGGAGGAGGGGTTTAGATTTATTAAGAACTGGGGAAACTTTTGGGAAAGGGGGAGCCTATACAGGAAGAATGGGCTCCACCTAAACCAACATGGAACCAGATTGCTGGCACTTAAAATTAAAAAGATCATTCAGCAGTTTTTAAACTAAGGGCTGGGGGAAAGCCGACAGGTATGGAGGAGCACATGGTTTGGACAGAGACGTCCCTTAGCAGAGGAGCTATTAACGGAGATTCTCTATGTCCTGTTAAGGAGAAAAGGATGGAAGATGATAAAATACAGATAGGATCTGATGAAAAACAAGTCCCATTCCATTACATCATGTAATAGACAGCTAAAGTGACAAGTTTTTAAAGTGCTTAAATACCAATGATAGGAGTCTAAATAATAAGATGACTGACCTAGAGTGCCTCATGTTAAATGAGGATATTGATATAATTGGCATCACAGATATTTGGTGGAATGAGGATAATCAATGGGACACAGTAATACCATGGTACAAAATATATCAGAAGGATAGAACAGTTCATGCTGGTGGGGGATTGGAACTATGTGAAAAAGCATAGAATCAAATGAAGTAAAAATCTTAAATGAACCACACTGTACCATAGAATCTCTATGGATAGTAATTCCATGCTCTAATAATAACAATATAGCAGTAGGGATATATTACCGACCACCTGACCCAGATGGTGATAGTGACCGTGAAATGCTCAGGGAGATTAGAGAGGCTATTAAAATAAAAAACTCAATAATGGGGAATTATAACTCACCCCATATTGACTGGGTGCATGCATCTCAGGATGGGATGCAGAAAAAGACTGTTTCTAGGAGCAGTTAGTCCTGGAACCCACAAGAGAAGAGGCAATTCTTGATTTAGTCCATCTGGTCCATGAGGTGAATATAGCTGGACCGCTTGGTAATAACCACCATAATATAACTAAATTTAACATCCCTGTGGTGGGGAAAATGCTGCAGCAGCCCAACACTTAGCATTTAATTTCAGAAAAGAGGACTACACAAAAATTAGGAAGTTAGTTAAGCAGAAATTAAAAGGTACAATGCCAAAAGTGAAATCCCTGCAAGCTGCATGGAAACTTTTTAAAGACACCACAATAGATGCTCAACTTAAATGTATACCCCAAATTAAAAAAGTCAGAGAACCAAAAAGATGCCACCATAGCTAAACAAAGTAAAAGTAGTAGTGAGAGGCAAAAAGGCACCCTCTAAAAAGTGGAAGTTAAATTCAAATGAGGAAAATAGAAAGGACCATAAACTCAAATGAAGTGTAAAAATATAATTAGGAAGACCAAAAAGGATTTGAAGAATAGCCAAAGACTCAAAAAGTAATAGCAAAAAAAATTAAGTACATCAGAAGCAGGAAGCCTGCTAAACAACCAGTGGGGCCACTGGATGATCAAAATGCTAAAGGAGCACTCAAGAATGATAAGGTCATTGCGAAGAAACTAAATTAATTCTTTGTATGGGTCTTCATGGCTGAGGATGTGAGGGAGATTCCCAAACCTGAGCTGTTCTTTTTAAGGTGACAAATCTGAGGAGCTGTCCCAGATTGAGGTATTATTAGAGGGTTTGGAACAAATTGATTAAACTAAACAGTAATAAGTCACCAGGACCATATGGTATTTACCCAAGAGTTCTGAAGGAACCGAAATGTGAAATTTCAGAACTACTAACTGTAGTCTGTAACCTATCATTTAAATCAGCTTCTATGCCAAATGACTGGAGGATAGCTAATGTGACAATTTTTTAAAAGGGCTCCAGAGGTGATCCCAGCAATTACAGGCCAGTAAGCCTGACTTCAGTACCAGGCAAAACTGGTTGAAACTATAGTAAAGAACAAAATTGTCAGACACATAGATTAACATAATTCGTTGGGGAAGAGTCAGCATGGTTTTTGTAGAGGAAAATCATGCCTCAATCTATTAGAGTTCTTCGAGGGGGGTCCAATGGATATAGTATTTCAGATTTTCAGAAAGCCTTTGACAAGGTCCCTCACCAAAGGCTCTTAAGCAAAGTAAGCTGTCATGGGATAAGAGGGAAGGTCCTCTCATGGATTGGTAACTGGTTAAAAGATAGGAAACAAAGGGTAGGAATAAATGATCAGTTTTCAGAATGGAGAGAGGTAAATAGTGGTGTCCCTCAGGAGTCTGTTCTAGGACCAGTCCTATTCAACATATTCATAAATGATCTGGAAAGAGGGGTAAACCATGAGGTGGCAAAATTTGAAGATGATACAAAACTACTCAAGATAGTTATGTCCCAGGCAGACTGGGAAGAGCAACAAAAAGATCTCTCAAAACTGGGTGAATGGGCAACAAAATAGCAGATGAAATGCAACCTTGATAAAAGCAAAGTAATGCACTTCGGAAAACAATCTCAACTATACATATTAAATTATGGGGTCTAAATTAGCTGTTACCACTCAAGAAAGATAGTTCTCTGAAAACATCCACTCAATGTGCAGTGGCAGTCAAAAAAGCGAACAGAAGGTTGGGAATCATAAGAAAGGGATAGATAAGAAGACAGAAAATATCATATTGCCTCTATATAAATCCATGGTACCCCCACATCTTCAATAATGTGTGCAGATGTGGTCAGCTCATCTAAAAAAAACCCAAAACATTGGAATTGGAAAAGGTTCAGAAAAGGGGCAACAAAAATGATTAGGGGTATGAAACGACTTCTGTCATAACTATAAAGGGAAGGGTAACATCCCTCCTGTGTACAATACTATAAAATCCCTCCTGGCCAGAGGCACCAAAATCCTTTTACCTGTAAAGGGTTAAGAAGCTCAGGTAACCTGGCTGACACCTGACCCAAAGGACCAATAAGGGGACAAGATACTTTCAAATCTTGGGGGGGAGGGGAGGCTTTTGTTTGTGCTCTTTGTTTTGGTGGAGTTTGCTCTAGGGACTAAGAGGGACCGGACGTCAACCCATGTCCTCTAAATCTTTCTGAACAAGTCTCTCATATTTCAAACTTGTAAGTAACAGCCAGGCAAGGCGTGTTAGTTTATCTTCATTTTCTGAACTTGTGAATTTTATCTTTGCTAGAGGGAGGTTTATCCCTGTTTTGTTGCAACTTTGAAACTAAGGCTAGAGGGGGTTTCTCTGGGCTCTTTGAATCTGATTACCCTGTAAAGTTATTTTCCAGCCTCATTTTACAGAGATGATTTTTACATTTTCTTTTTAATAAAATCCTTGTTTTAAGAACCTGACTGATTTTTTCCATTGTCCAAAGACCCAGGGGTTTGGGTCTTTGATCACTTTGTAACCAATTGGTTAGGATATTATTCTCACGCCTCCCCAGGAAAAGGGGGGGGGTGTAAGGGCTTGGGGGGGGGATATTTTGGGGGAAGAGGAACTCCAAGTGGTCCTTTCCCTGTTTGTTAAATCACTTGGTGGTGGCAGCATACCAGGTTTTAACCTAAGCTGGTAGAAATAAGCTTAGGGGGCTTTCATGTAGGTCCCCACATCTGTACCCTAGAGTTCAGAGTGGGGAAGGAACCCTGACATGGTGGCAGAGCGGTGGGATCATTTTTAACCAAAAGCACAGCAGGATTTTAAAAATAAATTTTTCTTGTTAGTTTTTTTTCTCTGCCTGAGGCAGAGGGGTCAAGTTACAGTAGCAAAGGAATTCACAAACTGAGTTTTTCTTCTTCTTTCTAACTCTTGGGTATAGCTAGGTTAAACCCTGAAGGCTGTGAAAGTCTCTGTTAACTAAGTACCCCCTGAGCTGAGTGCATCCCAGTTTCAGTGAATGGCAGAGGGGGTGTGGCCCAGCACAAGAAACAGGAAAATGAGTACCAGTGACACTGCTAATAAACTAGAGCTGGCCAGACTGGAAGCACAAGAGAAAGAAAAGGAGCATAAGAGACTGATCAAATTAAAACAACTCAAGAAGGAAGCTGCTGAAAGAGAAAAGAAAGCCAAAGAGGCTGCCCACAAGAGAGCTATGGAGGAGAAAGAAAGAGAGAGGAAGCATGAACTGGCGTTAGAGAGGGCAAGGATTAAGCAGGATATACCAGACAACCCTAGCAATCCCTCTCCAGATACCGCTTCCCATCCCAGAAAATTCCCCATCTACAAGGCAGGTGATGATACTGAGGCCTTCTTAGAAAATTTCAAATGGCCTGCCTTGGGTACAGCATCTCTACAGAACAGTACAGGGTAGAGCTGAGGCCGCAGCTCAGTGGACCCTTAGCAGAGGTGGTGGCTGAAATGCCTAAGGAAAACATGAACAGTTATGAACTTCTTTTTAAAAAAGGCCAGGATCAGAATGGGGTTAACACCCGAGCATGCCCATCAGCAGTTCAGAGCCCTAAGGTGGAAACCAGATGTGTCATTTTCCCAACATGCCTACCACATTGGAAGAAATTGGGATGCGTGGATATCAGGAGCAAGTGTTAACTCTCTGGAAGATCTGTCTTTCCTAATGCAAATGGAGCATTTCTTAAAAGGTGTTCCTGAGGAAATAAAGCTATATCCTAGATGGGAAGCCCAAAACTGTAATTGAGGCAGGGGAGATTGGAACCAAATGGGTGGAGGTGGCAGAAAGAAAAAAAAAAACTAGTAGCAGTTGGAGCAAATATCAAAACCCTATCACCAGGGGCAACCCAAGGCCCCACCTATATCCCAAGGAAAACCCCAGACACCTTATCATCCCACCACACCAGTCTCCAGCAACCAACCTTGCCCCAGTGACCAGTCAACTGGGCAATGTTTTAAATGTAAAGAGCTGTAAATGTAATGAGCTAGGGCATGTGATGGCCAACTACCCCAAGAACCCCAACAGACACCGGAGTCACACTCAAGGTCGTCAGGCCCAGATGCCTCCCAGATACCCTCAGAGCAAAGGGAAACTGAGTGTGGGCAGGAAGAAGGTTACAGCATGGAGGGACACTGGAGCACAGGTGTCAGCTATCCACCAATCCTTAGTGGACCCTAAATTCATCAACCCAGAGGCCCAAGTGATGATTCAACCATTCATGTCAAAATCTTTAAACTTGCCTACAGCTGAGTTGCCTGTCCAGTACAAGGGCTGGTCAGGAATGTGGACTTTTGCAGTCTATGATGATTATCCCATTCCCATGCTGCTGGGGGAAGATTTAGCCAACCACGTGAAGCTGGTCACCCGCAGCCAGGCTAAGCAAGCTTTCACACCTATCCCTGTTCCTGAGCCTTCCACCAGGGCCTGTGGGAAGCTCATGGGCTGAACCACTTGGTTGCCACCACTTACCACCATCAAACAAATGGCCTGGTGGAGAGGTTTAATGGAACTTTGGGGGCCATGATATCTGACATTTTGGATAAGAATAGAGAGTCAATGGACATTTTGGCCGTTAGAACCACCACAGCTCAGTGTATCTATAAACTGCAGCTAGGGGAAGTTGTCACTGTTTATGACAATATTTGTTGAGAGGGTGGAGGTCAAGGAACTACCCTGACGGGACACCCATTTTTTTCGAGCTAATGATAGCTGTGTGTGCGTTAATGCCACCACTTTACAAGATATACATATTGATTTTACCACTGCTGCAGGCAATTATATCATTTACTGGCCTGCAGATAGAATGCGGATAGCATGTTGTAAGTAGCTCTTGGATTTCAGGTATATCTTGATTGGACTAGGGTGGTGCCTGATCGGTTTCAAATTTTGCTTTCATTGTTACCAAAGGTTCAAAGAATCTCTGAATTGCAAGGGCAAATTCACATGCTTTAGATTATATATTAAGCTGAAAGGAATGCCTTTCATACAGCTTATAGGGTGTTTACTTTATGTGCTAGTTATGATGTTTTGTGCTTTGTGTTCACGATTGTACGACAGCCCCATTATATTATTCCTATAGGATTGTTATTGTTTTTTGTGTTGTTAGTTTAGGATTATGTTATTGTTGTTGTTTTTGAAACAAAAACATAATTATAGTACTAATACCTTTTATGTTCATGCTAATCATGCATTGTCATTACGTCCCATGACGGTTGACATGTTTGCTGTAGACTCTGAAGTCCATGGTTTCATGCGAATTGAGAGTTGAAATTGTTTGTTGTACTAGAAGTACAAAAGGGGGGAGTGTGGAAGCCAGTAAATAATTAACAAGGTTTTAAAGAGATCTTAATGAATGTTAGTTAGCATGAGTTAGGTTAACTGTGACCCTGGTGACGTGAGGAAGCAAGATAATGTAAGACAGAGGGAATTGTGTGAAAGTTATTACGACCTTGCAATATGCAGTCTTGCAGTCTTGTTTTTCTAGTGAGATAGCAGAGAAGCTTATGTATAAACAAAATGTATTTGTTGCTTTTTACTGTCTGTATTATTGTTAGAAATTGTCTGTAAAAGGTATAAAGGCTTGCTGTGATTGTTTACCAGTGGAGAGACCTGTCCAGGACTGGGGTGACCCTGTGTCCTATGGCACTCTCTCCCTCCATGGTAATTACTGGAGAAATAATAAAGTATTTGGTTTTGCTGCACCCAAACGAAAAGCGAGAACTGAGTTTTTCTTCGACAATATGTAAACTCGTAAATGAGTACTCCAATGATTGGGGCCTAGTGTTGCAGCAGTTGCTCTTTGCCTTAGGGGTATGGAATGGCTTCCATATGAGGAGAGATTAGTAAGACTGGGACTTTTCAGCTTGGAAAAGAGATGACTAAGGGGGGATATGATAGAGGTCTATAAAATCATGACTAGTGTGGAGAAAGTAAAGAAGGAGGGTTATGAGAAGGAGTAAACAACACAAGAACTAGGGGTCACCAAATGAAATTAATAGGTAGCAGGTTTAAGACACACAAAAGGAAGTATTTCTTCACACAACACACAGTCAACCTGTAGAACTATTTGCCAGAGGATGTTGTGAAGGCCAAGCCTATAACAGGATTCAAAAAAGAACTAGAATAATTCATGGAGGATAGGTCTATCAATGGTTATTAGCCAGGATGGTGGCCATAGCCTCTGTTTTCCAGAAGCTGGGAATGAATGACAGGGAATGGATCACTTGATGATTACCTGTTCTGGTCCTTCCCTCTGAGCACCTGGCATTGGCCACTGTCGGAAGACAGGGTACAGGACTAGATGGACCTTTGGTATGACCCAGTATGGCCGTTCTTATGTTCAATTAACATCTCATTAGTTTTATGAAGTCTAAACATGAAATATGCTCTTCTACCTTCAACAACCACTTTGATCTATACCAATACACAAGTGAATTGGCCTAAATGCACTCTGGTCTGCCAGTATCACAAACTGTATACAATAACCCACAGATTACTACACTTACCTCCACAGAGCCAAAAACCAACCCAGACACACCAAAAAAATCTGTTATCTACAGCCACCTGTTATTTTCAGATACCACAGAATGTATTGAGAAGAGAAAGTCCTGGATATACACCTTAAAATACTTAAAACTGCCTTCACCAAACAAGGACGCCCCACCAAAGAAACAGAATGTGTAATGGAATGGGCCACAAATAACCAGAGAGAACCTCCTTCAATATAGAACACCCCCCCCCCACTGACCGCACAGCCCTAGTTGTCACCTACCCCACTCTGGAACCCATACAAGGTATCATCAAACTATCACAATCCATACTTGATGGGGACCACATGCTGAAAGAAATCTTTCCCAAACCTCCTCTTCTGGCCTTCAAAACAACCCCCCAATCTCATCAGCCGAAACAGCTATTCACAGAGCAGGACACCCTAACTGAAAGCCGCACCAGATGCAGCTATAACAGATGCAAAACTTGCAAACATATTTCCACTGCTACGATGACAGGTGTGTTGTGAGGGGTATTGATCAAGATTCAGGAGTCCCACCCATGCCTATCACAACATGTGGTGTATTCATCCAGTACATCAAATGCTCCAACAACTATGTGGGTGAAACCAGAGAATCACTATGCTGTCAAATGAACTCAAGACAGAAAAATGATAAAAAACAAAAATTACCCTATCACCTGTTGGCAAATAGCTCTGTGAAGCTCGAAAGCTTGTCTCTTCCACCAACAGAAGTTGATCAAATAAATATTATCTCACACCCCTTATCTCGCTCAGATCTAGGGACCAACATGACTACAATAACACTGCAGACAGAAGCCAATGGCAGTTAAGGATACTCAGCACCTGGCACAATACAGCCTGAAGGCACTGTTTAGGAGCCAGAAGAGAGTGAACAAGTCCCAATTCCTCCAACACTCATTACTTTCATAAAGTGGTGTAAGTGTACAGTGGGTTTTACAACAAATGAAGTTAAATCTAAAAGCACAAATCCTGCGTGAAGGTCTTAAAATCTAACAACACAAGAAAGAATAAAACAAACAGGATAGAAACATTAAACTCAACACAGAAGTTTTATACCTTGTAAGATTTTGTGGAACAGTTGGATTTCTGAAGGTTTTGTGGAGAAGCAGGGGGCACGGAAACAGTAACCGACAGGCAGGTGGGGGAGTACTGCAGAAGGTGCATGAAATTATGAGTAAATGAAGGAGTGACAAAGCATTAATGATACTGATTCCCATACCTGGAAAATAATGTAAATACCATGTAAAGTATTAACTCTTGAAGCAGCACAGAAAATCATCAGATTTTGTAATTATAATAATGGCCATTTTACCCCCAGATATCAAAATATAAAGCCTCAACACCTGCAGGGAAGTATTCCTATTTTATAGATGGACTAGACTCAGAGCGGTTAAAACTCTGATCATACAAACACGCACCTGCTTAACTTCAAGTAACTGAACAGTCCTGACTTCAAGGGGACTCTTCACATGCTTAAATGTAGGCATGTACATAAGCGTTTGTGGGATTGGGCACTTAACTGATTTGCCCAAGGTCACAGCAACAAGTCAGTGATGGACCCAAGAGTCCTGACATCCAGATCTTTGCTCTAACATGTCCCCTAGAACATATGAAAATATAATGTATCACATATGGAAAAAGAGACAAAAATCAGTCAGGAACAGACTTGCTAGGTCTAATGTTTTTTGGCCCTCTTCACAGAACTGTTCTGAAGCCTGATCAATTGCTTTATCTGGTGATGAAATCTGTCCAGAACACATTTTGAATCAGACTAATTTATGTGCACTAAGGAATAGGTACAGCATTACAATATTTAAAAATAAACATGTTTTCCTGACTTCTCTCACAATTTAGATTATCCAAAACCAGATTCCCAAGACTTTATAATAAATGTAACTGCAGGCATTTTAGTGCTCACATTTCTCAGAGTACCCATTGCATCCCATTTTAAGATTCAAACATGCTAGGATATCTTCTCATGGCTATCTTGGAATTGTTCAGGTTGTTTCCTGAAGTTAGAGAGAATTTATTTGCAGATACAACAGGGGAATATATTCTTGGAACCAGGACTTTCCAGGTTACAACCTGAAGCTGTCATTAACAGTTTTCCAAAGTACAGAACTGTTACATGCCATAACACTTCTGCAAATCATTTTGGGCCTTAATTAATTTATAATTAAATTAGAGGGCAGTACCAACAGGCACTCATTGCCCTTTCTCTTCCTCTTCTTAGCACCTACTAAATGCAAAAAAAAATAAAACAAAACACAATAGAAATGCTGGAAACAATTAGTGTAGTAGCACTGGAAAAGTAATTATTCCTAAAACAAACACTTTGTTTAAAAAGTTAATCTATTGCTTTGCAGATAGGAAAACAGATAGACTTTGGGGATTTGCTTTTATTGGTAAGTCTCAGTAAATATCATTTTCACCATACACACAAGCCAACCACAGAATATTTCCATTGCTGATTCATTAATTTTGGTTATCAAAGTAAGAAAAAAAATATTGAGAACTTATTAAGAGTTTGATTTAATGATATTTACTTTGTATATTTTGACATGACATTGACAATATATGTTTTAATGTTTATGAAGTTTTAATTTTTTGAATCTCAATAAGTCCTGTCATTAAAAAATGATTGTGGGGAACCACCCCATTACAAGGGCACTGGAACAATTTGTACAGTGGTGGTACCAAGAGCCATTTACTCAAACTATCAGAGGGGTAGTCGTGTTAGTCTGGTTCTGTAGAAGCAGCAAAGAATATGGCAATATACAAAAACCTGTAGGAGAACACTTCAACCTCCAAAAACTTTAACACCATCATCTTAGGACTAAACAAAGACTGTGAATGGCTTGCCAATTACAGAACCAGTTTCTCCTCCCTTGGTTTTCACACCTCAGCTGCTGGCTGATTGATCTTCTCTAGCTTGCTTCTTGCTTGCTTATATATACACACCTGTCCCTGGAAATTTCCACTGCTTGCATCCGAAGAAGTGGGTATTCACCCACGAAAGCTCATGCTGCAAAACGTCTGTTAGTCTATAAGGTGCCACAGGATTCTTTGCTGCTTACTCAAACTATTAACCCTGTACATGATAGAAACCACTTCAAAACATGGGGTGTGGGAGCACCCCTAGTTCCAGCACCTATGCTCCATAATTTCCTGCAACTGTGAAAATGGATAAAAAAAAATTTAGAAAAATGCTTTAAAATAATCAATGTTATTTGTCACAATTATAAAAAAATCGAATTCTGCCAGGCCTACAAGCCGCGTACAGAGCTATGAACAGATCCAGCGTGTGACTCGGAGCTGCCACCTGCAGAAGGGAGGAAGGCATTGACAGGCGTCTGCCCTCGTCCTGCTCCTGCACAGAGCTCCGGGTCCAGGGCCCCCGCCGCGCCCCGCCCCAGGGCCGGCAAGGACGGGACCCTACAGGGCCTGTGAATCACGTGCCGCGCAGCTACTGCGGACCCCGTTCCGACCCGCCGGCTGCACGCCCCGGAGCAGAGGTGACGCCCGGCCTAGGCAGGGCTGTGCACGAGCCTGTCAGGGGCGGGTCCCTCGCGGCGGGGGAGGGGGGCGGGGCTCCGTCTGGGCGCCTCTCAGCGCTTTGCGCACAGCGCCCGAGGGTGCAGCTGCTGCCACGAGCCCACGTTCCTTTTACCGCGTGCCAGAGCGCGGGGGACTCGCGCCCCAGGAACCCCTCCCCGTAACCCTGGCGACGAGGCTGGGTTTCTCCGAGGGACACGCGCCACAGGGTTGAGAGGAGCAAGCCCTTTTAAAATGGGGGATACTCCTGGCCCCGCCCCCACAGAGAGGC
Organism: Mauremys mutica; assembly: GCF_020497125.1. NCBI lineage: Eukaryota > Metazoa > Chordata > Testudines > Geoemydidae > Mauremys > Mauremys mutica. Next base: position 105,743,634 of record NC_059074.1, read on the forward strand.
CGTTTCGGTTTTTCCTCCCTTCCGGCTCTCGCCGCAGTGAATGCTGGGAGTTGTCGTTTATTCGCTCTTCCGGCACAGGCCTGGCTCCAGAGCTGGGCGCCGGAGGCCTGCACTCCCGCTCCCACAATGCACAGCGCGCCCACCGAAGGTCGTATGAGGAGGCGTCACTTCCGTAAACACGCTGGGCGACCGGTGAAACGGGAAGCTGCGCAGGTAGGGCCTGGGCGGGCCGCGGGGGCGGGGGTCGTGGTCTGGGCCCCTGAGTGGGCGTGGCGGGGGCTGGCCCCGGAACCCTGCGCCGGGCAGGCGGTGCCGCGGAACAGGCGCAGCCGCTGGGGTCGGTGCCGTGTAGCCACGCAATGCACAACCCGCCCGGCGCCGCCCCGGCGCAGCTCTCGGGGCTGGTGCGGGCTGGGCGGGGGCTGGATCCGTGTTTAGGGGGGGGGGGCGCTGAGCGCCATTGAACCAAACTGTAAACCCGTCTGTGATGGAACCACTGCCGGGGAGGGGAGCAGTAGCACCCGTAGTCCCATCACCTATGAACAGGGCGGCCGGGTGTCTGGTTTTTGACTGGAACACTCGGTTGAAAAGGGACCTTGGCGGCTCCGGCGAGCACCACCGACCGGGCCGTTAAAAGTCCGGCCAGTGGTGCTGTGGAGCTAAAGCGGACTAGTCCCTACTTGTCCTGGCTGCGCGCCTGCACCCCGTAAGCAGCCAGCAGGTCCAGCTCCTGGGGAAGGGGGAGACACAGGGCTCTGCGTCCTGCCCTGAGCACGGGCTCTGCACGTCCATTGGCCAAGAGCCTGTGGGTGAGAGCAGCGTGTGGAGCTGAGCCGCCTGTCGCACCTGCACCTAAGAGCTGGACCTACTGCTGGCAGTTTCTGGGATGCGCACAGCGTGGTCTGTGGAGCCAAGACAGGCAGGAAGCCTGCCTTAGCCCCCGTGCTGTGCCGCTGACTGGGTGCTGCCGGTCCAACCCGAGCCCCAGCCTTGAGCCCCCCCAAACCCGGAGCACCCTTCTGTACCCCAAACCCCTCCTCCTCAGCCTGCACCCCCAGATGGAGCCTGCACCCCCCTGCACCCTAGTTCTCTGCCCCAGCCCAAAGCCCCCTCCCGCACCCTGAACCCCTCATCCCTGACCCTATCCCGGAGGCCTTATCTGCACCCCACGCTCTGCCTCAAACCCATAGTCCCCTCCCATGCTCCAAATCCCTCAGCCCCACCCCCCAGCTGCGCCCCAGGCTAGAGCCCCCTCCTGCATCCCAACCCCTTGCCCCAGCCTGGAGCCCTGTCCTGCACCCTTAACCCTGGCCCCACGCCAGAGCCCACACCCCCAGATGGAGCCCTCACCCCCTCCCACACCCCAATCTCCTGCCCCAGCCTAGTGAAAGTGAGTGAGAGTTGGAGAGAGCGAGCCACAAAGGGAAGGGGAATGTAGTGAGCGGGGGGCAGAGCCTTGTAGAAGGGGCAGGGCAGGGGGCATGGCCTTGGGGAAGGGGAAGGGGTAGGGTGTTCAGTTTTGTGGGATTCGAAAGTTGGCAACCCTACCTATGAATCTGACTTGTGGCTTTTGAGTTTGGGGTTGGGTAAATGGCATCACACCAGACATAGCACAAGACGAGCCTCAACCAACATCCATGGGCAGTGTCAGGATGTACAACTCACCCTGTGAACACAATCACACCAGAACAGTCTGTGCCAGGGTTTCTCAAACAGGGGTCGCTGCTTGTGTAGGGAAAGCCCCTGGTGGGCCGGGCTGGTGTGTTTACCTGCCTCGTCCTCAGGTCTGGCCAATCGTGGCTCACACTGGCCATGGTTCGCCGCTCCAGGCCAATGGGGGCTGCAGGAAGCGGTGCAGGCCAAGGGACTTACTGGCCGCTGCTTCCAGCAGTTCCCATTGGTCCAGAGCAGCGATCTGCAGCCAGTGGGAGCCGCCATCGGCCGGACCTGCTCCGGGCCAATGGGAGCTGCTGGAAGCGGCGGCCAGTAAGTCCTTTGGCCCGCGCTGCTTCCAGCAGCTCCCATTGGCTCGGAGCAGCGATCTGCAGCCAGTGGGAGCCGCGATCGGCTGGACCTGTGGACGGGACAGGTAAACACACTGGCCCGGCCTGCCAGGGGCTTTCCCTACACAAGCGGTGACCCCTGTTTGAGAAACCCTGGTCTGTGCCCTGCAGAACTGCTGGCCCTGCTCTCATGCCTTTTGAAGCCAATGTTTCTGTGATGGTTGGGCACGTAGTATGAACTCACAGGGACACCCCTATGCAATCAGGCTGTTAAGATTTTTCTTGTGTCCAAAGTTTCTGCTTCATCCCCAATTCCTTTAATTTTTATTAATCAATTTACAGTAATTATAAATAGTGAAAGAAAACAGCAGGCTTGGGTCAGTGCGTTATGGTGTGTCACCCCTGAGTTTCAACTAGGCTGGTCCCTTCTAAATAAAGGCTGGCCATGAGAAGGAAAGAATGAATAACAGAAACCCCAAGTTTCGCTGTAAAATGTAGGAGGAGTAGAGAAGTTTGAAGTGGCAAAGGGGACTGGCTTTTTCCGCTTCTGTTTTTCTCCATTGACAATAGGGCAGCTGTAGATGGACTATGAAGTAATGCCGTTTGTTATACTAGTTTTTATTTTACTGCTACATTTAATATTAGCTTGCTTTTATATAATGCTCATGCTGCTACTTCTATGCAGAAAGTAGAACTGGAAAGCATCTGGAGTGTGGCACTTGAACAGGCTTATTACTTTGTTCAGTTTTCTTACTCTGCTCCCATGTGCTTTCAGTGTGAGCTTTTTTTAACTGCTGAAGGACTACTTTGAGGAAGTGACAGAATTAACTAATAAAGATTGAAGAGCAGCTGTAGGGCCACTGGCTCCACCTAGTCATTAATTTCCAGGAAATGCCATATAGCAAGCTCATTATTGCTGTTATAAAATACATAGTGATGTCTTTTTTAAATATTTGGATACATATAGGTTATTTCTAGAATATTAATGCATTGTACAATACTACAATTTGCTTCAGTCATCTCTGATTATTCTACTTAGACTATAATTCAGTAACAGTGGCTGAAAGGGTGATTTCTAGTAGACGATAGTCATGTAACAGAAAATAAGTGTAGTAGAATAGTTTAGTTACTAGTGGGGCTCCAGCTGACTTGGAAGTTCTAGATTTGTGATCTTGATTTTTCTGCTGCTCTTACAGGCTTTGCCAGCTTATCTTGAAAATCAAGATTTACCTTTTTGGGTAAAGCAATTGCTGCTGATCTGTGACTAGACTCTTACACAATACGCCTGAGCATCACTACAGCTCTTTATAATAAATAACTCATTTGCCCCTTTCAATGGATATTTAACTATTTTATTCCTTCCATAAGATAAGAAATTAGTCTGAGTGCAATAGTTAACCAGCGGAAATGGAAGAAAGGAAAATCAAGAGGAGGAGCCCCAAATCATCCAGTAGTCACCCAACTCAGGTTGCTAATGCCAAGAAAAATTCTGTGCCGGTCAGTAGAAGTACAGCATTTTCAAATCCTGCACCACAAGCAAATTCACAAAGACCAAAGTTAAAAAGGTAAATTCCTAATATTCTACAAATCATTGAGGGTGGGAAAAGGAGAGACAGTTGGGATTATTGGCCTAAAAGTACACCGCTACCTTGATATAACGCCACCCGATATAACACGAATTTGGATATAACGTGGTAAAGCAGTGCTCCGGGGGTGGGGTGGGGTGGGGCGGGGCTGCGCACGCCGGTGGATCAAAACAAGTTCAATATAATACGGTTTCACTATAACACGGTAAGATTTTTTGGCTCCCAAGGACAGTGTTATATCGAGGTAGAGGTGTATTAGCTGGAGGTTAAACAGTGAACTAATGCACGTAGGCAGAGGTGGGTAGAGAATAGGGTTGAGAACAAAATTCTTAAGCAATCTTTGTAGTAATTAACTTTATCAGTGCTGCACTGAGATCTAGTGTGGAGGTGCCAATATCAGCAGAATGGCAGAGCTTGCTGAATCTGCCCCTCAGAAGTACAGTAGATTGCATTTCTCCATTGCATTTCAGGAAAAATGTTTTCCCTAGAAATATTATGTTATCCCACATGCAGGGTGTACTACTCTAGACATCTACAGTACCTGCAGCTGATGTGAGAATGGACTATAATTTATCATTGTGTGCAACTCAGTAATGTTTTAAAATACACAACAGGATTATTCCTCATATGGCAAGATATAGGGGAAATATAATCACTTTGATATTTTTATTGTTGTTAAATTTGACCTAAACTTATTTTTATATATGAATCATTTCTGTGGATGGCCAAGCTATTAGCCTGACTTGACAAGGGGTGGTCATATGGAAATGTATTGCAGTTTCTAAACTATAGTAGTAGTTGCAGGTTATATTCAGCCAACAAAACTGTATTTACATCAGGATAAGCTACTCATGGAATAGTTGACTAACAAGATTGAATTCACTTGAGTTTTCTCCACACTTGTATGAGCGTGCATTGTATGCAGAGTATTTAAGAATGTGTCTGCTTGGCTAACTTCCATGCAGTTTTATGGAAGAAAAATAAAACTAGTGACAAGTTATAAAATCTTAGCTAATGTGAATGTATACATTAGAAATATCTGTTACTGCTTTAATATCTGTTCAGTGAATGTGGTTGCCTTGTTATTTACTTCCCCACCCAGGGCCCTAATTTGATGCCAAGTAGAGTTCCAGGAGTCTGCTTCCTATCAAAGTATTGGGAAATCAGAAGGGTTTTCTTAATACTTTTAAAAGGAAAACGTGTGGATTATCCTGTGCTTTCTAATGGTAATAAGAAAGCAGATTCTTGGAGTCCTGCTTTGTATTATCAGATTGTCAAGATAGTGGCTTCACAATATGATCACTTTATATTTAGGTAAAATTTGTGATCCGCACTTTGTAATTTGATGGTGCAGTTAAGTATGTACATTCACTACAGTTGTCTTTTTAAGGCTGATTTCTAGGATAGTCCTTCATTGCACTTCTTCAGCAGGAGCAAGGAGAGGAAGGTAGTCTTGTCTGTAAAATTAGATGTCTTTCATTTCCTCAGAGGAATAAAAGAAAAAGCCAAACCTCCAGGAGGGGAAGGAAAAGGGGCACAGGCAGCTCCAATACAGCACTCTTTTCTCACAGATGTATCAGACGTTCAAGAGATGGAGAGGGGACTTCTGAGCCTTCTAAATGATTTCCACTCTGGCAAACTTCAAGCATTCGGTAAATATGTGGGTTTTCTTTACCCAGCTGTTGCTTTTATATAAGATAGCAGTTTTTTGCAAACAGATGGGCTGGTTACATAGAGATTGTCAGTCTGTATTAGACAAGAGGTTAGTCTATACTTGGTCATGATTATTTTATTGGCCATTTGAGATAGCAACCCTTTGAATCATAGGGTTATCTTTGGGTCTATGCTGTGGCAAGAAGGCCCTTTCATAGTGCCTATGTGCTAAGAGAGTGTATTCCAATTATCATGGGACACACATATCAGTTTCTTGGCTTGTAGGTTTAAAATATCAAGTTTAAAAATACTTTGCGTATGTTAAATATTAGCGGAAATGTAACCAAGAAATAAAATGCCTTTATGAAATGAAGTAGTAAATTCCAAAGTAGGAAACCAATTCAAACTGTATACCTGCTAATATTTAATTAAAATTAAAAAGTTTAAAATTTTGTCTTATGCTGGGGAACTGAATTCTGTGTTTGCCAAATTTACATCTTGCCAGAAATAGAGTTTCTATGTAGAACTTCACCTGTAACTGTTGTTTAAAGTATGATGCTATATTACTTGGTCAAGAGGTGATAGGAAAAGGGGTTAGTATTGGGTAGCTTTTAGAATCCTAGCGTAGGTTAGGCCTATTTCCTCTTTTTGGGTGAATTTTTGTACTATAAATTGATTACCGCTGCAAATTCTTGCCTATAGTCAGAATGCTGTTGCTTCATGAACTATTGACTGAGGGTCCATGAAGATGATTTTTACCTTTAGAACCTAGGCATATCATGTGACATCTCCACTCAATTCTGCAATGGAGTTTTTCCAGAACCTATGCCTCATACATGGCATCAAAGTGTTCAGTGCTCTTGTTAGGACCTAAGCCCATGGCTCTCATGAAGTGTGGTCATTAACTTTAATATGAGCAGGATTGGGTCTAATGCAATTGAAGATATGTGCTTTCATACATGCAGCCCATCTTACTCTTCTCTTTGACCTTGAAGTGGAATCATAATATTGTGTACAACAGGTGTAAGTTTCTAGGTCTCTGCATGGGGTTACAGGGCTCTTCTGCTTAATCATTCCTGCTGCCAGGTGCTTCAACCTTGCAGAGAAGTGTGGTGGTACTTTTGTAAAATACATACATTAGTTCAGGGGTATCCAATTAGCTATAATCTGGTTAAATAGGAGGGGGTTGAGCATGTCTGAGAGACAGAGGTTATGAGGTGCTAGAGGAGAAACCCCAGGAACAGCCAAGTTTAGTGAAAAAGTTTAGTCTGATGACACTTTAAGTGAAAAATAAGGCCAGGTCTAGAGATGGGGCAGAGGTGGACTAGATCCAGCATGCAGATCTTCCATTCAGAACAGGGTGAGAACACTGCACCTGTTTAAAAACTTAGTTTCTTGCTATTGAAATGATTGATATCACAAATTCAGCATGACCCAAATACAGGATCAAATGCAAGGACAGCTCTTATTTAAAAGTTACGTAATAAACATGGAAAAATAAAACTGAGTCCTGGGGAAGGTAAATGGATTTATTTCTGATATTTGACCACTTTTTTCCCTCTACTACAAAAATCCATCTACGATATACATGCAGTAGCTTAGACTTTGCTCCTTACCCCATTGTCAGACTCTTACATAACAGCTTTACAATCTGCTTTGTTCAGGAAATGAGTGTTCCATAGAACAGATGGAACATGTGCGGGGGATGCAGGAGAAGCTAGCTCGCTTGAATTTGGAACTCTATGGGGAGTTGGAAGAACTTCCTGAAGATAAAAGAAAAGTTGCCAGTGACTCCAATTTGGATAGGCTGCTATCAGATGTAAGTATAGTCAAGACAGACTGTCTTCCACTGAAGTTGCTTCACAGAACTAGATCTGGTTCAAGAACAGGATCCAGCAGTGGTATTCTTTCTATACAACTTGAAGACCTTAGGGTCTCAGGAATTTAGGTTTAAATGCGTTGAGGAAAAATGTGACTCTAATGACCTAGGATATTTCCCATATTTGCTCAGGATTCTACTTCCTCAGCATTAATTTTGGGGAAATACAAGTGCCTTGTCCATCCCTCTTATTCAGACTACTCCTTGTGGCGCCTCTACCAGTTTGTGCAGTTTAGAGCAGCCTTTAAGGTCCTGCAAACTGTTTCAGAGCTTAGGCTGATGTAGAACCAGCCTGAGCATCAGGGAGCTGAACCATCTTCCCTGTGTTCTTTCTGTACTCTGCCACACCTAGCAGAGACTAGACAGAGAGAATTATCTGGACCTATGTATTCTAAATGTATCAATCTTTTTTTTTCCTCTGGTGCCTTCTTTGATAAACAGGAAAACTGTTAAATATCCAAAATGTCTAATTTCTCAAAACTTCCTAGTGTAGAGCTACACTTGCTTTTAAACTTACAGTATTATCATGAAGGGTTTGTTTAATTTTTTTGCAACAGACCCTAAATTTGTGTTAGTACCATTTATAATTGTATTATTGACATGTTTACTTGATTAATTATAACTACAGTGTTTTTTCTCATACTATGTTCATTTATATTGCAGCTGGAAGAACTGAATTCTTCTATGTATCCTTTTTATTAAATGTCATTTTTAGTGAACATTTTTGCAATAAAAAGTTGATCAGAACCAAAATTATACTATTAAATTTCCAGAAAATACATTTCACAGTTGTTCTGTAGCTCAGGAGAGTTCAATGGATTTTAACTGTGCTCCTTTTTGAAGCTCAGGGCTGTAGTATGTCATGTTTTCAGATCCCTCTAGCTTACAGATGGCTTTCCTGTAACACTCAAACGGTAGGTTGCTGTAGATCTAAACAAAGCTTTGTGAATAGGCTATTTCTTTAAAGATTTCTTCATTAACTGTTTCTGTTTACACTTTGAAAGAAAAAGGTACATCAGACACAGATATCTAAAATTGTCATAGCTGAAGTATAAAATTTTAGGCTGGACATGTTGAGAAAAAAGACTGTTTAGCCAGTTGAGTGCAGACCTTGATATAAACTACCCACTTTGGCTAGGAACTCTGGAGCAACCACGCATAATAATATGCCTCCTAAAGTGTTCAGGAGTGGAGTTCTGTCCTGCTGATACTAGGGCAAAAAAATTCTAATATTCTTCAGTTTTCCACAACACTTTTTTGGGCTCCTGTCGAAGGAGGAAACTTGCACACAAACTTAGAACATAGATCACTGAAATATGCAAAATACAGAACTGCAGCATTACCGTTAAATGCCTAAGCATTAACAGCTGCAAATAACCAGCTAAATAACTCACATTTATATTAATGTATACATTACCTTAAGTTGTCATTTCCGTTCTTGTAAGCCTCCTAACCATTGCAGAAGGATGGTCCAGTGGTTAGGGCATCAGCCTGGGGCTTGAGACACATAGTTTAATTCCCTGCTCTGATACCTACTTCCTGTGTGAAAGTCACTTAATCTCTCTGTGCCTCACTTCCCTGTCTGTAAAATGGGGATGATAGTGTTCCCCTGCCTTGCAGGGGTGTTGTGATACAACAGTAACAAGGACCATATAAGTCAGAGGTGGGCAAACTACGGCCCGTGGGCCACATCCGGCCCACAGGACCCTCCTGCCCAGCCCCTGAGCTCCTGTTCCAGGAGGCTATCCCCAAGCCCCTCCCGTGCTGTCCCCCCCTCCAGGTGGCGCAGTTGCAGAGCCGCGGCCTGACCCAGTGCTCTGGGCAGTGCAGCTGTAATGCCACCAGCCACCGGTGCTCTGTGCTGCGCGGTAAGGGGGCAGAGAGGTTGGATAGAGGGCAGAGGAGTTCGGGTGGCATGGTCGGGGGTGGGGGGGTGGATAGGGTTTGGGGTGGTCAGAGGGTGGGGAACGGGGGTTGGATGGGGCATGGGTCCCAGGGGGCAATCAGGAATGAGAGGGAGGTTGGATGGGGTAGCAGGGGGCAGTCAGGGGTGGCGGGTCCAGGGGTGGTCAGGGGACAGGGAGAAGGGGGTGGTGGATGGGGCAGGAGTACCGGGAGGGCTGACAGGCAATGGAGGGGGTTGATGGAGTCCTGGGGGAGGCCGTCAGGGGATGGGGGGTTGGATAGGGCAGGAGTCCCGGGGGAGCTGTCAGGGAGTGAGAAGCAGGGGGGCGGGGGCGGCTAGGAGGTGGGGACCAGGCCATGCCTGGCTGTTTGGGGAGACACAGCCTCCCCTAACTGGCCCGCCATACAATTTTGGAAACCCGATGTAGCCCTCAGGCCAAAAAGTTTGCCTGTCCCTGATATAAGTAGATGAGAGAGAGAACTTTCCAAAATGTTTCATCAAGCCAGAGGCCAAGTGTGAAATATTTCAGTCCCAAAGGTGTATGTTTTGGAATTTGAGTAGGATTTATTGGAAACTGTTGTGCAACCTTACTGGTATTACGTGAAATCAGCCCCTGCTATAACTCATTTACTATGTTACAGCAGTTACAGAAATTCATGGCATAACTGTTCCTGCCCTCGCCAGAAAAAGTGGTTCTAAAATGTCTGTGCATCATTGGGCTCTAATTATATAAGCAACTGATCTGAATTAGCATCTTTTAATATAAGGATAGTATTTTAATGAGGATTTCAAATGTCCTCAAATTAGTAGTGAATGGTCTGTATTCTAAGAGACTTATTTAATACATTTTCTTATGTAAATGCACAGGACCAGGGATGTGCCCTTCTAGATACCTGCACGCCTCCATTCTTTCAATCTTCCCATTTAAGATTTAATACTCTCTAAATTTAAACTTATTTTTTTAGGCAAGGAAAATATTAAATATGTATTTCATTTTTACTATTTGCACTTTATTGAAAAACTTTGGATCAGGCTATTTTGTAATTGCAATAAAACAGAAGAGGATTAATTTATTTTTAAATTGGTGACAATGTGGTTAGCACTAAGATGACTTGTGATACTGTTTTTCCCCTCTGGCATGTAAACTTTGACCTTGTGTATAATTGCATTCAATGTGTATTGATATTCCAGCATGTCAGGCCATGTGTAATATTTTGTTCTTTTATGTCATCTCAAATCTATCATACTTTACAAACATTAAATACCAGTATAATACAGATATTCATAAGGTAAATTATCTCGTGTTATCATATGAAAACTTAATTTCTTAACTCTTTGTTCCAGACAAAAACTTCATTTAGCAGATGCACAAGATATCCCAAATACCTCCACCAGTTAAAAGTGTAGATTTTTTTTTATTTAGAGATCTCTCCAGAAGTCATGTCTTTATTTTTCCAATGGAATCTAGATTCTTACTCATTTTCCACAACAGAAAATTAAAGTGCAAATACAAGTGATTATTTTCACACATTCCTGTTAGCAGATTTGAGCACTGCGATATATCAGGGTTGGAATCTATTGATCTAACTGCAATGGTGTGCTGCTATGCTTGTTTTAATGCCTTATTTAATATAAAGTGGGGAAAACTTGAAAGTACATTCTCAGTGTTGTTCATATATCTATTGGATTTATATATGTACATATAATATGTTCACTAACATTACTCCAATTTTGACAAAGCTAGCAGTGAAGCTTTTTTGTAGCTGCCTTCCTGCCTAGTATGTAGACAATCTGCACACTCTTTAGTGTATTTTGTTCACCATTAAATTATGCCATACACTATGTTAAAAAGTGTAGCATCTGTTTAATTATGCTCAGAGAAAGAGCTCTTGTAGGGTCTGAATTTTTACAAAGTCAATTTTTTCCCTTGCTCTGTCAACCACTTTAAAATTTCACCCAGTTAGAATTAGAATACATACAGGCAGCCCATGTCATTTGGTTTTGGCAATTTTGAATTCTCAGCAATACTTAAACACTGTCACTCCATAATAAATCCATTCTATACTACTTTGCTTTCCATTAACTTCTTTTGTTTAGTAAAGTCTCCCTTTTTTGAGGGGTTAAGGGCTGTTCACTATTTTTAGTTATTTCAGGAGTGGAGAGAATAAGCAACAATAAACACTGACCTTCAACACATGCCCAGTAACAAGAGGTCTGTTCCTAAAAAATGCTTCTACTGGCAGGTTTTGTGGAGCACACGTTACTATACATATTTCAGTACTGAAGATGTTGTACTGATGGATTCACAGTTGACAAAGCAGGCCCATAGCTAGCAAGCACAAATCTACCCCACACAAAGTTCCTTTCATACAATCAAGCTGAATCATTGCTCCTGCCTTGTAGCAGCATGAGCCCAAATCCCATACAAATTGCAACATTTCTTGAACATGGACAGAGAGCCTGTGTTTGTGCAAAGACTGATTACGTGATGGCTCAAAACTTCTACCAGAGCATGTGAAAATGTGCACTCAGTGGTGCATTTGTTCTAATGTGTAGTTAAACTGTTTATTCAGATTTCATTTTTTGTGTGCATTTGTTCTATAGCAGGAGTGAAGTCTTTCTCCCTTCCCTTTTGAGTCTTCTGAGCTCTTGATCTATCCATATTACTAGTGCCTGGGATAGAGAAGAAAAGGTTCAAATTCTGTGCAAGTCCCGCTCAGAGAAGAAGATTCCATAGATCTTCATTGAAAGAACACAGTTCTTTGCCTCATGAGCTCCCACCGTTTTCCTTCTGAATCAATTGTAGCTTTGTCTGATCCCTAAAGTTCTAAATAGAAATTCCAACTCTGTGAGGAGGCGGCTTTAGATACCATAATCCCAACTGAAAGCAAGCCCAACTCTTGCACCTTCTAAGTAAAGTACTGGCATTGCCTTCCTTCTCCTACCTAGAAGCCCAAATCCCACACTAAGCCGTCAGATTCCTAGTAAAGTCCTTCCCCCCAAACTTCCCTTGTTGCACTGTGATTTACTTCACAGTTCCCTTTGTCAGTGAGACTCTTTAGAAAGAGTTTGCCACCACAGAATATCCCTAACTCCTAATCTGATGGATGTCTTCTGGGGAGGTTGTGAGCAGACTACTCCACTCCCAAGACAGTGTAGAGAGGAACTGGGAGCACAATACACTGACCACACTAGCAAAAGAAAGTGTACCCAAGGTTTTGTTAGACTTTGGTCAGCCAATAACTAGACAGTTGCTGTATGTAGGATTTTTAGCTCTAAAATTTTTTGCAAGCAGGAGTGTAGTGTTTTTATTAGAAACTATACTCTTCAAGTAGTATGTACTACTGCAGGCGATCCGAGGAATGGAATATACATACATTTAAAGGGAGATGGTTGTGATTTTTAGCTTGTCAACTTTAACAGTGTCTCTTCAGACTGCAAGTAGCAAAGAGATTTAGTAACAAGAAAATAAATATATCATAAGATGGTTGATGTCACCGGAAGGAGTTGGTTCTACTAGGGGGTTCTTTATTTCACTTACATTTACTGTTATTGTGGGCAAGCTACAGTGTAAGAATAAGTTACCATATCCTGGGCAAAATTCCAGGTTGTGTCGTTGGTGCCACAAATAAGTTATTAGCTCAGAACAAACTCTTGCCAAACCTATTACCGTTTAACTGTAGAGCTGCAAACAAAGTTAACATTTTGATCAACAGTTGAGATTTGGGAAGCAGCTTAAAAAATATCCTGCTCCTTCCCTTGTGCCCCTCAAAGCATTACACTTCTGACGCACACTTTGAATGAGATAAAGGTAGTTAGCGTTGCAACATCGTAGGAGCATGGTTAATAGGGGAGATTGGGAGTCAGTAATATAAACCTTGTTTATATTTCCTACACTGCCACTGACTGGCTTTGTGACCTCAGGGAAGTTCCTTAACTTGTGTTCCAGTTTCTCAACCTTTACAGTTAGGATAATCTTACCTAGTTCTACAAAAGCTGTGCCCATCCAACGGTCCCCACTCAGAAAGATTTCCCTAGCTGAGATATGCTGGCCTTTAGTCCTGACTCACTTGTGATAGTGGTAGGTTGTCCCATTGTACACTAGTTTGGATGGATGGTGTGCTGTAATTTGGTACAACTATGCTGCTCTCCATTTGGCCCGTCCTACACTGGGACGTACCAGTGCCATTCCCTTCTATTCAGGATTGCTGCAGCCCAATTCTGCTGTGTCACTGCCACATGTGGGGTAAAGGGCCTGTTACAGTGGGAATGCAAGAGATGGTTCCATGCTCACATCACTACATGGTGTATGGGCAGCTGCAAGTCTAGTGGGAGTGAGCAAATACTGAGATTTGAAGCTGTGCCATAGGCCCTTCCCCTTTAGGGGCGGGGCACACAAGGCAACAGTAGCCTGAGTCAGGCTCTGGCTTGGAGCCCAAGGTGTAGCTTGTTGTGCAGTTCCTATGGAGATGGGGGAATACTGACCCTCTTCCAACGCAGCAGTAATTCCAGCCTTCATTGCAGATCTCCAGCGGCTTGTTCAGAAGGAAAAGCAAGACGTATCCTCTCTGGAGGTAAACCATTCAATAGACTATGAACTCCCTGGTCTATGGGAAAAGTGGGTTGCTTTGTATTTTAGTTTTACTGTATTAATGTTAATAGAAAGGATAGAGAGTAATGTCCTGCAGGCCTGAATCATACAGGCTGCAGAGCAACAGGTGTAAAGATTTCAAAACTAAACCAAAAATGAACATTCTAGGTTTTTCATAATTCCCAGGTACTTTGTGCATGACTGATTTGTAGCAGAGGGTAGAGATCAGAACTTTAAGAGGGCAAGAAGGTTACATTCCTCTGCCAGAGAAATTCTGAGGTATTTTTTAAAATGAAAACGCTCAGAGATGAAAATGCAAATGTAACGTGCAGGCAAGCAGCATGGGGAGACAGGAGATTTCAGCATACCTTTTATAGCACAATTTAAAATACGGACAAAGTGCCATCTCATCAGTGGCTATTCAGTAAAGACCAGACATGGATTCCATAAAGGGAGAGGGGAAGGGGAATTTAAACAGACCTAACATTGGATACAGCAGTACTAGGTCCATAAACCAGAGGAAATCTGGTATCCTTACCATAATAGGTCCCCCTGTTATCAGAGAGGGACCAAGCACTGAATGAGTATGGAGAATAAACTACTCACACACAGAAATGGCAGCTTTCTAGCTTATAGTTGAGATACAGTGGTGGGCAGATGTGGGGGAAGTATGCACCACCATAACTCAACCTGTACCTAGTAAATACTAGGTAAATATTTATTTTGAAAATAAAATTCATTGGTCTCCAAGATTACAGTTCTTGCAGTTTTCATGAGTCCAACATTAATTTTAAAGGTATTAAAAAGGAATGGTGACAAGAGAATAATACAGAAGTAGACTAATTACTCAATTTATAATTTGGCAAGAACAATAGGGCAGCTACCCCTCTCTATACAACCCCCCCCAGGGAATTTGTAATGACTAGAAGAAGGCACCCACACAAGAATAGGAGCCATAAGAGTCACACCAGATCATTGGTTCATATGACAGAGGGCAGATTCCCACCTATTGAGGCAACAGAACTTTCTTCGGTAGCTTGGGTTTCTTGGGAAGTCTCCCATCTAGGTTCTTACTGACCAGTCCCAATCTCAGTTATGTGATCTGATGAAATCACAGCTCAAGCATTGGCCTGCTTATGTACACACTGATGCCCTTTACCCAGCTGCCTCATCTAAACAAACAGGTAAGATTGCAAGATATAAGATTGACAGCAAAGTATTTTTAAGACACAAACAATATATAAAATGGGCCTGGATTCAGGCTTCTGGATCTAAATACCCCACTGAGCATAGTGGGAGTTGGGAGTGGGCTTCAGATCTGAATCCAAGTTTGAATTCTACAGTTTGCACCCATCTCTACTAAGAATTAATTAAATCACATATCTCTTTAATTCACTGAATTTCTAGGGGGCTCTAACAAAGCTGGTGTAATCAAGTATCACTAATGCGATGATGACCACAGCTTACGTAACACCAAGTCCCCACACTGTTAAACAATGGCAACTAGAGAGTTTAGGACTCCTTGCAGAAAACACAGTGAAGTCCATCAGAGTGTCTTCCAGTAAAATCCAGACCACTGGGAGCTTGAACACAAGGTTCAGCACTTGGACACCTATCGCAAACAAATCATTCAACAAGCAGGTAAGTTACAGTCTGGTAGAAGTCATTTTTATAGGCTCAACTATCATGAAATGCATTGGTGCAAATTGCCACATATCTTGAAACACCCCCCCAACCCTCACTTGCACATGCAATGACAGGAAACATCTTACAATATATGCACTGATGCATGTTCATGTAAATTAGATCAGAAACCAACCTCACATTTTAAAAACATTACATCAACATCTCGTCTTTTAACTGTTGCACCTTTATTTTCTTTGGTCATTTAACAGAAATGGGACAGGGACAGACTGTTATATCTCTGTACTGTTACTGGCACAGTGGGGCTGTGGCTTCTAGGAGCTACTGCAATACAAATAAATACTAAAAATAAAACAATGAACTGCTTCCTCAAGGCAATGTATTTACTGCCATAATGTCTGACAGGAATTACGCCTGTGAGGACCAAGGACTATTCATAGCAATAAGCCCTATGGCCATTAGCAAGCACATGATTGGCTCTATAAGAGTAGTCAAGTACAATGGCATTACACGTCTTTAATTTTTTTTAAATTACAGATTTATGTATTGGTTCAATGTTTTATAAACAATTTTTCTTTTTCCTTTAATCAAATCAGGTACTGCTCTTAACTAAATGAGACTACATTCCCCAAAAGCCTCATCCCACATGAATTGCACTAGGCTTATATACTCAGAAATTGCTCATTTTACCTGCAGAGGAAAGTATAAAAGACCTTTGCTGAGCAGCAATTGAAGTAGAGAGAGTAAGAGGAAGTGGACTCTATCCTCAGAGAACAATTAAGTTTGATGTCCCTCTTGTACAGGGGTTTTGAACTAATGGAGAGTGTCATTCCCACAGAACCCAGAATCATGGAGAACAAAAATGGATGTCTGCCCTCTGTCAAAAATGTCAGTTTCAAGGGCTGTTAGAGAAATACACCAGTCCTTGGCATTGCAGTGATTGCTGCTCTAAAAATGCAGTAACTCTTCGCTTAACGTTGTAGTTATGTTTTTAAAAATGCTACTTTAAGCGAAATGATGTTAAGTGAATCCTATTTCCTCATAAGACGTAATATAAATGGGGGGGGGGGTAGGTTCCAGGGAATTTTTTTTCGCCAGACAAAAGACGCTATATACATATACAGTATAAGTTTTTAATATTTTTAAACAATGTAATACTGTACTTACCAATGATGATTGTGAAGCTTGGTTGAGGCAGGGGTGTAGCGGGGTCAGGGCACAGGGGCTTGCCTCATACTGCCCACCTGGCGCTCCTGTCAGAGAGCGGGGTTGGGGCGCAGGGGCTTGCCCCGTTCCACCCACCTGGTGCTCTTGCTGGGGAGAGGGGTCAGGTCTGAGCGGAGCAGGCCAAACAACTTTAAAAAGGAACATTGCGAAACTTTAAACGAGTATGTTCTCTAATAGATCAGCAACCTAATAACAAAACAATGTTAACTGGGACAACTTTAAGTGAGGAGTTACTGTACCTAAAACTGTACCTAAAATAGGTAGACAGTTTAACCATACATCACAGGGATAAGAACAATGAGTAAGCTTCTCCATAATGATCTGCCCTTTGGACTGCTCATTTTTGTATTACAGTCACTAGTTCCCAGAGGCTCCAACTGAGATCTGGTCTCCATTGGGTTAGGCACAGTTCAGACACTAAGTAAGAGACAGTCCCTTCCTTGAAGACCTTAAACAAAGGATAGGAAGTGAAACAGGCACAAAGAGATGAAGTGACTTGCCCAGGGTCACACAGCTGATCAGTGGCAGAAGACGTGGTAGGAATACAAGAATATAGATCTCCTGAGTCCCAGGGCTTGTCTACATGACAAATTACTGCACGAAAAGCCAGGGTGTGAATCTACAGTTTACCATGCAGTAATGGCCCATGTGATCACTGCTGCAGCACAATGCCAGTCCTAGAGTGTGGCTAGGCATACTATTACTTGAAAATGTAGCATGCTAAGCTGCACTCCAGGACTTCCACTGCACTGTAACAGTGTTGTTACCCTAAATTTTAGATGCCAGTTAAATTAGCCTACAATAGCACTTCTAATTTAATAAAAGGGTAAAAAGGTTGTGGCCAGCCTGAAAGGAATTGCCAGTGTGTTACCAGGGGGCTTGTCTCCGACCCGCAGAGGGCTCCCTGGAGCAAGCTAATCTTACTAACCACTGAAAGGACACAGGTACAGCCTTCCGCTCAAGGACTGACACACACAAGCAGAAATGATTTAAAAAATAAATAATTCTTATGTTTTCAAAAATAAGTAATTACAGTATTTTTAATTGACGCAAGAAAGAATATATAAAACATTAAAACACAGTAGAATTATATCTAGGAATGAAGTGGCACAACAAAATAAAAGACACGGACTACACAAGATATGTAGCTCATATAACAGTTACAATGTAATAGATTATCTATCTATACTGTACACACACGCATATGAGGCCCTGTATACATCAAGGCTCTAGCCTAAATACTACAATTCAATAACATATACCTCTACCTTGATATAACACTGTCCTCGGGAGCTGAAAAAATCTTACCGCATTATAGGTGAAACCGCATTATATTGAACTTGCTTTGATCCGCTGGAGTGCGCAGCCCCACCCCCTTGGAGCGCTGTTTTACCGCGTTATATTCGAATTCGTGTTATATCGGGTCGCGTTATATCGGGGTAGAGGTGTACTTAATACAACATAATATACATTACCTCTATAAATCATTGCAATATTCTAGTTTGAGAGAGAATTATTTACTTAATATTAATAGTTAACATTTAATACCTTAATATTTAACATCTAACATTTAAGCTTTTAACATCCTGTGAACTCTGGACAAGCGGTCGCCGCATGGGGAGATTTCACTCAGAACACAGGCATCCAGCTTTATTTACAGACAGACCCACGCACTCCTTAACAATACATGGAAAAATCAGACTTACACTTGTACCCAAGTTCCCTCTGTTTCATCTTAATGGTCCTTCTGATCGGTCTGTAATGATGTTAAGGATTGTCTAGGCCACAATTTTCCTAACTGCTGCTGCTGCTGCTGCTGCTTCAGGCTGCAAGCGTAGGGGCAGTTGCTGCTGGCTGTAGCTGCTGGCAGGGACTGCTGATTGTGCTGCTATGAAAGCTGTTGCTGTGGTGACCTTTAGAGTTGCTGCTGCTGCTGCTTTCCCAGGTGGCTACTTTTTGGAATTTTCTGTTGTTCTTCTCAGGTAGCTTCTGTTCTTCCACAAAGCCTCAAACCCACGACACTCAGCCTGCTAGCCCCGGGCTTTATATGCTGGTTGCTCTCTCAAGGTCTGCTTATTAGCATAATTAGCCCAGCTCAACCAATCAGCGTCTAGATATTAGAATTGCTATTTTTTTTTGTCTAGCTCCTCCCCATTATGTCATACTTATTTTAAGCTAGCTAAGCTCCTCTTTCTGACACCATCTTCGGTAGAGCTCCTCCCCTTGAGGTCTTGGGAGAAATGCTGAGTCATTCCCTATGAGTTGCTGGAACTTTCCACATGCTAACCCTGTGTCTTTCATAGAGGATTATTGCATCCGCTATTTTGGATTTCTAACTTTAAACTATCACTATTTACAGTAGTAATAGTAATCTATTTAAAGCCTTAATCTTAAAACTAACTGGTGTTTTATGCCAGTCAAAATGTTCTGATACTATCACCATCTTAATTATATCGATGGGGAAGAGATGACATTTTACAATTTTTAAACCCCTTTTTCATTTTTTCTCTGCTCGTCTCTATCAAAGTGCTGCAAAATTTTTCAAAACAGCTAAAAGCAAAATCTCTTGTTACAGTGTCTGTGCAGGACATGACTGTGGTGCAAGCTGGTATGCTGTTGATCAGGGGTAGGCAACTTATGGCACCTGTGCTGAAGGTGGCACACGAGCTGATTTTCAGTGGCACTCATACTGCCCAGGTCCTGGCCACCGGTCCGGGGGGCTCTGCATTTTAATTTAATTTTAAATTAAGCTTCTTAAACATTTTAAAAACCTTATTTACTTTACATAAAACAATAGTTTAGTTATATATTATAGACTTATAGAAAGAGACCTTCTAAAAACGTTAAAATGTATTACTGGCATGCAAAACCTTGAATTAGAGTGAATAAATGAAGACTCAGCACACCGCTTCTGAAAGGTTGCCGACACCTGCTGTAGATTCACACTGTGGCATGCCTTGCAGTAACTTGTCATATAGAAAAGCCTCCAATTCATAGGTGATTGAACTACGGGTTCAAGGGGGTACTGCAGCACTCCCGGCTTTAAGGGTTTTCCATCATATACAGGGTTTACAGTTTGGTTCAATGGCTGTCAGCACCCCTACTATAAAAATTGTTCCAGCACCTCTGCCCAGTTTAATTTCTATCTACTAGGGTCACACCACCTCCCTAAGTATCATTATATGTGCATCAGACTTGTAGAGGTCTGCACAGCATACTGAACTAGATATGGAAATACTCTGTTTCCTTTCAGCTCTTTGAGGAAAGAGTTAGTCTCATAAGCCATTGGTTTGATCTGTGGACAGACAAGCAGCGCAAACAATTCCTCCACACAATGTTGATGAGATGCAGTAAATCACAACTGAAGTAAGTTTGTTACAAGGACTAACTTAGTGTTGTCTTTCCAAACAAGCAGGTATGTATGAATATGGATGTCACATAAGACACACAGCAAGCCTATTCTGTAATGAGATTTGCCCAGGGGATCCTTGTACCCTTGTGGAATCGCAGTGAAGGCCTTGAGGATTTAACATTAGTGCCGGTGTCTGCCTAGATGGATCTGATTGGGACCTGAAATTGTATCTTTCTTTTGTAAGAGGGTCCCGTCAGTTTGGTTTAATAAGGACACTGTCAGATTCATAAAACCTAAAAATTAAGATTGTAGCAAAATCACGTGAGAGAGTGTATAGATGTGTGTCTAGTGCAGGCTTGCAGCTCCAGATTCTCCATCTTTTCCCCTTTTCATTGCATCAGTAGGGAAATAAGAAAAAAAACAACCTCTATAGCTTTTCCATCTAGTATTATATATTATTGGCTGAGCCATGTGGTCAGTGCTCTGCAGAACATGCAGCAAACAAGGTTCCTTGCCCAAAGACCTCACAATCTAGGACCTGGATGGTGCAGTTTATAAGGTGGGTGGGCAGACTGCTTTGTCTGTGCAGAGACTCACTGGAATCAGTGTGGTTCCATGTAGGTACAACCACCTGCTCCATGTTATACTGTATTGTTCCGAGTATAGGCCGCTCCTGATTATAAGCCGCACCCTTAAAGTTTGGTGCTATTTTAAAAAAATTAAATTTTTAACTTTTTTTAACTTAAAGAAAATATACACATTAGTAGAACAGTAAAACAGTATTTTATTTAATGAATAGGAAGACATGTACCAGTATTTTTAACACTTTTAACACTTTTGGTAGTCCTGCTTTTGACGGCATATGTTATATACTCAGAAATATTGAAAACTATTTTGTAGTTATACTGTAAATAAAGAAGGGAAAAGGAATGGACAACAAGGAGACTGATGGGAACAGTTCTCACCCTCTCCCCTGCACAACAATCAACAACATTAGCAAATGTTCTTAGAGTTAGGGTTCATGCCCCCCCACCCCCTGCCCCATCCAACCCCCCGCATTCCTTGACATCTCCCCCCACCCCAGGGACCTCTGCCCCATCCAACCCCCGCGTTCCTTGACACCTCCCCCCACCCCAGGGACCCCTGCCCCATCCAACCACCCCTTCTCTCTGTCCCCTGACAGCCCCTGGAACCCTTGCCCCTGACTGCCTCCCACCGCCCCATCCATCCCCTGATCCTTTCTAACTGCCCCACCAGGACCCTTGCCCCTATTCAATCCCCCTGTTCCCTGCCCTCTGACCCCCCCCAACCCCTATCCACTCCCCACCCCGAACCCCCCTGCCCTCTCTCCAACACCCCCTCCCTGCCCCCTTACTGCACTGCCTGGATGTGGCTGGCGGCACTACAGTCCGGCCGCGGCTGGAGCCAGGAGCCCTGGGATGCTGGGCCGGGGCAGGAGTCACGCGGCCGGAGCCCGGAGCTGGAGGATGTGGCGGGAGCCGGACGGCCAGAGCCAGGTAGCTGGCCGGCCAGAGTAGGGCGGCCGGGAAGGGATGTGGTGCCGGGGCCAGAGCCGGGCGGCGGGGGATGCGGGGCCGGCGCCGGGGGACGCGGGGCCAGGCAGGGCCACCCAGAGAATTCCGGGAGCCCGGGGTCTTCGGCGGGGGGGGGGCCCTTCCGTTCCGGGACCTGCCACCGAAGAGTCCCGAAGACCCGCCGCGGAGCGCCCCCGCCGCCGAATTACCGCCGAAGCAGGACCCGCGGCTGAAGTGCAGCCCGGTCTTCGGGGCATTTCGGCAGCGGGTCCTGGAACGGAAGGGCCCCCCGCAGCCGAATTACCGCCGAAGACCGGGCTGCACTTCGGCAGCGGGTCCCGCTTGGGCGGTAACTCGCCAGTGGGGGGTCCTTCCGCCCCGGAGCGGAAGGACCCCCCCCCGCAGGCGAAGACCAGGAGCAGAAGAAGCTCCTGCGCCCAGCCCCGCAAGAGTTTTCCGGGCCCCCCGGAGCGAGTGAAGGACCCCACTCTGGGGGCCCCGAAAAACTCTTGTGGGGGCCCCTGCTGGGCCCGGGGGCAAATTGCCCCCTTGCCCCCCCCTCTGGGCGGCCCTGAGGCCGGGGCCGGCGGAGGCGGGTACACGGGGCTGGGGCCGGGCGGCGGGGGAGGCGGGGACACGGCTGGGGCTGGAGCCGGGCGGCGCGAGGCCAGGGCCGGCGGAGGCGGGTGCGCGGGGCCGGGCAGCAGGGGAGGCGGGGACGCGGCCGGCGGAGGCAGGTACGCGGGGCCGGGGCCAGGCGGCGGGGGAGGCGGGGACACGGCTGGGGCAGCCCAGAGCCCTCTGATTCCCGGCCGCGGCTGGGATTTAAAGGGCTCTGGGCTCCCCGCCGCGGCTATTGTCCCGATTGTAGGCCGCACCCCTAGTTTAAACACTCACATTAGGGGAAAAAAGTGCGGCCTATACTAGGGACAATACGGGTATATTGCAGAATCAGGTCCCAAAGAATCATCTTTGCAAGGTACTGAACACAAAAAGTTCCCACTAGCTCCTAATGGGAGCAGAGAGAGCTCTGTATCTCACAGGACAAGACCAGGTTTTAGTCAGCTCTTATAAAATAAGGGCCTAATCATGACATCCCTTATATACACTGACTTCTATTGGGCTGTGTGTGAGTAAGGGTTTGCAGAGTTGTTTCCTGGCCACTTGTGATTATTAAAAATGAGAGAGATCTTTAACTCTTTCCCTGGATGTCTTGATCCTTTCCCATCCAAACATCTGGATTGATTTATATATTATTCACACAGGCCCAGGATAACAGGCATATTATCTAATAGTTTCTTTACTGGCAAGACTCATCTCAAACTCCTGACCTATTGGATTACTAATAATAGAAAATGGCTACTACAAATACAAAGGTTTCCAATCTTCTGCAGAGCAATAAAACCAACCTCAGTGATATAAGGGCCTGGAATAAACGTAATTGGTTCTGTTGAAATGATCACACTCTTGGCATAGTTTTGTTTTGAAAGACATACAGTTCACTAGTTGCAATAATGCAATGTTCCTCTTTACATAAAAGTCTAGATTTGCTCTCAAAATGTTGCATTATGTCACTGAGATGCAACGCTATCAATAGAGAAATGGCCAACTAATTAGACTTAAATGCATCTTTAATCTCTTCCCAATGTGTCCCAAAGCACTTTGCAAATGATGCCCTCATAGGAATCACTTCACTCCTGACAATATTCTTCAAATAGATCTCAGGTTTTCTGAAAGGGAAGACCAATAGAGTGACAGAATAGAATCTCAACAGGATTTTAACTACGGTGAATATCTGTCTCTTTACAGATTTACCCAAAACTGGTTTGCAGAGAGGATTCCAGTGACCAAAGTGGATTTCACCAGAGTGCTGCCACGTTTCATATCTTTATACATCTTCTCCTTTCTCAGCCCCAGGGAGCTGTGTGCAGCTGCCCAAGTCAGCTGGCACTGGAAGTTTATAACCGAACAGGTTTGTTCATTGTAGGCCTGGTCCCACTCCCATGGCAATCAAGAAGAATTTTCTTATTGATTTTGATAGGAATAGGATCTGTAACTGGACATTTGCAGTACCTTTAAGGGGTACCACATACATGAAATGGGAAATCTGAAACAGCATATTGTAATTAGCATAATTTGCCAAAGCAATTTTGTATCTTGTACAGCACTCAGATAAATGCTCAATCTTCTGTCTAGCATACCTAATAATAATTAGAAAGATCTTCTGTACCAGAATTTTCAACTCTTTCATGCACTTGACAAAATAACCTTTTAAACTTTGCTCTATTTAATTCACTATAAATTGTTGGAACCAGCTTCATCCAACCCTAGCAAGAACATCTCAATCACTAAGAGCATATTACACATAAAGGCATTTATATTTTCTCTTGTCAGAAACTAATTCTCATTCTATATTTCATTCTGCTGCTTTGCTTCTATACTTAACCCTGTTTTGGCTTTGGTCTTTAAATGCACACATCAAGCAACAGGACCCAGTATGTAATTTAGAGCTATGTAGTTAGCTGGATGTCCTAAACTCTGTAATTTATAGAGATTGCTGTGGCCATATGGATATTGATAATGCTAGTGCTTAGCATTTTGGAATATCCACAATACTACTGTTTGTTATGATTTGTCTAAATAGATAGGCACAATACTATTTATTGAATTAAAATAAAATAAATATTCATCTTCAGAAGCTGCTCAAAGTGGTACAACAATTAGCCTACTCTTTCTGTTCCTCAGTGCCAAATATGACAATCAAGGGGACAAGACAATGCCGTTATTTGCAGATTTCCAGATAATGAAGAATTTTAAAACAGAACAAAAACAAATGCACCTCTCTCATTTGAATTCATTGACTTTATCTGATTATTCATCCTCAGGAACAGTGCTGGCCTCTGCATATAAGAAAATGTTGCAGCAAGCTGTTTGAGACAGAGGGACGATGTATTTTTATTTGTTCTGTAAAAGTACTAGGCACTTCATAAAAAAAGAAATCTCACTGTAGCATATTTATGGAGGTCCCATGTTTGATTTATTCTCAGATACTACTGTGAGCAGTGGCAGTATGAAAACCCAAGATTAAATAGAAAGCTTTTTGTCCTCACTTTATTGTCTCTCTTTTACCTCTTTCTTGTCTTAAGGACTGTTTGTGGGTGCCAAAATGTGTTAAGTTTGGATGGTTCCTGCCCTACACTCCAGCAGACAACGAATACAGTGCTTGGAAGCGACATTATATTGCCTGTGCATCGAGCTTAGATTACTTCACCCCAAGAGAAGCCACTGAAATCTATGGGACCCTCAATGAACCAAAACCTGAAAATGAGGAGAAGGAAGAAAGGCTACGCGAAAAATGGCTACGAAAAATTATTCGGGAGAGATTAACATTACACAAGAGTCAGTGGTATTAAAATAAAGACCTCTTTCTTCTGAGATTAATGTTAAAATAAGAAACACTGTCTTCTGAAAGTGATAAAGCACCTAAAGTATTCAAGTAGTCAAAGACCTTTTCTTTAGGAAAACTTATCTTTGCAGATTTTTTTAAAATTAATTTTTAATATCAAAAGGGCAAGGGCTGAAAATGATAAATATATCAATAGATTTCGTTTCTTCTATATGGTTGTTTAGTCATATTTGATATGCCTGTAGGAAAGGGATAAAAATGTTCAGGCTTAATAGTGTCTAGTGGGGTTTCTAGTACATCTCAGCTATGGAAATAATAGAAACCTCAAACTGTCAGTGTGTGGTTGAGGACTTAATTTCTTTCCAGTCTGGCACATATTGCTTTCCAATTTAGGAAAATGAAGGTTTGAAAGGAAAAAAGACCCAGTACCAGGGTGTCCTGTAGAAATTTTATTTATAGCTACAAATACAGTCAATGCATTAAAGGAATCCTTAGTCAAGTTTAGGTCAACATGTAGGTTTTGTATAAAATTATTTAAAGAAAACTTAAGACTAAGAAATATTTCCATGGAATTCTATGATATATCAGACTTTTATTAAACAGTGTTCAGCATAGAGATTTTTGTCTACAAGTATAATAATCAGTGTATTTTATATTAATCATAGAATCATAGAATATTAGGGTTGGAAGAGACCTCAGGAGGTCATCTAGTTCAATCCCCTGCTCAAAACAGGACCAACACCAACTAAATCATCCCAGCCAGGGTTTTGTCAAGCCAGGCCTTAAAAACCTCTAAGGATGGAGATTCCACCACCTCCCTAGGTAACCCATTCCAGTGCTTCACCACCCTCCTAGTGAAAAAGTTTTTCCTAATATCCAAACTAAACCTCCCCCACTGCAACTTGAGACCATTACTCCTTGTTCTCTCATCTGCCACCACTGAGACCAGCCTAGCTCCATCCTCTTTGGAACCCTCCTTCAGGTAGTTGAAGGCTGCTATCAAATCCCCCCTCACTCTTCTGCAGACTAAATAACCCCAGTCCCCTCAGCCTCTCCTCATAAGTCATGAGCCCCAGCCCCCTAATCATTTTCATTGCCCTCCGCTGGACTCTCTCCAATTTGTCCACATCCCTTCTGTAGTGGAGGGACCAAAACTGTACTCAATACTCCAGTTGTGGCCTCACCAGTGCCGAATAGAGGGGAATAATCACTTCCCTCGATCTGCTGGCAACGCTCCTTCTAATACAGCCCAATATGCCGTTGGCCTCCTGGGCTAATAAGGGCACACTGCTGACTCATATCCAACTTCTTGTCCACTGTAATCCCCAGGTCCTTTTCTGCAGTACTGCTTCTTAGCCAGTTGGCCCACAGCCTGTAGCGGTGCATGGGATTCTTCCTTCCTAAGTGCAGGACTCTGCACTTGTCATTGTTGAACCTCACCAGATTTCTTTTGGCCCAATCCTCCAGTTTGTCTAGGTCACTCTGGAACCTATCCCTACCCTCGAGTGTATCTACCTCTCCCCACAGCTTAGCGTCATCTGCAAACTTGCTGAGGGAGCAATCCATTCCATCATCCAGATAATTAATAAAGATGTTGAACAAAACTGGCCGCAGGACCGACCCGTGGGGCACTCCACTTGATACTGGCTGCCAACTAGACATCAAGCTGTTGATCACTACCCGTTGAGCCTGATGATCTAGCCAGCTTTCTATCCACCTTATAGTCCATTCATCCAGCCCATACTTCTTTAACTTGCTGGCAAGAATACTGTGGGAGACCATATCAAAAGCTTTGCTAAAGTCAAGATACATCACATCTACCGCTTTCCCCATATCCACAGAGCCAGTTATCTCATCATAGAAGGCAATCAGGTTGGTCAGGCATGACTTGCCCTTGGTGAATCCATGTTGACTGTTTGGGATCACCTTCTTCTCCTTCAAGTGCTTCAAAATGGATATTAGATATAGATTGTGAATTTTCATTCAGCCAACATGGTTCTCCCCTCTTCATTAATATTTGTTTGAAAGGATGTCACTATTCATATAGTTTTCATGGAGACCACACCTTCGGTGCTGTCAAGTCCCCAAGTTTTCTTTCAAGTCTCATATTTGACATTTTTTCTAAACCGCAGCACCCAGAGTCATGTGATTATGTGAGACTCTGTTTTCCTTTTTTAAACAGTAGGCTTCTACTCTTTCTGATTAGAGAGAAAAAACTTGAAAATATGAATCCCAAGTCCTCCAAAATCAGAAGACACATGAAAATAGTCCCCATTTTTTTAAATCTCATGACTGTTAAGACATTCATCTGATTTTTTTAAACTGAACTGATTATTTTTTGAACTAGTCAGGTTGTCAACACTATTTTCATTTCAGTTATTACTACAAGACAACTTCATTTTAGTAGAATGACCAATTCTTAGCCAAAAATGAGGAGGACTTTTCAGGCAGGGTGCTCAGTTTAGATAAAATCTAAAGACTGCCATGTAAAACTAACATGCTAATTTTCATATGGATTATTTCCCTAGTCACAGCATTGTTACTCCTGTTAGTGTGTACTTCCCCATCAGTGGAAACACATGGGGTTAAACAGCTGGGTCTAGTGATGCTTGTTTTTCAGAGGAGTTATTCAAAGCTCGACTACCTTGGATGAGTGGGACTTGGAGCCCGAGATTCTTAAAATCGCGATTACAGCCAAGTCAGGCGCAGACGATCCAGGACGGGGCTAGACTACAGGCAATTTTGCAACTAATTAAGGTAATTTCCCCCCAAATGTACTTTCTTTTTATCCTTTGAAAATTGCTCTTTTTTTGTGCAAGCATTAAGTGCTGAATCCTGAGATTGGTTGGCAGTGCTAACACAGATCCTGTTTAAATCAGAACTACTTGAAATACATTCCACGTAATTAAAAGCAATTAAAACTCTTAATTGATTTGTGCTTCATATAATCCCACTGAAGTCAGCACAGAGTATGGTTCACGATTTATTGCGGACCTGATTCTGCCACCCTTAGTCATGCCCTACTCACTGCATACTCCCTTTTGACCTCCAACGAGAACTTTGTAAGATACTATGTACCATGAGTAAGGCTGGGACACCAAGACCCTAAGTAATATGTGGACAATGTTTTGTCCGAAATATATATGATAAAGCATAGAGATCCTGTTATACTTGTGTAATTATTAGTTCAGAATGGTGCACGGTGCTACTACATGGCAGGCTTTGTTATAGTAAATACTGGCAAGTGTAAGTGGCTGATCAGCTAGTAGGCTGATGTGAGGGAGCCACTCCTGCAAAGACTTAGGCTCATGAGCAACTGAGGGTATGACTACACTACAAAAAAACCAACCCCCCAAACCCATGGTACAAGTCTTAGAGCACCTGACCTGGGCTAACAGGACTCATGCTGCGAGGCTAAAAATAGCAGTGTAGAAGTTCCTGCTAAGGCTGGATCCCAGCCTCTGAGACCGTCCCCGTCCCTGGGACTCAAAGCCTAGGCTCCAGCCTTAGCAGGAACTTCTACACTGCTATTTTAAGCCCTGTAGTGTAAGCCCTGTGAGCCCAAGTCAGTTGACCCAGGCTCCAAGACTTGCTACCGTGGGATTTTTTTTGCAGTGTAGAGGTTTGACTACTCTGATAGGTAAAGTTACTCATATCTTTATGTCTTTGCAGGATTGGTCTTTGTGTCTACTTTGTGTCTTTTATCTCATAAATAAGACTGATTGGGTGTCAATAAAAAGTCTGAAAAGTCATGGCACAGAATATTTTGCTTCCTCGTTTGCTTATTTTCTACTGGAAAAAGCATTTATAGCCATCACTTATCATTTTAAAATACATTAAGATTTCAAAACACACACAAAAAAACACATAAAAAAGAGCTGTTAAAATTGAAAGAAGAGACTTGTAAAACAACTATTTAAAAAAAATTAGAATCCCCTAAAAGTCATGATCTTTGCCATGGAAAGCAGAAGTGACAAACATACAGACTTATTCTTAATACAGTTAATTTCATACTTGACTAAACTGTATTCTGTGATTACAGCTAGATTCAGTCTGTAACCCAACTTGTAAAGCAGTTGAGTACAATTAACATTGCTTTGTGACTTGAAATATACATGCTGAGGTTCAAAGCAAGGCACTGGCAGCACAGAAAGTAAAAGTGTTTAGATGAAGCTGGTATGGCAGCCCAAGAAATATGCTACTGGACAATCTTCTTTCACCCTCCACTATAAATACTGACGAACCCCCGCATCCTTGTGAAGCTCTGTATAGGATCAGTGCCTTAGTTTGCATCCATATTACACAATTTACAAGATTGTGTCTGAGCCACTATTAGAGTTGTATTCTCAAGTATTGTTCTGAGAAACTCAGTTAAATACATCTTACTTTATGTCTGTCATCGGTAAAATAAGTTTAAGCTTTTTTATCAGTAGACGCAAGACAGAATTTCTTAACTGCTGCATTGTGTAATTACTGAACCATATGTTATTACACTGCATCATACATATTTCTCAGCATTTTTGTTTAAATGCTTTCAGGAAAAGAATGCTCTTTCAATGCTGCTTTCTGAAGAAATGAAACCTGTATCAAACTTTAATCTAGCAGCAGAAAAACAGCTTGTTTTGGCCTCCTTAAAAACTTTGCCCAAAAGGTAAGCAGGACTCAAGATTTTCAAAATGCTGGTGATAATTCCAAAACCACATAGAAAATAGTACCCAAAATGCAGTGATTAATAAAGGTGACAGAATACATTGTAGAAAACAGCACACAAAACTGCAGATCTTTGTGGTCATGTCAGGTGGCTTTTAGCACACTAACACCTTGATGGAGCTCAACTTTGTCAATTAGTTCTAAATAATTACCACATAGGTTCCCTCTCTTAAAGCTGTGCCGCTCTTCCTCAGTGTTGGAAGAAGCAAATCCACGAACTGGCATGCAGACGATACGTCTGGCCCATGCAAAGTCCTCTATTTAACTGACACCACTTGGGTGTAATCCTGGGGAGGGAACTGAAACTTGAGGTTGGGTAGAAACCTGGTGTTCTGCATGAGGGTGTGGCCAAAAATACTAGTTTCCCACTCTAGATTCTTGGGCCCAGATTGGCCTGAAGCAACCATTCTTGGAGATTTGGGGGCCCAGATCAGCTGATCTGGTCTTAAACCATCACCCTGAAGTTCAAAGATATGGAGAACAAGAAACTAGAGAGGCTCTCCCATAATGCAGCATACCACCCTCAACATGTTGCTGGTCCAGCCATAAAATGGGAACCTTGTAGAGCTATTTCATGCTAAGCCTGGATGGGGGGCTAATGACAAAACTTTGAAGTCTAGAGTTGTACTTTTCATTGGCTAAACCTACTTAGGGAGAAGATCTTGTAAATTCATTTTTTTTGGTGGGCTTACAGAGAACAAATCAATTTGTTCTTTACGTGTATTGAGATTGTAAATTTAAAATCTTTTCACCACAGAGCAAACGAGGGCACTGAGGAATATTTTTCCTATCACCAGCACTACTAAGACATAGCATAAAAATAAACACAAAAAAGAGTGCAAATGGCTGACCTGTAGGTATTTGGAACTCAGTGATCTCAATAGGTAGTAGGTGATTAAGGTTCATTTTCTCACAGAAGTGGTGGCCTTCAGGAGGCACAGAATAGAATAATACAAGTTGCTGTAAATGTATTTACAAAACACAACACTGCATGTCTATTCAGTGTAACTGAGGTTTAGACAGGTATTTTCATACCCTAATGTCTTATTTCTGCATTAAAGTAAAAAAGAGAGATAATCTTTAAAGGATATACTGCTTGAGTTTTTGCTTTTCCTTCTGTAGAAAGAATGTGACTGGAAGCAGATCTGACCCTGTGTTACCTTACAAACACTGTCAGCGTGTCTACCAAAAACATAGCAGTTTTGCATATCCACTTGAGCCATACCTGGTTTTGATATCATCCAGGATTCCTGCATATGAGGTAGGAATGTCTTCTAAGTTCTCTCTTTTTTGAATAGTTTGGGTTCTGTGCACCCAAACTACATCCGGGGATGTACCTGAGACTGCAATCTGTTCATCCTTCCCCTGCAAAGAAAGCATCCTTCCTGGAGTCTACTATAGCCTCAGTCCTGCAAATACGCATACATGTGCTTAATTTTGCTCACAAGTCAGCCCATTAAGTGTTTACAGGATTAGGGTCTCAGCGAAAGTGCACTGTAAAGTGAAGAAAAACAAAGGAAAGCATAAGATTAAAATGTCGGTAAAGTAATATTATGGGCCTAAATCAGTGCTTCTCAATAGGGGGGGGGCGTGGAGGAATGTTCAGGGTGTGTGCAGCGCTGGGGCCGGAGCTAACCCCCGCAGGGGGTGGGGAGAAAGCGCCACACTTCCAGCCCCAATCCACCCCCAGACCAGCTCTGCCTCCAACCCATTCAGCCCCCAGTCCTGCTCTGCCCTGACTCCCTCTCTGTCTCTAGCCCAGCTCTGCTGCCTCTAGCCCCAGCTCCTCATCCGTCCCCATTCTGCCGCTAGTTCTGCCTTCAACCCAAGCTCTGTGCAGAAAAAGCCTTGACTGTCCAGTAATGGGGGCACGGACAGATTCCATTACTGGTGGGGGTGGGGTCACTGGAAAAGTTTGAGCATCATGGACCTAGATGAATCTCTAATGCAGAAATTTGGAGTTTAATATGAAACTGTAAAAAAAAAATGCTGTCTCTGCGTGAGTGTCGGGAGCTGCACATTTTTTAATTCACTGACACTATGTGATTTGAAGTAATAAAAACAAATCATATGGTTTAAGTGCTAATTTGTGTAAGACAGTCAGTGTTATAGCTAATCAAAGAAAAGTCCAGGATGTTCACTTCAAAAACAGCCCATCCTGTATATGTATTTAAAAAGTTGAATACAATCTGAGTTTCAGCAAAGCATCAGTGGGAAATAATAAGTAGGAAGCTAAGCAGACCACCCAAGCAGCGTTTTGTTTCCTGGTAAAGGTTATGGCCCTGATCCTAAAAATCAGTGTGTGTGGATACACAGCTGCATCTCTACAGCACACAATTAACTTCACTGGGGGTTCACGAGGAGTGCCAGACTGCTCATGCACAACGAATTGCAGGAGTGATATTTTCCTTTTGTAAAGGTTGTTGGAGAAATCATCTCATATCCAGTGGCATTATGGGGCCATAGGACAAAGCTGAATAGTAATTAATTACACACAGAAATTCTTTAATGTGTAAAATAATAATATGATGTGATGCGTTCTACAAATGAATATTGAATTAAGAATTATATATTTTTCATGGAATTACATTTTGAGAAAAGCAGGATTTATTTATTGAAGATATTAACTGATTTATTTCTGTAGATGGTGCTGGACAGCATCAAACCTGGGGTGATTTCTGTGTTGTATGAACATTGCGGAATGACATTGGAAAGCCTCCTTTTTTACATAGAAAAGGCTCTGGATGGCCGAAAAGCAAAGAGTATAGGGATTTTTAGTGATGGAAACTCCAGAGAGATCAATTTACTTCAAGGTAGGGGCAGAGAAAAGCAGAGAAACTAACTGGGAACATGTCAATGCCATATCATGTTTAGGTATTCCAAAAGGGGAAACAGCATGAAAATACAAAGTTAATCAAGCTAGCAAATTGGTCACTGATCCAACTATAATTTGTTTCTGGCAGGTAGACCTCTGTACCTTCCATTGTAATCACTAGGACTCACCACCAGAGTAGGGGCTGCCTAGATGTAAAAGCTTGTAGGATCAAGGGCTTGATAATTAGTTAAAAGCCAGAGAAAATATGACAAAAAGAGATGGTACAGCC
The DNA here is from genome assembly GCF_020497125.1 of Mauremys mutica. Taxonomy (NCBI): domain Eukaryota; kingdom Metazoa; phylum Chordata; order Testudines; family Geoemydidae; genus Mauremys; species Mauremys mutica. Next base: position 105,776,230 of record NC_059074.1, read on the forward strand.
ATCTCTGCTGTCATAAAAAAGGAGATTGGACACGTGATGCTAGTCCAAAGCAGCTAAAGGTCTGACCATGAGGTTAAATAAGGGATAAAAGGAAGATGAGAGAGAGAGAAACAAGTCGACACAGGCACAAAGAAAAAAGTAATAGCCAGAAGAGAGAGAATACATGGTACAGAGAAAATAAATTTAGAGAAAGGGGAACAGAGAGAGAGAGCGAGCAGTTACTAAAAAAATGGAGGACAAGAAATCGCTCAGGTTTGAAAGTTAGCACATTGCCCTTAAAAAAGAGATTTGAGGAAAGACTGTGTTAAGTCCTGGGAAGGGAAGTAATGGTATGAATACAGGAGGGAAGAATTTTGAGCAGAATGAAACCCTCATGGAAATTTTATTTCTTTTGTTGACTTTTATTTAAATGTTTTTCAGGCTGCAGAATCAGTATTGAGAACATTCTGAGTCCTGAAGTGAGAGAATTTTGGGAGAAGCTAGGTTGTGTAATGTCTCCAGAGGAAGGTGGTTATGTGGACATCTTTGTTCCTCTGGCAGCATCAGGTCAGTTTTGTTTGAACTTCTGATATGATGGAGAATCTCCCAGTCCATTGTGTCCCTGTTCACTACTGAGTAGGGCTTGTTGAAATTGAGGTTGGAAGAAAATTGGGTTCTTTCTGTGGAGAATTTTGACTTTTTGTTGAAAAAATCTGAACACGGGAATAGTTTTGTGGGAGTTGTAGTTTGGGTGCCTCTTGTCCCCATTTTCCTCTGTGGGCCAAGCCCGAGCTAGACAACATCTCTCGAGCCACCACAGGTATGGGGCTTCTATTATGCACAGAGAGATGACTGTGATGCATCGTGAGACATATAGTCCAACCAAGAAGCCTGGCTTACAGAGGAGAAGGGGGTATATAGGCATCCAAAGCTCACAGACACAGTTTAACATCAAACCAAGCTAAAACATTACTTTTCAATTTGGTTCCACAAATCACATTGTTCAGAACAGAAATTTTTGACTTTGTCTGAAAGTTTTTGCTCTTTGCAGAAAAGTCAAAAATTTTCCATGGGGGTGGGGGGAGAAGAAACACTTTCAACCAGCTCTATTTGGAGCAGGGGCAGGGAGAGTCTTTTTGTTGTGTGTTTGTACAGTACCTAGCACAATGGGGTCCTGCTCCATGACTAAAACTCATAGGTGCTATGATAATACAAATGATGAGTGTACAGAGTCCATTAGAAAGCAGAATAGTTTCACACAGCTGCTGAGCTGATATAAATAGAATAATATAATGATATAAATAGAATATATCTATTATATCAAAGAGGCAGATATATTCTATTTATCTCATTCTCTTCAATTACCTCAGTCTGTTTGGGAGATATTAAAGGTTGATCTTGCAAGGTGCTGAGCATGTCCAAAGACTTCTGAGCACCCACATCTGCCATTTGCTCAGCTTTGCAAGGTCGTCTCCTTAGCTGGCATCAAGCAGGTCATTTTAGAACTAAAGAATAGTATCCACTCCTATTATGTTATTTTTCTTGTCTTGGAAGGAATAAGATGCACTTCAAAACTGGTGCATCTTTAATTCATTCTATTCTTCTTAGGGGCCCCACAAACTCACACTATGTGTCTCTTCATTGACATTAGAATGAAACTGGAGTTATTTACTTCAATAGGGATCTCACGTCAAAACCAACAACTTTTCTAGTTTTTTGTCCATGTTAGTGGATGTGATTGTTCCTTCACAGTGTCATTTTGTTAAGATACACAGGACATCTTTCATGCTGTTGGTAAATATAGCAGAGTTTTCAGAATAATATGATAAAAACCATAAAAGTACTGTTAATTCACAAAGACATGACATTTTCATCTAGCCTTGAAAAAAAGTTTAGATTCCTTTTGTTTTCAGATGAATGATAATAGTATGGAGAAAAACAATTGGCTAGTGGACTGTAGTGGCTGTGATATTTAAGTGATGTAAATAATACAGAATGTTATGAACTAGAAAAAAGAATGCATCTTTTCAGAGGCAGGGATAGAAGTCCTTTCCCAGCTGACTCAGCTAACTGGTGTGCTCTTCAGAACCCCCACAGGAATTGCAACTGGATCTTATCAGCACAGTAAGTACAGAAAGTTATTACACACATTTATAAAGGTAGCTATGTGGCACATCTGGTATTTGGCCACATTTTACATGGCTTGGAGAAACTGAGTCAGCATTTCCCAAGTAAGAGAAAAATGGTTTATTTACAACTTAATATAGAGACTTATTTTGCCCATAAGCAATGTAAGAATTATTTGATAAAAGCAAGAGAAAATTATTCTAAACCTGCTTTTGGAAAATGAGGGATAGAAGTAGGTGTATAGAGGAAGGATGTTGGTATTTGACCAATTTTAGAAGGCGAGCATGGTTTACTAAAGACCCAGTGTGATACTATAAAATCAAATCACAGATTTACATGATAGTGGTCTTCAAATACTTGACAGGCTGCCATAAAAAAGGAGAAAAGATGTTTTATCTTGCCACTGAGGTTTAAGATGCAATGGTTCAAACTACAGAATAGAGGATTTAGATTAAATCTCAGGAAAAACTTCCTAACTGTAAGACCAATAGGACAATGGAACAGACTGCCTAGAGAGGTTGTGGAACCTCCATCAGCCTCCCTTTGAAAACCTCCAGTGGATAGCCCTCTGTATTGGATGGTTTAGACACAACAAATCCTGGATCTTGGCAGGGGGTTAGATGACCCTTATGGTCCCTTCTAGCCCTATAATTCTATAGGTTTATAACTTTGGCTATATTATTCTGCCATATTTTAAAAATTCCATTTCAGGAACAGCTAAGTATTGTTTGATGTAATGCTATTTGCCTAACTGTCAGGTTAGCACAATGAAGGCCACAATGAAAGCACAATGTCAAAGGGTAGGTGTCTTAAAGTATACATTATGCAGAAAGAATGGATGGGGAGAGAGGATAGTCTGGTACAGCCACATCTATATTCAGATGCTTCAAGGTGCCTGTTTTGTGTGGACCATGTAATGCATGTAAAAGTGTAATTAGCAGAGGTTTCAGGTCCTGAATAAACCTGAATGTACTAAATCCATTATGCTTTCAAAAGGGGATGTGTTTGACATTCTGTCACAGATCAATAAAAATCTATGCTTGGTGTGATCTTCTGATTCAGCATCAGAAACTCCACCACCACCATCATGTAGTTGCGGAAACCATGATACCAGAAACTCTGTCAGTCTCCTGTTGAAAGGACAAGGAACTCTACTTTAGTGTCAATTACATTTTATTGACGTACTAATAAAAGTCAGAATTCTCCAGAACTATCTGAAATGTACAGCAGAGTAAACCAGGAAACAAAATTAATTAGTCATGATACTCTGACCACTTTTGACCAGAGTGGTTAGCCAACATTTGGGAACTTGTGTATTGTTTCTGATAGGAGGATAAATTGTTGATGGAGTCAGGTATTTCTTTGATCCAATCCTGTTTCCCTGAACATAGTAGGAATCAAACAGGAGATAGTTTCTTTGGTCACGGTTCCAACTCTCTTTCAGACAGTACTCTGCTCAAAAGCTCACACTTTCAGACTTTTTTCTCAGTCTAATGCTATCCAATCTTCTTAACTCCCTCTGTGTGTTTCTGCTGCAGACACACAGCTCTACCAAATCAATACCCCAGCTCCTGCATTGCTATATCAGTCTCCAAGGAAACACCTGAGGCTACATGGTTCAACTTCTACTCAAACCTTGCTGGGTGCCTGCATTTTGGGTTGTGGGTTCTATTGTTTCAGCTAAATGTTCCATAAAGGAGCTCGATTATTCTTACACTTATACTGAATGAAGGGCAATGGTTACATCTACTAGTTTCAGTGAGGTTTTGCCTAACACCCAGCATAAAAATATCAGTCCTTAGTGAATGGCTGGGAAAACAGAAGGATGGACCTCCCACCTCCACCTACTTCACTGAAGTAAAACTACAGACATGGCTCAGAATGACAGAGCTCCTGGAAGATGCACTGAAATCTGTCCGGAAGCAGATGCGACCATATTTAAGTGAGCTGCAGAAGAGTATTAGTGACAGGATTACTGGTAAGATTTGTCATTTTTCCTTTTCTAAACACTTATAAAAGGGTAAAAAAAAAAAGACTTGAAATCTCCCCCCCCCCCCTCCCAACTTTCATGGAAACATCACAACTTTAGAACTTGTCTCTTCCTTTCCCCATTTCTCCTGTATCTATTTTGATGGGCAAACATTATCTTCTGTGACGCACATTGTACACGACAAATATTAAAAATAACTTACTGCAGAATTAATACTTCCAATGCATGTGTCAGCTAACACAAAAGTGAAAATAAATAGGAGAGTTATCTGCATGATCAAAACAAAGAATGCTAAAAAAGTTGTTCAGTTGTTTTTAATAAAGTATTATATCCATCAGCAAACTAGGTCATAGAATCTCAGGGTTGGAAGGGACCTCAGGAGGTCATCTAGTCCAACCCCCTGCTCAAAGCAGGACCAATCCCCAGACAGATTTTTGCCCCAGATCCCTAAATGGCCCCCCTCAAGGATTGAACTTGCAACCCTGGCTTCTGCACTTGCATGAAGATGCTCAGACCAGGAACCATTGCATGCAGTTTGCCTAGCTTAGGCCCCTTCTGTATCAATGCATGTGTACTATGAACCAAGACTATGCCCAAGAAAAGTCTTGTCAGAATGAATGCTCAAAAACCAGAGCATTGTGAGGATCTGTAGATGTTATATTGGAAGAACTCCAGTTACTGATAGGGCAACCTAGTTTTCTCCTAAAGATACGTCTTTCAGCACACACTACTTTCAGAAACTATCAAGCAGTAAACTGTCTCCATGAAGAGGGTAAGGTTACGTTAAATGTGTCTAGAAAACCTCTCTCAAAGTTGTTTTCTGACCCCAATCTCTATGTTTAGAGAATATCCTTTAAAGCTGCCATACAGGCCTGCTGACGGGGGGAGGGTGGGAAGGGGCAAAGGGGGCAATTGCTGCTCTTGGTAGCAGTGGCGGCCAGGAGCCCCAGGCCCTTTTAAATTGGCCAGGTGGGCCGCAGGGCTCCTAGGCGCGTGCGGGGTGGTTCCGGCAGTGGCAAAGGCAGCCGGGCAGGCATGTGGAAGCCCTGGCTGTGCCAGAAGAATGTGCCCAGCAGCTTGCTGGGCACCAGCAGCACAGCTGGTAGCAGCTTGCTGAGCACCAACCAGCGCAGGTGCAGCACTGCCTAAATGTCAGGCAGACCGCGGGCCCAGCTTGTGTGTGTGTGCGCGTGCACCAGCCGCTGCACATGGTCCAGCTCAGCGCCTATGTGGTGACGCCACGCTGGGCCAGCAGCAGTGTAGGGCTCAGCTCCAGCCTGCCCTGCACGATGTGCCGCAGCAACCCATTGACTGCCCAAATTGCTGTCGGCAGGCCTGCTGCCATAGGTCTGAGATTTCCCTATACTGGCATAATGCCAAGGATATGACTCTGATCTCAGGCTGAGTTTGCAGGGCTAGCAGTAAAAAAATATATTTTTAAATCCAGAAAGTGAGCACATTTGCTATCGTGTGACAGACAAAATTGTGGGACCTGGCAATGCCATGTCTAGAGTGCTTTTTCAGAGCAGACACACACTTTGACCTTGCCTACACCAGATTTGTGCAGTGTTTAAGGCATTAGTGCAGCTACATCATTGTAGGTAGACTAGTGGCTAAAAACCCCAGCGTAGACAAGTTCCCTTTTGTTTGAATGCCCAACAAAATGTCAGCCTGCATGTGCGGTTGCCTATTTCCCTGACTAGAATATAGTGACTGTTAATGGCTATCAGGCAAGCTTACAGTATCTGTTTGAAGGACTAACTTACAATTAATGATCTTGTATTTTCAGGTCAGTTTATGTTTGATGCTATGAGCAGAGCTAAAGTACATACTAATCGAGAAACAGCCCAGACTTTCACTGATGGATTAGCTGAACTGTCAAAACGAAGCTATGTAAGTAAAATTGCTAGGTTTTTAGTAGTCAAATGAAGTGGTTTTTAAGGTTATTTGCAGATGTCTTCCCATTTCAATGACTGTTGTACTAGGTTTGATGAATATTTGAGGCTTTTTTTAGTTCAGATACCTGTTGACATGCTAGATCAGCCCACAAATACATAGGTAGGTGACAATCCATAGCTCTGAACAGGGTAGTTGCATGGACTCTGCATGCTTTTTCCTAGTTTGGAGTCCAAATTAGCAACGGGTTCTTTAAGAGTGGATGCTGAATGGGAAAACTACTAGCACAGATTGCACAGTGCTTCAGACTTTTCTGGTCAATCAGCCACTCCAATTAAGTATGAGGATCAAAATACTGGAAGGAGCGACATTGGAGCCTGTATATCCCAATACTACAAGAAGCCATCCTGCACTGGAGAGAACACAGCATGGAGAAGAGGAGAGGGATTCCTACTGAGGACAATTCTGAGCATTGTTCTGGGTTAATGGAGGTCACGATGGTGTGATGGATTCCCCGGAGTGCAACCTGGAACTGGGGTACCACTGAGCCCTCTAGCTTACCAACTTGGGATCCCTCGTACACTGTGATGCTGTGAAAAACCGCAAACCTCTCCAGGTACTGCACTTACACAGTCATCCACAGGCAGAGACGCACCCAGCTGAGTTGCATGAAAGTTTCCCCTAGTCATTCATGAACTAACAATAGAGAGGCTCCAGCCAATTCCCCCAGCTCCCAAGCCTAGGACTCCGGGATGTGCCATCCTGTCCTGGTCAGAAGCCTGAGCAGTGTAAGTTTATTACCCAGTCCACCCCTCCCTCAATGTGGAGAGGGCATGCACCAGCTTTTGTACACTGAGCAGATTTCTCAGGCACATCAACACACTGTTTAAGGTACAATATAAAACAGATTGATTAACTATAGAAAGATTTTAAGTAGTAAGTGTATAGATCAGAGTTGGTTACCTACAAAATAAAAGTAAAATTTTAATCTGTTTTATATAAACTAGGCAGGATTTGAATCAAGCAGTGTCTCACCCTGATAGTATAGTTCCTTCAAACACAAGCTGGGATTCTCCTTTCCAGTCTGGGACCATCTCCCCAGTTCAATCTTTGTTCTCCAGACATGTTTACAGGTGTGGAGTTGTGGGGGGAGAGAGACCAAGTGATGTCACTTCCCCTCTTTTATAGTTTGCTATGAGTCAAGCAGTCTCCATTGTTTAGGTGCTCTCTCTGAGAAGTTTCCATTATATACAGTCCCTATGATAGTTGTTGTGAGTGTGGATTCCTTTAATGGGCCATCAACAGCATCGGGCTGCTCCACTGTTGCACCTGAAAGGCTGGTTGTAGGTGTTCCCAACCTCACAACATATTTCAGTAACACAGCAAAACCTCATAACTTCACATACAATGACAGCACATACAATCCAACAGGATATTAATGTTCAACAGATCAAGATTTTTAAAGGGATACCTCACAAGGCACACTTTGTACAAAATCTATCATAATCATATCACCATGGTAAATCTGGGCGTGCCAGAGTACTGCTTTGCAACACAGCATGCCATGGATAGAAAAAATGTTGGAATGTATTGAATAATATTTCCTGCACTCCTGTAAACAGGAGCAGAGGTACAGGGTGTTGAAAAGTTCTGTTGGGTTTAAATACTATTTTTCATTCCAATTGAATAGGGTAATATTAAAACCTTTGCCAAACAGTCAGAAATGCATCTGATTACCCCTCCCACCAGCAGCATATTCCAGGAGGGAGTTGGCTGTCATGTTAGAGTGAATACTGGCAGTATTGCAGGACATAAAGGAAATAAGATTTAAACTAAATGCTTTTAATGATCCTTTTCAGCTGGCTTGAGGGTCTCCAACACATGATCTGTCTGTATAAAATTTCTTCAGGTTTAAGAACATTTAAGGGGAGAGAAAAGAATAGAATAGCAAAAAATAGAAACTGCAGCTTCTTGCTCTGCTGTTGATTTTCATTTGCAACCTCACTGCTGGAAAAAAACAGGCTTAGCCCGTGGTCTAATCAGCCACTTTGAAAACTGTCAAACTTATACCAGACTGGGCTGTTTAGGGGATTGTTTTTATCTGCCTCTTTCTGGTGTCAGGCTTACAGCAGTGTTGCAAAATATACAGTCTTGGTCAGCTAAGCCAGACTCTAATTAGAAAGAAAAAGGAGAGGGATATCAAAGAGAAGAAATAAGGTAGGGAAGGAAAGACACATGAGGGGCTGGAGGATGAAGTCTTACATCCCAAGTGGGGTTGGGATAAAGCCAGTGGAAGGTAGCAGTGTCACTTGGGTCCCTCTCTTAGGCCTGGTCTGGTCAGGACATCTCTCAGGATCAGGATGACAGAGGCCCAGAGTCCCAGGAGATGGTGAGGGTGGCAGCCAGGATGGTGAAGCTCACTTCAGTAGTAATTTTTTCTCCCTAAAATCTTTAAGAACCCCCAAAGGGAGTGGTGTGTGGAACAGCTCATCCCTTCATTATTTTGTCCAGCAATTAGGCCTATTTTCCAAAGCATCAGATTTGGTCCACTGATTTCTAGTCCTCTACTCCTTGTTTACCAGGCGTGATCTTAACACAGTCTGAGTTCTATCAGTAGGCCTTTTTGTTTGGACTAATTTAGTCTGTCTCAATTTTCCACTTTTTCTTTCAACATTTTTGGTTGTAGGTTATTGCGACAGTTTCTGAACCTTCACTCACTTTTTACAGTTGAGCTCACAATTAAGGTAAATTTGTACGCCCAGTTATCTTCATCCCCTATGGATGCAGTAAGTGTTAACAAGTCAAATCCACTGGATCAGTCAGCATGAACCCCAGTCTCCTCCTCTCTCTCCTTCAGCCCACCCAGACTTGCATTTACAAGATCTTCAGCCTCCATCGACACAGGGATTGGAATTCTAAATCTCCTCCCCAAATTTCAACCTGTCTTGTCTTTGGGGCTCTTCATCCCCGTATAAACACACACTGTTGCTTATAAAGACACAGCCATTAACACACTATCCAACAAGCACCTCATGATAACCCATTTTAGTGTGAAATTTACCCATTTTGACCTTAATTTTATTTTTGGTTACTTAGGAAAATCCTTTGGAATTTCCAACATTTTTTCCTGCTGAGGAAGTATAATACATAGAGCTTAGCAGACAGATCTTGACAGATGGTGACTAGAAGACAAGTCTTGGTGCATTCATTAAGGAACCGTGACCTCTTTCAATGCAGCTCACTAGCCAGGGGTTTGCAACTGCAGTGGGTTAATGCACTTACCTTTCCATTCTTGAGGTCTAGTGTCAGTTCCTGTTTTAGGTCACAAAATAATATACATTTGGTGACCTCATCTTTGTCCCTATGGGACACCAGTCTGCATCATAAATCCACTGCTCTGGTTGAACTAGTGCTTAATCTGTTTATAAGCCAAGTAAGAGAAATGTAGATCCTCAAGAAACTGCTTGGAGAAAAGGGGGCCTGAGCACTGGAAGCTAAATTTGATTTTAATAGCTAGAATCAACACTACCTGTCAAAGTTATGATTAACAAAGACATCTAATGACAATGATAGAGATGCAGAACTTTAAATATGCTATCTCAAGGGATTGTTACCCATAGGAATAGTCTTAGTGCAATAAGATTTCCAAATTTAATAACATTTTCCAATGAGCCATCAGCTGTTATGACCAATCACAAATACATATTTAGCTTTCTGTTAGCCCATGAAGTTGGCCATTATGAAGTTAGATTTTTCATTTGTGCATAAACTATACTGATCAAGTTCAACAGCGGATTTTTCAAATACTAAACAGCAGTCGTATATATATTTTAAAACCTGTCATGAGAATAAATACCACTATATTTCCTATTTTAAAAAATTACTGCTAACACCAACATTTAATGTATGGATGCAGGTACCTGAAAGTATTTGAGCAACACAAGAATAAATACACAAAAAAAATGTGATTTTTTTAAAAATTACAGGACTCTTTGTTGTTTTGCTCTCAGGGAATAGCAAAGTACACAACTTTCATAGAACAGCAAACAGCAAGCTAAGGCCCCAGTCCTGCAATTCACTGCACATGAACAGACCTCTGGGCCCTATGGAGCCACACCAGTGGGGTCCACCTGGGCACAGGGGTTCTGACCACACACCAATTACAGGCTGGATTTATAAAAAGGCTTTGTGGGCACCTCTTGTGATAATAGTCCCACCATGGCACTGACCCGATAAAGATTTACACACATGCTTTAAATTAAGCATGTGAGGAATCCTGTGGAAGTCAGCATGCATACTTGTGCTGAAAGTTACACACACGTGTAAGTCTGCAAGAATGGAGCTGTTTTTTGTTTGGGAAATTGAAACTATATCCCCCTCCTGAGCTGAGATCCCACGGTCAAGTCAAGCTCATGTAAATTATGACGACCGAGTTACAGCATAAACACTGTAAATAGTGTCACTAGTTAGTGTTTCTTATAGAGATGGTATGGTGCTAATTACCTAGGGAATACTAATCCTAGTCAGCTACGATATGATCTTTTTATGGAAACCTGAGCAGAAGAGAACAAAATAGCGAAGAACTGGAGAAGCTAAGTCTGTGGTTCCTTCAAATGATGAGTATGAAAAAAGCTTCTGTTTAATCCTCAGGAGGAGGATGCAAACGAGACTGCCACCCAGAGCCAAAAGCCTAACTGCCACATCAGAGCAAATGAGCCAACATTTGAGGCGGTGGCTCAGTTGGTAAGGAAATCAATGATTCCTAAATACCTTATTGTCTTCTGTAATGTACACATTGGACCTTTAGTTTCTTTCCTACAGGAAAATATTGAGAAAAGTGAAAAAACTCCAGCAAAGTAGATACATTGTTTGTATCTAGTATTTTGAAAAAATTGTTACCCCTTAGGTGGATGTCCAAAAATCGTAATTCTGTTGGAATATAGTTTGCAAACAGACCTTAGAATGGGATGCAGCACTTCATGTTATTATTGTTGTGACGATACATTTACCTTACACATAGTTCATCCTCAGCCTCATTGGAGTTAAAGCTTAGTCTTGTTTATGTTCTGTAATCAAGAGAATTATCATGCTTCTAGATAAACAAGAATCTTTGTTCTCTTTGAGAACTTTAAGGTGGTATTATGCTCTACCAAGGGTGAGATCTGGGTTTTAATCTCCAAATCAGACACTTTGGGTGAAATCCTAGCTCCACTGAAGTCAATTGCAAAACTCCTGTTGATGTCATGGGACCAGGATTTCACCCTTAACCTCAACTACCAGGAAAATGGGGAAGGGGAAAAATAGCTTTTCCTCAAGCAGTGCTGCCTAGCCTCTGTGTTCAATCATAGGCTTTCCCCTGAACCAATTTTGAACATGTTCATTCCACAGTGTGGACAGGCTTGTCAGTAGGGTTTCAAACTTAGATGGGATGTTTTTCTAAAAGATCTGCTCTAGGAATTATTCTGGGAAAGTTCCATGGCCTGTGTTACACAGGAGGTGAGACTAGATGTGGAGATCCACAGATAGGAATCGGTATTTGCAATCCCACAGGGCTCTCCTGGGAACTGCAGCGGTGAAAGGAGCAGAACATGAGGCTGCCATTCCCAGGAGCTAGTGCCCCACACTGGCAGCTCCTCTGGCATGGCTGTACCACCTTCAACCCTGCCCCCAGCCCTGCCTCTTCCGCGCAGCTGTCTGCGTCTCCTGTCTGGGAGCATGCACACTGCTTGAACACAAGAGCGATCAGGGACAGCTGCTGCTGTAGTGTGGTATAGATGCACCGGAGGAGCTGTTGGCACAGGACGCTGGCTCCTGGGAGCAGCAGCCCCACGTTCTGCTCCTTTCACCGGTCGGTTTCCGGGAGAGTCCCGCAGTTCCATGGATACCAATTTATATCCGCAGATATAAATTTTTATCCACACAGGGCTCTATAGATGATCACAGTGATCCCTGCTGACCTTAAAATATTAAATGTATGAAACCGGAGTTCTTGCAGTTTAGGATATAGATTAATGTTTTGACAAGGGTATCCCCCTCCCTCTCTCCTGGGGTGGGGGAGGGAGAGACACTAACTGTTTGGGGCATGCTGTGTGTGTTGGACTTGCACATGTGTCAATTTGGGCAAGGAAGAGGTAGAGGAAAAATTACTGATAAACATCAATAGTTTTTCTTCTTGGGTGTATTAAAACCAGTAGGTCGGATTGCAATGGTGCAAGCAGGTATTCTGTTCTTTTTCATTGTTTTCTGGTCCTCCTCCAGCCCCATGCTTTTCATTGTAAGATAACCACTGCTAACTTACTCTCCATGTTCTGACTGTAGGATAAAAAACTTCAGGGGGACACCGCAGACAGACGAACTAGAATTGCCAGGGAGCTCCTGACAAGTGAGAAGAACTATGTACACATGCTGGAAACTGTGAGGGATGTTTATGTTACACCACTGAAAGCAGCATTAGCATCCAATCGAGCCATCCTAAGTCATGCTAATGTTCAAATCATCTTCTCTGATATCCTGGATGTCTTACAACTCAATAGGTATATTCTATATGCTGAATTTTAAATTTACTAAGAGTTTTAAATATTTTGGGTTAGACAAAAACCAAATCAGTGCAGTTGCTGCACGGGTTAGTGCCATCTGTTGCATCTGTGAATTTTCCGTGACGAAGAGAAAGATGGTCTAGGATAGGACACGACACTCCTGACTGAGGTATAGGCTGCCATCCCCTTACTGACCTTACCTGTGAATAGTGGCACATAATATGGGGCTTTGCAGAATATGACCAGGCTGTCAACATGAAAAATTAAAATTGTGTTTCAATTTTGGTGAAATTACTGTAGATTTTACACCCTGAATGATACAAAAGTATAAAATCCTGCCTGACTAGAGCTAGTTGAGAAAATGCTCAATCCTATGAGAAAGCACAGTACTAAGATAAAAAAGGGTTATAGATTTTGGAGGCAGCGTAGTCTAGAGAACAGGATATTTGATTAAGAGTCAGGAGTCTAGGGGGCATTCCCAGCTCTGTCACTGACTTGAGCTACTCACTTAATCTCTGCCTCAGTTTCCCCATATTTCTTAAATTGGAAGTTATACTTCTCACATTTGAAAGGGCTTTTGAGAGCTATAAATAAATCATGCTTTGTAAGTGCTAGGTATTATTTGTCAGTCAGAGTGATGGTAATATACAGGATGACAAACTGGAATCTTGTTCTACAAATATCCCTTTGAAGTTTTAAGATGCTTGAAATGTCAGTAATGACGACGGTTCTGATCCTGCAATCATATGTGAATGGGCAGATTCTGCATCTGCACAGAGTCCCACTGAAGTCAATGACGCTCTGTACTTGTATAGGAGTTCACTGCATAAATCTGATTGCAGAATCATGGTCTAGAGGGGCTCAAACTAAACTCCAGAACTGTAGTTCTCAATCGAAGTTCATAGCTCAAACCCCTCTCTAGTAGGTCAGAGTTGGACACCCCAAACTTTGGATCTGGATTCTGAATCCTGAAGTTCAAGAATTTTCTTTACTGTACTTTTGGTTCTACCCACAACAGAAATATGAAGGTCAGATCAGAATCAGTTCCATGTTTTTGCTTCATGCCCAACTCTAGCAACATTTATAAAAATCAGTTTCAGTAGCAACTATTGCAAGTCTACAAACAGAAAGGAAGAGGCTAAGATAAATAGTGAATTAAACAAGCAACATGATTTGGAAGAGACTGCAAGGAAAACTGACCTTAGTAAAACATGGTTACATAATAAAAGGAAGCCATCACAAGAACGTAAGCTGGAGATCTGGTTACTGAAAAATAGTTAAAAGATGAAAAGTTATTTTAAACTTTGGATAAATAAAATCTGTAAGAGCTCAAAGCTGAGGTATTGTAAAAAACAAACTAAAATACCCCACCCTCCCATTGGAAAACATCTGTCAAACATCCGAGAAGATGTAGGTATTAAGTAAACAAAGGAAAAGTACCAAAGAAAGTTCCATTAACCTAGATTAAAAGTGTTCAGACTGATGCAAGAGGTACAGATTTTAACAATGATTTTATAATGTATGCCAGGAATTTAGACACGATTAATCTTACAAAGAAAAATCAACATAATCATGTTTTTATTTTCCTTGCAAGTTTTGTGTACATTTCCCATTCCTGCAGTTTAAAAAAAATTAGTTGCAATTCAGACTATTAGAAACAGACCCCACGCCAACATTACACAACAGTCTAACATTCATCGGTGCTATGGTAGCTACTTGGAACTGGGGCATCAGTACCTGAGAAAAGAGATGTACTGTCAGTGAAAAAATATATGCATTTCCTTACGCAAAACTTTGGATAGCTTAAAAGAGGTGAGCATTGTCAATCTTTCAAGGCAGTAACAAAGGGCTGATTTTATAAGTTACCCACATTTTTAAGGTTTAAATGATAAAGAACTTATATCGTCACTATCATCCAGACGGATCCCAAAGATATACAGAAATCACTTCACATCACTCAACTGCCAGCTCTGGGACAAAAACATGGCAATTGTTTAACCGCTTACATTAACTCTAAACAGCGCTCTAGGACAAGCATGAGAAAACTATATCCAATTAAAACTAGAGCGGGATTTATTTATTTTTAACACTAGAAAGAATGTAGTTATCCAAACAGTAATTTGGCCAGGAAACTGTTGAAAGACAGACATCTCTCTCTATTTATTTCAAATGCAGGCAGTTTTTAAATGAGCTGACAGAAAGACTTCGGGAATGGAGTCCATCCCAGTGCTTGGGTGAAATATTCACTCAATTTGGCTGGCAGCTTCAAACATATACAAACTTCTTCAACAACTACACTGTCATTCTGAAAACCATTGATATGGTAAGTACTATAGAACTGTGAAAATACAACATATGCCAGTCTAATGCTCACATTTATTTTGTTGGAAATGCAAGCTAATATTCCCACTTCATTTGGTAGAATAAGAATTCGGTTTAATGAATTATGTTTCTTTTTATGGAATCCATTCCAATATTGATATTCTTGGCATGCCAAAATACAGAAAATTCTAAAACCCAGGAAAATACCAGTCACGCTACAGAAGTTGCATGAAAATCAAAGAGATGATAGTCTAATTAAGACAATTAGCCTCTGCTTCTTTGAGGTCTTTATAGGGTTAAATTTGCCTGATTAAATCTGCCATTTAACATCTGTAGTGGATGTACATTACTGATCAAGATTTTAGAAATGCCCATGCAGTCAACTTGTATAAACATATACCGTAATGTACGTACAAGGTAAGGTTTGCTTGCAAACATAGCTGTATGTGTGTGCAAATCCTTATTGTGCACGTGCACTGGAGTATTTGTGTCTCCCAATTAAAAAAAATCAGAATGCCTTCAAAGCACATGGCACATGCACAGAGATAGAACCTTGGTAGCCACCAGTTTTCTTGTTTAGCCCTGCTTTAAATCTGCAATGGGTGCATTTAGAGATGTTACATAATTCCAGCAAGAGTGAGTGCTAGAGTTTACAGACACTTAATGTTGGCAGAACTAACATATAACCAGCCATTTATGCCCCCTTTTCATTTTAATATGTGCCATTAAATGTAAAAAAGATCATCCTTCAAAATTATTACTACTTCACCATTTGAACCCCCAACTCTACTCTTGGTGATAAAACCCAGGGAACAAGGTTTGCTTGAGCATAGATGCCAGAATACGTGTCTCACTGTTCCCTTGCTTAATCCATTCTTGCAAGTTGGAGAATTTAGGCTTGGAGAGACATGCTCATCAAGTTCATGATCCTCATTTCTTCCTGCCAAGAGGCAGATTTGTACTCTATTTCTCTCTGAGGTTTAGAAGGTCACCCAGCCTAAGAACAGGAATTTCAATACTGTTGCAGTTACTGTTCTGGAGGGTTGATTGCAGACTACCAAAAGACCAAAAAAAAAAAAATACTTTTTGGGGGAGAGGTATGTTAAAAGTTTTGATTTACTCTTCTTGATGGATCACATATTCCTTTAAAGGTTACATTTGTACTAAATTCTGTTACAGCTGGGAATGTAAAAATCTTTATAAAAATAATTTTAATGACAGTATGAAGAAAAAAATCTTCAGTAGGCTGGTCTCTGATAATCAAGTTATATTGATGAACAAACTTCTACCTTTCACAGTGCAGAGAGACCATTCCTTTATTCCGTGCCTTCCTCAAAAGACACGATAAGACTGTCGTTACTAACATGATGAGGTAAGGTCTGTGGTTTTCTCACTGACATAACATAAAATCAGAATTCTGGGCTTTGGATCAGGTCCACTGTGAGTATCCCAACCCACTTCCCTCCCAACTCAATTTTAAAAGCAGTATAAACAAAGTAGTATTTAAATGAAGTCTTAGTGCAAATACATACACAAGTCATAGGAGATCATGAGTTGGCCCATAGCACGTTTGTACAGTTGTAATTCTTCTTGGACTAAATGGATCCAGTATTCATGATATTTTCCAGGCTCTATACTTTCCTCTTACCTTCAACATGGGTTCTCTACCAAAGCATAAGAACATGATTATAAACTATGAAGAAGTTTGTCAGACCAGATTGGTCAGATTTTTAATGAAAAGGACTCTGGCTTTGAATCAGCGTCATAGTGGAACCTTAGCAATTCCTGTGTTATGCCTTGCAGTTGAGAGCCAGACACTTGAAAAAACTTAACTGATTAGCAGACTTCTCAAACTAGTAGACAGACTCATCACGTGTGTGTGTTTGGCACATTGCTTCATGCTGATACTTAATCCAAGACCCTCTCAGTACATAAGCATCAGAAGTCATGCTGTATAACTTACAATACATGTATCACTGAATTACTCAGGTTCCTAGCTAACGCTTGGATTATATCTATGTGAAATGTAGCCTACAGGAGCTGCTGCTATGCCCTTCTAAAAGGTTTGAAGAGTATCTTAATCTTCTTTATGCTCTGAGACTGCACACTCCTTCAGAACACGCTGACCATGAAGATTTGACTGCTGCAATCAAGATGATGAAACAATACAAGGAATACATAGATCAGGTTTGTCACCACAGTTGTCTGTGTTCTCTCCTTTCAGTGTGATATTCTTGCCTTGTATTAGGAGGCATCCACATGGAGCCAAGAGATTTAGGAGAGAATAAGGCCATGAGTTGCCTTCCATCTCAGGTACCTTTGCTGGGAAGAGCTGTTTCCCTCTCCAGTCCCAAAGCCAGGAGGAGACAGAGCAGTCCTGTGAACTCTATTCTTCCTCATGACCCAAGTTTCTTTACAGTGCTTTCTGAGGGACTTTGTAGAAGCCAAGACATTTTCAAAGTCCCAGTTATATCCAGTGGTGGTTCTAGGTTCGCACAGCAGTGTAAAGGGAGTATAAAACGGGCATAGTCCCCAGATGAATACCACACACAAGAGGGATTTTCTCAGATGGTTAGATGCTGCTGAAACATGATAGAGATGAGGGCACTATGCACTGCAGCTGTTCTTCCTTGGTGGATGGCCCATACTAACAGCTATACCAACAGCCTTACTCCTCCTCCTCCTCTATTTTCTATGGAAATAGAAGCTAAGCTGGTTCATCAGGCATGAGAAAACACCCACCAGCTGGTAGATTTATTCTGTAAGAAAGTGCCAAAAAACCCCAACAAAACAACACCTCTCTACACACACAACACATGAGTTCAAGCATGAGGATTTTGTCAAACTCTTTATTTTTCCTTGGAGATTTTACACAAGTTATTTTCTTGATCAAAAGTCATTGTGGTAAATTTAGTTTAATCAAATTGCTGTCTAACGCAAATATCACTGTACCATCTAGAATTGCCCATGAATAAATTAGGGTCTCTTATAAAGCCCATTGAAGTCAGTCGGAGTTTTTCCATTGACTTCTGTGAAATTTAGATAAGACCCTTACACAGAACACAAGCTCCTCCTTTCCCAACCTTTGTGAAGTTATTTTTGGTCTAATCTTAGTTTATTTTCTAGCTAAAACTGAACATGAGCAAAGATGAGCAAATGCTAAATGCACAAAGAATCATCCAGGGATGTCCTGTAAGTACTTCATTTTCCTTTCAAACACTTTAATGCATTTAATTTCAGCTCTGATTTACATCGGCACCTACCCCGCTGAGAGTTCAGATTTAGGTAGTCCTTCCATTATTAGTCTTGTTTGAGCACTCAAATTCTGGTCCATTGAAGTCAATGGCAAAATTCTATTTACTTCAATGGGGCTCTAATTTTATCTGAGGTGTATATATAATTCCACATGCATAATCTATTTGCAAATGAATTTTACAAATATGACATTTTAAAAGGCTTTTCATGGCCCTCTCTGCTTGGAGACTAAGGCAGACCTTTGCTCTGAGGCTGGGCTTAGGACCATTCCTCGGGAAGAAAACTGGGAAGGGATCTTATAAGGGTACAGAGGGTAAGACCCCTCCCACTTTTCTGAGGGGTTTGGGCCAGGGAGTGGTGAAGGACAGTGCTCACAATCAGCTTTTAAAGGGACAGCACAAACTTTTAAAACCTCTCATGAAAGTCTCCCCTCTAGATCCTCTAAAGAGGAGAAGAAATCTCTAAAACTGGGGCTTTAAGCAAGAAACCGGTCATTTAACCTTCCTAGAATTGAGTACAAAGGGCGCTCTGACTTCACAGGTCTTGGTGTTTTTAGAAAATGAAGCAGCACCACCACCACCACCACCAACAAAAAAAACCTTGCAAAGTTGAGGGAGAGCTGTGTAATTTTTCCTCATCTGGTTTATGAGGGTGTGATTAAGGTGGATTGGGAATTCCTTATCAAGACCTACTTGTACTTACAGACTTCATTACTTTGCCTGAGGTTCAGCCTGCTGTGGCCTCCTTAGTAAAAGGAGGGAATTTTCTCAGACAGTCAAACCCACAGACAAGAGAATAAGATAATCACTTATACTGAATGTAGATACAGCAGTCTCAGCCCTGAGAGTATTGGCTGCAGTCTTTTCTTGGGGAGGTCTAGGCTCAATCTTCAAAGTACCTGTGAGGGAATTGGAGCTGCTTTGTAATGATTTATAAATATAGTATATTGACCTGGTTAGTGGGGTGTTTATTGTATGAATATATTTGTTTAGTCTAATAGTATCTGTAAAGGAAAAAGCAGGAAGGGAAGAATGACCACTCAAGATAAGCCATTTCTCAGCAAACACTTCATAGTTGTTAAGAGACAATGCTAGGACAGGTAAAGCCTGCAAACCAGAAGATCAAAAGAACTGTGGCAGGTTTAAAATGAAAGACTCAAGAGAGGGAGGAGTTTGGAGGAAACATGACTGAGGCATCTCAAAAAGTTAGACCTGTCCAGATTACTATCAGAAAAAAAGAAGCCTTTAATTAAGAGACATGCCTGTAGACCCGGGATTGGCAACCTTTGGCATGTGGCCTGCCAGGGTAAGCACCCTGGTGGGCTGGGCCGATTTGTTTACCTGCCACATCTGCAAGTTCGGCTGATTGTGGCTCCCAGTGGCCGTGGTTCGCTGCTCCAGGCCAATGGGAGCTGCGTCCCTCAGCCTGCGCCGCTTCCTGCAGCCCCCATTGGCCTGGAGCGGTGAACCGTGGCCAGTGGGAGCCGCGATTGGCCAAACCTGCGGACGTGGCAGGTAAACAAACCAGCCTGGCCTGCCAAGGTGCTTACCCTGGTGGGCCGCATGCCAAAGGTTGCCAATCCCTGCTATAGACAGTTTCAAAATCCTCTTGTTCCTACCCTTACAAACAATACTTTGGTTTTAAAAGGGGAGGGGAGGAGTGGTCACTATATACCACTGCTCATATACTGCCAAAGGGAAGAACTGCAGGTGCTGAATCCAGTTGAACCTGCTGGATACACACACTATAGTAGCCCTGGGGCCAGCCTAAGAACAGGAGAAGTGTGGAATTCCACTCCTGGGTAGGTAAAGGCACCAGGCCTGACACCTGAGGGGATGGATTGAGACACACCAGGAAAGGGACAGGGGAATAACTGCCTCTAACCAAGATATCACCTTATCCCAGCAGGTGTTCCCTTTGAAACCGCTGCTTCTCCAGGTTCCAGTGTAGAGATTACAGATTAGATCATTGCTATCTTTCCTAAGAGTTGGAAGACCAAGGCTAGGGGGTTCTCTGCAAAACAATCTAAGTCCAAGAGCTTCTAATTTTGGGGGTTTCCCAAGTCTCGGCATATAACCCACCCACCCTAGAGCTGTACTTCAGAGTAGTCCCTCATCTGGGAATGGACCACCTCAGAAAACGGGTGCTTAAGATAATCAGGGAAGGATATGCATTAAAAATCATTCACTGTCCCGGCACAAATTTATCCTTTACCCATAGTAAATTAAAATAAACCGACCTTATCAACAAGACCCCTTGCAGCATGAGAAAATTAAGTACATAATAGTCCATATACATTGGAATGATAGAACCAGTGCCATGGAAACATTTTGGTATGGGTACAAGATTCTTTGTAGTACAAAGAGCAACAATGGCATGCAGTCCACTTAAGACTTCAAGTCCATAAGAAGATAAATACAGAGTACTTCCTTTTTGGACTTGTAACTTCTCCAATGACCTCATCAGGTTACACAAGGCTTAGCAGCCATCACTCAACAGGTCTGTGTGAACAAGTGGAAAGGCCAATTACAGCCATTGCAAAACTCCTATATCTAAGCTGTTATCCAAGACAATCTTTATTTCAGAAGAGAGACAGGAGAAAATAGGAGTGGTGCTTGGCAAATCAGAGCTAACAAAGTTTCTGACTCAACTAGTGGCTAATTGTCTCATGAATACCCAGCACAATTCTTTCTTTGTTGCAATTGTTGGCTGGAAGCAAATTAGTATATAAAGATCTTGATCCAAATCCAGTACTGGATCTCTTGGTGAACTCATTCTCAATATTATTTAACAGTTACTTGATGTCAGGTCCAGATACAGATACCAGACTCCATATAGGGGGAAACATATCTGGACTTCTACATGAGTTGGGGAGGTGTGGCCAAAGGAGGAGACATGGAGTAATATAACGTGTCTCATGCTATGGAAGAGTGAGCTTGATGGTCCATTTCCAGCAGATGATTCTTCAGAAACATGGTGTGTATATAAAACGGATAAGAAGGCAGAAAGCCTTCAGCACTGCTTTGAGAAGGAGCCTTGTTCATGCCCTGGGCAGAAGCTCTCACTCTATTCCTCAGGATTCTGCACGAAAAAAGGAAAGTCATGGCTGACCAGCTCATCAAGACACTTAAAAATCAAGGGAATGCACATTATGTGCATCACACACCGGGTTGAAAGCCTCTTGAAAGAAAATAGGTTCCTTAACTCCAGGTGGAAAAAACAAAAGATGTGGTACATGAGGAATTGGGGTCTGTGGTCAGCAAGAGGGCTAAAAGGCCTGTATACCTCCCCTGCCCCCAACCACTGAGTAAAGAAAATTGTAAAGGAACAGACTACAGTGATTGTAATCACCTTCTAATTAACCGCAGGTCTTGGCTCTCAGACCTGATTTAGATGTAATTGGAACCTCCTCAAACTTCAAGAAACACAAAACGTAGTGTAATGAGGACCTATCCTGACCCAATATCCAGTGTTGCCTATCTCATTAGCTGCGAACCTCAGAGGCTGCAACTAGTATCACTCATTTTAAGGTGATAATCACCCTCCTAGAATACTGAAGAAAAAAAATCACAAAATGTCTGTGTTACTGAGGATTAGATGTTGGTGTTAAAAGACACAAATCAGGGCAAAGTTAGCTGAAGCATAGCACAGTCTAATGTTTTTACAAGAAGGCTCACACACAGGGCGCTAGGCCAACATTTTTTGGAAACATAGGTCAGAGACTAGAAGCATATTGCACTGTAAGAAACCCAGGAGAACGTTGCCTCATCGTTACATAAGATTCAGGAGAACTGCTGTTATCATCAGTCCTCTGGCAACATGCAGATTCCTGTAGTGATCTTTATCTGTGTGCTACAAGTTTGAATAAAACTACTGTTCAGTTACAGTTGCCAGGCCTCTTTCTCTTTTCACTGAAAGGCTCTTGCCTACTCACCACCTCCTTCTCCAAAAGGGTTTCAGAGACTGGCATATTCTTAATGAAACTTCAGTTCCATGTTCTATCAAACCCAGTAGTTGTGTGAACTAAGCAGGCCTCCATCCCCAACGTCACCACAGTCTTCCTCAGATAATAGGGAGTGATATTGTTGCCCTCCCGGTTGAATCCAAGCATCCTAAGGAAGTAGAAGTGCATAAATTAGTTGTGAACAGAACTTACAGAGGAACAAAGGTGTATATGGCAGAGGAATACAAGCCTCAGCTACAATTCCTCTAGTTACTATGCATTTTCTGAAAAGAGCTGTAATTTTGTGGGCAGTGAGGTCACACATCAAACGGGGAGGTCTGTTAAGCTCCTACAAGATCTTCCATCTTTATCAAGCAGCGCAGAGTCAACCCCCTCACCTAGGCTGTCAGTGTTTGGTGTTATTGAATGGGGTGCACTAATAACCCTTAAGCTCCTTTTCAATTCTATACAGGTAAATTGAATCCTTCTTCCTCCCGAGGGATAACTTGCTGCTTTCTGCACACCACTGAGAAGGCTGTCTGACATGGAGGGGACAGACAGGGACAATTCTGTCTTACCTGTGCATTTTCATTCTACGACCTTCCACGCCAGACAGCCAGATGGCCCCTTTGGAGAACAGCATTATGTCCATTTTTTTCTTTTTCCTATTGCTCACTTGTTAAGTACTTTGAAAGGGAAGAGATGTTTTCTCCAGGTTATCCCTAAATTTCATGTAAAATCTCTGCTGCACGTGGTTTGAGTTGAACAGCACTTTCACACTTTGGTACAGGTAGCATTTTTCAGCATTGGAAGTTATCATCCTGGGGAGTTCTTCCTAAGGGGTAGCCCAGGCTCAGAGCAAAGATGTGCTTAGCCCCTAGTTGGCGTGGAGATGGGGAATGTCCTACTGTAAAGTGACTGACATGTAGAATCCTAGAATGAAAATTTACACGTAAGTATTTCCTTTATAGGCTAAGCTCCTTGGCCAGACTCTCTCTCTCATGATAACCACAGGCTCCCCTCAGGGCGTAAAGGAGAGGGTAACCTCATGGGAGTCCCGTGCATGTAGGCTGCACTGGAGGACAGCCAATACAAAAGAGAATGGGGATATGAGGAAATCAGAGTACAATAGGGGTACAAGTCTCATGAGGCACCACAGCAGGATGTCCAAATTATTTTGGTTTGGGGCCCGGAATATTTCAGTTTTTGGGTGTTTGATGAAAAATTGAGGTTTTCTGTGGAAAGCAGACGACATGAAAAAAACCTGAAAAAACCCACCCCCCCCCCTCCAAAAAACCCCCTATTTGTTGAAAATTAGTGGACAGAATTTTCAGCCAGCCCTACCTGCAACATTTGCTTAATTAAATGTGCTAAAAGTGGAAGCCAAGGGTGACTCATTCAGCCATGTCAATGTCTACTTCAGTTGAGATGTATTTCAGGAGAAGCCACAATTTGCAGAATTTTTTTTCCCTGTATCTGGTAAATAACCAAAAGATATCTGACAGTATTAATCCATTTTAGAGGCACTACCCAAATCAAAATTCTGGCCACAAAGGAGGCCTAATTAATAAAAAACAACAAAAATAAATAACTCCATATTCTCATTGTCAGTCTATTGTGACAATCTTGTAATTAACATATCAGGATAAACTCTAAAACCAAAGTTTGGTTTCCATGTCTTTTAATCCTATAAATGTTTAATTCACAGAATTTATTAGAAGCCAACAGGTACCTGATTAGAATACAAGATGTAACCCAGTTTAGCTGCTGTTCTGAGGAAATCTGTGTTTCATTCAGGTAAACAAATATATTAAATACCAAAGGGGGGAGTGATAAACAAAAAACTAGACCTGACAGGTGACTGGTTGCTAATTTAGAGTTGGAAAGAAGTTGTCCCAGGTCCTTGCCACTGTGCCCTGAGGAAATTTTGGAATGGAAAGAATCAAGTGGAGTTACATATTCCTATGGAGCACTGAGGAGAGGTCATTAGCATTAAGTGGTTATATCTCACTTCCATCAACTTCCTGTGGGAGGTGGGTAGCAAATTGCATTCTTCTTGTTTTCCTTTTGTGAGCTCTTAGGCAGCATTGAATTAACATATTATCATCTAATATTCAGATTGGATAATCATCAGGTTCAAGCACAAGGTAGTGTGCCTACATGGCTGAAGGTCAAAGAATAAACTGCCTTCAAATTTCTTTATCTGGTAGCACCCATCTCTTCTGACAGGTTCTTTTTTTTGTCTCAACTGTGGAAATTAATTGACCAGAGTGGTGATACCACTACTTATTTGTGACTATGTTTCCAGTTTCAATTTTTGATTTCCAGCAGAGGATCCAGAACCTGCCAGCTCTCTATCATCTGTAAAAGTTAGAAAAAATAATCAACTCCATATTTAAGAAGCTTTCATGCTGGTGCAAAACTGAGAAAAGTCTATAAAAAACAATTCATTTGTCTGGTCATTTTCTGCAGCTATTTCAGATGTGTGTTTTAGTAAGAGCCTGCCTCCTACAAACAAGCTTCTTCTGCTTCATCATACAGGAACATGTGATAATATTGCAACTGTGACTGGAGCTGTATACCGTATGAATTGCAGAAGAATTTTCCTGCTCGTAATGCTTCTAAATGACAATGTTTAAGACTAGAGTGTAAACAGAAGACATTTAAAGGAAAGTTCAAAACCTGGCATGGGTGAGGGGAAAATGCAAATTAAATAGCTTAGTTCCAGAACTGAGGAGCCACAAAAATGTGTCCTGAAATTAAGAGACGGGTGGTATTAGATCTAAAATTTTACAAGTTTTGAACACTTGCAACAGGCTGGCAGTGCCAAGAATAGAAGGTAGAAGGACTCAGTCTTGATGAAAAGAGAAAACTAGTTGTGGTGAAGCTCTTTTCAATCTATTGAAAACAGGGCAAAGGACAACTCAAATTCCAACTTTTTACAGTTAATAGTACAGAGCATCCAAAGAACTTTGGTATAAAGGAACAGCCACTTCCCAAATGCTGGAAGTTCTAATTTGATTCTCAGTTCACCTGAAAGTCATTAGGAACTTAAATTAAAAACCAAAATTGAATGAAGCAGGCAATACTGTAGAAAATTTGAAGCCTCTGTGGATTGTCAAAAAAGTTATGTATCCCCCAACTCTATTAGCTGCAGCTTAAGGGATTCTTATAACCAGCTATGAGAATGAAGCGCAAGTGTTCGGTATCACCAGAACCCAAAGTTGTAATTGTAGCCCTGCATGTATTTTACTTGCAGTGTAAATTAATATAATACAGAATTTAAAGATTCCATCATCACCACTTTAATTTCCAAGGTCAGATCATCTTCCCTATGTTACTGGCCCCTTCCCAATTATTTTCACTTAAAAGACAGGAAAAACATTCTGATAATATATTGTAGCAGTACTGGATAACACTGATGTAGCTATACTAGTTCTCAAAAGCCTCTTATAGATTTCCATATATTTCAAGGTTTAAAGCATACAAGTAATATTTTTTTCCCTTTTGGCAGGGTCTATGAACACATCAGCAATCTTAGCCTTTTTCTTTTCAACGATGCACTTGTTATTTCAAACCGTAGCATCTCTTATATGCCATTTGAACGGACCCCAAAAACAACTTACCAGTTCTTGGCAGCAGTAGCTCTTCACAGGCTTGTTGTAGAAGACATTCCACGTTCAAAATGTATGTTTTATAACATTCCTCCAGTGATCAATAATGTCGGTTTAGAATGTTCCATTCTGTGGGCTATAATCTGCTGTTAGTTTGTTTTATTATAGTTGAATTTGACCTAAATAAGAATTAATGTAAGCATGAGGATAGGCCATTTGTATTTATGTGGTGAGGTGTAAGGAACCAAGCTACAGTTCTTTAGTGTTTTCCAAAAATAGATGGACTAAATCACCATACACAAGTTCAGCTAACACTACACTTCAGGTAATTGTCACCCCTTATCCAGACCCATGTTGAGTAGTTCTGATCATTACAGAGTTCTGGCTTAGGGTCTGTCTACACTGGAGTTTTATTTATTCTTTTAAATTCCATTTGATTGCCAAATGACTTGAGTTAATTAACATGTTTGTACATGTTAGTGTGAAAGAGCCACAAGCATGGAGCACAGGGTAAACCAAAAGTGTGTGTATCCTGGAACAAGCATGTGTGAAGTGTCCTGACTGCCACATACAGACTAATTTCAGTTAATTGGCAATTAAGTTAAAAACTCTAGTGCAGACCTATCCTTGCATGGTTTCTTCCCCCGCCCCCTCTACATCCCATATAGATAACAGTGTGTGCACATGTGTTTTAAGCTATTAAAACCCCTGGCCTCACTTATGCCAGAGGCTATCATCATCATCCACCCATGGAAGGGCAAGAGCTGAAGCAAAAGCCGGCATATATGTCAATGGAAGACAGCAATATTGCATTCTGCCACTGTCATAGTGCAAGGCAGTAAATCAGCTTAACTCCCAGGCCTGCTTATTTTAACTTCCAAATTACTATTACCAGTATTTTCCAGCAGTCAGTAGGGACTGGTGACTTTTCATGGGACCCTGAATGCAAAGGAGATATAGAAGAGAGAACAGAACACAAGCTTGCCTAAAGTCTTTCTGTAATTTAGCAGGCAGAAGAATATGAGTAACAGGGTTTTCAGAATGCACCCTGCAGCTGTGTTTTTCTTCTCTCCCCCACTCCCTCCTTGAGGCTCCAGAGGTTTTAGACTTCACAGATAGTCCCACCATTAGGGCTACAGATGGAAGTTTTTTGGATGCTAACTTTTTCAGCAAAAAATACAGACTCGTTGACACCAAAAACATTGTGAATTTGTGTCAATTTTACCACACTGTTTTGGATGACAAAGCCTAAAAAAACCTGAAGTGTTCTGTTGACATTTTCAGAAAGAAATGTTTTAATTTTTTTTATTCAAAATGATTTTCAAAATGTACTTAATTTTATTTAAAAATTAAAAAGATTCAAGAATTTTAATGTTTTTTGTTTGAGCTTAAGCAGAACACTTCATTCAGTCCAAAACAATCTTTTTACGTTTCGATTCACTGAATCTTTTTATAACATTGATTTTAGTTTGACCCCAAACTATTCCCCTCCCCCATTTTTCAGAATTGCCAGCAAACAAAAACATCTGTTATTCACACAGCACTAATTAGGGCACCCTTCAGAGCTAACCCCTCCATTGCTCCTCCTTAAGCTCTCCTCTCAGCAGGTGGATTGCTCTCATTACACATTAAAAGCTTTCGCTATTTGATAACTATTTCTGATATCCGGACATTTTGGCTGAATTTTACCCCAATACCTGAAAAAAAATATTCAAGTTTGATCCTTTCCCCATTCAACCATAATGAAATATCTGAATTAGTTCTTAATCAAATCAATTCCTCCCACCTTTTGTTTAGCAAAAGCAGCTTTTACTTAACACCTATATTAATTACAGCTGTAATTGAAACACTGAAGAAAGGGTTGTTTACCAGATAAGTGGGGGGAATAATATTTTGAACTCCACATAAACAAGCAACTGGGCTAATCAGTCCCAATACAGGGAATCCTCTTGATGCATGCTTAACTTTCATTAACATTAATGAGTGTTGTAAGGAGTTGTACGCATCAGGAAAACCTCTCCCCCTGCTTCCTGTGTCTATTTTTAAATGAGAGGGGATTTCTCAAGCCCGATAAAGCAAATACCCGGAGTGCCCATAGATAAATGTCAGCGCCAGGTGTGCACTATTACATCTGCCAAAACCATTATAAATCCAATAGCATACAAAGCAATTTAACACCAGTAGTGCATAATTCAAACAATCTGGATTATGTTAGTGAAATGCATAGACATAGTTTGACTTCTATATTTGGGGGCGGGGACCACACACAGTTTATGTTATTTAATCACCCTTAATTTTGTTTCAATTTATTTGCAGTATGTTTACCACTTAAAAATCAGTATTAGCATGAAAACAAATTATTGAATGAACAGAACCAAGCACTTTCATGTAATCAGGTCTCCTTGGTTTTAGAGATACCTAAACATGCAATGCACACATCAAACAAATCTATGGCTAAAGCCTGTCCCCTTTGCCCAGCTGCTTGAGCACATTCCATTCACATTTAACTTTCCTTGTTCACTCTGTCACGCACCTGGGCTTGACACAGTCAGTGCTGTACACTGCACAGACCCTTGGGAAGCAGCTCTGATCTTATGTTCACTTGCTACAATGTTACCGGTGCTGATTAGAATGTCTAGGTACCTGTGTTTCTGGGGCAAATCTCTTATTTTACGGGCTAGTAAAACTGAAATGGCCCCAAACTGAAGCTCTGCTGGACTCCCCTTATGCAGCCCATGTGAGGAAACTGACCTGGACACAGTGCCTAGTGTCACTGCTCACCCTCCTGCCCCTGAACATTGCTGCACAGGGAGGAAGCAGGGCCAAATAGAAGGGAGAAAAAATCTGACCCCCCACACCATGTGTCACTTCTGTGATGTATCCAGTTTGGGGAGGAAATACCCCTCCATACCCCTCTCAATACCCACCCATAGTGACATGCTTAGTAGCTTCTGTCTGCTTTTCCCCATCCCCAAGACCCTAAGCAACCAGCAGATTAAAAAAAATAAAAAAGAAAATCTTAAACCGAGAAGGCCAGAATCCATAGTTAGATTATGTTAGCATAGCTTCCTCAGATGGCCCAGTGCAGGTCACTGGAGCTATGCCTATAGACCAGTTTAGGAGAACGTAGGGTTGAAAGTCAGCATATACTTAGATTTCAAACTTTTAGCAAACATGATTCCTAAAAACATGACTTAACACTGTCCAGTGTCTCCCCTGTGATATCTACCTCACTTTGTGGGCTGTATTCTATGGGCTTCCCATATGATCAGACCCACATTCTTAAATCAGACAAGCAGAAGTATTTTTTGCTATTATGTCCTTAAACCATTGGAAGTCAGAATTTAAGAGTAAAGCTATTTGCAAGATTCTATGAAACTCTACCACCTATCCCTTAGATAACTTATTGGTCAAGAGCAGTTAATACACTAAAGCCTTTTCTTTTTTACACACTAACAGATATCAAGAATGCATTTATTCTACAAGGCCCAAAACGCCAATGGATTTGTTCTATAGAGGATGAAGATGATAAATTTACATGGCTGTCTGCACTGCAAAGTGCAATCAGCTGTAGCATTGAGAAGAAATGAGATTCATCTTAGTGTTTAGGATGCCCAACTTCTGTAGTATGTGCTAATTATTTGTGAACAGATATTTTGTGCAGTTTCCTACTCCGAGAAACTTTTGTTCAAATTCTGCATCATTACCAAAAAGTTAGCATTCCTTTTGATAGAGTACTATCATGTGTGCGCCTCAGACTGCAGGAACTTATGGTAGAATCAACACTCGTCAACCTGTAGCTGAAACTGAAATCACCCAACAAGGACTGCTGTAGAAGGTATTTAAGCAGCATAGTAGCAAAAATAGATAAGTTATGTTTAGAATTTACATGAACGAACGGCTCCTTATTTTTCTCCTAGAATTATTATTTGCTCTGGGTCTGTTCTGACATTTTTAGGAATCTAATGTCAAGGAATTCTTGCAATTTGTTTTGGTTTCATGGAATAGAAATGTGTTCACTAAAGGTTAAGACATACAATGCTTCAAACACTACTTCTCAAGAACTTCCTTCTCAGTAAAATAAGTTTTTGTGCTTACTATTAACAAGCAGATTAAGACAAATTTTTCTGCAAGTGTATTTTGGTAAAGTATTTTTAGGGTGTGTCTACAGAGCAAGTTACTGCACAGCAAGCCAAGGTGTGAATCTACAGTGTTCCAGTTTGCCACTCAGTAATGTCCAATATGGACACTACTACAGTGCTGTGAAAGCTCCAGAGTGCTGCTTAGCCTACAAAGAGTAGTATGTTAGGCCCTACTCTAGAACTTTCACTGCACTGAAGCAGTGACCACACAGGACATTACTGAGGGGTAAGCTGATGCCCTATAGATCATACCCTGGCTTGCAACACAGGAACTTGATAGGTATAAAAGCCCTTAGTGAATAAAGCTTATGTGCATACATTAGAGGTGGGAGGAGAAGTGTACCTCAACCTACCAAGGCCCAAATGAAGAACAGAATGTTTGGAAGACTCAATGAAGGACAAAAATTATTCATGTAGGAAATTTAAAAATGCTGTGGATTCATTCCTTTAGTGTAATAACGTTTTATAACCTTAATTTTGTAATTCTCAATTCTGGATGTCAGACGTATTTTTCAGTAATAAGTGAGAAAAATCCAGTCCATGTAAGACGGAATCAGTGCCTTTGGGATGAAAATGAGGGACCCTTGAGATGGACAAGAAAAAACATGAAGAATAATTTATTACACTGACAGTCTTAAAAGTAGCATTGCCTTTAAAAAAAGAAAAGCCTTTTCACATATTCAGTTTTATTTTGTAGATAGACATGGGAGAGGACAATGAATAGGTATTGAGGGAAAATAAGCAACAGTTTAAATGGTGGAAGAAAAGAGGCAAATTAGTAGAGGGAAAAGATGGGGGGTAGTGCTAGAGGGAAGAGAAAAATTGGATCAAGAAATTGATGCTGCTTGTTATAGCAGCCTGCAATAAGTTTAGTTTTTCCAAACAGTTTGAAGAAAAATACTGTGTGCAAACAAGTGTGTACAAACTATATTTGCATTTATCCTTCCTCCCCTGTTTATTCCCCAAACTACTCTCTCTGCAGTAGCATGCAGCAGCATCACAGATTGCAACCACACTGTCCTAGGCACTGTACAAATACAGAATCTCTGGCCCAAAGAGCTCACAATCAATCTAGGATTATAACTAGGATGACCAGATAGCAACTGTGAAAAAATGGGACTGGGGTGGGGGGGATAATAGACGCCTATGTAAGAAAGTCCCAAAAACAGGACTGCCCCTATAAAAACAGGATATCTGGTCACCCTAATTATAACAAGATGCAACAGGTTGCTAGAACAAACAAATGGGAGACAGAAGGGATTGATGAGGGAACATTAAAACAATTACCGGTATGTTTTGCATCCGACCAACTTCAATAAATGGGAATTATGTCTAATTCCTAACAGAATATAAATCCTACCCACATTACTTTAGATGAGTTAAATGTTGATGACCACCACAGAATCTGATGTTCTTAAAACAAAAGATTGTAGTGAAGATGAGAAATTAAACTAGCCCTTTAGATATTAGATTTTTTTCTAACTAAAAATTTGGTTTAAAGTTCACATGAGTATTCAAAATAAATCACAAGAAATCTTTAAAAAAACATTAATCCTATTTCTCCTGCCTAGATATAAAACTGGTATTACTGCAATTAAGCTCTTAATTTGATGTACAATTTTGTTGATTCCATTGCAAAGATTTGTGACATTGAGATCCATATATGCATTTAGGATTTGAGAGTAAAAAATTTTTTTACATTTAATTCAAAGGTCTGAATGTCTGATTTATGTTTTTTTTTTAAAGAAATCTATTTTTATAAACAAAACTGCATGGACAATTACATGCATACAATTAAAAAAAAAAATCATGTTCCTTGATTGTACCAGAGGACCTAGTTGGAAAATGCAGCATATGGTCTTTCAGTGTTACCCGGCTACTTGATAGTTAGTTACAATGGTGACGTGATCTTAGACCAGGAGTAGGCAACCTATGGCACGGGTGCCGAAAGTGGCACGCGAGCTGATTTTCAGTGGCACTCACACTGCCTGGGTCCTGGCCACCGGTCCGGGGGGCTCTGCATTTTAATTTTATTTTAAATGAAGCTTCTTAAACAGTTAAAAAAACGTATTTATTTTACATACATCAATAGTTTAGTTATTTATTATAGACTTATAGAAAGAGATCTTCTAAAAACGTTAAAATGTATTACTGGCACGCAAAACTTTAAATCAGAGTGAATAAATGAAGACTCGGCACACCACTTCTGAAAGGTTGCCGACCCCAGTCTTAGACTATTAACTTTTCTGGGTTGCCTTGCATTTCTCCTTTTCGCTTATACCTGATTTCACTAAATTTAGTCTGACACTTAATCTACTAATTGACAACATATTGTGCAAGTGTGATTTCTACATAGGCAGTTTATTTTTTAAACAAGTTATTCATTATAGAAATCTCAATCCACCTACATGCAAATAAAAAGATCCACTTTTTTAATTTCACAGTGTGAAATTCATTACTTCTATGTTAAGGAATGCTAGTTTGCATATGTACAAAAGAAAACAGTAATGTTTCCATGACATTTTCAAAAAAATATAACTGGAACAGATGTTAAAAGTAGTAAAATTTCCCCACAGTATTTTTAACAACTGCAAGTATCCTGTCAATGTATAGTTATCAGAAAGGGAAACATACTAATCTATTTTCACTGTCCAAACAGAAGTAGTAAATAGCATAAACAGTAGAAAATTTGATTTAAAATGGTCTTTTCAGTAATCAATTGGTAATGTGGTTAAGAAACTAATTTAAAACCAGTGAAGCAGGGAAGGTCAAGGGCTTCTAAACTGTGATCTATTTAGTTTGATTACATTCAGAAGGTACTGTCACAGAAATCTAACTAATGTAATTTATTAGTGACCTCTTTTCACCCAAGAGTTACACTGTAGCAGCATACTGCCTTTATACAGGATGCCTAGGTTTATTTCTAAATTTAAGATAATATCCATTCTACCTTAGCGCTTTTCATCAATAGATCTGAGAGAGCTTTGCAAAGGAGGTCAGTATCATTATTCATATTTTACAGATGGGGAAGCTAAGGCACAAAGAGGTAACACGACTTACTAAAGGTCTTCCAGTTGGTGAGTGGCAGATCCAGGAATGGAACCCAATCTGAGTCCCAGTCCAGTGCTTTAGCTACTGCACCACACTGCATCCCTTATGCTTGTACTCTAGAAACGAGACATAGCTTGTGCGACTATATTAACAAAAATGAAGGCTAGCCTCACTTTACCAAGAAAATCCAAGATGGCCAAAAGCTGAAAACTAGAAGAACAAAGGATTCTGCTGCTCCTTGTGACTGCCATCAAAAAGGTTTAAAAATATATTCCTGCAGATTTGTGAGAGTTACAAGTTCCAGTTAAAGATGAATCAACAAAATTAAAATATTGTGCTGTTTTATTGGTGTAAAAATCACACAATTGCTAGTTCTGATTCTGCTGAGATACATCCATGCGATTTAACATCTATGATCCCACAGCCAGAAGAAGCCATTAAATAGAATATCTGCTGTTAGTCAGCAATTAATGCAAATTTACATATGAGATCAAAAGGTGTGTATCATACAATATACAACAAAACCTAATACAGTACATCAACCCCAATAACAGGATACACTCAGGGAATTTTTTGTTAATAGTGAAACCTGTCTATATGCCAGAAGAATAAGGCCTGGAGACAAGGTAACAGAAGGTAACCCAGAAGTCCTAAGAAACAAACTGTTTATTTTTTGGCTGGGAATTAGAATTTCAGAGAGGTATTGACACATTACTTGACAGTACAATCTGTTACAGTAAAGACTGGTGGATATGATCTGTTAATAAAAGGTAATGTGTGAAGCATGCATTTACAGGTAGTGCTCAGGAAATGTGCAATCAATACATTGGGAATTAACACCCAATTCTTTTTCACAGAAGAGATGACCGAGGAAGGTCTGTTACGTATAGTATCAGTTGTACCATAGGTCATTTATATGCATGCGGCTGAATCAAGATCATGAGTGGAAAAATGTGAACACCTGGCAATCTGGTCACATACTGCACAAAGTATGAAACAAAGATGAAATAACCAATTTTAGATG
Organism: Mauremys mutica; assembly: GCF_020497125.1. Lineage (NCBI taxonomy): Eukaryota > Metazoa > Chordata > Testudines > Geoemydidae > Mauremys > Mauremys mutica. The sequence goes on from NC_059074.1 coordinate 105,810,109, forward strand.
ATATGGCAAGGTAGCCTGCAAGAAACTCTGTGGCAGCCTGAGGGAGCTACTTTATTGCAAAAAAGGCAGGCTTTCTGGAATTGTGAATTACTTGCTAAACTGTGAAAGGTGGTTTGGGAGATCAATTTTGGTTCACATACCAGATTAGTTTTCCTGTTTTACACAATAAAACAAATGCTGCAGTGTAAGAGGCATTTATGGTATATATGTGCTTTAATGTTAAAAGTTAACTGACAAGATGTCCTTTTCTTTGACATGAAATATAGAAACCATTAGGTAATTAATTCCAGTTTGAAGTTTTGGCCACTGAAACTGTGCAAACTCAACTCCAGTAGACAGATCATGCACTCCCAAGGAAATGGCAGGGGAGGCAGTGCCAAGATTCAAGGAAAAAAGTTATCCTGGTTTTTTTTGATTGAAGTTAAAATACTTAAATGCAACGATGGACAAACTGGACAGAACAGAATCACAAAATTTAATGTTGAATTGAGTGCATTTCGCTGAATGAATGGGTCTTTCAATAGGCTTTGAACCCAATCCCCCTTTCCAAATTTAGTAAATTCACAGTTAACGGCAATTGGCTTATAGGTGAGAGAAGGGTCGAAGCTGTTCCAGTTGGACTTCCAGGGAGATTCTCTCTTCAAGAACATCCTGGAAACGAAAGATTTTCAATTTATAGTCCAAAGTGAAAGCACATTGTGAAAAAATTCTTACTGTGATCAAAATAAGGTAAATGTAGGCATCAGCTTTGGGCACTCACTTCAAGTTGTTCTCTAAAGAATACAAGAACCCCTTCCTTTCAGCTGAATCAGAGCCTCGGCTAGTGAATTCTACACACTATGAATGAGACCTTTGTTAAAAAATAAAGCCATTTAAGCAGGCTGCATTCCTTTTTGTGCCACCCAAATACTAGGCAAGGATAAGTAGGCATGAATTTATACATATGATATTTTCAAATAAAATTGGGAGAAGAGAGTGAGGCAGAATTTCACTTGTTAAAGTTTCATGAACTTGAAGTTTGTTTTCAGTGAATTTCACCCATCCCAATTGTCTTTAAAGAACTATAATACAGATTTGAATTCAGACTTGTCAGTTTTCTAAATGACTTGCACTCCTATCTAGCCAGCATAGCATAAATTCAATGCGTTTAGCATCTGGATTGGTTTAGTATGAAATTCATAACTAAGATGAGGTGCTGAAAAAATAAATTAGGTAAAAGTACATTGGCATCCAAAGACAAATTCAAAAGGTAAAGCACAAGACAACAGTGAGCAATGTAACTAGTTAGGTTAGATTGGTGACTGTTTTCTTGTGTTTATTTACTGAATTGCAATATTTGCATTTCAGACATTGTGCCTTTTTATTTTTTTCAATAATATGCTTATGAAATGAATCAATGTTTTGTGCTTTACATTTCATTAACATGTTTCAGGATTTGATTCTCCCCTCCCCCACCCTAAAGGCTGAAGAAAAAAACCACAAATGCACTTCTAAGTGCATCTGCTAGTTTTCCTAATACCGTCATCTCAGAATAGTGATATTAAGTGTACAAGTTAGTTATTGTTCTAGTCTTATTTTTGCTATACTTAACAGCACGTTAATCAGTAATATCAAGATAATTAGAAACAAGAAGGCATCTTGTAGAAACACTTCTTCAACACAAACTAATTTTCTTGTCCTTTCTATTTTCAGAGTTCCACAAGAGCACATTGCAAATAGCTATCTCCTGTAATCACAGACTCATTGAAATGTAGGGCTGAAAGGGACCTTGAGAGGTCATCTACTCCAGCCTCCTGCATTGAGGCAGGATGATCTATACCTAGACAATCCCTGTCAGGTGTTTGTCCAACCTGTTCTTAAAAACATCCAATGACAGGGATTCCATAACCTCCCTTGGAAGCCTATTCCAGTGCTTAACTATCCTTAAAGTTTTTGCTAATACTGAACCCAAATCTCCCTTGCTGCAGATTAAGAAGATTACTTCTTATCCTTCCTTCAGTTGACATGGAGAACAATTAATCAATTACCTTCCTCTTTATAATAGCCCTTAACATATTTGAAGACTTATCAGATTTCCTCACCAAATCTTCTTTTCAAGACTAAACATGCTCAGGTGTTTTTTTTTTTTTTTTTAATTTTAATTTATTAACTTTTCCTCAAAGGTCAGGTTTTCTACACTTATTTTTGTTGCTCTCCTCTGGACTCTCTCCAATTTGGCCACATCTTTTGTTAAACGTGGTGCCCAAAAGTGGACACTGTATTGCAGCTGAGGCCTCATCAGTGTCAAGTACAGTGAGACAATTACCTCCCATGTCTTGTATAAAAACACTCCTATTAATACACCCCAGAATATTAGCTTTTTTCGCAACTGTACCACATTGCTGGCGCATATTTAATTTGTGATCCACTATGTTATCCACAGATCCTTTTCAGCAGTACTAATGCCTAACTAGTTATTCACTTGTGTATAAAAACAGCTTAACATTTTAAATAGCTATCTCCTATGCTCTCTCCCATATACCATTTGTGTGTTAATACACACAGATCTCTACCTTGGTACTTAAATGGCCCCATCACTATGCTATCTCAGCCTACACATGTGCACACACTTCTCAGAAACTGACATACAAAGAGAATGATGGTATTACCTTTAACTGTTGCTGTAATTCACTATTCAATCTGGCCAAAACAGTGTTCGTTTCCTTATTGCGTCTAATTGATGCCTGAATTGCTTTCTTGTCTTTCCCCACGGACCTGAGGATATATTAAGTGTTTTTTGTAAGTCTTTTCACTGCCAAGCATGCCAAAAAATAACTGATAAGTCTACTCAATTCCTTAGTCCCTATTTAAAGTGCTCAGCAAGAGCTGTACAAAGGACACTTTTACATAATTTAGTGACTCTTCCCACTTATTTTCCTTTCTATAGACTAGAACACAGAGTAGATTAGCCTTGTTTTCACAGAAGCTTTGCATACCAGTTTCCTACAGAACAAACACAATTAATTACATTCTTAAATTGCTATCAAAAATGTACACCTTCCAGACTACCGATACAATACCAGATTGACTTTAATTTAATTGGATTGTGGTTAGCATAGACTTGAGGATAAAGGAGAATATGACAACTGCACATTTAAGTTCAAGACCATCCATACTCACCAACTTTATTCAAAATTAACAATACAACACTAACATTTACAGAGCACTTTTGATAGTCAATGTATTTTGCAAAATGTGAGTAAGTTTTTCATCCAAACAATTGGAGTGCCTTATTAGGTATATCTCAACCTTTAATATTTATGTTGACACCCTTAGTAGTATTATATATCTGATTTACAGTCACTAATAGTTATTCAACACATTGTAAAATCGCTTGTAGCTCTTCTGTAAGCTAACAGTATTATTTGCTGTTTCAGTGTGAACTTCCCAATATTAGACATATTCATACTCATCCTGGGTTACCTAGGGATAGATGGCTGTGAAGCAAGAACAGCAGCTATGACACCTGTTTTCTGTGTATGCTCCTCAACTTCAGGTCTCAGCTCATCTTCCGATTTTAACCTTCTGCGAATAGGCTTTGGTGGTGGAGCAAGAGGTGTGGTGCCTTTTCCCTGGGAGGCAAAAGGCAGCCCATAAGCAAACATCACAATTAATTATATTTGTACTCAAATCAACTGGCTGTGCAAAACTTTCTGTGAAACTAATTTATTTACTGTACGAGTTCTGAGAACATTGACTCATAACAGGTCTACTTGAGTTCTCTCAGGTAGCATCAGAAAAACTGCGTGAGAATAATTGAGTAGTAATTGACCTTGTGGTATAGGTATGTGTGTGTGTACATATATATATAAAAAATGATAACGGCTCCAGCCATCTGTTCCCTATGGACTAAAATCCTAAAAATAACCCCTGTATGAATCAATTTTGGTAACAATCTGATTACATGTAAGCAATCTACCTTCATTAAAGTGAGCTTCTACTGTCATAATTTTAGATGGAACCAGCCCAGCAAGCATGTAATATTTTAGCCAAAAATGTAAATATTTCAAGAAGTTCTGAGCCTTTGAGAACTGAGTTCAAATGGAAGCTTCTGCAAACTCAGATGTAGTAGTCACTAACTGGCAACTGTTCTAATACACATTCTTCTATGCGTTAAAACCTACACTTTCCTCTTAAATTTCATTTTACATACCGCATTAACAGGGACACTAGCAGCTGCCTTGTCTTCAACTCTGCCATCTGTTTTGGCAACTCTAAGGGAGCCTGCAGAATCAGAGGGTTTTTCAACCTACAGAGAATAAGACAGTTTAGAAACTCTGTACGGGTCTGCAAATATTTAATTCTGTTACAATTAGGATGATAGCCAGGTGTGTCACACTGGTGTGTTCTCTGGTTATATGAACACAGTTTACAATCTCAAGACTCTTATGTGAGCCCAAGTCCTCTTTAAAAGCTCAGGGATGGAGAGAAAGGGCTGTAGCTGATTACCAGCACCATCTAGTAAATCTCTACGCCACACTACTCTCACTATTTCTGATCTGCAATAAGATCACATCACCAGAGACATGTAGGAAAATTATGTTTCATGAGAGGCAGCAACAAGAGAGGATTGTTGGACCCTAAATTATAACCTCTTGCTACTGCAGCTAACCTCAGTACAAAGAGTCGACCAAATAATAAAGACTTATTTGAAACTTCTGATCTAAATCAGATGTTACATATTATTTATACTTTAGTAACTCAAAGGCTGGCAACAAAGATCAGGGCCCCATTATGCCAGGCATTATACAAAAACAAACACAATAAGACTATACCTGCCCAAAAGAGTTTACAAACTAAACAGATTTGACAGACAAACCGTGGACAGGGAAACAGGCAGGATGTGATTTATGCAAGGTCTACTGGGTATAACTAACAGGGTACACCAATATATAACTAAGTGGTCTACAATATATCCATTTACACTGACCTGCAAAACTTCTGAATGTGTTTCAATTTCATCCTCCTCCTCTTCATTTACACTTGATGCAGCAAATGCCTCAAACTGGCTGAAGTCTGCAAAATTTGGCTGTTCTGGTATTTGCTGAGGTGAGGTACTGGTATGAGCTATTAGGCTTTCAGCATCCACTGGGCGATGCACATGAGGACCTACACCCTATAGCAAAACAAAGATGACAGTAATTACTAATACTGTGTTCTTGAAATAACTGACATAACATAGGAGCAAAAATTGTCCAAACAAGAGTTTATGCAAGAATGCTAACCAAGGACAATTATTTAATTAATGTATTACTGAAGAAATTACTGCCTTCTTTTAAACTTGTAATAACGCTGGGAGTTTCTATCCTGTCACTGGAACAAACTTGCTTCTTATCATACAAGTACAAAATGACTACATTTGTAAGAAGGGGCAGAACACTTTGGTCGCCCATTATCAATGGTACAAAAATTATCAGTGGTAAAGTTGAACTTCTTTCCTTTCTCCTAAATTGTTTTGTTGTCCATTTTTCCAAGTGTACATCTCTTTGAACGGATAAAACCTACCCTTCCCAAAGTGCTCTTCTGGAGTTCAACTGAAACAGCAGGAAGGTGAACGACAAAAAAAGGCAGATGGAATATTGGAGGCTAAAGGCTACACAACAATTCAGAATTGAACAGTGTGAGAGGAGAAACCCTGAGCAATACCAAGGTGTGCTGGAGCAAAATGTTGGTTCATTGCTTGCGAGTGTTGTAGTGATTGATACCAATGGAAGAGTGCCTTCAAGCACAAAAGTAGTACACCAAATCATTTAAAGCACTCCTGGATGTATCTTGGGGTTTTTTAGCGTACAGCTTGTTAATTTTAACCTTTTGTTTTTAAAATAGTTTGGGAATTACACAATGGTCTCCCCCGAGAAGTAGAAATACGAAGGATAATTATTAGGGGAAGTATAACCTTTATATTGTCTCCTATTTTGAATATACATGTTTATTAACAACTTATCTTAGTATTAATTAGACTTTTTGACCCTCTTTCTGTGTCGTCTCTAGGAAGTTAAGCATTCTTTTAGGGTTAGTTTGCAACAACCACTTCCAACTCAATGCCTATAAGAAAAACAAACTAAGGATAATGAATGATTCCCAGTTTATATTTACTGAAATAAGTGGCGGGAGGCTCAGAAACTGCTACTTCTTGAAGACTAGCTTGTCATTTTGGGGAAGGCAAATTGAGAAGTCCCTTTTTCTTCCTCTATCCCAGTCTCAAGGTTAATGTACTTTAATATTTAAAGTAAGGTGGCTGGCAGTAAAGTAGATAAAACCTTTCTACTGTGACATGCTAATTAATAATATGATAAAGTGCACATCAAAAAGTTTTTAAATTGTGTTTTTAAAACTAAGGTTATGCATGAAGGCAGGTTTTATTTTGTTAAAAATTCCAATATGAACTAGCATGAATTTGACCTAGAACCCATTTTAAATATTTAGGTTATATTTGATGCTTATGCTAGCTATAACTATGAGGCAACCCCTGGAACTAACAACTACATTTCATAGCACTTAAAACTGTATATGCCACCTGTGACGGTTCTCAGGGTACCCAGAACTATGAGTCACCTTGTTACCCTTGCCTCCAATGAGGAGTCTTTTCTTGTGGTAGCTGGGTGACAGCTTCCTGATGCTGCCAGTTCTTCCTTCGCCAAGCAGGTTAACAATACCTGCACTGCAATCCCTGAGTCCCTTTGAATCGTTCCCCTGTGATACAGCCCAATGTTGACTAATCACAGAAATTTCAGATCCTCTGCAATCAAAGGTGCAGCATACCATAATTTACCAGTTTTACCTTAAACCACCATTACTGTCAACACAGCACTTGTGAGCACTTATAATAAAACAAAAGTAGGTTTATTTAAGAAAGAATTAAGATTTAACTAGTGAGAAACTGATGGTGGTAACTGCTTACAACACAAAACAGAATCATTAAATGCAAACCCAAGTTTACACTTATCAAGTTACCTTTCCTATATAATAAAGTTGCTTCCCCAACAAACATGAGCCCATTGCAGAGCTGGCTGGTTTCACCAGAACCAGGATAAAAGCTTTCATGGAAGCTCCCTGCTCCTTAAGGGATGTCCTCAGTGATGGAGCCACAGTGCCCTTCTCTACACTACAGCACTTACAGCAGTGCAGCTGCACTTATGCAGCACTTGTGGTGGAGATGCTCTAAGCTGACGGGACAGCTTAACTCCTGCCTCGGTGAGAGGCGGTAGCTATGCTGGCTCGAGAAGCTCTCTCCTGAGTGACGTAAATTATACCAAGTAACCTGTAGCCTAGATGAGGTCTATGTCATACTGAAAACAGGCAGGGTGAATTCCTGCCTTGTTGTAGTGTTTCTTTTCTACCTTTAAATGGTTTTGATTGTTTATCATGGTCTCTCATGGTTTTCCATTGACTGTTTTGGGATATGGCAAGGATAGACAATAGAACCTTGCATTGCCTAGACAGCTGACTAGGGACTGATTAGCAACTCCCTCTTGCTTGAATGGATGGATCATCATTGAGACACACCACTCAGGTGACTAATTTCTACTCCAAGTCCATAAAGCATACTTTAGATAAATACATTACTCCACAAATATTACCTGTACATACATCTCAATAAATTTTGAGTCCTGACAAGTTACATGCTTTCTGTAGCTAGCTTACATGTTACTCTTCATGGATAAATATCCTCTCAGACGTATGTTTGGTGCAATAAGTTTGTCAGGTTTCAGGTGAGAGTTTACAAAGAACAGGGGACCCTCTGCCAAGGGGTGTCTGTCTCACCACTCCCAACTCATGCCACAGTATTTGTGTAGCATATTTCTGTATCACTACCCAGGAATTATTCTGGGAAGGGTGTTCAAACGTTTGTAAGTTTCTGCCTCTCCCCCCAACCCATGTGGCTCCTGGACCAGAGACACTTCCCCTTGACCTCAGGGGAAAAGTACTTCAGGCTTCAATGTCTCCTTTTAGACCACTGCTTCCCTAGGAGCAGGTCCTCATCCTTCTGGGGAAGCCCTGCAAGGTGGCAGAAGCCTAGGCTTGAAAGCTCTGGTACACATTCATACTCCCAATGTTTCCAAAGATTGGCCTTGTGTGCTTCCTTGCTGCCCATATTTTAGAGTAAAGTTAAAAATTCAACAGACTGAAAGACTGCACATGGGCAAAGAATTATACTAATTAAAAAAAAAAAATTCTAACAGAATAAGTCAACTTCACCTGTGAGGGCAGTGGTCTTGGAGGCACTGCAGGGGGGTAGGCAACAACTCCAGCTTGTTGCTGTCCTGTGAAGAGACATAGGTTCTGAATGACAGTTGGATGACAGGGCTATTTCCATATATTAGGACATGCTCATTGCAAACATGATGAACATGTGTTTAGTTTTCCACTCTGCCAACATGAAAATAAGCTGTGTTATCTGCGCACAAGCTATCATAATCAGGACTGTCCTTCAGTGAGTGACATGCCACAATTATTCTGTAGCCAAGGATAAAAGGTGTCGGCTATATTTAAGATACAGAAGTAAAATATAAGTATTAATTAATGTTGTAACACAGGGCCTACAGGTCTCAAGCATAGCCAAATTAGGCCTTAGGATGAGTTAGCTATATTACAAAGCTAAATTAGTGTAAGTAAATTGATGATAAGCCTGCTAAACTTGTGTCTGGTTGAGATATCCTGATGTTTTGAAAATAACTGCTGAGTTTGGATAAGAATGTCTACTAAAGATTAGTTGAGACCACAAGATAACCGTTGGTACTCACGGTGAACTGTTAGAAACTTCCTTAATGTTACTGTTACTATGGTGATAAGATGACAAATGTTAATGAGTATGAGAACTAATGAATTAACCTATGAAAAACAAGGCACCTACTAAGCAGTGGGGAGTGAAAATTCAAACAACAAAAAGGGGGTAATAACCTTCCTAAATATGTATGAAGCCCAGTGAGTGTCAGCATAACATATCATAAAAGCTATACCCTGGTGTAGTGATGATTAACACTTCAGGTTTTTCACCAAGGCATGGTGTGAGTAATCCAAATCTTACACATTCTAAATTAGTGTCTCTACCAGACTGCAGTGTGTATTGTATGGTTGGCTATTAAGATAAATTATTACAGAAAGAGCACTAGATAACCTCTGTTGTGCACCATGGGGTCCCCCTTCTGTTGATAACCTCACCGCTACAGTCAATCTTGTAGGCTGAACTCTCATAGATTAAAGTAGGTGTAAGCCCTCACCTTGGGGCAGGTAATTGGCTACATCAAACCATAACTACAGATAAGGCTACAATACTGTGGCCTCTTTGGTCAAACAAAAATTGGCAAAAGGACAGAGCAAGAGACTGAGAATCAGACCTGGGTTCTACTCCTCACATCATTTGTTTGTTGTGTAAACTTCTCTACACCTCAGTTTTTTTCCCCAGCAGAAAAACCCTTTTTACAGTGCTTTAAGATCATGAGCTGAAATGATAAAGACAGCATCTCTGTCAACAAACAGTAAATTACCTGTAAGAATTCTCTGAGGCTATAAATCTATTACCACCCTTTTGCATCTGAATCCGCATCTGTGAAGAACTCCTACTGCTTCAATTTTGAGCACATTCAATTTGGAATGTTCAGTCCTCAGTTGGGTCACTGGGGTTCATGGCTCCCATTCTCAGGACCACCCTGGGGGGGGCAAGTGGGGCAATTTGCCCAGGCCCTGCAGGGGCCCCGTGAGCCCTGGCCCGGCAGCGGTCTGGGTCTTAAGTGGTGGCAGGGCCCCTTCAGTGCTGCCAGAGACACGGAGCAACTGAAGGGGCCCCCCACTGCTGAAATGCCACTGAAGACCTGGACCACTGCTGGGTGAGTACAAGCACTGCAGCTCCCCCGCTTTGCCCCAGGTCCCCTGAATCCTCTGGGCAGCCCTGCCCATTCTCATGTTCATCCACTTGACTACACTGCCTCTCATTTACTGACATTTTATTTAGGAACCTACTGTTTTAATTAAGTTGTTGATTAAGCCACTGTTTTCCTTTAAAAGGGAGTCTAAATTTGAATAAAAGCAATTAGTAGATTTAAGCCTTTCACTTCAAACCTAATGCTGTCTATTTAAAAAAAAGTTAACACTTTCTCCAGAGATTTTTTTGTTGTTTAAGATAATATGTACTAAACAAAGTAACAAACACATGGATGTATAATATACCTACCTGGAGTAACTGTAAAGGATCTGTTCATATCTAAAGATGATGATCGAGAATGTGAAGGATGAGGTCTAGGAGGGGGTGGGGGTGGTGCAGTGTTCTCTGGAGATGTTCCTGAATGTGACCTGCAAAACAAGTAAACCTCTATAGAGGCTTAGACAGCCAGAACAGTAAAAATTCAATTGCAAAGTGCAACCCAAAACATCTATATGAAGAAATCTTGTTTCAAGATTAATAGCCGCTACCAGCTCCTTTTTCCCCAGCCAAATTTAGTTTTTAAATCAAGAGACTGGCATTTCTCGCTTCTGATAACTGAATTTGTTTTTATACCTTTATTTCTTCTTCAAAATCCTCCTTATTGCACTCTTATTACCTATTGTAATGTTTGTGGAAGCCTATAGTGTCTGACAGCAGACATCCCAAGTGTTAATTCAGGAGAAGGTATGCAATATCCAACCTAGACCGGAAGTCATTATGATCAGGACTTTTGTGAAACATTTAAGTTTCTGTCAGTTGCCTGAATAGGAATTGTTTTCTACTGTTAAGTGGGATGGTGTTAAAGAAAATGGGAATTCCTGGTGGCTCTGCCTCACTCAAATACAAGTCAGCTTTGAACATGATCAAGCTGAGGAAGTGTCAGTATATGTTTGCAGTTGTGAATGCTAGCTTTTCCATCTGAAGTTTCTATTACTCAGTGCATTTGTCTAGGATCTTGAGAAATACTGCCCTTATTCTTGGATGTTTTGTTATTTTGTATGAATTTTAAACTCTTACAAATGCAAGACATATTAGTAATGTCAAGATCCAAACACAGATGCAGATCCTGCAAAGATTTACACCTTTTAGGCAGTGGTGACTCCTTTCACACAGCAAGCCTCTCAGTGTGACCCCCTTTATAAATTAAAAACACTTTTTAAACATTTAACTCTCTTATAAATGCTGGCGGCATAGCAAGGTTTGGGGGTGGAGGCTGAGAGCTCGCAACCCCCTGAGGAGTCACTACCCCCCGTTTGATAACCCTTGATTGAGGGGAAATCTGATGTAAATCAAAATAAGCCCAAACTCAGAATGAGGTTAAAGAGAGATGAAGTCTTATGTTGCTGTAGTGATTTTTTGTCTAGAGTGCTTTTGGTGCACTCATTTAATTAAAAAAGAAACTTGGGGGTAAGTCTATACTACAGAGGCCATGTCAGCATAACCCCACAATGTAGATGCAGCCTACACCGATGGAAGGGGGTTTTCCTGTCTGTGTAGCAACATCACCTCCTCAAGTGACTATGGCTACATCAACAAAAACCACCATCTCAGTAATGTAAAGATTTTATATAAAAGTAGACAATGAATCAGCTTTGCAATTAAGTAACACTGGAAAACACTACAAGTTAATTACAAACCCTTTCTGGTTATTTTAACAGTTTTCATAATGTTTACTACATGAAATCACTCTAATTATTTTAGTTTTAAGATACAACTTTGAAACTGATCCTATGCTGTTTAACAGCAACATTGATTTCCAGTCCTACTGTACAAAGCCCCCCCTCCACATTGGAGATTTTCAGTGCTTTTAAAATCCTCTTATATATGATGTTCTTATTTAGTAAATCATAGTCTAGTAGAACCAGACAGGTCCTTGGGAAGTCATCTAGTCCAGTCCCCTTCACTCAAGGCAGGACTAAGTATTATCTAGACCATCCCTGACAGGTGTCTAACCTGCTCTTAAAAAATCTCCAATGATGGAGATTCTACAACCTCCCTAGGCAATTTATTCCAGTGCTTAACTACCCTGATAGTTAGGAAGTTTTTCCTAATGTCCAACCTAATGCTGCAATTTAAGCCCATTGCTGCTTAACCTCTGAGGATAGGACAACAAGAACAATTTTTCTCTCTCCTCCTTGTAACAAAACGTATGTATTTGAAAACTTATGTCCCCTCTCAGTCTTCTCTTCAGACTAAACAAAACCAATTATTTCAATCTTCTCTCAGAGGTCATGTTTTCTAGACCTTCAATCATTGTTGTTGCTCTTCTCTGGACTTATCAAGTAGAAGGTTCTCATGACTGAACATGGAGTAATAGCTGACTAGCCAATTCCAGGCTTGCCACTTTAATCAAGCAGTGCTGTTCTGCTGCACCAGAAATTTTAACTTTATACATATTAAGGGCAGACTGGTACACTTCTACATATATCACTAGGGAACAGGTTGCCTACACTTTTGGTTGTTAAAATAATGGCCACCATAAATTGTCATTTGGCCTTTTAAATGCTAGTTAAAAACAGCCAAAAAGATCATTTGGGATGGAGGAAGTGTGCTTTATAACCTTTAATATTTCTTCTGTTACTACTCTACTGACCGTTGCCGAGTTACAGTGCTTCCAATCTGCTCTGGATCCGAAGTATAGGAGTCTGAACTGCTGTAACCATCTGCTGGTAGAATGAAAGTACAAAATTTCATTTTTGTAGTGTTAATTTATCACAATTTAATTATGCTAAAAACAGCAACAGGTTATATTACCTATGCAGCAATAGAAAAGATTATTTCAAGTCCAAAAAAGAAATGTACCTTATTGTTGTACTTCCCTGTAAGATATCATCTGGGCAGGATTCTAAACCTTGAGTCAAAGTAACTGAATGTCCCCAAAGAATGTAACAGTAAAACAGTCGTTGGCAGAACAAACTAAGACAATTCCCACCATGGGAACTAGTTGGTGTATTTTGTTTTTAAAAGATGAAGAGTAAGACCTAAGAATCAGGCTTATTACTTCAGAACCTTTTAAAATACATCAGAAGACAAACAAGCAGGTAATGAGTATAGGTTCCTCTATTTTGTGAACAGTTTCTGCAGGATGGACTTGAAGCAGAATTCCTTCCTAGAGGCCAAATCAATCAAAACCTTTGTAAGACATATAGAGATCAGGACCATGTAACTGCCCTGACATGTATCTGAGAAGGGAAACAACCCTGAAGCAGAGCAGCAGCTATGTCTTGGATTGAATGAACTCTGACGTGGGTTTCCAGCTTTAGGCTTGCCAATTTGCAGCAATGTGAGATGCAACCACAGAAATATTTAGATACAATCCTCTTATGTGATAGCACTGCCTTGGGAATTTGTCAAGTTGGGTTGACTGTCAGGATCTAGAGTAGCTCAGAGTAGAACCACTAAAAACTTAGAATCATAGAATATCAAGGTTGGAAGGGACCTCAGGAGGTCATCTAGTCCAACTCTCTGCTCAAAGCAGGACCAATCCCCAGATGGATTTTTACCCCAGTTCCTTAAATGGCCCCCTTAAGGACTGAACTCACAACCCTGGGTTTGGCAGGTCAATGCTCAAGCCACTGAGCTATCCCTCCCCCTATTCTCAGGAAGACAGAAAAGGCTCTCACACACAAATTGGAACAAATTGGCAAAACTGGCTCATTAAGGTGGAATTCCATGACCACCTTGAGGAGAATCTCAGATGAGTCCATAGCACGGCTTCATTCTGGTGAAGCGTGGTTTACAGTCAATAATCACTACAGCATGAGACTTGCTATGACCTGAGATTATTGCAGTCAGAAAAGTGGATGCCCACCTAAGAAAATGGAGTCTCAGATAATGAAGTCTCCTTTTGAGTTGCTTAGTATCTTTGGCAGAATATATTAATCTCTCATGACACAAAAGGCTTCCAAAAAAAAAAAAAAAAAAAAAAAAAAAAAAAAAAAAAAGAGTCAATACTCACAAGAACCTGAAAACAAGGTGATACAGTGACACTGGTCAACTGATTCATGAGATACCAAAATAACTGACAAATATCGTTGGATGAAATTAGTCTAAATTAATCTCAGAGGTCAAGAAGCTGCGAAGAACAGGTAAAGAAATCCACATTGCCCTGTTTATATCTCAAATCTTTTTCTATCTACCATTTTAAGCATCAGCATTAATTTAGAAGAGTTCCCCCAGGATACATCATGCCTATCTAGAATTTCTCTGGCCAAAAACCAATTTGGGTCCCTGAGATCCATGACAGAAGTTTCCTCATTTTTAATTACCAGGAAGCATGTGGAATAAAATCCCACCTATCTCACTGGCATGGGTTTGGATTTCCTATAGTATCTTTCACAAATAAGAGTATGTTCAAAATCATTCTTGGCTGAGTAAGAGGAGGGATTCAATAGGACTGTAAGAAAACCTAATTTTTTGGCTCTACAGAATGTTTAGGACCCACATCATATCCAAAACCTCTGTAGCTCAGGACAAAAGGTTAAAGTATGGCTCCAAAAAACAGGAGTTCCTGGCAAACTCTGGCTAGCAATATATTCTAGAACCCTTAAAAATGTTTGGTGCTCATTGAAAGAAAAATTAAAACCTTTATGTTGCTGCTGATACGGAGGCAGAGTGCCCTGAGCATAAAAGCTTGCTACTGACATAAAAGCTTGCTTTTTAAGTGAGGCATATCTTCCCTCCCTTCAGAGATGGACCAGAAGGAAAAAAGACTAAAAAGAATAAGGGTGGCCTTTGACTTCATTGCCTTCTGTAGAAAGACATTCACTCACATCACAGAGGTGTTGTGTAGCCTCCAACAAGCTATAAGTCTGTAGTGTTGACTTCCAACACTGAGACCAAAGGATACTGGGGACTGTGCTGGAATCCGTGGTGGAAAAGATATTGCAGGATGCTTCAGTGGTGAAGTTACTTAGCTGGGACTAGAGAGAAGCTGGGTGGTACAGACAGAGGCCCAGTGATCAACTGTTAAAGTCAACTCAGGCTAATGATCCGAGGATTTCTCTTTTGAAAGCTATGCCCCCCAAAATTAAGTTTGCACTTCCGGCTGTCTCACTGGTGAGCTGAGACCCAGAGAACACTACAGAGATGGTATCTCTACATTAAGAAATTCTCACTGGTCAGTTTTTGTTTTAAAAGACGACTGCATGTCCCCGTACACTGTGCAGTTGGGCCGAGTCCCTTATCATAGAGTAAGGAGGCAGCCAGAGGCATCACTGTACTTAGTTTCAGCTCCAAAAATAGAAAAATTCTATGCATAGCAGATTAACATTTAGATATGTATGGGTGTAAAAAAAGGAAAACCTGCTCAGTGTGGGAACTATGTACATAATGAAAATACTGATATCCAAATATACACATTCTTTAAAAACCGAGGGATGCCTGAATTAAGGTGCATTCAAGTTACTAAGAAATACTGACATGTAAGATCCTTCAATAGCACCCCCCACCCCATCCAACAGAGTGGTAACAGACCTCTAAAACACTGTGTATAGAACCATTTCTTGAAGAAGCCTGTGTGCAAAGACAATGTCTGTGCAAGCTTGAAAAACTGTATTAATATTTTGTGGCAATGTAAACGTTAGATGAAGTGGTGATCTTGTGAAGTTCTTGCAAAAACCTCTGCTTACCATGGAAAAGGTAGACTGCCAACCACTATCCGCGCTCAATGGACCAAGTTCCCTTGCTTTATAAAAGCTTCTTATACATCTTACAGAGGAAACCTGGAGATTATCTTCATTCTGATCTTTGAAATGATCAACTGGCATAGCACTTAGTTTTCATAAATCCACAGAAGAGTGTATTAACCTTCTGTGTTGGGTATAGATTGGCTTTCTAACTTTAGAATGAACCAGTGTCACTGAACTGCTACATCTGATACCACTTTCAACACCACTTCCTTCATTCTGTCTCATATCAGGATAAGAAATAATGGACAAAAATATAGAACCTCAGTTTGGTGAGGAGGTGCTATCCGAGTACTGAATACATTCATGAATACTCTACATGGCACAGAGTGAAACGGAACTACATTATTTTGATGTGACCCTGGTCTTAAGGTAGCTATATGTAAGGAAGCCTCCTTCAAGTCTACAGAAATGAGAAAGAAGTGTTGTAATATAAGATAGCTATATAGTGGATGAAGTGGTCTGTATCTTGAGCCTGGTGTACTGTTTGTGGAGCCACTCAAGGTCCAAGATGCCTCTTAGTCAACCAGATATCTATAGAGAAGAGCAGTAAAGGATGGTAAACCTCTCTGGGCAAGAAACTTGCTTTATCATTCCAACAGAAAGTTACTGGACTTTTTTGTAATAGGATGGTTACTTCTAAATATGTTTGGATAAGGGAATTTGGGCATTATACAATTAACTGCAACAGTACTTCCCTTCCCTTGATGACACTGGAGGAGCGTGAGCAACTCCTACAAGGATGGGGAAACATAACTCTGCCAAAAAAGTCCAGTCTTGCACACAGTTTAGAATTTTCCTAATTCTGTTGGTAATGCTAGTTTTCTACTGGTCTGAGTAAAACTTTCTAAAAGGAAGTACTGCAGGAGTATATTCCCAGAGAGAACAACACTTTATTTTCAGGTAGGCAACAGCCAGTTCAGGGAGGAAAAAAGCTGCATTCTAGAGGTCTGTTTACTAGATGGAGATGACCAGCTTCTTCGTAACCAACCACTCTGTTCCTCAGGGTATTCCAGTATATCCTGGGATGCAGTCTAGTCTGCAAATCATCTACGCCCCCTACATCTGATGGTTCTAGAATTTCTTAAACTCAATAGCAAAAGCTTACATGATTTAAGCAGAATTTAACCTAATTTAAATAAGTAATAGATTCAAAATCATTTCTTATTGAAAGGTTTTCTTATGCAGCACTGCTCAGCTCTTTTGGTTTTTTTCTTTTTTTTATAAAACCTGGAAAAAATGACAATTTTCTTCTTGCTCCAAATATTACTTTTGTTCACTTCTTCTCATGTAGTGACTCTGCAATTCCAGCTCTAAATGAGTTCAAGTGACTAGGCAGACCGCCAGCCAACCTCTTCTCCAGGGACCCCTTTCAAAAGAAAGGGTTTATCTTCTTTCCCCTGTACAGAGACACACGACTAAGCAATGGTAATGTCTAAAAAGATCTTTTCACTTCCTGTCTGTTGGGAAATTTCATCCCTTTGTCTTGCACAAGAACCTCCATAGTCTAGGCTTCCATGAGCACATCAGACCTTTGTTTGAGTCCCTCCACAGGTTCCCAGTCATTTTCAGATGCCAGTTTAAGGTCTTGGTTCCGATCTTCAAAGAAGTTTATGGTTGAAGCCCCAGATACATTAAAGACTGAATCTGATCGATGAATCACCAAGACAATTGCACTCATCTAGGGAAATGCAGACCACAAAGACCAGAAGGAAGCACTCTCAGTCAAGATCTGGCTATGAAACAAGCTTCCAGAAGACAGTTAAGTCCCATCTGATTGTCCATAGGAAACTGCAGAATTTTCCTCTTAGAACAAGTCTATCTACCACAGCAAGAACAATACTCCCTTCTACCCAAATGACTCCCTCCTCGCTCCCTGTCCAAAAAGCCACCCCACAAATCAACTAAAAACGAAACAAAATAAAGTCCTCAAGTAGAATTTTTACACTGAACAAGGGAGACTAACTACAGGCTCCACGAAGTTCACTAGGGACCTTGTTATTCATTTCATGTGGAAGGTGCTCAGACACTATGGTGATGCGCAGCTCTATAAAATCCTCAGAAAGGAATAAGGTAACCCTCCTAGGCTACCTGATCCACCTCCTCATCTGTTAGTCCATGATGAAGAAAAACTCCTTGAAGAGATCGTCTCACAATTTCTGTGTCACAGTATAAGAGACAGTCAGTTCCAATTGCATTAACTGGTTTCTTGAGGTATACAGATTAACATAACCTTCCAAATTATTTTCTATATTTACTTGTTTGTAATGGCATTTTGCAATTTCTCCTGGGAAAGGCATAGGCTTCCAGTGTTTGAGAAGGGTCTTGGATTTGAGACAGCCAACTTCAGCGGAACATCAGGCCACTAACTGAAGAGGAATGTGACCTCTATTTTCTTTTATTCCACTACCCTCTTCTTTACAGGAATAATTCTTCCTGGTATATCCAGAGATGCAAGACCTTTTACTTCTTTTAAGGCCTTGTAGGATGTAGAATTTCTCTTCCCCCATAATGATTTCCAGCACTTTCAGATTTGTCCAGTAGGCTGCCACACACTGATTTGGGCTGAGGATACCAATCTTTTGGATTGTGTTTTGGCCTTTCACAAACAGAACCATAGATACAGCCTTGTAACTGATTTCAATGCCTTTAAGCCCTTGGGGGAAAAATGGAATGCATTCATACAGGTGTGCCACTAAATAGAGACAGTTGAGATCTTGTTCACAATACTTTCGACATTTTTTAATCTTGTACTTGGATTAAATCAGTGTTTAGTTTCTTCCATCAAGCCAGCATAGACTAGCTAAGAACATGGACAAAGGGAAGGCTTGACTCTTACTTTCACTTCCAAAACATTTGTTTTTCTGAGGGAAATTCACTCTTGGTAGGAATTACTCTCAACTTAGAAGTGGCTGCAAGAGATTTTTAAGAATTCACTTTACTGAAACTTGTGTAACTGCACTACTTTGGCTGGGAAATACAATATTTATTAAATTATATCCTCCACAACTGGATTTAGAAGCAAAGTGGATTCTCTTTTTGATTAGAGGTAAGAAGCTATTTCCTTATTAATATCCTCTCAGCTTCTTTCTTCAGGGTCAGTTTAGATAACCTTTCTGACCATATGGAAGGCTGTTAATTTCACCCTATGATGCTAGGTCAGACTTTTGGAGTTGGATAATTCTTCTTTTATAGGGGATCATGGTGCATAAAAAAATTTCTTTCACTTCTCACACATTTGCTTCTCTTTTTATATATATATATATATATATTTTTAACTTCTGGATGAGAAAAGTCAATAGGTGCCTTAATTTCCTCACCACCTGCACCTTGTCCATAACATGGCTAGAAAAAACATCTCTGCTCAATGACCTTTGACATACCTACATTTACCCAGTAGGGCAGAAGACTACACAACGGTATAAGATGGGTTGCTGGCACATTGCTGAAATAAAAAATATACAGGCTAGCATGCTGGGAATTATAGAATTAGAAGAGGCATGGCATTTGCCTTCTCCTGTTTAATGGCTGCAGGCTGCTGCCGCCTTTTCCACACTGTTGCTTTTGACTCACTTGTCTGCAGGGCCAGACTCCTCTAACAAGGAGTTAGAGCCAGAAAGGGCCCTTTCAGAATTCAGATCCTGAATGCAGCAGCAGTCTCCCACTATAAGACAGCATGTTATTGCACATTTTGTCCATCATACTGGAAGACTTTTGAGTAAAGACTGGGCACTCTGCACCAGGAAAAGGGACAGGGAAAAACGAGGGGCCTGAAAAGAAGTGACCCTGAAAGAAAACTATACCACTGAAATTGAGTTGAAGAGTAAGGGAAATGCTGTTGCCAAAACGGGATCTCTTGACTGCCTGTTGCAGAATGTTCTGCCAACTGATGCCATGTGGGGCTCTGAAATAGTTTTAGCTGCCTCCTTCACGACAAAGCATCCAAGAGGACTAATGTCAGTTACTGATTTCTATTAAAGGAAATTATACAATATAATGAACAAAGTGAATGAAAAGCAGTTTCAGGAATAAAAACCACAGAGATTAGATACTTAGACTGACATCTGATTTGTGACTAGTCTGTGTGATTACACACAGAACAGGCTAATAAAATCCGTATAGTACTATATTTTTGGTGCAGGGAATATTAAAAACCAAGTTACTGCAACCAGGGTAAACAGAGGGTTGACAAGTTAACTGTACCTAGAAAAAATGTCAAAAGTCAATCACAAGGAATTGTGGTATTTTGGCTCACAATTTTTCAAAGGAACTGAAACAGTGACAGCAGATGCCTCCCTTTGGTATACAACCATTTTCTAATCTTCAAAAAATATGTTGTTATATGGTTTTGAGACAAGAGTGGGATCAAACCCTACTTAAAGCTATTTCTGCTGGAGATAAATAGTGCAGCCAGTTTACATTTCTGAGATTATGTCTGAGAACAGGAAAATAGTTTTATCAGTTAAAATAGGACAGTTAATTTCTTACCAGATTTAGGATTAGATCCTCAAATGGCATAAATTGGCATAGCTCCAATGAAGAAACCAGAGAAGCTATACCTATTTGTATCTGCTATTATCTAGTCCTTTATCTTTTTGTAAGATGGGAAGATACTTCCCAAGTCAAAATACAATGTTGGACATTTGTTTTAAGAAGTTTTTTGCTTTTCAGGAACAGTTTGTGCTCTTATTAGCTGGAGACATCAAGAACAATAATTCAGGTTGACATTCCTTTAAAGTGTGATAAATGGGTTAAAAGAATGGTGATTACACAGGAGGGCCACATAACACTAAGCACAACCTTGTGTGAGCCAAACAGATTCTATATACTTTTGTGTAGATGAAAATGATGTAAACATGACAACAAAACACTAATGAATCAGCTGTTAGTATACCGTGCTGAAGCAGATTGTGGGTCTTATGAAATGCTCTGCTGGGCCTTGTACAGCCCGTGGGCCATTGGTCGGGCACCCCTAGGTTAAAAGTTGCTTTGATACTTACCAACTGTATTTCCAGCTACAAATTTTGATGAACTCATATTATTTTCTTCTGAGAGCTCAGGTGGTTTCACAAGTAGAGGGCTAGTGGGATTAGCAAGATCTAGGTGCAAAAAAAGATTATTGCTATTCTTTTTAAGTAAGATTAAGTGATATACAAAATACACTGAAACGATCCTTCTCTTCGGGGGCCAACTCTTCATTAGCGAAAGTTCAGCCCTAAACCAAAATTTTGCACTTGATTGGAATTTTAGATGGGTAAACTACAATGATACTATCCACACCATTATAATTTTAAACACAAAAACTATTCAATTCATAAATATCTGAATAAAAATTAAACTTTGAAACTTTACATTTCAATATTGGTATATAATTGCACTGGTTAATACGCATATATCTAAGAATTTTTCCAAATACACCATCTTATAAAATATTCATTTCTTGTGTGAGTGGTGAAATGCCTGAGTATGTATCCTTGCATGCTTTAAACATTTGTTTTGCCCTTCTATGTAATATTGTAAAATTATATTCAAGTTTATAAAATTTTGCAGTTTTAGGATTTATTAAGTTAACAATACAGGTCCCATTGTGCTAGGCACTTTACAAACATGACATAAGCAAGTCCCTGCATCAGAGCTCCTACCTTCATTATAAACTCTTCGAGGCAGGGGCCATTTGTTATATATCTTACGCAGTGCCTAGCAAAATGGGACCGTGTCCTCTAGGTACTACCATAATAATGTCCATTGATATAAGACATGACATCAGACAAGTATGCCTTTAAGAGAAGAACAATTTTCATTGTATATAATGCCCTTGTCAAAAGTTCTAAATGAATTTATAATAAAAGGTTAGACATTTTAAAAATAAAATCTCAATCGATATTTTCACTGATGCACATCAAAAGACCCCTCACTTTACTTCCCCACTCTTCTGAAAATCATAGGACAGTAGGCTTTGCAACATGCTCTGGAGGTCAATAAATTCATTATATGTTGGACCCAAAGGAGAAGCAAATTCCAAACTAAAGGATATTCCCCTACAGACTATTAATTCAAGCACCTCATATGATCAGAAACCCCAGAGTACAGCAAAAAGCAGTGAACTCAGATACACAAGACCCAAACCACAATGGGTTTTACAGTTAAAGCGTAATAATCTGAATTGCATTTGGAAACAAATGGGATGTCAATCAATTTATGATTCACTGGTGAAGTGCACCCCATATGAAGAGCACTGGTAAACAATCTGGCAACTGCTATCTGTGCTAAATGAAGTTTCCAGGTGGTGTGCAAATGAAGCCCAAATAGAGTATGAATACGTATGAGTAAAAGTGGCAAAACCTGCACCCTAGAGGCATGCTTTATTTTCCCTCACAGATGCAAAAGGAACATGCTCTTGGTTACTGCCGCTATCTGGAAATCTCTAGAATTTACAGTGTTAGCACATTATAGAAGCCCACTCCCACCTCTCCCTCCCCAGCAAAAAAATGAAGGTTAGAGACTGGGAAATAGTACAGCAAGATTGTCAGAATCAAGAGATTTTGGAGAATGGGCATAGAAATCATTTGAGGAAGACTAGGAGGTTTCAAATGGATGAGATGAAAGCCTCCAGCAGTAGCAGACCAAATCTCATCCATTAGATTTTACTAAATAGAACTGACCACACTAAGTAACAGGTCATAGTCCAGAGCTCCCCAAGTACCTCAAGAACTTGAACATGCAAATCTGGGAAAGTTCTCCCACTCCTGACCCAGATCTGCATCTTGATGCTTCCAATCTATTCCAAGCAATCTTATCCTAGAAGCAGATGGAGAAATCCTCACAGCAACCATCAACCCTCTAAATCATTGTGTCAGAATGCTCCTTTAATTCATGAGGTTCTCCACCACTTACAATAGTTACACTGGTTGGATCCCCTGATACTACTGCCTAAGTGCAAGGACACAAGGCAGAATTGTTATGCAAGAAAATCAAGCTCTAAAAGTCATCACCACATAAGTATTCAGTAAGATGTTATAGGAGCACAGCAGCTGCTTTCATAATTAGCACAAGAATATAGCTTACCACTTCCAGTTCCAGTTCTTTTAAGTTCCATTTCCTGCATGTGGATTTTGCTTGGAGTCATTCGAATGGGCACCGGGTGAACAATAGCAGTATCCTGCAGAGAGGGAAGAAAAGTTTTTATTTTAGCTTTAAAATGATTCCATTAAGAGCTGCTTTTGACTGCATTCAGTGGCAGTTCCCAAGCTTATATTCATAAGCAAACATTTTTACTGAGTTCCTATGAACGTGATACTATAGTGATCGGTGGCAATATAAAACCTTGAGATAGAATGGGTTTCAGTCGGGTAGCTGTGTTAGTCTGTATCAGCAAAAACAACGAGGAGTCCTTGTGGCACTTTAGAGACTAACAAATGTATTTGGGCATAAGCATCTGATGAAGTGGGTTATAGCCCACAAAAGCTTAATGCCCAAATAAATTTGTTAGTCTCTAAGGTGCCACAGGGACTCCTCTTTTTTTTTTTTTTTTAGATAGAACACTTTCCATAACAAATATCCTTAAACTCAGTGCAAGTGTACAGGTATTTAGACTTCCCTACAGTGGTCTCCAAACTTTGGTCCCTGGTTCATAGAAGTCTGCTGGTCACATTGTGCTAGCTGTGTCTGTAGTTGCTAAGCTGCATCAAAAGACAGCTAAATACCTTAAATACTTTCCGTTATTACCTTTCCCTATAACCAGATGGTGTGGTTGCCACAGGTGTGTTGTATGTAGCCCATGAAATATGAGATGTAGCCCATGCTATGAAATGCTCAATTTCTTTTTAAATGTAAGATCAGGATCTTTAGATGTGGACATTTCAGAGTGCCCCATGCACTTCTGATGCTTCAAAAAATTAAAATTAGAATATCCTGGAAACTCTTGTGGGCTTGATAGTCTAAAAATTTGACTGTACAGTAAAACTCTCACCATTTCAAGGAGCCCATTAATATCTTACATGGGCATGATGGAAGCTTGTGTTTGTTTTGTTTTTTTAAATACCCTTCAAGAGATGTCTAACATGCCACCTAAAGGCAGAGATAACTATTGCTGACATTTAGAGCCACTATCTATATGAAGTACTTCTATGGCCATCGTCAGATGAAATGGGCTAAGTCATGCTCTATAAAGGGCTACCAGATGCTGCACTCATTTTCCCAAAGCCAAGCCCTGCACTTGAGTGCTCAACTCCCACTGAGGGCAAAGGCAAATATGCATATGTATCTGGGAGGAGAACAGTCTTAAATTTAAAACTGCTCCTGAAAACTAAACGCTTTAAAGTGTGCTCAGTTAGCTCATTTTCACAAGGCCTATATATACTCGGCCTTGTGAAAATGAGCTAACTGAGCACACTTTAAAGCGTTTAGTTTTCAAGAGCAGTTTTAAATTTAAATACATAAATAAATAAATAAATAATTTCTACACTGTTTAAACTAAGCTGCACTGTATTGGGAAGACAAAAAGTTCAAACGTATACTGCAAATGTAAACAGTACACTTCCTTACCACAGTTCAAACACTACTATGAACATTAAAAGATCTTTAGGCATGAACATGGTTTAAGAGGATATCATGCTTTCTATGTAAGTTTTTATATACAGATCAGTCTTCTATTGGAGCTATCAACTGTCCTTTGCTTCCGAATGTTCCATATGTACTCTGAAGTGTGGCTATTACAAATCTTGTGTGATTTACATTTAGAATAGCTTGATATAATATTGCCCAACATAGTTAAGGGCAAGTCAGTGACAAAAGGCAAGTTTTATTTTTTACTGATGTATTTAAAAATGCAATTTCAGCTTTCCCAAACCCAAACTATAAATTCAGTATTACTCCTCTCTTCCTTATTCCTCACATGTAAGCTCCCTCCTCCCCTCCCCCCCACTATTTTTTTTTGGCCCAGCAAGCTGTTTTGTCCTACAGCACAGAGGGTTTTGAAGAAAGTTAATTTTGTGACTGCCCTTTAGTCAGTCACTAAAGGATGTTCCAGATAACTGACTCCCTGGTTCTGAAAGGCAGCAGCAAGCCACGTCAAGTTTTAGTATTTTAAACTCTGTGCTGTGGTGTCATTGTCCAAGATCTCTATGATATGAAGAGGTGGCAAAACAACACTAACTTGGATTTGCTGGTATTCAGTTTTTTGGTAGCAGAATATATGAACAAAATTACTGATTTCATTTTGCCTCAAGATTCAAGTAGTTATGTTAGCAATAAAACTAAGCTTCATACCTGCCTAATAGTCTATAACAATCTAATTTTGCAAGCAGTGATACTGCTTTATACTGCTTGTTACATTTCAAAAGTCAAGTATATGACAAGACTTTAAGAAGGTGATTAAGCCAATATACACAATATAGAAAAATCAATCTGTAAAATCATCCACAGGACAGAAAAAATGTATTTTCCATATCAGTTGATTCCTTGCCATTTTTGCTAATTACTGCTAAAAATAAGTTACTGACTACCATATCAGTTGAACAAAGCAATGCAATAGCTACAGTTCTTGATTAGCCAAGCATTTGCTAATAAATATGCTGTAAGAAATGGAGGCATTTAATAGCTGTAAAGTGATTTAACATTCTTCCATGAAGGAGTAATTAGGTTTAGGTAAGTTATGTTTACACTGAGGAATAGGGATAAGTACATAAGAACAGCCATACTGGGTTAGACCAATGGTCCATCCAGCCCAGTATCCTGTCTTCTTACAGTGGCCAATGAATAGAACATGTAATCCATCCCCAGTCTCCCATTCCCACCTTCTGGCAAACAGAGGCTAGGCACATTTCAGAGCATGGTTTTGCATCCCTGCCCATCCAAGCTAATAAACATTGATGGACCTATCCTCCATGAACTTATCTAGTTCTTTTTTGAACCCTCTTACAGACTTGGCCTTCACAACATCCTCTAGCAAAGAGTTCCACAGGTTGACTGTGTGTTGTGTGAAGAAATATACAAATAGAAAGAAGGCAGTGTTTATATTAAGTTGTAAGGCAGATGTTTTAATTTGATTTTTTTAAATCACACATTCGAGGGAAGCTTTTGGACTAAGTTTTTGGGACAGGGACTATTTATACAGTGCCTACCACAGTGGATCTCTGATTGTGGCTGGGATTGCTAAATGCTACTGTAATACAAATATATTGGCAACAATGGTATTAATTCAGACTTTGCAGAGTTATTAAATTTTTAAAAATCATTTATATAATCTCTAAGATTTTATGAAATTAAACAAATTTAATACAGTAAGATATGTATTGGCCCCTACACCTAAGCAAGGTGTTAACTACTAATCACTATTCACAGCACTGCTTCAGTTTCTAATGCTGCAATTAGCGCAGTTGTACTATTGCTAGAGTAACTTGACAGCAGTATTATGTATGACTAAAGTACCACACCAATTTTGGTATATAACAAGAACATGAAGTTTTATATGGATGTTCAGGTAATCTGGATAAGTCCGTTATGAGTCTTTATGTGCACAAAACCAACAAGGTGTAAAGAGAAGAGAGCTATGCTGAAGTCTAAGTTTGGGTGACATAGCTGAAGGATTTAATAAGACTATTGGTTCACTGCGGTTCTATGGATTATATTTTGTTTACATTCAAAAAGTTTTAAATGAAGTGTAATAAAATGTATACATCCATCAGTAAGTGTGTCACAAATCATTTCCTTACACAGATTTGATAGCACTTTTATCACATCAAAAATCAAGAAAAACATTTCCTGTACTAAGCTATTAAGAGTGAATGGAAAAAAAGGAAATCCCTCTTTCCATCATAAGTAGACAAAATTAATAAGCCTGCCACCAGTCCCAATCAAGCAAGAATCATGCACAATAGCTAAAACCACAATGTATGGAAATTCAGTGTTAATAAAATTAATTTCAAACAAGCAAGCTAAGTGATTGACTTACAGGATCAGCTGGTGCAATGTTAGAATCAAATTGGGTCAGAGTTTGTGAGCTTGAAGAGCGTTCACTAAATGTCTCCCACTGCTGAACAGACAGAGGAGAGACAAGTCAGCATGATGAGAAAGATGAGTAAAAGATCACTGGAGAAGAAATTTAGCATAGTAGTTCAGAGGTTGCACTGGAGTTTGTGTATCATATTGGCTTGACTTGGAACAAACAACATATATTAAGGGAATATTTCACAGTTTCAATAGGACATTGATATGCAACCAAAAGTATTACCTTTCTCTAAAGTTCTGATCAGAACTGTGTGCACCACACTGAAAATGTATATATGCACACAATTTAGAAGCTTTTTATGTGAAAGAAATATGCAAACTGTTGATATACATACAAGATAGAGAAATGGTTAAAACATTCAGATTCTGTAAAAACAGAAGTGGTGCTACATCTTGTACATATTCATAACTATAAATCCTATGCAGAGGCTTCTTATGTTTATACAGTGGCAAAATCAAAAAAGTGTTTAACATTTAGTGTTTATAGTACTCTTGCAAAAAAGTCATAAAACACTGAGTTGAGCATAGACTATTCTAATTAAAACCCAATTTGACTTGCCAGTGAACCCCGAGAAATGATTCTATTCTACATGAGCACATTTATTTTATTTTATTTTTAACAAAAGTGCATAAGTTTTTAAATTATAACTGAAACAATGCAAGTAATTAATGAGTTCAAACACATTTGACTTTATCAACCAACAAGTAGTCAACCTCTGATCAGCTCTACAAGATATGGGCCACGCTATATTACAATACATAATTGCCAAACAAGGTCCTCATGCTTTTTTTTGGGGGGGGGGGGGGTAAGGGGAAAATGCAGCTGCAACCGGAGCAATTGAGAATCAAAGATCAAATTACTCTTTGCAAGAAGAATGCTGAATGAGTTACATGTCTTGTAATTAGTAGAATGGTGAGTAGATATTAGTCAAACTTTATTTCAAACAAACACTGGATCAGAGGCTTTTTGGGAGAAATGTAAAGATTTTTTTTTCTTTTTTTTTACAAAAAGGTGTTAGTATCCACATTAAAATTATATATTCCATTGTCCAATTCCTACAAAATGGAACATTTCCGGAATATACAGAAAAGAAAACAGTATTTAAAGGCAAACCATACTCATGCATTGCCTACTACCAAGCCATTTTCTAGGGATTTGTCTGCAAATGGAGCTATTCAGGAACAACTCCAAGTGTGGACACATTTATTGTGGAATAAGAATGCCACGTTCCTGTGTAGCTTAACCCACTTTAAAAGTACATCAAGCAAAACAGGAGCAAGGCATACTTATTCTGAAATAACTGTCCAAACATGGAGATATTCAGGAATATCTGTTTTTGAACAGCTATTCCTGAATAACTCCATGAATAGACAAGCCCTTATATGCCAAACCTCAAGCTTTCAATTGATAGGAATAATCCTCAAATCCACATTAAGACAGTATTTTATGAGCAATTAAGACTCAAAGTATCTGTGTTACAACCAAAAGCAATGCTAGTTCTTCCATCCCTTATAAGGTACATAACAAATACTGGTATTAGCACGGACATACCTGTATGCTGAACCATAAGAGCCTACGTTAGATTGCTTACCTTATAATTATACTTCTTGAAAGACATAGTGCATGACACTCATTCTTGGATCTCAGATCACAAGTGCCAGACAGGCAGAACTCCTTAGGGTATTAATGTTTTGTTTTTATATGCAAGCACAGAAGAATGCGGGCTTGTCTACACTTACCAGGAGATTGACAAGCGGTGACTGAGGCATCGGCGGTCGATTTAGTGGGTCTAGTGAAGACCCGCTAAATCGACTGCAGATCGCTCTCCCATCTGTACGGAGAGATTTTGGCAAACCAGTAAAGCGCCTTAAACCACTATGGCTTATTGCTAAAAGCAGCCAAGTCAGCAGGCCATAAAGTGACCATGCAGCAGCCTCAGCTTGACCAAGGCAGGAGGAGAGGAGGTTTTGGGTGCCATAGAAAGGGTAGCTTGACCCCACATCCTTCCTTATAAGAGTTGTGTTGAAGTTGCTGATACATGCATTTTAGAAGAGCAGGATGTGCCCTCAAGAATGTCTAAAACAGGGTCTCAAGGCTGCAAACTCTGGGGAAAAAACCACACCTGGTTAATCAATAATCAGAAGGAAGCCTCGATAGATCATTGCAACTGCTTGCTTAACAAGTTTTCTTTAAGTGACATGTCATTGTATTACCAACATATAAATAAGGGGGAAAAGTTTGAGGTAGTGGAACTGGACTCTCCCTCTGGATGCATCTTGTGTACCCCACTGCTGTGCCACTTGAGAGCCACACGCAGCTTCGGTAATTATCGAGGATTGGGGGTGTTTTACTAACTTGTTGCAGACGTGTGTAAGTGCTTGAGACCAAGTAAAGTTTAGCTTGAAGTGAAAGCACTAGTGTTGTCCTGTTTGTGCCAGCCATCTATCGGTCGGCCGGGTTTCCCCTCATTTATTTCCTGACCACCTCACACAGAATAAAAGTTACCAAGAGCTTTGGGTTGAAAGAACCCCTGGTAACACCGTCAACTTCTGTACTCCACCGGATCGAGAACAGTAAGGGGAATCGACGGGAGAGCATCTCCCGTTGACATCACATAGTGTGGACCCCGTGGTAACCAGATCTAAGCTACATCGACTTAAGTTACGCTATTCATGTAACTCAAATTGCGTAGCTTAGATCAACTTTTGCCTGTAGTGTAGACAAAGCCTCAGCCATTCCCACCCCACATTGGAATAATGCTCAAAGTCAACACACCTTGTTTAAAGCACAAATTCCATGGGCAATCCTATCACTATAGGATCCTATATAAAGAGCTGTTGGATCCTATCAAATTGTGTTCATTCCGGAACCTTTTTACGTCAAGAGTATGGGAAAAGATCTCCAGGGGATGGAAATGCAGCAGGCATGAGAAGAATGTTGGCAATACAATAGACTCAGTATGGTGGAATTCCATCATCAACTTGGACATGATTGAGTCCACAACCTTATGAAACACTGCAGAAGGTACGCCATTAGCGCCTGAAGCTCACTTTACAATATGAAGTCATTACCACTGAGAAAATGCTCCTTTAAAATAAGAAACCTGAGTTCACATGTACCAACTGGCTTAAAAAGGAAGGGAATACATGAAGATCCTGACACCAGCAGCTTCTCAATAAAGTATTGCAAAAGGGTCTTTCAAACGATCTATTTAAGACTAGTTTACAACAGCCTGAAAGGGCAGCCTAATGAATATAGCTAGAGCACAGAGGCCTTGTCTACATGGGACACTCAGGAAAATTAATCCAAATTAACTAAAGGTGTGAATCTAAAATGGATTAAACTGCATTAAATTTGTGTTGAAACTCTCATTCAGACTTAAAGTGGCCTTAGTTTGAGTTAGTTAAATTTTTGAATAAAGACAAATCAAATTAAGTCCACTTTACATTCCAATGAGATTTTTGACATGAGTTTAATGCACTTTAATCTACTGTAAATTCACACCTTTAGTTAATTTGGATTGATCTTCTTGAGTATCCCTGTACAGACAATCACATTTTGATAGCTGAAGTATTTTGCACAGGCCAAATGAAGCTATTCATGTGGGCCCATTTGCCCCCCACTGCAAATGTTTTCTCACTTATAACTGAAGTTCCATCTTACAGATGGGTTCTGAAGCCATGCGAGGCCTTTAGATGCTACTTTTGAGACACCATGCCTATGGAGCTCTAAACTGGGTAGGGCGAACCTGTCCAGGAGCCCCTACACTGGAATAGAATGAGATGTCCTGACTTGGAGCAATAACTGGTGGCAAAACCTCAGTCTGACAGAACTGGCTTTGGCCACTTACAAATGAGTTAAGAATCATACTTGTCTGGTCAGTTTGGGGTTATTCATATAAAACTTTTGTACCTCCTGAACTTTGCTAGGACACTTGTTTCCACAGGCACTAACTGAAGGGCTTATAGGATCCTCCTTTTCCCAATGGACAGAAAAAATGTGACCTGTCAAACTGGTCTCTTCTCCATATCACAGGCAGAAGAATATTAACTTTTTTTCATGTGAGGGAAAAAACTTTACCTTCTGTGTTTTCCATTAAAAGAAAATCTGATGCACCACTTCCTGAACTAGAAACCACTCAATGAGGATTTACCAGGATTGCCATCAGTCCATAAGAGTGTTCCTTTGCCACCTGATACATGGCAATGAGGAATGTCTTATGGGACAGAACTCACTCATGCCCACATCTTAGTGGTGCAGGAAATGTGATACATTTTGACACACTTGAGGAAAAATGGGACTAGATGACGCGGGATGGAAGAATTGATAAATTGCCCTGTTTGTTCATTGCCTCTGAAACATCTGGCATCGGTCACTGTCAGAAGACCCATGGCCGTTCTTAAGCTGCATGTTCGATTGTTTAAACCAGAACCACCTTTTGGTTAACAGGACTCCAAACATCTTTGATCTCATCTCTAGAAAATATCTCCTGTTCATGGAAAGAGAAAGTTACTTGGGTGTGGAGTCACTCTGCATGGTCTTCCTGGACTGCTACTAAAGCAAACACAAACATGAAGGTACATCATCTGGACAAAGTCTCTGACCTCGGCTTCTGCTGGGATTTCAGAATCCACTAAGTTGTCTTCAGATGAAACATGTCATGGGTATTATGAAAACTTAAATGGCCAGGAGATCTAACATTCATAACAGGTCTAAGTAATTGCCTGCTGGCATCAAGTTTGGCTCTGAGGGATTATTTCTAGAAAAGCCACAGTTGTTCCCCAGGATACCTTTGTACTCAAGATATATGCGTAGCCAGATGTGACACCACTGAACAGCATTCCCTTCATCCAGACAGAAGATGCAATAACCTGCTCATCCATTACCAAACTGCCTCAGAATTCTCAAGGGATTGAGTATGCAGCCAAAATCTTAAAAGACAGATAAGGAAGTCACAAAAAATAAGAAACTTCAGAATGAATAAGTGCTCAGTCTAGGAGAAAAGAGTTTTGGACTCTCCAGAGCACCAAGTTAGAGGATAAAGACCTTTTAAAGCACCAAGTGAGAGGGGACCAACTGATCTGTTGAGTTAAAGAAGGAAGAAGCCAAAGTGCTTAACATCCAAAGTAAAGGTCAGACCAAATTCATGATATGTGCTGAGGCTAGTACCTGATGTGTATTCCCAAGCTAGCAGTGGTGAATGCAGCAAAACAGGTATAAAAAAAAAGGACCCAAGCACAAAGCTGGAAGGAGTAGAGCAGACGTTCTCAAACTGTAGTCTGTGGACCACCAGTGGTCCGTGAGCTCCATTCAGGTGGTTTGCGGATAGTTCTCTCTAAGGTGAGTGCCTGGGCGGCTGCACACAAGAGAATAAAAGCCACCCACCTAATTAGAAGAACTGTGCAGGTGCCTGGATCCTGGAAAGGACTCACCTGAAAGGTGAGGTGGTGATCTTAGAGTGAAATGGGGGGCAGGTGGGAAGGGGAAGTGAGGTGAGAAGAGGGGGCAGGGGGTATTTGGGATGTGCAGGGCTGTGGCAGCCAGAGAAAGAGGCAACTTTCCTCAGTGCCAATGCTGCGGCTGCCGGTGAGAGACGGAGCTCCTTCCCAGCCTCAGCTCTGTGGTGGGGGAGACACCCCTCTCCTTCCGAGCCCCAACTCAGGGGCTGGTGCGAGGGAGACACCCCCCTCCTTCTCAGCCGCAGTTCGGGAGAGAGGGTACATCCATCGCATTAGACTACTCATATTAAAATATGAATTGTGTGCTTTATATTTCTAGAACAAAAAAGTTAATTACTTTTTTTAAAATATAGTGCTTTTATCCAAAGCGCTTTACAATAGTTCGCTAAAGACACAAACATTTGGAAAGATCATTAACTGTTCTGCTGAGACCCTAAGCAATTTTCAAGTGGTCTGCAAAAAAAAGTTTGAGAACCACTGGAGTAGAGTATAATGGACACCCAAATACTGTTGAAGCTGAATGCAATGAAACCCGGAGCAGCAGCTGAAGAGGCATAGCTCCTGCAGGGAGCCCCCCTCTGCATGGTCAAAGAGGAACTGACTAGGAAGGTTAAAAAAGCAACAGTTAAAGTGAAGAGTTACTGACTGAGCACCAGAGAAGTCCTAAACACTTAAAAAAAAACTTGGAGTTCAGCACAAATTCTTAGGGAATTAAAATTAAGGAGTGAAAATCCTTAAGATAGCATCTTTCAAGAAGTATAATAATCTTGATGTTAAAAAATAAAGTTAATCATACTATCATTTATTTTAACTATGCAGCTTAAGAAATAACTAACTGCAATGTTAGTATAATTAGTCTTTGCTAGTATTCCTTAACCTAGGTATTTTCCCAAATCCTTGTAAGGTGGTAAATTGGCACAATAAAATCTCAGACTCCCACAGCAGTAGAAAAGAGCCCACAAGCCACTTCAGGTGAACAAAATTATTTAAGATAGAAGTGATTTCAGATTGTGAAGCAACTGTACTAGAGTAGTGAGGCTGTCTACCAGAAACCATTACAGGTTGTTTCTTCTTACTTGTTCTCCACACTAGTGTCTAGCTCAAGAAATAGGTATGTTATGGATTGCCAAATTACTGTGACATCTATTACAATCAAATCTTTATTGTAACCATAGGTACTATATGTTGGGAATACATCTTTTCAACACATAATGGTATGACCATATGACCTTCTAATTTCCGACAAAAGAATTTACCTATGACTGTTTATACCTGCAAAATCCAGTTTACACAACGTAGATATAATTTAGCATTGGCTGGACACAGTAGGAAATCCAGAGATCATTAAAGTACAAATTATTTCTTCTAGATGCACTGTATGTATATGCAGGTACATTCACCTTTCAGTGAAATGTTATTTATGAAAATTGCTCAAGGTAATATGTTTACAAAGTGGGAACAATATTTCCTTTTTTCAGCTGAAAGTAATGATTCGCTGGGTCCCAGCAGGTGACATTTCAGGAGAATACAAAGTTTTTACTTGTTTTCTTCAGCCAAAATTTCACATATGGTGAAAACTGAGTTCAGACATTACTTGGCCTGAAATAGGAAAATGTTATATTTAAATGAAGGTATTCTTGTTTAAGGGAGAGAGTGATGTTCTTGCAGTTTTTCTTTTAGCATGTTTCCATTGTGGGCACAATATGGAACTAGAATATTCTTATGAGCAAGAAATTAAGAGCCTAAATTTAGGCTCATAAATCCATTTTTAGGCACCTAAATCATTAGTTTTCAAGAGTGCTGAGCATCTATTATGGATATCTCTGAAATACTACAGGGAAGTTAAACATCACTGAAGTCACTTGAGGACAAATGGGAGCTGCTGGATGATGAGCATTTGCAAATTTAAGCCACTTATTAGGTGCCAAAATCTGGAAAATAAGTTTAGGAGCAACTTAGTTTTAAAAAATCTTGGCTTGTATCATTTTAGTCAAGTGTATGTAAAGTCAGTGTTATCAGAGTATAGAAAAAGAATCAGTAGTTCTCCTACTCTTCTAGCTCATGGAATGTTCACACAGAAAGCAACCTTTAAAGATAACTTGGGTTGCTGAATTCAAAAATTTAGAACAGATGTCCTGTTAAGCCTGATGCATGTTAATATTTCACAAAGGTATTGATAGTTTACTTGACTGAAATCAGCTCACTAATTTATTACAGCTTTGAATTGTCTTACTAAAGTTTTTCAGGCAATGCCTTCCACTAGTGCCACCATACTTTTTTGTGGCATTGAGGCTATCTTGCTGGTGAGTTACTCATTTCAGATTATAAAGCATCTGCACTAAAAATGGCTCTCCATTTAAGATTTCTCATGTGTCAGATGCAACAGTTCTATTAGATGACACATTGCTGTCCATTGTACAACTAATTTACTAAAGGAACCTGTCTCAAACTTTGTGATGCTGTAGTCCCTCACTTCACATTTTGAAAGCAAATGTAATAAGTGAACAACAAATTCTGGTCTGAAAACTGACTACTCACTCAAACTGAGCTCTCCCACTCTTCCTCCTATTCAGTTTGTAAAAACTATTCCCTACTGAAATAAAAGATTTCCTGCAGTTGGCAGCTCATTGACACTGAATGTATGAGATATCTGGGGCAAATAGTTTGAGAGAATCAGTTAATTAAGTGCCCCAGAGCCTAAACACCCACAGCCTTGGACATATGCAGAAGCAATCCTGGAGAACTCCATGACTGTTTCATTGCAAACATCCTACACTCAATGAAACGTATACAGTGCTTTGTGGCTATACTGCAAGTGAAATATTCTTCTAGGGCAATATCGCTTTAGATGCTAGACTATAGCTCCCATTATTTTTGTATCTTACTGTAATAAACAGTATTTCCAATACTTTTCTAGTTTTTCTGCACTAAAGTAATATAGATTAAACCCTACATCATCTTATTTATATTGTGGTAGCACCTAGGAACACCAGTCTTGGAACATATGGACCCCATTGCGTTAGGCACTGCACAAACAAAACATCTTTCCTTGCCCCAAAGAGATTACATTGTAACACCAACAGGGAAAGGGATAGCTCAGTGGTATGAGCACTGGCTTGCTAAACCCAGGGTTGTGAGTTCAATCCTTGAGGTGGCCATTTAGGGATCTGGGGCAAAAATCTATGAGGGACTGTTCTTGGTCTTGCTGTGAAGGCAGGGGACTGGACTCGATGACCTTTCAAGGTCCCTTCCAGCTCTATGAGTTAGGTATATCTCCATATAATAAAACAGCTCTAAGAATTAGCAGGTTTATATCCTATGTCTTAGGTCATATTGTCAGATCTGTAGAAGCAGGCTGACTCTTCAAGCCAATCTTGATAAAAGATAATGAAGACAAGGATACTGAAGCACACAGTGATGGAATAAGTTGCTACCTTTGGTGATGTATCAAAAACTGAAATCTAAGTAAGACTTGTTTGACATGGCTTAATCAGAAGTTCTTTAGATACTGCTTTAAGTACCAAAGATACATAATATAAAAAATACAGTTAGTAAAAAGTTAAAATGTTAGCAACAGTAGCTTTGATTTCAAAGTAATTTGTGACCCTGAATCACCAAATAAATAAATAAAATGGATTCTTTATTCTGCTGATAGTGTTTTAGGTTTAAGCTTTCACTTAACTCCATCATTAATGAGACTTGGAAATCCCCCTGGAGATAACTGTACTGCCTATAGGAGTATTTTGTAACTTTGCATTGGACTCAGAAGCCTACAGAGTACAAGATGTGGAGGAGTCAGTTATATACTAACCATTTATTATTCAGCAAGCACGCTACAAGAACACTATTAAGGTCAAGCAGAATTTAATTAATGATATTTTATACATCACCGTGCTCCCTACTGATTTAGGAGAAAGGAAATATTACCTTCAATATGATATTTTAAATGCTTATGATTTTCCTATGTTTTAGTAAAAGATTAACTGCTCTGTTGAAGAAATTCTTCAGAGCCAGTGTACATGCCTATGTAATCATGCAAGATTTCTAACAAGAAATGCTAGAAAGTTTAACTCATTTAACTTGCAGTTTCATGTTGTAACATTCTATATATGATGAAACATGAACCTATACACAGTTTAGTTAGTGGCCACTAAATACTTTTCAAATAAAACGAAGCTTTTACTAACCTCGCTGCTCTGATTTAGTTCTGGCCAGGTCTGGTTTAGGGATGGCATTGATGGAGACTTGCTTGGAGGTGCTTCTGCTGGAGAGCTGGAGTAACCTACCTCACCAGACTGATCTCCAACTTCTGAAATGACAGGAACCACTATAAATCAAAACAAACATTTAATCAATTTCTATTTGTTGAAAAGCTGCCGATGCCTCATGGAAAACATAGGCTATGTCTACATTACTGACCTTAGAGCAGCAGAGCTGTACTGCTGCAACTGTGCCACTGTAATGTCTCCTGTGTAGCTGCTCTATGCCAGCAGGATAGAGCTGTCTCGCTGATAATTAAACCATCCCCAATGAGCGGCAGTAGCTATGGTGGCAGGAGAGCATCTCCCACCGACATAGCACTGTTCACAACGGTGCTTTTGACGGTGAAACTTATGTCAATCAGGGGTGGGTTTTTTCCTCACATCCCAACTGACAAAAGTTTTGCCAACATAAGTGCTAGTGTAGACAATGCCTCAGTTATCTTTTATTCTGCACTCTATTATTCCTTATTTGCCTTTTAGACACCTACATGAAACCATCTCCATCTGCTTCTTCAATTGGTTCTTATAGAAATAGTTTTGTCACTGAGAAGACAAGCATCTAATAGTGCTTTACATCTTAAAATGCTTTACAAGTACTAATTCTTACAACTCTTGTGAGGAAGCAAAGTATCACTCCCATTTTACAAATAAGTGATTTGCCCAAACAAACAGTGGCTGACAGACAACTCAAGAGTTTCCACTCTTAATTCCCATGCTCTAACCTTCAAGGAGTATTGTCTCTCCTAGGATTCTTTTGAAAAACTAGAACTTGAAGTATTAGTCTGTATCTTACTCCTCTTATTGCTTAATACCCATGGGCTGCACATAATGGAGGCTGCGGGAGGCTAAGTCTCCCCAAACCTCATGCCATTACAGAATTTGGAGGGGGAGAAGGACAATGGCAGATTACTGCACGGCCCCACGGTGTCTGTACCCAGGGGTCCCAAATTGGTTGGAAAAAATCTCCCCGCCGCCACAGCTGCGGGTCTGGAGGCGCTCTCGCTCCCTACTGTGGTCTCAGGGCCGCAACAGGAGTGGGAGGGGGATAAGTCCACAGGGAAAGAGGCAGAGCAGGGGAAGAGCCATGGGGGCAGGGGCAGAATGGGGTGGGGGCTATGGGTGGGGCCACAGGTGGAAGGGGTGGAATGGGGAAGGGCTCTAGGCTTAGTGCTCTGGCCAGGACCAAGAGCTCCGCTGTGGTTCTGGCCAGGGATGAGAGCTTCATTCTACCTGGGGCTGAGCTCTCAGCCTCCCTCCGTAGTACCAACTGAGCTCTCAGACCCTCTTTGTCCCAGCTGAGGCCATGGGGGGAAAGGGGGTCGAGCTCTCAGGCCTTCCCGACACTGGCTGGGGCCACAGGGAGCAGTGAGCAGGGGCGTGGCCTTGGCTGGAAGAGGCAGGGCAGGGGGATAGCTTCCTCAAGGGGAAACTTCACCCACTGCCCTGGTTAATATCTCAAACAGTAAGGGCAGATTCATGTAAATTAAAAATATATTATACAATTTTCTAGTCTTTGATGAGGCATCAACTGTTTTAACTTCATTTAATCTCAAGAGTCAAGATTTCTGGGTATTAACACAGTGATGGCAAAAGTTTGTAACTAGGGACTTCCGTTTCCTGGTGGTATAACATAATGAGCAATCTGTTTGATAGTTTAGAGAATGTGTATTACACCATTATGAGTCAAATTTCAAATGAAAAAAGTTACAGCATTTCACCTAAAATCAAGACCATATTGGATATCAAACTTCCAATATGAACAGAAACAACCTCCTTACTTGAAAGGTTCAAAGCAACAGACATCAATATTGAGAGATTAACAAACATCAATACAAATTGTAATCCAAATACAAAGAGACACGAAAATATAAGATCTATTAAACCACCTAGTCTGCTTCCTGATATCAAAGAACTGTTCCCTACAATATATTCACTGTTTGGGTTAGCCTTATTTTAAAGAACTCAAGCAGTTGGGCTTCCCTTCACTGATTTTTGGAGATTATTACAGTTTAACACTTGTCACATTTATGATGTTATTTATTCTGTTTTTTCCTTAATTTCACCCCCTTTTCCAAGTACTACTGAATAATCCATCTCCCTTTGTGGCATTAAGGCATTTAAACAACATTTAAAGTGTTATTTAGAGTAAAAATTTAGATCTATAGTGTGCCTCAAGCAACATTAATGGAGCCAATGAGAGTCATTTACGCACATACTGCAGGACTAAGGCTGTGTTGCAGACAAGAATATTTACAGGCAACCTGATGTCAAAATAAGCGGGTGTTCCAGGTGACATACTATGGTTACTGAACTGCAGAGTACACATACAATGAAAGTTTGAGTCCTGCTCTCAGAAGTGTTCTGAGAATGTGCTTCAGTTGCTCTGTCTGAATTCTGCAATAGCTCCTTCCGGAATTTTGCCCTGATAGCAAACCTTTTGGTTTAAGAGCAAATACTCCAAAGTACTCTAAAATCTCCACACATTTCCAGATCTTATTTTAGCAGTACTACCAAGGAAATTAGCACTGAAGAGGAAAGATGAAAGACTTGAGTAAAAGGCAGCAGCAGGGTAACGTAATCTTAGCACACGTCTCCGTTACAAAATTAAGTCAACTTAAGGTAGGTTGACCTACAACAGCCACTGCAGTAATTAAATAGTCTTTTGTTTCTACACTATGCTCCTTCTGTCGGCAGTGCACGCCCTCACCAGGAGTGCTTGCACTGACAGCTCAGGCTGTCAGCCCCGGGGTGGTGGAACTCCAGCTGTCAAAGGCATCAACAGGCAATGTAAGCAACGCAGTGTCTACATGGACACGGCACTGACCTAACTACATCAACCTAAGTTCTATGCCTCTCACATAGGTGGATTTATTAGGTCGACACAGCAGGCAAATTAAGTCAGTGAGAAGAAGATTGTAGTGTAGATGCTTACACAGTTAGGTCGATGCAAGCTTCCCTTACAAACTGCTATAAGAAAAAAGCAAGCAGTGAACAAGCTATTATAAAACCTTTAAAAATGATACTCTATCCCTGACTATTTTCATACAACTTTTTCACCCTTGTTAAAATGAAGATCCTGGGGCAGCTTTAATTGTGATAGTACAGGGGTCAGCAACCTATGGCACATGTGCCAAAGGTGGCACGCGAGCTGATTTACTGTGGCACGCTGCTGCTGGCCTGGATGGATGGAACCCTGAGCCGGCAGCAGGCTGAACGGGGCTGGCAGCCGGGACCCCGGCTGGCAGGGGCCGGCAGCCAGGACCCCAGACTGGCCACGGGCTGAGCGGCTCAGCCCGCTGCCGGCCCGGGGTCCCAGCCGCTGGCCCCTGTAAAATGTATTACTGGCATGAAAAACCTTAAATTACCATGAATAAATGAAGACTTGGCACACCACTTCTGAAAGGTTGCTGACCCCTGTGGTAGTATTACTGCCCCACTATAATACTGCTACTGGTGTAAGCTGAGGGTCATTTGGTAAAGTTACAGCACCCCAATAAGGATCTAATATTCAAATTGCTCTGAAGTCTATGTACATATTGAGATAGTGTTGAAAACGGGTTGGGGCAGACTTTGGGAACATCAGAAGAACACCAGTCAAGATAAATGGATCAATTCATATCTCTGAGCTACTGTGTCAAACTGGATTCATCGGGGGGTGGGGGAGGTGGAGGGAAGAGATGGTGGAAGAGAAGGGAGAGTGGTGTTCAGATTCATCCCAGAACATCCACTGAGATGAATAGTTCACTTCACATCTCTGCAATCCTCCCATGCTTCAGAATTGTGTAAAGCCCCATTCCCTTTCCATTACCCTCTGAAGTAGAGTACGGAACCTGGGGTTCCCACTTCTTTCCCTTGCTGACTTTAGTGAGCATATGTGCTCCTCACACCCCATCAGTAACCACCTACCATCCTCCTCCCAGCCCCTCCAGCACTACTGTGGGCACAGAGATCAGGGGGAAGGTAAAACTGGTAACAGAGTAACACTGAAGTGTTCCGAGGAAGTC
Organism: Mauremys mutica; assembly: GCF_020497125.1. Lineage (NCBI taxonomy): Eukaryota > Metazoa > Chordata > Testudines > Geoemydidae > Mauremys > Mauremys mutica. The sequence continues at coordinate 105,850,490 of NC_059074.1, forward strand.
TCCCAGTCTCCTTCAAAGGTACCCCAACAAAGCCCTCCCACGATTCACTAACACCACTTCTTCAAAAACATAAGGGAAATTCACTGGCCAAAACTTTAACAGAAATGGTTAATTGGCAGTGCCATGTATGCTTTCAGAATAAATACACCTCTTAATGTCAGGAAACAAAGAGCCTCACCAGTCCCAGCCCCACAACTGCCCTTCTTAGTGATGCTCCAACCAACTGAAAGACATCATATCACCTTCTACATAATACAAATCACATGGGCTAAAAACACAATCTCTGCTTTCATTTAAAAAACAATCACCCAACTCCAGAAGCTGGTGCTTTAAAAAAAACAAACAAAAAAACAAATCACAAGATTTGTCATAAAATAAATTTCCAAGAATTGGCAATATTGAGATTTTCTCCTCCCTTTGCTTGCTTGAAGATTTGTATACAGAAGTCTGAACCATGCAAGTGTTACCTTAAGAGTATTTTAGGGAAAAAAGATAATTAAAAGGTTTGTGTTCAGAAATTTTGTATAAAAGAGTTATTACTAGGGCAAATTAAATACAATACTTGCTATCAAATATAGGTAATTTTGCAACCCAGACAGGGTAGTTATTATAACTATAAAAAGAGGATGTATTTGCAGCAAGTTGATTTTAATGTAACAGATTGCCACTGAAAGATAGAACCCTTTATAATGTCTTGCAGAAGGAGATCTGGCCAGAAGTTGGGGCTTTTAATACCTGGAAAGGTGATGTAAGAATTCTGACCCTAGGTCAAGGATTCTCTCAATTTTTTTGATGGCCTCAGTGTGGCCATCAATTCTAGTTGGTAGCCGCTCTGACAAATTTTCCTAAAATACTTAATTAATGTTAGGAAAAACAAAAATATGCACATATACATGTCCAAATCACTATTTATGTAGGCTGGTTTTTTGTTTTGCAAATAATAAAAATAATGTACAGTTGTATTTTGGTGCCCTTGGCCGCCGCTGCCTCCCCTAGCTCCCCACGCATCGCTTCTGGCCGCCACTGCCTCCCCCCATGGATCCCCCTGGTCCCCACTGCCCCCCGCACCCCTCCACCCATGGATCCACCTACAAGATCTCTCTCAAGCGTTCTTAAAACTACAATACCCACCTGCTGAAGTGAAAAAACAGATTGACAGAGCCAGAAGAGTACCCAGTCACCTACTACAGGACAGGCCCAACAAAAAAAATAACAGGACGCCACTAGCCATCACCTTCAGCCCTCAACTAAAACCTCTCCAGCGCATCAAAGATCTGCAACTTATCCTGAAAGATAATCCCTCACTCTCACAGATCTTGGGAGACAGACCAGTCCTCGCTTACAGACAGCCTCCTAACCTGAAGCAAATACTCACCAGCAACCACACAACAAAAACACTAACCCAGGAATCTATCTTTGCAACAAAGCCCGATGCCAACTTTGTCCACATATCTATTCAAGTGACACTATCACTGGAGGGAATGATAGTTCCCAGGGTTACCATGCGAAACTTGAGCTTGACAAGGTATTTGTTGAGCTCTCGGAGGTCGAGTATGGGTCGTAGGCCTCCCTTCGCCTTGGGGATTAAGAAATATCGGGAGTAAAATCCCCTGCCTCGCATATCGCTCGGCACCTCCTCTATAGCACCCAATCTCAGCAGAGACTCGACCTCTTGTAGGAGGACTTGCTCGTGAGAGGGGTCCCTGAAGAGGGACGGGGTGGGTGGGTGGGAGGGTGGGGGCAAAACAAACTGGAGATGGTAACCAGACTCTACCGTGCGTAGCACCCAGTTGTCCGATGTAATCTGGGACCACGCCGGGAGGAAGTGGGAAAGACGATTGAAAAATAATGGGGAAGGATCCGGGGAAGAGACTGCTGGGCCGTCCTCGTGCGTCCCGTCAAAACGCCTGCTTTGGCCCTTGGGGGGCCTTGGAAGGCGCCTGGGACTGGGTACGCCGATTGCCCGACGGCCTACGGCGGTTTAGTCTGCCCCGGTGTGTATTGTCCGGCCGAGACCTGGACTGATTGAACGGCCGAAAGGGCTGTTGCCTGAAAGGCCTCCGTTGAGTCGCAGGCGTATGCATGCCTAGCGTACGGATGGCAATGCGCCCATCCTTAAGGGTCTGTATCCTGGAGTCCGTTTTCTCCGAGAATAAGCCCTTAGTATCGAAGGGCAAGTCTTGCAGAGTATACTGAACCTCTGGCGGCAAGGTGGATGATTGCAGCCAGGAGATCCGTCTCATTGTCACTCCCGATGCCACGGTCCTGGCTCCGGAGTCTGCAGAGTCCAGTGAACCCTGAATGGAGGACCTGGTAGCTTTCTTGCCCTCTTCCAGCAAAGCTGAGAACTCCTGCCTGGAGGATGTTGGAACCAACTCCGTAAATTTAGAGAGGGCTACGAAGTTATCGTAAGCATAGCGGGCCAGGAGAACCAACTGATTTGCTATGCGTAATTGGAGGCCGCCAGCCGAATATATTTTTCGGCCCAAGAGGTCCATCCTGCGCGCGTCCTTAGACTTAGGAGCCGGCGCAGGTTGCCCATTTCGCTCCCTGTCATTCACGGACTGTACCACTAGGGAGTCCGGGGTCGGGTGGGTGTACAGGTACTCGTACCCAGTCGGGGGTACCGAGTACTTCCTCTCCACTCCACGGGCAGTGGGAGGGATGGACGCTGGGGACTGCCAAAGTGTGGTGGCATTTTTCTGGATCGTCCGAACAAACGGTAGGGCCACTCGCATGGGGGCCTCCGTTCCGACCACATTAGTGATCGGGTCCTCGTCCTCGACGACCTCCGCTACCGGAAGGTTAACTGCTTGTGCCACCCGACGAAGGAGGTCCTGATGGGCACGTAAGTCAATCGGCGGGGGATCGGATGACGAGGATCCCGCCACCGCCTCGTTGGGCGAGGAAGACGAGGAGTGGGCCTGACCGATAGGCAGAGGCTGAGGCTCGTCCATGGGGTGTGAGGTCGCCGCCTCTACGGGATGTTCCGTCTGCACAGGCGGCGGTGGAACCTCAGCCGGAGGCGACGGAGGGGGCCTGCTGACGGTGGCTTCCGGCACCCCATGGTCAGAAGGCCCCTGTCGCGGGAGGAAGGGGGCGCCTTGAGCCTCGTGACCCGCCCAGGGGGTCCAGAAACCCCATTGCTGGGGACCCAGGTCTTGTCCTTGTGGGTCCGCGCGGTAATCTGCACCGCTGCCGTCGTGTGAAGCGACCGACGGTTGGCGGGAAGGCCCCGGGGGGGCAGAGGCGCTCAGAGACTGCGCCGTCGATGCCACCAGTCTGTCTGTGGACGGTGCCGTGTACCGGTGCCGATCGTCTCGGTGCCGGGAGCGGGACCTTCGACCGCGAGAGTAGCGGGAGGTCGACCGCGATCTAGATCGTCGTCGACGGGAGCGGCTTCGAGAATGGCGTCGGGAGCGGTGCTGGGATCCGGACCTCCCTCGGTGCCGCCGGTCCGGAGAGCGGGACCGGGACCTGGAACGCCTCCGGGAGTACGACCGGTACCGCGATGAGGAGCGGTACCGGGACTGCTACCGGCGCCGAGAAGGAGAGCGGTACCGTGATGGAGACCGGTGCCGTGACCTTGAACGTCGGGAAGGTGACCGTCTCCAGGATCGAGACCGGGAGCGGGACCTGGATTGCCTCCTATCCCGTTTGTCAGGGGTGGCCGGTCGTACCATGGCCGGTTTACCCGCTGACGGAACAGCCCGCACCGGCGGTGCCGGGGGCCGGAGGCTCGGTGCCTCTGTTAGCTCTATGAGCTCCCTCGCCGTCGAGAACGTCTCGGGCGTGGACGGGAGAGGCAGCTCGACCACGGCTTGCACCGGGGAGTACGGGGGTACCGGACTCGACGGCCCAGCCGGTGCCGGAGTCGACGGTACCGCGCACGGACCGTGCGCTGTCACGGACGGTGCCGAAGGCGCCGCTGCTGGCTGCTGGACCGATGGTCTCGGCGTAGCAGAGTCTACAGCCTTGGGCTTAGGCTTCCGTTTCCCAGATGGTGAATGGGAACGGTGCCGGGGCTTCGGTGCCGGCTGCTTCTTAACAGTCTCGGTACCGGACCGGCCGGGGACCGCTGGAGCACTCCGCACCGAGGACGCCGCCGGAGCCGGAGGAGTCGGCACCGCAGGGGTAAGCGCCGACTCCATAAGGAGCTGCCGCAACCTAATGTCCCGCTCCTTTTTAGTTCGCGGCTTGAATGACCTGCAAATGAGGCACTTGTCTGGTCGATGTCCCTCGCCGAGACAACGAAGGCAGGTGTCGTGGGGGTCCCCAACGGGCATATGCCGCTGGCAAGCCGCACAGGGCTTGAATCCCGGTGTCTTGGGCATACACCCGCACCGGACGGGAAAAGAGGGGCTAAGCCCCCCTAATTCCCCCTAATCTAACTAACTAATCAACTAACTCAGTTTAACAACTAACTATATACACTAAATACAAACTAGAACCAAGGTGAGCTAGGTAAGTGGAGGACGACAAGCACTCCACAGTTCCAACTGCCGTCACGGGCGGGAAGAAGGAACTGAGGAGCGGACGGGCCGGCTGGGGTATATAACTAGCGCTATAGCGGCGCCACTCCAGGGGGCGCCCAGCCGGCCCGCCGGTGTTGCTAGGCTAAAAATGTTCCGAAGAGCCGTGCACGCACGGCGCGCACACCTACATGGAATGCATAGGAGCAATCACTCGAAGAAGAATAAACGGACACAAATCTGACATCAGGAATCATAACACTCAAAAACCAGTAGGAGAACACTTCAACCTCTCTAACCACTCAGTAACAGACCTGAAGGTGGCAATTTTGCAACAGAAAGACTTAAAAAACAGACTCCAACAAGAAACTGCTGAGCTTGAATTGATTTGCAAATTAGATACCATTAACTCTGGCTTGAATAGACTGGGAATGGCTGAGTCATTACACTACTTGAATCTTTTTCCATATGAGAACTATCCTTACACCTCTTGTCAACTGTCTGTAATTGACCATCTTGATTATCACTACAAAAGTTTTTTTTCCTGCTGATAACAGGTCATCTTAATTAATTAGCCTCTTAGAGCTGGTATGGCATTTTCTCTGTATGTATATATATACTCTTATTATACGTTCCATTCTATGCATCTGATGAAGTGGGCGGTAGCCCACGAAAGCTTATGCTCAAATAAATTCGTTAGTCTCTAAAGTGTCACAAGTACTCCTGTTCATTGAGATCAGCGTCCACTTTTGTTGAGGCAGAGCACCTGTTTTTTTAAAAAACGTTAATATGCATGTATACATTTATTTCCTTTTCTTTTTAGTAACCTAAAATCAAGAGGTTGGTACAAAAATTTTGCAAATTTAAAAATCTTTAAAAACAGAGACTCTTTAAATAAATCTAATGCCAACATTTTTATTTCACTCTGATCAGAGGCATCCAGGCAAATAAGATGATCTTTAATGTAGCTAGAAATTTCTCATACTGACAAATGCAGTGATTTACAAAAAATTCATTAATTTAAAATCATTTTTAAGATTAAATCAGCATTTTAACCCATCCTTCAGGTTACTGAAATTCATGGTGCTGTCTTTTAGGTTAAAATCATGCTTAAATCTGTTAAAAAGTATGTCCACAGTGGGATAGTGTAGGATTGAACCAATATATAAAGGGTTAAATTATCATGGCTAAAGAATATATATGCTTTGCAATTTGTGTAAAGTGCAGGTGTGGGAAGGCCTTGAAAGAATACAGCTTAACTGGAAAAACTGGACCTGGAAGGGAATTGATAAGATAGTAGAAAACTCCTTGAAGAGGCTCCAGTTACCAAGAGTGGTTTTAGTCTGTTTTTAACAAGGAAAAGAATTAATTGAAGGGCTTCAGCCACACAGGGTGCAACAGATAGGATATAAATTCTTACTTTTTGTTGCTAGTTCCTGCCTACCTAGTGCCAGCCTATATGCATGTGAGCGCCACAGGCCTACTCCTGTTGTAAATACTGGATCACTACTTATGACTAAGGCTCCGTGCCTGTCACGACGGTCGCAGAATTCATGGATTCCGTGACTTCTTGCAACCTCCATGACTTCAGCAGTGGCCACACTGGCCGCTGCTAGAGCAGCTCTGCAGTCGGTTGCTTGGGCGGTCTTGCAGTCAGCTGCACCGGCGGCTGCTGCTTTGGTCCCCCCCCCCCCCCCCGTGAGCTACCTCCCTCCCTTCAGCGGGGGCCTGAACAGTAGTGGGCCCCCTGGGGTTCTTCCCCTGAAGCGGGCCCCCGGCTTTCCCCCCCATATAGTGCTCCCCCTGCCCCAGATTCAATCATAAGAATTTTTAGTAGAAGTCATGGAGTGGTCATGGTGCTGTGAGTTTTTGTTTTTTGCCCATGACCTGATCCTGACTTTTTTTAAAATACTCATGATTAGACTGCAGCCTTACTTATGACTGCATGTTAACAAATGAGTGTGACGATCAGATAGACATTTAAGGTATATTTTGAGTACCTGCATAAAGACCATTAGGCCTTTAGATTTAATAAAGGAATTTATGGTTGAATGGTGTCATGGTGATACCATGTATGTATACATGAATAAACAAACAAAAACAAACACCACCACCACACTTTGGGGACTTGTCCAGGATCCCACTGACACTAATTCTGGTTGCTCCAGACCCTTGGACAGAAGTGACAGCATCCTATCCTTCAGGGCTATTATAAGGATCTTTTACAGGGAAGTTCAGTAAAAGAAAGGAAATGGAGGGTATATTAAGTACCTATGTATATACATTTTTGGCAAAGCATGGCAGAGGTCCATTGACTGCATGGAAATACTGACTAGGAGACAGTTATGGAAAAAACTAACTGCAGCTTTCTTAAATAATCACAAAGCAAAGAAGGTACGGTTTGAAGGCAGCTGTCTTTAAGGAACCGTATTTGGCGGCTACAGTTCTGCAGGCAAAGTGCACCACCTTGAGGAATGAATGTAGAAAACGTAAGAATCAGCTCAGTGAAGCCATAGAAGCAGCAGCTAATAAGCTGAATAAGAAGACTAAGGACGTAGGTCACCAAAACCTTGTTGCCAGTGAAGCCTGGTAGGCTATAGCAGCACAAAGTGACATGCTGAAGTTAAAGTATAATGTGCTAGATGTGGAAATATGTGAAATTAAAAAGGTGCTTCTGCACAAACTCAGAGAGCACTGCAAAGTTCGAAGAGAACTGAACAATTGGGGTTAGTAGAGGTATTGGAAACAACATTAGATGAGAAGGGAAAGGAGGATGCTTGGTTTGATAATGAAACAGCTATGGAAGTATAGCTCTGTGTAATCCCACAGAATAGAACTCATAGTAGTCAAACAAATTATCTAAGTGGAGGTACCTCCCCAAAGCCTTAATAGCCATTTGAAGGAACAACAGCCATCTTGAACAATGGGTCCAAATGACCAATTATGATTGCTTAGGCATGTACGGCACATTTGCAGCAGCTGTATAAAGACCACTCGGCCTTTAGATTTAATAAAAGAATTTTGGTTCAATTGGTATTGTGGTGATACCTTGTATTATTATTACTATTCACATTTATTATTATTATTCCTACAGGTAGATTTAAGGATTAGGTAGGCTTTCTACAAAATATGGTCCAGGAGCAAAGGTTTAATTTCATAAGCTAGAAAGTATTGTAAGTTTACCACTTTCTAACTTTGACATTGCAGTAATCCTCCAGCTTTTGATGTGTATGAGGAGAAAACTGTTGATGTGACCCCATTCAAATGTTCAACACATCAGAGGAGAGCAATGTAGAATAAGAAACTATAGGATTGTTACATACATCTGAGGTCTCTGTTTCAATGATCTGGTTGTCCTTTCTGGCCTTAAACTCAAGATGTTGTAGACAGTATTTTTTCTCTAAATGTAGTAGTACATGAAAAGCTTACTTTTACTTGGCATTTGATTATCTTCTTCCCCGTCGTTTACAATTCATCATGCTTGATGCAGTAACAGACATGAAAGTCATCTCTGCCCCAGAGACTATACAATCTAGTCCAGTGATCCTCAAACTTTTGTACTGATGACCCCTTTCAAATAGCAAGCCTCTGAGTGCAGACCCCTCCTTATAAATATATAAAAAAGTGTTTTTAATTTAACACCATTATAAATGCTGGATGCAAAGCAGGGCGTGGGGTGGAGGCTGACAGCTCATGACCCCCCTGAGGGATCCTGACCCCTCGTTTGAGAACCTTTGATCTAGTCTAAGGTAGAAGCACTGTTTAAATAGTACACTGTATGATGAGGCAATGGTTTAATACAAGAATTGAAGGTAGCAGTTTAAATATGATTTGTTACATACTTTTTGTGATCAGAAAGTATGTGGTTATGTGATGTTTAAAGGAGGAATTTGGCCAAAACATGTAAGAGCAGACAGCGAGTTCCAAGCATAGAGCACAGCAGCATGGGAGACACAGAAAAAATCAATTAAGGAAAGGACAGACAGCACTACGGGTGTCATTTTTCAGATCCTTGAAACAGAGGATGAGAAACCTGAATTTGATACAAGAGGGAAAAGCCAGTGATATTACTCAAATCATTCTACTCTTAAAATAATTTTCACAGTCCATTATTCGTCAAATTGTGGCAGCAACTAGAGGCCTCAATCAAAATCTGGGTTCCACTTTGGTTGATCCTCCGTACAGAGTAGAAGACTCAGTGGTTTGAGCATTGGCCTGCTAAACCCAGGGTTGTGAGTTCAATCCTTGAGGGTGCCACTTAGGGATCTGGGGCAAAAATCAGTACTTGGTCCTGCTAGTGAAGGCTGGGGGCTTCCAGTTCTAGGAGATAGGTATATCTCCAATTATTTCTTTATTTCTTTCCTTAGCCCAGAAAGCTTATTATCTGAGAAAAGCTTCATCCCATTTTGCCCAGACCAAAGTACAAATGGCAAGATATGCTCAAATACCATAAATTGAATTTGAAAAGAAAAATTTTTGTGAAGGCTGTTGGAAGCAAGTTTTACTGTAGTGTGGCTTTCACACAAGCATTACAGAAGCTCAATTTATTCATCTCTTTAGGCTGGTCTGCAGTAGAAAAGTTGAATCCATGTAATTTGATCTGCCAACTAAACTAAATGTATTAGCTTAGCGTAAATCAATATAAACGACTAACAGGTTTAAATGCATCTATAACTAGGGGCTTGCACTGGTGTAGCTACATCAATTGAGTTCCACCAGTAACTTTTGCTAGAGCCCTAAATCCTATTCAAAGAAAAGATCTTAATTCACTCAAGACTGAACATTTTCCCATGAGTGCACTCGAGTCATCCCGTTTAAATAAAATAGCAAGTGAACTCTAAGAATTTTCTAGAGTTGCCTACATGAAGCAAGACACAAGGCCTTTGCAAGCACAGCAACGATTGGTGTAGTGGGTCAGATAATATCTACCATACTAGACTCTCATAGGAGTTGTCACTTTTCATAACAGAGTTCAGTGCCATCTTGATTTTTATTTTGGAAAAGCTTTGTCCTGGTTTGGAAGGCCACTTCACACCTCATATATAGAGCTCATTATAGCATTTTTGACTAGGAAATTTTCACATTTTAGATGAAGCTGCAGCTAGCTGCAAAACTTTCTGGTTTAAGGTCTGGTCTACACTTCAAAGTATTATTACTACTCAAAAACAGTAATACAGATAAAAGCCTTAGGGCAGATGAAATTATACAGGAATAAAGATTACTTACACTGGTATGGTTATTCTTCCCATATGAGAGTAGTTATACCAATAAAAAGCCCCTTACACCGATGTAACAGAGTACACAGTAGGGAACTGCTCCACTTAGTTAAAGCAGTACAACTGTCTAGTGCAGACAACCCAAATAAATGTTCAATGTTCTTAAACGGCTACATGTGTGAAAAAAATTAAATGAAAGTTTCAAATTCAAACTTGGAGGCTCAAATACAGCTTTTGTCTTTAGAAGCAGGCATTAGTAAGTTAAAGCTTGGAAGAATGCCTCTAAATTTTGAAGTTAACGAAAAAGGAAAGACTGCTTTTGCACTTAGGTAGAAACATGGCACATAACTGAAAGCCAGAAGTTTAATTCTTACTTTTGAAGCAAAGGGAAGAAGGGTGTCTGACAGACTTTTAGAGCTACCTATATCAAATATCTAAATCATTTTAACAAAGACTTGACAAATACTTCAGCTCAGAGGAACACTGAAGAATGACCACTAAAAATAGACAAGATATCCCTATACAGTGGCCACCGTACCATGCACACGCATAGCAGAAGGAAAGAAAAAGGTGTATTCCTACTGATTTAAAAAAAGAAAAAAAGATTTTTTTGGCCAAACTACTAAGATTTAGTAGTAGTACTAATTTGCTACTGTCCTTAAAAGTGAAATAAGAGGAAATACAAATCAAGTTTGTATCCTTTATGATGCGTGTCATGGCCCAATTGGTTTCTATGGATTGCTAAATCTTGTCTAATTTTTTTCCCTAGAAGACTATCAATGACCGGTAAACTAGGCTAATAAAAGTCACCAGTAACAAGGAAGTGACACCTGAAAACCACTTCCTCCCAATTTAACTAACTTTATGGTCATACCGTACAACTGTCATAGCGAATAGCTGTTAAAGCTTCAGTTACTCAGCATCTTCATATAAAGGACCAAAGAAGCTCCCGTTCTAATTTCCTTGGCCCTTCTACAGTAAAAAACAGCATGGTCCAACAGAGGGCACGGAATGGTTTTCATTCTCTGCCCTTCCATAGGCTGTGCAAACCTCAGTTTCCTCATCTGTAAAATTAGGCTAGTATTTTCCCACCTTGGTAAGCATTTTGAGACCGATGAAAAAATTTTTTTGTATTAAATATGTATTCAGTGTGTTAAGTATTACTTAATTTAATGCCAATTATTGTAAGTTCTCCAGCGCAAAAAAAGAAAAGATTTAACATTCAAAGCAAGTTTGGTATTTCTGAAGTAAAATTTTAAAATAAAATTGCTATAAAGAAGCAAAAGATGAGTACAAAACAGTTTACTTCTAATATATACACACACACCATTTACAGGAAATGGTAGTTTGCATTTTCCATTCAAGAAAATCAAAGTGGTTTACAATTATTAATGAACAGGACTCATCACATCCTTGTCAGTAAGTAGTCCATTCTACAGGTAGGGAAACAGGCACAAAGATTAAATGGCTTATCCAAAGCCACAGAAGTTTGTGGCAAAGCTAGGAATAGTATTCAGATCTCCTGTGCTCTAACTACAAAGCCACCCTCCTTCTCCTATAGGTAACATTGGCTATAGGTAATATTTTCACCAGCATTTATATGACTTAGGAACCTAAGTTCTATTTTTAAAAAGTGACTTTGGCATTTAAGTACTAAGCATTAAAACTCTCCAGTCAAGCAAGCACTTTTGAAAGTTTTACCCTCATGTACTACATGACTCAGGAGAGTGGATCATTTCATGTACCATCACAAAATAAGTTTAAACTTCTAAGTTTATTTGCAATTCTGCAAATACCAGCTATTTGATTGTAACCGTAACTGGGTTGGCATCTGGACAATACAATGAAGTTTCTTTAGCAGCACACATCTTACCTGTTGTGTCTTCCAAATCAATCAGTTTGGGCATTAAACTTTCAGGTAGTTTTTCAGGTAAGTCATAGCCATTCTTCCTAGCAACTACCAGATGAAAAGCAGCACAGAACTCATCCAGTGTCAATGCGCCATCTTTATCAAAATCAGACAGTTCCCTAAAAGGAAAACTTACTATAAATAAAATCAAATTCCTCTCTAAATCATTTTATTTTCAGATTATATACTTTTGTTGCCTTATCTGAAAGACTGTTAGATGTGTATTTTATATAATTCCATTTCCCATGTTAATACTTAGGATCTACAGTGCTATGCATTTTGAGTGTTCTTTAACAGAGATGAGTCCTCATTAATGACAGGTTTTAAAATTAACAACTGGGTTTAAACTCATTTAATATTACATTGCTAAGTCTTTAGTTTACTATCCTTATTTTTTGCATTTTTAAGCACTGATGGTTCTGCTCAGCACTATCTGCATCAAGTAAATTAGTGGCAGATTATAATACAGCAGTTTTTCAGCATGTCGATATTAATATCTGACACTTTACATACTTTTATTTAATGAGGGAATAATCTCATTTAAATTAGAATCCAAAATGTAAGTTATCTAAAGAGCTAATGAAGGAGACAAAATCTGCTGTGGACAAGTTATTGAGTGAGCATGTCAGGCATTGTAGCACTCATTCTACACTGAAATGAAGAGTAAGATTTGTGTTTAAGTCATTGTGGGACTAACAAATTTACCCAGAAGCATGTGTGACTAAATTAAATACGTATGACAAAAATGCATCTTTTTCCATGCAATTTCAACACATTTTGGTTGTGTGAAGTACCTGACATTGTGGACTCTAGCTCCTTGGTAAGTAGGGGCCCAGTCCTGATCCCACTGAAGTCAGTGGAAAATATAATATTGGCTTAAATGGGAACAGGATTGACACTAAAACAGCACTGGCATTTTGTGCAGGTGACACTTTCTAGGAAGGAAGATGAAAGGTGCTGACTGATTGTCTGACAGTTCTAATATGAAATAGCTGCAGTTCTCAAAAATAGCTACCCCAAACTTTGACACTTCACACTTACCAAATGTGAGAAAGCTCAAGAATAGGTAGTTTTGATTTGGTAAAAAATTCTTTAGCTGCAGACCCTGAAATATTAAAACAATAATGCTTAATATTTATTGCAAGCTTACCAATCTAAGGCTCTTAAAGTTTATGTTAAAAACAAACAATTTAGCAAAGGGTGCTAATTAGAAGAGTAAGACTGACAAAGCTGACCTATTATATAGAAAAATTAGTTTCAAAGCTTCAGTTTTTTAATCACAGTGGAGGTGTATTGTACCAATAATTTAGTAAACATAAGACTTCTTACAATATGGTATATAAATCCATGTCCACCAGCACGCTGTCTTTGAGAATACAAAATTGCTATACCTATAGTAACTTCCGTGTTTAAAGAACTCACCTGGAATAAATCCGTTTAGATCAGGTTGAATGGTTTTAAACTGATTTACATAATACTGCCTTTGTTCATCAGTTATTTTCCAGGGATCATCATAACTACTCGATTGCCTACGAATTTCATTTGCAGTTGTAGCTGATGCTACAGTTCGTACTGTTGTCTGGTCCTGCAATGAAACATTTTTTCCTCAGTATTATCTGTCTAAAACAATCACATGGACTGCCATTGTCTCTAGACTACTTGCCTTCAAAGCTTAGTTATTTCTTGTAGAAGTTTAAGTGTTGCAGGAAGCTGTCAGCAGATCGCATATTTGGGACTATCAAGCTATAGGAAATATTTCTGCACATTAAATGGTGTAGAAGTGACTGCAATTATGTAAGCAACAAAAAGGTATGGAGTGTATGCAGAGAAAACGAAGTACAAATATTCTGTTACTTTTAAATTTGGCTTTTCAAATGTTAGCAAATTTTTAATTTTGAAAAACTTTCCTAGATAAAAAAGTATAGTACTTAACAACTCAATGATACAGAAGTATCTGTTGGGTAAATAAGCATAGAACAGATTTCTGACCTCCACAATATAGTAAATTTGGGTCCACAGTATGAGTCTAGAGTGAAAGTATGAAAAAGATGATTGCAACATTAATTTGAATGAAGCAAATCAAATGAATACCAATAAAATGTCACACCTGGACAGAAGCAGGATGCATGGCTAAAAGAGTACTGGTTGGTGGGGTATCTGCAAAACTGACCCAGTTTTCTTGATGTGGTGGTGGGGAATGGCCAGACCATATGGGATCACCAGTAGCAGATGAGCCTGAAAGCAAAAGAAACAGTTCCCTTTCAAAATATAACAACCTGAGAAAAATTTAAGAAAACTTTAGCTGGACAAAGTCCATGGAAAACTGAAATAAATTGTGGTGATAATCACAAACCAGACTGTAGTAATGTGAAAAAAAATTCAAAGCTATTCTCCAATGCCTTTATGTAGTATTAGTATTCTATACTGAATAATACTTTTAAATATAAACTGTAAGGAAAAAGGAAGGGATTGCTTACTGTCACTGGTATTTATAAATATTAAGAAAAGATCTGGGTTGTGAACATGGGCTATATCAAGAATAATTAAAATGAAACTTCTTCATATTTTTCCCTTCAAAAAGAAAACTGAGAAGAGAAATCAAACATTGTACTGAGAGGCAAAGAAACTAATTCGGTTATTTAAAGTTATCATATGGCATTCCTGCATATCTGTGCTATTTCTATTTTTTTTCCTTCTTAATGTTTTGATTTGTAATTCCAGCAACAGCTCATTTTTCAGCATCAATTTTCTTGATATCTATAATTTAATAACTTAACTCTGTTGCTAATGCAGTGTGACACTTATTCAACAATACTCGAATCTTAAGTCGGTAGAAGTATGTAACATGGTGGTTGAGAGGCTTACCAAAAGCCTTACAGACTTGTTTTTCATAAATGTGTTCTGTTCAGTTAACTTATTTTGATTATATAGCATTTGATGTTCAGTCCTTTAATAACTTAATTATACTGATGTTTAAATATCTATAGGAACTTTTTTTGGCATCTGAGTCACCCAATGCCGGGGGTATAAAAGTCTCAAGCTTCTTCAAAGTTGTGAATCAATAAAAAAAAATCGAGGAAGTCTTGGGAAGGAACAGGACAAAAGAAAATTTTAAAAATTTGGAAGAATCACAAGAGACCGGTCTGTTTCCTACATCAAATAGAAATATCAAACCTCTGGAAGACCAAGGAGCAGTTGTGAAATTGGCTCTCTTGAAGATTTTAAACAGAATGAAAGTTGTGCAGTGCTTTTGTATAACCAAATGCAATATTGAGGTTATGTTAAATTCTCACAAGCACATTTCTACCTCATGCATCCAATACTATAGATGCAAGAAGTAGGTTCATAACTTACTATTGGACTGTCTCATGATACAATCATGAAGCCTACACTGCACATCTGAAGAAAGGAGAAAACATTCCCCACATTATAGTACGTCAGTTCTTCAACTTGGATCCAATTTTATGCCGCAAGAACAATTAAGCTGTTCCTAGGATGGGTGTCCATAAATGAATTACCATGAGAGAATTTTGTATATACAAGTAGTTCTTTCATGGAAGTTAAGAATTATCAACAGATCCAGGTTCATGGAGATTATGGATAGAGAACACGTCATCAATAGTGAATGGTCAAAACCTCCAAAAAAAATTCAAGGTAACGAGACAACTAAAATGTTAAGAAAAAACCTGTTACTGGGACTATTTATACGTAATTCCAGAATTACGCTACATTTATATGTATTAAGATTAAGTGTGATGAAATTACCCTTTAGGCTGGGGACTTGATTAGAGAATATTAAGTCACTTTTTTCAGAAAAAAGAGAGAAAACTACTCAGAAAAACAAACTGTTCAGAAAACTTTCATCTGTTACTCTATCTGCTAGTGTGCACAGTAAATTGTTGGGGTCTACTATACTTTACATACTATATAAGAAAAAATACAGGACATTACTTAGATTTGTTTCTGGAGAGCTTTCTCCCACTTGAAAATGGGGAAAGTCTAACAGGGGAAGATACTAGATTTCTTAGTTTCTTCTAGCTATCATTGTCATTAATAGTTTTAACTATATTAGTAGGCAAAGGGTGCTACAATCCACACCCTAAACATTTAGCTGCGTTTGGGATTACTAGCTGGAACTATTGTTTTAGTTCTCTGGTGTACACACTACTTCATCAGACCCATTCCTTGTATGCCAGTGAGGTAAAGCAGCATTTATCCAACAGTGCTGAGAGTAAAGGAGATGGGGATTTCTCAAGTTGCTCTCTGCCTCCACACTCTTCCTTAGCAGCTAGCCTAATTAACCAAAAAATTAAGTAGGAGCAGCTCAGCTAATGCATCTCAGAAGAATTTCTCTTCATGTTTCTGTGCCTGTGGTAGGCCCCACAGATAGTGAGCCAAATCTTGGTTCAGCTCTTCATCTCACCTCTGAGATGCTTTGAGCACTGGTTACAGCAAGACTGGGGGAATAGGTGGGATCTGAAATTGCTCCCATTCCTGTAGGTTTTGTCAGGTCTGCAGTTGGACAAAGTTCTGAACAGAGGCAGAGCTTAGTCCCCATCCTGAACATGAAGTTCAGCTACAGGGCAGGATTCACCTGCCTAAATAGAAGCAGAATTACAGGAGCAGATTTAAAGATGTATATTACCTGCAAATGCAAAACAAATTAAAAAACATGTATTGCAAATACTATAGTACAGACAGTTTTTACATAAGTTTACCAAAGTTTAATTTAGTTGGTCTGCCAGGGATGCCTACTTTGACTATGATGGATGAGGGGTAGTTGAACTTTCCAAGTTAATCTTACTGGGTATGGAGGTCTGAGAGAACCTGCCACCTCTCCCTCAACTACTGGCTTCCCTCTTGGATCCAGCAGACCTGAAACAAAACTTGCTAAAGTCAATGGAAGGCTTATATGAGTTACGGTTCCTGGATATCTTAAGTTAATGTCTTCCTACTTCTACTGCTCCTGTGTTGTTTACTAACTCTTGCCTGCTTGCTTTGCTTTTGCTGTGCATTGTCAGCCAGTTGTAATGAGAAGACCGTTTCCTTCATAATGAGTTTTTACAAGCTTCAATTTCACACAACAAAACTGGATTCTGTGGTGATTATCAGACTATCACTTGTAGTATTTCTATTCACTTCAGAATAATGGTTCAGCATTTCTATACCATCTGTGCAGGACTATAGCATCAAAGAACTAACCGCAATCATTGCTTTTGCATGGGTAGGCTTGGAAGGATTCTATTTTTATTTTATAAATTTGAACAGGTAGTTGATTTATTCATAAGTGCCAGTATTCTATTTTTATCCTGTCTTTTTTTTTTTTTTTTTTACACTAAACAGGAAATACAAACCCTCACAGATACTGACTTGTATTCTTTTATTTCTGTGTAAGTTTAGCAACTTATTATGGATGAGTTTTTTATGCGAACAGATGGATCAAAGTGATACATATTACAGTCAGCCAGAGGCTGGCTTCATGATACATAATGCAGATGATATTTTTGGTGCTGATAACTAATGAAGAATTAAATATTTAAAACATGATTTTATACAAACACACACATCTGGTTATTCAAAGCTTAGTGACTACCAAAGAGGATAAATTCAGAAATTAAGTCTTACATTTTATTGACTGCCAGATGAAGTTAACAGCAAAAAAAGTGTACAAGTGATCTGAAAATTTTACCTGTGGAAGTGTCTAACAGACAAAGTCCCACTGACTTTCAAGTGGACTAGGCTCCTAAGTGATTTCTGAAAATGGGACTCAGGCTCCTAAGTCACGAAAGTTTTACCCTTCATCATATGCTTTAACTTTTATTCCTTAATTTCAATTAAGACTGAATTCTTCACAGGTTTTTAGGTGAAGAGAAAAATGGACAATTACTCACATTTATCAGATTTTAACGGAAATCTATCCTTCCAAGCCTAGTCATAGTAAATACTTGCCATATACTTCCAAAACTCTGGTTTCACCTGAAACAGTAAACAGTTACATATTCAATCAATTTGAATTGTGGCACTAGAATTCCCTGGGGAAAACCTGGTAGCACCAAATTAATTACTATATCTTTTAAGTAATCTTAAGGTATCAGCCGAATTGTTTTCTTTTTAGCTACAGTAGCCTTTCCAACAATTTTGTTTTGTTCTTCTGGTTGCTTTATCATTTACTATTGTTGGTATATGGATGGGCGGGCTGTGACCAAGTGAATAAAGGTTATTTACTTTTAACTTTTTGAAAATCCCCTCTGTGCCTACACACGTGAGTTGGTGCTCAGTGTTGAATTCACAGAAATTCTACCAAAGCCATGTCCATTTGGGCTTGACAAGTGGCCCTAGTGACATTTGAATGCAGCTCCTAACCACCTCAAATCCTTCTCCTGAACTACTGAGAAGACTCTTGAAGGAAGTTATCAGTAAAGTACTTTCTCTTCACTGACCCACAGTCCTTCAAGGTCCTCTGTGCATGCACACTTGTGGGAGAGTAAAGAGCAACACCTCTTGGAATGGATGGAAGGCCGAGGTCTCAAGTCTCACATCTAACTCTGAGATTAAGTCTAATGCACAGTGCTTAGTAAAAGTGTGAACTGAACTCCATGTGGCTGTGCTATATATTTCTCCTATGGGAATCTGTCTTTAAACAGGTCACTGAAACAGCAGTAGCAGGTGTTTTTTTTTTTATTTAAATGCTTTTTGAGGGGCAAAAACCTATCTAAAGATAGTTTTAATTAAGATATAATGTATCTCAAAGATATCTCATTATGGAATAGGGATTATAAATTCTAATTCTATAGGAGGAGACAATATATTCATGTAATGTTTAATAAAAGTTTTGTAAATGAGTTCCAATAGTTCATGGATTAGGGACCCAATCTTATGGGGTTTCAGGGGCTTATGTATAAATTATTGAGGCTAATCTTTCTATCTACCCAATGGCACTCTGTGCTCAGTCTAGAAGATACCACCAGAGATGCTTAGTTTTGCAGTTCTCAATCTGTGGATTTGTGTCTCAAGAGATAACATGCTTGTTAAGAGCAAAAATGTTTTTAAATAAATAAAATAAATAATTATATAGAGGTGAGAAATAACAGACCTCAGCCCTATTGTCCCTCAGCAAATTTGTGTACACAGAGTCAATCTCCTAACTCTCTCTAAAAGTGCTAAGTTTCAAAAAGTTCAATGAATAGAAGATTGTTGGGGCGGAATAGATATGGACAAGGAGAAGTTTGGAGATAAATTTGAGAAGGGAGGGACAGGCAGTAGAAACAAAAGTGAAACTGTTTGAGCAGCATATTCCAGAAGTCTTGAGGTCTTTCTGAGTGTAGCCTTCATTGATTTGAGATCTACCACAGCATTCTCTCACTAGAAGGGAAAACCTATAATGGCAGCAGGCCGTAGAAGAGACCCAGTTTGGGAATAATTTAATGAAGTTCCTCTACCTGTGGGTAAGACGTAAAATGTAAACAGTGTGACAAAGAAATGCAAGGCCTGGTTGCCTGAATGAAACTGCAGAAAAACCTGAGAGTCTCTGGATTAAGTTTAGAAGTGTGAGCAACAAGGGTGATGTCGTGGTGGGAGTCTGCTATAGGACCACCAGACCAGGAGGATGAGGTGGACAAGGCTTTCTTCTGGCAACTAGAAGAAGTTACTAGATCGCAGGCCCTGGTTCTCATGGGAGACTTTAATCACTCTGATATCTGCTGGGAGAACAATACAGCGGTGCACAGACAATCCAGGAAGTTTTTGGAAAGTGCAGGGGACAACTTCATGGTGCAAGTGCTGGAGGAACCAACTAGGGGCAGAGCTCTTCTTGACCTGCTGCTCACAAACCGGGAAGAATTAGTAGGGGAAGCAAAAGTGGATTGGACCTGGGAGGCAGTGACCATGAGATGGTTGATTTCAGGATCCTGACACAAGGAAGAAAGGAGAGCAGCAGAATAGAGACCCTGGACTTCAGAAAAGCAAATTTTGACTCAGGGAACTGATGTGCAGGATCCCCTGGGAGAATAACATGAGCAGGAAAGGAGTCCAGGAGAGTTGGCTGTATTTAAAAAATCCTTATTGAGGTTGCAGGAACAAACCATCCCAATGGGTAGAAAGAACAGTAAATATGGCAGGCGACTAGTTTGGCTTAACATTGAAATTCTTGCTGATCTTAAACACAAAAAAGAAGCTTACAAGAAGTGGAAGACTGGACCAATGACATGGGAAGAGTATAAAAATATTGCTCAGGCATGCAGGACTGAAATCAGGAAGGCCAAATCACACTTGGAGTTGCAGCTAGCAAGAGATGTTAAGAGTAACAAAAAGGGTTTCTTCAGGTATGTTAGCAACAAGAAGAAAGTCAAGGAAAGTGTGGGCCCCTTACTGAATGGGGGAGGCAACCTAGTGACAGAGGATGTGGAAAAAGCTAATGTACTCAATGTTTTTTTGGCCTCTGTCTTCACAAACAAGGTCAGCTCCCAGACTGCTGCACTGGGCAGCACAGTATGGGGAGGAGGTGACCAGCACTCTGTGAAGAAAGAAGTGGTTTAGGACTATTTAGAAACACTGGACAAGTCCATGGGGCTGGATGCCCTGCATCCAAGGGTGCTAAAGGAGTTGGCGGATGTGACTGCAGAACCATTGGCCATTATCTTTGAAAACTCGTGGCGATCAGGGGAGGTCCCGGATGACTGCAAAAAGGCTAATGTAGTGCCCATCTTTAAAAAAGGGAAGGAGGAGGATCCAGGGAACTACAGGCAAGTCAGTCTCACCTCAGTCCCTGGAAAAATTAAGGAGCAGGTCCTCAAGGAATCAATTCTGAAGCACTTAGAGGAGAGGAAAGTGATCAGGAACAGCCAGCATGGATTCACCAAGGGCAAGTCATGCCTGACTAACCTAACTGCCTTCTATGAGGAGATAACTGGGTCTGTGGATGAGGGGAAAGCAGTGGATATGTTATTCCTTGACTTTAGCAAAGCTTTTGATATGGTCTCCCACAGTATTCTTGCCAGCAAGTTAAAGAGGTATGGGCTGGATGAATGGACTATAAGATGGATAGAAAGTTGGCTAGATCGTTGGGCTCAACGGGTAGTGATCAATGGCTCCATGTCTGGTTGGCATCTGGTTTCAAGCGGGAGTGCCCCAACGGTTGGTCATGGGGCCGATTTTGTTCAATATCTTCATCCTCCAGATCATTAATGGCGTGGACTGCACTCTCAGCAAGTTTGCAGATGACACTAAACTGGGAGGAGTGGTAGATATGCTGGAGGGGAGGGATAGGATACAGACAAATTAGAGGATTGGGCCAAAAGAAACCTGATGAGGTTCAACAAGGACAAGTGCAGAGTCCTGCACTTAGGACAGAAGAATCCCATTCACTGTTACAGACTAGGGACCAAATCGCTAGGCAGCAGTTCTGCAGAAAAGGATCTAGGGGTTACAGTGGACGAGAAGCTGGATGAGAGTCAACAGTGTGCCCTTGTTGCAAAGAAGGCTAACGACACTTTGGGCTGTATAAGTAGGGGCATTGTCAACAGATCGAGGGAGGTGATCACTCCCCTCTATTCGACATTGGTGAGGCCTCATCTGGAGTAGTGTGTCCAGTTTTGGGCCCCACACTACAAGGAGGATGTGGAAAAACTGGAAAGAGTCCAGCGGAGGGCAACAAAAATGATTAGGGGGCTGGAGCACATGACTTATGAGGAGAGGCTGAGGGAACTGGGATTGTTTAGCCTGCAGAAGAGAAGAATGAGGGGGGATTTGATAGCTGCTTTAAACTACCTGAAAGGGGGTTCCAAAGAGTATGGATCTAGACTGTTCTCAGTGGTGGCAGATGACAGAACAAGGAGTAATGGTCTCAAGTTGCAGTGGGGGAGGTTTAGGTTGGATATTAGGAAAAACTTTTTCATAGGAGGGTGGTGAAGCACTGGAATGGGTTACCTAGGGAGGTGGTGGAATCTCCTTCCTTAGAGGTTTTTAAGGTCAGGCTTGACAAAGCCCTGGCTGGGATAATTTAGTTGGGGATTGGTCCTGCGGGGGGTTGGACTAGATGACCTCCTGAGGTCCCTTCCAATCCTGATATTCTATGATTCTATCAATGAAACAACATCACGAAAAGTGTGCCTTCTCAGGAGGAAGCTGCATTGAAGATGATGAAAGGAACATGTCTGAACATGCAGGATCTTCAGGATAGTAAACATTTTTATTTCATACTTTTCTTAAGGAATGCCTTTCTTCCTTCTGGAAGATTCTTGAATTCTCATGTTTGAGCAAAATATATTTTGTTACTTTATGGTATTATCATTTTAGATGCAGTTGTGATAAAAAAATAGCGGAAATAGGCAGCTCTTCCTTTTACAATTTCACCTTTAAAGTAGTACTGATTGTCAGTGAATGCAATGACTAATACTAAATGAGCAATATGGTAATAATTAAATAACTGCATTGACTTATTTTGTTTAGGAGAATTCATCCTCAACATACAGGATTCTGAAGACTATCCACCCTCAAGATCACCATCATTTTCTGTAGTTTCCATTATTCATTTTCTGATATAGCTGTAAAACTAATCTGAAAAGTTTCCAAAATAAATCACTTTAAAAATGTGTAGTGTGTACCTTCTAAAAATGAAACCTACATCTACCTCTGAGTTGTGAAGAATATGTATTCAGGTTATAACAACCAGAAAGAATGCACTTTTATGGAGAAATACATGATTAAACACAGTCTTCTGGACTAGTGATTTAAATCAATCTGATTTAAATCAAATCCACCGAGCAGTAGTTTCTGTGGAATGGGCTTTACCCTATTACCCCATATGCCACATTGATGAAGCTCCCAAGGAAACTGTTTTGTTAAAGGTTCCATTTCTAGCCCTATTATATTATGAAGTAACAGACCTTAAAATGGTGTCACTTGATTAATATCTTATTCTGCCACACAACTTCAACCATCACTTGATTTCTGAAAAGCTTTTAGCAGCCAGCTTTCTAGCTGCTGAATCTGGAGTTTAAACTGCCATGCAAAAGGAAAAAAAAGTTTGTGCTTTTTTTCTCTTGATTAGGTATAAAGGCATATTTTTATTTATTTATTTAGTGGCAGGAGTAGAGAACCTGTTTCCTTTTCGTAAGAAATTCAAGCATCATTTTGGTTTTTTCCTGGGAAACTCTGGAGAACTGGAGTAGTAATATGTTTGTGACAGATCAATAACTGAAGCTTAGTTTGAGAGGGGAAGCAATTTTTATTCTGATTATTTAAAACCATTTTGTTAGAATCTATTAATTCAAATTCCTGAGAAACACTTAGGAGAACAGACTTTTGTTAGAATAAACTCTACCACTTAATTGGGGTGGGAATCCACATGGGCCTCCAAGAACTATTCCAGCAAAATCAAGCCACGACAAGACTTTACATTCCTGAATTTAAGGTTAAAAAAAAGAAAAGCTTGCACACACCTTTCAGATCTTTTTATATCTTAAACAAAAAGACAAATCCAAGATCCTCTAAGACTATACAAAAACTTTAGCTTCTAGCAAACTACAAGATCACACTAAAATGGTGTCCTAACTGAAGTACCAGACAGCAAGATGATAATCAGAATATGACTGTAAGATCCAATCTCTCACTCTGCCTAGGCAATAGTAACAGTTCTGTCTTCAGAAAGGTGTGAACCACAGTTTCCAAATAGTATGAGGCATGCAATTCAAACCCTGACAGTAAAAGGAATATTGGACCTTAAAATTATCACTGGCCCCTTGATCTAGTAATCCAATTTTGGCACTGGTCCTAAAAAGCATATAGACAATATCAAATCTGAGATCAGTATAGTTTTTATTCCCTGATGGGTGACAACACACCCATGAATTAAAGAGTTTGTTTTTCAATGCACTCGCAGGTGACAATATATTTAAAACAAAGAATTCATACACTTTGGTTACTGGCATCCAACTAGTGCAAGCTTACTAGCACCAAGAAAGAGTTAATCTACCATATTTTGGCTAAAAGCCTTTCAGCTCTCCAAACTCTAGCAATATTCTGTACTTTATAAAAGGTTTGGTAAGAATCATTTCCATACATCACCACCCAGATGCTAGTTGGGTCTACGCTCTGACTTGGCCGTCAACACACAGAATAATTAAATGATCAAAGGAGCATGAAGCTTGGCTAAGGCATTCCTTTAGAAACTGGAAGAGACAAATGGAAGATTAATACCAGCAGAAAAGATAGTTCTGGGATTAAGGCACTGGCCTAGGATATGGAGACCAGGGTTCAAGTCCCTGCCCTACTTTACTTCCTGAATGATCTTGGGGAAGACAGTCTCTGGTTCTCAGCTCCCCATCTGAAAAACGGAGGTAATAGCCTTTCCATGCCTCAGAGGGGTATTGTAATGATGAATGTACTAAAGACTGTATTGTGCTCAGATACTATAGTAACAGGAGGCCAGATGGGTAACTAGAAGAGATGATGATTTTTTCTTGGCTGAATTAAGTTCAATATTCTTAAACATTGAGGGGTTCAATGTAGATCCTGAGGAGAAGGTAGTATGGGGACACAGGCAATGACTTGTTCCTTGCAAAAAGGTAACACTAATAATTAGTCCTAAATATCAAGATAATCCTCTTTAAATCCTAGAGTTTGATACACTGGACTCATAGCTACAGAGACCTGGACCACCTGTCTGGATTACAAATGAAAATATTGTGGTCTCAGTTTTAAACCCTCTTGGACGTTTTGGAACATAACAGAAAAGTGACTCAATTTGACATCGTTAGCTGATTATTCAAGAGAGACTCAAGACTGGAACAGGAAGGGAATCTCCAAGGTTAGGACTAAGGTTTACTGGCAGAGCTGGATTTGGAATTTTGCAGAGCATGGCCAACACCATCATTCTAGACTGTACTATTAGACCCTCACTTAAATAAGAGTACGATCACCACTTCTCTCTCACACACCCCCCTTGTGTGTGTAAAGCACAGCTATGATTCATGCCAAGGCACAAGCTGGGTCAAGAAAAGTCTTTCCACTCTGAATCAGGATGGACATGGTTTGCCCTGAGCTACAACAGAATATTAAAACCTATTCTAGCTAGAAACTAGAGATAGGAGATAGCATTTGCAATACAGATAATCTCGCTGCAATGAACAATTTTGAATATGATAAATAGTGTTTCAGTGTAGGAAATATCTGGAGGAAGTGACAAAAGAATTTAAGAGGATTGAGTTTTTGGTCTAATTCTGACAGCTTTTTAGAGTCAGTAAGTTAATTCACTGAATAGGCATCACCCAAATATTTTTGCCAGAACTGACTGATTAATGTGGAATTCTGCAGCAAACTACTGTAGTTATGAAAAATTGATAAAGAGCAAGTTACTGACAAATGCCTGGAGTCCACTGGCTTTGAATACCGCAAGACAACCACCAGAAATAGCTCATCTGCATTTGAGCCTGTAAGAATCTAAGTTCTTAAGTATGCTACTATATGCAGGGGTAAAGAGGGAAGACAATTTATCCATTAAAAATTGCAAATTAAACTAGGGCTTTTAAAACAGTTTGATTAAACCTATTCTGTGATACTCAATAAATCTACGGCATGTGCACAATGAAGAAACTGTATTATCTTTATGTCAGATAATGTATAAGCATGCCTAATTACTACGGCATGATGCTTGTTGGGACAACATCACTGGCACAACCCTCTGCATATGATCTAAGCCAGGGTCCCCAACGTGGTGCCCGCGGGTGCCCTGGCGCCCGTGGGGGCATCTAAATGCACCTGCGTCCTGGCCAGCGGTTGAGCATCTGCCGAAATGCCGCCGGCGACGCCTCTGGATGACGCCGCTTGCCGCTGACAAGCGGCGTCATCAAGAGGCGGATGCTCGACTGCCGCCATAGTCCTTCATCTGGCGCCCGCCAGACAAAAAGGTTGGGGACCACTGATCTAGGCTTTCTATATGTCCCTGAATATAAAAACAAAATTTTAGTCTTTTCTTAGGACTTGACAGCTCAAGAAAATACCTTCAACCAATTCTCACATAAGAAGTTCCCTAGTCCTCAAAGTATGGTTGTGACTACAATAAAAGATGCACTGAAAAATAGTGGGCCAATTATAAATACTAATCATAAGTATTTAAATTAAATAAAAAAAATCCAAATGCTAATTTAAAATATAATATATTCTAACAAGAAATAATACTAAAAGCAGAAATGTAACCTGAATTAGGATTTACTTAGAAGTAGAAAACCTAGGAACAGTAGGGGGAGGAGAAAAAAATGGAACTTGTAGAAACACTGGGATCAGACAAGATATTTCTTTACTATTCAAAAACAAACAATTAACACAGGCCTACTGGATGTACCAGCACACAGAGTATCAAACTATTAGTCCACCATAACATAACTCAAACCACAAGACCCTAAGAATGTGGATCTTAAATATACACAGAAGTTCTAGAGAAAGTAAAAGTATGAGAAGTGTATCAGTTTTGAAAAAAAAAATCTGACAAGTTCACTAACCTACTCTAAGAAAGAAAAGCATAGTTCAAAACATATAGTATAGTAGTGTTATTGCTTTCCCCTCAAGCTGCATTTTTACACAGTGTTAGGGACGATTACTGCTAGTTTCAGGAACATTACTCCTGGGGGAATTCTCCGCCACTGGACACATGCAGAATTCATGTCCCCAGATGTTTTTTTTCCCCTCTGCAGAATATAGTTCTGCTGGAAAGGTGCTGCAATTACACCTTTTGCCCACCAGGGGCTGCTGTGGTGCCAGAAAAGAAGGCAACCAGCAGACAGAGGGAGGACAGGAGGCTGTGTTCCTCACAATGGGGACAGGTGAGGAGGCACGGGACAGTCAGAACAGGGCACACAGGACTGCTGGGTGGGGGTGTCACAGACTGGGGTTCAGAAGGCCAATGGGGGTGACAGACTGAGGCCTGGGCTCAGGAGCTAGTGACAGCATTGAGGCAGGGGCTGAATAGGAGGGGAGCTGCAGGGCCACATGGGTATTGGGGGGTGCAAGACCACATGGGGATTGGAGGCAGATGTACCTGACTGAATGGGAGAGGCTAGGGGTCAGCCAAGGTCCGCACTGGGGAGGTTCCCCAACTCCCTAATAATACTCCTCCCCCAAATTCCTGTTTCATACTTGTCCCACCCACACCCAACAACCCTACAGTTTCACTTCCAGGCTCCTTCCCTCTCAGTCATCTCCTCTGTTACCCGTCTCCCCCCAAGCCTTTGCACTGCTTTTGCGGGGTGCAGGAAATAAATTTCTGTATTGTAGTTTAAATGAATTACTCAAAGTTCTACCTAGTAAGGAATCTATTTGTCAAAAAAACCCCCACAAAACCTTGAATCTGTTTTTATTTTTTTGGTCTGTATTGTTTACAGACATTCTTGCTGACAGGTATTTTGAAATAAATTAACAAAGTAATTGAAACTGGGATTATTATATTGTTTTATTTTGACAAATAAAATATGCAGAATTTTAAAATATTATTTGCAAAATTTAATTTTTTGGTACAGAATTCCCCCAGGAGTAGAACATGTCAGTTTTATACTGCTATAAACAATTCCACTAGGGACACATGCAACGGTTCCATCCTCTCCCTCCTGCCACATTTTTTGGCATTTTCCACATCAGACTTATGCGATGAACATGCCACAGCCGTGCTGCAGATTATGCAGTTTTGGCAGGCACCAGTTTAACAGAGTGAACTGCAATTGAGCTGCGATTGTTAATTGTGTAGATAGATACTTCATATTCCTGTCCTTTTTCTGCTACTTATTCTGTCCATGCTGAAAATGTAAATCTAAGCTGACCTAAACTTTAAGCTTTTTTTTAAAAATCCCACAATGTCAGGCAACACTTGAAGGAGAACATAAGACATTTATACCTGGCTGTGCTTCACTAAATGGAGCCCAAAAAGGCCCAGGTCCAGCAAGAGGTCGGTCATTATTCCCTCCGCTGGGATGGCGGTTGTGCTTCCTCCATGTATGTGGAGAAGTTGGTGGGGATTGCTGTGGTGAAACAACTGGAGATGTGGACTCCTAATAAAACAAAGGAACTTTTAAAAATTCTTGTACTATATCACTAAAATCATAAAAACCTATCTAAAAACCATTATTTCTAAAAACAACTGTTCAGCAGATTTAAGATGTTCCTTTTTTAGAACAGGGAAGATTTTAATATTTATAACAGTGACAGAACAGCAGGAGTGAGGCACAGTATAATTGACACCGGATATATTTTCCTGCCACCCAGAAGTGCAAATCCATCATGATCTGGACCCACAGCATTCTCGAGGGACAACAATGAGGCCAAATTACATGGGTTTTGCAAATACATGAATATAAAAGACTAGGCGATCATAAAGCTCTTTCACTTGTGACAGAAGCTGCATTTGAACCCAGGTCTCAAAAGATGAAAGGTTACTAACTGCATAACCCACTATTCCACCTAGCCCATACCAAATGGATTATCAATGGATCAAGCAGTTATCCCCATTCAAAAGCAAGTTAGAGGGAAACATTGTTTTAAATTAGTAGGCTGATATTTAACTTATTGAAATAATTACATCTGAATGTTTTTAAACAAAAAGAAAAAGTGTGGCTCCATCTAGAACACAGCTCACTATTGATCACACCCATATAGTGGCTATGGCATCAGAATGCTTGTGAAGGAAAGTTTTATCCTGCCCAGAACACAAGTGTGTTCAGTGGGAACTGAGCTGTGAACAAGGACAGGAATAGAGGATCACATGTGTAACCCCATGTGAAGTCAGGTCTTCTAAACAGATATTGTCAAGTTGCTCCCTTTCACCAAAAAGTAGCATGCAGAAAATTGAAAAGCATGCTCTCTACAGCTCTGTCTTTCCATTAAACAAATCTCAGACTCTAACCAATCTAGAAGGCCTTTGTTAATGAATCCAAAGGAGCCTTGTATACAAATAGTGTCACCTGTACTTATGACTACAGTAGTTTAAAACAGCACATAACCTGTTGCAGGAAACAGTATGCTACAGAAGTTATTTACTCCCTGATATCTTGAAAAACAGCATAGAAAAAACTGGAAATGCCCCTTTAAATCATTCTTCAAGAAATGAAGATTTTTGTTAATATGGAAACACCATTTTTAATTAACTAGCCCATACAGCTACAGACGAGGTCCAACCTCCCATGTAGCCAGTTTAAAGGTGAGCTGGCAAACAAAAGTGTGCTATTCACTATTCCTTTTTGATCTATAAACATAATCAACATTATAATGACATCAAAGAAAGGTGAATCAGGTCTCCCAGAGAGCAAAAAGCTCAAAAAACATCAGTACCTGATTTCAGTATAAGACATCTGCACACTTTGAGGCACTTTATATATTAAATGGGCAATAAAAGTCACAAGTTTTCTTTTACTCTGCAGTTCACCATTAAGGCAGCAAGATTAACGTAGATTAGATATATAAACTACCTTTCCAAGAACTCTAAGAATGTACTTAATGGTATACTAAAGCAGATGGGGTCAGCTTCATAAAGAAAAACATCCAAGAAAATTTTACGCAGAAATTCAAACAGGACAAGCATTTAAGAAATAGTTTATCAACTACTGTTAACCTGATGTTTGGTAGCCCAGCTTCAAGACTGAATGTCTAGACTAGACTGAGCTCTATTGTATGTGGGTGAATTATTAGACTATCCTAGTCTCAGACACTACCTTTTTCATTTTGCCAAAAATTCATAAACCAGTATGCTATGAGAGTTTAATACTCTACAGTTATACAATTGATGGTGTAAGAATCCCAGACACTTCCCATTCCTCAACACAGGTTTCAATCTACATGTGATAATTTCACAACAGATTCTAAAACAAAACCTTTAGGGCCATGATTCATTAATTTCTAAGCTGCTTCTTACAAACGGTCTTCTATTCCCTTTTCCTTTGGCTTCCATGCCCACTGGGTTACAGATAGGCCCAGTGTATTCTGCAGTTATGTTCGTGGTTGCAAGAGTGGCCTGCTATTTAATATCTCAGTTTTATCTTCACTATGAGTTTAAAAAACAAAAACAAAAAAAACAAAAAAACCTTCCAAAGAAACATGGAAGAAAGGATAGTCAATGGGAATTTACAGAGATAGTGTACTTAGAAAACTCCAGTTCAGATACTGGAAAGCGAGCTTCCTTCTATACAATGAAATTTTGTTGTTTTTTGTATTTTTTTTTTAAGTTAAGTTCAGAAGGAGGCCTGTGGTGGTAAATCTCTGAAGGACCATCTTCAGCATAACCTCAAATTATGAAAATTTTCAGCAAAAAAATGATTCAGTTACAGGTGAAAAACAGTTGAGAACAATTTCTCTAGTCACTAGGGCCTTATCCACCTTGTGTGGGCTTCTTGGCCTGATGGGTAACAGATGGGTATGTACAGTAGGCTCTTTTCCTAGTTGGATAATTGGGGCAAGGACTACCTCCCTTTTGGGCTTCCTTCCCCACTCCTCCAAAATCCCACAAATGACAGAATTCTTATAAGGGTTGGTCCTTCCCAGAGAAGAACTTGTGGACATCTTGAGATCTAAACTATGGAACCTCCCTCATCATCTAAGGTCTAGGTAGGATGGATAAAAACAGATGAATTTAAAAAAATCAGATCAATTTAAATTTGATTTTTTTTAAATTTATATTAAGTCAATTTTTCTTTTTAAAAATAAACCTGTTAATTAAACTTGAAATTATGACAAAAAGCAGCAACTGTGGTTCAAGATGTGTCCTCATCTGGGTTCTCCACTTCAGGTGCACATGCGCCCCATGCACCTGTGATCGAAGATTTTCATTAGTAGTATCCATTTGTCCTGCGCATGTACTGCTGATATCCTCATACCCCACACTAAGGCTATATGAGGCTACATGGGCAAACTGCCTTCAGTTCCTTTTCCAACGCTGAGCCTCAGAAGGAAGCCTGGAAGCAGAGAGGAAGGAGGGCAGGTAGTGGAGCACCCATAGGGGAACATCTCAAAAAAACAGTTACTGCACAGGGTGAATAATCTCTTCTCAGGTGACTCTCATGCAGTACCTCCCTAAGGAGGAGGAAGCTTCAGAATTGAGTTCAGAACAGAGAAAAGAAGGAGAAAGTAAATAAGGAAGCATTGAGAAGGAACATAGCCTTACTGCTGGGCACGATTATCAGCAGCACATGCGTGGGCCAAACAGACACTGATAATAAAAATCTCCAATCAAAGGTGGGGTGCATGGGGCACATGCACACCTGAAGTGGAGCATCCATAGGGACACTACTCAAACAAGAACCTACATTAAGACCTAAACTTATACATTATTAAAATAAAATAAAAATATGCTGTATCAGTTAATTAAATGGTGCTGCCTTTTTAATCTCACAGAATTTTGGGGGGAATGTAACTTCTCAGGTCTCCTCAAGCTTTATAAATATGTCAAGCTCATGTACTGCACTGCAGTATCTTATTATTTTCAGTCTGTATACTTTTCCAAAAATATGTACTTTTAGTTTCTTCTGTAGAAAAACTTTTGGTTTTGGTTTAGCTGGAAGTGCAGAGTATTTTCTACATGTGGATTACTTCATTCAAAGCTGAGAAGCCAACAAGGAGTTAAAAAAGCGAGAAAACTTGTTTTCCTGGGAAAGGATGAGATCTAATTCTAAAAACCTGAAGGAATGAGGCCAGATTGTCAAAGGTATTTAGGGTCTTAAAGATGCAAATAGGTGCTTAATTATGATTTTCAAAAGCACCTATCCTGCTTAGGTTCCTACTCCCATAGATTTCAACTGGAGTTAGGCACCTAACCTGCTTTGGAACTTTTGAAAATCCTACTAAGCACCCAAATGCTTTTGAAAATCTAGCCCAAGGTAACCAGAAACAAACAGTCAATTCACTAACTAAGATTTTCTTTGTTTAATAAATCAGTTCTGAAGGCAAATTTGTTTTGATAAAACGGTTTTACTTATGCATCCAGAATGTTTAAGGTAATTTTATTTAACTAATAAATAGGGCTCTCAAACAATTACATAAATAATTGCAATTAATCGCAGTTTTAAGCGCACTGAAATAACAGAATACCAATTTAAAATTATAAATATTTTTCAATTTTTTTCCCTACATTTTCAAATATGTTTATTTCAATTACCACACAACACAAGGTGCACAGTGCTCACTTTATATTAGTTTTGATTACAAATATTTGTACTGTAAAAAAGATATTTTTCAATTCACTTCATGCAAGTATTGTAGTGAAATCTCTATCCTGAAAGTGCAACTTATTTAAAACAAAAAATCTACATGTATAGCTACTCAAAAAACAAAATACTTAAAACTTTAGGGCCTACAAGTCCACTCAGACCTACTTTTTGTTCAGCCAATTGCTAAAACTGTTCTCAACCTGGGGTACGCCTATCCCTGAGGGAATGCAGACGTCTTCCAGGGGGTACATCTAGATATTTGCCTACTTTTACAACAGACTACATAAAAAGCACTAGCAAAGACAGCACAAACTAAGATTTCATACAATTGTCTGTTACAGCTGTCCCCTGCTGGATTCCTTTTCCCCCTCCTCCTCTCTGTTTGTGCTAAGTGGCCGCCCCCCCCGGCCATTGAACTGACCAAAGTCACAGCCTGGCCCTGCTCATGGGGATGGCTTGTGCAGACTGACTGGAGTCATTGCTCTGCTCAGGGAGGGAGGCTTCTTGCTCCTTTGTCTAGCTTCTTTGTTCAGACCCGGCTCGGTGTAGGGTGCTCTGCCCAGGAATGCAAGACCTAAAGTGGCCAAATAGCTGAGTGTATGAGACATACCTGTGGCTCAAAAACTTGCCCAGGCATGTTCTGTGCTCACCTGCAGCATTCTCTCCTCCCCTGTAACAAGGGGAACCAATCAAAGTTACTGGCGGGAAACTGCCTGAGTTTGCCTTTAAAACCAGACATTTTCTGATCAGACCCCCGGAGAGGTTCCTGCATTGCCACCTGGTCTGATCAGCTAGGGGTCTTTGGGGGGCCCTCTCCCCACTCTCGTTTGTTTTTGAGCGTACCCCCGTTTTTAAACTCCCCTCCCACGAGCAACAAATTTTGCCTGGAGATCTCCTGATTATTGTAAGCGAATCGAGTCCTCTCTGCGTCCTCTGATGCTAAAACTGCTGTTCCTGTTGCTGCTTTGGGGATTGGTAAGAAAAAACTCTTGCACACTCCCCTTGTTCTAACTTCTGGCTTTCTTTCCCCAGCAGGCAGACCCAAGTTAACTCCGTGGTCTGTGTTCTGTAACTGCTCTGCTTCTAGCTCCGCAGCGCCTTTGCTGCTAGAAATAAACCTGTGCCGCTGCTAAGCTGTGCCTCCCTGGACTCTATCCTGGGCAGCCTACTTGCAGTCGTCCCACTGCTGCAGCCACCACCTTAAACCACCCCCTTGGAGCTGTATCCTGGGCACACACCACTCTGCCCTCTGGAACTACCCCTAGTATAAGGTGCACCCATTAGGTTAGGTTTAGCCTTTAGTCTAGATAAATTGTAATTTCATTTTGCATAGCTGTGGTTAAGTTAGGTTTAGAAAATTGTTTGCATTGTACTCTGTAAGTTAGGCTTAGAGAATTGTTGTATTGTGTTTTGTTACTTGCTAATTTGTGTAGTCTTGGTTAAGTTAGATCATAGATAAAGACCTTGCTGTGTTCTGTATAATTGTGTTTCCCCCGTTCTCCCCGTGCCCCACCCCCCGGCTTCCCCAGTCATTTGCTGCTTAAACTTACAGCCTGACTTGTTGCAGTCTCTCTCTTTGCTGCTTCAACTTGCAGCCTGTCTGTTTTCTGTGTCTCCCTGAGTTTAAATCTCCCTCCGCAGTGCCTCTGCCTTTGGTCTCCGCTTCACCACGTGCTTCTCTTCCCCATCTCTCTCTCTCTCTTTTAATCCCTTTCCCCACGGGTTCACCCCGCTCCTACTGCTGCCAAACCTCAATTGTATTGCTAAAATCTAGCATAAAACCCCATTGGTTACCCTTTTTCTCTGGTTATTTAACACATTTTACCCTTAACTGTTAGTTGGTTATATGCTGCTGTGACACACCCTTTACATAAAAATTGTTAGCTACCTGTTACATTTATATTTCAGTGTTAATTGGTTACCAACTGTATTGTATCCCACTATTGAAACCCCCTGTACTATTTACTAAAAGAAACCCCTCCCCAATTGTCTACCTTAAACCCCATACCCCTCACTATTGAATTTTCCCTGTTTTTGCATTTTTCTTAATAAAGCTTATTTTGCACCCCACCAGTGCAGTAGTTGTCCCCCAAGATCCCCTACCTGCTGGCAGGGTCAACAATGACTTGTTTATACTGCTCTATGTACTATATACTGAAACGCAAGTATAATATTTATATTCCAATTGATTTATTTTATAATTATATGGAAAAGAGAGAAAGTGAGAATTTTTTGTTAGTAATAGTGTGCTGTAACACCTTTGTATTTTTATGTCTGATTTTGTAAGCAAGTATTTTTTAAGTGAGGTGAAACTTGGGGGTACATTAGACAAATCAGACTCCTGAAAGGGGTACAGAAGTCTGGAAAGGTTGAGAGCCACTGTGCTATGACAAACAAGTTTGTTTACATTTACTGGTGATAATGTTTGCTGCCTGCTTCTTATTTACAATGTCAACTGAAAGAACAGCTGGGTTCTGCTTGATAACGATCCAAAGCAGTGCACCTTCATTTGCATTATCTGAGTCAGATGCCATCCACAGAAGGTGGATTTTCTTTTTTGGTGGTTCATATTCTGTAGTTTCCACATCAGAGTGTGGCTCTTTTAAGTCTTTGACAGCACGTTTTTCATGCATTGTCCCTCTCAGATTTTGGATGGCACTTCAGTTTCTTAAACCTTGGATCGAGTGCTGTAGCAATTTTTAGAAATCTCATATTGGTACCTCCCTTGCGTTTCGTCATATCTGCAGTGAAAGAGTTCTTAAAGCTAACAACATATGCTTGGTCTTCATCTGAGACTGCCATAACACGAAATACATGGTAGAATCTGGGTAAAAGCACAGAGCAGGAGACATACAATTCTCCCCCAAGGAGTTCAGTCACAAATTTAATTAACACTTTTTTTTTTTTAAATTAGCTTCATCAGCATGGAATCATGTCCTCTGGAATGCTGGTCAAAGCATGAAGGGGCATACAAATGTTTAGCATATCCAGTATGTAAAATACCTTGCAATGCCTACTACAACAGTGTCGTGCGAACGCCTGTTCTCACTTTCAGGTGACATTGTAAATAAGTGGGCAGCATTATCTCCTGTAAATGTAAACAAATTTATTTATCTTAGCTGAACAAAAAGTAGAACTGAGTGGACTTGTAGGCGCTAATATTTTACATTGTTTTGGATTTGAGTGCAGTTATGTAAAAAAATTTCTACATTTGTAAGTTGCACTTTCACGATAAAGAGACTGCACTACAGTATTTGTACTGAGGTGAATTGGAAAATACTATTTTTTACAGCGCAAATATTTGTAATCACAAATAATATAAAGTGAGCACTGTACACTTTGTATTTTGTGTTGTAACTGAAATCAATATATTTGAAAATGTGGAAAACATCCAAAAATATTTAGAATACCAATTTAAATTGGTACACTATTATTGTTTAACAGTGCAATTAAAACTGCGATTAATCGCGCCTTTTTAATCTAATTTGTTGTGTGTTAATTGCTTGAGTTAACTGCAATTGACAGCCCTACTAATAAACAATTTTAAAATGCTTTCATACTTTTAATTAAATTCCAAATGTCCATCTGCATACAGTTTGACACAAATCAAATAAAATCATCTAGTAAATAAAGCATGGCATTCACCATATTAAAATATTTAAAAAGTAAAAATCTAAATAAAAGTACACTAAGCTACATAAGCAGCAAAGAGTCCTGTGGAACCTTGTAGACTAACAGACGTATTGGAGCATGAGCTTTCATAGGTGAATACCCACTTCGTCATGCATCCAACGAAATAGGTATTCACCCACAAAAGCTCATGCTCCAATACGTCTGTTAGTCTACAAGGTGCCACAGGACTCTCTGCTGCTTTTACAGATCCAGACTAACATGGCTACCCCTCTGATACTTGACTAAGCTACATAATTGCTTAAATAAATGTGTATCAATAAATCCAAACAGCTAACAAGCATTATTCAATTTAGCACCCAGGGCTGGCTGCAAATCAACGTGCTTCCATTGTTATTACCAACCAAATGAGAATGAACTAGGGATGTAAAATATGAAATGGTAAACTGGTAAGTATTAGTCCTACCGTTAACCCACCCTAACCATTAACCCCCTGCACGCGGGTCTCGAACTGGTTCTCCTGCAGCAGAGACCGACCCCAACCCCAGCCCCACACCGGCCAGCTGACCCCGCCCCTTTATCCGGGATTGGTAAATCTGATCAATCCACCTCTAGGCAGTCACAACAGAGGTAGGGTATTGCCAGGCCCGTAGGTGTTCCACTGGCGGCCCAGCGCCTCCTGCAGATCAGCTTTTCCACGGCATGCAGGAGGCGCTGGGGAGGAGAAGGGAGGAGCGAGGCAAGGGCGCGCTTGGGGGAGGTGACTGAATGGGGCAGGAAGAGGTGATGCAGGGGAAAGCAAGGCCTTGGGGAAAGGTGTAGAGTGGGGGCAGGGCCTGGGGCAGAGCAACCCCCGCACATTAGAAAGTCAGTGCCTATGGCCAGACCTTCAGAGTAGACTTGACAATCTTTCATTAAAGCTATTAGAAAAGATTTTTTTTGTTTGTTTGTTTTTTTTTTGCAATTAGTTTTTATTGAAATACCAAGTAGTTTTGACCAGGTCCATTAATTAGCAAAGCCATTGTTAGTCTCCAAAATCCAAGTAGGTGTTCCTTCATTTCCTGAAAGGCCCTGCTATGATCTGATTATGAAGCAAAAACACCAGAGTTATCTACAGAATGCTCCGAAGTTTCATGAAGCTCCCCAGTCACCTATCCCTCCCCTTCCTCCTCTAAAATATCAACTCAGGCAGGGTAGCTTCCAGCAGATTGGGAGTCTGTACTGTCTTTCTGGACGTTGGAGACAAATTAAGTGACTCAACATGTCCTGCATCTTGGACAAGACATGAAAAGAAGTCTGAGCAAGAAGATACTGGGGCCACATAAGTCACTTGCCCCACAGAAATTAAATTGATAAAAGGATCATGAGGAAAAACAGTCTCCAACCAGCCAGACAATGCCCAGACGGCTACTCAGATCTTAGTGGGTGAAATCTGAACCAAGGAGAGAAGTCTCAAAGAACTATGCATCTGCCCTTCAGATCACAGCCTGATATTCAAACTTGAAAAGCCACACCTGGAATACAGATTTACAGAGCAGCTCACTTATCCCAATACTAACAGGTTCAAAGGGACAACTAGATTTTTACAGAAATAAGGCTAGTACTTTTGAATAGGACACCCAACCCCAGACTGTTTCTCTAAATCAAGAGAATGCCCAATATCACTTTACAAACCTAAAGCCCTCCCCAAGACCACATACAACTTCCAATGGTGTACCAGATCAGACAGCAACTTCACTACCAAGCTCCAGGAACCCTCAAAACCAAGCCATTTGAGGGCAACATTTACTAGACTGATCTTAGAGAGATTACACCAAAATCTTGGTAGTCCATCGATCCGATGACGACAAATCTGTGCAGATCATCTATTGTTGGTCTCATGGTGTGCCCTCTGATGACTGTACAAGCCAATTCTAGAGGTGCACATTTTGCTGCAGATGGTGCATGGGAAGTTCACGATCAGTGGATTGTGCGCTGCTGATGCTCTGTGACGTTGTTCGCGTGCCACTTGTAGACGCCGGCAGCGGTCTTCCTTGAAGGCGATGCAGGTATTTCTAACTGTTGCATGCCACTGTGTTCTGTCGCTGGCGGCGTCCTCAAGGTCCCTAGGTTTGATACTGTTGTACTGCAGATTGGCTTTGATGGTGTCCTTGTAAAGTTTCCGTGGACGACCTATATGCCGGATGCCCTGGGAGAGCTCACCATACAGAAGCTGGCGGGGGATTCTGTTGGCATCCATGCGGTTGACATGACCGGTCCAACGTAGCTGTGACTTCATGATCATCATTTCGATGCTTGTCATCTGGGCTCTCTTGAGGACCTCGAGATTGGGCACTTTGTCTTGCCAGCGGATCTTCATGATGTTGCAGAGGCAGCGCATGTGGAATGCTTCAAGCTGCTTGATGTGACACCTATATAGTGTCCATGTTTCACACCCGTACAAAAGAGATGAGAGAACAACAGCTCTGTACACAAGCAGTTTTGTTGACATCCGGATGTTGTGGTGGTTTAAAACTTTGACACGCAGACAGCCAAGTGCCTGGCTTGCTTTGGATATTCGTGCGTTGATCTCATTATCCAGTGATCCAACACCAAAATAGATGCAAATCAAATATGGAATCCCAGCAAGTCACTGAAAACAGCTCTAAGTGCTAGGATTGTTTCTCCTTTAAGAAGCCACTTTCTCCTTCCTCAGATCATCTCCCTGCTTTGTTCAATAAGGATGTTCACCAATGGAACAGAGGACTGTTTATATTCTAATGAGAGCTCTTCACACTGATCCACTACAGGGGAATTTTAGGGATCAGATTTGTAGAAAAATATATAGGTATCAGCCTCTGGGATTCTTAAGAACGAGCCCTTGAGGCCTTCTCCAAAAGAACAACCTTTTATTATTTGGATCTACTCCCTCCTCAAGCTGAGTGAATACTGCACAAGGCTGAATGCCCTTTAAAGACATTCCTCTACAAATAGCAGGGATACTAAACATGTTAATTGGCTGCCAGTATTTTACCACAATGTAGGAGGTGTACCTTCTAAAGGCGAAGCACCTCTGCATCTACCAATCAGGCCACCAACTATATAACAGAAAAACCACTTTTAGGTAGGGTAATATAGTGACACAGTTACTAGAAACTATCAAGAACACCACAAAGAGGGAAGAAACTTGGAATGGATGTTCGAAAGCTGTGCTGGGAAAAGAATAGCCCCATTTATAACCACTGTTTGGAACCACAATTGGTGTGCAAGATCCTAATGTTGCAATGTCATCTAATGCAAATTTGTTGTAGGGATCTGCAGAAATAGTTTCCCAAAGGAGAATCCTTTATTATTTGGGACATAGAGCATACAACAGTAATCCATATATTGTCCTTTATCTGTGGCAGTTTCCACATTTGTTAAGAGTTGTACACATATGATCAAGAAACTCAACTTGTACATTTCATGACCATACAATATTTAATTTGAATATTTTAAAAGAGATAGACATACTTTGAAAGCCAGTAAATATAATTTTACTAGACATTAAGTTCCTTTCACTAGGACTTGAAGGCACAAAACACTTGGGTTTATGATTTTAAAGTAACTGACAACTTGACAGGTCTTAGATCAGAAACTGCAGCTGCCATTAAAGAGGAAATAAAGAAACCAGACACCATAGTTAGGCTGGTGGACACAAATGCTATATCAGCCAAACCAAGAAAAATGTCAGGTTACGTCCATTAAGAAGGTTATACCTATCCACAGGAGCAACATGCAGGAGAAAATGTGAGATTCTTCATTTCTTAATGAGGGGGAGATACTTTAGGG
This sequence comes from Mauremys mutica, assembly GCF_020497125.1. NCBI lineage: Eukaryota > Metazoa > Chordata > Testudines > Geoemydidae > Mauremys > Mauremys mutica. The sequence goes on from NC_059074.1 coordinate 105,889,704, forward strand.
AACTGCTTTACACCTATCTGTCCAGAGCTCCAGGAAAGCTAGGATCATAATGGCCAAACTATCTTCTACAATGCCAATGCTGCTTGCCCTGCTCCTTTTACCACACACTGCTCCCACTTTGAAAGCCACACTGCTTCACACAGACTGTAAGCTGCTCTATTGCCAACATACCCCCAAGTTTCTGGGTAGTATGTCTCATCTTTCTGTGGATGTCTCAACTCCCCTGATGGAGCCCAGGAGAAAGCATACAGTGGGGAGGAATATGGGGGAAATGAGAGTGTTAACATATGCACAGGAGTATGGGCCTAAAACAATTTTAATTAGCTGCACCCTATATGACAGCCTTCCTGGCTTTTATTTAGGAAGTGCATTCTATCTCTCTTCTCCATGTTTAGAAGAAAGTCCCAAACTCAACAAGCAAGGAAGTCCCTAAACAAGAAATTGTAAGAAGGCACAATTAAGTCATCCGTGTACCCTCTTGCCATTTTTCCTCTTTACTCAGCTTGTCCCTTAGTAGGAGAATTAAACAAACTAGTGAGCAAAGGTTGGCCATGTTTATTGGTTGTGTTCTAAAAATGATCAAAATACTAATGAAAAAAAGCCCACTTGAATAAACACCAATGTCGTCTTTGTTCTTATGCAAAAGAATCAGGAGCTCTAGTTATAGTCTTGCAGAGTGATCTTCACCAAAAATTCACCCAGGCTTGCTTTTACTGAAGTGGAATAAAGGTCACTGAAAAGTGTTACACTCATTCCCTCAAAAACAAAAAACAGATGTTGAAAGAAGATGAATTCATTAAGTAACACATTTCACTGTAGAATCTGATTAGTATTTATTATGTTAAAGTTCTGGTTCTCATCTGTTGATTTAATCTATAAATCAGCGTGCTAAACTATTGAATAGTAAGGTATAGATAAATATGTTCCAAGGAAAGGTTAACGCACCTGTTTCTTAAATAGTGTTGCATTTTTAAGGGAATGAGGAGGGGAATTATTTCTAACCCCCTCCATCCTCACCCCAAAAAACTGCTGGCTTGTCTTTGAGACAATAAATTTATATCTGGATAATTTATGTTTAATGCATTACAAAATGGTTCATAGTCAAAAACTGGACATGTGAGAGGACTGATTGCTTGGGTGTGTATAAATATATACTTTAACTAGAAGTGCAGAAATTTTGGAAGCAGCTCCTGTGAAAGGACATTAAATGTTACTATTTGGGATCCAGGCAGCAGATTTCAAATGTTTAAAAGCTTAGCTTGATTGGAAATAATTAGGAGTTGTTGTATCAATTATGAACTTAAACACTATATAGTTTCTTTTAGAAGAGAACAAACCTACATAAACCAAACCAAGCTATCGTGTGACCCCTCACAATAAGCCATAACCCTCATTCTCCCTTCCCACTCAATACTTTGTCAGTTATTACTAATATTTCCAGACTTAGATTTTAAACAGGTCTGAGCAGAAAACCTGACTCATACCTCAGGTACCACACACACTTACAAGCACTGCATAACTAAAATAAATAATAATTAAGTTTTCATATATTTAGTAACACTTCATGATTTTTTTTTAAAGAAGCTAATCCAAAACAATAGTGTAGTAACACTAGTGGGACCCACATCACTATGAGGCACCACACCTCAAATAAAAGTCACTTAAGTTTTAGTTACCTGTTGATCTGTTGATGTACGTTGCTGGACTGCATCATGGCTCACAGAGCCTTTTTTCACTTGAACCCGGCCGGGTGGGGGAGGAATTACACCTGAATATGGGGTTGAGTTATCAGCATCTGAAGAATACAAGGCTGTGTGTCTCAATTCCTGTTCATTCTTTGGACCAACAAATCTGGGTAGAGGGAGGTCCTTTACTGTTAAAACAATGATATATATTAATAGTAAAGGATATTTTTATTATACAAAAGAAGAATACTTAAAAATGACTAGTTTAAAATGTAGTTCTATTCTAAAAGATATTATGGAATTTCATATCTGTTGTCTCTCCATGACATACATATTGAGTATGGTGCAATTTACAAGTAAATAAATCCCGAGATTTTTTTTTTTTTTGGGCTCACGCTACACCACTGTTAAAATTCTACATCACAAATCTAGTTTGTTACACCTATGAAACCACACAATTTTCTATAGGGTTCCATGCATGCAAGATGACAGTTTGGTTTTGCAACTGTGACTTAGAATTCAGCTAATTCTTGCATAGCTATATAGGCTTGTTAATTATACTTTCTTTTACAGTTTTGCTTACTGTATAAATTTGATCCATCACAAGTTCCAGGCATGCTTGAAAAGTTCTTAAAAAGTCTTTGCACTTAAGGTGCTTCATCTATAGATCTAGAAGTTAAAAACTTCACTAAAGCATTTAGATATAACAATGCATACAGGGAGTAAAGAAGTGGTGCCTTTTTTATCTTCACAGTAGAAACCATAATTCAGCCTTTATTTCTCAAGACTTAGCTAAGTATTGCGTAAACACATTTATTACTCATCCACTTTAATCTTGTTTCATCTTTTCTACATAAGTAGCTAATAAGCTATTTTACTGATACTACCAAAGGATGTTCAGTTACAGTCAGACTTAGCAGTAATTTCATTATAAACCCATTTTTGAAGTCTACACATGAAACTTTACCAAGCTAAGAGGCACACAGCTTTTCTCTGTCTCCCCCTGGAATAAACAGAAATCTTCTCAAGTAGCTCTGCCATCCCTCTGAATCCTGACCTGTAAATGGCCTTCCTAGTCCACTGCCAGTGAAGTCAAACTGTGCAATTTGTTGTATAGCTTACTTGTGAAAATTTTTTGAAGAATATAGACACATTTGCAATCACAACACATTTATGAGGTAATTATCTAATTTTATGTGGATTAATTTTTCTGATTCTTATAGCTATTATATAAAAATTAAATATACTGGTACTATTGAGTCATTAAAAGTGAAATTTTTGTTTTGCTAAAGACTGAACATTAAGCATTCAAGCAATCTATATTTGATTACCACCCTTGGAATACATAATGCTTTAATAATTTTGTTAAATATAACCAAGGAACAACCCCACAGTTTAGTAAGTAGCATAATATGCTAACAGGGACAACAAAACCTTTCACATTCTCACCTATGCGTGGACTCAGCATACTAAGAACAGCATACTGATTTCAGTGTTAAGGTTGGGTGTGACCCACACTGAAAAAATACCATTTTAAGCTTCAAATACTTCTCTTCAAATTTCCTCCCACCCCCCACCTTGCCTTCATCCACAACAGCAAAGAAATTCAGGGTAAGATGACTTTGTCCTTTGATGCTGCAATATTTAGGGTTTGCATGCTCATTTAGAAGCCCCTATAATATCTACATAACTAATCTCTATCCCTCCCTAGTTAATTTTTATTTTTGCAGGATACTGTTTCCCACACCACAGTAACAGAACAAACAAGTGACATGAATTCACAGTGACTATCTGCTCATTTTATAATTCCCAATTAGACAGTTATCCATGAAAATGTCTTTCCAAATTAAGTAGCAACCCAAAATTTACTTTGATATTTCCAGCATAGTAATTAAAGCAATATGAGTATTGTCATTTTATACAAATACTTCAGAGCCATATATTACATGTCCACAAGTGCTTAACTATAAGTCTGTTTTGATCTCTCTCTGAACTAATCAATCTGCAGTGTCTACCAAACTGTTATGTTTGGTAGACACTAACACTAAACACTCCAAACTTACCCAAATCAACTGCAGCTCAAGACTTGAAAAACCCACTCACAGGCCAAAATGGACGTATTAAATAGGAGAGTTGACAGACAGGGACGGAGGCTGGTGCAGCACACAGAGGTGAGGCTGACCAGCAGGCAAAGTCAGGAAAAGAGACTGCGGGATGGTGGAAGAGGTCTCTCCTCCCATTCAGCAGTTCATGTACAGGGGGCCGGGTGGGAGGGGAAAGGAGTGGGCTCAATAGCCCCTTCAGCTAGAGAAAGGCCGCATGGAGGAGCAGAGAAAGATGAATGAGTGAGAAAGTGAAAGGGGAAAATGAGGAAAAGATGAGAAAAGATTAAAGAAATAAATGAGAGAATAAGGAAGGATAGTTTGTGAAAAGAGGATGAGGAAGGTGGGTGGGAATAAGGCGATAAAAGTGGAGGAGAATGTCTTTAGAGGACATAAGCTCTACGAGAGTTATTTGTTTTGCACAGAGAAAAAATTAAGGGAACATCAGTCCCAGCACTTAGGGTATGTCTGTGCCTAAAACACTGTAGGGGCTCACCTGTCAACATAAGAAATCTACCTTCCTGAGGCGATAAGCAGTATCTAGATCAAAGGAAGAATTCTTCCATTGACCTAGCACTGTCTACACTGGGGCCTAGGTTGGATTTCACCCTCCTGAGAGATACAGTTAAGTAAACTTAATTTTCTAGTGTAGACCAGACTTTAGACTCAGTGCAGGTCAGCAGATAACCATGGTGTGGAGGGAACTGACAGAATAACTATTTTTTACGCTGGTGAGTTATTGAGTTGGATAAGTTTTTCAAGACCTCCTGTAACCCAGGATTTTCTTTGGCTGGTTCAAACAACTCCTAAACAACAATTAAAAATATTTACAGTGTTTCTGACATGTATGAACCAATGGAATATATTCTATTAGAGAGCTGCAAAGGCAGTTTATTAATTTACATTAGCTTTTTTGGGCGTTTTGGAAATAATCCCCTTGGACACAATCTTTAGTTTGTTTTCTCCCAAAAAGGAGAGGTGGTATATTTCTTCTTTATTTCTTGCTATTGTAAATGTCCTTTTCATTGGAAGTCTCCTTTCAATCAACATCTCATCTAATACTAAAAAAGCATTTCATAGTAAGGACCAAAACAATTCAAGTTATCTGAAAACTAAAGAGAAGCCAGGTATCTAACCACCTTTGTCAGGTTCCAGTCAGGTACATTCATCTCAGCATTAGCACCATGTATTAACTAAGTTGAGCAGTTTGTTCTTCCCCAATTCTCTGCTAATACCATCAGTGGTGCTCTTAGTAAGTGCAAGAGATTTATGTTCTTGAAAGGCCACTTAATTATTTGTGACACTCAGAGGAATAGCTAAAGGAGGAAAATTAATTACAATTAACAAATAGTGGCATGACTAAGCCAGCATCTTAGGTATAGAAAAACTGGTTCATGGCCTGGTATACCATCTGCTACTTCCAATACTGCTCCTTTCCACTACTTTCAAGAGCATGCACAGTAAGTGTACATATATTTTTGTGCAGGCACACGTAAGTAATTATCATTTACATATTTACTGTTAAAACCAATCTGAGTTTAACTAGAATAGCAATTATTTTGTCAAATATTTCATTCCAACAAATTTTGGTTTCAGGTTCACCACCTTACAAGTTTGTGTATATCCTTACCAAAAAGAATATTTTTGCCTGCCATTAATTAGGAGCATATATGGATTCTATTATGGCCACATGGATCCTACAGCTATGGAATTTGCCAGGGAAGTCACTCAATTATAACACTGTGTTCCAGTCTAAGATCAAAACAGAACTCTCAACTTAAGGAGATGATAGCTACAGTGGCTTTATGCCACTGCTGCACCTTCCCAGAACCTCAGCTGCTCTGCAGTCCCTGGTTAGTATAGGACAGCACTGCTTAGAATCATCACATCACTGGGTGCAGCACTGCCACCCCACCCAGCACAGCACCTATACCAGGGCTTGTGAGAAGATCCTCAGAAGGCAGCCTGACAGTCATCTACTACAATGCTTGCATATGGAGAGTCCAGGCCTGGCTATATACAGCGCTTATAGAGCCCTTTTACACAACTTCATTCCTTTTACCCCATCAGGTTTTCACCACAGAATCTTATCTTAAGACATCATAAGAAAGTTTGCTCTAGCCTCCCTGGTTGAGAAACCCTCAAACACGAGTCAAGTCAGATGCCAGCTGAGTATGCAATAGCTCTGGAGCAGATGATATCTCTCATTCATCTCAATCAAGAGTCTATGAATTCAATGATTCTGTGGCTATGGAATATGGCATTGTCCCTAACCCGGAAAGAGGTTGGGGAACGCAGATCAGCCTTACTTTAAATCTGAGAAAACTAGAAAAAAAAAAATCTAAGTGATATTCTGCAAGATTACCTTTCTTCAAGTTCTCATGGACTCCATTCTCATTGTTCCTTCTTTCAAGATTCTCCATACCATTTTTTAGGATTACATCTTGCTCCTGATCCCAACTGCTTGATTTTGGTCTGCAGATTCATTATATCAGCACTCTCACCTACTTGATTCAAATTGCAGTCTCATCTAGTCAGTCACATCTAATTTTATTTAGACAGTCACTTCAAGCTCCTGATGCTATCAATTCCGAGTCTTGAGCTCTGTCAGGTCTTTTATATCGTTTTTGCAGCAGGAAGGGAGATCATCTCTCTGCTTTCAAGGAATCCTCTCTCCTGGAAGTTGAGATGAATCCTCCTGAAGTATCAGACTGCAATTTTACTTTATAAAATGAATAAGGGTTTGATTCCTTTGGGGATAGTTGCTGAATTCTTGCTGGATGATATACAAGTTCAGATGGAGAGTCTGGAGACCTGATGGAAATGAATTCTGTAGCTACCTATTTGGAGTTGGAAGTTGAACGTGCCATCCCCAGCAACTGCCCCTCCAGATAGTTTTGAATAGCTGGCTGTGTCAACACTAGTAAATTTAACTTTAATCCCATTACATTATGTGCTACTTTCACCACTCAACTCTGACAAATAGAGCAAGTTACACCACCTAGACCACCGTGGGAATTGGCATACACAAAAAGATTCTCTTTCACTCTGCATACCTTGCACTAACAGTTAGTTTAGTACTTTAACACAGTAGAACTGTTTTGAGGACTCCATTTCCCTAGATTAACTTTATCCCCTTTACTAGCTAAGATCCAGTTGTATCTATATAAAGATGCTTTAAATTTTGGTTTATCCCAAACTCCCCTTCACACTTTTTTCAGTATGTATAAGTGAGCAATATACTAGAGTATCTGAGACCATACCACAATAGTTCATCAGATTAATCTATTATAATCTGTGAGCCAACTGCAATAAATGTCACTAACCTGCTCAATAGTGTTTAAGCATTAATTTCTAGATTTACCTGTATTTAAACTTTCCACTCTTAGAGGGAGACCTGACTGGGCCACTGCAACAAGTTTCAAAGCAATATAGAACTGACTTCTTCCAAAATATCCAAGTCTTGTTGCACCACAAAGTTCCATAATCTGTAAGAGAACATATATTAGTATTTATGAGAGGCAAAACAAAATGCCAGACATTCTATCAGAAACAGCAGCCATCTTTAAAAAACGTGATAAGTACAGACATAATACAGAACTCTTAAGGTGGTAAATTCGTCAATGGCAATGCTTCGCATTAACTAGTCTTGTCTTAATTTTTTGGCAACAGTGGTTCATGAGTAGGGTCCCTGTTTTCTGGAAATTGCTGCTATTATCACGTTTTTTCCCCACAATGACTCTTCATTTCCGAAGTCACCATTCAAAGGGGGAGGGAGGTAGCAGCGGCACATAGGCAGAGGTGACATGTGGGTATCGAATGCAAAGTCACCCCCCCCCCCCCCCAGATTTCTGCTAGAAGACACCTGACTCCTCCACAGGCTGCTGGGCAGAGGCTGGGGACTAGCTGCTGTTGAGACTCGCTGTCAACTTCTCCCCTCCTCACACAGGCTTGGGCTTGGAAAAGCCACCACGGATCTTCCTCTGGAAGAGCCGGGCACCTGGCAACAGGGCACCTGGCAGCAGGGCACCTGGCAGCAGGGCACCTGGCTCCTTCGCCATGTTGCAGAGCGGATGCCACTCACATCCGCTGTCAGCAGTGTATACAGTGCCTCTCCCTCACTCATAGCTGACTCCTGCCTTCTCCCCCTAGCACACAGCTGGCCTGGCTCTAGCCCTCAGTGCCCAGAATTTTTGTGCTGTAAAAATCTCGTTTGTTGATATATGTATTTTTATATAAATATAACTCATATCTGAAATTTCTGAAATATACAGATTTGAAAATCTGAAATTACTCTGTTTTCATTGCCAGAAAACACTGGCCCTAGTCATGAGGTATTATTACATAAGAAGAGTTGTGAAAGTTACAGATCTGGGGAATAATCATGGAGCAGTTCAGCCAGCTGCTACAGCTGTTCCATCAGCAGCTGGGCTGTCTCTACTCCTGGAGGTATGCTGCTGTAGTAATAGCTGGGGCCCAACCTTAAAATGGTTCAAGGATGTTAGCATCCTACCAGTTATTAAACTGGTAATAACAGACACTATGTTTGATCTTAGCTTTAAGGAGCCAAGAAGCAACCAGTTATGCTAAATGCAAGGCAAAGATGGAAAATTATGATTTTCAAAATCTGGAAACTCAGCCAAACCTAAACGGAATTCCATGGCACAAACTAGAAGCACATCTCTGGCTGCACTCCCCTTGCTGAATTTCAGTTGAGAAGTTAGAGCTTCAAAAAAGTCATAAGTCTTTTATAAAAGAAAGTGTTAGACAGCCTTAACAGATAAGTTCACTGCCAGATCCCTTTATAAGTTGTCAAACATAGCAAGTGCATATTTCTAATCTATCATTTTAGCTATCAATGCACATGAGGGATAGCTCAGTGGTTTGAGCATTGGTCTGCTAAACCCAGGGTTGAGAGTTCAATCCTTGAGGGGGCCATTTAGGGAATGGGGGTATTAAAAAAAAAAAAAAAAAACACCTGTCTGCGGATTTGTCCTGGTTAGACTAGATGATCTTCTGAGGTCCCGTCCAACTCTGATATTCTATGTCTAGTCAGAACACAGATAAGAAATTTCCATGAACATATATTGGAAAAGAGTGGCTCAACCTATTATGGAGGAAGAATATGCAGGGCTCAAGCTATATTCAGCTTGACCCCTTGGTTACTTTGGCCTGCTCCAGGGCAGAGTTTGAGAAGTTTAACTGAGGCCTGGTCTACACTAGGACTTTAATTGGAATTTAGCAGCATTAATTTCGAACTAACCGCTCAACCGTCCACACTAGGAAGCCATTTAATTCGAACTAGAGGGCTCTTTAGTTCGAATTTGGTACTCCACCCCGACAGGTGGAGTAATGCTAAATTCGACATGGCTAGCTCGAATTAGGCTAGGTGTGGATGCAAATCGAACTTAGTAGCTCCGGGAACTATCCCACAGTTAGCTCTGGACAGCAGTCCAGAGCTTGGATTCTCTGACCAGCCACACAGGAAATGACCCGGGAAAATTTGAATTCATTTTCCTGTCTGGGCACTTTGAATCTGACGTCCTGGCTGGACATCGGGGTGAGCTCCGCAGCACCTGCAACGATGCAGAGCTCTCCAGCAGAGGAGTTCATGTTATCTGTGAATAGAAAGAGGGACCCAGCATAGACTGACTGGGAACTCTTCGATCTGATCGGTGTGTGGGGCGAGGAGTCTGTGCTTTCGGAGCTGCGCTCCAAAACAGGGAATGCGAAGACCTACGAGAAGGTCTCCAAAGCCATGAGAGACAGAGGATACAGGCGGGATGCAACGCAGCGCCGCGTGAAAATCAAGGACCCCAGACAAGGCTACCAAAAAATCAAAACGGCAAACGGACGCTACGGAGCCTGCCACCACTGCCCCACCAGTGACCGTGGACTCTGACGATGGGACAGTGTCGACGGCCAGTTCCTCGGTGATGTTCACGGACGGGGAAGATGAAGAAGTGTTTGTGGAGGACGAGGCAGGCGAGAGCGCTTACAACGCTGGTTTCCCCGACAGCCAGGATCTATTCATCACCGTCACGGAGATCCCCTACCAACCCTCCCCAGCCGTTAACCCGGACCCTGAATCAGGGGAAGGAGCTGTCGGTAAGTGCTGTAACCATGTTAACTTTTATTCTTAATATAACAGGAATCTGAAGTGTGTGAGAAGGAGGTCTCTCTATATATGGTGATAGAACAGAAATCCTCCTGGGAGATCTCCATGAAGCTCTCCTTCCGTTAATCGATAAGCATCAGCAGGAGGTTCCTGAGGAGAGCTGCCTTATTGGGTGCTCTGTGATAGCACCGTTTTCCGCGCGAGGCTTTCATGCGGTACTCAGGGAGCATTGCCTCCCCTTGCACGGCTGCATCGGGCCCTGGTTCGTGCTAGCTTTCACGCAGCATGCGCTCTCTATCTCCTTCAGTGACCCTCCTCAGGGTGATCTCGCTCGGAGACTCCTGCATCTAATTAGGTTAATTACTGTAATTTTACGCCTGGTCCAAAGTATTTTTAAAAAAATCTAAGGACAGACGGCATAGCACAGACTCAGCACGCAGCTGCGTGACGACCGTAACGGAAAGCCAAAGAATATAATGGACGCTCATGGAGGGAGGGGGGAATGAGGACGCAAGGTATCCCACAGTTCCTGCTGTCTCCGAAAAGTATTTGCATTCTTGGATGAGCTCCAAATGCTTCTAGGGTCAAACACAGTGTCTGCGGTGGGTCAGGGCATAGTTCGGCAATTTGCGCATACACCCCACCCACCACCAGAAGTGAAAACAATCCTCTGTTGACTCTTTTACATGTCACCCTATCTTTACTGAATGCTGCAGATAGACGCGATGGTGCAGCACTCAACACCAACATCCTTGCTCCCCCCACGCTATGGATGGCTGATGGTACAATAAGATGGAAATCCATCCTCATCATCAGCCTATTGGCACATGGGGCAGTGCAAAAGGGCTGGTAACATGCCGACTAGTATCAGTAAGGTCGATCAAGGGCGCCTGTCCCTAATTTTTGATGGCTGATGGTGCAATATGGCTGGTAACCGTCCTCATCATTGCAACAGGGGGCTGAGCTCCATCAGCCCCCACCCTTCATTGTAAATAAAAGATTCAATTGCCCCTGGACTAGCAGAGGGATGATGGGCTCCTTCATCCACACTCCTTAATGTCCTGCCTGGACTATCATTGCAGCTGGAGGCTTCCTTCCACTCATTTCTCACAAACAAGTCACTGTGTCTTATTCCTGCATTCTTTATTACTTCATCACACAAGTGGGGGGACAATGGTATGGTAGCCCAGGAAGGCTGGGGTAAGAACGGAATGAACAGGTGGTGTTGTTGCAAGAGGCTGGCGAAGATTAGCCGGCGAAAGAAAAAGACAAGGGACAAGATGTTCGAGGAACGTATGGGCTGCTACCTAGCAGAGGCGGACCAGCAGAGCCAGTGGAGGGAGACCGTCTCTCTGTGCCAGCGCTCACACAGCGAACGGGAGGAGAGGTGGCGTGAGGAAGACAAGCAGGTGACTGAAGCAATGCTTGGACTAGTGAGGGAGCACACGGACACGCTCAGGCGCCTTGTGGATGTTCTGCAGGACCGCAGGAGGACAGAGCCCCCCTGCAGTGTATCTGCAACCGCCCTCCCCCGCCACAAAGTCCCATACCCCCCTCACCGAAAATAATCAGGAGGAGGGGCGGCCGGGGACGTGAATACTGTCACTGCACCACAGCACAGTGCTCAAGTACCCAAAAGCTCTCATACCCTATATTTGCCGAAGTCCTTCACTTCCAGACTCACAGTAGTCCCAATCCCAGTCCCATCCCCTGTCTACTTAATTAATAAAAATGCTTTGCTGTTAATTACTGTTTCCGTTATGTTTTTTCAAAGAAGACTGTGTTCGAATGGGGGGCGTGGGGAAGGGGGTGGTTAATTGCATAGGACAGTCACCTTTCCCAGGGTACAGACACGGGGGCAGGATCAGCAGCGGGTCACACACACGGTGCAGTCAGTAGGCACCCTGGTCGGTTTTTGGAGGTGGTTTCCAGGATCTGTGTGGGCGGGGAGATGTGACTTTGCAGCGGGGGAGGGCGGTTACAGATCTTATACAGCCGTCCTTGTCCTGGACCGCTGAGTCACGCAGCTGAGGAATCTGTATCCGTCCTCCTCCACCACAAGGTCACATATCCGCCCGCACACAGAATTCCATAAAGAGGGATGGCAGGCTCCGTTGAAAGAAGCATTCCGGCACTGCGGACCGCTCTAGGAGCAGGAGCCTGTCATTCCTTGAGTTTAGAGGTGGTCTTTACATCACCGCACACCCTACCCAGCACAGCCTGCGTCCCAGTTTCAACCCTTTCACGAACAGTCATGAATAAAGAAACCTTTGTTAAGTAATAATGGGACATGTATTTTATTTTTACACGTGTGCTGGAAGTGGGGGTAACGGGGTGAACGGGGTATGTAACCGAAGAGGAGAGTCAACAGTAACTGGGTAAAGAAACAGGGGCAGGTTCAGCTTCTCTGTAAAGAAACTGAACAGTCACAGGTCACGCTGCTCGCTGGTATTTGAAGAGTTCCTTGTCGCTGTCCCAGGCGCCTGTATAGGGCTTCATGAGCAAGTGCATTAGCGGGCAGGCTGGGTCCCCGAGGATGACTATAGGCATCTGCACATCCACAACAGTTATTTCGTGGTCCGGGAAGAAACTACCTTCCTGCAGGCGTCTGAGCAGCCCACAGTTCATGAAAACACACGCATCATGAACCTTGCCCGGCCACCCGACGTTGATGTTTGTAAAACGTCCCCTATGGTCCCCCAGTGCTTGCAGCACCATTGAAAAGTAGCCCAATTTCTCAGCAGCTGACTGTGGAAGACGTGGACGATAAAGTGCGAGGAGGAGAAAACGGCGATGATCGCAGCGGGCTCCATGCTTGCAGTGCTGTGGCGCCCGCGCTGTCACTGACCAGAAAAGTGCACGAACAGATTGCCCGCAGGCGCTTTCCCGGAGGGAGGGAGGGAGGTTGTGATTGACGGTTCAATGACGACACTTACCCAAAACCACCCTCGACACATTTTTTCCCCCAGCAGGCATTGGGGGCTCTACCCAGCATTCCAATGGGCAGCGGGGAGTGCGGGAACTGTGGGATAGCTTCCCACAGTGCACCGCTTCCAAAGTCGACGCTGGCCCCGTGAATGTGGACTCAGAAATTCGAATTAGTGTATTTAGTATGGATATACAAATTCGACTTCATAAGGTCGAATCCACAAATTCGAACTAAGTTGATTCGAAATAGTCTTGTAGTGTAGACAAGGCCTCAGTGTTACGTCTCAGCTTCTCTCATCCTCCTCCCCCCCCCAACTCCCTTTATTTATTTAGCTTCTCCAGATGGCTGAGTGAGAGAGGGGAGTCATCCTTTGCTAGATGGTTAAGCTTGGGAAGAGTCTGTGAAATTCCTACCCTCCTCTTCCTGTGGCTCCCACAGTTAGAACTACTCTTCCCCTCATTGGACTGCTGCATTTCAGGGGAGGAAGTACTGAACAGCTTCAGGAAAGAAGGAACAGCAGCTGCACTTCTAGCTCACATCAGAGTTGTTCACAGGGTTTTAGTGGAAGGTGTGGGAAGCAATGCTCCTAATATCTCCTCACACAGCAAAGAGCCTGATTCCAACACTTAAAAGTTGCAAGGCATGATTCAGGGAAAAGATTTTTAATTTATAATCAAATACCATTTTCTTCTTAACCATCACTCACAAGAGGCACAGGCTGGATACTTGTGCTCTAAGTAATTTCTAAGTGAGCATTAAGACATTTGTCGATGAATTAGTCTCTTAATGCAGTAAAGGAAATGAACAATACAGTGCATCTATATATAAAATGTACAATAGGACAGATGCTTCTCTTGTAAACTTGCATATTTTCAATATTTTATATCAACTGCATGGAGACAGTTGAGGAGTAAGGATACAATTTAGTCTCAGAGGTCAAGGATTCCATGACTTTCTGGGAACTCAGTGACTTCTTCCAGAGCGGCCAGCAGCAGCCCCAGGAGCACTGGTCCTCAGGCTGAAGCAGGAGCCCGGGTTTGGTCTGGAGCAAGGGTGGTCAGCCCGTCAGGAGCAGCTGCTGAGGTCAGCCCCTGGCAGCGCTCCAACTGTTAGTCGTTCCCCTCCCCTCCTGGGTATTTTAAGTAAAAGTCTGGACAGGTTGCAGGCTTCCATGAATTTTTGTTCATTGCCCGTGACCAGTCTGTGACTTTTACGAAAATACCCATGACAGAATCTTAACCTTATTGACAAGTTACTCTAGGTGGCTATTTTGTCTTGTAGAATCAAGTTATTTGGAGAAATCCTTGACATACTTGGACAAACTTATAGTGGATATAGGGTACTCAGATTTTCTGAAAGCCTTTGAAAAAGGTCCCTCACCAAAGGCTCTTAAGCAAAGTAAGCTGTCATGGAATAAGAGGGAAGGTCCTCTCATGGATTGGTAACTGGTTAAAAGATTGGAAACAAAGGGTAGGAATAAATGGTCAGTTTTCAGAATGGAGAGAGGTATACAGGGGTCTATACTGGAACTAGCCCTATTCGACATTCATAAATGATCTGGAAAAAGGGGTGAGGTGGCAAAATTTGCAGATGATACAAAACTACTCAAGATAGCAGTCTGCTTTGGAGTTAACTAAGAGTTACAAAGAGATCTCACAAAACTGGGTGACAGGGCAACAAAATGGCAGATGAAATTCAATAAATGCAAAGTAATGCACATGGAAAACGCAATCCCAACTACACATATAAAATGATGGGGTCTAAATTAGCTGTTACCACCCAAGAAAGATCTTGGAGTCATTGTGGATAGTTCTCTGAAAATATCCACTCAATGTGTGAGTACCAGTCAAAAAAGCTAACAATGTTGGGAATCGTTAAGAAAGGGATAGATAAGACGGCAGAAAATATCATACTGCCTCTACATAAATCCATGGTACACCCATATCTTAAATACTGCCTGCAGATGTGGTTGCCTCATCTCAAAAAAGATATACAGGAAAAAGGTACAGAAAAGGGCAACAACAATGATTAGGGGTATGGAACAGCTTCCATATGAGAAGAGTAATAAGACTGGGACTGTTCAGCTTGGAAAAGTGACGACTAAGGGGGGATATGACTGCAGTCTATAAAATCATGACTTGTGTGGAGAAAGTAAATAAGGAAGTGTTATTTACTCCTTTTCACAAGAACTAGGGGTGAAATGAAATTAATAGGCAGCAGGTTTAAAACAAACAAACTGAAGTATTTCTTCACACAACGCATAGTCAGTCTGTGGAACTCTTTGCCAGAGGATGTTGTGAAGACCAAGACTATAACAGGGTTCAAAAAAAAAACTAGATAAATTCATGGAGGATAGGTTCATCAGTGGCTATTAGCAAAGATGGACAGGGATTGTGTCCCTATCCTCTGTTTAGCAGAAGCTGGGAATGGGCGACAGGGCATGGATCACTTAATTACCTGTTCATTCCCTGTGAAGCACCTGGCATTGGCCACTGTCAGAAGACAGGATACTGGGCTAGATGGACCTTTGGTCTGACCCGGTATGGCTGTTCATATATAAACTTGTACATAATGTGAACTCCCCATTCTTGTGAGCTAGCAGGGAATTAAAATTTATATTTCCTGTTTCTGAAGTGCTCAGCACACAGACATCTTGTAATTTCAATGCTCTACTGATTCACAAGAACAGAACCAACAGAGGGAGATTGAAAAAATGCGGTTATCTTTTTTTTAAACTTTCTGAGCTGAGCCACCCCCTCCCCCACTTCGAGTTACTATTTTTAGTTGTGCCCCACAATACTTGCCCTTTCCCCCTTGGTTTTCAGGATGGGGAAGGCATGTGTGACTGTCTCTGGGCGCAGAGATGTTGATACTGATCCAGAGGCTCGGTGACCTGCTGAGGTGAATCAGGAGGTGAAGGAGGTGTGGCACTGGCCCAAGTCACCTAGTGTCACTGCTCCCCTCCCAGAACATTCCTCCCCATCCCCTTAGGGGGACACACCCTGCAGTTTGGAAACCTCTGAGCTGTGAGAACCAAAAAATGTGTGCTGATTTGTCAACAGTAGTTCACCCAAGCTACACTTGAAGCACTTAAATATTCTTGCAAGAGCATTTTTCAAATAAAAGTTAAGGCTGCCCTTCCCAACTTTTTCTTCTAACATTACCTGTCTGAATTCAAAACCTATCACTACTCTTCAATTTGGGCCCAAAAATGTAATAAAGAAGTTACCTCAAACAGCCCATTCATAAACTAGATAATGCAAAGGCTGTTGCCCTAAGCAGTTGAGTATGGAAGCTGACATCACAACCCATACAGCTGGTAAAACTCAAACAAAGTTAATGTTCAAAGTGTAACAGATAACAACTTTAACCGCTCTTTTTTTTTTTTTCTTCTTCCCGGGTGAAGCTCCTGTTTCTCAACAGAATCCACTAGATATGTGAGAAATGTTCTCAAACAGCTCAGCAATGCATAAGCCAAGAAGATTCAAGCTAGGTGGATACTTATCCCAACCTGAAGACAAAGCTCCAGTAAATGGGACTAATGGTAATAACCTGGCTCCATACCAACTGACCTGTAGAAGACCTCCTGAACCAACAGAACCAGAGAGAAAATTTAAAGGAACTCCTGATTCCAGACCAAGAAAGGGGATTGTCAATGTGTCAAGTTTTGTAAGAAATAGAACTGGATACAATGAGGGAATCCAGAACCCTCATGGGGAGCTTTCATCCCTTACAGTCCACAAAACTTGAAAAGGATGAACAACGAAGTGAACTTCCCACTCCACCATCCAGAAATATTACTGTAGAGAAGTGAGAAAAGAATTCCTTGATGAACATACATTACCTTTTAAAAAAAAATAATAATAATGAGGAGTCCTTGTGGCACCTTAGAGACTAACGAATTTATTTGGGCATAAGCTTTTATGGGTTAGAACCCACTTCATCAGATGCATGGAGTGGAAAATACAGGAGCAGGTATAAATACATGAAAAGATGTGATCTGCCTTACCAAGTGTGAGGTCAGTCTAACGAGACAATTCAATTGACAGCAGAATACCACAGGAGGAAAAATAACTTTTGAAGTGGTAATGAGAGTGGCCCACTTCAGACAGTTGACAAGGTGTGACAGTTGACAAGTAACAGTAGGGGAAATTAGTATTGGGGAAATTAGGTTTAGGTTTTGTAATGACCCAACCACTCCCAGTCTTTATTCAGGCCTAATCTGATGGCATCAAGTTTGCAAATTAATTCCAGTTCTGCAGTTTCACGCTGGAGTCTGTTTTTGAAGTTTTTTGTTGAAGAATTGCCACGTTCAGGTCTGTTACTGAGTGACCAGGGAGACTGAAGTGTTCTCCTACTAGTTTTTGAATGTTATGATTCCTGATGTCAGATTGGGTTAGGTAATATCTTTTATTGGACCAACTTCCATTAGTGCAATAGACAAGCTTTTGAGCTTGCACATAGCTCTTCTTCAGGTCTGGGAAATGTACTCAGAGTGTCACAGCTAAATACAAGGAGCAACAGATTATTCAGCGTAAGTAGTTAGCACATATTTCAAGGGACTATTTAAGGCAAAGTGGCCTGTTAACACTACTCCTGTTGGGGGGGGGGAGCGGAGGGCGCGGAGGAAGGTAGCTAAGATGGGGGTTTTCTGTTATCTACAGCCTGGCACTCAGATCTCACAGAATAGGCTCCAAGGAGAAAGTCTGGGATATACACCATCACTTAGGGCTTGTCTACACTTTACAGTGCTGCAACTTGCTGTGCTCAGGGGGGTGTTTTTTCACACCACTGAGTGAGAACGTTGCAGTGTTGAGCTACACCCCACACTGAGGTGGGTTTTTTTTTTTTTTTTTTTTTTAAGAGCATTGGGAGAGCTCTCTCCCAGCACTGTGCCACAACCACACAAGGCACATTAAAGCGCTGCAGTGGCAGCGCTTTAGCGTGGTCAGTATAGACTGGCCCATACACAAAATTGCCTTCAAAACAAGGATCCTCCTCCAAAGAAGTAGATCGCGTCATGGAACAGGCCCGGCAAATACCCCGAGGGAACCTGCTGCAATACAGAAATAAAACCCCTCTGACCACACACACACCCAAGCTGTCACCTACCGCCCCATTCTGGAACCTATACAGGGTATCAAACAACTACAACCCATACTTGATAGGAAACGCACCCTGAAATAAATCTTTCCTGAACCCCATCTTCGCCTTTCAACAATCCCCCAACCTCATCATCAGAAGCAAGTTCCCCACAGAGCAGGATGCATTGACTCAAAGCAGTACCAAATACTGCCAGAACAGATGCAAAAACATGCAGACATATCTCCACTGCTACAATGATCAACACTCTTCACAATACACCTTTCAAGATCCATGGGTCCTGCACATGCCTATCACAACATGTGGTGTATCTCATCCAGTGTCCTAAATGCCCCAACAACAACTATGGGGGTGAAACCAGACAATCACTATGTTCTCAAATGAACTCACAGGAAAATAATAAAGGACATTTCACAAAGCAATCACTCTATATCTGACCTATCAGTCCTCATCCTCAAAGGAAACCTGCACAACAACACTTTCAAAAGATGAGCCTGGGAGCTTAAATTCATAACTTTGCTAGACAATAAATATCAGATGTAATGGGACATAAATCCAGTGTGTCTATTCAAACAATCTATAACCCATTAACAACCCACTAACAATAGATTAGGTTGACTTGGAGGGGGATTCGGGACAGCAGTGTTGTCACAGCACAGAAATGCCCTTGGCACTGGGCTCAGCCAGCCAATTAGGACTAGGGGCAAAGACACTACTTATGTCAGGCACACAGCCACTTAGGGTATGGCTACACTGGCGAGTTGCAGCACTGGAAAGCCTCCACCAGCGCTGCAATTAGTAAGTGGCCACACCTGCAGGGCACTTCCAGCGCAGCAACTCCCTGGCTGCAGCGCTGGCCATACACCTCACTCAGCATAGGGAATAAGGATTCCAGCGCTGGTGCTGCAGCGCTGGTCATCAAGTGTGGCCACACACCAGCGCTGTGATTGGCCTCCAGGGTATAAGGATGTATCCCAGAATGCCTGTTCAGCCACTCTGCTCATCAGGTCAGACTCTACTGCCCTGGCCTCAGGTGACCCGCCCTTTAAATGCCCCAGGAATTTTAAAAATCCCCTTCCTGTTTGCTCAGCCAGGTGTGGAGTGCAATCAGTGAATCTTTACAGGTGACCATGCCTCCACATGGCAAACGAGCCCCAGCATGGAGCAATGGCGAGCTGATGGACCTCATCAGTGTTTGGGGGGAGGAATCTGTGCAGGCACAGCTGCGCTCTAGCCGTAAGAATTATGATATCTTTTCCCAGGTATCAAGAGCCATGCAAGATAGGGGCCATGACCGTGATGCGCTGGAGTGCAGGGTAAAAGTAAAGGAGCTGCGGAGTGCCTATTGCAAAGCACGCGAGGGAAACCGCCGATCCGGCGCTGCCCCCACGACCTGCCGGTTTTACAAGGAGCTGGATGCGATTTATGGGGGTGAGCCCTCTGTAAATCCAAGGACCACGATGGACAGTTCAGAGCTGGTAGAGGAGGGGGAGGGGGAGGCAGACAGTGAGGCTACTGTGGTGGGGGAAGACACCCCGGAGTCCCAGGAGGCATGCAGTCAGGAGCTCTTCTCAAGCCAGGAGGAAGCTAGCCAGTCGCAGCCCCTGGGACTTGGTGCAGAAGAATCACAGGAGCAGGTCCCAGGTAAGCAGCTTTTATTGGAATGCAAAGGTTTTGGGAGAGGAGGGGGGGTGGTATGGCTGCATGCTTGCATGCCTAGACATGGAATATCCCATTGATGTGGTCTATCATGTCGCGGTAATCTGCCTCTGTAATCTCTTCAAAAGTTTCTGCAAGAGCATAGGCAATTCGCGTGACCAAGTTTAAAGGGAGAGCCAATGTGGTCCCTGTCCCAGTTAGGCTAACGCGTCCGCGTCACTGTTCCAGGAGGGGTGGGGGAACCATGGCTGCACACAAGCAAGCTGCATAGGGGCCACATTGTTGTAGGAGGAATCCGCATTGTTGTAGGAGACCCTCCCTTGCTTCCCAGGTAACCCGCAGCAGGGAGATATCTTCAAGTATTAACTCCTGTGTGAAATGGAGGGAGTGTTTCAGTGCAGGTCCCAACTGCTGCTTGCTTCCTGCCTTTACCAAAGCTCAAAAAAAGCAGTGCACCCATGAAGCAAAAAGCACCCTGCCCAGGCAAACCGCGGCAGGAACCCCAGGTTTAATTCCTGAGGGACATGGAGGGAGTGTTTCCCAGCATGTCTCCCAGGTTTTATTGACTTCTACTTCTACTATGCGATACACTCACTTACCATTTCTGGGAGGCTGTGAATTCTCTAGCTGTGTTTGAAATGTCTGAGGAATGCTACAGTGTGTGAGACTTGAAACTAACTTCAGATTATACACAATGCAGGCTCTCTTAAAATGTATCATTTGCTGTATTTTTATAGTGTCCTTGACTAGTCCTGGACCGGTCTTATCAGTGACTGAAAGAAAGCTTCAGAACCTGAGAAGGAAGCCTAACAAAAGCAAGGAAGATTTGGTGAAGGCAGTTATGAACCAGTGTGCAACAGAGAATAAAACTGCGCAGGAATGGAGAGAAAAGATGCAGCACTGGAAGGAAACAGAAAGCAGGAGAAAGGCGTTGACTCTGAAGAAAACCACGAGGCAGCTTATAAACCTCATGGCGCGCCAAACAGACTGTATGCAGTCACTGGTAGCAATGCAGGCAGAGCACTACCATGCCAAACCCCCACCCTCCCAAACCTCTTTCCCCTATGCACCAATGTCAGCTCCAAGTCCCGTTCCCCAGCATCCAGGTTCTTACCTACACCATCACCAGCTGCCCCCGACACCTGTACGGTCACCTATGAGCCCAGAGAACTACGACCCTTACCCTCTGCACTCAACCCCCATCGCTATGCAACAGTACAATCCTGAGGTGCACAGCACTCCTGGCAGTACATATGCAAACCTATGAATGTACAGTTCAACCAACCCACCCCCATGCCCGTTTACTTGCTTTTTTTTAAATAAATGATTTCTTTGATTATGAAACAGTTTTTATTATTGCATAAAGTGAAAGATAACAAACACCAAGGAAAACACAGGCAATTAAAAGCACTGTAACCAGTGCACGTCACTCCTGGGCAAGGCAAAAAACACTACTGTTGGCTTTCAGCCTCAAATTCCTCCCTCAAGGCACCCCTAATCCTTGTTGCCCTGTGGTGGGCGTCTCTAGTAGCCCTGCTGTCTGGCTGTGCAAATTCAGCCTCCAGGACTTGCACCTCGTTGTTCCATGCCTGGCTGAATGTTTCACCCTTCCCTTCACAAATATTATGGAGGGTACAGCACGCGGATATAACCGCAGGGATGCTGCTTTCCCCCAAGTCTAGCTTCCCATAAAGCGCCCGCCAGCGTCCTTTTAAACGCCCGAAAGCACACTCCACAGTCATTCGGCACCGGCTCAGCCTGTAGTTGAAACGGTCCTGGCTCCTATCCAGCTTCCCTGTATAGGGTTTCATGAGCCAAGGCATTAATGGGTAAGTGGGGTCCCCAAGGATCACAATGGGCATTTCAACGTCCCCTACTGTGATCTTTCGGTCTGGGAAAAATGTCCCTTCCTGCATCTTCCTGAACAGGCCACTGTTCCGAAAGATGCGTGCATCATGCACCTTTCCAGGCCAGCTTGTGTAAATGTCAATGAAACGCCCACGGTGATCCACAAGTGCCTGGAGAACCATAGAGAAATACCCCTTGCGATTAATGTACTCGTAGGCTAGGTGGGGTGGTGCCAGAATAGGAATATGCGTCCCATCTATTGCCCCTCCACAGTTAGGGAAACCCATTTCTGCAAAGCCATCCACAATGTCCTGCACGTTCCCCAGTGTCACGGTTCTCCTTAGCAGGATGCGATTAATGGCCCTGCAAACTTGAATCAACACGATTCCAACGGTCGACTTTCCCACTCCAAACTGGTTCCCGACCGACCGGTAGCTGTCTGGAGTTGCCAGCTTCCAGATTGCAATAGCCACCCGCTTTTCCACCGTCAGGGCAGCTCTCAATCTTGTGTCCTTGCGCCGCAGGGTGGGGGCGAGCTCAGCACACAGTCCCATGAAAGTGGCTTTTCTCATACGAAAGTTCTGCAGCCACTGCTCGTCGTCCCAGACTTCCATGACAATGTGATCCCACCACTCACTGCTTGTTTCACGAGCCCAAAAGCGGCGTTCCACGGTGCTGAGCATTTCCATTACCGCCACAAGCAATTTCATGTCACCCGCATTAGGCAAATCCAGATCGTCGGACTCCTCACTGTCACTTTGGAGCTGAAGGAATAGCTCAACTGCCAAACGTGATGTGCTGGCGACAGTCATCAGCAAAGTCCTCAGCAGCTCAGGCTCCATTTCACACAGAAAGCGTGCTGCACTCACAATGGCAAGAAACGTGGACGGGGAAACTGTGACTACTGGGAAGTGAAGCGATGCACCACGGGGCGTTGGAACAGGAAGCGGAATGACCCACACACTTCCTTCCCCTTCCCACAATACTCAGCGCCAAAACGGCGCCAAAACGGGACGAGGTGCTCTGTGGGATAGCTGCCCACAATGCACCTCTCAGGACAGCGCTGCAAATTCTGCAAATGTGGCCACACTGCAGCGCTGGCCCTGCACAGCTGGACGACCAGCGCTGCAACTCGCCAGTGTAGCCATACCCTTAGAGTAGCTGGTCTCCAAAGC
This sequence comes from Mauremys mutica, assembly GCF_020497125.1. Taxonomy (NCBI): domain Eukaryota; kingdom Metazoa; phylum Chordata; order Testudines; family Geoemydidae; genus Mauremys; species Mauremys mutica. Next base: position 105,912,323 of record NC_059074.1, read on the forward strand.
TGAACTTACAAATTGCCACACTTTTTCAACTAGTCTTGAGGAAACTCCCACCCCAGGTGTGTTCAGATGACACCTGTGCCCACTGATACCATTTCTTCTTTGTTCTTGTAAATAAAGAAATCTGTACTGACAATCTAACCAGAACAAAAATAGCTCTGAAATGGCTGGGGGAAAAAAGAAAAATATGAGGAAAGCGTCAAGGACTTCAGTTTCAAATTTACCTACATTCTAAAGAAAAATGGCATCCCCGCACTTTACATGTTTAGAATTATTTACATCAGAAATAAAGAATTATGAGATGAGTTATTTATACTAAAGGGAATTAATTTCACAGCATTTTAAGTATCCTTCAAGGATGATATTTCTGACCTCATTTTGGGTCTTTGACACACGTTATGCCCTATGTTGAGACACTGGCAGGTTGAGAGGCACGTTCCCATCCTGAGGATCTTATGATAAAGACAGCAAGCATACAGAAAGCACTGAGAAACCCAAAGAACAGGATATATATATCTGTGTGATGTCACATAAGAGTTTTATCAACATATGTGTGGGATGGCTGCAAGACTAATGAGCAGTAAAGCCACAAGACAGATATCCACTTTATCACGAACAAAGGCTGAACATACTTTGGACCACACTGTCACATCAGAAACTTAATTCACAAATGTTTCAGTATTAACAGGTTTCTCTGGACTATGTTTTAAATCTCTCTTCTCTAAAGCCACTTTTTTAACTCTTACGTTATTCTCTACCCAACTGTACATTACAAGGAGGGAGCCATAAAAAAGCCTAATGTTTTTGTTACATAAAATTACAAGTTGAAAAGATCAGGTATCTCAGGGTCTTCCATGGATACAAACACACACCAGGCCCTTAATGAAAACCTGAAGTCTCCCATTTTCATTAACAAAGCTCTCATTTCAGCAGGGTAATGAGATGTAACTTCTATATCACTGTTGCAGAACTGAATCTCTCACATGCTGGGCCTTGAGGCAATAATTCTGGAAGCAAAACTACATAACTAGAGGTAAGGGAACGTTTCTCTGCAGTTTTGTTTTATTTTTTTGTTTGTTTGTTAGCTATCTGAAGTTAAGCAGGTTTGAGTGCTAGCAGTAGTCATTGAGGAGATAGCTTAGTGGGCAGAGAGCAGATGAACAGATAGATTGCATGATTAATTGCAGAATCTCATGACAAGTTTATATCATACTGCAATGTATTACATAATATATTTACACAACATATTAGGTGATTGTTAATAATTGTATTCTGAGAGCCTCTGTGCTGGCCACTGTATACATATGCACTGAGATAATTCCTGCCCCAGATTTACAATCTAAAAGACAGACAAGGGTTGGGGACAGGGATATAACGTCAGCAAATGAATGTGGTGATTATGACATAGCTTTATTAATTACATATATCTAACTTGTAAGTCACACAAGTTACCCTTGCCAGGAAGATGAAAAATCAGAGGAGTGATCCCTGAAGGACTGGTCAATAGGTACCGAAAGTTGTTCTGATGATTTTTTTAAAGCCGAGTTTGATGAATTTTGTAAGTGCAGATGGCCATTAGTCTAATTTCAAGAAAACACTTACTTGTTTGAAAGGTGATGTGATATATAGATTACTGATATCTGAATTTCTTCAAAGAAATGTTCTAGTAACTGGATAGAGAAAAAGCTAAGTACACATAACTTTAACCAGCAGAAAGGCAGAAGGAGCCTTGGATCTCAAAGTCCTCTCTACACAGCTGTCAAAAGGAACTGGAACCAGATCAGGACCACTGCTCTTTATGTAACCTCATGACTGAAAATTCAATTCAAAGGCGCATACAGGCAGCCCCAAGAGCCACTGCTTTCCAAAGTGTTCCCCTACCCTCTCTCATGCTGAGAGCACATGCACTCCCCCAGAGTGGAGATACCAACAGCTTTTTCTTCTTTGAGTATTAAAGATTAAAACTCACTCTACACAAGCCATCAATACCCTAGGATCAAGCCACCCCAGAAGCTGGGTGGAAGGCAATGTTGAGAATACCGAGTTGAAGATGCAGGAGAGGGGCTAAGTCATATGCAATGGACATTATTGGGCCCTGTCTCACAGTAATTATAAAGGGAGCTGGCAGTGACCCCTACATGTAGGTTGCTTAATAATTTCCATTTTAAAAAATTCTTTGTATTCTCTGAGAGGCTTTAACACTTCCTTTATTTGCATCAGGCCTTGAGAGTTTGAGAGAGAGAGAGAGGGGACACTTCTTTAGCCTGGAGGCTTTGCCCCCATGAAATTCCATTCGCTGAGCAGAGTTATAAACTGTTAAAAATTACCATTTCCTTTCTCTCACTTGCTTCTCTCTGGAAAATGTCGGCAACCTGTCAAAATAGCTGAGCATGAACATTCTAAAGATCTATGCTCACATTGCTACCAAGGCAGCAGCAACAGACACTGCACTGGAAATCCCTGGGAGCTACTGAAGCAGCTGTGATGAGAGGGAGGCAGTAGGCAAGGGCATGTTTGGCTCCCCAACCACAACTGAACAATCCATGGTGTCCCATCATCCCATCTCATATCCACATGCACTCCAGTGCATATGCATGACAGTCCAATTTTATGATCACCTAATAACCCCTCTCCCACTCAAGCTCCTTATATTATTCAGTGCACAGGTTGGATGTACGAGGTTGCACATTTGGCTTTCCCTAAATTTGGAGTACTGGCCTTGCAACCTAAAGAAATAAGTCAAAACTAAAAAAGTTTAAATGTGTTTAAAAATATCTGTTCAAAATACAGGGCTCTCTGATTGCAATAGGAACTGAATTTCTTCCTAATTTTTCTTCTTGTACTACCTGCATATCAGCAGGAAAATGGAAGCCTGATGGCTTAAATTCCAGGAAGTCTTTATCCATAAAGAAGCTTAAACTTCCTGTGTTTGAGTGATTAGCTATTTTCAAACTTTAAAATATTTATTGGGATATGTTTATGTACTATTACAAGTATTGACACATGAATTTTTGGTTTTGTTTTTAATTACAGCAATCTGGTGTTTTCTCTTGCTTTTTGGATAACAAGTCCTGACAGCAACTAAGTAATGTAATATTACTATCACACAGTAATTGCAAAAGGAAGTAATGAAGTAGGTAGAAAAACAGTAGGTGAAAAAATTGGAGATAGCACCCTGGCTGCATTTATAAATAGCATGGCTGCTATGGTTTACTCCAAGAATAGTGACCAGTTTGAGTCCCAGAAAGGAAATCAGATGGTAAAGGAGAACAGGTATGGTTGAAGCCCCTAAGCCTGCTACTCCGAGTTGGTGCCCTGCCTTAATTTATTTTCCTCTCAGACTCAAAATGAAGACGTATAATTAAATGTCGTCACTGACCTGGCTGTGTATTGCTTTTCTTCCTCTGTTAAAATTTTGAAGGATTGAAAGTCTTCACACCTGATCTTTATTGGAAATTTGTTAACAGATTTTTGATAACCTACAGCTTAACTGACCTGTTGATGAACTGCATTTTTACTTATCCCTGCTCCTTGGATACCAGCTTTCAGAGTTAGATATTTTAAATTTTAATTTGGGGGGCGGAAGGGGAGGAGAAAATAGGGCAGGGCTATTAATATTAATTCTTAGATAATTAAGACATTTTAGAAAAAGCAGTCTTGCTGGTTTGAAAACTGCCTTACTTCTTTAGACTGGAACTTGCCAGACTGAATTGCAAGTGCTGGGAGTCTGGCACCTCAGGGTATGTCTATATACACTGCAACTAAAAACCCACAGCAGGCCTGTGCCAGCTGACTTGGGCTCACAGGGCTTGTGCTAGGGAGCTGTTTAATTGTGATGTAGACGGTCAGGCTTAGGCTGGAGCCTGGACTCTAGGACTCTGCTGAGGGGAGGGTCCCAGAGCTCAGGCTGCAACCTAAATGTCTACACTGCAATTAAACAGCCAGTTAGCCCAAGCACCAAGAGCCTGAATCAGTTGGCACAGGCAAGCCATGGGTGTCTAATTGCAGGGTAGATATAACCTCGGACAGCTTCAGAGACAAGTATCCTTCTTCACCTCCACATGCTATGTTGGCTGAGGGGAGGGAGAAGAGAAATTTGTGCCTGAAGATGTCTCAAGAGCAAAGCTCCTAGTCTGGCTGTTATATAGCTTCCTCACCCGCTAAATCCAAGGGCTTGGCTACACTCGAAACTTCAAAGCGCTGCTGCGGGAGCGCTTTGAAGTGTGAGTGTGGCCGCAGCGCCAGCGCTGGGAGAGAGCTCTCCCAGCGCTGCACGTACTCCACCTCCCCGTGGGGATTAGCTCCCAGCGCTGGGGCACTGTTTACACTGGCGCTTTACAGCGCTGTATCTTGCAGCGCTCAGGGCGGTGTTTTTTTCACACCCCTGAGCAAGAAACTTGCAGCGCTGTAAAGCGCCAGTGTAGCCAAGGCCTGAGTCTGACGAATCACTGCAGGTTTAGCAGGATACTCCCAGAAGGGAAGTACAAGAGCAGGGGTAGGCAACCTATGGCACGTGTGCCGAAGGCCGCAAGCTGATTTTAAGCGGCACTCACACTGCCCAGGTCCTGGCCACTGGTCAGAGAGGCTCTGCATCTTAATTTAATTTTAAAAGAAGCTTCTATTTAAAAAAACTCATTTACTTTACATACAACAATAGTTTAGTTATATATTATAGACTTAGAGAAAAAGTTTAAAAAACGTTAAAATGTATTACTGGCATGCGAAACCTTAAATTAGAGTGAATAAATGAAGACTCGGCACACCACTTCTGAAAGGTTGCCTACCCCTGTACAAGAGGGTAGTTTTATCTGTGAGGTGGGGAGAACAATTCCAAACTTATCCCCATTCTGTGAAGGATATGGAGGAGCTGGAGTGTCAGGATGACAATCAGGAAATCAATAGCTATATTAGGGATGAGAGGGACAAGCTTATCCCCTCACTGATTAAGTCACATTTTGAAGGTTCTCTTTGGGACCATAAATGCTAGCACAGGGGTCGGCAACCTCTGGCACGCAGCTCACCAGGGTAAGCACCCTGGCAAGCTGGGCCAGTTTGTTTACCTGCCGCATTGGCAGGTTCGGCCGATCACGGCTCCCACTGGCCACGGTTCGCCGTCCCAGGCCAATGGGGGCGGCAGGAAGCTGCGACCAGCACATCCCTTGCCCGCACCACTTCCCACCGCCCCCATTGGCCTGGGATGGCAAACCACGGCCAGTGGGAGCCGCGATCAGCCGAACCTGCTGACACGGCAGGTAAACAAACTGGCCCATCCCGTCAGGGTGCTTACCATGGAGAGCCGCATGCCAGAGGTTGCCAACTCTTGTGCTAGACACTTAATCTGTTTTTTATTAATGGAAAGCTTGGCTTAGATTCTGCAGTACAGTATGGCAGTCTGAAAATAAAGTACCACTCACCAAGTTTCCAGCAGCCCGTCCAACTCAAACCTTGTTCTCTCTAATGCTACTCATCTATTATTCATCTACTCACTTGTTCTCCCCGTTAACTCCTTCACCTTTCACCCCTTCTCCAGGCTCTCAAGTAAATCACCTATCTTATTTCCAGATTACTGTTCCTGACAGTATGTGGTAGGAAGAAAACTACCTAAAACTTTGTCAGAAGATGGAGTATTCTGACCAGCATGGAACCCTCACTATTACTGGCACATGGTGCCATATATCACATTAGATGTGCAGGTGAATGAGCCTCTGATGGTGTGGATGGGTCCTACGATGGTGTCACTTCCCCAGGTGGGTAATTTTGAGACCTACAAGATTTCTATCAAGCATTCTTAAAACTACAATACCCACCTGGGGAAGCGAGGAAACAGACTGTCAGAGCAAGATGGGCACCCAGAAGTCATCTACTACAGGAGAGGCCCAACAAGGAAAACAACAGAACACCACTGGCCATCATGTACAGCCCCCAGCTAAAACCTCTCCAGCTCATCAGCAACGATCTACAACCTATCCTGGAAAATGATCCCCCACTAACACAGACATTGGGAGACAGGCCAGTCCTCACTTACAGACAGCTTGCCAACCTGAAGCAAATACTCACTAGCAACTACACACCAAACCACAGAAACACTAACTCAGAAACCAATCCCTGTAACAAACCCCGTTGTCTTCTCTGTCCCCATATCTACTCTAGTGACACCATCATAGGACCCAGCCACACCATTAGAGGCTCATTCACCTGCATATCTACTCATGTAATATATGCTATCATGTGCCAGCAATGGCCCTCTGCCACGTACATTGGCCAAACTGGACAGTCTCTATGTAAAAGGATAAATGGACACAAATTAGACATCAGGAATGGTAACATACAGAAGCCAGTAGGAGAACACTTCAATCTCCCTGGACACTCAATAACAGATTTTAAAGTAGCCATTCTTCAACCAAAAAACTTCAAAAACAGACTCCAAAGAGAAACTGCTGAACTACAATTCATTTGAAAACTTAACACCATCAATTTGGGCTTGAATAGGGACTGGGAGTGGCTGGCTCACTACAAAAGCAATTTTCCCTCTCTTGGTATTGACACCTCCTCATCAATTATTGGGAATGAACAACATACACCCTGACTAAACTGGCCTTCAACATTGGTTCTCCACTTGTAAGGTAACTCCCTTCTCTTCATGTGCCAATACTATATTTATGCCTGTATCTGTGATTTTCACTCCATGCATCTGAAGAAGTGGGTTTTTTACCCACGAAAGCTTATGCCCAAATAAACCTGTTAGCCTTTAAGGTGCCACCGGACCCCTCATTGTTTCTATGGATACAGACTAACATGGCTACCCTTCTGATAGAGGTATATTTGACACTGGGGACATTGGCAGCACTAAAGTGCTCCTGGATTATAAATACTCAAAAATTCACCCCCTCCAGAAATTCAGGTGAGGGTGTCATCTTTTTCAAATTCTTCTAATTAGCATATCACAGTTTCTATAAACCCTATCCTGGCTGCACAGACATTCTCCCGTACCTGTAAAGGGCATATTTAAAAGTTACATATTTTATATAGACAGATAGCTGCAGGGACCAATCCAGCTCCTTGGATAGCTTCCAGAGCCAGCAAAACATCTGTTGATCACCAGCATAAATGCTGATTTAGGGCATGTCTTACACTGCAATTAGACACTGTGGCTGGTCTGTGCAAGCTGACTTGGGCTTGTAGTGCTTGGGCTAAGGGGCTGTTTAACTGAGGTACAGATGCTCAGACTCAGACTGTGGTGGGGACCCTCCCACCTTGCAGAGTCCGATAGCCTGAGTTGGAGCCCAAGCTCAGATGTCTACACCACAACTGAGGAGCCTCTTAGCCTGAGCCATCTGGCACAGGGTTTTTAATTGCAGTGTAGATATATCCATAGTGAGCCACAATCAGACAAGCACTGCTGATTTCAAAAGTAATAACACCCCTCTAGCCCTCAGGGGCAGTGAGTAGAATGAGTGGGAAATCTGTCCAGAGGTGATCCCCATTAGAGGAAACATGCAAGTTGTTTACAGTGAACGTTGTGAATGTGGGGCTGTGTAGAGGAGAAGGGGTTCTTTGTGTTATGGCTTAACTATGAATTTAGGCAGAGGAAGAAGAGCAGAAACCTTCCTGAGGTCCACTAGGAACCCTACATGCAGGCATAATTCATATGGGAAGCACTTTTATGGCCTTCCATAACACCTATGTTTTAGGTATCAGATAGTTTCATTGTTTTCCTTGTTCATGTGGGTTTTACCCAGAAAAAGATTTCAAAAGCTAGTTAAATGGGATTGTAAAAGATTGGCAAAGGGTTCAGGAGTTTATAGTATCTGAAACTAAGATTATTTTTTACTTCAAGTTGATGACATATCTTTAAATTAATAACTATTTGTTGGGGTTATTGTTAGGTACTCTAAATATCTGATACAAAAAGGAATTCTCTTTCAGGCTTAGAGAAAAAAACTTGTGTTTTCACAATGTGAGAAAGCAGAGAAACTGCCCGCCAGCACGGAAAGGAGCAAGCAGCTAGTCCCGCCCCATTATACCTGCTGCTACTGCCAGGCATGGAGGGGGTAGAAAAGGAGAGCCTGGTCCAGTTCAGGACTGACAGGCAAAAAGCAGGAGCTAGTTACTGCCCTACCTGATAGGAAGGATGACTGCCAGCCAAGGCAGCCACCAGGGAACACATTCCATCTCTCAGGCTCCAGCCAAGGGAGACTGCAGAGTAGACCTAGGAGCCTCCAGCAAATGAGGTAACTGGGTGACTGCAGTCCAGAGACATTGTGGGATCTGGCTGCACCAAACTTACTGCTGTCCTGCCTGAAGGAGCCCAACATCCACAAGCGGGAGCTCTGAGCAGCAAACCACCCCAGCAAAGTGAACTATAGGGGACACGTCCCAAACTGAAGGAACACTAGTCGGAAGTAACCCAGGGCAGTGGATTTAGACTCCCTGCTTGGAGTGTCCCCTGTCCAGGGGTCAACTCACACAGGGACCTGGGCTGGGACCTGGTAGAGTGAGAGGTCCTGGGTTCCCCCAACCACCACTGCCTGAAAGACTGAGGCACCTTGACCTTGAAGTCAGGTGCATCACCAGCTGCCTGGCCATCCATGCACCCTATTACACACACTAGAAAGAAATCACAAGATTACAATGAATACATAATCAACTACTTTGTTTACTTAGTCCAAGCATTGACAGCTTTGATCAACACCAAAATGTGAACATCTGATGCATTTCTAAAATTCTAGTCCAGATGCTACTATTTAGGGTGGGTATTAATCCCTGTCCCTCTCTTCATGTCTTTTTTTAAGCTTCAGAGTAGCAGCCGTGTTAGTCTGTATCAGCAAAAAGAACAGGAGTACTTGTGGCACTTTAGAGACTAACAAATTTATTTCAGCATAAGCTTTTGTGGGCTACAGCTCACTGTTTTCAAATAGGGTTGAGGCTTGATACTGAACATTAGTTCAGTTTTGTGTTGGCATACGTCTTTATGAGGGGAAGCTCATCATGTGACTTATTATACAGCATGATAATTTTGGATCAGGTTTAAGGGTTGGCAAAAGTTATACTAGTAGTCTAGTATAAGCCTTGTCCACACTAGGAAAGTTTTAGCTAAAATTTCCTACCATTGCTAAAAACAGTGGGAATGTTTATATAGACCAGACACTGTTGATATCTTAGCTCAGGAGTGGGCAAACTTTTTGGCCCGAGGGCCACATCTGAGTATGGAAATTGTATGGTCGGCCATGAATGCTCACGAAATTGGGGGTTGGGGTGCGAGAGAGGGTGAGGGCTCTGGAGTGGGGCCACAAATGAGGAGTTCAGGGTGCAGGAGGGGGCTCCGGGCTGGAGTGTGTGGGGAGGGTGGGTGCTCCAGCTGAGGGTGCGGGCTCTGGGGTGGGGCTGTGGATGAGGGGTTGGGGGCACAGGAGGGTGCTCTGGGCTGGGACCAAGGGGTTCAGAGGGTGGGAGGGGGATCAGGGCTGGGGTTCAGGGCCCAGGAAGGGGTCGGGGTGCAGGCTCCAGGAGGCACTTACCTCGAGCAGCTCCCGGAAGCAGCGGCATGTCCCCCCTCTGGCTCCTATGTGAAGGCATGATCAGGAGGCTCTGCATGCTTCCCCATGCACAGGCGCTGCCCCTGCAGCTCCCATTGGCCATGGTTCCCGGCCAATGGGAACTCTGGGGTTGGCATTTGGGGCAGGGGCAAAGTGAGGAGCCCCCTGGCTGCCCCTACACATCAGAGCTGGAGCGGGCACATGCCTCTGCTTCTGGGAGCCATGCGGAGCCCAGCGGGACCTCAAGGGCTAGGTTAAAACATCTGAAGGGCCGGATCTGGCCCCAGGCTGTAGTTTGCCCACCCGTCGTAGACTGGCATGTTCTCTGACCCTGTGCAGAGTAAATCTAATTGACTGTGCTTCAAACACCACTGAACAGTCCACAATAAGATTTTTCCAGTGCTAACACAAGTAGAATTGAGCATGTTTGCCACAGTTCTAGATATAAAAGTCAGAACTCAGCTCTCAGGTTACAAACTGTAAGAGCCAATTCTTGTACTAGAAGAAATGAGACTGCCTAAGTGCCTTATTGTTGCAGAGAAAAGAAACAAGCATATCAATCAGCTCAGGGGAGATAAGTTAAAGGAAACAAAAGAAAAATATTTCATTGAAACAATGCATTTTAGACAAATTCATAACTTAGCAGCTCCCAATTTGCGAAAGACATATGCAAACTGTATACCCAGTGACTACACATTTTTTGTACTTACAAACAAGCTTGTGATGCATTTATCTCTTGCCACTTCCTATTAAGGAAAGCGGTAAAGCACAAAGTGCACATAAGCACATGCCTCATGTAGGCCTATGACATAAGTACAAGATATCCAAGGTTAAAGATTTGTGGGTTTGGGTTGCCTAACTTCAGATTAAATTTCTAAAGGTTAACTGAAAAGCAAAAATAAAAACTGAACTACAGATTTCTATACTGAATGAATGCCCTCATGTACTACACTGTTGTGAATATTTAGAAGAAATAAAATTTAAACTACATCTAAAGGTGGCTTATAAAGTTTAAAAAAGAGAGCAATTATTTTAAGTAGGAGATGCATAAAGGAAGCCTAAAAGTTTAAGATTCCTCTAATTAAAAATTCAAGTCTTATTTAGAGAAATAGTAGGGGTGTGACAGTATATATACTAAGGAAACCTGTTTAATTCAGAAAGCACGTTCTCTCTCTTTATTCAGACTATTTAGAACAAAATTAACTCCGCTAAAAAGACAGACACCCAAGATCCTGATAAACAGCTGGAAAAGCTTGGGCTTTTGGGGGGAGGGGGCCACAGTGGTGGCAGAGAGAAGGGAGAAAGGATTCTACACTCCTACCCCAGAGAAAGCTCTGAAAGGAAACTTCTAACATAATGAAAAAACAGGTGAAGAGCCCAGCTACTATAATGATGGAAGCTATTAGCCTGATCCTGCTCTTACTGAAGAGAATGTCAAAGCTCCCACTGACTTCAATGGAGGTAGGATCAGGGCCTAGTAGATGCGCATTCCCAATATTTTAAAAAACGTTCTGTTTTCTTGTAAATCAGTCACTAAAATGAGAAAACCACTTGTCTCCCATTTTCAGGTTATCCTTTAAAAAAGTTAAGTACAAACTTATTTTAAGTAAGTGCATGCTCACCACACTGTTTATTTGGGACAATTTACACTTTAACTCAGCTTTCATTTGCAGTTCATCTTTTATAGCTTCTGCTTTCGTGAGCTGATAATCTACCTTTAAGAGTAGATTTTCACAGTAAGTCCTCATCTACATTAGAAAAATGTACTCTTAGATGAATTTTTTTAAACTATTTTATATAGTATAGATGAGGCTTTAAAAGGACAGATCTGGGAACTCAACTTTGACAGTATGTCAGATTTTAAAGTGTGTAATAAGGTTTTACTCATAGCTAATGCCAATTTTTAAACATATAGCAAGTTCTCACTACCAACCTAAATTGAAATCTAAAGCAGTAGAGAATAAAAACACTAATAACTGTGAAATTAAGATCACCACTACAATATTGACATTTTGGTTTTCTTAACTTGTTCCCCACATACACAATAATCTACTCTGAAAACTGATCTGCATTTTTAAATTGACTTATTGCTAGTGTATTTGAACTGATGGGTTTCTCCTATGGAGCACAGTAATTCCCCAATCTATTAATTTCAAGGTAATTTAACTATGGAAACTATTCTGTTACCATAATAGCCAATAGTAAATAAGGATAGAAATCAAAAGAGGTAGACAAAGCTTTTGGAAATTAAAAGATTAGAGGCACTGTTAGTTTATTAGACTAGCAACACTATTTTTTAACCATATTAGTTGAATAAAGGACTAACAATAGAGTACTGTCACATATATCACATTAAAACATCAAAATGAGACTCACTAGACAATGAAAAAAGGTTCCCCACTCTGCCCACCAAGAGACAGCCTTAACAAAAGAATATCAGCAAGCATTTTAATCACTTGCTTAAAGGTTATCCAGTGCAACTGCAGTTGTAAAAAGTAGATCCTGGCATAATTGTAGAACCCACTCATTTTTCATAGAGTCTCTAATGCCAAAGTCATTTAACTTCAGTCTGGAACACCAGCACTGATTTTTATTAAATGACAGGTGTTCTAAAGAGGGCAGTAGGCAGGGAAAATGCTTATTTAATTTTTTCCCCCTGTAATATTATTTTGCAACATAAGATCCTGCCTTCATGACATAGTAATTTTAGAAGAATGTCAAGCACAGAAATAATTTCACAGTGAAGTTAAGAAAATTGTTTCAAGAAAGTTCTAGGCTCATTCAAGATAAGAGCAAAATACAGCACACGTGCATAAAATGTTCTGTGATTATGCAACTTTAACAAGAATTATATAAATCCAGTACTGAAGTCTTCAAATCATTTACTTCAATATCCCTGAAATATTTTGTTCCAAAAATATCTTTGCTGTCAAATATAACCCCTAAACCAATATAATAGTAACTGATAAGCCTAACAAATATCAGAGAGGTAGCCGTGTTAGTCTGGTTCTGTAAAAGCCTAACAAAGTAAAAGAAAAGGGAAAATCATGGAGGCCTAATTTAATGAATAATTTCAATACTACACTAATGAGTTTCACCAAGAACTGATTTTAAATTACTTTTGAGAAAATTCTCCTATTTCATGTTCTAATTCATTACACAGGCTAAAACTTACACGTGCTTCTGTACTTTTCAATTTAATTCACCAGTGTACTTTTATTCAGAAAATTAGCATGTGTCATACTTCGGTTAACAGGACTTCACTTGATACTTCAATGCCAGTTTACTACCTTAACTTTTTTAAACAGGTTTTAAAATATAGCCTGATTTATCCAAACTTTGTGAAAATACCAAATATTTATTCTGATGGATAGGTTTTCCTTTACACTTTATTTTTTGATGTTTAGATTCTTTGTTAGATTGAAACCTTTAATTTGAAGAAAAAAATCATATTTGTTTTAAAAGACAATTGTGATGAGAAAGTTTTTGTATGGAAATTAGATATCCATAACATTTCTACACAATCAATGGATGCAGCACAATCAATGGCATCTAATATATTCAGAGTTTAAATTGTCAATTTAGAAAATTATTTCTAGTTCTTTTATGGTTTCAAACTAGGTTTTCAAATGAAAGCAAATATGGCATTGTCTAATTAAAATTGCAGATTGACTAAAGAAGTGGCAAAATCCTCATCCATGAAAAATCAAGGCGTTCACTTTCAAAAAGCACACTGTGCAGAGAAGAGAAGGGTATCATGGTCTCCAACTGGTACAGTCACTAGAACTGCAATAGTAAAGGCAGACTGGGTTTTGGTACTCCTCAATACAAGTAGTTCATGGTCAAGTTATCCATCCTGTGCCCTCCATTGGTCTGTCCACAAACCAATCCTCTCTGCTACCAGAGAATAGTGCTTCACAGTACACTGATAGTGTGTGGCCTCTCCATTGTGCACCTCAAACAATGAACTGCTGCATTTTGAACACTATTTACATGCATATGGGCCTGGAAAGGTGGTATCTACTCAATCTCAACTGCTTGACTCTGAATCCTAATTTAAAAATACACAAAAGACTTGATTATGAAACAGCTGAGGCTGTCACACCTTTCCCCCATTTGCACTTTTGGGTACATCCTTTAGCATTGGGGCAAAAAATAATCTGGTTAGTTAGAAAAGAACTGCCTGCAGAATGGCAGTTCAACGGATTAATGAAAGGCTGACATTAGCAGAGTTAAGGTTGTGGTGAATGGTGTCTCAGCTGTGGTAATGGTAAGCTGTGTGTTTTTGTGGGTGGAGGAGTGAAGGGTTACACCGCTAGGTGGTTCATCTTTTCATTTTCTTGCTCTTAAGGGTTTGTCAAGCATGTGTGTGTAGCAGCTGTAACTGCTTCACTACAAAGATTTTTGTATATTGATTTCCTTGGTTTATTTAATACATAATTGAGGGGTGAGGCTTAGCAGCAGAACTGAGATTTTTTTTTTGGGTGCACCAGCAGCCGTGCATTAGCCTTCTCTGTTGTAGAATAAAATCCAACAGAAATGTATAGCTCATCAGAGAAGATTGTGTGAGCCTTGCTCCCAACCACCCGTCTTGTGGCACAGTGAATAACATGTAAGTCCAAGGAAGGAAAGAAGCGAAACAAAAATTCCCACAAAGTCAAAGATTCTGATTTTTAATCAAGCCTGTACTGATTTTAACAAAAGATGCCTTAAGATTTCTACTGCCTCTGATTAAGAACCTGTGAAGACAAAAGGTTATAATGGAAATCCACACGTATACATAAGAACATAAGAATGGCCGTACCGGGTCAGACCAAAGGTCCATCTAGCCCAGTATCTGTCTACCGACAGTGGCCAATGCCAGGTGCCCCAGAGGGAGTGAACCTAACAGGCAACGATCAAGTGATCTCTCTCCTGCCATCCATCTCCATCCTCTGACGAACAGAGGCTAGGGACACCATTCTTACCCATCCTAGCTAATAGCCATTTATGGACTTAGCCACCATGAATTTATCCAGTCCCCTTTTAAACATTGTTATAGTCCTAGCCTTCACAACCTCCTCAGGTAAGGAGTTGCACAAGTTGACTGTGCGCTGCGTGAAGAAGAACTTCCTTTTATTTGTTTTAAACCTGCTGCCTATTAATTTCATTTGGTGACCCCTAGTTCTTGTATTATGGGAATAAGTAAAAACTTTTCCTTATCCACTTTCTCGACATCACTCATGATTTTATATATCTCTATCATATCCCCCCTTAGTCTTCTCTTTTCCAAGCTGAAGAGTCCTAGCCTCTTTAATCTTTCCTCGTATGGGACCCTCTCCAACCCCCTAATCATTTTAGTTGCCCTTTTCTGAACCTTTTCTAGTGCTAGAATATCTTTTTTGAGGTGAGGAGACCACATCTGTACACAGTATTCGAGATGTGGGCGTACCATGGATTTATATAAGGGCAATAATATATTCTCAGTCTTATTTTCTATCCCCTTTTTAATGATTCCTAGCATCCTGTTTGCTTTTTTGACCGCCTCTGCACACTGCGTGGACATCTTCAGAGAACTATCCACGATGACTCCAAGATCTTTTTCCTGACTCGTTGTAGCTAAATTAGCCCCCATCATGTTGTATGTATAGTTGGGGTTATTTTTTCCAATGTGCATTACTTTACATTTATCCACATTAAATTTCATTTGCCATTTTGTTGCCCAATCACTTAGTTAATAGACCCAGCATTCTCAAATCTGGGGCAATCTGACTGGGCTAAATAAACTCAAAATCTATAATATGTACTCACATTTTGGTTGTTTAGTACTAAATGTTACATTCTATAGGAACATGGGAATTGTCCTACTGGATCAAGTCTGAGGTCCACCTAATCTATTCTACTGTCTCCTTCCTCAGTGTCCAACACCAGGTGTCTCAGAGGAAAGTGGAAGAACCCCACAGTAGGCAGATGTGGATAATCTGCCACCCACACTAGGTCTCATCCTGATCTCCAATAGCTACAGACTGATTTATACCCTGAAGAATGAGGTTCAATAACCTTTCTACAAATTTGTGTTATGTTAACTCTGGTTATTCTTGATATCCATACAAATGTCTATTCCCTTTTCTTCAGTCTCATTAAGTTCTTTGCCTCAATCACTTCCTGTGGCATTGAGTTCCACAATTGAGTTAAATGCGGTGTGAACAAATTTACCTTTGGTTTTGAATGTTCTCTTCTTGGATTATGAAATAAGAATAGCCATTTCCATTCTTTATTTTATATACTTTTCTAAACTAAACCTGGGTCTTCTCAATCTTCATATGAGAGTTTTTTATGTGTCCTTGATCATTATTTGCTCTTTTCAGAACTTCCCCTAGTTCTTCAATATTTCTGAGACAGGGTGACCAGTACTGCACACAGCATTCCAGATGAAGCCACATTATTGATTTATAGAGGCATTTTACATCTTTTGTATTATTATTCATCTCTTTCCTTATGCACCCTAACATTGTTTGGTTCATAACTGCAGCTGCCTATTGATAGGACATCTTCACTGAGCTGTCTACAATGACACCCAGGTTCTCTTTCCTGACTTGATCCAGTTCATTTATAACCGTGTAAACTACTTGTATATCTTACATTTCTCTCTCCCAGCACGCATTACTCTTCAAGAGAATATCACTCTGAAAGAGAATATTCACCTCCATTGAGACAGACTAGGTAGAATTTGAACCTGTGAGCACTTCTGTACAAAAGCACAAGACTATACTACTCCAATAAGCTATTGCATCAAGTATAGAGTGCTACCACTGTACTATTTTATATATACACAACTATTTTATATACACACAACATGGAAGAGACACTAAACAAAATAAAACGTATCCAATTGTGTTCATGTGATGAGTTTAAGGAATGTGGGAATCTGTAATTCAGAACACAAATACTAATAGTGGGTGGCCCTCAAGGTCTCATTCATAAAATATTTTTAAAAATTAGTTTTCTTTTAGTTTAGAGATTTAAACAGTGTAGATCATGAATGAAAGATAAGGACATCAAATCAATAAATCAGACAACCAGATTTCCTAGTAATTTAAATTAATTTTGGCATTTAGTCCTCACCAGAATTTTTACACCACCCATAACTTATCACCCTCTTTTACTGAGCTGAAGCACATGATCTGGTTCATTTTAAACTCCTTTCTACTAATCTAACCACTCACTTTTAGGTGTCTAAAAAGTAACACCAACACCTCCTGATTAAGTGTACACAAGCTCCTGAAATTAATCCCACTTTTGAGTTGCAGACAGTTGACATACATGTCCTTGTTGGTCTTAAACTACAATAATGCACTCTGACTCTTCACTGAGGCACCAGTGAACCTATGAGGTGGTATGGCTTTCTGGAAATACTTTACTCTGCTTAAAGCATCTTTCAGGGAACTCAAAAAACTTCACAAATGTCAAGGCCATGAACACATTATGGTGGATGCAGTGATAGCAACAATTCAGGATGCACAGTTGTTGCAACTACAGTTCCCCTGTGGATACTTTTCTAGGAACTATACTAGGCAAACGATGCTAAATTATCCCTTTAGCTATACTGGAAGCACTACTTGTAACTGTGTAACATAGCTCTCAGATGAGTCCCAGTTCCCACTGGTCACAGAAGTAGTTCTGGAATGTTTGCTTCCACACATTGCTAGTAGGAATCTACTGCGTTAGCACAACCTAGCCAATATTACATAGTTTTAAAATTGCATTTTTTCTCTAGTAGATGCCAATGTGCTTTACAAAGATATGCAGGTACTCCATTTTTTGCAAATTAAGAAACAAGCATTATTTAATTATTTGAACAAGGTCACTGAGCCAGTAGCATCATCAGGAATAACATACAGATTTCCTGTTTCCTAGTATTTCCCAGGACTGGTGGAGTTCCCAGGCTGTGGATGGACTTCACTGTAAAGCTTTTACAAGTGATCTACTTCCCTGCCAGTGGCCAATGTTACCCCAGGAGCTCAGCAACGTAGCCTCCCCAAAGCAGCAAGTGGAGGCCTCTGAACTATATATTAACCCAATACTAACACTGCGATCCCACGACAACACGCGCAGCGCGTCCCCGAGTTGGATAAGCAGAATTACCCCGTTCCCAGCGCTGCACGGGCACAAGCCCAAGCCCAGCAGGAGACGAGGGCGCTGAAGTTGCCATTCCACATCGTATCTCGGGAGCAGGCGACTGCCCTCGGGCACCTCCCCCACCCCCAGCACAGAGCCCCCCGCTGCAGGCGAAGAACAGGCTCGGGGCGATGCAGGGGGATGGCCCAGCACGCGGGGCACGGGCAGCCCTTGAGGGAAGCCCCCCCACCCCGGTGCCTTCAGGGCAGCAGCGGCGGCGGCGCCAGGCACCCCCGGGAGGGATGACGGGGCGGTTGGGGAAGAGGCAGAATCCTCCCTGCACCCGGGGGCGGCTGAGGGGCTGCTCGGCGCCCGGAGGCGGGGGGGGGGGGGGGAGGATCCCCGCCCCCGGCAGCGGGGGCAAAGGGCGGCGGTCCGGGGGAGGCGGTGCCAGCCCGCGGGGGCGGGTAGCGGCCGGTACCTGCAGGACCACCTCGCTGGGCAGCTGCGCGGCGCGGAACAGCTCCAGCACCCGCCCGTTGGGCGCCACCTTCTTGGTGCTCTCGGTGTCGCAGTAGGAGAAGAGGTCGCAGTAGTAGCGCTGCTCCGCCTCGCTCAGCGTCAGGCCCTCCATCGCGCCGGGCAACGGCCGCCCGCCCGGCCGGCGGGGGGGGGGGAGGTGAATCCCGCGAGCCGCTTCCTCTCGGGCCCCGCGCGCGCCGCTGTCCCTGCGAGGCCCGGCCGCCGCGCTCGCGCTGTGGGGGCCGCACCGGAAGCGCGGGGCCCGCGGGGTGGGCGTGGCTATAAAGTTTCTCGGCCTTGGCCCCGCCTCCTCCACCCCAGCGGAGCCGCCGCCATTTACTGAGTCCCGGAGACTGCGGGGGGAGAGCAAGGAGGCTGCTGAGCAAAACACGCCTCTGCCCCAGACCCGGATGTGAGGCCCGGCACCCTTCGTGCGCTGGCGGCGGCAGGACAGAGGCGCCTGCAGCGTCCCCTGCCGGCGTGGCGGGCTCAGGCTTGGTGCCCGCCCGGGTGCCTGGGCTGCTCCCCGGTGCCTCCTAGGGCAGGACGGAGGCAGGTCAGGCGCGTTCAGTTGTGTGGCTCGCGGTGATGAGCCCTGTTTTAGGCATCGGTTTTAAGCATCTCTGATTTTGAGGAACCAAAATTGGGGCTGCTTGGGGGCAGGGATAGCTCGGTGGTTTGAGCACTGGCCTGCTAGACCCAGCATTGTGGGTTCAGCCCTTGGGAGGGGCAATTAGGGATCTGGGGCAAAATCAGTACTTGGTCCTGCTAGTGAAGGCAGAGGGCTGGACTCAATGACCTCTCAGGGTCATTTCCAGTTCTATGAGATAGGTATATTTCCGTATATCATATTATCTCTCTCTGGACCACCCATCCCTTCTTTCAGTGACTTGGCCCATAAGTAAGGGGGGTGGGGGCTGAATCAAACCTTTGCAGAGCAGCACTAAGCAAGGTAACTATTGATCACAGGTGAGGGAACTAGGCTTGCTGGGGGTGCTGCTGCACCCCTTGGCTTGCAGTGGTGTCCATCATATACAGGGTTTACAGTTTGGTTGAATAACTCTCAGCACCCCCACTATACAAATTATTCCAGCACCCCTGCTATTGATTAAACCTTGTGCTGAGCATGAATTCAGCCTGAAGAGCCCATGTCTGTTAATCAAAACTAAGCACAAAACTAAAAAAACCCAACCAAATAAAAGATCAAAGTCAGAAAATCATTATGGGAGTGCCAAGTCTAGGGACCACTGATGAAAAGGAGGTGTGCAGCATTCTTTTGCTGTCCAGACCTCTTAGGATCCTACAGACAAATTACTCATCTATAAAACATAATTTTCTTAGAAAAGGAGTATTGGACAACTTAATGGGAAACTAGAATTGCATTTGTCCACTGGTACCAAATATAACAAGTATGTTGTAATGTTTTATTCATTTAAAGGGATTGTCGATTAAAACCTTGCAGTCTTGAGTACCTTCCCACTGCTGTGAAGAGGTAAATCAATGTGGGTTTCAAAAAGCCAGTTGTACATGCTGAGTCTTACTTCTGAAAATATAACTGACATATTATAGACCAAAAGTTTATTTATAATTAATTTTCTATATTCCTTTTGCACACATAACACTGTGGAACAGATTTTACAAACTCTGCCAAGTGCACCTGTCTATTATAACTTACCAGGGCTACAGAAACTTCTTTTGTCCTTGGCCTTCCATGGAAACACTAGTGGGTTAAGACTAGAGATGTGCAGAAAAGGTTTAGAAAAATTCCAGTAGCTCTGAATAAAGAGCTGGACTTTTGCTACTACTGATCCTTCCAAAAAGAAGGAATAGTAGGTAGCAGAAAATTTTATTCCCAGATGAAAAAGCATTGTGATCATGCTGTCAAGTTTTGTGAATCAAACGAGGCCTTTTCCTAGTTTTCAAAAAGTTATAACATAATTTTGTAAGTGTTCTAAACAAGAATTGGTGATTTTGTTGATCTTTTCTATCAAAGTCCAAATATGTCTTTCACACTTGGTTGCTGTGGCTGCCTGTCTCTGAATCAAGGTGGAAGGGAAAGAGGAGGTTCTACTTTTATCTTAGCTCACTATTTAGAAGGCCTTGTTTATGTGATTATCAAGTCCCAACACCCCCCTACTCTCTCCAGCCTCCCGTATATCCACCTCCACCTAGATAGAGAAAAAGTTACATTCTTAGGAAAACACCATTGTGAAATTAGACTAGTTTAAAGAATCATAGTATGACTGGAATAATCTCAAAGTCTTTAAGGTGGCAAATAGAAATAAAAAGGGGGACTAGAAAATACATTTAAGAGCTGAAGGAGTAAGTCACCTGATTTTCTTTCAGGACTTAGTCTTTACCACAGAGTACTTCGTATGTTCCTGAGTACAATAAAGCAAAATGTGGTTTTCCTCTAAAAAATTTGTAAAACTTGCACCGTCTTACTCAGATATATTTCCTAAATTCATTTGCATTCAGAATTATATCAGCTAAATGAATTGACAAAAAAAATGTTGACTACTTTTTATACTTGGTACTGGAGAGCCAACAGAGTTATGGGAAAATTAACTGGATTCTATTCTGACTCCAAAATCATTAACAGAATTGTTATACAAGTTCCAAGTCTGGGGCTATATTCTGCCATCAGTTACACCTGTGCAACCCATTTGTCATTTGGAGACAGTGAGGTTGTACATGTATAACTGGGGGCAAAATTTGGTATACAAAATCTTCATTATTAGTGCTAATTCATGAGCCAGAAAAGAAAAAAACAGCTAGATTTTTGTCTCTCAGCTTGAGTTTATAGAGTGGAGTTAGCAAAACAATATTATTTTACATGTAAATTGCACAAATTTGATGTGGAAGTCATCAACATACAACTAGAACCCCCTAGAACTATTTGTAGTCAGTTTTCAGAACTGAATCCTCTTAAGGCTAGTATTACCTAACAAATGTTGCATATTGAAAGCTGATTTGAAAACAGTGCATAGCATTTGTTTTGTCAAAAAAGTATATCTTTATATATAACCTGATGTTCATATCCTGAATGTCTTACTCATTTGGCTACGATGAGAGTTTTGCCTGAATGACAGCTGAATAAAGCTTCAGGATATAGCTCCTAAAGTATGAAAGTTTCTTTTGACCTATGAGAGTAGATATTTCAGCTGCTGGGATTTACTTTTACCATCTACTGAAACATCTGTGAAAAGGCATTGCCACATGAGGCTCCAAAGGAAGAGCAAGCTAGAAAAAAATTACAAATACACCTCTACCCCGATATAATGCAACCCGATATAAGGCGGGTTCGCATACAAGGCAATAAAGCTCTGACACGCTGCTCTGAGCAGTGTGTTAAGGGTGCCGGGCCAGGCAGGGCCAAGGGGTTCGATAAGGGGCAGAGGATCTTGGGGGCAGTCAGGGGCTCCCCCCCAGGGTCTGGGGGGCAGGAGCTGTGGGAGGGCACTTTTGGGGGCCCCGCAGTCCCAGAGTGGCCCGGGGGATTAGCGGGGGGCTGGGAGCAGCTCGCTCTGCTTCCCCAGCCCCAGCTGTGTTGTTCGGGGGAGGGGTCTTGGGGGAAGGTATCCCCCCCCCCGCACTCACCAGCAGCGGCGGAAGCGGAGCAGCTCGACCCCAGCCCACTCCACTCCACCAGCTCCCAGCCGCAGCGCTCCACTTCCCGCCACCAGTGAGTATGGGGGGGGGCGTCCTTTCCCTAACCTCTCTGCACTCACCTGCAGCAGGAAGCAGAGCGACACAGCCCCAGACCGCTCCGCTTTCCTTGCCCCGGCCCCAGCCGTGTCGCTGTGGGGCGGCTGGGGAAAGGTCCTGCACTCACCTGCCTGGCGGGAAGCGGAGCGCCACAGCTGGGAGGTGGTGGAGTGGAGTGGGCTGGGGCCACGTCGCTCCGCTTCCCACCGCAGGTGAGTGCAGAGGACGTCCTTTCCCCAACCTCCCCGCGCTCACCGGCAGTGGGAAGCGGAGCAGCACAGCCACAGCCAGCTCCACTCCGCCAGCTCCCAGCCGTGGCGCTCCACTTCTCGCTGGGCAGGTGAATTCAGGACCTTTCCCCAGCCACCCCCCAACAACACGACTGGGGCTGGGGCAAGGAAAGCGGAGTGGTCTAGGGCCGCATCGCCCTGCTTCCCGCCGCAGGTGAGTGCGGGGGGGCATCCTTTCCCCAACTCCCCGCACTCACCGGCAGTGGGAAGTGGAGCACTGCGGCTGGGAGGTGGCAGAGTGGAGCAGGCTGGGGCCGGGCTGCTCCACTTCCCGCCGCTGCCGGTGAGTGCCTGTCATGGGGTGAGGTGGTGGGGGGTGGATAGGGGTCGGAGCAGTCAGGGGACAGGGGTGTTGGGTAGGGGGTGGGGTCCTCGAGGTGATATGGGATGGGGGACTCTGGAGAGGGCGGTCAGGGAACAAGGAACAGGGGGGCCAAAGCAAGTTTGATATAACATGGTCTCACCTATAAAGCGGTGAGATTTTTTGTCTCCCGAGGACCACCTTATATCGGGGTAGAGGTGTATCAAGTTACAATGTTTAGGTTTCTTATGCATTCTGGGCCAGGCTGTCAGCTGGAATAAACTGGCATGACTCCACAGACTTCAATAGAACTATGCCAGTTTATCCCAGCTGTGGGTCTGACACATAATATTTAGTTATACTGAAGTTATACATCTTAAGTCTGAAATATATACTCTAGTTCTAATATCTAAAAGTTTCTGAAGAAAATTCTGCCAAGAGATCTGACCAATGCAAGATAAGAACCAAATTCTGCTGTCAGTTACATCAGTGAGAAACTAGAGTAACTTCATTGAAATCAAGTTTGTAAATTTTGATCTACACTGGTGTAACTGGGACCAGAATTTGGTACTAGGATATAGCAGTGTCTTCATTGCACTGTCAGACCTATTCCTTCAAGGCATGTCCATTTTCTTACTATAACAGTAAGATGTACACTGTATATCCAGAAATTAAATGTTCTTTTCTATGCCCTAAACCACTTAAGAGGGGAAAGGACTTATTTTCCTGTTATGGTGTAAATAATTTTGAAAGCAAAACTACTATTAGAGGCCTGGTCTACACTAGGCGTTTAAATCGGTTTTAGGAGCGTAAAACCGATTTAACGCCACAACCGTCCACACTAGGAGGCACCTTATATCGATTTTAATGGCTCTTTAAACCGGTTTCTGTACTCCTCCCTAATGAGAGGAGTAACGCTAGTATCGGTATTAACATATCGGATTAGGGTTAGTGTGGACGCTGATCGACGGCATTGGCCTCCGGGAGCTATCCCACAGTGCACCAGTGACCGCTCTGGACATCATTCTGAACTCGGATGCACTGGCCAGGTAGACAGGAAATGCCCCGCGAACTTTTGAAATTCATTTCCTGCTTCCCCAGCGTTGAGATCTCATCTCATCAGCACAGGTGACCACGCACAGCTCATCAGCGTTAACAATGCAGTCTCCTGAGAATCGTAAAAGAGCCCCAGCATGGACTACACGGGAGGTACTGGATCTGATCGCTATCTGGGGAGAGGATTCAGTGCTAACAGAACTGCGTTCCAAAAGACGAAATGAAAAAGTATTTGAAAGAATTTCTAAGGCTATGACGGATAAAGGCCACAGCAGGGACTCAGTGCAGTGCAGAGTGAAAGTTAAGGAGCTCAGACAAGCCTACCAGAAAAACAAAGAAGCAAACGGAAGGTCAGGGGCAGGTCGAAAAACATGCCGCTTCTATGCTGAGCTGCATGCAATTTTAGGGGGCTGCGCCACAAGTACCCCACCCCTGATCGTGGATTCCGAGGTGGGGGTTGTAATCTCTGCCATGGCTGAGGATTATGCAGACGGGGAAGAGGAAGATGAAGAAGAGGAGGAAGACCTAGCAGAGAGCACACAGCACTCCGTGAGCCCCAGCAGCCAGGAGCTTTTTATCACCCTGATGGAATTACCGTCCTCCCAGCCCTCACAAGCCACTATCCCAGACAATGACGCCATGGAAGGGACCTCTGGTGAGTGTACCTTTGCAAATATCAAACATTTTTTTTAAGCAAGCCTTTTTTAATGATTGATTTGCCCTGAGGTCTTGGGATGCATTCGCAGACAGTATAGTTACTTAGAAAAGTTTGTTAACATGTCCAGGGATTGAGAGGAAATCCTCCAGGGACATCTCGATGAAGCGCTCCTGTAGGTACTCCAGAAGCCTTTGCAGAAGGTTTCTGGGCAAGGCAGCCTTGTTCCGCCCACCATGGTAGGACACTTTACCACGCCATGCATGTAGCAAGTAATCAGGTATCATTGCGTGGCAAAGCATAGCAGCGTATGGTCCCGGTGACTGCTGGCATTCAAGAAGCATCCGTTCTTTATCTTGTTCTGTTATCCTCAGCAAAGTGATATCGTTCAGGATAACCTGCTTAAAAATCAGGAATTTAAGTAAGGGGGGGTGGCCATTTTTCTACTGGGTTCGTGGACTGCATCAACTTAAAAAAAAACTTTCCTGCACGTAGCGAAGCGGGGGGAGGGGAGGAGTGAAATGCCGATGATCTTTTCTGTGTTTGGTCACCGGCGATCTTCCCCAAGGCACCAGACACGCAGTGGGTGGGGGGGGGAAGGTTGTTGATTAGCAGGGAGCTAGCGTGGTATTAGCCATGCGTTGTTGGGGGGGAAGGGTTAAATCACTACAGAAGCCGAAAGACAGTGGCTTACCATGGCCGCATGCAAGCTGAATTATGATGCCTGGACCTGCGTCTGTGAGATCTGTAACTCCAGAGCTGCAGGCACTCACTATTAAGATGAAAAAATGCGACCTTGTAGGGAAATCACATGTGCTAGGTGGTGAATACTGCTGTTCACTGTGAAATAGTATAACCATTGTTCTGTAAAATGTATCTTTCTAAATATTTATCTCCCTCATGCAGC
Source organism: Mauremys mutica (assembly GCF_020497125.1). NCBI lineage: Eukaryota > Metazoa > Chordata > Testudines > Geoemydidae > Mauremys > Mauremys mutica. Next base: position 105,937,392 of record NC_059074.1, read on the forward strand.
TGCAAATATTTCAAGCGTCCCTCCTCCATCCCAAAGGCTAGCACAGATAAGGCGGAGGAAAAAGAAGACGCGAGATGAGATGTTCTCGGATATTATGGAAGTTACACGCAATGAAAGAGCTCATCTGAATGAGTGGAAGGACGTGGTTTCAAATTACAGGAAAGAGGCCAGTGAACGTGAGGACAGGAGGGACAACCGAGATGAGAGGTGGCGGCAGGAAGATCAGCGGTGGCGGGATGCAACTCTGGGGCTGCTGCGTGATCAAACTGACATGCTCCGGCGTCTTGTGGAGCTTCAGGAACAGCAGCAGGATCACAGAGTGCCGCTGCAGCCCCTGTATAACCACCCTCAACCCTCACCATGTTCCATATCCTCCTCACCCAGACGTGTAAGAACGCGTGGGGGGAGGCTCCGTGCACCCGCCCACTCCACCCCCGTGGACAGCCCAACCAGAAGGATGTCGTTACTGTGAATGTTTTTAATGGCCTTCTCCATCCTTCCTATCCTCCTCCCAAACCACACCCTTACTTCTCTCCCTCTTTTTATAATGAATTAATAAAGAATTCATGATTTTTAAACGAGAGTGACTTTATTTGAATAAGTAAGCTGTACTCGAAGGGGGAGGGTGAGTTGCTTACAGGGAATGAGTCAATCAAGGGGGTTGGGTGTTCATCAACAAACACAGCAGTCACACTGTACCCTGGCCATTGATGAAGCTCCTTTTCAAAGCTTCTCTGATGAGCACCGCTTCCTGGTGTGCTCTTCTAATCTCCCTGGTGTCTGGCTGCGCGTAATCAGCGGCCAGGTGATTTGCCTCAGCCTCCCACCCCGCCATAAAGGTCTCCCCCTTACTCTCACAGAGGTTGTGGAGAATACAGCAAGCAGTAATAACATAGGGGACATTGGTTTGGCTGAGGTCTGAGCGAGTCAGTAATGTCCGCCAGCGCGCCTTTAAACGGCCAAATGCACATTCCACCACCATTCTGCACTTGCTCAGCCTGTAATTGAACAGATCCTGACCACTGTCCAGGCTGCCTGTGTATGGCTTCATGAGCCATGGCATCAAGGGGTAGGCTGGGTCCCCCAGGATAACGACAGGCATTTCAACATCCCCAACTGTTATTTTCTGGTCTGGGAAGTAATCCCCTTGCTGCAGCCGTTTAAACAGAGTAGTGCTTCTGAAGACGCGAGCGTCATGAACCCTCCCTGGCCATCCCACGTGGATGTTTGTGAAACGTCCCTTGTGATCTACCAGTGCTTGCAGCACCATTGAAAAGTACCCCTTGCGGTTTACGTACTGGGTGCCCTGGCGCTGCGGTGCCAAGATAGGGATATGGGTTCCATCTATCGCCCCCCCACAGTTAGGGAATCCCAGTGCAGCAAAGCCATCCACTATGGCCTGCACATTTCCCAGAGTCACAATCTTTCGTAGCAGCAGCTTAGTGATTGCTTTGGCTACTTGCATCACAGCAGCCCCCACAGTAGATTTTCCAACTCCAAATTGATTCCCGACTGACCGGTAGCTGTCTGGCGTTGCAAGCTTCCACAGGGCTATCGCCACTCGCTTCTCTACTGTGAGGGCTGCTCTCATCTTGGTATTATGGCGTTTCAGGGCAGGGGCAAGCAAGTCACAAAGTTCCATGAAAGTGCCCTTACGCATGCGAAAGTTTCGCAGCCACTGGGAATCGTCCCACACCTGCAACACAATGCGGTCCCACCAGTCAGTGCTTGTTTCCCGGGCCCAAAATCGGCGTTCAATGGATAGAATCTGCCCCATTACCATCAGGATCTCCAAAGCGCAGGGGCCCGCGGTTTGAGAGAATTCTGTGTCCATGTCCTCATCACTGTCATTGCCGCGCTGCCGTATCCGCCTCCTCCTCGCCTCGGATTGAAGGTCCTGGTTCAGCATATACTGCAGGAGAGTGCGCGAGGTGTTTAAAACATCCACGATTGCGGTATGGAGCTGAGCAGGGTCCATGCTTGCTGTGTTATGGCGTCTGCACAGTTCACCAAGCAAAAAAAGGCGCGAAACGGTTGTCTGCTGCTCAGGGAGGGAGGGGTGAGGCTGTACCCAGAACCACACGCGACAATGATTTTTGCCCCATCAGGCACTGGGATCTCAACCCGGAAATGCCAAGGGGCGGGGGAGGCTGCGGGAACTATGGGATAGCTACGGGATAGCTACCCACAGTGCAACGCTCCAGAAATCGACGCTAGCCTCGGACCATGGACGCACACTACCGATTTAATGTGTTTAGTGTGGCCGCGCGCACTCGATTTTATAAAATCTGTTTTACAAAACCGGTTTATGCAAATTCGGAATAGTCCCGTAGTGTAGACATACCCAGAGCTTCCTCTTAAACCTGAGCTATATAATAGAGATTAATGACAATTGTGTCTTTGTAGTGTAAAGCAAAGTGGTTATTGTTTAAAGTGTAATTACTATTGAATCAGAACTGAAATATAAAACACAATGTTCTAAATTCAATCTCTTCACTTTTAAAAACACCCTGTTCTATTCCAATTGTGTGGAAGTTCAGAAGGATTGTATTCAATATGATGGGTACAGACTTAACTGCTAATTCTACATCGCACCAAGGGCCTCTGAATTAAAGAAGCTTCTGTAGAAGTGTTGCCAGGTGATTCAGTACATTGTATGCCTTCTGAGAAAAGGGACAGAGCTCATAATGCTCAAAATCATTCATATTTTTCATAAGCTGAACATATTAGAAATATATACACACAAGACAGATGGATAAGTATATACACACAGAGGAAGACAAAAACTGGAATGTATATACAAATTTAAGTATATCACTAACAGGATTTAAATAGCTACCAGAGAAAACTGCTCTCCTCTTGACATCTTCCGTTCCTACTCTGACTCTCCATGGTGAGTTTATTGCAGAGTAAACTGGTTCACCCATGACCCAGTCAGTCTTCTCAAAGACCCTCCCTCCAGATCCCAGAATAAGGAGAATGATTTCTCAATATGGGTCAAATTAAGAATGAGGAGGTGCAACTCTACTTGGTGCAGAGTGTCAGTAGATATTGGATCACAAGCTGTCAAAAATTCACAGCCTTATGCAATTTGTTCACACCCCACACATCAAGTTTTCTCACCCCATCTGTCAAAAAACTGCTCACACTCCTCTTAGCACCACTTTATGACCAATCAGCACTAAGGGCTTGGCTACACTGGAGAGTTGCAGCGCTGGGGGTGGGTTTACAGCGCTGCAACTCACTCACCGTCCACACTTGCAAGGCACATACAGCGCTGTATCTCCCTGGCTACAGTGCTGGCTGTATTTCACCTCTGCCTGGGGAATAATGACTGCAGCGCTGGTGCTGCAGTGCTTGAGTGCCAGCTGTACAGCGCTGGGAGTTACAGCTGTCTTCATACAGCTGTGTAGGGAAAGCGCTGGTGTGTGGCCACACTCACAGCTACCAGCGCTGCAGTGTGGCCACATTTGCAGCATTTGCAGCGCTGTTGAGACTGGTGCATTATGGGCAGCTATCCCTGTGGCCAAGTGGCAGCAACGTGCTTTTCAAAAGAGGGGGGTGGGGTGGACTGTGACAGGGAGGGTGAGAGAGAGAGAGAGTGGATTTTTGGAGCCGACACTGTATGTCAGATTTTTTCTTTTCATTTTAGCAGCAGATTTTGCAAGGCAGAGAGCTGAACATTTCCTCGACCCCTCATTCACTCTTAACTGCAAATAGCCTGCAGACCAGATAAGCAGCTGCTCCCACGGACTCCCTTTCTCTCTCTCCCCCTGCTGTTTCTCTCCTCAAGCAAACACTAGGCTGTAGACATTCATCCCCATGCCTGCCTCATTCACAGCAAGGTAGTGGGTTATCTCAATTGATTGTTCACAGTCAGTTACAGATTGATCACAGCAAACAAGAGCTGTGTTTGTTTTTTAGATAAGCAGCTCCCGGAACCGAGTTCACAACAAAACAAAGAGAGGCATCATAGCAAAACAAAGAGAGTAATTTAGTTAAAAGCATTCTGGGATATCTCCTAATACCCTGGAGGCCAATAACAGCGCTGGTGTGTGGCCACACTTGACGAGCAGCGCTGCATCACCAGCACTGCACTCGTTATACCCCAAGCAGACCAGGTGTACAGCCAGCGCTGCAGGCAGGGAGTTGCAGTGCTGGATGTGCCTTGCAGGTGTGGACAGTTACTAAGTTGCAGCGCTGTAAAGCCTCCAACAGCGCTGCAACTCGCCAGTGTAGCCACGCCCTTACTATGCTGTAACTGAGCTCCGGAATTTTCCCATAATGCTTTTAACTAAAGAACTCTCTTTGTTTTGTTATGATGCCTCTCTTTTGTTTTGTTGTGAACTCGGGGCTCCCAGAGCTGCTTATCTAAAAAACAAACACAGCTCCTGTTTGCTATGAATGAGGCAGGCAAGGGGATGAATGTCCACAGCTAGTGTTTGCTTGAGGAGAGAAACAGCACAGCGTGGGGGGGGGCGTGTTAGGGAGTCCGTCGGAGCAGCTGCTTATCTGGTCTGAAGGCTATTTGCAGTTAAGAGTGAATGAGGGGTCGGACAAGTGGTCAGAATTTGCAAGGCAGGGAGCTGACAGTGTCGGCTCCAAAAATCCACTCTCTCTCTCTCCCCCACGCTCCCTGTCACACTCCACCCCACCCCCCTCTTTTGAAAAGCATGTTGCAGCCACTTGAACGCTGGGATAGCTGCCCATAATGCACCAGTCTCAACAGCACTGCAAATGCTGCAAATGTGGCCACACTGCAGCGCTGGTAGCTGTCAGTGTGGCCACACTCCAGCGCTTTCCCTACACAGCTGTACGAAGACAGCTGTAACTCCCAGCGCTGCAGAGCTGCAAGTGTAGCCAAGCCCTAGGAGTGTGACATAGGTCCTACCCCCTGACCAAACAGCGCTAAGGGGTGTGACGTAGGTTCTGCCCTTTGAGCATATGCTGTGGGGCACAGGCTGGACTTCCAGTAATTATACTGCTTCTCCCCTTGACCAATCAGTGAGGGGGAGTCAGAAATCACTATCTTTGGTATCTCCTGAGACTTCCCCCCACCAGGCCATGCACCATATGTGTTTGTTTTTACTTCTGGGGGGTGAGTCATCCCCATGACCATCCAGCCTCCAGCACCTTCCACCAACTGGTCTCATTCTAGGCCTCCATGTAGGCCTGAGTGGGAAAGTGAGCTAATCGCTGGGCCCTTGTAAGCAGTAGAGCCCCTGAGCTCCAAGCCAACCTGAGGGGATATCTAGGCCAGAAATCTGACCTTTAGCACTTAGCTGTTGGTTGTTTCATAGCGCCACCTTAGAAACCTGCAAGCCATCCTTGACCATGGGATGTTGTTCTGGGAAGAAGGACTGCTAAGCAGAGATGGGGTGCATCTACCAAGTTAAGGGAAGAGTATATTTGGATACAGACTGGCTAATCTAGTGAGGAGGGCTTAAACTCAGTTCAATGAGGGAAGGAGACAAAAGCCCACAGGTAAGTAAAAAATGTGGAGATCTCGGAGAAGTGTGGGAATCCCTGCTATAATGGGATAAAGGAGAAACAAGAGAGAACATGGGGAGGAATCAAATTAATAGACATCTGTATAATAATGTGAGAAGTGTGGGGAATAAACAGGAAGAACTAGAAATGCTAGTTAATAAACACAACTGTGACATAAAGCATCTTCACCAGATGTACTGCAGTGGCGCAGTTGCACTGATGCAGCTGTGCTGCTGTAGCGCTTCTAGTGTAGACAAACCCCTAGATGGGGCTACTATACAGTGTGTTCATAACTGATTGGAACTATCTGGAACATAACTATTCCCAGACAGTCGTTATCAGTGGTTCATTGGAAGGGCATATTAAGTGTGCTAATACAATTTGCAGATGACACAAAGTTGGGAGGTATTGCTAATACAGAGGAGGACTGGAATATCATACAAGAAGATCTGGATGACCTTGTAAACTGGAGTAATAGAAATGGGATGAAATTTAATAGTGCAAAATGCAAGGTCATGCATTTAGGGACTAACAACAAGAATTTTTGCTATAAGCTGGGGACTTCTCATTTTGAAGCAACAGAGGAGAACAAAGACTTGGGTGTATTGGTTGATCACAGGATGATTATGAGCTATCAATGTCATGCAGCATGAAAAAGACTAACACAGTCCTGGGGTGTATCAGGTGAGGTATTTCCAGCAGAGACAGGGAAGTGTTAGTACCATTATACAAGGCACTGGGTGAGACCTCATTTGGAATTCAGTGAGCAATTCTTGTCTACCATGTTTAAGAAAGATGAATTCAAACTGGAACAGGTGCAGAGAAGGGCTACTAGGGTGATCCAATGAATGGAAAGCCTACTTTATGAGAGGAGACTCAAAGAGCTTGCCTTGTTTAGCCTAACCAAAAGAAAACTCAGGGGAGATATGATTGCTCTCTATAAATACATCAGAGGGATAAATACCCGGGAGGGAGAGGAGATATTTAAGTTAAGCTCCAATGTGGACCCCAAAACAAACGGATATAAACTAGCCATTAGCAAGTTTAGGCTCGAAATTAGGCAAAGGTTTCTAACCGTTAGTGGAATGAAGTTCTGGAACAGCCTTCCAAGGGGAGCAGTGTGGGGGGAAAGCTAACTGGCTTCAAGACTGAGCTTCACGAGTTTATGGAGAGGATGGTATTATGGGACTGCCTATGATAGCATAGGCGACTACCAATAGCAAAAATCCCCAACTGCTGGAGACGGGACACTAGATGGGAAGGGCTCTGAGTTACTACAGAAAATTCTTCCCCAGGTGTCTGGCTGGTGGGTCTTGCCCACATGCTCAGGGTCTAACTGATCGCCATACTTGGGGTCAAGAAGGAATTTTTCCTCGGGTCAGATTGGCACAGACCCTGGGTTTTTTTTGCCTTCCTCTGCAGCCCCCAGCCCATGTCCTCGCCTCCTGGGGTGCACTGCCCAGGGAGGTGGAGGATGTAGGGCTTCCTACAGTGGGCCAGGCTCCCTGGGTGGCTCTTATCATATCCCAGCTCCGGTTTCCAGCAGAGTTGCGGACCCTCCACCTCCACCTGCCCTGGGCCAGGCAGGGAAGCCGGGGGGGGCGGGGACACTGGCTGGGGGCTCCTCTTGTGTCCCTCGCACCCCTGGCAGGTTGAGGGTGCATGTGGCTCCCACAGACTGTCCAGGGGGTGAGACCTCAGGGGGGAAGTGGAGGGGAAGGGGGCGGGGTCCACCCCAGTGAAAAGTGGACAGGCCAAGCCCCCATGGCCCGCCTGTTCCAGCACCACTGGTATAGTACATCTTCACCAGGTGTGCTAAAGCTGTGTAGCTCCATCTGTGCTGTAGTCAGGGCCGTCCTTAGGCATACACAAAATACGCATCTGCTGCATAGGGCACCTGAAAATTTGGGGCACCACTGGGTCTTAGTGCCTGCCCGTCTGGCTTTCCTATCTCTGTTATGACCCTTCCTGCAGGCTCCCACAGCTGGCTGCTGCAGCCTGGTGACTCTTACTCCAGAGGGATCTAGTAAGTTAAAGGGGAAAAAGCCTCCAGCCTCCCAGACCTATTAGCACAACATTGAAACTGTTAAAGAGCCATTCAAGGGATAATGAAGCCATTTAACAGTTGTGCATTACTGTAATAGTTACTGAGAACATGTTAGTCTACGGGACCTTAGTTTAAAATTTGCTTTAAAAAATTTCATTAGTGAGTTGGTGAAGATTATAAAATCACATCTCTAAAAAATCCTTGCTTTTTAGATGCACAATCATCTTTAGCCTTAAATGCTTGGATCTTCAGACATACAGTTTTTTAAATAAATCCTTCAAAAGACCACCCTTATCTAAAATACATATTTTAATTTTAATTTCTATAGTAAAAAAAACTTGCTTCCAAAGTCTTCCTGTCCATCCCTTTCTCCCTTCACACAGTTCCCTCCCCCCAACCCCTCCATGCTGGGTTGAAGAGAGCCCTTAAAGGGACAACACCCCTTTCTTTCCAGATAGCTTTCTTTACTTCTGACTATCTGATGAATTAGTTTTAAGAGAACCCTCCAGCAAAATTAGTACCTTAGTAAGATATAAAATCTTTTGTTATGCCTAAAATCTTTGGAAACATTTTTAAAGTTGGTGAAATTTCATAAACATATCTATTGTTATGGAGATCATAGATCATTAGGGTTGGAAGGGACCTCAGGAGATCATCTAGTCCAACCCCCTGCTCAAAGCAGGACCAATCTCCAAATGGCCCCCTCAAGGATTGAACTCACAACCCTGGGTTTAGCAGGCCAATGTTCAAACCACTAAGCTATCCCTCCCACAAAAAATAATTGGAGATATACCAATCTCCTAGAATGGACCTTGAAAGGTCATTGAGTCCAGCCCTCTGCCTTCACTAGCAAGACCAATTTTTGCCCCAGATCCCCAAGTGGCCCGCTCAAGGATTGAGCTCCCAACCTTGGGTTTAGCAGGCCAATGCTCAAACCACTGAGCTATTCCTCCTCCCCAAAGTAAGTTACACAAAGTAAATTAGTGTTTTCTTTTTCTAAAAGCAATGAACATTGTTATGAATGCACTAAACCTCTGTGACTGATTAATTTAAAATAATGTCTTTATTTCAGTTAGTTAAATATGTAATAATCTGTAATGATTACTTTATGAAGGCTTAAGAATACATTTAAAATAGAAAATCACCTTAGAAATACTGATTAAGAAAATGTAAAACAGAGAAGAGCTTCATCATGTATTCCATAATATTTAATGTTGAATTCAGCAAGACAGCTGACTTGCCCTTCTAACAGTTTTTGCAAATAAATGTCTGACAAACTTCAGGGCATATAAAAAAGCCTGTGACTGACATTGTTTATTCCCAATTTTAGTGCTTTTAATTATGTATCTTCTGTATGTCCATTCTGCATGAGGGAGAGGGTATGGGGGTTTCTGTGGTGAATTGTGACTCTTCGCCACTGTGAGGCAGGCCGGACGTCTCGCTATCCTTTGCTGCCTTGTTGCCACCCCCACGTCCCCGCTGGGATGCGAGCCCGGGCTGCTGTCGGGCATAGGGGCACTAGTTTAATAATCCTGTTTAGGGCCCCATGAATCCTAAGGACGGCCCTGGTTGTAGTGTAGACTTGCTCTCAGTGTGTGTGTGAAGGGTGAAAGGGTTATTTTGTTTGTTTATTTTAAGGATTAATAAGTTGTTTATTACCTAGTTTTGTATTCATATTTTAGTTTTACATGTATTATCTTTATTCTGTGGAAGAATGTCTGCGTTTTTCCCATAAAGGAGTTGTATATGTTTATGTGTTGTCTTGCATAGGCTGGTCAATGTATTGATATTACATTTTTGTTTTACTGTATTTTCTCTAGTATAAAACTCTAGGGCTTTATCTAATGTTAGGGGTAATCGTGTAAACTAAGGGAGATTTTTCTATCTTTGTGGGAAAAAATTGTGTGGGCGGAATTGTTTGCATGCTTTTCATGGTGGGTGCTTGCTGAAATACATGCTGGTGTTAAAAATGTCTGTCTGTATATTGGACAAACACTATTTGTAGAAATAACCCAAAGTGTGTGTGTGTGAAATGGATTTGGTAAAGCAATACTTTTTATATTATTTTTAAACAGCAAAAATCCTAATATTTTATTTTAAAATTTAAGACCATTTCATTTTTTTATAATAATGTTGTCACCCACAGTACTGTCAAACCAAGAGAGATCCTTAGACCAGAGTGCTAATATGCTCAAAAGGAAAAAAAAAAAAACATCAGAAAAGGAAAATTGTCCAAGATTATCAGCTGACAGACAGCTGAATGCTAGTAACGACATTTGATTATTTGTTTGGTTGTTTGCACAGTTTTGTTTCCAAGCAAAAAAAATAAGCATGTGGGTGAGAGAGAGAGATTATGGAGTTAAGCTTTTGGCGAATTGTGCAAAGCAGATATTTGATATAAATTGGAACATATTTTTTCTAATCAGACCTGAGCAACTCTCCTGATGATGAAGTCTCTAAGGTGCCACAAGGGCTTCTCGCTGTTTCTCCTGATGATGACGTCAAAAGTCCAGCGAAACTGCCAACACCAGAGCATCCAAAGAATGGGGAATCCACTCGGAGACCCTTAATAACACCATGAAAAAGCAACAGAAGAACTCCATAAGAAAGTCATCACAGGCCAACTATCAGATACATCAAGCCAAAGGACAAAACAAAAGAATCCAGTAAAAAAAAAAAAAAAACAGCTCCAGTGACTCAGTGATGGACATAACACCACAGCCACAAAGATTCGCAAACCCAGAGCATGTGCTTTAGGAATTGTGAATGAAAAACAAGGATTGAAAGTTCACACAACACAACACTGTTCTCTTATGAACTTATACTATTGGTAAAATATGATCTCTCTTCAGGGATTGTGACAAATTTGTTAAAGCTGTTTGTGAGGATTATGATGCTTTGAAGAGAGAGAGTGATAGATGCTTTTGTCTTAATTTCGTTTCTGGTTAGACCCAGCTGTAGTGAACCCGGTTGTCCAAGCTCTGTCTATTTCTCCCTCTGATCTCCTCTGTCAGGCTCCAGGTAAGAGCCCTGACTGTCTTCAGCAGCCAACACTTATCCCCCACCTCACACCTCTCTGTTGTGGGGAAAACAATTTAGTGGTAAGAATTTGGATTTAATGGTATTGGGGAGTAAGTGTCTTTTTATTTCCTTTTATTAATTTACATATATAGGTGTCTCTCTGTGTGTGTGTTTATCCCAGTGTTTTACACTCTGTTTGGAATTCTGCCCTTTTTAAGACTGGGCACTCTTTATGTATTACTGGATTAGATTTATGCTTAATTTAAAAAACAAACTATTTTAAAATTGTAGATTACTTTTTGAATGGTCAGAGATGGCTTGACTAATGTTATTTTAAATCCTCTTAAAGGTTTTTATTTAATTTAACATTACTCAAGGTTCAGCCCCTGCCTGTGGATGAACTCTCATCAAACCTAATTATGAATAATTTTTCCAACCCCCAAAGAACGGTTGTTAATCCTGAATGCTGCTAAAGGTGTCTTACGGAGAGCTGAGAGATGGGAAAGGGGAAGCCCTGGGTAGGGGTATTTCAGTTATTTTGGAGGGACTTTGTAAGGATAGGCAATACAGCAGAGCTTGTTGAAAGACTGGGGTGAACATCTGCTTCCTTTTAGAAGCCCAAATGAGGCATAGTAAAAAGGAGGCAGGATACCCTAAGAACAATAGGTCCCGATCTATTTTCCTCTCTGTTTTATAAAGAGGTTTTGAAGGAAGTGGAATAGTTCTGTTTCCTTACATCCAACCTGCTGGAAGAACAGTCAGTGCCAGTTAGTTTTTGTATGAATTTCAACTCCCAGTAATGAAGCATGCATGTTCCTTAAGTAACAAATGAATGAAGTAGAATCTGTATTTGTTTTGGTGAAGTACTCTGCTTGCAAAAGTGATGGAAAAAGTGAGGAGCAGTTAGAGTATGGAGACAGAGTGTATCTTCCCCCACAAAAGGTTTGTAAATGTACCAATATGGGAAATACACTGGCAGGATCCATTACTACTGAAGTTTATGAATTTACTTGCATAAAGAATCATTGGTTAACCAGTGGAATGGATGATAAGCGTAGACAGTTCAACCTAAGTATTTACAGCACTTTAAGTGACTTGATACTACCAGTTGTATCTTTGTTGGTTTACAACTGTGATCAAAGAACTAGTATTTATAAATAGCATGCAGAAGTATCCCAAAAAATAGTGAAGAACTCAAAACTAATCATGTAGCATGTTAGTCCTCAATCAAGGGGGTAAGAAGAGCCTGGTCCATCAGCAGGCAATTAGTCTCTTGCTGCAGCCACACTGCCTCCTGTTGGGCAGCTGCCTGGACACAGGTAAGCCTCCTGCTGGGCTGCTGTGGCTTATATCAGTGCTCGCACTACATCATCCATTATGATGAAAAAAAATTAAACCCTGTCCTATTTTTTTTTTCACCCTCCTTCTTCCGCCGCGCTGTGCACACCAAGATCCCACCCCTGACACGAATTGTGACAAAGTTCCTTCTCTACCTTGGTGGGTCCTGCGCTTATTGGTGGATTTGCTTGCCTCAGAGATTCACAATGTGGGTCAGGAAACAGCCCAGAGACCTTTCCCTCTGGTAGAAGCCAGAGTCCAGGTTAATTCCTCCTGTGTCTGATCAGGAGTTGGGAGATTTGGGGGAAGCCGGGCCTGCTCTCTACTCCAGGTTCCAGCCCAGGGCCCTGTGGAATGCAGCTGTCTAGAGTGCCCCCTGGTACAGCTGTGTGACAGCTACAACTCCCTGGGCTACTTCCCCATGGCCTCCTCCCAACACCTTCTTTATCCTTACCACAGGACCTTTCTCCTGGTGTCTGATAATGCTGGTACTCCTCAGTCCTCCAGCAATATGCCTTCTCACTCTCAGCTCCTAGTGCAGGGGTAGGCAACCTATGGCATGTGAGCTGATTTTCAGTGGCACTCACACTGCCCAGGTCCTGGCCACCGGTCCGGGGAGCTCTGCATTTTAATTTAATTTTAAATGAAGCTTCTTAAACATTTAAAAAACCTTATTTACTTTACATACAACAATAGTTTATTATAGACTTATAGAAAGAGATCGTCTAAAAATGTTAAAATGTATTACTGGCATGCGAAACCTTAAATTAGAGTGAATAAATGAAGACTTGGCACACCACTTCTGAAAGGTTGCCGACCCCTGTCCTAGTGCCTCTTGCTCCCAGCTTCTCGCACACACCCCTACTAACTGATGGGAGGTCCGTTTTAAACCAGGTGTCCTGATTAGCCTGCCTGCCATAATTGATTCTAGAAAGTTCTTAATTGACTCCAGGTGTCTTGATTAGCTTGCCTGTCTTAATTGGTTCTAGCAGGTTCCTGATTGCTCTAGGGCAGCCCTTGCTCTGGTCACTCAGGGAACAGAAAATTGTTCATCCAGTGGCCAGTAGATTTGCCTTCTAGCAGACTCCTGTACCCCACTGGTCTGGGTCTGTCACAACCTATAAAGTTGATTAAATCAGCAGCTAGCAACTTTCAGTGAAACTAACTACAAATTCAAATAGATAACACCGGGCAGGGCTGAGCCACAAACAGTCTTTAGCCCAGAGCCTTCTGGTTGGGACAGACAGTAAATAACAGTCTATGAGGCCTGGTCTACACTGGGGGAGTGGAGGGAGAGAGGAGATCGATCTAAGTTACGCAACTTCAGCTACATGAATAACATAGCTGAAGTAGACGTACTTAGATACACTTACCGTGGTGTCTTCACCGTGGTGAGTCAACTACTGCTGCTTCCCCATCGACTCTGCCTGCGCCTCTCACTCTGGTGGAGTACAGGAGTCGATGGGAGAGCGCTCGGGGATCGATTTATCGCGTCTATAGGGCTCTGTAGTCCAAAGGTCCTCTGTTTCCTCAGGATACTCAGCCACTGGCAGTCCCCACTGCTCCTTGGGGCATTCATCAGATGGCGATCCTGGCAGCTCCTTGGGATACTTATCCATCTCCTCCGACCACAAAGTGTGGCTCTACTCAGGGGCTATTGTGGGATCCTGCAAAAATCTCTGCTCCTTCTGGTGGTCCAGCCCCAACTGAGCTCCAGGGCTCTCCTTTTATATTTCCTGTCCTGCCCCAGGACTTGCGGTGCTGGGGGCAAGGCAGATTCTGCTTCACCCATGAGGGGGAGTGTAGTGGTCCTTCACTCTCCCTCACTACAGAGACCATTAATTTTAAAGATGAAGAACACATGAAACTTGACAAAGGTGATACAGAAGACAATTTAATTGGCCTTTTACTTAGGTTTAAATAATTTATTTGGTCACAAGTTCTCATCTTAGGCCCCTAGTAGGTATTTATCTACTGTTCACTCTTTCTCCACCAACCCCCAGTTTGGCCTTTTGGGGGCTTCATTACAGGCATCTGCTAGACTATTGGGTCAATCTTGTTGAGCACTCAGAGAGCTCTGTGGGAAGTTATACCTGGTTCTGACCAGTGCTCTTTATCCCTTTGTTTCAAACAATATCAAACCATACAAACTGGGACCAATACTGGCCTCATCCTCCCTGATTGAACTAACCTTGTTATCTCCAGACTGATTCTGGCCTGCATATTTATACCTGCCTCTGGAAATTTCCATTATATGCGTCTGACGAAGTGGGTATTCACCCATGAAAGCTTATGCACCAATACATCTGTTAGTCTATAAGGTGCCACAGGACTCTTTGTTGCTTTTTACAGATCCAGACTAACATGGCCACCCTTCTGATACTTGATCCAATGAAGCTGACAGAGCTGTGACACCATACATTTTAGATCTTAGTCTTTTAGTTTAGATTTCAAAATTGATATTGCATTTTGACTTAACAGAAAAAGAGAGTTCCTAATACACTAGATAAAAGTTTGACCCTAAAAAATGTATCCCTAGAAATGGAATCCATTAAAATGCCTCCTTCATGACATCAGGATAAAACACAGAGGATCACAGAGATATGTTTGATCGAGATGATGCAGTGTTGTGAATGTTAAAACGGCAATTATAAACATACTTGTTGAATTAAGGCTCGATTTTGGAGGTGTTCAGCATCACAACTTCAGTGGGAATCATGGGCGTTTAGCACTTCTCAAAATCAATGCATTGAACAGCAACCAACTCCAATAAATCCAGTGACAGAAATCTTCTCATGTCTCCTTTCACTCATAGGTCTCTGGATGGCTGTGAAATATGCTCCCATGGCCAGTAGCTGGGCTTGACATTTTCTGACAAAAATGAAATGTAATGACTTTTGCCATAACAAGGTTTCACATGTTAAATAAATCAGTCTTGACAAACACCCAGTCAGAGTTCTGTTGTATTCAGGGCCAGCTCCAAGTTTTTTGCTGCCCCAAGCAAAAAATTTTTTCCCGTGCCCCACCCTGGCCCCACCCCAACTCCGCCCCTTCCCTGCCCCATTCCAACCCCTTCCCCAAATCCCCGGCCCCGCCTCCTCCCCCGGGCGTGCCACATTTCCCCTCCTACCCCTCCTTCCCTGGGATGGAGGGGGTGAAATGGAGCGACGGCACACTTGGGTGAGGAGGTGGAGGTGAGCTGGGGGGGAGTGGTTCCTCTGTTCCCCCAGGGTTACTTTCTGCGGCCCTCCCCATTCCCCCCACCGCCACAGCTCACCTCCGCTCTGCCTGCTCCCCTGAGCACGCCGCCACTGCTCTGCTTCTCCCCCCTCCCTCCCAGGCTTGCTGCAAAACAGCTGATTTGTGCGGCAAGCCTGGGAGGGAGGGGAGAGAAGCGGAGTGGCGGCACGCTCGGGGGAGCAGGTGGCAGTGGAACGGAGGTGAGCTGCGGAGGAGCGGTTCCTCTGCCCCCCCCCATGTTACTTCCTGCGGCCCTCCTCGCACCCCCCACCGCCGCAGCTCACCTCCACTCAGGGTCGGCTCCTAGCTTTTGCGCCCCAAGCAACAACAACAAAAAAGGGAGCCAGAGTGCTGCCCCTTGGAAAGTGCTGCCCCAAGCACATGCTTGGAGCGCTGGTGCCTAGAGCCAGCCCTGGTTGTATTTCAATAAGATTTCCTTCAGACAAAGATTTGAGGCACTTCTGTCATGAGTCATAATTAATGCTTGAGCACTAAGAAGGCAATTTATGTCAAGCTAATAAATACAAATATTAAATTCATAGAAGAATTTGAGGTGAAATAGTAATATTAATGTAAATGTCATCACTATTACCATTAGTTGACAACTGTATGCAGAGCAAGCTTGTCAATTTTCTGAAGAAGTACAAGTGATACCTGGGTGGAGGAGGCACTTGCTTAACAAAGAGAGCTGAGTGTGTGAAGTAGAGTCTCAGTCTCAGTCTGCGGTTAGGGTGCTAGCTGGTGACTCAAAAGAGTATGGTTCACTTCCTTGCTCTACTGCAGACTTGTGATATGACCTTGAGCAAGTCACTTGGTCTCTCTGTGCCTCAGGTCCCCATCTGTAAATGGAAATGATAGCACTTCCCTACCTCATAGAGGTGATAGGAGGACGAATACATTAAAATATGTGAGATGCTGAGATATTACAGTAGAGAGAGTCATATAAGTACCTTAGATAGATACAGCCAGTAACTGAAACATCTCACAATGCCCTTCCTTCATACACTCTTGTCCCCAAACACTATACCACAATCAGCACCCATAATATCAACACTTCCTGAAAAACACATCATACCCCATACCCTGCTACACATAAAGGCCACCCACACAAACACAGTCTCTACCAACTCTGTCTTCATGCACAATTAGACAGGCTTCAACTTCAGTTTTATAGATTTCAAATTACGTCCACCAAGCGTACATTTAGGGTCATCCTGAAGCTCTTTTAGCTCTCTACTGTATTACTACAATTATGGGCCAATCTTGCAATCTGCACTCAAGTGGAACACTTTCTTCATTCCTGAGAGAGATTTATGCTTAGGTTAGACAAAAGGCAAGTTGCCTTGGTAATCTATATCAGATTTTAAGGGGTCCCTGAGGAAGACACGTCCTCCTTTTCTCATCCAACAGTAAAAGAGTTATACTGCTAAATTTAGGGAGAAGGAGGGATGAATTCCCCAGAAGCATATAATGGGATGTGAATATGGGCAAGGGCAGGGCTGCACTGAGGCAACTTCTAAAGATAAACCTACTTTATAAACTAATCCTTCAAACATACACGTGAGTAACTGTGCATGTGAGTGATCCATGTAACTCAATGGGATTACTCATGTAAATGTTGGCAGAAATCAGTGTCCAAGATGGTGGACAGTAACTAGCTTTTCTATTTCTGGTTTCTCTGTTTTCCTGAGGTTGGTCAGCCATGCTTACTCTCCCTTACATGATGACTTTTAAGAGGGAAATGGGGCCACTACTGTCAGCCTCTTTCCTGCATATCTTTTGATATCTGCTTCAGTGGTCCCATAAAGTGTGCTCAGAGGGACCCAAAGTACAGCAATCACCCCACAAATATCAACAATTCAGCATGCATGTTGGGCCTTGAAGTTAAACAAACAAACAAACAAAAAAACACATTTGAAATAAAAATAAATTAATAGGGAAGAGGTCCAGTAAATGTGTGTGAAAGATCTTCAGGGTTCATTGGAAAGAGTTTCTTGAAGCATCAGAAATTCTGAGAAGAAATCATCTTAAAGCATCAGTAATCTTCAAAAAGCATCTTCAAAAAAAAGGATCTTAAAAAAAGAACTAGATAAATTCATGGAGGATATGTCGATCAGTGGCTAATAGCCACTGATGGTGTCCCTAGCCTCTGTTTGCCAGTAGCTGGGAATAGATGACGGGATGGATCACTTGATGACTAGATTACCTTGTCTGTTCATTCCCTCTGAAGCACCTGGCATTGGCCACTGTCAGAAGACAGGAAACTGGACTAGATGGACCTTTGGTCTGACCCAGTATGGCCATTCTTATGTAACTTATGTAAGTAAGAAGACAGTGGAAATATTTAGGATACACTTTAAGGATGCCAGCAACACGACTTACACAACACGTGATAATAGGGTCACCACCTGAAAAGAGACTAAGAGGGTGACCTAGAACAACATTATGCAGCACAACAGAGAAAGAAGCCAAATCCATCAATAAGACAATCAGAAGCCTTACAGACCATCATAGAACTGAAATAAATGCGGGAAATTGTTGGATGCCCTATGCACCTCAGGTTGCAGGAGCATAAAGAAAGAAGATGATCTTCTAGAACTAGCATAAAGCCAAAGTAATTGGCTTTGTGCGAGTCTCCTGCATGGTAGAAGAGTGGGACAAAATCCAACCCCCAACCTATGGTCAGGCTATTGGGTTGCAATCCAGGCTAAGGTAGCAGTGACAGTGGAGCAATCACTTTAAAAGCTCATATAAAATTTCTAGTTCAAGGTGCTACTGCAACTTCAGAATATTCTTGTTCCGATTTCTCAGCTGAAAAAACTTTATAAACGCTATTTTTCTGAGAGACTGATGTGGCCCAACCAGCAATATTATTCCTCTATTTCCAACTGCAACAGTCTCTAGATTCTTGCTTGCCTTCATTACATCTCTGAGACATCACTGACTTGCTGTCATTCTGTTTCTCAGATCTGCAGCCAGTAAGTTTTCTTTGTTCTCTGTGGAAATGATGTTCTACTTTTCTATTATGTTAGAGACCTATCTTAGGGATGTGGCAAATTCTCCGTTACTTGAAGCCTTGAAAGGAAGCCTGGGTATCTGTTTAAAAGATGTTACAGCTCAAACAGAAATTATGAGTAAGGCTGTGAGTTTGTCACAGAGGACCCAGAAAGTCATGGATTCCGTGACTTTCTGGGACCTCTGTGACTTCTGCAGTGATTGGTGCGGCTGGCCCAAGGGCTGCCTGAGCAGCTCGGGCAGTCCCTGGGCCAGCCGCACTGGCTGCTGCTAGGGCAGTCTCAGGCCACCGTGCCCCCAGCCCCAGCAGCAGCAGGAGTTTGGGTGTGGGCACACACGGTGCCCGCCCCCCCCCAGATCACCCAAGTTTTAGGGGTATATAGTACAAGTCATGGAAGGTCATGGGCGGTGAATTTTTTTTACCTGTCCATGACTCCTACTAAAAATACCCATGACTAAAATGTAACCTTAGTTATTAGCTTTATGCAGAAATTGCTAGGGGAGGTTCTATGGCCAACATTATGCAGGGGGTCAGACTACATGATCATATTGGTCCCTGCTGGCCTGAAAATCTATGAATCATATCCATTTTCATATCTAGTAGAACAAACTGATAAATAAGCAGAGGCACGGGCAACCATCTGGGGCTTTTGGTCCAAACCCAATAAATTTTTCACAATGTTGGAGGACTGCACACAAAACAAACCTTTATTTCTCCAAATATACGAAGAGAAGGGGAAAAGTTACATTTTCGATAGCACACCATGGGAGAGACAGGAAATCTTGCATTGTATCCCTTCTTCTTTGCCTGTAGATTGCTTAAGTAGACTGTAAGTTCTTTGGGGGCATTGACTTGGGTTCTTATGTCTGTAAAGCACAGCACACCTTTGGATGCTATATAAATAATATTTCATTTTGTTAGGGCTTATCTGTCAGCTGATGAATGCAAAGTTCCTTAGAAGCAGCAAAGAATCCTGTGGCACCGTATAGACTAACAGACGTTTTGCAGCATGAGCTTTCGTGGGTGAATACCCACTTCTTCTTGCATCCGAAGAAGTGGGTATTCACCCACGAAAGCTCATGCTGCAAAACGTCTGTTAGTCTATAAGGTGCCACAGGATTCTTTGCTGCTTCTACAGAACCAGACTAACACGGCTACCCCTCTGATACTTGGCAAAGTTCCTTGAATTTGTGTAGGAAATAGTACATTATTTCCCTGACTGGCGCTAGCCAAAAATTGCCTCTCCGCCTGCAAAAAAGTGGATGGCAAGTTAATGAAAAATATCAACATAAAAAAAATCCCTGCACAATGGGAGAGCTTAGAGACTTGCCTGGAGTTGATGTTTCTGGCATCCCTTTCAATGGCTGAGTTAATTCACCTAGCAGTGTCTGGCTGACAGCTCTGTGGCAGCCTAACGACTGTGTGTTATGGGGTCCAGTGATGGTGCAAGTGTAGTGGTGAGGTAAAGGCAATCCTACACCAAGGCAACATAGAAAAATATATTACAGAATAAATGCTAGTCAAGAAAGAACAAAAAAAGTGATTTAAGTCATCCGATCCCTTTTGTTGTCATTGTATCCTGACCCCCTCCCCACTTGGTTTTGTAGCTGCTGCTTGAAAGTCTGATGTTAAATGGGCATGTGGATGGATGATTTAGTTTGTCCTACAAGTCCCAGACCTGGCCTCCAGGCAGCACTGTGCTTAAACCTCCTGGAAGTCACCTTGGGGGGGGGGGGGGGAATCTCCTGCAGCAGACAACAAAAGAGATCAGGGAGAGAGGCTGCTGGGGGGGAGCAATAGCCCCTGCATGACCTCTTGAGCTGGGACTGTACAAAGGCAGACTCTGTGTTGAATCCCACTCTCTCCCCATGTCCCCGTCCCCCCCGCCATCCTCATAGGCTTCCCCATTCATGTGGGCGGCACTTTCTCCCTGCATTTGAAATATACTTGTTGCAGCTCTCTCTGCCTCCCTCCCCCAGCCACCACTTCCTCCTCCTGCACTCAGCATCTCAGGCCGCTCCACGAGGGCTCCCTTCTGACTACGGCACGAAAAGCCGCCGGGCGGGCAGATAACCGGGTGAGTGGAAGCTGCCCGGCACCCCAAGCCGCGGGGGGCACTGTGCCCGGGGAGGAGGGGCAGGGGGCTGGGCTTTGCACACCGAGCCTTCCCCGCACGCGGCCGCTGAGTGACTGCAGAGCCGCGCCAAGGGGGCCCGCTGGCGGGGCAGGGGCTGTGGCGTCCCTGGGGGCCGGAGCACAGCGCGCCGATGTCTCCGTTCCCGGGGGAGCCCGCCCGCGGCAGTGAAAGGGGCTGGCAGCGCCCTGCGGGCAGCGCTTCCGCAGCCGGGACCCATGTGACACCGCACTGCACAAGGCTGGGGTGCGATCAGCCTGCGGTGCCAGTCGCACGCTCAGTCCCAGCTCCGGGGAGGCCACATTCCTCTGCCCGCCCTGCCGCTCCCGGGATGGAGCAGAGGGGCTGCCCGCGCGCGCACTGTCTGGAGGGCAGACCCCGTCCGCAGCGTCGGGGTTCAAAGTCCATGAGGCTCTTTCCAGCCGAGGGCAAAGGAATGTGCGGTCACCGTGTCCCCTCCGGGTCTGTACTTTGGGGCGCTGCTGCTGCCTTGGCTTGTCACAACCCCACCAGGTCCTACTCTCCACGCCCCGCACCCCCTGGCCTCCCACCGGCTGCTTCATTGCATTGCTGATACACGCTGCCTGGCTAGGCGGGAGACAAACGCGGTTTGTTGGTAATTATGCATAGGAGGGACTATGCAGGAGAGATCGGAATCTGGAGGCAGCAGGAAGGCAAAGCGCACGGGATGAAGTATGGCTAGTGCCTATACTCGATTGCCCTGCGCTACTCCAAGAGAGGCACCATGACCAAATAGGGTGTGTGGTATACATCAGGAAGGAAGTTAGTCATTCTCCACATGCAGACCTATTATTTACTGAGCACTAAGCTAATGCAAAGGAATGTGCTTACGGCCCTTTAAACACAAACAGGGACCAAATGCATGTTTGTTTAAAACTAAATTGACAAATTTGTAAGACCACCAGAGTTCCCTGCCAAGTCTGACTCATTTGGAGAGGGTTTTTAGCAGTTTTTGAAGCATCTCCTTTGGGGGAAGAGCTTTTCTGCTTGTGTTTCAATAAGCCATTTACAACAACACTCAAAAGAAATCTCTGCCTCATGTGAGTTGGCAGATCTCACAGCCTTGAGTTTAAAGGTCAGCAGACAGGTTGGTCAGAAAAAGAAATAATTTTACTGCATTCTCGGTATGCCTTCTTTTTAATTGTTATGTTTAAAAATTTTGCTCAAAGGGATGGTCTCTTGAAATAGACATCTTACACTCTGATCCTGTAACAGAATCTTCTAACAAGGTCCCTTGCACTCATGAGTTGTATTGACTTCAGCGGGATTCAGTGAGGAAACACAGTTCCTGCTAGCAGATCTTCAAGCAGCATTGGAACTTTGACATTATCATGGTGCTGCAGTGGTGCCACTATAGTTAAGGTTGCATCATAATTTCTGTTTAAAGATGGATCTTTCTAAGTCCTCTATAATTGACATGCTTAGTCAGATTCCTTTGAAATTTGGTGTGCCTCGAGAAGTTGCAGGGTAGGGTTAATGATACAAATTTAGAGTCATTTGAGCTTGGTGTTCCAGAGACCTGTCTTGAAATAAATAGCAATGTTTCAAAAAGTTTCCAGGTGGTGTGTGTGTTTGGGGTTTTTTTGTTTGGTCTTTTGCACAGTCTTTTGGATCAAACTGCTGATGTGATGTGGGTCAAGATTAGGGTGACGATAGCAAGTGTGAAAAATCGGGACGGGGTGGGGGGGTAATAGGAGCCCATATAAAAAAAAGCCCCAAATATCAGGACTGTCCTTATAAAAATTGGGGCATCTGGTCACGCTAGTCAAGATGGTCTCAGTCTGTCAAGTTTTACACAAGGTAGTGCATGGCCCCCACTAAATCTTTGGGGGACCTAAACTGAGAGTGTTATATCATGTACATTTTTTAAAATAGGCCTACACCAATAAGAAAAATGACTAGACCTGTTTCCATTCCTGCTGTTTTATATGCTTTAAAGCGCGACGCTTACTAGTGCTCTAAAATCCGATTGGTTAATCAGCTTGCTTGGAAATTTGGTGTGCCTCAGTGGGCACTGGGTAGCATTAGTGATGCAAATTTGGGATCATTTGACTGAGTGGTTCCTTAGTTACAGTCCTCTACACGCACACCTCAAAACCCAAGATTCCCTCTGCCGCCTTGTACTGTTAAACTGAAAGCTACTAAAGACTGGATGAATGACATGCCTCATTGAAATTGATAGCGGTAAACTCAGCCTTCAATTAATATAACTAAACATAAATTAATGACAAGCCCCTACCTGAGACAAAAGGAGTTATGCACTGAGTGGCCGGAGGTTGCTGCAATTTGTCAGTCACGGGTGGCAATTTTATTTGGAGGTGGGGGAATGTAATCAAAGTATTTTTGGGAAAAAATTAGAGGAGAGGGGAGTGGTATTAGGGGGTGGAGGATTGGAGAAACAGGGGGAGAGCGGTTTGGGGCTGCAGCAAAAGGAGTGGGCTTAGGAGAATGTGTGGTTGAGGAGGGAAGAGAGGTGAGGGAGTCCTTGCACCCCCCCGCTCTGTTTGTGCACCCCATCCCTGCACCTGCAGCTCTGCCAATGCATCCCAATCCCCCCACAGTTTGACCCATGCACCCCAACCTTCCTGCACCCCACAGCTCTGCTAATGCATCCCAACCGCCTGCACCCCACAGCTCTGCCAGTGCACCCCAACCTTCCTGCACCCCCAGCTCTGCCAGTGCATCCCAACCCCCCCCAATACCCCCAGTTTGACCCATGCACCTCAACCCATGTGCAAACCCTTCACACATCCACCAGTTCCATTTGACTATAAGCTCTTTGGGGCAGGGACTTCTCTGTTTTTATAGTGGTGCAGTATTGCCACTCTACTTGAGGTTGCATCATGACTTCAGTTTAACAGGTGACCTTTCTAAGTCCTCTAAAAACTGACAGGCTTAGTTGTATTTCTTTGAAATTTGGTGCCTCAGCAGGGTGCAGGGTAGAGTTAGTGACCCAAGTTTGGGGTCATTTGAGCTATGGGTTGCAAAGATATAAACCCTGGAAAAAAATAGCTATTTTTCAAAAAGTTTCTAGGTGGGAAGTTTAGCTCAGAGCTAAAGATCAAATTAATGATGTAATGCATGTCAAAATGGTTTCAGTCTGTTGAGTTTTACCCAAGGCAGTATCTGATCCTTTATGCCTATATGCCTCTCATGTATACCTTCAGATGTAATACTTCATGTTGCTTTCTGAAAAAATTTCTGAAAAAATTGCTACAGCAACAATATGGAAGAAGTGTTGGAAGAACATTAAATAGGAAATGGGAGGGTTTGTGGCTGACCAGAAAAGGTGTACGGTATGACAATGAAAAATACAAGTTCTGACACCTCTGGGGTACATCTGTTGAAAAAGGTTCAGAGGATCTTTCTCTCAAACCTAAAACTGTCAGTACAGTCGAACCCATTTATCTCGACCTCGGTTAACTTGCCAACCCTATTAAGTCGATGTTTTACAAGTGGAACCGCCAAACTCCCTCTTTGTCTTATGGGTTTCTCATCCCTTATGTCGATTCCCCGAACCCTAATATCTCGAGCCCGGCTCCCCGCGTCCCCGACCCACCGTGTCCCCAGCCGCCCGCTCCCTGGCTCTCCAGCCGCGCGGTTCCCCAGCCGCCCGCTCCCCGCGTCCCCAGCCGCCCGGCTCCCCGCGTCCCCGACCCACCGTGTCCCCAGCCGCCTGGCCCCGCATACCCGGTCCCTGCCCGTCCCCGCCCGTCCCCGCATACCTGGTCCCCGCTTCGCCTGCCGCCCACCCGCCCGGCTCCGCTTCGCCGGTCCCCGCTTCGCCGTCCGCCCGGCTCCGCTTCGCCGCCCGCCCGTCCCCGCATACCCGGTCCCTGCCCGTCCCCGCCCGCCCGTCCCCGCATACCTGGTCCCTGCCCGTCCCCGCCCGTCCCCGCATACCTGGTCCCCGCTTCGCCTGCCGCCCGCCCGGCCCCGCATACCCGGTCCAGGCCCGTCCCCGCCCGGCCCCGCATACCTGGTCCCCGCTTCGCCTGCCGCCCGCCCGCCCGGCTCCGCTTCGCCGGTCCCCGCTTCGCCGTCCGCCCGGCTCCGCTTCGCCGCCCGCCCGGCCCCGCATACCCGGTCCCTGCCCGTCCCCGCCCGCCCGGCCCCGCTTACCCGGTCCCCGCTTCGCCTGCCGCCCGCCCCGCTTACCCGGTCCCGCTTCGCCTGCCGCCCGGCCCGCTTACCGGGTCCCGCTTCTTTGGCTGCCCGGCTCCAGGTCCCCGTCCACGGCCGCCCGGCCCCGCTTCCCCGTCCCGCTTCGCCGGATCCAGCCACGTGCAGGCACCGCGGTAAGGGGGCAGGGAGAGGGTGTTGGAGAGAGGGCAGGGGAGTTCAGGGGTGGGGGGGTGGATAGGGGTTTATCTCGATCATTGGTTATCTGGACTATTTTTGGCAAACCCCTAGGCCGGCGACATAACAGGGTTCAACTGTATTTTGGAACAGAAACCCCTCCTGTGATTTCTCTCAGGTGTCCTGCCACAAGCTCCACCATCCAACTATTCTGAAACACGACCAGGAACACTATTCCATGGTAACATGGCTGTCCTTCAGTTGGTGGTATGTCGTTCTTTTGCAGAAAGTTGAGTTGAGCAAAGCGCAAACATTTCAGCAACTGTGGGATTAGCAGAGAAAATGTATGGGTGTTAACAGGGCATACTGGGGCAGTGCGGAAAGAGGTTAAGGTTGTATTGGCAATCTTACCTGTGCATTTCTTGGTTTTCAGACGTTTGAGTTTGCTAAATTGAGCGTTCTGCCAGGGGACGACCTATCACTAAGCAACCTTAACTCTGAATTAACATACATTTTTGCCATTGAATTGTAATAGTTTTAGCACTAGATGAGCAGTAGTCATAAACCTTACACCAGCATATCTCAGTAAATACAAACATCATAAAGCTTGACCAGGTAGGTCCAATCCTGATTCTACTGAAGTTAATTGAAAGTGTAGTGGACATTCCCACTTCAGTGGGAACAGGTTCAGGCTTTTAATCTAACATAGCATTACACTGAGTAGCTGTAACATCAGATACTTTAGACATATTTTTGGTGATAAAAACAATGTACAAGTGATTACAATAATAAAACCTAGTTTTTCTACAGTGTTTTTCATCAGTAGATCTCAAAGAACTATACGAAGGAGGTAAGTATCATTACCCCCATTTTACGGATGGGAAAACTGAGGCACAGAGAGGCACTGACAACATATTTCCAGGTGTGCAGGCAAAATAATATTACACTCTTCTGCTAGGCAAATTTCCAGGATGCAAAGTGAAATTTTGTTTTCCTAATACCTGGTGAAAATCATGTTGGATGCCACACACAGCGCTAGTGTAATGAATGTTAGAGTTGACATTTGCTTTGACATTTGGCATGGAGGATTTATTCCAAAGTAAAGTGAATAATATCTACATATTGCTTAAAATAATAACTTTGTGTCCATTCTTCCAGTTATGCACACCTTATACAATCTCCTTTGACTTGTCATGGGAATTTTGCATAAAGAAGTGGTTCAGACTCAGTCAAGGAAACTACTTACAGTATCAAGCACTACACTTGGTAATGTTTGAAGGATCAGCTCTTAGGCTGTAAGCTCCTTGGGACTTGGGGTTGTTGTCTTCTGTGTCTTGTACAGTGCAAAGCACTTTGCCATCACTTTAAATTAAAAAAAAAAAAAGAAACATCAAGTTTGAAGAATTCATTTGCTCCATCAGCTAATATAATTAGAACTTTGATATCATGTTGCCATTTAATTTTAAACACGTTTTGAAGAGGTGGTAGCAGTGCAGCATCTGCTGTTGGAATATTGTTCAGCACTTGCTAATATCCACTTGCATATTCATGATCAGTCATATTATCATGTTTTAGGGAGGAAAAGTAGGCTGGAAGAGGTTGTGTGTGCCAAATCCCCTTAACCCATGCACATGTGAGGAGCCTAGCTTCCTATAAAGCCACAAAGTTGGTGGAGCTGGCTTTTCTAATAAACTTTTAACACAAGAGGAAGGAGTTATATAACACTGAAAAACTAGCATAATGGGGTGCCTCCCATGTTTATTGTCTCAATGACTCCATGCCAAACTTGCTCACTTTATATGAACAAAGATTATTTTTTTCTAGATACCAAGTTTGCAAACTGAATCTGGGGTCTGAAAGTCACATTTTGTCCCTTGCTCTTGCATGTTTAATAAAGGATCTGAAAGTGGGACTAAGCTTAAGATTCTTTTGGTGCATGACAGAGAGAGAGAAGAACCCCATCCATGCTTCCATAGTGGAATTTGCTTTGCTGGGCTAACAGGAGTTTAAAGTATCAGAGGGGTAGCCGTGTTAGTCTGGTTCTGTAGAAGCAGCAAAGAATCCTGTGGCACCTTATAGACTAACAGACGTTTTGCAGCATGAGCTTTCGTGGGTGAATACCGAAGGTATTTCGAAGGTATTTCGTGGGTGCATCCGAAGAAGTGGGTATTCACCCACGAAAGCTCATGCTGCAAAACGTCTGTTAGTCTATAAGGTGCCACAGGATTCTTTGCTGCTTCTACAGGAGTTTAAAAGTAATATAAACTTACTGTTGTCAGGTCAACAGAGAATTGATCTCACTCTTAATACACACATATAACAAATCTGCTAAATAATAAAATAATAAAACCTATTCCGACCATCACTGTCTTCTGACTATTTGATAAGACACAGTCAAAAGGGTTAAGCATTTCCCATAAAAGTTCTGGAGTTTTAGCATATAAAGCACTTCCATGCCATTCTTGACAGAGAGGCAATGGTCCCCATCTATCTTCCAGGAACTGGCCATGTCCACTGGACCCATGCAAGGTGTCAGATTCTAGTGAGATGTGCAGTTTGCATCTCAAAATAACCCTTATCGCACTTGCCCAGTCAGGTTTCTTCGTACTTGCTGGTTGATGTACATCATACTACATTACATTGTGATCTTTTCAACTATTACCGACTAAGCAGGGTCAAACCTACTTAATTTGTTGGTGGTGACTGCCTAGAAAATGCTAGGTGCCCCAAGAAATGATGTCGATTTAGTAGGTGGTCCTCTGCATCAAGTAATGTATCAGCATGGTGCAAGGTCGTATTG
Source organism: Mauremys mutica (assembly GCF_020497125.1). Classification (NCBI taxonomy): domain Eukaryota; kingdom Metazoa; phylum Chordata; order Testudines; family Geoemydidae; genus Mauremys; species Mauremys mutica. Next base: position 105,964,798 of record NC_059074.1, read on the forward strand.
CCACTGTCTTTTAAATGGGGTGCAACAGACCCTGAAAACTTGTGCACATTATAAATCCCATGCCATTTTTCAAAAGCACAGGGTTATTAACCCTGGTATTTTGGCCAAATAACAATTTGGGTAATTACGGTCTGTTTACCAAATAAGTTATTCTTCACTTCCTGCCCTAAACTATTGTATAGCATAGATTGTTGCCATATTTCACGGCAAAGGAAGTTGCATTTCAGTGGGCCAAGAGAGTCTTACAAAACTTATCCAGAGGCAAATTTTGTCTTTTAATAGTTCTTTGGGGTCACTGTGAATTAAAGTAAATATTGGCATCATTGAGATTAGGGCATTTGTCTAACATTTCCCAGCACTGCTAAAACCAGTTCAGTTCACTGGCAATAGTAAGGTGGAAGTACCAGTGCAGATAAAGTACCAGTGATCACTGGCCTTTTAACCCCCCATGTTGTGTAAACCTGCCCTGAGCAGGATTAGATTAGTTTGGATCAGATCCTCAACTCAAGTAAATTGGCTTAACTCCATTGACTTCAATGGAACAACAATAATTTATACCACTTGATGATCTGGCCTGTGGAGCTGAAAACACCAGTGACTGCCTGGAGCCTTTTCTAGAGTGCTCACAAGGTTGCTTCCACTGGTGGAGCTGCACTAGCTATAGTAATTGTGGGAAATTTTAGGGGGAAAACCTCTTTTAGGGCAGGCACAGCTATTAAGTCTTTGCCATGCATTTCACATTAGAATGCCATGATAATACATTAGAGATTACAAATGCATGACTGTGGGCCCAAAGTAAGGTGCTGAGACTCCGCACTGATGCCATATTGCAGGCAGAAAGATGAGAGGTTGGCAGGAGGCAGGGAAGACTGACAGGGTAAAACAGTCAGGAAAGTTTTAAGGGCTACCTGCCTGTCACGTGATCTAGCAGGGGATTTAAGGAAAGGATGTGTCATCTTTCAAGGGTAGCTGGCTGAGACAGGCAAGGAAAAAGCTCCTGGGGCTGAAGTTGGTCAGATGAATTGCTTTGTTTTGAGGTTGGTGTTTGAATAATAAATTGTGCCTGGAGGCAAGGGCCCGAAATGGACTCAGGTGTGGCACTGGCTCTTTCTTGGGCTGGTGAAATAGTCACCAGTGTACAAAGATATACAATATTGTCAAGCCCAGATGTTCAAAAATCAGGACTTGCTCCCTAAAAATAATGAGATTTAAAAAAAGTAATACATTTGGGGTTCTTTTTTATCGGCTTCTAGGCTTTGAGCCTACAGAGCGCATTTGTGTCACATTTTCAAGCTTTCCTCTGAAACCATGAGGTCTAGAAACCAACTCTTTTTAATACTGAAACCCGCTTGTCACATAATCACATCTCCAAAATCTGGGACTTTGAGTGAAACATCAATATTTTGAGAGTCATGATAAAAGTATGAGAGTTGACAACACTAGAGATCTATAAGCAAGGATCAGATCAGATGAGTTAAAAGAATTTGTAGAGATTGGTCTTAATACCTTATATCTATCTAAATGTACATTTACTCTATTTGTAGACTACAATGAATGTGGAACATGAAATTAACCTCTTAGTTGAGGAGATTCGGCGGCTGGGGACCAAAAGTAAGTACTGTAATCTCACTGATCACACAGGTCTATCCTTACCATGTCAACTTGTGAACGTGACATGACTCATCAGCCAAGAAGGCCTGGGCCCCAGTTCTACAAAGACTTACATATATGTTTAACTTTGACTTCAATGGAACTACCCACGTTGCATAACGGGAACTACTCTTATGCATGAAGTTAAATACATGCATAAGTCAATCCAGGTTGGGGGCCTTGGAATGAAATCCTGGCTCCATTAAAATCAATGGCAAAACTCCCATTGAATTCAGTGTGGCCAGGATTTTACCCTTGGTCATTAGCTGGATGGGAGTCTTCCAGTGTCAGCCCAGGTACTATAGGAAATAGCACTCTTCCCTTTGAAGTGAATACTGAAATAATGATTCAGCATGACAATGGCATAGAGGGTACACTTACAAAGTTTGCAGACAATACCAAGATGTGAGGGGTGGCAAGTGCTTTGGAGGATAGGATTAAAATTCTAAATGATCTTGTTATACCAATATAATAAAAACCAGCAGGATCTTATTAAGAGGGATAAGGCAGAGATGCCACATTTATTGTAAATATAATAGTAAAGCAAAAGACAAAAGCAAACAACGTTGTTTTACTACTTATTTCTTATACACACACACACACACACACACATATTCATTCACACAATCATTCATTCAGGTTCTGTATAGATGTTATAGTTACCAGCCTAGACGTTGCTCATGCCAAGTTACTGGCCAGGTATCTTGGTCATGAGGAGCCGAGTGTCAGATGCATCTGATGCTCCTGGAGGCTGGCAGCAGAACCATAGACTCAAAGTCCTCAGTTTTCAGAGTCCAGTTTTATAGGAATTTATTCCTATGTCAGTCCATGAGAGTTGCTTCATTCTGCTGTTGCTAAATCAATCAGCAGGTGGCTGGCTCCATGTTATCAGATGTTTGTTTTTAATGCCTTTGAGGTGTGGAGGGGTGGATTCCAGTTTGCCCTCCGGGGGTCATCTGGTTGATCCCACTTGACACCTTCTTCGGCCAACACTGAATTCTTCAGGCTGGTATCTCCCTAACCATTCATTCATTATTTAAACTAGGCACTCATTCGCATACATTCTCTATCTTAATCACATCTATTTCACTGTCTCTTTACCTTTTGGGGTGTTACCAATTTATAGAACAGGCACTTAGAGTCAATTGACTTTTAACAAGTTTTATACAAAGTATTTATTTGAGCAGGCTTCACACAGACACAGCTGGTGGCTTGCAGGTTAGAGGCTAAATGTTGGGAATCACAAATTTACTTCTAACATAAACCTTCAGTTATAAGGTATCAATTAACAATACATCCATTTCTAACAATAAATCATCACAAATTTACGTCTAACATGAACCTTCAGTTATAAAGTATTAATTAACAATAAATCATTAAATCATTTTTCATATAAACCATGTCTAATATAAACCTTCTTTAATATCCCTACAATCTGGACAAACTGGAGAAACGGTCTGAAGTAAATAGGATGAAATTCAATAAGGACAAATGCAAAGTACTCCATTTAGGAAGGAACAATCAGTTACACACATACACAATGGGAAATGACTGCCTAGGAAGGAGTACTGCGGAAAGGGATCTGGGGATCAGAGTAGATCACAAGCTAAATATGAGTCAACAGTGTAACACTGTTGCAAAAAAAGCAAACATCATTCTGGGATGTAGTAGCAGGAGTGTCGTAAGCAAGATATGAGAAGTCATTCTTCCACTCTACTCTGCGCTGATTAGGCTTCAACTGGAGTATTGTGTCTAGTTCTGGGCGCCACATTTCAGGAAAGATGTGGACAAATTGGAGAAAATCCAGAGAAAAGCAACAAAAATATTTAAAAATCTAGAAAACATGACCTATGTGGGAAGATTGAAAAAATTGGGTTTGTTTAGTCAGGAGAAGAGAAGACTGAGAGGGGACATGAGAATAGTTTTCAAGTACATAAAAGGTTGTCACAAGGAGAAGGGAGAAAATTGTTCTTGTTAACCTCTGAGGCTAGGACAAGAAGCAATGGGCTTAAATTGCAGCAACGGTGGTTTAGGTTGGACATTAGGAAAAACTTCCTGTCAGGGTACTTAAGCACTGGAATAAATTGACTAGGGAGGTTGTGGAATCTCCATCATTGGAGATTTTTAAGAACAGGTTAGATAAACACCTGTCAGGGATGATCTAGATTAGGGGTTTTCAACCTTTTTCTTCCTGAGGCCCCCGCAACATGATGTAAAAACTCCTCGGCCCACCTCTGTCACAACAACTGATTTTCTGCATATAAAAGCCAGGACCAGTATTAGGAGGTATCAATCAGGGCAGTTGCCTGGGGCCCCATGCCACAGGGGCCCCCATGAAGCTAAATTTGGCTTCAGCCTTGGGTGGCAGGGCTCAGGCCCTGGACTTCAGCCCCATGTGGTGAGGCTTTGGCTTTCTGCCCTGGGCCCCAGGGAGTCTAACACTGACCCTGCTTGGCGGCCTCCCTGAAACCTGCCCAGGGCCCCCAGGGGGCTCTGGACTCCTGGTTAAGAACCACTTGTCTAGATAATACTTAAGTCCTGACACAAATGCAGGGGACTAGACTAGATGACCTCTTGAGGTCCCTTCCAGTCCTATGATTCTATGGTGCAAGGGAAGAGTGCTATTGCAGGTGGTTACTCAACGTGTTTGAAAATCATTTCCAAATTCCATGAACTTGCTTAGAACAAAGACTATTCTTTTCACTGCAATATATCACATTTAACATTCTTAGAACTCTACATTTAAAAAAAAAATGTCTATAATGATAAAATAAGAAATGTGTGCAACTAGGATCTGGTTTGCTATTCCAGCTTTATGAAAGTGTAACTGTTTATTTCTATTTATTTTAATAAAATACCCTCTTAATTAAATTTTGTTTATACTGCTTGTTAGAGAGAACGTAGGTTGAGTGATTATTTTGAAATTAATTTGCACCACTTCAAGAGAGCTATTTTTGTGAGACAAGGAGGGACACATTAGCTTTTCAATTTGGACTTTAAATGTTAACCAGCACAAGAAACTATTTTAAAACAAATCAATTCCTACAGCTCCAATAATAATTTCGTATAGTGCTTTTCATCCATAGATCCCCACTTTACAAAGAAAGGTAAGTATCAGAGTGATGAAGTGGCTTGGCCAAGGTCACACAAAAGATCATTGACTGAGCTGGAAATATAACCCAAGTCTCCTGTTGTGTTTTGACTGTATTTCAAATATTCCTCCAACTGAAGGACAATCTGCATGTGTTGTAACACTCCTATCTCTGGTTTAGATGCTGATGGAAAGCTGAGTGTGAAGTTTGGTGTGCTCTTTGCTGATGAAAAATGTGCCAACCTCTTTGAAGCCCTAGTGGGCACTCTTAAGGCTGCAAAACGAAGGAAGATTGTTACTTACTCAGGAGAGTTACTTTTACAAGGTGTTCATGACAATGTTGATATTTTGTTACTGCAGGATTAATGCAGTTTGCACTTCTCCTGTGTATTAATTAATTTGTTTCAGGTAAATGATATGCAGGCATTTCAGATCAAGGCAAATCATCCTAGCGTGTTTTGATGTATTTTTCTATAACTTTATAGTAAAAAGAAGACTGTCTTATTTTGGAAAATATTCCTTTTTGTATTCCTTCTGTGAACATTACTGTAAATGATTGTAAGGTAAAGGACAAAAAAATCCGTCTTTTTAACTCAGGTAATGCATTTTTAAAATGTATCTTTCAGTTATTGTCACCATGAAAGAAGAGACAGAACTGGTAACTTATCTGTGTTTACAAACCAAAATCTGCAGTGAAAGTATAAAATAAAACATGCCTAAATGTATATAATTGTTGTTGTTTCCTTTCATTTGTAGAAAGCAAATAGAATTACTCTAAGTAAAAAGGATAAATGATGATGCTAGAGAAATGGAAATAGTTTTGCAATATAATGCCACCTTTTATTTCAAAATTCCATGGGGAGGAGAGAGGTGAACTGCAGAATTTGTTTAAATCAGGAAATGGGCTTGATTTCCCCGGTCATAAAGATTAACAATATTGATCATTAGAGGAGTTCAGCTTGTTCATCTTCAGTCTTGTCTATGAATTTCATGGAATCTTCATTCTATTTGATTCCTTCTGTGTAACTAAAACAAGAAGTGAACTTGTCAGCATGGATCACCATGAATTTAACAGGAAATTTGGCTGGTGAGAAAGGTAAAAATAACCTGAACTGACAAAAATAAAGCAAAGAAAGTTGTTTTTTTAGTGGAAATAAAAGTGTTCTAAAGAGTTAGATGTGTATATAGGCTGGCTTCAGAGTGGTCTTTGTGAATGGACTGGGTCCTTACTCCATCATCAGCAAAGCACACAATGGGAATAATTCACCCCTGCATTGCAGTCACACTTGTTCACCTCCCCCACTACACTGAACCCCCCCTCCCCGCCGTTCGATCCAGCCCTGCCCCAACTCTGCCACTTCTGCACACCTCTGTAACCTCTGAGTAGGAGGAGGCCTGGCTGAAGTGGATCTACAACCCAGCAATTCCCCATTGCTTCTAGCCCCATAAGAGTTGTGACGGGGGAAGCACAATTTAAGGTAGCCCCAGCTACCTTTCATAGGCTGCATCTTTGCAGAACAGGAGAATCATAAGCAGCTTCCTCTAGGTCCCTGTGCAAGTTAGTGCTGGCAAAGGTATGAATCTGGCCCACAGGCCCAGAGTTACTTCCAAACTCCCTTCCTGGGGTTTGGGTTTAGTGGTACTTGCACTTTTGTCTTGATTTCTCTGGTGGAATTCAAGAGAAGAGAGAAATTTGCATGTCCGATCTTAAATATGTCTGAAAAGTGTTAAGAAATACAGGTTATTCAATGAATGTGCTGCTTACAGAAAGCCTCTAGTTCCATTAGGTTCACTCCATCCATCTCCACCGTAACTTTTAGATCTAGGAGGGAATGGATGAAGAGCCTTATCTACTTGAGTTCTCCAAACACTTTTGTTCAAAATTAGAGTATCCAGGAAAGGAAGGACTCCGAGTCTGAGTCTGTGACTAACACTTTTTCACAGAAGTCACTAGCTTCTCCTATTCCTTTATCCTATCCCAAGTCAGTAACTGAAAGTATACTTTAGACCAAGCAGGAGAGAAAAAGGAGAGCTTCTATTAGGTAGACAGCCATCTTACTAATAATTTTTAAAGGGATTAATATACTTAGGAGTAGTGGTGTGGGGGACAGGCAACAGGGAGTCCAGAAGACTGTCTACTACTCTAATCCTCGTCTGCAGCCAGATCTTCAGAGAGTTGTAAAAGATTGGTAAGTAACTCAGATACACGGAAAACTGATCCAGGTTAGATGTGCAAAGTACCTGAAGAGTGGGAGGCTACTTTTATTGTAGGCACAGGAAATTCACAAGTCATTAGGGAATCTTTACAAAGCTTTAAATGAGTATAATTTCCATTGCTAACTCCTTAATATATGCAAACTTCAGTGGCTCTATTCCACGTGATACCAATACAATTTATAGTATCAAAGCGTTTGAAAATGCTGAAATTTTCTGATGTGTTCCGTAGATGTCATATCTTCCTGTAGATTTGGAGCATGCTTTCCCACGCAGGGCAAAATGAAGTTCACTCAGATTTTCACAATTAAAGCAGTATTTTCATTTTATGATTCTACATGCTAGATTGCACATACCGTATGTGCTCTTTTCACTTCCACATATTATGGAGCTAGACCTTTTCTAATGCTGATAAGAGTATCCAGGGATTCTGGGAGTATTGTGCATGGTGGATACACAAAGAAAACTTGTTCCAGTGGATCTCCTGGGTGTCCTAGAAAGTTCAAGTGATATTACCCAGGGTTGCCTCATTTTCAGGGTAGGGAAGACAATGCTGTGGTATGGCAGGGAAATAACCTTGAAACTTCCAGTTAACCACAAGGGCACTGAGACACTTCACTCCAGAAATCAAGAGCAAGTCTATAAGAATCAATTGAAACAGTACTGTGAGCATGTACTGTATCTACTGATGGGGAAGTGAGGATTCATTTTAGCTCCCTGTTCCTGAAAGCTTAGAATATATGGTATGACAATGCTGTATAACCAAAAATATTGCTTTAAGTGCAAAACACAGAACGTACCTGAAGATCTCAGCAGTCAATGTTTGTGTAGAGTCCGTTGAATTCGCTGTAGCCATTTTTCTTCCGCATCCATGGAAGAAGGTTCAAATATGGGCAGAATATTTAATAACTACAAGACTGATTCTGTGGTTCCTCTTGCCACAAGTAAATATCATCAGATCTGTGAATGAATGCCCTAGGTAGTGGATGTGGCTACAGCAGTGTCAGACATAGTGATGGAAAACAGGTCAGAGAAATGGCTATCATGGGTAAAGTTAGCATGGATATGTCTACCTGTGCTGCAGTCTCACCTGAGATTGAAGTGTAGGCATACCCTAAGTGAAAACTCCATGGCTGGAAATAGCACTATAAAAAGCATGGTGTCAAGACATTACAAATAAGCTGTACATTTCCTGGTCTAGAACAGTGTGTCATGTCCTTTCTTGGGCAGGGGGAAAGGCAAGTATGGAACATATTGGTTCTGCAACAGGTCTTTATCACAATATTCACTTTGAACTCAGTCACAGACAAGCAACAGCAAGAAGTAAATGAACAAAGTAATTTGAAACAGAACAATCCAGAAATGGAAAATGTGTCAGAGCTCTGACAGCCAGTTGCAACCCACTTGTATGTGGGTGGCCTGGGTCAAATAATATGAATTTGATGATTCCCAGCAAAATGCTTCTAAGGCCTGAATACCTTTGAAATATAATATTTAAGAAAGCATTTTTGTTCAAGGGAAGTACCACAAGGAGTGAAATTAGGAAGGCCAAATCATGCTTGGAGTTGCAGCTAGCCGGAGATGTTAGGAGTAACAAGAAGGGTTTCTTCAGATATGTTAGCAACAAGAAGAAAGTCAAGGAAAGTGTGGGCCCCTTGCTGAATGAGGGAGGGAACCTAGTGACAGAGGATGTGGAGAAAGCTAGTGTACTCAATGCTTTTTTTGCCTCTGTCTTCACAGACAAGGTCAGCTCCCAGACAGCTGCACTCTGCAGCACGGTATGGGGAGGAGGTGATCAGCTCTCTGTGGAGAAAGAAGTAGTTCGGGACTATTTAGAAAAGCTGGATGAGCACAAGTCCATGGGGCCGGATGCGCTGCATCCGAGGGTGCTAAAGGAGTTGGCCGATGAGATTGCAGAGCCATTGGCCATTATCTTTGAAAAATCATGGCGATCGGGGAAGGTCCCGGATGACTGGAAAAAGGCTAATGTAGTGCCCATCTTTAAAAAAGGGAAGAAGGAAGATCCAGGGAACTACAGGCCAGTCAGTCTCACCTCAGTCCCTGGAAAAATTATGGAACAGGTCCTCAAGGAATCAATTCTGAACCACTTAAAGGAGGGGAAAGTGATCAGGAACAGTCAGCATGGATTCACCAAGGGCAAGTCATGCCTGACTAACCTAATTGCCTTCTATAATGAGATAACCGGCTCTGTGGATGAGGGGAAAGCAGTAGATGTGCTATTTCTGGACTCTAGCAAAGCTTTTGATACAGTCTCCCACAGTATTCTTGCCAGGAAGTTAAAGAAGTATGGGCTGGATGAATGGACAGTAAGGTGGATAGAAAACTGGCTAGATGGTCGAGCTCAACGGGTAGTGATCAACGGTTCCATGTCTAGTTGGCAGCCGGTATCAACTGGAGTGCCCCAAGGGTCGGTGCTGGGGCCGGTTTTATTCAATATCTTCATTAACGATCTGGAGGATGGTGTGGACTGCACCCTTAGCAAGTTTGCAGATGACACTAAACTGGGAGGAGTGGTTGATACGCTGGAGGGTAGGGATAGGATACAGAGGGACCTAGACAAATTAGAGGATTGGGCCAAAAGAAATATGATGAGGTTCAACAAGGACAAGTGCAGAGTCCTGCACTTAGGACGGAAGAATCCCATGCACTGCTACAGACTAGGGACCGAATGGCTGGGCAGCAGTTCTGCAGAAAAGGACCTAGGGGTTACGGTGGACGAAAAGCTGAATATGAGTCAACAGTGTGCCCTTGTTGCCAAGAAGGCTAATGGCATTTTGGGTTGTATAAGTAGGGGCATTTCCAGCAGATCGAGGGAAGTGATCATTCCCCTCTATTCAGCACTGGTGAGGCCTCATCTGGAGTACTGTGTCCAGTTTTGGGCCCCACACTACAAGAAGGATGTGGATAAATTGGAGAGAGTCCAGCGGAGGGCAACAAAAATGATTAGGGGGCTGGAACACATGACTTATGAGGAGAGGCTGAGGGAACTGGGATTGTTTAGCCTGCAGAAGAGAAGAATGAGGGGGGATTTGATAGCTGCTTTCAACTACCTGAAAGGGGGTTCCAAAGAGGATGGATCTAGACTGTTCTCAGTGGTAGAAGATGACAGAACAAGGAGTAATGGTCTCAAGTTGCAGAGGGGGAGGTTTAGGTTGGATATTAGGAAAAACTTTTTCACTAGTAGGGTGGTGAAGAACTGGAATGGGTTACCTAGGGAGGTGGTGGAATCTCCTTCCTTAGAGGTTTTTAAGGTCAAGCTTGACAAAGCCCTGGCTGGGATGATTTAGTTGGGTTTGGTCCTGCTTTGAGCAGGGGGTTGGACTAGATGACCTCCTGAGGTCCCTTCCAACCCTGAGATTCTATGATTCTATGATTCCATGTTGTGACGCTAAATATCAAATGCTGAGGTGAGGCATTGAGTGCCAAGAATATTCTCTGGTTCCCCTGCTGCCTGACATTGCCAGTCCAGCTGTAGTCAGAAACTTGTCCATTAAACCTATGTTAGGCTGTCCCTTGGGGCATTTGTTCAGAGACATCACATCTAGCATAAAGGAGGCAGACAAAACAATTGATGAGAAGTGCCACCGCTACAGAGGTCAAACCTGCTGCTAACACAGATAATGTTGAAAGCAAAACATTTCTGATTCTGGTCAAGGCCTAATTGCCCCTCTGCTCCCAGGGCTTGATCTTTTGAAGGTTTCTTTTTCAAAGGCAAGAAGTCTCGAGAGTGTTTATTTAAGGATGGCCTTAAAATCAGACTAGTTAAAAAGTAGTACCATTACAACAGATATTTTGAAGGATCTTTAGAGTGAATATTTGCAAGATTAGTTTTAAAAACTGGCTATGCTTTGGCCTTGAATAATTGCAAAGACAACATTTTCAGAAAGCCAATGAACTTTAAGATCTGGTTATTTAAAGCTACCACTGGAAAATTGTTCTAATGAATTATTCCCAATGGTGGCCGTTCTGTTTAGTTTCACCACTTTTGAGTATCGTTTTAGTCACCTAACACAGTATAAATGCATATTTAAGCCACTGAACTCGTCTTCTGGCAGGTACTTTCTGTATATTTCCTGAGGGAGTGTTCTCTCACAGTGTAGCCTAGATGTCACCACAGATTATACTTATCTTCACCAAAGCACCTGGGATATTCTGAGAGGTTAAATATCAGGCTTATACCTGGGGAGAGGGGAGAGCTTGATCTACAAGCACACACTTAAAGTCTTGTCAGATCAAATCCATATCAAACTTCCTTTCAGGGAAAGGCTTAAAATCAGACCTAAATGCTTCCCAGTACAGCATTTTCACAATACAGAAGTCTCATGTTCATGATCCTGCTCCATCTGGCACTGATCTCATGTACTCAAGGGGCTGTGCAGGTACCCAGAGCTGCCCAGATTCTGGTGGTACAAAGGAGTCTTAAAGCCATGTTTGCCCTCCCATGCCTGGTTTATGCCACAGCGCTGCCTCTTACCCTGTATCTTTATTTATATATACACACACACCATATTTTTTCAAGATTCTGGATGGGATTTACCATTTTTTTGGCAGGTGACGGCATCCTTTTACCCTGCATGTTTTTTTTTCGATCAGTGTGAAACTAATTTGAGATCTTCTTCCCAGAGGAAGAAGGTTCAGTAAGTTATGAACATGTAAACAGGCACATATAACAGAAAGTATTTACTGGCCTTTGGAAAGCAAGTTGGGTGGAGGAGCACAGTCAGTTTCTTGCACAGTTGGGCCTTTTGCAATACTTAGATGAAAGGTGCTATATACATTCAAAAGTGTTTTCATTTGAATTATGGAGAGGCAGCAGCCACTCTCCATAGCTAAGGATGCAAACGGATTTCTTTGCAAAGCTTTATTTTAGACCCCACTATAACTTTGTCTTGGAAGGTTGGTTTGGCCTGAAAAGACGATGTTTTGAAGGCAATGGGAGGTGAAGGCACTCAGTGCCTCTTAGGAGTTTAACACCTTGCAGAATTAGGCCCAGTGGGTGGGATCCACAAAAGGGACGTAGGAGTTGCAATGCTGTGTGTCACAGCACCTAACTTTTAGGCACCTAGAGAGACACAGGAACACCCTAGCAATCCCCAAAGCTTGAGTTAGGTGCCTAGGGTCCCCATACAATGAATGGGGAGAGATAGGCACCTAAGAATGTGGTCCGCAAAACCTAGCATGCTAGGCAGGAAGCTGCCTAAGTTAGCCAATGGGTGATGGCGATGAGAGGGATACGCACTATCCCTTTCATGGTGGTAGGCACCTAAGTCCAGGCTGCAGGGAGGTGCCTATCTCTGCTTGCAGTCCATGAACGGGAACCTGCCATCTGGAGCCAGTTGGGCTTAGGTGCTTCAGTTCCTCCAAGGCTCCCACCCAAAGTACCTAGCTACTATGGTACTTGATATTCTTAAGATAGATAATTAGACTGACAGAAAGCACTATAAAAACAATTGTCTCTAAACCTCTGTGTGGTAGGTAAGTATTCCCCTATTGAGATGGGAAAATTGAGACACAGATGTTAAATGGCTTGCACAACCTGTATTATGGTAAAGCTGGGAATGGAACCCCGAAATGCCACCAGCCAGTGCCATGCTCTTTATTGATAGGGACTATCTCCCATTTCAACAACCCCAACCAGTACTTGTTTATAACTGCACAGTACTAACTAGATAAATAATCAGAAACCACAGTAACGACTTCTCAGAAATGTTTTGTTATAGATATAAAACACATTTAACAGTTTGCAGAAAAACTGTGTTTGGTTATTAGTCAAACACTGTGGGAATACACTGCATCATCATGAAAAATAGTTTTTTAATACAGTTGAGACTCCATTAACAGACATGTTCCCTAATAAAGTTCTTTTACCTTTGTTTAGACAATAGTCAGTAAACATCTGTATATGATTTTGTTGAGACCATTGATTACATTTATTTTTAAAGTTATAATGGTATGTAGGTTAGGAAAACAAATTGTTAAAAAGGATTTCAATACCATAATAGCATAGACTTCAATGGGGCCAGGCTTTCACCCAATATGCTTTCATTCCATTTTTAAAAAGTCAGTAAAAGCAGATTTTTAATTTGGATTTAAACATTCTCTTATAGTGCTTGCAATCTAGCATTGACAAATTGTGCATGAAATTCAGATAAATGAAAGTAAAACTGATCTATTTTAAAGAGAGTGAAGAAGGGCTGAAAGTAAACAGTATAAATAGTGCAAAGTAAATTAGACTGTATTTGTTCTTGTTGTTTTATTCTAACATAAGGTGTTACTACTAACGTAGGTAAGGAAGTTAGTGTGCTAAAATATTTTTTACCTTGACCATGTCCCTTTTAAATGAAGAAATAAATGTAATTTAGAATCATAGCGTTTAAGGCCAGAAGGACCAGTAGCTCACCTGGTCTGACTTCCTGTATAGCACAGGCCATCAACCCCACCCAGCATCTGCATACCAACCCAACAAACAAAATGAGCCCAAAGTCTTACAGCTCACAGGAGCAGACTATTATGTGCCACAGGCAGAGAACAGGAGGGATTGAGATACACCGGTGCTCGAGACCCCCACAATGGCAGGGAAACGATTAAGTGAGATATTTGCAGATAACCCTGGCAAGTGACCCTGCACCCACATGTTGCAGAGGAAGGCAACCTCCCAGCCTCCGCAAGGGCCTTACCAATCAGATGTGGGGCAAATTCCTTCCCACCCCCACATATGGGGATCAGTTAGACCCTGAGCATGTGAGCAAGAATCAGCAGCCAAGCACTTAAGAGAGAGAATGCTCAGTGCCTCCTCAGAGCCCTGGGCCACCACCACCAATGACCCATCTCCAGCCCTGGCCATCCCTGATACTTTAGAGGCAGGAGATAAATAAAACCCTCCCAGAGTACATTGGGGGAGGAGGGAAAATCCCTTTCTGACCCCTGCCAGTGGCTGGCCCTGAAGCCCTGAAGCACGAGCTTTAGGAACATAAGACATAAACTGGAAGTGAGCCCCAGAGATGTTGAGCCCTGGCCCCTTTCATCACAAACAAGCCCGTCATACAATTGCACTCATAAATTTGTCCAGCTGTCTTTTAAAACTAATTAAATTGTTTGCCCCCACAATTCCAATTGGGATTTAGATTGAGCCTAGAAAAATTCCTGCCAGAACCCTACCCTACAATCTATACATGTAGTTTTCAAGTCTCACGACACGTTCACTTAAATTTAACAAATCAATCTAATAATCTTTGCCTTGTTTGTTACCGATGATGGCAATAATCTCAGTCAATTAATGATAGTTATGGGGAAGATGGGGACAGTTGGCATTTAATTTTTTTAAATGGCATATGTATATAGGTATATTAAATGTTATTCAGCTCCACCTCACCTGAGTATTCAAAAATCAAGATTCAACAATATCACAAGATTAGCTGAAATGATATTTTACAAATTAAAAAAAAAAAGAATTCTCTTTCTTTGCCTTCTGGTTTTTGAGCCTTTAAGGTGCACATGGGCCATGTTTTCAAGTTTTTTCCCACTTCACCATGAGAACTAGGCTTTTATTTTATTTTTATTTATTTATGGAAACCAGAGTCTTACATACTTACCTAACTCCAGGACCTGGGATTACAAATTTTTTTTGCAAGCCTAGCAAAGAAGTTGCAAAAGCTGGCAACACTGCAACACTTCACCTGTATGTCACCTGTAGGGCCCTATGTTGCAACCATTTAGGCATGTGTTTACTCATATGCATAAAGTTATTCATGTGTGTAAGGCCTTGTCTACATGGGAGAGTTTTTTAGGTATCTATGGGTTTTACATTGCCTCCTATTACTGTAGTATCTGAGCGCCTTTGTCATGAATATAGGGGGAAAAGTAGCAACCTTTATGTATGCCAGCCATTCAGTAGCATAAAATCCTTGGCAGCTGTACTGGATTGCCTTACCTGTAAAGGGTTAAACAGTTCAAATAACCTAGTTGGCACCCGACTAGAAGGATCAATGTGGAAAGAAGATACTTTCAAATTCGGGGGGAGGATTTGTTTTGTTGTTCGCTCTCCGGATGGAGAGAAAAGCCAGCAGGTACACTATCTCCCCAAAACCATACCTGGAATAATCCAACTAAAACCACAGAAACTGTAAGTAGGGCAAGGAAATGCATTAGGTTATCTGTTGTTTTGACTTGTGAATTTCCCTATGCTAAAGAGGTAGTTTCATTCTTGTTTTGTAATTGTGAAGCTAAATCCCAGAGGGGAATCCTCTGTATTTTAAATCTTTTTATTACTCTGTAAAAGTTACCTTCCATCCTGATTTTCCAGGTGTGATTCTTTTACTTTTTTCTTTACAAATAAAGTTCTTCTTTTAAGAACCTGATTGATTTCAGTGTCCTGAAGACAAAGGGTCTGGTCTGTGCTCACATTGCTAAGGCAACTGGTTGGTATTTTATTCTCAAGCCTCCCCAGGAAAGGGGGTGAAGGGACTTGGGGGGATATTTTGGGGTTATAGGCATTCCAAGTGACCCTTCCCTGAATATTTTGTGTAAATCACTTGGTGGTGGCAGCAATATCAGTCTACGGAATTAGTGCCTTAAAGAAGTTTTAGCCTAAGCTGGTAGAATATAAGCTTAAGGGGTCTTTCATGCGGGTCCCCACATCTGTACCCCAAAGTTCAGAGTGGGGGGGTTACCCTGACAGCGATCCATATAAAATCAACAGCGTGAACTCCCGAGTGGTATAAGGTAAGGTATGAATTTAAATGTATAGTTATATTGGTATAGTCCCTGTGTAGATACATGCTCTTATTCTGGTATAACAGTCGCTTACCTTATGTTGCTTGGGGTTCAAGATAATCTGAAAAAACCCTCTCTTATACTGGACTTCAAGGATATGCCTACACGAAAATTAAAAACCAGCAGTGAGCCTGTTCCAGCTTGAGCTAAGGGGCTGTTGAACTGCAGCGTAGACGTTTGGGCTCAGGCTGGAGCCTGGGCTCCTGGAGCCCCAATCATGGTGCCTGTACAGCATACCTAGCACAATGGTGCCCCAGCCAGGGTTGGTACCTCTGGATAACACTGTTATAATACAACTATTAAGTAATAATCAGACGTCCTGATTGTGCAGCTTTCCAAATACATTTTTCCGATGAAACTTACCCCTTCAAATACTGAAGTACATTTAAAAATAAGAATAGTAATCCTGTATTAGAGATGATTTCAAGTATTCATGTTGTTTTGTATAATAAACTGCTAAGCTACTACTGCTTGACTCACCTCCAAATTGAAGCAATATAATTTACCTCCACTATGAAAAGAAAAACCTGGGTAAGTGCATTTTTATGTTTAAGTACTGCTAACTACTTTCTCAGAAGACTCAAGTATTTCACATACTACAGTGGAACTTCAATCCCCCCCATGTTGCATCATCAGTAGGGTTTGAATCCCTGAACTTTCAACACTGCTATAACTTGAGCTTCAGGAGTAAGTATATTCCCTGGCAGCAAGAGAGGGCTGTGAGCTTTGATCCCAAGGTGGAAAAGGGACACTGGGGTCATCTGCAGAGTCTGGGAGGTTTATGCTGGGATCATGGGTTCTTGTTCTCCCTGTCCTCCCAGTTCCCCGTCCTAGGAGTTGGTGGGAACTCCTTTCCCTGTAGTGCCCCCAGAAGGAGGGGAATGGGCCACTAGGGTTTCGTGCTGGATCTAAGGTGAGGAGTTGTGGGAAGATGCCCAGCCAGCTCTCTCTTCCTTCCTTCCAGTCTGCCTGATCCTGGGATTCCCTGCACAGTCCCTGCTGCTGCTGCCTTAGCAGTGACATGGGTCTGGCTCCTTAGAATCTTTATATTCATTTATTTTGGCAGGCTTCCAAAATTTTGCTGCTGATGCAAATAGCAGAAGGGAAATGACAACTTTCAAAAGTTTATATTTCATCCAAATCTGAATGGAATTTCATGGGACAGAGGAAAGGACTTCTCCTGCCAAATTTCAAAGGCCTGCTGCAAATAATGGAGGTGTTGGAATTCCTATAAAATAAATAAGCAAAATCTAAATAGAAAACCTTGCAAGAATCTTTTATGATAGCAAGTATTAGGCAACCTAAATATAGGAGTCATAACCAGCTTCCCATATTATTTCTTTTCAGTTTACTCTTTCAATTAAGCCGTAGTCTTTACCCAGATCATGGGAAAGGATGGGGAAAATTCTTCAGAAAAGGACAAACTTTGATGCATCTGGTAGAGGTAATGCACATTTTTCTTTCTGTGACTGAAGCAAATGGCTACTGGTAGAAAGGAAAACGGCTAAGCGCTAGAAGTCTGATCCAGACTTAAGGGAGATAGCCTGACTGTCACTAGTTAAGAAGTAATTCCTGGGCTCTACAGAGAGCTTTTTCTTAATTGTTCCTGCCAGTAGCTTACTACCAGTGATAACTCCAGCATAGCTAATGTGCATGCAGCATTTTTTCTACCCTCTTGTCTAGTCAGGCTCTGAGCAGGATCAGCTGTCAGGATGGTAAAGATGCCAATGTTTTGTCTGTCCTAAAGCTCCACTGTTGCTACCATCGGTGGAGCTCCATGAGGCTAGTGCAGGGGTGAGATATGTTAAGGAAAACTCAACGTTGACTCAGCCTCAGAGTCAGGTTTCATCTTTTGATAGTTCAAGTCTATCTGGGTTCTTTTGTTTTTCATTTTGGTCGTTTTTTATTTAAGTGATAAACTGCCATTTTTACCATCCAGGCTAGCTTCTCTAGGCATTTTCTTCAAAAAGGACATCTCCACACACACACACACACACCACTCCTCTGCAACTGTGCTGGCTCCTTTCTCACTTCCAGTTTGTCTCAACTCCAGTGCTGTGTGGGAACCAATCAGTTTGCCACCTTGCATGCTTGTGATAGCCTGGTTGGCTGGCAAGCTCAAGGAGGCAAGTGAATTGATCTTCAGACTCCTCTTCTCCGGCAGAAAACAGCCCTGGCTCTCCATTGCCTTGCACTTCACATAGTCACTTACACCTATGCAAAATGGCTATACAATGCTACCAAATCAAAAAAGAATATTTTACACCCACTTTTCACAGGTGCACAGCAAAGAGTGTGCTGTACTCTTAAGCTCGTGGAGAGTCTAGGAAGAGAGTCAGACTGCTGCGCAGATTTCAGGATGCTTGCAAAGATGCCTTAGTATCCTTTGGACTCTCTGTGGATGATTGGGAAAGGAGTGCAGAATGCTGCTGTGGTTGGTGGAGTCAGCTTGTAGATGCAGTGAAGCGTTGTGAAGCAGACTGGATCAAGCTTTGTGAGGACTGGAGTCAGAGGAGGAAAGAATCTGCTGTGGATGGGCCTCTCACTTGCACACTGGACTCAGCAGCTATCAAAGAACTCATTGGTGCATACACCATGCTCTGCAGGGGCGGCTCCAGGCCCCAGCACGCCAAGTGTGTGCTTGGGGTGACAAGCCGCAGGGGGTGCTCTGCTGGCGCCGCGAGGGTGGCAGGCAGGCTGCCTTCGGCAGCTTGCCTGTGGAGAGTCCACTGATCCTGCGGCTTCAGAGGACCTCCCGCAGGCGTGCCTGTGGAGGGTCTGCTGGTCCTGTGGCTTCAGAGGACCTCCCGCAGGCGTGCCTGTGGAGGGTCTGCTGGTCCTGTGGCTTCAGAGGACCTCCCGCAGGCAAGCCGCCGAAGGCAGCCTGCCTGCCGTGCTTGGGGCGGCAAAATGCCCAGAGCTGCCCCTGATGCTCTGTAAAGAGTGACAGTGCCATTGATTGATTGCACAGGTGCAAGTGACTACATGAGGTACAAGCCAGTGGAGAATGAGGCTGTGTTTCCAAATATATGCAGATCCAAAGAAGATTAGTTTTGTTGGAAGTTTTCCAATACAAATGGCTCAATCCTGGGCTCTGTACTTGGGCAATACTGCCATCAATGTATGTTGAATACAGGCAACAGCTTTGCCTCAGTGAGGACTACAGGATTGGGCCAAATACAGTGAAGTGGGTTTGGATTTTTCAAAAATGTGTCTTTTCCATTCCTAAATCTGATTTTTTCAAATCACTACCATCTGCTGTAGTAGAAGTGGTTTATATTTTTTTAGCCGTGCTGCAAACTGCAGCCTCAGCCTAGGACTCTCCTCTGAAAATATAATTGCTCCCCAATGACTTCAAATCACTCTACCCTGTGTAAAATGAGCCACATGATTAACACTCTGAAACTCCTCTGTTTGGCAGAGATTTACATCCAGAGGATGTAAAAGCCAGTTTGATGAAAACTGAAAGGGCCCTTTATTATTTTGTATATTCAGATACAAAGGTATTCTCGCTTCTTTTACTGTCATGGAAAGAAAAATGTGATGGAGTCAATGGGAATACAGTTGAGTTAGAGGTTCTGCTTCTCCACACTAGCAAATTTTAGCCATTTTTTGGGGCAAAAAAACAGACAAAACATCCATTACTTTATGCCCTTCCATACTATACACTCTCGCCTCTCTTCACTACCCTTTCTTTCCTCTTCCACTCTCTTCTTACATGTACAGGGCCAAACCAGCACAGTGTATCACTTATAAAAGGTAGGAATTGATCCAGCTGCAATACAAAGTAGATTAAAAATTAATGATCATCCAAGGATTAAAGTATGTCCCTCAGAGCTCCCTCTCCTCCTGCCTCTTTACTAACTGGTGAAGTGCCGCTGTATCAGGCAGGAGAGTCTGAAGTGGGAGCAGCAGGAGAAGCTAGGACCTCTGTGGGAAGCAGATGGTGCTGCCAGCCTTCCCTCCAGTAGGTTTAGATGCATTGGCACCTGATGGGAAGAGAAGAGAAGAATTGTCTAAGATGGAAGCTCCCCGTCTTTATTATTTTTTTTAGTCAGGAAGCTCTTTCCTCTTGCCCTCCAGGGGGAAAGAGATAGGACCTGGTGCCTCCTCCTCTAAGAATTAGGAGTTAGTGGCTTTCGTCTCCCCTTTCCAAAACCCAGGGGAAATAATTCTTTCTTCCCCCCCTGGTGGCAGCTGAAAGCCCCCACCGCCACCGCCACCCCATATAGCTCCAAACCCTGTGCACAATAAACACTTTCTCACACACACTTTTGTTTGACTAGCAATGGGCCTGCTTGGGGAGATGGACTCTTCAGATGCATTCAATTCTTTCTCTCTGTCTTCCCATTGGTATGTCCCATCCCATCACACAAGCCGATGCAATGTCACTTTACCACATGACAGACACCATGGAGATACACAACCACTAGAACTGGTGAGCGCCCCTTCTTATATTGGTCTTTAATCACTCATGCTTAGCCAGTAACTTTGTAAAGGCCTCTGAACCCTGCTTTGGATTCAGTCCAGCACTCTAAAGCAGTCGACCTAGTGATCTGACAGTGGGCTGACTCTTGACATCAGATTAGCACACTATGGTTGCTGAGCTAGTAACTTTCACAGAGACTTATGCCTTGTTATCAGCCCAACAAGCTACAAGTACTGAGGCTTCACAAAAACCTGAATCTTTGCATCATCCCTACAAGCTAGAGCTAAATTCTGCTTCCAGTTACACCAGAGCAACAGCACTGAAGTCCATCATGTTGCACAGGTGTAATGGAGGGAAAAATTTGGCTCTAGATGCGTATTGCATGGTCTTTACTGTTTGAAGAGTAGAGTATTCATACCCTTGCTGAATAGAAGTATCTTCGTGCCTGCACAAACCCCCCCAAACCAGACAGACTTCAGCACTAGCCGCTCATAGAGGGAAAACCCTTGGGAGAGAATGAGCAGAACCTAGTAGGTTTTTTGAAAGTCAGCACAGAGAACTACTGATGTGTATACAGTACAGGGCAAATCAATTGCGATCTCCCCGAGAGCTGAACATCTTGTTTTCTCTTATATGTTTAATGTTTATTTTTTACGTTTTCTTTCTTTGTTTTGTTACAAGATGGAAGGGAAGCTCTGTGTAAGACAACAAAACCTGCTTATTTGTTTCAAGACTTGCAGTCTCGTGGGCCCACAAGCAGTGAGTCCTACAGAGACTTGTATAAGATTAATAGATTATAATAATGATGGGGAGGCTTTTATATTTGTCTGCCCTTGACTGGGGCAGAGCCAGATTTTGGGGGCCATGAAACTTGTGGCCATGGCATCCCTGATTAGAAAGTGCTAATTTCAGCTTTATTAGTTAGGAATTTTTTTTTAAAAGGAAGTTTTTAGTCGTTTTTCTTGCAAAAATATCCCTGACAATGTAACTGACACAAAAGTGCTGCTGGTATCAAAAGCTTATCAATGAGTTTTTCTAAAAAAAATTTCAGAGTCCCTGACAGCCACCCAGCCCTGGCATTTGGGAACAGTGCAAACAGCTACAAGCCCCTCAAACTTTGGGAGGAGCCCAAATCAGCTTATGAATGGGGGAGACACTGCTGCCCAGGATGTCTCCTGTAGCACTAGGCCAAGCTTCCTTCCACTTTCTTCCACTACCAAGGAGCCAGTGTGAATCTCACCACAAGGAGGAACTGCTCAATAGCATGAGATTGAGTGCAAGAGATTCCTATGTCCCAGTCTTGGCTCTGTCACTGATGCCCTCTGTATCACTTTCTGCCTCACTTTTCCCATACGTAAGATGGAGACAACAGTACTGACAGAGAGACCCTGGTGATTAATTAATCAATGTTTGTACAGCTCTGGATAAAGGCTAGCATCTACTGGAATGCATACACAACCCTCCAGTGGCCCCCAGGCCTATTGTGTTGGCAACTAATCATGAACCCCAACAAAATAGCTGGAATCAGTCCCTCCTGGATCAGGAGGATGAGGAGAGGGAATCTGAATTTCTCTCCCACGCATATAAAGACAGTTGCTTGCCTTTTAATATAACGTTTAGTGTTGTTTGTAGGTCTCCCCTAAATCATCTTTCTCTGAATCCTCGAGCTGGACCTATGCACAGTGAAGTGATCAGGGTGGGTGTACGTTGCTTTGGGTGGTGGGGGACAGAAGATTTTGTTGCAGGCTGCTAAGAAATATGAAGATTTGTGTAGGCCAGGGGTGTATGCATCTGGTAATGATTATGCTGTTCACTCCAGCTCAGGAAGACAAATTCCAGTAAAATTGCAACATATTATTTAACTATAACAAAGCATAATACAGAAAGATTGTGATTACAAAAAGCATAAATCAATCAAGGGTCTAATGATTTGCCTGAAAATACAATTAATCTCCCTTCCTTCATGAGAGAATCCTGCAAGTCATCCAATGTGTGATAGTCCCATTGACTTTACTTTCATTATATAATTCCAGTTGTTCCCATCCGTGCAGAGGGTTTGTTTTTTGTAATAGAATAGCATTTAATATTGTAATTGAATGTAAACTTGCCTGATGTCTTGCTGGCAAACTATTACTGAGGCTCAATAGAAGCAGCAAAGAATTCTGTGGCACCTTATAGACTAACAGACGTTTTGCAGCATGAGCTTTCGTGGGTGAATACCCACTTCTTCGGATGCAAGAGGCTCAAGGAACTTGGAACTATTACTGAGGCTCAAGGAACTTGGAAAAGTCTAAGGCAGGGGTCAGCAACCTTTCAGAAGTGGTGTACCGAGTCTTCATTTATTCACTCTAATTCAAGGTTTCGCATGCCAGTAATACATTTTAACGTTTTTAGAAGGTCTCTTTCTATAAGTCTATAATATATAACTAAACTATTGTTGTATGTAAATAAATAAGGTTTTTAAAATGTTTAAGAAACTTCATTTAAAATTAAATTAAAATGCAGAGCCCCCCGGACCGGTGGCCACGACCTGGGCAGTGTCAGTGCCACTGAAAATCAGCTCGCGTTCTGCCTTCGGCACGCGTGCCATAGGTTGCCTACCCCTGGTCTAAGGTTTCATGAAACCTCAATAACTATTCATATTTTTAAAGGTGAACATATGCTCTCTTTCATCTTAACCACGTACATGGAATAATACCTCATAAATTCTATACGGCTTAGAATCCTAGAGCCCATTAAATTCTGAAAGGTTCCAAATAACATTTTCCTTTTCTGGAGGTGATCCAAGATACCGAAAGGGGAGTAAGAACCTTGGTTATTTACACTAAAGTTCCCAGGTTGACTTGTAGGAATCAGAGAATATTCAGACAGAGTTAGAAAACGACCTATTAGATCATCTAGTTCATCTTTCCAGCCAGTGCAGTATTTTTCCCTACTGGAAACTATATGTTTCAATTTCATTATTGTTTTACAATGAAATAGGGTGGAAAATAGGATTCTTCATCTTTAAAGCGGCAGAGGATACTCACTTAGTGACAGGGATAGGAAGGAGGTTGCATTGGCTGCATGGGCAGCATTAAAGCTTCAGTGACAAATGTTTACTCTTACTTCAGGGTGCCTAAACTATGTGACACGTTATTCTTGAATTATTCCGCACCCGCAACCCCATTTTATTTGGCAGAGGTACCCTGAATTATTTGGCAACGTTGATTGATTATGAAATCCAGTATTGCCAACCTTGAATGTTCAAAAATCATGAATCAGGCCCCAAAATATCATGAGAATGTCTTAAAACAACAAGATTTACAATATTGCTATGACAGTACTACTAAGTTTTGAGTCCTTTTTATTTGCCTTCTTTTTTTTGAGCCTTCAGCGTGCACTCCGGTCACGTTTTCAAACTTTTGTCTGCAATCATGAGCTTTAGAAACTTTTTAATGGAAGCTGATATTTTCCCATAATCACTTGTTAAGCAAGTGCAGGGGCTTTAAGACATCAAGGCTAAATGGGACTAGCTTCAATAGAAACAGGACTGCTCCTCAGATACTGAAAGACTAATGAAGAAAACATGAGTTGGCAACACTGTTAAGAAATCATTTGATGAACTTAAAGTTTATGGCAATAATTCAAAGAATGCAACACAAAGTAAACATATAAGATGTTGATGTTACATGAAAGGAAAAATATAAGAATATTTTTGTCCAAGGAATTACATCTGCTCCAGCGTACTGGTCAGATACCAATAAGGGTAACTCCATTGGGCAAGACTATGCCCTAGTCCTATATAACTGCTCAGGAGCATAAGCCCCTCTCCTCTTCCATGGCATCGCCTCTCTTAGCTGGAGGGAAGCAAACAGAATTCTCAGGGAGAAATAATGTATTAAGCAAGGAATTGTCACTGATACTGCAATAGCTTGAGTTGGGGCAGAGAAAAAGCAGGGTGGTTAAATCAAAATTGATGTACATTAGGTATAGTATTGTAAGCCTAGGACAAGAAATCTTGTTTCCATTTAAAAGCTAATAAGGCAGAATGTTTCGGGGTAAAAGAATATAAAGAAAAGCTATTATAGATATGTGTATGACATGGACAAGGATAAGCATGCCCAAAAAAAATTCCTCATTTTGCATTATTTGTTTTTATATCTTAGAACTTACTTCTTTGTTCTAAAATTTCCGGTTCACAGTGAGTGCTGATGGTTTTAAAAAGTATTTATTTTTATTCAAAGAATATTAATTATGAACAGTAGAACCTCAACTCAGAATGGGAACTTATCTTGATTTTTCCTATCCCTATTTGTTTTTTAAAATAAAAAAGTGTGTGGATTTGGTGCCCATGACAGCAAGAAACTAACATCTCTGGCTACAATCACTATGCAACCTTCTTGTAAGCTCTCCCTCCTTTCCAGCCCTGCTAATGCTGGCGACTTTTAAAGCACCCTACCCTCTTCATTTTGGGTGCTCTATTGAGCACGGATGGTCAATCACGACAAGTTATGGCCTTGATCCTACAAGCAGCTCTGTAGTCATGTGCGGCCCCAACAAAATGGAGCTCCTCACAGGCACAAGGTCTCCCTATGCAGAAAAACTGGAAGGATTGGGGCCTATTGAGTACTGCTTCTTTTTTTGTTTTTTTATATGGACCTGTTTCTGTTGCAGGAATAGACTTATTGTGGTGGATCTGAAACCTGGTCCATGATTTTTTATAATACATGCTGATTCTGGATACACTTCACTATCAGAATGACAGTCTGGATTAGTTCTTAAAATAAATTTCACAACACAGCAGCAGGCATAACAGGGCTCTCATCAGCAGGACCCAGACTTTGTGCATGCTGAGGGTAACAGCTGGTGCGGAGAAATTAATAGACAGCCATTGTCCTTGCACCTGGCCAGCGATCTCACAGTCTGAGACTATAAACAGGGCAACCACACAGAAGACTGGCAATTTTTTCTGAAAAGGCATAAATTAAGCAATAACTGTAATAAATATATAATGCATAAATTGAAAGGATTAGTAAAGAATATGAGAGATGACAAACTTTTTTTTCCCAATTAACAAAAGCTTTTTAGTCCTCTTGTCTTATGGAAAGAAAGGGAAAAAGATGCTCTTATAAATCAAAAAGTGGGGAACAGCTAGTTGAGAGAATGCAAATCAATATCCCAGCACACGGGACTAGACATTAATCGTCATTAATCTACATAGATACTGCAGCAGTAGTGATTTTGATGGTTGCTTTTGGTAGCTAAAAGCAACGGAAAACTAATTTGCAAATAAGGCACATCTGTTTGTAAAAGAAGGGAAGGTGGAAGAATAACAAATGATGAAGGTGAGTGAAGCTGTCCTTACTACATAATGTGGCAGCTATATCTTATGCAAAAACATTTTGTTTATCATAGATATCGTCAAGATTCTGGATTTGTAATCATTACCATTTTAGTAACAGGGGATGGAGAGGAAGAGGAGAGAGAGAGGGGGAATAGGCCCTGATTTAGCAAAGCACTTAAGCACATGCTGAAATTTAAGCCATACTTTAGTGAATTGGGGTCATTATACATCTGATTATCACTCCTCAAGCTCATATGGGCACCATTAAAAATGGACAACAATGTTTTGCTGGACTGTTTATTTTTTTGTTTACATAAACTTTAAGTCGCTTTTTACAATTCTCTGACAATAGATGTGTAAACTGATGCTACTGTTCAAATTAGTAATAGCAATTGGTTATAGCAAAATCTATGCATCTCTTGGGGACTAATTTAAAAAATGGAAGATTGAACAAACAAATACCAAACCAGAGCTTCATATATAATTATTTAAAACAGAAGAATAATTCCCTGCACACAAATCACCTAGCAATAGGAAGTGGATTTCAGTGATACAGTGTGCTTTTTCAATGGAACTTTTAAAATTAAATCCAGTTTTAAAAAGTGAACTCACCAAAAGTAATATATCACATGCATCCGACAAAGTGGGTATTCACCCACGAAAGCTCATGCTCCAAGACATCTGTTAGTCTATAAGGTGCTACAGGACTCTTTGCTGCTTTTACAAAAGTAATATGAAAGCCACTTCATTGCTTTCCATGCAACACTTATTGTACATCCACAGAAATTGATAAGATCAATTCATTCCTAAGTAAAAAAGCTGGCTAGATTGTCGGGCTCAACGGGTAGTGATCAATGGCTCCATGTCGTGTTGGCAGCTGGTATCAAGCAAAGCACCCCAAGGGTCGGTCCTGGGGCTGGTTTTGTTCAATATCTTTATTAATGATCTGTAGGATGGTGTGGACTGCACTCTCGGCAAGTTTGCAGATGACACTAAACTGGGAGGAGTGGTAGATACGCTGGAGGGTAGGGATAGGATACAGAGGGACCTAGACAAATTAGAGGATTGGGCCAAAAGAAATCAGATAAGGTTCAAAAAGGACAAGTGCAGAATCCTGCACTTAGGAAGGAAGAATCCCATGCACTACTACAGACTAGGGAACAAGTGGCAAGGCAGCAGTTCTGCAGAAAAGGACCTAGGGGTTACAGTGGATGAGAAGCTGGATATGAGTCAAGAGTGTGCCCTTGTAGCCAAGAAGGCTAACAGCATTGGGCTGTATAAGTAGGAGCACTGCCAGGAGATCGAGGGACGTGATCATAGAATCATAGGGTTGGAAGGGCCCTCAGGAGGTCATCTAGACCAACCCCCTGCTCAAAACAGGACGTAATCCCCAACTAAATCATCCCAGCCAGGGCTTTGTCAAGCCTGAGCCCGATGATCTAGCCAGCTTTCTATCCACCTTATGGTCCATTCATCCAGCCCATACCTCTTTAACTTGCTGGCAAGAATACTGTGGGAGACAGTATCAAAAGCTTTGCTAAAGTCAAGGAATAACACATCCACTGCTTTCCCCTCATCCACAGAGTCAGTTATCTCATCATAGAAGGCAATTAGGTTAGTCAGGCATGACTTGCCCTTGGTGAATCCATGCTGACTGTTCCTGATCACTTTCCTCTCTTCAAAGTGCTTCAAAATTGATTCCTTGAGGACCTGCTCAATGATTTTTTTCAGGGATTGAGGTGAGGCTGACTGGCCTATAGTTCCCCAGATCCTCCTCATTCCCTTTTTTAAAGATGGGCACTACATCAGCCTTTTTCCAGTCATCTGGGACCTCGCCCAATCGCCATGAGTTTTCAAAGATAATGGCCAATGGCTCTGCAATCACATTCGCCAACTGCTTTAGCACCCTTGGATGCAGCGCATCTGGCCCCATGGACTTGTGTTTGTCCAGCATTTCTAAATAGTCCTGAACCACTTCTTTCTCCACAGAGGGCTGGTCACCTCCTCCCCATACTGTGCTGCCCAGTGCAGTAGTCTGGGAGCTGACCTTGTTTGTGAAGACAGAGTCAAAAAAAGCATTGAGTACATTAGCTTTTTCCACATCCTCTGTCACTAGGTTGCCTCCCCCATTCAGTAAGGGGCCCACACTTTCCTTGACCTTCTTCTTCTTGCTAACATACCTGTAGAAACCCTTCTTGTTACTCTTAACATCTTAACCTCTTAACATTCCTGGCTAGCTGCAACTCCAAGTGTGATTTGGCCTTCCTGATTTCACTCCTGCATGCCTGAGCAATATTTTTATACTCCTCTCATGTCATCTATCCAATCTTCCACTTCTTGTAAGCTTCTTTTTTGTGTTTAAGATCAGCAAGGATTTCACTGTTAAGCCAAACTAGTCGCCTGCCATATTTACTATTCTTTCTACCCATTGGGATGGTTTGTTCCTGCAACCTCAATAAGGATTTTCTAAATACAGCCAGCTCTCCTGGACTCCTTTGCTGCTCATGTTATTCTCCCAGGGGATCCTGCACATCCTGCACATCCCCTGAATCAAAATTTGCTTTTCTGAAGTCCAGGGTCTGTATTCTGCTGCTCTCCTTTCTTCCTTGTGTCAGGATCCTAAACTCGACCATCTCATGGTCACTGCCTCCCAGGTTCCCATCCACTTTTGCTTCCCCAACTAATTCTTCCCTGTTTGTGAGCAGCAGGTCAAGAAGAGCTCTGCCCCTAGTTGGTTCCTCCAGCATTTGCTCTAGGAAATTGTCCCCTACACTTTCCAAAAACTTCCTGGATTGTCTGTGCACTCCCAGCAGATATCGGGGTGATTAAAGTTACTAGATCACAGGGCCTGTGATCTAGTAACTTCTGTTAGTTGCCGGAAGAAAGCCTCATCCACCTCATCCCCCTGGTCTGTTGGTCTATAGCAGATTCCCACCATGATGTCACCCTTCTTGCTCATACTTCTAAACTTAATCCAGAGACTCTCAGGTTTTCTGCAGTTTTATACTGGAGCTCTGAGCAGTCATACTGCTCTCTTACATACTGCTCTCTTTTCTGCCCTTCCTGAACAGTTTATATTCACCCATGATAGTACCTCAGTCATGTGAGTTATCACACCAAGTCTCTGTTATTCCAATCATATCATAATTCTGGAAACACAGTCCTTCCTTGACTGTGCCAGGACTTCCAGTTCTCCCTGCTTGTTTCCCAGGCTTCTTGCGTTTGTGTATAGGCACTTAAGATAACTTGCTGCTCATCCTGCTTTCTCAGTATGAGGCAGGAGTCCTCCCCTCTTGCGCTCTCCTGCTCGTGCTTCCTCCTGGTATCCCACTTCCTCACTTACCTCAGGGCTTTGGTCTCCTCCCCCCAGTGAACCTAGTTTAAAGCCTTCCTCACTAGGTTAGCCAGCCTACTTGCGAAGAAGCTCTTCCCTCTCTTCGTTAGGTGGAGCCCATCTTTGCCTAGCACTCCTTCTTCCCATGGTCAAAGCCTTCTCTCCGACCCCACCTGTGTAGCCATTCATTGACTTCCACGATTCAATGATCTCTACCCGGGCCTTTTCCTTCCACAGGGAGGATGGACGAGAACACCACTTGTACCTCAAACTCCTTTACTCATGGAACTGCCGCGGTGGGGAGAGGAACTCATCCCTGCTGGCTCCAGTGTGGACCTGCCGTGGCCAGGGGAGAGGCGCTCCTCTCCTGGCCCCAACATGGACCTGCCGCAGCTGGGGGAGAGGCACTCCTCCCCTGGCCCCACCATGGATCTGTCCTGGACTTGCTGCAGCTTGGGGAGAGGAGCCCCTCCCTCGGCCTGGCCCAGGCCCGCCAGAGCTGCTGCAGCCAGGGAAAAGCACCTCTCCTGCTGCCCCGAGATGCTGTGGTGAGAGAGGGCTGCGGGGAGTCCTCTTTCCCCACCGCAGCCCTGGGGAAACCTGCACCCCCAAACCCCTCATCCCTGGCCCCACCCCAGAGCCTGCACCCCACACCCCTCACCCCTCATCCCTGGCCCCACCCCAGAGTCTGCACCCCACACCCCTCATCCCTGGCCCCACCCCAGAGCTTTCACCTCTAGTCAGAGCCCTCATCCTCCCCCACCCCAGCCCTGAGCCCCCTCTCACACCTCTCATCCCTGGCCCCACCCCAGAGTCTGCACCCCCTCTTGGACCCCAACTCCCAGCCCTGAGCCCCCTCCCACACGCCAAACCCCTTGGCCCCACCCCCACCACATGAATTTTGTTATGTGCATCAATATGAAGGTGCTGTGTCACACATCACCTCCATATTGGTGCATATAACAAATTTCATTCCGCACAGGGATGTAAAAAATTAGAGGAAACACCGGAGGGGAGTATATAAAAAAACAGATAGCGAGAAGTAGTAACTATGGATTAGTGCTAATTTCGTTAGTCTAATTCCTTAGATGCATATATTTTACATTTATAGAACAAGACTGTCATTTTACACTCTACTCTGTGTGTAACTGTGCTGCTCTGGAAGCATATAGAATTAAAGAAAATAGACTTTTCAAGTTAAATCTTCTTTGCTCCTAAAGACCAATATTTTATTTTACTTGTTATGTATATATACATTTTATCTTATCAACTTGACCTTGGCCTTTGATCATGCCTTTCAAGTGGTCCAGGAAAACTGTAGGGTTTGGGGGATTTCTCCTACAATGTCATTTTAGGTTGTACTTTACACTTAATTATAATCCTGAATTCTCTCTTTCTTCCACAATCACCTCATCAAAGAAACGATACAACAAAAACCTACCTTCAGCCAGCATGGTGCTCAGATATTATGATAAAGAGGGCCATAAAAGTACCTAGACTGACTAATTATACTATCTTATTTTCTTGTAAAGTTTTTCAACCAGGAAGATCCTAAAATACTTCACAAGCTCTCCCCTTGGCATTCCCTTACATACGCTCTGTAGCAGCCAGTACTGCTTTTAGTGTGGGACTAGCAGATTCTAAATAAAATAACATTGTTCTAATTAATTTATTGAAAACAGAACATTTTCAGAACATTGCCCCTGCATTGGTTTTCTACTCTCTGTGCATTGGGGCAGCATTGTGTGCCCTGAATTCCTGTATCATCTGACTGCCTGAATGTATTTTGTAGTGAGGCACTACACTGGGGTTTTGTTTTTATGTTTATTTAAATAAACTACATAATTAACCATGAGGGACGAATTTGAGTCAATATCTTTATATACAAACTACATTTCTTATGTGAATCTATCTTCTCCTTAGAAAACCATATTAGTAGACCTAGAGAAAGGCTACTGACTCTCTTTCAAGTATGTTCACGTACCAATATTTTTGGTCAGTATAGCTAGCTATTTTCTAAACCACCCACTTGAAGTTTCAGGCTAAAACTTGCTGTTTCAAAGATTCAGAGTAGGAGTGAATTGTTTAATCAAACAAACAAAAAATAAATGCAAACAAAAGAAATTCTATATCAGCTACAGTCAAATCCAATTTTTTAGACAATATTTCTAGGATTTACCAGCATTTGCAGCAGAGAAATAGGCAAATCAAGCTACATATGATGAACTGTTTTGCTAACCTCTTCCTCTTTGAATTATCAAAGCAGGAAATCAATAATGTAAACATGTCTAGTTGTGATTAAAAAAAATTCTGTCTCATCAAAAAAAATATAAAGAAATGGAAAGAATCTTGTGGCAGATGGGCTTTCAACTGACTTCTTCAAAATTCTTGCAGATAATTTAACTCCTTATGCAGCTTTTAAATAGCTCATTAGAGAATAGAATGCTCCTACCTCCCCTGCATATGGATGTATGATCTTTAAGAATGAGTTTGCTGTGGGGGTTTTAAGTTATGTACAGGCAAAAAAAAGTACACTAGAATTTTTGGCTTCTTAAAATCAACTTTAGAAGTGATTTAATATGAACTAGTCATTGTTTAGAATTAAGAAAATGTTATTTTAAAAGGAGGTGCCATGCCCATGATTGAGATTTGCATGTAAAGAAAACTGCCAAGAGTTTTGCAGATATTTATGGGATTGCGCAAGTGTGCATTCCTTTTAAAATGGAAACTTGCAAGTTCCTACTAATGCCCTATGAGTCATGTCCTCTTTTACTGAATATTTAATGACAAATGTAGCAGCATCTGCTGAAAGGTATCCATGTGTTAAAGGTAAGGAAAAATGGAAAGTTTCCCCTTGAATTTTCATTTTGAAGACAAAAGGCCAAAATCCTGTACCCATTAAATAAATCAACAGGAAAACTGTGAGTTCTCTGGGAGATGGATTGAGCCCTATGTAGACTAAATAAATAAATGTCAGAAGTAAACATTTTAAGACAAATAGGGAGACTTAATATACCAAAAGATATCAAAGAAATGCAATAGAAATAAATTGGACTCTAAGTGGGAAGAGGAGGTGAGGACACCTAAATGGCTCAGAAGAAAAGCGGAAGGAGAAATACAGTTACAAAAAGCAGCTAGGTAAAAGCAGGAATGCTTTAAAACTGCTCATGTGATATCTCCAGTTCAGTGAAATGGCCAAATGAGCAATATGGATTGCGAAGTCATTGCTTAAGAAGACAGAGAAAATTAGGGACAGACCCACATTTGGTCTTGGTGAAACACTGGAAGATGTAACTGACTGGGCATGCCATACTTCATGACACAAATGCTAATGGGAAGAATGCTTAAAGGGCAATTCCCAGTGGTTTTTGAGACCCAGTATCCCAAGCAGAATGAAAAGAGGTCTGCAGAGGATAAGGACAAACAAGTGGTTCTATGATTGTACAGCAAGACTGCTTAAAGAGTTCAGGCAGGGAGACCCAGTCGAGATAAAGACAAGTGCTGGATGGTTGTTTGCTATTGTGAAGAGAATCTGTGAACAGTCCAGCTCATGCAGGAAATCACCACCACTTAGATTGCAGTATGACACCAGCAGACCCTGAGCAGGACCAATCCAGTGTCACATCGGACCAAAAATCTAGGAATCAGGAAGAACTCCGAGGAAGGGGTCACTGGAGATACTGAGCTGTTCAAGGCAGAAACTGTGATCACCCAATCAACATCCCATGATACTATTGTTCTTTGCTAGAATGACAGTGGGAATATGTGCTTTAAGAGGGTTGTGGACCTAGACTGCTTTCCACAGTGAGTCATGCACTGGTCACCTCTGACTCCAGCCTGCATTATTAGTTAATTTATATGGGCATATGTAATTCATTCATTATTGTATAGTTCATTGATTTAAAAGGATGGATGTAGTGACTGTATCTTTAAGAGACTTGGTAGTGGCATATGCAAGGAAGTAAACTGGCTGGATCCAGTTGTAGTGCATGGGCAGTGTGGTCCTTGAGTGGCTTAGAGTAAAAGTTTGTTTGAACCTACTGGTTGTGTCTCTGTGTTAGCCTTCGTGTCCAATACCAAGACAAAAGCACTATGAAGTTAGTCATAGAATCATAGAATATCATGGTTGGAAGGGACCTCAGGAGGTCATGTAGTCCAACCCCCTGCTCAAAGCAGGACCAGTCTCCAACTAAATCATCCCAGCCAGGGCTTTGTCAAGCCTGACCTTAAAAACCTCTAAGGAAGGAGATTCCACCATCTCCCTAGGTAACCCA
The DNA here is from genome assembly GCF_020497125.1 of Mauremys mutica. Lineage (NCBI taxonomy): Eukaryota > Metazoa > Chordata > Testudines > Geoemydidae > Mauremys > Mauremys mutica. Next base: position 105,997,909 of record NC_059074.1, read on the forward strand.
TTCCAGTGCTTCACCACCTTCCTAGTGAAAAAGTTTTTGTTAATATCCAACCTAAACCTCCCCCACTGCAACTTGAGACCATTACTCCTTGTTCTGTGTCATCTGCTACCACTGAGAACAGTCTAGATCCATCCTCTTTGGAAACCCCTTTCAGGTAGTTGAAAGCAGCTATCAAATCCCCTCTCATTCTTCTCTTCTGCAGATTAAACAATCCCAGTTCCCTCAGCCTCTCCTCATAAGTCATGTGCTCCATCTCCCTAATCATTTTTGTTGCCCTCCACTGGACACTCTCCAATTTTTCTACATCCTTCTTGTAGTGTGGGGCCCAAAACTGGATACACTACTCCAGATGAGGCCTCACCAATGTCAAATTGAGGGGAATGATCACATTCCTTGATCTGCTGGCAATGCTCCTATTTATACAGCCCAAAATGCTGTTAACCTTCTTGGCAACAAGAACACACTGTTGACTCATATCCAGCTTTTCGTCCACTGTAACACCTAGGTCCTTTTCTGCAGAACTGTTGCCTAGCCATTTGGTCCCTAGTTTGTAGCAGTGCAGTGTAGTGTTTGTGTCTCTAAAGGCTGGCAGTAGGCAAACACAACTAGGCAAAATAAATTGACAGTTTCAAAGACACAGAGAGAGCTGAGCTATTAGCTCTTTTTCCTGCTTAAGGCTTGTCTGCAAATTAACCTTCTCCCTGTCCAACACAGGGAGCAATCCCTGCTTCCTACTCCCCCATCAACAGACAGCTTGTCATTAGCCATTTGACTTTTCTTTGAGGGCTGTGACTTGCCACCAGGAAATTTCCTGAGACTTCTATGCCAGGGTTCCATACATACATTCATAGATTCCAAGGCCAGAAGGAACCATTGTGATCACCTAGTGAGTCTGACCTCCTGCATAACACAGGCCATGGAACTTCTCCAAAATAATTCCTAGCAGAGATCTTTTAGAAAACATCCCATCTTGATTTTAAAATTGCTGATGATGGAGAATCCACCAAAACCTTTGGTAAATTGTTCCAATGGTTAATTACTCTCACTGTTAAAAATGTACGCCTTATTTCCAATCTGAATTTGTCTAGCTTCAACTTCTAGCCATTGGATCTTATTATACCCCATGTATGTACTTACAGATTGTAATCAAGTCACCCCTTAACTTTCTCTTTGTTAAGCTAAATAGACTCAAGGAGCTCAATCTCTCTCTAAAAGGCACGTTTTCTAATCCTTTAATCATTCTCATGGCTCTTGTCTGAACTCTACATTCAGCTGATTATCCACACTCCCTACAAATCTTTTTCAGTCACTCTTTCCTAGGATAGAGTCTTCCAACCTAAGTATGGCCTACAATCTTTGTTCCTAGATGTATACATTTATAGTTAGCCATGGTCAAATGCATATTGTTTGCTTGTGCCCAGCTTACCAAGCAATCCATAATACTCTGTATCAGCGTCCTGTCCTCTTTGTCATTTACTTTCCCCCCAATCTCTGTGTCATCTGAAACTTTATCAGTGATAATTTTATGTTTTCTTCCAGATCAGTAATAAAAAAACCGTTAAATAGCATAGGGCCAAGAACCAAACTTGGCAGGACCTCACTAGACACTTCCCCTTGATGATGATTCCTCATTTACAATTATATTTTGAGACTCCTCAGTTAGCCAGCTTTTAATATATTTAATGTGTGCCATGTTCATTTCATATCATTCCTAATTTATAATCAAAATCTTGTGCGGTACAAAGTCAAATGCCGTACAGACATCTAACCATATTACATCAAAACGATTATCTTTATCAACCAAACTTTGAATCTCATAAAAAAATTAAGTTAGTTTGACAAGATCTGTTTCCATAAACCTATGTTGATTGGCATGAATTATATTACCCTCCTTTAATTTTTTATTAATCAAGTCCCATGTCAGCCACTGATAGGCCTATAATTACCAAGTCATCCTGTTTACCGTCTTTACATATTAGCACAATGTGGAGCCATTATTTGTGCTGTTCATTTACCTATGGCATTTTTTTTTCTTTTTTATCTCTGAATATTGAGATCTCTTCACTGAGTTGTCCACCACAATGCTTGGATCTTTTTCTGGTGATGCTACCACTAATTCAAAAATGCATCAGTTTAGAGAGTTATTTTCAAGTGTTCCTGCCAGTTCCTGGGGGAGCATTCATCTATGTCAAATTTTATCATGCCAGTTACATAGCTCTGTTGAGTCCTTCTGTAGGTTTTCACAACCTCCCTGCTCTTCATTAACCTACATAATTTTTGTGTTCAGCAAATTTTTCTACTTAACTATTTATCCTTTCTTAGGTCATTAAAAAACAACTAATCCTATCCCTTGGGTATCTACTCTTAATAATAGTGCTTTACATATATTTAGTACCTGCCTTTGTGAAGTTCTTCACAAATTACATCCTAGCAAACACCATCAAAATGCAGACACTTCTGGAGTGGTAGCCAATTGGTACACAGCATACTAGTGGTGGGACAGAGGGAGAAAAAATGTTGTCCAATATGACAGGGCAAATCTCTAAGGTTACAAAAAGTGCCATGGATTACTTCATGTCCATACAGGGGAGTGAGGAACACATTTTCTATGATCTGATACAAGAAAGCCTTACTCTATGAACTGAATAGAACTCCATTTTCTATCTCAGAAGGATGAAAGGCTGAATAGACTTTGCCAGGATTTGAGTCTGCAAAGCAGGGTGTTCGCAAAAGTGATATTTAAACCATTATATTATTGCGTCCCGAGTGGCCCTTTACCATGTCACTCTTTCCTTAGTTCACCATTAAAGCAAGATGGGTAGCATGCTTCTGGGGACAGATTTCTGAGGTCAGAAATGGCATCTTTAACTTGAAATGTCATAATTTCTGTGGGTTAAAACAAATCAGTCCCGTAACCTCTTATCAGGTAGTATTGGCTTGCTGATGTATTGTAGTCTGTACCAGTGACTTTTTCCCAGCCCTTGCTCTTCTTTCAGACTAGATTAGGGTGACCAGATGTCCCTGTGATTCTGTCAAAACAAATCCCACAGTGGAATCTGGCCAAAGCCAACAGACTGCTATAGGGGAACCTGTCGAAAAAGTGGTAATCCATATCCCTGCGACACCAGAATGTTATCACCGATCTGTCGGCCTCCTTATCGTTGCTGGCAAGAAGGGTATCGAAAGAATACACTCCCTGCTGGACAAAAGAGACCCAGGATCTGCACTGGCAATACAACTAGTCAGCAGCCCACATGTTGTGAAGGCCCTGCTAGAGTATCTAGACTCAGCCAGACCTTGGTGGTGGATTGAGTGTGTTGAAGGTTTGAACTTCACACACTCTAGTTGCCATGCCTGGGCCTTACTTGGATGTCTCAGAGCTGCTAATCAGATGGAATATCAGAACTCAAAAGTCTGGCCCAACTTCATAGTCTCCAAACTGGTGGAGAGCACAAAAGGACCACTTGACAAAAATAGCAAGTGAGAGATCCATCATCAGCTACATAGGACCATGATCTCAATCCTTCCACAAGACCCCATTGCCATCAGTACAGATGAAGTGAAAAAAGGTTTCGCTACAACGAAGAAAGGGAAGGCGGCCAGTGGAAATCGTATCCCCCATGGAACTCCAATGGCTGGCAAAACTGTACACCAAAACTATGGAATCTGGATGCACCCCAAAAGCCTGATGGGAGGCGATAGTTATTGCCATACTCAAACCAGGCAAGCTGACCAACGACCCAGGAAGCTATAGGCCAATATCACTTTTGTACACTACCTACAAACTTCTGGAACGTATCATCCTCCAGAGTCCAACTTGAATGGGGACCTAAACACCATGGAAGAATATTTCCAGAAATGCCAGCTCAAGCCAAATCCTCACAAAAAAACAAAAACAAAAAAACAGTCACTGCATTCCATCTTGATAACAGGAGTGCTAAGTGCACCCTGAAAGTGATCTTCTCTGGCAATACTGTGAGACATGAGCCCACTCCGACCTATCTCAGACTGAAGCTGGATCGCATGCTAACCCTCCACGATCTGAAGAAAATAGCTGGCAAGAAGAAGACAAGGGTAAACCTGGTCCAAAAAACTGGCAAGCACAAGCTCGGGGACATTAGCATCAGTGTTAATCAGTGTTGTGAATTATTGCGGGACTCTCAGTCTTCTTCTTCACATGGATGATGTAAATGTAGAGCAACAACTATAATTTTATATTCATTTGGTTAAGGCAGATAATTGCGTCTGGAGTAGCAGAGTGTATTGCTGTGATATCTCCTTTGTATTTCTGAATTGGGCATTGAGTTGTTATATGTTCCCTGGTATGTTCTGAGTGACCACAGTTGCACACTGAAGAGTCTTTAATTTTCCATTTGTGCAGCAACTATCCGCATCTGCCATAGTTTATGCGGATGTGGTTTAGGGTTGCCCATGAGCTTCATGGGAGTTTGAAGCCAGGGATCTTTTGTGTTGGGTCTTTCACGAGGTGTTTATTTCTGACTTCTTGTGAATTCCACTCATCTTTCCAAGCTTCATCAGGCTGAAGTTGAATTGTTGAAGGTTAAATTAATGGGTCCAAAAGGGGCTTATGTGACTTCAAACAGTGGTGAGGGATGTTGTTAAGATGGGAAGATATTTGTTTTCCACAGTCTGCTGAAATTCCTGAAGGGTTGCAGCATCACCCCAAATGGATGGAGGTGCAATGCACGACAGCACCGGCAGCCAAGGTGTTGGGGTCGACTTGAGGGTTCCAGTGATGCACGGCATTGCAGTGTTCAGCTGGACTTCAAGAAGTCAAGTGTGGCTACTTCTGGTCCATATCACTGCACAATACTTGGCTACGGAGTACACAAGGGCCATGGCTGATGTCCATAACTAGGGTTGCCAACTGTCCCTTATTACAAGGAACGTCCCTTATTTTTTCATCTCTGTACAAGAAAACCGGGCGTTGTTGAGTGCTGCAAAAGGCAGTAAGAAATACCAGATGTGACTATAGGTGAGTACTTATTATTATTATCATCGTTATTATTAATAATAATAATAATATCAGGAGGAGGGGTGGGGAAGGAGTGCTAAGAAACAGTCCCTTATTTTTGAAATACAGTGTTAACAACCCTGCCAACAAAGCTCCAGCTATTTTCCAGGGAGAAGACCAGAGGCATTTCCAGCGAAGTACACTTAACACAAGCTTGCGCTGCCTCCCTCCTTGCGTTTGTGGAGGTTGTTCCTTCAGGAAATGAGGCAGATCTTCCAGGGAACTGCTCCCTTCTGCTGTGAGCACGTGAGGCTTCTGCTAGGCCAAAGGGAGGAGCCTTGCATGGCAACCCCCTTCTACAGCATTGGCAGCCACCAGGCCGTGGTGTGGTGGGAGGGGGTCAGGTCCCAGTTGAGCTCCTCCTGCTTTCTTTGCTGCCCCGGTGGAGCTCAGCCCCGTAGCTCCCCCCCGCCCTTTTAACTTGCGCGGCTTCCCTCTGTCACCAGCCAGCGCTAGTGCGTGTGAAAGGAGGAAGCCGAGAGGGGCGGGAGGAGAGCCATAGTAGGGGAAGCAGAATCAAAACAAGCGGGACACGCCTTTTCCCCTGGCGCTGCTTCCCCCCGGGGCCGGGCCGGGCGCCGGGGTGTGTAAGTGTGTGCGCGGCGGGGCTGGGCTGGGCTGGCCGCGGGTGCCCGCCCGGGAGGGCCGGGAGCACTCAGCCTGGGAAAGCCGCAGCCAGCTCCTCTCTGCTTCCTGGGCGCCCTGTTTGCAATGGAGCCGCAATGAGCCGGGGGTAGCAGCAGCAGCAGCCGCCTCCTCACCAGCAGCAGCCGCCGCCGCCTCCTGCTCCAGCTCCGCGATGCCGAACCAGAAGAGCAGCAAGGGCAAGAAGAACAAGCGCGCTAACAGCAGCGGGGACGAGCAGGAAAATGGAGCCCTGGCCCTGGCGGCGGCCGCGGGCGCAGCGATGGGAGCGGCGGCCGGCGCGGCCGGGGCGACTGGAGGATCGGGAGGAGCAGCGGCCGCGGCGGCCACGGCCGGAGGCGGCGGAGCGGTGACTGCAGCCGGCGCGGCTCCCAGCGACAGCAAGAGCGGTGAGAGGGGGGCGGCGGGCGGTGCTGGAGGGCGGGGGTTTGCCCTGGTTTCTGCAGCATCAGCAGCGTGATGGGCAACTTGTGCCTTCCCCGGCCCGGGCCCGAGCTGCGAGCGGGGCCCTCGGCGGCGCCTTGCCAGAGGGCGAACGAGAGTTAGGACTCGCCCCTATCCCCGGGCTCCGGCCGGCCGCCGCCGCCGCCCTGCGCCGCGAGAAAGCGGAGCAAAAAGCAAACGCCCGGTGCAGCCCTTCGGGCCACGCTGCCCGACAGGAAACAAAATGTCATCTGGGGAGCTCCATGTGCTCCCCGCCGTGCCGCCGCCGCTGGGACTGGCAAGGGCCACGGGAGGCTTTTACTTGCCCAGACTCCTTGTCTTTTCCTGCCTCTTCTCTCTGGCCTCCCCTCCCCCCATTTTATTTTCCTTCCTGGTGCTGCTGGGGGCTGTGTTTGCGCCCAGCGCGTGTGATGCGCCACACCAGGCGGTGGGGAGCGAAGTAGGAAGGAAAAAGGGCCAAGAGGAAAAGTTACCTCCGAAAAAATTCTCCTCTTTGTGTCGGCTGGCATGGAAGGGCGAGGCGGTCATCTGCTCAGGCTGAGCTCCGTGCTGAGCACGGCGATGGAGCCTGAGGTTAACCTGCAAGTGACCGCCCCCCCCCCCCAGCCTTGCTTGCGAGGGTATGTGCAGTAGTGTCAAACAGCTGGAGAGCAGCACTTTGCCTACTGCCTAGGCACTGGGGCGTGACAGCTTACACAGGCTGAAAGCAAACCCGGTAAAGGCACCATATTACTGGGGGGGGGGGGGGGAGACATGGCAAGCTAAGAGTTGGCTGGTACTAATATTAGGGCATAGATGTATGTGCTCAGCACATTCTCACGAAGATGGCTATTCTTCCCGCTGCATTTATAGAAATGCGTTTCCATCGCACCCCTTGGGGTGCACTTACAACTTAAACTCATAGGTAATTTAGTTTTAATTCTTCAGATTTCTAAAATAGAACTGTAGACATCCATCCAGTACTGTAACAAACTGTCAGTCAGCAACCCCTAGGTTATTCGCCATCAAAGGCCATGATTAAAAGGAAGTCAAACACCATCCCCTGCCACTGCCACCAGTCCAAACCCTTACTTTGGCAAAGGTTTTCAGGAAGTTCAGATTTGTGGCAGTTTTGCTATCCTTCTAAGTGAATATTAGAGGTATTATATGGTAGGATTATTGGATTGCACTGGTATAGAACTTTCAGGGCTTGTACGTACCATCCCTGTTTAAGCAGAAATCCTGTTTAACTTGAATGAGAGTTGTTGCTTTAAAACCGTTGGCATAATGCAGTGCTCTGGGTGGAAATTGTTTCTTCATTTAGAAGTGACCATTTATTTAATCACAATTAGAAAAAATAAAACAAGTCCTGGTGTACTTTAGAATGTTAAATAAAAATAAATTTAAGTTAACATAAAGGGGTGTAATGTAATCATATTTGCAGACTGTGTCATCCTTTTGAAATTGATTTCCCTCACAAGCCATTTTTGAGCTCTATAGTTTTAACTCAGAGCATTTTGCTAGGATGTTTTCTTGTGGAAACTTGATTTACCATTTGCAGTTTTTTTTTGTAGACTGCCAGGCTTTAGTTACTTTAAAGGAGCATTCAGAATTGTACAAACCCAAGGCAAGTTAGAGAGGTCTGGGTTTTTTTGACTGGCAAATAAAACAATAGGCCCAGGTCCTGCAATCAAGTCCGTGAGGACCCTGTGAAGAGCCCCATTCAAAGTAGGACTCAGGACCAGTGCTTTAACTTTTCCCATTATGAGTAAGTTGGCAAGGCAAGGAGAGTAGATGCAACTGGATTTATACTTCGGTATGACAATTTTGCACCTTGCTGTTAATCAGCAATGATAATTTTTCAAGAGTATCACTTCATTTTTTGGGAGAGGAGAGCTCCTGTTGCATATTTTTAATAGAATTAATATAGTTAATTACAAACCTTTTTATCTCACTAGGCCTGTCAGACTGTTTTTTATAAGAATATAATAATACTCTGTATAGTTCTGTAGAGTAAGTGATCAGGTCCTATATTTTGGTTTAGATGCATGAATAGGAAAAATTGAAGTTAGAGAATATTTGGAACCTTTTAACCTTGTTTGTCATGTTATGTGACAAGAGAGCCTTTTACATTTTTATTTAATCAGAGAATAAGTATTGGGCCTGCTAAGGCGATTTTCATTGAGATATTTTCTGTAAGAACTGCCCACTTCAAAGTGACAAAAGGAGGGAAAAAGACCCCTGTTTTTTTTTTCTCCCTAACCCAAATGAAACCAGTGGGATACAAGAAGCATTGTGGGTAGGTAGGTGTGTTGTGTTTGTGGGATAACCCAACCTCATTTTTTATACAGATGCCTTTTGAAGACAATGGGAGTTCTGAGTACCACACTGATAGCACTGTCAGTTCCCCTCCAGTTGGACAGTTTCCCCTTTTTAAAGAAGAATTTTGACTATACCAAGTAGTTTGCATACCTTAGCTCTATTCTGATCAGGTTCTCGAAGTCCAGGCTACCTTTTGGAAAATCATACTGAGAAGTTCCTTTGAACTCAGTTTTGTTTCCCTTAGAATTCATTGTCCACAGGTGAAGCATTGGGCAGTGCAAGTACATTCAGACTGCCCTGCCAGCCAATGCACCTCATCCCTAACCTGACGGGAATGCTGGTAGCAGTGAAAAGTTAATTCAGTCTCCTTTCAGGCTTTTTTCCTCCCCACTGAGACTACTAACAAAGGTGCCAATTATGAAGGTGTTTATTATGTGGACACTAACCTTGTTGTACATTGGTCACCAAACCACCATCAGATTGTAACTCATGCTCACAGTTGTCTTAGGTTGTCCATCCAAAGCTTTAGATTAGTTCAAGCCATGGTTTTAGAAAAACCCAATACATGCTATGGAGCCTACACTACAAAATATAGCAGTTGTGTGAGTGGGTCTCCCATCTGGGGGATCATAATAAAGTCCCTGTTTTTAAAGTCTGTGAATCTCCCTTGAGGTGTAATGTAGATAGGGCCTTTGAGACAACAGGCTTCATAAATCTGAGATATTTCACTTATTCTTAGGTGATTACAAAAGGATTTTTTCAAACCCTGAGATGTGGTACTGCAGGGAGTTTTGGGAATGTTTTCAGGTGCCCTAAGTTAGTATAGTTCTACTATAGAGTACCATAACCTGATTTTTCTCCCTCCCTCTCAGTTTTGGATAATATTATAACATAGCTATTATTACACACAAGTTATATTAAAAGTATATTCGGGTTGTGGAGTCAAGCATTCAAAAGGTAGGAAAAGCCAGAATTAAGGTTCCTTGTCCAAACTTAATTCGTCCCCCTTGTGCATATGTATTGTGCTACTGTCTGTTGATTCCATGATCAAGCCTATTTTTTCATACAATCTCATTTTCAGCTGGATTTTCTAACAGTGCAGTTACCTCATCACCTGCTAAGGCATTGTTTCAGTGCTGTCTTTGTAGCTGGAACTATTTTCTCTGAATCACCACAACCACTTCCTGCAGCACCTATGTGTTCGTTAGGTCTTCCATATGGGTAGTGACCTATTTTGACCCTGCTTAATTTGAGAGATCTGAGTTGGGTCATAGCTCAAGGTGGTATGGCTAGAAATATAATGCCACATTATATGAAGTGACTGCACATCTTTCAGGTCTGTCTCAAATGTAGTTAAACTGATAATTAAACCTGTGGTGTAGTGTAATGCACAAGGTGAGTGACATATTTTCAACTACTATACTTTTTTTTTATTGGTGTCCTAAAATATGCCCAATCCAAGTTTATCATGATTACTATATGGCTAATTTTAAAATAAATAAATGCAGGTAACATTCTTCTAATAGAGGAAACAGTAATTTGAAATATTCTGAAGGGTACCATTATGAGCTGAATACTAACGTCAATATTGTAAATTTTTGGGGAAAAAATGTCAAGGAAAAATGCTTCATTTATTAGAGTATTCACATGTGAAATGTATCCAAGCAGATTGAAAGCTGACTGTTTTTGGGGTTTAAAAAAAAAAAAAAAACACACACCCTCCCACAATCCCCTTCCCCCCCCCCCCAAAACTTAAAATGTCCAGCTGTATCTTTGCTGTTTTTAACTGTGACTATACAAGTTCTTAAGAACTACTTTATTTACTTTCAATTAGAAATGCCAGGCTGGAAGAAATATATATAAAATATCCTGCTTTTAATATTTTAAAATAGAAAATGGAAAACGTTGGCACAGCAGTAACTAAGATATACTGAAACGGTGACTAGCCAACCATTACAATTTAAAAACCGGTTACATTGTGGGGCTGGGGTATTTAAAGAGGACCAGAGAATTTGTGTAAGAATATATCAGTGGTTCAGTTTTCAAAATAAAATATTCCAACGTATATATTTATGGAGTACAAATCACTATGGCTAAGCACTGATAAATATTCTCTATCAAATATTCTCTACTCATTGAGTGATTTAAATGGGACCACTTGTGGAGTTTTAAAGTACTGCTAAGTGTGAGTAAGGACATAAAAATATGACCTATAATAGGATACTAAAGCATAACTTGTGCTTCATAATTCTATTTATCTCAAACTCAATTGAACATTACTGTTTTATTGTCTACACCAGTGCACTTTATTTTTGAAAAGAGCCTTTATGCTGTATTTGAAATACCTATTTGTAGGATTCTAGAAACTGCAAATACTTGCTTTTGTGGACAAAACAGTTAATAAAATTACAAATCTGTGTAGACAGAGGCAGTTGTATAGTATTGATGAATACAATAAAGACTATTCCTGTATACGTGTGAGATAAGCAAATATACATGCAGAGGTCAGGAAATTAAAAAAATTATATGCTCTCAGAATGGTTAACCATGGGCTGGATTCCATGCTCACGGTCCTATATTTATCACTAGGCTTTGCTTTAGGAGGTATTTTAAAAACAGACTTATTTGAAACTGGTGAGAGACTGTTGAAAGAATTAAGAGGAGAGTTTTCTTTGCATCCACTCATTCCAGACCTCCCTCCCATTTGTTTATAAACAGCAGTGACAAGACAATTTCTGGGCATGGGAGAGGTCTGTAAGCTCTTTCTCTACCCTCCCTTATATCCTCATACAGACACACACTTTTGTCTGCTTGATAGTTGTGGTCCTGAACCCATCCTTGCTTCTCTACTTTTCCGCCTATAAAATATTAGACAAAAGTTGTTGGTTGTCCACAGTTAAATAGGTTCAGCCTAAAGGTTAGATGAGCTGAGATGCCAAGTGTTTTAGCTCCCATTGCTCTTCAGGGGTACAGACATTGGGAGTTGTGGGTGCTCAGCGTTTTGCAAGATTGGGCCTAAATTATAGGAAATAAATCCATATGGTTTGCAACCTTAAAAGGCACCTGAATTACAATAACACACAAAATAATGATTAAAAAAAGTCACACCCTTCTTCTAATTAGAGTCCTTTTCAGAGCAATTCAGGATTACAGAAATGCAAAAGATTTGAGGAAACAGCTTAGTTCAAAGAAGTGAGAGTTCAGATGCAGAAGGCTAGCTCATCTTTGAGTAAGAAACCAGTGACTGCAGCACTGGAATGTCATGATAGAGTGCCAGGCTATGAAGATGGGATACAGCTAAACTGCAGTTGTAACATGTCAAGAAGGAGTGTTTCTTCCATTAGGAAGAAAGGGAGGGAGGGAGAGAGAGAAAAAGGATGTGTTTCTACTATAAGTAAAGTGTAGCGCAGCCATAACTTATGTTGACTTAGGCTTTGTCGCTCGGGGTGTAAATTAGCTACCCACCCTGAGCGACATAACTTATGCTGACTTAAGTGCCATTGTGGACAGTGCTATGTTGGCAAGAGAGCTTCTCAAGCCAACATACCTACTATGGCTCATGGGAACTGGAATAATTAAGCCAACAAGAGAGCTCTCTCCCATCCACTTAGAGCGACTATATTAGAGAGCTTACCGCAGCACAGCTGCACCACTGTAAGCTCTCTAGTGTAGCCATAGCCTAAGATTCAGGGCAAGTCTACACTACAAAATTAAGTCGACCTAAGTTATGTTGACGTACAGCCACCGCAGTAATTGAATTGGTTTATATGTCCATACTACGCTCCTTGGGTCGGCAGTGCCCATCCTTACCAGGAGCGCTTGTACCAATTTAACTGCCAGTGTGGGGCATTGTGGGATGGTTTCTGAATGGCAGCAACAGTCAACGTAAGCAACACAGTGTCTACACTGACATTGTGTCCACCTAACTGCATAGACTTATGCACTATGCCTTTCGCGGAGGTGGAGTTATTAAGTGTAGTGGGCAAGCAACATCGGTGGGAGCTTCATTTTAGTGGAGACACTTACAGTTAGGTTACTGTAAGACAGTTTACATCAACCTAACTTTGTAGTATAGACTAGGCCTCAGTTTCTTTCTGTAGGAATGGATACTGTACTTAAGAGGGAGATTCAGTAATCTCACTGCAATGACCCCTTTATTCATATCACAAGTTGGAATTTCACAGTGCTAGCTTGTCGTGAGCCAGGGATAGCTCAGTGGTTTGAGCATTGGCCTGCTAAACCCAGGGTTGTGAGTTCAATCCTCAATGGGGCCACTTAGGGGATCTGGGGCAAAAATCAGTACTTGGTCCTGCTAGTGAAGGCAGGGGGCTGGACTTGATGACCTTTCAAGGTCCCTTCCAGTCCTAGGAGATTGGTATATCTCCAATTATTATACTAGGGCTGAAGCACTGGAAATCTGCATTAATTATTATGCTCTGCTTCCTGAGACATAGGGATTAGTTTTCTGAAGACCTTCAAAGAATTAAAGGCCACGGAGAAGGCTACAAAGAGGGTATTTAAATAATCTTTGCATCATGAAGCGGGGGGGGGGGTCTTATGCATTTGTCATTCTGTTTTTCTCAGTCCGTTGAAACAGGTAAATGTGTCTTACATCTGGGAGGACTAATCTAAGTTGCCTGTTTTAATCGCCAATTTTTATAGTGGCTAAAATCTGTAGACTAGAAATTAGTATGAAGCAGTCTTCAGTCATGTTTTTGTTTCTTAAAGTTCATTCTTACTGATTGGTGTGAAAGCCAAAACATACCTTATTTAAGCAATAATGTATCTGTGCACTTTTATTCAGAATATTAATGTTTGTGAATATTATTTCTATTTATTAGATGCTAAGCTATATAAAAGTATTTGTTCAACTGCACCAATACATGAAAACTCTTGGAAACAAGGCTTGTTTAAACAATCATATATTTGGTGAATCAGAACTTGATATTCATGTCTCTGAAATGCAGCCATGTCTTGGCATAAACCTAGAAGCCATTCTATTACAGCAATACTACATGTTCATTTCCCCTCCTTAATGAATTACAGAAGGAGAGAATAGCAACTTCAGGTAAAACTATAGGAGGAATTATAGATAGGCAGAGCGGAACTACTTAAGTTGGCATTTGGCCAAGATTCCTAAATGTTGGAAAAAGCTCTACTAAAGGGATGCTTTTATACATAGGCATCTGCTAATCATTCATTAGTCTTGCCAACCACTCAATATCAGAACTGTTCTGAAGTGCATATTGGCTTCCAAAATTGGAAAGTTGAACCATTAAATGTATGCAAGTGGTTAGACAGCTACCTGGAAGCAGATTGCGTTTAAATAGGGAAATATTTTCTTTTTGATGACTGTTTTCATATTTGCTGAACAGATTGGGAGAAAATAAACTATCATGTTTAATGGGAAAAAAATGAAGATGCTTGTGTGATGAAAGCAGCAGAGAGTCCTGTGGCACCTTATAGACTAACAGACGTTTTAGAGCACGAGCTTTCGTGGGTGAATACCCACTTTGTTGGATGCATGATGTGTGATGAAGTGGGATTTGTCTGTAATAATTTTATGAATCCTGTGCATGCCTCAGTTTCCTCTCAGTACTTTGCATTGCTACCCAATGGGTGCAAAAGGGTTAAAGCTACTCTTGGAGCAGAGTAAGAGACATGCACATAGCTGTCTGGGGTGGAATGAAAGGATGGTCTGAAACTGACCTGTATCAATAGAGCATCTGAAAAGACAAGAGGAACCCCAGTGGCCAGGATATTCACAGCAACCAACAACCCAGGGGAAGGAGATTTTCCCCCCTACCTCCATCAGGGAAGCAGAGCACAGCCCCCAGCCTGAGAACAAAGGAGAAAGGTGTCAGGTGGCTGGCTTAAATGGCTGCCCTTTGGTCAGACACAGCGTTAGAGCCAGGAAGGGATTCCATGAGTGCTTGACTGAGTGCATTCTGGCCAAGCCAGCCTTCCACCATGCTAACCTAATGACTTCCAGATGCTATGTTCTGGTTGACTAATAAATCCTACTGTTTTGAAAAAAGCTGCCTGGTGTCACTGCAAATACTTGCTGCAGTGCATGGGTTCCTGTACAGCGTACCAGTCTCTGATCAAGAGTCTATCTCAGTTGAACTTGGTGAGCAGATCTCATGGTGTGAAGCAGGAATGCTGCAGCCCAGAGGTTCAGTCTCAGAGGCATTGAGGCCACATGACCTGGTCTTAAGGTAGGGTGGAACCCCTTGGGGGTCTGCCACTCAGAAAGGGTTCCTCCAACGGAATGTCAGCAAGTTAAAGCTCTGCTCTGTTCTCCCATTCATTAAACTTAAAATATTGAGATTTTGAAAAAAGCTCAGTCACTGTTTTGTAGCACTGGCTATAATATTCCTTAAAACAATTGCTTGGTGTTTAAGAAAACAAGCCATATTACCACGTGTGATGTATTCTGTTGGAGTAATAGCATAGACATGTAATGCCTTTAATATTGATTCAACATGCTAAACTAACTAGGTTTTACAGTTGGTTTAATTTCAATAGATTTTTAATGATGTCAGTCCTTGAGAAGGAGGATTGTAATTGAAAGGTAAATTCAAAACTTGTTTAAATGAAATTAAACCATACACTTAAGTGTATGGTTTAATTTCATTTAAATCGCCCTGATTTATGTAGACTCAATGGTGGAAAGGGAACACAAAAACAAACAATCAAAGTTTTGAAGAGACTGCTAATGTTTATAGTAGTACAGCTCTCCTAACTCCAGCTTTTCTGCTTGAGCAAACTGTCTATTTAAAAATAGCTTGGAGCACTAAAATCGAAACTTGAATTGTTTGTCAGGAAACGCAAATATGTGGTTCCTGTATCAATAATTGATGAGCATTGGATGTGTGTATATGAAATAATCATTACATGTACTTAAACATTAGTACATGTGCACATATTTTGTTGTACTATACATAGTAATGTTGACTTTACATAGAAAATATAAATAATGTAGGAGGAATCGCTGATGCTATTGGAACTGTGTTTGATTTTCCTTATTTCTGTGCAGTTGCAATCTAAAACCTTAGAATTTCACTCATGTAGTCTTGTATTTAATTTTTTTTAAACCAACTACTCTACTTGCAAAGAGACAGTATTATAGTGAATAGGCATTAATATACACAGTAAAGTAAGACTACAGCTTCATAAAACAAAAATAAAATAAGCACATAAGTGACAAGGAAGAAGTTATGGAAAAGTTTAATCTGTTCCTGGTTTATCCTAGATTGTTGGCTGAGGAGGCACAGTATGAAGGAAAATAGTCTAGTCACAATCCTTCTGGCATACATTGGTTGCATACAGATCCATAGCATCCTCTATAAGCATTTCACTGTTGATTCAAGAGGAAAACTCAACTGGACTATCACTGAAAATGTCACTTCAGATATACCTTTTCTTATAACCAATTACTTTTTGCCTTTTATATCTTAAACCAGTGGCTCTCAACCTTTTCAGACTAATGAACCCCCTTCAGGAGTCTGATTTGTCTTGCGTAACCCCAAATTTAACCTCACTTAAAAATGACTTACTTGCAAAATCACACATAAAAATCCAAGTGTCATAGCACACTATTACTTGAAAAATTGCTTTTTCATTTTTACCTTCTAATTATAAAATAAAACAATTGGAATATAAATATTGTATTTACATTGGTGCATAGTATATAGAGCAGTATAAACAAGTCATTTTCGGTATGAAATTTTAGTTTATATTGACTTCACTAGTGCTTTTTATGTAGCCTATTGTAAAATTAGGCAAATATCTAGATGAGTTGATGTACCCCCTGGAAGACCTCTGCGTACCCCCAAGGGTACACATACCCCTGGTTGAGAACCACTGGCTTAAACATTGTTTTACTTCTTACAAGCCATGTGTTGTAAGAGTAACAAGACAGTACAAAAACCCACACCAAGAACATAATGTGTAACATTTCTCAAAGCAGGAAATGGAAGATAAATGCCATCAGTAAGCAAACCAAGGGAATAGGAATGTTTATGCATTTTAGTTTATAAATATCTGTATGTACCCATCTCGTGCATATCATCATTGTTTGGGACCAAGTTTAAGTTACTTCCTCTGGTATTAAAATTCTAAGCTTAATCGATAAGTTACAAGATGACCATGATTTAGGATGGTAAGGCCCTAGTTATGTCGTGATCAAGTTTTATTTGATCCTGTCTCATATTTAGTTGAAATTGTAATATAATATAATTTGATTTTTGTGATAGAAGATCTTCACTCAAATTGAAGACTGTCCCAGATAACTCAGTAATGAGGTGAATGAGATGATGATTTGAGTGTGTGGTGGTATTGCACTTCCTGGCAAGACATCCCTTCTGTCTAAATCTTTCTGGACCTAACTGGTTTGGTGACCATTCTCCCAAGCCACTGTACTCTATGGCGGGTGTGGAGTACATGGGAGCATATATGGCGTCCAAATGTCAAAATTTACAGTGGCCTGTACCCATTAGGCATCTAGACCAAGGGGTTCCTTTCAAATATGTCATTAAATATTTTGAGTGATGTGAGGGAGTTGGGAGCAGAAGAAGGTGGACTCAGTCTGTATTTTTTTTTAGATTTCTATAATGCATCCAATTATGTGTTTTTCTGCTTACATACATTCAGCTGCTGTGGGCCTGAGTCAACACAGTACTTCAATTTTACACTATTAGCGTAGAAGAGGACCAGATCCAATATCTGCACAGAACACAGTGAAGACATTTCTTAAAAGGAAAGTCTCACCCAATCCATTATAAGAGAGGGACAGCAATTGGAGGGATAAAGGGATGAGAGGTGTAGTGTTGTTTTGTCTTAGAATGCAGATCAGTTATTTCAGTATGTTGCTATTCAGATACATACCCACATGTATGTTCATCTAGATAATACACTTGTTGGATTCTTAGGCCCCATTCTGTAATTAGCTGAGTGTAGACAGGGCCTTTGTCCCATATGGAGCCCCACTGATGTCTCTCATTACTACATGATCAGTCTCCGGAGCCACCCATTCTGCAATTGTACCTTTGTGCCCGCGTGGATTTGAAGTCAATGGAGCTCTAAACAGGCAGCATTGGCATCTTCAAGGCAAATAATTTATTGTGCCTTGGAATAATATACCATTTTCATCCATAACTTTGTATCTTTACATTTTAAATTTGGCAAAGGACGATTCAGATTAAGGACCATGCGTATGCCACTCTTGAATCCTAGAAACAGTACCATTTGAGACATGTGCAGAAAAAGTATCTGAACTGTTTTTTTGTTTCTTTTAATTATCTCTTGGAAAACACAGTTACTTTCATATTCCTACAAGTGAAAAGATTTTTCTTCCTCTTTCCAGAAAGGCTGCTCTGAGGAAAAACCTGAGAAATTTAAGAACCCATTATCTTCCCTTTTTAAGCTATTTTGGCCATCTGTAAGCCATTGAAAAAAAAATGCAGGTTTAGAATGAAAGTCTCTCTTTGGCTATAAACTGTAGAATTGCTAGCATAGTGCATTTATAAATATTTTTATCAGTGAGGCTTTAGCCTTCTGAGAAATATTCACAAAAGTTATTTTTTTATTAACGGGAAGCAAAAGGGATTGACAATTTAAGGATCTTTAAAATATCTTAATTTTCAGATTGTCACTTGTTTTACAGTTCTTTAATAAGCACTTTGCTAGATGCATTGTGGTACTTTGCTTCTGTGTACAGCATTTATAGGAGGGGCAGTGGCTCTTCATACTTTTTAACTTGGTAGTAGGTCTTGGTAAAGGTATGTCTACACTGCACACTCCTTTTGGTGGTGTGTAGGGTACACACCCTCTCAGCATGGGCATAAATAGCAGTGTAGACGATGAGGCACTGCTTAGGCAAGTAAAGACACTCAACCCTATTGGTATCTCAATTAGCAGTAGAGAGGTTTTTTTACATTTAGTATTTGACATTGGTGTGACCACTGCTGGAATACTTTGTCCAGTTCTAGTGTACACAATTGGAGAAGTATGTTAATAAATTGGAGAGGGTTCAGAGACGAGCTGTGAGAATGATTAAAGGATTATAAAACATGCCTTGTGGTGGAAGACTCAAGTTGCTCAGTCTGTTTAGCTTCACAAGGAGAAGGTTAAGGAGTGACTTGATTACAGTGTGTAAGTATCTACTTGGGGAACAAATATTTGATAATAGGCAGAAGAAGGCATAACATGATCCAGTGCCTGGAAGCTGAAGCTAAACAAATTCAGACTGGAAATAATGTGTAGTTCTTAAAAGTGAGAGTAATTAACCATTGGAGCAATTTATCAAGCGTCATGGTGTATTCTCCATCACTGTCAATTTCTAAATCAGGATTGGATGTTTTTCTGAAAGATCTGCTCTAGGAATTATATTGGGGAAGTTCTATGGCCTATGCTATCCAGGAGGTCAGACTTGATAATCACAATGATCCCTTCTGGCCTTGAAGTTTATGGATTCACTCTTATCCTGACATTCTTGAGAACAATATTCCCCCATTCTGGGGCCTCATTAGTCATAATCCAACTCCCAAAAGAGAGGCCTTTTCACCCACTGTTAGGTTGGGGACTCTCTAACCTCTTTTTGGAACTATGCAACTCAAGTTCTGGCTTCCCATACCCAAAGACTCACCCATTTAGTTCAGGATCTCTCCACAGCCCTCCTGAAACTGAGTCCTGGTAGAATCCTCCTCCTCAGGGCTCTGCCTGACTCTAGTTTGCTTGGAGCCTCCTTTGAGAGCCACCCTTTGCAGTCATCTGACCACACCCTTGACCCTTCTCAGATGGATTAATTACCCCAAACACCTGTCTTGGCTGAGTAGGAGAGAGAGGAGCCTTGCCATGTCCACTGTACAATGCTAAGACATCCAGTACGTTCTACAGAAAAACTACAGAAAACACATTTCACAGTTCTGATATTTCTAAGGTGGGGGGAAGGGAACAAAACCAAACCCCTTTCAAAGCACTTTATCCATCATGAAACAGCGCAAAAGAAAAAAAAAGGGGGGGGGGCAAGCTCAATTTAAGAAAAAAAAAATTCCTCCCACTCCTTTGCAATTGCCTTTAAAATATCCACTAGATGTAACAACCAAGATTACAAACAACAACAAAAAATGACTATCGATGCCCTCTGTGCAAAGCATGGGCTGTTTTTTTTTTATTTCTAGCATTTATTTTATTAATCCCATTTTTGTTTGCATGCTGCTGAGGCACGAGTCTTGTCCAAATGGTTATGGATAGTTTATTTTTGTGTTTGTTTGGCATTCAGCAAACTGAACTGTAGTATGTGTTAAGAGGGTGGGACAAAGGAAGTGTTTTTTCAGCGTTACTTATGATAAAGACAGTTAAAAAAATTAACAACAAGGAACAGGTTTAATGCTTGTGCTCTGTTCCAAAGAGTGTTCTAATAAAAAATAACATTGGAGAACTCTGAACATAAAATTAAAACAATCATTAAATTATAGGCCATCTCAGTTGTATTTGTGTACACAAATATTAGAGAATATTTAAACTTTTTAGGGGGGTATTGGACTTTTGGTTTCTTTCCATCAGAAATGGTATAAAAGACTGACTGCAAAGTAGATGAATGCTGGAGGATGTGTAAATGAGAGATTTTCACAGTAGTACTTTTTAAAAAATCTTTTTCAGCATTGGGTTTATGATGATGTGCCTTTGATGGTTTAAGTTTAATTAGCTCCTTTGAGATAAATTGCATATTATTGCCTAATATGCTATAATCCAAAGATACACTTTTTCAAATCTTAAATATCATAAAATTATTGCTACTTGCTAGAGCCAAAGAAAAAACCCTGCACAAGCATTACTAATGTGGCATGATGTCTGTTGAATTGAAGGGGGCAGTATCAAATGAGTAGCTGGGTTGGGAAACTCAGTTTTTTGTTATCTTAGCCAAAGTTAGTATACTGAGTAATACACGTGAGCAGCTTGAAGAGAAGTTTTAATAGCCATGGTAACCAACAAATAATAATAATTGAAGACTAGAAATATGAAACCTAACAAAACCTCACCATAATTTCTGTGAGCTTAGATAACTAGTAGGAAAAGAGGCCTGGTATTAGTTAGATGAGCTTCCTAAATGGTGCCAGAGGGATACCATAGCTGTCTTCTGACACTCTTCATCCAGCTTGTTTACTTGTGTTCTTTTCCTCTCTGCCTCTGATTTGTTTACATAGTGTGTATTCTGAAATGGAATGCATGCTCTTCACACTTTGAGAGAAAAAGTATCCACATCTCGGAAACCGCCGCTATCATGGACACCATTGTTGGCATTAGGAACAGAGAGAAAAATGACCGAATAAATGATTATGGAGACTCGATTGACCTCTTACACTAAGAGATAGGTCTCTTCAGAGGAGAGTTGAGGCACATTGGTGGAGCAGCATTGGTAGATTTTTTCCATGCTGTCTGTATGTGTGCTTTGGATAAAAAGGCCTCTAGAGCTTTCAGTTCTTTACCTTTCATGAATTTGCTAAAGGTTCTATGGCTTTTATTATCCTTTTAACAGAACATAATAGGAAAGGGCAACAATACTACTAGAATGTTGAAGATTTGATTGTCTTAAAATGAACTGCATATGTCTATGCATGGCCACTGTATAAAATTATGGAAAGTTTCTTAAAGTGGAGATGGCTGTTAAATAAAAGTAACATATTTTAAATAGTATTAGCATAGTGTTTTTAGTGATGGCTCTAAGCAGCTGAAGCTGAGCTTTTTCCAAATCGTTTCTGAATATGCTGAACAGCACAGGTCCCAGTAGAGATCCTTAAGGAACCCTGCTATTTACTGCTGTCCATTGTGAAAACTGTCCATTTATTCCTACCCTTGTTTCCTATCTTTTAACCAGTTACTGATCCATGAGAGGACCTTCCCTGTTGTCCCTGCTTACTTTGCTAAAGAGCCTTTGGTGAGGGACCTTGTCAAAGGCTTCTGAAAATCTCGGTACACTATATCAATTGTGTCCCCTTGATGTTCCTTATTCCATCAAGTTTCTGCAAGGCCTATTATATCAATATCCTCATTTAATGCCAGGTACTCTAGGTCACCCATCTTAGTATTTAGACTCCTAGTATTGTATATAAGCATTTGTACATTTGGTCAATATTCAGTGGCTTGCTTTCATGTGTTATACTTAAATGGGACTCTTTTACATTTGACTGTTCCTCACTAGCTCCTACCTGTACTTTACCAAGTTCTTTCCTACCCTCTTTACTAGGATATTGAGTCTCCCTTTAATATATTCATCAGTTGGGGTTGGTCCTGCTTTGAGCAGGGGGTTGGACTAGATGATCTTCCGAGGTCTCTTCCAACCCTAATCTTCTGTGATTCTATGATTCCTGAGGGATGTCTCCACCTGAACTGTGGGCTCCTCCGCAGCTGTTGGCTTTCCTCCAGCTTGGGATGAAATTCCCTCCCCACTAGGCCTGCCTACTTCTGATATAATTCTGCTGCAGAGTCCAGGAGTTCTAGCAGCTCTCCTGCTGTGCCTTCTGCTCCTGACTTGTGCACTCTTTTGCACATTGCACTCTGGGCCACCTTTGACCACAGAAGCCCTGAAGAAGGGTGGTATTATTTGAACACAGTAGTACCTGCCTGATCTGCTAAAATTCTGAATGACTTCTGGGAAGTGAGGTGAAGGAAGGAAGTGCAGGGTACGAAAAATTCTGGGAGGTGAAAGAATATCCTCAATATTGGGTTCAATACCTGAAAATTTTGATGCTTATCAAAGTCAAATCTCCTAAAGTTTGACCAAGGTGAACTATACTGCAAAAATCCTTTGTGTATTAGAAATTGGGGGGGGGGGGAAGAGTTTTCATATTCAGCAACCCAGAAAGCAGCAGCAGAACCACTTCTAGCCGTTCTCATCTTCAGTTACAAGTTCAAAAGCCAGCCAAACGATTTCTCCATATGTTACAACAGACATTTAGATTAGGGAAAAAATACATAAACCATAAAAAGTCAAACACATGTACAGAAGCAGATACTTTCATATGACAGGGAAATTCAAATGGACTGTTCTTGCTCCAGAACATAGCAAAGGCTGCTAGTTGAGCTGGTTTGAGATTCACATAAGGGTAAATCATACCTTGACTCAGTGGTTTCCAAAAACCTTCAGTGTGGCTGAACTGATTTAGTGGGGTGGAGGGCAGTGGCGGGGAAGGGGAAGGAAGCAGGCTGCCTGCAGGAAGCTCATGCAGGAGTGGTGGCTCTGCCAGAGGTCCCTGCGTCCTAGCATGGCCGAAGAGGGGTAAGGTGAATATGCAGCTCTGGCAGACAAACCCAGTCAAGGAGGCAGCTGCATCGGCCACGGAGACTACTCTAGGCTTGAGGGTGTAGTCATGGCCATGGACAGACTCAGAGAGAAGGACTTTTGCCTTTTGGCTCTTAGTGAGCACCCTGCATAGACCCCTCATATACTTGCTCTGTATA
The DNA here is from genome assembly GCF_020497125.1 of Mauremys mutica. Taxonomy (NCBI): domain Eukaryota; kingdom Metazoa; phylum Chordata; order Testudines; family Geoemydidae; genus Mauremys; species Mauremys mutica. The sequence continues at coordinate 106,020,797 of NC_059074.1, forward strand.
GGCTTTAGGACTTGACCCACATGCAACACTAGAAACAACAAAAGAAAAACTATTAATACCCAAAGGCATACTAAGGCCCCAGTCTTGCAAAGGCTTAATATGTGTCACTTTACATGCCTGAATACTGCCACTTAGTGGGACCATTCATGAACGTAAAGTGACAAAAGTGTTTAAGTCTCTGTAGTATGAGAGCCTAATGTAGCAGTTTTTTCTTATCTTGGTTATGTTGCAAAAGTCTTTCAGTTTGTAAAACCATGACAGTAAATCAATAATTGTGGTGGATTCCTTTATACACCTGATCAGGCAAACCTAAAATAAGTATTTCAAATAAATTGCATTCAGCGTAAGGTACTAATGTCTCTGTTTTATGTCCCACAGAAGCACCTTGTGCTACTCCACTGATCTGTAGCTTTGGAAGGCCTGTTGATCTAGAAAAAGATGACTACCAGAAGGTTGTATGCAACAATGAACATTGTCCCTACAGCACCTGGATGCACCTTCAATGTTTTTATGAGTGGGAAAGCAGCATTCTTGTTCAGTTTAACTGCATTGGCAGAGCAAGGAGTTGGAATGAAAAGCAGTGTCGTCAAAACATGTGGACAAAAAAGGGATATGATCTTGCTTTTCGCTTTTGCTCCTGCCGATGTGGGCAGGGTCACTTAAAGAAAGACACAGACTGGTACCAAGTGAAGCGAATGCAGGATGAGAAGAAGAAAAAGTCGGTGTTAGAGAAGAGCACAGGCAGGTCCATGGCAGAATCTGTGGAAGATGCTAAAAAGTGCAGACCTGTCAACAAGCCACAAAAAGGTTTAAATCATGATATCCAGCGAAGGCATTCGATGGACAGGCAGAACTCTCAAGAGAAAGGCATAGTTAGTGGGAGCTATGCAGTTCGTTCTCCCTGTGGCTCTCCTGGCCAGTCCCCTCCTACAGGCTACTCTATTCTTGCCCCTGCACATTTTAGTGGCCCTCGTTCGTCACGATATTTAGGAGAATTTTTAAAGAATGCCATTCACTTAGAACCTCATAAAAAGAACATGACTGGTGGTGGCATGTTCAGGAATGCCCATTTTGATTATGGGCCGTCTGGATTGCAAATGCATAGATCAGGACATTTTGATGCCCCTGTGCAATTTTTAAGAAGGCTTGACCTATCTGAGCTACTTACTCATATACCCAGGCATAAACTGAATACTTTCCATGTGCGGATGGAAGATGATGCCCAAGTGGGTCAAGGGGAGGACCTACGGAAATTTATTCTTGCAGCACTTAGTGCCAGCCACAGGAATGTTGTAAACTGTGCGCTGTGCCACAGGGCACTGCCCGTATTTGAACAATTTCCGCTAGTGGATGGAACCCTGTTTCTTAGTCCATCGAGACATGATGAAATTGAATATGATGTTCCCTGTCACCTTCAAGGTACAGGTTGTCTTGTCAGTTGTGTTGGGTCTCTTTAAAATGATTGAACTGCTTTTTGTGCATTTCATTTTAGATTTGCATCCCCATGCAGCAAGTGCTTTTGTAAAACCTAAATTCATTTCTAGCTTATCATTGGGTCAAATCTGAAGTAATCAAACTTGGTATAAGTATGCTAATTAAAAAGGGATTTGTTGTATAGGTTGGGAGGTGTAAACATTGATGTACCTTGCTATTAATTCTACAACTAAGGGACTTTCCTTCAAGGTTCCAGGTACAGCATATAATGGTTTTCCTGCCAGTCTGTGTTGCACTGCACATGCATTGCCTTATTTGCTGAGAGTCTTACAGTAAGTCATGCATTGTCTCAAAATTAAATTTCCTGTTGCAGCCTAAATTAGGGGCTGAAATTAGACATCTACCAGAGGAGCCTGTCATGCCACTTTGTGGCTGGATAGCTTGCTGGGGGCCAGTTTGATTTAAATAAAATCCCAACAACCAGTAAGTTACTTTGTGGTGAAAAAGAGGGTGATGGGCTAACATAATATACAGGACTAAGAAGGCTATGCCTTGCTACCTCTAACTGGACACACACACACACAGGCGATCTATGAGATTGACCAAAGAAGAGGGGCAACAATCTGTGCAAGACAAGTGTCTATAGAATTATTACAACTTTGGTTGACACAGCAGGGATTACTTTGAGAGTTTAATGGAAAAAGCAAGAAAGTGGGAGTGAGACAACCCCGTAAAGCAAGTATTTTTAAGATGCATTTTTTCCTGTGCATTAAATTTGTTATATTCCATGCATGGTCATAGTACCCATTATATGAGCTTACTTGATTTAACAAACACTGGTATAAATATTACATTGCACTAAGTCACTAAGCTCTGTCCATGCTAACAGTATTGTTTCCATAATACCTAATGTACTTCAAAGGGAAAAAAGTGACAGACAAAGAGCAAATGATCTAAGATAAATATGTAGCATAAACAGAATGTAGTGATATGGGGCAAGAGTGTTTGTTCCTTTTTTGGAGGAGACGTGCATAATGTGCTCATGGTTTTGCCAAATTTAATCAATACTTTTGCAACAATTGAAATGTCACATGTCAATTTAACACTTGCGAAAAATAATCTGAAACTCTTTTTAACATGACTATTACTTATGTGTATTTAATTGCTTTCTAACTTTCAGTAGATTTATATACACCTGTGGAAATACTAGATCCAAGGAGACTGCCTAAATTGTTGAAGTTTACTTTCCTTTGTCTTAAATAGAGTGATTTGTTACAAGAAGATTAAATGTAATCTTCTTAGTGCACATTTTAACACATAAAGTTAAACTGTGAGTCTCTGTTCCAGGGCACTGTTTCCCTCCTGAGTTAAATCATTTCTTTATTTCAGTGAGTGATTTAGCCATCAAGCCATTTAACTAGGAATCTCAAAATTAATGGTGGAGAAGATGAAATACTTCTGTGTGTGCAGAAGCTATGAATACTGTAAAGTACATTTAAAGTTGTCTTCTATAAAAAAGTTATTAATCTTGGTACACAGTAAAAGATTTCTAATGCATGGAATTATGTCAAAGATTACATTTCCAGATAGTCACTTGAACAACATTCTTGATGTATTTGTACACTAGGAGCATTGTAAGGCAGGGTCTGAGTAATAAAACTCACATAATAAACTATTTTTTGAAGATTGTAGAATTTAGCTTTAAAACTCGTACATTTTTCACAGACTGGGAACACTTTTTTACCAGTTTATAGTTACAGGAGTGCAAAAATAATTGGAAGCTTTATCTGTTTTGTCAAATGGCTTTACGTTCCACTCCATTTCTCTAAAAGGTTTGCATTAAAAAAAAAAAAAAAGAAAACGTTTAAAATCTCTGATATAGACTAATTGTACTTGTTGGCTTCCAGACACTTTGTATATTTTGAGATTTTTTTCCAAAGCAGCTGCTAGATTCATGAATTCATTACTTTGATTAAGAAATTGTACATTCAAGACGTTGATTCATAAGAGCATAGTCTGTTTCCTGAAAAGCACAAAATCACAACACACAACTCGTTTGTAGATGGTATTTGTAGTTTAATATTAGATCATAACTTTCTTGCATACCTGTAATGTAAAATATAGGATGATGGTTTTTTTATTATAGTATGTATGTACATAGTTAAATAGCCAATCCTCAGTTCAATAACACGGGATGAGCCCAGATCAAAATACTGGATCCCCAAAACTTGTGTGAAGCTTTTTATACTCTCATCTGAATTTTGTATCTTGGGGTAAGTCTCTACTGATAAGTCAGTTTATGTTTTTATAAAATAAATAATCAGTCTTGAAGTCTGAACTGTCTGACAGCTATGGAAGTCAGTGTAATTTATCCAACTCTTGACAATTCACCCCTGCATAGGGAGTCCGTGATTAAATATGAGAGGGAGAGGGAGTTATGTTAACACTTCACACTGGAATTGAAAGTGTCTAATATACTACATGGTATTTTAAAGTTTGTATTGAGATCTGAAAAAGTAATTTGCATTAAAGCATCATTTGCTCATGCCTTAAAGTGTACTGCCAAGCAAAACTCAGAGTTGCAGTTTTGCTCTTTTCTGCTTTTTTATGGTTTCTCACATTAGGAATGACACGTCCTTATTTCCTTCTCTTTGCTGGAAGATCTTGGCAAGATATTTGGCAGACTTGAATATAATTGTCAGACCAGACTGGCAAGTGAGCTGCAGCTCTTCCTCCTTGTGGTGGGAATTGAGAGTGGATGAATTATTGGAGCTGGAGATTCAGGTTGGTGTGACACCACTTTCCAGGTCCTCATAGTATTTTGCCAAAGTCCTCCAGCAAAGAGAATACTGAGGATCTGACATCCCTTTTTTTTTTTTTTTTTAAAGTGGGACCTTTTTGCCCCTTTAGAAAACATTTTGGGCCAGTCTATAAAGTAGCATTATGTACTTTGTCATTCTCCTTCTTAAAAATTATTATTTGTATAATGACAAAATGGCACATTACAGGAAATGTCTGCTTAAACCTTTTGTATAATGCCTCCTTTCCTTAAGAAATGTGTTTCCTGTCCACAGGAAGACTTATGCACCTCTATGCTGTTTGTGTCGACTGCTTAGAAGGAGTTCACAAAATTATCTGCATTAAGTGCAAGTCCCGATGGGATGGAAGCTGGCATCAACTGGGAACCATGTATACCTATGATATTCTAGCAGCCTCTCCCTGTTGTCAGGTTAGTATTTTGCATAATAAGGTGAGGCTCCAACAAAGCAGAAGTCTTTGTCTATTTTCCCTCCTTCCTCTAGCCCTCCTGAAATCCCCTAGTTTAAGACCATAAACCAGCATCACATAGTGAAGGCCAAACTAGATGATCTTATGGTCATAGAATCATAGAATAGAATCATAGAATCTCAGGGTTGGAAGGGACCTCAGGAGGTCATCTAGTCCCACCCCCTGCTCAAAGCAGGACCAAACCCAACTAAATCATCCCACCCAGGGCTTTGTCAAGCCTGACCTTAAAAACCTCTAAGGAAGGAGATTCCACTACCTCCCTAGGTAACCCATTCCAGTTCTTCACCACCCTACTAGTGAAAAAGTTTTTCCTAATATCCAACCTAAACCTCCCCCTCTGCAACTTGAGACCATTACTCCTTGTTCTGTCATCTTCTACCACTGAGAACAGTCTAGATCCATCCTCTTTGGAACCCCCTTTCAGGTAGTTGAAAGCAGCTATCAAATCCCTCCTCATTCTTCTCTTCTGCAGACTAAACAATCCCAGTTCCCTCAGCCTCTCCTCATAAGTCATGTGCTCCAGCCCCCTAATCATTTTTGTTGCCCTCCGCTGGACTCTCTCCAATTTATCCACATCCTTCTTGTAGTGTGGGGCCCAAAACTGGACACAGTACTCCAAATGAGGCCTCACCAGTGCTGAGTAGAGGGGAATGATCACATCCCTTGATCTGCTGGAAATGCCCCTACTTATACAACCCAAAATGCCATTAGCCTTCTTGGCAACAAGGGCACACTGTTGACTCATATTCAGCTTTTCGTCCACCGTAACCCCTAGGTCCTTTTCTGCAGAACTGCTGCCCAGCCATTCGGTCCCTAGTCTGTAGCAGTGCATGGGATTCTTCCATCCTAAGTGCAGGACTCTGCACTTGTCCTTGTTGAACCTCATCATATTTCTTTTGGCCCAATCCTCTAATTTGTCTAGGTCCCTCTGTATCCTATCCCTACCCTCCAGCGTATCAACCACTCCTCCCAGTTTAGTGTCATCTGCAAACTTGCTAAGGGTGCAGTCCACACCATCCTCCAGATCGTTAATGAAGATATTGAATAAAACCGGCCCCAGCACCGACCCTTGGGGCACTCCACTTGATACCGGCTGCCAACTAGACATGGAACCATTGATCACTACCCGTTGAGCCCGACCATCTAGCCAGTTTTCTATCCACCTTACCGTCCATTCATCCAGCCCATACTTCTTTAACTTGCTGGCAAGAATACTGGTCCCCTTCTTGTCTTAAAATCTATGAAATTATAATGTGCAGGGGTCTGCAGAAACAGGAGGTTAAAAAAAATTAGACACAAACTAATGTAAACCATTGGTGGAGGGGATAGAACTAAGATACATTTTAAAATAATTTAAAATGCATTAAACCTTGATGCTTAGATTGGATAATCACAACAAAGTATCTCATGCACATCAAGCTTTTGCATCACAATTCATTTTGGGATTATAGTAATGTAGTAGCAAATCTGCAGTTACAGTTAAAATAGCACTTTTAGTCAAGGCCTGGTCAGTTGTTTGAACTATGGCTGTTTTATCAAGGGGTAGTCCTGGGAAAAGGCAAAAGTAATGGAAACACTTAGAGGTTTTCTGTGCTCAAAGAATTCCCCTTTCTCTTTAATCTTCAGTATGAGAGTAGTGATGTTATCCTGCAAATCTTCACATTTGAAAGAAACTTGGGTTTAACTTGACTGTAGTCCAGTTTGTACCTTAGGCCTTGGCTACACTTGCAAATTTGCAGCGCTGCAGCAGGGTGTGAAAACACACCCTCTCCAGTGCTGCAAATTGCGGCGCTGCAAAGCGCCAGTGTGGTCAAAGCCCCAGCGTTGGGAGCGCAGCTCCCAGCGCTGTATGTTATTCCCCACAGGGAGGTGGAGTACGGACAGCACTCTCTCCCAGCGCTGGCGCTTAGACTACGCTTAGCGCTTCAAAGCGCTGCCGCGGCAGCGCTTTGAAGTGCAAGTGTAGCCAAAGCCTTAGATGGAGAAAATCTCATGTAAGGGACAGAATGCTCAGAATCTTGCTGTGTGAAGGTGCAGTTGCTGGAGATTAATGGCTGGTTAAGTGATTAGATGGATTGGAGATGCTCAACACCTTGCAGCAGTGGGCAATAGTTCATAAAATGTTAATTTCTGGAGTAACACTCAAATGATGATCCACTAGAGGTATAAGTGATACTCCATTGATTAATTATAGGAGTCACACTAAGCAAGTGCTAGGGGAATGATTGGATTAGTCTGTACTGCAAACAGGAAAAAAAAACAAAACAGATTGAGTCAGTTCAATAAGTAGCCGTATTGTATTTAGATAGTCTATAAGGTGCCACAGGACTCTTTGCTGCTTTTACAGATCCAGACTAACACGGCTACCCCTCTGATACTAACAGACGTTTTGGAGCATGAGCTTTCGTGGGTGAATACCCACTTCGTCGGATGCATGCACGAAAGCTCATGCTCCAAAACGTCTGTTAGTCTATAAGGTGCCACAGGACTCTTTGCTGTATTTAGATACATTCCTCACAAGTGGGGATACACCTTCATTCATTGTTTACTCAGTTACCTTTCTTTCCTGGGCAATGTCTTTATCAAGTTTTGCTTATCTCTGTAGGGGGATGGGGACTGTCCTTGCCCTGGAGACCTTGCAATCAAAGAAACTTTGTCAGAATGCAAATGTTCACTAGCTCTCCTTACTAATGTGTATAGTTTAAAATTAAAAATAAACAATGGTAGGTGATAAGAAGGAGTAGCTGCTGCTGTAGAAGATGAGTAAACATCAAACTCTGTAGTTAATTGGCTTCTACAGTAGTATCTACAATGAAGAGTGTTACCTCAGTTTTGTGCACTTCTTAAATTGTGAGCTTCTCTTTAAATAGGAAGGTTTTTTTAAGTGCAGTATTGACATTTTGATCTTGCAAAAATCAGGCAATTTAGATTGTTTCGCACTTTCATCTTAATTCTTGTTCCTTATGTGTGTATATTACAAGAGTCTTAGTTATATGATCAGTGGGCAGTGTGAAAGTATTTGGTAAGCAATTCAATATAATAGAATATGAAATTATTAGTTTTCAGTCACCTAAATTATTAGATATGTTCATTTTTGCTACTGCACCTACAGGTGTGTTGCATGACCATGTAACAGAAGACCCTGTTGTAAAGCATGTGTGCAAAGGGGCAGAGTTAAGATATATTATGTAAACTAAATCTGAATTGCCTTACTACTTTTCAGTTAAAATAATTTATTTGGTACCTTATTCCAAAAAATCTCAGAGCACAACAGTGATGGAAAAAGTGAAATTTTGGCCAAGGAGATTTATTGCAAATGCATGTTCCATCAAAGAATGCTTTGGAATCTTTAGCTTCCAAGCAGATCAGACACTGGCTTTTAATGCCCTCTCAACCTCAGTTGTACATAAGTGAATTGTTTTTTTGCAAGCAAAAAACATCGACGATCTTTTATTGAAGATCATTACTGTTCTTTTGAATTGTGGTTTATGTTCAGAAGCACCCATTAGGCTGTCATGCTAAGGCTTTTGCAGCTCAGACCCTGCCTCCATACTTATTAGCCCTTTTTTCCTCCTACCCTCCTTCATGGACTCGATTCTCTGCTTATCTTCTTTCCTCCCACTCTTGAGTCTGTCTTTTGCACATTGCCTGCTGTGCTTGCAACAGTTTGCTGTTTTATTTTTGTCAAGTGGCCTGCATTTTTGTTGACTCCTCAAGGCAAGGTTCTGTCTAATTGGAATTTGTAAAATACTTTGTATACTATATTGCTGTACTATAGTAATATGTAGCTCTTACATAGGTTGTCAATGTTTAAATATATTTTTAAAATATTATGCATGATGTAATACCATGTCATGATGCTGAAATACCATAACCTGTAAATCTGTTAATCCATAAAGATTAAAATCCTGATACGCAGCATAGTCAGATTATGTTTGAATATAAGAAGTCTAAACAGCATCACAATAATAGATTTTAACCATGTAGATTAAGAATTGTATTGCACAGATTTAAAAATTCCTTTTCTTTTTTACTTCAGCTTTTAAATTTACAAATTATGGCACATAACAGCGATAATGGTGTGAAGGATTTGAGTTTTATTTTAGGGATTAATAAACACAAAACCAACATATGTTCTTATAAATTTGGATTCTGCATGGATGACCAGTCAGAACTGAATTCCTCTCAGTATTAGGAGTCAAAGGTAGCACTATATTTCATTTTCATATGGGAAAAAAACCTCACGATTTGTCCTAATGTCTCAAGTGTGAATTCAGAAGTTCATTAATAACATCCATACAGGTAAATATGTGCAAACTTATAATGTTCTTTTTGTAGATTTTCTAGAATGTTAATTTACAAAAACTCAATTAGCAGAACTTGCTTATTCCTATACTTTAGCTTATATATCCTAACTATAGCTGCTGTATGAAGTGGCAAAGAGTCCTGTGGCACCTTATAGAGTAACAGACATATTGGAGCATAAGCTTTCATGGGTGAAGATCCACTTCGTCAGCCGCATGTGTGAAGTGGGAAATCCACCACCATCTATAGAACTTACTAGCACAGACTGCTTAGGTGGAATGCCCTGCTAGATGGTCTCTGACCAAATGAGTCATAATGCTATATTATCTGAAAATTTTCTTGCTTCTGTCATTGCTGTGCTGTACTTAGTCTAAACATGCTGGCTCACTAAAGAGTTAAGGTAAATACATCATGCCTCAACAGTTCTCCCCGGCACCTCTGCTCCCAACTGAAATGCACACAGGGTAAAATTTTCAAAAGTGACTAAATAATTCAGGCACCTCAGTCACTTTTGAAAATGGAACGTAGGCACTCTTGTTAATTTTACCCTTAAATTAGTCCACCAAAAATCTGGAAAGTCATGTGATAATGCCAGCCTGATGAAAAAACTTGCTTGGAAGGAGGAGTTGAAGCAACATTTGAAGCCTTATCTTAGGAGACAGGTTGCCATCAGCATGACAGATGAGTTACCTATTTGATTATCACTTAGGGCTCAATATTGCAAGGGGTTTCAGTGGGAGTTGAGGCTGTTCAGTACTTTTGCCAAATCACCTGAAGGCATTCCAGTTAAGGAAGTTGCCATTCCAGTTAAGAAGTGGCCCTTGCCATCAAATCTCATAAGCTATACTTTCTTAATCAAGCCTGTCCTTAGGAAAGAGGAATGGACTGTGTGAGACAAATTCTCTTTTTCTGTGGCAAGGGTGGAAGCAAATTGGAATGTTTCAAGGTGTTTCTGTCTACTTTTTGACAGGCTCGACTGAACTGTAAGCACTGTGGAAAGCCAGTAATAGATGTACGGATTGGGATGCAGTATTTCTCTGAATACAGCAACGTCCAGCAGTGCCCGCACTGTGGAAATCTAGACTACCACTTTGTGAAGCCATTCTCTTCATTTAAAGTTCTGGAGGCTTATTGACGAAAGCTTTGCTTTAGTAATAGCTATTTTATGGGTATTACTACTTTATTAGACACCTTTTTATAGGATCCATTCTGTGACAAAATTAATTTCTTTTCTAACTGAAAGAGCAGCTTCTTTGTGTGTCTATGTACATATAATATTAATATGTATATATGTGTTACTAAGACCTGGTCCTCCTGACAAGATTTCAGCAAAGGGTGGAGGCAAGCCAACTAATGCCAAGAGTGGGGAAATTTCAGCTTAAATGGTTTGGTTTTAATTTTTGTATCATCACAGAAGAGCTTAAAGGGATGGAAAGTTTTTTAGAAAACAGGATGAGCCCCATTTGGAAATGGAAGATTTTGTGGGCCCACCACCCTTAGGGCTTGGTGAGAGGGGAAATCTTCATGAAGGACCCAATCTTGTTACCACTGAATTCTTTAGGATCTTTATCATTGACTTCAATGGGAGCAGGATTAGACCTAAAAAAATCTTAAATTATATTAGCTGGTCTGCTTTCAGATTCCCAGAATTGGGTAAATGAAAATATTGTGACGAGTGAATGTAAATCTGTGCCAGAAAATGTTACCTTAAAACATACTTTTTTGGCATGCTGTCTTCCTGCAGTATATGTTTGATATGAGTTACCCTCACTGACAGATTGTATGGAGATAGTACTGTTTCCACCAGTGTTGTAATTTTAGCAGTCAGGTCAATTGTTTATACAAAAACAAGCTTGATTTTAATACACTTTATTTAAAGTTATTTGCTTTGCAAATATTTTTAGAACTTTGTTGTGATGCACCGAAGGAACATAAAGGAAGACATGGTCCATTGCAAACCAGTTATGAAGGGGTGTGTGTGTGTGTGTGTGTGTGTGTGTGTGTGTACACATGTATGGTGGGGTTGGAACTTTAGACAGCATGCCTGAGGCTGGTATGACTGACTTCTAAAGAGGATCTTGAAAAATAGGATCTGAGATGAGTCAGATCTGTGAGCACTGTGAGGTCTTTGTGCCATATTAGTATGAGAGTGCATCATGACTTTATTTCAAACAAAATTTAGTACATTTGCTGTAATAGCCACTGCACCTTAGTCTTTCAATAATATGTAAATCCAGATATTGTCCAATTGATTCTGAGGACTTGGAAATGATGTTTATTTTTAAAAAGTTGAGTGTAATTCCTCTTTACATTCCCACATGTAATAAACTATACCAGATAATGAATTGGTATCAGAGGGGTTGTCTCCATAGAGTTTGCCAATGTTCTCTTTCTTTGTTTCCCTATTTTTCTTCTGTGCAAGAATTTAAAAATAAAAAGTCTATTACTTGACTCCTCAAGATCAATCTAAGTTTTCTTTGTACCACATTCATCACTATGGTATCTGTTATCACATTAAAAAAACTAACAGTATTTAAGTGGTAAGATACTGTTTATACAACAAAATATGGGTTCCCCAGATTATAATTGTTAATGTTTATTGCAAGTATGAATTTAAAATGGCTTTGAGATTCTGCATGTCCTATAAAAGAATGCAAAACACATGCAACCAAAGTGGGTGAGAAACAAAAGAAAAATGGTGACCTACTGTATTGGCTGTTTTCTACCTGTTTTTTTTTTTTTTTAAATACCATATACCTGGTACTTGAACTTTGTGCCCAGGTTATTTAGTCACTGGTTTTTGTATTCACAAAGCAATTCAAAGCATATTTTTCCTTTCATGAGGCTATGGCTTGGACAACAACACTATAAAGTTTTGTTGGCATAGCTATGTTGGCTAGGAATATGGGGGAGGGAGGAATCACACCCACACCCCCCCACCCCAGCTGACAGCTATGCTGGCAAAACAACCAGTGTAGACGCTATACCAACAGAAGTAGCCTTCAGGGAGGTGGTGTAGCTACGCTGGCAGGATGTCGTCTTTTGTCCTCATGTGCTCCATCTCCAGTAGGGTTCTTTGCTAGCAAGGCTATCACTGATAAAGGCTCTGTAGTGTAGATAAGACCACTATCTTCACGGCAGAGTTTTCTCCTTTCAAGTTAGCCTCACTCGAGTGAGAGAGGCCACTCTGCAAAATATAACTTGAGCTGCAGAAAGGTTGTGTTAGCAGCTGAGGTGTTGTGCTAACTTGAGCTGTAGCCGGAATCCCCTGACAGGCCAGCCAACTTGAGTTAAAACCATTTGAGTTAAGGGTTTGTGGGTGGGTGGGTCTAGAGTTATAATTCAAGTTAACTCTGCAATGAAGACAAGTCCTCAAGACATGTAGACTGTATTTTGATACACAGGAGTCACCTGTGCACTCAATGACTAAGTATTTAGTTATTTTTCAAATGATCTAGCATGTGTGCCTGAAAGCATTATCAAAATCTCTTTTAACTGATTTGTTTGTAAATATAGTCTACTGCACCCATCTTAGTGATCTAAATCATGTTGCAATGATTAAACTGCTTTAAACATAAGGAGAGGAACAGAGGGCACTTGGATTGCTTTATCATTCAATATTTGGGCCTGATTCTTCTCTGCCTTGAGTCTCAGGTGGTCATTTATACCAGTGCAAAGTGGGTATCAAAGAAAATGAGAATGGTAGCATGCTATACCTGCTTTTCACTCACTTTGTCAAGGTGTAAATGACTATGCAAGGGAGTGGAGAATCAGAATCTTGATTTCTTTGGGGCTTTCCTAAATATTCCAGTTAATATACCTTTCATTCAATGGCTTACTTTATATATGACAATCTGTAGTATGAATACAGGCAAAATAGGACTTTGGCCATTTTTTAAAAAGGATAAAGGTATGACAAAGACTACAGTATCTGCAAAGCAGTGCCAAGAACTCAACAAACAGTGTGATGGGATAAAGCATGTTTAAGGTTGTCTTGAAAGAAAGTGTTTAGAGGACGGTAAGTGCAACACTGTCCAAGAAAATAAAACAATGTAAGTCTTGAGAAACTTTTTATTTTGCTATTGAATGCTACTGCTTGAAACAATGCCTATTTTCTTATAAAAATACAACTTTCAGGTAGGTGTTAGCATCACATGGGTAAAAAGTATCCTTATTGAAAGCCAACTGAACTATAAAAATATTCCTCTTACCCTCTCCTGCAAAGTAAATTGTCCCTAATTTGTAGAAAATGCTTTTTGTGCTTCTTGATGATAGTGAGAACTGGATCTCAAGTTACATTACCTAAAGTTGTATGTGCTTAACATACCAACTAAGACCTCAGTCTTGCAATCTAATCTGTACAGGCAGACCCTTTTTCCCCATGCAGACTTCAGCTGGGCTCTGCACATGTGCAAGGATCCAATTACAGGGTTGGGACCCAGTGGTGGCTTTTAAAATACACATTAAGAATTAAACTGGAAACTTAAATTGATTTGCTTTGCATCTTGGTGAGGGGTGGAAAATGTCTTGAGCTTTTAAATGTTTCAACTAGGAAACAATTGTCTAGTTTAAAAAATTGGTTGCTTGGAGTGTCTGGCTCAAGTCCTCCTCCCTGTCCCCCTTTCCCTCCCCTGTGGTCTGCTTAAAGTGATCCATGTGAAACATGCATTCATAAGCCATAATACAGTCCATTGAATTTTGGGCGTTCATTCTGCTCACTCTATACCCATGTTACTTCTGTGCGTAGTGAGGACATGTACTCTTTATATCTACAATCTCCGAATGAACTTTCCAAAGGAGATGCTTGCATTGAGAGAGATTTTACATTGCATATATGCAAATTATTTTTTCCATCAATAGGACTTCTAAAACCAGATTTTGGTACATGTAATTAACAAAACAGATAATTTTACATACTAAAATGTATGATATCTTCCAACATGAACTGGGTGAAATTCTTGTTCTGTCTGCTGCTACAAAGCCATTTTAAAAAATCAAGTACTTTGTACCATATTGAGCTAAAAATACAGAATTTGCATTTATTTGTCTAGTAGTAATTAGTCTATAAAAATGAATTTCTAAGGTGCTTTAGTTGGAGGAATAAGTAAATTTCAGTAAATGTATTCTGACGAGAGGGAGACATTTAACCCTGTTTCTTTAGTTTTATACTGCTCACTTTACTGTATCAGGTAACCATGGACAAATACATTGTGATATCACCAATAAAACCATTAAAAAAACAACAACTTGTCAGTAAAGGTTTCTTGTAGAGACATTTTTAGAATGCACTTTTGCAGAGGGAAGAGTATGTACATAGCAAATAAATGTTGATGACATTAAAATAATTGATTATTATATTGTTTGCGTGTGGTGTTACAGGATTTTTTTGTTGCATTTTCTCTGTATTAAAAAAAGAAATAAATTCCAGAAAGCTAACTGTGTGGGGTTTTGTTTTTTTTAATGGTTTAAATTAAAGTTCATTGTGGAGTGCATTTTGGTCCGTTTAGGGAATAATTTAAACTAGCTTTCTCAAAACCTGTTATCACTGGACAGTCACTTTTCAGGAATGAGTAGTGGTGGGGAAGCTCTGAGGTATTCAAGGACATGGTGACTTTAATTTTTTGTGACAATATCAATCACTGCATAGTGACTAGAAAGGTAGGTCTATTAAGTGGGACAGGAGGGCATGGAGAAAAGGGGATACATCTCATTGGAAAAGTGGGAGGTGCTATTCATAGATCAGCTCCCTGGAACCTAATGCTACAGCATAGCAAAGCCCCTATGTGCTGTATATACTATTCCATTTACAAGTGAGAATAAATAGCATGCAGCCTACTAAAGCCTTATTTGTTCCTCCATATGTTGATAGAACTGCCTCTCTGGTGTCTGTCAGGGAAATAGGAGAATCCTGCCCTGCATTGCCATCCAGAAAGGGTTCTCCACACTGGGACTGAGCACTTTATCTCTGAAATCATGTTGGGAAGAAGGTATCTTCTTGGTCCCCACATCAGGTTGGTTGCCTCCTGGCCCAAAATGCAGGCAAGTTATACATAAGCATTTTAGCAGAGGTTTCTGTAATGAGAATTTTCCACCATTGTATGCAACAAATAGGAATTTCAGAATGGAGAGAGGCCTAAAACACTCCAAGTGAGTGGGGTATCTGAAATGAGTCAGGTTGCTACAGAAGAGAACAAGGCCCTGGGGGGCTTACAGAAGATAGGACAAGGAAGGTCAGAAGGGAAGATAGGCACATGACCCCTCTGGGGCTAACATAACCTATTGGCTCAGATGGATGTGGTGAGAATCTGAAACAAGAGAGACTAGTGAGCCAGCAGTAAAATTGTCCAGTCTTAAATTTGGAGGCAGATGTTGCACATGGGTTTGATAGCCAGATTACTGAGGCGATGGATACTGAGGTGGTACAATGATAAGAACCCTGTACATCATCTACCTCCTGAGTAAGGAAAGATGTACCTGTACAATGGACTGATGTATTGAGTATTTTTTTAAAGGCATACAACAATAATGAATCTGGAATTATAATTAAAATTTTAGAGAGGATATTAAACCTCATGCTCAGGGCTTAAACCAATCTCTTAACTAGTAGATACGGATTATTCCACATCTGCCTACTGCCGGGTTCTTACCCCTTTCTCTAAGTCAGCTGTCGCTGGCCACTCTCAAAGACAAGATGGTAACTAGACGGACCTCAGGTTTAATCCAGTAGAGCAATTTCTATGTTCCTAAGGAAAAATTATTATGAGACTACAGAGGAAGGCTAGAGTCACAGGGGGGTGGAATCAAACTGTTGCATGATATAGTATCTAGTTAAGTGGGGATGGTGTAGATAAATTGGGTTAGAAAAGTGCCTGGTCTCATGTTCCTGCTGGAGGCATCCCTGATTGTATTAGAGGAGAGGAATAAGCCAGTGAGGATGCATATGTGTGTGGGTGTGTGTACCTAAAAATACAGATCCAAATTTCACACAGCTATATTGGTATTTGATTTCTGTTCTGACAGTGTTCTATCTTCTGTTCATTCCGATGCTTGTACAGCCTAGCTATATAAATCAAAAACTGGTTTCTTTTTAAGAGGCAGCCAATATACTTAATATTGACTTACTGCATTTAATTTAGAATATTTTTGGCCTTAAATATGTATTACTCACAGATTTTTGCAGCATATTCTTTCAGTCAGCAATGTCCCAGTTTAATTTAATAGGACATGCTTTGCAAACTACATTTGCTGTTTTAGTGTATTATTCGTTAGACCCAGCCTGATGCTTTAGCTGTTACCCATCTGAGTAATCTTTCAGTGGGACTGCTCATGTGAGTAAGGCTTGCAGGATTGGGCCCACCATTATAACAGAAGCTTCTCCCTGTCTAAGTTAGGTTTTCAAGAAGGAATTCATGCTCCTTACCCTCACTCCACCTTTGGTGGAGTTCTGATTTTCTATGGTCTGGCCTGGAGTGCATGTATTCAATGGTTTCTACCTGGGTCCACTTGCATAGTTTAACCTGAAGCTGCAGCCTTTTGTTACACCTACACTGCATTGGTTTTGTTTTGAAAAGGACACACAAGTGTAAGTAATAGCCATCCGACTGCTGCTGCATCACGTTTTCCCTGCTATGTACCAACGTAGCAAACATTTTTTTTAAAAATAAAAAGCTCCAATATGACATTTTCAAAATAAAAACCCACCATCTCACTGGTTATCCTGATAGAATTACTGAATAATAAGACACTGCTGCCCTATATAACTCTGCACTAATAAAAGAATCATAGCTGTGGAACAGTGTCCTGGGAGATACAAGTTAATCCAACCATAAAATCAAGGAGACTTAAATAGTAATAGTGAATTGCCAAATAACTCAGTCATGCTTGCTTTCGCTGTCTGAGCTTTTAGGTATGTTGAGCTGAAGGTGCTTAGAGACAAACCTATCCACCTTGTTTGGAATTTGATTAAACATAGGCTAAAGTTAATTGCTGAAGACTGGCTCCAGGAAACATCACCCGGCTATCAGAAGCAAGATAAAGTATATACTGTTCACAAACAGCAGAATCCTCACATTGTGGTCCTTTCTTTTCCACGTGTTAATCTTTCCACTATGGATATTTGACACTATACAGACTGTGGATGGACAGACAGCAGAAAGGGAACAGCAGAAGATATCAACACCCATCAGTATAAGTCTAGTATTGTCGCTAGCAAGGTACAGGCCAAACAGTATTTTGCTGAGTACATAGTGAGGGCCAATTCCTGCTCTGTGTTGCATGGGTTCACTTGAAGGCAGGGGAAAGCAGGCCTCAGGCTATTTCTTCTCCCTGCTCTTGTGCAGTAGCAGGGCAATACTCCTACATAAGGCTTAAAAGAGCATAAAGGGGTGAGTTTGCTGAAATCACCTGTTTAACATGGTCTCCACAAAGCATGACCAGGCTTCTAGCTAAATTAGTGGTGAGCTGACTGCAGCATGCTAGCTGGGGGGGAATATTTTTTTTTCATCAATAAGAAGATATGCGTACTGTGATGCATCCTGTCCAAGCACGCAGGATGGCTGTTTGGGCCACAAACAAAGGTGACACTGCTCAGTTTCTCCTTGCCAAGCCAGCCCATATTTTATCAGTAATGGCAGAACTTCAACCTGTGTGAGAGTCCTTCACTTATAGAAATAGCCATAAGGGTTTATACAGCCCTCGTTGAAATAACCAAGAGAAGTAATTGCTTTCAGGGGAACAAGGAAAATAAGGGTATGTGCCACAGAGCCACTAAAATCAGGGTGATGATGCATGGAAACAGAGTAGTGCCTGTATCTGCCAGAAGGGAATTTTTCCTAGGGCTTCAATCTGCTAATACAGGAGAATCAAACAGGGAAATTCAGACTACTTTTACAACTGAAACTACCTGCTACATAAAGGAGCCTAATCTTGTGTTTGGGGGATTTCCCATGAACTCTAATGAGGAATTACCCACATAAATCCCCTTCACAGCAAGAAAAGAGTCAAAATCTGATTTGTAAAGTACAGGAAGGAAGTTTGGATAAAGGCACACAGCAGAACAAGAAGAGGACATGACAATCAAGATCTCAATTCCCTCCATGGAATAATCCACAATGGAAAGTTAATTAAGGGAGGGGCATGGATTTTCATTTGGCAGAGTGAGCAAGAGCAGAGATTAGAATTTCAGAAAGGGCAGGGGAGGGAAGGGATTTATACCAGGATATTTTACCAGCTACTTTAGCTTTTTACAAAATAAAATTAATCTTGGGAGAAAAAATACTGGCAAGTGACAAAGTGCCAAATTCAACCCTGGATCTTTCCTGGAATTATTGGCCTTAGACCAAGGCTGAGTTTGTCTTGATGGCATTAGGCACAACCTGATAAAAGTATCTCTCAGGAACTTGAAGGGGTTGTGGAATCCTTGTGCTTAACTCAGTTCATGCCAAGGAACATGAATGCATTCTATTTAGTTTCCATGTCTTGCATGGTGGTATTGTCACATTATTATTTGAAATGTGCTAATTGCATGGATTTTGTCACACTCAGAGTCTTAACTTCTCCAGTGAAAATGTACTGGGATCACCAGCTTTGGCAGGAGGGGTGAGTGTTGGGTAGCCCAGCTCCTACTCCTTCTGGGACATTGCCACCAACTGATCCATTGATTTCAGTTCACTTCTCTCTACTGCCAAGTCTGCCTGACTGTAATACACTGTAAGACTTTACAAATTGAAGTATTATTTGATGGTATCCTTTTCTCCCCCTACTCTTCCCCATTTTTGTCTGTTATGTCTAAACTTAATTTTGTAATCTAGGGCAGAGGCCAAAGGCCAAATTCAGAGGGGATTCAAAGCAAGCCTAAAGAATGTACGGATATATGTTGAGTAGGGCCGGCGCCAGCTTTTTTGCCACCCCAAGCAGTGAAGGAAAAAGAAAAAGCCGATTGAGCTGCCGCTGAAGTGCCACCGAAGAGGAAGAGATGGAGTGAAAGACCCGCCGCTGAATTGCCGCCAAAGACTCAAGTGGAGCGCTTGAGCTGCCGCCGAAGTGCCGCCAAAGACCCAGATGTGCTGCCCCTTTCTATTGGCCGCCCCAGGCACCTGCTTCCTTCACTGGTGCCTGGAGCCGGCCCTGATGTTGAGTGAGTTACACTTTCTTCTTAATAGAATGTAAGCCTGGTCCCCATGAGAAAATTTGAACTAGTTTAAATAAACCAATCTTAAAATGGATTGATTTCGGCAAAGGTTAAAGCGGTTTTACTGTATCTATATTAGGGGGTTGCAGCAGTTTAACTAGACCAATTTAAATCTGATTTAATTAGACCACTGCAACTCTTCTCATAAAGACAGGGTCTAGATCAGGGGTAGGCAACCTATGGCATCTGTGCCAAAGGCGGCACATGAGCTGATTTTCAGTGGCACTCACACTGCCCGGGTCCTGGCCACCCATCTGGGGGGCTCTGCATTTTAATTTAATTTTAAATTAAGCTTCTTAAACATTTTAAAAGCCTTATTTACTTTACATACAGCAATAGTTTAGTTATATATTATAGACGTATAGAAAGACTTTCTAAAAACCATTAAAATGTGTTACTGGCACGCGAAACCTTAAATTAGAGTGAATAAATGAAGACTCGGCACACTGCTTCTGAAAGGTTGCTGACCCCTGGTCTAGAGTCTCTTATGGAGAGTCACAGGGCTGAATTCTGAGCGAATGTAGATACATTTGAGTACATTACACTAGTGTTGGCTCCTGTAGAGCTGTCTACAAGTGTCACCATCTTTAAAGGATTCTTAGCTGGTCTCATTTACACAGCAAGGAGGCAGAACATTGTCCAGCTCCCACCCTGACTTACCTTACAACTTCCAGCTCCTCAGAGCATGAGTGTCCTTTAGATATCTGTCAAATAGCTGCAAGTAGCTCCAAGGGGGCCTAGATCCCTTCATACACTAGTGTAACCCTAACCCCATTCACTTCATTGGAATTACATGAGGGTAGGAGATCACAATCGGGCTAATGAAGTTTGAATATAAAGGTACCCAAACCTGTATGAGTTACTAACTTACACATAACCTCACAGTTAGCCCCCCCCCTTTTTTGTGTACACTACAAGGCACCTCACACACTTTAGGTACTTGATAAATAAGATTAATTAATATTAATAATAAATAGTGATTTTTGGCTAAGTAATTTTTTTGTTTCTTAACAAAATTTAACACTTCAAAAGGTTTAAGTTATAACAAAAAGGCCATTCTTAATGTAAAATAAAAGCATCACACAGAGATTTGCACCAAAATAACTGGGACTCAAGCCCAACACCCCATTTTCAACATGGGGAAAGTGAGCAGAAAGATCATTTGGTTTGTTCAAGGCACCCAGGGTTGCAAGAGCAGGGAGCTCCTGATACCCAGTCCAGTGCTCATGCCATACTTCTCTCCCTAACTTATGGCTTCACAGGGCACTAGTGATAATGTCAGATCTATATTAACATTGACAAACTAGGCTCGAAGGGGGCAGGAGACAAAAGCCCACTGATAAGTCAAAAACGTGGAGACTTGGGAGAAGGATTGGAATCTGGGGGGGAACATGGGCCATTATAACAGGGATAAGAGAGAGACAAGAGTGAACATAGGGGGGGAATCAGAGCAGTATCTTAGATGTCTGTATACTAATGTGAGAAGTGTGGGGAATAAACAGGAAGAACTAGAAATGCTAGTGAATAAACACAACTGTGACATAGTTGGCATCACAGAGACTTGGTGGGATAATACACATGAGTGGAATATTGGTATAGAAGGGTGCAGCTTGTTCAGGAAGGACTGGGGTTGAGATGGAAATAGGAGACAGACTTGTTGAAAGTCTCTGGGTAAGGATAAAAGGGGTAAAAAACAAGGGTGATGTCATGTTAGGGGGTCTACAGCAAACCACCTAACCAGGAAGAAGAGGTGGATGAGGGTTTTTTTAAACAACTAACAAAATCATCTGAAGTACAGGACTTGGTGGTGATGGGGGACTTTAACTACCCAGACATCTATTGGGAAAATAACACAGCAGGGCACAGATTATCCAACAAGTTCTTGGAATGTATTGGAGACATTTTTTTATTTCAGAAGGTGGAGAAAGCTACTGGAGATAGGCTGTTCTAGATTTGATTTTGATAAATAGGGAGGAACTGGTTGAGCATTTGAAAGTGGAAGGCAGTTTGGGTGAAAGTGATCATGACATGATAGAGTTAGGTGGGCAAACTATGACCGTCCTGCCCGGCCCTTGAGCCCCCAGCCCCTCTCCTGCTGTTCCCCCTCCCCCACAGCCTCAGCTCGCCGTGCCGCCAGCGTTCTAGACTGTGCGGCGGCGTGGCTGGCTCCGGCCGGGCGGCGCGGCTGCCTGTCCTGGTGCTCTGAGTGTCATGATGGTCAGGGGATAAGGAGCAGGGGGGGTTGTATGGGTCAGAGGAGGGCAGTCAGGGGGTAGGAAGTGGGAGGGGGCGGATAGGGAGCAGGGGGCGAGGCTGTTTGGAGAGGCACAGCCTTCCCTACCCAGCCCTCCATACAGTTTTGAAACCCAGATGTGGCCCTCCGGCCAAAAAGTTTACCCACCCCTGTTCTAAGGGATGGTAGTAGGGAGAGCAGCAGAATAAAGATAATGGATTTCAAAAAGGCCAATTTTAGCAAACTCAGGAAGTTGGTAAGTAAGATCCCATGGGGAGCAAGTATAAGGGGCAAAACACTTGGAGAGAATTGGCAGTTTTTCAAAGAGACATTATTAAGGGCACAAGAGCAAACTTTCCCACTGCATAGGAAAGATAGGAAGTATGTCAAGAGACTACCCTGGCTTGACCAGGATATCTTCAATGATCTGAAACTGAAAAAAGAATCCTACAAAAAATGGAAACTAGGTCAAATTACAAAGGATGGATATAAACCGGGGTGGGCAAACTTTTTGGCCTGAGGGCCACATCGGGGAACAGAAATTGTATGGCGGGCCATGAATGCTCACAAAATTGGGGCTTAGGGTGCAGAGAGGAGTTTGCAGGCTCTGGGGGGGGGCTGCGGATGAGGAGTTTGGGATGCAGGAGGGTGCTCCGGGCTGGGATCGAGGGGTGTGGAGAGCAGGAGGGGGATCAGGGTTGGGGTGTGGGAAGAGGCTCAGGAGGTGCAAGCTCTGAGCAGTGATTACCTCAAGCAGCTCCTGGAAACAATGGCATGTCCCTTCTCTTGCTCCTACGTGAAAACACGGCCAGGAGGCTCTGCATGCTGCCCCATCCGCAGGCACCGCCCCGGAGCTCCTATTGGAGCACATAGGAGCTGGAACAGGGCCATGACGTGGCTTCCGGGAGCCATGTGGTGTGGCCCCTGACCCTGCTCCCTGCTGGAGCGCCGGAGTGGGGCTGAGCCGCATGATGCAGCTTGTGGGACGGCTTAAAACGGCTCACAGGCCAGATCCAGCCCATGGGCCGTAGTTTGCCCACCCCAATATAAACAAACAACAAAAGCATGTAGGGACAAAATTAAAGGCCATGGTACAAATTAAAATATCTAGAGATATAAAGGGTAACAAGAAAACATTCTACAAATTCATTAGAAGCAAGAGGAAGGCCAAGGACAGGGTAGGCCAGCTACTCAATGAAGTGGGAAAAACAATAACAGAAAATGTGGAAATGACAGAAGTGCTAAAGGATTTTTTGTTTCAATTTTGAACAAAAATGTTCGTAGTGATTGGATGTCTAACATAGTGAAGTGAAAATGAGTTAAGATCAAAGGCTAAAATGGGGAAAGAACAAGTTAAAAATTACTTAGATGTCTTCAAGTTGGCAAGGCCTGATGAGATATATCCTGGAATACTCAAGGAGCTGACCGAGGAGATATCTGAGCCATTAGTTATTATCTTTGAAAACTCATGGAAGACAGGAGAGATTCCAGAGAACCGGAAAAGGGCAGATATAGTGCCAATCTATAAAAAAGGGAAATAAAGACAATCGGGAGAATTATAAGCAATCAGGTTAACCTCAGTACTCGGAAAGATAATGGAGCAAATAATCAAGCAATCAATTTGCAAACACCTAGAAAATAATAAGGTGATAAGTAACGGTCAACATGGATTTATCAAGAACAAATCATATCAAATCAATCTAATAGCTTTCTTTGACAGGTAACAAGCCTTGTGGATAGGGGGAAGCTGTAGATGTGGTATATCTTGACTTCAGTAAGGCTTTTGATAGTCTCGCATGACTTTCTCATAAACAAATTAGGGAAATAGATGGAGCTACTATAAAATGGGTGCATAACTGGTTGGAAAACTGTTCCCAGAGAGTAGTTATCAGTAGTTCCCAGTCAAGCTGGAAGGGCACATTGAGTGGGGTCCCATGGGATCATTTCTGGGTCCAGTTCTGTTCAATGTTTTCATCAATGTTTTAGATAATGGCATAGAGAGTACACTCTGAAAGTTTGTGGATGATACCAATCTGGGAGGGGTTGCAAGTGCTTTGGAGGATAGGATTAAAATTCCAAATGATCTGGACAAACTGGAGAAATGGTCTGAAGTAAATAGAATGAAATTCAATAAGGACAAATGCAAAATACTCCACCTAGGAAGGAACAATTAATTGCACACATACAAAATGGGAAATGACTGCCTAGGAAGGAGCACTGCTGAAAGAGATCTGGGGATTATAGTGGATCACAAGCTAAATATGACTCAACAGTGTAAAACTGCTGCAAAAAAAGCAAACATCATTCTTAGGCTGTCTGTACTGCCACTTTCAGAACGAATACGTTAGTCATTCAGGGGTGTGAACCTCCCCCGCCCCCCGAGCGACAAAAGTTGTAGCACTGAAAAGCACCAGTATAGACAGTGCTTTATGGCCAGGAGCCATAAAGCTACCACTGCTCACTCAGATGTTTTTTTTTTTATTGTAGGCAGAGCTCTCCTCTGGCAATAACGCGTGTCTACACTGCCCACATCACAGCGCTGCCATGGCCGTGCTGTAATGTGGGCAGTGTAGACATACCCTGAGATGTATTAGCAGAAGTGTTGTAAGCATGAGAGGAGAAGTAATTCTTCCACTCTGCTCTGCAATGATAAGGCCTCATCTGGAGTATTGTGTCCAGCTCTGGGCACCACATTAGAGAAAAGAATTGGAGAAAGTCAGAGAAGAGCAACAAAAATGATTAAAGGTCTAGAAAACATGACCTATGAGGGACCTATGAGGGAAGATTGAAAAAATTGGGTTTGTTTAGTCTGGGGAAAGAAGGCTGGGAGGGGACATGGTAACAATTTTCAAGTATATAAAAGGTTGTTACAAGAAGAGGGTGAAAAATTGTTCTCCTTAACCTCTGAGGATAGGACAAGAAGCAAAGGGTTTAAATTGCAACAAGGGAGGTTTAGACTGGACATTAGGAAAAACTTCAAACTGTCAGAGTGGTTAAGCACTGGAATAAATTGCCTTGGGAGGTTGTGGAATCCCCATCCTTAGAGGTTTTTAAGAACAGGTTAGACCAACACCTTTCAGGAATGATTAGTTACTGAGCACAGGGACTGGACTAGATGACCTCTCAAGGTTCCTTCTAGTCCTACACTGCTATGATTAAGCTGTTATGCTATGTTGTATCAAGTGATTTAGAACCTTGGTTAAAACACTTCTGTGGCAGAGACTGATTAATGAACTGGACACTTAGAAGCCTTGCATAAATTCATGGAAGTCATTACTTTGCACACACACACAATGCAAACTATGTAGATGTGATTTTTTTTAACATAATGGAGATGATCAAGCTGCTTTGAGATCAGTGTTTGTGTGTAGCCAGCATATGATGTTTCCAATACTGTTGCTGAATAAGCAGGTTTGTTTTAAATATCAATTGTGTTTAATTTGTAAATTGATTTTTTAATCTAGTTTTTTAACGTTATGGATGAATTTAATGATCCTGAAAATGAAAGACAAATAGCATGGGTAGACTCATGCATAGTGCAGGAAGTTTCAGAGCAAGCTGTTTCTCACAGCTGTAGGTACATTTCTTTCCTGACCAGCATCAACCTCACTATTCCAGTCCTCAGCCTTTTTTGAGGCAGACATTTCCAGTTGCATTGAATAATGCAAGGCTGGAGGGTGGTTTTGTGAAGTGGTTATGTCTTCAAAATGACTAGGACAGAGACCAAAGTTGTCTTCTCTTTTGATCTAATCCAGGTGTGACCCCGAATCTCCAGATGTGAAACTGCATTACCTCCCCCCAGAAAGCTGCTTTCAGTACAACTGACCATTGACCACACTGTTCATTTTTTAAAAAAGGTTTTCTAATTTCTCCATCATCTGGCTTTAATCTGAAATGGGGGAAAACTGAATTCTAGCTGGGATTCTAGCTGAATCTTTTTTGTGCTAGAGAGCTATGGACTGCAGATATACAAGAAACAAACAATCCAAAATTATTGAATTGGAGCTTTTGCTATAGAACAAACACAAATCAGAGCATTCATATCACTGAAGAAGTTCACCCTTTAACAATCAATGGAATTATTGGAGCTACAAAGATAAGCTATAATGATCCACTGATCGCCTTGCTGCAGACACTTTTGATGTATCCCATCAGTTCCCCTGCATGTGTGAGAACCACTATACCTCTCTTTCTAAGCATGAGTTTTGGGTTTACTAGTACAAGCTGTAATATAGCATTCTCCTAACCTTGTGGGGTTTGTGACTGTTGCATTACTTTCTTGTTTTGCATCTTTAAGAATATGTCTACACTTGGAGCTAAGGGTGTGATTTCCAGCTCATGAAGACATATTCCCGTTAGCTCTCATCTGAACTAGCATGTAAAAATAGTAGCATAACTGGGGTAGCACAAGCAAAGGCAGCAGCAGGACAGGCTAGCTGCCCCAAGTGCAAACCAGACTGCACCCCTTTGGTATGTACTAGCGGCTAGTCCATGCCGCGAATGCCCTGGCTACACTACTACTTTTAGCTTGCTAGCGCTGATGGGAGCTAGCACGAGTAGGTGTACGGCAAGCTGGGATCACATCCCAAGCTTATAGTGTAGCTGTAGCTATAGATAGATGCACTGAGCAACACCTTGTGGGTAGAGGGTCAGACTGAGATTACAAAAATGACCTCTACTCAAATTCTGCTCTCAACCCATGGATAGTAGCTATTTCTGCTAACACAATAAATGAAAGTGTTACTGTTGACATGTAATCACATCATTAAGCTCCAGAGTTAACATAAAATTACAGTGCACTTCACATGTGCATTTGGTTCTCTCTCTGCAGACTCATTAAGAGAGCACTGTTTTGTTCTGTGTTTGTACAGTGCCTAGCACAATGAGGGTGCAGGTCCATAACTAGGACTCCTACATGCTATGGTAATACTATTATGATTACTTTTTATTCATTTGTATGGGCTTCACATTTGGAAGGTTTGATTCAGATCTAGCATGGCCAGAAACTTATTTTTAATTCCGTGTTAACTGTTGGGAGCACCAGAGAAGTGCTAGGACTATGTAGCTCTGGGTACTAGCTCAATTTGAACCCACCTTTTGGGATTTGTTTGGGTTCTTTTCTATATAATATTGCTTTGACATTTGAGATGTTCAGCTTGTGATCCCATACTTCAAAGAGCAGAGCCATGTAGAACTTGCTTTCAGTTTTCACGGTGAACCTTTCTGTTGTTTCCTTTGGGTCATGTGGGACTTCCTGAAGCTTGGGGTTCATACTGACCCGAAAAATCTCAAAGATAAATTTACCTAAAACTGACACATGTTGACTAGCTTCTGGTCTAAATAAATCTTTGTTTTTTCTCTAGCACCCATTGCCATGGTATATAAGTGCCTGACCAAGAAAAACTGCCGAGTATCTCCATAAGTCCCTATCTGATACTTGAAGCTTAGCTCAAGTCCACTGAACAACCTTTCTATGAGCCTGGCCCAAGCCTTGTGTTTGAAATGAAACCTGGAACCGGGTGAGTTTTGCTCTGTTTTTGCATGCTGTTATGAAGGTTTTGCACAGATTGCCCAACGAGCTGCAGTAAGCAGAACAGGACTAGTAACTGGAAGGGACACCTCCAGGAAAAACCTAGCTGCAGCAGGAAGTGGGGTCAGCGGTTCAGGAACTGATACTTTGCTCTCTGAGCTATTCCTGGAGCAGGGCTTAAGAGGCATTGTGCTGCTGGAGGAACTGTCTTTTGGATAAGATGTAAAAAGTCATGACCACTTGCAGTCATCAAAGATCCCTTTTTGGCACTTTTCCCCAAATAGGGACGTTTAACAGAGTGTCCTGACCAAATTCTCCTTTGGGTAACTGTGCATCTAAATACCCCCTGCCATTTCACCTGGGTAAAATAGTCACTTCCTAGGAACAAAGGAATTGCCTATGATTTATGCGGTTCAGTATGTTGGGCCAGACTCTTAAATGATGTAAATCAGTGTATCTGTATTAACGTCAAAGAAGCTATGTAGATTTACACCAGCTGAGAATTTGACTCTCAGACTGTAGCCATATCTACATGTTTCAGGGGACACTGCAAAAGATCCCCATAATGAGCAACTAGGGAATAATCTGATCATTGGGAAAGCTTCTTCCTAACCCCAGGCAATTAATTAGTAGCAGGACTATACTCTGAAGCATGAGGAATTTATATTCCTTATCTATCTAATGAAGCCAACTGCCCTAAATTCATTGTTACTATGAACTGTGAAAAAATTACTGCAGTCCACCACAGAGCTGGTCGTTTTTCAGCAACGGGTGAAGTGATTCCAGAATGTCCATTGATTGTAAATCGTTTTGGGATCCTATGAGATTAAAGATGCTATATGTGATATATTATTTATAAGGCTGCGATTTAGTCATGGATATTTTTAGTAAAAGTCATGGATAGGCTATAAACAAAAATTCATGGCCCGTGATCTGCCCATGACTTATGCTATAAATACCCCTGACTAAATCTTCGGGGGGGGGGGGGGGGTGTGCAGCCCGGGGGAGGGGTGCTGCAGGGGGGTGGGGCTGGGGCCAGTGGCAACAGCTGCTGGGGGCTGCCAACAGTGGCTGCTCCGGCTGCCCCAGGATCACTGCTGGGGACCACTGACAGCAGCTGCTCTGGCCCCCAATACTGCTGCTGGGGAGGGTTCTGGGGGGTGTCACTGCTGGAGGGTGCTGCTGCTGGAGGGAGGCCCTGGGCCAGTGGCACCAGCTGCCGGGGGCCACCAACAGTGGCTTCTCCGGCCACTCCTGGGACTACAGCTCAGGCAGTCCCAGGAGTGGCCGGAGGGCCACCCAAGCACCAGCTGGTGTGGCTGTCCCTGGGGCCACCTGAGCAGCTGCTTGGGCAGCTCTGGGGTCAGCTACACTGGCCACTGCAGAAGTCACGGAGGTCACAAGAAGTCACGGAGTCCATGACTTCTGCGACCTTCGTGACAGACATGGAGCCCTAGTTATTTATGGAAAGCACTGTGTAAAACAAATGCAAATAGGAGGGCATCAGAAGCATCCGTGCTAAGAAATAAGGAATCTGTTACAAATTCTTAAATTATTTACTTAGCTCCAAAGTTCTGACATTTTAACAAAGTCAGTAAGAATGAGATGATTTTCTCCCCTTATTTGTCCCATGCCTGCAGCTATCTGGTGGGAAGCCTTTGCCTAGATTTCAAAATATTTTTGGCTGAGTGTGGTGTGTTTGCTAATGCTGCTTTTCATTCCCTTTGCATTATCATGGGTGTGGAAGGTGAATCACAAAGAAGTTCGGTAATTACTTACTCAGGTGTAGACTTGTAGTCTAGCTTTTTTATTGTATTTTATTTTGGTAAGGATTAGCAGACAGACTATTGCATGGAGATAATATTTCCAATGGGATATTAAGAGAGACTAGCCTCAAAGCACATATGCAGGGGGGAAAGCTCAGCTGCCCCGTGCAAACGCAGGAACTCCTTATCCTATACAGGCCTCCAAAACTGGCAGTATAGCCTCCGTTGCTATGTAAGGCATGACTGCACGCTGTGGCCACGCTGATAGGGGCAAAGAGTATCAAGGGGACTTTACTGTTGTTTCAAGAAGCATTCACTTTAAACCTCCATCTGTGTGATGCAGATTTGGTCAGGGACTCAATATACAGCAACCATTTCCTGATTCTGCATCCTTCTGGCTCTTCACACTCTTTTCTTGCATGGCCCCTCATCCATGTGAACAGGGAGTGCATTGGCTGCTGTGACAGACTTGCTCCGATAGAGTTGCCTTTTTCCCTTTGCAGGTCTCCATAAATTACATAACACATTTATTTTTTGTGATTTTCACTCCTTGGAACACTGAAACAAACATGCAAAATTAAGGACACCCACACCCCCTAGTGCATTCCATAATTTATGGACAGCCCCTTCAGCACATAGCCCAGAACCTGCTTTGCCTTCCCACTCAGGATGTAGAAACGGGGAGCATGGGGGCCTATGAAACTTCAGTGTCCTCTGAAAGTGTTCATTGTGCTGCTGGCAGGAAGGCAATTTTCTCTGTCAGGGAGGGAAACCCTAACTCTTGGTGCACTTTGTTTTGGAGGGTCGTTTTCTGAAATCAGGGTGTACCGCCCTTGCTGAGCATCATGGTTAGGGATTCCTAGCAGTTTAGGACAGTACAAGACTTCACAGCTCTTGTGCTAAATGGAAAAGAGGCATAAAAAGGAAACCGAACGAATCATATCGAATATTTGCTCCATGTCTAAGTAAAGGTAGTTTATTTAAAGTGTTGAGAATCAAACACATGCCAGTATAAATAAAGGAAAACATGGAGGGATAGATAGGGTATAAATACCATGATTGATGCTATAGTTTCTTAAACAAACTTTTAAATTAAATACCCAGGGCCAAATTGAGCATTGATGTACATACTGTGCAATGCCATTCATTTCAAAGGGTAAATCGGCATTGAATTTGGTCCCATGAGTGCATACGCAGTGCTCACTGATTGCAGTATAACAGGAGCTGGGCATACATATCCCAGGGAAGAATCTGGCCTAGAGTTAAATTGATGTAATTATTAGGAGGTGGAGGTGGGAGGGAGGGAGAGAGAGAGAGAGGGAGAGAGAGACTAGTTCCTCTTAGGTTTGCCATCTTTGAGGTACAAAAAACTGGGACATCTGAGATGACCCTGAGCTCATGAAACTGGACAGCTGGCAGTGTGTACTGAGTACTCTTACAGATATCCTGGGACAGCTACCTCAAAAAAGGGAAGATCCTGGGAAAAGCTAGACAGGTGGCAACCCTAGAGAGTATTATAGATAGTGCGGGTAGTGACACCAATAGTTAAGGTTGCCCAACGCTTGCTGTTATAAGATCCTGTTTTCAGTTGCTTATAGTTTGGCTAAACATTTGGGCAGAAATTTTCCTTGCAGAGTGTCTGCCTCAGACTGACTTTTTGTGGGAAGTTTCAGATAAAACGGTTCAGTTCTTTCTGAGAACAAGGTTAGGGGAAAATACGTGATTTTATCCATGTTAAAAAAATGTGTACAGCTTGTTTCCTTGAGAAGATGTAGCAACTCTGGGAGCAGGGACTTGAAATTTGGCAGGGGTATTGTGAGCATCAGAGATATATGTCTTTTGCCATCCCTGGGGAAAATCTGCCCAAATTTGGCCAAGTTATAAGCCTCTGAAAAATTTCAGCTTACACATGCTCAGGGAAGGCTTCTCAGTTTGTCAACTAAATTTGCTGAAGATTTTGTCTTCATTGAGCTTGCTCCACTCCACATAGTTCCTACATGAGACTGGACTATGCGTGTGGCCATCCCCACACAGTGACTGAGCATGCTCCATCCTGGAGCTACAGGGGCTAAGCCAGGACTTCTATGGCAGCTCCTCCTCCCATTTACTGCAGGCCACTGTGGTGCTGGTTGCCTTAACTGAGAGGGAGACTGTCTCTTATGTGTTCTCAGTGCTCCTCTCTGCTGGCACCCAAGCAGTGTGGAGGAGACGGAGGAAGCAGACAGGTGAGTAACTATGGTAGGCCATATGGTGAGGCCCATTATTATGCTGTGCCATTCCAGCAAGAGGGGCGCTAAATAGTCTATGCAATTTGATGTAGACAGTAATTTTGTGTTAAAAGTTCTCTGCAAGAAACCCTGAAGTTTTTGTCATGGCACATCCAAAGTTACGTGGCAGGCAACAGTTTTTGACACCATGCTGATTAAAGAATTTTTGCCTATAATTTCCTGAATATTTGCCTAATCTGGGCCCAAGATGGTTAAAAATAATTGAAGCGTATTAAAAAATGTCTTGAAATTATCAGTGAAAGCATAATACAGCTTATAAATGACACATGGGTGAAAAAATGCTTAAAATACTCAAAACCCCACTCAAACCCTTGAATTATGCCTGAAATTGTTTATAAGGCCCAGAAGTCTGGTCCATCTAGTGCATAATATACACCAACATTTTTCTCATTTATCATGCAAACAGATTATGTGCAATAATTAGCCATATCTCTATTTTGGTAAAATGAGTGGTGCAAAACATTACCCCACTCCCAATTTGTATTATCATCAGCAATACTCATGGTTCAGTATCACTGTTAATGTGTTCCATTTTAACTCCAGGCAAAGTATTTGGATGATAAATGCATAATATTTAAAATTAATTTTTTCCTAAATAGTCATAGTCACATGTCTTATCATGGCAAACAGCATATTTTTCTTAGTGGCAGCATTGTAGAAAAATAGCACGTAAAGTCTTTACATCTTATTGGGAGATTTTGATGTCTCAAATGATGATACATTTAATGTCAAATAAAAAGAAGACAGTGTAGGAACACAACAAAAGGTGCTTGTACCTAGCACCACCACATTTTTGTAGCAACAATTAATATTTATGGGACATTGCAAGTACAGCAATAAACATTTTCAACCATGTAGATTTTCAGGAAGTGGCTTCATGCTGTCTCCTAGATCTTGGGGTATTTTTTTCCCCTTCATTTTTTAGCATTCAGTGTGCAAATATTGGAAAGTTAACCCAGTACTGAGCCACTTGCACCACATAAAAAGAGACAGTAGTAAAGCTTGGAGGCTTTGAATTTGACCAGTTACATGTATTCAACCAGTATGGCCATGCTCAAGGATGAAGACCAGGAAATCCCTTGTCAATCATCTAAGATTCAAAAGAAATCCAGTTTAATAAAACTGGTTTGCACTGTTATATACATCTAGCCTCAATCTCTGGGAAATCTTGTCCTACTCCTTGGCAGCAGTTTCCTATCCTCTTGCTAGTGCTGCTGATGCTCTGGCAAAAAACAAATTAGCTCTGCTCAATCTTCAATCCAAAGGTGGAGACTGCCTTACTGACCGCATTGCAGAGAATAGTGCAATAATCTTTGATATTACATGATGTTCTTTCAACATTGGGTGAGCTTGCAGATGCCATTTTAAAGTACATAATTAAGCTTGCAAGAAAGTACAAGTGTACTTTCTTTGGACTTTGTCACAGACCAGTAACCCAGTGTGAGCATCAAAAATGTGGTACAGTCATGCTGAGCAGCAGGTGGCTCCCAAGTGGTACAAATCTATGGAAAGGACCAGAAAACCCCCAGTCAGTGGAATAAGATTCTTTCTTACGGCAACAATAAGGAAGCACTTCAGACATTCTTGTACATGATGTGAAGGGATGCAGATTTGCAAGCTGTAGGAAAGGACATCATTCTCTGCATAAACCCTAGAGAAGAGTGTTGCTGCCTGGCTGTGCAGAAGGGTTCAGTAATACTCACAACTGTTGATGAATTAAGCTGGGACCACGAAGAATGTGACTCATGTATATTTCTTCATGTGAAACAGGCTGCCAAGGACTACTAGATTGTGATAATTAGGAACCCAGATACAGATGTTACAGTCATAGGCATCAGTCTTAAGTCACAACTGCCAGTCAATTCACATTTCTTCAGCTGTGTTGGGAATCAAAGCCACACTATTGATTTGGAGAGTCACTTCAACTCTAGGCCTGAAGGTAAGTATCCCCTTTATTGGACTCCACACATTCACAGGATGTGATTCTACAAGTGCCTTCTAGGGGAAGGGAAAGAGAAAGGCATTTGCTGTGGCTTCGCAGAGTGAAGAGTTTCTGGATGCTTTCACAGACCTTGGGAAAGACTTTACACTTCAAGACTCAACTTTCCTTGTGCTTGAGAAATGTGTGTGCTATCTGTATGGCCAAGCTTCACCATAGGATGTCAGTGATGCCTGATACAAGGTATTCTGCCTAGCTTCATCTTCACTGCCTAAACTGAGTATGCCACAAACATGTAATGCTCTACACCAACACAGCAAGTGGGCAAATTACCAGGCTGCTATAATGAGGCACTCTCTTGTTGAAGGATGAATGCTCATTCCTCTGTTGGCCCTGGATAGCATTTAGAAAACAAAGGGCTTGCCATCACCTGGATGGCAAGAAATCCAGCACCAGATCGTATGTTGCAGTGCTTCATGCCTGCAAGCATATGAAATGTCAAACAGGGTGATGTTCCATTGTTCCTGGCTTACTACTGGGATTTCCTGCCCAGGCTTGTGTCAGAAGTGTGAGAACATTGACAAAAAAGCTGCTGAACCTGTTATTCACAATGATGACGTGTCCTGCAAGAGGGATTGTGGTGAGTAGGATGCCAGACTGGGAAATGAAAATGTATTTTACTCAGGGAACAAGCATTACAGGGCCAACAGCAATATATATAATTCATAACAAACACTGGACTTGAAATAGAAAATACAATTTTGACCGATATCAACAATGATGTCGGTTCGTACCAATCCAGATAAATTGCCACTTATAAATATTTGAGTAAGAAATAAAGGGGAGTCCAGTCAAAAGGTTTGTGTTTTACTTGGTTCAGTGCTGTGGCTGAAGAAAACATGCTCGTTGCCAAGGAAAATAATAACATTTTAAGCATTTTCATAAATTTTATATATTTGATACATTTTTCTATCATTTCACGTAGTTAGGCTGGTGCACAAACACTTCTCTTGAGGATAAATGGTAACATAATTCAGCCTACAGTGAAAGGTGAGTATTGCCAAGAAAAATAAATGATAGGGATGGGGTAATACTTTGACCTATACTTACTACCAAAAGCTAGTCATGGTAGTTTATTACACATTATCTGTTAGACTGATGGTAGAAATGATTAATGCATGAACACCCCAGTAAGGCAAGAATTTGTAATTCTTTAGCACATTTTATTATCCATAATTACTAAAAATAAAAGATTTTTCACCCAAATTGGCTATTTGCAATATTTTTGTGTGTGTATGAGTTCTAAGTTCCTCAGTCCATTCCGCCTTGCCTGTAATATACTTCCATATACAGTTCAATCATTTGCAGTCAATTTGGGACTTTACAGGGCAAATATTAATGAAATTATGGACAAGAACTCTTTTCGGTATGGAGTCAAAATTGGTAACTTTGTGCCATGACAGAAAACTGTAGGGTTTCTTGCAGAGAACTTTTAGTACAAGGCCTCTCAGGTTATTGGCTGTATAAATCTGCAGAGAGTAAATGGTGCCCCTAGTGCCGGAATGAAACTCATTTTCTAAGCACAATAATGGGCCTCACCATCTGGCCTACGTGGTGTGGGGTGGTAGGTGAAGAGCTGCAGGGTTGGAAGACAGGCGCAGGAGCCTGAGGGAGAGGAGGGAATTGGAGACTTGGAGAAGGGGAAGGGCGTTAGGAGCAAGAGCTGGGATGGGAAGAGAGGCATGAGCAAAAGTGGCATGATGACGTACTAATTTTCCACAGGACCCCTACCTCACTCAGTGCACAGGATGGGTGGTGTGCTGAGAATGAGTCCGGGTGGTGTAGGGGATGGGGCTGTTGTCTGTTGGTTACATGAGCAATGTTAACTCTGGCATTTCCTTCCTTCAGAATTCATGACTTTGTAAACTGAATGTTCTTTTAATGTAGTTTTTGGGGATGTAATTGAATATTTAAGTTTGTAAGGAACTTAGATGGAGTTGTGGTGAAGACAGGTATTAAAATGACAAAAAAACAAAAGCAAACGAATAAACAAAAAACCCCAAACCAAACCAAACCAAAGTCCCAAACCCCAAAACAAAACAAAACAAAACAAAACCTCAAACAAACCCAAACCGAAAAATTCACAAATCACCAGAGCAGGAAGAGATTTACTGTATATGTGAATCATGCTCATTTAATTTAAAAACACTCTAACAACAAGCAAAACTATATGCTTCAAATTTATACTCAGCTTCTATAGACATAAAATCACTGGAACCTAAAGAAAGTAAACCACATGATTATAGATTTTCGGCAACTGAAACAATTCATTTATAGGCTAAAAGTTTCAATGCTAGGCACCTATGTGGCCTGATTTTCTGTGGAGACTACCAACATTTAGGTGCTTAAATATAAAAGGAAGTGTCTAATTTTAGGCATCTACATTTGAAAATTTTATCCATAATGGATAAGTCCAACCTCAGAACAAACAACTGTCAAAATCATACTGTGAATACTGCAACAGATAACTTTCCAAAAGATTGTACCAAACAGTGTAAATAATGAAAACAATTATATTGTGTTAACCAGGCTGAATTATCTCTTCGGGAATGAACGAGGATTCAAAATGGAGACTCATTTTTGGGTGAAATGTAACAAGAATTTGGTGATCACAGTATCCGACAAATGACATCTTTCCCCCTAGGTCACCAACATTTCAATTTAAATCTGCAGGTAAGATTTTCTAGAGCATTTGAGGGTTTCTCAGCATTCATATGTATGGCTGGGTTTGCTTGTGTGTAACATTTCTCTTTCTAACTTCTGGACATCTGTTCTCATATTAGTGGCTTTTTCACAGTCTTGAGATAGTCAGACCAGGAACTGGTAGCATGAAGGCCTGGACTGAGTATACCTATTGTGGGTACTGGGATTGGCGGGCCCTGGATTAAGTGTACCTATTGTGGTAACCAGAAGCTGGGACTGGGCGAGAGAGGATGGATCACTTGATGATTACCTGTTCTGTTCATTTCCTCTGGGGCACCTGGCATTGGCCACTGTCGGAAGACAGAATACAGGGTTAGATGGACCTTTGGTGTGACCCAGTATGGCCATTCTTATGTTCTTAAAAACGGCAAGCCTAGTCAAAACCATAGCTAAAGGCCTGCCCCCGGTGCGGGAGGAACCACTAAGCCCAAGCCACAAATGATTACATGGGAAAATGAATTAGAAAACAGGAATGGGAGTGAAGGTCAAAGGTTAAAAATCAGGGATCCAGAAGGAGACACAAAGCAGAGAACCCCCGACAGTGTCCATCACTCCTTAAAGATGTCTGAGGAGTCAGTGGACACTACCCACAGGAACTCTACCCAGTGGTTTGATTTGATGAGGGACCAGAAATAGGCCCCCACAGTTGCAAAGTGCCTCTCCTGCCCATCAAGGTTTCTCCTCCTGGTTTAGTGGTGGCCATTTTGGGCAGTTCCAGGAGTAGGTTGACAGGGAGATTTCGCGACATTGTGGAGCCATGGATAAAAGATGTGCAAGGACAAACAGGTGAAGGGAATGGTGCAACCAGAACATCAGTAAGATATTCTGAAGGAGCCGGAAGAATGGCTGCAACCTGACACACTCTACATAGATGTGACTCAGGGTCTCTTTCTTGCCTCAGATAGGATAGGTGTCATGGGATTCCATGAACCGTGCCAAATACACGCCTGTGCTCATTGCTCCATGGAGGAACTGCCCACTAATATCCCCAGAGAGTCATGAAACCAGAATAGAATACAGACTGGCCCACTGGGGCTCCATGCCCACTGCATTAAGTGCAGAAGATGAATGCTGGAGATGAGAGAGGGATTCTAGCAGTGGGCAGGCAGGCAGATTAGGACTCTCCACCAAACAAAACTCCTGATATTCCCTGCTGAATGCCCTGCAAGCTCCTCGTTTTGCTCATGGCTCTAAAACAAGTTGATGACACACAGAAGCTGGCTAAAGTTGTAAGGACCAGAGTGTGAGGGGCCCTTGGGTGGGCTTGCAGAAGGGTAGGGGAGCACAAGCAACCCTTCCTCTCCTATGTTCTGTATTCCTGGCAATCCGGGGAGCAGAGGGATTGTTTGCTTTTGTTCCCCTCTGGGGAGCAGGATACCAAAAAGGGAGTGAAGAGGAAGCAGCATAGCCCAGTTCCCGGTCCTGACTGCAACAGCTTAAACACCAGGGCTTATGGGAGCAATCTGTGGACAGAGCAGACTGTACACCACCTGTGCACAAAGAGAAATATGGGGAGAGAGTATACCTGCCTGAGACACAGTCTCTGTTGCTTAAAGCCAGGATCTGTCCCTAAAGATTAAAACAGCAATATTATGAGGCATCTTGCGAAGAATTTTTCCCTTTCATTATGGTTCTGTTGAAAGCAATGACATAATCACAGCACTGAACAGAGATGGCAATTAGGGGTAGATGTCTGGAGTTGTGTGTGGGTGTTTAGATACAAAATTTCCAATAACAAGATAGTGATTTGTGCAGGTAACTTTTGCAAAAATGTGCCATTATTGTACTTCTTAATGGCTTCAATTTACCCTATCAGTGCTTCTGCTATGATCACAAATCCTCATCACCTCATTTATTAAGCTCACCTGGCCTCTAAACAGGGCATGTTTTGTGCAACATCAAGCCAAATTGATATGTTTAATTATATAGCTTTAAAAAATGTGTATCTGTATTGCAACAATTCTTAAAACATGAAACCTCAACAGTTTGCCTGGATTTTGTCGAGTGAGATGACTCATTATGCCTGGAAAGAAGATCCTGTAATTTTGTTATATTTTGCTGACATTAAGAAAATTTTATGCTTTGCATATGTGAGGGACAGCCAAAATAGCAAACCCATTATTAGTGTGTTGTGGTGGCGAAGAGGTAAGATGCATTACACACTGCTATAAAACACATTTGAGCATGTTTTCAAGACCTATTTTTTTTGTTTTTGTTTCAGAAAATCAATTTTGGGAGAAAATGGAGCTGTGACTGGTAGAAAGACAAGCCAGAAAACAGCGTTACATTTAATCTACTCCTTCCATGTCAGCATCTAGTGTTTGCTCCGTGGGCTGATCTTGAGCAGGCTGCTCTGCTGGGGCTCCTTCACATTTTTCAGTAGATTTCGGAGCAAGACTCAGCGGCCCAGAGGGATTCCCTGCCTCTGGCTGCGGGGTGGGATGGAAAGGAAGCCCTGGCTCTGTGAGACAAAGAGAACTGCATGCTTGAAGGTCAGCTGGCTCTGGATTACTGTTCTCACTGGAGACTGTGAGGGGATCCTGCACGTGATGGGTCACCATGAATGCTGCAGCTAGATTCTTCAGGATGTTCTCATCAATAATGGACAGCTCTGCACTATCCTGTTCAGTAACAGAACGGCTTGCATCAGCCTCTTTTCCCAAGATGTCATCATTTTGATCCTCCTCATCCTCCTCTTCCTCATTAGTGAATTTTGCTTCTTTAATTTTTTTGTACAGTTCATTCCTCTCTTCCTGCAGCGCTCTGCAAAGGTTCTCTAGCCTCTGGATTTTCAGCACAAAGCACTCGTACTCCTTAGCCCTCATTGCTTTCTGTGATCAAATCAAAATCAGGCAAAGATGTAGGAAAATGGAGTTCATATTCATGAGGTTCACACACGTATGTTGCAGTTATAAAGATATAATTTGTTACATGCAACCTTTCTTCACTGCAGGGTAGCTGGAGTTCCCAAAGTAATAAAATACAATTACAATCTTTCTAACTAAGTATGAATTCACCCCAGTGCACTGAAATGTGTCACTTAAGTGATGAATAAGGCATTCTGCAGGTCCTCTGCACTCGGCTGATTTCACCGAGAGATATGAGGCATAGGCATAGTCATGAATAATCTCTCGCGATAGAAGGACTACAAAACATTCAGGATGTCAGTACAGATAAGCACCCAAAAGCTGTATTGCTTATCTGGACTTCCTGTGTTGGAATTTTTGTGAGAACAGGATGCCTCATATTTGCAGTCCATCTTGTTTTTGGTTGGCTGGAAATTCTGTGAGAACAGCCTCTCTTGCAGCATTTTGTGGACATCTACATTTTCTGATTCTAGCTGGATGTAGAAGTCCACAAAAATGACAATACTGGAGGTTGCAGTGGGGACGCTATTCATTCTTTTTTCAAACCTCAAAAACGTAGTCCACGTTTCATCTAAGTTTGGGATGAAACTTTAGGTAGCTTCTTATTTTATCTGAATCAGTTTCCATTTCCCTACTAATTTTCTATGCAATCTCTCTGTGTAGGGAACATTTAAATCTATGGTGGACCCCAGTGACTTCTATACTGGAAATTAAGCTGAATTAACCAAAAGTCTGACTTTAAAGTGCATTATTTAAAGCACATTAAACCCCTGTGTGGACACTTTCTTTCAGAAGTCAAGTGGCCTTAATCTAAAATGACCTAAGGCCACTTCACTTCTGAATGAGAGCATCCACACGGGGATTTAATGCACTTTAAATTCACTCTTAATTAATTACACTTAACTTCCCGTGTGGACAAGCTGTTAGTGTATGCAGAGCCAGACCCAGTAATATCTTGGCTTCAACAGATATGATGTTTTTTCCAAGACCTGACCTTATCAACATATACAAAGAAAAAGGACCCAGTTTTCCCATTGATTTTAGTGGGCTTTGGATCAGCCCCCAATTAACTTGAAAATATGAAAAAAATTGTGAAGTAGGTTTCTCACCTCTTCAATCATGTCCAATAGAGCTTTATTACAGTTCTCAAATCTGGCTTTCCATGTAGCTGTATCCTTTTCCAGCTTCTTCATCTTCTTTGTCATCTACAGAAGCAGGAAGACAATCACAGCAGGAATCCCAAATGTTAATTGAAGTTAGAACAGCATTTTAGTTATCTTTTCTTAAACCTCTACTTATAGCTCTGTTACCAGTAACTACAGTGAAAATGAATACAGCATTGTCAAAGAATGATGGCTGAGGAATAACATATAGCAAGAGACTGGTTTAATTTCAACTCCCCAAGTGTTGAAATTTGACACAAACAAATACCTCCTGCCATTCACGCCCATGTGCTCCAAAATAGGAAAAATGTATTGCATGGTTAAAAAATTATTATACATGTTAAAAATAGTTAAGGCTGTGATGAAGGAAAGTTAATATTTCCCAAAGGAAATCTACATGAAGAAAAGAGACACCCTGGTGCCACAGACTACACAAAATGGTTACTCCAATAGTAATGGCCAGTTTCTAAACTGAGCACTCAATTCTCTCTCACTTTCTGCTGCAAAGATTACTGTCTGCAGCCAATAGCAGTCTTACTAGTGTTTTAATGTGAACAAATACAAACACTTGATAGGGAGACTTCTGATTTCCTTAGGGCCCAATCCTATGAGAAAGCTAGTAGGGGAGAGGCTGTTCTAGATTTGATTTTGACAAATCGGAAGGAAATGGTTAAGAATTTGAAAGTGGAAGGCAACTTGGGTGAAAGTGATCATGAAATGGTGGAGTTCATGATTCTAAAGAATGGTAGGTGGGAGAACAGCACAAAAAAGACAATGGATTTCAAGAAGGCAGACTTTAGTAAACTCAGGGAGTTGGTAGGTAAAATCCCATGGGAAGCAAGTCTAAGGGGAAAAACAATTGAAGACAGTTGGCAGTTTTTCAAAGAGATATTATTAAGGGAACAAGAGCAAACTATCCCACTGCGTAGGAAAGATAGGAAGTATGGTAAGAGACCACCATGGCTTAAACAGGAGATCTTCAATGATCTAAAACTCAAAAAAGAGTCCTACAAAAAGTGGAAACTCGGTCAATTTACAAAGGAT
This sequence comes from Mauremys mutica, assembly GCF_020497125.1. Lineage (NCBI taxonomy): Eukaryota > Metazoa > Chordata > Testudines > Geoemydidae > Mauremys > Mauremys mutica. The sequence goes on from NC_059074.1 coordinate 106,061,606, forward strand.
GAATATAAACAAATAACACAAGTATGTAGGGACAAAACTAGAAAAGCCAAGGCACAAAACGAGATCAAACTAGCTAGGGACATAAAAGGAAACAAGAAAACTTTCTACAAATACATTAGAAGCAAGTGGAAGACCAAGGACAGAGTAGGCCCATTACTCATTGAGGAGTCTGGGGAACAATAACACAATAACAGAAAATGTGGAAATGGCAGAGGTGCTTAATGACTTCTTTGTTTCGGTTTTCACCAAGAAGGTTGGTGGCAATTGGACGTCTAACATAGTGAATGCTAGTGAAAATGAGGTAGGATTAGAGTCTAAAATAGGGAAAGAACAAGTCAAAAATTACTTAAACAAGTTAGATGTCTTCAAATCACCAGGGCCTGATGAAATGCATCTTAGAATACTCAAGGAGCTGACTGAGGAGATATCTGAGCCATTAACAATTATCTTTGAAAAGGCATGGAAGATGGGAGACATTCCAGATAACTGGAAAAGGTCAAATCTAGTGTCCATCTATAAAAAGGGAAATAAGGACAACCTGGGGAATTACAGACCAGTCAGCTTAACTTCTGTACCCGGAAAGATAATGGAGCAAATAATTAAGCAATCAATTTGGAAACACCTAGAAGATAATAAGGTGATAAATAACAGTCAGCATGGATTTGTCAAGAACAAATCATGTCAAACCAACCTGATAGCTTTCTTGACAGGGTAACAAGCCTTGTGGATAGGGGGGAAGCAGGGCCGGCTCCAGAGCCCAGCGGGGCAAGCACCCGCCTGGGGCGGCCCTTTCCCGGGGGGGCGGCAGGCTGGGCCGGCGGACCTCCTGCAGTCATGCCTGTGGGAGGTCCACCGGAGCCCCGGGAGCAGCGGACCTGCTGCAGGCATGACTGCGGAGGGGACGCTCGGCCGGCGGCTCCAGTGGACCTCCCGCAGGCATGACTGCGGATGGTTCGCTGGTCCCGCAGCTCGGCTGGACCTCCCGCAGGCATGACTGCGGCAGCTCAACTGGAGCCGCCGGACCAGCGAACCGCCCGCAGCTGCGGGAGGTCCAGCCGAGCCGCATGACCAGCGGACCCTCCGCAGTCATGCCCGCGGGAGGTCCGCTGCTCCCGCGGCTCGGGGGTGCCTCCCGGGCATGACTGCTTGGGGCGGCCAAATTTGTAGAGCCGCCCCTGGGGGGAAGTGGTAGATGTGGTATATCTTGATTTCAGGAAGGCTTTTGATACTGTCTCGCATGACCTTCTCATAACAAACTAGGGAAATACAACCTAGATGATGGGTGCATAACTGGTTGGAAAATCGTTCCCAGAGAGTAGTTATCTGTGGTTCACAGTCATGCTGGAAGGGCATAACGAGTGGGGTCCCACAGGGATTGGTTCTGGGTCCGGTTCTGTTCCGTATCTTCATCAATGATTTAGATAATGGCATAGAGAGTGCTCTTATAAAGTTTGTGGATGATAGCAAGCTGGGAGGGGTTGCAAGTGCTTTGGAGGATAGGATTAAAATTCAAAATGATCTGGACAAACTGGAGAAATGGTCTGATGTAAATAGGATAAAATTCAATAAGGACAAATGCAAAGTACTCCACTTAGGAAGGAACAATCAGTTGCACACATACAAAATGGCAAATGACTGCCTAGGAAGGAGTACTGCGAAAAGGGATCTGGGGGTCATAGTGGATCACAAGCTAAATATGAGTCAACAGTGTAACACTGTTGAAAAAAAAGCAAACATCATTCTGGGATGTATTAGCAGGAGTGTTGTAAGCAAGACATGAGAAGTAATTCTTCTACTCTACTCCATGCTGATTAGGCCTCAACTGGAGTATTGTGTCCAGTTCTGGGTGCCACATTTCAGGAAAGATGTGGACAAATTGGAGAAAGTCCAGAGAAGAGCAACAAAAATGATTATAGGTCTAGAAAACATGACCTATGAGGGAAGATTGAAAAAATTGGGTTTGTTTAGTCTGGAGAAGAGAAGACTGAGAGGGGACATGAGAACAGTTTTCAAGTACATAAAAGGGAGAAAAATTGTTCTTTTTAACCTCTGAGGATAGGACAAGAAGCAATGGGCTTAAATTGAAGCAAGGGAGGTTTAGGTTGGACATTAGGAAAAGCTTCCTAACTGTCAGAGTGGTTAAGCACTGGAATAAAGTGCCTCAGGAGGTTGTGGAATCTCCATCATTGGGGATTTTTAACAGCAGGTTGGACAAACACCTGTCAGGGATTGTCTAGATAATACTTAGTCCTGCCTTGAGTGCAGAGGACTGGACTAGATGACCTCTCAAGGTCCCTTCCAGTTCTATGATTCTATGAGATACTGAGTGCTGCTAGCTCTCCCTGAAGTCACTTGTCACCTCTTGGGATGACTGAAATGCTCACAGAAGCAAAGCCCCTCTTGGTTGCATTACTAAATTCACAGTGAATTTTCTGGCATTTGGCAGGGATTCTTTCTCCCTCCTTATCAGTCTAAGATTTCCCCACTTGAGGTCCTGCTCAGGACTAGACTGCACCTTCCCCTGAACAGGATAGGAAAAGGAATGAGGAGTCTTTCCCTTTGTGCACTCCTGCACTAGTCCAGACATGAACTCCTGAGCACGCTCCTGGAGTGCAAACCATCACAAAAGGGGCACAGGGAAGAGGTGGGGCCATGCCCTTGCCCTTTGCCCAGACTGCAGAGTTGGCTGGCTATGCTAAGGGGAGCAGGTGCAGTATGTGTATCCCGAGGCACAACTCCTAGTGGAGCACCTTCTGGGATGATCACCTCTGCACTGTTCTCAGTACAGGCTAATAGCTAAATACCACAATCTTCCCTTCAGTCTTTACTCAGACCTCACTCCCACTTAAGATAACTAGAGATCTTCTCAATCAGGACCTCAGAATTTTGAGCCCCTTGAACATGAAAATTAAGGGCTAGATTCTCTCTTGTGTTGCACTTTGTGCAGTCATTTAAACCACCAGTGCAAACTGGGGGGACAACTCTGACTAGGTAGTGTTTTAATCTCTCTTGGCAGTGGGGTGAATGGCTGCATAAAGTGCAGGGCAACAGTGAATTGTGCCTTAAATATTTATGCCAACACTAAACATTTTATGCCAATTCATAAATGGTATAGAATGGCCATCATATGAGCCACCGGGTTAGATTGTAAGTAGTTCATTGATTAGACTTCTTTATTCTTTCACACAATTGTTATTTCTTTGCTGGAGAAGAGAGCGAAAGCTGTAACTTCCAGTGCTAAGACACAATGGGCCAGATTCCAAACTGGTGTAAACTGGCGTAGGGCTAGTACATCAGCTGAGGAGCTGGTCCCATAAGTTTCTGTGAAGAGGAGGTTGTGGGTCTCTTTTTCTATTAGACATTATATGACATAAATCAGAAACGTACACAAAGTATCAAAGCAATATTGCAATACGTTTGGTCTTCCTGAGCCCATCTCACATCCCATTCAGACTTGGACTAGTTTGTTTCACCCAAGCATACAGAAATGTCCCAATCCAAAGATAAATGATCACAAAGGAGAATCATGTATCAAAATGGAAAGTGTCAGATTTTTAGAAATGATACGCGCTACTCACTTTCTCCATCTCCTGTTTGAAACTGGCGAACACCTCATTGCTTTTTGTCAGTGTTTTCTGAAATTCTTCAAACCTTTCAGAATAGAGAGTGAGCTACATACACAGGAACAAACAGATCAGTTTCAGAAGCTCCATGTGGGCAAATTGAATGAATATACACCTTATTTTAATGTTAATTAAATGAAAAGGAACAACAATGATTCAATAATAATCCTTTTGTGCTTGCAGAGCAGCTTTCAAAGCATCACATTAGTGAACTTAGCCTCACTACACCCTGATGAGGTTGGGAACTATATTATCCCTATATTAGAGAGGAATAAAATGAGGAAGAGCAGAAAGATTGAGAGTAGTAAAACCTAGTAAAGAACCCAAGGGCTCAGAGTCCTAACTGTGATGCCTTCCAAAATGCCGTGTGTGGCCTGGGCAGTTTAAGAAGCTTTTGTAACAAAGACACAGTAGACCCTTTTCAGCTGGGAACCTCAGTTGGCAGCGGCTTGTCCCAAAGTGACATATTTCCTGCCCATTTCCATCTTTTCCTTCCCTTCCTTTATCTGACTTCCCTATTTTTATCCATGTGTTTGTGCCTCCTCCTTCACTCTCCTCCATTTATCTCACTTTCTATCCTCTCTCCCAATTCTTCTTGCTTCTTTTTCTCTCTCTTCACTTTTCCTATTTTAAATCTTTGCCCTTTCTCTCCTTTCCTTTTTACCCTTCCTTTCCCCTTTATTCCGAGTCTTGTTTCTTGTCCTTCTCACTGTGTGCTCTTTTTATTTATTTCCTCTCTACACCTTTATGTTCTCTGGTTGCTTTCCCCCTTTCTGCACCCCCTAGCTGGGCTCCTCTCTCTACTCAACTCGCTGACCCCCACCTGCTGTGCCACTTCACAGGGAAGTAGCAGAGTGAATTGAGAAGGAATCTCGTCAGCTTTACTTTGTAGCCTGTACATGGAGTGGAGCTGCAGGCAGGGCCAGCAAAAGCAGAGTAGCAAGGTCTCTTGTCAATTTCACTTTGCTGTTCACACATGAGGCCGTGCAACAAAGCAGGAGAAAAGGGCTAGTACAATGTGCCAGCAGTTAGGGTCCATATTTCATTATTAATCTGCTTTTACTACCCTTGAAAAAGTACACCTGAAATTAGTAATGCCACCTTTTTTAGAGCTGGCCTCTGACGTTGCGGGTATGTCTACACTGCAGTGTAAGCCCGGGGTTTGAACTCAGACTTAACTCTAGCGCCACTTCTGCCAAATACAAATCACACTAATCCAGGACTTGGAGTCAGGGTCCCAGAACCCTACGGGGGTGAACGGTCTGAGCCTGAGTCAAGCTGGGACCCAGAGTTCTAGCCCTATTGCTTTGCAGTATAGACATAGCCCTACTAGACTCATGCTCTGGGAGTCTACCAAAAGTATCCCACAATCCCATGGACTGATTTTCTTTGTCCTCTAGACAGTCCATTGGTGGACAGTCAAGTGTTCCCACACTGCACCAAGAACAGAGGGCTAGAGCAGCCACATTTTGGGATGGTGCTAGTAAGTCTGGGTTTTGGGTGGTTGGACTCAGGCCCACATAATGCAGTGTAGATTCTAGACTCCCAGGTTGGGACCCAGGATTCAACAATTCCTAAAATAGGGTTAAAGTTGTATGTAGATGCCCAGACCTAGGCATCTTTGTTAACCTAGGGTCTGTTAACTCAAGTTCTACTAATCCTGGGCTTACACTGCAGTGTAGACATACCTGTATGATTCAATTTTTGGGTGACCATCTTGGCTCAAACTTGTGAATCCAAAAATGGAGGCACTCCAAATCAGTAAACATTCTTGAAAATTTTGGCCTGTCTAAAGTTAATTTTCCTGTAAGAATTACTTAGGTTCTGTTCTCTTCCCCCTTTCCATAATGGGAAAGCAGTTTCCTACTAAAACTTCAAAGAAATACACGGTGTAAAAGATAAATTATATTTATCTACACTTCTGGACAAAAGAAAAGCAGATGATATTGAAATATTACATTCTGATTCCACAGGAATGTTCAGCCAACACAGTTCAGCTGTCCAGCTTGACAGCTCTTGTTAGCAAAAGAGAGTTTGGCATAACACACAATTTCCAAGGCAGGGTGGTCCAATGTGCAACCTAAAGTTCAGAAGCAGCCTGCAGAATTTAAACGTGGCCAGAGGCTGACCTCTCCTGTACCTACAGGGAGATGACTAAGTCAACTAACTAAAAGCTTTCGGTTTGGTTGGTGCCAACAACAAACAATTACTACTTAGCTATCAAGGAAGAGACAAAACATAACCAAACACTATTTATAGTTGTGTGCATTTAGTTTTGATTTTAAACCTATATAAAATTTATATTCAGATTACTTGTGGCTCTGGCAAGTGGTCATGGAGACCCTTAGTATTTGCAAATGTTTGACTTTTTTTAATGGCGTAAGCTCCCACAATTCAAATGGGAACTGTGAGTCTTCTGAGTGTCATGCCCTTGGGATCTGATGGATGGTTGAAGGATGGATGTCTACACTGCACAGTTAATCAAGGCTCTTACATAGGTTTTAGCCTTAACCCTCCTACTGTCCACACCCAAAAACCTCTGACATGGGCTTGGAGGTGCTTTAAGCACAGGCTAGCTTACCTAGCTGGGATGCTCAGACTGGAACCCACCCACTTTACAGTGAGGATCAGGCAAAATCATACAAGTGCCAATAGTCTTCCAATGTCCTTCTCACAATTCCTCCCAAACGACAGACAAGTTCTCCTGCAATTGGCATAGTTGGCTGGGAAAGAATCCTAAAACATCTTGGCACAAAGAACCACAGGCTATGCCCCCAGATACACCCGGCTGAGTGCAGAAAACAGGGAGCACACAGTAACATGGGGAGGGCTGTGCAGTGCGGATGATTGCACCCCAGCTAAAGTAACGTGACTGGTCAAATTTAGGTGCCAGTCACTTGGGTTAATGATGCAGTGAAGACAGAGCTGTTAATCAGATGCTTAACAATACTAATACAGCTGTAACAATATGTACAGGGCACTAGACTGGGAGTCAGGAGACTTTGGTTCTAATCTTAGCTCTGCTGCTGTCTTGAGCAAGTCACTGTGCCTCTGTTTCCCTGCCACCCTTTGTCTTGTTTATTTAGATTATAAGCCCTTTAGGGTAGGGACTGTCTCTCACTAAGGGTAGATTGACACTTGAGCTGGGGGATGTAATTTCTAGCTTGGCTAGATGTATGCAGCTAGCTTTGATCGAGCTAGCGTGCCAAAAATGTACATGTAGCTACAGAGATGTGGGTGGTGAGACAGGCTAGCTGCCTGAAGTACAGTCCCACAAGGGACCCTAGGTACTCATTTGGGTGGCTAGCCCCTCACACTGCTTGCGCTGCCTGAGCTACCCTTGGGTTTTTCGAGTTTGCTAGCTGGATCAGAACTAGCACATGTATATCTACCTCAGCTGGAACTCCTCCTCCCCACCCAGTTAGACTGTAGTCGTACTACCCTATGGGATTGTACAGTGACTAGTACGGACGTTGGCTCGGGCCTCTACGCAGTACCGTAACATAAATAATAATCATTCATATTGTACCTGAGTACACACAAGTAATAAACAAGTAAATGTGTTTTATAGTGCTAGGGTACATGCAGTAGGAATCGTCTCTCCCCAGGAACATGTGCCATGTTCTCAGATTAGGGAGACAAAGACCACTATAGTGCATCATGTGGTCCTATGGTTTCATTCAAATTCTTTCTGAGAGTGCACACCTGTAGTAAAAGAGGTATGAATTTGTAGGAGTAGTGCTATAGGAAACAGGTATTTTAACACCATATTGCTAATGAGGCTATTGAATGAGAAAAGAGCAGTGTGTTAAATTAACATGTCCCCAATGTGATAGTGGCCCCTTTGTAATCTTTGCTTGATGAATTACAGGAAGGACTCATCAGTTCATTGAATTTGCTATATTCACTTTGATTTTTTATAGTCAATTTGTTCTCTGACACAGAAAATAATATACATTAAAGGCCTCGGCTAACTTTTATCCTTCACTTTGTTTCAAAATACAAAGCTAAAAGAGCCAACACAAGCGACACACCTGGAGAGGCTGTGTGTCATGCTGGTGAGTAGCACCACAGCCCCACCGTGGGCATGTTCTGTGAGCCAAATGCCTTTAATCCTTTGGAGTGCAGAGTTCTCCGGCATAAGGAACACTGTACTGCTTAAGGGCCTGAGTCAGCAAAGTGCTAGCACCCTCAACTTCCGTTCAATTCAGTGAGAGTTGAGGGTGCACACACAATACCTCACAGGATCCTCCCTAGAAAATGGAGTGGTGTGTCTCATGTTATTATTGCACCATTCCCAATGGATGCAGTTGTCAAAGTGATGGAACTCCCATACCTGTGTCCCAATCCAGCAGAACACTTAAGCACATGCTTAATTTAAGCATGTGAGTAGTCCCATTAAAATCAGGGTCTCAACCCCCAACTAAGGCATTCCGAGAGAGGCTTGAGTGGATTCCTTTATTACCACTTGAAATGCATGTTTAATATATTCTCTCATGTTCAATTTCATTAAACTGGCTAGTGAGGTCTGGCTGATAGACAAAACTCTTTCTAGCTGAACACAAAGGCTTAATTAAAAACACTCAAAACAAATTGGAGACTGATTCCTCAGGAGACCTGTGCAGTCTGATTGGAGAACCTATCAAATTGATGCCCATAAACGAATAGGTTTATTTAATATTTTTCAGTTTCTTCTCTGCTTATTTTAACCTTTGAGAAACTGCATAAAGGACCATATGCTTCTCACCTTGTTGACTGATGGCTAGACTGTCACAGCTCTTACTTGGCTGCACAGGGATGTTAGGTCACCATACTCGGATTGTGAGTCTGACTACAGGGCTAGACCCGGATCTACACACCCAGTACTATACAGTGTGAGCAACTGGGCAGAGAGAAGGTGTAGAGTGGGAGGAGACCTGGCTTTGCTTCCCCTTACTTGCAGGCCAGAATAGTTGGCAGGGTACAGAGCAGGGGATATGTACTCTATGAAAAGGGATAAATACCTTACTTCTCACCCAGAGGGAGTGAATTTTGATGCTCTGAGTCACAACGCCATCCCTGGGCTGCGCCTGGGAAGATGTTGCCCTTTACTGTGGGCAGAGTATAACATTACGTTCTAGCCCATAAGTAGTCCCCAAGTCTCTGAGGCTCTGTCTACAATAGTTTTTCATAAAACTTCCCCCCATAGCTATAGCCTGTGCAATTTGCCTGGTGATTGTAACAATGGAAGCACCAGTGCAGACGAAGTACTGAGCCATTGTCAAGTATCATTGTCATGGTTTTCACCACTGTGTTTGGCAGACCTGCTCTGAGCTCTCCAGGGGTCTCCAGCAAGCGCTCTGAGGACCATTAGTATTTAATAGTGAATTCTCTCTGGGCTATAGAGTACTATAGGCTGGTTTAAAAATTCTACTAAATGGAGGTAATTCTCATTTAAATCCTAAAAGAAGATCATTCTCTATGAATATTTCCATTAGGTATTTCCATAAGGCTAGGCAAATCTACTGCTGTTTTCTCTTTTTGGTATACACATCTTATGTGCCCACATTTCGGGTCTGATATTGTGTCACTCTGTGTGATGGAGTGACTGTTGTATGTTTTTGTATTAGTTGTATGTTACTTGGCTGCCATTGCATTTCACTCCAGCCTCATCTGTGTGATAATTTGTGTAATAAATTTCATTTTAATGTAGTTTTCAAACACTGTTTTATGCCCTGTTGAGCAGAAAGCACAAAAGGCCCATTTGTACAAGCACTCTGTGCTTGGAACTCCCATGGAAGTTAATGAGAATTCTGCATTCAGGCCTGATTCCAGCAAAGCACTTAAGGACGTGCTTAACAACTGACTTCACTGCGACTCATATTCTTAAAGTTAAGTATGTGCTTCAGTGCTTTGCTGGACTGCAGCCTCGGAGGGCGTGTAGGTCTCGGCTGAGAAAGAGTTATGGTGAGTATAGTGGTATGGGCATCCAAAAGTATTACAGCATAGAGCTTTGTGGCTCAGTATTGTATGCACATGCAAACCCTTCAGTGTGGTGCACTGTTCTACTACATGTGTGAATATAGCCTGATTCCATTAGTACAGTGTAGGCTTAGGGGTAATACATACAAAGCTTTTGGAATACTTTACCTGGAATGTGGTGCGCGGACTAAAAATGGGCAAACAAAGGCACACCATGCAATCAACTTCACCTGGGCCTGTAGTACGGTCTCCTGTTCCTTCAACATTTTTGCCTGGAGCTTCCATTCTGCAGCTTGAGTCAGTAGCTGTGTTTAGAGCAACAGAGAGAAAATTTGTCACTCAGGGATGTGAATAATCATAGAATATCAGGGTTGGAAGGGACCTCAGGAGGCCATCCAGTCCAACTCTCTGTTTGGAGCAGGACCAATCTCTAGACAGATTTTTGCCCCAGATCCCTAACTGGCCCCCTGGGTTTAGCAGGCCAATGCTCAAACCACTGAGTTATCCCTCCCCCTATAGGCCATTGAAGCCATTTGCTAACACATCCTCAGGTTGTGCTAACCGCTAAAGAAGCACACATAGTACTAAATGTTACATTTTTACTGGAGGATCACACTCTTCATTGCTTCTATAGGCTAAGCTGTACAGCCCACGAGAGAGAGCAGTGTCTGAAGGGGCTGCCTGTGCCGTGTCAGCATCAGCACGGGCTGCCAGAGCGATTCCGCCACCTGCAGCAACAAGTGGGCACTGGTTTTCCTCTCACAGTGGAAATCGGGCTTTTCCACTTTCACCAGGATAATTAGGGCTCTGCTCATTGATACCTAGAACACTTCTGGGAGTTTTAGAATTGATCGGACGCAGTGTTCAAAAGTTATTGTGTTACAGACAAACTCCAGTGAGCTGAGTGTGGGGCCTGCAGGCTCGGTCAATTAGACAATTAATTTTTATTAGGTGACTAACTTGTTTTCTCAATTGGTACTTATATTAAATAAATCCTGGCCCTGCTGTCTGACCTCAATAGCTGGGCTGAGTGCTCAAGATTTTGGGGGGGAGTTAGAGGAGGAGGATGCATGCAGTACAGTGCCACGTTTGCTCAAAGCACTGGCACTTCGAATTTCAGGGTTTGTTTAATATTCAGAGCACTTTTTAAAAATGTCACTGCACAAATGTCCCTCATAAGAACATAAGAACGGCCGTACTGGGTCAGACCAAAGGTCCATCTAGTCCAGTATCCTGTCTACTGACAGTGGCCAATTCCAGGTGCCCCAGAAGGAGTGAACCTAACAGGTAATGATCAAGTGATCTCTCTCCTGCCATCCATCTCCACCCTCTGACAAACAGAGTCTAGGGACACCATTCCTTACCCATCCTGGCTAATAGCCATTAAAGGACTTAACCTCCATGAATTTATCCAGTTCTCTTTTAAACGCTGTTATAGTCCTAGCCTTCACAACCTCCTCAGGTAAGGAGTTCCACAAGTTGACTGTGCGCTGCGTGAAGAAGAACTTCCTTTTATTTGTTTTAAACCTGCTGTCCATTAATTTCATTTGGTGACCCCTAGTTCTTGTATTATGGGAATAAGTAAATAACTTTTCCTTATCTACTTTCTCCACATCATTCATGATTTTATATACCTCTATCATATCCCCCCTTAGTCTCCTCTTTTCCAAGCTGAAAAGTCATAGCCTCTTTAATCTCTCCTCATATGGGACCCATTCCAATTCCCCTAATCATTTTAGTTGCCCTTTTCTGAACCTTTTCTAGTGCCAGTATATCTTTTTTGAGATGAGGAGATACTTAATACTTGAGAATACTGTAGGCAGTATTCAAGATGTGGGTGTACCATTGATTTATATAAGGGCAATAATATATTCTCTGTCTTATTCTCTATCCCCTTTTTAATGATGGCTAACATCCTCTGCACACTGCATGGACATCTTCAGAGAACTATCCACGATGACCCCAAGATCTTTTTCCTGATTTGTTGTAGCTAAATTAGCCCCCATCATATTGTATGTATAGTTGGGGTTATTTTTTCCAATGTGCATTACTTTACATTTATCCACATTAAATTTCATTTGCCATTTTGTTGCCCAATCACTTAGTTTTGTGAGATCTTTTTGAAGTTCTTCACAGTCTGCTTTGGTCTTAACTATCTTGAGCAGTTTAGTATCATCTGCAAACTTTGCCACCTCACTTTTTACCCTTTCTCCAGTTCATTTACGAATAAGTTGAATAGGATTGGTCCTAGGACAGACCCTTGGGGAACACTACTAGTTACCCCTCCTTGTACATTTTTGTAGATCCCGCAGCTCTTGCTGAGTGAGGTAAAGAGGTTTTGTGCTGGGGCAAGTAAACCATGTATGGTGTTGAAGTTAAAACAAAAATAATAATTCAAAGACTAATTGGCTAACTATAAGAATAAACACACTTTATTAAAAAATAACTTGAAAAAGCTAAAAACCTAAGGCAAAACTGATGGGTAGAGCTCTGCAAACTGGTACATAGAGAGTTGTAAGATAGTCCTGTCCCTGAAAGACGTTTCCAGAAAGTGCTGTCTGTGATTGAAGTTTGCCCTTCTATACTACTGAGCTCATCCTAAGAGGGCTGCATTATAAATGCCTTAATTATATATATTTAAATAGCATGGTGCCTTGAACTCAGTAGTGTGCAATATGATTCAGGTGGAGGACAAGTATAGTCCTGCAGTCTGGATACAGGACTGTGAATGATGAATTCCAGTGTACCAAACCTACTCTGACACTGACTCATCACATGGCTCTCGGCCAGTCACTCATAGGCGCCGGCTTCTTCTGGGCCGGGGTGTGTGTGCTCAAACCCCCACTCCACCCCAGACCACACCCCCACCAACCCCTTCCCCCAACCCCCCACCCCCATCTTGCCTCTTCCCGCCCCCACTCCAACCCAGGCCCTGCACCCACCATCCCTTCCCCCAAGCCCCCAGGCCCACCTGCCCAGTTCCTCCCCCTCCCCACAGTGTGCCCCATCCCCACTCCTCCCCCTCCCTCCCAGAGCCTCCAGCATGCCGTGAAACAGCTAATTGTGGTGGACGGTAGGCACTGGGAGGGAGAGGGAGGCGCTGATCGGCGGGGCAGCAGGTGGGCAGGAGGTGCTGGGGGGAGGGGGAAGCTGGCTGCCCGTACTAATTTTTTTCCGTGGGTGCTCCAGGGCTGGAGCACCCATGGAGTCAGCGCCTATATAGTCGCTTAACATCTTTGACTGAGTTTGGGCTGTATTATTACCAAGTGGTAATAATACGTACTTGCCTACCTCAAAGGCAGGCTGCAAGCATTAATTCAGTTAATGTTCATAAAATTATTTAAGCATAAATATGTATTATTATATGCCCATTCCTTTATAATTTTATAGCTAATTGAACCATTTCTTGAGCTTACTCCTTTGTAGGTGCTAGTTGTACAGGAGAATTGCAAAGAAAATTCTCCTCTTCTGAAAACCGTGTACAAAGAATGTTGATTTTTCACTACTTCATGAAAAAATGGAAATAACCGAAATAGGTCCATATAGTCTGGCTAAAATACTTTTGGAGAAGGGTTTTCTAGACAGAGTCAGCAGAGGTGACAACTCCGGGGCTCACATTCTGAGCGGGACAGCACTTCTAGGGGTTCCACTTTCAGCACCTGTTGATTTGATTACTGGATGATACACTCAAAACTCCTTCATTGGCCTCTCTGCTCGCCACTGCCTGCAACCTCTACAGGAGACACCCTCTACCCTTTCAGATGAACAGCTGGGCCCAACTGGAATTCAGGCACATTCAGTGGGATCATCAGAGCCTTATGGGGAAACATCATTGGCAGGGATTGATGGGGATTGGTGCTTTCGGACTGGTAGCATGATCTGGCTCCATGACTGATGAATTAGCCATGCACTAAGAAAAGGTGGCAATCTGGCAGCCCTGGAGACTGCATTCCTGTATCTATAGTACAGTCACACCAAAGGCAACAGCCGTGACAGTTTCCCTCACACTGCCCTGTCACTCTATCACACTCAGACCTGCAGAGCCAATTATAGTGGTGAAACGGTATTCAGGGATGATTTGGGCCCATCTTTTATCTAACGATAGACAGACAAATGAGCAGACAGATTAGATAGATAAGTACGTATTCCTTTTCTCGTTCATGTCGCTCCTCCGCTTCTTTCATCATTTCCTGTGACTGCTCCAACTTGGCATCCACCAGTTTCTGTTGAAGTTCTCTGTGCTTAAATATTTTATCAAGTTGCTGCAAGAAAACAAACTCTGCTGTGCTGAAATTGCAGATGTAGTGACATACACAAACCTGCATGCTCACACACGTATGGCTGCCTACTAGAACAAGCATAAAGGCCAAAATACTGCAAATGGATAGAGCCCTGCAAATCCATGGATATCTACTTTACATCTGCGGATGTGGATGCAGATGCGGTTGTATTGCTTACCATCTTTGTAGATCACCTATTGGATGCAGATCCAATTTTTGTATCTGAGAAGGGCTCTACAAATGGAAACCCCAAATATTCCCAGCCTAATACAGTTATTAGAAAATGATAGTTCTTGTCATAGAACAAATTGTACCAGAATTTACTCTAGAAGTGAAACCAAGTTTGTATTAGTTTAAATTTATAATAACAAAAAAGTCCTCGGGATCTTTTCCAATACTGTGCATTAGAATGTACAATCCACATATAAACTCATTAGGATAATCAAAAATATTACACATATCTCAAATGATTGCTCATTAGATGATGAACATGCATAACACAGTTTATTGGTGCTGTTAATTGGTCAAGATTTTGACAGATGGAGCATATTAGATTTAAACATCAAAGCCAATTGATCCTATAAAGTGAAAACAGAGATTTTAGGCCCCAACCCTGCAAATAGCTCAGTGTGGGTGCAGGGATTCATCTGGACAGAGCTCTAAACAGGATCGGGCCCTTTGGGCTTCAGTCTGCAAGGTGCTGAGCATTCTGGCCTGACACAACGAAGTACTTGAGGACATGCTCAAGTTTAAGCACATGAGCTATCTTGCTGAGGCAATGGGACTACACACACACATGTAAAGTTCAGCACGTGCTTCAGTACTTTACTGGATCAGGCCAGAGTGCTCAGCACGTTGTGGGGTTGAGCCCTTATTGACCATTGTTTCCTCCTGGTAATGACTTGTGTTCTAGCTCAACCACATAACATGGGTTTGATGCAGAAACTATTGGGTGAAACATACAGGAGGTCAGACTAGATAATCTCATGGTGCTTCTGGCCTTTGAATCTATGACTCTATAGCAGCGTCTTCCAAAAGAAATATCAGCAAAGGCCCACCTGACTCTTGCTGTGTTGAGTAAATCATTAGAGCTGGTTGGGAATTTTCCAATGTAACTTTTCTGTGTATCGGAAAATGCCGATTTATGAAACCAAAACTGTCCACAGGAAAGGGTTGCTTTCAACTAATTTCTTGAGTTGAAAAAAAATTGAGAAAAAAGTTTTGAAGTGGTTAAAAACATCCTGTTTTGACATTTTCTAATAGAAAACTTTTGTTTTATGGTTTGAAATGACTTTACATTCCAAAATTTTAGTTAATTTAGTCTAAAAAAGCTTAAAATAAAAAGTCTAAATCAGAACAAAACATTTTGAAATTATGAATTGACATGATCCAAAAAATGTTTCAGATTGTTAGTTCATTAACATTATTAAATTTTTTGATTTTTTGTTCCGATTTGGGTTGGGGAAAAATTCTGAATTCTGAATCTCTTATGAGATGGGTCTATAAATGCCACATTTAGATAAACTTTCTTTTTATTTTGATAAAAACCATTCAAATGCATGTATAGTTCATTCAGGGGATGGTCTCATGCGTGATACAATAAGATTTTAAAATAATTAGATGGATGTGCTCAGTCCAAAGTGGGTCAGCATTTGAGACTGGAAGTACACAGTACTTATGTCACTTTTCCTTCTGTTTTTAGTGCATATATTTGGACTGAGAACCACAATGAACATACTAATTAACAATAAAGAGTCCCAAAAAGTCATGAGTTGAGATATTTACTAAAGATGGGGAAAAAATCAGCATAGTTTGAAAATGTAGGAGCTTTGTTGAAATTTTCTCAATAACTCTAATATTTACTGAAGGGATAATATGCTATCTATATATATTTTTTACTGCAGATTTTATAGTGAAAGTTATGTCTGCACACTCAGGGGCGGCTCTACGTTTTTGGCCGCCCCAAGCAGTCATGCGCGGGAGGCGCCCCGGAGCCGCGGGAGCAGCGGACCTCCCGCGGGCATGACTGCAGAGGGACCGCTGGTCCCGCGTGGCTCGGCTGGACCTCCCGCGGCTGCGGACGGTTCACGGGTCCGGCGGCTCCGCTTGAGCTGCCCGCAGTCATGCCTGCGGGAGGTCCAGCCAAGCCGCGGGACGAGCGCCTCCTCCGCAGTCATGCCTGCGGCAGGTCCAGTCGTCCCGGGGCTCCGGTGGACCTCCTGCAGGCATGACTGCGGCAGGTCCGCCGGCCCAGCCTGCCGCCCCCCCCCGGCCGCAGGGGACGCCCCCTAGATTTTGCCGCCCTAGGCACCAGCTTGTTTTGCTGGTGCCTAGAGCCACCCCTGTGCACACTACAGTCTGTTCAGATGTCGAGCAACCCTGGTTTACACGTTTTATTAATCTGCAGCTGCCAGAGTAGGGTTGAAGCACTAACTTGCTTCTGATACAGTCTGGATTAAACTGCAATGTGCTATTAAACCTTGACAACGTTATCCATGTTGAACATCACAGAAAAGCCTCATGAAGAACAAAAATGACAGCAAATTGAGAGGATGGGGTGGTGTCAATAAATCTAATCCTCATGCACTTCAAAACCTGCCTCTCCCTACCTCAAGGAGGCTGCATGCCTTAGTAGTCTCACCTCCTCTCTGAGTTCATACTGATCAATGATGCTTTTCAGTTTCTCGGCCAGCTCTGTGTTCTCCTGGCATAGTTTCATGTTCCTTTCACTTTGCTGCTCAATTTGAGTCTGGATATCACTCAGTGTGCCCTGGAAATGATTAGTGATCTCTTTTCTCTTCTCATCTTCCTCCCGTGCCCGTTGAAGAGTTTCCTCCTGTTAAAAAGGTGGAGAATGTGATAATTTAAATGGGTAACACAACAGCCAGCTTTAAAAAAAAGAAAAGAATTGGACTCATCTGAAAGTTATAAGGTTGGAATTCTCTTTAGAGCTATGTCTTTCTTCCATAAACTCAAGAATGAGTGTGACTATAAATACATAGTTTGGATTAGACAGTAGCCTTGAAAGAAAGGAGGAAAACAAGGACTTGCGTTTATACAGATTGAGTTAAAGAACTCTCAAACCAGAGCAGCTTGGGTATGAGAATGTTTATACTGATTCCCAATATTTCAGCATTACCTTTGCTATGAAAGAAGATATCTAGTCAAAAATGTTGCAGCCAAACTGTTTTCTGATGGAAAATTGGGTTTTTGACAAAATAACCATGTTTGCTGGAAGGTGTTTTCTTTCTGTGGAAAGTTTCTGCTTTTAGCTGAAACCCCCAAAACCGAAAAGTTTTGGCCACAAACAAAAATGTTTGGTCTTCATTCAGCACCAATACCTGGATTTAAGGTGTTTCTCTCTCACAACCCAGCCTCTTCTGCTTCATCAACTAGTAAATCAAACAGCTATACCAGGCTGTGTGTTGTACAGATACAGAAGTTTATTTGCCAACACAGAGCCAAATAATGGGAGTGTTGCCTGAGTAAGGATTGCCAGATTTGTTCCCCACTTATCAGTGAAACTCTAGTTAGGATCTTTTTATGTGTAAGTGAATGTATCAGATGTCTGGATTCAGTGTTCTAGCATTGGGACTACAATTTTTTTTTATTTCCTAGTTATTTGCTTCTAAGGGTATGTAATCCTGTTGTAACATTGTTGGTAGCCACCCCTAACATGTTGCAACCCCATTAAGAAACCAATCTACAAATTGCATAGTGGCGTACTTTACAATCCCATAGCATAGTTCAGCTAGCATAGTTATTTATATGAAATCTCTGATTACACAGGACAAGGATAATTTACTATAACCATGTGTGAATACAGCTGTAGCTGACTCTAGCACACTATAATTTATATTATAGATGTGTCTTCAAAGGTGTAGATTTAGCTCCTGTTCTTGAAAAAAATGAGTGCACAGTGGGTGCGTAAAATACTACACTTTCTACAAGGCACACATCGCAAAGATCTGCTGAAGAACAGCTACTGCTCCTATTGGAGGTCACTTTTCCTTGTGGTGGACTGGACATGGATGGAGATCATAGAGTTATGCAGTTTCTGGAGGAGGGAAATTTGGGATAGCATTATTGTTTGTATTACAGTAATAGCAGTAGTGCCCAGAGGCCACAACTGAGATGGGGCCCCATTGAACTAGGCACTAGACGTACACACACAAACACACGAAGTCCCTACCAGGAAGAGCTTCCGATCAAAACAGAGAAGACAAAGAGTGGGAGGAAAGCAATATGATAATCTCTATTTCACAGGTGGAGAACTGAGCCACAGAGAGAGAAAGTGACCTGTCCAGCTCACTCAGGAAGCCAGTGGTAACACTGGGAATTGAATACATGTCTTTTAGACTCCTAGCACAGGGCCCGGTCCTTAAGTATAGCCTTCATAGGCATGTCATTTCTTTCAGTAGAGCAAAAGTGCACTAGTAAAATATCATTATTGTTATTCAGTAAAGTAATAAATATATCTAAATGAATATAAAGCAAAACATTTCCATGTCTTGGAGATGAGTTACAATGAACCATTTTGTAGCAAGGTGACATAAGCCAGCCAGAAAGTAGCAATTGTGCAAATATTAAAACATATGCAGTGATAACACTTTGGGTCTCACTTATTATTGACCTTGGAAGGAAGAATAATTACTTGAAGCACAACAAAAGAATCGCTGGTTAAGGTTTGCTAGAGTCATCATGCAATTTTGGTGTGGGGTGCATTGTTCAATATGATCTCCTTCTCTGCCCCAAGCAAAAGGCCAGACAATGGCTTTGAGCTACTGACTGCCTTGTGGGGTTTTGGAATACTCCACAAGCAGCTGTGCAGCATCGGGAGTGCATAGAGTAGCTGGTCCAATCAGAATTTCTCATATTATGATTTTAGATATCAGATATTGTCACTGTTTGAGTTTCAAGTATTTTGAAACAAGGCTGCATCTAACTGAAAGAAAAGCTGGTCTTGTAGTTAAGACACTGAACTGGTCTCAGTAAAACTGCATTCAACTCCTGGCTGACACTGGCTTCTTCAGTGAATAATTTAATGTCTCTGTGCATTGCAGGGGGAGATAGCTCAGTGGTTTGAGCATTGGCCTGCTAAATACAGGGTTGTGAGTTCAATCTTTAAGGAGGCCATTTAGGGATCTGGGGCAAAAATCTGTCTGGGGATTAGTCCCGCTTTAAGCAGAGAGTTAGACTAGATGATCTCCTGAGGTCCCTTCCAACCCTGGTATTCTATGATTAGTTTTCCCATTTGTAAAATGGGTATGATAATAATACTTCCTTTGCTTGTCTAGGTTGTAAACTCTTTCAGGCAGGGACTGTCTCTTGCTATGTGTAAGTACAATAGCTAGCACAAAGGGGTTCTGATCTCAGAGGCCTCTAGACACTACTGTAGGAGGAACACTGACTGACTTGTCAAGAATTCCTAGAGTCAGGGCTGGCTCTAGGTTTTTTGCCACCCCAAGCTCCGAGAGTGGACCTGTTCAAGCAAAAAAGAAAATTAAATATTCGGAAGTAGAATGCCGCTCCTGAAATTGTGCCGCCCCAAGCATGTGCTTGCTTTGCTGGTGCCGAGAGCCGGTCCTGCTCAGAGTATACCAGGAAGCAATAGCTTTAGCACCGTAGGAAAGGGAGTGGCATGTACTGCACTTGCATTGGGCCAGTGGAGAGGCAATGGCTTTATAGATCTAGCTTCGAAATGTTTCTTCTCTCCAGACCAATTGTGCTGGCCCCTGAGCAGGGTCACACGGAAGGGGGAAGGCACATTGGGGCAGCCACGACCTGGCTCAAAGTAAACTTCCCAATTTGCATTACTGTGTAATTGTTCACCTCAAGTACATCCAAAATCTCCAGTCATTCCTATCCCATTCCCTATTAATCTGTGAGCATTCCCCAGGCATTTCCTCTATTGCCTGTTGCTCTTGGTGTCTTAGGCTTGTTTCTGTACAGCAAGATCATTTAAGTTTTCTGCATAATACTAAGGATTAAGAGCCAGATTCTGCTCTTGCTTACAGCCGTTAAAGCTGGAGTAGCTCCACAAATCCAATGCTCTGGATTCACACTGCTGTCACAGAGCAGAATCTCTTCCTGAAGGATTTCTTTTCAGCATGTTTGAAGCAGTCAGAACGTGCAAATCATATTTTCTTCATTAATTAGTGAAAGCTACACTCACTTCTCTAACAGTTGTAAATTATGCTTTGGAGTTTTAACACAAATAAATATGCTGCATCTCCTCTATGCTTACAGGTGGATGAGCTTCCAGAGACTAAAATTCATTCTTAAGATATCCCCTTGATCCAGTTCTACTCTCTCCTCTACCTCGCTCTCTTTTCTCAATTCCCGTATCAGAAGTATATCCATACCTCATATGCCAATATGATACTGATACAGCCTTCCTATGTTTCACTGTTAAAAGTTCAATAATAAATTTAATAAAATCTCATAACATCAGAAAGAAGATACTGTTATGAAGTGGGTGAAAGCTTGTTATGTGTTGGGTTAAAATGCCATTGAGGTTGAAAGGTGTCAACTCACCCTTCAATTAACATAACTATAAACATAAGCCTCACCTAAGACAACAGGAGTGTGTGAACACCCTCAGGAGCTTTTGGGCTGTGTATTGTTTTGGGGAGGGTGTGAGAGAACATTCAGATACTGCTGAGGTCATAAAGAAGAACAGAGAGAGAGGCAGAGGAAAAGTGGCAAGAAAAGCCAAGCAGGAGCCTGTAAGCACAGTGGTGTGACGCTGGAGTGGGAAAAGCTAGAGAGTTTTTAGGTCTGGTGTTGGCTAAAGAGGTCTGGGGGGGCTGGAAAGCTAAGAAACTGCTACCTTCTGTTCTTGGTTCCTTCTGTGTTCCGAGACACAGGACTCTGTGCATTCCTTGTAAATAAACAAGACTGCATCAAAGAAATACCTGGCTGCCACCAATTTCTCCTTCCACCTCAAACTCCCACATAGCCCTGAACTTTGACTAGTCGCTCGGGTCAAAAAGGGGCAATGCTACCTTACGTGTAGGTTTAATCATTTTAACGAGTGATTATTTTATTAATAAAAGACCTCATAGAATTAAGATTATCCAGGTTTATTTTGATCTTGCACAAGTGTAAGTCAAGAATACTGTAATTCCACTGAAGTCACACCTGAGTGAATGAGTGCAAGTGAAATCAGACCAGGGTCAACATCTCAGTTTACTACTCCCTGATTAGGGTGATGATCCCATGATTCTGAGGCAATACAATCTGACTCCCAAACTGCTTGGTCATGCCCAGACTCAGAACTGGTGACTGGCTGGTCTTTTACTCTTAACTGTCCATGAGCAAGAAGCACAAGGGACATGAGATATGTATGCCATTAAACAGCCACCAGACTGTCAGCTAATTTTCAGCTCAATAACACAACACAGAGAAATGTGTCACTGGGGGTATTCTGAAAAAGACAATGGGATATATAGTATAACAATGAGAATAAATTCTGTTATTTTTAGGAACACCTATTTTGCTTTTCTTGAGGGAGAATTAAAAATCTGTTTTCTGCTGTCAAGTGTAGTTGCAGGGAAATCATTTGCATGGTTAGTTTGTAACTGCCTAAAGATTTGAGGTTCCCGATATTAACCACACCCCCCAAAAAAACCAACCAAACAAACAAACAAAAAAAAACAAGGCAAAGCTCTCCTTTCTGTTGTGTATTTCTTGTTTGTAGTACAATTCTATATTACATATTCTGTAACACTTCAGTGTATGTCAATGGGAACTCCACACACTGCATGAGTGCAGACTATACACATGATATTCACATGACATATGTGCATATATTATGCCACATGGCAAGTGAGAGGAGATTCATAATGTGGCTAGGAGAGGTAAGTTTTGCGCTTTGTAACTTAAGTGACACTATCAGCTGCTTTCTAAAGTTTATGTTCCCCAGAGTTTATAATATAAGCAGATTTGACTACCCAAGTGTTCAAAAATTATGTACCAGGCTTCCCCATCTCCCCAAATAATTAAATTGACTTAAAACCACGAGATTTAAAAAAATAATACACTTTGGATTCTTTTTATTTGTTTTCTGTTTTTTTAGCCTCTTTCTCTCTGAAACCCTAACGACTAGTAACGTAGCTTTTAATTTTTTTTCATGTAATCACATGACTCCAGAAGGTGGGCCTTTTAAAAAACCCACTACATGCTACAAGGATCATGTTAAATTTGTGAGAGTTGGCAACTGACTGTCTTCATTATGAATTTAATTCTTATCCATTTTGCAAACCCTGATATTTTTTCCTACTGGCTTATTTTATTTTGCTTGCTTGTGATGTCAGCACAAGGCTGGAGTAGGGTTAGTGCTTCTGTGTTTTACAGAAAGGTCTATAGCATCTAAGAAACTTTTATGCCCTTTAGGGGACAGGCTTACCCTCACTTCTTGATATGGGTGATTCAACTGGACAACTTAATTGTGTTTTGTGTGCTCATATGGCAAGTACTAAAGCCAATGGAAGTCAGACAGAATTTGGCTTTATAATAATAGCCAAAAGTTTGTCTGGCTGGTCACCCAGTTCCAAAGTAAAGCGGTTTAAAAGATGACAGATATTGGAGACAGTCTTGCTAGGTTTATGGGTGAAAGGCCCTATGAGCTACTTGTGCCCCATGCAAAAATAGGGAGTAAACTATGTTACCCTAGTCATAGTGAGATCAAGAAGTATCTGACTACTGAGATGTCATTTATGATATTCAACAATGCAGCCAGTCCCATATCTACTCTCACCATACTATTAGGTCTGCTCTACACACAAAGTTGCACAAAGTTGCTGGACTTGCTGCAGGGAGCCATGGATTGCTGGTGCCTGAAGGCCCAGTTTAGGAGTCCTGGAGGCACGGGTCTGCCCCTATGGACCTGTGTGGCTCCTTGGGGACCAGCCAGGGCCGGTGCAACCATTTAGGTGACCTAGGTGGTCGCCTAGGGTGCTGGCATTTGGGAGGCGCCATTTTCTTCGGCAGTGACTGCGGCAGCCGGATCTTCAGCCGCCCTGGTCGCTGCCAGCATTTAGGCGGAGGGAGCTGGGGCAGGGGAGCGCAGGGAGGGCCGCTTGCAGCAAGTAAGGGGGGGGGGAGGTGGCATGCAGGGGAACTCCCCGCCCCAGCTCACCCCTGCCCCGCCTCCTCCCCGAGCACACCATGGCTGCTTCACTTCTCCCACCTCCCAGGCTTGTGGCGCCTAAGCTGATTGGCACTGCAAGCCTGGGAGGTGGGATAAGTGAAGCAACCACGGTGTGCTTGGGGAGGAGGCGGGGTAGGAGTGAGCTGCTTCACTTCTCCCACCTCCCAGGCTTGCGGCACCAATCAGCTTAGGTGCCGCAAGCCTGGGAGGCGGGAGAAGTGAAGCAGTGATGGGGTGCTCAGGGTGCTCGTGCTTGTACGCGGAGCAGGAGTGAGCTGGGGCAGGGGGGGTACCTCAGGGCGGAGGGTGGGGGGTGAGGAGCTGCCACAAGGGGGGCACCTCAGGGCGGAGGGAGGAGCTACCGCGGGGGGCTCGCCTCAGGGCGGGGGCAGGGGGGGAGGGCGCAAGATGGAAGTTTCGCCTAGGGCGCGAAACATCCTTGCACTGGCCCTGGGACCAGCACACTAAAGGGGTCACTCCCAAGGGACTGGTTACATGCTGGAGCATAGACCAGACCCTGTGAATCCATGACCACCTAATACACCAAAGAAGTTACAGACACACTTTGAATCTGAGCCCATTGACACACCTTAAAATTTCTCTCTTACACAGATACTGTAATTTGAGACACTTTTTGCAGACTAGGTCACATCCGTCTCATCCTCAAGGCAAATCAGACTGACTTTTTGGCTTGGTTCATCCTCACTGGTCATTTCAAAATACCCCAGCACCCAAATTATATCAAAATACCCAATAGCTCCTTGTGAGTCTCCTGCAGCAAATCACTAGTGCTTATTTTATTATGGAAACACATATGTAATATATAAAACATACCGAGTCTAAGGGTACGTCTACATTGCAATCAGAGGCGTGACTGCAGCACATGTAGAAATAGCTGAGCTAGCTTTGACCTAGCTAGCCTGAATAACAATAGCAGTGATGTCATGGCAGAAAGTGTAGAGAAATACTAAACTGTATTATGCTGTTCAGTCACTAAGTGGCACCATGTGTAATATATCTTATCTGAGCATATACCTCAATGGCCAGGGCCGGCTCCAGGCACCAGCGAATGAAGCAGATGCTTGAGGTGGTCAGTGGGAAGGGTTGGCTCAACCCACCGCTGAATTGCCGCCGAGGAATGAAGCGGCACAGTTGAGCCACCACCGAAGTGCTGCCGATCACGGCTTTTTTTTTTCCTTTGCTGCTTGGGGTGGCAAAAAAGCCTGAGTCGGCCCTGTCAATGGCTATACCTGTCAGTGCATTGAAGTGTGTCTTAAAGAGAACACATCTCTGTCATGGGGCACACCACTCACTGCCGGACTGGTGAGTGGTACTCTGGGGATTAGCTCAAGGCCGATGTCCTCTGTCCGTGGTTTTCACACCATCACTCTGTCTCTCCTATCCACCGGCAGCCCCTCTCACCGCCTCAGGAACTGCAATGTCCTCTTTGTGGCTTGGCCCTCCTCCTGTGTCACTGTCCCTGTTTTTCCCTTCCGGGCGAGATTTAGCTCCTCAATAGTCCTAGGCAGTCTTCCCACTCATTGCCTCAGTGTTACTTGCCCTGTGGCTGGTAGGGGAACCTCGACCCACCCTCTTCTCCAAGTTCCAGCCCAGGGACCCTCATCTCAGCAGTCTGGGCCTCCTCTCTCCGGCCTCACTGTTCTATCTCTGGGTTGCTTCCTACTACTGGTTCCCTATTTTTTCCTAGGCCTACCAGTTCCCCAAAGCTTCCTCTCTCTCCCTGGGGAGTATCTGCAGTCTCACTCACTCCTCCCTTTCTCCCAGGAGTGTCTACCTTTTCCAATCTGCCCCTTCTCCTTTCAGCTCCTGGGCTTTATAGACCATGCCTATTCCTGCCCAGATGAGCCTCCTTACAGGGTAAAATGCTTTATACAGGGTAAAACAGATTTATTTGGGGTTTAGACCCCACTGGGAGTTGGGCATCTGAGTGTTAAAGACAAGAACACTTCTGTAAGTTGCTTTCAGTTAAGTCTGCAGCTTTGGGGCATGTGGTTCAGACTCTGGGTCTATGTTGGAGTGGACTGGCATGTCTGGCCCACAAGACAGGGTGCTGAAGCCCCATGCTGGCAGGGAAGGCAGGGGCAGAAGTAGACTTGGCACATCAGTTGGCAGTTCCTAAGGAGATTTCTGTGATCCAACCCGTCACACGTATAAAGGGCCTTATTGTAGGTAGGAATGAGGTCTATTGTATACATTCACGTAAATAATCTTTTCAGTGTGATGTTTGAACAGCACAATGACGTTTCTGAGCCTGCCCACACAATATGGGGCACATATCCCGCTGTGTAGTTTGAGAGGCCTCTTACTAACCTTGAGGGTTTTGTTGTGTCTCTGGAGCTCCCGGCAGAGACTCTCAAGTTTGCTGCGGGCAAGGATGGCTCTGCTGTGCTCACTCTGCAGCTGGTCCTTCTCTTTGATGATCTGCGCTTGTCTCTTCTGTAGATACTTCAGCTTTTTCTGCTCAGCACGATGTTCTTCCAGCTAAAGACAGAGGGGCAAAATGTAGGTAAAAATAAAAATGCAGTATATTGAAAGGAAGGAAAAGAAAATTGGCTCTTTGGTTTTCAACTAAGTTCCTCCTCTTTCATAACTGTTTGGAAAGTTGTTTTGTATTTATATCAGCACCTAGTGAAGAGAGGCAAACTACTGTGTGTGTGTGTGTGTGTGTGTGTGTGTGTGTGTGTGTGTGTGTGTGTGTGTGTGTGTGTGTGTGTGTGTGTGTAAGCATGAAGGTAATTTTTAATATTCTGGCTTTAGATGGATCTAAAGCCAACTCCCAGAAATGAACACCCCTGAACTTTGGAGAAGATTCTTTTCCAAACCTTGGTACTTCAGCATATCTCTAAATGTGCATCTGAAAAGAGATTTAACATTAAAGTGTTTGCAGCAGGCAGTGTTAAGAGAGAATGAAGACTAGAGTACCCTCTGGCAAATTTAGTCCACCACATTTTTATGGCTGATTTTTCTTGGTTCTTCATCAGGTCTTTTATTATTCTGCTCTTAAATCAACCAACCCACCTACTTAATTGTTCTTATTTTGTTGGTTCCTACACTGGGCCAAATGTAACCAACAGAATTACACAGAGAATGAATTAGAACCTGATCCCACAATGAGCTCAGCAAAGAATGATCACTGCATTCACATGGACCCAATTTACTTTTGTTGAAAATTAGTCCACACTGACTTTAATGGGGCTCTGTATGGGAGGGAGTGCAAGAGTGCTGCCAGCAGGGAGCTCATTGCAGGATCAGGCATTTGGATTGTAACTATAGGGCCCACTTCTCTTCTGTCTGGGAGCTTGTGTAGTAATTTACACATGTGAAGTGTGTGGTAGTATTGTCCACTCACTTTGCACTGATGTTCATGACTATACATGGAGTAGGGCAAAGGAGAATCAGGCCCCTAGTGTTTTTACAGCCACTCTGAAACAATGTAAATGATTACACAAGGTGTAAGTAGGGAACAGGCCTGCCACCTATATATTTGTGTCAAAGATACTTTACTTAGCTTTCCCTATGTTCCAAGTGATACTGGCCCCATTTCTGATATCAGTTCTACCCAGTTACACCCAGAACAGAAATTATATTAAAATCAGTGGAGCTACTCTGATGTATATGAGATAAGACTCTGACCTAAAATTTGTGCTCAGAATCTTCTTCTGAAAGTTGCTTGTGTAATGAGAGGGCAGGCAAGTCTTGAGAAATGAAGAGGAGAGAATATATGGAATATGAAACAACTGTTCTGGTCCTTGGTAAATAAGCTTATACCTATAGTATAAAAAAATAACATTTAGTCTTCTTTAAAAAGGACTAGGAATAGTAGGAAATATGCACATTTAATAAGGAGAACATTCTTTTTAAACTGCAGTAGATGTTAATTCTTTATTATGGCTGTAGCCTCACAGCTGGTTGGCAAAATGCATGTCTTCAATTAGGCTACACTTTACTAAAAGGTTTGGTACATATTTCATTTAAACTGCCAATGTTCTGCCTCATCAATTCTCCATCTCTTTTCAGATCTCCTCTGAAAACACATCTTTTGGGCCTTGCCCTTTAGTTTTTCTTCTTCTTCGGCTATGATTTATTATTTAACCCTGAAAAGTGTTTTGGGACACAGTTTGTATAAAAGACTTTATACAGAACAAAGTTAGAGCATACTGCATTGCACATCTTGTTTATCGCTTCAGTTATAGATTTTTTTTCTCACATAAGTCAACCACTGCGATACTAACCATCTCAGCATACTTCCTAAATAACATGTCCAGCTTGTCTTCTGGAGTACTCAGCTTGTTCAAGCTTTGCATCAGCAGCGTGGCTTCCTTCCCTTAAAAACCAGAAACAGAGGCTTGATGAGAAGGCAGTTAGGATATGGTGTGCTGTTAGGAAATAGGCTGTTGTGTTAATCTAAAAAGCTCAGTTAGAAATGAAACCTCTTGGTGTGAGAGGAATAATTGTCACCTTGTGTGTTTTTGTTTTTTTAAAGGAAGACGGTGAACAGAGCCTGCTCACCACAAACATGTCTAGAACTCGAGCCCAGGCTAGAACTTGGCCCTGAACAGGTTTCTAGCTGTAGGTGTAGATTTTTCAAAGGCACACTGAGGTGCCTAAATTCCATTGAAAGTCGATGGGAGTTAATTGCCTTTGAAAATCTGCCTCATGAGCCAGGATCCCAGTTTTCTATGATACAAAAACCAAAATTCTCCAGTACAAACCCATAACAATCTGCATTTTTCCAGAATTAAAATGAAAAGCTGAACTTTAGTTTTCCTAGCCACCATATATATAGGTATCAGTTAAACACATTTTACTGATATATTTAAAATGTTTAAGCAAGTTTGAAGCCTACCAGTGCCAACAAACATTATCATAAAATAAAATTAATAGAATGATCCAGTCAGTGTTTCTTTA
Organism: Mauremys mutica; assembly: GCF_020497125.1. Lineage (NCBI taxonomy): Eukaryota > Metazoa > Chordata > Testudines > Geoemydidae > Mauremys > Mauremys mutica. Next base: position 106,089,553 of record NC_059074.1, read on the forward strand.
CTGTTGTCGATTGCCCTGCTGTTTCAGCCTCTTGTTTTCGTTTCTTTTCATTGATTGTTTAGCGCTTTCCATGTGTCCTACAATTATCTGCCTTTTAACATAATATACAGCCAGGGGCGGCTCTAGCTATTTCGCCGCCCCAAGCACGGCGGCACGCCGCAGGGGGCGCTCTGCCGGTCACCGGTCCCACAGCTCCAGTGGACCTCCCACAGGCAGGCACGCCTGTGGGAGGTCCACTGGAGCCGCCTGCCGCCCTCCCGGCGACCGGCAGAGCACCCCTCGCGGCATGCCGCCCCAAGCATGCGCTTGGCGTGCTGGGGCCTGGAGCCGCCCCTGTATACAGCCTTGCTGCATACAATACAGAACAGCACATTACCATCCCCATGAAATTTGTCCTTGCCAAACTCAGTGACATGATCTTTAGAGTGATTTTTAATGTTTTCGGCATCCTTTCTTACTCACATCTGGAAGCCGAAGTGAAATTTGAGATTCATTAAAACACGAACCCCTATATGCAATTGAGTAACCTCTGTTCACGGAAGCAGTTTATTGGAGCATGTTTAGCTGTGTAAATTTAAAGCACATTCAAAAATCAACCACAACGTGGGGAGGTTGCACACATAGACTAAGTGACATTGGTATTTTCAAAAAATTTAGTTAATAGTTATTATATTTTTTTATTTTTATATTTTTTTACAAAATGTAAAACCTAAAGATTCTCTGTAAAAACCCAAATTCTGCATTTTTCTGCATTTTTCCATGGCAAATGGATTTCTAGGATCCCTGCTCATGAACTATTTTTATTCAATACTTTTTAGTAAAGTGATTGGGTTATATGCATAGTACTAGCCTAGAGATTTCTGGGCCAGAGTTGCAAAAGGGCTGGATTCTGGCTGTAACAAATAAGAATTCCCTCAGCAGCTGGATACTCTTAGCTGGTGCTGTGCCATCCTCTTTCCCCAGTATTCAGGGCATGCTGGTGTTGGGAAAGCTCATGCTGGGGGCCTGCTGAAGTGAAGGAGGGACAGGGTAGGATTGTCCACCACTATGCTGATCCTCAGTGACCACATGCCATTAGTGTAAATTGAAGCAGAACCTTAGGCTACTCTATCGAGGACCAGTGCAGACTTGTCCATGCAATCAGGAAGTCACATCAGGCTCCCTGACCCCATGTGGAATCTTGGATGCAAGATTGAATCTGGCCCTATATCTTTAATGCACTGTACATACATTGCCAGACTAAAACCCACACCCACCTTTGAGGTAGACAACTAAATACTTTATACCCAACTTTGTAACTCCAATATTCTGGTACTGTTTGGGGACCATTTTGACCATTGGTATAAATTAGAGCAGCATTAGTGCTGCTCTAACTTACATCCAGCCTGAAGAAGGTCCCTTAGGGGTTGTGTGCAGTTGAACATAGTCGGAGAATAGTATGCTGTGGCCATGGCCCCTTCTGTTCCCACAGTACTCTTCCTATTCCAGAGGCTGCTAGGGGAGCTACTTTGCCAGCTCTATACCAGCTGGAGACCTTTTTTACTCCAGGTATACTCCCTGTAGGAAAAGGCCACTCTTTTGGCCCCTATACACCACAATAGCAGCCATTTTAGGGCAACAGGAAATCCGACCCTTTGAGTGCAAATTCGATGTGAGTGGACAACTCTGATAGTTCAGGGATCAGCAGCCTTTGGCATGCGGCCTGCCACTGTAAGCACCCTGGTGGGTCAGGCCGGTTTGTTTACCTGCTGTGTCTTCAGGTTCGGCCGATCGCAGCTCCCATTGGCCGCGATTCGCCGCTGCAGGCCAATGGGAGTGGCGAGAAGCAGCGGCCAGCACATCCCTTGGCCCACGCCTCTTCTAACAGCCCCCATTGGCCTGGAGCGGCGAACCGCGGCCAGTGGGAGCTGCGATCGGCCGAACCTGTGGACGTGGCAGGTAAACAAACCGGCCCGACTAGGGTGACCAGATAGCAAGTGTGAAAAATTGAGACAGGGGATGGGGGGTAATAGGAGCCTATATAAGAAAAAGACCCCCAAATCAGGACTGTCCCTATAAAATTGGGACATCTGGTCACCCTAGGCCCGACCCACCAGGGGGCTTACTCTGGCGGGCCGCGGGCCAAAGGTTTCCAATCCCTGAGATAGAAGGTGGGCCACAGAAGTCTACAGATATCCACTAAAGACCTCCTCAAGACCTTGGGTAAATATCAATGTGGGGTTAATTTGGGTTGCTCTACTAACCTGCGTAAGTGCTGGAGACGAAATAAAGTAGAAGCTTTAAGTGAAAGCACTTTTGTTTGCCTGCTTGCATCAACTATCTATTAGCCAGAAGGGCCATGTCCCTACTGATTTATTGCCTGCCACTGCCTCACAAAGAGTAAAGTTACCAAGAGCTTTGGATTCAGCAAAACCCTAGGTAACACATCTCTCCCCAGCATATTCTCCAACCCACAACTTCTAAACTGCGTTGACTAGGAGAAAAAAGTGCTAGTTGGGTGGCACAATTTTGTATAATATTCTCCTAGGTGTCCGTGTTATTAAAAGGATCAACATCTGATGCAGCCTAAACCTATTTCTTGGATAATTATGTAAAACATATGTAACTAGACAAAGTTTGCAACAACAGTCACACTTCTCCACATGTAACCAGAAAATTCTTACTATCAATGACGGATAGAGATTTAATGTGGGAATCAACATAGATCAGAGTGTTTCTTTTTTCTGTTTTAAGCAATGACTCAAAGAAGGGCTGCATTTCAGTTACATAAATACTTGCCTAGCCCTTTCAGGATTTTCTTTTCCAGTTTTTGCTCCTTATTGATGCTGGATTCCTTTGCTCCCGAGGCATCCCCAGTAGCTATCTGCTCTTTCTCACTCTCGTCATTTGCATCGTCATAGTCTCCGTCCTCGTTACTGAAAGATTCTCCCTTCTCAGGCTTGTCAGTTCCTTTAGCAGCTCTCTCTTTCTCCACTAGACTAGCAGCAGACCCATAGGTTTTAATAATGTCCTCCAGCTGTCGGCTCAGCTCTTCAGATATGTCACAAACTGTTGTTTCAGGCTGAGCACTTGTTTCATTCTCTGGGGGCTGGGGCTTGGGAAAGGATTTCTCACTGTTTTGTTTTTCAAGGCCATTCTGATTAGGTGATGTTGAAGTGCTATTTGCAGGCGGGAGTGCTTGGTTTGGTTCAGGTTTGAGATCAGTGGGCTGGTTATTCTCCATACTTGGTGTAGTACCTAGTAGCACACAAATGAAAGTTTAACATTAACAAATGAATGTAGCCATCTGATAGTACACAACTATCATACAACACACTAGTGGTTTTGTCTAGATTACAGGGGAATGTGTTACTTGATAACTATGTCATGTAAAAAAACTTTAGCATCCGAGGCAATTTATCCCCAGTGAAAAAAGCAAATTTTATACATTAAAAATGGAACATGCCCACATAAAACTAACATTTAAAAAAAATCCTTATTCCCATTGCCAGTGATACCACACACGATTAAACCAGATATGATCTAATTTACTGTGCTTTCTGAATGTAGTATGCCACTTGTTTTACTACTTGCATTTTTTTTCCAGCTGACTGGGGCAGCTTCACTTTACACCAGAGGTTCCCAAACTGTGGGGTGCCCCTCTGGGGGGGTGCGGAGGAACATTTGGGATGGTGCAGGAGGGCCCAGGCCGGCCCACAAAGGGGGCAGGGAGGGAGCCCCACCCAGCCCCGCTCCGGTCTCAGCTCTGCTCTGGCCCCACCCCCAGCCATGCCCCGTGCTCGGCCCTGCCCCTGGCCTTGGCCCCCAACCACAGCCCAGCTGTGGCTCTGCCCCCAGCTCTGTTCCTGCCCTGCCCCCCCCCAGCCTTGGCCCCTGGCCATGGCTCTATTCCTGGCTCTGGTGGGGAGGGGGAGGAAGGGGGCACACACAGGATTAAGGGGCCCTGATCCTGAAAATTTGGGGACCATTGCTTTAGACTTTAATCAGTTTCACTTTCTACTTCAGACTCATTGTGGCACAATGTGTCCTACCTTCATTTAGCAACACTGAAGAGAAATATTTAAATCTAAAATGGTTCTAAAACTGTTCTGTAACTGTATATCATCTAATACAGTGAGGCCCATTGGCACTACCACAATAAAAACAAATAATTAATAATAAAATAAACTTCTGCAAAACACTATTCTCATATTTAATTAGTACTACTAAACTGTGTGCTTGGCACTGTGCAAAACATATAAAAAGACAGAATCCCAGCATCATAACATTATTTCATGATGCTTAGGTGCAACATCACTTGCTTCACTGGTTAACACAAGAGATTAATCTGGTATACTCTGTGTTTCCCTCCTCCTTGTAAAACTAAACAAATAAAACCCATAACATTTCTCATCCACAGTCACTAGTTAAAATATGCTGTGCATTAATCCTCCTTTATATTCCCCAAACTCTGAGGTCTGGAACTGCGTGAAGGCTGCTCTAACTTATACAGCAGCCAGGGATCATTCTAGCAACAGAGATCACTGGGGCATAAAGATGTCTTGGCCACTCCTACTATGGCCACACCCTGAAGGCTGGAGTCCTGGAGGGGGTGTGGTATAAGAGCTAATACTTTGGGTCTATGCCATTGAGAGATACAGTTTAAACAAGGGAACTCCTCAGGGAGTAGGCTGAGTTGACTTTACTGCTACGTTGCGCTGCTGGAGTGGTGCAAACCAGAAGGATTAGACTCCAGGATTGGTTCCTGTTATTAGAACTAGTTCACGCTGCCCTTGAATTTCTTTCTTTCAGCTTTGTCATTTGTCTTTTTTGTTGTTGTCCCCTTTAGTGATAGCACAGGTCACACATCTGGTAAGACATAAAGCCCCAGAGAGTGTAATAAATAAGAATGCTTTGTCTGTTTTTAATCCAATATGTAAGATCAATGCTGTCTTATCCTGGAAAGATGAGCTTGCTTTCACAATAAATAGGGCCCTACCACATTCATGTTCAGTGTGGTCAATATCAGGGCCATAGGTCTTAAAACTGATCAATTTCAGGGTGTTGTAACCACGGGGGTCCTAATTCAAAAGCTGTTGTAGGGGGGTTGCTAGATTGCCATATTCACTTCTGTGCTGCAGCTGCAGAGTTTGCAGCTGGAGGAGGCTCCCAGAGGTGGAGGTAGGTCCGATCTCCACAGTGCTGCAGGCAGTGCCCCAACCGGGGGCTCCTAGCTGTTAGTCAGGGCCCGTGGTGGATTAACGCACGGGCCCATGGGGCCTGTACCCAGGGGCCCCAGACAACTTGAAAAATGGGTGCCCCAGCCCTGGCAGGAGCCACAGGGTGGAAGCCCCAAGCCCCAGCACGCACTGCAGAGGCTGAAGCCCTGAGCTCGGGCGCTCTGAGCCCTGTCAGAAGCTGCGGGGCCTGAAGCCTCAAGCCCAGGCAGGAGCCTGGAGCGGGGACAGAAGCCCTGAGCCTGGGCAGCCTGAGCCCTGGTTGGAGCAATGGGGTGAGGGGGAGGGAAGCAGTCCTGAGCCCGGGCAAGAACCATGGGGAGGTGGAACCCTGGAGCTCAGGCAGGAGCTGTGGGGGGGCCAAAGCCCCAAGTCCCGGTTGGAGCCGTGGCGGGTGGCAGCCCCCAGCCCAGGTCCCTGAGCCCAGGCAGGAGCCGAGGGGGGGGGGGGAACAGCAGCCCCAAGCCGTGGCAGGAGCTGCAGGCAGCAGCAGTAGGCCCCAGCCTGGGTGCCCTGATCCTGGGCAGGAGACAGGGGCGGCTCTACGTTTTTGGCCGCCCCAAGCAGTCATGCGCGGGAGGCGCCCCGGAGCCGCGGGAGCAGCGGACCTCCCGCGGGCATGACTGTGGAGGGTCCGCTAGTCGCGCGGCTCGGCTGGACCTCCCGCAGCTGCGGGCGGTTCGCTGGTCCGGCGGCTCTGGTTGAGCTGCCGCAGGCATGCCTGCGGGAGGTCCAGCCGAGCCGCGGGACCAGCGAACCGTCCGCAGTCATGCCTGCGGGAGGTCCACCGGAGCCACCGGCCGAGCGTCCCCTCCGCAGTCATGCCTGCGGCAGGTCCGGTCCTCCCGGGGCTCCGGTGGACCTCCCGCAGGCATGACTGCGGCAGGTCCGCCGGCCCAGCCTGCCGCCCCCCCCCGGCGGCAGGGAACGCCCCCTACATTTTGCCGCCCTAGGCACCAGCTTGTTTTGCTGGTGCCTAGAGCCGCCCCTGGCAGGAGACGGGGGTGGGCGGGAGGACACCAGCCCCAAGCTGTGGCAGGAGGTGCGGGTGGCAGGAGCTGCGGGTGGCGGCAGCAACCCCCAGCCTAGGTGCCCTGAGCCAGGACAAGAGCCATCACTTCTGTGCTGCCTGTGGAGGTGGGTCTGATCTCCCTCCAATAACAGCCATGCAGGGAAGGACAAGTCCTGTCCCTCCCCAGCCCGGCTGATTTCGGAGAGATCAGATTTCATGGGGAAGGGCTTATTTCACAGTCCGTGACATGTTCTTCATGGGTGTGAAATTGGTAGGGCCCTAACAATAAAGCAATATGACAAAACTGAGATATGGTTTAAAGAAGAAATTTAGTTTTGTTCCCTGATCGATTGGTGTGTCCAAGTTGCTGCTGTTTTAAAAGGCAGTGTATGATGAGAGAGGTGCAATGTATTTGTAATACATGACTCTGCATATCAAACTCCTACCAGTCAAATTGATCTTGGGTATTAAATGTTAACATTCAGAAATCTAGCTACTTGCAGATAAGAAAGTCAACCTTCTATAGCCTACCATGTCCTCCAGCAATTAATTGTGGGCATAACATTGGGAATTTTTGGGGGAACACTATTTAAAATGCTGGCCTACAGACTTGTTCCTACAGTCCTTGCATAGACAAAGCTCTCATTGGCTTTAGTGGGGGTTTTGCCTGTGTAAAGACTGCAGTGCCTGGCCCTATGGACAATACTATCATATCAATGGGCCTGATTATCTGCTGCTTTGCCCCTACTGAAGTCAATACCCCTGTGTGAAATGGGTTTAAGGAGTTTACATTCTGATTTGATAGCATTTTGTACCTAATTTACTGAGGAAAATTAGGCCCAGCATAAGTGATTTATCCAAACAATTCCTTTTTGCATTAATATGTTTGTCTAGCCTAGAGTTTATGGTCCTATTTTAACTTGAGTTCATTGATTGCCAATTATTCAAATTAACTGCCATGATTATAAATGCTAGTCTGGATGTCTACAAATGTTTGTTCTAGAACACAAAGAGTTGTGAAGTGTTTAGACTAGCATTTACAATTGTGGTCATTAATTTGAATTAATTGGCAATAAATTAACTAGAGTTAAAACAGGGCCACAAACTCTAATCTAGGCAAATCCAGTGTGAAATTCGTAACTAACACTGTATAAAATATAACCTTAAATGTGCTACAGTTGCTCCATGGTACCACACATTAGGTCATATCTGGTTATAACAGACACACAGATATGTTAATTCACCTCTACCCCGATATAATGCTGTCCTCGGGAGCCAAAAAATCTTACTGCATTATAGGTGACACTGCGTTATATCAAACTTGCTTTGATCCGCTGGAGTGCGCAGCTCCTCCCCCCATAGCGCTGCTTTACCGCGTTATATCTGAATTCGTGTTATATCAGGGTAGAGTTGTAGTATCCCTTGAAATATCTTTTCCACCTTGTATTAACCTGTGATACTCTGAGTATCTTTCCCAGGCCTGAAGAAGAGCTCTTTGAATGCTTGTCTCTCTCACCCACACAAGTTGGTCCGATAAAAGATATTACCTCACCCACCTTGTCACTCCCTGCAGAGTAACCTGGCCATGCATCAGGAATCCTTCCTCATCAGGCCATAAAGCAGTTATAGAATCACTCTGGGTGGAATCCACAACAGGATTTAGGCATTGCAATGCTGAGTGTCACAACGCTTAGAAAATCACATGAACAACATGCAATCCACAAAGCCAAGTTAGGTGTCTAGGCTTAGCTACTATACAATGAATGGTGAGAGATAGGTGCCTAAGAATGGGATCCTCAAAGCCAGCATGCTAAGGGGGAGCTGCCTAAGCTTGCGGATGGCAGATACTGATGTACTGAGCCCACCCTCTTTCTCAGAGATAGGTGCTGGGAAGTGCCTAGTTCTGTGAGCGATCCACGAATGGGAATCCCTCTTCTGGATTAGGTGCCTGTGTAGTTTCCTGTGGGAATGAGTTAGGTGCCTGCCTCACACCACACAAAATGGCCAGGGGTAGTAGTGCCTACCTTATAACTTTCAGCTCAGTGGTTAGTGCACTCACCTGGGATGTGAGAGTCCCAGGTTCAAATCCTGCCCCTGCCAGGCAGAGGGGGACAAAGGGTTGAAACTGAAGTCTCTCACCTCCCAAGAGAATGCACTGAGCTACAGGATATTCTAATGTCAGGCTCTCTTCTGTTGAAGCTGTTGTACTCTGGAATAAATAATGACAGAATAGGCCAGAGAAAGAGAATGGGAATAACTCTGTAGTCCACTGGTGAGGACACCCACCTACAGGGCAGGAGACTCTAGGTCAAATCCCCTTGCTTCAGTCACTCTTCCATTATTTAGCTAGCATGGAACAGTTTCAACAGGAGAGCTTGAGAGAGTCTCAGATCAGAATGTCCCACAGCTCAGTAGTTAGCACACACACACCCAAGAGATGGAAGGGCCCCTCTTCCAATCCTTCTCCTCCTGCCAGGGTTGAGGGAACAAAACCTGGGTCTCTCCCATCCCAGATGAGTGGTCTAATTGCTGGGATGATAGTTATAAAATGGCACAACCACCTCCGGGATTTTGAAATGGGCCTGATCTGGTAGGTCCCCTCTCAGTCTGCCCACTGGATCAGGCCCATTGGGTGAGTTAGGCAGCTGAACATCTGTCTTCTCCAGGTTTGTGAATCGCTCTGGGGCTGAGGCGGGAGATAGGTGGCCAGATGCTTGGAGCAAGGTAGCAGTGTGCATGCACGGAGGCAGAAATATAGGTGCTGAAGGAATTTTTACTTTGAAAAATTTCAGCACCCAATGAGTTTAGGAGGGTAGGAATTTTATGGATCACAATGGGGGACTTAAGTGCCTAAAAATGAGACTTGGTGCCTAAATCTGGCTTTAGGCACCTAAGTGGATTCCATTCTCTGTGAATACTACAACTGCCTCATGTCTGTGGTAGTTCCCATATGCGCTGCACCCTATTCTGTGGTGAGCAGGAGGAGGAATGGGCAATGAATCTGTCCAATCACGAATCTATGGGCCCTGCCTTGTTCCCCAACTCAGTTGCATGCTGGAGCTTAGGAATCATGGAACGGCACTGTGTCCCTTGGACCAGAGCCAATTGGGCATGTGTACACAGCAAAGAAAAACCCACAGCTGGTCCGTGCCAGCCAACTCGAGCTCACAGGGCTTGGACTGTGGGGCTGTTTCATTGCTGTGTAGACTTCTGGGCTTGGGTTGGAGCCCGGGCCCTAGGACACTGCAGGGTGGGGACGGTCCCAGAGCTCAGGCTCCAGCCCGTGCCCAGAAGTCTACACAGCAATGAAACAGCCCCCAGCCCGAGCCCCGCAAGCCCAAGTAGGCTTGCATGGGCCAGCTGTGGGTTTTTCTTTGCTGTGTAAACCTACCCTTTGTGCCTTCAGGGACACTGGTTAGGACATTGTGGGAACACTGGTTAAGACATTGGCGTTATCCTCTAATATTTCTTTTTAAAACAAATGTAATGCGACTATAACTGCCACTGGAGATAGCACCCCACTTTAGCAGCCAGTCCAGCTTCTACTACTGCAGTCAGCCTATACACTGATGGGGGGATTTGAACACACAATCTGCTTAGCCCAAAGGGAGAGAGAAACTGTGGGTCCCCATCTGATAATCCCAAGACAGTCAGTATTGTCATATGTTGAGTTTGTTTGGATCTAAAATACAGCACCCTTTTAAATGTTTTCTGACAGTGACCCTTAAATCTCACTTTCAGGTCTATACCTTTACTTTAAAGGCCAATTAGTCCCAAAATAGAAAAGGGCAGTGGCCTGACTTAGCAGTATTGTGATAATAGTATTCTTCTACTGCTGGAAAAAATAGTCACCCATGCAGTACAGACGCTCTGCCACCATGTTACACTCTGCACTTAGGAAATACTAATCAATTATGAACAGCCACAAAAATAAATGTGGTTTTTTTTTCTGTAAACAACGCAAGTCCTTTAAAGTGAGGATGTGGATTATGAAAAATGTCATCTTCTCTGCCACAAGTATTTCTTTATCCTTCCCCTCTTTCAGTTTGCACTTCAAGAAGGTTTGCAAACACTTGTCTATATTTAGTTCTTGCCTTCTCTTGTAGCCAGCAGAAAGACACATGGCATCTGCTCTGCTGCCAGAAGCTATTTTAAGCACTTCTAAAATGGGTAATGGTATTTTGCACTTTATTCTTGAAATTCATTAAAAATCATCTGTAAAGCAGAGTCTTCAACATGATTAAACCAAACAACATGTGTTGATCAAAACAAAAGTTTTACCTAGAAATGAACTCAGACTTAAACTACAGCAAAACATAAAGCAGTAAATGTCAAACTCCGGCATGTCCCATGTCAGATTAGTTCTGATTATCCCACAGACAAATGGATGTGCCTTCTGTTATCCTAAACCCTTCATATTCCTTCAAAAACAATAATAAACCTGACACAACTAATTACGTAACAGGCATAAAGTAGTCGGCATTTATCAACAACTTCTAGTACAAAAATCAGCAAAGTAACTGGATGCTGCAGGACACACACCCGCAGAAGAACTGTAAGAAACCAGACCCAGAAACTTTACTAGATCACCTGCCTTACGTCTCATCCAGACCTGAGTCCTGATCATTTTTGCAGCAAAACAGCCATTTTCCTTGATCTCATCCATCTTCATTTAATTGTTTTATTTTTTTAATCTTTCTTTGGAGAAATGCATGTCTTGCTTTCAGTGGCAGCCAGCACAGAGCTGTTATTGGTATATCGGCTTTGCGTCTTACACACACAGCACCTATGCTTTCAAAGTAATGCCCCCAAAATAAACTTATCGTGAAAACTTGCACTGACAGTACTGAAGTGAGGTGTTTTGATGAAAGGCAGTGACCGGTGCCCTAAAATAGTGTCAGCAGAGAAATTGTTTGTCTGACTTACCAGAAAGAGAAGAAGAGTTGAGTGGAGTGAAAAGCAGGGGGAGGGCGCAGGCAAGGACAGGACAGCAACAGGACTCTCACCCGGTATTCCAGCTACCAAGGGAAAGAGAGCGAGAGCGAGAGCGAGAGAGACCAAGGGAGGGGGAAGGACTGGATGACACATCAAGAGAGAAACACTCCAGAGTTTGAGTACAAGCATCCCAGGGGACTGACTCTAATAGCAGAGCAGAGAGGCCCCTTGCAAATTGACTGCCCAACAGACATTTCTGCTGCCCCCCTTTCTGACATCCTAACGAGAGAAGAAAGATAATGACAGACTGAGGCCCTGTAATCTTGTCTGCAGTGACTCAAGAGCATGAGTACCAACCTCAGGGCAGATTAAGAACCAGGGCACAAACCCCAGATTGGTTGTGAGTTCTATACTTAGATATCCCCAAGAATTATCAAATGTAAACTGTTTAGGCATTATAACAGCCTTAACATGGAGTCACAGACAGTCCCTGGAGTACTCTGATCTACCTTGCCACTCAGGTGAGTGCACCTTAGTGATAGATGGTCCCAAAATCACAATATTCAGGTTACTCCCAGCCCCACAGCACCAGACACTTACCGCAGGTGAATTGCACCTTTGATCTCACACTAAAGATAATGCTTGTATCCAATCCTATAATTAACTATATAAAGAATTATTAAGTAGGAAAAGGGAACCACATAGTTATTTGCAAGGTTAAAGCAGGCAAACATATACACACAAACGAGTTACAATCTTAAGTTTCAAAATATAATAGAAGCTTCTATAATCAGCAAGCTCTACATGTCCCTAGGGCTGCGGGACCCATTTTACAATGCACTGGACCAAATCCTCAAGACAACCCAGCTCAATCTATTATTAGAGAGCCCAAAGGATACCTTAAACTTACTTGTGAGGGACAGAGAGGAAGCGGAAAATTGCAGGTCAGTGAACTGGGTGACCAGTGAGGGTTGAGGCTGGACCAGAAGATGCTCAACATGTTGCCAGGATCTCAACCTGACTTTAGTGGGAACTAAAGATCCTGACGCAGCAGTAGGGACAGTGGCTGAGTTAGGGGAAAGAGTCTACATATGTACACTTTGCATGGAGTTTTGTTGCTTGCTTTTCAAGGAGTTTTGCTGCTTGCTTTTATTTCTCAACATGGGAAATATGGTTTCACACATTGCCCAGGGGGAATCCAGACATTATGGCTTACAAGAAAAATCAGTCCTTAAGGGAAATCTTTTTTTAACATTGGTAACTTGACAATGCCTCTGTAAGCAGGGAGGGATGAAGTAGGACACTCAAAAGTAGGGTTCCTGAAGGCCCAGCATCAACACAGAGAAAGCCCAGACAGAATTTACCAGCACTACTGATTCATATGCTGCTACTGATTCAAATTTCTTAAAAACTGGCAACGGCAGACACTTTGGGTCAGATTGTTCCTAGCCCTCTGGGAGTGCACAGTGGTGGGGTAGGGAGTGCCATGAAATCCTGAGCAAGAATTAGTAGAGCTGTTGGAAAAAATTTGGCACAACATGTTTTTGTCAGAATATGTCAATTTGTCAAACTCAACACGTTCTGCAAGACTATGTAAATTTTGATGACATTCTATCAGAAACCTGCCTTGGTTTCCTGCCATCTCACCCTCCAGTCAGGTCACCAGTTGAGCTTTCTCCCTTCTGGGGTAACAGAATCCAACAAAATATATACAGCCCAAAGTCTCCGCAAAAGAAAAAAGTTTCAGCTTTCCTCCGGGCCCCTGTGGGTGACACGCCCTTGACTCAGTGCTTGCAATGTCTCTATCCTCTCCTTGGGGGAGGGGTTTATACCCCTTCCACAAAAAGGGTGGTTGCTAGGGGAGCCCAGGCCCTTGCTCTCCACCATGATCTGACCCTGAGCCCTACGAGAGGCAGTGATATCAAACACCCCAGAATGCTCCAGGGCTGCCTCCCTTGGAGACTTCTTATCACTTGCTTCCCCACAAGGCATCAAAATCCTTCACTTCAAGTCCAACAGAAGATAGCAAATACAACTGAATCCTCAGCACAGCTGGTAGCCTTTTTCTTTGCAGGCTGGACCCTGCTTCAAGCTGGGGCAAGTTCCTGGGTTTTATTCCCACTGCTGGAGGCTGCCATGCTCTCCCTCAACCCATGGTTTCAGGCAGGCTGCAGTCCCTGGTCGGGCCTGTTTCCAGCCAGGCTCCCAGCTCAGGGCTCAGCCTCTCAGGCTTCTCTTAGCCCTCTGCCCAAGAGGGAAAGCTCACAGCTGGATCTCTTCCATAGACCCTTTCTAAGGCCTTGAGCAGCTGCCAGTTGCAGGCCCACCCTTTCAGGAAGGACTCCTGCTGTACCCTCATTCAGGAGCTCCCAAGATAGGTCTCCTCTCCTCTCATCTCTTCTCTCCCTTTCTCTCTCCTTCCCCTCCACTGTCCCCTTCTGAGCGATCTCCCTCTTAAGCTCCTCCTCCTGCTACAACAGGTCTAGCGGGATGGAGTCACCTGGGCCCAGAATGGCTCCTTAATCCCTTCTGTCCCAGTGTGGGGTTTACACACAAATGGGCAGAATTCATTCCTGGTGTAATTCTACTCCAGGGATAAATTTGGCCCATCATATTTAAACATATGTGCAATGCATTTTACAAAACACACAAGAGAAGTATCACATGGAATGAACACTATATAACAATTGTTTCCATAAAACTCTCAGGATATGTGGGGACACATTTTGATGCAAACAATGCAGAGGCTTGTGCTTAGTCTGGCAGTATTTCTCTGCCGTATACAGCTACAGTTTTGTTGACATAGGGTGCTACACATAGGTGCTGGAACTAGGGGAGCTGCCGCATCCCCTGGCTTTAAGTGGTTTCCATCATATACAGGGCTTACAGTTTGGTTCAATGGCTCTCAGCAACCCCACTATACAAATTGTTCCAGCGCACATAGTCCTTCAAACCCCTACTGTGAGTCGTGAATTATCTTCTTTCAGATTTCATTTACCCCTGTAGGAATGTGATAAACATTTGGATCGATCAGATGTTTTTGAATGGTGACCTTGCTGGCAATGAGAAGAAGTTCTGCTATCACTAGCAGCTCCCACATCAAAATGGAGAAGGGGAAAAAAATCATATTTGCATATGCACATATATATTTATTTACAAACATAAACCAGGTGTCCCATACAGTATTCTTTTCCCTCTGATTTTCTGGCTCCAAATCAATCACAGAAGAGCTGTGAATTTATGATTTGCCTCTTAATAACATTTCATGGCCTCGAGGGTTTCTTATATAACTAAGCTTTTGCAGCGTTCCTCTACAATTCATAGATTCTGGATATCAATGACAAAGTTAATAACAGCCAAATTAGCAGATACTGAAAATCCCTAGAGGTAACAGAATTCTCTATTTTAGGCAAATAATTTCATTCTAAATCTACATCTGTAACAGTATCATTTCTGGATTTAAGCAAGAAAGCTGCTCTAGGAATCTGGAGGAATTCCCCATGGCTTGCTGCTGAGCAGTTTTGATTTGATCTTGGAAAGACTCAGGACTTTCAAAATCTTAACAGCAAGAAGAATCAGTTATTAGGGTTTCAATTTTCTCCAGGCAATTTCCACCACTTCAGCTTGCCCAAGAGATAAACTCGCTATAAATCTGTTATGTTATCTGCTGTTTGAGGAAACTTGGTGAGTTAGTTAATAGTCTCAGGAAAAATCCCTCTGAAGGTAAGGGAATCCCTCAGGTGGGGCATGCAGTCGTATCTGAATGCATTTCTGCAGTTTTGAAACAGCCTTTCTTTATACCAATATATGCAGGAAATCTAATGAGAAGAAAAAGGGCCAGATCTTTTGCTCAGTTATTCTGTTACTTCAATGAAGCTACTGGGGATTCACAACACCACTGTAAACTGGAGCAGAATCTGAATAGAAGAGCAAAAAAATCCTTGAACCGAGGACAGTTTTTTTCAAAACCATCTATTTCAGTCCAACTTTCTTAAAAAAGTGTCATCCCTCCACCAAAAAAGACTTCATATCAATGCACCTGTGGGATCCAAGATTGACTGGTCAAATTTAGACCTGGTGTAAGCAGGTGTAATCCCATGGAAGTCTCTGGAACAAGTTCAGATGTAAATAGTGGTGTAAATTATATAAGAACACAAGAATGGCCATACTGGGTCAGACCAATGGTCCATCTAGCCCAAGATCCTGTCTTCTGACAGAGGCCAATGCTTCAGAGGGAATGAACAGAACAGAAAAATTACAGCGGCACAGGAGCCAGCAAACAGAGCTGTAAACAGAGGAGTTTGAGGGAGGAAATGTTCTGGTTTTATCTTGATGTTTGTTTATTTTTTGTTTTGTTTGTTTTTTGGGGAGTTTGAGGGAGGAAATGTTCTGGTTTTATCTTGATGTTTGTTTATTTTTTGTTTTGTTTGTTTTTTTGTTTTGTTTGTTTTTTGTTTTGTTTTTTCTTTTTCCTTGAGAAGACTTGAGCTGGGGAGGCTATGGCAGTCACTGAGGCAGCAGTGGTAGTGAACCAAGCAATAGAAGAGACAATGAAGATGACCATATGTGGAAGCTGTGGGATGTATGTGATCTTGGAGAGGGTACCTGAAAAGGGCTTAGTTTGTATGAAGGGCTGCTTGATAGAACCGATGGAAGAGACAATCTGAGGTTTGGAGATGCAGGAGAAAACTATGGTTGAGTTTTGAAGGGGATTCAAGAAAATGATGGAGGGAAGGCAAGAGCAGGCTGAAGGGAAAAGTCAAGATTTGTAGATGAAAGCTGGCCTGAAGAACTGTGAAAGGAGACTGCTGGGTGAGGAAAGTAAGAATTGGAAACATGTGACTATGAAAACCAGGCAGAGGAAAAGACCAGATACTGAGGAAGAAAGAGACCCCATGAACAGGTTTGCGGAGTTGGAAAATGAAGAAGGGGCAGAGCAGGCTGTAACTGAAGGAGGGAGGGCAAGGAAGAAGAGAAGAGCAGCTAGTCATGTAAGAAGAAGAGAATAGTCAATGGAAATACCCATAGCTCAAAGCCCCAGGAGAATACAGCCCATAGAAGATTTCAAGGGAGAATAAAAGACAAGAGGACTTGCAGCCAGAAAGAACAGGAGAAAGACCAGAGAATCACACCATCACCAGGAAAAGGCAGGTCTATGTGATTGGTAACTCTCTACTAAGAAGAACAGACAGGCCTGTCACCAGAGCTGATCCAGAGAACAGAAGGGTGTGCTGTTGGCCGGGAGCTAAGATATGGGATGTGGACCTGGGGCTGAAGAGAATCCTAATGGGAGCAGGAAAGAATCCACTGATTGTCCTTCATGTGGGAACCAATGACACAGCTAGATTCTCACTGGGACGCATCAAGGTAGACGATGCCAGGCTGGGGAAGCCGCTTAAGGAAATGGAGGCTTAGGTGATCTTCAGTGGGATTCTACCTTCCCTAGAGGGGCAGAATGAAAGTGAGACAAGATTATGATGACCAACAGATGGCTCAGGCTGTGGTGCTATTAGGAGGGCTTTGGTATATTTGACCTCTGTGAGACATTCATGGACAGAGGACTGTTCTCATGAGATGGATGCCATCTGAATAGGATGTTGAATTATCTATCCTCCAGTCATCTGGTACAGAAGCTGATTTAAGTGATAGGTTACATACCACAGTTAGTGGTTATGCAATTTCATATTTGAGTTCCTTTGTAATTTATTTGTGTTTATCAATTTGTTCCAAAACCTCCTCTATTGACACCTCAATCTGGGACAATTCTTCACATTTGTCACTGAAAAAGAATGGCTCAGGTATAGGAATCTCCCTCACATCCTCTGCAGTGAAGATCGATTCAAAGAATTCATTTAGCTTCCCTGCAATGGCCTTGTCTTCCTTGAGTGCTCCTTTAGCACCTTGATCGTCTAGTGGCTCACTGATTGTTTGGCAGGCTTCCTCCTTCAGATATACTTTAAAAAATTGCTGTTTGTTTTTGTGTCCTTTGCTAGTTGGTCTTGAAATTCTTTTTTGGCCTGCCTAATTACATTTTTACCTTTGACTTGTCAGAGTTTATGCTCCTTTCTATTTTCCTCAGCAGGAGTTGACTTCCAATTTTTAAATAATGCCTTTTTGCCTCTAACTGTCTCTTTTCTCTGCTGTTTAGCAATGGTGATAATTTTGGGGCTTCTTAATGTTTTTTTTGTTTGGGATATACATTTAATTTGAGCCTCTATTTTGGTGTTTTAAAATAGTTTCTATTCAGTTTGCTATCTTTCACTTTTGTGACTGTTCCTTTTGATTTCTGTTCTCTAGCTTCCGCATTTTTGTGTAGTTCCCCTTTTGAAGTTAAATGATACTGTGTTGGGTTTCTTTGGTATTCCCCTCTACCAGGATGTTAAATTTAATTACTTTATGGTTGCTATTACTGAGTAATTCGGCTACATTCACTTCTTGGACCAGATCCTGTGCTCCACTTAGTGTTTCTCCTCTTGTGGGTTCCAGGACGAGGTGCTCTAAGAAGCCATCATTAATGGTGTCTAGAAATTTTATCTCTGCATCCCATCCTGAGGGACATGTACCCAGTCAATATTGGGATAGTTGAAATCCCCTATTATTATTGGGTTTTCTGTTTTGGTAGCTTCTCTAATCTCCCTGAGCATTTCACAGTCACCATCACCATCCTAGACAGGTGGTCAGTAGTATATTCCTACTGCTATATGCTTATTATTTCTGCATGGAATTTCTATCCATAGTGATTCTATGGTAAAGTTTGATTCATTTAAGATTTTTACTATATTTGACTCTATGCTTTTTTCCCACACATAGTGCCACTCCCCCACCAGCGTGACCTACTCCATCATTCCTATATATTTAGGGTGACCAGATGTCCCATTTTTAAAGGGACAGTTCAGTGTTTTGGGACTTTTTCTTACATAGGCGCCCATTACCCCCTACCCTCTGTCTCGTTTTTTCACACTTGCTATCTGGTAACCCTATATATAGTTTTACTCCGGTATTACTGAAGTTTCACATTGCATGTAAATTGGAGTAATTTACATGCCAAGGACAGTGCTGGGGATAATAAAAGGGAAAGCAACTATACCAAAGGTGTGTAAGATAATGTAGGATGGGCCTACTTTATATAATACCTTCTTACATTGCTAGAAGTTTTTCCTGCTACATCCTCTTTCTACCTCCTTAAGTGTGAAAATAACATTCACTTACATCAAAGTTATTGTCAACCTGCACCACTGTTTAGGTCATCACTAAAACTTAGAAATAGAGAAGTTCTATCAAGGGCCCATTTCTGAAGCTGCTCTGTATGTGGCACTTCCCTGGATTTCACAAGCAACACCTGTTAATGAGGAGAATAGAAAACAAGAAAGTTGGAAACTGACGGCTAGATCCTCAGCAGTGCAGGATGTAAGGCATCTCAGGATTGGAGCCAAAAGTCTTTATCTGGAGTGTCCCTCCCCCGGACCAGATTCTGATGACAATGAAATCTAAGCAAGGAGATCTGAACAATATTTAGCCATTGATACTAATGGGGAGAATAAAGATTGATATAGTAGAAGGTTAAAAATTGAGTTAATAGATGTACAATGCTTGGAAATGGTAAGAACATTTGTGCTGGAAGACAAAGAAATGTAGATAGAGGTAGAAACAATAATAGACACAATGATGGTGAATTAAGTATAATGATAATCCTATTTTCTAGACAGGCTGGCAGATGAACTGTTTGTTCAGAAGGGAGCATGCAGAAAGAACAGATTTTACTGTGTGCTATCTAAAGCTGTTTGTGGTGCAAACAACAACTTTGCTGTACTGAAGCACATTTTAACATGTCTATGGGCACAGAAGCACCACATGAAGAATATTTTCCATGCGACCTCTCAATACATAGGTATTAGAAATATGTTTCCATTCACAAATTAAAGTCGGATTGCAGACCTAGCATATGGGTATGTAGGCGTGAGAATTTGCCTGCTATGTATGTGGACTCATCTCCACAAACATGCCTCTGCTGAGAAGAGTTCAAAGCTCAGGTGAGTTAAGACATAGGAAGAAAAACAAACAAATAAAAAACAGCAGGGGTAGAGACAAATAGAAAAAAAACCCAGATCTGATATGGGGAATATCAAGTTTTATTGACCTGAAAGGTAAACATGACTGAAGTGAAGCCAAGATCAATAATAAATCTTCATGTCCCCAGATATAAGAAGTCAGTGTATGTGTTGTCATATATCCTGTGAGCACCAAGTTCTGTCTTAAATTATATCCTTGCAGCCCCCCTGACTTCAGTGGGGTTGTAGAGAGATGTGTGGGTGGTATTTAGCCCTGAATATCTTCAGATATATCTTAAAATTTCTCGATTATGAATTTCAAAAAGTATAACAAGTTTTCCTCTGCATATAACATTATAAAGGCAATATTATGATTTAGTTTGTAGCATTTCTCAAAACGATCATCAGCATTCTGTTTATTTTGTTATAGATTTGAAAGACTTGTCACTGCTCAAATTTTTATTTTGTTCTTAAGTTTGTTAATCACTTATTCATAATATTAACAATGGTTTTATCATGTTGTGAACTGAACAATTGTTTAACTGAACAATTGTTTATATACAGCTCATGAATTAGCAGTGTTAAAATAAACAGGCCTTTTTAAAAAACATAGGTCAGACTTTTCAAATTAAGAACTAGTTTTGATGCGAAAGGTTAAAGGACAAATAAAGGGATCTCCTTTGCTCTCTGTGATAATGATTTCCAGTTATATTGTAATTTCCATGCAAGGATCTAAGAGTGTTTTATAAACATCTATTAACTGAGCTCCACAACACGCTTTGGTGAGGTATGGAAGGCATATATTATTGTACTTATTATACAGATAGGTAAACTGAGGCACAGAAAAGTTAAATAGAAATACACAAATATAATGAATGGCCCAAATCACAGAGTGAGTCAGCTATAAAGCTGGGAACAGAATGAGTTCTGACTCTGTCTCTTGCTTTAATCATTAGACACACTCTTTTCAGACATGCCAATGGGAATTATGCACATGCTTGGAGAAAATGGAGCCACCTTAAAAAGGCTCTTGGGGCCTTGAAGGATTTCCATATACTTCAGCGGGCCTTGAATCAGGACCTTGTTTTAGTTCCCTGTAGCTGACTTGAATACCAAAGCTCTAAACCCTGCCACTATGGGTTTCACATGAGCAGCTTGCAGGGTATGAGGTCGTTAAGTGTTTGGCCACCTTCAGTGGTCAATAAAAAGTAGTCCTCTATGTTCAAAACAGCTGTTGTTTTAGTTCAATATACACACGTTGCAACTGGGAAATTAACATATGAAAGTAATTATTCCTATGTGACATTTGTGGGACATACATGACAACATTTTGTGATTGTCCCTAAGCCATCACAGTCAACTTGCAAATACAATTCTCAGCTCTGCACACATCATCACTGTTGTCGTAATAATATATTAATTAATAATTCTATTTTTCTTATAAACGTCCCTCCTTTCTCTTTTGGTCTAATGAAATGCAGTTATACTTGTCTCATTGCTACCCTGTGCTCTCTTATACCAATACAGTAAATTCTTTGGGGAATGGACCATCCTTTTGTTCTGTGTTTGTACTGTGCCTAGCACCAGGGGATCCTGATGTCAGATTGGGGCCATTAGGTGTTACTGCAATACAAATTAATAGTAATAATAATAATTAATAATGATGTCACTGGGTTTTTTTTAATTACTATTCACTATTTTCAATGCAGAGAGTCCTTTTAGAGTCTTAAAGCTTATAACTGGCCATTGAAGAGACATGAATCACAAGAATACATTGGTAGACCTCAGGTTTTTTGCAGAATGCATCATTAGATCATTTATATCACAGTCATTAAATTTCCCCTAGATACTCCGCTATTAAGCCCAATAACTTAAGTTAGACTGAATGCGACTACACTGTTACGTACCACAAGTAGAGACTGAGGTGCCTCAATGTGTAGCACCATATAGAATGCATTGCAGTAGTCTAATCTCAAATTAACAAAGTCACACATTCTGGTAACAAGGCTCAGAACCAAGACAAACTTACTGGCCATATATGGCTGGAAATGAGCTAGGTTGGGCACTGCTATAAGATATTGAGTATGCATAGATTGCAGATTCTTATAATGAATTATGGGCACATATCCTCACTGTAGCTTCTCGTGGCTTTCCCATTCTACCAATATCACTTCGGTCTTAACTGGACTGATATGCAGTCAGCTAACCTTCTTCCATGCTCCAGTCTTTTTTGAACACTTGCTAAAGTATTTGACAGCACTGGCTGGATTGGACAAGACAGTTATATAACCTTATCTTCTCACTAACGCTCCGTCTGCCATGCTGTCTCCCCTCCCTCCATTCATGTTGCCTTGTAGAGCATGAGGTTACATTAACAACAATGTTAACCCTTGAGGGCTCAGCTGAATGCTAATTCATCATTTAGCAGTAAGGCATTCCTTGGGAAATATCCCACCCTCTTCCACTCTCTAACTTCACCACCTCCACTAAGCTTCATAATCATCATTGCTGTGTACAGTGTTAAATTGTTTGTTTCAAAACTTATACTGTGTGTATATAAATATAGTTTTTTGTCTGGTGAAAAAAATTTCCCTGGAACCTAACCTCCCCTATTTACATTAATTTTTATGGGGATATTGGATTTGCTTAACATCGTTTTGCTTAAAGTTGCATTTTTCAGGACCATAACTACAACGTTAAGTGAGGAGTTACTGTGTAAAAATGATAAAGGAAATAGCATTTTTCAATTCACCTCAGACAAGTACTGAAGTGCAATCTCTTTATTGTGAAAGTGTAACTTACAAATGCAGACTTTTTTTATTACACAACTGCACTCAAAAACTAAACAGTGTAAAACTTATAGCCTACAAGTCCACTCGGTCTTACTTCTTATTCTGCCAATGGTTAAGACAAACAAGTTTGTTTACATTCACAGGAGATACTGCTGCCTGCTTCTTATTTGCAATGTCACCTGAAAGTGAGAACACGCGTTCGTATGGCACTTTTATAGCTGGAGTTGCAAGGTATTTACATGCCAGATATGCTAAACATGATAAAGAGATTGCATTACAATACTTGTATGAGGTGAATTGAAAAATACAATTTTTTTTGTTTTTTACAGTGCAAATATTTGTAATACAAAATAAATATAAAGTGAGCACTGTACACTTTATATTCTGTGCTGTAAGCAAAATTAATTGGGGGGAGGGATAACTCAGTGGTTTGAGCATTGGCCTGCTAAACCCAGGGCTGTGAATTCAATTCTTGAAGGGACCACCTAGGGATCTGGGGCAAAAATCAGTACTTGGTCCTGCTAGTGAAGGCAGGGGGCTGGACTCAATGACCTTTCAAGGTCCCTTCCAGTTCTAGGAGATAGGTATATCTCCAATTATTATTAAATATATTTGAAAATGTAGTTAATATCCAAAAATATTTAAAATAAATGGTATTCTATTGTTGTTTAACAGCACAATTAATTGCAATGAATTTTTTTAATTACTTGGCAGCCCTAATTGAAAGGCATCTCCATCTATTCACAGAAAAGTCAACATCACCTGAGCATGGATACCTGAGGCCTGGTTCTCCAGTCCACTAATGCCACTTTGTGCCACATAAGCAGCACAAAGCAGTCTTAAAATGACCGGAGATAGCTTATGGAGAATTCCTCTTGCCTAGGAGAACTCTCAGGTTGAAAAGCTGGCCAAAGTGGCTGCATTGCCTCCCACACAGCTCAGCTGTGGAGGACAAATCAGGACCCTTGATCTTTATCCAGTGCCAGTAGGAGATCATCTATCAAAAAACCAGAGTAGTCAATGTGTGTAAGATGGTGAGTAGTTTCACCAGCCAGGAAAAGGAAATGAACCTCCAAGACTTAGTTCTTTTGATGCTCTTTCCTCCGGGCTTGCTTATTATCTCTACTAAACAATCACCAAAAACAAATAAACTGGAAAAATACTACTCAATAGCACCCCAGAGGTTTCCCCTGTTTTAGCCAGCCAGGAGAGAAGGCACACCCATTCCCTTTGAGCCAGGTTCCTCTTCCGTTTATACTCTGTCCCAAGCAGACATGTGACCAACTGCAGTGCCTTTACCTTTTCATGCCATAACCAGGTCTGCTCCTGAACTATAGACAATCCCAGTCAACGAGGCCAAAGGCATTCAGATATTCAAAAAATTGACTTGTCACAACTGTCTCAGTAATCTTGACCAAAAAAGGAAGAAGAAGATACCAGGAAGTAGCTGCCATGATTATCCACATCAGGAAATTTCTTATTTATTTATTTTATTTATTTATTTGGAGTGGCAGCTGAACTCAACAACTGCCTTTGTATAAGATTGTGACTTGCCCTTCCTAAGGAAAGTGTGGATAATCTCCTCCTCCTTGGTGCAGAAGAAGATGGGTCCAAGGCATAGATTGGGACATGAAAATTTCCCAACACCTGTAGTTCATCACTGAGTGTCAGCGGTCTAATCTCAAGTAGAGAAGACGAAGCATTTGTACCCTGCAGATATCACTCTGCATCCACGAAAGCTGACTGTTCAATTTGAATCCACTCAATTTTCTCTAAAAAGTAATTTGTAACTTCCTCACAATGAGAGAGACATTTATAAACCACTGATCTAAAATAGCTTAGATTAAGCAGGCTGTCCACTACTTGGAACACTTCTGACATTCAAGACTTTGTGGAGACAGGTGGAGGCAAAGAAATTCTTCTTTCTCTCTCATGCAACTACAGTAAAACATTTCAATAAATCTTTATGCTAGTCAGGGAGATTTAGCACAAAATTTCCACTACTGACAGGCTAAACAACTTCCATCCCACTTCAGTTGTAAGCCATGGTGATGTGTGAAGACAAAGTTAGGAAAGAAGATACCCAAGAGCATCATTAGCTGAGGAAAAAGATTATAGAGATCGACCAAATTATTGATAGTGTGGCCTGCCAGAAAAGTAATATTGTATCTTAGAACTACTCAGAAACACCCCGGTTCTACCAGAAACCCTCATACCATTAGCCTCCAAGACTGGACCATCAAAGTAGGTCCATTACTTCAATAGTGTGCTCTAACCTCATATCACTGTTCTCCCAATGTAAATCTTCAACTGGTCATGCAGGGATTTCACAGTACACCATTCCAGCATTCTCAAGATACATGCACAGGACCTGATTCTTATTTATACCAAGGCCCTTTTACACTATGTTGACAGTGTAAAGGTCCCTTAAAATGGGCACAGATATAATTTGCACACACGTTAAGAAACCTTGACACTGACAGTAGTGTAAAGGTACCTTAGAGTAGAAGAGAATCAGGTCCAGTGGATTTGATCCAATTTTGGTAAAAGAGACTGCCTGCACTTCAGACTGGAAGTGATCAGCACAGCTACATCACCAACCCATCAATCTTACATAGTTTTATGCTGTTTCAAATATAGGTCATACACACCTGGGCCAGAACCAGCCCAACAACGTCATCGAATCAGGTTTTGGTGATGCTTGCAAAGTCATGGCCCTTATCTCTGGTCAAATCATGGATTGATGATTAACCACTATTAATCAGCATGGACCACAAACCAGGATCTTTATCTGCAGATACTCTAGCCTTCTGAGAGCTAGCTGAAGATTAAACCAATGAAACTGAGAGTAAATATATTGATTCTGCTTTACACCTTACTCCAAATCTTTTCTTGGTTTGTTGCTCCCATCAAACCAACCAAAGAGATCAGTGTTGTTCCACCTTCTTGGCTACCGTATAGTGACCATTTGAGGGCTGCAGCTGAGCACCTGCAAAAAGGACCTGCAGGGAAGACTACAGGATTCTCCTTTAGTCTCTTGAACTGAAATAATAAGCAATGGTTCAGCTTTGGAATTACATGACATTTCAATAGCTTGGCAGCTGCAGAGCTAATATTTGCAAATAGAGTCCCTAGTGATATCACTGGGGCGGGGGGAGGAAGGGGAGAATTTCAATTACTTCTATAGACTGTGAACAGTCTTTCAACAGAAGTGGTGAAAAGCCCCATTGCTTGAAACATTTATGGCTAGAGTAAAGTAAACAAAGTAAAGAACCATCCTGTACTGGCGGGGAAGAGGACAGAGTAGATGACCTTTTCCATATTAATCTTATTTCTGTGATTACATTACATTATGGAATTTTTAGTACAGTATGATGAAGTTAAAGTGAAAAAGAACAATAGTCCATTAACATGAAGAACTGTTCATTTTTGTTGACTGCCTTTCAGTTAATTAAGATATACATTATAATCAAATAGAAATATCTATCGCTAACTTATATGACTAAATAAGACAGAGCTTCAGCTCCATCTAGTGGCCACAGACTGAGTACCGCAGACTGCAGCCATGCCAGTAGGTATTTTTTTTAATGTCATGTTAAATTACTTCTGTTCTATCTCAATATGTACAATGGGAATTGAATCTAAACATATTTCATGTTAGAGTTTCAACAATTTAAGTGGCTCCTTAACAAATCTGTGTGATCATCTGTGCACTGTTGTCTTTCATTTGCAGTGTTTGATTAAAAGCTTTGAAAAAAAGGAGCTCACTTCAAAAGGTGAGAACATTTTCTAAAGAGCCATGTGGCTTATGATCTAGTGGCTTATAGCACAACATATTGTTGCATGGAGGATCCAGATCAGTGAACACATGGACTAGGTGGGTTACGTATGTAATAATGTTCTCATCCTTTGTTGGCATGGGGTCAGTTCTCTGATAGGTCAATTCAGATATTCCATACTATTTTAGGGTGCAAGCCTGCAAACAGTCTCAATGTGTGTCTTAAGGGCAACTCCTCTTCCCCAAAAACAATAAAGTACATTTTAAAGTGTTTATTTTGGTATTTATTTAACCTAAATTAAATTGAGGAGTGTAAAACTGAACTGTGCTGTCTGCCAGTCTTCTCAACCAGGGGATATGTGAAGTTGTGCAGAGAGAGATCAAAGGATCATGGGAAATGGAGGAATGATAGCCTTTAAAAGGTTGAGCAATAGGCTTAAGACTGCATCTTGGACAAGCCTGATCTTAACTTTGTGATGATGTGAGAAGGCGAAGGAACACCGCTGAATTAGGTGAAGCAAAGATATACCAAGCACTTATTTAAATAAAGGCAGAATGGACATCTTACAGACTTAAAAAACTTCACACTTTCTTGTGCAGTGGTCTAACATTAGCTGACTAATTCACAGTTCTTTTGAGTGGCTCAAAATCTATTTCCCTCTCACCCCCACCCCTTGTATTGTCCTTCTTTGTTTATCTAAGCAGCAGATAAAAAGGCAAAATAGGTTTCAAAGTCCTACCATGATCCTAATTTCTTTCTACACAACAATCAAATGTACTCTCAACTTGTTACATGGCACACAAGGAGGCTGAGACAGGATAACATTTGTCCCAGAGCACCCTAGTGTATCTATTACTTGAAGCCTGATTTTATGAGGTGCTGAGCACCCATAGGGTATGTCCATACTACCTGCCGATTCGGCAGGTAGTGTTCGATGTATCAGGGATCGATTTATCGCATCTCGTCTGGACGCAATAAATCGATCTGCTAATCGACACCCGTACTCCACCTTGGCAGAAGGAGTAAGTGGAGTCAATGGGGGAAACGCGGCAGTCGACTCGCCACCGTGAGGATGGCCAGGTAAGTCGAACTAGCAATAGTCAAGTTAGTGAATAGCTTTCCTGGTAAACATTCTACTACTCTACTCAAAAAGAAGACTAGGTAAAAGAAAAGAGATGAGGAAAAGCGATGAGCATTTTAGGAATACTGCATATCAATGGATGGAAGCCTTTTATTTTTTTAATGCTGCAAATCTCTTTTTCTTTCATATGGCTATTAAGGTTGGACACTGATCAAACTGCCCATCAGACAGAGAGAGAGAGAGACAGTGTGTGTGTCAGTGTCAGATGGACTGGGATTGAAACACCTGACCCTTCTCTATTAAAATCCTGATGTTGCAAATGTCTTTTCTATAATGGGACAAAAAGAAAAACAGAACATACAATAATAGTGATTCATCTGTTCAGTCATTTGATGTGCTTCTCTATTGTTGCAGTTCCTGAGACTCAGCTTTATCCTGTATGTGAGCTCTGATTTTAACGATAGTGGCATGCTATTGAAATGAGTAAATACAATTTCTGAAACTCTTTTCTACTGACAAAATGTACTCGAAGTACATGTAAGCCTGAGAAACTGCCACTGCCTTGGGTCCCAAATTCCTTTGATTTCTAGACTTATTTTTATTTTCCTGACAATGTTATCTGCCATTTTTTTAAAAGTAAATGACTTTGCCTTCATCATTTATTCTGCTACCCTCACTGTCAGGTCAGATTTGGTCCCGTAGTTAGTCCCCAGTGACTCCTCTGTCAACATGAGCGATGAGATACAGATGGAACAGATGAGTTTAAGGGGTAGGCCAGATCCATAGCATAAGCCTTCTTTGCCTCAGTAATGTGGGAACACCTCAGTGGCTGCTCTGCAGGAATTGAAGGCTCCATGGGTGAGAGGGAACAAGGCCCATACATGGACAATGGTAACTTTCTGTTCCATCATGTTCTCTACCAGCCCTGTAAAGGTTTTCGGTATAAATGAACATTGGTCCCTTCAGTAGTAACTAACCCTGTACCCCCTATTGCATGGTAATACAGTACCTCACCCAGGAGAAATTTTGGGAGAAGCCAGGGGGAGACAGACACAGGAGGGCCATGAAACAGAGGGTCTCCATACAGAGAGATGACCATAGCTTCTGGTCAAGCTCCAAAGATCCATAGGTTGCAGAATATAAACTCCCTACAAGATCTGGGTGTGTGGAAAACAGTGTCTCTGCCAAAGAGACATTTAAATGGAAACTCCACCAATCCAGACTTGAGAGACAAGGTGGGTGAGGTAATATCTTTTATTGGACCAACTTCTGTTGGTAAGAGAAACAAGCTGGTCCAATAAAAGATATTTCCTCACCCACCTTGTCACTCTAATATCCTGGGACTGACACAGCTACAACTACACTGCATGCAACCCAGACTCGGGCAGTTTCCAGTCACTATCGCAGGAATAACTTAAGCAAAGGACAGTTTAACTCTTAGATTTTGTAGAACAATAAACTTTTACAAAACCTGACCCTGACAGAAATGTTTTCATAATTTTTTCTAATTATAATGGAAAGTTGCTTTTTAAAAATAAACATTCTTCTGCAGCACTTGAAACCCAAACTCTGTAACATTGTGCTAGTGAATAAGAACAAGAAAATGGAACTGACTAAAAAGTGATCTGCCTGCTTTCACTGTCCATGCTGAGAGAAATATTAAAAGTAAACAAAGAGCATTCATAGTGAAAAGGAAATGATTTCATTTTTAGTTGTTTGGTGCAGAATGTAACATAGAAAGGGAATTTGTTTACTTTTAAATAAACGACATCTCACTTTGGCCCTTTTTACAAAAATAAGGTCATTTAAAAGCCAAGTAATTATATTTTGACTCCTTGCGGGTATGACTGGATACCTTATTATTCACTTCATCCCCCAGTAGTGTGGATAATGATGCTAGGGCGCAGAATAGTTGCCATCTTTCCACCTGAAAGTGACTGCACTTCAGAGCTTCCCTGTTTACATATATTATACAACAGTGTTTTGGACTGCTCCGGTAGAATACTGTAGCACTGGTTTCTGACTGGGAATTTTCATGGAGTAAGGAGTGCAGTAAGCTGCATACAGTTTGTTATAACTCTTTGGCATGTAAGGTTATTTTCTTCTGAGTGTTAATGTACCTCCTTTCTTCAGTTTTGATTAGTTTGTTTTCAGAATCCCTTTAATTGAACTGGACATCTGTCATTCAGATGTATGCTTGTTATTCCACAGGTAAACATTGGTTCTGAAAAAATATCCCTTTAAGAAAATAGCTGCTTTCCTTTTAATATGCAAACCACAAGGGGGCGCGAACACCTAATATATTCAGGGTTGAAAAGAGTTTATATTTCAAAGCTGACCACCCATAACAGATTAGTGGATTAATATTTTGCTCTAAAGGACCTGGCCTTTACTGATGACATGAATTTATATCCAGCCCAGGCTTTTACAGTTGTAAAAGTCATTGAGACTATAAACTTCACAATAGATGTCAGCCTATTCTTGGTGTGCTCTGTAGAGTACCCCATAAACAGCTGTGATGAGGTAACTGTTGTTGCAAGACCCAGCTAAGGCTGTAATGGCTTTATCAGCACCAGCAAACCGGCCGTCCCTATATTTTTTTCCACTACAAGACACTGAAATTATTTTATTAATCAGTATCTATTTTTCTGACAAGTGTGTTTGGTGTTATGTGAAAGCTTATCCTTGATCTCCCCTGCAACTAAAGCAGTGTCTATTTATGGACATGGCTTAAAGAACAGTAGATCTCATGTACCATATTAGAACTTTTTGAAAAACAGCCAAAGTACAGAGGTCAGGTTTCCTGTACTATAAGCAAATTAACAGGATGCAAGACCACAAGGTTTATGAATATCTGATAAACTAGGTCACTGTACATATTTCACTAATTATTTTGCCCAAACTACAAATTATTTAAACATATCTAGAAACACTACAAAAAGCCTCTACTGCTCCACATTAAGTCAGTGAGAATTTTGCCATTGACTTCACTTCAGAGAGATTAGGGTCAGGCCGTAACTGTTGTTTGGTAGACAATGCTATGAAAAAGAAAATGTAGTTTGAAATGTAGCAAAAGAAATATAGTTATGACATCCACCATTATCTGACTCTTTATTAGCAATTCAGTGACAATGTAGGTGATGTGATTATAAATGTTCTGCAAATGTATCTGTGTATAATCTCAAAGGTCAACACAAATTCTTTACACTATTTCTCTCTGGACAAAACCAGTGCTTTTAGCAGTTCAATCTGATCTGACATTGTCTGGAGGAACTAGAGCAGGGGAGTTATGCAATAAGGTGTATGCAAATAGATTTTTTCCTGTGGGGCCTATAAAACTACCTATTTATGGAAAAGCTTATATGGGAGGATTTATCACTGCACACAGACTAAGTAGGAATGCTTCCACTAAGAAGAATCCATGTTTTTACCAACTTTATAAATCAAGAATCTGTAGCAGTAAACAGAAGACTATTCCCTTATGTTTTAGGAGTCTATTGAAGATGAGTTAAATAGCAATTAGTTTGTTTTATACCAGAAAAAACCTAAAGGAGGCTGTCAAAGCAACGTGTAGGATGAACAGCCTCAAAAATGGAAAGATTTATTTAGTGCCAAATTAGGCAGCAGCTTTTAACACTATATCTGCATTCTTCTAAGCACTAAGTTATAGGACAATTGATAAGATATGGTTCAAGGGCATTTTATATTGTTTAGTGTCACACAAAATTAGTGGCCACTGTCTGAAACATACTGTTGTCTTGACAGAAACAGGTATAAGGAGAGA
The DNA here is from genome assembly GCF_020497125.1 of Mauremys mutica. Classification (NCBI taxonomy): domain Eukaryota; kingdom Metazoa; phylum Chordata; order Testudines; family Geoemydidae; genus Mauremys; species Mauremys mutica. The sequence continues at coordinate 106,120,200 of NC_059074.1, forward strand.
ATGTTTCCTACCTGGAAATACTGGGGAGTAAGGGATCATTATACTACCGCTTCCCCAAACCTGCTTGTCTCTAGGCTAGGGTGACCAGACAGCAACTGTGAAAAATCGGGGCAGAGGGTGGGGGATAATAATAGCCTATATAAGAAAAACACCCCAAAATCAGGACAGCTGGTCACCCTACTCTTGTTGTGTCTGTTGGTGTATTTTATGAACATTAGCCATTTTGAATATTTGTATGGATTTTACACATTGATAAACTAGAGTTACTAAACAAGTTTGTGTGTAATAAAGGGTAAAGCTAAAGAATCACTTTTACCATCAGTTGTTTTGCAATACTAACCAGCTTAATTTCCCAGCTGGATTCATAACACTGTAATTCACACACACTCTCTCTCTCTGGGGTTATTGTCCTCTGTTTACACACCCACATTCAAAAATTCAACTACATAATAGTTTTGTTCTTTCCCATCACACTTGAACTCACAACACTGAAAAAATAATTTTAAAAGAATTAGAAAGAGGATGGTGTCAGATCAGTGTCAAACTTGGGAAGCATAGCTAAATGAGATTATAAGTGTTATTAGGGATAGGATCCTGCTGTCCTTACTGAAGATTTACATGGAAGGGATTTTGCTGTTTTTTTTGGGGAGGGAAGAGGGGACAGAGGGAAAACAAAACCAAACAAACAAAAAAAAAAAAACCAGCAAGATTTGGCCCTTAAAAAGAACAAATGTATACATTCATTATAAGGCAAAGTTTTTACCCCCCCCCCCCAAACACTGGAATCAAATGGATATGAATTCATTTAACTGGGAATTAGTTGGCAACCGTATCTGAGAAAAGAAATGGATTAGGGTTGTCCCACACTAGAAAATTTTAAAAACTTATAACTGCTAGGTATTTCCTTTTCCTAAACTCACTAAATATGAAAAATAGTAGATTTCAATGTCATGCATGTCTTTGAGTTTCATACAGAAATCTATGTAAACCAAATAATCAAAGATTACATAGAAAAAAAATCCCCACCACCTAATGAGTCCATCTTTTAAATAACTCTTCAACAGGACAGTAAAAATACAAAAGAAAAAGTCTAGCATGTAAGTGAAAGAGAATTTATAAAATTACAAGTTTAATAGATAAATATAATAAATACTTTATGCATCATAATTCTGGACAACTACATTTAAAGCAACTATGCTGGCAAGTCACACACAAAAAGTTGCTTCTTGGCAACTTTATTTTTGATAAAAACCACACTGACAGGCATATTACAATGTTTCTTATTAAGCTTTATGCCATAATTATGTTTAAATCCTGCTCTCCTGAGCTCAATATACATTGGTGCAATGTAATTCTACTTTGGAATGTTTTCCTGCACACCAACACAGTTTTTTTTACAGGTAGATGTTCTACTTACCAGGGGCAAGGGGGGTTCGGAAGAAAAAATTTGGTAAAATGACTTCTAGAAAAACTAAAGCATTTCTTAACTTTTTATTGACATTGGCAAATTAAAATAGAATAAATTAACAATATTTTCTCAAAAAAATGTTTTGTACAAAAATACTGTCAAAATTTCCTAAAAAGCTTTCAACACAGTAGTATCTTTTCATGTACTGAATAAACTATATTAGCAGTGTCAAAAATGCTGAAGACAGAAACAAAATAAAAATCTGTGAAATGTTTGCCACTGACTAGTCAACATTCCATCCACGCCATATTATTGTCTGTACATATGGGGGAGGGGGACTGGGTAGCAGACTTTAACATTCTTTTCCTGATCTAGGAGGGGTTGGCCCACATCTGTTAAGCTTCCAGTTTAGCATATTAAAAAACAAAAAAATAGTCTGCACTGCAATGCATAGTTAAAAATGAAGCAAGATGGCAGCATTTGTGCAGTAATATCTGCCCTTCAAAGTTCATGCAACCAACTAATGGAATTTTTTCCCTGTTCACTCAGAATCTGAATGCAGTTCAAGTCATTGGAAATCATTGTTTACAAAATCCACAAGATTAAGCAATTTGCCAAGATTAATATCTAACAGCTGAGCACTGTTGAAATTATGGACACATTACTGTGAGGCAATTAAGGGGGGGGAGAGATAGGAAAACCCATAAAAAGCCAGAGTTAGCCAGAAATTATTATTACAGGAAGGGAAGTGAGTGTCAAAACTACAAAAAAAAAGGCAATTATTTAAAAACAACCCCAATTTATACAAGCTTATAGTTTACTCTGTTTTCCAGATTCTCAACCTTTCCCGCACTGAAAAGCGAGATACTGTGTCTAAGGGAATGTTTTCATTCACACTGATAGAAAGTCCTTTGTTTGTTTTAAAGAAGTCAGCAGCTCACTCTGCTGGGCTGTTGTTTGCAAACGAAGTCTGTCATGAAATCAAACTCGTTCTGTCCCAACCACAGCTCAGGAAGCTCCTTGATGCGGTCCAAACCCATTTCTATGACTAAGGACATGAGCACCTCCTCATCTATGAAGTCAGTGTCTATGACATTGGGAGGCAGCATTGCTGCAGGGACATGGGGAACTGAAGGAGGCATGCCGCTGCCGCTGCTGCTGTGCTTTGGGTTGCAGTCTCTGAAATGCTGGTTTGTTCCGTTCATCGGATGATTTGCAGGGTGCAAGTCCGGCATATAGTGGTTGTGAGGATACGGATGGTGGCTAAAATACTGGTTGTTTAGCTTCTGCAGCTGCATGCTGGCCGTTAAGGGGCCTCCTTGGCTTGCAACAGCGGGGGCCATGAACTGAGAATTATTAAATCGTGCCGTGGGAGGCATGCTGCTGGGAGGATGCCCCCCATTCACGTTCCCCGGCCCCATTGCATGTCTGATCCCGCCATTTGCGTTCATATTTCCAGCTCCATAATGTATATGCTCGCCCATCAAGGCGCTGAAGGCATGTTGCTGCTGTTGGTGATGGTGATGGGGGCTCGGAAACTGACCCATCCCCATTCGATGTGCAGGGTGGTGATGAAGCCCGCTGGTTCCATCAGGGAATCGCCCATGATTCATGGCCATCATGTGGTCTGCCATTTGCCACCTAGGAAGTTAACATATGGAAAGAGATAGTTCTTAAAACCCACACTCTTTTACACTTGCATGGGTCCCTGAAAAAGCGACCTCTCCCCTCCGAGTGAGCGTGCAGCAGCGCTCCTCCACACAATGCTACTGATTTATTTGAAAGAAGTCTGCAGCCCAAACCAGTCCGTACTGCGAACCCTAAGAACTCACCCACCTTCCCACTGCAACTCCTGCACACCTAGCAACTAAAACTATCGCATCCACCAAACACCCACCTCTCAAACGAATTAGCCATTCTTTCCATTCCAAGCCGTGGAAACCTTTCAAAAGATACCCTGCAAAGAACAGCAAAGGAAACGAGTCCCACCTCCCCCTGTCAGCAACTTTGGAATTAAGTCTGCAAGGCTTTTCCCATTCTTTTATTTTTATAACACGTATGTAAGGAGCTTATGGTGCACAGCTGAGAATGACCCGTATTCTTTCTTGCACCGTTCACATCCGTGCTGCCGCTGTACACCAAAGTATAAACAAGCAAACAACAATCAAACCCCCCCTCCATTACACTCACCTCTCTCTTTTTGTTGTTGTTGTTGTTGCTCCAAGGGTGTTGATAAAATCAGTCAGTAAAACTCGCCCAGCATAGAGAGGGCTTTTCTTTTTCTCTTCCCTGTGGTTACGTGAGGATACTAATTATTAATTAGTGTTGCTGCTGCTGCTGCTGCTGCTGCTGCTGTTACTGGTGCGGCGGCTGCTGCAGACGCAAAAGCTGTTTCTCGCTCCTCTGCGAGGCTCATCAGCACTTACCAACAATGAGCTGTGTTTCTCTTACCCAGCTTTGGCCACAGTTAATATAGGATTTCAGAAGGGAGGAGCAAAACCCTCACAGGCAACCAGAAGTAAAACCTGGAGCAAGGGAAGGAGGGGGGGGGGGGGGGGAGAAAGGAGGAAAAAAAAAAAAGCCAGGCGGATCTGGAAGGAATCCAAAGAATCCTGTTCGTTCTGGTTGAGCGACACGTGTGTTTGCTGATCACTTATGCGGTGTCTTCAGATCAGCTAATGCTAGGAGCCATATCCCTGCTACACTCTTCTGATATCTCAAAGCGAGGGAGGTGGAGAGAATTACGAATATATTGCATAGAACTGGAGGAGAGAAGACTGACAGGGAAAATACCGGTAGATCCTGTCTCATAATGGACACTGTTGCAACCACTGCTAAGAATAACTTAACAGGCTTCGGTTTCGTCACATAATATGGTACTCAACTTGCACTCCCTCCCAGCTCAAATCAATCAGGCTGTTTTAAACTGCCATTGATTTGTGGAGCAGGGGTTGTCTGTAGGGTATTTTTTCCCCAATGCAATTCTGCAACATTGCTTCCGATTACAAGCATTACACTGAAAGCAACTGAACAGCCTTGCTCGTGCCTTGTCCAGAATTGCTGGGCTTCCTCGGTACAGCTCCAAACACGTGAGAATTAATGCTGTTTTTGTGAGCGTGTCTGGCATGCTACTTTTTTTTAGAAAGCGGTAACTCCCTTCCCCACATCCTCTAGGTATTTCTTCCTCTGACTCTATTTGGAGGGGCCTGTCGCACGCATAAAGCAGAGGTTGCAGGTGGCAAGGAATATAACTGGGGATTTTTGTCCTCCATGGCACACAGCGACACAGATCCGATCCGCGCTTTCTGGGTTACACTCGGCTGCTCCATGTACGTGTGCTTTTGCTAAGTTTGTGTTTACCTCTCTCGGTAGCTTTGGCATTCACACGGAGGCGACTCTGCTCTGTAAACAAACTCAGTAAGACTCATTCCCGAGATCCACCTTTTTACACATACACGGTTGCTGCTGCTGCCCTTGATCCGGGAGGTGGGGGAGGAACGAGGTGGTTGCAAAGTTGCACAACCTCTCGCCTGGCTGGCTTTGTCTGGTGATGATTTGAGGCTGATTTAGAGGGATCGGGTTTGCAGGGAACGAATACATGCGGTATCTGACACTGCTTTTTGCTGGAAAAGAAAAAAGAAATACATAAACACGGTAACTGCTTTGTAAATACAGTAGTCCTGTATGCTGAGGCACAACACCATAAACCCGCCCCTCAGCACAGCGCATGTAACATTCAGCACTCCTTTGCTATGGTGGGGTGGCATGCAAATAGAACCCCAAATATCAGCAATCCTGGATTTTCAAAATGCATCTCTAGCTAAAAATCCACCAGATCTTTCCAGCTGCATTAAATTATCACACAAGAGGGAGAGAACAAGGGGAGGAGGGTTGCGAACACTGCAGTGAAGTTGGATACTGTCCTATTTTAAATCTTATCTAATATAAAACTCTTAAGAAGGGACACTATGTCACAGCTCACTGAGAGTGCTGGAGGCTCTGGTTCAGCTCTATGGCAGCTGTGCTGGGAGACAAAGAATGGGGCACACCCCTTGTTAGCCATCCAGTAGCAAGCAGTAATGCTTCTGCCCCCTCCACTTCCCAGAGCAAGAACAGAAGTGTGCTGCTGGCACACATGCATCTCAAAGAGTAGAACTACAGGGCATTGCTGTGACAGCATAGGGCAGGCTGTAGGGGCCCTACTGGGGAAGGGGAAGTCTGACTGGTAGCCCTCTTTTAGAGCAGCTTGACTGGCCAGGGCCTTACTTGTCTACTCTGGCCATAACCTATTTAAAGGTCAGTTAAAGGTGATGCTTTTCTCCCTAATTGCTCTAGCGGCAATGTTCCCTCTAATTTTTTACATTCATGTGCGCAATGAATTTTGTTATGTGCACCAATATGGAGGCGATGTGTGGTGGGGGTGGGGCTGAGAGGTTCGGAGTGTGGGAGGGGGCTCAGGGCTGGGGCAGAGGGATGTGGTGCAGGGAGTGTGAGGGCTCTGGCTGGGGGTGTGGGCTCTGGGGCGGAGCTGGGGATGAAGGGTTTGGGATGTGGGAGGGGGCGCGGGGCTGGGGCAGAGGGATGTGGTGCAGGGAGTGTGAGGGCTCTGGCTGGGGGTGCGGGCTCTGGGGCGAAGCCGGGGATGAGGGGTTTGGGATGTGGGAGGGGGCACGGGGCTGGGGCAGAGGGATGTGGTGCAGGGAGTGTGAGGGCTCTGGCTGGGGGTGTGGGCTCTGGGGCGGAGCCGGGGATGAGGGGTTTGGGATGTGGGAGGGGGCGCGGGGCTGGGGCAGAGGGATGTGGTGCAGGGAGTGTGAGGGCTCTGGCTGGGGGTGCGGGCTCTGGGGCGGAGCCGGGGATGAGGGGTTTGGGATGTGGGAGGGGGCGCGGGGCTGGGGCAGAGGGATGTGGTGCAGGGAGTGTGAGGGCTCTGGCTGGGGGTGTGGGCTCTGGGGCGGAGCCGGGGATGAGGGGTTTGGGATGTGGGAGGGGGCACGGGGCTGGGGCAGAGGGATGTGGTGCAGGGAGTGTGAGGGCTCTGGCTGGGGGTGTGGGCTCTGGGGCGGAGCCAGGGATGAGGGGTTTGGGATGTGGGAGGGGGCACAGGGCTGGGGCAGAGGGTTGGGGTGCGGAGGGGTGAGGGTTTGGGGTGCCGGCTGCCCTGGGACTGTGGTGAGGAGAGAGGACTCCCCCAGCCCTCTCTCGCTGCAGCAGCCCAGGGCTGGAGGAGAGCGCCTTTTCCCGTTGCCACAGCTCTGGGGCTGTGGCCTGGGGGAGAGGCACTTCTCCCAACTCTGCGCCTGCATGGCCCTTGATAGCCTGCTGTGTGGCCGCGCAGCTTAGAGGGAACTTAGTCTGGCGGGTAATGTGAACAGTGCTATCTAGAACCAACTTGGGTTCAGGATACAGATGCAACTGGAACAGATGATGTGCAGATGTCAGCAGTCCTGCACACAGTGGGTAAGATCCAAGCACAGAGCTGACAAGTGAACAGAAGGAGGGGAGAGGCAGACCACTTAAAAAACAACAACAGTGTGACAAAGATGGAGTTCCCTGGGGGAAGGGGTGGCAAGAAGCATTAAAAGATGGGAGCAAGGAAACCACCAGAATAGCATTGCTAAGGAAGTGACCTCATCATCTGGCTGGAATTTCTACAGGAATTGAATGGGGATATTGCCATGTGATGCAATATCTAGCCTGCTGGAGAGGATAATCAGGTGCTCTCTGACACATCTGGAGCTCTTGGTTGGGGAATATGATTTAGCCATGGTCTCCAACCTGGGCCATGAGTGATAAGAAGAGGGACAACCACCCTCCTGGAGATTTTTCCCTTGATAGTAATGGTAGTTTTGTGGGCAAAAGAATGAGTATTGAGGATATACTGCTGCCGTTTGACAATTAGGCAGTTGTGGACAATATGAGCAAGCAATCTGCTAAATACAAATCCAGGATGACACCGGTAAGACCATTTGTATTGCAATGTCTTTTCAAAGCCCTACACATATCAGTTAGGATTAACACTGCTTTGGATGCCCTTTCTTATTTTCAGTTTTACAGATTCTGGAAGCTGGCACCAGAAGTAGAGATGCCAAAGCAGATTGTGGAGGACTGGCACATGACAGCAAGAAAGATGAGTAGGCAAATCACCCAATATACTATGGGCCTGAGAGGTGTTTTCAGGCATTTACATCTTATATGTAAAAGTTTAGGGTCTGATGGTGTTTTCTTCATTGGGGCTGCAAAGCAACTTACTTTATGGTTCAGATTCTATAGAATATCAGAATAAAACAGGAAGACAAGGTAGGGGATGGGTAATGGGGCAAGAATCCATCAGTTTGTCAGTCTCAGTGTGAAGCACAATTCTTTAAGGCAGCATACACATTGGTGTTCTTTAGGGCCTTTTGCATAACTGAGCTGGTGCTGCCATCAGCTAATGAGAAAGTAGGGCACTGCATATGGGAGTAAAAGTATGGCAGATAAGTTCAAAAGCTGACCCAGCTGCAACAGGCTCTTGGGTAAAGTTAGTACCTGTGTTCAGAAGAGGAATGGAAAATATCTGACAATGTGCTAGCACAGGAGTATGAAGATGGTACCCCCACACTTGAGAGTTAAGAGTTTGAAGCAGAAGGCCATGCAGCAGGTGGGATCCTGAGTGCTACTCCTCTCATTCCTTCCACGTTAGAGCAGCAGCAATAGGCATAGCAGAATGGAAAAAGAAAAATCCAAGCAGATGCTATAAAGGTTATGTACAGCTGTATTTCCCAGACTTGCAGAAGAGCTCTGTGTAACTTGCAAGCTTGTCTCTTTAATCAATAGAAGTTGGTTGAATAAAAGATATTACTTCACCCACCATGCGCCTCTAATATCCTGGGACCAACAACAGTGTTCAGCTCTAGACATACAACGACAGGAAGACATCAGGGTATCTCTCTCACTGGGACAATTAATTTCAATGGGATTTGGGCGTCTGACTCTCTTTGGCTCCTTGAAAAGCCAAGCTGTACTCATTTGTGATCTTGCCAATGCAAACCATCCTGGAGTGCGTTTGTGAGCATTCTATCACACATTGTTCAGAGCAGTGGACAAAGACTAGTTCAGAAGGACAACAGTCAGGGTTGTCTTAGGAGTCTGTCACTTTTACTTGGTTTGGTAGAAGGAGAACGTAGTAGACACTGCAGAGTTGGAAAGGAAGATGATATCTGTCTGTATTTGTGCAAGTTTCTTCATGAGGTTGATGGATTTCCACTCCATACGGCTAAATGCAGTGCCTTGCATGGTGTCAAGTATCAGAGGGGTAGCCGTGTTAGTCTGGTTCTGTTAGTCGTTGTATGTGTATGTTGTATGTGTATGTGTATGTTAGTCACAGAACCAGACTAACACGGCTACCCCTCTGATACTGCAGAGTTGGTTATAAGCCTCAGCACCAGATTCCTTGATTATCCAGCTGGAAGAAAATGACTTTGGCAAATTTTCTAGTTTTGATATCATCAGAGTCAGTAGGATAGAGCTGGAGAAGCTACAGCGTGCAATGCCAGGCACAAGCCTCAAATAATCACCGTTGTTGTTCCTTCCACTGGTTCTGTAGACAAGCCAGGAGTTCCCCAGAGCCTACCATATGTCTTTCTATTTAGAGCATCCTCTCACCACAGTGAAGCTTTCTACTTAGTGAGTCTATAAACCCTGGCACATAACCAGCCAGCCCAGGTGTGGGAGAGCTCCCCCAATGGGAATCCTCTCCAGTAGTGGCATGATGCTTAAAGATTAATAGACTGATGACAAGCATCTGCAAGAGGCAGAATCTGTAGTGGATAAGCCAGAGTCAATTATCAAGTATGGGAGAAAGGAAAGCTAGAGAGAGAGAGAGAGTTATCTGCACAGGTCAGATTTTTTTCTTTGCTGGGCTTCATAGGGCAGTTAATGTCCTCTGGTGACAGATGGTCCTGAGGCCAGACTAAAGTGGCAGTGGGGAGCTAACAATACACTGCCACTAGTGAGCGGTCCCCCCATATCTAAATTACCCAGTTACATGCCAGGAACCATAGGTTTGTTCAGTGAAGAGATGTTCTAAGCTGAGGGACATATGCCAAGATAATGGGTGGCTGCTAGGATCCATTTTTTTTGTACTGTGTCCCCTTCCCCGTACACTTACTTCATAGCTGAGGGAACATAGTTAACATTTTTGTTTTGTAAGTGTAATTCTATTCCAAGACATTTTCTTTTAAAATTTAACTCTGAAAATGAGACTATTCAGTACAAAGTTATTTCCTCAGGCGGTTCAAGAAGATACAATAATCAAAATAATCATCCATTAAATTTCACTCTGTTTGTCTTCTGTCACACCTAATCCCAGTGTGGACATCTTTAGTACATCTCTATATCTTTTGGATATTGTTATTGAATGGGAACTTCTCTGGGAATTTAGGAGATTGGTAATGGCTTCTGAAGTAAGCTCAAGGTCACTGGGCTCAAATTCAGCCCAAATTAGTTCTGACAAAAAGTACTCACCAACCGATAGCTCAGTGGCCTCCATCAAATACATTGAAGGTCTTTGTCTAGTTTCTAATAGACAAATGTCTACATTAAAGAAACATGACAAATGGTATAAAATGCCATCTATCCTTGTTGCAAGTCTCAACCAAAAAGGTGAAAGACTGAATAGGCACAAAGATTGAATGACTCAGTCTGAGGTCACAAGGACAGAGGAAAGAGATATTGGGGGAACAAACAGCACATTGCTATCTAGGGGTACCTCAGTGGGTGGGCTTTTCCAAACTGAGATTGCCTGGCTGTGTACTAGGGACCTTCAGTGAGGTATCTCCACAAATAGACTGAAACATTGATGGGACATGGGAAGTTTACATTGTCTCTGCCCAAACTGCCTCTTTTATGAATAAACAGAAGACTTTGGTTTCCAGAGATGTTAATTTAGTACCTTTCATGAGCACAGTTAAAAATATTTATGAATGAATTTTAAACATTTTACAATGAAAAGGTAATGTCTCCCCTCCGAGAGCACTCCTCCACACAATGCTACTGATTTATTTGAAAGAAGTCTGCAGCCCAAACCAGTCCGTACTGCGAATCCTAAGAACTCACCCACCTTCCCATTGCAACTCCTGCACACCTAGCAACTAAAACTATCACATCCACCAAACACCCACCTCTCAAACGAATTAGCCATTCTTTCCATTCCAAGCCGTGGAAACCTTTCAAAAGATACCCTGCAAAGAACATCAAAGGAAATGAGTCCCACCTCCCCCATCAGCAACTTTTGGAATTAAGTCCACAAGGCTTTTCCCATTCTTTTATTTTTATAACACGTATGTAAGGAGCTTATGGTGAACAGCTGAGAATGACCCGTATTCTTTCTTGCACCGTTCACATCCGTGCTGCCACTGTACACCAAAGTATAAACAAGCAAACAACAATCAACCCCCCCTCCATTACACTCACCTCTTTTTGTTGTTGTTGTTGCTCCAAGGGTGTTGATAAAATCAGTCAGTAAAACTCGCCCAGCATAGAGAGGGCTTTTCTTTTTCTCTTCCCTGTGGTTACGTGAGGATACTAATTATTAATTAGTGTTGGTATTGCTGCTGCTGTGGCGGCTGCTACAGATGCAAAAGTTGTTTCTCTAGAGAGAGTTCTCCTGTATCTTTTAAAAACACATTAAACTCTTGTTAGATATGATTCCTATATTCATAGATGGTTATTTATGGTTACTTATAAAGTGAAGAGAATAGTTGCCATATACCAATGATAGTTTCAATACTGATGTTCACCATAAATTAATCTATTGATATTTTTAATAAATTAAACCTCTCTCCTTTACTACCTCATAATGTAAATGCTAGGAATCCCCTGAACAGAGGCTGCCAGGTATGCTGAATTATACCAGACTCTATTGTAGTTTTGTTATGTGAACAAACATTCACTGGGAGATAGACTAAGGTCAAGAAACCATAGGTAAAAATGAGTTTAAATACAATTTGAACCTAGATCTCCAGCATAATTTTGGAGTCTTCCAATTTCAGCCATAATCTCACATGCTTTACTTGGCGTATCTGTAGGATGGAGACCATATTTAGAACTGTAGTTCCTGTCTTGATTTCATAGCTGCACAGACTTTTAAAACCAGATGAAACCATTGTGATGATCCAGTCTGACCTGCATAACACAGGCCAAAGGACTTCACTTAATATTTTATGTATCAATACCACAACTTCTGTTTGAGCTATAGCATATCTTTTAGAAAGAGCTACAGACTTGATTTAAAAGCTTCAGGTGACAGAGAATCCACCACATCCCTCAGTAAATTACTCCAATGGTTAATTACACTCACTGTTAAAAATGCGCGCCTCGTCTGAGTTTGTCTATCTTCAGCTTCTAAGCATTGAATCTCCTTATGTCTTTTTCTGCTAGATTAAGGAGTTATCAGATTTTTTTTTCTCCATGAAGGTACTTGTAACCATGACAAAATCACCTCTCACTTACAGCCGGTAATTACTGAGATGGCTGATGTCCACACTACCCTACTTCTGTTGGTGGTGCGTGTCCTAACTTGGGACTTGGGCTTGATTCTCACTTTAACCTCAGACCCTTTATACCACTCTTGTTGCTTCATCTGATAAAATATACTACTGTGGACCTGAAGTACATTAAATCCATTAAAGTACAGAAATCCATTAAAACCTCCCTTTTATAGAAATCCTGAAGTACAGAAATCCATTAAAACCTCCCTTTTACAAGAACAGACAACTAACACTAAAGATAGATGTCAAATTGAGAACAAAAAGCTGGAGGTATTCTTCCAAGTTCCACACAGAAAATAAGCCCTTCTCCTGTGAATTGGTAAGATGAAACACGACACGTAGTACATTGTACAGATGTTAAAAGTAAAACTGCATCTCTCTGAGCAGCATTGGGGTCCTCGAACTTAACTCTCCCTTGGTGGGCCTTGACTATGCCCATAGACTCTGCTAGGTTCCTAGGACTTGGCTCCTTGATTGAGGAGGAAAAAATAAGTGGTGCTATCTCCAAAATGCTAGCTATTTGTGGCACCAAAATCAGATCTCACTCATAGTACATTTTCAGATCTGTGATCTTTCCTGTCCTTTCTTACAAGTGGAATGAAATAGTTAACATAAAATTATCATCACTGGTCATCTCAGTTAACACTCATCAAATAAATGGGGCAGTTCATACCTCTCAGAGCTATTGTGGCAGGCTCTTTGCAGACTCATGTAGACATTTCCACATCAGTTACTCTCCATTCACATATTTGAGGTTTTCTTTACAACTACAACAGGTAATGACTTAGGGCTTGTCTACACTGGCACTTTGCAGCGCTGCAACTTTCTCGCTCAGGGATGTGAAAAAACACCCACCGAGCACTGCAAGTTTCAGTGCTGTAAAGTGCCAGTGTAGACAGTGCACCAATGCTGGGAGCTATTCCCCTCATGGAGGTGGGTTTTTTAGAGCGCTCGTCCCAGTGCTATGCTGCGACTGCACAAGCCACATTAAACCGCTGCCACGCTAGTGAAAATGTATCCTTACTGTTAAAAAATGAAAACTGAGATTCTGGAGACCAAAATAACCTCTGGAGAGAGGTAGTTGGACATCATACTACCACATACTGTCTGGATCCAAGCCCTGGTAAAGATGACCTTATAAAAGATGATCATACAGATACTATGTATTCTTGTATTCTATAAGTGCATGCAGATGTCTTGGTGGGACATTTTTGAAAACTTCTTTGGTACAGAAAATAGAGAATTCCCTCTAATTATGTCCTAGAAGTTGAACATGTGAGAAAATATTCATTGAATAAATTATTGAATTGGTAGTTGACAAGTACTGTAATTTATTTGATGCAGACCACCAACATTATTCACTGGATAAGTTGTTAGACTGTGTTACAATGTTCTACCAAAAAAAAAAAAAAGCAACTATTGTTCACAAAGATTTGTGGTTACTAGTGTAGGCCCCAATCTTGCAAATACTTATGCACATGAGTAACAGCTCTATTATATTTTTGTAGATCATTGCACATTAGAGCCTTGCACTTCATTCCTTGCATACCACAAACTTGCATTTAAATCAATGGGACTACCTGGGAACTGACTGCTCAGCATGAGCAAAGTTAACAGAATCTGGCCCATTATGCTTGTGATCTAAAATGACAAACCTGGGAAACTCAGACATAAGCATGGTGTCAATCTCCCTTTTGACTTCTGTGGGCCCAGATCCTCAGCTGGTGTAAATCAGCATAGCTCCACTAAAGTCAATGGAGATATACTGATATACACCATCTGAGGATACGGCCCAAAGATTTTTCATGTCAAATCTAAAATGTGAATGTACTTTTCTATTTACTAAACTTGCATTTTACCTTTACATTTCCATTATTACATATATGTAAAATTATTAGGCATATTAAGCTGGACTGTAATAATATATTAGGATATATAAGAGAATTGTCTTTGGTATTATAAAAAGAACAGGCGTAGTTGTGGCACCTTAAAGACTATCAAATTTATTTTAGCATGAGCTTTCGTGAGCTGCAGCTCACTTCTTCGGATGCCTGAAGTTGATGGATTTCCACTCCATACGGCTAAATGCAGTGCCTTGCATAATGACAGGTTTCAGAGTAGCAGCCGTGTTAGTCTGTATCCGCAAAAAGAACAGGAGTACTTGTGGCACCTTAAAGACTAACAAATTTATTTTAGCATGAGCTTTCGTGAGCTGCAGCTCACTTCTACACACTTGCATACACTTCTTGGATCTCACATTTTCATGTGGAGCAGTACCTTCTAATCTGTGCACAAAAAATTGACTTCAATGGCACCCTGCATGGGCTCACAATTCAGTACATGTATCTGCAGGATCAAGGTCTGTGTATGTAAGTAAGTAATTCCTGCTCTGTTGCTGTCACTGTGACCATGGCTGCCGCTAGTGCTTCACCAGCATCCTTGCTAATTTTAATTTTTATATTTTATTTATATAAATTGTGAAGTATTTGAATCCTTCCAATTTACTTTTGGTGATAAAGGGTTACAAGTAGTGGTGGTAGTGGTCATGGGTTATGCACTGCTGACAGTTGCAGAACTAGTTACATTTTCCCCTTTGATTTGATTCTGTTTTTCTTCTAAATTAAATAATTATAATGTATATACAATGTGTGTAATGGCAAAAACATTCACGCAAGGACTATCAGGAATATGTTGTTGTTCAGGGGAATTTATAAGTTCTGAGCCTTCTTATTTTGTTCAGTCAGAATTTTGCGAGACTCTTTCACACACACTTCCCCTGATTTTATTTCCTTTTACAATTATAACCCTCGGGAAAGGGAAAACATCCCAGTCTGACCAATCTTTTCAGAAGCCCTTCAGTGCATATCTTTAGTTACAGGTCAGTAATAATTTTTATTGCAAACCCTTAGGTTTCAGGCTTTGTAACTCAGGCCAGCTCTCAACTCAACACTCCACCACTGTCTCCCTCAGGCATTTGAGATAAGATGAATTGTCCTGGTTCTTTGTCATAAGAGTTAATCTTATCTGGGTAGGGCATTCTCAGTTCAGAAGCTACATGTCTGTGGATCTCCCTTTCTGAACATATCCAGAGGAGACTTGCTGTTACAGCCATCTAGACTTGTTCTAAGACAGGGGTGGGCAAACTTTTTGGCCCAAGGGCCATATCCAGGCATGGAAAATTGTATGGCGGGCCATGAATGCTCATGAAATTGGGATTGGGGTGTGGGAGGGGGTGAGGGCTGTGGCTGAGGGTGCGGGCTCTAGGGTGGGGCCAGAAATGAGGAGCTCAGGGTGTGGGAGGGGGCCCCGGCCTGGGGCAGGGGGTTGGGGTGTGGGGGTATGTGAGGGCTCCAGCTGGGGGTGCAGGCTCTGTGGTGGGGCTGGGGATGAGGGTTTTGGGGTGCAGGAGGGTGCTCCGGGCTGGGACTGAGGGGTTTGGAGGACAGGAGGGGGATCAGGGCTGGGGTAGAGGGTTGGGGCACGGGAGGAGGTCAGGGATGCAGGCTCCAGGTGGTGCTTACCAGGGCAACCCAGAGGATTCAGGGGGCCTGGGGCAAAGCGGGGGAGCTGCGGCGCTTGTACTCACCTGGCAGCAGTCCAGGTATTGGGCGGTATTTCGGCGGTGGGGGGCCCTTCTGTCGCTCCGCGTCTTTGGCAGCACTGAAGGCCCCCCCACTGCCGAAATGCCGGCCGAAGACCTGGACCACCGCCGGGCCAGGGCTTGCGGGGCCTGGGGCTAATTGTCTCAGTTGCCCCCCTTTCTGAGTGTCCCTGGTGCTTACCTCAAGCAGCTCCCAGAAGCAGCGGCATGTCCCCCCACTGGCTACTATGCGGAGGCACAGCCAGGTGGCTCTGTGTGCTGCCCCATCCGCAGGCACCACCCCTGCAGCTCCCATTGGCTGCAGTTCTGAGCCAATGGGAGCTGCATAGGCAGTGTTGGGGCAATGTGCAGAAACCCCTTACTGCCCCAACGCATAGGAGCCGGAGAGGGAACATGCTGCTGCTTCAGGGAGCCATGCGGAGCCATGGCATGCGCGGAGCAGGGCAAGCCCCCAAACCCGCTCCCCGGCTGGAGCGCTGGAATGGGGCAAACACCAGACCTTGCTCCCTGGCGGGAGCTCAGGAGCCAGATTAAAATGTCTGATGGATCAGACGTGTCCTGCGGGCTATAGTTTGCCCACCCCTGTTCTAAGACCTTTCCATTTGAATTGTGTCCTTTAGGAAGCCTCTCTTTTTAACCTTCTTTTCCTTTTGAATAACTTTTGTGTGAGTATATTTTCATTTTTGTCAGTAGCTGGTTCTTGGGCCATTGGGTCTAGAAGCAGTACAACGGGTCCAAATAGATTTTAATTGTTGTCTGTTTAACTGTTGGAATATGTACAGTAACATAGATGAGCCCTCTGGGAAACAACTAAGTAAATACATTTTAAAAAGAAATGTCTAAAATATAAAATTACTCATACTTTCTAAAATTATTTTTAAACTTAAATTTTGTTAATAACAATAGCTTAGAAACCTAAAATTAAAACCTGTTTTCTAATCAAATATATGTTAGGCAATTGTGCAATTTTTTAACTTTAAATATTAGGTGAGATGAGCAGGTTGTATGTGATTTTTCACACTACTGTCCACATGTGTCAGCTTGATGATATCATACTCATGCACTAATAATAGTAAATAATATTACTACTTAATATTTACATAAAGTAGCACCTTATGGCTTCAAAGCACAATACCAACATTAACTAATTACTCTAGAATTTAGCATACATTCTTTTCTACTTACTTTCTAAAGAACAAGCATTTGATATATTTAAATAGCTATTGTGTAATCAAAAAGGTAAATTAGTTATATAATGACTTATGCCACTGGTTATAGCAAGGGACTGGGAGTCAGATGGGCTTTTTTCCCCAACTCTGCCAGTGACATGTAAGTCAATAGGAGTTGGACATCTGATTTCCTTATGCACTTTTGAAAACTCCATCCCCTCAATCCTAAATGCACCTCATCTTCTCTGTCTTTAAAATGAGATAATAACATGTACTCACTTCTGTAAAGTGCCTGGAGATTCTTGGATGAAAGACACTACATTAGTTTGAGTATTAATTATTATTATTATATGTAGTTGTTGTCATACAATTATTAAGACTATGCTGGTTCCTTGTTTTTAAGATCATGGGTGAAATCCTGGCCCAGTTGAAGATAATGGGAGTTTTGTTATTGACTACAATGGAGCTAGGATTTTGTCATATATATATATATATATATTTAAACCTATGCTACAATACATTTCTAGCTCCCAACTCCTTGGCAGCAGTTCCTTTCCACACTCCCACCCAAACAGCAGAATTAAACACCGATTTCGCCCCTTACCCTTCTATATGTCCCAAATATCCCACCTCCAAGGCTCTTACAAATTACCCCTGCAACAATGACCTTTTGGGAGCCCCTGCTTTCTCTCAGCTTCAGGATAAAGTATCCCTGCCAACTGTCAATCTTCACTGTCTATGCTCAGTAAGATCACTGCAATTTTCTTTCCAAATTACCCATTTCCTGCAGTTTACCTGCAACTCCCCATTAGAAAAATATCCTTGATACAGCAAACAGTAGCAGCCCAGCAAATTATCCATGTTCTTCAACAGCAGCTCCCCCTGCCCACAACACGGTCCCCAACCTTCTGCTTCCCTCCAAACAAACTCTCACAAAATTAATCCCAGGACACCCTCATCAACCAGTTTGTCCACTCACCCAGAAAATAGTCCCCCCAAAATTATCTCCCCCCCATGACCCAATAACCCGCTCATAGCTTGCTCCGGGATGTGAATGTGTGTTGGTGTGGGGGTGGAAGCCTTGTGTGAGAGCCCTCACATCCATCTGAAGTTGTCTTGGGGATAGTCTCCAGGAATTTTAGTGAAAGATGTTCTCAAAGATGTTCTTGCACTGACTCACTCCTCTATCTGCCATGGAGTACTGCCCAACCCACTTTGGATGATGATGGTAGTAAATCTGGTAGGGTAAGGCTTGTTATTAATACACTAATAAGCATTTATGTAAAGCTTTTAATCTTCCACAGGCTTTACAAACATTAATTGCTCAATAATTTCATTTACAGATTTTCTAAAGGTCTTCATATTTGAGAAGAAAACTTCTGTCAGCTTATAATGTTTTATTAACACTTCAATCATTATCTTAAATGTATAACTTGTCAAGGGCAGTTGATTCCTCACAGAATACTTATGATGCTTGAGGAATAAAAACAAACAAACAAACAGCTCTGTGACTGTAGCAGGCTTAAATTGAATTTATCTATTTTTACCCTAATACTAGGTTTGTTCTTGCTCATGCATTATTGCTAGTTAGCCTTGGTTTATTTTTGTTTTGCACAGAGCTCAGGGATTTGATTTCAGGAAGGAAAACAAACAGCTAAAAGGACATCTGAAGTTCAGTTACACATCTTTTGCCTAAACATAGGAACTGCTGTGACAAAACAGGCTAGTGACCCACTTAGTCCAGTGGATCTGGCCTCCAGTAATGTCTACATTAACTACTTCTAATGAAGACTTATAATGCACCTGCCAATTGAACAATATTATACCGTGGATGATTGGGAAGAATTTTTTCCTGGCCCCATAGTTCAGAAGACAAACTGCCCAAGATAAAGCAACCAACCAGTTATGTATACAGTGGTGGAGATATATGTTTGGGGGGTTTCTATCTTAATCCAGCTGGCATTCAGTTTTGGCCTCAGAACAGGAAGATGGATAGCTGTTGTCAATTTTATCTTTGTATAACTGCAGATGCTGGGCCAGATCCCCAGCCGGTGCTGAAATCAGCATAACTCCGTGGACTTTGAAAGACCTACACCACTCTACACCAGCTACAGATTTGGCCTGCTCTTTTTTGCATGTGGCTAATCCATTTGTGAATTAAACTAAGCTATGTTCATCAATAACATTCTGACAATGAGTTTCACAGATTAATTATACATTGCAGAGATCAAAATAATATAGTTTAATATCCCCTTATTAAGAGACAAGATAAAATAAGGATGTCACATGGCCTTCTCTCTTCCATCCTTCATTGTATGTATATATATGTATATTTAATTGTACTTTTTGAAAAAAACAAAACAAAACAAAACAAAACCCCCCACAACCTTAGGCCCTTCTCCTGTAACGTGCTGAACTACTGAGCTACTAATGTAGTCAGTACTAGTTCAGGTCATTCAGAACTTTGTAGGATTGAGCCCTAAATAGTCATTCAGTTTTTTCCTCATACAGAGTTATCCCAACATACCTTTTAAGATAAAGGTGACCAAAACAGAATAATCAAAGGAAGAACCTACTTAGCAATGTTTTATATAATGGCATTACAATATTTTCTGTATTTTTCTCTGTTCCTTTTTTATTACAGCCTAACATCTTATTTGCTGTTCTGACCACCATAGCATATTGAGCAGACATCTTCATTAGGCTGTCCACATGGATGCTTACATTCTGTTGTTGAAAGGTTACAATTAATTCAGAACCCATCTGTGTGTACAAATAGTTTAAATCATTCCTTCCAAGGTGCATTACCTTGCACTCACCTACACTGAATTCCATCTGCCACTGCATTACCCAATTATTTAGTTTTGTCATGTCGTTCTGTTTTGCCTCACAATCCTCCCCAATCTTGTCTAACCTATATCATTTGTGAAGAGAGCAGATTTCAGTGCCTCATTAGTCAGCATCTCCAGCAGGCCCATAATAAATATATTAAACAACACTGGGCATAGTATTGATCCCTGGGGAACCCCACTATTAACTTTCTTCACAATGAGAATTTGCCATTTATTCTTATTCTTCCCCCCTGCCCATCTTGTAACTGGACTTTAATCCATGATTGACAGGATTTACCTCTCCCTCTGTGGTTAGCAACTTTCCCTAATAGCCTCTTGAATGTTTAAATAAATTACATCCATTGGTTCCTCATTATCCATTATTTTGTTACCATTATAAAATGCTATTTAAAAATAAGAGCATGTAAACATAACTTGAGTCCTTTAAAAAATGTTTTGATCCAGCCATTTTCAATGTAATATTATTATTTAGCAGCATTTAAAAAAAAAATCTTATGTCATCCCAACATGTTCCAAAAATGCAGGAGTCATTCTCAGTCCTATTTTAATCAAATGCTACAGCAGAGAGGAACTATTTTGCAAGGTAAATACATTCAAGAGTCTGATCCATTTTGCACGATTAGAAACCCTCCAGGGGCAAGTCTTTCAACCACTTGCAAGCTTGTTTAAAAAAAAAATCAGGCAAATCAAGTGTTCCCAATGAGAAAGCACCACAGACCTGTTCTAGGACTAATATTTGACAGGTCTCACTCCAGTGAAGGGCTTATTTTCACCCCAAGAGCCACTCAGGCAGCTCATTTTTGCACATGTATGACAACAAAGATTGCAAAGGTGAAGCCATATCATGTCCTCTCCAGGATGTGGGTGTATGCCTGGGATGGGGGGACAGAGGGTTGGTTAGCTATGTTTGTTTCAGGGACAGACTCTCCTGCATGCTAACTGACCCAACAGCCCTAGATAATTGGGGGGGGGGGGAACCCCCCTGTTCTTTCAGTCAAGCCCCACTTGCCAAACAAATGCCCCAGACCCTTCTTCAGCACCTTTCCCTCTTCTCCCCCTCCCCTATCGCCATTCCCGCCTCCCTTCAGCCACATGTCCACCTTCTCCCTCCCCCCCAGCTAAGCACTCTCCTGGCTCGCCACATCCCCCACGTCCCTTCCTCCCTCAAACTAATCAGCTGGACGCCTCCAGCACAACGCCAACCACCATCTCCTCAACCTATAGCCAGCCTTCCCCTCCCCGCCAGTGCTGGCAATGGGCACTCCCCCCGCCCCGCAGCAGCAAAGGCGGCGGCGCCGCGCCCTAGCTAGCCTGCGCCCGCGCGCGTTCCATCAGCCCTGCGCCTATATTGCGCGCTTCCATGTCCCTGCCCCCCTCCCCCGGCCGAACGAGACGAGCTGCGAGGGAGGGGCTGCTGCTGCTGCTACGCGCTCCCGCTGTGGTAGGAGAGCGGCAGCGTCATTGTGTTAGCAAGAGGCAGCAGGGCTGCGCTGAGGACGCGTCCAGCTCTGCGGGCAGCTGCAGGGGTGGGATGACGAGCGGGGTGTAACCCGGATCCGCTCTGTGCAAGGCTGTTTGTTGTTCCCTTCTCAGCGTGCAATAGAGCTGGCGACTGCTTGCAGCCAGCTAAGCAGACAAACGCAAGGGCAAGCAGGCGTGGCATGAAGGGAGCAGCAGCAGAACCACCTGCGGCTGGGTGGCCTTTTACCGGGTGGCACCCACTTACAGTCTTGCGAGCCCCGAGCATTCAGGAATCGTGAGATTGGCTTAAAAATCCCGAGATATTTAAAATATCATTTTTCAGATTGTTTATATTTGCCCTCTAGTTTCCAAGTCCTCAGGGTGTGCTTGGTTCACATTTACCAGCAGTTCTGCACTGCTGTGTGGGGGCTACAATTTTTTATTTTTCACTGAAAGCAGGGTTTTTCTTGCAATCTCTTGATTCCAGCCGCTGGGCTTTAGAAAACCCACCAAATATTGTGAGACTTGCAGTAAAATTGTGACACTGCACTTAGAGCACCAGGGAATTTGAAGTCTGTTTTGAGGTCTGGCCTCAGGCACAAAGACAGACTCTGGACTCCTGCTCTTCTGAGGCGTGCTACTTCTGGGGGGATCCCCCATCCCATCCAAGTTCTGCATCCCGTAACTTAATCCAGTCTCCCTCCCGTTGCAGGATTGAAGGGAAAGAGACAGATTAAGGTGAGTTCCCCCTCACCTAGTATTGCCAACCCCTCCTGTTCAAAAATAATGAGATAGACACACGAAAATCATGAGATTGGTTTAAAAAGGTTGAGATTTTAAAAACCATACATTTGGTTGTTCTTTCTGTTTGCCGTTAGGGTGGACTCATGACACATTTTCAAACTTTCCTCCACAGCCTTGAGGGCTAGAGAGCAAGATAGGAAAGGAAAATCATCCTTTTGCTATTTAATTTTTAAAATCGTCTTGCTAATGGTGCATTGAGATATTTAAATAATCCACTCATCAGCAAAATATTTTAGAGTACTGATGTAGCTCATAATGACTCAGAAGGAGCCTTGATAATGAATCTTGTCTATGAGTATTATAGTGGGCCTGCTTCTATAGATTCCGCTGAAACTCCAGTTGACCTAATTGGGAGCTTTGCAAGTGGACTAGCTGCAGAATCAGTCCCAGTAAGAACAACATATAAAATAAAAAGATGCTGGATTCAGGGGTGCCGGAACAGGGAGGCCAGGGAGCCATGGCCCCATCACTTTTTCCCTGCCTTAAGGGCGGGTGATGGGGATGAAGGGGGTGGAGATGAGTGAGTAGGGGCAGGGTCTAGGGGAAGAGGCAGGGCGAGAGCGTGGCCCATGGGGGAAGGGGAAAAACCATGGTTTGGGCACTGGTGGCCCCCTCCACTTCTAGGGCGTTTCCAGCACTCCTGACTGGACTTGTGTAGTACCTTCTATATGAAAATCTCATGCTTTATAAATTTGAATTAACTAAGCATTATGACCTGGATCCACTAAGGGACTTGGGTGGTGTGATGCTGAATGTTGTAATGTCTAATTTTTAGGAATCTAGAAAATCACAGGAATAAACACTGTCATCCACAAAGCCTGAATTAGGCTTATAGGCTCCCTATACAATGCACAGGGAGAGACAGGTGCCTAAGAATGGGATCCACAAAAGCCAGCATGCTAGGCAGGGAGATATCAAACTAGCCAACAAGAGATGCCGAGGACAGATGTGTGTCCTAAGCCCTTCCCTTCCCAAAGAGATAGGTGTCTAAGTCCAGGCTGCAAGGATTTCTGTCTCTGCTTGCAATCCACAACTGAGAACCCCTCTCCTGCAGTCAGGTGGCTTAGGCATCTAAGTCAGGTTTTGTGAGAATGAGTTAGGTGCCTGCCTCCCTCCACACAAAACATCTGGAAGAGGAAGTGGTGCCCACCTTATACTCTTTAGTGCAGTGGTTAGAGCACTCACCTGAGGGGGAGAAAGGATTTTAATGGGATCTTTCACACACCTCAGGTAAGTGCTTGAACCACAGAGCTATGGGATAGTCTTGTATGGGGCTTTCTCAATCTCGCCTGTCAAAGCTGTTCCTCTGTAGCTAAATAAACAATCATTGGCACAGAGGGACTGCACTCTCAGCAAGTTTGCAGATGACACTAAACTGGGAGGAGTGGTAGATATGCTGGGGGGTAGGGATAGGATACAGAGGGACCTAGAAAAATTAGAAGATTGGGCCAAAAGAAACCTGATGAAGTTCAACAAGGACAAGTGCAGAGTCCTGCACTTAGGACGGAAGAATCCCATGCACTGTTACAGACTAGGGACCGAATGGCTAGGAAGCAGTTCTGCAGAAGAGGACCTAAGGGTTACAGTGGATGAGAAGCTGGATATGAGTCAACAGTGTGCCCTTGTTGCCAAGAAGGCTAATGGCATTTTGGGCTGTATAAGTAGGGGCACTGCCAGCAGATCGAGGGATGTGATCATTCCCCTCTATTCGACATTGGTGAGGCCTCATCTGGAGTAGTGTGTCCAGTTTTGGGCCCCACACTACAAGAAGGATGTGGAAAAATTGGAAAGAGTCCAGCAGAGGGCAACAAAAATGATTAGGGGGCTGGAACACATGACTTATGAGGAGAGGCTTGAGGGAACTGGGATTGTTTAGTCTGCAGAAGAGAAGAGTGAGGGAGGATTTGATAGCTGCTTTCAACTACCTGAAATGGGGTTCCAAAGAGGATGGCTCTAGCAGATGGTAGCATATGACAGAACAAGGCGTAATGGTCTCAAGTTGCAGTGGGGGAGGTTTAGGTTGGATATTAGGAAAAACTTTTTCACTAGGAAGGTGGTGAAGCACTGGAATGGGTTAGCTAAGGAGGTGGTGGAATCTCCTTACTTAGAGGTTTTTAAGGTCAGGGTTGACAAAGCCCTGGCTGGGATGATTTAGTTGGGAATTGGTCCTGCTTTGAGCAGGGGATTGGACTAGATGACCTCCTGAGGTCCCTTCCAACCCTGATATTCTATGATTCTGTGACTGTGTCTCCTACCTTGATGCCAGGGTACGAAGTCATTCTCACACACACTCTCTCTCTGGCCCAGTGATTCCAATTATTTATACAAACTGGAAAAATCTTCAACAGGAAAGGCTGAGAGCCCTCCACCCTCCATCATAACTCAGTGGACTCTGCTGAGACATGTGTTCAAATCTTTTCTCCCCATCAGAACTATTGGACACCCAAGGCCTGTGAAAGTGTGGGATCATTGTCTTGCAGTAGGAGGCTTCTGGGTACACATCTGGCTCTGTTGATCTATCGCATCTGCTCTAACCCCTCAGACAGAGACCAATACCTACAAAATCTCCAGCAAGCATTCTCAAAACTACAATACCCGCAAGAGGAAATAAGGAAACAGATCAACAGAGCCAGACGTGTACCCAGAAGCCTCCTACTGCAAGACAAACCCAAGAAAGAAACCAACAGGACTCCACTGGCCATCACATACAGTCCCCAGCTAAAACCCCTCCAACGCATCATCAGGGATCTACAACCCATCCTGGACAATGATCCCACACTTTCACAGGCCTTGGGAGGCAGGCCAGTCCTCGCCCACAGACAACCTGCCAACCTGAAGCATATTCTCACCAGTAACTGCACACTGCACCATAGTAACTCTAGCTCAGGAACCAATCCATGCAACAAACCTCGATGCCAACTCTGCCCACATATCTACACCAGCAACACCATCACAGGACCTAACCAGATCAGCCACACCATCAGCGGTTCATTCACCTGCACGTCCACCAATGTAATATATGCCATCATATGCCAGCAATGCCCCTCTGCTATGTACATCGGCCAAACTGGACAGTCTCTACGGAAAAGGATAAATGGACACAAATCAGATATTAGGAATGGCAATATACAAAAACCTGTAGGAGAACACTTCAACCTCCCTGACCACACAATAGCAGATCTTAAGGTGGCCATCCTGCAGCAAAAAAACTTCAGGACCAGACTTCAAAGAAAAACTGCTGAGCTTCAGTTCATCTGCAAATTTGACACCATCAGCTCAGGATTAAACAAAGACTGTGAATGGCTTGCCAACTACAAAACCAGTTTCTCCTCCCTTGGTTTTCACATCTCAACTGCTAGAACAGGGCCTCATCCTCCCTGATTGAACTAACCCCGTTATCTCTAGCTTGCTTCTTGCTTGCATATATATACCTGCCCCTGGAAATTTCCACTACATGCATCCGACGAAGTGGGTATTCACCCATGAAAGCTCATGCTCCAAAACGTCTGTTAGTCTATAAGGTGCCACAGGAGTCTTTGCTGCTTTTTCATGTGAGATAGGCAGGCAAGGCCTATCTTCCCCCAGTTCATGGATCAATCTAGGACTTAGGTGGAAGATAGGCACCTGGCTGCCTAGCATGGGGCAGTGGTGCACATGTTCAGAGGCAGAAACTTAGGCACCTAGGGAACTTTTAACCTGAAAACTTAGGCGCTGAGTGAATTTGGGCACCTACAGGCTTTGGGGGGAGTTTTGTGGATCTCAAGGAGCCTAAAAACTGGGATTTAGGTATCTAAACCCCAGACTAAGAGGCCTAAGTATTTCTGAATCCTGTGGCACCTTATAGACTAACAGACGTTTTGCAGCATGAGCTTTCGTGGGTGAATACCCACTTCTTCGGATGCATCCGAAGAAGTGGGTATTCACCCACGAAAGCTCATGCTGCAAAACGTCTGTTAGTCTATAAGGTGCCACAGGATTCTTTGCTGCTTCTACAGAACCAGACTAACACGGCTACCCCTCTGATACTAAGTATTTCTGTGACTTTCACTCTATGATACCCCTATGAGGTAGGTAAGTATTAGTATACCCATTCCTAAAATGGGTAACAGAGGCACAGAGAGGTTAAGTGATTTGCCCAAGTATACACAGCAAGCTAGTGGCATAACTGGGACAAGAACTAGGAGTTTTGACTGCCAGTCTCCTGCTCCAGCCACCACTCAGACTATAGCCCACACTGTGCTATGTGATGCATTCAAAAGAGTGGGTTGCAACTTTAATATTTCTTATACCTTTCAGTTAATTGGTGGTTATTATGTATGTTAATATTATTCTAATGAGTCCAAATATAATCAGTCAATATTAAGCAAGAGTCCATGGGAGCTGTGGGTGCCCAAGTCCTTTGAAAAACAAGCCTCTTTTATTTAAGGTGCCTAAATTTTTAGGAACCTAATTTTTGGCACCTACATTTAACAATCTGGACCATTGTGTGCATTAGGGTATAACTGCATATCTCCTACAGTTCCCGTGGAAGAATAATAAATCATGTTTCTCTCTGGCTTAATCACTTGGAAATGGCATCCTCTCAATTTGAAATAGCTTTTCCCTATTAACAAACTCAGGCATGGTTTCTAAGCTCCATCCCTCCCACATCCACCCCTCTCTAGCTTGCTTCACCAGCTGTGTCCTGCATAATTCCAGTGCTCAAATAACAAAGCACTATCCACAGGGTGAGGGAGTGCTGAGGGTGGAGGCACATTGAGAGGGTATAACTGCCCACTACAAATTTAGATTGCCTTTCACTGAATCAGGTGAAAAGGATAGTACTTAACATCTTTAAACGAGGGCTGCCTGTGTGACAAGTACAAATTATACTTCATGTTCCTGTAATTTGACCGGTCAACACCTGGTCCAAAACAAGTGCTATAATGTTAAAGAGAATTCCAAAGCCACATCTAACACAGACGTATCATTTTTCATACAAAATCAACAAACAGTTAAAAAAAAGAAAAACCTTCCAAATGAGATTAAAATAAATGAAGGAAACAAAGGTAGCACAGTCCAGCAGCTTATAGTTACATACGAGTTTAATTTTTTTATGAATGGTAAAATGAATGAATTTCCAGATTCTGAATGGAAACATTTTTCGATACAATCTACAGAACAAACAGTTACTAGACAAAGGCTCCATCAAAATAAGTCTGGTTTATCAGTGCTGGTAAATTAAAGAGCAATTGTTACCAAGATCCTTTCCATTTTAGCAACAACAAAAAGGTGCAGTATTTTTATTTTGTGTATATAAATAAGAAAACTGAAGCACTTAGATGGCATTGGTTTAATAACATCCACCGAGAATTATTCTTTAAATTCTATGCACTGACAGAACAGACTGTACAGACCCAGCAGACCAAACAAAAACAAAACAGTAAATAATTATTCAAGAAACCACTTCTGAATTGTGGCACTTGCAGTAATAACTATTTAGTTCACTTTAATGCACTACCTAATTGAACCAGGAAAAATAAACCAACTGAGGGGGAGGGGGAAACCTCTTTATACAAAAAAATGACCTAGTCGTAAAGAGCACTTGAGAGTAAGAACAAAATATCATGTGCCTGCTCCTGTAGTCTTGGTTCACTCCAAACTTCCATTAGCACCAGTGGGAATTTTGGGCATACAGGAATGCAGGACTGGCCCATGTATTGTATTACATCAGAAGAGTCTAATCCTGAGAGGTGCTGAGTATGCACAACTTCCATTTACCTCATTCAAACTACTCGTGTGAATTAAGGGGTTTCAGGATAAGGCTATAAATCCAGTTTGGCTAGTTCAGCAGGCAGTCACACAATAACACCAAAATCTACGTTACAGTGGCTATATAACCCTTATATTATATCGATATACAAACATTTTAAAAATGCTCAGTAAATTACTACAAGAAAACTGTTCATAATAGAGATTGATTCCCAGGATTAAATCCGAATAGCACAGTATTAGACAAAGTTAACGGTATATATCATATATCCCCACAAGAATAATTAATAGTTATACAAATAATTACAAATGTTGATGTGTAGGTATATATTAAAAAGTTTTAACAACAAAATGAGCCATTCATTAAGGAAACTAATTGCTTACCTATAGTGCTCTTTTAGGCATTGTCACCATTGTACACCTATGTCCCAGTGGGTAGATCCTTGAGCCCACATGAAACTTCACTTAAAGTCAGTGAAGCTCCAGGCAGGCACAGGAATCTGCCCTCATGGGGTATATCTACACAACAAAGAAAAACCCACGGCTGGCCCATGCCAGTTGACTCAGGCTCACTGGGCTCGGGCTGCGGGGCTGTTTCATTGCTGTGTAGACTTGTGAGCTCAGGCTGGAGCCTGGGCTCTAGAACCCTGCGGGGTGGGAGGGTCCCAGAGCTCTGGCCCCAGCCCACAAGTCTACACGGCAATGAAACAGCCCCGCAGCACAAGCTCCTGTGCCTAGGGGCGCCCAAGATGTAAATCCAGCCCTGGTAATGAAAAATTGAGTCCTTGAGTGGATCTGTTCTTTTCCCAAGGAGAGGGTTGATTGTTTTACCCAGTGTCTTGCCAGAATCAGGGTTTGCAATGTAATCCAGATAAAGTCAAGATAATGCTGGTAGGTTGGAGGAATAAACTGGAAGAAGTAGCAAGAGTTGATAGTTGCTCCTTCAGCTGGGGGAGTATGCCCACCTTGTGTTACACAGATTCACTAATCATCTGTTTCTAGATGTCTAGCAGGAGTGTCTAAAAGCACTTAGCGTTTACAACCTTTCAGACCTCACCTCAGTGACTCATGCTTTTGTCAACTCATGATTGGATTACAGCAAAGTACTCTTCATGGGGCTGCACCATAAGAGCATTCAGAAACTTCAACTGGTGCAGATGTGGCAGCCCTCTTGTTGAGTAGTGTTTGTCATACGGAACATATTACACGTCTGCTCTGTGATCTGAGCTGGCTTCTGCTACGTTTCCAGATGGAATATAAGGTGTTAGTTTTAAGCCCTAAAGCCTTGTATTTGGTCCTAGTTAACTCAGGGACTGCCTTTCTCCACAGGTGGTAATACAGCACTGGAAATATTTAAGAAACTTGAGCGAACAGCCTCCTGAGTTTATTAGAGAGACAAGGTAGGTGCGGTAATATCTTTTATTGGACCAACTTCTGTTGGTGAGAGAGACAAGCTTTCAAGCTACACAGAGCTCTTCTTCAGGTCTTATTTTAATATTTCTTCAGATCCTGATTTTGTTTTGAAGGGTTGTAGTCAAGGCAAATTTAGTGAGGGGATCTTTTATACTATAGAACATACTTCCTTCATTTATTTCCCAGAGCCTTAATTTGTGCACCTTCAAGTCATAGTATCTGTCCTGCTGGGTCTTTTCTTGGGGAAGTAAGATAAAAGGATGAGAGAGGTGTTTCCAAGACATTTTTTAATACGGGAGTGGGAGGAGGGAAGTAGGAGAATCTCCTGTTTTGGACCTTGGCCCTGTTTATTAATATATAGTTTGTAAAGATTGTACCTGTACAACAGCATATGGGATAGGCACATTTCTACTAAGTCTAAATAAATAAATAATAGAGGTACACACATCTTTGAAAAACATCAGTTAAGTTACTGCATTTGTGGTCACTTTAACTCATGGAACTGGCATTCACATGACAGATAACCCAAGGTTTTGCTGACCTTGGCAACATTATAGAATAATCATTCATTAAGTAAGCATGAAATGTTCTTGAAAAATTTACTCAGTGTCTTAGGCACTTATCATACTTTCCTTCGACAGCAACCATCTTCTTGTTCCACCTTCTATTCTGGGACATACATTTGTACTAATTCAAAGGATAATTCCATTCTCCATTTACTGTTTGCCTTTTCCTTTCCTTTGTACAGTATTTAAGGGGTATGACTGAGTAATACAGCTTCCTGTTCAACAATTATTTTTTTGCATATGTCGCATCTTCCTTAATAAATTTATAATAATACTCAGCGTGTCACATCTTCAAAGAGCAGTGCAAAGTCCAACATGCAAGGGCCTAATTCTACTCTCAGATAAATAGGCACAATTCCTATTGAAGGCAATGGAAATGGTGTCCACACACACCTATGGACAGAACTGGGACCTAATTAATCCTCATGACAACCCTGTGAGGGAGGCAAACAAGAATTATTATATCAATTTTTACAGATAAACTGAGGCAGAGAGGCTTAGTGAATTGATTGAGTCCATGGAAAAACTCATTGGTAAAGCTATTATTAGAACTTAGGAGTTCCTGGGCTCCCAGTCAAGTGCTTAGTCCACTAGATCATAAAGCAACTCAGAATATTAAATAAACCCCCACACCAGGAGTTAGTTTATTTTATAATTTTTTTGGGGGGGGGAGGGTTGTTTATTTTCCTCATCGTGGCATGAGAACAACGAAATGGTACCCCTGGTCCCATCTTTTCAGTGTCTGAAAGAGAGAAGAGAAAAAGTATGAAAGAGAAGCAGCAGCTAAAAGGGCAACCAGGTTCATGGCTAAAGTACACATGTGCCATTCGCTCTTTTATACATTTGTTTTATTCCTGGACCAACCGGGAGAACAGAGGTGGACTGTGTCACATTCATGTAGTTCTGATGGGCCAACAGCAAAGAGACAGTTACTAGAATTCTCACCTTTGTGGCACTATTTGTGCTCAGTATACACCCCTAAGGATTCTAGTACATTTCAGAACAGAGTTGGGGGAGGAAACATCACCCACATTGAAATTGAAAAAAAAGAAAGGGAGGGGACCAAGGGAGGAAAAAAATGGGAGGAGAATGGGAGGAAAAAGCTGAATGTGATATGAAGAGAATATAAAACTAAACTCAACAAAACATGGACATTGATTTTTGTCACAATTAGGATCCATTTGGCTAATGGTTCTATTTTAAAATGATACTGCTCATATTGCTATTATTGTAGCTAGATTTTTTTTTGTTTTTACTCCAGAAGTGATTTAGCATAAAACACATTTATTTGTTTGTTAGTAATTGTTTTCTTTGAATCTTTGTTCAGTTTTATTTTACTCTTCATAGGCGTCTCTATACTTCACTATTGATTGAAATTAACTGTTAGATTTTAGCCATATATATTGATAATATTTATCTAATAGTGATCATCTTGGGTAAATTCTTATGTGGTGCAACACCACTGACTTTAGTTGAATTACACCAGCAATTCATTTGGCTCACTAGGTATAATGAGATGACTTGGAATAATCAGAAGGAAGATGTTAAGAGAAAAGATTGGGGCAATACATTTTCTTGTAGTATATAAATATTAATAGCTCATAGCCTCCACCTAGTTATGTGGGTGTCAGAAATTCTTAGCTAAAATACATTGTGTTGAACCAGTTCTCAAAAGGCATTCACCTATTTCCACTAAATTTAATAGCAAAATACTCATTGACTTTAGTTAGAGCTGGATCATGTCTGTACATTGAAACCGTGTATTTTCTATGCTCTCCTTCGTAAGGTTGGGGCCCTTCTACTACACTGTTCATTCCACATTAGTATTTGCAAATATTTTTTATGGTTGAATTTGGAATAGCCATGCCCATATCTATCATTTATACTTTAATATAAAATATGTTTCACCCTACCTGAATGAATGCTCTTTTATTTTGAATATTTTACAGGGACACTGTCAGCTCGATTTTTTTTAAACTTATGAATTAAAAAAAAAATCAAGATTTCTGGTAGTGTGCCCTTTAAATAATAGGTCCCGAATTAAAACAAAATCCTTTAAAAATTAAAGGTCTTCTATTCCCCTGCTGCTGCTTATAAGGGTCTTTTTAGCAAGGGAGAAACTAAGACCCTGATCATATAAACAGCCTGATTGTAGACTGAAACTGTTTATACACGATGGTCAAATGGGCAAAGTAAAGGTACTGAAAAGAAATAGCAAAAAAAACCCAAACCAAAACAAAAACAAGGCTAACTCCTTTCAGTTATAGTAATCTTAGGTAGCATTTTTTACTGGGGTAGATATAACATTTTGTAGGTATAAGAGAAATGGGTTTTGAAGTGGATGGTGTCCCATTTAAGGCTAAATAGCCTGAAGCTAATGCACTCATCCTGCTTCAAAGAAGATCTGTGAATGGGAAGGAGGAGTAATATCCATGCATAAGTATTTAATCGTGATTGAAGCTTTGGGGTTTTTTTAAGGTGCAGCTGAAAATTACATTTCTGTTGGAAGTCATATTGTAGGCTAATAAGTAAAGGCCTGATTCTGTAATCCTTACTTGACAAAACTTCTGTTGAGATAAGCAGCAGTTATGCCTGTGTAAGATCTGCAGGATCAGGACCATAGTACTGTGTATGTCCTTTTTATTATACCAGTGAATACAATTTTGGTTATCACTACAACCCTTAATAGGATATCATGGATGAAAAAGATCTTCAGTGTAGTATAATGAGGTGTTCAAATAGCTAGACTTTTCACTTGATTTGAAGAATTCATTTAATATCAGCTACATTTTAAATACCTATTAGTACAACATGAAATTCAGAGAGCCAAATTTAATTGATTAGATTTTGTTTGAATATGTTTTAAAACAGCTGCTTTAACTTCATTAGATTACTTTAATGCCCAGTGGGTAGCCATTTATAAGTTATTTTTTATATACTAATTTGCACAGGGAAACTGTCTGATATAAAGTATGGTAATGCTTATGACTAGCTTATTTTTTAGAATGGGAGGCAAATACACTCA
The DNA here is from genome assembly GCF_020497125.1 of Mauremys mutica. Lineage (NCBI taxonomy): Eukaryota > Metazoa > Chordata > Testudines > Geoemydidae > Mauremys > Mauremys mutica. The sequence continues at coordinate 106,152,779 of NC_059074.1, forward strand.
AATAAATGATACTAGAGTTAATAGGCTAAATTTCAAGCTTTTGCATAGTGTGGACCACACATTAACAGAGAGACTGTGAAGTAGATACCTCTGCTACCATTCACAATTGCTTAGACCACTTGTAAACACGTAACCTCCCTGTGGCAACTATAGCAATTTTTTTTACAAGGTAAAATAATATTAGGAAAATATGTATTCTTAGTTGTCTTTTAATGTGTTAATGGTTTTGTTCTTTTTGAAAAAAGTGAATCACACTATCTACTTTTGCTACTTATTTATCTCTTCCTCTCAACTGTTGTTTCTCTCAGCTGGTAACAAGGAGCAGGAGCCAGTACCATGTGACCTGCCAGCTCTCTAGGTGCTGTATGAACTCAAAACAAAAAGACAGGCCCTGCTCCAAGAAGCTTGCAATATAAGTATAAAATAAGAGACAACAGATGGATATAGACAGACTCTTATCCTGTGCACTTATGACTACAACACCCTCCTCTGCACTGCAGGGGTTCTTCATTTGTAGTGTCCTGATTCTACAATGGTCTGCTGCTTCCATGACCGGCTCTCCGGCCAGGTCAGCTCTCAATCTAGCCCCGTAGTTAACAGGAAACAAATTGAAACTCAACACAATAATAGCCATCTGGGTGTTAAAATCCATAATATAAACACTAGTCCTTCATAGAGAGCCAAGGTGTTGTCAAGGTTAGGCCCCTGACCAGGCCAAGTTACTTGAGTTAGGACGGGGATAGCCTTTCATCCATGTCCTGGATTCACCCAGAACTGGCCTGATCAGGAGGGCGCTCCAGGAAAGGGCTGCCCTATGACAGAGACCAATGAGACCGTGTTGCTCAGCATGATAGACTGTGGTCTCAGCACACCAACAACCTCACTGTGATCACTTAGTACCAGATTTTAAGATCCAATCTCCAATTTTAATGCCAGTTTTTGAGCGTGCAACCAATCGAACCCACAATAAAGTTAACTCAAGTTATAACTCAAGGGCTTCTCCTAACCCAAGTCCCTTCCACACACAAAAGCTGTTAGATCCAGTGCCATCATGCTTTTAACACAAGTTGGCTGTCCTATTAGGAGGTATAGGCTAAAGCTTGAATGAACACAATTTGTCCCCTTGTAACATGGCTACTCTGTAGTGTGGACACAAGTTAGCACCACTTGAGTGCTGCTGGTTCTCCAATACCTCTCTGTGATTCCCCACATGTGCCCAAGAAGGACAGACAAATTCTCCCACAATTCACTGGGGAAGAATTCATAAAGTGGCTCAGTGTAAAGTTTACTACAATGCAAAAAATCATGGGATGTTCCCCCAGAAGTCTTTTTAGTGCTACACATGAGTGAGTGCAGCACCAGTGTGGACACAGCAGCTGGAGTGTTATTTCAGTGTGGCCATTCTTACCTGAGTGTAGATAAGTCAAGATAATGCACAAGTGAAGATGTACCGTGGGTCACATAAGGTATTAATAATGATTTAGGAGTCGTCACAAAATTTTGTCCATCTACAGGCACAGCTCTGTTCTAGGCAATTAATAAACCACTCGAAATGCAACAGACTCAGCACTGATTCCTGAGGTACCCCACTGGTGACTTCTGTCCACTGCAGTTGTCATCACACTAGCTTTTTGCTTATGCCTATTTAACCATTTTGCTTTCTAATTTATATATCTGCATTCCACACAGAAATTGGCCTCTCTGAGCCTAGACAAGGATTTAAAGGTGTGATGTTAGCACACGTTAACTATAACACATGCTAACCCAGGGCCGCCCAGAGGATTCAGGGGGCCTGGGGTCTTCGGCGACGGGGGTCGAAGACCCGGCACTTCGGCGGTGGGTCCCGGGGCAGTAGGACCCCCCCCGCCACGGGTCTTCAGGGCACTTCAGTAGTGGGTCCCGGAGTGGAAGGCCCACCCGCCGCCGAATTGCCACCGAAGACCCTGAGCGGAAGAAGCTCCGGGGGCCCGGGCCCTGCGAGAGTTTTCCAGGGCCCCCAGAGCGAGTGAAGGACTCGGCTCCAGGGGCCCTGAAAAACTCTCATGGGGGCCCCTGCGGGGCCTGGGGCAAATTGCCCCACTTCCCCCCCCCCCCCCCCGGGCGGCCCTGTGCTAACCTGGCTGAGTCAAAGCCTAAACTCCACCTTCTATACCACAACCAGCTAACATATGTTAAAGGCAGTGATCCTTGCCTGTGTTAGACTTTTAAAATGTATTAGCCCCACCCCTTAGATTCTAGTCTAGACAAAGCTCTAGAAAGAAATGCTTGGCAAAACCTTTACAGAAACAGCAATGTAGACAAATAGTTTTACTCTGTTCCTCTTTAAAAAAAAAAAAAAAGTTGGCCTGATATATTTTTGTAATACTATGTATCTTTGTTTACTTTATTTATAAGCACATCTATCATTTTGTCCTTTATGGTAGATCCCACAGTTCTACCTAGGACTGGCTGAAGCCCTGTCTACATTGTTTTGTTTTGCTTTGGGTTTTTTGCACTTATGTAGCTGCAGTGGTGTTAATCCCTAATGTAGACATGCTATATCAGAATACCCAGGCTAAACTGCATTGTTGCAACTCATTTTTTGCACCAGAGCAGTTTGTCTACACTAGGGGTTTGCATTGGTGCACCTACATCTGTACAGCTACAGCAGTGCAAATGACAATTCACACCAGCTGAGACTCTGACCCCTCCTCACCCCCCTCTGAATAGATAATGCCCTAACATTTCATAATTCAGACCTTTTAAAAGATGGAGCTAGCATGAGCCCCTTTCCAATTGTCTATATGCCTGAGACCTAGCACTCATTGCTTATAGATGCTAAATGGTTTGAAAGAGCTACTTTAGTATTCTGAGGTATAAACCATTTATGTCCATCAGTTTATGTCCATCTGTTTATGTATAATTTTTGGACACAATGCTTGTGGCTATTATAAAATCATCTTCATCTCTTGCCTCCTTGCACACTTAAAAACATACATTTTGGATCTCTCATCTCCTAATGTTAATGAATACCTTTGAAAAAACCTTAATTCAGATCTTCAGCCATTCTCATGTCCTCTGTCAAGGTCTCAACTGTTTCAGTGTTCAGGAGTCCTACATCATATTATTTTAGCTACCATGCTCTTTACACATTTTTGTCTGTGATTCTTCTTGTACGTGCCCAAGATAACTCATTGAAACTAGTCTTCATTTCATCCTTTCACCTCACCCCACTACTCTTCCACTTTTTATAAAGACATTTCTTTTTTGATTACATAATTTTCATCTCTCTGGCAAGCCAAGATAACTGGTTTGTGCTTCTACTTGCTTTCTTGAAAACTGGGATAAATCTGCTCTGCTGCCTCTGAGTGATAAGTAGAACTAAATTAAATATATTCCATCAGGTCTTTACTCCCTTACCTTTAAAATACTGAACTGTACAGTGGTTCCAGTTAAACATTTGAATGCATTTTCTGAAGAATAAAAAACTTTGCTTTTCTAAAATTTCCCATTCAAAATCTTCTGTCTGCTCCTGCCCAGCAATCAGAGAACGAAATCATCAGAGAATTGATGCTACCAAGAGGTTCTCAGATATCCCAGATAAGGTCTACAGGATCAGTTGTAGGCAGGCCCAGTAGCACCTTCCTTCTCATTGGAAACCACAGAAATGGTGTAAGAAAGTTCTCCTAATAACTCAGTGAAATATAAACACATCTTTTAATAACCTATACGCTGATAAATGTAATTAAGATTGAAATTATTCATATATTTGATTTCATTAGGCAGATGTATGGGGAACACTCATTCTGCTTCGTGAACATAACGCTTGCCAGCTCATTGTGGTGTTCTGGCATGGTTATATGAACGTTATCAAGATGTACTATTCTGGAGGGTCCATTTTCAGGACAAGAGATTTGCCACCATTATGCCTTCATGAGAGCAGGATGCAAATGTCCTGTAATACATCGAATGCTATACTTTGTTCAGCAGCAAAAAGTAGCCTTCCATCCATAATGCACAAAACTTATTTTGAATCATAAGGCAGAACAGGACACCTGCATCAGGTTTTTGCTCATGCTGACTTTCCTGATGCAGGCATGAGATACTTCAAAAGCTGTTGCCTCTTCGTCCATACACATATTTAACTAATGAGTCAAGGAACATATTCCAGATCTTCACATTATAGGATGAGGAAAACCAAGTATAATTGCTTAAATATTGAGGGACTGGTCATCCCCTTCTGCAGCAATGCTTGCAGGAGGATACAGACAGAAGTTTTCCATTGGGGTGGGGGAAGAAGGGTTTTCCCACCTACAAGCCCTACGGACCCCAGGACTGACCCAAAAGGCCTGTATATCCTGAAGGATCAGCAGGAGGAGAGGCTCACCAGTGCACAGGCTCTATGCCTTTGTCTGACACTGCCCCCATCTCCATAACTAGACAGTGTGGCTCCATTAGAGCTCTGCTGCTAGGGCTTCTGCAGCAGGTGGCAGACCTTGGGACTCCACCTTAAAGAAGGATCCCCACCACAGAAGCTGTATTACATTTCCACTCTACTGGGTTGTACTGGACACAGAAAGAATGATGTCTGGCCCTGCCCCTCCTCCCTCAGCCTTCCCACTGCCTGTTATCTCCCCTGTCACAGATTCATTTATCCATGGAGCTGCAGGGGTAGTTGTGGGGAATGCTTCTAAAAAAGGCATTTGAGACCACCTCTGCATGGGAGGCAAAATCCATATACAAAGGTCCCCCACTGTGAATAGATCTTGGGGACACAATCAGTCCCTGAATTATTGGTGCAGACAGTTTCTAACTACTGTTGCATTCTCTAAAGTCAAATGCAGAACACGGCTTTGTATTCTATCAGTACTTTGGGCTAGGGGGAAGCACTGTTCATTATAAGTTTAGTCCTCTGCTCATTGAGTCCAGACAGACAAATACTGTGGTGCACTGTAAGAGAGAGATGAAAGAACCCTAAAAGGGGCCCACTTTCCAGAGGCTGGGTGCTCAACATCTTCTAAAAATAGTGTGTCAAGGTGGGTACCCAAAATTTGAGGACCCCAAATTACTAGTCCTGTCTGAAAATCTTGGCCAAGCTTGTCTAATCCAGGATCTTATAGTCTAGTTCAGACAAATACAACACTTAGAACAAAAACAAAAGAATACATGGAGAAGGGGATGTCAAAGGGAATGGAACTAAAAATTGTCTCTTTTACAACAGCTCAGCTCATTGGTTGATGAAGTCCAGTATCTTGCTTCCAGCAGTGGTCAATCCTCTATGCTCTAAAGGAAGGCCAAAAAAAGAAAAAAATAATCTACTTTATAATGCACCACGGAGAAATCCCAAAGAACGGGGTTTCTTTGCATTGTTCATTGTAAATACATTGGCTAAATAAGAACGAGGAGGAACAAAAAGACATGCATTCCTGTTGATGAAGGAAAGCATATCTGTGTCTAATATACTGGCAAAATTCTACAAGAATAGTTCATCCTTAGGAAAATATTATCCCTGTAATGCTGCCAAGTTCAGTGTCTGCTTGAGTTATATCTGCTTTGTGTGGTAAGTGCTGGGTTTGCAAGTTAAAACTGTTTGGAACAACTTTAATTTGTTGAATTCTCAGAACACTTTTACATTCTTTCATTCATGAATCTGAATTCATTACTCCTTTGTGCATGTTCTAGTGCCCGAGGAAGGTTATAATGCCTGAGAGGAAGGACAGTCTGGTCCTTAGGGTGCTAGCCTGGATGTGGGAAAGTGGGGTCCAGTTCCCTGCTCTGTTACAGACTTCCTGAGTGACCTTGGGCCCTGTTATTTAGGCTAAGATTTAGAGAAGGCATTCAGACATGGCTCTGCTTGATGTTGTAATGCCTAACTAACTTAGGAGCCTAAGTCACATTTGTAAAAGTCATTTAGGACCAGTTTTTGAAAGACTGTTAAGTGCCTAAAGATGCAGATAGGTGCCCAGCAGGATTTTCAAAAGCGCCTGGACACCTAACTCTCATTGAAATCAAAGGGGGTCAAGTGCCTGGGTGCTTTGGAAATTCTCACTAGACATCTGAACACCTTTAAAACTCTGGCTTTTAAAAGCCTAAGTCCCATTGACTTTCAATGAGACTGAGGGTATGTCTACACTACGAAATTAGGTCGAATTTATAGAAGTTGGTTTTTTAGAAATCATTTTTATATAGTCGATTGTGTGTGTCCCCACACAAAATGCTCTAAGTGCATTCAGTCGGCGGACTGCGTCCACAGTACCGAGGCTAGCGTCGACTTCCGGAGCGTTGAACTGTGGGTAGCTGTGGGTAGCTATCCCATAGTTCCTGCAGTCTCCGCTGCCCATTGGAATTCTGGGTTGAGATCCCAATGCCTGATGGGGCAAAAACAGTGTCGCGGGTGGTTCTGGGTACATGTCGTCAGGCCCCCCTCTCCCTCCCTCCGTGAAAGCAACGGCAGACAATGGTTCCGCGCCTTTTTTCCTGGGTTACCTGAGCAGACGCCATATTACGGCAAGCATTGAGCTCTCTCAGCTCATCGTCACCGTACGTCTTCTGGGTGCTGGCAGACGTGGGACTGCATTGCTACACAGTAGTAGCTCATTGCCTTTTGGCAGCAGACGGTGCATTACGATTGGTAGCCATCATCTTCGTACTCCGGGTGCTCTTTTAGCCGACCTCAGTGAGGTCGGTCAGGGGTGCCTGGGTAGACATGGGAGTGACTCATCCAGGTCATTCCCATTTTCTGCCGAGCACCCAGGAGATGACGATGGCTAGCAGTCGTACTTCACCATCTTCTGGCGAGCAGCCAGGAGATGATGATGGCTAGCAATCGTAATGCAGCATCTTCTGCCGAGCACCCAGGAGATGACGATGGCTAGCAGTCGTGCTGCACCATCTGCTGCCAGCCTAAGATGTAAAAGATAGATGGAGTGGATCAAAACAAGAAATTGACCCGATTTATTTTGTGAAATCAACGGCCTGCTAAACCCAGGGTTTTGAGTTCAATCCTTGAGGGGGCCATTCTGTCTGACAGTTGTTTGTGTTTCTCCTTGATGCAAAGCCACCCCTTTTGTTGATTTTAATTCCCTGTAAGCCATGTCGTCAGTCGCCTCTCCCTCCATCAGAGCAATGGCAGACAATTGTTTCGCGCCTTTTTCAGTGCAGAACCAGAAGCTGCAAAAGCAAAACCGGGGAGGAGGCGACGGCAGCGCGGTGACAAGAGTGATGAGGACATAGACTTCTCACAAAGTACGGACCGGGCAATGTGCCCTGGCAATGTGCATATTATGCTGATGAGCTCTGCATGAGCTCTGCATGGTCACCTGTGCTGATTAGCTCGCCACGCTGGCCAAACAGGAAATGAAATTCAAAAGTTCGTGGGCCTTTTCCTGTCTACCTAGCCAGTCCATCTGAGTTGAGAGTGCTGTCCAGAGCGGTCACAATGGAGCACTCTGGGATAGCTCCCAAAGGCCAATACCATCCACACTACCCTAAATTCGACCCAGCAAGGCCAATTTCAGTGCTAATCCCCTCGTCAGAGGTGGAGTAAAGAAATCAATTTAAAGAGCCCTTTAAGTAAAAAAAAAAAAAAAGGGGCTTCGTCGTGTGGACAGATTCAGGCTTAAATCAAGGTAACGCTGCTAAATTCGACCTAAAATCATAGTGTAGACCAGGCCTGAGGCCAGGTCTCCACAAAAAACGTACATCGGTATAATTATGTCGCTTAGGGGTGTGAAGAAACGCTGCAGCATTTTAAGTGTAGACTTGTCCTGCGGCTCCTGAGTGCCTGATTTTTAAAGAGATTTAAATGCTGAACAGAGGAAGGCCTACATTCTGTACCTTTAAAAATGTGACCCTTAGGCCTGGTCTACACTAGGACTTTAAATCGAATTTAGCAGCGTTAATTCGAATTAACCGCTCAACTGTCCACACCAGGAAGCCGTTTAATTCGACCTAGAGGGCTCTTTAGTTTGAATTCAGTACTCCACCCCGACGAGGGGAGTAGCGCTAAATTCGACATGGCTATCTCGAATTAGGCTAGGTGTGGATGCAAATCGAACTTACTAGCTCCGGGAGCTATCCCACAGTGCACCACTCTTTTGATGCTCTGGACAGCAGTCCAAGCTTGGATTCTCTGACCAGCCACACAGGAAACGACCCGGGAAAATTTGAATTCCTTTTCCTGTCTGGGCACTTTGAATCTCATGTCCTGGCTGGACATCGGGGCGAGCTCAGCAGCACCTGCAACGATGCAGAACTCTCCAGCAGAGGAGTCCATGCAATCCCAGAATAGAAAGAGGTCCCCAGCATGGACAGACCGGGAAGTCCTGGATCTGATCGCTGTGTGGGGCGATGAGTCTGTGCTTTCGGAGCTGCGCTCCAACAAACGGAATGCAAAGACCTACGAGAAGGTCTCCAAAGCCATGGCACTCAGAGGATACAGCCGGGATACAACGCAGTGCCGCGTGAAAATCAAGGACCTGAGACAAGGCTACCAAAAAGTCAGAGCGGCAAACGGACGCTCCGGAGCCCAGCCCCAGACATGCCGCTTCTACGAGGCACTGCATGCCATTCTAGGTGGGTCTGCCACCACTGCCCCACCAGTGACCGTGGACTCTGAGGATGGCATAGTGTCAATGGGCAGTTCCTCGGCGATGTTCGCCGATGGGGAAGATGAGGAAGGGTTTGTGGAGGACGACGCAGGCGACAGCGCTTACAATACCGCTTTCCCCGACAGCCAGGATCTCTTCATCACCCTCACAGAGATCCCCTACCAACCCTCCCCGGCCGTTAACCCGGACTCAGAATCAGGGGAAGGATCAGTCGGTAAGTGCTATAAACATGGAAACATTTATTTTTTAAAAAACAGGAATAAAAACTATATAAAAACTATATAAAAAGTTTTCCATATAAAACTATATAAAAAGAAGGCCCACACATATAGGGATGGAACAGAAATCCTCTTGGGACACTTCCACGAAGCTCTCGTAGAGGAGCTCGAAAAGCCTCCGCAGGAGGTTCCTGGGGAGAGGTGCCTTATTTGGTGCTCCGTGGAAGCACACTCTTCCGCGCCAGGCCATCCTAACGTACAGCGGAATCATTGCCTCGACCAGCATGGCAGCGTACGGTCCTGGTCTGTGCAGGGATTCTCGCAGCATTCTCTCTCTCTCTCTCCGAGTGACCCGCCTCAGGGTAATCTCGTTCGGCGACTGCTGCATCTAATTAGGGCAATTAGTGTACTGTTACTATTGTGAATGCTTGACTTTTACTTTGCATAGCAATGACCTTCGTTTAACAGCCACGTGTTGGAGGCCGCAGAGGAAAAGCATACAGTGATCTTTCCCGGGCACAGCCGCGAGGGGCTGGAACAGGGTCAGACTTTATGCTTTCCAGATTGCCTTCAGCGGGAGGGCACAGCTATCCATTAACTGTTAAGCAGCCTATAGTGTAGTGCTTACCAGGCCTGGCTGCTACACGGATTCAGCTGTACCGCCCCGCTTGTCCGATCTCCTGTGCAAGACCGCAGCCAATGAAAGCGTATTCCGAAATCTCGAACTTGTCCTGAGAGCTCGTGAGACTAAGTGCCCTGTATGGTCTTGTTCACAGAAACTGAGTAGACTGTGTTCAGTGTTCGCAAACATGTATCTTTTCAAGGAAATCACTTCCTTTTTCCCATCACACAGCTGCGGCTCTTTCCCGAACTGCCCCGGCATCCCCCTCACAGAGGCTGGCGCAGATTAGGCGGCGAAAGAAAAAGACTAGGGACGACATGTTCTCGGAACTGATGGCCTGCTCCAGAGCCGAGGCGGCCGAGCAGAGACAGTGGAGGGAGACCCTATGTCAGCACCAGCGCTCACACAGCGAACGGGAGGACGGGTGGCGGCAGGAAGACCAGCAGGTGACTCAAACGCTGCTTGGGCTAATGAGGGAGCAAACGGACACGCTCCGGCGCCTTGTAGATGTTCTGCAGGACCGCAGGCAGGAGCAGAGAGCCCCCCTGAACTGTATCTGCAACCGCCCTCCCCCGCCACAAAGTCCTGTCCCCCCCTCACCCAAAATCACAAGAAAGAGGGGCGCTAGGGGCCGTGAAAACTGTCACTCCACCCCAGCAGAGCGCTCATGTACCAAACAGCTCTCATGCCATAAATTTTGAGAAGTGCTTCCCTTCCTGGATCACCCAGTCCCAAATCCAAGTTTCATCCCCCCACTGTGTAGTTGAGTATTAAAAGTAGTTTGTTGTTATTCACTGTTTCCGTCACGTTTTCCTTGTCAGAAGACTTTGTGTGAAGGGGGGGGGAGGGGTTTTTTAATTGCATAGGACAGCCTCCATTACCAGGGTACAGACTTGGGGGCAGGATCAACAGCAGGACACACACAGACTGCAGTCACTAGGCACCAGGGTCAGTCTGTGAGGTGTATGCTGCCCCGGGTCAGTCTGTGAGGTGTATGCTGCCCCAGGGTCCTAGCGCCTGCCATCCACAAATGGCAAGGCAGGCTGCCCTTACCATGCCCTTCCACCCTAGCCACGAGCCTCTCCGATGCCCTGAGCCCCAGCAAGAGCCCTCATCCACGGACACATACTCACCCTTCCCACACACCCCTCACCCCTTCCTACGCCCCAACCCCCAGCCCAGAGCCTGCATCCAAACTCTGTCCCAAAGACGGCACCCCTTACCCCTTCCTGCAAACCCATCCCTTCCTGCACACCCACCTGCAACCGTCCTCCCCCCAGAGACAGCTGTAGGAGCAGGAGCCTGTCATTCCTCTAGTGTAGAAGCGGTCTGTACATCAGTGCACACCGTACCCACCACAGTCTGCGTCCATGTTTCAACCCTTGAACAGGAATTCATAATTAAAGAAAACTTTGTTAATAATCAGTGTTCCATTAAATTTATTTAAAACGTGTGTTGGAAGGGGGGAAACCTGGAGAACGGGGTATGTAACCGCAGATCGAAGTCAACAGTCACTGAAACAGGCTCAGGTTCAGCTTCTCTGTAAATCAAGTGGACAGTCATAGGTTACCCTGCTCTCCGAGGAACCTAGCTTTCAAAGCCTCCCGGATGCACAGCGCTTCTATCGGCACGGCTGTCTGGCTGAGCGTAATCAGCAGCCAGGCGATTTGCCTCAACCTCCCATCCCGCCATAAAGGTCTCCCCCTTGCTCTCACAGAGATTGTGGAGCACACAGCAAGCAGCAATAACAACGGGGATATTTTTTTCGCTGAGGTCCGAGCGAGTCAGTAAGCTCCGCCATCTCCCCTTGAGACATCCGAAAGCACACTCCACCACCATTCTGCACTTGCTCAGCCGGTAGTTGAAGAGTTCCTTCTCACTGTCCAAGGTGCCTGTATAGGGCTTCATGAGCCAGGGCATTAGCGGGTAGGCTGGGTCCCCGAGGATCACTGTAGGCATCTGCACATCCCCAACCGTTATTTTGTGGTCCGGGAAGAAACTACCTGCCTGGAGGCGTTTAAACAGACCAGAGTTCCTGAACACATGCGCGTCATGAACCTTGCCCGGCCACCCGACGTAGATGTTGGTAAAACGTCCCCTATGGTCCACCAGTTCTTGCAGCACCATAGAAAAGTAGCCCGTTCGGTTAATGTACTGGCTGGCCTGGTGGGCTGGTCCCAGGATAGGGATGTGAGTCCCATCTATAGCCCCACCGCAGTTTGGGAATCCCATCGTGGCGAAGCCATCTCTGACGACCTGGACGTTTCCTAGAGTCACTACCTTTGAGAGCAGTTGCTCAACGATTGCGTGGGCTACTTGAATCATAGCAAGCCCTACGGTAGATTTGCCCACGCCAAAGTGGTTCGCTACTGACCGGTAGCTGTCTGGCATTGCAAGTTTCCAGAGGGCTATGGCCACTCGCTTCTGCACAGTCAGGGCTGCTCGCATCTGGGTGTCCTGGCGCTTCAGGGCAGGGGACAGCAAGTCACAGAGTTCAAGGAAAGTGCCCTTACGCATCCTGAAGTTTCGCAGCCACTGTGATTCATCCCAGACCTGCAGCACTATGCGGTCCCACCAGTCCGTGCTTGTTTCCCGGGCCCAGAATCAACGTTCCACACCATGAACTTGACCCATTGCCACCATGATCTCCACTGTGCGGCGTACCCTGCTTTGTGAGAGGTCTGCGCCACTCTGTGACTTCCTGTCCTCACCGCGCTGACGGAGCCTCCTCGCCCGATTTCTCAGCAGCTGACTGTGGAAGAGGTGGACGATAAGGTGCAAGGAGTTGACAACGGCCATAAGTGCAGCGATGATCGCAGCGGGCTCCATGCTTGCAGTGCTGTGGCGTCCGCGCTGTAACTGACCAGAGAAGGGCGCGAACAGATTTCCCGCCGGCGCTTTCAGGGAGGGAGGGCGTGATTGACGGTTCAGTGATGACAGTTACCCAAAACCACCCTCGACACATTTTTTCCCCCAGCAGGCATTGGGGGCTCTACCCAGCATTCCAATGGGCAGCGGGGACTGCGGGAACTGTGGGATAGCTTCCCACAGTGCACTGCTTCCAAAGTCGACGCTGGCCCCGTTACTGTGGACTCAGACAGTCGAATTAGTGTACTTAGTGTGGATACACAAATTCGACTTCATAAGGTCGATTCCACAAATTCGAGTTAAGTAGATTCGAAATAGTCTTGTAGTGTAGACGTACCCTTAGTCTCTCTCTGAGCTTCTCTGTGCTGTGAAATAGGGATAATAGTACTTCCCTACCTCACAGGATAAATACACTCATTAAAGATTGTGAGGTGCTCAAATACTATGGTAATGGAGCTAATGTAGTTAGCCTAGTCTACTTACAATAGATATTCCTCCCTATTACCTCCCCATCTTCTGCTTTTTGTTTTTCAATTTATACACCCTGTCGCAGGTCATGCACGCCCTGTCTCCTTTTGGGGACATGGTCAAGTCTGCGTAATGCCCTCTGGGTCTCAGAGTAATATGGCCTAACTGCAAAAGTCAATCCACCTGCCCTCTCTATCATGGCTGTGCGGCCTAGCGGCCAGAGTCTGTAGAGCAGCCCTCACAATCCGGACTGTACGGCCTAGCGGCCAAAGTCCATAGGGCTGGTAAGGCAGGCTGCCACCCCAGGGTGGGTGGTGGCCAGGATAGGGGGGCCCGGGCCATTCCTCTCCTGGTCCCAATCCAGGGCCCTGACAGTGGCGGGGTTGCCCACCACCAGCTCAGTGGGGATCTGGCTGAAACATGCCGAGCTAGTCTCTAGTTCTCCAATCACCTCCCTGCAAAGTCTCCCTGGGTTATTTCGTACCTGCTTCTCCATGGTTTGTGGTCTTGGAGTTCCCCCCGGTCTTGCCTCCCTCTGTGGCATCCAGTGCCTGGGGGTCACGGGTCACTGCTGCCTGGCTGGCCTCTGTGTCGTCAAGTGTCAGCAGTCCTTCAGCAGGAATCTGCAGCACACCTCCTTCCTCTCTGGCAGTCAACCTCAAATGAACTCGGCTGTTCCCTTTTATACCTTGCCTCCAACCGGAGCATGCCCAGAAGGGTTGAGGGTGTGTGGCCTCCTTAGCCCAAAGAGAGGAATTATTCCCTGCAGTCCCACTGTGGGACATGCACGCCCTGTTACACACCCTTTCCACTATGTTCTGGTGGAATATGTTTCTGTTCTTAGAGAAACACACCTTGATGAATACTGATGTCTGAGTAAGTGTTGCGGAAGAGGTACCTAATGGTATTTTTTCTATGAAACTTCCACAAAAAGTAATCATGCAGCCATTCATTAATAAGACCCAGTTGCTTTATGTCACTATATAGAGTATAGATCACTGTGTAGAGTATGGGGCTCATATTTGACTATAATACAGCACTGAAGAACTGCGTCTACATAGTCAGATGTTGATGCTACTGCTGCCACTTCTGAGTCCCCCCGCCCAAAAGCTGCTGCTAATAAATTACTAACACATTTGCTCTCATTAATCATTCTTTGAAATGGCAGAGCAGTCCTTGCTGATTGAAAATAATTATTAGCTTCTCAAAAGGATTAAACAGCCTGTTTAGATTTTCATTTATATCGCCATTTTGATGGAGTGATGTGGGGGTATATACACAGCCTTTGTCTTAAAAGTAATAATAATAATTAATGCTGTTTAACAAAGAGTTACAGAAAGTCACAGTACAAAGGGAGAAAGAAAAGGCAGACAAGGTGAGCAGCGGAATAAAGTAGGACACAGAAGACAGCATAAGATTGTGTTGGACAGGAAGCCTCCTACTGTAGCAGAGGAGTGATAAACACAAAGGAAAATGCAACATTCCCAACATAGCAGTGGAGAGACTTGAAATTTCTGGCTAACATTAAAATCTGAGCAGTGTAATTAATCTGGAATTGAAAGAATACCACAGATGTTTAAAATTATTTTTTTCTACTGACTCAGTATCCTGCACGTTTACAAATTGTAGGCTGTGGATTAATAGCCCCTGAGGTTCGTTGCCCAATGGGCTTTGCTCCAAGCTTTGTATTTGCACTCAGTGAAGCTCATTTAGAGTTAGACTCTCGCCTGAGATCAGGCTGTAAGAAGTTTTTAAAAATAAAATCTGTTTGGTCTCACATTGTTCCACAGACTCTGTGGGATGGGTTTACTCATATGAAAAACAAACAAACAAAAAGAATAAAATTGCTGGGTGAAGAGGAGAGGCTGGAAAGCAGCAGTGTGACTGCATAGAGGTTTTGTGGGATTCTGGCTTTGGGATAGGAGGGGCTGCAGCAGAATGAGGGTAACTAATAATAGCTCAGATTGGCCTGATTCTTCAGAATCAAAATTGCGACCCTGCCAGAGCATCCAGTTGGACTGCTTACTACAAATACTAAAAGTTAGGAGATGTAAAATATAACACTTTTAACTGGGCCTTTCATATGAGGATCTCGACATGCTGTACAATCCTGAATGGAACATCACACAACACTTTTTTGAGGTAGGGAGGTGTTTTTATCCCCATTTGACAGATAAGGGAACTGAGGCACAGACAAAGCACTGTGGCTTGTCCTCACTTCGCTCAGAGTCAATGTCATAGTTGGGACTAAAATCCAAGAGTGCTGACACCCAATTCCCTGCTCTAAACACTCAGTCACACTTCTTCCCCACTAAAAGAGAAATCTAATACGGCTCCCCTAAAGCATTGCTTCTTTTGTTCTTCAGCCTGAATTTGTATTGGATTCCAAAATATAAAAATCTACCTATAAAAACCTGATAGCTTTTATAGCTCTGGACTGGGACTCAGGAGAGGCAGCTTCAATTCGTGTGAGCTTGGACATGTCACTGAACTAGTCTCTATGCCTCCCTCTCTGTAAAATGGGAATAATATCACTTCATTTCTCCCACACTTTGTCTATTTAGACTGAATGCACTTTGGCCAGGGACCATTTCTTAGAGCATATAGTGCCTAGTGCAGTGATTTCAGATGGGCCCTCTAGGTACAACCGTAATACAAGTAATAACAACATAGGACGTGACAGAGGCCCTGTACAGAGGTTCTGTACAAACATGGAATTAAAGACAGTCCTTGTCCCAGGGAACATACAGTCTAAATAAAAGTGGGTTTTTAGCAGCTATCCACATAATTCTGATGTAAATATGAAAACTGTCTGTGCAAATGTTTGGAAGTAAAAAAATGGTTCCTTCTCCCAGAGTTAAATATTTGACTGACTATATTTGTTTTCTCATCCAGTGTCTATGGGTTAGGTCCAGATGGGGGGGTTATTTAATACACATTTTAATGTAATCACGAACAAATGTTTTGTATGGTTATCATATATGTGTAGTATATCCTTTTCCCACTCTTCCGTGTCTTTAGATTCCTACATGCAGGATCTATTTTGAGTGTATTCTTAGCACTGGAGGTTTTGTTTTTCAGAGTTCCCTTTTCTACTCTGAGATCTCCTTTCTGAGAACTCACAGTACTGAAACAGGGTCATGACCTTTCCTTTTCTTTCACCAGCACACTCACTAAGTTTTGCGTTAGTACTACACCACATTCATTTCTATTACACTATGTGCATATTCTTAATCAAGCATTTCCATGCTTTACTTTTTTGTTTAAATGTATGCACATTAATATGAAGAAATATATCTGCCAATTACATTTTATATATTCCCCTTGCATAGGCCCATTGATTTCACTGGGAGAAGGAGCCAGTCTAAACCTATAAGTAGCTAAGTCATGGGTCAGTGCCTTCTCTCATGAAATCAATGGCAAAATTCCCTTGACTTCAATAACAGCAGGATTGGGCTCAGATTAATTAACCTAAGGAAAATATGTGTCCTACCTTTAAATTTATCTACCATGTAAATAAAACAATACAATTTATTCATATCCTCCATACTGCATCCTAATTCCATTGGGCTCCATTGTGAGCTGCTTTATGCACCCATGCAGGGGAGTATGCCCCTGTGTGGGCTCCCCTCATCCCAGCCTAAGCAGGAGAACAGCATCGCTGCCATGGCCATTTGTTCCTTTCCAGGACTAAGGAGTGGGGAGTGAATGAACAGAGGCAGGGAATAGGAGGAGCCGTGACTCCACCTCCCCCGATGCACTGGCTAGCAGAGTTGAACCAGTGCGGAGGAGGAGGGAAGCAGAGAGCGGTATAGGGTTAGTGCAGCTTACCTGGACAAATGGGGAAGGAGGAACCAAATGTCAGCTTTCTGATCTACTGGTGCGATTCACGAGTAAGACAAGAAGATTGCATATTAGCTCCCATTTATATTTATACACTACTAAGATGATATGTCTATTAGAATTAGATGGTGCCTGGTGAGTACTTCAACCTTTGGGCTATCAGGGCTACTAACTGTGAACTATATACAACAAATATAATTACAAGCCCAACAACCCTACAATAACAGTGCAAGAGCACAAGGATGGAGAAAAAATGGTGGTAAAATAGCTTGTCTGTCTTCTCTATAAACTTCAGGATGATTTACTGAATGTCAAGCTGTATATATGGGATATCTTTTTGGATTTTATAGAGCAGAACACATTTGCAACTGCTAACAGCATTGAGGAAGTGGGAGTATACAGGGAAGCAGTATATACTCAATTTTAATGTGGTCTTTCATTATTAACTTGCATTACCATGTCTGTTTTATCATCAGTTGTATTTATTATTATGATTGTTATGTTCTTTGGGCCTGATACTGTACTTGTTACTCAGGAAAAAACATGTAATGGCAGTTTTTCCTGAATAGGGAGTACAAGATTTTCCTCCTTTGTCTGTTGTTTTGTCTCCTTTTGTTCATGCAATTAATAATTTTCCACAATACTGATTGCAATTATTTTATATTGGAAAATAATAAACTTAAAATTAAAGAATCAAAAAGATTTCACTTTCAAGAGGGTTGTTAACAGGAAAGAGTGAAAAATCCCTATAACGTCAATAGAAAGTATTCTGACAGTGCTCTTTTATATTTAACAGGAGCCAAATACATTTTGTGGGATGAAGCTAAAGTGCATTTAGACTGTTTTATTTTCAGCACATTGTCTGGTGCTAAGACAGAATGTAAAACCAACTATATTCATCCAAAGATAACTTAAGTTTCTGTTCTCATTTAGATTTCATCATTTGTTAGAAATCTCCTAGGTGATTAAACTAATGCCCTGTAAAAGAATGAAACAGTCCCGCAGAGCACGTCTCCATACAGTGAATAACTTGCTCAGTTAAACACTATTGGAGTTTTACCAAATTAAAATCCTAGGACTTTTTTAATATAATATATTTTATCTGTAAAAGCGGAACAAAATTTTGTGCGACTCTTAAACTAAATTCCTTCTGTCATTAATAAAAAAGATTTTAGTACATTTCTGTTAGTGTCTTCTCTGACCAATTTAATAACTTATTTTCCTAAAAGAAAAAAACCCTTCTCTTTCAAGGCTTGTGGTAACACTGGGATACACCATGAAATTATAGAGTATCACACAGTTCATATTTCTTTGTTGGGAGAAGATAAATTCAGTCTGGGAATTTAACTTTTACTGTTTCAGGTGAAACACTTTATTATTATTTAATATTTATATTGTAGTAGCTACCTATATTGCAGTAGAGCCCAGAGGCCCTGATCAGGAGGATCAAGGCTTCAGTGAGATAGGAAATGTGCCTACACATATAGAGATATGGCCCCCTTCACATAAAACTTACTGTTTGGGGGCATGATCCTGAGACTGCTCGCCTGCTTAAAGTTGGCTCATTGAGATTACTCACATGCTTACAGTTAAACATGTACATATATATTTGTTGGCATGGGGCCTTAAAAGACAGGTGAAATTTTATGTATATGGGAGGGGAGCCAAAGATATGCTCAAATATATATCCTTGTTACATACATGTACACATTTGCTTTTTTATTATTATAAGTAGATAAATTGTTAGTTATCCCCACCTGCTTCTGGAAAATTTCTTTTAAATGGTGGAAGAAAGGTTGGTATTGAGTAGGGATTTGAAGGAGAGAGCAGTAACCTTATCAGTTCAGAGAGAGAGTCCCATGAGTGTAAGGTAACATGGAAGAAGGGGTGGACATATTTTTGAATTGACCTGAGGACTGGCTTGGTTTTTGGGTTTTTTTTGCATCTTGCACACCCAATTTAAACCATTCCTGTTCATCATGATCACATCACAATATGTAACGGTGGAGTAAGACTATCTGAAGCCTGGATACAACTCAACCTCTCATGAAGTGCTCATGAATGTGTGCATTTCCTGACTGTCGCAATCCGTTGCACAGTTATGGCTATGTATGGCCACTTGTCGGTCCATGGCCATCTTGTCCTGTTAAAAGGACAAGGCAGCCTCCATCTTGGACCAGGTTCTTGTTGTATAGGAGAGGGCAGAGAGTCAATCCTGCCCAGCAACACTGGCTGTGTATGCTCTCTTGTGTTTTTTGTTTTTTTTCTTTTTCTGTTGCTGGGCCATCTAAAGGTCAGGCTAGTTCTGTGTATGAAGGCCTGATTCTGCCCAGCAACCTGTTTTTTTTGGGTCGGTCGTCTGGAGGTCAGGTTAATTCTGCCCAGAGACTCACTTTCCTGCTCTTTTTGGACCCAGTCATCTAAGGGTCAGGTTTGTTTACTCGTCAACTCCAGTGTGCCGTGTGCAAACCCTTCTGACGTGGGGTGGCAACAGCTCGAAACCTGAAGGGAGGAGGGACCAGGGAGCCAATCAGATGCTGACACGAGGGAGTGAGACCTTTCTATAAAACTAGATTTCCCCCCAAAATTTGTGTGGAGCATCCGCGTGTTAGCTGAAGGACCTGATCACTCGTTCGGCCAGGGTCTCCTCCCGGTAAAGTGCACTCGTGTCGTATCGTTTGGATTCGTTGTCATTTGGACCCGATCCCTGTCTGCTCGTCATGCTTCTGGTGTCTGTTCTGCTGGTCAGCTGCGCCTGGAGTGCGGTATTTGCTTTTTGATATCTGACAGTTAGCTTCTTTAGCCTCTTATTTTTTCCCCTCCCTAACTTGGTACCAAATATCTACTCAGGATATCAGGATTGCATTAGTGAGCTCAGAATTGCACAATTGCTTAGCTAGCTTGTATAATAGTTCTAGTTGTTATTAAATTGTTAATTGCCAACTGCTTTATGTGTTTGAATCACTGCTCTGTCTGTGTCCAGTGTGTGTGTGTTTAACTGGGGAGCTGCCTCTACTTAGAGGGTAGCTGACCAAGGGGGTCCAGTCCCCGCGGTCTGAGTGAGTGGAATCTGCCCAGCTGCAGCCGCACCACTCTCTGGGTTTACCCTCTGTGTGAAAGCAAGGGTGGCTGAGGCAGTGGCCCGTGGGTCTCTTTTCTGTGTTTGCACCGGGCACCGCCCTGACGAACCCGATTCCTATCTGTGTGATTGGTGTGTCTGCCTATTTGGTGTGGTGTGGTGAGCAGTATAAAGTGTATTATTACTGTGTTTTGGGGTGTGTTTGTACTTTTGATACCATCCCAGCCCTAAAGTTGCCTACTCCCCCAGCCCACGTTGTAATTATCCCCTAAATAAACGCAGCCACTTGGCTTTTCAGTGTTACCCTGGTCCTGCCTGTCTTTTCCTCACTCAATACCAAGCTTGAACGAACCCCCAGCTAATTCAGACACTGACTAATTCTAATATACACTTTGATTTACAGCAGTAGAAAACAGGAATAATTACTTCATCTGTTTCATAGGACAATCTCATTTCTTAGGCCTGGTCTACACTACGGGGTGGGGGGTCGAACTAAGGTACGCGACTTCAGCTACGCGAATAGCGTAGCTGAAGTCGAACTACCTTAGTTCGAATTTCCTACCTGTCCAGACGCCGCGGGATCGAACTCTGCGGCTCCGCCGTCGACTCCGCCACCGCCGTTCGCGGTGGTGGAGTTCCGGAGTCGACGGGAGCGCGTTCGGAGTTCGAACTATCGCGTTTAGACGCGATAGTTCGAACTCCGAGAAGTCGAACTCTCCGCGTCGACCCGGTGGGTAAGTATGGACCTATCCTTAGTTTTAAAATTTCATACAAACATATTAACATAGTGCACCCTCTAAGTGCGTTCACAATATGCATGCTTTGGTACATTGCTATATCAGTGCCAAATCTGACTAGAGCTGATTGAATTGTGGGAAAAAGTGTATGCAATCATTCATTTGAATTCAAAAGCAAATTTTGATCTGATCATGTCCACAATCCTTTCTGTGAAAACTCAAGCACGATTGTTACAATTGTGACTACTCCAGAAAAGCTAATTTTAAGATTGAATGCTTGAATATTTACTAAATTTTAGCAGTATAGTCACAAAGGGGTGACTCAGTTCTCCTTCAGTAAACCCTCTGAGGGTATTGAGGGCCAATGCTTGTTTGAGATAGTTGACTTGAGTTGGGGATCATTTTTTCCCAAGTTCAGTAGACCTATGCCGTGCTTTCTAGTAAACTAAGTTGATACTTTTTCCTATGAGAATATTACAGAGTGCACAGGGCTCTGTCAGAATGATTCAACTTTTAAGAAGTTCCTCTCATGAGCTTTGATCTTGAGGACTTCAAAGCTGTCTGAGGGATGAACATTTGCTGGAAAAGGATTGGCCTATCTGGAAGAAGGAGGAGTGCCACAGATATTCAGCAAATGAGGCTCTTAGCCTCTTGGGGAAAATTAGAATCATCTGGCAATTGTCTCGCTGTGCTTTATTTAGTCTCTTCCAGATCAGTGGGGGTAAATAAAATATCTGCTATTCAGGGGACTGAGAGAGCCTCCTGATTTCAGGTTTTTGGCTTGAGGTATGTACTGCCCTGTGAGCAGGAAGTGCTTGGACTGGGATGCAAACAGTCCATGGAAGGAAGACAGCTATAGGAGATACAGTTCTGAAGATTCCCGGGTGAATGACCATTCCTCCAGGTTCCTTCAGTCACCCTGGAGGTTCTGTTTCTCCAGAATGTGTAATGTGGAAGAAAAGAGCTGATTCTAGCAACAGGATCTCACCCTTTGTTCTGCTTTGGTTGTTCAGATAGGTGACCACTGTTGTATTGTCTGTTCTAACAAAATGTGGTGGTTGTTATAGGACTCCTTGAAGATCAGAAGGGCTAGTTGGACCATCCACAGCTCCAGGATGTTGATGTGAAGCCTATGTTCCCATGATGAGCATTGTTCCTGGTGCACATCTCCATTCCAGGAGACTGATACTGGCTAATAGATTAAGTCAGGGCAAATCCTGAAGGAGGCACCCTTTCAGAGGATGGCATTTTGACATCCACCAGGTTAAGGAATTTCACCTTTAAGGCAATGAAGACTTGGGAGTTAAGGGTCTCTCTGCTCATCTGATGAGATGACACTATAAATTGCTGAAGAATCCAAACATGATAAAGCGATCAGCTAAAAATAGCAATATGCCCCAGATGGTATATGCCCAAGAATTCTGAATGAACTTAAGAATGAAGTGGCAGCTAGTAAAAAAATATGCAATTTCTTATTGTCAGCTACTATAGCAGGGGTTCTCAAATTTCATTGCATCACAACCCCCTTCTGACAAAAAAAATTACTACATGACCCCAGGAGTGGGGGACCAAAGCCTGCATCTGCCTGAGTCCCACCACCCCGGGGTGGTGGCAAAACCTGAGCCTCACTGTTCTGGGTGGGGAAGAGGTCAAAGCCCAAGCCCAAGGGCTTCAGCCCTAGCCAGGGGGCCTGTAACCTGAGCCCCACCGCCCAGGGCTGTGGAGCACGGGCTTCAGCCCTGAGCCCCAGCAAGTATAAGTCAGCCCTGGTGACCCCATTAAAATGGGGTCACAACTCACTTTGGGATCCTGACCCACAGTTTGAGAACTGCTGTACTATAGCAAAAGATTGGAGGGTAGCAAATATTGTACCTACATTTAAAAGAGATAGAGCAGTGATTGGGAGAATTACAGACAAGTAAGCCTTACTTTTGTCCTTGGCAATTTGGTTGAAGTGATAATTAAAAACAGAATTACAAAAGACCTAGATGATCATGATACATTGGGGATATAATAAGCATAGCTTTTGCAAAGGAAAATTGTGCCTCACTAAGCTGTTCAGATCCTTGAATGTGACAATAAAATAGTGGATAAATGGGAACCAGACGATATAATTTATTTGGACAAAGTCTCTCTCAAGAGGCTACTAAAGTAACTAAGTAGTTATGATGTGTAAAGTAAAGTATTGTCATGCGGAAACTGGGTAAGAGACACAAAACAAAGAGAAGAAAATGGTCAATTTTCATCATGGCAAAAGTTTACCTGTGGGATGCCTCAAAGACAAGTATTGGGTAGTATACTTATTAATAATCTGGAAAAGGGGGTGAACAGTGTGTGAGGTGAGCCTGGAGAAGACTATGAGGAACTTCAGCAGGACTTAACCAAGCTAGGCATATGGCTAACAGGATGAAATTCAGTGTTGCCTAAAAAAAAGTGATACATATTGGAAGAAATAATTAGAACTATTTGTACATTTTATTGAAATCTGAGTTACATAAACTCAGGGAAAAGACCTGGGCATCACTCTTCACAGTGAAGGAAGACCTCTGCTCAATGTGTAGTGGTGGTCAAAAAAGCAAACAAAATGTTAAGATTCCTGGTAATGTGTGCTTAGAACCACGGAGGGCCTCCTGACTCCCACCCCCTATCCACTGGACCATGTGTCTCTCTATCAAGACTGCAGCTTTAATTTGATTAAGGGCTTTAAATATCAGGAACCTTGAGGCTGTTCTAGTTGTAAGGACCCTGAGTGGTGAATGGAACTAGAAACCTGCACTTGGGCAGAATATAGTTTGAATACTTGCATTTTATGCCATTAATTGTCTATCAGCTCTACTTCAAGTTTGTCAATTTGTGCTCAGCTCCTTCGTTATACCCCTGCACTGAAGATGGAAGGGAAAGAAATTCTGGAGCCATTAGAACATACCACCTTTCAATCTAATTTCCTCCCTTTTACTTACAATTTAAAAAATTCAAATGGATGGGCTTCTGAGGCTTGCTGGGTGGCACGTGCTTGAAGAAGCATCTGGGGTGCAATATACTCAATGCAGTAAGAGGTGATATCGCAAACTCTTCCACACCCAGGGTACAGTTATTAATCTCTTGGTAACTGTGTTCACATTTGAACTGTCTGTTTCTTTTGTGAGATCCAATAATCTTTGCTTTTTCTCCTTTTCTAGGACTAATTTTCCAAATCATTAATTTTCAGTGGCCAGGCTTCAATTAGCTTAATCAGGCATTGATTAGATTTCTCAACTCCCTGACATTTATTTTCCACCTTGCCTATATGGTTCCACGACTCCATTACCCGATTGTTCACTTATTGCGTATCAGGTTTATTACTCTCCATTAAGACTACCTGATGAGAGGTCTCTTTTAGCCATCCAACTAGCCATTTCCATTAGCGATGCTGTCATTTCTCCATCAAGGCCAGATTCTACCATCCTTACACTGAATAGTGTTTCCTTCTAAGTAGTGCCCTTAAGATCAGTAGACTCGTCACAGAGTAAGGTATTATTTACCATGAGAAGTGGTAGCAGACTGACCAAAAAGGAAAGTGTTTGACTTGGCACACTCTTAGTAACCATTGCTTAAAAACTTGTGAGCCTTAGAAAACTTACCATAGAAGCAGACTACTGTTATTTTTCATAATATGCAACATCCCTTCAGTTTCCATTGTTGTTTTCAGCTGCTTTTGTCAGTTTCAAGACCTACACTATTAAAACAAGAACAAAAATCTTCAGCATAATACTTTTTCATAAACAGTACTTCCACTTTCTGAGGGAAATTCATTAACTGATGCAGTTTCACTCTTTTTGCTGCCCTCATCTCATGAAGACATCTAACTCCCTTCCTTTATTCCTTTAAGGGTTTCACAGATACCATATGTGTTATGATAGCTAAATCTTCATTCTGAAGTGTAAACTTTACTATTATTAGTAATAATAATAATAATTCGATTCCTGCTTAATAATCGCTTCAAAAGTTCAGAGTTAGCACAGATTAATGATTGATAAAATCAAACATTGTTTTAAGGAATGATTTGCCTAACTGCATAGTAGACATGGTGTAATGTCCAGAGAAAAGAATTAGTCAGGACTCCTGGGTTTTGATTTTATCAAAATGTAGCAAAGGGAAAGAAAAAACAAAACCAGACCTCTGTGTTCTTCAGTTTTCCTATTTATAAAATGAGAATAAAATAGGGCTTTGATCTTTGAGCTTTCTGGATCAGCTCCTCATATAAAAAAGTATTATTGTAATACACCTCAATGTATTTCATTATATATTTGTAGCATAATATATAATCATATACCAGTATTAGTACATACATATGCCTCTTTATTTAAATTATAAAAAGATCTTTCTACAGATTTGTATTTCACCTCTTTCCTTCAAATTGTGACCAATAATAGTATGAGAATTAGTTTCAGCCCTTTACCCTCTCATTTTTACCAGGCAAATTTAATCTTTTTTTAAACCCTTTTCCTGGTCCTTTTTCTCCTTTCTGATGATGGAGAATAGTGATTGCATTTCAGTTCACTATTGCTATTACATTCACTTCCTCTGGCCTTATTCCCCTTTTTAAAGAGTTAGTTGCAACTCACAAGTACATCACTTGTATGCGTGCATACTTGGCTCACTGTGTCAGCAGTGCACGTACTCACCAGAAATACTTGTGATGATGAGCAGCTCGAAGAAATCCCAGTGTGCAATCCGCTACTGTCCAGCACACTGTCTTTTGGGAAATTTTTGCAATGCATGATGGGACAGAAACGAGTCATGCAGGGGTGAATGGGAGGAAGGGGTCAACTTATCAGCCCATAATGTCAGCCCAACTGTCTCCATCCCATAATGTCATCTATATCCCATAATTTTCACGCCTTTTTAAAAAATCTCACAAACTCACATGGCCCTACTTTCTGTCCACCATCTCTGACAGAAGCATGGAGCCTGCACAGCTCTTCACTATTGTCATGAGCATTGCAAGCACAGGGTGCACGATTCTGCAGTATCTGCAGAACCATAAGAAGAACCAGATCATCAGGGAATATGACAATTTCTGGGAGGGCAGATTGGTGTGGTAACTAGCGAAAACCTATTCAAGGTTTCTGGTGGCTTTCACAGAGCAGCTGCAGATGGTGGGTCCAAGAAACAAGCACTGACTGGTGGGACTACTTCATAATGCAAGCTTGGGATGATGAGCAGTGGCTACAGAACTTTTGGATGCACAAGGCCACATTCCTGGATCCGTGCCCTGAGCTCGCCCCAGCCCTTCAGCACAGGGACACCAAAATGAGAGCTGCACTAACAGCAGAGAAGTGAGTGGCAATTGCAATGTGGAAATTTGCAATTCCAGGTTGTTGCCAAACAGTTGGGAATCAATTTGACATAGGGAAATCCACCTCAGGGCCGTTGTTCTGCAAGTGTACAGGGCCATCAATCACCTCCTGCTACTCAGGACTGTGACTCTCGGCACTGTGCAGGACATAGTGGATGGATTTGCAGCAGTGGAATTCCCTAACTGTGGTGAGGCGATAGATGGCACACATATCCCTATTTTGGCATCCGACCACCTTGCCACAGAGTACGTCAATAGAAAGGGCTACCTTTCTATGGTAATGCAAGCATTAGTGAATCACCAGGGCCACTTCACTCACATCAGTGTTGACTGATCAGGAAAGGTGCATGGTGCTTGCATTAAGAACACAGGACTGTTCAGAAAGCTGCAAGCAGGGACTTTCTTGCATGACCAGTGGATTACCATTGGGAATGTTGAAATGCCAATAGTGATCCCGATGGCCAGTCTACACATTGCTCCCTTAGCTTATGAAGCTGTACACCGGCCACCTCAATAGCACCAAGGAATGATTCAACTACCAGCTCAGCAGGTGCAGAATGACAGTTGAATGTGCTTTTGGTCGCTTGAAGGGATGCTGGCATTGTTTACACACCAGACTGGATCTCAGTGAGAAAAATATCCCAATGGTTATAGCTGCCTGCTGTATCCTGTATAATATATGTGAAACAAAGGGGGAAAACTTTCCACCAGGACAAAGAGTAGATGTGGAGTAGTTGTCTGCTGAGTTTGAACAGCCAGACCCAAGGGCTATTACAGTAGCTGAATGTGGAGATATACGGCTCAGGGAGGCTGTGAAAGATCATTTTAACAGTGAACATTTTGTTGTACTATGCTCTACCTGGCCCTGCTCTTTTGTGGCCTGTAAGGAATTGTATGGTGATTGCTGTACATGTAGGAATATAACATTGTCAATACAGCTATTAATTTTGTTTGTGGCTTATCCCATGAGTTGTGTCACACTGTTAGTAACAACTAATTGGTTGCTTTCAGACCTGGTAAGCACTTGGTAGCAGATGTTGCAAACTAATAAAGATGAGTTATGTTTTAAATAATGGATATTTATTTTGTAACAGAATTCAGTGCAAAAAATTAAATTAAAAAAAGTTATCGCTGACTGGCATGGGAAAATGTCCTTCCAGGAGGAAGAAATAAGTTTGTCCTCCCTAGAACCCTGCAGAGGATTGCAGAGTACCTCCATGAAAGATTCATTGAGAGCTCTAAGGAGAATACAAGGGACATTCCTGTGTACATAAACAAACTGCTCTGCATGCCCTTGCCCCCTCTCCTGCCCCCTCCCCGCTTAATTCTAGAGGAGACTCAGACAGATAGCAACTCTATCTCTCTTGGTTGTAGCACTGCCTCTGATAGCTTGAATAAGTTAATGAAAAGTCAAAACTGTGTCCTTCTATTTTGGGGGGTCCATCCCTGTAATGGAACATTTATGTTCACAGTTACCTGAGCTTCCTTTTCCTGTTCTGGGCTTGCCCATGCTCAACTGGCTGGACTGCGGTGGAACCAAAAATAAATTCTGACTCTATGCCCAGGTAGATTCCCAGTCACCTGTCCCCCTTCCTCCTACTCCTCTTCCTTGTCCATCTCCTCCTCCTTGCTGCTCACGGTAGAGGCCTGCAACTTGGGTTCCTTAGAGGTATCAATGGTGTTGTGGGGGAGGGGAATAGGGATCTCTGCTGAGTATGGCATGCAATTCATTGTAAAAGCAGCAGGTCTGTGGCTCTGCACCAGCTTGATTGCTGGCCTCCCTGGCCTTCTGGTATGCCTGCTGCAGCTTTTTGACTTTCATGCGGCAATGCTGGTGCTCCCTGTCTTATCCTTTCTTCTGCATCCCCCAGGTATTCTGCTAGTAGATGTCTATGTTTCTATGATGGGTTTGAAGCTGTGCTTGCACAGTCTCTTCTACCCACAGGCCCAGGAGATCCAATATCTCTTGTCTACTCCAGGCCATATCTGAAGCATGTAGCTGGCATGGTCAGCTGGGCAATTGCACACAACAATGTATAGCTGCTAGGTGTCCTTGCAAAACTGAGCAATGAGGAAAAGGAGTTTCAAAAATTCGCAGGGCATTAAAAGGGGTGGGGACTTCCTGTCTACATGGCCACTGGGCAGTGGAGTTCACAGTGGTGACCAGAGTGGTCAGTGTGGGGTATTGTGGGACAGCTGCTGGAAGACTTTTAGAGTTGATGTAGGTAACGCAATGTCTACATAGGCGTTGCTTCAACTTCCATACATTGACCTTGGCTCAGCACCTCGTGGGGAGATGGTGTTATTTTGTCGGTGTAACAGACCACTTACATCAGCGGGAGACAAATTTAAGTGTAGACACATGAACAACTCGGTCGACACAAGGCAGCTTACATTTGACATAGCTTTGTAGTGTAGATCTGGCCTTAGACTATTTGTAGTGCTGTATGAATGGATGCTGGGGTAAGGTGCTCGTAATCTTTAAGGAAACTATTGTGAGGCTCTCCTTGCTCAGGAATCCATTCAACCTTGCCAACTATCAACATGTTTCTCATTTTCTCTTTTTTTGGGCAAGGTCATTAAGAGGTTGTGGATGGATGACACAGAAAATACTAATCTTTTTAGATGTGGCCTGTCTTGCCATTGACCACAAGATTTTATGGCCATCTGTGGTCCCTAGCAGATGTGGAAGTATTTGCCCTTGAGTGACTCTGTTCTTTTCTTCTGAGAAGTTCCCGAGAGGTTTCCAGAGGGTAGTGTTGGGAATGGCACTTGGGCCTCAAGGTACGCCATTAGTGGTGTATCACAGGAATCTGTCCAATGTGTACATAAAAGTGTGATGGAGGGTTAGTGACACCTCCTCATCAATTATTGGGAGTGGACTACATCCACCCTGATTGAATTGGCCCTGTCAACACTGGTTCTCCACTTGTGAGGTAACTCCCTTCTCTTCATACGTCAGTATATAATGCCTGCAGCTGTAATTTTCACTCCATGCATCTGAAGAAGTGGGTTTTTTACCCATGAAAGCTTATGCCCAAATAAATCTGTTAGTCTTTAAGGTGCCACTGGACTCCTTATTTTTTTTGAGAACACACAGATCCTCAGTGCAGGGGGTTGTTAGACTTGTGCTGCTGCTGAATACTCAGGTAGGAGCTGTAGCCAATGTTGCTTCCTCCCCCCCCCCCCCACATTTGCACTTGGTGAGGCAATTGTAATGATTTATTTATTATACAGACCCTAAAAACATTTATATCCATGCCTTTGTCATCTCAGGACCAATCTACAGTAATGTAGTCTACGTGGAGCAATATCTGGAGCCCATTTGAAAATTGAAGCTAGGGTGACTGCTTGGTTATTGAACCAAGTTTCTCACAGAGAGCCTGCTACACTGCAGAGTTGGCAGCTCAAATTGAAGCTCAAGTTATTGATTTTAATGAGACCTGCTCAGAACACAGACCAAATTTCGGGAAAATTACCCCACCATTTCATTTCAATTTTTCATCAAAACATTGTTTCTGATTAAATTTTCTGAGCAGCTCTAAACTGAAACAGTTTGTAACCCATTTCCTGAGAAAGTATCCCTCTCACCATGAGATATTGGCAAAGCTGTAAATTTCAACAGTGGCAGTCATTTTAAATGAAAGACACTGGCTGTCAGAGTTTTTTGTTTGAAGACTCCTTTGGAATTTGGCTTCGCCAGCTTTTCTATAGGCATTTGTGGAAAGGTTGGGTTGATGGACTGAGAAATAGAGGTTTGTGTCTGTGTATGTGTGGGGGAGGCTTCTATGTCAATTCAATTAATAGATTAATGGTTAGAATTTTTGAATTCAATATTGTTGTTTTAAAATTTTTTAAAGTGCCAAGAGCCTGATTCTTAACAGTGCAAAGCACTCACAAGTTCAGTTGACTTCACTGGAAACTGTGGATACTCAGCGCTTTTAAAAAGCAGGCCCAGAGAGTCTGAGATTGGTGCTATACAATCTAATTATATACACAAAATAAATAATATGGTCCAAGCTTCCTTTGACTGGAGAAAGTCAGGATGTATCCCCTCTTCAAACTGCACACCAGTACACAAAGTGTCTTATTCCACAGGGTTTTACCTTTCTGCCTCCGCAGTGCTCCCGCTTCTTTGTTGTCTTTGTTCACAAACAACCAAATAGAAGTCAGTGGAAGTATGACACTCTGATAATCCTCAGATTATTGACATAATAGATTGTAGGGCCCCACAGGGCTGCACTATCTACTGTGTCAATAGGTTTTGTGTATTAAAATGTAGTAATTTGTGTAATTTATGTACTATAGCTCCCATCTGAAAAACTCTTAGGGTAGGTTTACACTTACCTTCCGGGTCGACGCAGTGAGTTCGACTTCTCGGAGTTCGAACTATCGCGTCTGATCTAGACGCGATAGTTCGAACTCCGGAAGCGCTGCGGTCGACTCCGGTACTCCACCACTGCAAACGGCGGTGGCGGAGTCGATGGGGGAGCCGCGGAGTTCGACCCCGCTGTGTCTGGATGGGTGAGTAGGTCAAACTAGGGTACTTCGAATTCAGCTACGCTATTCACGTACCTGAATTTGCGTACCCTAGTTCGACCCCCCTTCTTAGTGTAGACCAGGCCTAAGAAACATGAGTTACTTTGCACATAGGAGCAGTCCCACTGAATTCAATAGTACAACTTGCATGCGTGAGAGTGTGCAAGATTGGAGCCATAGCGTGCATTCACACACAGTACCACACATACTTGAAGATAAGTTAGATGCTTAGTCTTGCTCAATATTTGCAGGATCATACTATATATGGGCTGTTTTAAAGATACAGTTATGATTAAGGCTAAGATTTTTTCATGGTTATTTTTAGTAAAAGTCACGGCCAATAAACAAAAATTCACAGATGCCGTGACCTGTCTGTGACTTTTGCTGCTGTGGCTCCATGGTTTCCCCTGCCACCATGGTGGCTGGGACCTGTGGGGTTCCCCCTCTGCCCGTGGCAGCTGGGAGCTGCAGGGTCACCATATTTCCCCAAGAGAAAATGGGACACTCCCAGCCCCTCGCCTGAAGTGTCCCCCTCGCCCAGTGTGAGGCTGTTGCCCCTCACTGGAACCCCCAGGAGGGCCCACTCAGGAGTCTGTCACCTGTGGGTGAAACCTTGTAAGGGGGCCCCTGTTGCCTGTCACTGCTGTCACCGGAACCCTGCCAGGGCCCTGCTAGCTGCGAGATCCAGAGTCTGGCAGCTCCTGGGGCTGAAGTAGAGAATGTCATGGAGGTCTCTGGAAGTCACTTCCATGATGTCCGTGACATAAATGTAGCCTTAGTTATGATAAATCAGGTAACTACAGGTGACTCATTATAATGAGCATGCAGTGTGCCAGAATGGTGCCATCTATGATGATGACAACAATAAAGAAAGCTGCAGCTACTACCATATGGAGGATGCTTTGCATGAAGACATCAGTGCAGACAGTATATTAATAGCAGGCTTCACCATTTGTTTGATAACTCTCTGAATTGCAGATGTTGGGTTTCTGAATTGCTCTCATCAGTGTACAGCTGACTACTGTGCTGTTAATAAAACTCTGTGAAGCTTTGGGATGTTGACCTGAGCTTTTGTATTTTTGTTGTTTTGTCCTGCAAATTAATAAACTGCCTTACAACGAGGTACTCGTTTTTTACCTTCAGATGTGTCTACGCAGCTGAACTTCTACTGAAGTCAAAGGGCTAGACTTGAAATGCCTAAGCCTTAAGTGGCTGTTCAGAGGAGTGGTGAGGAGTAACCTACCCTGCTGCGAGGTTTTGTTAGGGCAACTTGGGTCACAGTTCTGAGTCCCCTGCAGAGTTAAGGCTCTGCCCTGCTCCTGCTCTTCCCAACGTGGTGGCTAGGGCAGGGAGTGGGTGGAACCATGGCTCTGCCACCACTTATGCTCTAGCAACTGGAACTGGCTGGGCATGAAGATAGAAGTGAGCTGAACCCTTATCAAAACTGCAAAAAAATTATTATTCTCCCCCTGCCTTGATCAGGAAAAGAGCAGGGGAGGGATTGTGACATAGTCACAGTTCCTTCTCAATGCTCCTCCTGTTGAGGCACAGCTACATGCTGAGCCTAAAGGCTCAGCCTAGCCCCAGAGGAGTTGAACATATGGGTTTGAGCACAGAATTTGATTTTTATATATTCTGTTGTTTCAAAACACACAAAACCCTGGACACACTTCCTGCATCCCCTCCTCCCTACACTTTATTGAGTAGTTTGAATACAAACTTTATGGCTCAGGCCCACCTCTCTATAAAATAAGAGCTGTACAATTTTCATTTTCATAAAATGTCTCACATTTTGCTTGTCTCCGAAAAATGGTAAATGTTAGGCTTATTAATATGAGCATTAATGCTGTGAATTAGAAATTACTACATACCTCATTAACTGCTTCAACTTATGTGATAATTAGAAATGAGAAGACATATTTTCTGAGTGGAAAGAATAATTTATTGCACTAAGTATTATATATATATATATAAAATGCAAGGTGGTATGATGTGGCACAAAGGTTATATTGAGACATATCTGGGATGACTCACTCAATAATTCACTCAGTAATAATGTAATTAACCCAAGTCATGCTATATATATATATACATAATCATGTATATATATATATATATATATACATATGTACATAATCTTATATATATATAATGTATATAATCTTAGCGCATATATATATATAGTATGACTTGGGTTAACTACATTATTACTGAGTGAATTATTGCAGGTCATCCCAGATATGACTCAATATAACCTTTGTGCTACATCACACCACCTTGCATTTTGAATGGACTACCTGTGTTATGCCAATAGAAAAACTATTTGAGAAATGAGTTCAAGAGTTTGAAAAACGATATCAGAGTAATTTCATGTTTGTGTCTGTCTGCAAACCCAGATGCATTAGTTACTATGAGTCTATCTGTATAGGTCTCAGTGGGAGCTACAAAAACCTCTGAAAATTAGCTAAAAACTTCAGGAGGTTGAAATGTGATATGTCAGGAAATTTTCAGGGCTGGAAACAAGCCTTGGATCCACTGGGAAAATGGCAGTGTTTCCTGTTTGGTGCCCTGCAGGGCTGCAAGGTAGCAGGTTTTAAATATGTGACATTTTAATGACTATAATATCTGTCATTGGTTCAGTACAGAATTTGCCCCTCTTGGTCCTTAGGTAAGTGCAATTTTGGGAGGAAGAGAAGAAGAATGATTTTTTAACTGATACTTTTTTGAAGCTCCTTCTGGTTCTGGAATGTTAGATTAAGTTCTATAGAGATGGATTAATGGGTCAAGAGGAAAGATGTGCAGAGGTTGAAGGTGCATGATAATTTATAATATTACACAAATATTGGCCACAGATCAGAGTTATACCACACCATATATTCAAACTGCAGTTATTTTATAAGTTGGGTGTGTATGAAAAATACTACATTTGGGGAGAGAAGGAAGAAATGTTTTTCTGACAGATTGGCTTAGAAAGGAACTGGTTGCTGTTAGATACTACTGAGTTTTTCAATGTTTAACTAACTCTGAAGGAAAGGGTGGAAGGACGGATTAGTGGGCAGATAATGCAGTGAAAGGGGAGTGATGAATACATGTATCATATGACTGTCCAATTTACCAATTACCCTTCCAGTCCATCACATGTACAAGCAGGGTCTAAATGAACTCTCCACTGACATCTGGGGAGCAACACCTCCAGTGCCAGAGACTGACCAACCTGCCCTATTATTGAGACTCCTCCACTAACTGCTGACACCACTGAGAGCTGTGTTAAGTGGTGGGACCTTGCAGGAGCTGTAGTAGAGTGACACAGCGTCCAGTGGTCCAGCAGCACAGAGGCAGAGTGAATGACAATGCAGTGGCCAGTGATGGAATGGATGACGGTGCAGCGGCCAGTGTGGAGTGAATGCTGGAGTGGTTGTGGCAGCAGGTAGCCCTGCAGAGTGAGCAGCGCAGCAGTTCAGGCACTGCTCAATGACTCCTCCCACTGGGGTGGGAGGTGAACTCACGCGAACGCTCCTCTGAACTCTGGGTCTTTGCTGACCAAGGACAACAACTGTGAGTGGGGTGTGGTGAAGGGAGAGGGGAGTGGCATGTTAAAGGAACATTTGTTTCTTGGATTTTCACACCGTGAGGTGAGAACCTGAGGCAAAAGCCCAACATTCTCTGGGGTAGATGTTTTGCTTGTCGTCATATGTTTGTGGTGTTTCCCCAAATTAATGCCAGGTTCATTCCCTCTTTTTAATAAAGGTTTAAGACTCAGTGCTTGCAAGAGGGGAAGTATTCCCTCTTAAAGGCACCCAGGGGTAGTGTGTAATTTTCCCAGAATACTAGGTGGGGTGGGCAAGCCAGTTCTATGTTGTATTGTTAAAAGGAACCCCTAGATATGGAACCTGGCCCTTGTTACTGCCAACTCCACCTGGAAGAAAGGCTACACATGTATATTACCACCATCTTTGAATCCCTGTATTTGCATCACATTAAACTTCCCAGCTTCACCTATAGGGTCCTACTTAGTTAAATTTCCACCTATATTTCCTCCTATTGCCCTTCTCATTCCCTATGATCTTCCCTTGGTCTCCTTCTCCTACACTTGGCTTTATGCTTTCTACCATGCTGCCCTTACAGCTGAAACAAATCTTCTTGCCCCACCTTGCCTCCTCACTCCAACCAATCCTTTGTCCTCTCACTATCTATAATCTTCTCCCACTACCTCTTCTGAAATGCCCTTTGTTTCATCTTCTGTTTGCCTTACATTATATAGATTGAAAGCTCTTTGGGGCAGCATATGTATCTTTTTTATTTATGGTGTGCGATAAATTAATTACAATAATAATTAATAATGTATACAATAGAGATGGACCTGAACCCAGAATCTAAACACCCTGACAATTTTGGTGGACAAAGTTCACAATCCAGCTCCAAAACCCAGCTCCATATTTTTCAGATGACACCTTACTTCTTTATAATTATGGCCCTACCAAATTCCTGGTCCATTTTGATAAATTTCTTGGTCATATGATTTAAAAAATCTTATATTTCATCATTTCATAGATTTAAATCTGAAATTTCACAGTGTTGTAGCTGTGGGGTCCAGACCCAAAAAGGGGTCATGGGGGCGGGTCACAAGGCTATTGTAGGGTGATCGTAGTATTGCCACTTTTACTTCTGCACTGCTGCTGGCAGCGGTGCTGCCTTCAGAGATGGGCAGCTGGAGAGTGGTGGCTGCTGGCCAGGAGCCCAACTCTGAAGGCAGCGCCATCACCAGCAGCAGTGCAGAAGTAAGGGTGGCATGGTATGGTACTGCCACCCTTACTTCTGTGCCGCCGCCGGAGGTGGATGTTATCCGGCCCCAGGAGCAGCCCATGCAGGGGGAGAGGACGTTCTGTCCCTCCTCAGCCTGCTCAGGACTAGCAACTGGAGCCTGGTGTTTAGTAGGAGCCATGCCCTGCTCCTCCCCAGCACTCAGGGATTAGAGGGGCCTTGGGCTGACTGTGTGTGTATAGGGGTGACCACACCGCCCCCTTGAACATGGCACCCTGGGGGTTCGCCCACATAGGCCAGCCCTGCACCACCTCAAAAAGTGACAACCCCCCATACTATGCCACCCTCACTTCTGCGCTGCTACTGGTGGCGGCGCTGCCTTCAGAGTTGGGTGCCAGGCCAGCAGCCATTGTTCTCCGGGTGCCCAGCTCTGAAGGCAGTGCAGAAGTAAGGGTGGTAATACTGCAATCCCCCTACAGTAGCCTGATTTCCACTGGGAAGACAAGATTTCATGGTCCATGATGCGTTTATCATGGCTGTGAATTTGGTTAGGACTGTATTTATAATGGACTATGCCAAAACTCAGAATTCAGCCTACCCTGGAACTTACAGATTTGGATTCAAATTTTATATCTTGATCTTATCTCTAGTATATTCCCCTAGATGTGTCCATCTGTAAAGGTTTCTAGGTTTAAAGTGTGAAGTGGAGAAAAATAGAGGAGGAATCTCAGGGATTCAATAGGGATATAAGGAACTACTACCCTATTCTCCTTTCCTCCTCCATATGAACAGCTTGTGGCAATTATTTTTTCCCGTCAGAATTTTTTTCCACACTTAGCAACATTATGCCATAAATAGTAATAAATACAAACAGGAACCCATTTATCCAGTCACCCCCCACTCCCAAAACTTTGGGGGCAGGATTAAATGGGCATGCAGATATCAAACCTTCCCTTATTTTGACTTTTTAAGCCAAAACCCCGACTGATGATTTTTACAAAATAAACCAAACCTCTCCCCCACCACAAAAACACCAACCAACCAACCAACCAACCAAATACGCCCCCCTCCCGGGTTCTGTTTCAAAAAGAGATGGGGGATAGCTTCATTTAACTCCTCTTTCCCCCAACTAATCTTTGGAGGTTTGCATAAGATGGGGCCTGCAGCTGAACAACCCCTAGTTTAGCAAAACCCCAAACCCATTTTCCCCCATCAAACAAACAACATTATATTTTGAACCCTGTTGTTAGTACTACTAGAAACTACAGGTTTTTGTTTAACTAAAATTGCTCTTTGAATGTTTATTTTTACTTTCAAATTATTTTCTTAATAATTAAGACTAGTAAATTTGAATGGTCTCTTTTTACAGGAAGTAATAGGTGTAATAAGATATCCAGCTTAAAAACATTAATCAATCAAACTAATTAAAAACTGTAATTTCTGTGCATTCCAAACACTGGGTGAAAAAAAAGTTCTTTCCTGAGTGTAAGCAAATGCTTGACATATGGACTAAGTCAAATTCCAAAATGTAGCAAAACAGTGCCTGCATATTTGGCAGGAATTACAACCAGTTCAGGTCAGTGTCTGTTTCAGCAGAAAGATGAGGCTCTGCTTGTGACACAGGGCTAGGAAAATAATTCAGAGGAAAACATGAGGAACAACATGTGACATTTTGTAACTGCAGCAGGACTGTTACCCAAGGAACAACATTTTGCAGTCACTCTCAAAACACTTCCTTCTATGCAACCGAGTTTGAACACATTTTTTTTCATGGGGGGAGGGGGGAGGAAGAGGTCAGGATGTTCAAGCTGTTACCATATAAATGAGCTAAATGGTGAGTGTGACTTTTTAAAAATCTCTCACAGCAACACACACATCAGAATCTTCCACGGCAAACGCGACATACAGACACTACTTAAGTATTTAATCCAAATAGAGGCAGTCCCACATTCCACTGGAGTAAAAGCCAGGCTAGGTTTGGGGTAAAGGGGAAGAGAAATGCTGCATATGCCCTTTAAGGATCCAATCCTGCAATGTCTAGTACATGGGTGGACTGCTGGGCCTGCGGGAAACCCCATGTTTTCCACACAAACATAGCAGTTCACCCACACACTATTCACTGCAGGATTTGGGCCTAAATGAATCTAGCCTCTCCCTTCAGATGGTTGCAAGACATCTTTATTTCCAGGAGCTATTGTTATTTAGATTCCACACTCTCTATATTCAATCATTGAAGGGTCAGATTCTGCCCTTGCATATGCACCCATTGACACCAGTGAGAGATGCCTGTATCTGAGGGCAAAATTTGTTCTATAATTAATTTAGGAACAAAACAGGTTTTTAAGTCTCTCCCACTCCAAGTTTTTAAGTTGCATTGTTTGGGTCATTGTCTTTATTTATTTTTTTAAAATTTACATTTATGTGCAATCTACTTATGTTAAACTGTTTTCGTTGCTGAGGAGCTGATATTTCTTCAGAGATGCGACTGAATCACTTGTTATTGTAACACTTATTGGTGATAAAGTTCAGACTAAAAATTAAGCAGCTGCAATGTTGCAGCACAAATTAGTTTAATGTAAGCAGTCAGGAGCAGCTGTTTGGCTTGGGACTCGGATTTAGCAGTGGGGGAAGGGTTCTGTGATGCTGACAGTGTTTTTTTCCCCTCTACATAAACATTTTTGGCTGTTACAGCTTTTGTGCTGATCATGTGACAGTGTCCCTAGGCAGATAATTTATTTCTGTAGCTTTCATGAGCAATCATTAACCTTCAGACACTGAGCTTGCTTTCTGCTTTGTGGCATTTGTTATATTATTTATTTATTTATTTATTTATTTGGTATCCTAACTAGTTTAATTCATAGAGCGTCAGGAGAAAATTACAGCCAATTTACAATAGACTGTAATGCATAATACTTATGTTTCTATTAAAACAAACCTTTGCTTACAAGATCACTCTTATGGCTTAGCTTGTGTCCCTGGATCAGAATAATTATTTTCAGTGATGTAAGTGCAGCTGTCATCATGATACTCCCTTAGTGTCTTATTCGAGAGGCAAGGCCTTGCGGTGTCCTGATCTGAGACCACCCTTTTGAGTTCCCCCCTCATTCCCCGCCAGAGCAGTGACACCTGGGGAGTTTTTGGAGATACAACAGGGTTGGTTTTGGGGGGAGAGCATCCGTTTTATCATTGTGACAATTCCCATTGCCCCAGGATGGCTGATCTATTGAACTGGTATTGATGGCAATCTCAGAAAATGTGTCTGGAAGAAAGGTGATGCACTGGTAATAACAATAATAGTTTGCATACGTACAAGCCTGGCTGAAGACCTCAAAGCATTTTGCAGACACTGATCAATCTCACAACACTCCTGTATGTTGGGAAATTGCTGAATTCTTATGCCCATTTTACAGCAAGGTAAAAAAAATCTGTGAATTGACTTGGTGAAGATCAGAGAATAAATTAGTGTCGGCACAAGAACTGCATCCACATGTCCTGTGTTTTGGCCACTACAAAGAAGATGTTCAGAGATTGAAAATACTGTGTTCAGACAAAAGAAATAAGAAGTAGGCAACACAAATCTGCTAAGAAGCTGGATGAAAAAAAAGTCAAGAGCTCAAAAACAAGAGCACTGTTGCTACTAATGCTATTTTTATTCATTTCTGAATGTGTCTCTTGCTATTGTTCCTGAGCCATTTGGCTAGCCTAATTCTTTCCGCTAGCTGGTAATTCACTATTTACACTCTTGAGCTCATCTTTTGATGTTAGTGAGTTGAATAGTCTACCTGAACATGCTTTCAGGCTGGGGCTCTCCATCTACGATTCTTGTATTGCGGTAGCACCTACCATCCTCAGTCTCATCTGGAGGTCTGTTATGCTAGGTGCTGTACTGACATTTAGCAACAGACAAAAATCATGCAATCTAAACAGACAGGACAAAGGATAGAGGAGAAACAGGGCCAGAGAGGTGAAGTGACTTGTTTGGCTTGTCAAACAGAGGGAAACAGACTTGTTCAACAACACACAACTGGTCAGTGGAAGAGCTGGAAATGACTGACACTTTAGTTCCTTGTCCACTGGACCACACTGCCTCTCATGACTCATTGGGCTCTTGGTATATCTTGCTGATTATTTGTTTATTTATTAAGAGGCATGTAATCTGAATAAGACCAAATGTACCAAAGCCCAGAGAAGATGTAGTTACTCTAAGATAAGACAGTGATGGATGCCATATGACCTCATTAAATAGAAAGATGAATCGACAGATTCTGCTGTCAACACCAGGAAACAAAATGAATCTTTCTTCCTTCATTAATTTTAAAAATTCAATAATTGGTGCGTGATTGATCCTAGCATTCCATTTGGAAGGATGAAGAAAGGGCTGGCTCACAGAAAGGTTTTCTGAAACCTCCATCTTTCAAAATGTTTTATGCAAATGAAAACTTGATACATGGCAAATGTGATGTGGAACCAGGAAGAGAAAAGGAAAAGACTGGGACACTCCATCTGTAATTGTTACAGTCCTAACAAGACATGGAGATTGTGACCGTGCTAACCTTTGGAGTATTAGTAGTGTGCTCGATGCTGTATATACATAGAAGATGATATGGGGTAAAATTTTCAAAAGCATCTAAGTGAGTTAGATCTGGAATCTATGAGTATGTCTACACTGTAAATAGACACTTGTGGCTGGCTTGTGCCAGCTGACTCGAGCTCGTGAGGCTCGGGGTACGGGGCTGTTTCACTGCAATGTAGACTTTCAGGCATGGGCTAGAGCCCAGTCTCTAGGCCCCTGTCAGGTGGGAGAGTCCCAGAACTCAGACCGCAGCCTGAGTATGGAAGTCTGCACTGCAATGAAACAGCCCCGCAGCCTGAACCCCATGAGTCTGAGTCAGCTGGCGTGGGCCAGCCACGGGTTTTTATTTGCAGAATAGTTATACCTCAAGTTCTATTGACTTTTAATGAGATTTAGGATCCTAAGTTCCTAAATCACTCTTGAAAATAAAAGTGAGGCTCCTAAGGCATTTAGGTGCTTTGGAAATTTTATCTCTGATCCCTGTCCCTCCCTGCCAGGGGATTCATTTGCAATAAGGTGAGTCATATGTGGCTTCCTTGTGCTTACCACTTTGAATCATACAATTCAGATCTACACTAAAAACACTCATGATAGTCTGAATGTAACATAACCCCTTTTCCTAAGACCATTCTTTTTTTTTTTAAATTAACCCCCTTTTTTTTATGTGTTTAAAAGGATTCAGAAAGCAGTGGGGCAGAATGAGGGTTGGCTTGAAGGGGTCATTTCTGTGGCCTTGTCTTCACTAGGTTTTCGCCTGAAAACAATTCCCAACATTGCTCACCTCAGTACATCTCCACCGGTGGTAGCAACAGTCGGTGTTCTAATGGAAACTCTGTGTTGTGTAGACCTACTCTTAGCAGGTTTAGACAAAATGGTGGACAAGACACCACCAGCCATCTGGAATTTTGTCCATAGCAGCATATTCACTGAGGGAGCTACCACTGAGGGAGCTGTACTACTCTTAGCAATGATGGAAATTCTTCAGAAGAAAGGCTAGTTTTCATGCAGCTAGTAGGTAAATACATGCTGACAAAAAATTAAAGTCACCTAGGCTGCCACTTCAAATGCAATCAAAAGATGAAATGAGATTGTCAGCATCCGACCTACTGGAATGCTTCATTTGCTGTAATTAAAGTAAAATGTACTGTAATGTTTCACATGGTGAATTTCTTGTTATTGCTGTCTAAAATCCATCCCTTGTTAGGAAGCATGAGCAGGAATAGCAGCCT
The DNA here is from genome assembly GCF_020497125.1 of Mauremys mutica. NCBI lineage: Eukaryota > Metazoa > Chordata > Testudines > Geoemydidae > Mauremys > Mauremys mutica. The sequence goes on from NC_059074.1 coordinate 106,193,642, forward strand.
GTGTACGTATAGCCAACATATTAGATAAATCTATTTATACTGTTTCTCTTGTTGGCAGCTTTATACCAAGGTCAGTTTCCATTTCCATTATGAACCCTTATGTTTCAGAGTTTAATTGACAATTCTAAAGCTTTGCTGGAGTGAAATAAACACTTGCCAGCTCATATCAGCATTAACTTTCAAAAACATTAGGGCCTAACAAAAAAACAAATGTTAGAAACTCAAGTAATTCAGAGTTAAGGTTGCAGTTTCACAAACCACAGCATCCACTCAAATAGTCAGTGTGGCACTGCACCCCATATTCTTCATAGTGATATTAGTGTGATATAATTATATCATAATTATGATGTATTTTATGCAAGGTAAGGCATGTGAGGTGTCATTGGAAAGGTTATGGTTTGCTGAATATGATTATCCTATTTGTATGCATGTATCATTTTTGTATCCAAAGTTATGAATATTGACTATGTATCTAATTTCACGTGTAGCTATTCCTGGCAACATCCACTGGGCAAAATGCTTTCAGTCTAGAAGGCTGGCTGGGAAGGGTCCATTCAGGTTAATGAGCCATTAGGAAGAAAGAATAGGCCTTAGGAGAAGCTGATCTCTCACCTGGTGAGCCTTCCTGTGAACACTCCAAACAGTCAGTGGGCGATGGCTGCTGTGATTCTACAGGGACATTTGACCAGGTCACCTGGTGCTGGACTCCATCTTGGGATGTCAGTATTTTTCCACTGACTGGTATGGGAACCAAGCTTTGAAACAAAGGGTCCCTGGCATATGCAAAAACGATATAAGGCAGATGAGTGACATCATCTTGGTTCTTCACTGACTCCCCACCCAAGAAGACTCCTGGAAACACCTGAGGAACAAAGACTGAACTGGGGGAAGTGCTGGACCCAGGCTAAAGGGATTTTTAGCCTGTGAATGAAACACCTGAGGATTCCAATCTGTAAGCAAGTGGAGCTTGCCCCTTAAGAATCTGCAGCCTGCCTGTGTCATCACTTACATCACTGCTATTCAGATCCAATCTATTTAGTATATTAAGGTTAGTTTTCATTTTTTGTTTATTTGCTAGGTAATCTGCTTTGATCTGTTTGCTATCCCTTATTATTATTTAAAATCTATCTTTTGTAGTTAATAAATGTGTTTTTGCTTTATCTAAACAGTGCATGGAAATCATAACTCAGGGGCAGAAAGCTGTTGCTTTCCACATTGAGGAAGGGGGAGAATTTTATGACCTTATGCTGTACAATTCCCTGTGCAGTGCAAGATGGTATATTCTGAGTTTATACTACAGAGGGGGTGCATGCCTGAGGAACTGGGAGGTGCCCTAGCTGAAGCCTTCCCAGGCAAGGGCTGGTCAAAGAGCCTGCCTGCATGTAACTTCATGAAGAACATCTTGGAAGTGAAGGTGCACCTTCTCCAATCACCGATAAATGGTCTGACAAACCAAAAATAAGTCACTGGGACCAGCGAGTCAGAGCAACATTACTATTAGGATTTAGAATTACTTGTCAAATTAACTGCAATCAAATCACTTTTATTTGTGTACAATAGAGCCTAGCTAAGAGAGTCCAATAAAAAAGGTGTTGAGATCTCTTCTTTTTGGTTTCTTGTTACAACATGGCAAGAACATTAGTACAGTTTTGGAATTCTGGTGAATACCTTGATTTTTAGGATATCAATACAAGAACTTGTTCAATTCATTTCAAATAAGATAAAACATTTCTACCTCAGCCTTTAGATCTAACTGGCCAACTTTGAGGTTGATAAGACTTCTTTGTATTTTGGAATGGGACGTGTGTAAGTGTGTGTGTGTGAGAAAGAGAGAAATCCATTTGTGGGTCAATTCTGGTGGGTTAGCTGTGGTGCTATGGATGGATGAAGGGCACCTGAACTTAGTCTCTTACTTGCTGGGCTGGCAAGGTCTGGAAGTACTGCAGATCACTCACCCCCTGGGGAATGTAATCCCTTGTGTCAACACCAATCTTTGCTGACAGTTCTGGCTCACTGGGAGTTTAGGGCAGTTGGCACTAGACAAGAGACAGGCGACAGAGCTATCTCAGGTGCTGGCCCAAGACTGTAGAATGAACTCCCACAGGAATGACGGGCCATCACTAATCTTATCACCTTCCACTCTTTGACCTTGCCTATAATATCTCCAAACCAAATCACTCCATTGCACACACATCTTCTCCCAAAGAGAGGAAGAGAGATTAAACATGTGACAGATGTGTCGTCATGGTGCTTAATGCACTACTGGAAGATGCTCGGATACTACAGTAATGAGCGTGGTATAATGACCTGGATAGAATGGAATAGACCAAGACCTGAAAGGGTGAGTATTGATGGGTTTCTTTATTTTTCTCTCTCTTTTTTTCTTTTTCTTTTTACCCATTTCAGAAAAAACAAAGAAGAAATAAAAACACAAGAACATATAAAGCAACTAATTTGAAATGCCTAACTTACACACAGCCTAGGAAATTCGCAGATGGAATCTACCTTTCTCCAGTAACAGACACACTGGGCTTCACCTTTTACTACTAAATACCTATGATTTAGTTACACACTTTTTTACCGTAGCAATTTAGTTTTGCAGAAAGAAAAAAAATGAAGTTTGCCACATTTATTCCATTCATTTTCTTCACTGCTACACAACAGGACATCCTGCTGACTAGTTCCAAAGGGCTCTAACGGTTTTGAACTGTCTATCATTCCAGAATGTGTATTAAAAATAAAGAAGGCTGAGCAAATGGAACCTATTTTCACTAGACAAAGGGACACTTATAGAGGACCAAATGTTTATATTATAACTTTTGAAATTTTGAAGAGTTTCACTTAATCCAACCCTCTGCCTTTGCAATGCATAAAGGGACTTGACCGTATACAACAGGAAACAAGGACTAAGTGTATATTTTTGACAAAACTATTTTGCTCAGAAAATTAATAATACAAATAGATACCAAGGTCTCAGAAACCAGACACATTGGCCCTGGATGCCTAAAGTTGAGTTTTTATTTTGGCTACCTAACTACTGAATTAAGTGCTGAGCTCTGGAGTTAGGGACCTAACTTTAGGAACTCGGGTGTGACCCTTTTGGCCAAGGTTCTTTTTCCAACTGAGGATGAGTGCAGATATGCTTGAAAAGGGACAGACAGACTACAGAGAACGAAGGGTTGTAAGCTTGAAAGAAGAAGGCATGCTGAGCTGAGTGTCCTTTTCCGGTGTCTGTGTTCCAAATCAAAGGCTACAACTCTGAAACAAAAAGCCATAACATTTTTACTATTAAACATTTCATTAGCTGAATTTAAGGTTAACACTAAACTCCTGAAACTTACTTGTTCTTTTGCGCGCTGATGGTTTGGTTTCTCTTTCTCCCATCGTGGGTTTAAGTGTTAGATAAAAAGATAAGTGTGCATTTCCTTTCCTGGTATTTTTCTACTGTTTTGTAGCAAAAATGCATGAAAAATTTTAAAGGCTTTTCAACAAAGTCCTCAACTTTCTTTACACAGGCATGAAGGGTTAAGCTGCTGGAGTCCCTAAGGGATCGTGAAAGCACAGAAGAGTGGAAGAACAATAATAATTAACATTTTCAAGAAATTATGCCCTTCACTGTAATATCTGGGTGTACGTTACAAGATTTAATAACCCATGATGGTTAAGTGACCCTCCACAGAACTGACCTTGCCTTCCACACAGCTACATGAAAGGAGGTCCTGGAATCTGCAGTTATCGTGAAATAGGGCATAAATGGGATTAAAGTGGTACATAGGCCTGTGCCAATCTTCTGCATAGAGATGATTTTCACTCAGATAATAATTTGGACAAATATATGATTTGCATCATGTCCTGTAAGAGGGAATAGACATTTTTACCCCTTAAATGTGAACTACAATGCAATTTGCCTAGCAGCTCCAGAAGGTTAGATTAGCCAGGGGTGGGTGGGGAGGCAGATTGGGGTCTGAATTGTTTTCTAAGTCCCCAAGTGAATTTGAGAGGCAGACAGCCTTGTATGTGCAAAAACCTAACATTTGGTAGGGGAGGGGAGAATAAAGTGTTCGTTCCCCCCCCCCCCCCCACACACACCGAATTTAAGTATCAGATTAATTTTTTTGCTCATTGTCTAGGGATAAAAGGACTTTATTGTGGCAAACCAAATGCTGTCTTCTCAGTTTACATCCAGTAACTTTACTGAAGTTGGGATTTAGCCCAATATCTCACTCCAGTAGGAAAGAAATGCTTATTGGCATGTGAGATTAAATGACGAAATAGAATCTTATATGAACCATATGAAATGGGCCAGCAGGATATAACTAGACCCTGGTCTACAATTTGGGTGGGGGGAGTTCGATCTAAGTTACGCAGCTTCAGCTATGTGAATAACATAGCTGAAGTCGACATACTTAGATCGACTTACCTTGGTGTCTTCACCGCGGTGAGTCGACTGCTGCTGCACCCCCGTCGACTCTTCCTGCGCCTCTCACAGCACTGGAGTATGGGAGTTGACAGGAGAGTGCTTGGGCATTGATTTATCACATCTAGACTAGACGCGATAAATTGATCCCCGCTGGATCGATTGCTGCCTGCTGATCCGGTGGGTAGTGTAGACATACCCTAGGAGTAATGGGATGAAACTGAATGAAGAAAAAAATATGCAGATCCCCAGAAAAAAAATCCTAGTAGTGAAAGTTGTGAGGTTGTGGAATAGTGTCCCAAGGGAAGCGATGGAACTCTCATTGCTTGAGTAATTTAAAACTGAACAAAATAGTCAAGGATACTAGAGGGAGAAAGCCTTAATTAATAAGAAGACAGGAAAAAAATGACCAAATCGGTCTTTCCCCATCTCTAACAGTCATAGTTTTGTTATTTTAAGGGAAACTAGGTTGGGCAATAAAATTATAGATTTCTAGCCATTCACTGCAATTGCTGTGCACTTTTTGTTCCAGAATAACAGCATTACTTTCTCTCCATAAACTTTGTATTTTATTTGTACTTAAAAAAATTATAGTATTACCTATGGACTAGAAGAGATGTTGCCTAGCTGAAAGGATGTGTTGCTCTGTGAGCATGGTGGAGATGATGTTTCACTTTTGCTGGCACCTCTTGATTTACTGGGCCATGTTCACATGCCCTTGTGCAGGTGGCATCATGTTAACATTCCAGGTGAGATGCTCCCTTTGTCGTGAAAAGATACACAAATAAAAAGGGACAGGAGCTTAAAAAATTTCCTCCAAAACGGAGCTGCATAAATTAATATGTATCATGACATTCAGTCATGAGAAAAAAGTGTTTGCAGTTGCAGGGAGTGGGCATGGCCGAATATTGTACAGAAGAAATGTAAGAAATTGATACTAGGCCCAAATATTCAGTGTGATTCAGGCAGCTTAGCCAACCACTGAAGGACTCCCTATGTAATAGGAGACTTCATGGGTGGCATAGAGCTGCCACAGCAGCTCTGACATCACCCCTCTCCTGATGATTGGGATAGGAAGTATGGGCTGGGGCAAAAGGAGGCATTGCTGGGGTATTACTATGCTCCAGCAATCCTCAGCTCTCTGGGGGAAATGTCAGCTGGAAATATTTAGAATAACCTGAATTTTTCTCTAATTTATTCAGAGGACTGGATTGACACCTCAGTATCCCAGGGCCAGTGAGTGTAAGGCAGTGTTTGTACCTTGCCCCCTCTTGATTTGCACCAACACTGCCCAGTCAGACCCCAGGATTAGGACCAATCTGTTAGGCAAAAGGCTAAGTATTATTAGACTTACTGTACATCAGCATCCGAAGCAAGAAGCCATGGCAATATTGAAATACATAGCCAATGTATTTAATGCTTGTTGGTTACTACAAATAGATATTATATTAAAGATTGGATGGCATGATATATATTAATCCATGCAACACAATTTGGTAGTAAATATTTAATGCTCTTTACACTCTTTGAGCGGCTCTTTATGACCCAGTCTGGTAATAAGATGCCAGTGAGTGCAGAGGGCTTCCATGTTATAATGAAAGCTATTTTGCTATGGTAGATTTACACTTTCGTTTGTCAACTGAGTAGCAAGAGATCAGAAATTAATGGTGAAATTCTACTCTCCCTTACAACCAGGGAACTCCAGTTTAAGTTCATGGATTTCCACAGGTGTTATCGAATGGAATTTGATTCCAACGAATCATGACGATAATGTCCACATTCACATGATGTGGAGACTATCCATTTCTGCAATATGAAATGGTGTGATTGTACCAGTGGCAACATGAACAGGTACAATAATGATAGTATTTGGGGGGCTGGATCCTCTGCTACATTACTCCAGATTTATGCCACTGATTTCCATGGTTTCACACCAGCATAAAACTGAAGTAAGGCAGCAATGAGTCAGGCCATATATCTTCAAAGAGCTGTGCAAACATTTACCAATTAATCTTCACAACATCTTTATGAGCTATCTACTATTGTTGCTGGTTTAGCAAATCAGACAGAGGTAAAATGCAAGAAATTCAGGTTGTTTTGTTAAAATAATATAACAAAATTAAGCAAATTGTAATGAAGTCAATACTATAAAAATGGCCCTAGATTGTTTTTTGAGTGCAATATGATGATGATGGTGTGAGGATAAAATGGAGAGTGCTAATGTATACATTAGTGATTTACTGTGATGACTGTTCACCCAAGAGTTAATCCAGGAATATCCAAACCACTGTAATTATCCCTGCACAAAGGCTCTCTATTATTTGCCTGCTAAATAACAAAGCCTTCTCATTATCTGACACTGACATAACTTTAGCAGTAAGGGTAGGTAGAGTGAATGAGCATTCTTTGTTTGTGGGGGAGGAGGCATTGAAAACAATCTATGGAATAAAAAAACCCAAGCAGAGTACTAATGGGGTGACCAGAAGATTTCCCTGCACGAAAAACAATATAATTGCTAACACACGGAAATGTTGGGTCACAAACAATAAAAGTTTTAGGAGCAATATGAAAAACATAGAATTTCTTTATCTCACATAGGAGGGAAAATCTAGAAGTACTGGCCACAAAAATGTATCAAATGGGAAAAGGTCCAAAAATTGCAGTAGCTCTCTAATCTGCCACATGAGCAAGGATTTTCAGTATGCTTTGCATTCCTCAGAAGGCTTTGCTTTGCAACTCTTATGCAAGTGGTGATGCGCTATATTGCATTCATAATGATTTCAAAGATATGAATGCTTCCAGGGTTTGACCTATTTTACCGCTCATGCATTATACACTGAGTAAAGCTATACTCATAAGGCATAGTCATTAGTGCTTAAAATGTATCATTTTACTGCTAACCTTTTTTGGTGTAAACCTGAACATTTTTTTTAAAATTCTGAATCAGTTTTTCTTTTCAGGAACTCATATATATTGAGGTATCTTTCTAATGCCATCTATGGGAGCCTGGCATTTTAAGTATAAGCAAGAGGTTTGGTCTTATCAGGGACCTCTCTAGTTGTGTTTTGTATTTAACCTCAGAAAGAGAATGATATTTAGGGTAGTGATGTACATGCCAACATAACCAGGGCCAAATTCTGTCCTTGGCTTTGTGTGCAAGAAGCTCAGGAGGAGTGGCACATACATATGTGAAGACAGAATTTAGCTCATGGAGCTAGTTTTGGTGGTTCCAACTGATATTAACTAAGATCAAGGGTTTTTAAAGTGAAGGTTAAATTCTCTATTGCATTCTGTGGTTTATGGAGGACAGAAAATACAGAGAAATGCTTCACATCAAGAGCACCAATGCAGCAGCAGAGAAAGGTCCTTCTTACGGCAAAGCACTTAAAAGACATGCATATGTGCTTAAATCCATTCCTGTTCAGCAGATCATTTAAGCAAATGCTTAATTTTAAGCAAGTGCTTCAGGGCCACCAAAGTCAAGGGACTTAAGCACAGGCTTCAGTGTTTTGCTGAATCAGGGCCCAAGTACTCTCTTGAACACTAATAGAGGGACCCAGTTAATGAAGCCGCAGAGCTGGACTAACAGTATACGACTGGGCATGCTGGTTTTCATGTGTATGGTGTAGTAGGCATTGCAAGGGCACACCTTACTGTTCCTTTTGGAAGTAGCCGTATTGTGTGCTCTCAAGCTCACGCCCCTCTGGACTCCATGGGTCAACCTGCCCTGTACTGGTAGGATGGCTCAGTAACCATGATCTGCAAGGCTGGCACTGATTTCCCCACCCCTTTGCCCAGGGCAAGATAGTAAAGGCATGATTCTGTCCTATGCTGTTCTAAATATAGGACAGACAACCCTCCTCTGACTGTCTGAGAACTGTGCACTTAAGGCTACTTCTTCAGGCCTATGTAAGCAGGGGCATAGGATGCATTAACACTTTACGCCAGCTCATTTGGTATCGCAATCAGCCTTACTGATTTCAAGCATCATGAGGTCTATGCGGAAAGTGCTGCAGAGAGGCTCAGTGCTTAGCTTTGTTGTGGGGACCCATGGAGTTTCTCAGGGGTAGGTAGCTGATGCAAATGAGCACCCTCTCCCCCAAAGATCTTGCTGTTTGCTGACCAGTCTCCCTCTAGCTCCCCAAAAGCTGTAGTAAGCTCCAGAGAGCAGCTGCAGGATGAAAAGAGAACAAGATCAGAATTGTTTTCTTAAATCTGTCCCCAGCCTTCAGATGAAAAATACCTGCGTGGGAAGGGTGATGAGGTGTGCAGATATGCCCTTTACCTATTCTTTCCCACCTGGAGTTTCTTCACAGTGATACCATCACTTCCATCTTATCTACTCCTTATTTTTGGAACTGCCACCTGATGGTAAACTTGGGGCTGTGTGGTCCCCTCAAAATCCTCTAGTGCTGTACTGCAGAAGACCATCCTGTCACCATCTCAGGGCCAGAGAGGTCTAGTACATGCACAAGACTTCTCCAATATCGTCCCCTTGGGGTGAATTCACAGATTTCTCTGGCCAGGACAATGGGGGTTTGCAGTCATGGTACACAATCATCACTCTAAATCCCCCTTCAAAATTCCAGTTCTGCTTCTTGACTCCCTGGCCAGGCCATGGAGTTCTGGCTGGCTCTGTGCTCCAAAATGCCACGGGGCTAAATTTGGCCTCTAATGACAAGCGGAGTGAGACCGTCACTGTCACTCTGGCCTGCCACAAATGAGAGTGAAGTGAAAATGGGATGCTAAGGTCAATGTTCCAGTGATAATGGTTTTTAAAAAATCTGTGGAAAGTATGAAAGAAGAAGCAGACTTGATTGGAAATGAATACATGAAAACAAAACTAGTGGAATTTTCAGGTCATTTACTTTTACTTTTAACCTTTAATGGTGAGTTTTAAATTAAAGAAGAAAAGGATAAAAAGGACTTCAGTGTAACTCATTTAAGTGTTACTTGATTCTTGAAGCCCTAAGCAAAAACTGAACATTTCGACAACTTTATAATAAATTAGTGAAGCACAGTTATGGTGCTCTGTGTTTAAAAAAAAGCTGTTGAATAAAAGAACAATAGCTCTGCAGAAATTTATTTCAACTGAAAAATGAAATCCCAGCACAGAGTGATCTATGAGATTCTGCAGGAAATCTGCATTATAATAGTACATTTTCCTTTTCAGGGAGGACTAGCAGAATGGCACACTAAGGGGAAAAAAAACCCTTTACCCTCTATGCTTAGGCTTTATGCTTAGATAATGGGCTTGATCCTACTACTCTTATGCTGAATTACTCCATGGAAACTCCTACTGAAATGAATGGGAGTGTTTGTTGAGTAAGGGCATGAACAAGGGAGACAGACTCAGTCCCTGGATAGATAACCTAATGATAATGTAGAGGCTTTGGCTTAGTGGACAGAACTATTTGCTCTTAAGCACAGTCCTTAACATGAATCACTTTTCTTTGTGTCCAAATTCCAGACTGGTACACAAGATGATTGGGCCCAGTCCTGGACTCCTTATTAACACAATGGGAGAAAGTGATTGAAGTCACTAGGAAACTTGGGTGGAATTAGTACCAAATAAAAACTGTGTAAGCACTTCAGGATTTGATCCAATAGGAGTTTTGTGTGAGGGAGTGCTTCAGGCTCAGGAAACTCGAGTGGTAGAAAAAGAAAAATAGTTTCTATAAGATTTCAATAATATTGAGAAAATAATGACTTGAGTCAAACATTTAATGATCAATGGCTAATTACTGACATGGATGTGCAAGGGTGAAGTCACTGCTCTCTTTTCTTGGAAATAGCCACAGGAAACAGGAGGTAATTAAATGGATGAGTAGCAGGCTTCTGATTCTGGCCTCACTTCTGCCAGTTTGACTCTTGTGTAAATCCATTGTTGTCAGTGGAATTACTCTAGTGAGACCAAAATCAGGCCACATATTGACATGAATGCTATTTTAGGTCATTTATTAGGTGTTTTAAATTTGTTATAAATTCCATAAGGGAAAAAGAGAAGAGGGACCAAGACTTGAATTAGGTTTTCCAAATATAATTTGGGAGAGGGATTCTACTTTGGGGGCATATAACTGGAAGGTCTCTCTCCTCCCCAATCATCATATAGGTACCCAGGAGAAAGCTTGATTAAGGAATTATCAAGGAGGAGATTTATGGTCTTTTACAGTAGACACCTAGCAGATATCTGGGCCTGGGTTCTAATTCCAGCTCTGATACCAACTTCCTATATCACTTTGTGCTTGATGTTGTTCCATCTGTAAAATGAGTATAATTATATCCACTGCCCTTCTGAGAGTGGTGTGGCCCCTAGCTAAGTAAGCTTTGTAAAATAGTATAAAGCTCAAGGCCAGTGAATAGAAGAGCTGGGAACAGAATTCTGTGCCTCCTAGCTCCCAGTTCCCTCTTGTAGGCGATTGGGGCTTATTGTTAGGAAAGCAGGAGCAGAATCTTCCCAGATCACTTACATTCTCATGCAGTTTTATGTGGCTGCATGCATATAAAGTGTTGACGAAGAACAATATTGCCTTATTTAATCTTCAATATTGTTCTGGATAAATATGAGGCTGTTTGTACAACATGCAGTATGAAAGTGTGCTACTCTTGTAATAAATTCACTTTATTTCTGCAATAATGACTTAGAAGGTAATTTCCAGGGCTATGTGGAGGGGCTGCAGAAGGCCCATGACACTCTGGAATGGCTACTGTGCTGCTCTCTGGAGCAGGAGATGCAGAAGACCATGCGGATGAACTTACCAGTTTTTTATGAATCCTGGATCTAACCTCCTACAACAGCACACTGTACATGTCAGCATAGGAGTTATGTGTGGGGCAGACTCAGGAGCAGATCTGTTTGGCCCAGTCTCCATGTGGTGGGGAATACAATAGGATAAAGGTGCTACCAAACCCATAGGCTGTAGGAAGCAGATGGGGGGCAATCTATGTAGATGATTAGTGCCCAGGATACCATCCTCCTTCACCCCATATTGATCCCACACACAAGCAGGGACGCCTGGTCAGGCAAATATTTAAAGTAAGAAAACCCTAAACCAGACAACTGCTAGCTATTTCTGCTGTCAGTGTTTTTGTGAATAGTGATGAGGGCACAAAGGCTGACCATGACCTTGATTCCTGGGAAGCAGAAGACTTGTCCTGAGGATAGGTCACAGTCCGTTCTAGAACTTTGGTATTTATACATGAGTCTGTTTAGATTGCCAGCTTTTTCTTATATTTCAGCAGTGGCTCTGTAATTCTCCTGAAATATAGTCCAGTCAGGAGTACTGTCAAGTGAAATGTTTGTCTGACTTACACACACATCATGTGCAAAGCTTACCTTGCATAAGATAACCTGCTAAATAAATCAAAGTGGGAATTTCAGCTCCAAATTAAAGTGCATTCTGGAAAGAGCAATGATTGGGTCTAAAGTGGTTCTATTAAATTCATGAGACTCCATACACTTTTATTCATGTAATCTTCCACTCTTGCCTGAAAGACGTTTTTAAAAAAATTCCTAACTACTAGCAGAGAAATTTGCAAAATACTATGAAAGGAAGGGCAAAGGTCACTTCTCTTGCCAGCCTTTTTTGAGTTTCATTTTTGTTTTTTCCCCCTCCTCCTTGCAGTTTGCTTGTGTACATCTGCTAAACTTAAATGACAGAAAGTAGGAGTGGATATAGTCTCTTATTCAACTGTGCTGAGCTGGTATTTTCATGAATGACATTAAACTCACATTTAGCATGAAAATTCAGAAAGTCCACAAACAGAAGCATGCAGCAGTTCTTTTCTTCCATTTTTCTTTTTCTACACATAATACTTTTTAAAATTAACATCTATTTCTGTGTAGCTAGATAAATTTGTTATCATTAAATACAGCAGCACTGGTTCTGTACAGATACTTCAAAGACGAGACCATGAAACAGTTGCAGTATACATTTTCTTAAATAAGGTAGATGGTCCATTGCTCTGTGTATAGGAGTTGTTTGTACAACTTAAGTTCAAATTCCAAACTTGCTTGCTTAACTCTTGCAATACGTGAGCAGGGCTGCCAAACGGAGGGGCAAGTGGGCAATTTGCCGCAGGCCCTGGGCCCCTCAGGGGCCCCCATGAACATATAGTATTCTATAGTATTGGAACTTTTTTTTATGGAAGGGGCCCCCGGAATTGCTTTGCCCCAAGCCCCCTGAATCCTCTGGGCGGCCCTGTATGTGAGAACTGGCAAGAGGATTTTTAAAAGCAAAAGCTATCATTTTCAAATGTGGGTGCCTTCATGCCAGGCATCGGAGCCCAAACTTAGGCACTTGGATAAATGGCATGATTTTTCAGAGGCAGTGCACATTTGCAATTCCTTCTGATTTCACTTGGAGTTGTGATTCTCAGCAACTCTGAAACTCAGATCACTTATGTAGGTGTCTAACTGTAGGTTGTCAGTTTGAAATTTTTTGTCTAAACCTTTTTTAGCAACAGGTCTCACATTCAGACTTCAGCAAAGCACCTAAACACATGGCTAATGTTACACACATACTTAAGTATATTGCAGAGCAAAAATATATTTAAGCATGACTTAAGTGCTTTCCTGAACCAAAGCCTCATTGTTTATTATAATTTTGCCTGTCTTGAAATGAGATGTCCATGCATTTTCAGAAGCATATGCAGAAGTTGTGTAGTTTCATAACAGTATCAATAGATATCTCTCCATCTTTTACTGTATCGTTGGTTTGCACCTTCTTATTGCTATAGGCCTTCATGACTCATAACGGATGAGTCATGATATCCCGACTGCAGGAACTGTACCCTAAAGGGACTGTTTTTCTTTGAGACTCTACGATTGGAAGTAAATCATTGTTGAAAAGTTGTGCTAAATAAGAACAGAAACAGCTGTGTTTCTAAAAAGATACCAATCAATAGACCAGGACCCAGTTGTACCAACTCTCACACAAAAGTCTGCATCAGTAAAAATTCAGTGGAACTGGCAGAGAAATGGTGTGTGTTTCATTTGCAAAGAGTGAAGCTGAACGTAGGTTAAGTTGAACAAGTAGAACATTATTAAATCCTGTGGACTGCTCTGACCATATGGCTAAGTGCTTCCAGCCTAACTCCCCACATTTCCTGGTCTGCTGGTATCCCTCAATAACAGCCCTTTCAGGATTTGGTCCTTAGTCCCTTCAGTGTTTGTGCTGGACTGTGTTGGCACCTCTGTGATGGGGTAGTCCTGTGTGCTAAGAAGTGGTCTGTGTAACTGTCTCTTAAGCTGTTTACACAGCTGATTCCACCTTACCATTATTCTGTGGCTATGTTGAGGAGGAGGTATGATGGTCAGACTCCCATTTGCATGCAAATTGCATGCAAACTGGGGGTCCAGAGTCAGTGACTACCATGTGTGGAATGCCATATCTTGCAAAGCAGGCCCCAGTTTGCTAATCACTGGCTTATTTCTTGTAGCAGGCAGGACATCGACCTCCCAAAAGTTTGAATATAAGTCCATTGTAATCAAGTACTGTTTTTCATTGACGGTAATGAGTCTGCTACCACCATTTTCCATGGTCAGTTGGGCAGCTCATATGGTGAGTCTCTTTCTGTTGGCGATTATCACATAGATTCAGAGACTCTAAGACCAGAAAGGACCACTGTGATCATCTCGTGCTGAGGTTCTCCAGCTGTGGACTGTGACCTCAAAATGGCGGCTGAAGCCTGGAGCACCCAGCTGGGCTGAAGGTAGGAGGTTGCAATTTTTTCTAGTAGGGGGGTCAAGATGATGTCCCTAGCCTCTGTTTGCCAGAAGCTGGGAATGAGCGACAGGGAATGGATCACTTGATGATTACCTGTTCTGTTCATTCCCTCTGGGACATCAGGCATTGGCCATGTTGGAAGACATGGTACTGGGCTAGATGGACTTTTGGTCTGACCCAGTATGACTGGTCTTATGTTCTTAAGATTATTTTTTTTTAAGTGCAAATGGCACACAAAGTTTGAGGAATGCTGATCTGGTCTGACCTCCTGTATAATATAGGCCACAGAACTTCCCTAAGTTAATTACTAGTTTTCGTTTTAGAAAATTGCCAGTGATGGAGAATCCTTAGTAAGTTGTTCTAGTGGTCAAACTGTTAAAAAATTACACCTTATTTCGAGACTGAATTTGTCTAGCTTCAACTTCCAGTCATTGGATTGTGTTGTATCTTATTTCTGCTACATAGAAGATCCCACTACCAAATATCTGTGGGTACTTACAGATTGTAATCAAGTCACCACTTAGCCTTCTGTTTGTTAAGCTAAATAGATTGAACTCCTTGAGTCTATTCCTTTAAGGCATGTTTTCTAATCCTTTGATCATTCTTGTGGCTCTTCTCTGAACCCTTTCCAATTTCTCAACAGCCTTAGGGTATGGCTACACTGGCGATTTGCAGCGCTGGAAAGCCTCCACCAGCGCTGCAATTAGTAAGTGGCCACACCTGCAGGGCACTTCCAGTGCTGCAGCTCCCTGGCTGCAGCGCTGGCCGTACACCTCACTCAGCATAAGGAATAAGGATTCCAGCGCTGGTGCTGCAGTGCTGGTCATCAAGTGTGGCCACACACCAGCGCTGTGATTGGCCTCCAGGGTATAAGGATGTATCCCAGAATGCTTTTATAAATTACTCTCTTTGTTTTGTTATGCAGCCTCTCTTTGTTTTGTTGTGAACGAGCTCCGTGCGGAGCTCCGTTGCCGTTGCCGCTGCTGCTTATCTAAAAAACAAACAGAGCTCCTGTTTGCTGTGATCATCTGTACCTGGCTGTAAACAATCAAATGAGATTGCAGGCAGGGAGTGAATGAAACAGCGGGGAGTCGTGTTGGCTGCAGGCTGTTTGCAATTAAGAGTTAAGACTAAGGGGTTGGAAACATGTTCTGATTTTTCAAGGCAGGAAGCTAAACACACAGTGTTGGCTCCAAAAATCCACTCTCTCTCTCCCCCCGCTCCCTGTCACACTAGACCCCACTCCACCCCCCTCTTTTGAAAAGCACGTTGCGGCCACTTGAATGCTGGGATAGCTGCCCATAATCCATCACTCCCAGCAGCGCTGCTAATGCTGCAAATGTGGCCACACACCAGCGCTGGTAGCTGTGAGTGTGGCCACACACCAGCACTGCTCCTACACAGCTGGATGACCAGCGCTGCAAACCGTAAGTGTAGCCATACCCTTAGTGAATTGTGGACACTAGAACTGGATATTATATTCCAGAAATGGTCAAACCAGTGCCAAATACAGAGGTAAAATAACCTCTCTACCCCTACTTGAAATTCCCCTATTTATGCATCCAAGGATTGCATTAGCCCTTTGGACACAGTATTGCACTGGGAATTCATGTTCAATTGATTAACCATCACGACCCCCAAATCTTTTTCAGATTCACTGCTTCCAAGGATAGAGTCCCCCATCCTGTAAGAATAGCCTACTTCTCTGTTCTCTGATGTATACATTTACATTTAGCAGGATTAAAACACATTCTGTTTGTTTGCACTTAACTTACCAAGTGATCCAGATCGCTCTGTATTGATGAAGTGTCCTCTTCATTATGATGATTTTATGTTTTCTTCCAGGTCATTGATAAAAATGTTAAATAGCATAGGGCTAAGTACTGATCCCTGTAGGACTTCACTAGAAACACACCTGTTGGATGGTGATTCCCCACTTACAATGTTCTTATCAGTTATCCAGTTTTTAATCCATTTAATGTGTACCATTTTAATTTTATATCTGTCTAGTGTTTTATTCAAAATGTCATGCAGTACCAAGACAAACTCCTTACAGAACTCTAAGAAGATTACGTCAACACCATGACCTGTATCAACCAAACTTGTAATCTCATCAAAAAACGTTATCCAGTTAATTTGACTTAAAGAAGAGTGCTGTGTAAGCTCGAAAGCTTGTCTCTCTCACCAACAGAAGTTGGTCCAATAAAAGACATTACCTCACTCACCTTGTGTCCCTAAAATCCTGGGACCAACATGGCTATAAAAAACACTGAACATGTATACACATTCATGTGAAATAAATCCCGTTCTCTCTGTTGGTTTCCTGCTAAGTCCTGTCTTAGCTAGGTCTACTTTCTAAATCGTAAGATCTTTTGGACAAGGACTTCCGTGAACTGTAGATTGTGCAGTACTGAATATGAAAGTGGTGTTTAACAAATAATAAAGGAAACTAATTTTGTTTGTCAATGTATGTATGTGGAATGTTTAAGGCTGCATAAACGGTACATTTGGTTGGAAGTCTTACACACAGTTGTTTGTTTATCTTGTTAAACTTTGCTGTTTACCTTTAAAACCAATAATTTCTTAGCATCCTAGAAGCAGAGTAGAGGTAAAGGCAGGTGATTAAATGAAACAGATTGAAACACAGAATACAAAGATCTTAAGTTTGGTCTACACTACAAAGTTAGGTTGATGTAAGCTGCCCTGCGTCAAGCTAGTTGTGCATATGTCTACACTTAAATTTGTCTCCCACCAATGTAAGTGTTCCGTTACAATGCAGTAATACCACCTCCCCGAGATGTGATGAGCCATGGTTGATGTACTGAAGTTGATGCAATGCAGGTGTAGACACTGTGTTGCTTATGTCAACCCAAACAGTCCTTCAGCAGCTATCCCACAATGCCTGACACAATTGTGACCTCCACTGTGCAGGGGTCATGGAGAGTGGAAAGTCTCCCCCCTCTTTAAATCCACACAAATTTTTGAAATGCATTTTCCTGATTGTCCAACTTGGCGAGCACACCTAGCAGCTCTCCATTGTGTGCAACTGCCCTGCTGACCGTGCCAGGTACACACTCCAGATGCCCTCCGGCTTGGAGTAGTCATTCTGCACCTGCTCAGCTGGTAGTTGAATCTTTTCTTGGTGCTGTAAAGGTGGCTGGTGTATAGCTTCATGAATCAGGAAACCAAGGGGTAGGCTGGGTCACTATTGGCATTTTAACATCACCAGTGGTAATCCACTGGATGGGAAAGAAAGTCCCTGCTTGTAGCTTTCTGAACAGTCCTATGTTCTTAAAGATGCGTGTGCCATGCAGCTTCCCTGACCAGCCAACATTGATGTCAGTGAAGCATCCCCGGAGATCCACCGGAGCTTGCATGATTATAGAAAAGTAGCCCTTTCTGTTAATGTACCGTGACAAAGTTCCTCCTCTACCTTGGTGGGTCCCGCGCTTATTTGGCAGATTTGCTCATCTCAGTGATCTTCCCCACAGTCTGGGTCAACTTCTCCTGTGTCTGATCAGGAGTTGGGAGGTTTGGGGGGAACCCGGGCCCGCCCTCTACTCCGGGTTCCAGCCCAGGGCCCTGTGGATTGCAGCTGTCTATAGTGCCTCCTGTAACAGCCGCATGACAGCTACAACTCCCTGGGCTACTTCCCCATGGCCTCCTCCAAACACCTTCTTTATCCTCACCACAGGATCACCTCCTGGTGATATCGCTTGTACTCCTTAATCCTCCAGCAGCACACCCTCTCCTTCTCACTCTCAGCTCCTTGCGCCTCTTGCTCCCAGCTCCTTACACGCACTTCCTCTCCTCTGGCTCCCCCGTCCCTGACTGGAGTGAGCTCCTTTTTAAACCCACGTGCCCTGATTAGCCTGCCTTGATTGGCTGCAGGTGATCTAATCAGCCTGTCTGTCTTAATTGGTTCTAGCAGGTTCATGATTACTCTAGTGCAGCCCCTGCTCTGGTCACTCAGGGAACAGAAATCTACTCATCCAGTGACCAGTATATTTGCCCTCTACCAGACTCCTGCACCCCACTGGCCTGGGTCTGTCACAGTACTCTGTGGCAAAGTGGGCTGGTGCCAAAATAGGGATATGTGTGCCATCTATCGCCCCATCACAGTTCAGGAACCTCATGGCTGCAAATCCATCCACTATGACCTGCATAATGCCAAGAGTCACAGTCCTATGTAGCAGGAGATGACTAATGGCCCTGCACACTTGCATGACAATAGCTCCCACTGTGGATTTTCCAACTCCAAAATAATTTCCCACTGACTAGTAGCAATCTGGTGTTGTAAGATTTCCACAGGGCAATTGCCTCTCACTTCTCTGCTGTCAGTGCAGCTCTCGTTTTGGTGTCCCTATACTGGAGGGCTGGGGCGAGCTCATTGTACAGATCCAGGAATATGGCCTTTTGCAATCGAAAGTTCTGCAGCCACCACTTGTCATTCCAAGCCTGCATTATGATGTGATCCCACCAGAGCTTGTTTCTCAGATCCAGAAATGGTGCTCCACCATCTGCAGCTGCTCTGTGAATGCCACCAAAAACCTTGAATAGGTTTTTGCTAGGTACCACAGCAATCTGTCCTCCAAGAAATTGTCATGTTCCCTGCTGATTTGGTTCTTCTTATGGCTCTGCAAATACTGGAAGATCATGTGCCTGTGCTTGCAATGCTCATGACAATAGTGCAGAGCTCCATGCTTCTGTCAGAGATGGTAGACAGTGAGGAGGGCTGCCCGGATTTGTGCGATTTAAAAAAAAAAAGGCTTGGAAAATTATGGGGTATAGATGACATTATGGGATGGAGACAGTTGCACACTGGGAAGTTGACCCCTTGCTCATAGTCACCCCATGTGCCTTGTTTCTACCTCACCATGCATTGCTGAAACTTTCCAAAAGATAGTGTGCTGTATGGTGGCAGGTTGCACACTGGGATACCTACACATGCTACACTGCACCATACATTGACTCAAGCACTCCTGGTAACAGGGCCAGCTTTAGGAACTGCGGGGCCCGATTCGAATACCTGGCGGTGGTCCGGGTCTTCGGCAGCACTTTGCTGGCAGGGGGTCCTACACTCGCTCCGGACCCCCCGCCGCCAAAATGCCACTATAGACCTGGAGCGAGTGAAGGACCCCCCACCACCGAAATGCTGCCGAAGACCCGGACCGCCGCTGGGTATGTAAAAAAAATGAAAAAATTAAAAGGCGCCTAAGGCGCGGGGCCCTCTTAGGTGCAGGGCCTGATTCTGGGGAATCGGGGGAATTGACCCAAAGCCTGCCCTGCCTGGTAAGTACATGCAGCACCAATTCAAGTATACACATGTACAAGCAATATATCAGCTGTGGCAGCTTTATGCCAATTTAACTTGCATTGACCAAAGTTTGTAGTGTAGACACAGTCTGAGTCTTCTAGTAATTTTATGCCTCTGTTTTTTCCATGAACATCAATTCATTTCACCTACCAGAGGCTCACAATTAGAATTCTAGTCCCCCTGTCTAATCAAGCCAGCTAATCCACTGAATTATATACAGTTAGAAATAATCAAGGAAGGCTGTGAAATGAATCCAATTTTGTTTATAATGATAAAATGAGACATTTTATCTCCTTCCTCAAATACATGTCAGTTCTTGAAGAGTTTATATTTGGCCTGCTTTCTCCTCCTTGTGCATGCTTACCCTGGGCTCTGCCCCCACACTTTCTGGCCAGAGGTTCTAGCCAAGTATGAGGTGCCAGGGGGAGAAATAAGCTGCACAGTTGCAAGGACTGCAGCATCTTACATCCCCCACTCTCAGAGTAAGAGTGGGATGGGGAGGTGGTGTGACTCAGAGGCCTTCCTAGGACTGCACCTGGGACAGTGCAGTAGTGTGTCATCTCTTATTCATGGCCAAGTCCTAAAGGCTCAATCTAGCCTAGGGAGAAAAGAATTGAAGTCTATACACTTGATTCTATAACTTATATGTGCCCTTAGCTCCAACTTAAACCAAGGGACTAAATGTAACCCTGGAATGAGTGTGCTTATGTCCCACTGAGCTGACTTCTATGCTGTGTCTGCTCACACCATGGCTGAATTTGTCTAATACGCTCCCATTCACATGCAAGCTGTGCTTGAAAATCCACCTGCATCAAGGTGAAATAGGAACTGCTTCCATTTTTGTATACAAGTCAGAGGTTCACCCCATTGGACTGGGGTGTTTTTGTAACCCAGTCATACTCAAGTCAATTACATAAAACCAATACCAATGGAATTTCTACCTCACTCCTGTACAACATCAGGAATTTGATTGGTGCCGAGCTCTTAACTGGGTGCAGACAACAAGGAAAACAAGTCCTAGCAGTGGTTTCTTTACTGAGCCTAACAAACCACAGCTGATAAGCTATATAATTTGCTGCAGCAATTTGTGCCAAAAATAAATGGCACAGTCCTACAGCACAGCACTGTTTCTGAGAAAAACAGAACCCCACCCCTTCCCTTAGTAGCATCTTTCTTTGTTTTGCTTCCTCTTGCTTTTGCTTTGTCAGTGAATGAAGGATGCCATGATATGTCTTCCACCTAGTTGATTGACTCCACCTGGGTGCAGTGCAGAGAATCAGGCTATGTCCTCCCCTGTTTACCCGAGTCTCCCTCTGCCACCACGGTAAATCTGAAGCATTACCAAAGGCAGAAAGACCGGCATGTTTTAAACAAAATGACAGTTACACAATGACTTTAACAGGGTAGTAGATTCTTAGCTGAGTGGCCCTGACTAGAGGAGAGAAAGCTCAAGAGCTCTAAATCATCAATTAAAGACATATCCAACTATTCCAGAAAACCAGCTTCTGTTTTGTTGTTAATATGACAAAGTTATTTGAAACTTTTTGTACTTCTGTTTACGGGGGCAGAGGGTGGAGGAACCACACAGACACAAAGTTCTGAAACATGCAGACTGCCGGTTGCCCTGTGACATAATTTAGAGATTAAATGAGAATCCCTGCAGCATGTTCTCTAATTTGGATTTTGCCCAGGGTATCGCACAAACCTTGATGTTTTTTGCAGTATTTACAACAAAAATTGCAAATCTGCTTCTCGGTTATTAAAAGCAAAGGCTAGAAAAAGAGGGTGGGGAAGAATAAAAGGTCAATGATTTTAATTCTACCTCACTGAATTCAAATGTTTGAAGGGATATATATTTGCTGGAAAGGTCACGCTATGGAAGGTAAGCACCGTGAATACAGCTTGTTCTGAGGTTTGCAGTGAGATAAACAAAAAGGTAACTTGTCTAGGTTGTTTGTGTGTCAAAGGTGACAGGGAACTTGTCTTTCCTTTCAAAGTCTCTCAGCCCTGTACAAACTTACTGGGATCCGAGCTGGCAACAGACTGGTGTTTGCTTTTAACTCCTTACATAAACCCAAGCTCCAGAAGCATTAGTGCCGTCAGCCCCTGCCAATATTACATTTCTCTTTTGAAAGTGACTGAAGGAGGGAGGCAATTGGCTGCATGTCTGAGGAATCCTTAAAGCTCTTGAGTCTTGCCTTTTTGTTTCGTACAAATAAATATAAGAAACTTAGAAAAACAAACATCTTTCAGGGCAGAAAGACACGTGTCACAGTGGCTTAGATTTATATAATGCCAGAAAAATATCAGTTCTGATGATGCTTGACTAAGTTTTGGAGGTCAAGCAGCACCGGCTTTTCATTCTGCATTTGTAAAGTGCCTGGCACAGTGGGGTTCTGGCCCATACCTGGGGCTCCTAGGTACTACGATAAAACAAATAGTAACTATTAATAATATTAGATGTTCTTTAATTATGGTCAATTGGAGGGGAGTGAGAACCATCATGATTTCAAGAAGCTCCCTATTTTAGATCACCCCTCCTATTTTTATGTATGCCTCATCATCATGAATGCATTTTAGCTGCATAACAGCGTTCTGAGGAAAGGAAGTACTAGCCCCATTCTATAGATGGAGCACTGAGGCACAGACTGAGGCTGCGCCGCTGTAAGGTCTCCTGTGTAGCTGCTCTGTGCCAGCGGGAAAGAGCTCTTCTGCTGGCATAATTAAACCACCCCCAACGAGTGACGGTAGTTATGTCGGTGGGAGATGCTCTCCCACTGACATAGCACTGTCCAACCGGCGCTTTAGTCGGTGAAACTTTCGTGTTTTTTTTCACACCCCGACCGACAAAAGTGCTAGTGTAGACAAAGTCATGCAGAAAAAATGTGTCTGAAACAGGAATTGAATTCAGGATACTTGAGTGCATATCCAATACCCTGTCTGCTAGACTACCCTTCCTACTTACTCATGTAAACAGAATAGAGCTACATTAGGAAACCATTATTAAGGATGTAAACTCAAGCACTCAGAAGTTAGGAAATGCCAGAATTAAGGTTGCCTGTGCAGCCCCTTTGGGCATAGGCATTATTACACAGTCTTTAATTACACTATTATATATCATATATTTCAAAATCTAAAATAGTCTCTACGAAGCATGTATGAATTGCAATTTTTCAAAGGTTTGTAACTTTATCACATGTGGTCAGATTTTGATGGGGATGCCAAAAGGCATGTCTCTGACACAAAGGCCAACCCCCTGCCAAAGTTCGAGTCTCTGATCCAAAGCCTGGAAGCCTGAGAGCTTTCCAAAGAAAGAATCACCAGAATTCTTTAACCTGGGTAAGGAAATGTATTTTTCCCTAGCCTCATTCTCAGAAATGGAGGCCTGAGGCCGAAATCCAGCATGGAAAATTAACCGTTAAAGTTTGGCAAAGTTATAAGGAATCTCAAACAGGATCTTATAATGGGAAGTGTTGAGCAACCTTAGTAAGAGGCGGTGCTAGCAGCCTGTACCCCTGAAACCAATTGGAGTTTTGCCACTGCCTTAAATGGAAGCAGGATTGGGCCCTCCAGCAGGGACCCCTATTTCATGTGAAGACTTACTCAGTGACCATGTTTTGGAAAAATATCAGAATGACCTTTTAAAAATGTGCCCAAAAAATGCAAAAAAAAGGAAGGGCTTTGGGAACTGCCAACTAGGAAACATTGTTTTGTTTGCTTAAAAAAAAACACCAGCAACCCTGGCCAACATTTTTTGTGTAGGTTACAGGCTAAGTCACTCTCTCCTTTATAATCACTTTTTAAACTTTTTAAAGGATACTATGTTTTCAGTGAGGGTAGATAAAACTCTGGCAATATTCTTTCTGGCTCAGTGTTTGGATTTGGTCCTCTTGAGGCTCGTCTGACTCCATAAATTTCCAGCTCCTAAATTCAGTGCAAGCTCACCCAGGAAAGAAAAAAAGCAAGAAAAACCTGGCAAACTGCACAATAAAAATCCAAGTTGCAGCTTCTGTCATGACTCAGTGAAGAAAATGTTAGCAATGGCCAAGAAGAGCAATAAAATGCTATAAATCAACCAGCATTATTTCCTGTACGGGAACCCAAAATACAGATGAAGTTCTGGCAATCTCTAGCCACATACAGACTTTGCAAGTGTGATCATTTCATCAGATTCTAATGTGTTTAACATTAACAACTATCTCCTACAGTACCTTGAATACAGACCTAAATGTGAAAAGCAGTACAGTATATACTTTTCCTTCTCCTTTTGCTTCCCTTCCCATTCCTTTCTCCCTTCCCCCACACCAGCTGTTTTGCAGCGTCAGCCTTTCCATGCATGATCAGTTAGCTACAATCTAAGGAAAACCCCTCCGCAGAGCTTGGAATCCTTGTACAAAGCCCTATTACTTAGCTTATGGTGCATCTCTTATCCACATGTCTCTCACTGTTTATATGTCAGCTCATTTCTCACATTTATGTTTGCATGGAAGTAAAAAAGATGCTATTAAGTAACGGGGACCTTTTAAACAGCACTGAAGTAATATTTCCCCATTGTTCTTTTCTAATGTGACCCTGAAACATGCTGAATTTTTACCAGGGGTTGTCAACATAATTAGCTTTTAATAGCTGCATAACTATTTTAATGACATTTTATGTTAGTGAATAAAACTGTTCAAAGTACATTATGAATTATTTTATTGGTAATTTCTAATGTAAGTGGAATAATTGCCTTTTCATTAAACATAAGTCAGTCTGACAAAACCATTATTTCATATATTTCACTGAGAGCTTAGCAATGTTTCTTATGCTGTTTGTCCAGGGTTCAAAGAGACATGGTCATTTAGTTGAGACCCAACACTTAAGCCACTTTAAAGTTGGTTCTAATTCCATAAGGAATTTCCTCTGTTTTACAGATACCTGTTGTTTTTAATCATGCCATTTATCACAGAGTAATAAAAAAAATCTTCAGTTGTCAATGTTTATATAGGACCTATTCAAAAGCAACATTTTATGCTCATTCTACCTATGTGGCACCAATCAGCTAACAAATCACTGAGTAAAAATTCTGCCTCTGTAACACACACTCAATGTCTGTTGACCTTAACAAGAGTGCCATGCATAAGTCTGAGGGCGGAATCTGTTCCATTATTTCCACAGAGAGAGGCCACATAGGTGGCTTTTTGTGTGTGTGTGCTTTGCTTTTTTGATTGATGATAATGGTGCACCAGCACAAACAAGTGTGGTACATATACAGACATGAATGCAATGTTAATTTCAAGGTCTATTAGAAACACCAGGAAAAAAATAATGTTTGATAGGACAAAATCTGCAGGGGAAAAAACAAACATTATTCTCAAGCTTCTAAGAGGTTATTATTACAAACAATGGAGAATCAATAAGTAATATTTAATACTATTAGATGTACTTGACAGTGTTCTTTTGAGTAAGTACAGTGAGGTTCTGAACAATATGTGATTTGTACTCCAGGCCTCTTTAACTGTTTATTAGGTCAAGTTAAGAACAATCCTTAGAGCATTCTTGGAAAGGCTGTTGGAAAGCAGTCTGTACCTAACACACACATTAATAACTGAGAGACAGTCTCTTTTCTGAGTTTATTATGCTTAAGTTTTGAATTGGTGAAGTAGGCTGGAGTATGCCCTCGGTTTTTATTTGCAAGCAAAGGGGAAGACTAAAGCAGACTTTTGGCTATGAAAAGATGACCTTCCTTGTAAAGAATTTAAGTCTTTTAACTTCAGAGGGGAATGAGACTGGAATGCTGTTTGTATCAGAATTCCAACATGAAGAAAGAGCGGGGGATGGGAGCAGCATCTTCCCCTTCCTATCAGCCTGGTGGCTTTCAAAGTTCCTGATTCCCCAGAACTCTCCCTTTAGCAGGAAATATAATGATTAGCAGCTGTTCAAACAAACAAACACACACACAAAAATAAAAGAAAGCCCACACTGGGACTGGCATGGCTGCATAAGCCTGAATGCTCTGATAGTTACATAGAAACCTCGTAAAGAGCCCTGTTTTTCTCACACCACCCGTCATAGTGAGGCATGGTATAGCAAGGGCTTGGTAAGGCTGAATGCAGACTAAAAATGGCTACCAGATGCATTTTTTTAAAGATCATTCCAGTTAAAAATGAAGAACCTCTGTGTTTGAGGAGTAAAGCAATGATTCTCTTCTCCTCAAGCCTCCCATCATCTGCTTTCCAATAAATAAAGGGCAAAAGAGATGATTTGCTGCAGATTAAGGGGAAACGCAAAGAAAGAACAAATACAAAAATCTTGATGACTCAGAGATACTACACTATGGATTACTCTCATGATTTTACCACAAATCTCACAAAATTTGTCGTCTTTGTTTTTAAAGCCCCCGTTCCTGAATCATACAATTACATGAGAATCTCAATTTTTTTTAAAAAGGAAGTTTCTGATCCTCATGATTGTGGAGGAAAACTTGCAAACATAACCCCTTAAAATCAGAAGGCAAATAAACGAATCCTAAATTTAGTATTTATTACATTTTTCTGATTTTTAAGCCAATCTTTAAGGCCCTACTTGAATTGAGGGATGATTGCCAAAAAAGTGCAGCTGAGTTGCGGACAAGCCATGGAAAATTGCAGAAGAGTAATAATGGACCTTATTATTTATGGCAATAAAGCCCACCATTATTTTTCTGCGATTTTCCGCTGTTGGCCACCCAGGGCTTACAGCAGCTTCCTGGGGCTGACAGCAGGGGCTCCTGCTCTCAGCCCTGTGGAACCTGGGGCTCCCACTATCAGTCTCGTGCACAGCGGGATTCCCACTGTCAAAATTGCAGTGGAAGCCTAATACTGAGGAATCCGCAATTTCTGCAATATCACAAGTGAAGCAGGGCCTTGCCAATCTTATTTTTGTGTGTGGCCAGATTCATAATATTTGAATGTTCAAGGACAGCAATATTAACACAGAGTGAGAACCTCAAACATTCTGCACCTGAAATGAAACACAAAATAGGAGCTACAGTAGATCTAGCCTCTTTAGGAGGAAGGGAGATGCCTCAACGTTTAAATTTACAGCACACAGAAGCAGAATAGACATTTTCTACATTATCACAGTTGTCATTATCTGTGTGGACTGGCGAGTGGGCAAGTGGCAAACCGTTTAATAATAATTAGAGATGGGCCTAAACCCTTGAACTTTGTGGAAGCTTAAATTCAGGTTTAAACCTTATGGCAGTCCCCATAGTATATACTGGGCCAAACCGGAATACTGGATCCAACTATCCCCAAACTTTGCAGCTTGGAACCATCTCCAGTAATAACCCTGGTCACTCTTGTTATCATGGACTTATTCCTTTGTCCTTTTCCTGCCTACTAGGCAAAGAAAGTATGCTGCATAAATTTTCTTCTTGACCCTCCTTGTCCTTTTCTCAAGTGTCTCTTATGTTGGCTAGATAAAAGGTAGCACTGTTCTAAAATGCTGTGTCTGTAGTTTTGCGATGTAAAATGACATTAATCCGAAAGAGTGGTAAGAAAATAATGATCTCATTAGAAGAGAGTTTAGCTGTGGAGAAGTGCTTCCTCTCTGCTGCGGAGATTAAATAGCAGCTAACTACAAACAATAGTCATTTAAACAAAGAACCCACATCAAAGTTATTATCTCGGTTTCTGCCCTTTAAGAACATCATCAGAAATTGATCCTCTCACCACTGCACATTTTCATCAAAAGGCCCCGAATTTTAAGCTTGAAACACTAATTGTTTTGGGGTTTTTTTTTGTCCTCAAACTGGTTCCTTGGGTTGGTGTTTTTAACTAATTATTGGTGACATTTCACTTTTCTTTATAATGAACTTCCTCAATTGTTCTTTTTTCTCCCTGGGAAAGAAATTAAAAAAAGGCTTGACACGATACCAGAGGTGAAATGCCAGAAATAATTAAAGGAAATAATAGTGTAAGCAGCTTTCCCTCCGCCACATCTAAAGAATGCATGAAGTACGTGTCCACTGGAAATTTGGGAAACTGAGCTCGAGTGATGTCTCAAAAGAAAGTTCAGGCGAAGTCAGGCAAGTCCCCAATCCCTGCATGACAAGAAGGGTGGATGGTACGATAATGATAGCCTCCCTCTGGCTGAATGTACCAATTCAGCTCCCAACCCATCTGAACTTTAAAGCTTGGTTGCAAGATGAACAGCTAATAAGTAGCCCTTTAAAATAACAACTAAAATAGCAGGAAGATATTAACTACATCACTTACCACTGGAGGGGCCTTCACTTAAACAGGAGTTATCCGCATGTATTTTGTCAGTAGGTTGCTACCCTTAGTAATCATACCTCCTTTTCCCCCTCACCCATGTTACAACGCCATGGGCAAGAAGACATTCCCAGCAGGACAAAGACTGGGGGAGGGGGAGGGGGAGATACGATGACAGTAAATCAATTAGCATGGGTGAAGCGTTGCTGCTGGTGCTGTTATATGGCTGCCACGTAGCACCATAAAGGTGTGTACATTTCAATGATGAGAAGGTGAGGCAAAAATGATCTCTATGGGTGTGTGTATATAGTACAACTCCAATTATCCATCTTCTGGTTGATTAAAGATCAGGAACATGTTCCATCAGCAGTGCATACAGTGAAATGCACCTCCAAAGTCTTTTTCATCTCCCATACCCCATACCATAAACAAATCAATAAAAAACAGCATATTAGGCTTTGCACTTTATTGGGAACCAGTGAAAGTGCTTACATGGTAAACCCACTGTCATTAGCTATTATATCAGCAGAGGCCTATCACACAGGGCTAACAACAACATAACAAACAAAAAAAGCCAAACTTCTGTATGGATACAAATCTCAAGACTGGAGATGGCAAACATTGTTGATTATTTTTCATGGGGAGTTTTTTAAAATGTGCAGGTTTTTGTTTTTGTCAAAAATGTTCATCAAAAAAACTGAAAAACAATCTGTTCTCAGAAAACATTTTTTGTTTGGGACATTCACCAAAAATATTCAGTTTTTGGTGGAAAATATTGTCAAAAATTAATGTTCATGTTCAGAGAAAAAAAGTCAACCAACTTGACTCAAGACATAAGAATACAACAATGCTAATAGCAGGGCTACATTACTGGCTTCTGATCAGGAGAAGGGTCCTGAAGGCACAATGATGAGGGACATGAAAGAGGCAACTAAATATAATTAAAATAAAATAATAGTGACTTCAACTACCCACAGGAGTCAGCAGAGAGGTTATTTAAGAATATTGTATCAGAAGCCTGGTCTACACTAGGCGTTTAAATCGGTTTTAGGAGCGTAAAACCGATTTAACGCCAAAACCGTCCACACTAGGAGGCACCTTATATCGATTTTAATGGCTCTTTAAACCGGTTTCTGTACTCCTCCCTAACGAGAGGAGTAACGCTAGTATCGGTATTAACATATCGGATTAGGGTTAGTGTGGACGCTGATCGACGGTATTGGCCTCCGGGAGCTATCCCACAGTGCACCAGTGACCACTCTGGACCGCAATCTGAACTCGGATGCAGTGGTCAGGTAAACAGGAAAAGCCCCGCGAACTTTTGAATATTTCCTATTTGCCCAGCGTGGAGCTCCGATCAGCACGGGTGGCGATGCAGTCCGAAATCAAAATAAAAAAAGAGCTCCCGCATGGACCATGCGGATGTGATCGCTGTAAGGGCAGGCAAATCCGTTCTATCAGCGCTCCGTTACAGAAGATGAAATTCAGAATCCTTTTTTAAAAATCTCCAGACAGACGCCATAGCAGGGACTCAGCGCACTGCAGTGTGACAAGCGTAACGGAAAGCCAAAGAATCAAATGGATGCGCATGGACTGGAGGACTGAAGCTATCCCACAGTTCCTGCAGCCTCCGAAAATTATTTGCATTCTTGGCTGAGCTCCAAATGCTTCTAGGGTCAAACACAGTGTCCGCGGGTCAGGGCATAGCTTGGCAATCTACTCACCCACCCCCCACCCACCCCCAGAAGCGAAAGGTAAAACAATCCTCTGACTCTTTTACATGTCACCCTATCTTTACTGAATGCTGCAGATAGACGCGATAGTGCAGCACTCAACACCAACATCCTTGCTCCCCCCCCCCCCCGCCATGGGCGGCTGATGGTACAATACGATGGAAATCCATCCTCATCATCAGCATAAGCTGATCGTACAAAAAGATGGAAATCCATCCTCATCATCAGCCTCAGCTGATGGTACAAAAGGACTGGTAACCGTCCTCGTCATCAGCCTATTGGCCCTAATTTTTTCTGGTGGATGGATGGTGCAATATGGCTGGTAACCATCCTCATCATAGCAACAGGGGGCTGAGCTCCATCAGCCCCCACCCTTCATGTGTAAAGAAAAGATTCAGTTGCCCCTGGACTAGCAGTGGGATGCTGGGCTTCTCTCCTACACACTGCTTAATGTCCTGTCTGGACTATCATAGCAGCTGGAGGCTGCCTTCCACTCATTTCTCACTAACAAGTCAGTGTGTCTTATTCCTGCATTCTTTATTAATTCATCACACAAGTGGGGGGACAATGCTACGGTAGCCAAGAAAGGCTGGGGGAAGAACGGAATCAACAGGTGGGGTTGTTACAGGAGCACCCCCTGTGAATAGCATACAGATAATAATTTCTGCAGGCTCTGACACAGAGCAGCTGTGCTCTCTGGTTCTATGATACGGTGGTTCTCTAGCACACTTGCCTATATTAGGCAGCACTGATTCTATTTTTAGATACCAAAAAGGAGGGATTGACTCAGGGAGTCATTCCCAATTTTTGCTTTTGCGCCCCTGGCTGATCGGCCAGGGGCACTTATGACAGCAGCTAATGGTACAAAACGATGGAAGGTGCAATATGGCTAGTAACCAATCTTGGCTTTTGCGCCCCTGGCTGATTGGCCAGGGGCACTAGCAGCAAATGGTACAAAAGGACTGGTAGCCATGATCATCCTCAGTTCCAATTTATGGAAGGGTTTGGATGGTGCAATATGGCTAGTAACCATCTCTGCTGTCATGCAAAAGCAAAAGCATGCTTCTGTGTAGCGCTGCTGAATCGCCTCTGTGAGCGGCATCTAGTACACATACGGTGAGAGTCACAAACGGCAAAACAAGCTCCATGATTGCCATGCTATGGCATCTGCCAGGGCAATCCAGGGGAAAAAGGCACGAAATGCTTGTCTGCCGTTGCTTTCCCAGACGAAGGAGTGACTGACGACATTTACCCAGAACCACCCGCGACAATGATTTTTGCCCCATCAGGCACTGGGATCTCAACCCGGAAGTTCCAAGGGGCGGGGGAGGCTGCGGGAACTATGGGATAGCTAGGGAATAGCTACCCACAGTGCAACGCTCCAGAAATCAACGCTAGCCTCGGACCATGGACGCACACCACCGATTTAATGTGCTTAGTATGGCCGCGCTCCACCCGATTTTATAAATTCTGTTTTACAAAACCGGTTTATGCAAATTCGGAATAATCCCGTAGTGTAGACGTACCCAGAGACACAGAAGGCATCAGAAAAGGAAGCTGGGAGGCAAGAATAAATCCCACTATGATTAAATAGCAAAGTTCAAGATGCTATTTGAGCCAAACAAGTATCCTGCAGATAATGACAATCCAGCACAGATGAAACCAATAGAAAGCAGAATAAACTAGGACAGGTAAGCAGTAAAATGGAAAGTCTGAGGAAGAGCAATTAGTCATAGATATAAAAACAATTAACAAGGAATTATTTTAGTATATAAGCAATGGGAAGCCTGTTAGAAAATAGGTAGGGCTGTTGGACTATCAAGGAGAGAAAGAGAGCAATTGAGGAGGATAAGGATATTGCAGAGACGTTGAATGGTTTCTTTTCATGTTATCAGGGCAACATAACCACCTTTCCTTTCTGCATGACCCCCTTAAACCCCTTTCTACTCTCTCACCATATAGCAGAGGGTATCTACAGAGCCATCACTGAAATCAACGATAGCACCATTGAAATCAATTTACTGATTTACACAACTGAGAATCTGGCGTTTGTCTTATCAGGATGACTAATGGGCATACAGTGGATCCCTTCACTACATAGTGTGAAAGCAGGGCCGCCCAGAGGGGGGGGCAAAGGGGGCAATTTGCCCCGGGCCCCGGGCTCCGCAGGGGCCCCCAAGAGAAGAGCGGAGGCTCCCGCCTCCGCCCCTCTCCTGGAGCCTCGGCGCATGAAGCGCCGAGACTCCGGCCGAGCCCCTGAGCCCCGCCCCAAGCCGCGTGGTGAGAGGGCGGGGCTGGGAGCTCCAATGGGGCCTGAGCCCCGCCCCGCTCAGAGCGCCGTGGGGAGGGGGCGGGGCAGCTGCCTCCGCTCGGCGTGGCGCGCCCAGCCCCGCCCCCCCCCCCCGCGGCTCTGAGCGGGAGGGAGCTCAGGCCCCGCGGGCGACGCGCTCGGTAAGGGGCCGGGGCCGCGGGCGGGTGGGCGAAGCCGGGGCCGGGGCCGCTGCCGGCCTGGCGGGCGGGCGAAGCCGGGGCCGGGGCCGCTGGCGGGCGGGCGGGCGAAGCCGCGGCCGGGCGGGCGGGAGAAGCTGAGGCCGGGGCCGCGGCCGGGCAGGCGGGCGAGGCCGGGGCCGGGCCGGGGGGGAGAAGCGGGACCCGCCGCCGAAGCGCAGCCCGGTCTTCGGCGGCGGGGGGCCCCTTCTGTTCCGGGACCCGCCGCCGAAGTGCTCCGAAGACCCGCGGCGGGGGGCTCCCGCCGCGGGTCTTCGGGGCACTTCGGCGGCGGGTCCCGGAACGGAAGGGCCCCCCGCCGCCGAAGACCCCGGGCCCCCGGAATTCTCTGGGCGGCCCTGTGTGAAAGTGATGCTGTGAAGATGCCTAATTTTTACCCTCCACATCTGCTGAACAGGAGTTCAAAGATCCTGCGGAATGGTCTGTCTAAGCGGCATATGCCCGTCTTAAGGAAGCATATGTTATGATGCAAAAAGCATTGCCCTGTGCAGCAATAAATTCACCTCTGTGACATTTATCTAACTTGGATGGCATGGGGGCAGGGGCACAGCTAAAAGTAGCTGGATAGGAACAAGAGCAATGCTGCAGCATAGAAGCATGTGGGAAATGTGGATGGGCTGAGATCCTCTAGATGGGAACTGGACCATTTATCCCTGTGGCTTCTGACATTCTGCTCCACACTTCTGATCACTTAGCTCTGCTGCTTGTCCTGATTACTGCAGAGGAAAATGCATTGGAGTGGCAATCCAACTAAAAGTGAACAACTGTGCAGGGTCTGAACTACCCTTTGTCATTGTTTTATCCATGGCGGCTCCAAATTTGAAGAACCTACTAGATAGTTATTTTTTGGGCTCCCTGTTGGCTGTTTACTTCATGATACCTCCTCCATCCTCAATACAAGTTTTAATACACTCTGATACAGTGCCTGGCTACTGTACCTTGACTTTCAATTACATTAAATCCTATTATAATCACTTTCTTTGTAACAAATCCTCTTTAACACCTGAAAAGCTCAGCTCCCATGGGTAAAATGCTATGTTCTCGAAATCAAAACCAGAAGAATTCTAATGGAAATGAGTTAACTATGTGGAGTACTTTGAAAATGTGACTGGCATGAAAGGCCTTCAACATGCAGTTTATATTCATAGTTAGCAGTGGAAGAAAAAAATATCCAGAACCAGCCACTTGTACGTTATCTGCCTTAAGACAGAGCATCTGAATCACTGTGTTATCATGCCAAAACATCTTGTATGGAAAATCATCACTGTCCAAAGACAGGTCAAGTACAAGTTACCCAAGTACTATTATTATAGAACTGAATGTTCTCCATCAAAACTGGAGCAAGAATTTGAAGAGATTTACAATGATCCCCAAAGAGCTCTGTGGTATAGTGAATAAAGGATGACCCTTCTTTACGATTTTGTAATTTATTTTTTGGTTGGCAAGATGGATCTAGAGGTATTATATCAGTTTCTGTGAGAGATCTGTTCTTTTGTTCTACTGACCTGGAAAAATAAGAGGTTTCACACACCATTCACATGGTGTTTGGTTTTCCCCATATGAAAACACCTTACATTTACCATACAGTTATCTACCATCACTGTACCAATTTTTGGGGGAGTGGCATCTGGTGAAATCTGGGCTAATATAGCTCTCGGATTGGCTGGTGGAGGATTATTTCTTATAGTCCTTCAATATAGATGTAAATCTAGCACCTTCAACAAAAGAAGTGGAAATTTCTCAATGTACATAGTATATGATTTGCATCAGAAATGCTGAATCAGCAATCTAAGATTACAGAAAATATTACTTTAAGAAATTAATCCAAAATTATGCATTTTTTGTCCTGTGACCCTCATTTTGATTCTTTGTCTCACATTGGCAGGGATTACTAAGAAAGATCCCACCTGACTGCTCCATTCCTTCATTTTCCAGTCACTCTCAGATGCCTCAACATCCACTAGCCAAATAGACCAGTCATCAAAAATCAGCTGGTGTCTTTATCTATGATTCCCATATAGCAGCTATCTTACAAAATCCTCACAATGGCTGAGCACCTAACTTTTCACCTCTGTGGATTCAATTCATGTCCATATTGTACCCTGCATCAAATTGCAGGGACAGCAATTGCATTAAATGGCTTGTTACACCTCTGATCCTTGCAACAGCTTAACATGCCCGCAGAGCAACACATGCATTTAGGTGCGTGCACACACAGCATGACTTACAACTGTTGATCCTGCTTCCTGAAACATCTCTCTCATGATGGCTAGCACTGTTGCTGAGATCAAGAGCACTTCATTGTGAGAGATAGGAGGACTGACTGAATAAGCTAAAACACTACAATGGAGCTACAACCCTTACAGCTTCATATCCACACTGAGGAGAAAACTTTATAAACTGATAGTTGAGCTAGACCTGAGCTACAGATCTTGTACTAGCCACTACAATGCATTAAAACAAACACTTGGGAAATGCTTGTAGCAGCTGTTGTATGCAGTTGCCAGGGGTTGTACATGTATAATCTAGGTATTAAAAGACAATGTCTTTTTCAATAACCTTTCATTTAGTGTAGACAGGGTAATAGAATTGGCCCTAGGTAATGCAGTGTGGTCTAGCAGATGAGTTGCTGATCTCTGAGTCAAAAGACCTACTTACTAATCCTAGTTCCGCCATTGACCTTCTGTGTCACTATGGGCAGGCCCTTTAAATCTTTGTGTTTTCCTTTCCCCTCCCATTCCCTAGTTACTTAGATTATAAACTGTACGGGGGTGGGATTTCCTCATCATGTTTGTACAGCCCCTAACACAATGGGTCCTCAATCAACTATAAATTGTCATATTATATATACCTGCTGCATACATGACTCTGTCAAATGTCATACATATAGGTTTACAAAAGACAGGAGAGACTGGACAGTTGCACAGTTTTAGCCAAAATATTCAGAAGCTGTCATGGATTTTGGTTGTCTCAGTGTGCATGTGCCTGGATTTGAGACAGCTTGGACTTCATTTTAAGAGCTTCTGAGCACCCACAATTACCACTAATTTCAGTTGAACCTGTGGGCGATCAGCAACTCCAAAAATCAGGCTCAAGATATCTGAAGCTGGGCAGCCAAAAATTGAAGCACCCCAACTTAATGGCTACTTCTGAAAATGTAGCTAGACTAAGGGCCACAGTCTGTCATTGAGTATGTACACATTTCCCATGGTCTCAAAGGTAGGGAGACCTCAGTTCTGTGGTTAGGATCTGCCATAATAGAAAAATGGTCACAAATAGGAGAAAGACTGATGGTTTCGCTGCCAGTTTCTGCACCCTCAGTATTGCTACATTTCCAAAAGGTTACAACCTGGAAAAACTATTTTTTTATAAAAACTTTTTATAGATTATCATCCACATAGATCTTCTTAACAAGCGATGCAATTCTTTTAGCAATGCAAAGCTCCAAAAGTTATCCTGTGATTTTTGTGAACAGGTTATGTAACTGTACTATTACCTTAAATAGTATTTTTTATTTGAACTGCCAACTTTTTCATCAGCAGCAAAGAAAAAAATGCATATTTCAGGCATAAAGATAATTTTCAAAGGGTTGTAATTAGCTCATGATCACTATTTTTTGCCATGTCTTCTCTGGTGAACTAGAAAGAATGTGGACTTCTTTCATTGTTAAAACCAAAATATGGCACCTGTGGTGTGATAGCCTAGACAAACCATAAGACAAATTGAGTTTGAGGGTTTGCTCTAGCTCTGTGGAAAATGATAGTGCAGTAATATTGTGAATCCTTGAATTTTTACTTAGATTATCAGCTTTGGAAAATCGGAAGTGGCAACTGGCACCTATTTCTGTTCCTCTCTAGTGTAAGTACCTATTTTTATTGCCAAAGAGGGAGAAAGAGTTTCAACACCAATGAGAAAACGTAATGGGAAATAGGAAGAGAAAAGGGAATTAAGGCCCCAATCCTCCAAAGACAGAAGCATGTGCTTAATTTTAAGCATGTGAGAAGCCCCACTGTGTCCCAAAGGTAAGCACGTGTGTAGCAAACATCTTTGAAGGATCAAGATCTAAGTGTCTGATCCAGATAGGTGCAGAGTTTCCTGAATTTCCATTCAAGTTAAAGGGCCAGATTCTCAGCTGATGGAAACCTGCAGAGCTCCACTGAAGTCAGCTATGTTTTTATTTTCACCAGCTGAGGATCTGGCCCAATGTGAGTTGAAGTTTCTCCATGGGCAGTGGGTGAAGTGTCCCCTGCGGGAGGCTAGCTCCCTGTCTTGCCTCTTCCATCAGCAGCCTCGCCCCAGGCCCCCCTCTTCGGTCCCTTCCCTGCTCAACCCCCGGCTGCTGCTTGTCACTTCCCTCCTCTCTTCCCCCCCATGAGGCCCCCACCACTTGACTTCCCCTCCTCTCCTCCATCCCCCCCCCCACAGGAGCAGGGTCTGAGGGGGGATGCGGTGAGTGGTGGTGGTGGGTTCTCACGGGGAGAGGGTGGAGGACAGGAGCGATGTGGTGAGCGACGGGGAACTCCAGAGGGAGGGGAGGTGGAGTGGAGGAGAGGAGCGAGGAGGAACTCACCAGGCAGCAGCGGGTGGTGGGGCCTCTCAGGAAAGGGGCAGAGTGCAGGTGGGGCCACCACGGCCCAGGCATCTGCCAGCGGGTTGGTGGCAGCTGTGCCAGGGGAGCTTAGCCTCTGCTGGGCTATTAGTTTCTCAGCTTTTGAATCTGACCCTAATTAGAAGGACAAAGATGATAGTGGTGGATGGAGAGATACTAGGGAAGGGAAGAAACAATTTATGGAAAAATCATAGTTTTAGCAATAACCTTCTCAGTCCTTTATCCAATTTTGGGAACATTCTATGTAGACATAAAATACTTTACTGTTGCCTTTCATAAAAATTCTTGCATAGTAAAGTTTTTGTCCTAATTCTGCCCTCAGACATGCAGCCAATTCACATAACAAAGAGAGAGAGATTGTTTGAGTGTGGGGAGAGGGAAGAATAGGTGGAAGCTTCATCCTTTCTCACTCACCTTTCCTTCTTGTGAATGTTTATAGCAAGGCATGGAAAATCTGCAATTTCTTTTATAACAACAATCATGATGCAACCAATCCTGTTATATTCGCCAGACTATGACATTGGAGTAAGAATAATCAGGAGGAGGAAGAAGTGTCCTATGAAGGACAAAGGGTCCTCTTTACATACAAGTAGGCTCCAGCTACAAAACTCAAATCCAGATTTAGAAAACCTCCAATTTTCAGGGTATTTGGAACCATGTGTTTTGTCTCAGCTCATCATAAAGATAGAGGCTGTTTGTTCATTTCACATCACACTTCACATTATGAATGCATCTAAAGTCTGGAGTTTGTATGAGATTCCATACTTCAGTTTGGGCCCATCTCTAGTGGATGAATGAAATCATCAAAAGTTATTAATTTGCCAATTACAATCTAATCAAGTGGCATCCATAATATACATTGAGCCATTATGATAATAAAATTGGTGTAGGTAGGAAAAAATATAAGAATATTACAAGATGCTACACGTGCATCGAAGAAGTATTGAAAACTGTGGCATATGGAAAACGGTGCTAAAGTTACAAAAGTATCACTTCAGTTTGCAAGGCATTTCCTGGTCCTGCTTGCAGTGTAGGGGGCTCTGTAGGGAAGCGTGCCATCGGAGTGGGCCTGCAAAGAGCCAGCCTCAGTCAAGATGTACTGAGTTGTGCCTCTTTGCTTAGGGGTGAGCAGCCTGCTTTGTCTCTCTCTCTCTGTTGTTTGCTCTGGATTTTAAGAGAGAAAGTTGTGCTATTTTGCAACCTTCCATTGAGAATGTTTCTATCTAACTTCTCTCTGTGTATCCTGTGAACAAAAATAGTATACAGTAAAAAGAATGAGGAGTACTTGTGGCACCTTAGAAACTAACACATTTATTTGAGCATAAGCTTTCGTGGGCTAAAGCCCACTTCATCAGATGCAGATGAAGTGGGCTTTAGCCCAGTGGTTCTCAAAGTTGGTCCGCCGCTTGTTCAGGGAAAGCCCCTGGCAGGCCGGGCCAGTTTGTTTACGTGCCACGTCTGCAGGTTTAGCCGATCGCAGCTCTCACTGGCTGCGGTTCGCCGCTCCAGGCCAATGGGGGCTGTGGGAAGCGGCATGGGCCGAGGGATGTGCTGGCTGCCCTTCCCGCAGCCCCCATTGGCCTGGAGCGGCGAACCGCGGCCAGTGGGAGCTGCAATCGGCCGAACCTGTGGACGCGGCAGGTAAACAAACTGGCCAGGTCCGCCAGGGGCTTTCCCTGAACAAGTGGCGGACCAGCTTTGAGAACCACTGCTTTAGTCCATGAAAGCTTATGCTCAAATAAAATTGTTAATCTCTAAGGTGCCACAAGTACTCCTCGTTCTTTTTGCTGATACAGACTAACACGGCTGCCACTCTGAAACCTGTCCCCATACTATACAGTGTTATATTGTATTATGTGAGAAGCAACATGGGATCCTGTAACTGAAATCTGTTTCAGGATTCATACACACAAGGAAGGGCAGGTAGAGTTATGGTAACAAATGGTGTAACTCAGTACATGGAGCTATGTGAAATTACAATGACTGAGGATCTGGACCTCAGAGTGTTTTATTTTGATTTCAGAGTGTTTAAACTTCTGAAAAAGTTAATAACACATCCAGACTCCCCACCGCCCCAACATAAAGCAAGAAGCCTAGTGACAAAAAACTAGGCTGATTTTTGAGAATGTATCAAACACACTTTTTCCCAGAGAGCCACTCCGGACCTCCCAGCCAAATCTCTTGAATCACTGGTTTGAGGACATAGAAGAGGGGAGCTTGCCTGGGAAATTTGGAAGAAGGGCCACAACATGTATGGTAGACGGCTAACACCCTTCCATACCGTACACTAGAATATTAACTGTTGGAAAGAAAATGGGTTAGGGTTCAGAGGAGGTATAGGGTGATTCTTAATTTTTATGACTCTATTTGCCCATCCTTAGTAGCGATGACTCAAAGTCTTATTGCTTTTCTGCTTGGGTGACAGCATTTAGCTCTTATGCCCTCAAACAATGATTCTTCAGCAATAGAAAATAATATAATAATAAAATCCCGAGTGAGGTATATAATTCAAAAGTCAGGATCTGATTGACATCCGCACCAGGATCCAATCCTCAAAGTGCTGAGCACCCACTGAGGGACCTCAGCACTTTACAGGATTGGACCCTTAAGCAGGAGACAATTCATTTACGTTAGAGTAATATCTCTGTGAGTGAAGAATTAGGCCCTCAGTCTCTGTCAAGCAAAAGGAGAGTGATTTACAAAAGGAAAAGTACAACGTTTACAGAATTGGTATTCAAAATTTGTGAGACAGCATTTTAGAAATTTTAACCACCTTCCTGTATAGCTTCGTCATACTACCCAGGACATAAAAGGAGAATTGGATCAATTAATGACAGGCAGTTGAATCTTTTCAAATAGCAGACTTCCTTTAAGTCTCAGAGATGATATCCTATGCTTTTGGCAAAGGTTGATAAGTAATATAAATTCCTTGTGTGTTCAACATGAGGATCAGACTAAAATTAACCCCACTCTTAGATGGGAGGTAGCCAGCTTGACTCTGTGATCCATTATGTGAAAAGAGGAATGCTTCTGTCTATACCCAGAGGTAAACTCCACAGACAAGAAGTCATTGAAATGAATTATGTCGCCAATCTTGCTAAACCTAGGTCAGTAGCAGAGATACCTCTCTATTTCTGTATGCCCACCACCTAAGTACATTTAGCCTTTAAACTTTGAGACTTCCCTGGGCCCTTTTTTAAAATGTCACCTGCTGTAAAATTCCAGTAGTTTGTATTTTTAGATGCTGGGGTCAGGATGAGTGCAAAAATAATGACATTTCTGGTCTAATAAGTAATTCCTTCATTTTACTGTTACTAGAAATGAAGCATAATATGGATTGAGGAGAACTGCTTCTGCCCATTTTAACCTCTTATGGTCCGAGATAGAAAATCAGAAAAAATGAGCACCTTCCTGACATAAAAGGCTACACATATCATATCACCTGTGTGGAAAAAAAAAAAAATTCTCTGTGTAATTCCAGTGTAGCTGATCTTTGTGGTGTGTTCTAAACCATAGTGTAGTGTAGCGAGGCGGTGGGATACCACACAGCCCCGATGAAGGACGAGCCTCCCCTAGCACCAACGTGGGCGGAGCCAATGGATCCTGCACCCGCCCCCCCAGAGGTCATGGCGCAGGACAGGAAGTAGAAAAGCCCCGCTGCAAAGCTCAGTTAAAAGCAAGCTGCCGGAGAGGCCAGATGCCTGTGGCCTAGCTCCGGGTTGGGGGATGCCGGCAGGCTGCGGCCGACCTGACGACTGGCCGGGCCAGCTGTGCCTACCCCTCGCCAGCTACCCCGAGGAGGAGCCGCGCCCTATCCCTCGCCAGCTACCCCGAGGAGGAGCCGCGCCTACCCCTCGCCAGCTACCCCGAGGAGCAGCCGCGCCCTACCCCTCGCCAGCTACCCCGAGGAGGAGCCGCGCCCTACCCCTCGCCAGCTACCCCGAGGAGGAGCCGCGCCCTACCCCTCGCAAGCTACCCCGAGGAGGAGCCGCGCCCTACCCCTCGCCAGCTACCCCGAGGAGGAGCCGCGCCCTACCCCTCGCCAGCTACCCCGAGGAGGAGCCGCGCCCTACCCCTCGCCAGCTACCTGGAGGAACCGATGGTGCTGGGAACTGCTGATGACGCCGGCCAAACCCAGGTACCTTACGAGGGGGAGTCTGGAAGTAGCCCGGGGGCAGCCGACCCCGGCCTGGCCGCAGCAGGGCCAGAACCAATGTCAGTGTGTTGCGATCAGGATCCTCACTGATGCAGCAGCGAGTCTTCTGCCGCTGTCAGGGCCCCGGGCTGGGATGCAGTGGAGCGGGTGGGCCTGTGTCCCCGCTGCCACCCCACTCACAGGTGGCAGTCTCCCCCTCGCACCAAACACTCAGAAACCTGAGCTCCTGACTGTGTGTTTGCTGCCCTGCCCTGACCTAGGGCCTGGGCTCCGATTTGACTATTGGCTCAGCCCCGCCTAAGGGCCCTGAGCCCCTGACTGTGTGTTTACCAGCCAGCCCTGTCTCAGGACTTGGGCCAAGAGCGAACTAGTGCGAGACGGTGGGATACCCCACAGCGCTGCTGAAGGACGAGCCTTGGCCAAGCCCGTCTGCATGTAGATTTAATTTTCACTCTTGCTACCTTGATTCTTCTCCTGAAAGCCATCTTAACTCAGAAAACTTTCTGCCCTCATGCTAAAACTATTCTTGTCTACCTTGACTATTTTTCATCTTCCAGAGCAAGGGGAGATGCATGCTCCAGGCCCCTCTCTTGGAACAAGGATCCCACCTTTTTATTACCTTTATACATAAGGCCCTCCACTGCTCTGAGCCTATCTCTAGTGAGGAAATTCAGCTGCATCTCGCTGTAGAGCCTGTCATTATCCATTGATCTTTGAACAGAGTAGGTGGGGAGGAGAGGGGCATTGCTGGAAAGCACTTCCTTCTGCTTTCACAAAGGTCCCTGCTCAGTTTCCCCACACCCAATACATAAATAAGTGCAGCTATTGTACATGCCTACTAGGTTCCAAGGCTGGTCATACAGAGTCTAAATAAAGGCTTCTGGGTGTAACCATGCTTCAGAGAGGGACCGTGGATGGGGGAGCCCTGGGTTTTAGTCTCAGCTCTGCCACTGATCTACTATATGACTTTGAACTAATGCCTCCATTTCCCCATCTGTGAAATGGGGGAAATAGTTATTATCTATCCTTAGATGGCAAGAGATATACAAGTTCAACATAAACATTCTTTTGCTTGCAGTTGCTAAGCCCTTCATTAGCTTAGAACAATATAGATGGCCTTCCCCTACACATCCCCTTTAAACACTAATGGCAAGAATTATTTAAAAAAAAAAGACATCCTCTGAGGCATATTCTCAGAAAGATCCATTAAAAATTTCTGGGGAATGTTTTTATACAGATCCAGTTCATAATACGGCTATCTAGCAGTGAGTTAGCCTGGTTTACTTTGCCACAAGAGGATACATCCAAGTGTGGTGGTGGAATAGAAAAAAGCATGTGTTTTTTATTAAGCTCTTCTAGCCTTTTACCATTTTGTAAGGGAACACCACTGCAAATCATAACTGAGCTAGAGAGAGATCATATTTTAAATGAAATCCTATGCAAACAATGATGATTTTTCATGCGTTTTCATCACTTTTATTAGTATTTAAAAACATTAATATAGAATATTTCAAGCTATTAAAACCTTAAAGCCCTCTATAAAACCCTGCACTCAACTAAAAATTTCAAACCATTCACTATCGTTTCAATGTATGTCAAAAACAGGACTTAAAATAGAAATGATGGCGAAATTACTCGTCGATCTATTTTTAGTCTAATCAGGCTTTTGAATGAAGTTTTTAGGCTCATATTTTCATAATTGTGTGTGTGTGACTGATTGTAATTTTATGGCAGGCAAGTTTTCCTTGAGGGGAGGGAGATGGATTACTAAGTCAACATTTGAGCACTCATTTGGTTTGGTTTAATATTATTGGAAAGCACACAGTGGCAACCATGATAGGTACTTTGTAGTTCAACAAACAGAACAAATAAATACATTTGCGCAGTCTGCAGCCACTTGATTTTGCATGGCTAGTATCTGGGAACTACAGTTTAAAGCTTTTATCACAGGATCTTTACTCACGTGAGTAGATTTTTTGCTCTAATCGAAACACTATGTAAATTAGTGCTACTAACTAGTATTATTTGCTTGAGAAAAGGTTGCAGGATAAGGTTTTATGAGGACTGACTTATACTTTCTAGACTTTCAAACTCTGACCCCCTTTCTGTGCCCTTCCTGAAATGCTATGTACAAATGGTGTAAGAGAAACACTAATGGATGTCGTGATATGCTTTATGGTAAACATAAAAGACAACACATTTTAAGGTGTTTGGTTTTATTAAGTGAGAACTCTTTAAAGATTAAAAAAAATCCACTATTCCTGCTACCCAAAATGTGGCCTTCTTAGAGCAGAGTGCCCTTAATGTCAAACAGTTTTGGTTTTGGTCTTGAACATATCTCCAGGAAAAAGAGAGAGTGAGTGAGCAAATAATATATTTTCCAGGTCATCCTAGCAGGATACAGGTGACCCTTAGAATGCTGTTGCCTACATATAATATTTTAAGGATTCTGGGAAACTCATTAAGGAGTTGCACTTCTGGAAGCAATACTGTCCTGTCAGAGCTTGTAAAGCGTTACAAACAAGAAATATTCCATGGACCTCAAAAGTTCAGTCCAGTCAGATTTCTCTAGAAAGGCGACACCCCTGCTGCCTTCGTCCCTGAGTAAAAGTATGCCATGCCCTCTGATAAAATAAAGCCCTGCATCAAGGGGCATTGTCAATTACAGTTGTTGAAGGCCCAGATTTAGTTTTCTTTTTGAAGGTTTTATAAAACCTGATATTTATTGAAATATATGTATATTTACTCTCTGAAGTTATTTCTAGGAAAGCAGACTGGGCCCAGTTCTACATTCCTTGTGCTCCCAAAATTCTCACATAAATCACTTTGTTTACATTTATATATATTTTACATGATACAAGACCACTGGTTTTTGGAAGCCCAACTGGAGATACCTGGGGCCCGATTTTTCAGAAGTGTTGAGCAGCCACACCTCCCATTGATTTCAGTTTGAGTTATCAGTACTCAGCACTTCTGAAATCTTGTCTCAGGCATCTAAACTGGGCTTCCCAAAATAGAGGCATTTAAAATCAGTGGCCATTTGTGAAAGAGTGGCCTTAATACTTTGCTGCTTGTCTGCACTAATACACCCACCATGACAGTGTTAACATCAGGACATTTTTCAGCAAAAAAGGGCCAGTCATTAACCCTGTGTCAGTCTAGGCTAATAATAATAATACCTAGTTGTTATATAGTGCTTTTCATCAGCAGATCTCAAAGTGCTTTACAAAGGACTCATTTTACAGGTAGGGAAACTGTGGCATAGAGAAGTAAAGTGTCTTGCCCAAGGACACCCAGCAGATATGGAAACAGAACTCCTCCTGAGTGCCAGTACAGTGTTTATCCATTGGCCACACTGCCTCCAGACTAAAAAACACTCTTTGCTAACATAGTTATAGAACCGTATTTCCCATCCACATTGGCAATGAAAAAACATATAGTAGCCCACAGTCTTGTTTC
This sequence comes from Mauremys mutica, assembly GCF_020497125.1. Taxonomy (NCBI): domain Eukaryota; kingdom Metazoa; phylum Chordata; order Testudines; family Geoemydidae; genus Mauremys; species Mauremys mutica. Next base: position 106,237,806 of record NC_059074.1, read on the forward strand.
ATAACCATTTGTAATTATTGTGACTGACCAAGATACCAAACAGCTAGGGTGCTGGTAGCATACCAGTGGTACTGCAACTCAGAAATAAGCACTGTAGGTGCTTTAGCAGCTAGATTTTATAGGCGCTAGCCCTGGTGGATCCCAATAGCCACTCAGACACATGACTAAGGGAAAGAGTATTGTACTAGGGCTGGCAGGAAACAGACAGGTTGCAGATGCTCTAGGTACAGAGGCTTTAAAAATGACAGTTCAGAGTGAGCAGTAGCAGTTCCTGTTTGGGTCCCTGGGCAATCCAATTGAGAGTCAGGGCTGTTCAGGCCTAGGGCCTGGGGTGCCCTCTCCAGTCCAGTCTCTATTCCATAAAATAGGTGCTTGCAGGGGTCCAGGCCAGACTCTGTTAGCGTTTCTCATTGGGCCCCTCTGCATCAGCTACCTCCACAGCTGATCCCACATAAACTCCATATAGACCTGAACCCAGCTGTAATATCCAGCACTCACAGCCTGTTCCACGTGAGGCTCTGCATCTTTTTTCCTGAGCCTCTACAGCTTCCTGATGCCATGCAAGTCCCACTTCCAAGCAGAACCCAGCCACTTCATTCATGACCTCTTCCCTTACTTGCACAGGGGAAAGTGAAGTGCAGGGGTGGGGGCTCATGGGAGTTGTAGTCCCTGCTTTACAGATCCAGCACATGTTTTTAAACAGGGTTATTTTAGTCAGTGACATAGGGCATAACAAGAGCGTCCATTAACCCCTCATGCCAATTATCCACTGACTATGCACAAGAATGATTTTTCAGTTGCTTACCATTTAATATTTTCTTATCCCACAGCAAGCATAGGCAATTGTCCTCAATGACGATTATGTCCATGCTAGGTTTCACATCTCAAAATGAGCAATTTTTGCTGTAGCCATGTTAGAAATTTTTATAATGAAAAAAGTGTATTTTTTCTCATGTTCCATAACTCATAAAACTGCTGAAGGCCTTTTCCACAAAATTTCCTCACAAAACAAAAACATCAGTTCAGGCAGTGTCCAATAACTGAAAAACTGAAAATATCAGCCTAATGACCAAATATTTGGGAAAATTATGTGTGTGAAATGAGGGTTTCCTAAAAACAACATTTAGATTTTGGGCATACCCTGGATGTGGCAGTAAGCAATGGATGTATCACCTCCACATTATTAGAAATGGAATGCTGGTCTGGCAAAGCATGCTGTCATTTTCCTCCAAAACAGTGTGTTTCCTCTGGACTGATTGTGCTTTGCCCATACTGAGGCTATGAGGAGTCAAGAACCCAGAGTAAACTATGAGACCTACAACTAAATGAGACCTACAACAAATCTCCTGGGAACTAGACAAAGGCACCAGCCTTCGTCATCAAGACTAACAAATTAAACTTATGTTATTTTGGGCTTATGATGGGTCAAAGAAAGTTAAGAAAGTATTTGAGAAGTGAGATCACATCTTTTTTTTTACAAAAAACCCTGTCATACCTTCCAAATGTCCTGTTTGATTTGCTTCAAACTTTCAGGAAAAAAAAAATCTATCCTGATGGAATAGACATAACATCACCCCTATAAAATTTCAGGTGGATTGGTTTAGCTTTGCATCGAGTTTGGTGAAGTTAGTGTATGTCCAAAACTAGCATTATATCATTAGGTTAACTTCATCCTTAACTATGAAGAAACTATGTTTTCTTTTTGCCATTTTTTTTCTGACAGTGGGTAGGAGAAGAGGAGAGATAGAGAGAGAAATGACATGAAAAAAATCTTTATTTTCATAAAATTACATTAAAACTATTTAAAATGTTATAATTTTACAATATATACACAAACGATATGAATAAAATAAAGCAAAACATCTTAAGCAAACATACATAGATCATTAAAACATCATCATCACCAAGTTTATTCAAAATCTTAACACATCAAATCAACTAAGAAGTGTCCAGGTACAAGTCAATTTATACAAGATGTAATCAATCCGCAGCTGGGCCACAATCAGTGCGCTGAACAGCCCCAACACATCACAACCCTAGCCATTCTGTTCTGGTTAGATTTCAAAATGGCTAGTTTTGCTTGACCCAGCACAAAGTTAGCCAGACAGGAAATCAGCCAAATATGAGTACTGTATCTCACTTGGAGAACTACCAGTCCCAAACCTTGGAAAAGCTGCTGTAAAAAAACCAAAGAGAGGAATCAGTTGGGTGCAATGTAGGAAAAAAATGAAACACTACGTCTGAAGCCAAACAGAAAGGGGACTACACAGACATCTCAAGGGTAATATGGTACACAAAATAATTGGTTGACATGATATTATGTGGGACCCGATGAGCTTTGGAAGAGGAGCTTTGTACAACGTCCTCCAGGCCTGGGCTATAGAGTCACCCAAGTACAGAGGCACCCTCCAGGCTGTATCATGGAGATTAGAGAAGGTGGCATAATTCTGCACCTTGACACATACCATAGAGCTGTTTCTTGGTCCTGATTACAAAAGGAACATATTCACCAAACTCTTCCAGGACAACAATCTGCCTGGTTGCACAAAGATCTCATCAACAGAAGGGGAGACAGCTATTGAGGGGAACACAGGATTTCCGCCTGGAAGAACTATTCCTGCAAAAACTTTCTGGAAAGACCGAGCAGTCCACTGAGGGAGCGCTGCCTGGAATTCAGAGAGGATCTTATCCAAAAATCACACAGGCCGGATTCTAAACAGCAAGAGCTGTCGCTGACTTCCAGCTTGACCAGCTAGGAACAATGAGGTGGTACAGCTTGGTCAACCCAGCCTGAATAAAGGCAGAAAACAGACTTCTGGAAGAGAGAGCTTTAGTGGGAAAAAGAGGGTTAAAAACAGCGGCTCTTCTGATTACACACTCTGGAGAAGTCGCCAGGCATCAAAAAGGCCATTATAGAATGGAGGCAAATCTAGATTCTGTAATCAACCAGGTGCCAACAAGGTGAGAGTCAAAGCCCATCCCCTCAGCACAATGGAGGAGAGAGAAGGAAAAGGATTTTCCAGGCCAGTAGAGAGTAAGGGCTTGGCTACACTTACAAGTTGCAGCGCTGGTGGAGGCTTTCCAGCGCTGCAACAACACCCCGTCCACACTTGCAGGGCACAACCAGCGCTGCAACTCCCTGGTTGCAGCGCTGGCTGAAAACCCATCCCGGCAGGGGTATAAGGAGTGCAGCGCTGGTGATCCAGCGCTGCCCAGCAGGTGTGGACACTCACCAGCGCTTTACCTGTCCTCCAGGGAATAAGGAGGTATCCCAGAATTCCTGTTCAGCCACTCTGCACATCAGTTTGCACTCTACTGCTCTTGCCTCAGGTGACCCGCCCTGTAAATGCCCCGGGAAATTTAAAAATCTCCTTCCTGTTTGCTGCAGCCAGGTGTGGAGTGCAATCAGTTTTAATCAGTTACAGGTGACCATGCCTCCACGCGGCAAACGAGCCCCAGCATGGAGCACTGGTGAATTGCAGGACCTCATCAGTGTTTGGGGTGAGGCATCTGTTCAGGCACAGCTGCGCTCCGGCCGTAGGAATTACGATATCTTTGAGCAGATATCAAGGGCCATGCTGGATCGGGGCCATGATCGGGACGCAGTACAATGCAGGGTGAAAATTAAAGAGCTGCGGAGTGCCTATTACAAAGCCCGAGAGGGGAATCGACGATCCGGAGCTGCTCCCACGACCTGCCGTTTTTACAGGGAGATGGATGAGATACTTGGGGGTGACCCCACTGCCAATCCCAGGATAACGATGGACACTTCTGAGCAGGCTGGGGGACAGGAGGAGGAGGCGGAGGAGGCGGCGGAGGCGGAGGCGTGGGGGGGGGAGGAAACCGCGAGTGAAGCTCCTGGCATGGGGGAAGAAACCGCAGATTCCCTGGAGGCATGCAGCCAGGAGCTCTTCTCAAGCCAGGAGGAAAGCACCCAATCGCAGCAGCCAGCAGTTGCAGAAGGACAAGCAGAGGAGCGTGTTACCGGTAAGCGGCTTTTATTTTCTGGGTGAAATGTTTCTGGAGAGGAGGGGGGGTTATGGATGCATGCATGCCAGCCTCTAGATGTGGAATAGCCCGTTGATGTGGTCTATCACGTCGCGGTAATCTGCCTCAGTTATCTCAGCAAAAGCTTCATCCAGAGCGTGGGCAATATGCCTGCGCAGGTTTATAGGCAGAGCCACTGTGTCCCTTGTCCCAGTGACGGTGACGCGTCCGCGCCACTCTTCTGCCAGTGGTGGGGGGACCATTTCTGAACACAGGCAAGCCGCATAGGGTCCCGGGCGGAATCCACATTGCTCTAAAAGAGCCCCCCGCTGTTCCCTAGTGACTCGCAGTAGGGAAACATCTTCCAGGATTAAGTCCTGTGAAAAATGTTGGGAGACTCTTTAGTGAAGAGATAGGGAGATAAGATCACCCCTGCATCTGCATCTTCATTTCACTCAACCCCTCTAGCACTCCAGATTACCCGAAGCAACCAGCTCCCCTCTTACACCCAAGCCCCACTTCTCCCCATATAAGCACTGCTCACTCACCATGTCGTGGCTTCTGTAGTGTTATGCGTGTGGGTAAAAGAATGCTTAAATAAGAACTCACTCCCTCAGTGTAACAATTCATGTCTGGAGATAGTGGATACAATGCTGCCCGTGTTAAATGTTGTCATTTCTGTTTCTACAGTGACCTTGACTACTGGACTGCCCAGATGTTCAACATCACAGAGGCTTCAAAATTTGAGAAAAAATCCCCGAAAGAGCAAAGAAGACATGCTGAAAACTGTTCTTAATCAGTCTGCTCGAGAGAGTAAGGACTTGAAGGATTGGCGAGAGAAAGAAAGCAGGACACGCAAGAGAAATGCAGTGGCCAAGAGGAAAACCACGGAGCGGCTGCTAAGCATCCTGGAGCGCCAAGCGGAGTCTATAGAGTCACTCGTTGCCATGCAAGCAGAGCACTACCGTGCTACTCCCCCACCCGCCCCGTCCTTTGTGCCTTGTGCCCCAATGTCAGCTCAAACCACCTTTCCCCAGCATCCAGGTTCTTACCACCACCAGCTGCCTCCAACACCTGTATGTTCCCCAACCAGCCCTGATACCTACCACCACCCTTACCCTCTGCATTCAACCCCCATCACCATGCAGTATATGAACCCTGAAGTGCAGGATTCATTAAACAGCAATCCAGACAGGGCATATGCAAACTTGTGACTGTACAGTTCACCAACCCACACCCCTGCCCTCTTGTGTTCATGAAATGTTGTGTGTCTGTCTGTCTGTCAAGGAAGTTTTTTTCTTTTCAATAAAACAATTCTTGGCTTTGAAAACAGTCTTTATTATAGCAGATAGTGAAAGATACCTTAGCCCAGTAAAGAAAGAGGCACTACAAATCATATTATTATTATGGATAATAGAATAACAGTGTAAGCAGTGCAATTCACTCCCATGCAAGGCAGCAAACATTATTGTTGGCTTTCAGCCTCAAATTCTTCCCTCAAGGCATCCCTAATCCTTGTAGCCCTGTGCTGGGCCTCTCTATTAGCCCTGCTCTCTGGCTGTGCATATTCAGCCTCCAGGACTTGAACCTCGGTGGTCCATGCCTCACTGAATGTTTCACCCTTCCCTTCACAAATATTATGGAGGGTACAGCAAGCGCATATAACCGCGGGGATGCTGCTTTCCCCCAAGTCTAGCTTCCCATACAAGCAACGCCAGCGGGCTTTTAAATGCCCAAAAGCACACTCCACAGTCATTCTGCACCGGCTCAGCCTGTAGTTGAACCGGTCCTTGCTCCTGTCAAGCTTCCCTGTATAGGGTTTCATGAGCCAAGGCAGTAACGGGTACGCGGGGTCTCCAAGGATCACAGTGGGCATTTCGACATCCCCTACTGTGATCTTCCTGTCTGGGAAAAAAGTCCCTGCCTGCATCTTCCTGAACAGGCCACTGTTCCGAAAGATGCGTGCATCATGCACCTTTCCAGGCCAGCCTGTGTAAATGTCAATGAAACGCCCGCGGTGATCCACAAGCGCCTGGAGAACCATAGAGAAATACCCCTTCCGATTAACGTACTCTGATGCCAGGTGGGGGGGGGCCAGAATAGGAATATGCGTCCCATCTATCGCCCCTCCACAGTTAGGGAAACCCATGTGTGCAAAGCCATCCACAATGTCCTGCACGCTCCCCAGAGTCACGGTCTTTCTTAGCAGGATGCGATTAATTGCCTTGCAAACTTGCATCAAAACGATTCCCACGGTCGACTTTCCCACACCAAACTGGTTCCCGACCGACCGGTAGCTGTCTGGAGTTGCCAGCTTCCAGATTGCAATAGCCACTCGCTTTTCCACCGTCAGGGCAGCTCTCAATCTTGTGTCCTTGCGCCGCAGAGTGGGGGCGAGCTCAGCACACAGTCCCATGAAAGTGGCTTTTCTCATACGAAAGTTCTGCAGCCACTGCTCATCATCCCAGACTTCCATGACGATGTGATCCCACCATTCAGTGCTTGTTTCCCGAGCCCAAAAGCGGCGTTCAACGGTGCTGAGCATTTCCGTAAATGCCGCAAGCACTTTAGTGTCACACGCGGCAGGCAAATCCATATTGATATCATCGTCGGAATCCTCACTGTCACTTTGGAGCTGAAGGAATAGCTGGACTGCCAAACGTGTTGTGCTGGTGACACTCATCAGCAGAGTCCTCAGCAGATCGGGCTCCATTTGCCACAGAAATCGCGATTCACACAGAGAGTAACAGAAAGACACTCACAATGGCGCCAAACGCTGCTGGAAAGAGTGAATGCTGGGATGTGAAGCGATGCACCACGGGGCGCTGGCAAACAGGAAGCGGAATGACCCGCACACTTCCTTCCCCTTCCCACAATACTCAGCGCCAAAACGGCGCCAAAACGGGACGAGGTGCTCTGTGGGATAGCTGCCCACAATGCACCTCTCAATACAGCGCTGGAAAGTGCTGCAAGTGTGGCCACACTGCAGCGCTGGTAGCTGTCAGTGTGGCCACACTCCAGCGCTGGCCCTTCCACAGCTGCATGACCAGCGCTGTAACTCCCAGCGCTGCAACTTGTAAGTGTAGCCAAGCCCTCAGAGTACAGGAGTACAGCAACCACTCAACAGACCGGAGGCAAAAGGCTTCCACCCTGCTGATTAAATCAATGAGCCTCTGACCCCCTTTATCTAATGGAAGGATCAGCAAAACAGGGCACAACCATTGGTAACTATTTTCCCTCCCCCCAAAAAAATGGTTACCATGCCTCTGAATCCACTCTAAAAGGACTGTGTGTGTGTGTGTGTGTGTGTGTGTGTGTGTGTGTGTGTGTGTGTGTGTGGTCCAGCTACACTAGCTGGAGCAACAACATTGAGACCACAAGGTTGTTGGCAATCCAAATCCGTCCCCAAAAAGAGAATCCAGGAAGGAGCCAGCCCCATTTCTGCAGGTGGCCTTGCATCTTCTCCTCAGGCCACTCCCAGTTTTATTAGCATATATTGTTCAGAGCCAAAAAAGCCCCCAACACCTTAATCCAAGAGGTGCCCCATTGCAATTGTTTGGGCAATAAAGGGGGATGGATGCACTGCCAAGGGTCCAGTAAGATCAAATTGATCTTAGCTCAGTTAATGCAGGCAGAAGATGCCTGTTCATACACTTGTAAACAAGCACAAAGTAACTGTCAAATGTGATAAAGACTGAGATATCATCTGCATAATCTGACAGATGAAACAGGAAAGCGTTCGGCACTCCTGGCACAGAAAGGGCAGTCAGACGGCTTCTCAGGTGGTGCAGGAATGGCTCCAAACTAAGATCGTGCAGCATTCCAGACAGACAACACCCCTGCCGAATGACTCTGAGCACTGGGAAGCAGTGTCTAAGACCCCCATTAATCTTTAGAACACTAAAACATTACGGTACAATAAAGAAATATGTGAAGAGAACACTGGCCCAATCCCAAAGCTTCTAATGTCTTTAAAAGATAACTATGGTTAACTCCTTCAAAGGCCTTCTCCTGGCCCATTGAAACAAGCTGCATATCCAGAGTACAAAGTTTGCTAACAGTAAAAACATCACAAATTAAAAGCAAATTATCAAAAATACAGCTGTTAGAGATACTATACGTTTGATCAGGGTGTATCAAAGAATCCAGACAGTCCTTCAGCCAGTTGGCTCAGGCCCTGGATGAAATCTTATAATCAGAGCAGAGAAGGGAAATAGGTCTCCAGCTCCGTAAATCCCAAAGTTCCCCTTTTTGTGCAGCAGGGTCATTACCACCCTGCAGCAACTAAGGGACAGCTATTTCTTCTGGATACACTCCAGTACCACTAGAAAAAAACAGTCAGGACCAATAAGATGCCAGAAATGCTTGTAAAATTCAGATGGCAGCCCATCAATACTTGGGACCTTGCCTGCAGAGAGCTGATGGACTGCAAGAGAGCCCCTTTTCCTAACCCCAGTGCAGCTCCTCCATTGCCAGCCCATCACAGGCTTTAGGTAAGTGCAGAGTACTGTAAAAAGAAACCGCTGCTTTCCAGGTCTCAGCAGGGTCAGCCATCAGATGACCATCTGGCAGCAGCAGGCAAAAATCTGCCCATGGTCCATAGACTTTTTTTCCAACCCAAGAAAGAACCTTGTAGGAGCATCAGTTTCATGCAGCTCAGTAAAACAGGCCTGAACCAGGGCTCCTTGCACCTTCTCTTCCAACAAGCACCTCAGGGGCCAGTACTCAGTTAAGGTTTGGTGAATCTGCACTGTGTTTCCCACATGAAGATTGCCATGAAGTTCCAAGATGTCTCGTTCCAGAGCACTCATGGCCTGATGCAAGGACAGCATGGCAGCCTGGATATGCTGTTGGCATAACAGAACAGTTGGATCTGTATCTTTCCCACATCCCAACACTGTCTCAGAGATTCATACAGGGCCTTGTGCTGTTACCAATGCTCCCAAAACACAGCAACCATCTAGGTGAAATTCAAGTCCTGTAATAATTTGGTATGAAAGCGCCAGTGGGAAGCACAGACAGGAAGAGGGAGGGACACATTGACAGAGACATAATGATGATCAGACAAGTGAGTGGGAGACATGGAAGACTGAAAAAACATATTCACACTAGCCTGCCTGGAATAAAAGCAATCCAATCTAGCTCCTGAGACTTGGTTGGGAGACCCTTCAGCCAAGAGCACGGCCTAACAGTGGGGTGAGAGATCCTCCAGACATCTACTAGTTCAAAAGTCTGCAGGTGACAACACAGTTCCCTGCCTGACTGAGCGTGTGGCTCCTTGTGGTTCCTGTCTAAAACATAATCTGCAGTGCAATTGAAATCCCCTCCCAGGACAATAATAGTATCAGGCTCATGGCCAAGCATGGTCTGGGCAAGTGTCTGCAGAAGGAGTCACGATCTCAGGGTAGTGACATTCACAATAAAAATATTAAAAACAATAGTGCCAATACATGCCTTCATCTGGAGGAGCTGGCCCTGCAAATCTTCCCAGAGAGGATCTGTGTCCTGGCACCCTGGGGAAAAGAAAACAGCAACCTCAGCCAGGGCTCAAAAAAGCTTCCCCTTCCCATTCATTCAACCAGTTCCCCTGATTATCAGGGTCTGAGTGCATCTCTTCCAAAAGGACATCAGTCCATTTTTGTCGGAGAAATTCAGAGTTGTGCCCTTTTATGAACATCCTTCATCCATTAATATTTAGAGAGCCATAGAGACTAGAAGGAGAGAGCCAAGCAGCAGAGAGAGACAATGGAAAGTGGAAGTACTTTGAAGAAAATGAGCCTCTTTATCTTGAATAATCCCTGTACGCTTCCTCACCTTCCTCAACAACTTTTGGAGAAGGAAATGTTTCCTACAATCAACTGAGGTCTCTCTCAAGACAAGGGCAGCTCAGTGAAAATCAGGGAACTAGGCCTCAACCTCAACCCCTCGCTTCCTTTTAGTGCTATCCAAAAAGTCACTATCTCTTTCACACTGTATCCACCCTTCCTATCTAGCTGACTGTGTGGGACATTAGGAACCAGTGATGACTCAGAGAGCTCTTCATAATCCTCTTAATCTACCTCAGACTCCATCAGCTCAGAAGAACCATTGAGCTGCCACTGTAACATTCTCATCATTCACAAAGGAGGGACATTCAGTGGGAGTAGCTAGCATATCTATTTTCCCAAGAGTGGGAGGCAGTGCAGCCCCAGGCTAGGACCCAGTGTCATCACTGCAGCATGGAGGATTGGCAGCGGGAGGAGTTGCCTTACCAGGAAAAGACAGGACCCCACTGGGAGCCTTAGACATGGAGCTATCACCCAATGCAATGCTGTCCTCCTCCTTAGGGCACACAGCTCCATACTCAGCCACTGCCAGCAGTTCAGAGGACTCCAATGTCTTAGCCTTTTTAGAAATTGTCCTGCATAAATCCATATTGTCTGTCTGTCCTTCACCCCCATATCTGGAACGTATTTCTACTTCCTCTGCAGGGAGGTGCTCCTCAACCTCCAGGACTTGCTTCTGTGCAGGCACAAGTGATCAGGTCACAACAAAGCATTCCTCTGGAGGTGGGCTGCTCCTTGGACAATGGCAGACCACAGAGTGGGGGAGATGGAATCTGGCAGTGCAGATGCAGGCTCTGTCTCCTGCTGGTCCCTTGATGTCCTAGCCCCCTCTGCACTATCTTCCCAGGGACCCCTGAGCCAGTAGTGCATGGCCAGGAACCCCTCAAATGACCTGGGTCACCACATAGGAAACATTTCATGTTTTCAGAAGTAGCAAATACTATATAAACTGCTCCATCTATATGGTGCTTGAAAGACAGGTTCAAGGGCTGTTCAGGGTTATTTAGAACCACATAAATCTGGTGCAGGAACAACATGACATGCCTCACATCTGGGTTCTCACAGCCTAACAGAATCCTCATAACACCAGAAACTACTTTCCCATAATGGGAATGATCACACACTAGCATCTTGTTGTGGAAGTTGGGCGGGGGGGGACATTGGAAAAAAACCTGCTTTAGTAGCAGGTGTAAACAAGGGGAAAACTTGAACAAAAGATTCCTTGACCCCGAGTCCCTCCTGTACCAAACAATTCACTGCTGCTCCTGGGCCAAGAAAATCACTAGATTTGCTCATTCAAGAGGCACATTTTATATGAGCACAGCCAATAACCTTACCTACACACAGCAACACATCCTCCATAGTGCAGGAGACAGGAGACAGCAGGCACATGCCGAACCCCATGCTTGTGGGTCAAATCACTAAACTCATCTGAAGTGGACCCCTCATCCAACCCTAAGGAAAAGGGGTGGGGGAACAAACAACATCCATAAAATGAAGAAACACAAGTAACAAACACACACACACAAAACCCCCCAGTCTAACAGAAATCCAGTATGTACCAAACACAGCCTCACTCTCAGAAACTCCCTCAATCCCGAGAGAGAGAGAGGGAGAGGGAGAGGGATGTAAGATGGAAGGGTAAAAGATAGTATAAGAAACAGACTGGGTCAAATTAATCTCTTGTGTAACTTCACTGATGTCAGTAGAATTACAGCAGAGGTGATCTGGGCTTAGTGTCTTTTACCAAAATTTCATGTTTGTTATCTTCTCCAAAGAACACCTGTGCTCACGGTTGTCACCACCAGTCTGAGAGTTGTGACATACTTTCTATGCAGTCTGATTTTTCACACTAGAATAATATTTACTACTCTTACAGTCATATCCTGCCATCGAGTTTCACACAAAGTTGCCATTGACTTCAATGGGAGTTCCGCGTGTGGAACAATGACAGGATATGCCTCCAGTACTGTACATACTGACACTGTATCCCATGAAGGCGCCAAAAGAATAATAACTAAGGGCTTAATTTGCCAATAAAATTATGTCTGGCTTCTCTGTTATTTCTCATGAGGTTTCCATGGCATTAGGTGTGAACTTTTGGGCTGTTAGTTTTGGGCATCCTTTTTACTGAAATTAGGTCCTAATAATATGGCAAAAGCATAACAGTTCTACGGACCTAGCATGAAATGAAAAAGCTTCTAATCTAATAGTGTACACTATTGAAACGTGTACACTATTGGATTCTACTACTAAAAAGGAAATTAAACAACTTTGTTTTACTAAAATTAAACAGTGAGCACTGACAACAGGAATGAAACTGGACTTGATCCAAAGCCTATGGGAAGTCAACAGAAAGACTCTTATTGACTTCAATGGCTTTTGGATCAGGACCATTCTGAGTTAAAGATGGAGTGTGAGCATTACTACAAAAATGTCCTTGCTCTTCTGTTCTCTGTGTTACACACCTAAAGTTCACATTATGTACATGTTTTTCTATTTAATTTCCTTTTTGGTAATGGCACAATGAAAAATAAGAAGCCAGTTTTACAGTATGTATATAATTCATGGTCAGAAAACTCATTAAAAAAAATTGTCAAAACCCACAGTTGCAAAAAAGTTTGATCCAGGGACTTTGCATCCTTCTTCTTTCCTTGACTCCTGAGTTCTGATAGGTGGAATATGATACTGGAGAGCAAAGCGGTAGCACATTTCATTCTTGTTGGTTGATTTTCCAGATACATGGGTATTTTGTCTCCCTTTTCCCAACTAGTGTCTCAGCAAGGAATTCTATCTGGGCACAGATTTCCATCTCAGAAATCTCTTTGGTTAGAGAATTTCCCACTTCAAATGGCCTGCATCTTGCCCATATTCTGACCCACTTGCATCCCTTAGAAAAAAACAAAAACCAGCAATCTGAGTCTGAGAAACCCAGAACTTGTTTAGTCATGTAATCTGCCCTCTGGATTGAGGATTCATGTGAGTAATTTAATGCTCACAAATGTGTCAGCTCAGTGCAGAAAAAACAGTTATGCTAAAAGCAGCAAAGAGTCCTGTGGCACCTCATAGACTAACAGACGTAGTGGAGCATGAGCTTTCGTGGGTGAATACCCACTTCGTCGGATGCATGCATCTGACAAAGTGGGTATTCACCCATGAAAGCTCATGCTCCAATACGTCTGTTAGTATATAAGGTGCCACAGGACTCTTTGCTGCTTTTACAGATCCAGACTAACACGGCTACCCCTCTGATACTTGACAGTTATGCTAAAGTTCTCAACTATAGCAGCTAATAACTTTTGTTTGTTAGTGAAACCACTATTTCAGCATGAGTTTTAATACTATGTGCTTCTCTTAGGATGAATATTGTGCTTTGAAATGATAGTTTCCTCTATATAAATTGCGGTCAAATTACCCACATACATAAACTAACAGCAGGATGACTCCAGACATCCAAAGAATTTATATTTATGTACAGGAGGAAAACATATATATTTTAAGATCACATTGCAACATATCAGATAATGTTAGCCCTCATCATTGAATTCAGTCCATACTGTGCCCATAAATCACTCAATCTGACATAAGTGCAAAGAACATTCATTTTTCTCTTTGAGCAGAATGCAATCATACCTCAGATACAGCCTTAAAACTGGTGAGGAGTCATATCCAATAACTATCCCAATTATCCCTTGGCACAATGTTTTCCACCTGCAAGGAATGGTTATGTGTCAGTTATGATGATAAAGTCCTTAGAGTGATGTTGATGCCTCATGGAAAAAATTGAAAGACATATTGTTTAGAGACAGTTCTGCTTATAGACTGTATCATATATTTAATGTATTTCTTTTCCCTATTTTTTTATTACTAAGGACACATGCACAAAAAGACAGTGTCTTGGGAAAATAATGATTATGTAGCTAAAGTATAGAGCTGACACTCATGAGATATGGATTCCATTTGTGCACTGCTACAGACTTCCTGTGTAACCTTGGGGCAAATTGCTTAACTGCTCTGTGCCTTGATATTGTCATCTGTAAAATGGTGATAATACTTATATACCTCACAGTGAGCTTGAGGATTAATTCACTGGAATTCAAGATGACCTTGACAAATTGGAGAAATGGTTTGAAATCAACAAGATGGAAATTCAATGAAGACAAGTGCAAAGTACTTCACTTAGGAAGGAAACATCAAATGAACAGCAAAATGGGGAATAACTGAAACTAGCCAATAGTACTGCTGAAAACAATCTGGGAGTTATAGTGAATCACAAATTGAATATGAGTCAACAATGTGATGCAGTTACAAAAAAGGTTAATATAATTCCGGGGTTTATTAATGGGAGTATTGTATGTCAGTCATGGGAAGTAATTGTCCCACTCCACTCAGCAGTGGTGAGGCCTCAATGCAGTGTCCACTTCTGGGACAGTGTCCACTTTAGCAAAGATGTGGCTAAACTGGAGAGAGTCCAGGGGAGAGCAAGAAAGATGATAAAAGGTTCAGAAAACCTGAACTGCCAGGAAAGGTTAAAAAAAGCAACTGGGCATGTTTAGTCTTGAGAAAAGAAGTGCTCCTCAAAATGGGTTCCAAAATCCACATATAAATATTAAGTGTAAGTAGCTTGATTTTCAAAGGTGCTGATCACCTGCAGTGCCTATTGACTTTAGCAGGACTTATGGGTGCTCAGCACTTCTGAATATAAGGTCACTTCTATTTGGTTGTCTATATATTGATTTAGATGCCTAACTTTAGGTCACCAGGTTGGGGAATTCTGGCTGAAAATATTGCAGGAAAGCTGTTATGATAAGATTTACAGTTCAATTAACAGGCTACAAAGGTTTCCACAATCACCTGAACGTTTAGTTAAATCTCTGAACCGAATTAACCCCTGAACATTTTGAAGTTTACCCATCCTTAGTTGTAATTTACTATGCTCTGAAATCTGGCTGCCCCGGTGCAAATTATATTTTTTAATGGTTTCAATAACATTGTATATGCATGGCAGACAGTCTCTAGAGTGAGTTAAGGATAGCATGTCAGCCTTAATTGTCTGACTTAATACTAAATTTCCTTGCTTTTGTGGGTTTAAATCAGATTCTTAATGCTACCTGAAATCTTTTTTGTGGTTTCATTTTAATGCTTTTGTGCTAAACCTTCCAGAACAATGTGCTTTCCAGGCAGCAGATACACTGAAACCACTAGTGTCAGAGGGAAAAAAAATGTCATTGAAATGTATGAGAGTTTGAATGACAGACTGTACTCTCAACTCAGACATTCATAAAATGTGTATTTTATCCTTGCCAGATTGCAATGGCTGCTTTGGAGTAATTGTGGTCCCATGTATCACATCAGTCCATAGTGTCAGAGCCATTATGATTTTAATAGAGATATGCATATTAAAAAAAACTCAAAGAAAAAAAGTAATTTCATATGCACAGCAGCTGACATTTATATGATAATAATGTCTATTTTAATTTTAAAAAAGACAAAGAAATACCGAATTGAACAGGACTATTACATTTACTAAGGTGACTGGCTACAAAATTTCATTTAAAAAAAAATCAAACTTTTTCATTTAAAAAAAATCCAACTCCAAAGAACCGGTTATTGTCCAGAAAATTTCATAATTTATGAGATATGCTAGATTGGCAGCCCTGGAATCTCTGCTCACTCACAGAACAGGTATAGCATCAGCAAAGACAATACAAGGTTCCCCACACTGCACTGCCAACGTGCTTCAGCCTTGACTTTGAGTGACTGTCTCTAGGGATAACTCATTCTTTATGTCCACTGAACACTTAACCTCTCTGCTGAGGTTGACAACTAGTGACAATTGTGGTGGCTTTACACCTGGACATTAGGTCCTCAACTGAGATAGAGTCAATTCATTTCATATAGAGAACTGAACAACATTAATGAATTTTGGCCTGTAACCAACTGATTCTCCCCTCTCCCCCCATTAACCTACATCCCATTATCAATCCCTTGATTCAGTCTGTCTGTAAACATGTGCATATATGCTTAATTCTTTTATAGTACTGGGATGGTACATAGAAAACCCCAACGCATGACTTTAAAATGCCAGGAAGGATTTGTTTGATATAGAATTATTTAAAGAAATGTGCTTTAAGACTCGTCCTGCACCCATCGCCATTGCATCAGAGTGTCTGCAAGTTCACATTTCATTCCTTACTCACCTCCATAAAAAAAAAGAAAAAAAGAAAGAAAGAAAAAGGGAATGATGTGACTATTAGATTAGTACAAATACATTCAACAACAGTGGAAAGTGTTGTGTATTTGGTTGTCATCGTTTTTGTCGCTATGGCAACTGAGTTAGATTATTATGGGTTAGCTCAGCCAGCTTCAGCCGGCTGAGTGAGCTCTCTCTCTCTGTAAATAAAATGGTGGTTTTGTTAGCTGTCAGCTCTCTGGCCTCAACTGATTTCTTCCTAAACCGGCTCCCCCCAAGGATATAACAAGTGGCGACGAGGGTGAGATTCCGGTGCTGCTCCAGTAACAGAAGGAAGTAGAAGTCAAGGTAAAGAACAAACAAACAAAAAAGCTGCTTGTTTGCACTGACTGTGAAAGTGAAACTAAAATCATGGCTACTCTGACCAGGCCACTGGAACCTTTTGATGAGAATATAGAGCAGTGGCATGTGTATACTGAGCGTTTTGAGCTTTTTTTTTATTGCAAATGACATTACAGAAGCGAAGAAGGTGCCAATATTCTTAAGTGTTGTAGGGGCTAAAACCTACTCCCTGCTACGCAGCTTACTACACCCTGTTAAGCCAGCAACTAAATCTTACAGTGACATTGTGGAAATCCTGGGGTCCCATTTTTCCCCAAAACCACTGGTAATTGCTGAAAGATATAGGTTCCACAAAAGAGACCAAAAGGAAGATGAAATAGTTGTACAATTTGTAGCCATTTAAAAAAAGCTAGCAGAACACTGTGAATTTAAAGAAATGTTAAATGATGCCCTGCGTGACAGGTTACTGTGTGGCCTCTACAGTGAAGCTATACGGAAGCGCCTACTGATAGAGGCTCAGCTGACCTTACAGAAGGCTGTTGATATTGCTGTCTCCATGGAACTGGCTACAAGGGAGGCGCAATACATCAGTGCATCCCCTAGGGTGCAAAAAGTGTTACAAGAACCGACCCACAAAACTGTGCAGAGTCAAGAATGTTACCGCTGTGGTAAGCCGGGTCACCAGGCATCAGAATGCTGGTGTAAGGACCTGGTGTGTCGACACTGTGGCAAAAAGGGACACATTGAGTGTGCCTGTAAACAAAAGAAAAAGAGGCCTGTGGTCTGGCCGACAAAAAGAGGAACCCTGCATACCCTAGAGCAGACCCAGGATGATCAAGGTGACACCTCATCGCAAGAGGAAGTGCTACTGCATGTTTTGTCTTTGGCAATGGGCTCACATGAATACTGGATAACCCCGTTATTGGATGGCAAACCTATACGCATGGAACTGGACACCGGTGCAGCTGTCTTGCTGGTCTCAGAGACTGTGTATAAAGAAAAGCTACAGCATCTTCCGCTTAAGGCAACAAAAACTGTTCTGAAGACGTATACGGGAGAAGCTGTGCCCATGTTGGGCACTATTGATGTTAAGGTGGAGCTCAATGGACAGGCTGCTAAATTGCCACTGTTTGTGGTGAGAGGTAACTACCCAGCCCTAATGGGTAGGTCTTGGCTTGGGAAGATTCAACTAAACTGGGCAGAAGTGCACCGGATGACTAAAGAAGAAACCAGTCTAACCCCTATACTAAGGAAACATGCTGCTGTTTTTGGAGATGATTTGGGAAGTATGAAGGGAATCACGGTGACATTGAACATTAAACCTGACAGTCCACCAAAATATCTGAAAGCCCGAACTGTGCCATATGCCATCAGGCCAAAAGTTGAAGCAGACCTGGAGCGCCTGGTCACCAATGGAGTCCTAATACCAGTTACCCATAGCTCATGGGCCACTCCTGTCGTTCCAATCGTGAAGAAAGATGGCTCTCTCCGGATTTGTGGTGATTTTAAAGTCACTGTCAACCCAGTGTTGTGTGCAGAGCAATACTCGCTTCCCCGCATCGATGACCTCTTCGCAGGCCTGGCTGGGGGACAAAAGTTCAGTAAGATTGATCTGAGTCAAGCATATTTACAGATGCACGTTGATGAAAAGTCCCAAGAGCTGTTGACTATTGCGACTCATAAGGGGCTTTATCGATACTGTCGCCTACCCTTCGGAATAACATCTGCTCCCGCCCTGTTCCAGAGGGCTATGGACCAGATCTTGTGTGGCTTGTCAGGAGTTCAGTGCTATCTGGATGATATCCTGGTCACTGGAAGAAATGAAGAGGATCACTTAAAGAATTTAGAGGCTACCCTACTGTCATGGGTCTACCCTCACTTGAAACTGGGGGGTTTCAAGGTGAGGACCCGCATGCCACCATGTCAAAGGTCTCACCCCCACTTGGAGCTGTTCGGCTCCAATGTGGGGACCTGACTTGGTTTCCCTCTAAATGTCAAAGTCTACACTCACTTGAAACTGGGGGGTTTCAAGGTGAGGATCCGCATGCCACCATGTCAAAGGTCTCACCCCCACTTGGAGCTGTTGGGCTCCAATGTGGGGACCTGACTTGGTTTCCCTCTAAACTAAAATCCTAGTTTAGATCTAGTAAGCTGCCACCACTCAATTAGGAAATGTGAATTGAGACACAGTCCTTCCCCAAAATCCTAGGGGATTCCAAGAGCCCCAAATCCATGGAGTTCTTACACCCAGGAGAAACAAACCATTCCCCCTGCTTCCTCCCCCATCCCTTTTCCTAGGAGAGATACCGGGATCTAACTACAGAGGGATACCTCCCCCTTCTCTTTCCCTGAGAATCCACCCAAGGAAAGACCAAACAAGTCCTTAATAGAAAAGAATTTATTAAGAGAACAAAAAGAAAGTACAGAATCTCTATGAGCCCAAGCTGGACACTCATAGGGGATAACCTTATCAATCTCTGGAGAGAATTCCCCCTCCCCCCTTTCTCAGTCAAAGCAAAATCAGCAAACAGGAATAAAGCATTTCCTTTAGCAAACACACAATTGCAAATATAGAAATTAAATCATAAGACTAATTCGCCTTTCTAATTAATACTCACTATTAATTAGTAGAAACTACTCCAGGAGAACTTGGAGACATGACTGTCCTCTTAGATCCAAAAAGAGTTCTCTCACAGACAAAGGCTTCCCTCCACAGAGATTTGAAAAAATCTTATCTCTGATTGGTCCTCTGGTCAGGTGGTCACCAGGTACTACATGTTAACCCTTTACAGGTAAAACAGACCTTAACCCTTAACTATCTGTTTATGACACCTACAAAGACTGGAAGAGTATGGCCTACGAGTTCGCAAAGACAAGTGTGAATTCTTCAAGCCCTCTGTTGAATATTTGGGACACATCATTGATTCTGCAGGTCTTCATAAGGCCCCTGCAAAAGTTAAAGCTATTGTGGAGGCTCCCCCACCTCGAAATGTAAGCCAGCTGCGCTCGTTTCTAGGACTCCTGAACTATTATGGAAAGTTCATCTCACAGTTAGCCACACTGCTAAAACCACTTCATGAGCTCCTTGGGCAGAAAAAGGCCTGGAAGTGGACTGAAGCCTGTGATGTTGCATTTAACAAAGCTAAGGATGCATTGCTAAATTCTGAAGTTCTAACGCACTTTGATCCATCCTTACCACTGCAATTGGCCTGCGACGCCTCCCCTTATGGAGTGGGAGCAGTCGTGTCACATATTATGCCTTCAGGAGAAGAGAGACCTATTGCTTTTGCTTCACGCACTCTAAGCAAAGCAGAAACTAACTACGCCCAAATCGAACGTGAGGCATTAGGAATTGTTTTTGGAATTCGGAAGTTTCATCAGTACCTGTTTGGGCGAAAGTTTACTCTTCTCACAGACCATCGACCTCTGACATCAATTTTTGGACCCTACACAGGCATTCCCCCATTAGCTGCTAGTCGTATGCAACGTTGGGCATTGTTACTTTCAGCACACACATATGAAATCAAATATCGGAAATCCACTCTGCACGGCAATGCAGATGGCCTCTCAAGGTTGCCTTTGCCGGTCAAACACCAAGATAGTGCCCAGAAGGAAATCTTCTACTTTGAACAGGTAGAGAATACACCCATCACTGCTTTCAGATAAAGAAGGCAACTCGCGTTGACCCAGTATTGTCCCAAGTTATGGACCTGGTGATGCATGGAAAATCTCGACAAACCTCTCCGGTCTCATCCGACCTTGTTCCCTACATGTCCAAGCGGACGGAGTTATCGGTCCAATCTGGTTGTTTGTTGTGGGGGAGACGTGTCATTATTCCACCACCACTGAGATCACAGATGTTAGAACAGCTACATTCCGGTCACTGTGGAATAGTGCGCATGAAGGAAATTGCTCGAAGCTATTTTTGGTGGCCTGGATTGGACAGCGCTATTGAAGAGAAGGCAAAAGCTTGTATGTCATGTCAGGGTGTGAGGAATGCACCCCAGTGGGCACCCCTACACCCATGGGACTGGCCTGAAAACCCGTGGCAACGTATTCACGTTGACTTTGCTGGCCCCCTTGAAGGAAGCATGTTCTTGGTGGCAATAGATGCCCATTCTAAATGGCCAGAAGTCTCTATAATGCAGTCCACTTCTGCAGAGAGTACTATCCAAAAACTACGAGGACTCTTTAGTCGTTTTGGTCTGCCAGAACAACTTGTGAGCGACAATGGACCGCAGTTCGTTTCTCAGGAGTTTCAAAATTTTATGAAGGCAAATGGGATACATCACATCACGTCAGCACCATATCATCCGTCCACCAACGGATTAGCTGAAAGATTTGTGCAGACAGTGAAAAACGCTTTGAAATCAGCAAGGGGACAACACTCCATTCAAAAGCGTCTGGATACCTTTTTACTTTCCTACAGAAACACACCTCATGCTACGACCCATGCATCTCCGGCCTTTCTAATGATGGGACGACAGCTGCGCACTTGCTTTGATCTCCTGAAACCTTCTGAACCCCGACAAATTGTGCAACATCAGCAGCAATATCAAGTCATCAGACGGGCACCCAGAGAAAAAGACCGAACCTTTAGCCCGGGACAGCTAGTTTTGGCTCGGAATTATACTTCCAGAGCTAAATGGGTCCCGGCCACAGTCATCACTCAAACAGGACCTGTTTCCTACACAGTCCGGACTGCAGAGAATCTTACCTGGCGGCGACATGTAGATCAGCTGTTGCCAGGTCATGCCAGTCCTCAGGACCCATCTGCAGTTGAGGGGTCTGACTTCACCTCTTCTGGTGAGGCACCGAATCATGAGTCACCTGTTCCTGACTGTTCTCCTCCATTACTGCTGGTGGCTGAGATACCCCTTTGCCCAGCACGAGCTGATACCACCTCCTCACCCGTTCGTGCTGCGGACCCTGAGCCCCTAGTGCTTTTGGGTGCAATAACACCAGAAGTTCGCTGTAATCCACCTAGAGACAGAAGGCCTCCTCATCGGCTGGATCTTTAGCTAGGGCGAACCCACGGTTATGCGGCAAAATAATCCCCAGGGTTTAGCCGGGAATGGAGGCAGTCTACCCTCCTTCTCTAGTCTAGTGTGTGTTTTATTTAGGGGATGTTCTTACTAGGGGGGGAGGAATATGTTGTGTATTTGGTTGTCATGGTTTTTGTCGCTATGGCAACTGAGTTAGATTATTATGGGTTAGCTCAGCCAGCTTCAGCCGGCTGAGTGAGCTCTCTCTCTCTGTAAATAAAATGGTGGTTTTGTTAGCTGTCAGCTCTCTGGCCTCAACTGATTTCTTCCTAAACCGGCTCCCCCCAAGGATATAACAGAAAGGGTCTTTACATTTTGGCATGGGAAACACAAACATACACCTCAGTTTTAAACTCTCAGGGGAATGCTGTTCAGTCAAGGAAATGCTGAGGAGTTGATGATGGCTACTGACAATGATCGAACAAAGGTTTTGGATTGAGAAGAGGGAATCTAGTGACTGTTACAGCTGCTGAACAAAGAAACAGAACTTGCTCTTCCAACATATGTTGAACAAATACCAGAGTGAGTGGGTCCCAGACAGATCTTGAAAAGCATTTGAAATTCTAGCTTTGGAAAGCCAAGCCTCTTGGCCTGTGTCTTTACTGCAAGAAACCTTTGCATAGTACAGAAAAAATAATATTAAGGGGGGAGTTAAGCAAGCTATTAAAACTTAAAAATAGAATAGATTGTGAAGAGTGGATGTATTAGCTGTGAATATTTAAGATGTCTGTACCCTAGTAATGGGGTTCTTGATATGAGTAAAAGAAAGAAAAGGAATTGTGAATGGGTCTCCCATATATTTAGGGTGACCAGATGTCCCAGTTTTATAGGGACAGTCCCGATTTTTGGGTCTTTTTCTTATATAGGCTCCTATTGCCCCCCACCCCCGTCCTGATTTTTCACACTTGCTGTCTGGTCATCCTACATATATTCGAAGTCAATTTCAGTAACAGGATGCAAAATTTGTCAACACAGGATGGACACAGAGAAATGGATGCTTGCTACTAACTGGACACTCAATTTATAGACAGGAGTGTAGTAGATTGTGACAGAAATAAAAAAAGCCCAAACCTGAATGACTGAGGGAACAGGTAAGAATTAGAACTAGAAATGAGGAAGAGAACATGGGTTAGAAAGCAAAGCATGGTATAAAACCAAATTAGGAAGCTGCCAAAGAACGGAGAACACAAAGCCGTGGGTGAGGCAGACTGCCATGCTGTGACCGTGTTCTGCTTCACTCCCTCTCCCTCATGTACCCTCTATGTGGATGTGATAGATCTGGCTATACCCAATGTTTCCTGTTAGTGGGGGAAATCTATGGCTCCCCTTTCAGAGAAACTTTCTGATAGCAGCAGGCAGAGCGGGAGCCAAGAATCTGGTCCAATGTGTATAAGACTAAGAACTGTTCCAAGACATTTGTTACACCTAAGGAAAAAATAAATAGTTATTGATAGAATGATAGCCCCAACTCAGACTCTTTAATTTTGTGGGTTTAGGGTCAAGCCATGAAATGTAGTTTCCTGTATTTAATCTAAATCCCATATGTCAAAAATATTTATTTCCATGTTATATTTTAAATAAAACAGGCCCCATATATATATTTAAGTTATATTGACAATGTATGATATAAATGAAAGTCTGTAAAACATAATGAGATTGACCAATTTTCATTACTTTGCGAATATATTGTGTGTCAGGTTATATTTCACCTATTTGTATGACCGTGCATGCTGCAACTTCTGCTGTATAACTAGGACACTTGCGAATACAACATGCTAATGTGCTGCAACTACATGCTGGGGAAAGCATTTATGTATCTCAGAGATGGGATGTCATCAGACTTTAGAAACGGAATTAAAGTAGAGGCTGAAAAAAAATGGAAGTAAATCAACACTATCAAACTGTATCTCCTAGCACCAATTAAGGCAGCTCCATTCCAAATTCTGGGAAAATGTGATGGGCATTAAAACTGAACAAAATATTTGTTACATTGAAAATTGACAATAATGCTCTTGTTTCATGGAATTAGCTGAATACCAGCTGTGATTTAGAAGAAATCCAATTTCTATCAACTGTATCTATCTACCTAGGTATTTACCCCTGCTATGGCATGGTATTGCATGCATTATGGATAAAGATAAAAGGCCCAAGATGGATCTGGAGTTGGAAAGTTTGGATGGGCATTTGGAGCTAGGATTTTAATCCAGCCAATTATAGAGCTAGGCTTTAGCTACTACATTTGGATCTGGCTTTAGATTTACAATTCCCACAAAATGTGTGGGCATTTAGATCAGGGATTCTGGTTGTTGCAAGTCTATAATAATCATGTGTATGGAGTTATGTTTGGAGGGGATTAGTGAGCCATACACAAAGCCAAAAGAAGGGAGCGGGAGGGAGACCATGAGGAAGGGGGTTGGAGGAGTTGGAGCAAACAGCCAATCAGCACAGGGAGAGAATGTTTAAAACACAAACTACTGAAAGCAGTCTGATGATGTCACCAGTGTCTGTTGGTCCCTGCTTGGGTTATTTATTAATTGACCAATTTACTTTATCAAATTATACAGTATTTGGATTATAGCTCGTACCTACCCTATCTGGCATTGCTGCTTCATAGCTAGTTCACATGCATGAACCCTTTGTTCTTTACAAAGGCCTGAATTAAATTACATTTCTAATTGTATTTCAATGAGAACCATTGTTTTTTAATCAACCTTCAGCAGTGAATGATTGAAGGAGGTTTAGAAGTCTTGGATTTTCTCAGGATATATTGCAGATGAACTTACATCCTGTGTCCTTGTTTCATTTGAAAAGAATAATTACTAATCAATAGTGAAGGGCTAGGTGACAAAGTAGGTTAATACACTAGCCTTTTGCCTCTGGAGAGCTCGATTGTAGCTTAGGTCATATGTAACATGGGTTCGGTGGTTTCAGTCTCGTCCCTAGTGGGTGTCTGGCCATACCACAAAAATCAAGCCACAATTTGATATGTGTCACATGGCTGGCAGTTTCTGCTCAAAGAAGTCCTGAGATTGGAACAATAAGGGTGTTGCAGACCAGACAGGATCGGGATGTATTGACATCAGTGTGAGGAAAATACTATACAAGATTCTGCCAAAGCATCATATATGTATATACATTATAAGCAGCACAGGTAATGCTACTGATCACTAAAGTTCCCTGGCACTTCTCATGATTTAATCCTGATTCAGCTTATAATTTTGCCTAAATTTCACCATTCAAACGGATGTTTTCCCTGGGTGGGTGCCTCAGGCTGAATTTTATTTTGAAAGGCTCAGCAAAAATGATTCAGCTATTTCCAGGAATGAGATTAGGGGAAAATATGTTGTTTTGCCCATGTAAAAAAAATTCTTATAGCTACAGTATTTTGTTGAAAAGTTCTAGTGCCTCTGTGTTTTGGTGCAGGGACTTGAAATTTGGCAGGGACATCACCCTGGTGTCAGAGACATACTTTTTGCCATCCCAGTGAAAATTCACCCAAATTTGGCCAAGTTATGAGTCTGGAAATTCTCAATTTGCACATACCTGGTGGAAACTTATGGGAGCTTGAAATCTAAATTCTCCAAAGATTCTATTTGCACTGAGCATGCTCCAGCACCTCATAATTTCTACATATCAATCTGACCGTGCCTCTGACATCCTCACAGACGCACTGAGCATGCTGTGTCCTGGAGCTGAGCAGGACTTCCCTGCAATTGCTCCTTCTTTCAGCCGGGGGCAACTGTGGTGCGGGCAATGGAATAGCTGCGGTCTCAATGCTCCCCTTCTCAACACCCAGACAGCAAGAAGGAAACAGCTTGACTGACATGCAGGGGTGGGGTGAGGAATGGCAGGGGGTTCTAGGTTGAAGGGAACCAGAAAGGGAGGGTATAAAAGCCCAGAGTGGGGAAGGGTTGAGATAGATAGGCACCAACGTGCAAGGTGGTGGATAGGAAGGGTAAAGGCAGGACAAAAGGGGATAGAATCTGGGAAGAAAGTAGGGTTAGAGCTGGAAGGGGATAGATATGGATAGAAGGAAAGGGACAGGAAGATCTAACCACAAGTAACTAACACTCCCCTTCAGTACCTGGAATTGAATGCAGGAGTCCTGAGTTCCTACATTCTTCTGCTGTCAGTAAATAGCTGCAAAATTCACTGACAAAGTGTGTGCCTCATCCCCTTCTAGCGCTGGTCCACCTGCATAATATAACAGCCTACTACTGCTACCAGTTAAGCTGTGAGTTCAAGCACTAGAGATCTGTGCTGTGGATCTAACAGTCCAAACCCCGCTGATGACCCACTTTGGGAGTCAGTATGATTCCACATGAGATAATTTCTATTCTTTATTTATTTTTTAAACTAAGAAATTACATTTTAAAAAAACCAACCTGTATTAAAAGAATGTTAAGGCTGCATAGCCAAGCATTCAAAAGTTAGGAAATTCCAGAATTAAGGTTGCCTGTGCAACCTTAATTCAATCCCTGTGTGCATATGCATTATGTTACAGTCTTTAATGACCTGATCACATATTATTTTTTCCAGAGGATCCTTGCCTCATTCAGTGCACAGGATGATGGTGCTCTGTGGAGGAATCAGGGCCATGTAGGAAACAAGGCTGTTGTCTGTAGGACCCCTGGTTAAGACAGCTGTGTGCTGCCCTGGAGAATTGGAATCTATCCCTGCCTGTGCCTATATGATGCTAGGCAAGTCACTTAAATCAAATGTTTCACAGGTGGCCACTAGCTGTGTGTTTCTCATTTGCCCAACATGATTTGCAGAAGTGCTGAATGCACAGAACTGCAACTGGAGTAAGTGGGCACTGTTATTTGAACATGTGAAGTGCTATAAAAATGCTAAGTATTCTGGAAAATCAGGTCCTTGGTGTCTCAAGTTGAGAAACCAAAATTAATAGACATTTTTGGCAATTTTGGCCTTAATCTCCCTGTGCCTCAGTTCCCTTTCTGTAAAATGGGAATAATAACACCTCTTCTCACAGGGGTGTTCTGAAGATATATTCATTATTTGTGAAGCACTCAGATACTATGGTGAAAGCACTCTAGAAACCCTCACGGGAAATTAATAGTTCTGTATTCAGTGAAAGGCTTGGAGGTGGTGTGTGTTAAATAAGGCTTGGGGCCACACATCAGATGAGGAGGATAGCAACAAGTATCTACCCATTCACTGAATGAGATAGGAATCCTGTGGAAAAAATAGTATGTGATCATGTAATAAAAGACTGTACCATAATGCATGTGCACAAGGGACCAAATTAAGGTTGCACAAACAACCCTCATTCTGGCATTTCCCACGGCAATGTTCTTTTAACATAGTTTTTTGTATGTAATTTAATTATTGTGCTTAATAATTCTTACATGGACAGCCAGCCTCTGATGGCTCTGTGTGTGTGTGGTTTTAGGGAGTGCTGCTTCTTGCCTATTACTAGGTGGTGACTACATCATAATTTTCATATTGCCTGGCTGGCTATGCTAAGGGCTTTGCTGACTCTGCCTAGCAACAGACTAGCTGTAGTACATACACCAATACCACAGTTTGTGTATCTGTTTGGAGGAGTACTGTACTGTTTTTGCTGGTTGCTTGCAGGAGCAGCCTCTGAGCAAACAGGCTAAGCTGACTAACCTTTCTACATGAGCAGTGAGCTGGAATGGAAGATGCTCCCCGTAAGGGCCAAATGCTGTCTGCCTTACCCTGATAGCTTCAAAGAGACTTCTGGTGTGAGGAAAAAGGAATCTGGATTTGACCCCACAATTAATTGTTGCATATTTTTAAAATGCTTAAATATTTCAAAAATGAATTTATGGAGCATAGTTCTAGTTCTGCAGTATATATATGGGACTCCTCATATCATGCATTTTAATTGTAAGTTCTAATTGACTGGTTTAATGATACTTTGCAAAGTAAACTCCACATGTAGGTCCTAAGTTCACAATGAATGAATCCCTGGATGTTTACCAAACGCCAAAATTAAATTACATTCTTAATTGTTTTGCAAATACTTTGGCCTAACTAATTAAACAGGAATGACTTTCTGCATTGCTATAGTGCAAGGAATATTAAAGCCTTTAGGACTCGTTTCAAATTAGCAAACTCTACTTGTTTCATTTTACACTATGTGGTCAACTGACACTTTAAAAAATCTGGTATCATGATACAACTTAAGTTGCCAGAGAAAGCTGTTAAAAACAATTACTGTACTGAGGCTCACTGTACAAAGGGACTTGGCATTGCAATGCTGAGCATTGCATCACTTAACTTTTAGGCACCTAGCCACCCTGTAGAAGCCACACAGCCTGAGTTAGGCATGTAGGTTCCCTATGCAATGCATGGGGCAAGATAGGTGCCTGGGAGTGGGCGGGGAGCTGCTTAAAATAGCCAATGGGAGATGCTGAGGAAAGGGGTGGGACCTGAGCCCCACCCTTTTCATGGAGTGTGGCACCTAAATCCAGGCTGGAAGGATGTATTTTTTCTCTGCTTGCGATTCACAACCAGCAATCCTATCCTGGAATCAGATGTTCTTGCAAGAACAGTGGCAGTGCATGCCTGATGCTACACAAAATGGCCAGGGGGAAATAGCAGCAGGGACAGCAGCCTCCCTTATAACCTTTAGCCCAGTGGTTAAGGAACTAACATGGGATATCAAAGACCAGGCTTCTATTCCCTTCTCTGCCTGCTGAAGAGAAGGAAATTGAATCTTTATCTCCCACCTCTCAGGTGAGTGCCCTACCACTGGGCTATAGAGTCAGTCATTCTAACACCTTCTCTTACACACTGCATATTGAATTATTTATACACAGTGGAACAGCTGCAACAGGAGAAAGACCCTCTTCAGACTATCACATAGCCTAGTGGTTAGGGCACTCACCTGAGAGGTGGGGAGCCATGTTTAACTCCCTTCTCCACATAAGGCAGAGGGAGGAACTGAAAGCAGGTGTCCCCCAGCCATTTTATGTGGGGTTAGGCATGCATTGAGAATGCCTACCAGATCAGTCCCTGCAGGTAAGGTACACTTCATGTGTGATGACTGTGCTGGGACTTCGGCATGAGGTAAACACTCAGGTGTCTATACTGAGGCAGTGTGTGTGTGTGTCAGAAATTTAGGTGCCATGGGGACTTTTATGGAAAAAATTTAGGTGCTGAGGGATTTTAAGCACTTCCAGAGTTAGGTGGCCACTGAGCAGGTGTTTTAAAGATCTCAGTGGCACCAAAATTTTGGACTTAGGTGCCTAAGTCTTTCTGTGGCTCTGGGAGTGAGTGCTTTCAGTATTATTAAATTTTTATCTGATATTTAAGACAGACTTAACTTAGTTAGGTTCTTATGGTTCCCTGTGGTGACCTAGCAACTCCCAGAATTATACAGTGTATGGATATTGTACTGTGTATATCTTTCTCAATATTCCTTCAGTCAGTAGGAATCTGTGCTCATGTGTATTTGGGTGCTGGTGTTATTGGGGAAGGATGGGTCAAAAAGTGGGTTTCTGTTAAAGTGTTGAGGTTTATTGCCATCTTGATCTCTTGCAGGAGTGAGCTCCAGATTCATGGGCCAGTTGCAAAGAAAGCTCTCTGTCCTCCAGAAGTGAGTTTCTCCCTTGAGGGTAACAGTTTCATTGTTCCAGTGGAAGGGAATACGGTTGTCGTGGGAGGGCATGATCATACATAGTGAGGCAATCACTCAGGGAATTAGGGCTGTTCTCATGGAAGTCTTTGAAGATGAAGACTGAAATCTTGAATATCTCCCAGTATTCAACAAAGAGCAGAGAAGAGAAGTGACGTGCTGTCAAGGGCCTGTGATACTGAGCAGATGGGCTATTGTGTTCTGAACCATTTGGAGCTTTTTGTTTCTTTCTTTTTTTGTAAGGTAGATATTAGCTCCAACGGGTTACAATGAGGTCCTGAATGCGTGGATCACTGTGACTACATCTTAATCCAACAGGAGGGGACGCAGTCTCATAGCACGCTCTATATAGAAACATATATTTTTCACAGCCATGGCTATTTGTGCACCTAGAAGCAGTGGGGAGCAGAGCTGTGGACTCTTTGAAGGATATGAGGGTCAGACACTGTTCCTGGAAGGTGATGTTATAGTGGTGGCAAGTAGAGCTATCCGGAGGATGAAAATTCTGTTTCATGGCAACGTTAGACATTTATTTTTCTTCCACACTGGAGCAAAACCATGACTTTTTCTAATATTTTTGCAAAAAATGGCTGTTTGAAATGTGTGCGTAGCCTGGTCATCAGGGATGTGGGAGACTCGGGTTGATTCATGTCTCTGCTCTGCATGATTCATAGCACAGTTTTTCATCCCAGATCATTCTGAAGCAGGCAAAGCAGGGATATGAACTAGCCTGGGTCTCCCACATCGCAGGCTGTAGTCTGTCTTCCTCTCAACCTTTCTGATGAAACTTCACTGAAACAGGTACAGCTCCGTGAAATATTTCAATTTTGACAAAATTCCTTTTTGTGCCCTGCTAGAAGCTGATACACTGTTTGGGTGTAAAATGATCAAAAAGGGCCAGCTAACCAAGTTATAGTCTAAGGAGAAATTCCTGACCTTTAGGATTTTTATGGGATGTGTTTTGCAATGTTTAATCTGAAAATCCATCACAAATAGACATCCTTAAAGCTGTTGCAGGTGCTATGGTTTTGGGTGTGGCATAAGCACCTGAATAGAATAGAATTGAACCACATCATCTTCCAAGAAAACAACAACAGAGCAGTGACGTGAAAATCCAAGTTGTGAGGGGAATAATGTGTCAGAGACCTTAAGAGTAAAACTTTCCAAACTCTACACAAAATAAGGGTTTGGATTTAGGTATTTGCACAGGCAATTCATATGTGCCACAGGGGTCACTGTATGTATAATTTTTATTGTTTTGATGTTAGGGTTGAGGAAAACAGACAAATGCATCCCTTTTTTAAACAAGGCTCTCACTTTTATCATACAATGGTGGATGACAAAAAGCCAATTGCCCCATGGAATATTAAGAGGTTGTATTTTATATGTGTGAAACATCATGTTCTATGCCCTATATCTTATTTTTGTGGTAGGGCCTTGACTTGTTCTGCATTCAGCATACTGGAGATAGAGTGGGGCGTAATCTTCTTTGTACAGAGATTGTGCCAAGCAACTTTAAAAATATGATTGTTCTAAGTTTAAGTATATATATTATTTTAAAGAAAGTGTATTTGATTTATATCACACATCCTTTTAAGACTGTCTTGGCTAGTTAGGCAACACCTGTGTCCTATATTTCTATCCTGCTGGGTGAAACCTGATATGAAGGTTGAAAGAGTTGCTTTTGTTTTTAAAACAAAAAGTATGAATTGGGCAATCTAATTTTGATAATGAATGGTTGAAAAGAGTTTGTCTTTTGTCTGCTAAGCTCCATTTTCAAAAGCTATATTTTAAAAAAGGGCATGCAATAAGCCCTTATATGGAGTGGTGTCTTTGCTGTACTGAAAAAAAGAGCGAGTTTACAAATAGTCCCAGTATTTATATGTAGATATGAACTGCAGTGTATGCTGAATAGCTAACCTACTAGCTAACCTACTGTAGCCCACGAAAGCTTATGCTCAAATAAATTTGTTAGTCTCTAAGGTGCCACAAGTACTCCTGTTCTTTTTGCGGATACAGACTAACACGGCTGCTACTCTGAAACCTATTACTAGAGTTCTGTGTAGCTTGAAAGCTTATAACTTTCACCAACAAAAGTTGGTCCACAATAAAAGATCTTACCTCACCTGTCTTGTCTGTCTTATGGCACATACTCTTTCTATTTTAGATGGGTCTGCGACAAAGTTTGTATCTCAAATTTAAATCTGAATAGTTTTTTCAAAATTCAGCTGTGTATGGAGTTGTTTCACATCCAGGATTTTGGTAAAGCTTGTTGTAGATACAAGGAATAGAAACAAACAATTACAGTAAAATCCAGATAAGATCTTTCCAAATATTGGGTGGGGTTGGGTATAGGACCAGAGTTTTGATTCAGGCCCATCTATCTATTATGCAATACTCAACACCATAGCAGCCTATCAAACATAAACAGGGCCACATTTTCAAAATGCAGAGTCCTTTTTGCAAGTGCAGTTTGTGTATGTTTTTCTGCAGATGCACGCCTTTATGCCTCATTGTGGGAAGAAATTAGGTAGTAAAGCAAGCATATGTTTATACTTGAACCCATGAAAACAAGCTAAGGCCTCATCTCTTTTGATAATGTATCCCTTATTCTAATAACTTGAGCTTCTGAGGCTTATATTAGAAGAAGCCTAGATGAGTAATATTTTTAGTGATCTCTTTTCTGAGGCCAGATTACTCTGTGATGCTTACAGCTACCATGAGTACAAGGCACAACTTTTTAAAGAGACATAGTGATTTCAAATACTAAAAATGACTAACCATTTTAATAGTGTGTTCTAATTGCAATAACCTCTTTCTTTTCAGCAGGCTGTACTGAGAGATAATTGACCTTTGTGTCTGTTAAGCACTCTCACATTTGGCTCAGGATGCATAATTCACATCACAGCCAATTACCTTGTGATATAGCCCACAAAGAAGCTTGACTGTTGGCATATTGTTGCACAGCTTTGCTTTTTTTTTTCTTTTTTTTTTTTAACCTGTATTTAAATATCTTCATGTTCAGGGTATAAGATCTTGGCTGTTTCAAAGCTCAGTCCATTTGCCAGACTGGATCTGATTTATTTTGTTCCGATCCTTCTTCCTCTACTAAATCCAAACAGGGAAACCCCCAAAACAAATCAGTTTTTTTTTCAATTCATACAGCCAAACTGTGATTTACAGTGCAGTAGAAAATAGGTGTCTCTTAAATACTGCTGTTAGTTAATCTTGTCTATAATGTCTTTCAAACTGGACACTGCCTTATGCATGAAGAAGTGCTCTAATAAAGAAGATTCCATATCGTAATCATCTATTGATATCATCTATTATAATATCGGGGGGGAGGGGGTTTGGTCATGATTTAACCAGAAACCAGTCAATTATTCTTTAATTAGTTCTTTAAGATTTGGTACACTGCCCATCTCCTTAGCATGTAGGCAATTTGCAGAAATTAAGTCGTCTTTTTTGCTTTGTCCTGAGCTCTTGTTCTTCATCTCCAAGCATTCCTGTCAAGTGTGCCTTCCAATCTGACACTGACATTCTTCATGTCCTCCTTCACCACCTCGACTATCTTTTTCTGGGTCTTCCTCCTAGTCTTTGTCCCGTGACTATTAGATCTTGTACTCTCTGGCCAACTTATCCTGTGTCTCATTGTCTCACATGACTGAACCATTTCAGTTAATACTCTCGCTCAGCTTTTCCATGATGGAGGCTACCTGCACCATGGCTTGCATCATTTCATTGTATAGTCTATCAATTTTCATCTTACTCAGCATTCACCTGAGCATTTTCATCTCGGCAGTATGAAGCAGCTGTTCTTCTCTCTTCCCCATTGGCCAGCATTCTGAACCATATGTCATCATGGCTGGCCTAGTCATTGTTGGTATTATATGGCCTGGTCCATTCTGGAGACAAGAGACTGGCTGCACTGAAAAGCTTCTGGGCGCTTTTCAGAAATAGCACTATGTAGAGCCTTGAGATTACAAAGGCCTGGCAAGGTCCTCATCTGAGATGAACTGTCATAGCTCCAAGCTTACTGCAGATGAGAGAGGCATTATATTCCACAAATGTCTGGGAAATCTTGGAGTAGCAAAGGATCCAATATGTCCCCACATCAGTGAATTGTATTGTGAAAATTATACATCTACCTCCATTACAAGACACATTCATAACTCACCAGCCCCAGTCCTCCCGACAGCTTCTTATCTGAGTTGAATCCAACTTTTCCTATTCAGATCATTACCTCTGTCAGACACTGGGAAAACAGAGACCAGAGCAATCAAAATTGAAGAAAAGGAGATGTAGCCTCTGAGCCCTGCACTTTGTGGATTGTAGCAGAGTGGAAAACACCTGGGACTCTCCAATACACAGATTGTCAACACCTTCTTTAATCTCATGCAGGCTAAAATATGCATTAGTATGTTTTGTACT
The DNA here is from genome assembly GCF_020497125.1 of Mauremys mutica. Classification (NCBI taxonomy): domain Eukaryota; kingdom Metazoa; phylum Chordata; order Testudines; family Geoemydidae; genus Mauremys; species Mauremys mutica. Next base: position 106,271,256 of record NC_059074.1, read on the forward strand.
AAAGAAACTCTTGTTCAACACCAGAGACCACCCAGGGCCTAACTTCTTTTTTCTAAGCAAGTTAATTGAGAGGTAGCAGATAATAGTCTCCAGTACAACCTGTCAGCTCCCAGAATCCTTCTCAGTCAGACCTCAGGCCACATTATGATACTGAGGCAGCACTTTTTGCTCCCATAAATGACCTCCTCCTATCTCTAGACAAGGGAACTTTATCAATACTTATCCTGCTATACCTCTGTGTAACATTTGGTAGTGTTACCTCACATCCTGACTCCAAAAAGCTGCAAGAGTGATTGGAAACTCTCTGAAGGAGCTCAAGTCTCCTTTCAGACCAAACTGAAAGGTTGTTTATAGGCAATTTTTCTTCCATCAGGAGAGTCTTACAGAGCTCAGTGCTTTCTACTATATTATACAGTTCTAGAGACTGCTGGAAGAGCTGGTGAGACATCATGGGCTGAAGTGTCAGAGGAGACCCACCTCTACCCTCTCTTTTTCCTCCAAATATAACCTGCACCCTATCTTAGCTTGGTCAGTGATTACCTGAGTTTGGCACCTGAACTCAGGCAAAACTGAAGGGAGATGCTGGTTGCAAGAGGAAAGTGCTTTGTAGGATCTCCTTCTTTAACATCCTCCACTATCAAGAGATTCTACCTTCAGTTAGTTAAATTGGTCTGCAGCAGCCTTAAGTTCTTTCAGACTCCTGAATGCTGTTGGATGCCCAAATAGCCATGGTAGAAAAAAACAAAACAAAGGCTATTTCCATCTGCAGCTTGTCGGGAAAATGCACCCTCTGCAGGGTGCATTTGTGACTTCTAGGCTTGATGATCTCAACTCCCTTTATTTAGGGATAGCTCCAGTTACAGCAGCCTGCCTGTTTAGTAACACATGGCATCACGAACACAGTATCCTTGTGTTCTGCTTTCTGCACTGGCTCTGTGATGAACCCATAGTATAGTTCCAGGTCTCTGCCTCCGTATTCAAACCCTACTATATTGTTAGATAACTGAGAGAATGGTTATTCCCATGACATCTACATTCTCTGGAACTAGGAACCTGTCCAAAAATCGGAATGGGATGGTGAGTATACAAAACAAACTTCCACAGTATGGTATACTGAATCCTCTTCCCTTGGGCCATCACTGGTGCCATCAATGTCTTAGAGAGAGTCTTTTTCTGAGCACAGGCTTGTGCCTTCCAGCTCTGTGCATGTTCACATTCCATAACAGGGCACTCTCTCCTCATGTGTCTTATCTGCCCACAGGAGTCACAAGTTACTGGCTGGTGCTTCGAGTATCTTTCCTAGGTCAGGGGATGAACTCAGTTGTGGAATAGTGGCTGAACTGTGGTCTGCGAGTCCTACTCTAGTTTTTCAAGGTGCCTGGTGGTCCCATTGGTGGTATTGTGTCTCCTTGGACTACCCCTTGTTCTCCTTGGACTACCCCTGGTCTAATGGGTGGTTTGACCTTCTGGAATGGCATCCTTGGGTTGGACCCCTCAGAAGGGGTTTACTGGTTTGAGTTCACCCACCTGGGTCTCTCTCCAGTTTGTCTCCTGCCCCCTGGAGGCCTTGGGGGATTCTGCTTCTAATGACCTTTTGGCTTCTACAGAGTCCTCCATTAGCTGCACCACCTTTGATAACATTCCAGGATGGTGCCAAAATACTCACTCTCTGCCTTTTATGGGTGATAGCTTTATACATTGTTCCGTCACAATGGCCTTGGCCACTTAGGCCTCTGATTGTTCCTCCAGATGGAGCCACTTCCAACAGTGTTCTCTGAACTCTTGCAGTACTATTCGGGTTCTGGCCCCCTTGGGGTAGCTCTCAGATCTGCATAGTTGGCAGTGGGTTTCTTCAGAAATGTCCAAATAGTCCAAAATGGCAGACTTTACTTGTTTATAGTCCTTTGACTGTTCCAAGGCCATATTAAGATAGGGTCCCTGTGTTGGACGCTCAAGTATGAGACTAAAATCAAAATTTGCTGTTCTGGGGGTCACCAGGAGGCTAGTGCCACCTTCTCAAATGTAATTAATAAGGCTTCTTGTTATATTATCATAGAATATTAGGGTTGGAAGGGACCTCAGGAGGTCATCTAGTCCAACCCCCTGCTCAAAGCAGGACCAATCCTCTGGATCCTCATCCAGCCCCACTTGGTTAGCTTCACAGGTACCAGAGGGGAAACCCCCTTGGTGGAAACATGACTGGCTGGGACTCCCTGGGGACATAGTGCTGACCCTATCTGTTGTAGCATTTCTTTTTGAAACTACTGTTCCTGGCCATCCGTTCCCTCAGTAGCTATTGCTGTTGCGTGGTCTGAACCTGCTGTTGGGTGGTCCACTGCTGCAGAAACTGCTGTTGCTAAGCAGCTTGCTACTGTTGCTGCATCTCTGCTAGCCACTTATACCACCATTCTGGTTCCATCTTATACAAAGCTGCTGAGTTCTATCCCCTCTGTGGCTTTTTTTTTTTTAAACCCCTTGTATCAGGCATAGTCATGCCCACATTCTCCACCACTTGTGGGGACTAGGGTGTTCCTGTGTCCCTACCAGACCATGTTTGAGTTGTTCACAACATCCTTCCCCCATTTGTAGTACACTAAGTGTTCTCCAAACAAAACAAACAAGGGGGAAATGAGAGGGAGAGAGGAGAAGCAGAGTAAAAGAAAAGACAGGCAAAGGTGGCTTGTTTCTTAGGCAGTCTTTTGGGTCACCCCTTGACAGCTTGGTTTATTAGCTGGTATAGTGTTTTTAATCAGGATTAGGGTTTTCCTCCAGCACCTTCTCTTGGGTCACCTCTCTTTATAGCTAATCCATGTGGTCTCAGGGATGGTGAGGTCTGTGACTGGCTCCCTCTTTGCTGATCTGTCTCTGAGGTATAGCAGTCTTCTTCCTGTGGCAGGCTTTCCTTTTTTAAGCTTCCCCTTCCAGGTAGAGGAAATCTTACGGTGCCCAAGTGCTGGCTGAGGCTAGAAGAGCTCATTAGCCTCCTCTCTACTAGAGTGGGCATGTGCCCCTTCACATGAGGCAAATCTGGACATGGAATGCCTAAAATATGGGGAAAATTTGGATTTCAATCTAGATTTCAAGTGCCTAAATTCAGGAGCATTTGGAATTAGAGTTTGAGTGCAGCCTGCTGCGCAAAGAGCAAGTTTGTCTAGAGATCTAGGCGAAGAGTATGTAGCAGGATGGTCTGCCCCTTTGAGGGCCTGCAGAGCCTTGGAGCAGCAAGCCCTATCCTAGGGAGAAGCCCAACTGGCAGGTGTTGGGAATCAGTTGATCCAGCTAAGCAGCAGTTAATGATTGGCTCTGATTCCCATCTGGAAGATATAAATAAGGACCCAGCTCTGTAATGGGGAGTGTGGGGCCAGGACAGATGGATGGACTGACTGACTTTCCTGAACATCCGTGGACGGCTGCAACAAGGCAGATAGGCGTTCCACCGAGGCAGGAGGCCTGAGGCTAAGAGAGGATCTTGAGCTACAGAGGAGTAAAGGGACCCTACAGTTCCAGTCCAGGTCAGGACTAACATTTTTGGGTTACTCTTCAATATTTCTTGCATTTGTGTTGTAGAAGAATAAAAGATCCTGCCTTGAAGGCAAAAACAGAATAGGCCATGGCTGCTGGTGGAAAGGCCCATTGACTACAGCTCTTATCTGGAGACATTTGTGCCCATCTTTAATTTACACAGTTCTGGAGAAAATCATCATGGTATCTCTAGCTCACCCACGGCTCATGCAGGCCCAAGCCTGTTGCTTCATCTTTTCCCTTCTACCTAAATCTAATAGTAAAAACAAGTATGGGAAATTGCATATATGTTTCTGATTTAAATAGAGTGCTTGATGTGAACCTATTAGATTAATAGTTATAATGAAACTTGCATGCATTTTTCTTGGCAAAGGCTTCAGTCACTTCATTGTAAGCAATCCAACTTTCCTGTGTTTCCTCAGCAAAGCAAGTTTCCAGAGAGCTCAGTCTTTCCAAATGCATTGTCAACTGCTGATAAATTTTTATGAGCTTCAGCTTGAGAAGCTGTGGGTGGCAGCAGCCATGGATATCAGAAATGTTGGGAGAGCACTTAGTGTGTGCTGCTCCTCCTTTGGAGTACATCTGCTTCAAGTGTCAAATCATGACTGGATTTTGTTATAATCTGCATTTTTCCCCCCTGCAGAGTTGGAATAATATCTAAAACGTTATGCCTAAAGCCCAACCCAGGTTTCATTAGGAAAGTAAACATGTCATGGAGGCTCGGATGAATTTCTCATTGAAGGTCTTGAATCTCAGCTCAAGTTGGGCTGGCTCAGGATCCTGCCTCCCTGCTTGCCCATTCATGACTCATTGGAACATTGCAGCTAATAGTGCCCAGGCTGATGCTTATGAGAGCTGAGATAAAACATATGTGCGAGCCTTCAACTCCTAAACAAACAGAGGTATCAAGACCACGGGAGAGGAGAAGAGCAGAATCCAATATGATATTCACTGTCTTAATTATTGAATTAGGTGCTTGGATATATAGTGATAAGCACTCTGCGTATATTTAGATCTTATAGCTCTTTTCATCCACAGATCTCAAAACTCTTTTTACAAATATGAGGAAATTAAGGCACAGAGAAATCAGGTGACTTGATCAAGGTCCTATAGCAGTTCAGAAGCCAGGACTAGCACTCAGGTCTCTTGACTCCCAATCCAGTGCCATTTCCACCAAACCATGATAGATTCCTCAGAGTGCCTCAAACAGTCATAAGGTACATTTGATTAGAAATCTGTCACTTTTTCATAAGCACTGAATACCAAATTGACTGGAGTATTCTTTAAATACCGACTATGAATATAGAGGGGCAGTGGTAGTGAGGTAGGTTAGTGAGAAGGATTGGAGCCTCTGGGTCCCAGGAGATGTGATAGGAAGGAGCTAGGCCGGGGGTTCTCAGACTTTTGTACTGGTGACCCCTTTCACACAGCAGTTGTGACCCCCCCATTATGCATTAAAAACACTTTTAAAAATATATTTAACACCATTATAAATGTTGGAGGCAAAGCGGGGTTTGGGGTGGAGGCTGACAGCTCGCGACCCCCCATGTAATAACCTTGTGACCCCCTGAGGGGTCCCGACCCCCAGTTTGAGAACCCCTGAGCTAGGCCCCAGAAGTGGGTCTTAGTGGTCATTGGTGTCAGGAACGAGACATGCTTATAGAAGTGAGTGGGATGGGAGCCGGCCAGAGTGCAGCAAAAGGATGTGAAACAGAGGATGGGTGGTGAAATCCTGGGCCAATGGGAGGTAGTGTGAGGTTGAGAGATATTAGGAAGGGATTTATAAGTAGGTATTGGTATTTGGGATAGCTAAATGTCTGCTATCACATTTAACTATTTGGCCTTCATGCCCATCACATTTCTGCCTCTGGTCAAATGAACCCAACACCAAGGAAAGGTTTTGTCATATACCTGGTGGACTTTAGCACAGTTTATTATACTGACGAGCACATGCTAGTAAGTAAAAATAAATAAATCCTTACATGTGACAAAAGTCATCCAGATTAATGTTTTGGTATTATTTCTGATTAATCGTTGATACTGCCCCTACAGTCCTCAGCCAGGATGGAGTCCTGCTGGGTGAGGCACTGTACATAAGAGTCCTGGCTCCAGCTAGCTTACTATTATTTATATTAACATAGCGCCTAGGAGCCACAGTCATGGACCTGAGTTCCTTTGTGATAGACAATGTACAAACACAGAACAAAAGGACAGTTCTTTGGGGCAAGGACTATCAGGCAAGACGTAACAGGCTAATGAAACAAACAGGTAGGCTGGATGAGGGAGGAGTATAAGATAACAAAAATAATAGTTGGTAAAATGATCAAAACTGCCTTTGTGATTTAGGAGCTGTCATGAATAGTTAGTAAAGGGTTAAAGCATAGTACCTGGTGGGCATCTGACCTGAGGACCAATCAGGGAAGAGAATTTGAAACTCCTAGGAGGGAACTTTTCCCTCTGTTTGGGGGGGTCTTGGTCTTTGGCCGTTTGGCGTTCAAGAGACCAGACGAGTTAATCAAGTCCCTACAAGTTCCACCTTTCTGAACTAATTTCTTCTAGTCAAGATAGTGAGTATTAGAAAGATACTTTGTGTCCTTATCTAATAATCCTATGTTTGCAATTCTGTGTGTTTGTTATTGATTATTCTTAATTCTGCTTGTACTGGTTGTACTGAGAAAGAGAGAGGATTCTCTCCAGAACTTAGCAAGGTTATATCCTATGAGTGCCCAGCTTGGATTCATAGAGATTCTATATTTTCTTTTGTTCTCTTAATAAATTCTTTTCTTTTCTTTGGACTTGGTTAATTCCTTCCCTTGGGGAAATTCAGGGGAAGGGGAGGGGGAAGTGGGCTGCTTCCCTGTGTGTGTGAGATTCAAGGCGTTTGAATCCAGGCACCTCTGTCTCCAGAGCAGGCTGGAGAGAGGGAGGAGGGGGGAGGTTCCTCCTCTGTGAATTGATCTGTGTTCCCAAGGGGGGAAACAGGGGTGTCCCGGCCCACGGAATTGACCGGGTGGTGGCAGCCGAAGGGGAGACCTACCCTAGGATTTTGGGGTGGGGGAAGACATGCGGGTCCTCACTTTGAAACCGCCCAGTTTCAAGTGAGGGTAGACTCCTGACATGGTGGCAGTGGTGTTTCGGACCCAGAGAGAGAGGCAAGGCTTTTCTACCAGAGGCACTCTGAGACAGTTTCAGGGTTACAAGTATTTTCAGTTTTTTGCAGGGCTTTCTGTTACAAAGCCTCCGGTGGAGAGGTACTGGCGTCCATTGTGATACAAGGTACCACTCAGGATTCCTGAGGTGGGGGGAAGTGCTCGCCAAAGTACATTCCCATCCAACAGGAAAAGCAGGTTTGGGGGTTGCAGAGAGAAACCCTCCAGCCAGGTTTTTTTTTCTCCCTGTGTCTTTTGAAAGGATCAGAAGACAGGAGAACACAAATCCCTAAGGAATAGACCAGATTTTTCTCAGGGGTATTGTTAGCAGCAGCCTTTCAGCTGGGCTGCTGAGTACAGCAACTCAGAGCAGAGGGAGACAGAGAATTTTTTTTTTTAACTCTTTCCCTCTTTCTCAGTACAAACCAGTAACATTACACAAACCACAATTTGCTATACAAAGGATTGATTTCTCTTTCTTTACTCAAGTTATCATAGGCAGGGGTAGGGACTGTCAAGCAACACATACGGTTCACTGACTGCAGAGGGGTGTGACCAGCACCTGAAGGCACAGACATGACTGACTCAAAGACCGAACTGGAAATTGCTCAAGTAAATTTAAAAATCCTACAGGCACAAAAAGAGAAGGAGGAAGCTGCCCATCAGAGAGAGATGGAAAAACTAGAAGCTACCCAAAAAGCCAAAGAGGCAGAACACAGGAGGGCCATGGCAGCCAAAGAGGCTGACCGGGAAACCAAAGAGTTAGAGCTACGAATCCAGACACAGGCTTTGGAATTAGAAAAAGCTAAACAGCAAACTCCACCCAATCCAATCCCTCTTCAACCTACTGATCAACCTTCTCGGAGAAAATTTCCCGCCTACAGGGCCGGGGATGATGTTGAGGCCTTTTTAGAAAACTTTGAGAGGGCCTGTATTGGATACCATCTTCCTAAAGATCAATACATGCTGGAGCTGAGGTCACAGCTCAGCGGACAATTATCCCTGGTGGCAGCTGAAATGCCTAGAGACCTGATGGACGACTTTCCACTGTTCCTAACCAAGGCCAGACTCAGAATGGGCATCACCCCTGATCACGCCCGTCAGCGTTTCAGAGCCCAGAAATGGAAACCAGTGATGTCATTTCCAGAGCACGCTGCTTACCTGGAAAAACACTATTTCTCCTGGATATCAGGATCCAAGGTTAAGGAGCTAGACGACCTACACCTCCTGATATTGATGGAACAGTTCCTAGATGGTGTTCCTGAGAACATTAGACGCTACATCCAAGATGGTAAACCAAAAACTCTCACTGAGGCAGGAGAGATTGGAGCCAGATGGATGGCATCGGTAGACAACACGAAAGCTACTGCCAAGGGGAGCGAATCCAACAGGGTACACACCGACACTAAACCCTACCGTCGCGGACCAATCAAACCCACACCTACAACCCACGGACAGTCAGACTCTACCTTTCCTTCTACCTCACCAGTCTCCAGTAGACCAACACAAACTGGTGACCCATCAACTGGGCGATGTTTTCAATGCAATGAATTGGGGCATATCAAAGCCAAATGCCCAAAGAACCTAAACCGAGTGCAACTCCTTGCACCTTCACACCAAGGAAAGCCGGACATAGATGTATCTCAAATACCCTTAGAACATAGGGAAACTTTGAGAGTGGACGAAAAGGAGATCATCGCATGGAGAGACACTGCAGCACATGTGTCAGCTATCCACCGAACCTTCGTGGACCCCAAATTCATCAACCAGAAAACCAAAGTGACAATTCGACCCTTCATGTCAAAACCTGTAACATTACCTACAGTGCGTTTACCTGTCCAGTACAAGGGCTGGTCAGGGAAGTGGACTTTTGCTGTCTATGACAACCATCCGATTCCCATGCTACTGGGGAACGACTTGGCCCGACACACTGAACAGCAAAAAACAGAGGGAGTGGTTACACGCAGCCAAGCCAGACGAGCTGCCGGACCCATCCCTGTTCCTGAGCCATCCACCGGGACCCCGTCTGTGTTACCAGAGACCCAGACAGAGGTGGTGGAACCGGATCCCAGGCCAACACCTACAGCAGCCATAGTACATCCAGTCCCAGAACCGGAACTGGAAGAGCAACCAGCGCCAGCACCGGCGCCAGCGCTTGCAACTCCACCGCCAGAGGGCGCCAGCGGGCCTGAACTGGCAGAAGCAGCAAACAACCCTACCCAAGAGGCTCAGCCGGAGCCTGAAATGACACTTTGTGCACCAGCGGGGAGCGGTCCACAGTCAACGGAAACAACCTCATCACCTACATCGCTTCCAGAGGAACTGGTGTCTCCCGCCTCAAGGGAACAGTTCCAGAGAGAGCAGGAAGCTGATGACAGCCTCAAGAAAGCATGGGCGGCGGCACGCAGCAACCCACCGCCTCTCAGCTCTACTACCCGATCCCGGTTCGTTGTGGAGAAAGGACTGTTATACAAGGAATTTCTTTCTGGTGGACACCAGGAGGGCTGGCATCCTCAAAAACAGTTGCTCGTTCCGACCAAGTACCGGGAAAAGCTCTTAAGCTTAGCCCATGATCACCCTAGTGGCCATTCTGGGGTGAAACGAAGCAAAGACAGGTTGGGAAGGTCCTTTGACTGGGAGGGGATGGGCAAGGACGTTGTCAAGTATGTCCGGTCTTGTGAGGTATGCCAAAAGGTAGGAAAACCTCAAGACCAGGTCAAGGCCCCTCTCCAACCACTCCCCATAATGGAGGTCCCATTTCAGCGAGTAGCTGTGGATATTATGGGTCCTTTCCCAAAAAAGACCCCCAGAGGAAAACAGTACATACTGACTTTTGTGGACTTTGCTACCAGATGGCCGGAAGCAGTAGCTCTAGGCAACACCAGGGCTAACACTGTGTGCCAGGCCTTAACTGACATTTTTACCAGGGTGGGTTGGCCCTCTGAAATTCTTACAGATTCGGGAACAAATTTCCTATCAGGGACCATGAAAGACCTGTGGGAAACTCATGGGGTGCATCACTTGGTTGCCACCCCGTACCATCACCAAACTAATGGCCTAGTGGAAAGGTTCAATGGAACTTTGGGGGCCATGATCCGCAAATTCGTCAATGAACACTCCAATAATTGGGATCTAGTGTTACAACAGTTGCTGTTTGCCTACAGGGCTGTTCCACATCCGAGTTTAGGATTCTCACCATTCGAGCTGGTGTATGGCCATGAGGTTAAGGGGCCATTACAGCTGGTAAAGCAGCAATGGGAGGGGTTTACACCTCCTCCAGGGACTAACATTCTGGACTTTGTAAGCAACCTTCAAAACACCCTCCGAGACTCTTGGGCCCTTGCTCGAGAGAACTTAAGAGATGCTCAAACGGAGCAAAAGGTCTGGTATGATCGACATGCCAAGGAGCGGTCCTTCAAGGTAGGAGACCAGGTCATGGTCTTGAAGGCGCAACAGGCCCATAAGATGGAAGCGTCCTGGGAAGGACCATACATGGTCCAGGAGCGCCTGGGAGCTGTTAACTACCTCATAACATTCCCTGATTCCTTTTTAAAGCCTAAAGTGTTTCATGTTAACTCTCTAAAGCCCTTTTATCCCAGAGAATTACAGGTCTGTCACTTTACAGTTCAGGAAGGAGATGACACCGAGTGGCCTGAAGGTGTCTACTACGAAGGTAAAAGAAATGGTGGTGTGGAAGAGGTGACCCTCTCCACAACCCTACAACGTCTACAGCGGCAACAGATCAAGGGACTGTGCACTGACTTCGACCCCTTGTTCTCAGCCATCCCAGGACGGACTGAGCAAACCTACCACTCCATTGACACAGGTAATGCTCACCCGATTAGAACACCACCCTACCGGGTGTCACCTCATGCCAAAGTTGCTATTAAACAGGAGATTGACAACATGTTGGAGATGGGTATCATCCGCCCTTCTACCAGTGCATGGGCATCTCCAGTGGTTCTGGTTCCCAAACCAGATGGGGAAATACGCTTTTGTGTGGACTACCGTAAGCTAAATGCTGTAACTCGTCCAGACAACTATCCAATGCCACGCACTGATGAGCTATTGGAAAAGTTGGGACGTGCCCAGTTCATCTCTACCATTGATTTAACCAAGGGATACTGGCAGGTACCACTAGATGAACCCGCCAGGGAAAAATCTGCCTTCATCACCCATGCAGGGGTGTATGAGTTTACTGTGCTTCCGTTCGGACTGCGGAATGCACCTGCCACCTTCCAAAGGCTGGTGGATGGTCTACTAGCAGGATTGGAAGACTGTGCAGTTGCATACCTCGATGATGTGGCCATTTTTTCTGATTCATGGCCCGAACACCTAGAACATTTGAAAATGGTTTTAGAGCGCATCAGGCAGGCAGGGCTAACTGTTAAGGCCAAAAAGTGTCAAATAGGCCACAACAGAGTGACTTACCTAGGACACCAGGTGGGTCAAGGAACCATCAACCCCCTACAGGCCAAGGTGGAGGCTATCCAACAGTGGCCTGTCCCAAGGTCAAAGAAACAGGTCCAATCCTTCTTAGGTTTGGCCGGATATTACAGGCGATTTGTACCACACTACAGCCAAATCGCTGCCCCACTAACTGATCTGACCAGGAAAACCCAGCCAAATGCAGTTAAGTGGACTGATGAGTGTCAGAAAGCCTTTACCCAGCTTAAGGCGATGCTCATGTCGGACCCTGTATTAAGGGCCCCAGACTTTGACAAACCCTTCCTAGTTACCACCGATGCATCTGAACGTGGGGTAGGAGCGGTACTAATGCAGGAAGGACCGGATCACAACTTCCATCCTGTCGTGTTTCTCAGCAAGAAACTGTCTGAGAGGGAAAGCCACTGGTCCATCCGTGAAAAAGAATGTTACGCCATTGTGTATGCCTTGGAAAAGCTACGCCCATACGTTTGGGGCCGGCAGTTCCAGCTACAAACTGACCATGCTGCGCTAAAGTGGCTTCACACCAACAAGGGAAACAACAAGAAACTTCTCCGCTGGATCTTAGCTCTCCAAGACTTTGACTTTGACATTCAACACATTTCAGGAGCTTCCAACAAAGTTGCTGATGCACTCTCTCGTGAAAGTTTCCCAGAATCAAGTGGCTAAAAACTGTTCTTAATATGTTTTCATGCTTAGTAGTCGATGTAATAGTGCATGTGTTTTCTTACTCTGGTTGTTTTACAGTTCTAGGAGGAAATCGCCGCCAGTGGATCCCACTGTGACGATTTGGGGGGCCTGTCATGAATAGTTAGTAAAGGGTTAAAGCATAGTACCTGGTGGGCATCTGACCTGAGGACCAATCAGGGAAGAGAATTTGAAACTCCTAGGAGGGAACTTTTCCCTCTGTTTGGGGGGGTCTTGGTCTTTGGCCGTTTGGAGTTCAAGAGACCAGACGAGTTAATCAAGTCCCTACAAGTTCCACCTTTCTGAACTAATTTCTTCTAGTCAAGATAGTGAGTATTAGAAAGATACTTTGTGTCCTTATCTAATAATCCTATGTTTGCAATTCTGTGTGTTTGTTATTGATTATTCTTAATTCTGCTTGTACTGGTTGTACTGAGAAAGAGAGAGGATTCTCTCCAGAACTTAGCAAGGTTATATCCTATGAGTGCCCAGCTTGGATTCATAGAGATTCTATATTTTCTTTTGTTCTCTTAATAAATTCTTTTCTTTTCTTTGGACTTGGTTAATTCCTTCCCTTGGGGAAATTCAGGGGAAGGGGAGGGGGAAGTGGGCTGCTTCCCTGTGTGTGTGAGATTCAAGGCGTTTGAATCCAGGCACCTCTGTCTCCAGAGCAGGCTGGAGAGAGGGAGGAGGGGGGAGGTTCCTCCTCTGTGAATTGATCTGTGTTCCCAAGGGGGGAAACAGGGGTGTCCCGGCCCACGGAATTGACCGGGTGGTGGCAGCCGAAGGGGAGACCTACCCTAGGATTTTGGGGTGGGGGAAGACATGCGGGTCCTCACTTTGAAACCGCCCAGTTTCAAGTGAGGGTAGACTCCTGACAGGAGCCAAAGGCCATTTTTTTAAAAAAGTGATTTAGGTACTAAGGACTAGCTCCACAAAGGGATTTGGACTTAGGCTACTTTAGGTGCCTAAGTCCAAAAAGTAGGTCCTTAACACCCCTGTTCCACCCTGTAGGCATCTAAAGCCAGTAAAGGACCTAAGTCTCCACTGGTAAAGTCCACATGATACCTACATATCCACTGTGGGCATGTGCAAAGTTGCTTAATTTCTTACACCACAAAGTGCTTGGTGCCTAAGCCCCAGCAGGATCACCAAGGTTGGCACTGCCCCACCTATCTTGTCTGAGGGGCCCAATTCAGCAGGCATTCTCAGAGGGTGCCTAAGAGCATGCCTACTGAATTGGGCCCTGCACAAAATGGAGGAGGAGAGGTGTGTGCCTGTAGTACAGTGGAGAGGGGCTGGAACCTAAGGCTACCATGCTTTCTCTGGTCCAATGACTATTTAAATATTTTATACAAATATGGAGATATACCTATCTCATAGAGCTGGAGGGGACCTTTGAAAGGTCATCAAATCCAGTCCCCTGCCTTCACTAGCAGGACCCAGTACTGACCCTGACAGGCTTTCCCCACCTCCTATCCCTAAATGGCCCCCTTACAAATTGAACTTACAGCCCTGGGTTTAGCAAGCCAATGCTCATACCACTGATATAACCAGCCCAGAATACTTGATAGCCCAGTGATTCAGGCACTCACCTGGGAAACTTGGGTTCAAGATCATCCTCTGAATCAGCTAAGGAGGGATTTGAACCTGAGCCTCCACCTCTTCAGGCCAGTATTAACCAGTGGGCTATACCTTTTTCAATTTTTTGTGAGAAAGGACTGACCTGGCTTAGGTATCTTATTCTCTTTTAGGGTGCAACCTAAGCCACAGCCCTCTCCTCAGCATTTCCTACTAGGCTGCTGGCTTCTATGATTCCTGTTCTTAGGTGCCTGACTTTCCACGTGCTTTGTATAGGGACCCTACCCCCCTAACTAAGGGCTGAGTGTTCTATTGGGCATCAGTTCATCTAAAGACAGGTGTTACAATGCTGAGCCCACCCTCAGGCTTCAGAACCTGAGCTGCAACTTGAAAGGGCTGTCTACACAGCTATTTTTAGAATGCTAGTGCAAGTCTGAGTCTGATCCAGGCTGGGAGGCTCACTGTTGCAGACTGTATCCTAAGTCCCACTGACTTCCAATGGAACTAACCTCCTAGGTTATGTCTATACTGCATTATAAACCTGGGCTCAGACTCAAGTTTGAGCCCAAACCCTCCTACTATCCACACACAAATCAGCCTGATTCAGGTCAGCTGAATCCTAGAACCCACCCTCTGAGCCTGAGTCCACTGAGATTCAGGTCCAAGGCTGTCATTTTATACAGTGGGTGCAGTTCAAGCCGCAGATCCGAGTCAGGTCTGCATAGTGCAGTATGGATATGTTAGCATGGTTATGAGACCCAGGTCCAGCAATTGTAAACCCAGGTTTACAATGCAGTATGAACACCAAATTCTTAAGCACGGGTTTCACAGACCTGGGTTTACAATGCAGTGTAGACCTACCCCTAAATGCTAAGTCACTTTTGAAAATAGGACTTAGGTGCTTTTTGAAAATTTTACCCAGGGTTGGTTAACTATGTGCACAAGTTGCAGTCAAACAGTAATCACATTTCACTACCTACCACACTTAAGTTTTGGGTTATATTTTGAGATTTGGAGTTTACACAAGCCTCAAAGTAAAAAATGTGGGTTGCTGAATTCAGGTGAACCTAAACAGCTAGTCTGATTCACCAAGATGGAAAATATCAGGTTTCTCAGTGAGCTAGGTAATGTCCTCTAAAAGTTCTTTTATGTTGTAGAGAAAAGTCCAGTAGATGGTGTGCTTGCTAAATTGCTCGTAATGCTTCTTCATAAAATTGATGGCAGCGTCCACAATGATATTGAAAAATTTGATTGAAAAATTGTCCTTGAGACCTTGAGGAATCTTGTCTGCATCTTTATCAGCAAACTCTTTTACACACTATGTGCAATCTTGGGTGACATATGACCTTGAACCCTTGTTCTACTACAATTTTTTCCTGTCTGGTCTGCGGTTATCAGTGCATCAGTGAACGCTTTCTAATGATAACTCTCAAGGTTAATGTGCATAATGATTCAAGGAGTTTGAATGATGTAACTGTTCTAATTCAAAGATCCTGGACTGTATCACTAGGCTGATCTGGAAGAATGTGTAATGCCATATTGAAGCCACTGGGAATGCAAGTCCTTCAAATCTTGTGGCTTCAAGTTAGAGGGAGGCATTCTCTCTTGTGGGAATGCAATGTCTGTATGATGCATATTTTGATATTAAATATGAAATGGCTTCTGCTTTTTTATCTTGATCTTCCAGTATTCACAGGGGTTTAATAGCATGTTTATCAAAGGCTTCTGTTATGCCAGAGAGTATCAAACAATGTCAATGAGTGTTCATCACAGCACAATGTGCCTTCCCTTCAAATGTTTGCACCATTTGGCCTCAGCAAATTTGAGAGTGCTCAGTTCTCTAACTCTGATCCCGCCCGCCCCCCCAGTGCTATTTTGTCTACTTCATAGACATAGATACATCCATAGAGGTAAGAAAGTGTTCTCTGATGTTGGTACATGACCAACTACAATCAAATATTTTACAAGTGTAGGAATTTGCTACTGATGATATAGCTCAAGAACTAGTGTAGTATTTAGCACTGATCCGACTATGAAAAATTATCAATTAGCTATTGGTTCTTTATCCTAGGTGATGTGCTATTGCCAAAATTTTCAAATTTGAGTGTCTGAAATTAGGTGGTCTGATTATTTCAAAGACACTGTACTCACAATTCCTAATCAAGGCACCTAAGTTAATGAGCAGTGCATATGCTCAGCAAATTTGAAAATCAGGACCCATTTAGGCACCTAAATAACATAGGCATTTAAGGTATCTAACCTAGTCAACTAAGTTTGAAAATAAGGCCCATAGATTTCAACTTTGTAAACAAAATTCCTATCAGAAACAAAAGACATGCACGGAGAGAAAAACTGGACTTTTAAATGTTTTGGGTAAGCTGTAGAGCAGGGGTCGGCAACCTTTCAGAAGTGGTGTGCTGAGTCTTCATTTATTCACACTAATTTAAGGTTTCGCGTGCCAGTAATACGTTTTAACATTTTTAGAAGGTCTATTTCTGTAAGTCTATAATATATAACTAAACTATTGTTGTATGTAAAGTAAATAAGGTTTTTAAAATGTTTAAGAAGCTTCATTTAAAATTAAAATGCAGAGCCCCCCTGATCAGTGGCTAGGACCCAGGCAGTGTGAGTGCCACTGAAAGTCAGCTCGCATGCCGCCTTTGGCACACGTGCCATAGGTTGCCTACCCCTGCTGTAGAGAGATACAGTAAAAAAAAGAGAATGCAAGCAAGTTGTGATTTTATCATTTTTGAAGTAGTACATTTTTTATACTTCATTTCCTCCACAATGTAAAATCTACAAAAAGAATCTACAAGGGAGCACTACAGTAGTGTGGGGGTTCCTGAACATATTAGAATTATCCTATGACCATTTCTTGCTGTGAATCACAAATCTACAGCATTTTCTAAAAATAAAAAAGTAGGATTATTATGAACAATTATTTTTGCCCTCTCCACACAAAACAAGGGAGTTTTAAAACCCTACACTGTTCGTTATAAGTAAGTTTTAATTTGTATCTACACTGTGTTCTTCTCACTTCATTAGCCTTAGAATTTGTGACTGAACAGCAATGTTTGGGCAGCCTGCTGCCTAGCTGGAGATGTCAGAAGCAATTACTTTCACAGATTTAAGATTTTATCATACAAATTCTCTTTTTAGCTATCTGAGTGGACAGTACAAGCAATAGCATTCATTGAACATTTCATCCTATCTTATCGACTCTCTAGAGCTTGCATCTCGCCAGAGATTGTATCTCACTTTGCATGTGAACAACGTGTGAAGTTAGGACTTTGGCTAAATTAAGTCAGCCAAATGCTTGCTATTTTAGCGACTTTTTTTGAATGCAGTTGCCCTTGGGCTATTGTAGAAAGACTTATGATGATGAAGGGTACGCAGAAAGCTCACATTTGACTTGTATCTTCTTGAGTCTCAAAGAGGAACATGTTAGGTTACATAGGACAGCTTTACATGCACAGGATTACATCACTTTGCTGGCTTCATGATCAGACTTATGGCCTGGTGTTTACAAACATTTATATAAGGACATTAAAACAACTGAAGAATGACTGCTGTTCTTGGGACTCCCATGCACTCTTTAAAATGGAGCTGTAATCTTAATAGTTATTTGTAGTATGAAAATGAAACTGAAAATAAAAATTCAAGAACATTGTAGCTTACAAACATTAAGACAGAATGAATGAGTCACTCAGCCACACTTCATTTTAGTGGTCAGGTTTTGGCTTGCCAGCTTTGAGCCTTAAGTCCTCTGTTCATCTACAGAAAATATACTATATAGCACATCATCAGGCAAGCTTATGCCATCTTAACAATTGTGTCAACCTCATTGTGCATGTGTCTATGCTCAGATTTGTCTCCTGCCAATGTACGTGCACTATTCCGGCAACACAGTAACACCACTTCTCTGAATGGCATAGAGCATGATCACTATACTGTGGTCAACACCATATGTGTAGATCCCATATGATCTAACTGTCCTCCAGCAGCTGTCCCACAAAGCCCATCACTGACCGCTCTGGTCACACTTGTGAACTTCACTGCTCGAGGTCAGGAAGACTGCAAGCTGCCGCTCCCATTCAGAAACCCTGTGTATCTTTGAAATGCCTTTTGCTGACTGGCCGTCTTGGTGAGCACACCTAACATGTCTCACTTGTCGTGTGCAACTGCCCAACTGATCCTGCCAGCTACACACTCCAGATGTGCTCCTGCCTGGAGTAGAGAGGAGGTATTGGATCTCTTCGGCCTGGGGGAAGAAGAGGTTGTGCAAGCACAGCTTTGGAGCAGTCATAAAAATGTAGACATCTATGAGAGGCCTGCATGGGGATGCAAGAGGCATGACAGAGATCACAGCAGTGCCGCGTGAAAGTGAAGGAACTGCAGCAGGCACACCAGAAGGCCAGGGAGGCAGACAGTTGATCTGGAGCTGATCCTTAGACCTGCCACTTTTACAGTGAGCTGCATGTATTTGGGGGAGACTCCACCAGCAGCCTGCAGGTCACCACGGATACTTCAATGGAGCCTGAGACACAAACCCCTGCTGTGAGCACTGTGGAGGAGGAGGAGGAAGAGGCAGTGGAGGATGAGAGACATGCAAGCCAGGATCTATTTAAGACTCACCACAGTCAAGTCATTCCCAGCAGCTTTGCCAGGGTGAGCCTGAGGTAGGGGAAGGAACCTTGGGTAAGTGTGACACTGCATTTCCCATTACAGTGTTTAAATGTACAGCTGGTGCCTGACCCCAGTGTAGCAGGACACAGGTAGTGACTTTTCATTAATTTACTTGCACTATAAGAGAGGTAGAGTTCTTATCTACTTTTAATTCCCCTGTAGAGTTAGGTACCTGCTGGGGAGCAGGTGGAGCAGTTTGTTTATGCACACAGGGATGTCCTTTGAATTCTCTTGAGACATCTTGAGGAAATTTTGATGGAAGTACACTGCATTCCTTTCCCGAAGGTTTCTAGGGATGGCAGCCTTATTTCTTTCTCTGTGGTAGGATGCTTTCCCATGCCAGTCCATGATGACTTTGGTAGGTATAGTTCCAGTAAACAGGTTAGCAGCATATGAGCCGAGGTGGCTTCAGGATGCCAGCAGCAGTTCTACTCTGTCCCTTTGTTACTCTCAGGAGAGAGATCAGCCAAAATCACCACTGCCTGGGGGCGGGGAGGGGGAAGTGCCAGGACTTGTCTTGTACCCAAGGAAATAGGGGGTTGAAATTTTATTTTTTCATGAACAATTCCCTCCTTGTTCTTGCTCCACCCACCACCCCTGCTGGGCCATACCACTATGGCTGGAGCTGGAAAGCAGGGCTGTGCAGAGGTGCTCCAATGCTGAAGTGTCAATAAGTGTGTCTTGTTTAAAACTTTAGGGGAGCAACAGGAGTTCTGAAACTTAATTTTTGCCTTCCATTGTGACTATTCTGACAATATCGCTATGTGTTTTATCTGTACCTGCTGCCTTTATGGCTTCCCTCCCTCCCCACCTCCCGATGGAATACCTGACCATGATAAGGAGGAAAATGATGCGGACACGGGAAGATATGCTCAGTGAGATCCTGCAAGACAGTGCTACGTCAGACTGTGAATAGAGGGCCTGGAGAATGAATATTTCAGACTGTATAGAGAAGGGAGGAGAGGAGAGGAGAAAGTCCCAGCGGGAAAAGGAGAGGGAGATGCACAAGAACATAATGGGGCTTTTCCAGCAGCAAACACAAATCCTTCAAACTCTTGTTGACCTACAGGTTCAATAATCATGGACCTGCCTCTGTTTGCAGCCAATGGAAAAACTCCATTTTAGCACCGCCCCACACCTCCCAACATTTCATGTGGCGTCAGGGGCTGCATCTCTACCTCTACCAGTCCACACCGGAAACAGTAAGGACAACTACAGCTTCATACGTGATCTCCTGTGAAAGCCTCGCACGCTATCTGTGTAGCCAAAATGAACATCAATGTTCTCTCCTCTTAAGTTCTGGCCCATTAATTTATTTCAGAAGTTTTGATTGTATTTGTTTGTTAACTGCACATAGTTTTTTGCACTGGCTTTGGTACACAGTAAAAATATATTATTTGGTATAATTCATGTTTATTGCTTCACACTATCTGCTGCAGGATGACTAGCACTACTGAAAGCACCCACTACTTGTTACTATTTGGGGTGTCAGACCTCATAGCATCAGTGACAAACACTGCAATAATTATAAAAGTACAGCAAGCACTGGAAAATGAACAGGTGCATTAACACAGTGTCATATTCGTACATGTACACCAAGCACCACACAATTCCTAATAGCCCCCAAAATGTCAGGAACAGGGAGAGCGCAATCTACCATACTACATTACTGTTGCTGACTGTTAAAGTGCTCTTTCAAGGCCTCCCTGAACCAAATAGCTGTGCTTTGAGCTCTTCTAGTAGCCTTTGCCTCTGGCTCTTCAAACGTTGCAGACAGCCAATCTGCCCTGCACCCTGAAGGCAGCTTTTCATCCTTTGCCTCACAGATAGCTTTATGCAGGACACAACAGGCAGCTATACCCATTGGGATATTTTTCTCACCATGATCCAAGCTTGTAAGTAAACAATGCCAGCATCCCTTCCATCTACCAAAAGCACATTCAACTGTGATTTGGCTCCTGCTGAGCAGGTAGTTGAATTGTTCCTTGTGCTGTTGAGGTGGCAAATGTACAGCTTCATGAGGCAGGGGAGCAAGGGCTAGGCTGCATCCCTCAGGATCATTATTGGCATTTCAACATTGCCAATGGTAATCCACTGGTTAGGAAAGAAAGTCCCTGCTTGCAGCTTTTTGAACTGTCCTGTGTTCTTAAAGATGTGAGCAACATGCTCCTTCTCTGACCAGTCAACACCGATGTCAGTGAATTGTCCCAAGTGATCCACCAACTCTTGCATAAGTATAGAAAAGTAGCCCTTTCTGTTGATGTACTCTGTGGCAAGGTGTGCTGGTGCCAAAATAGAGATAAGTATGTCATCTATCACCCCACCACAGCTCGAGAACCCCCTTGCTGCAAATCTATCCTCTATGTCCTGCACATTGCTAAGAGTCATGGTCCTGCATAGCGGGAGAAAAGTAATGGCCCTGCACACTTGCATGACACTGTAGGTTTTCCCACTCCAAAATGATTTCCCATTGATGGGTAGCAAATCTGGCATTGCAAACTTCCACAGAGCAATAGCCTCTGACTTCTCAACTGTCAGTGCAGCTCTCGGCCCTGGAGGGCTGGAGTGAGCTCCAAAACAGATCCAGAAATGTGGCCTTGTGCATCTGAAAGATCTGCAGCCACTGCTCATCATCCCAAACCTGCATTACGAGGTGATTGTCACACTGTCTGAAGTGACTTATGACCATGAGTGCCAATCTCAGGGCAGACTGGCAAAAAACTGACAGAAACCCCAAATTGGTTATATGTTCTATAATTAGATTTCACCAACCCAGTAACAAATGTGAACTCCTAAAGCACTCTAACAGTCTTACCATGGACTCACAGATAGACTGGAATGCTCCAGGAGACTATCTTGCCACCTAGGCAAGCTGGACTATTTGATAGGTGGTCACTTTACAACAAAAATCACAGCAATATTCAGGTTACTCCCAGTCCCAAAGGACCAGTCACCTACCCCAGGTCAGTTGTACTCAGATTTCAAACCAAAGACAACCTCTGAAGCCAATCCTGTAATAAACTAACTAAAAATTTTTTGGTCCCAGAAGCAGCATTCCACCTTCTGCAGCTGTTCTGTGAACACCATCAACAACCTTGAATTGGTTTTTGCTACATCCTGCAGCAATTTGTCCATTGTTGAGGGATTTTTTCCTGCAGCACTGCTAGTACTGGAGGATCTTTCATCCTGTGTTTGCAGTGCTCATGACAATAGTGCAGAGTTCCATGCTTCTGTCAGAGACAGTGAAAAGTTACCATGTGAGTGTGTGGGATTTTGGAAAAAGGGGTGAAAATTATGGGATATGGATGGTATTACAGGATAGAGAAAGTTGCATGATGGAAACTTGACCCCTGACTCCTAATCATCCCCATGCAACTAGTTCTGTCTTACACACTGGACAATGGCGAGGTGCACACCGGGATACCTGCCCAGGGTGCACTTCACTGTGCATTGACACAAGCACTCCTGGTGAGTACACACAGTGCTAAGCCAAGTGTTCATGCCAAGTTGCATGCGCATAAGTGATACAATGGTATAAAGCTGCCGCAGTTTGTGTAACTTTTCAACCAAAATTTGTAGTGTAGATGTGGCCTAAGTGTGTGAGTGTAGACTGTCTCCATAACTATTCAGTATTTGCTCTCTCTGCTGAAACTGCTATAAAAGTACCAATTAGTTCTAACCATGGTGGCTGCTTCTGTGACATGAACACCTCTTCAGTAGTAAAGAACTTGAGAACAACAACTCATTTTAAATAGGTCACCAAACAATCATCAGATGGGTAAGGCCTTTCACTCATTACTGACACATGGGACAGATAAGCATTAGCGGGCTATAGCCAATCTTATTATTATAAATCTGAACCAAGTCTTGCATGATAATTTTCTAAAATAGAGTTCTTCACAGTGTGTCATAGCATTATTATTATCATTTTATCACAGTAAAACTATGCTATGAAATGTGTAAAATCCAATGACGACTTCTATTTTCATACAGGTAAATTTGGTGTAATTCAGATAGGTTTGGAGGTGGAAGAAAATGCATATTAGAGATCTATTTGAATGGAGACAGTTTTCCTGTTTATCTGCAGAGTGAAAAAAACCTGATTGTATCGCATTAAAACATTTGGTTAGCATTCCATTTTTACCAAGAACTTCCTCCCCTCTACCTCTGGCTATTTTATTATTTATCTTTCAGTGATAGCAGTCACCTGATGAGTCAGATGATACATTCAGATTTAGGCACAGGGCCCTTGTGGCAGGCTGAAAGAACTTGGCAAAGAATTCACAAGAAAAAAATTATTTGATGAAAATACCACTTTCTCCTGATCACAAGTTCCCCAGGAAAAGACTGCAAAAGGTGGGTTTTTTTGTTTTTGTTTTTCGCTAGTCACAGTTGTTCACACAAATTTCAGCTTTTGAACTGCTCACAAATAGTTTGCTATTGATATTTCTTAAGTAATTTATATTACTGATTCAATATTTTAACTGAATGCCTGGCCACCTAAATCATGTGGTATTGCTTCTATTTTCTGACTAGGAAGACTTAGTCTTCATAAAACACTATTGTTTTCAACTGAAATAGACTTTATTTAACTGTGGCTAGTTTTTCAAATGTGGCCACTGATTTGACAAACCCAAAATGAAAGGGAAAACAGTTCAAATAATATCTCTGCCTGATAACTTAGTACTAAGCCCCCAAAACTTGTTTTCCCAGTACTTTTTAAAGGGATCATCTAATCAAGCTGACCCAATGTCATCACACTTTAGAAAGCAATGGAATATCCACCTGTTAAACAGATATTTTTCAAAGTGGAAAATACAAACGCTATCCTCTATTTAGACAAAACATACCTGTGATACAAACCTTCATTTAAAAATCACTTTAATACATGACCCACATCATAGTAAATTGAGGTCCTTCAGAAAACCATTACATGTCACATGCAGAGATTAGGGCCTGATCCTACAATCAGATCTGTGCCCATGTAGAGAAACACTAATTTCAGGAGGACTCCAGATGATCTCAGGGCCCTGCCTGTTTGCATCTAATTTCAGGATCATAGTTTAACATTCCTCCTCCTCCTCAAAATAGATATTGTAACTTCATTTCAGAAACAAAAACTTTTGATGTTTGCTCTGTAACAGTACAGCTTCCCTCTTATGGGCTACAGTCTGGGGCCAGTCAACCCTCATTACTAAGGAACCTTTGCTGATGAGTGATCACCTGGTTCTCCTACGAAGAGCAGCAGGAAGCTACTGGGGTGAATATGCACTCGGGGAGATCAGAGGTTGTTGGGAGCGAGTAGGGTATGAGTGGAGAGACCTAGGAGTGAGACTACAGGCAGGAAAGGCTTAGGAGGAATCATAATAACAGGTATATGTGTGGACTTGAGGAGACTTTAGTTTGAACTGTTCTGTGGATAAAACCAGATCCCAAGGTATGGGATGGAAAGAGAGCAGTTTCCACAGCAGGAAGAATAGACTTCAGCCAGGTAGGAACAAGAATGGCTTGCCAAGGCAGGGAAGACCTGCAGAGAGCAGACTTGGTGGAGAAGAGCCCCAGGACTAAAGGTTTAATTTTTTTTTTAAAGTCAATAAATTAGACCCAGGGAGAAGAGGCATGGGGTGAGGAAGGCCCAACTTGTATGGAGTTCATTTAAGGAGCTTCTTAAAAAGGTAAAGTGAGGGACCATTTGTTGGGCTTCTGTGGGGCCACCAGGGCATTCCTAGGAGGAGGCCACTCATTCAACTACCTGATACCGATCTGCTGACTCATCTGATCTACCCCTTATGATATCTCTTCAGTTCCATTGCCACTCGCTCCAATCAGTTTTCTTCTCCTTGTTCAACAATCCCATCCCCAACCAATTCCATCTTTTCCACTGAAAAATTCCACCTTTCACCTTAAGCCTGACTACCCTTTCTCTCCTGACTCACTGTGACCTGGGATTGAGGAGTCCGGAAAAGCAGGGTATAGGGAGAGGGGTATCTGGCCAGACAAAAAGTGAAGGTGACTGCTGGCTTGGTGATGTGGACAGACTGGCTGAGGACTCATTTGCTCCTTTGGTACCAGGTGTGGTTTCAGCTGTGTTACATCATAACTCTGAGGAAGAATTACACACCTGTCTTTTAGATAGTAGCCATAGGGGAACAATAAATCAGCACAAGGCTAGCTGGGTATGCTGAGTTGTGTGAGGAAGGTGAGGTGAGGCTCCCAATCAAGCCAGCAGAGAGCTATGGCCATGCTGCTTCATGTGCTCCCAGCCTATGATTTTGTCACACCCAGGAGAAAGAAGACAGGCCCAGGGGCTCATGACAGGAAATGAAACATGAGGTTAATGCTTCCTAGTCTATCCCTGTTTATGTAACTTACATTCTACCTCCCTTACACTAATTCTGTTTCTGTGTTTTGTCTATCTCTTTTAGATTTGGGAGTTTTTCTTTATTCTGGTTCACTTATGGTGCCATATAAAAACAATATTTGTGTGTAATCTCTCATTCCTTCCTTTCACACCCAACTCTTTTGCTTTAAAAATAGCTTTCTCTACTTTTTAGTCATTTTTCTTTATTGTGTAACTTAAGGAGGGTTTTTATTGCTAGTGAAAAGCAAAGACAAGCACTAAGAATCCCACCCTAAAATGTATGGCTAAATCCAGCTTTCTGTTTGTTCCTATGCCCCCTTCTCTTACCTAAAATCTACTGTAAGACACCAGTCATGGGTGGTTCACTCAGGCCTCTTTGGGGGAAGAAATTACTCATAATCAACTATCCAAAAGAATTAAAATCTTCCTCTTCTAGTCTATCAATCTTCTATTTAACTCACATCTGTTGCAAAACTTGGTGACTCATTCCCACCTTTTAACAGGGGGGAAAAAACTTTTTTCCTTAAGTAAACCCACATTGGTTAAATTAATCACAAAAACCAATTCCTTCAATGAAAAGTAAGTAGCTACCACCTCCCATCTCACTGGCCCATATTGTTGCATGATAAACAAACAACTTTTAAATGGCAAACAACATAAAGTATCTCTAAAAATACCTAAATTGTTACATTATACTCTCGCCTTTTCTGGGTTGCATAATATTAGATTAATGATATAATCTGACTCTTGTTTCTTTAGTGACTATCCAATCCTTGATAACCTTTAAAAAAAAAGTTAAGATCAAAAGTCCTTTTAAATCCAGAGTTTTAAAAATGACCTATTTATCCACTTTATTCCCAACCACAGTGTAAGACTCAGTATTACTCTATCTGCCACCAAAAAACAAAACAAAAAGTCTTGTGGTCAGCAAAACCTGTTCTATTTTTTCCATGTATGCACCCTCCCCCAGCTGTTCTACTTACTGGTAATGACTTGTTTCTAGCTGCACAGTTTGCATGAGCAAATGAGGGAAATGTGGTGGAGCTGAAATTACTATAAAATGGGTGCATAACTGATTGAAAGACTGAACTCAAAGAATAGTTATCAATAGTTTGCTGTCAAACTGGAAGGACATATCTAGTGGGGTCCCTCAAGGGTCTGTCCTAGGTCTGGTTTTCATTCATAATTTGGATAATGGACTGGAGAGTATGGCCTAGTCTACACTACGAGTTTAAACTGATTTTAGGACCGTTAAACCGATTTAACGCCGCACCCGTCCACACTAGGAGGACCTTTATATTGATATAAAGGGCTCTTTAAACCGATTTCTGTACTCCTCCCTAACGAGAAGAGTAGCGCTAATATCGGTATTACCATATCGGATTAGGGTTAGTGTGGCCGCAAATCGACGGTATTGGCCTCCGGGCAGTATCCCACAGTGCACCACTGACCACTCTGGACAGCAATCTGAACTCGGATGCAGTGGCCAGGTAGACAGGAAAAGACCCGCGAACTTTTGAATATCATTTCCTGTTTGCCCAGCGTGGAGCTCCGATCAGCACGGGTGGCGATGCAGTCCGAAATCCAAATCCAAAAAGAGCTCCAGCATGGACCGTACGGATGTGATCGCTGTATGGGCAGACAAATCTGTTCTATCACAGCTCCGTTACAGAAGACGAAATTCCAAAGCATTTTTAAAAAATCTCCAGACAGAGGCCACAGCAGGGACTCAGCACACTGTTGCGTGACAAGCATAACGGAAAGCCAAAGAATCAAATGGACGCTCATGGAGGGAGGGAGCGGGGACTGAGGACTCAAGCTATCCCACAGTTCCTGCAGTCTCCGAAAAGCATTTGCATTCTTGGCTGAGCTCCCAATGCCTGTAGGGTCAAACACATTGTCCGGGGTGGTTCAGGGCATAGCTCGTCAATTTACTCCCCACCCCCAGAAGGAAAAGGGAAAAAAATCGTCTCTTGACTCTTTTAAATGTCACCCTATGTGTACTGAATGCTGCTGGTAGACGCGATGCTGCGGCAGTGAACTGTAGCATCCTCGCCCCCCTCCTTGGTGGCTGATGGTACAATATGACTGATAACCATCGTCATCATCAGCCCATGAGTGCTACTACTTCCCAGTAGATG
Organism: Mauremys mutica; assembly: GCF_020497125.1. Taxonomy (NCBI): domain Eukaryota; kingdom Metazoa; phylum Chordata; order Testudines; family Geoemydidae; genus Mauremys; species Mauremys mutica. Next base: position 106,297,829 of record NC_059074.1, read on the forward strand.
GTACAGAACGGCTGGTAACTGTCTTCATCATAGCAACAGGGGGCTGAGCTCCATCAGCCCCCACCCTTCATGTGTAAAGAAAAGATTCTGTTCTGCCTGGACTATCATAGCAGCGGGATGCTGGGCTCCTCTCCCCCACACTGCTGTCCTGTCTGGACTATCATAGCAGCTGGAGGCTGCCTTCCCCTCATTTTATCTCACTAACAAGTCACTGTTTCTTATTCCTGCATTCTTTATTACTTCATCACACAAATGGGGGGACACTGCAACGGTAGCCCAGGAAGGCTGGGGGAGGAGGGAAGCAACAGGTGGGGTTGTTGCAGGGGCACCCCCTGTGAATGGCATGCAGCTCATCATTTCTGCGGGATCTGACACGGAGCGGCTGTGCTTTCTGGTTCTCTGATACACTGGTTCTCTAGTACACTTGCCCCATACTCTAGGCAGGACTGATTCTATTTTTAGATACCATAAAGGAGGGATTGACTCGGGGAGTCATTCCCATTTTTGTCTTTTGCACCCCCGGCCAACCTCAGCCAGGGGCACCCATGATAGCAGCAGACAGTACAGTACAGAAGGACTGGTAACCATCATCTCATTGCTAATTTACAATGGAAGCAGATGGTACAGAACGTCTGATAACCATCTCTGCTATCATGCAAAAGCAAATGAATGCTGCTGTGTAGCGCTGCTGAATCGCCTCTGTCAGCGGCATCTAGTACACATACGGTGACAGTGACAAAAGGCAAAACAGGCTCCATGGTTGCCATGCTATGGCGTCTGCCAGGGCAATCCAGGGGAAAAGGGCGCGAAACGATTGTCTGCCGTTGCTTTCCCAGAGGAAGGAGTGACTGACGACATTTACCCAGAACCACCCGCGACAATGATTTTTGCCCCATCAGGCACTGGGATCTCAACCCAGAATTCCAAGGGGCGGGGGAGACTGTGGGAACTATGGGATAGCTACGGAATAGCTACCCACAGTGCAACGCTCCAGAAATCGATGCTAGCCTTGGACCGTGGACGCACACAACCGAATTAATGTGCTTAGTGTGGCCACATGCACTCGATTTTATACAATCTGTTTTACTAAACCGGTTTATGTAAAATCGGAATAATCCCGCAGTGTAGACGTATCCTATGCTTGTAAAATTTGCAGATGACACCAAGCTGGGAGGGGTTGAAAACACTTTGGAGGACAGGATTAGAATTCAAGATGACCTTGACAAATAGGAGAATTGGTCTGAAATCAACAAAATGAAATTCAGTAAAGACAAGTGCAAAGTACTACATTCAGGAATGAAAAATCAAATACACAGGTATACAAAATGGGGAATAACTGGCTAGGCAGCTGCGCTGTTGAAAAGGACCTGGGGGCTATAGAGGATCACAAATGGAATATGAGTCAGCAATGTGATGCAGTTGTAAAAAATGCTAATATAATTCTGTGGGGTATTCACAGGCGTGTAATATGTAAGACATGGGAGGCATTTGTTCTGCTATAGTTGGCACTGGTGACATCTCAGCTGAAGTATTGTGTCCAGTTCTGGGAACTGCACTTTAAGTTGTGGCCAATTTGGAGGGAGTCCCGAGGAGAACAACAAAAGTGATAAAAGGTTTAGAAAACCTGACCTAAAAGGAAAGATTAAAAATCTGGGCATGTGTAGTCTTGAGAAAAATGAAGACCGAGGGGAGACCCAATAAGTCTTCACTTATGTTAAGGACGGTTATAAAGGGCACAGTGACCAATTGTTCTCTATGTCCACTGAATGTAAGACAAGAAGCAATGGACTTAATCTGCAGAAAGGGAGATGTTAAGAGAAACTTTCCAACTATAAGGATAGTGAAATACTGGAATAGGCTTTCAAGGAAAGTTGTGGAAACCCTGTCACCAGAGGCTTTTAAGAACAGGTTGACAAACACCCGTCGGGGATGATCTATGTCAGTGGTTCTCAAACTTGTGTGTTCGTGTCCCCTTTCACACAGCAAGCCTCTGAGTGAACCTCCCCCCAATAAATTAAAACCACTTTTTTATATATTTAACACCATTATAAATTCCAGAGGCAAAGTGGGGTTTGGTGTGGAGGCTGACAGCTTGCAACCCCCCATGTAATAACCTCGTGATCCCCTGAGAGGTCCCAACCCCCAGTTTGAGAACCCCTGTCTATGTATACTTGGTCCTGCCTCAGATGACTTCTAAAGGTCTCTTCTAGCTCCACATTTCTATGGTTTCTAATCACTCGCATTCTGACCCAATGCAATTATCTGACACAGTGCATGATCATCTCCTAATGCTAACTTTATACTGTGTAACTCTATTGACTTCTTTGGAGTATCTCATCATTTATACAAGGCTCATAATATTTAGACCACAACACATTGTAACAAGCTATGTGGTTAGAAAGTCCTATGCTTCACATTAAGTTACTTTGTATATGGATGTGCACTCCCCATTCAATATATATTTTTGAAAATGTTGCAATGTTCATATTTTTTTTTGACAATTAGAACGTAATGATCAAAATCAGCATAATGTTTTATGGGCTATTTTCATGGCAATCAAGTTTAACAGTATAACAAAGCAGGTTTTTTTCCCTATAAGGCCATTTCTCTTGGATTCTATACTATTAATGTCTGTATTTTTGGCCTTGGTTCTGTTTAATATGAGACAATTAGTAAGACATTTGAGTCATGCTGTTACTAACAAGAATGTTTTCTGGGGCACAAGGGCTAAAACAACCAATCAACCAAAAAACCCTAAGGTTTTGATGCTCCATTGTTTTCAGATATTTACATTGATTTATTTCCCTATATAATATAGTAGAACAGTGCAGATCTGACTGAAACTTCCTGAAATGGATAAAGCTTTGTCCTTTTAATTTTCTTTGTAATTGCTTTTGAAAAATACTTCATGAGATCACATAGTAAAGACTTTAAAAAGTATATGGAACAAATTGATAAACTAAATAGTAATAAGTCACCAGGACGAGATGGTATTCACCCAAGAGTTCTGAAGGAACTCAAATGTGAAATTGCAAGACTACTAACCAGTGATGAGCTGCCAGAATGTTAATAACTGGTTCCCTAACGGGTCTTCGGCTTCACTTCGGTGGTGGGTCCTTCACTTGCTCCGGGTTTTCGGCAGCACTTTGGCGGTGGGTCCTTCAGTGCCGCCGAAGACCCGGAGTGAGTGAATGACCTGCCGCTGAAGTGCCACCGAAGACCTGGTAGGGAACAAGTTATTAAGCGCCACCCAGTGAGTACAAGCCCGAGACCCCCCCCACTCTAATTGCCCCCCAGGGCCCCACTCCCTGTCCCCTGACTGCTCTGACCCCATCCACCCCCACCCCCACAGACCCCTGGAACTCCCACGCCTACCCAACCCCCACCATTTCCCGTCTCCTGACTGCCCCCCCAGAACCTCCGCCCCTCCAACTGCTCCCTGACCCTTATCCAACCCCTCCTCCTAGCCCCAGCCTGGCCCCCTTACCATGCTGCTCAGGGCAGCGTGTAGGGATGCCGTGCGGCCCGCTGGAATTCGCAGCCAGGAGCTGCAGAGCTGCACAGGAGCGGTCCAGAGCGCTGGCACCGGGCTCTGAGAGAGGGGGGAAGGTGGGGGAGGGGCCGGGGGAGCCTCCCCAGCCGGGAGCTCAGGCGGGCCGGACAGGATGATCCCACGGGCTGGAGTTTGCCCATCCCTTGGAGTTTGCCCATCCCTTTAACAACTGGTTTACGTGAACCGGTGCGAACCGGCTCCAGCTCATCACTGCTACTAACTGTCATCTGTAACCTATCATTTAAATCAGCTTCTGTACCAAATGACTGGAGGATAGCGAATGTGATGCCAATTTTTAAAAAGGGCTCCGGAGGAGACCCCAGCAATTACAGGCCAATAAGCCTGACTTCAGTACTGAGCAAACTGGTTGAAACTATAGTAAAGAACAACATTATCAGACACATAGATGAACATAATTTGTTGGGGAAGAGTCAACATGGTTTTTGTAAAGGGAATTCATGCCTCACCAATCTATTAGAGTTCTCCAAGGGGGTCAACAAGCATGTGGGCAAGGGGAATCCAGTGGATATAGTGTATTTAGATTTTCAGAAAGCCTTTGACAAGGTCCCTCACCTTGCTTAAGCAAAGTAAGAAGTCATGGAATAAGAGGGAAGGTTGTCTCATGAATTGGTAACTGGTTAAAAGATAGGAAACAAAGGGTAGGAATAAATGGTCAGTTTTCAAAATGGAGAGAGGTAAATAGCCCAGGGGTCTGTACTGGGCCCAGTCCTATTTATCATATTCATAAATGATCTGGAAAAAGGGGTAAACAGTGAGGTGGCAAAGTTTGCAGATGATACAAAACTACTCAAGATAGTTATGTCCCAGGCAGACTGCAAAGAACTACAAAAGGATCTCTCAAAACTGGGTTACTGGGCAACAAAATGGCAGATGAAATTCAATGGTGATAAATGCAAAGTAATGCAAAATGATGGGGTGTAAATTAGCTGTTACCACTCAAGAAAGAGATCTTGGCATCATTGTGGATAGTTCTCTGAAAACATCCACTCAATGTGCAGTGGCAGTCAAAAAAGCAAAAAGAATGTTGGGAATCATTAAGAAAGGGATAGATAATAAGACAGAAAATATCATATTACCTCTATATAAATCCATGGTACGCCCACATCATGAATACTGTGTGCAGATTTGGTCGCCCCATTTCAAAAAAGGTTCAGAAAAGAGCAACAAAAATTATTAGTGGTATGGAACGGCTTCCATATGAGGAGAGATTAATAAGACTGGGACTTTTCATCTTGGAAAAGAGATGACTAAGGAGGGATATGATAGAGGTTTATAAAATCATGATATGTGTGGAGAAAGTAAATAAGGAAGTGTAATTTACTTCTTCTCATAACACAAGAACTAGGGGCCACCAAATGAAATTGATAGGCAGCAGGTTTAAAACAAACAAAAGGAAGTATTTTTTCACACACTGCACAGTCAGTCTGTGGAATTCCTTGCCAGAGGATGTTGTGAAGGCCAAGACTATAACAGGGTTCAAAAAAGAACTAGATAAATTCATGGAGGACAGGTCCATCAATGGCTATTAGCCAGGATGGGCAGGGATGGTGTCCCTACCCTCTGTTTGCCAGAAGCTGGGAATGAACGACAGGGGATGGATCACTTGGTGATTACCTGTTCTGTTCATTCCCTCTGGGGCACCTGGCATTGGCCACTGTTGGAAAACAGGATACTGGACTAGATAGACTTTTGGTCTGACCCCATTTGGCCATTCTTATATTCTAACTCAAATTGGTAGATACATATATGTGTTAATATCTTTTGATTTGCTTATTGTTTGAGGGTATGAGTGTAAAGGTACAGTGGGGTAATGCATTTATTTTCCAAATTCATGCTATTGCACTGTAGTGTAAATACCAAAATTATTAATGAGATACTGTCATCTTTAATCAATAAGGAGCAATGTTTTATCCCAGCCTATGACAATGAAAATTCTATCTACATCATTCTGTACTACAATATGGATCATATTTGTTTATATTTGATCCATCATAGAAAGTTCATAAATGGAAGAAATTAAGCATTACCTGCTATCAAAGGAATGACATAATTCATGAAGTGGTGTCTTCATCACTATGGATTTCTCATTCACCAAGTGGCTACCTATTTCCCTCTCTCTCCAAATATATATGCGAGTGGATCTGCTTGAGGATGGACTTTGGCACCCCTGCTTACCCCCACTGAAGTTTACAGGCCTGGGCATTGGCCCAGCAGACTTCCCAGGCCAAGCTTTTTGCAGGATTGCAGTCTGTATTATGTTATCTTTTATTGTTTATGTTCTCCTCTCACTTTCTTTTAAGCTTCATGTATTTCCTCTACTCCACTCCAATCTCTCTCTTTCTTCCATTTTGCTTTCTCTCCTAACTTCAGATATCCATTTAAGAAACCCACAATAATAAACACAGTAGGGTTGGCTATTTTTTGCTCCTGTACCTGACCTCTTTTATCCTTCCATCCCATTAAGTGAATTGTTTATATGAAATTGAGTTTAGTTGCTGTAGCTGTACTCATTTTTGTTTCTTAAAATGAAAGGAGAGGGAAAAGTGGTTATGGATTCAAGACCAATGCAAGTTCTTGTGCTCACTGCTGACATTTGCAATGCTGTTCTAGAGGGCTGTGCTGTTGTATTCTTTTCCTGAGTGACAAGATGATGTAATAGGTGATTTCATCTCTAATTTCAATAATTAAATGAAAGTCCCTGGTCACTGTTCAGGTGGGAGCTCAAGTTCCCATTGCGTTTTCCAAAAGGACTAGGAGATAACCTGAGTGGCTCAGGCAATATTCTGATTCAACAGTCATCTTCTGCTCCCTTTGAAAGCAAGTCCATCGAATTTCTCAGTCTTAATAAACTTGTTCTTGCATCTACAGCCCCGATTCTGCAAACATGGATATATGTACTTAACTTTAAGCATACGGGTACACCCATTGACTTCAAAGTTAAGCACATATATAAATGTTTGCAAAATCAAGGCCTAAGGTTGTATGTAAGCTGCTTTATTAAGCCCTGATTTTGCAGTTGCAGTGGTATAGATGGACCTCCATACAGGGTCCATCTTTTTGTTCTGTGTTTTTACAATGCTGCACACAATAGTGTCCTGGCTCATGGCTGAAGCTTTTAGGTGGCCTTGCAAGTCAAATAAATAATAAAAATATGATTACTGCATTTCCTACAAAATCATTCATAATAATGAGTCAATTCTCAGGTGCACTAAGGCCCTTTTAAGCTGCTCTAAGGAGCCTGAATATGGGCAGAAAATAGCCCCCTGACAATAGCTTCTGCACAGAGGGCTCCTTGTGCTGGTGTAGCGCTGATTAAGGTCTCTACATTGGCTCTGCTCCTGTTTCATGTACTGTATGCTGGGTAATAAAAGGACTCTGTTTCTAAACTAAACTTGATCTTTATTAAAGAACTATTTAGAGATGCTGCAGCTGCGACTAGCATTCTAGCCATGTACACACAGACTGACTTCCTGGTGCCTCTTCCAAATTCTTTCCTCCTGCAACTGGTGCTCCTCCCTCTAATTTCCATGCACATGGCTACAACTGTCAGCCCACAATGTAGGGAAAGGATCAGAGGCATGGCTGAAGTGCACATCTTTATGGCAATACTTTACTTTCCAGGGGCCATGGAAAGCAGAGTGTAAGTCAGAATAGCTAAAATGGAAGTCTGGGTGTGTTTCATTCATAAAGAGTGAAGTTGAATACAGGTTAAGTTTAATGAGTCGAACTTTTCTAAATCCTGTGCATTGCTCTGTCCAGGTGGCTGAGCTGCTTCCAGCCTAACTCCCTGCATCACGTGTTCCACTGGTGTCTAGTCAATAAAAGTACTCACAGGAAACATTGCCCTTGCTTCCAGTTCCACTGATCATGACACAGGGAAGGTCTTTCTGAATGGCCTCAGTATAGAAATATGTGCTTCAAACTAATTTTGCTTCCCTGCTCCACCCCTGCACAGGAATGGAGTAATTGAGAACTGGCTCCCCAGAATCTATCTCATTCCTTTGGGACACAGTACATTGAGGGGGGGAAAAAGAGCTGTATATAAATTAAATGCTATCTTATTGTTTGAAAAAAAGGCGTTACATACAAATTTGTGTGGTGGTGATAGCCATGTGATAAATTGCATAATGGTGCAAATTGTGTATGTACAAAATTAAAGTATTTGAAGCTTAGCATGATAGTTCAAACTGGCTTATTTTTATGTGGGACAGTGTGATCCATCAGCTGCTTTGATAAGCTTCAACAGTTTTTTGGAGACGACCGTGTGATGATCTCATAAGCTGAATCAATTTGATTATTACAAACAAATGTTCTCTAAAATGCCCAAATGATGTATGAATAGATGAGTGCTAAGCTTATGCATAGAGATCCATACATTTTTCTTCATTTGTGTTATGCTGTGATGCCGCTGCAGCTTTCAGAGACCTAAGTTGCATCTCAGTAGAACTTTGTTGATTTATTTTTAATTTAATTTTAATCATTTCCCTCTGTGTGTTTTATCCATTTTCTTTTTGCCAGTTTATTTACTTAAGCATCAGTGCAGTTCCTCAATAAGAGGCTTGGAAAGAGAAAGCTCACACTGTCTGGCTTCAGCTGTATTACCACTTGCACATCTATCAAGATTAGCTACTTTTACAGTACATAAAATCCATTTATGTAACCAGAAAATCAAATAAACTCCTAATTTTTTTTTTAAAAAACCTCTCATGTCTAGGTCTACTGTTGGCCATATAAAAATTATTTCTGGGAATATAACAACATGCAGTTTAATTATTATGTTAAAGTTGCAAGTGATCAGAAAAAAATGAAACTATCAAATGTCATATCTGAAAAGAAAAAATAGGAGATGTAGTGAGTTTGATCACTGGCTTCTTATATTTGGAGAGAGATCAGTTTAAATTTTTTATTTTATTTGTTTTTTAATATTTGCATATGTGTTTCTGATTTCCTCACAGGAATTGGTCTCATCCACAACCATTTGTGTTTTCTTCCATACCACTCATGTGTATGGAATGCTTTCCAACTCCAGCCCCTCATATATCACTCTCTTTTGTTCATATTCCTCCTAAAGACTCTCTTCTTCCAGGGTGCCCACCACAGGTGAGTCAGTGCTATAATATATCAATGTTAGTGATTCAGTGCTATAATAGGATGAATGATAGACTATAATAATACAACTGAAGGGCCTCATTCATGGTGTGCCCTTATGCTGATCCTGACTTCAGGTAGACTTTGCAGGTAAATGGACCTTTTTGTGCTTATTCCTTTGTAGGACTGAGCCATAAATGAGATTCCTTCCTCTAGGCTTCCTAGTGTACGCTGTCTATTCTGTGTCTCTTTTGCTTGGACGCAGTACTGTCTTGTACAGCACTGAGTATATTGCCAATGTTTACCAAATACAGCAATAAATAGGAATGGAAATCCTAATCCTCATTTAGTCACATGACAAAACTAACACATAATTTAGCATCACAATTGGCAATCTTTAACCAAGCAATTTTCACAATTGTAATAGAAGCATGTCATACAGACCAAGCAATTGGGTTGGCTTCTTATACCTTGATAGTTTGGGAACACAATTTTCCTTTAGAAAACAGAATTTATTAGTTCTCTTTATCATGAGGAGAGGAACCAAAGACAAGGCAAGACAAAACAAAACAAGTCCCCCACACAACCTAGGTTACCATAAATAATGGCAGAAGGGTCTTGGTCCAAAATCATATTGGTGACTCTATCCAGTTTTGGACCACATATCCCTTTCTTCATGATTTCTGTTCTTCTTTTTTCTCTCTCAGTATTCTAATCCTGTTTCCTGTGTCTCAGGGTCCCATTTGCTGACCTGCTGAACTCATGCTTCTAGCAGGGCCTGACTAAGTTGGCTCTTCCAGTTATTCATAATCAGCCAACCTCTCCCCTTTCTTTTTTCCATGAAAGGACAGCACTAAGATTCAGGGGTTGGGGTTGGGAGGGTGGAATTCTGCTGTATTTAACAACAACAAACTGTTACTACCATGTTTCATTCAGCTTATGCTCGCTCTCACCACACACAACAAAACACAGAAAGGAAAGTGGATGGAATTTCAAAGGGAAAATCTAGCAACCAAACTTTTCCTTTAGCTCAGTGACTATTAATTGTCATTCATAATAGTCATCCCATTGCCAGGGCACACTCCTGCCATGTGGGAAACCCAGATTCATATTCCTACTCCACATCAGGCAGAGGGGGGAAGAGAAGGTGGGTCTCCCACATCCCAGGTGAGTGTGCTAACCACTGACCTGAAGGTTATACAGGATACCACCTCCACCACCATGTGAATAGAATCCAGGTTCCCAAAAATTTTTTGGCTGAAACCATTTGGCAAATTCATGAATAGGTTTGGGTCGACCGAAACTGCATTTTTCAGTGAAACTTATTTGAAAAATTTCACCCACTCTAGGCAGGATCTGATTATCAGTACATTATACCACACTCACAGTAACTGCGGTATCTGGATCAAAATGCACTGATAAGAGTTGTATGTTTGGGAATCTTGCATAGTTCCTGCCTTGCCCAATGTTTGGGGGGGAGGGTTGAATAGAAATTGGGGTGTGCACAGGAAGTTCTGTTTGCTATGGCACTGTTTGTATGTCATCTCTGTCAGCTCATGTTTTCTTTTTACTTATGTTAGAATGTCTCCCTTCTGAAATAAACAGGTGTTTCAGACTGGAATCCGTGCCCTGGGATGGGGGAAACAGTCAGGGCAAAAGAAGTATTGGACTAAAACTGATTACTTGCTTAAAGTAATCTTGTTTTGAGATGCCATGTTTTGACTGGCACTTCAGCTCAGTTTGGCTAAGAAGCCATACTGCATTTCTGAGCCTACTATGATCCCTAATTTCCCCCCTCACTTCTTTTGGCCTCAACTTGCTGTCATTTGACAGTGGACCCTTTTGCAGACTGGCATTTTGAGGTGGGGAAAGGGAATGGCTGGGGTAGTCTTGTGCCTTGATGATTCTGTGAATCCATGCCATGGGGCATGAATTAGGGTATTTTCCAGGCCTGAACCAGCCCCTGAAAAGGAAAGACACAGGCTGCATTTATTGTCTTCAGACCAGATTGATCCGTGCAGTGGCATACATTTGAATTGGTTGGTATTTTCAGGGCAATGCCCCCACATCCCCCCTCGTTTGTTCCTTTAGGAAATTTCATACTTATGAGGGCAGGAGAATAACATGCAGTAAATGAAATCTGTTTTACATTAAATTGTGCATGCACAGGACTGCTCTGAATTAGAGAATACACTTTGAACTTTATAGATGTAGCAGCTTAGAACATCTTACACTTCTATTGCATAAAACTGTAAGATCCGTTTGATGGCCAAATTGATACCTGAAAATTCCCACAAATGTTAACCAAAGAATAGCTAGAATGAGTAGATTAAGTTTTTGGTTTTATATTTCAAAGGTCTGGAGTTAAATTCTTGATGGGGCTCTATTCTGTTACTGACATTTCCAACACTTTTCCATTAGTGCAGTTCTAAATTAGTTCTTGCAACTTTCCAAAGCATCCCTCAGCGCTCATCATCTGCGGCAGTGTGCTGTAAAGGATGGCAAGTCCATCTACTCCCAACTTGTGGGAGATGGGGATATGGTTCTGTGGACCCAGCCAACTTTACCCCTTCTGAAGTGGGGAAAATCCATCCTCAAGGGCACTTTCTGCCATCTGGTTCTGAGATGCTGTTTAGTATTCTCTCTCACTTATACCCAGAGGCGGCTCTAGACATTTCGCCGCCCCAAGCATGGTGTCATGCCGCGGGGGGCGCTCTGCCGGTGGAGCTGTGGGACCAGCGGACCCTGCACAGGTACGCCTGCGGGAGGTCCACCGAAGCCACGGGACCAGCGGACCCTCCGCAGGCGTGCTGCCGAAGGCACCCTGCCTGCCACCCTCCCGGCGACCGGCAGAGCGCCCCCCGCGGCATGCCGCCCCAAGCACGTGCTGGGGCCTGGAGCCGCCCCTGCTTATACCCCATATGACCCATCTTCTTTTCCTCTTTCCTTTTATTCCCATTAAAATAAAAATGTCTGGTGCCCTTATGGTTTCCTTAAAGCAACGACTTTAAACACACTTTTGCCAGTTTTATCTATTCTTTCTTTAATCCTGCCTCTGACAGAAAATTGACCACATCACAAAAAAACACGCAGTTTCATACAGTACAGTATGACAAGTAATATTTGTTCTAGAGAGGACCTAAGACAGTAGAAACAGGCTTTCAAGTTAGGGCTGAAGAACCCTGCAACAGTGTTTTGTGTGTGTGAATTTCCATGTTGCCTGCACAACTTCATACTGTGCTTGGCTTTAGCCCATGTTTTAAATCTTTTGCTTTAATGAGCACTACATTTGTTTGCAAATTTTAAAAAGTACCTTTGTTTTGCTAACAGCTGGAATAAAACTGAAGACATGACAAATAGTTTGGCTAACTGCCTTGATTTACTTGTACCTGATTAGATGAAAGCTATGGAATTTATTTCTTTAGTTATATTGTTTGCAAGTAGCTATTTTAAAGTGTTTTTATTTTATATAGAAAACTTTGGATAATATTATTAACAATTGTTTAGGATGGTTTTTATAGATCTAATACTGTATTTTCTTATGCCTTCTCAGTGTGTGATTAGTCAGTCTAGTGCATTTCACAAATCCAGCAGGTTTCTTCCACATGCCTTGCAATCTGCTGCTCACAGGTAGTGTAATCCAACATGATCCTTGTAGGCTTTTGTTTACTCTGCACATCCACTAATAAATCCTCAGCAAGCTCTTGTTTACAGTTCCAAGAAAGCTGGTGTGTGAAGATAGCACAGCCACACAATCCATGCTACCTCAAACCCTTTTAACAGAGTTATGGGGCAATCCATGTCAAGTCCTTTTGAAGGATGGTGGACTGCAAAGTGAAGCATTGAAAATGCAATAAATGGCCATTCAAGAAGTCAAAGCTTTAAGGAAACAAGGAAAAATCAATCAAATGTCAATCTAATGAGCCTGACAAGTCACACCATAGCTTCAAGCAGCCTAAGGGAAAAGATACTTCATATGATATATTTCTGGTAGATGGAAAGTGTTTTATATATTTCTAGAATGAAGAATCTGTCTTATGTTTCCAATATCATGTTCTTTGCTGGGAATAGTTCCTGGGAGAAGATGCATGCAATTCAGAAGTCAGGGATGAATAATCTCCTTCATAATTCATGGTCTTCGATTAAATAATAGCAACAGTTATCATTTGTATTGATGGTAAACCCCAAAATATTGGGATGTTCAGTTCAAATAATTGTCCTAATTTTCAAGTACACATTAGGATCTTATCAGAATTTATTTGAACACTGGAATAATTTTACTGTCAGGTTTTGTCCAAAGTCTTTTCAGCCTGGATGAAACAAGGAAATATCAAATACCATGAGAAAAATCCTTTTTGGGGGCCTCTGGTACTTGTGCGTCTGTCCCCATCCAAAACTAGGAAGTGCAGAGGCATACGGAACATTTAATACAGAGGTTGAGTTTTGGGTGAAGGGGTCAGGCTGGGTCTTATTTCATCCTAGATGGTTTTCCCTATCCTTAGAGAAGTGAATATCCATTGAAAAATGAAATAATAGGTTCTATTTGGTATATATGTTATCTCTGTAGATATGCATGAAGGCAGAATTGTTTGTACTGAACTTGTGGTATATGGGGCTGCGTAACTATTATGATTCTGATTTTGCGCAGTGCTGCTTCAAAATTCTGAGTTGTCTGCATGCCTATTTACCACGAGGCCCTCTATTTTGGGCAGCATATTCAGTTTAGTCTGTTAGTGAGATTTTCACAATGTGCATTCTCAAGGAAATGTGTATTTCTTTTTTGTTTTGTTTTCCTTAAACTAAGAGGTGAGTCGTTTGGAATGAAACTGCACGTTCTCTCAGGTGTGGGAGAAAAACATAAGAATTTAGGGCTGGAAACTAGGAATCTTCCCTTCTAATGTTGCTTTGTCACTGACGTGCTTGGTGACCTCAGGCAAGTGTCTCAATTTTCCTGTATGGAAGACAGGGATAATACTTTACAAGCAGAAATGGATTGGCCTTTAAGGTCTCCCAGTAGAAAGACGGGACTATATCCTTACATCAAGTCTCTCAAACAAAAACAGTTCTATCAATTGTAGTGATTATTTAAGAAGTATAAGCAATTTTACAAATGACTCCCATACAAGTACCAAAAAGCAATATTAATAAAGAATTTTTTTTTTAAAAGAAAGCAAGAAGTGGGATGGCATCCAGAGGTCTGGTTCTTTTCTGTTTCAAGTCTGTTTCAATTAAAAAGGGTGTTCTGACTATAAATAGTTAGTGCTTTACTTTTTCAAAGCGCTGTCACACAATCAACATTTTTAATTTACTAGTTATACAATAGTCCCCAGTATGATTTTTATACAATGCATGCGGAAATAAATAGATGCAGACATGGGCCTGAAGCAAAATCCCAAATGACCAAAAATTAATGGTCAAAACCTGAATCCAAACTTTCAGATTTTGAGGTGTTTGAGTTAGTTCATTACTGATATTCAAACTGCAAACTCTGATATGAACCTGAGTTCAGATTTGAGGTTTTAGTCTGGGCCATCTCTAAAATTATCCATCCTTTTAATATAGACTCAATCCGCTATTTCTTATTCATGCCCAAACTCCCAATGACTTCACATGAAATCTCGGATGTGAGAGGTCATTGAGAGTTGAGGCAGCACTAGGAATGTAGTAATGGCCCTTTATCAGTGCATTTGTTTTAAAATGAATTTTCCGGAGGTAATGTTACAAAACCATAGTGACATAGGACTGGAAGGGACCTCCTGGGTCCATGAGTCCCATCCCATTTTATGGCAATCAACTCGTCGTAAAATCCTATTAAAAAATTTCAAGATCCCACTTGAAACTAGTTGGGTTTCTTGCCCCTACTACTTCTATTGGGAAGCTGTTCCAGAACTGTACTTCTCTGATGGTTAGATACCTTCCTCCAATTTCCAGACTAAATTCATTTATGGCCAGTTTATACCCATTTGTTCTTGTGCCAATATTGTCCTTTAGCTGCAACAGCTCTTCTCCTCCCTGGTGTTTACCCCTTTGATGTATTTATAGACAGCAATCATATGCTTATAAATACATCAAACTCCCCCTGCTCCCCAATAAAACATTAGGCAGCAGAGCTGATAAGTACTTTGCCAATATAATTTGACTGATGCAGATTCCATTATTCATTTTGTTTTTCTTAAGCAGTAAAAGTAACTTGCAGGCTTTGCAACTTTTATGGTAAGATGGGAAACCCTTCTAAGCTCTTTATCAAGTGGATGAGTGCATGTAGTCTACCTCTAAAACATTCCAGAGTTGTAACCATCATGTGTGTAGGAGGAAATGCCTGGCACTTTGTATGAGAAAAAGCATTTCTTAGGAATTATGTCATCATACATTATAACATACATTTCTTAATTTCACTAGTTAGTCAGCAGGTTACAAAAGCTGAGCTGTGTACCGACCCTTAGTATTTGTGTTTTAAGGGAAAATTGAATCCTACTTTACTATACATTAGCCTAGGTCAATCCAAGACATTCATTTATATCAAGTTTAATTAAATGTGTGAGTTTTAGTCATATGTGACTAAATATTTTGGATGCATAATTTTCAAGCTATGGGCTATTTGCAAACTGTTCATGTTGACTACTTGCTTTTCAGGTTTGTGTGACTAATCAGATGGTACAGTTTCTGCTCTGTAATTGGATTACTGAAGCTTTTAAGCAGTAGAATTAATAGTGTAGAATGCATGTCTGATATGAATTTCAGGATTTGTGGACTTTTTTATGAATACCCAGTGGTCATCTGAATATTCATGAATGATGCAGCGTATAACTACATGGACAATGAATTGAAATCAAACCATGTATTAGATAAAACACTTGTGAACCTTTTTTCATTATTCAGCCATCGCTACAATAATATACCTACAGTACAGTATCTTGATTATAATTGTGCATGCCAAAAAACCCCAGTGAGATTTAGAGACCATTCACCATGCAAAAATGTGTTTGTGCACATTTTCTTTTTCCTTTTTTGGTGGCATATTGTATCTGGAATATGGATACTAAACTCTTAAACACTGACATGCAACAACTATTTCAATGCAGCTCTGGAAAATGTGTCATATGGAACAAGTAATTAGTAAGTGGTGTGAACAAAGAGAAATCACTCCTAGTTAAGTAGAATATTGTAAATAATGGATTTTATTCAAACAAGCAAGGATCTGAATTACTATAAAGTAAATATCAATTATTCATACAGTTTAATATTTTATTGCATCCCTCACAACATTTACATTAGAATGGCAGTAAGCTGTACTCCAGAGATTCAGACTAAGCAAACAAGTCTCTTCTCTCTCCCCCCTCACCCTCCCAGACTTTCCCAGGCTTACAGGCTCACTGTCTGTCTATCAGGATGAATTGAGCTAAAAATTGCATCACTTGCTGAGGCCCCAGGTAGTGCCAAGCTCCTTCATAATGCAGGCAGTCAAAGGACTACCCAAAACTATAATGTCATGCTTAGAATGAGATCCTTCGTATAATAACCTCCTTTGGAATGTGTGCATATGTTGGAAGAACAGCATGCATTCAGCCACATGAGCACCTGTATTTGCTTCTTCTGAAGCATCAGACTGAAAGACTAATGTCTATGCAAAAGTTTTATCACATTTAGGGCTAGCAAAAGTTACCAGACTGATAGTCCTGGACAATGAAATCTCCTATTCATCTTAGGATAAATTCACCCCTCTGACTAGGTCCAGTTGAAGACCTGGCTTGTGTGGTGCATAGACTTTGTACTGCCTCTGTGCACAAGCGTGAATTGCATCCATACAGAACAGGGAAAGCACAGACAACAGCCATGTAAGTTTTCTAATGCTACTGTGTCTGTTGTGCCTTGTTCCTGGCTTGGAAGGATTACCTCTAGAGTTATAAGGGTGATTCAGTCTTCATGGCCATTCTGTTCATGCCTAGCCATGGCCTTTCCACTAAGATTGTCAACAAGGGTACAAATTCCTGAGAATTGTGACAGTCATAGTTTTGTGATATGCAAACTTCGTGTGTGGGGGTATCTCCCTTTTATGAACACCCAGCCAGTTAGTTATGAAATCCCTCTTGGTAGTTGTTCTCTACTTGCTTTACCTGTAAAGGGTTAAAAAGTCTCCCAGGTAAAGGGGAAAAAATTGGGCACCTGACCAAAAGAGCCAATGGGAAGTCAAGAACTTTTTAGAATTGGGAAAGAAACTTTCCCTTTGTTTGGTTGTTCTCTCTGGGCTGCAGGGACATGGAGCAGCAATGCTTATGTGCTAGAAGATAGCTTGGAGGTGTTCCAGGTGTTCTGCTCATGAATCTGAGAATATAGACACATCGTCAAGGTAGGCAACTGCAAATTCCCCAAATCCAGTCAGAAGGTTATTTACCAGTCTCTGGAAGGTGGCGGGTGCATTTTGCAGTCCGAAAGCGAGCACACTAATTTCATACAGGCCTACATGGGTGATGAAGGCTGACCTTTCTTTGGCTGGGTCATCTAGTGGCACTTGCAAATACCTCTTAGTTAAGTCTAAGGTGGAGATGAATGGGGCACATCTCAGTTTCTCCAATAGCTCATCTGTGCATGGCATTGGATACTTTTCTGGGCGAGTTACAGCATTTAGCTTACAGTAGTCCACACAAAAGCAGATTTTCCCATCTGGTTGGGAACCAGAACCACTGGAGAGGCCCATGCACTCTCAGAGAGGTGGATTACACCCATGTGTAACATATCCTTGATCTCCCTTTCTATCGCAGTTTTGGCTGACGAGCCATCCAGTAGGGTTGGGCTTTAATTGGGCGAGCATCAATAGAGTGGTATGCCCGTTCTGTCTGTCCTGGGGTGGCTGAGAACATTGGTGTGAAGCTGGTGCACAGCTCCTGGATTAGCTGTCGCTGCTTATGCCCAAGTGTTATGGAAAGACTCACCTCTTCTATGCCACTATTGCTTTTTCCTTCATAGTATGTTCCTTCAGGCCACTCAGCGTCGTCTCTCTCCTGGGCTGTAAATGGGAGAACCTTGATTTCTTGGGAATAAAAGGGCTTTAGAGAATTAACATGGTATACTTTAGGTTTTAGGGCAGGGTCTGGGAATGCTTTGAGGTAATTAACATCTCCCAGGCACTCTCAGACCATAAATAGTCCCTCCCATGATGCTTCCATCTTATTGGTCTGGAGTGCTTTCAGGACCATGACTTGGTTACCTACTATGAAGGAATCCTCTCTGGTATGTTTATCATACAAGGCCTTTTGCTCCTGCTGAGCATCCTGTAGGTTTTCTCGAGGAAGGGCTTTGAGTGTGTTTTGCAGGTTGGTTACAAAGTCCAAAAATTTGAATTCCTGGAAAAGATGGAACTCCCTCCCATTGCTGTTTCACCAACTGTAATGGCCCCTTAACTTCATGAGTTCAAAGGATGAAAACCCCAAACTGGGATGTGGTACAGCCCTTTAGGCAAAGAACAACTGCTACAACACTAGGTCCCAATCATTGGAGTGCTCATTCATGAATTTACATATAATGCCCCTCAAATTCCCATTAAACTTCTCCACTAGGCCATTTGTTTGATGGTGGTAAGGGGTGGCAACCAAGTGGTTCATCCCATGAGCTTCCCAAAGACGTTTCATGGTCCCTGCCAGGATATTAGTTCCCGAATCCATAAGGATGTCGGAGGGCCAATCTACCCTGGCAAAAATGTCTGTCAATGCCCGACTCACACTTTTAGCCCTGGTGTTGCTTAGAGCTACTGCTTCTGGCCACTGGGTGGCAAAATCCATGAAGGTCAGTATGTATAGCTTTCCTCTGGGTGTCTTCTTAGGAAAAGGACCCAGAATATTCACAGCTACATGCTGAAATGGAACCTCAATGATGGGGAGTGGCTGGAGAGGGGCCTTGACCTGGTCTTGGGGCTTTCCCACCCTCTGGCACACCTCACAAGACCGGACATAGGTAGAAACATTCTTGCCCATTCTCTCCCAGTGTAATGACTTCCCCAAGCAGCAAAGAATCCCAAACAGTCTTTGGTCCTATTCACCCCAGCATGGCCACTAGGGTGATCATGGGCTAAGCTCAAGAGCTTTTCCCTATACTTAGTTGGAACTACCAACTGTCTCTAAGGATGCCAGTCCTCCTTGTGCCCACCAAAAAGGGTTTCCTTGTATAAGAGTCCTACTTCTATAACAAACTTGGACCACAGGCAGTGGGTTGCTCTGTGCTTCCTGCTCTGCCTGGAACTGCTCCCTTGATGCTGGAGATATTAGTTCCTCATTGGGCTGTGGACTTGTTCTCGGTCCCTCTGGAAGTGATGCAGGTGATAGGGGTGTTTCCGTTGACTGTGAACTGCTCTCTGCTGGTGCCCTAGGTGGTATTTCAGGCTCCAGTTGAGCCTCTTGCACTGGTTTAGCTGCTGCTGCAGGTGCAGGCTTTGTGGTGCTCTTTGGTGCTGGCTCCCCTGACTCTGGTGGGGTTGCAAGCACAGGCTCTGCCAGTTTTGATTCTTGGGCTGGTTCCCAGGAACTGAATTTACAACTGCTGCCATAGACTCTGGTCTGGAGTCTTGTTTCACTACCTCTGGCTAGGTTCCTGTAGGAGGCTTAGGAATGGAGTTAAGTGTGGAGGCTTGTTTAGCCTGGCTGCGGGTGATCATCCCCACCCATTTTGTTAGCCTCACGTGGTTGGCTAAGTCTTCTCGCAGCAGCATGGGAATGGGATAATTGTCATAGACTGCAAAAGTCCATATTCCTGACCAGCCCTGGTACTGGACAGGCAACCTATCTGTAGGTAAGTTAAAAGAGTTGGCCTTAAAGGGTTGCACCGTCAGTTGGGCCTCTGAGTCAATGAATTTGGGGTCCACCAGGTACTGGTGGATAGCTAACACCTGTGTTCCAGTGTGTCTCTATGCAGTAATCTTCCTCCCGCCCACACTCACAGTTTCCCTTTGCTCTGGGGGTATTTGCGAGTCATCTGGACCTGAAGGCTCTTGGTGAGACTCTGGGGTAATGAGTTGTTGTCAGCTGGTGCTCTTGGGGTAGTTGGCCTTCACATGCCCCAACTCATTACATTTAAAGCATTGCCCAGCTGACTGTGGGCTGGGGCGAGGTGGGTGGTTGGAGAGTGTGGTGGTGGGACAAGAGGGCATCCGGGGTCTCCCTGGCTGTGTGGAGGGCTTCTCCTTGCGAGGTGGGGTTTTGGGCTGACCCAGATGGTGGGGTGTCGTCTCGGGTTGCCCCTTCTGGTATCCACCCCAACTGCTACTAGTTTTCTTCTTCTTCACCACCTCCACCCATTTGGTTCTGATCTTCCCCACCTCAATTACAGTTTTGGGCTTCCCATCTAGGATGTACCTTTCTATTTCCCCAGGAACACCCTCTAAGAACTGCTCCATTTGCATTAGGAGAGACAGATCTTCCAGAGATTTAACACTTGTGGTAGGCGTGTCAGGAAAATGCCACATCTGGTTTCCACCTTAGGGCTCTGAACCGCCGATGGGCATGCGCTGATGTTAGCTCCATTCTAATTCTGGCCTTTTATTTAAAAAGTTTGTACTCGTTCATGTGTTCTTTAGGCATTTCAGCTGCCACCTCTGCTAACGGCCCACTGAGTTGCAGCTGCAGCTCCACCATGTCTGTAGGGGTGTTGTATCCAAGGTAGGCCCTTTCAAAATTTTCTAAGAAGGCCTCTGTATTGTATGTGGGGAATTTGTTGGAGTGGGGTGTGGGTACCTGGAGAAGGATTATTAGGGTTACTTGGTGGACCCAGTTTAGCTCTTTACAGCTCTAAGCGCTTCAGCTTTAATTCCACCTCCAAGCGCTTCACCTCTCTTCTCTCCTCCACTTCTGCCTCCAAGGGCCTGTGCTCCACTTCCAAGTGCTTCATATCTAGGTTGAAATCTCTTTCTGCCTCCGTTAAAGATGTACGAGATGCCCAGTATGTACTAGGATTAGTTTTTGCATTGCTGTGTTTGAGTTAAAGGCATCCCTCCATCCTGGGACCAGGATCTCAGTTGGGGGAGGGCTGACCCTTCCCTCCTGGGAAGTCCCTGTTCCCCCATCCCCTCCCTTCATTTCTGTCATGGAGCTGGATGTATGGGCTTGATCTGGGTCTGTCTTCTCTGTGGCATGATGCTTTGGGCTCTGTGGCTTTGCAGGCTGATCCCTTTGCGGCCCTGTTCCCCCTCAGGCAGAAAAGAAAAGAAAGGCGGGGGGGGGGGGGGCGGAAATGCCCTGGCTTTCAAACAGCCAAAAGGAAAAATGTGTCCTTTTAAAATCTTGAGGTCTGTGCTTTTAGTTCAAAACTATTCCATCGCCACCACCATGTCAGTGCTGAATCCCTACTCTGTCACTTTGAGTGCAGAAGGTGGGGGCCTGCAAGGATTCTAAAAATTAATACTTGGTACTCCAGGCTTGTATTAAACTCCCAAGGCTACAGCTTTTTTCTGACCTTGGCTTGGTAAACATTGTCACCACCCAAATGCAAAACCCCCCTTTGAATCCAGGAAGGAGCACTTGAGAATTCCTCCCTGTGGGGTACCCTCAAGCCCTTTCACCCCCTTCCAGGGAAGAGCTGAGACAGAAAATGAAGGAAATTAGCTGTCACTACCAGCTAACTAAACAACATTCACAAACCTCTTAGGACTCCAAAAATCCAATCCTGTTTTTTTAAAAAAGATCAATTTTATTAAAAACAAAAAGGAAGAAAATACATCTGGAACTTAGGCTTTTGCTAGATTTTAAAAGAGCAATTCCAAAAATTAAGTACCAAGAATAGCTTTCTTGTGGTCCAGCTTAAAAGTTACGAGCAAACAAAAGCATCTGGGGTTAACACAGAGAAGCGCCACCAAAAATATATATAAATAAATAAATAAAAAATTAATAAAAAAATTATCTGATCGCATCTAGCTAAACACTCTTAATTTACTTACATACTTGTGGGGTTTAAAATAAGTAATTCTAGGTATGATGTGATGAATTTTCATACCTGGTTCAAGCCTTACCCAGCATTCCTGCTTATAGCATTGCTGCTCCATGTCCCTGCAGCCCAGAGAGAACAACCAAACAAAGGGAAAGTTTCTTTCCCAGTTTTTAAAAGTTCTAGCCTTCCCATTGGCTCTTTCGGTCAGGTGCCCACTTTTTTTTCTTTACCTGGGGGACTTTTTTACCCTTTACAGGTAAAGCAAGTAGAGAACAGCTACCAAGAGGGATTTTTTAGCTAACTGTCTGGGTGTTCATAAAAGGGAGCTACCCTCCCCCCCCTCCCACTTCATTTATCACACTTGTCTACTAAAGAATGGCCTGCAGACAGGCCACCAAACAGAGTCATTGTCACTCTGAGCTAGATGTAAATCGATGCCCAAGCACTAATTGTATCTCCTTTAATTAGGCTCTTCTTCAGTTTCTGGGGAAATTGGTAAATTTTGGGGGTTTCTCAGTTTAGTGCTAGCTTGTTCACTAATACAATACTAATTTACTCAAGTTCTCATCTGTCTTTGAAAACATGCAACATAACTTTGAGTGATGCAGAATGATTTATAGAGAAGCAGCTATTATGATGAAATTCTGAGCCATGCATCTCAAGGACCGGGGAGTACACCTGCCTGTCCACCTTCCAGAATGAAGTTAGGAGATGGAGCTGTCTCCAAAAAAGGTAGCACACATCTCTGCACAAATTGCTAGATGCCTTACTGTTTGGTTTCTGTGACTGAGGGTCAGATTTGCAAAAGTATTTAAATGACTAAAGATGCAGATAGGTGCTCAGTAGAATTTTCAAAAGCACCTGTCTGCAACTTGAGGAACATAAAGACGTTTGAAAATCTGGCCTTGGATGTCCCATAGACCAACAAGAATGCTTTCACAAGGTGTCCATGAATTCTGATTGCTGTTCCACCTTCACTCTCATTCCGAAGAAAAGTAGATTAGAGGGTTGATGCTCTAATTATTGGCACATTCCAAAGAATAGAAAGGTTTTTTATTTATAATTTGTTCACTCATGACAGCCTTCCCTGGCTGGTGGATCAGTGTATTGGAAACCAGCTTGGTAACAGGAGATTGTGGATTAACTGATTAACCTGCTCAAGGCTCACAATTAAATAGGCCCTACAGACAGGCACTACAGTAAGTGTGAAGATTATCTAGCTATAATATAATACAAAATGGTCTCCATAATATTCATGAGAAAGGTAAAAGTCTAAATTGAGGAACTAGCTATTTGACTTAGTTGACTAGACAAGAACCCTGCAATTGACTATAAAAAAAAATCACCTTTAATATTTGTAATGCTGGTGTACGAGATGCCCAGTATGTACTAGGATTAGTTTTTGCATTGCTGTGTTTGAGTGGGACATTGTGATGGGGTGTCTACCCAACAGGACAAGACCTGATTAGGAAAAAAGGGCCAATTAACCTTGTGAAGGAGAGTCAGGATTGATAAGGCCTAATGGCTGATGAAGCTCAGCTGGGGAGGACCTGGGTTAAGCATAAAGAGAGGAAGTTGGTGTTAAGAGGGGGCTGAAAGGAGGAGTTCTGCAATCACTGTCTAGAGCTGAGCTGGTAAGGTAAGGTAAGGTAAGGTAAGAGACAAAGAGGAGGCCCAGAGGGGAGTAAAACCTGGGATCCTTTCTGGGAATACAGACTGTGGCAAAAATCTAAGAGGGGGTAAAGAAGTCATGAGGCACAGAGGATGCTCCAGGGGTAACCCAGAGATGGTCCAGAAAATGGGGAGAAAAAGCAAAAAGGAGCCCAGGGAAACAGCAACAGGGTCTGAGATTGTGTAGACCATGGTTGCTAGACATAGGGTCCCTGGACTGGGGCCTAGAATAGTGGGTGTGAAAGTGTCACAGACTGGATAGTGGACCAGAGGAGTGTCTTAAATAGTTGTCCAGTGGGACTTTGATACTCCAGAACATGAGGACTATAATTACCTGGCTGGAAGGCCAAGTTATGGAGAGGGAGCAACCTGAGTCGTGAAGAGGGAATATTCTGAGTCCAGAGAAAGAGACCACGGGACGAGCAACTGAAGGAGGAGGCGTCAGACTGGTCGAGAGCTAATCCCCAGATGAGTCACTCCAAGGTGTCCTACTGGTGAGTTGTAAACCCCATGGCAGACATGTTGTTTTTGTTGTTGTGGAGGTTTGCTGCAGAATGCTGGGATATCCTTGTAAGTGCCAGCATTCTATTGGAACCCTGGGGCTTGAGCTGGCCAAAAAATTGTGGTAAGTCTGCAGGGAAAAAATGCATTGAGATTTTGCATTGAGATTTTGAATTTTCAAAAATCTTGATGAGCATTTCAAAATGGATGCCCAAGGTACATCGAGGTTCATGTTGCCCCATCCACTTATTGGATTAGGCAATAATGAAATGGTTAATAAAGAGTTATTTTCTGGAATCTGTTTTCTTTTCCTAGAAGATATCAGGATGACTAATATCTACTGTGGCAATTTAAATGAGTCAGACAGTTTTGAGTGAGATTGTATCTGCCTCACTGGGAAAAAAACCCCAACAATTATTTTAAATACTTTTTAACTTTTGAGGCAATTTATAAAATTAATCCAAAATGAAGGAGTCTCACTTCATATGAGGTGTGTTGGCAGGTATGTTACACTCTGCTCAAATGACTGAGTATTACTGGCTTCATGAAGAAATGTTCTTCAGGCATAACATTACATTATGGCTAATAAAGGGGAATAAAAGTGTCAGGGAATCTGATTGTAATAGGGAGGGAAGAGAAAGGAAAGAAAGGTACTCTACTTCAAAATGGGACATGGCAGGAAGATGTGTGAACTGAGGAATGGGCATTTGAGAAGGAAAATGAGTTTTTTCAAGATGAGTGGCCATGGTTTTTCCTTTTCATCTTACTCGCTGGCCTCCTTATGATAGAACTTCCAAAGCATCTAGCAACTGGGAGACAGATCAACTAGATATAATATATTCTCTAGGTTGGAGGGGAAGGACCGACCATTCTAATCCTGTGGAAAGAATGTCTTGAAAGTAGAACTGCAGTATTTCCAAAATGCCTAGCAGGAAAAGTATCAGAGGGGTAGCCGTGTTAGTCTGGATCTGTAAAAGCAGCAAAGAATCCTGTGGCACCTTATAGACTAACAGACGTTTTGCAGCATGAGCTTTCGTGGGTGAATACCCACTTCGGGGTATTCATCCACGAAAGCTCATGCTGCAAAACGTCTGTTAGTCTAGCAGGAAAAGGTACTCTCACTTCTATTGAAAAGGTGTCATACTGGCCTTTGATTGGTAATGGGTCTCCTTTAGATATTAATGGGACTCGGGGGTGGGGGGGAGGCGGGGGATGACCAAGGGCAGTTCTGTTTAGGAAGCAACTACTCCATGGCTGGATCATATTTAAAAGACAATGTTATCTAGTGAAAGCAAAGAACTGACAATCTGGACCCAATTCAGCATGGTATGTAAGAAGTGTACTTAATGTTAGTTACCTGCTTAAGTAACTTACAGAATTGGTGCTTCTCTTCCTAGTGCTGCTTTTGGATGAGAGATTCAGGGCAAGGTACATACCCTTTCTGTGTCTCAGTTTACTCGTATCTAAAACAGGAGTAATATTTACCTGCTTTACAAGGTTGACTGATTAGTATTTATATGGCACTTGGAATTCTCATGTGAAAGCTGTTTCTTAAACATGAAGTATTAAGATGAATAAGATCTGTTTAGCATAAAACTGGGCTCTTGTGCAAGATCCTATTCATTTTGGCAATATATGTTTAGAGACAAGAGTGCCAGTTTGGTATTTCTGGAATAATAAAAATAAATTGATTTCTTAATATTATATATTTTAGTTTACGGGACCTCACAACAAGGTCACGT
The DNA here is from genome assembly GCF_020497125.1 of Mauremys mutica. Lineage (NCBI taxonomy): Eukaryota > Metazoa > Chordata > Testudines > Geoemydidae > Mauremys > Mauremys mutica. The sequence goes on from NC_059074.1 coordinate 106,323,314, forward strand.
AACCTGTTGGTTTCCCCCCACACCCTCAGATGTGGCATAGGGCAAAGATTGGTCTTCAACTCCATTATTTTTTTTAAAGTTGCTTGTAAAATGAACTGTCTAATCTTAAGAAGCTTTCACAGTGTTTTTGACAACTGTTAAAAATTTTAACTTATGACCAAATGCTTGAAATATCCCAAAAGGGACTCAGTCAAGAGAACATTCATAACTACTTTATGAGCTATAACTTTGCTTAACTTAATTTAGTTCTCTGCCAATGCCATGTAATAGTCAATATCTAAAGAATATTTGTCCTTGGTATTGAGGTCTTAACTTTGAAGCTCTTTTTTGATCTGGAATCTGAACATGTGAGAACAGGAAGAGGCCAAGAGTCATGCTGAGGAAGCGGAATAAACTAGTGTCAGTCTGTATTTTGTTCTAATGGTATCTGGAAAAAGAGTTGATGAATAAGTCAGGAAACAGCTAAGTGCCGAAACGAATTGCAGTATTGGGTATGGTGCTGAAACTGCTGCTAGTATTGCAAGTGCTGCCCTAAATCTCATGAGGAGGGGTAACAGGATGGCTATCCAGTGCATCTGTCAATTCTGGTGCTATATTTTACTGTAGATCTATTAGGTTGCTCTATGACGTCTTCAAAGCTTTGTTGATAATTATGGCACCTAGTTTTAGAAAGGGATGGATGCAAGAGAGAAACAATAATGTTTGTAGTTTCTCTAAACATTTCTAAATAGTTTTTTCTGTAAAGCCTGTGGCATATACACAGTCCAGTAGAGTATGTTGAAGTAAACAAATTTAGTCAACACTCATTTGGGATGTTCCATGTAACTCACTCAACACATGCAAATAAAACCTTTGTCTCCCATTACAACATCATGTAATGCCTATAGCTATCCATTAAACCCCTGCCTACCTCCTAAGGAAGAGCCTGAATAAGCAAAATAAGCCTTGCAATGTACGCTGAAAATCAACCAACTTTGGCTCTCAGACTTGAATTTCAGCGTAATGGACCACAACCAAAATCAAAGACTGCCAGCTGGAGACTCAAAGCATGGAGAGAGAAGTTCTCTAATATACCAGGGCCCAAACTGAAAAAAATGCTATAGATCATCATCAGCCCAAAATTAATAGGAAGCTGGGGGGCTGAGCTCAGGTCACAGGTGTAATATACTTCATGTGTGAATTATCACTAAATAGGGAGATGTGTTCTGCCACAGCTGAAATTTCCAATCCTCTTCAAAGGTAGCCCCCACATAAGGTATAATGCATGGATGCAGACTGGAGATGACAAAGTCATACATAATTGTGGTAAGCACCAACTCTTTTAGGAAACATGCCGATCTTCTTGGCCAGAGAGGGTCTCTACTGCTAATCAGGAAATCCAGAAGAAGCTGAGAACTCCTAATTTGGGAATTTTAGTAGTCCTTTGACAGATGTTCTCTCTGCCATCTCCCCCAGTTGTTTTCCTTCAGCCAAATAACATCAGCCCCCTTTTTAAGGTTTGAGATTTGGCCAGTTTGCTGTCTTCCACCAATTTTGCATCTTAGGTAGACCCTGGAAGAATCAAATGACTTCACAACCTCTATTGCCCTTGATCATGTGCTCACTCAAATGTTAGCTTCCTGTGTCTTGCTGAGGAGCTTCAGAAGTGATTATCTACAACATAATCATCTCCACATCCAACTGTCATTACTTAAAAAAAAAAGATTTAACTGGGGAAGCACTGAAAATGTGCAATAAAACGTGAAATAAAAGCTGCTTAAATAGAAGTATCCAAACGAAACAAGGGCACCCTGGAAATTTATTACACTAACAACCCTGCCCTCCTCATCCTGCCATTCATATCTATAAACTACGATTAATTCTGGGAAACCTTATGAGAACAGCTCCTCTGTTTTGTTTTTGTGACAGTGGAACACTAACAAATAATCCTATGTCCTTAACAACAGTCAGTCTGAGCAAAATGAAATGCTTTTTCTTTCCCTACATCTTACCGCTGGACTTTGCTCAAGGTTGAGGGGTGAAAGTGGCAATGATGCTGCTAGCTGACATTTATGATAATGCTATTTGCTGTCACTTACAACCAGCCATACTGCAGGATTAGCAGTAAAGGTTATAGAAGTGCCAGGAACATCCACAGAACATAATGGGCCTGATTCTGCACTTTCTTACACTGCTTTTATGCCCACATTAATCCACTGACTTCTATATGCCCCTCAGTTAGGGATGCTTAAAGATCCCTAACATACCTAAATGCAGAGAAGACATAATTGTAAGAGCCAGTTTTTGTGATGTTCAGTGATCATTCAGAGCCAGGGAGCCTGACCGAGGTCTGCTTCATTCCATGTCTGGTCAGCATTGCTTCACATGATCCTCTGCATAACATGAAAACTGGTTCTGGTTGGCTAGTGTCAGAGCCTCTTAAAGGAACACTTCCCCATAGTCCTAGGCCTATGTCTCCCCCCCTCCCCCCCTGCAACACATACACTAATTCTTGTCATAAACTGCCACTTGGCTGATACACTGGTGCCCCTTCTGTTTTCTCTAAGGCCTTTATTGACAATGATGAACCAAATGGAAACAGCTCAGCTCGACTCTCAGAATCCAGTTTGGATTTGCAAAGCTGACAGAAAAATCATAATTACACTGAACACACTTGACATGGAAATTGGAAGATGACAATTAGGAAATGCTCCAATGACATTTGTCATTTTCCGGCAGCAGAACTGCACTTTAATAATGGGATTATGCTATAAAGGACTGGGATTTCTGGTCACATTAGGGCAATATAATTGATTGCAGATGGAGAGGTCTAATATATTTACCTTGGCAGTAGCAGCTTTTAGATTTGGGGGTGCAGTATTTGGGACTGTGTAGTTATTCAAATTTATAAGCACATTTTTATTAGCATGTAAATCTGAATGCCAAAGGAATAAACCATGCCATCTTTAACCTAACAAAACTATGTTTGCCAAGAAGACTTGAAAGCAGTTTTTTAAAACATTTCCCTTTAGTGTGTACACTTTTTATGTTCTTAAACTATTTTTCTCTTCCCTTTATTTCTGCAGGCTTCAGTCTGTGCTCTGGAATGGCGTAGTTCAAATCTGTAGGTCTCAACTGGAGGTTTTGCATGCAGCCAAATTTTGGACAATTTATAAAATCCCACATTTAGATTGGGGAGTCACTAGGAGTTTGGAAGTTAAGGGGGCAAAAGTGACTTCAACCTAAAGGACCATCTGGGGTAGTGTCCACCTTAGGAACATGTTGTGCATTTTAGAAGTAACCGTTTAGGTGTCAGTCAAAGACTCATCCAACACCGGTTGTTTTGTTCAATAATACAGAATTTAGTGATTAGAATACAAGTTTGGGTCCCTCTCTTCTTTTATTCCCAGCAGCTATGGCAAGGGTAGTAGAGATCAGTAACTCCCCAGGTCATCTTCAACACCCAAGGTGGAAGGGAAGTGGTGGTGGGGATGGTAGTACGGAATAATATAGCATCGTGCATTGTTGCCAATATTCAAAAAATATTTTCAAGGGAAAATTCTCCAAATAAGCCAGGTATTGACTGTACCTGCATAGTTCAACTGAGAAGAATGATTTGTAAATGACACTGTAATGTGTCTTGCCATTGCGATGGATCTGCAAAGCAAGGGGTTTCACATCAGCCCCTCCCAACTGTTCATCCCCTTCCTCTTGGCTAAGTAGGGACTATATTTCCCATCAGCCCTCTCCCCACTGCACCTCCTTTTCTCCTTGTCAGGTAAAGGGAAAGGTCCTGAACCAGGAATTGGTTGGGCTCTTCTTGGGAGTAGGGGAGTCTCATGGCAGCAGGGTGCTGGAGAGAAGCCCCAAGAACTGTGGCCAGAGTTGCATGTGAAATAAGCTGTGTGACTGCTGGACATCACAGCTGGGTGCAGGTCTGTGGAACACTTTGGGGGGGGGGGGGCAGCAGTACTGTGCAGGGAACCAGTGCAGAGGGGCCTCAGTGAGAGACACTAATTGAGCCTGGCCTGGAAACTTGCAAACGCCTATCTTACTCCTGGGGGAATTCTGTGCCACTATGCATGTGCAGAATTAATGTCTTCCACAGATTTCTTTGCTTCTCTGCAGAAAAATGACTTTCTGACAGAGAAGTAAAGGGAAGCTGCAAGAACAGTCATGCACCACTCCCTATCAGCGTAGGTATATCATTTCAGGCACCTGGAGCAGCCAGTGGAGAGGTAAATCACCATGGGGCTGGGGACACCCCAGCCACTGGCTCCTACCCTGAGCTGGGATCATCTGCTAGTCCCAGCTGGGCTGGAGGAAGAGAGGATGGGACTTCCTCTTCCCCTGCAAGGAGTGGCTGGGGCTTTGTCAGACCCACCTCCAGAAACCTCCCCAAGCTGCAGGAAGCTCAGCATCCTCCTCTGCTTCCTCCCCACATAGCTCCTCAGCTGTGGTGGGAGGGGGCCACTGTATGGGGAGCTGCTCCCCAATCCACCCAACCCCTGTGCATCTGGACCTCCCCATACCCAGACACCCCTGCCAAGCCTCACCTGGTACATCCAGAACCCCCCTGGCCCTCCATACCTATACCCAAACCCCACTCCACTGAACCTCAACTCCTGCATCTGGAACCCCCCTGAATCCAGATGCCCTGCCTCTGGACCCCCACCCCTGCACCCAGACCACCTGAGCTCCCTGCACTCAAACCCCCACTCTGATTCCCCACCCTCTGCACCACCCTGAGCCTGCACATCCAGACTCCCTCACCGCTTACCTCCAGCTAGCTACACCAAGACCACCACCTCACCAAACCCCACTTCCCCAGTACCCAGACTCCCCTGCTGAGACCCCCACAGTCAGACTCCTCTGCTGAGCCCCTACCACTTTCACCTGGAACCCCCTGTAGAGTCCCATTGCCCCTGCACCTGGAACCCCCCCACAACATGCCTCTGTGCATCCAGATCCCCCCCACACCTAGACCCCACACTGAGCTGCCTGTACTCAGATTGTCCCACACAGAATCCTCTCACCCCACACCTGGATCCCACCATGTAGAGCATCTCCACACGTGGATCCTGCCTGATTGAGCCTGCCCTGCCCCATACCTGGTGCGCCTGGGGCAGGGGGACAGGGACCCAGCATGTTTCTGGGGGTAGGCCCAGGCCTTGTGCTGTGTCAGGGTTGGGTGCAGCCTCCCCACTGAGTCTGGGTCTGTGGGTGGGGGTGGGGTCTTCAGGGTGATATCTCACCTTTGTGCAGCCAGTGGCCTGTGCTCCCCACTGCCATACTGGATCCTCTGCTTTATTGACAAATAAAACTTGCAGAATTTTAAAATATTGTGCACAGATTTTTTTTTTGGTGCAGAATGCCCTCAGGAGTAATACTATTTGCTGGAATAGAGACAGGGCTGGAGAGGGCACCCCAGGCACTAGTCCTGAAGAGCCCTGACTCTTGACTGGACTGCCCTACAGACGCAAACAAGAACCGTTATTGCTCGTTTTGAGCTATAATCATTTAAGCTTCTGTATCTAGAATATCTGCAACCTTTCCTTTTCCTGCCAGCTTCAGTAGACTCCCTTTCTTTTAGCCATGTGTTTGAGTGGTTACTGGGACCCACCAGTGCTAGCACCTACAGTGCTTGCCTCTGAGATGTTGTACACTGGGCACACTACAGAGTAACCCCAGTAACTACACTATTCAGGACTTTAACTTTCATAGGATGTTTTCTAGTATTATATAATTCATGAGTCCCCATTTAACAGCATGTATATCAGGACTGGTAATACAGTAAAGGAAACCTCCATATCTTGGTGGAGGTGGTCTCCTATCTAGTTGTGTTTATTTATGGGCCACTCCAAAGGTCACTCTTTAACTGCCTGGCTCCTTTGCAGGCTACAGCATTCAGAGCTTAGGAAGTGGCAGGGACCTGCTAAAATCAAGGTCTTAGACAACTGTACCAGTTTACTAAACTGAAAAGGGTGACTGATCTACTGAATATAATGAGAAAACAAACTTTCTTTATTCTCTAATCACCTTTATTATCATCAGGCAGGGAACAAATAAGTTGGAGCCTTGGGGTGTCCATTGCCTTGCATCTTACATAGTCATTTATACCATTGTGAAGAGGCAGGAAATGACCTGTGTATTTACATTCTCTTCTCTGCTGCTGTAAAAGGCTACACAAGGACAGAGGCAGACCTCTGATGATCACTGATGAGTGAATGAAAGCAAAAAATATTTGCACTTTTAACATCTGGATTGGCTTCAGCAGAGTTGAAGGGAGTCCAAAATGTTTCCAATCTTGTGTGCTGAGTAAAAGGGACATGGAAGTCATCTTGTAAAGCGTATGCACTAAGGGAAAGGCATTATTGGCATCCATATGTCTTTATTTCTTCAAAAGAATGTTCTATTGTATAATAGGAGAGTCCAGAAATGCTGCCATTCCTAGGCTTTCCTCTTCTGGTTTAGCCAGACTTAGTATAGAGAATAAATAGAATGAAAAGAATCTGAGAAAGTTATTAAAGTAACCAATAGGAGGGATCTGTCATGAATTATCCACTGATATAAACTGTAAATAAATTGCTCTATATAAACTTCCTCAGACAGCTGCACCAGCTATTTACCATTAGATTTGCCCCTGGGTTCCCAACCTGACATGAATTATATGGTGCTTCATGACTCCAGTAGTGCATCAGGTCTTACGTTGTGCGTCATTATGTGATGTTATATAAGCATTTGTTGTGCTGCAACACTACGATGAGAGATTACATAAGCAATGTAGCTGCACAGAACAAAGGGGTTCTGAGCAGATGTCTCATCTGCAGAAACGTGGCCAAATCAAACAATGAGCTATGGAATGTTTACTGTGGACTCCATCAACTATTCAAATGATTTTCAGATTGTTCTGCATGTACCGTACTTTAAGCAAACCAATATTGGGCCAGATCTCTCTGCTCCCAACCAGAATTCTAAATCCATATGGCTTAGGCCCCCTTTCAAAATTACAGGCTGTAAGGAAGGAGCTGTGCCTAGTTTGCTGCTCACTTACATGTGCCTGATTGGGGGTGGGGAAAAAATCAATAGCTTTCTTTAATGGAGGTTCCCTTGGGAGCAGCACAATGCAGGATCCTGATAGCTTACTAGACTGCATGTGGTAGCAACACTAGCACCTACTGCTTGACCCTGGCAGCTCCATCAGCCTGCTGTTACCTCACTTTTCTCCCCTTCTTGTATGACTTTGCCTTTGGGTAAAATTTTGGTGAAACTGATACACTTGACAATGAAGTATATAATCATTTTAAATGCGATCCTTTTGCCACGTGTTATCAGCAACAGTACGAGCCAGGTTCAATGCTGTGTAGAGTTTCTTTTTTAAAACAAACAATGTTCGGCTTGAGCTCTCACCTAAAACTTTACTGACTTCCAGGTTTTAGAAACTTAAATTTTAAATCACCTGGTCACATTTCCAGGTTCTTCCCCAATGACTAGTGCTTGGGAGTCCCTAGGAATATGAAACTACAAACACCTTTTATTTGGGGGAAAAACAAGATAAACATTGATTTGCCTAAAACAAAGCATTTAGCAATATCCATACAGTATATGGTTATGGCTGACCCTACAATCCCAGTTATTAACTGCATGATTTGTTGATTCCTTCCCTTGACTTCAGCATAGATCCTCTATCCCCAGTTAATTCAGTCACAGATACACAGTTGTTTGTCAAAATAATGATTGCTAGGGTGGCTATATATATACAATCTGGAAAAATAAGAGTACTCTATGGCTTAAACTTAAATATAGTATCCATTTCATTATTTGCTTTTGAGGTTTTGAGGAGGCTGTTTTCTTTTATTTCTCCAACCAGCCTAAGTCCAATAATTATAGTCTGTTTTTGTTTGAATCTATATACTGGAAAAAAATAGGGTGAAGATAAAAGTGTGAATAGCAGGAGGAAAATGGTAGGAAAAATAAACACTATTTACTGTTTTTGTTTTTACAAAGTAATTATTTGGGAAACTGAGGAGGAAAAATTAATTTGTATTTCCACATCTACAGTATCATCCTACCTTTCCAAAAACCCTGGTGCACCAGTGCTTTCTCTCTAGTGTGTGTGTATTAACTTATTTACACACACACACTCATGAACTTTTAATAGCATTGATTCAGGCCAAGTTGTGTGTGGGGGTTGAGGCTTTGGGAATGTATTAACTGTTCTAGTTGCCTGAAGCATAACTGACAACACTGTATGGTTTTCTCACTGGTAACAAGGTCAGTGGGCTGCATGACCAAATTAAATATACTTTGTGGGAATTGCAGCAGTTTACATTGCAGGGAACTGTGAGCAGAGTGGGTTTTGCCCAGAATGTGTAGGGCCAGAATTCACTTTTCATCCTCAAGTGCTGTTAGTCATCTCCTCCTCGTCTCCATCATTGAAAATGAAAAACAGTGGCTACTCAGGTCATTTACTGTGCCTTTCCCTCTTTTTGAATATTATGTAACAAATTGGCTAGCTCAGACATAAAGCTCCAGAGCTTGGCTCCCAATAGAATTGCTTATTAAAACATGTACCTTGCTATAACAATCAACTAGAATGGCATCAGAATTGATAGTGCTACTGTACTGTATGTATGCCATAGCATTATCCGGTCTCCCTGCCCATTTACTGGGCTGAAAGAAACTTAATTAAATAATGCATGAAAATGTCCATGCCTGGGGCCTGATTCTGAGAGAGGCCGAGCACCTGTAACTTTCAATGAGGGCAGGTCTTAAAGCAGACATCAGGAACATAGGAAACACGTTCCTGAATGATGTTTGCAAAACAACACTAAGCAGTGGTCAGCATTTAAAAACTTGCCAGTTTTACCTTGGGAAAATAATTACTTTAGAAAAGGCCTGATCCAAAACCCAATAAAGGCAATGCATAGACTACAATTCAAACTCTGGTTGCGGTGTTTCTTAAACAACCCTATACTCTATGGGGAATATCTACAATTCTACTAATAGCGTGATGAAATCAGTTATCTAAGGCAGGTGGCAAATTTTTAGGGGTGACCATGAATGTGTGGTTCTGTTTCTAAATAATATAATTAATAAAGTGTACTACATCTCTCTGGAAATTTCTCTGTAAAAAAAAAAAAAGACGTCAGTCTGTCAACTTTTTGAATGGATAAATATAAGTCTACATCAAGCAGACTTCTTCAACATTTTAGAAACCATTCCATGTAAACTTTCCAATATGTTTTAAGAGAGACTTTGCGCACCTTAAAATGAAAGGCAGCAAATACCTATGCTTACCCTCTCTATCTTCTTCTTGCATGGATTCATACTGTTAGCTTAACAGATGCTATTCCTCTTCTAATTCCTTCTTATGCATTTGAGCAGATATACACTTTCTACAAGCTCCAGTTTGCATGCCCTCTTCCCAGGGCCCTCTGAGTTCAAAGTTGCAGTCCCTGACCATAAGAACTTCCACCAACACCAGGTGGGTGCCATCAGTCACTTCTAAATCACATCAAAGGTCATCATCCATCAGTGTTGCCTGCACCTATTATCTCATTTCTTCCTCAAGGGTTGCTACTTTGCCCTTATTAAGAGAGTTGTGAAGCTTAATTTGTTTATAAAATGCTTTGAGATTCCAGGATGTAAAGTGTTGCTTCTAAAAATACACCATGTCCTGCCTTATCACTCTGATCAAGATACCCTTCACCCTCTATTTTTGTACACTGAGCAACTATAACAGATGAACAGTCAGGTGCCTTGCAATAATCATTTATAACAATTTTTATTTAATTTAAATTTATGTAAACTTTTAAATTCTTAACTGCTCAAATTTACAAGAATTTATAAACCATATTGCAAATACTTTACTTCACCATGCTTCATGCTGACAGGTACAATAGTCACATCTTAGCTCTGGTTACAGAAGAGTGCATTTTGAAACCCATTTAATAATAGGTAACACTGTGTGAGCTCCACAGAGCCCACACCCTGCTGAGCAAGCTGTCAAATGTTTGCCATAGCACTTAAAGTCATAGTATAGTCAAGTGAAAAGGAAATATAGGCAGGTCCATAAAATTAAATGGAAACTTGATGAATCGCTGTTTAAAAAATAAACCGTTTATGCAGATACTTGGGGCCTGACTTTTAAATTAAGCTTGTACAAAAATGAATTTACAACTGCAAGCATAATTTGCACCTTTTCACCACCTTTTCCCATGCATGTTCAATACTTGTGGGTACATATGATCAGTTAGATATGTCACTTGGCCAATTCCTACATCTCAAGGATAAGACCCATTGGCAGGGCAGTGTGAGAGAAGCTAGCAATGCTGCTGCCTGTTCTGTATGAGTCCTTTAAACAGAGAACTTCAGTCTTGGAGGCCTGTCAGTTTGGCACCTTTTCACAAGCTTGAAATTTACACAGAAAACTTTGCCCTAAAATAATCTTATTAAGTGGGGTATATGAAGCCCAATCTCTGCTGCCCTAGAATGGAAATATAATCTAATATGTTATGAATAGCTCAGTTTTCAAATAATACCCAATTTGCATGTCTAGTAAGGTGTGGCTATCACAGAATATAGATGGATTTCCTCCAGGACACATGCAAGACTTGATTTTTTTTTTTTTAAATTAGATGCATGAAAACTGAATGTGTGGTTACCATGGTTCTGTAAGCCTATGCAAATGGCCTGTTAGATCTCTAATGGGCCATTTTTGAATGCAGTTATTTCATTTGAGCATACACTTGTGGTAATTGCACACATAAACTAGGTGCTCAATTATGCACACATCTTGTGAGCCCCTAATTTGAAGAAAAGGTCATTTATAGTTGAATTTGTGGAGCTCATTGCCACAAGATATCAGAAGAGGACAAGAGTTTGGTAGGATTCAGAAAAGGATTAGAAGTTCATATGGATAATAATGAGACTATTCAGTTATACTAGGAAGTATTAAGAGATTTTTTGAAGCAATACATAGATCCTCATGCTTCAGGCCATAAGACCTTCAATAGCTGTGAAGGTCAGGAAGAAACTTCCTTTATGAGCAGGTTGCTCCATAACTGTCCACTACAGGGTTTCTTGCACCACCCTCTGAAGTATCTGTCCTGTTAAAGATAGACCTGTGTCACAATCCCACATAGATCCTAGGCTGATGTATGTCTTGGGAGAAACTCCTGTATTCTGTGTTTGATTAAATTAATATTGGAGTCTATTCAAAGTTTATGGTACTGCTTGGTCTTTTAAAAATACCATGCTATTTTCTCACTTACTGGATTGTAACTTCAGCAGCATTTGTCAGTTTGAAGGTATTTGTTGGGCATCCATGTTTATGTAACATTTTTGTGGCTTTTTCATTAAGTTTGTAGTAGATATATTGTATTTTTGTGATTATCCAGTCCTTCACAGATGTTGAAATAGGGGGAGCTGCCTTGAGGCTGAACCTATTTGTAGTAGACGCAACTGTATAAGCCTTACTCACAGTGGTCATGTGATGTCATTGCAGTCAATGGGACTGTTTACCACAGACCGTGTTCACTGACATGAGTGAGACTCTCACACTGGGCCAGGTGTTAGCTCAGGTTACTGCTCAGCAGAGATTAGATTTCTTAAAAAGCCTGGCCCAGTTAAAATTTAACTTCAACCTATAGAGCCTTTTCCAAAGCCCACTGAAGTCAATGGGTGTCTTTCTATTGACTTCAATGGGCTTTGGGGTCAGGTCCTTATTGTGTGAATTCATTGCTCATAAAATATGCCAAATTGACAGCTCTGAAGACTGCAGCTCTCTATTTAACAATAGGTTGAGGTAACTCTATACATCTATGCTGCTCTGCCAATATAGTGCAATGCTGATTTAGAAGAATCATTGAGTCATACTCATTCTTTCATAGATTCCTCAGCCAAAATTTCCAACAAGGGTGCCAGTTACAGTTCTTGTACTCTTATAATATGAATGTACATTTTAACCACTTTGATAAACATGTCAATGAGTGCCAGGCTAGAATCTGGAATGCTTAGTTCAGACTCTGAAACAGCCCAAACAACCATATTCTTAGCAGCTTTTTCTCTTTAACTTTCACAGATTTCTTTACTGATTAAGATGAGAAGCTGTTTGTTCCCATTATAACCTTTAATAATATCATTGTTATAACAAGGCTGTCCTCTTGTCTATATGGAGACATTCTGTACATGAGCCTTTTGGTTTCCAAAAATTGAAAAATCCAATGGATGTGAATTTGGAGGCGGCACAGTACATGTTAAACTGTATTTTATTTAGTTATACATCCCAGTCATAGTCTACATCATAAGACTAGATCAGTCTCAAAGATTTCTCCTTCTGCCTTAGCCCCTCATCTTCACCTGTCAGCACCCACCCCATTCATTACTAATGCTGTCAGAACTGACATCAGAATCTGAAGCAGGAAGAATGGCAGACAGAGTGGAGTCTGCATGAGATGTCTCCTAGTTCACCTTTTGGAATGTCAGTTGTTCTATATTCTTAGCATTTAGACTTGCTCAGAGGTCAGTAACAACATTTGTAGCAGCACTGAACATGCATCTTGAATAAAAACCAGAAGATTGCAGGAGGAAAGCTCAGACACACATGCCGCTGCTGCAGATTTAGCATTTTACAATATCAGTGTATAAAGCTCCCTTCTAGTCTACACATGTTCATTTGGCTTTTAAGCAGGCTTCAATTGTAGCCCGAAATGGCAGGCATACAGTGGGGTGTCCTCTTTGCTGAGCACAGATGACAACAGTTCAAATACATTGCTTAGAAGGCTATTATCAAGGACTGATGCTATTCATAAGGTCTATTCGCTACTATGTACCAGTCATCCCCAACAACTGAAAGTTATTGTTAATGACATTGTAGGATGAAAATATGGACACAGCTTTTAACTCCCTTGATATATCTATATCTATATCTAGATAGATATACTACAAAATTTGAAAGGGGTGGGAGAGAGCGAGAGAAAAGGACAGTCTTTCCAAAAGAGGGACAATTGCATGTACTGAAAACAGGTAGGCCTATAATATTTAGCTTTATCCTCTGTGTGTGCATCTTTTTGCTGTATTAATGTTACAGGGTGTGGGCCCCTTTAAGGGGAATCTGGGCCCAGGCTACTTGTGATGAGCTAATTTAAGGGAAATGGGACTGTAGTTCTTGAATGATGACCTACTGGGCCTGATAAAAGGCCATTAAGGGTCAGTTGCAGGGTGGTGCTCACAGAGGAAGAAGCTCTCCTAAGAGAGAGGAGCTTTCAGAGACCACAAGCCCCGAGGAGGAGAATTGTGCAATTCCTGAACCTGAGAGGAGAGACTATAGGCCAGAGAGGCCAGGACTGAGAACCTCAGGCCCCAAAGATGAGTTCTCTGCAACTGAGCCCAAGGGGAGAGACTTTATTTCAAGTTTATTTGTATTTAATGAAGTAGAACCCCAGCAGGGGAATGTTGTCTTCTATCCTTTTGGATCATGTGGTGTTTTTAAGGGAGCCTGAGAGAATGGAAATTGAGACAGAGAGTGTCTGCTGCACCACTGTAGGTCATTGCAGGACACTGGGACAGACACCCTCTGACAATTTAATCACTGCAATGTGTCAATAGTGAAGTCCCAATGTCATCCTGCCTCACTTTATGAAAGGCTGATCTACTCAGGTGCTCTTATTCTTTTTGGGGCAAGTGAGTCAAACAGTGGTTGTTCTTGCAAAGTGGGACAACCTTGGTAGCACTTGAAACGTGCCGCTACCTCAAGACATACGGGTGCGGAACTGGAAGATGGCTGCTGGACTTCCTACTCTTGAACTTAATTGATGTTCGCACTTGTGATGCCAAGGACAGGATGGCTTACAAGTGCCTTCTGTTTGAAGTGAAACCAAAAGCTTTTATTAGTGAAAATATTTGCCAAGGACAACTGTCCTATTTAGGCTTAGGATTTGTCATGTGACAACAATAAAGCATCATCAGAAGTGCCACTGTCTTTTAACGTGGCACAAGAAGCCTTATTAAAGGAATAAAGACAACAGCCCTAAAGACACTCTACTTCACTGAGGAAATTCTTCCTTGAATGTTCACTCCTGCCTTGCTGCAGCTTTCAAGAAACATATACCTTGTATTTTTCCTTTGGCTACATGTACTTTACCTCTTGTGCTAGGGTTTTGGGAGGGAGTGTAGAGTCAGCTAAGTCAGTTCTATGCCACTGGAGGATTTCACTATTGAATAAGAATCCTCAGTCAGCCACTTAAACTGCCTTTAAGTCATGGGGTTGATTGCGGGTAGGACGACATTGCACTCTTTCCAAGCTCTGCCCACAAAGTAAATTCCACTCACATGAGATACCATTCACAATAGGTTGTACAGATGTTAAAAATATGACCATGCATGCTCTCTGGGTATCTTGAGCTTGGCTCCACCTCACTAGGGTCTGAATACACCTAATGCTCTGCCTCTGCTGGGCTCTTCAGAGTTTGCTTCCCCTTTCTAAGGCTCTTACGCATTATTAGACTTCCTGAGCTCCGCTTCCTAGAATGGGAAGGGATAGGCAAAACTGACGGTAATCTCCAAACTTCTCTCACTGGTATGCCACAGTAAACTGTCACTTAGGGCTTGTCTACACAACTGATTAAGTTGATGTAACTTGCATCACTCGAGGGTGTGAAAAAGCCCTCCCCTGCCCCCAGCGACACAAGTTTCATGCTGTCCACATGGGCACTATGTAAGCAGGAGATGCGCTCCCACCAACATAACTTACACTTCTCACCGAGGTGGAGTAATTGTGCCGAGGGGAGAGTGCTTTCCCATCGGCATAGTGCGTCTTCATCAGACGTGCTACAATTGGTGCTGATGTAGAGCCATAGTCTAGATTGTGCAGATCTTCATAATATAATCCTCCCTCTCCATTCTCACATGCTTTGAGCAGTGAATTAACTATGTTGATGTTTTAAAGTATTATCATTGGGCATCTAAGTTAGTACCCACTGAGATGAATGGGGCAGGTCTGAGTTTCCTGAACTGTTTCAGGTTCTGTACACACAGATAGAGCTTACTGAATCAGTTGCATTCAATTCAGGATTTTGATGCTATTTCACCAACAATAACAGACTTTTTTTTATGATAGCTTAGTGACTGGAGAGCAGGAAGGTGGCAATAAAAAAGTGCCTGTATACCATACCATTGTGTGCTGGTCCAAACCAAGACCTGTACTAAGTCTGTTTCATTCTTACAGAGACTAATCTTGTAATGAAGCAAAGGTTTGGCCCTTCTTTTAGCAAGTTCTCTTCTGGTATCAATGAATTAAGTTCAATTTACTTTAGTGGAGTAGCACCCATGTATATCTGCAGAGAATTTGGCCCCTTATTTCTAAATTAGTGTTTGGTTTTCTTTATCTCTTCTTGTATAACCATTGTCCTGTAGTGTAATAGCTAAATAGTAGAGTTTTTTCACTCTATTTTTGTGATATAATGAACAACTGCAGCACTGGGGCCCTGTCCACCTTTTCTAACACAACAATGAAAACTAAGACCATTTTTTGTTTGTGTATTAAGTTTTGTAAATGTATGCCTGGTTTCATGGCATTTGGATCTCCCAAGTGCCACTCTTCCAAAATTTATTTATCTAAAAAAATAGCGTTTCCTTTGGAGAGAGCCATTATGGAAGATCAATAAAAACAAAAATATCACATTACTGCTCAGACCCAAGACACCAAAGAATTATTTGCAGAAGGTTGGGGACTGATTACAAAACTAATGGGTAAAATTCTTGGTTGTGGTAATTTCTGGTCAAGGATTTTCACATCATTGACTCAAGAACATAGTAAAACAATTTTCTCCCATTCAGGGAATGTGTGGTGGGGGAGCAGGAGGATTGTTTGAAAAGTGAAATCATATAGTTGAAAGTCCTCATAGAGAAGAATGATAAACTCTAACCCCATGTTTCTTTGGGTGGAAGGCTTTGTGATGAGGTGCAGACAAAGTCATCATTGGTGTCTAGAGGAAAGATGTTTTTTTGATTAAAGCACAGGACTGGCACTATGGAGATCTGGGATAAATTTGTGACTCTGTCACAGACCTTATGTGTGACCTTGGGACATGCCACTTAATATTTCAGATTCATTTCCCTGTCTGTAAAATGAGAATAACAACACTTCCTTTCTCCTACTCTGCCTTATTTAGATTTTAAGTTCTTCAGGGCAGGTTGGTCTTTTATTATGTGTATGTTCAGTGCCTAGCACAATGGGGACCTGATATTGGTTGCATCCTTTAGGCAATATTGTAATACAAGTAAACAATATGGAAATAATGAAACTGGTTGAACGCTTACCATAGTCACTATTAAAAACTTGCCAATTGGCTTAGATAACAATTTTACTGCACAATTCCAGATACTGCAAATATTTTGGAAGTTACCCTTCTCTGTTTATCTCAGGCAAAGAGGGACCACTGTGTCTTGTCTTCCCTTGTCTTTTTTTTCCCTGCTCCTTTTCATTCTGTCTCATTACTTTTATTTTTATATTTCTTTGTAAACTTGCAGGATGATGCATTCATGTAACTGTTCTTGGAATTTATATGTATCCTTAATTTTTCTGTACCATTTGCCAAAAAAACTCTGCTAAATTCAATTTATAGTGAAGTAGATACTATATGTGTAAAAAAAAAAAAGTAAAAGGTGAAAGGTTAAGAATTTGCATTGCCCCATGTACAGCGCTTTCTAGAATGCTCGCTACTTCCTTCAACGACCTATGCCACAACAGCAGAAATCACTCATAGCTGATGTTAAGATAGGGCTTGAGTTTTACGATGAGTTGCTTGCAGCATTTCATGTTTAGGATCAAAGTGTTCCTTCTCCTCTATTTCTTTTCTCTTCTTGCTTACCTCCCCCAATGGTGGGGTCAGATTTGTAAATATAGCCAATCTCACTGCAAAGCGTGTTTTTTTTTTTTTTTTTTTGGTACTCTGTTTTCTTTATGAAGAAGAGTTACTGCAAATCCCCCTTTGCATAATGGACGGCTTTGAGAAGATGTCAGTCATACAATGACTTCTGAGATATCTAGGGACCATAAGGACCAGGATGTGGATGTCTTTATTTTCACCAGGAAAATGATCCCTTACACTTTGAAGAAGGTGTATGTGTTTGTATGTATATAATACCAGGCAGACATGAGTGAGTCCTATTAGCTATGCCTGGCCTTCACAAAAATGGCAGGATCCTCAGTTTTTTCTCTACTACTAATTAAGGTGTCATTAAAGCTAATGGGGAAGCAGCAGTGGTGGATTACTGCAAGCGCCGAGGGGCCCCGGCCAATTTGGGAGCCCTGGAAAAATCTTCCCCCACTGTGGCCCCAGGACTGGAGGAGCTCTCGTTCCCCACGGTGGCAGTAGGGCCGCGGTGGGGGCACAGAGCTTCACCAGTCTCAGGGCTGCAACAGGGAGGGAAGGAGCAAGCAAGGGGCAGAAGGGGTGGGGTGGGGCCACAGTTCCAGCATTCCCCTCCCCTCCCCACCCCCACCCAGCTTGCTCTAGCCCAGAGCGCCAGAATACCTTAATCCACCTCTAGGAAGCAATTATGGTCTTTTTGTCCTGGTCCTTCAGCCATCAAGGGGATAAGATATAGGAAACGCCTAGTTTCTGTGGACGATCCCATTTTAACTATTGTCACTGGAAGCAGAAGATACTGATTAGGGCTAGTTGGGGTTTGCTCAACAAAATATTTTTTGTGAGAAAAACCCGATTACTCAAAACTGCAACTTTTACCAAAAATGTATCTGTTTTTCACTTGAAGGTTTCTCAAGTCCACATTGATTAGCCAATAGCTAGGTCTCCCGTATCCCAGGAGAGCGTCCTGATCACTAGGCTATTGACTGTTTTGGGATCCCTCTCTTTACACTGAAAAATTTCCAAAGGTCTCATTTCTTGTCCCAATGTAGAGCGAAACCAAATGTTGAAACCTCCATATTTTTCACAAAGTGGAATTCTTGTTTTACAGCCAGCCCTAATAATGGTGTCTGCAATCTGAACCTGACTGATGCCAGGTGACTGGGGACAGGGAGTAAAGACTAGCACTTCTTAACTGCACTTGTGGATGTCACACATTGGCATAATCTGCCCAAGTTCCAGAGCAGAAGGAAATTAGGTTTTGCAAGTGTAAATGCAACACCTAGAGCTAGTGACATTCCCAGCCCATACTACTATATTCAGTCATGCTTTATCAAGTATGTCCAATGGTGAATGGGTGTGATTAAATACACTTGCGAAAAATTTGGAATTTAGCCCTTTTGTTTTTTCTCTAAGAGCAATATTTTCTCCTGAACAGTTCAATTAGTTCGAATCTAGTGGAAGTGTAGGTAAATTGTGAGGTCTGCATATGGAAAGCACACATGCAGATGTATGGACACAAATTACCTTTGTGCAGGGCCGCCCAGAGGGAGGGGCAAGAGGGGCAATTTGCTCCAGGCCCCGAGCCCCACAGGGGCCCCCATGAGAGTTTTTCGGGGCCCCTGGAGCGGGGTCCCTCACTCGCTCCGAGGGCCCCGGAAAACTCTTGCGGGGCCGGGCGCAGGAGCTTCTTCGCTCCCGGTCTTCGCCGGCGAATTACCGCCGAAGACGGACCTGCCGCCGAAGCGCAGCCCGGTCTTTGGCGGTAATTCGGCGGCGGGGGGCCCTTCCATTCCGGGACCCGCCGCCGAAGTGCCCCGAAGATCCGTGGCGGGGGCCCCCCTCCGCCGAATTACCGCCAAAGACCGGGCTGCGCTTCGGCGGCGGGTCCTGCTTCGGCGGTAATTCGGCGGAGGGGGGCCCCCGCCGCGGGTCTTCGGGGCACTTTGGCGGCGGGTCCCGGAACAGAAGGGACCCCCGCCGCCAAAGACCCCGGGCCCCCGGAATCCTCTGGGCGGCCCTGCCTTTGTGGAGTTTCTTTGTTGAGCAACTGTGTAGTTAAACTTTTTTCTTTTTTAACCTGAGCAAAAAGCATTGTACTTTATTTAATTTCTCTCTTTTGTTAGCACAGCAGAGTCAGGGGGATGGCTGCTTTGTCTGACCTCCCCTCCACAGGGATAGTAACTATAATGGGTTTAATTAACTGTGTGGTATTGACGTAATTAGTTATCCGAGTGATTATACTACTTTAATAAAAGCACTTCATTTGGGATGCATTTCTCTTCTACATACACAGAGCCCTACACCTATATTTCATAACTGTCTAGACATCAGAACCATGTGCATATTTTAACATCAGCCCTTGAGAGAGAGGTTATTTTGCATGGCTTAAGATAATTGGGAAGTAATGATTTTGCCCCCTGGTTTCAGACTTGCTTGCCTACAAAGAGCGAAGGAGCTGTGGGGGAGGGGAAGTTGCTCATTTTATGTAAACTAAAAGAGATGGGGGAAGGGATGCATTTTAGAAACCTTGCTCTTTAGGAACTGTTTCTTTTTAAGTTAGCAATTCACAGAGACAGTAATACTACAGGGAATTTGGGGTGTTTCATCTGTGGGTGAAGTAGATACTATGTGTGTAGATACTATACGTGTGGATTATTTATAAACATTCATAAACAGTAATATTTCTCTAGGTATACATCACATAATCATACATACTAATGTATGTATAAACTAGCCATCCATTTATATTATGAATGGTAGTTAAATGCATACATTCTGCCTAAGTAGCACTAACTCTTCTTATCACACAGCCTAGTGGACAATAGAGAATTAATTTTGGTTTTTGTGGGGAAGCAATCCAGTGTGATTGATCCCTTTGGCTAATCTTTAAGAGCAAACGTACAATGAGAGATTACCATATGAAAATGTCAGTTATATCATATGAATGACCTCAAGAAAAAGAGAACAAAGGTAAAAGGTTTTAGGGAAGAGATTAACTAGCTGTGCATGGATCAATCCACAACAAAACACCATGCATGAACTCCTTTAGCCTACCTCACACTTCATAGCTTGCGGGAGGAATTCCTAGCTGATAAAATATACTAAGAGAATAATACGTTCCATACAGTGTATTTTGCAGGTAGGAGGTGTCATTTCTTTCCCCTTTGCTTTGCTTTATCTTGCATGTTTAAGCATATTTTTCCTCTGGTCTCCTGCATCTCTTTAGTTTGCAGAACTGTGCTGCAATCCCTTCAGCCTGCCTTTCTTTCCCTGTTTTGAGAGAGAGAGAGAGAGAGAGAGACTGAAATCACTGCAGGCATTTGACTGCTTCATGCAGCACAGGATTGAATGCTATGGGTCATCATAACAGCCAAATACATAAGCAAGTTCCCATGAAAGCCAAGCAAACAGGAAAGAAATGCCTGGGAGATGGTACCTGCAAACACTGCTTGTTCTCTAATCACGAGGGATGCTCCTCTAAAGCCCCCATCCCTCATTAAATCAATAAAATCAAGTGTCCTTTATTTTAATCCTCTAATCCAGTAGCAAGAAGAGAGGCCTTGGCTTTTCATTTCATTGTTTCAAACAAATTGCTGGGATGAAACTCACAAAGGTTGATTCCTTTACCTTGATGTTTGTGAAAATGTCACTAAGGCAGCTGCTGGGCATTTAGTCACTTTCCTTCAGTGGCAAAAAAGGAGATCTGTGACAGCCTAGCTGCAAATACTGTAGCTTTCTAAGACGTTTTGTTTGGTTTGATGTTGTGCTGCAATGACGAGAGAAGAAGGATCTGTTATGTACCAGCTGCATGAATCTCTGGATTGAAGTTTTACCGCCTTAGATCCTCTTTTATACAGTAAAGGGGAGATGAAAGCAAATAACTCACATGTCATGAAACAGAGGTACAGTGCAGTTCTGAATGGCTTAGCATTCTTAGTAAGCATTTGATCAAAATTCTGACAAGGAAACTGCACTGTATTTAGTAAGGTTGTGAACATAGTAAAAGTATCTCTAAAATCTTACTGCTTCTTGGTCAGTCTTTTGTCAGTGTGAATGTGATTGCATTAACAAGGAATAATAAATAGTTAGAAAAGCACCAAACCCTATTTAAGCCATTCTCTGTACAAATATATTAAAGCTAAAGTGGGAAAGAGACATGTTAGATCTTCCATTTACACTTCAGTTTGGGAATTATCTGGCCAGGGACATGGTATTGGCACTCTTCTTGTAAGGCCATGTTTAAAAATTGTTCTTTAGCAAGACAGAGAAATCACTCAAATCTATCCACCAGAGTGATTCATCCAGTGTCAGTGATCTTACATGTCTTCCATATGTAAATTTCAATACACTTAGATGAAAATGGTGAATAACATAAGTGGGGATTGGCTCTCTTCTATTTTCTCAATATTTGATATTTGTTTTGTGCTAGAAAAATTCTTGATATACATTTCTTACCAGACAGATGCCACTCAAATGGTTTTGCTGGCCAGTTTAGATAGGGTCTAATCACATTATAAATGGTACAGTTACAAAACTGTTATACCCCGGGTAAGGGACTAAGTTATTTAGCCAATAAAATCTTGTGCTATCACCTGGGGAAACATCAAACTTTGTAGTTAGTCTCCAGGGCTATAACTCTGGCACCTTTCATGAGCATTAAAATGCACTAAATTTGAAAGAGAAAATGAAACAGTGATGAATAATCCCTCTGCTACTTGTGGTTTGTGCCAGATGTCATAATAAGAAAAAAGTCCTCTACCATTGCCTTCGATTTAGCTAACCCTACAATTGAACAGTGTGTAAATGTAGCTCCTAAATATAATATATAGAGACTCTAGCACAATATTTGGAAAAGTTTTTAGATGTATCAGTTCTTCACAAGCAACATGTCTCTATGAATCCAGATCTATTAAATACAAAGATTGCAAGGAAGGAAGGCTTGATGGAAGATTTCCTCTAAATAAAAGTTCTAAAAGGATTTAAAACAAAACAAAAAAGCATTGATGATCATAGAATCATAGAATTCAAGATCAGAAGGGACCATTATGATCATCTAGTCTGACCTCCTGCAAGATGCAGGCCACATAAGCCGATCCACCCACTCCTTTAGCAAGCCAGGATAGAATTCAGCTCATTCTTCCAAAGCTGAATTAGCATTGTAAGGCTAATATGACTTTTGTCAGTAAAATAAGCGGATGTGACTCTGAAAGAGAGAGAATGTATTGTGGTCATGGCACCTCAGTGGGTCTCAGAAAAATCTGGGTTCAATTCTTGGCTCTACTGCAGTGACCTTGGGCAAGACACTTAATCTGTCTCTGCCTCAGTTCCCTACCTGTAAAATCAGGATAGTCTTAACAATACTTTCTTTGTGTTGTCTAGTTAGATTGTAAACTATCTGACACAAAAATTCTCTTTCTATGTGTTTGCACATGTTTAGCACACTAGGGTCCTGATCTCAGTTCATCGCCCTAGATGCTACTGGTGCACAAATAACTACAAACAAGGTTCAGGTCTATTGGGTAGGAAGGTACTATTTTTATTCAGTCAGCTCTCAGAGTGGAACAGCACACTGAGCACCAGACCCAACTTCTTAAAAGGTTTTCCAGACTCCAACTGCTCTGCAACACTTTTATGCAAACCAGGCCAAAACTATGCCTCAAGAGATGTACATCTCTCTCTATACAGGCCCTAAGAAATAACTTGATGACCCTTCAACCAGTCTCTGAATCAATGTAATGTTAGACTCAGGAGTATTTGTTTAATTAATAATTAGCTGCCGCTCTCCAGCTGCCCAGCTCTGAAGGCAGCGCTGCCACCAGCAGCAGTGCAGAAGTAAGAGTAGCAGTATCGCAACCCCCCCTACAATAACCTGGCAACCCCCCCACCACCACTCCTTTTTGGGTCAGGACTCCTACACTTACAACACCATGAAATAGCTGAAATAATAATGAAATTTATGATTTTTAAAATCCAGTGACCGTGAAATTGACAAAATGTATGCTGAATTTGGGAGGGCCATACTAATAATGTATTCCTGCTTGTAATAACACCATTACATACAAAATGCCAAGACATGTATGAAGAAATTTGGGGGCAGGGCTAGGAGAGATCTGACAATGCTGAAATGTCTTATTTCAACATTTTTCAGAACAAAACATTTCAATTTTTTATTTCAAAATGACTTTTCATTTAGATTTTTTTTGGTTGGGATTTTCTTTTGCAGAGAATTTGTAAATTTTCAGATTTATTTCCCGATTGGAATCAAGGCAAATTTCAAAACCCTCCACAAAATAGAAATTCCATTCTCTGCACAGCCCTAATTAATCTTTCTAGTTCTCTCAAATCACACCATCTGGTAAGACAGGATAATAAGATTTGTTTTGATACTGAAGTACACTTTAGCTTTAGAAGATATAAAGGACTATGATGTGCTTCAGATTGTACAAAATGTGAATGGCATGGAACATCTCACAAAAGAGAGTGAGATAATGCAGACAATGAAGGGCTACTGCCACAGTTATATGTATGAGTCTAAAATGCATCTGAAATATCTGACTGTTCTGCCTAGCCTCCTTGTATTAATAACCATAGATTTAACAATCTAATACTTCATTAAAGTTTTTGAAGAAAACCTTACTGAAAATCTGGTAACATGACTTAGTGACACAACTCTTGGTCCCCGTCATGCAATCCTTTTAGTAGCAAAATTCCCAGGAACTTGAAAGGCTGTTTTGACTAAGGATAACAGGCGTGGCCTTTTACTACCCTCATTGCTACATATTAGAGAACCAAAGAAGCACATTGCACTTAGATTCTTGTGTTTATACAGTGTCATTTTACTTTGAAGACTGATTGTGTAGAAATGGTACCTTTTTATTTAACAGAGCTGAGTCTTGATGTATTAAATCATATTTTCCCACCTTAGTGACATAAAATAAGTTTGTATTTCTGTTGGTTCATATTAACCATGCAGAGCCAATACAGCTGTGGGTGAGGAACCTGGATTTTACTCTAATACACACCGGTGAACTGAATAACTAAACACAAATTTCTGCTCTGTTATGTGTGTGCCACTGCACTGAAGGCAAAGGTGTTGCACAGGTGTAATTGAAGTAGAATTTGGCCTGCAGAATGTTTATTATGAGGCATGAATCCCAAAAGACACAGCTTGACTGTCAAAATCCAGATTGAGTTTGCAGAGCTGGCTGTTGAAAAATGCATCTTGTTACATTAAACTCAACAAATGTGACTTGGAAGTCATTTGAGAGACTATAAATATGGAAGCCACAATGCCATTTTACAGTTATTTTTCAGATTATGACTGCACTTTCAGATTCAGAAACATTTGAAGAGGATAGTTTCAGTTCTGGGAACTGAACCAGAAATGCCTTAGATACTGCAAAAAAGGCTGATCTTATGATCTATCCAGCTGTGACCAGAAGCAGAAGCACTGGAAAGCTCAAGAGAAAATCTGTTCTTGTAAATTCTCCAATCCAGTGTTGCAGACTTGAGTATGAGATGGTTCATATATACCCTAGAAACCTTTCAAGATTCACTCATTGCTTGTTGCAATTTACCAGTTCAAAATTGTTAATAGAGCTAGTAAAATAATTTAAAAATTGCAAATAAAATATTATTTTGGCCAACCTTATAGATTTTTTTCAAATATGTGAAAAAATATTTGTCAAATAATGGACAAAAACATACAAATCAAATAAACCATATGAATATTATCTAACCAGCTGTAGTGATAAGAATCATTGTTATCTTTGATATGCCAGAATGGCTAAATTCATGATTTTACTTTTTTAGAAAGTGCTCAAGAATCAGGTTTGTCAGCTGAAAAGACACTGTGCTTTTATTAATTGAATGAGTTCAGAATGCATCTGCTCAGGCTAATGGATCTATCTAGTTAACGTTACGCATACTAGTAATAGATCAACATGGGTCTTAAAAAAACCAAGAAATCCCTACTCAAAGATACAGAACAAGGAACCAGCGATACCAAAGTAGCAATAAAAATAAAGAACCATAAAAAAGAACATAAGAACAGTTATACTGGGTCAGACCAAAGGTCTATCTAGCCCAGTATCCTGTCTTCCGACAATGGTCAATGCCAGGTGCCCCAGAGGAAATGAGCAGAACAGGTAATCATCAAGTGATCCATCCCCTGTTGCCCATTCCCAGCTTCTGGCAAACAGAGGCTAGGGACACCATCCCTTCCCATCCTGGCTAATAGCCATTGATGGACATATCCTCCAAAGTAGTCTGGGCAATGATTATACTCACAGAAGAAGGCACAAGTAATTACCTCTGGAGACATTTCCTCATATAGCTTTGCGTGGATCAACGTCCTGCAACTACTTTTAAGATGCTCACAATATTAAGTCTCAGCAATATCTTCTATAAAGCACTGTAAATGGAAACATGAATTCAAATTAATCATACTTGTACATGCAGGAATTATCAGTGTAAGCAGAGTCTGGATGAGCTCTCCCCTGACATCTAGTGGTGAGCTGTGGGAAAAGACTTCAGAAGCTGATCTCATTTGCATGGACACACCCACCCTGCCTAGGTGCTCAGCATGATGGGACTGTTTGCCCAAATGATCACTTGTGGCTGGTATTGGGTCCCCAGTCTCCTTGTTATTGGAGCAGGAGAAAGGTTGCTATCCTTGTTGTGTGAACCAAGAGCAGCAGAACTGTACCTGGCATATCTCAATGGAGGGACTCACCCTCAAGTGAACAGCACTTGCTAGTCAGGGGGCATGGGTTCCAAAGCCCAATGAGTTGAGAGAGGGTGGGGACAGGTACTTGTAGCGGGGAGGAGGGAGAGAGGGGGTGTGTGGGCGGGCCCTGTTTAAGGGTCCTAGACACCATTTGACCCTTCCTCTCCCCATGGTATAAGAAGAGCTAATTTAGACTCAATTGAGAGTCTTGTTACATACTGCAGAATTGAATTCAGTGATACTTACGTCTAAGTATTAGATCTACTTTGGCACAGTGCCTCTATTGCAAGACATGCATCTGACGAACGTCTATTAGTCTATAAGGTGCCAAAGGATTCTTTGCTGCTTCTATTGCAAGAGACTGCCCAGTATGCACCAGCAATGGGGCTCCCCCACTAACAGCTGAAATCTCTGAGAGTTATGTTAAGTGTATGTGGGGACCCTGAAGACATCTTGGTGAGTGGGCAGCTGGTAGAGAGGTGTGGCAAGTGGCGGCTGGCAGATAGATGTGACCAGCAGGGCAGCTAGCAGAGAAGCTAATGGAGAGGGCCAGAGCAAAGCCCCTCAAAGGCATGGCAATTGGCCGTGGGGCAAGGAGCGAGTGCCCGAGCAGTGCAGTGTGTAAGGTGCCTCCTCCCCCCCCCACCCCGCCTTCCACACAGGGTGGGAGGTGAACTCTGCAGATGAACCTCTGAACTCTGGGGCTGCACTGGCCAAAAACAGCAACTGTGAGTGGGGTACAGCAGGGGCAGGCACGTTAAAGGGACTTTTGGGTTGCTGGACTTAAGAACCTTCGGGGAAAAGGACACTACCCAGCTTACTTGGAGGTGGGTCTTTTGCTCATGGTTTGTTTATCAGCCCTAGTTGTGGTGTTTCCCAAATTAATGCTGAGTTAATTCCTTCCTTTTATTAAAACTTTTTGCTTCACTCAGACTCTGTGATTGTGAGAGGGGAAGTATTGCCTCTTATAGGCACCCAGGGGGTGATGTGTAATTGTTCCAGGTCATTGGGTGGGGGCTTGAGCCGGTTTTGTGTTGTATTGTTGAAAAGGAACCCCTAGATACTGAACCTGGCTCTTGTTGCTGCTGGCTCCACCTGGCAGAAGGGTTACATCAGCAAAGATTAGAGTTAATAGATTCAGTGTTTTAGGCCAAAACAGACCATTGGATCATTCTTCAACTCTGATAGCCGGCATTCCATGTTCCTAGATATATCTTTCGCATTTCACTGTATTCAAAGGCATTTTGCAAAGAGCCCAGGTTTGTTTAATAGCATTGAGCAGGGCCTTGAAGGTAAGGATGAGAAGCTTGAAGCCAGTATAAAAGTCTTTTACATAAGCACAGTGGGATATAGTTTTGGTGTGCTCATTTGCTTGTCAGAGCTCTGTCCTCTCATTGCACTGCTGGTATCTAAGTTCTTGGAACAAAACAGATTTAGATCCTGCCTGTGAATGCACAGAATTCTTTTAGTGCACATTGGAATTAAAATTGCATCTGTACGACACTTTTTGTATTTTGTAAAGGAGACAAAGAATTGCAGTGTTGCAGGGGATATTAGTTCCTTAGACATTGTGTACACTGTGGAAGTTTACAAAAAAACCTCCCACTGAATGTTTGCATGAATGGTAATCATAGCTAAGATAAGGCCTCATGGTGCCTCTCTCAAATTGTTAGTTACAAATGCTTTTATCTAGATTTTCAGCAAGCTTAACTAATATGATGGAAGCCATTGAGAGTTCTCTATCCTAGGGCTCCCATCAGTTGAGTTGAATTGGAGATAGGGGCGTGTATGTATGTATATGTATGTATATAAAATTTGGTTGGTGTTTGGGGGGGTTGTTTACTTGTTTTTGGTAAATTTCTCTTTTTGGTAATCATGACCTAAATTGTGATATCCCTTGATGTTAGATGAAGGGAAAAGGTGATGACACATCTCTGCCCCACAAAAGACAAAGTACAGCACTTCTCAAAGAAATCAAGTGAGGTGTGACAACAGTTGAATGATAAGGGAAATTAGAGAAAAAGAGAATTCCCAAGTGGCCTCATTTTTATGTGGGTTGTTGTAATAGAAGACAGGTAGCTTGTTATTTTAAAACCTGGAGAGGGTTCATGGAACGTTAGATGTGAAATAGCTTGAAATATCACAACACAGAACGAATTTAACAACATTCCTTCCACTAGGTTCAGCACATTACTAGGTTATATGGTTTTGTTAACTACATCACAAATTCACATTGCTTATTCAGTGTGTGTATGAATGGTTTCAGGTGCAAAACATTTAATTAATTAAATAACCTCCACAAAGACATTTCATATTTCATGTGTCAGACACAGGATCATAAGAATGGCCATACTGGGTCAGACCAATGGTCCATCTTGCCCAGTATCCTGTCTTCTGACAGTAGCCAATGCCAGGTGCTTCAGAAACAATGAACAGAACAAGGCAATTATTACTTGATCCACCCATCATCCAGTCCCAGCTTCTGGCAGTCTGAGTTTTAGAGACACCCATAGTATGATGTGGTGCCCTGACCCTCATGGTTAACAGGCACTGAAGGACCTATCCTCAATGAATTTTTCTAATTCCTTTTTGAACCCGGTTTTGCCCTTTATAACATCTCCAGGCAATGAGTTCCACAGGTTGACTGTACATTGTGTGAAGAAATACTTTCTTTTGTTTTAAACCAGCTGCCTATTAATACCCCTGGTTCTTGTGTTCTGTGAAGGGGTAAATAACTTCCTTATTCACTCTCTCCACACCATGCATGATTTTATAGACCTCTGTCATATTCCTCCAGAGTAGTCTCTTTTTCTAAACTGAATAGTCCAATGCTTTTTTAAAATCTCTCCTTATACAGAAGCTGTTCCATAGAACTAATTATTTTTGTTCCCTTTTCTGTACTTTTTCTAAGGCTTTGCCTATACTAGCGCACTTATTGATAAACCTTTTATTGGTCAGGGGTATGAAAAAACCACCACTGACAAACATAAGTTTCACCAACAAAAGCACTGATACAGACAACACTATGTCAGTAGAGATCCTTGGGGGACTCTATTTACATCTACCCATTGTGAAAACCGACCATTTATTCCTACCCTTTGTTTCTTCTCTTTGAACCAGTTACTGATCCATGAAAGGACCATCCCTCTTATCTCATGACTGCCTAAGAGCCTTTGGTGTGGGACCTTGTCAAAGGTTTTCTGAAAGTCTGTGTAGTCTGCCAGCTGGGTCACCCTTGTCCACATGCTTGACACCCTCAAAACAATTCTAATAGATTAGTGAGGCATGATTTTCCTTTACCAGGCTATGTTGACTCTTCCCCAACATATGTCATTTATATGTCTGATATTCTGTTCTTTACTATAGTTTCAAGCAGTTGGCCTGTTACTAAAGTTAGCCTTACTGGCATGTAATTGCCAGGATCACCTTTGGAATTTTTTTTTTTAATTTAAATTGGCATTACATTAGCTATCCTCCTGTCATCTGGTACAGAGGCTGGTTTAAGTGATAAGTTACATATCACAATTAGTACTTCTGCATTTTCATATTTGAGTTCTTTCAGAACTCTTGAGTGAATGCCACTTGGTTTTGGTGACTTATCTAATTTATCAATTTATTCCAAAAACTCTTCTATTGACACCTTCAATCTGGGAAAATTCCTTAGATTTGTCACCTAAAAAGAATGCCTCCTTCACATCCTGATTCAATAAATTAATTTAGCTTCTCCACAACAGCCTTCTCTTCCTTGAGTGCTTCTTTAGTACTTTGATCATCCAATGGCCCCACTGATTGTTTGGCAAGCTTCCTGCTTCTGATATACTTAAAAAAACGAGCAGCAATTTTTTTTTCTTTTGCCAGTTGCTTTTCAAATTCTTTTTTGACCTGCCTTATACTTTTGAATCATCGAATCATAGAATATCAGGATTGGAAGGGACCTCAGGAGGTCATCTAGTCCAACCCCCTGCTCAAAGCAGGACCAATCCCCAACTAAATCATCTCAGCCAGGGCTTTGTCAAGCCTGACCTTAAAAACCTCTAAAGAAGGAGATTCCACCACCTCCCTAGATAACCCATTCCAGTGCTTCACCACCCTTCTAGTAAAGTTTTTTTCCGAATATCCAACCTAAACTTCCCCCACTGCAACTTGAGACCATTATTCCTTGTTCTGTCATCTGATACCACTGAGGACAGTCTAGATCCATCCTCTTTGGAACCCCCTTTCAGGTAGTTGAAAGCAGCTATCAAATCCCCCCTCACTTTTCTCTTCTGCAGACTAAACAATCTCAGTTCCCTCAGCCTCTCCTCATAAGTCATGTATCAGAGGGGTAGCCGTGTTAGTCTGGTTCTGTAGAAGCAGCAAAGAATCCTGTGGCACCTTATAGACTAACAGACGTTTTGCAGCATGAGCTTTCGTGGGTGAATACCCACTTCTTCGGATGCAAGCAGAAGAAGTGGGTATTCACCCACGAAAGCTCATGCTGCAAAACGTCTGTTAGTCTATAAGGTGCCACAGGATTCTTTGCTGCTCATAAGTCATGTGCTTCAGCCCCCTAATCATTTTTGTTGCCCTCCGCTGGACTCTTTCCAATTTTTCCTCATCCTCCTTGTAGTGTGGGGCCCAAAACTGGACACAGTACTCCAGATGAGGCCTTACCAATGTCAGATAGAGGGGAATTATCACATCCCTCGATCTGCTGGCAATGCCCTTACTTATACAGCCCAAAATGCCATTAGCCTTCATGGGAACAAGGGCACACTGACTCAGATCCAGCTTCTCATCCACTGTAACCCCTAGGTCCTTTTCTGCAGAACTGCTGCCTAGCCACTCGGTCCCTAATCTGTAGAAGTGCATGGGATTCTTCTGTCCTAAGTGCAGGACTCTGCACTTGTCCTTGTTGAACCTCATCAGATTTCTTTTGGCCAATCCTCTAATTTTTCTAGGTCCCTCTGTATCCTATCCCTACCCTCCAGCATATCTACCACTCCTCCCAGTTTAGTGTCATCTGAAAACTTGCTGAGGGTGCAGTCCACGCCATCCTCCAGATCATTAATGAAGATATTGAACAAAACCGGCCCCAGGACCGACCCTTGAGGCACTCCGCTTGATACCGGCTGCCAGCTAGACATGAAGCCATTGATCACTACCTGTTGAGCCTGTTTTGCACTTGACTTGCCAGAGTTTATGCTCCTTTGTATTTTCCTCAGTAGGATTTTACTTCCAATGTTTATAGGATGCCTTTTCCCCTTTAACTGCCTCTTTCCCCCTGTTTAATCATGGTGGCATTTTTTTTTGGTCTTTTTACTTTTGTGTTTTGTTTTTTTTTTAAATTTGGGATATACCTTTACTTTGAGCCTCTATTATGGCAGTTTTAAATAGTTTCCATGTGGCATATCATTCTTGTGACTGTTCCTTTTAATTTTCATTTAACTAGCTTTCTCATTTTTGTGGTGTTCACCCTTTTGAAGCTAAATGCTACAGTGGTGGGTTTCTTTAGGATTTTCCCCCTACAAAGATGTAAAATTTAATTACTTTATGGTTGCTATTACAGAGTGGTTCAGCTATAGCACCATTTTGACCAGATTCTGTATTGCACTTATGACTAACTCAAGAATTGAACCTCCCCTTGGGGGTTCCAGGACTAGATGCTCCAAGGAGCAGTCAATAATGATGTCCATAAATTTGATCTCTGCATCTTGTCCTGAGGTGACCATGTACCCAGTCAATGTGAGGATAGTTGACATCCCCCATTATTATTGGGTTTTCTGTTTTTTTTAGTATCTCTATTCTCCCTGAGCATTTCACAATTACCATCACCATTCTCGTCAGGTGGTCGGAAGAATTTTCCTACTGCTATACTCTTATTGTGTGAGCATGGAGTTTGTGTTCATAGAGATTCTATGGTATCATTTGATTCATTTAAGATTTTTCCTGTAGCCAGTTAGTTCATTTTGTCATTTAATTGTGGTGTTGTAGTTAACTCACATATTATTTCATATATAATCAATGTGTGATGAATAGATAAGTAGGATAGGATTATAGGAGTAGAAGTTTGACAAGTATTTAGGAGTGACGAGTGTGTATTAAGAATATAAGTAATGGAAGGCCTTCAGGCTAAGACCTATAATTTTTCAGCTTAGCCACACTAGGCTTCAGGTTTAAAGAGACTTGACATAAATGGGTGACCTAAGACTGACCCTACATCAATAAGACCTCAAGATTACTGTAAAGATGTGCCAATAGGTGATGTTATGGAAAAATAGACCACAAGACACCTGATTGTAACATCATGGAAAGTTCTGACCACAGGTTACCCTGGAAACAGGTTGACGTAAATGTTAATAAGATGCTAATAAGGAAAAAGGAACTAAGAGAACAACCTATAGAAACGGGGGCACCCCAACATTTATGAGGTGTGGAAATACAGATAAGGAAAAAGAGGTTGGAATGCTCATGCATGTGGATGCATGTTCAGAACAACAATGTAAAAAAGGTTCCCTGTTTAGGTAAAAGTGGAAAGACCCGAGCAGGAACACCCACTCTAATGATGACCACCTGATGAGAGATCAACTGGACTCTAGGGGATGTGAGTATGAATGCAGCCTTGGCTATGTTGTAGGCTCTCTCAGGTTGGATATGCAGGTGTAGCTTGTAATACAAAGAAGACTGTTTACTTGTAACTTGTGTTTGTGGTCACTGTGTTCATTCTTCATGTGCTCCTCAAAGTCTCCCAATCGAAGAGAATCATAAATGGCAACGTTCAACCTATTAATTTGGAAACTGTAATGACTGGAACTGAACGCATTGCAGGTTAACACAAAATCATTAATTCAATTTAATTTAAAATAAAGGCTATATTACTATATCATAGTCTCTCTGCTTTCTTTCGCATATAGTACCACTTCCCCACCAGTGCAACCTATTTTATCATTGCTATATATTTTGTACCCTGGTATTACTATGTCCCATTGATTATCATTGTTCCACCAAATTTCTGTGATACCTATTATATCAATTTACTCATTTACTATCAGTCACTCAAGTTCACTTGTCTTCGTTTTTAGGCTTTTAGCACTTGTATACAAGTGCTTATAAAATTTGTCAATATTTATTTGTCTGCTTTCATGTGATGTAATTGAATGGGACTCTTTTCCATTTGACTGTTTCTCTTTGGTTCCTACTTGTACTTCATATACTTCTATCTTCTCCTCTTTTCTAGGATATAGTGTATCCCCTTTAATAAATCCTCCCCTAAGGGGCATCTCAATCCAAACCCTGAATTCCTCTGCACCTGTCAGGTTTCCCACAGTCCTTAGTTTAAAACTCATCTATGACCTTTTTAATTTTACATGCCAGCAATCTGGTTCTGTTTTGGTTTAGGTGAAGCCCATCTTTCCTCTATAGGCTCTTCCGTTCCCAAAAGGTTCCCCAGTTCCTAATAAACCTAAAACTCTTCTCCCGGCACCATGATCTCATCCATGCATTGAGACCCTGCAGTGCTGCCCATCTAACTGGCCCTGCACGTGGAACTGGAAGCATTTCAGACAATGCTAAGATAGAGATTTTGACAGGTTTCAGAGTAGCAGCTGTGTTAGTCTGTATCTGCAAAAAGAACAGGAGTATTTGTGGCACCTTAGAGACTAACAGATTTATTTGAGCATAAGCTTTTGTGGGCTACATAAAGCTTATGCTCAAATAAATTTGTTAGTCTCTAAGGTGCCACAAGTACTCCTGTTTTTATGGAAATTCTGGACTTTAATCTTTTACCTAGCAGCCTAAATTTGGCCTCCAGGACCACTTTTTTTTCCCCTACTTTTTCCTATGTCATTGGTACCG
Source organism: Mauremys mutica (assembly GCF_020497125.1). Taxonomy (NCBI): domain Eukaryota; kingdom Metazoa; phylum Chordata; order Testudines; family Geoemydidae; genus Mauremys; species Mauremys mutica. The sequence continues at coordinate 106,356,731 of NC_059074.1, forward strand.
ATATATACTATGACCACATAAGTCTGTCTAGAGTCTCAAGAAGTATGCAGCCTTCAGGCCCAGCAAGCAATTTATCATGCAGTTTTCCAAGTCATCGCAAACCCAATGATCTATATTTCTAATAAATGAATCACCCATTACTAGTGCTTGTCTCTTCCTAGTAACTGGAGTCACCTCCCCCAGAGGGGTGTCCTCAGTGCAAGAGGATAATATGATGTCATCTGGAAAGAGGGTCCCAACTATGGGATCATTTCTCTTCATTCCACACTATAAACTTCAATCAAGTAGGCACATAGTAAGCAAGTAAGCACACGATAAACAGAGAAACTAATTTCCGTAGTTTCTATTCTATCATGTCCTTCAGTGTGAATACCATATAATCAAGTATGTTCAAGAGGCCCTACTGCTACACCGTAGAGCCCTATTTACTTTAATTTAGAGGTTGTCATAGAATTAGAAATGTAGGGTTGGAAGGAACCTCAGGAGGTCATCTAGTCCCTTGTCATCTAGCCCCTTGTGCTGAGGCAAAATCAAGTAAACCTACACCATCAATGACCAGCTTTTGTCTAACCTTTTCTTAAAAGCCTCCAATGATGGCAATTCTGTCGCCTCCCTCAGAAGCCTGTTCCAGAGCTTAGCTACCCTTATAGTCAGAAAGTTTTTCCTAATATCTAACCTAAATCTCCCTTGCTGTAGATTAAACCCATCACGTCTTGTCCTATCTTCAGTGGACATGGAGAACAATTAATAACCATCCTCTTTATAACAGCCCTTAAGGTATTTGAAGACCATTTCAGTTCTCCCCCTCAGACTTCTTTCTGAAGACTAAATATGCCTGATTGTGGTGGGGTTTTTTTCTTTTCTTTTCTTATTTTTTTTTTAAACCTTTCCTCATAGGTCAGATTTTCTAAACCTTTTATAATTTTTGTTGATCTGGTCTCTCTCTCTCACTCCAATTTGTACACATCTTTCCTAAAGTACGGCACCCAGAACTGGACATAATACCCTTCAGTTGAGACCTCACCAGTACTGAACAGAGTGACAATTACCTTCAGAGTCCTACCTATGACACTACAGTTAATGCACCCCAAAATATTAGCCATTTTTGTAACTGCATCACATTGATGGCTCATATTCAGTTTGTGATCCACTGACACCCAGATTCAGAGGAACAGAATGGTGGTCTAAAGCTACTTCCATCCTGGCCCCCTCCCATCCCATCCCCAGATGTTCTGAGGATCAAGCCCATGATTCCCTGTTCACATCTCATGTGCTATTACTTTTTATACATTTACTTTTTCAGTCACGTGTATGTTAACTCTTCCTAGAGCCCACTCCTATAGTAGCTGCACAGGGCAGACTTCCATTGACTTAAATGGGAACTGTGGGTGCTCAGAATATCAGACCTATAGGGGAGAGAGCGAGAACCTGGAACATAGGGCCTGGTGCAAGGCCTGAGGCTTGAACCAAAGTCAGCAGAAGCCATGCTATGAGCAAAAGTCATAAAGCAAAGGCTTGCTTACAAGTTCGTTGTCTGGTACATGAACTTGGCAAAAGCATGACTAGTGTTGCTAAAACACAGGCACTCCTAAGAAGTAGTAGGTACTGGATGTTCATGTAAACACATTCCAGAAGGATAGTACAAGTACACCCCAATATAGTTATGGCATAAACACAATCCTGGGTGATGAGCACCCAAAACTCCCACTGAATTCAGAGAGATGGGTGCTCAGCACCTTTGGAAAGCAGGCCAGTTGTAAAATATCTCTGGGCACTGACATAAGTCAAATCTGAAAATATACAGGATTTAAGCTCTTCACAGCCACACCAAGATAAGTAAAAAGACAGCATTATGTCAGTCAGGGAGCACAGGAGTGCTGACTCCTCATCTCCCTGGGTCTCCTCTAAATATTAGATCATGCTCATTCTCCAAGATTTACTAGTGTGACACTTGCCAGGGTACCCAGAGTTGTGAGGCACTTTGTGCCACCAACCCTTAGCATGAGGAAACCTTGTTTGTGTCTGCTGTGGGTGAGCTCCCTGACTCCACCAGCCTCCAGCAACACAAGCACTGGCCTCTAGGTCTCAATCTCTCTGTACAGGATAGGCATGCACCAACTCCCGAGTCCTCCTAGCATCTTTCTGGAGTCCCCAGCCCCTGTTCCACTGAACACTCTCAGGCTCACTGCTCCCAAAGGAACAGTACACACCCAGCTTGCTAGTTTTAACACAGGATCACCACTCTGCTCAACACACAAGGCTTAGAAATATTTATGGTGAAAACAAGAATAAATTTATTAGCAAAGAACAGATTCAAATGATGATATTGGGCAGGAGCGGCTCTAGGAATTTGGCCGCCCCAAGCAGGGCGGCACGCCGCAGGGGGAGCGCTGCTGGTCGCCGGTCCCGCGGCTCCGGGGGACCTCTTGCAGATCTGCCTGCGGAGGGTGCGCTGGTCCCGCGGCTCTGGTGGAGCATCCACAGGCACGCCTGCGGGAGGTCCACCCGAGCCGCGGGACCAGAGAACTCTCCGCAGTCATGCCTGCAGGAGGTCCGCTGGTCCCGCGGCTCCAGTGGACCTCCCGCAGGCATGACTGCGGAAGGTCCGCCAGAGCCGCCTGCCGCCCTCCTGGGAAAATGCCGCCCCAAGCGCGCGCTTGGCGCGCTGGGGTCTGGAGCCAGCCCTGATATTGGGGAAAAAATGGTTACCTATAAAATCATAGGGGGAGGGATAGCTCAGTGGTTTGAGCATTGGCCTGCCAAACCCAGGGTTGGGAGTTCAATCCTTGATGGGGCCATTTAGGGATCTGGGGCAAAATCAGTACTTGGTTCTGCTAGTGAAGGCAGGGGACTGGACTCAATGACCTTTCAAGGTCCCTTCCAGTTCTAGGAGAAAGGTATATCTCCATATATTATTATAACAACTCCATTTTTAAACTTAACTTACAAGACATTACCTTATCCCCTACAGCATAGCTTATCCCAAATCTTTTCCCCAGCATTGTCACCCAGGATGGCTGATATCCACCTTTGATAAGATGAAGCCCACTGGCAGCTTGTCTTCAGAGTGATGGGTACCAGAGCATCTCTCTACACCCTCAGATATACCAGACCTTGATCTTCACTTGAAAACAGAGTTTTCTCTCCACCCTGTTCAGATGTTTACCTCCTCCTGTTAATTTCCTTCTGAAGTCTCTATAAATTCTTCATTAGCATTTGATTCCCTATGATAATAGACTTCTGTTGTGACACACACAAAACACAATGGTCCACCAGGGAGCAAATGTCTCCCACTTCCTGTCTGGAGAAGTTAGTCTCAAGGCACACTACCTTTGATTAACCTGCCGTTAACTACAAGGCCTAAAGAACATAATTATCAGCATAAAACACAACACCTCTTATTTTCCATACATATATCTCACAATAATTATAGATGACCAATGTGACACAGGCTTTAATTAGAGACCTTACTTGATGTTCTTTTGGTGAACCCAGTGGATTGCTGCACCCCTATGTATCCTTATGTCCCCTGCCAGTAAGCATTCTGAGGTCCTTTGGTTACGATCAGTGAACCCAAATTCACCAAAATAATTTCAATGCAAAGTCTTAAAAGATAATATTACAATTTGAAAATTGGTACTACAGCTTAACAAATGTTTTATACTGCACAAATGAAATGCCACCCTTAACAAATCTGTGTAAAAGATGCTGTCCTCAGACAAAGAACAAAGAAATGTAGTTCAAGTTTACTGACAGTTTATGCTATCGAGGCTACAATAAGTGTGCCAATGCCAGCTTTTCTGCCACTTAAATGAACATGTGAAACGAAACTAAATGTCAAGTGCCAGCTCTTTGGCTGGTGGACACAGATGTGATCTGTCCTCAAAACCATATTAAAACAATATTACAGTTGAGAAATAGGTCCATAAGATTAAGGAAATGCTGAGTTTAGCTTGCCACAACTCTCTCAAGTGAGCCCTTTTGTATCTCAGGACTGCAGCTGGTGATAGTGCAGTTTGGGTTTGCATAATCAGCCAAATCTTATCAACACATATCAAAACCAAAATGGTCAAAAAATTCTGCTGGAGAGCTTGCAGTATCTGGCCGCATCTCATGAATTTCTATATTCTGTCTTTTTGGCAATAGCTTAGTGAGAGAGAGAAGGTCTTTCCTCATAGTATTTTTGTATTGACACCCCCAGTCTCAGCATAAGCCAGAAAATGTATGTAGCATTGTAAAACCTGAAACAATGAAAGCTTTAGTTCAAGTTTTGGATGGATGTTCAAGTTAATTTGATCTGAAGCACTTTCTTCCTGCAGCACACAGTGTATGTTGAAGTACTAATTGCTGCAAAACATGTTTATTTCAATACTATAGGCTTTAGAATGGTTATTTTGTGGACTGCTCAAACTACAAACATTTCATTGTATTTATAAAGAACCACAAAAGGGTATGTAACCTTGCCCAAGATCATGGGACTTTATGAAAGGGGAGATCTGTATGCTGCAGCCATAGATGCAATGGCTCTGATTCTAACTTTCTACCAAGGCAATTTTCTTAATCAGTTCTAGTAATATTACCATAGCATCTAGGACCCCAAGTCATGGAACAAGACTACACTGTGCTAGGTGCTGTACAAACAGAGAATAAAACGATGGTCCCCACTCCAAACAATATACAACCAAAGTATAAGACAAGAGACAATAGATGGACACAGAGCAGGAGAGTACAAGGAAACAATGAGACATTACTGGTCATCAAGATAGGCAGTGGTTGCGGCACTCCAGCAACGTAACCATTATCAAGTATTTTGTAGGCATCATGGCAAAGGAGGATTTTAATGAGGGTTTTGAAGGAGGCTAACGAGCTGGTTGCAACATGGGAGAAAGTGCAAAGGTGCTTGTTTGAAAGTTTAACAAGCATGTGATAGAGGTTGGCATCATGGGCCAATTGGAGGCAGGAGTTGACATTTCAATAGTGAATGAGAGATGATAGGTAGAGTAAGGGTGGGCCATGAAGGTCCTTAAGCTTGTCTTCACTTGCGTGTTTCATTCAACCGCGAAGGGGAAGCCAGGGGAAGGATCAATGAGAGGAGAGACGTGGTCAAAGTGGCTAGAAAAAGGATATTTGTGACAGTTTTCTGAATGGCTATGAGCAGGGCAAAACAGCATTTGTCAAGACCAGAGAAAAGATGCTGCAGGAATCGAGATGATAGCCTGGATGAGAGTTTGAGCTGTGTAGATGGATAGGAAAGTCCATATCTTAGATACGTTCAGGGTGAAAGTAATCCGGTACTGGCCAGTACAACGTACTGGTAAAAAGTGGCTGCCAGTACTGGCCCATACCCAGCTGACTTTAAAGCCCTGCCGCGGCAGTGCTTTAATGTTGTTGCCCCTTTTGGCCCCCGGCTGCTGACGCGGGGGGCAAGAGGAGCAGCTGCCCCAGGGCCGGCGATTTAAAGCAGCCTGGGGCTCTGGTTACTGCTACTGCAGCAGCAGCCAGAGCCCCAGGTCCTTTAAATCACTGCTGGAGCCCCGGGAGGTGCAGGCCAGGCAGCATGGAAGGGCTGGCTGTGGGACGCTGGCCCCAGCCCCACCCTTCCACCCGAGGCCCCGCCCTTTCTGAAGTCCAGAGCCGGCCCTCGTACCGTTAAGTCTTTGGCTTTACTTTCACCCTGGGATATGTTGGGCAAAAAGAATCTGTAAGTTTTAAATATAACCTGGATGTGAGGACTTATAGAGGGGATGAGTCAAAGGTTGCATGCTTGAGAGCCAGGCAGGATGGCTGAGATGTCCATACTACTCAAAAGAGGATGTAGTTGGGAGGGTTTCAGGGGAAACGAAGATTAAAAGCTTTGTGTGAGCCATGCATAGCTTGGGCTGGTGGCTTGAGCAAATGTTGGAGAGACAGGCCAAGATTTTAGTTTGGGCAGGAAGAGAGAAGTCTGGAGTAGAGAGAGATCGAGAGAGATCTGTGAATTATTAGAATAGAAAAAGTAGTTGAATTTGTATTTGCAGATGAGATTACCCCAGGATAAGGTATAGAGAGTAGAGCTGGTCAGAAATTTCCAACTGAATTACTTTTCTGTCAGAAAATGTCAATTTGTCAAAAGCAAAATGTTTTGCAGAAATGTGTCAATTGTGACCATTTTTTAAAAATAATGGAGCATTCGGATAAGGCTGAATACCCTATTTTGACTTTTTCAAAATTGAATGTTTTGATTTTCCATTTCCAAATATTTTGATTAATTTTTTTAAAATTATATTATATAAAATTTTGAAATTGGAATCAAACATTTTGATCAAAATGTTTCTTTCAATAAAATCAATCTTAAGTTATTCTCTCCCCTCTACCCCCAGAATTTTGTTTGAGGGAATTTTGAAACTTTGTCTTCATTTGATTTCAGAATGGAAACAATTCAAAATTATGGAATTTCCCAAGAAATGGAAAATTCAATTCCTACCCATCTCTAGCACAAGGAGAAGAGAAGGGGAGGAAGGACAATGCTCTGAGGAGCTCTGCAGAAAGTTGGAGGGGGTAGATGTGGAGGAGTCTCTGAAGGGCATGCTCAAGGAGTGATTAATGAGATAGGAGAGGACACTCATGGAAGACCAGAGATGAAAAGATTTCAAGAAGAATATTGTCAAAGATATTGAAAGTGGCTGACAGGTCAAGGAGGAATAAGATGGAGAATCGCTTTTGAGCTTTAGCTAGGATGGAATCATTACAGTCTTTGAGAGCAATTTCATTGGAGTGTAAGGAGTAAAAGACAGATTGGAGAGAGTCTGGAATGGAATTGGAGGAGAGGAACTTGAGAAAGAGATTGTAGACAGTGCTGCTCAATGATCTTAGAGATAAGTGGGAGATGGGGCGGCAGTTAGAGGGGAAAGTGGAGTCGAGTGGGTTTTTTAAAGCTGGGAGAGACTAAAGCATGCTTGTACTGTGAAGGGAAGAGACAGAGGAGAGTGAGAGGTTAAGAGTAAGGAGAATGAGAGTGGCTGCAAGAGGGATCGGGGGATGGGATGGGGTTGCTGGGGCAAGTGGAGGAGCTAGGGAAGGAGAGCAGATGAGAAACTTCTGCATCTGTGATGGGGCAAAGGAGGAGAAAGGGAAGGTGAGCTGAGAGGAGAGGAAAGGCTACATGGCATTTTGTCAATTTCTTCCAGAAGAAATCAACAAGATCCTGTGCGGAGAGAGAAGGGAAAGCAGAGGGAGCACACAGATACATTGACTCTGATAATCTCTTCTACTAGAGCCACTTTATGCCTCTTCACAAAAGTGACATAATGGCTCCTACAGAATATTCCCCCAAATAAGGGGTTTCCTGGTTGGTGGACCGCTGGTACAAGGAATCTATGTAGAAATTATCCAAAATTTGGAGAGGGAGGGGACATGGCCACAGTGCGCTGTGTTCTGACTATTCTTTGCTACTCATGTTTCTTACAGGAGTAATAGTTCAGCTTGCACTGGGACCTGCTTGACTGCCCCACCCCCGAAAGTGTAGAGCAAAGATGGGGCTCTAAGCCACCTCCCCTCCCGCCCCCCCCCCCCACCATACTTTTCTTGTTCCTGTGCTGAGTGTAAGAATAGAAGAAAAGAGAATTGGGCTAGTACTTACTGTGGCTTTCTAAACATCTCATTTTCTTGCACTGGCGGATTTTTCCTTGCCTCGACCTTCGTATTTTATCTTATCTTATTTTTGGTGCTTTAATCATTTTTATAAAATTGTGTGACAAGGATGAGGGAGGAATCCATCACGGGGTAAAAAAAAATCTTTTGTTACATGCTCAGCAAAATACCGCAGTATACAACAGTCTCTGTTTTGTTTTCACAAGAAATGTGTGAACGCCACCTAACTACATAACCAAACTCTTATGAGCAACTTCTGTCTCTGAAATAATAGTATGTTTCACATGATATAATAATAGAAAAAGCTTTTGTGTGTGAACAAGTTGAGTGTACTCAGAGAGAGAAGAGCAATACTATGCCTTTAATAGCTTTATCCATTCAGCTTTATAGCTTGCCATTGGGTGCAGATGTTTTATGACTTGTAACAGTTTAATATGTCCTGGTGGAATACCCTCTAAGTTTCTCTTCATCAAGGCAGTTGCTCCAGGTAACTGGAATGTCAGATTTAAATGAAGCACAATGTGAGAATGGGATTGTCAACTTTTAAATGCATCACAATTGTGCTGTGTAAAGTTTCAAGCAATGGGTGAAATTTCCCTTGCCCATCTTGGGATCTTTTCTCCTCTTCTTCCCTATAAGCATAACCTAACGTGATGAAAGATTTAAAATAATCACAGACAGTGCTGTGGGTATTGTACATCATACAACCAAATTAAACTGAATACCAAATTAGTAGCATCTATAAAGAAAGAGAAGCTTTTGCTCAGATTAAGAATAAAACAAAAATAATGTAGTGAATGATATAACACAATTCCATTTTCAAGAGATGAACTGGCAAAAAAAAAAAAAAAAAAGGCTGAGCTGCAAACTCATGCCTGGATCTTCCTCTTCCTTAGGGACCAAGAGAGAACCCTCTTCCTCCTCCCCACTTTTCCTCCAAATGCTGCTTCCCCCTACTCTTTCAAACACACGTACACTTTTTTTCCTCTGCTCATCTCCAGCTCTGGATTAGCACTGGCAAAACAGTTGAATCCTAAGGAATGTTTTTGTTGTGAAGCAAGCCCTGAGTAGTCAGGTGATCTCATGCTGGCAATCCCCAGGGTTCTCAAGTACCTTCTTTTATTTTTTTCCCTTTTGCAGAAATTTACTGGAGCAATAAATCTAGTGCAATCATGGAGAAAAATTAAGGCAGGGGATCTCTGGAGACAGGGAGAGAAAAAGAGCACAAACAGTGCAAAAGCAGGCACATAGCAGTTGTGCTATTTTTGCCTGGCTATTGTCTTTCTGGCATGTTTTTCAGTAGTGCTTATCCACGGTAGGAGGGGGAGGGGGGGTGGAAAAAGCCTTTTTGATCCAGGAATCGGTGCCATGTAGGTACTGCATAGTTGTAAAGTCTAGATTTCTCAACATCTGGATAGTGAGTGTTAAGTAGGTTATCTGATACCAAAAGAGTCACAAAGGTGGCACAGTAAATGATATCTTCTCCTGAGGCTAACAACAAGGCAAAGATAATCACTGTGCCAAAAAGAGACAATGCATGTCACACTGAGGCAGAAAGAATACAAACCTCTAAGAACACAGAGTGTCTCAAAGAAGAGACCTTCAGCTCTTTTTGACAGATTTTGTATGCTTTCCTGTTATTAACCCAACAAAAGGTTGCACACAATTATTACCGATGTGGCAACCTCCTACAATTTGTGTTTGTCTGTTGTTCTAGAAGCAGTGCAAAAAAGCCCCTGTTTTGTTTTTACACATTTAATCCATGTTGGTTGCAAAACGGATTTCAGATTGAAATGTGAGCTAGTGAACAGTCATGGACATGAAAAGAAATTAAGTTATTTTATATTCTAAAAAGATTTTTTGGGAGGGCTGTGGTGGAGTATTGCATTATAAATAGAGCTGAGCAAATAACTAATAATAACTTGTTCCAATAATTTTGCCTTGGTTTCTGGTGGTGGAATATCGGTGAACAAAGTCTAATATTATTACTATGATTTAAATTATTTTATTTTTCATACTGTGATTAACATCAAAAGACCTGAAGCAGGATTATGCCCCCATTGTGCAAGATGCTGAACACACAATTGCAGATAAATTTGCTTGAAATTATTCAACAATATTGTTTGATTATTAAACTCTGGTTTCTTAAATGTGTGCTTTTGCACTGTGTTGTAATGGGTCAAATATTGTAAATCACAAGGTATTGTCTCTTCTTCTAGCGCTGTGGGCGTGACTGCTACAGGCAAGAACATTCCAAATTTGCTTTAAATGTGGAAGATTAAAATGTTGCTCTCCATGAGCATTCCATGAATTGTTAACAAAGAGGGGTGGGATGAATGTGGCTGTAAGTAAATTTTGTTGAAAAATGTTCACCAAAAGGCTTTTTGCCCTATCCTCATCGGTGGCACATGACTCCCACATTTGGGGAGGTTGGGCCTGAGTGCCGGAAGCTCCCTAGAAGTAAGAAGGGGCCCACCGGGGCCTGGACATTGCTCTGCCCTGAGGCATGCCCCCGCTCAGCCTCCTTCCCCCCAGACTCCCCCCATGCTCCACCCCCACTTCATCCCAGGCCCCGCTCTTGCTTGGCCCCCTCCCCCAAGTAGGGTTGCCAACTTTCTAATCGCACAAAACCAAACGCTCCTCCCCCACCTGCTCGCTCCATCCCCTCTCATTCTGTCGCTCGCTGTCCTCCACCCTCATGCACTGTGACCAGGCTTGGGCAGGGGGTTGGGATGCAGGAGGGGGGTGAGGGCTCCAGCTGGGAGTGTGGGATCTGGGGTGGGACCAGGGATGAGGTGTTTGGAGTGCAGGGGAGGGGCTCAGGAGTTGGGGTGTCGGGGTGTGTGTGCAGGTGTGACGTTCCCCCTGGTGTTATCTGGACCAGTGATCTGCTCTGGGAACCAGCTTTACCCTGCTCTGCTATGAGAACTCTCACTCCTGAGCTATTCACACACAGCCTCTGGCATGTAAGTTGCTTGGATTGTGAAATCGAATGACAATAACCAATATCTCCGGTCCCAGACACAACCCTAGGAACCTGTGTCTTGCAGTGTCCAATTATGCCCGCTGGATGCTGCAAGCATATATGAGTTCATCAATTTAACAAAGAAATTGATATGTACCAGGCTTGTTATCCCAAGGGGAGTCTCTGACATGCTTCAAACCAAACGCACTGCATCAGGTAGAATAAACAAACAAATTTATTAACTACAAAGATAGATTGTAAGTGATTATAAGACAAAAGCATAATGAGTCAGATTTGGTCAAATGAAATAAAAGCAAAACACATTTTAAGCTGATCCTAACACTTTCAGTGCCCTTACAAACTTAGATGCTTCAGCCAGGCTCTCCCCTTTTGATCAGTGCTTCAGTTGCTTGGTGGTGATGTCTGGAGATGGAGGTGGAAGAGAGAGGAAGAGCGTCACAGTGGGGTGAGACCTCTGGGAGGGAGTTTGGGTGTGCGATTGGACAGGCAGGGCAGGGGATTGGGGTGCGGGGTTCTGGTGCTTACCACAGCTCCCAGGAAGCGGCTGCCAGGTCCCTGTGGCCCCTAGGCACTTGGGTGGCCAGGGAGGCTCGGCAACCAATGGGAGCTGCGGAGCCGGCACTCAAGGTAGGGGGCAGCGTGTGGAGCCTCCCTGATTGCCCATGCCCCTAGGGGCTGCAGGGACCTGGTGGCCGCTTCCGGGAGCCATGTGGAGCCAGTGCAGGCATGCAAGGACCCTACCTTAGCCCCAGCCCCCCGCTGCACCGCCGACTGGACTTTTATGACCCAGTTGAAAACCGGATGCCTGGCAACCCTATCCCTGAGGCCCCACCAGCCACCCACATCTCTCTGACCCCTCCTCTGAGGGGCCCCCACACCGCTCACACCTCTCTCTGCCTCCTCCCCTGAGGGGCCCTGCAGCCCTCGTCTCTCTGCTTCTCAGGGGGTGAAGAGGCGTGAGCAGTTGGTGGGTGGGGCCGTGGAGAAGAGGCAGAGCAGGGACTGGAAGAAGAACAGTGGGGGCGAGGCCACGGGGTACTAGTGGGACCTGGGAGCAAGACCTTGGGGAGGAGTGTGGGCGAGGCCACAGCCTGGGTGCCCTTTTGGCAGCAACGCTCCAAAGACGGCATGCCAGTGGCGTGCCTCCAAAGGGAGGTGTGACACATCCTGTTTGGGGAGGCTTAGCCTCGCCTGGCCTATTATACCTGCTGTCTACGCCTAGCTTTTCCCCGGTACTTAAATCTGTGATGATCACTTGTGGCTGATCTCAGTGAAATGAAATGCAGGTGAAGAAGTTGGTGAGCAGAAGGAGCAGGACATAGTTTGAGGATGACAGAAGTATCCATTAAGTTTGGGTGCAGACGTAGTGTAGTATAATGAAGGCAAGGAAGTGTTGTTTTGCCTTTAGTCTTGTGATGGTGAAGTTTCACCAGGTGGAGCTACTGAGATTTTGTTGTCAAGTTAATGGCAATCATGAGCACCTTATAAATGAGAATGGGTTGGAGGTGGTGTTTGTAATAATTCTCCATGAAAGTATAAGGTGACATAGAATTAAAGTTGTACAAATATATTTTCTTTCAACACAAAATGACCAGTTAAAGCAACCTTGCCACCTAGGCCAAACAAAATTCACGTCTTTGCACTTGAACACCATTATCGCCAAACACTCTGACTACTTAGCTCCATAACAAATTCCCTTTCAGGTGCAACATATACAGCCAAGTACAACGCACTTGTCCAATTCATCACGGTCACACTCAAATGAGCAATCTAAATTCCATCCAGAGCTAGATCAAGATATGCTGCCTACAGCCATACCTGTAGCTGTAAAGTCTGTTAAAGTCTATAGTATTTTATTTGTACATGGAAAAATATGAGTTGTATGTTTGACTTGACTGGAGCTGACATAAGACCTGGAACTGACATAAGACCAGAATTTTACCCAGGATATCAGAGGGCCCAGTTCTGCATTGAGAACCATTTGGTCAGTTCTCCGTGTATATGTGAAGGCCCATTGAAGTCAATGAGGCTCTGTATGGGCCCAGGGGTCTGCCCACATTGTTCTAATATAAGATAGGGACTTAATTTTCATTATATTGTAAAGTGCTTTGTTACCTGGCATATGAAAGTTATGGAATGAAACACATCATTCTAACCTGCAAGGAAATAACTTCCAAGATCCAAGCAAGTTTCAGTGTGCACAGACTAAAGTCACACTAGGCCAAAAAAGAACCGAGATTCAGCTGTAAAACTTGAATCTTTTTTTCCACTGTCATATCAGAAACAGTGATTATGCAAGGTGCTGAGCATTTTCTGCGAGGTGCTGAGTGCCTGAATGTCTCATTTGCTTCAATAACAAATGAAAGATACTTGGCACCTTGCCTAATTGGTTCCACCACACATAATTAAAATATCTGTTTTATCAAGATTACTAAAACTCAAATAATTCCTTAAAAAAAAACAAAAACCCACAACCAACAAAGAATCATTTTCAACATTTACTCTGTTTGTTTACCTTTTGAATTTAACTCCACTTGAATGGCTGAACTTGGCTGACTGGTTGGTGTTTACATTCCATTTCAAATCACAAGAAAAAAAGACAGATATCATTGACTAATAATTGTTAAATCTATTCCATTCCTGCTGGCTTTTGTAAAAAAAATAACTACTACTTTTAAAACAAAAACCAAAAGTCTATCTCTGGGGACTAATCTAATTTGAGAGAGTACTTTTAATTGCTCTTGAATGCTTTAGCCCAACAGCATTAAAAAAGAAAAGAAAGTCTCTCAAGTTGTTTTTCTTTTTTCCTTACTCCCCTATCCTTTCCTCTCTTGGTTCAGTCTGTCTTAGGCTCCACAGATTCTGTGGGAGGGAGTATTTACTAAATTCCTTCCTGCCTTGGTAAACATACTTTACACATTCTAAAACAGGCTAGTGTTACATTTCTTTGGCCCCATTCTGAGTCCTGAAATAAGAAGAAAATGGAAAAGTGAAAATTTTACATTTGCGTTTTGAGTAGCTACAACCACTATTTACTGAGCGGAAAGGGGATACTGCTCAGGATTTTGTACTAAAATAAATTGACTTGAATTTCCCATCCTCTTCATTCTCAGCTTCTATCCCTTGCCTGCAGGCCTTTTAAACCTGTATACACACTTACAGGAGGACAGTATTCCAATGTGCTTAGAACTCTTTCATCAGCACTGTCTGGGTACTTAACAGCAGGCGGGCTATGACTGAGAAATTTTACTACAGATGTGGGAGAGGTTTGGTTTCACATTCTTGATGGCATTCTCTTTCAATGGGGCTCAGTCTCAAGTCTCACATTTGGTGGAACATGGCTCCTTTTGTTTCTGCTTTTTGTGTTTGTTTCATACCTCCTCCTTTCCCTGCCAAATGAATTGTGTTCCACATGGAGGGTTAGAATCTATAATTATAACAATACCCTCGTGTTTAAATGGAGTTTAGATTTATACTGCAGGTAATGGAAGCTACTTATGACTAGAAAGTACTTGATTCTCTGTAATCATAAACTTGCAGTGACTTACATCTGCTTAGGAGCTGGGATCGCTAAACAACATTAAACCCCCCACAGTTCATGAATAGAGCTGCACGAAGCAGATCGCTTCCATAGTGATTTCAGCCTCTTTCTCTGCTCTCATAAATCATATTTCTTCAGATCCATTCATTATTAAATTTACTGCCAATTTTTGCAATATTTTTTTAACTCCTGTTGCAAACAGTTTACTGCAAATATTTGATATTCAAAGTTCAAGGCTGGTTGTGATTAATCTCAGAAGTGACATTGTCTCTGTTCTCTGATTGAATAAGTGTAATTCCCATCAACAGGAGGAGGGTTATAAGAATCCACTGAGGGTTTGCTTTTTCTCAGGGAAAGATAGCAGATAAACAAGATTAGGGTATTTCCACGCACTTTAAATCTGTGTTGATCAGGTCTTGCCCAAGGAATCATTTCTATAAAAAGCAGGTTACTGTAAGGATTTTATTGGCTGGATGCAGAGCAGCAGAGTCAACAATTAATTCCTCACGGCACACAAAATAATCACTGGTGTGTGCATGGTTCTAAAGGATTCTCAGCTCTGTGCCAGAGCTCTGCTGAATGGTTTGAGGAACACTTCCTTCCTGATGTGTCAAGCAGTACCCCAGATGTTTTACAACTCATGCACTCATTGCCCTATTGATCATGCCTTAATATTATTCACTGTTGAATTCAATGGGTGGTTTATGTAAACGGCTGAAAGACAAGGCCCGTAAAACTTCTGCCCACATTATGAAAGCATCACAAAGATCACGAGAGGAGCCAATTGAGCAGTAAAGTGTTCATTAAAAACTCCCTCAAATCACAAATAACTGAACATCTCAGATATTTAA
The DNA here is from genome assembly GCF_020497125.1 of Mauremys mutica. Lineage (NCBI taxonomy): Eukaryota > Metazoa > Chordata > Testudines > Geoemydidae > Mauremys > Mauremys mutica. The sequence goes on from NC_059074.1 coordinate 106,371,738, forward strand.
CCTATTTTGGTTTTGTGAGCCAATAAATAGCATTTTAAATGCTTTCCCCCCCCCTCAGTAAACATAACAAGTGAATTTGCTCATCCAGTGGGGTTTCACAATCTTTTAGTCTGTTTTTAGATGCTTTTGTCTCTTATTTATTTTAATCTTCACTACATTTGGATTAAACCAATGTACAACAGAGTCCTCAACCTCTATTTCTTTTATGTTGTTGCTATCATCAGCTCCGAGAGAACACTATCTCCTTTAGCCTTTGTGGTAAGTCCCTCTTTGAACTAATGTCCATGAAATCAGGACTGGGCAACAAGCAAGACTCTTGGCTTTGAGTTACCTATGGAGATTGTTCCATGTCGACTAAGATTATTTAAAAATAAAACTAGTACAAAAGATCTTTATTATATGGCAACAGTAAGCGAGATACTGTACAAAAATATAGTCTCTAGGTGACTGATAAAGCTATAGCATTGCTAAGATGCTATGCAGTAGATACAAATGCATCAGGTTAATTTTTTCCAACTTACTGCCCTTAATAATGCAGCCTTCATTTTCTGTTCTCCTGCCCACAATGCCCTTATAGAAGATGGTACTATCCAGTACTTGATCCTCCATTCTTTGTGTGCTACTGTTCCCATTGGCTTCATTGTGCAAGGAATGCAGTATCAGGCCCAGAATGTTTATTTAGTAACTATCCCGTTGGACAATAGTATATGGAAATTGTTGACTCTTCTTTTTCCATAACAGCTGTTTTCTCACTTACCAAAATTACTGCTGAACTTCAGTAAAACCACTGCATGCGCGCACACACAAATGAGACAGGCTAGCAGTCTGCGCTCTGTGTGTATTCATTGTTTTTTCCTTCCAGCAGATTCTTCTTATTCAGTGCAACGATACAATGTTTTAGCATAATGTGTTTTGTGTGTGTGTGTGTACACACATATAGCTCTTTAGAGGAGTACTCCTCTAAAAAGATGTCTCAGGGTACAACTGCATGAATGGTGTCATATCCCACAACCCTGCTGTACTGTGCAGGACAATAATGTTGTGAAAACCTTGTATCTGGTGTGTGGGGGGGAAGGGTTTAAAAGCATCATACTGAGGCTGGGCATTCTGCCAGGGGGAAGGGACAGAAGTGAAGTGCTCCTAGAGGTTTTCTTTTTTTAGACAATGATTACTGAAGGGGAAAGAAGACCAGTCATACTAGTGCAAAAAGAAAAGAATAAAGTATTTACTGTAGGCTATTGGCAAATCCTCAAATCTCACTTTAAGCAAGAATTCTTCATCTGTAAAATAAAGTGCATAAAATTGCAATGTTTGAAGAGGATTGTCTACTTCCCCCAGCCATTCAAAACTGATTAAAATTAATTATATCTATATCTACCCATTCCCCCACATACATATATGTATGTATATATACATCCCTATGTGGATGCACACACAACACATTTGTCAAAAATGTTCTGAAGACCTAAAGGAAAGGAAGCCACACAGAGTATCTCTTCAGGAATATGAGTGATCTATTTTTATTTTAAACTCAGTATTCATAACCAATGTACACATCCTATTTGAAATAACTTATAGAAATGGCGGATTGTTGAAAATCATTTGCCTTGAACTCACCAGAGAGCTTTGCAACTTCTTACTGCATTGAAATGGGGAATAGTTATACACACCAGCTGCTTTAACCTGGGAGACAAGTCTCATGGATCACTGGCAAGGTTGGGCTGGGGTGGGTAACAGGAGCATTTTGATATGTATTTTTGTGTGGGGAAAGTGCTCCCTAAAATATTCAGTAGCTTTTTGGAGACATAGTTTGTAATTGTGGTCAAGAGCAACTGAAAGACTTGGCTTCTCCTGCATGTATAGCAAAACATAATTATAAGGTTTGCACTCGCATTTCATAGAGAGATGTAGACAGTGTTTTGCAGGATTTTCACTATTAAAGCTTCTGACTTTTAGAAATTAAATTAGGCAGGGTGGAGAGTGGAGTGGGGGATGAGGATGTTTTTGGCAAGTAAATGCTAAGCTGAAAAGCCAGATTTGCCAAGCATTTCTCAGGGATGTTTGCCCAATTGCATGTCCCCAGTCAGCCCCATAGTGCTTCCTCAGTGTGAAATTGACTAGGAGTGGTATGAAAATGACAGCTGTGGCTGATGAGCTAAGGGTAACGTGAAAAATATTCAAGTTTTTTGGTATTAACTAACATATGCTGGTGAATCTGTGGAGTGTATGGTTTTTTTGTCCCTGAGGAAGCTCTTTTCTTTTTGTAATAGGCTAAAATTGAAACCCTGATTACTGTACTAGTAGTGGTTGGAAAACCTCAGAAAGAGGGTTAATTTTTGGGAGAAGTATTCAAAGTTCTGAAGCTGATCCAAAACCACAGAGCATATGCTGGTCTGGAAATCAGGTTAAAAGATCTTTCAAGATCAGGTTGTTTTGTGAGATTTTAGAATTCTTTCTAATTCCGGCATAGGCACCGACTTTCCAACGTGCTGGGGGGTGCTTGACCCCCAGTTCTGCCTCAGGCCCTGCTCCACTGCTTCCCCCATGTCCCCATCCACATCCCGCCTCTTCCTGCCCCTGCTCCACCCCCTCTCCTGAGCACGCCGCGTCCTCGTTCCTCCCCCTTCCCTCTCAGCCTCCTTCACGCAGCAAAACAGCTGATTGTAGCAGGTGGGAGGCATGGGGACGGAGGGGGAGGTGCTGGTCAGCGAGGCCCACCAGTGGGCAGAAGGTGCTGGGGGTGAGCTGATAAGAGGGCTGCTGGTGAGTGCTGAGCACTCACCATTTTTTCCCCATGGGTGCTCCAGCCCCAGAGCATCCACAGAGTCAGTGCCTATGAATTCCAGATGTGAAGAAAGTACCAAGAGAACTACCTTGCATGGGATCACTTTGCAGTGTTTTTTTCCTCACAGCTGAAGCTAGAAATTAGAGATATGTGAAAATTAAAATAAATAAATAACCAAATTCATAGGTTTGCATTCACTTCAAGTTATGGGCAATAGTACCCTATGGTTCATATGTTTTCTGAACTGTCTCGCTTTTCCTTTAGGACTTGATCTAGCAAAGCACTTAAAAAATGCTTCACTTTAAGCATGTGTATTTTTCCATTGGAGTCAGCGGGATGACTCACATGCTTAAACTGAAGCAGGTACTTTAGTGCTTTACTGGACTGGTAATTCAGAGGAAGGTTGTCAAAGACACAAATGGTCTTACACTGAGGATCAATGAGAGTTAGGCACCTGACGTTTGTGCATTTGAAAATCTCTTCTTTAATCAGTAGCAAACCTACCCTTTCGTAATGGTTGCAGCATTTGAGAAACATTCCTATCATGCCTGACATGGTAGAGCATATGAGGACCAATCCATGACATGATGACACTCCTGGATAAATTATATCCTCAGTTATGCTGGTGTAAATCTGGAGTAACTTCATTAACTATAATGGAGTTGCTCCAGTTTTACACCCTGAAAATAAGGGGAGAAGTTGACCTTCTGCCTCTTATGCCAGTGGTTACTTTAATTCTTGCATTAGTGATGGCAGTCACATTTCTCCAGGGCCGGCTCTAACATTTTTGCTGCCCCAAGCAAAATAAAAAAGAGCACCTCACCGCCCCCACGAGCATCGCGCCGCCGAACCCCTCCCCGAGTGTCGCACCGCCCAAGTCCCCGCCCCGCTGAGCGCCATGCCCGGCCGAACCAAAAAAAACCCCGAGCGCCGCCCCGCCCCAAGGTGCCGCCCCAAGCACGTGCTTGGTAGGCTGGTGTCTGGAGCCGGCCTTGCATTTCTCACAATGTAAAGGTGATGTATCATTTTTTATATGGCCTAAATGAGGAACTGATGCCCTCTTCATAAAGACAATCCACTGTGATTCTTGGCTCCATTCAGAGATTTTATATCATGTTTGGCACTAGTGACACCATACACAAGGTGATGCATTCAGTTCTGGGCATCTCAGTGATGTCAATAAACTGGAGAGTATTCAACAAAGAGCTAAAAATATTATGAAAAGGCTGGAAGGACTGATTTATGAGGGACGATTAAAATAACCAAATTTATATTGGTTGCCTGAATTACATCAAATCTCAGATCACCATGAATAAATATTGGAAGCCTGTGAACATCATGGAGAGACAGAAGTTATTTAGGGTTTTCAGGGAGTTATAAATATGAATGATGGGATGAAATTAAGCAATGGAAAATACAGGCTGAATATGAGGGGAAATTGTCAAATGGAGTGGAATAGTCTCCCAAGGGATGTAGTAGAACCCTGTTGGCTGAGTCACTAAAACTGGATTAGATGCTGGAGCCTTTCCCCACTGCCAGAGCCTTTTCCCACTGCCAGAGTCTTTCCCCACTTCAGGAATCCTTCACTGTGGTGGGAAAAGACTCCTTGAAGTGTGGGGAATAGCAGTGTAGATAGGGGAAGTGTGTAGAGGGCTTAGGAGAGTAAAGACACTCTACTTTGCTCTTTGTACCTAGTCTAGCTAGAGGGGGGATGTGCAGGGGATGGACTCTACATGCCACCGGGACGAATGTGCAGGGTAGACATACCTTCTGTTCTACCTCCATGTTCTATCCTAAATAAATCCTCTTGATCCCTGGTGTTCCAATATTCTTTCCTTAATCATTTCTCAAGCAGACTGTATGTATTTAGCTCTTGGTCTTCAGTTGATCCCGCTAGCACCTTATTTTTTACTGCTTCCTCTGGCTTACCTCCAGTATGTCTGTGATGCCCCAAACAGTGACACACAAGCGTGGGTACCAACCTCAGGGCAGACTGATGAAAAACCAGGACACAAACTTCACTGGCTGTGAATTCTAAAGTTAGATTTCGCCAACCAAGTACAAAGCTCTCAGGCACTTTAGCAGTCTTAGCACAGAGTCACAGACAGTCCCCTTGGGTACTCGGGTCTGTCTTGCCACCCAGGTAAGCATGTCTCTCTGACAGATGGCCCTTCCACCAAGACTTTCAGCAATATTCAGGTTACTCCTGATCCCCAAAAAAGTCACTTCCCCCAGGTCAATTGTGCTTTAGGTCTCATACCAAAGACCATGCTTGTAGACAATCCTATGGTAAACTATATTAGGATTTAATAAATAGGAAAAAGAAATTGGAGAGTTATTTACAGGGATCAAGCAAGCAAATATAGATACATGAATGAGTTACTTAGGTTTCAAAAGGTACTATAGACGTCTATAATTCAGCAAGCTGTGTTCAATCTTTAGGGCTAAGCAGCTGGGGAGCTTTTGCTGATGCCTAGAAACACCTTGCACTCCCAGAATCCAAGCAGCATAGATATCCTTAGTTCCTTCGGGTTAGGCTTTTTTTATCCCCTTCCTTCCATGTGTTCTGAGGTGCAAACTCAGCTGATGGCTGGAGTCCACTTGCATGACTCATCTTCATGGAGAGGAGAGCAGAACAATAGTCCTTTTGTTGACAATTCCTCAGTCCAGATGTGGGAAGTTTCCAGTTTTAAGGTCCACCCAGAGCCCTTGTGGTATCCATAGGTCTCCTCTTTTGGGAGGGCATAACAAATTCTATGAAGAGCAGCTCTTCACACTAATTAATAAGTAGCTCACAATACAGTTGCTCATATATTACATTACAGCATGGAACACAGATAGTACAAGAAAGATTAATGCATGCAGCAACTCACAAGCATTCAACAGAGTCTGAACAATTTCCTATAATTCAAATATCCATATTTATCAATATTAACCTACAAGTGAGCCAGCGAGATTTCAGCTATGTAGTTGTCAGTGTTCACTTGAGACATGGGGACCTTGGCATGAGATGGCACCTGCCAATGTCACAATGTCAATTTCTTACTGATAGTATATTGTGCATAGAACTGAACACAATATTTCTGTTGAGATTACATCAGAACTGTAAAGAGTTTGACCGCTTTATTCCACAGCTTGGGCCCTGATCCAGGAAAACGTGTTTAGATTTAAGCATATGAGCAGTCACATTGGCTTTGTTAGATTTGGGCTTTAATGCCCTTAATATATGAAACCTAAAAATTGTATTGGCTTTTTTTGGTGCCACATTACTTTTCAAACTGACATCTAATTCACTATCTCGTATTGCTCTTAGGTCTCTTTTGGTATTGCTGCTTTCAAAGTGTCTTTCTCCACTTGTCAATCTGTGTTTCAGATGTATTACATTTTAGATTTTAAAAAAAAATGTTTTGCTCATGTTTTGAATGGTTTTCGTTCTTATTTTTCTGCCCTCGCTATTAGCAACTCCTCCCAATTTAATATTTGTGAATGTAATGATCTGAAAGAGGGAATAAATAACTTAATTACTTACACCTTCTATTGCCCTAGCACAACATGTAAGAGAATTATATCATGGTAAAAGCACAGCATATAGTAATACACAATAGACATATCTTCAAAAGCAAAGCTCCTGGAAAACCTTCCTAGCCATAGCATAGCTCCTTCATATAATCTATTGTGTCTATTATGGACACAATCTCTATCTTATTCCACTCATCTTCCCCCACCCCTCTGCTCCGCCCCCAGTCAACATGCAGATCTTTTCCTCCTCAGGAAAAGCCTGAGAAACTCATGTCTCTTACAGTGCCCTGTAGGTTATTAGATGTGAGCTGGGCAAATCGAAGCAAAAAATGAATTCCCAAGCTATGGACTCTAGCTTATCTATAGTTTATTCTAGGAGGTAGCTCCTGGCTTTAATGCCTCTGAGGTTTGCAAGTGCTGATAGTCCACACAGAAGAAGTGGCAATCTCCTAGGTAAACAGACACAGGACTCTGACTGTATTTCACCGTGTTTAATGAAAATATTCAGTGAGGCCAGATTTAACATTCATTCTTTCAGTGTTCCATCTTAGATGTGATACGGGGCCATTTATCATCCTCCTTGGTTTACAGTTGTTTTAACCACAGGGCATTGGCATGGCATGAGTACAGCTTTCATAAGATTGTATCAGATGCTACTGAAAATTAAATATTACATCCACTGCACTCCATCTACTAATTTTGCAATTCTTCCCCCCCGCACCTCCCCCTCAACAAAACAACACAAAAACCCCAATCCCTATTCAGAAGTGGCAAGGTATTTTTTATTCAGAAACCCATGCCACTTATTACTCATGGGTCTATTTTCCTGACATTTAGTGACTTCTTGTCTCTTACTAGGAATAGAAGTTACTTATGGGATGATAATTGCTATGATCATTCTTTTTTCCTCCTATTTTTTTAACATTAATACTACATTTCTTCTAGTCTTCCAATACTTCCCCGTTGTCCATCTTCTGTATGATTCCCTGTCCCCTTCTGAATTGAGCCTAACATTTTATTCTATTTGGTTTTTCGACTACTCCTGCACATAGAGCAGATTCAGTCACCGAGCTGTCCATAATGATGCCAGATCTGAGAGGTTAACTATAGTAATTCAGAAGCCATCAGTGTGTACAAGTAGTTTAAATTGTAACTGCAATGTCCATCAACCTGTACTTATCTGTACTGACTTACATCTTCCGTCACATTCCCCAATTCTTAATTTGATTAGATCTTTCTGAAATTTCTCCCAGCGATGCTTCTCTCATAGGGTACGTCACCAACAAGTAAGTGAACTCGGTATTTTACCTTCACCTCAATTCCAAAAGGTATTCACAGCTATTCATTTACCAGTGCAATGCTTCCATTCCTTTAGCTAGAAGGATAATGCAGAAACAGCTGCTTCATTGCCCCAAACTGTCTTATATATTACATTAGGGGCCTCCAAAGCAGCAGGACTTCAGGGAGGGCAGCCAAACATCCGTGATGATCCTGGCAGCCAATGCAGAATACTTAGTGCATGTGCAGTACAGAAGGGTTACGCTTAGAGCTGGCTGAAGATTTTTTGTCAGAATGATTTTCTAACCAAAAAAACAGAAAAACAAAAACAAACCCCCAAACCCTGTCCTGTTCACAAAGCCATAATTTTCCCATGGAAAATTACAGTTTTGCTGGAAAATTTCAATTTTCTGTTGGGAAAATCAAAATGAGCGTTCTCTGGCTGCTGGCCTGGAAGGCTCTTATCAGTTTCACTTTCTGCCTGTGAAATTGACAAAAGCTTTCTGGGAGGGCTGCTGAGGCTGAGCACTCTGATTCTCTGCCTTCCTACCTCCCACCTAGTTCCAGTGTCAGAGAAATAGACAGCCCAGGCACTCAACCTCCCCACACACAGCCCCAGGGCCAGAGTCTGAGCACCCTAGCTGTCTGACTTTCTGGCCCTGGAGCTTAAGGGGGAAGGCTGAGGGCCCAGGCACTCTGCTTCTCTGGCTTCACTGCTGGAACCTGGATCATTGGGCAGAAAGAATGTGGGAATGTCTCTGTAGCCCAGTGGCAAGGGCACTTGCTCAAGAGGAAGGAACCCAGGATCCAGTCCCCTGATGAATGAATATTCAGTTTATACACAGTGGAACAGGAGAGACTGAGGGAGGCCCACATCAGAATATCTCATAGTCCAATGGTTACGGCACTCTCCTGAGAGGTGCTGAAATTTTAGTGTTAGGCAGTGTTGTGTATTTGGTTGTCATGGGTTTTGTTACTATGGCAACTGAGTTAGACTATTAAGGGATAGCTCAGCCGGTTTCAACCGGCTGAGTGAGCTCTCTGTTTCTGTAAATAAAATGGAGGTTTTGGTTAGCTGTCTGCTCTCTGGCCTCAAGTGATTGCTTCCTACACCGGCTGCCCCTAGGACATAACACTGGCGACGAGGGTGGGATCCTGGTGCTGCTCCAGTAACAGAAGGAAGTAGAAGTCAAGGTAAAGACCAAACAAAGAAAAAAAGCTGCTTGTTTGCACTGACTGTGAAAGTGAAACTAAAAATCATGGCTACTGTGACCAGGCCCCTGGAGCCTTTTGATGAGAATACAGAGCAGTGGCATGTGTATACTGAGCGTTTTGAGCTTTTTGGTATTGCAAATGACATTACAGAAGCGAAGAAGGTGCCAATATTCTTAACTGTTGTAGGGGCTAAAACCTACTCTCTGCTACGCAGCTTACTACACCCTGTTAAGCCTGAGACTAAATCTTACAGTGACATTGTGGAAATCCTGGGGTCTCATTTCTCCCCAAAACCACTGGTAATTGTTGAAAGATATAGGTTCCACAAAAGAGACCAAAAGGAAGATGAAACAGTTGTACAATTTGTAGCCATTTTAAAAAAGCTAGCAGAACACTGTGAATTTAAAGAGATGTTAAATGATGCCCTGCGTGACAGGTTAGTGTGTGGCCTCTGCAGTGAAGCTATACGGAAGCGCCTACTGACAGAGGCTCAGCTTACATTACAGAAGGCTGTTGATATTGCTGTCTCCATGGAACTGGCTACAAGGGAGGCACAATACATCGGTGCATCCCCTAAGGTGCAAAAAGTGTCACAAGAACCGACCCACAAAACAGTGCAGAGTCAAGAATGTTACCGCTGTGGTAAGCCAGGTCACCAGGCATCAGAATGCTGGTGTAAGGATCTGGTGTGTCGACACTGTGGCAAAAAGGGACACATTGAGTATGCCTGTAAACAAAAGAAAAAGAGGCCTGTGGTCTGGCCGACAAAAAGAGGAACCTTGCATACCCTAGAGCAGACCCAGGATGATCAAGGTGACACCTCCTCACAAGAGGAAGTGCCACTGCATGTTTTGTCTTTGGCAGCGGGCTCACATGAATACTGGGTAACCCCCTTATTGGAGGGCAAACCTATACGCATGGAACTAGACACCGGTGCAGCTGTCTCGCTGGTTCCTGAGACTGTGTATAAGGAAAAGCTACAGCATCTTCCGCTTAAGGCAACAAAAACTGTTCTGAAGACGTATACAGGTGAAGCTGTGCCCATGTTGGGCACTATTGATGTTAAGGTGGAGCTCAATGGACAGGCGGCTAAATTGCCACTGTTTGTGGTGAGAGGTGACTACCCAGCCTTAATGGGTAGGTCTTGGCTTGGGAAGATTCAGCTGAACTGGGCAGAAGTGCACCGGATGACTAAAGAAGAAACCAGTCTAACCCCTATACTAAGGAAACATGCTGCTGTTTTTGGAGATGATTTGGGAAGTATGAAGGGAATCACTGTGACATTGAACATTAAACCTGGCAGTCCACCAAAATATCTGAAAGCCCGAACTGTGCCATATGCCATCAGGCCAAAAGTTGAAGCAGACCTGGAGCGCCTGGTCACCAATGGAGTCCTAATACCAGTTACCCATAGCTCATGGGCCACTGCTATCGTTCCAATAGTGAAGAAAGATGGCTCTCTCCGGATTTGCGGTGATTTTAAAGTCACTGTCAACCCAGTGTTGTGTGCAGAGCAATACCCGCTTCCCCGCATCGATGACCTCTTTGCAGGCCTGGCTGGGGGACAAAAGTTCAGTAAGATTGATCTGAGTCAAGCATATTTACAGATGCACGTCGATGAAAAGTCCCAAGAGCTGTTGACTATTGTGACTCATAAGGGGCTTTATCGATACTGTCGCCTACCCTTCGGAATCACATCGGCTCCCGCCCTGTTCCAGAGGGCTATGGACCAGATCTTGTGTGGCTTGTCAGGAGTTCAGTGCTATCTGGATGATATCCTGGTCACTGGAAGAAATGAAGAGGATCACTTAAAGAATTTAGAGGCTACCCTACAAAGACTGGAAGAGTATGGCCTACGAGTTCGCAAAGACAAGTGTGAATTCTTCAAGCCCTCTGTTGAATATTTGGGACACATCATCGATTCTGCAGGTCTTCATAAGGCCCCTGCAAAAGTTAAAGCTATTGTGGAGGCTCCCCCACCTCGAAATGTAAGCCAGCTACGCTCATTTCTAGGACTACTGAACTATTATGGAAAGTTCATCTCACAGTTAGCCACACTGCTAAAACCACTTCATGAGCTCCTTGGGCAGAACAAGGCCTGGAAGTGCACTGCAGCCTGTGATGTTGCATTTAACAAAGCTAAGGATGCATTGTTAAATTCTGAAGTTCTAACGCACTTTGATCCATCCTTACCCCTGCAATTGGCCTGCGATGCTTCCCCTTATGGAGTGGGAGCGGTCATGTCACACATTATGCCTTCGGGAGAAGAAAGATCTATTGCTTTTGCTTCACGCACTCTAAGCAAAGCAGAAACTAACTACGCCCAAATCGAACGTGAGGCATTAGGAATTGTTTTTGGAATTAGGAAGTTTCATCAGTACCTGTTTGGGCGAAAGTTTACTCTTCTTACAGACCATCGACATCTGACATCAATTTTTGGACCCTACACAGGCATTCCCCCATTAGCTGCTAGTCGTATGCAACGTTGGGCATTGATACTTTCTGCACACACATATGAAATCAAATATCGGAAATCCACTCTGCACGGCAATGCAGATGGCCTCTCAAGGTTGCCTTTACCGGTCAAACATCAAGATATTGCCCAAAAGGAAATCTTCTACTTTGAACAGGTAGAGAATACACCCATCACTGCTACTCAGATAAAGAAGGCAACCCGCGTTGACCCAGTATTATCCCAAGTTATGGACCTGGTGATGCATGGAAAATCTCGACAAACCTCTCCGGTCTCACCCGACCTTGTTCCCTACATGTCCAGGCGGACGGAGTTATCGGTCCAATCTGGTTGTTTGTTGTGGGGGAGGCGTGTCATTATTCCACCACCCCTGAGATCACAGATGTTAGAACAGCTACATTCCGGTCACTGTGGAATAGTGCGCATGAAGGAAATTGCACGAAGCTATTTTTGGTGGCCTAGATTGGACAGTGCTATTGAAGAGAAGGCAAAAGCTTGTATGTCATGTCAGAGTGTAAGAAATGCACCCCAGTGGGCACCCCTACACCCATGGGACTGGCCTGAAAACCCGTGGCAACGTATTCACGTTGACTTTGCTGGCCCCCTTGAAGGAAGCATGTTCTTGGTGGCAGTAGATGCCCATTCTAAATGGCCAGAAGTCTCTATAATGCAGTCCACTACTGCAGAGAGTACTATCCCAAAACTAGGAGGACTCTTTAGTCGTTTTGGTCTGCCAGAACAACTTTGTGAGCGACAACGGACCGCAGTTCGTCTCTCAGGAGTTTCAAAATTTTATGAAGGCAAATGGGATACACCACATCACGTCAGCACCATATCATCCGTCCACCAACGGATTAGCTGAAAGATTTGTGCAGACAATGAAAAACGCTTTGAAATCAGCAAAGGGACAACACTCCATTCAAAAGCGTCTGGATACCTTCTTACTTTCCTATAGAAACACACCTCATGCTACGACCCAGGCTTCCCCAGCCTTTCTAATGATGGGACGACAGCTGCGCACTTGCTTTGATCTGCTGAAACCTTCTGAACCCAGACAAACTGTGCAACATCAGCAGCAATATCAAGTCATCAGACGGGCACCCAGAGAAAAAGACCGAACCTTTAGCCCAGGACAGCCAGTTTTGGCTCGGAATTATACTTCCAGAGCTAAATGGGTCCCGGCCACAGTCATCACTCAAACAGGACCTGTTTCCTATACAGTCCGGACTGCAGAGAATCTTACCTGGCGGCGACATGTAGATCAGCTGTTGCCAGGTCATGCCAGTCTTCAGGACCCATCTGCAGTTGAGGGGTCTGACTTCACCCCTCCTGGTGAGACACCGAATCATGAGTCACCTGTTCCTGACTGTTCTCCTCCATTACTGCCGGCAGCTGAGATACCCCTTTGCCCAGCACGAGCTGATACCACCTCCTCACCTATTCGTGCTGCGGACCCTGAGCCCCTAGTACTTTCGGGTGCAACAACACCAGAAGTTTGCCGTAATCCACCTAGAGACAGAAGGCCTCCTCATCGGCTGGATCTTTAGTTAGGGCGAAGCCACGGTTATGGGGCAAAATAATCCCCAGGGTTTAGCTGGGAATGGAGGCAGTCTACCCTCCTTCTCTAGTTTAGTATGTGTTTTATTTAGGGGATGTTCTTATTAGGGGGGGAGGAATATGTTGTGTATTTGGTTGTCATGGGTTTTGTTACTATGGCAACTGAGTTAGACTATTAAGGGATAGCTCAGCCGGTTTCAACCGGCTGAGTGAGCTCTCTGTTTCTGTAAATAAAATGGAGGTTTTGGTTAGCTGTCTGCTCTCTGGCCTCAAGTGATTGCTTCCTACACCGGCTGCCCCTAGGACATAACAGGCAGCAGCTGAGCAAGAGTTTTGAGGATCCTAGTGATGCCGAAATGTTGGATTTGGCCACTCAAATTCTTTTGTAGATCTAGTCCTAGAAGACCAGACTTAACATCAATCCTTGCAGTGCCCCACTAGATACTTCCTCACAGGGAATGCATCACCAATTTCTCTCTGTGTCTCTCTCACACACAAAAGTTACTGAGTTTTATATAGTTACTGGTACATATAGTAATACAACAGATATGCAGTCACCAGCTGATGCATGGAAGACATAGTAAGAACAGAGAAGGAGAGGAAGCTTTGGCTAAGGACAATGGAGAAAGCCTTACCTTTAAGAAATATGGAATAAGAAGCACCCTTAATTTCTGCAAACAACAGACCGGACCTTATCTTTTATGGTCTCATAAGACTGCTCCTGGGAAATAGCAATATTAATGGTATAACTCAATTGTTGAAAATTAAAGTATATAATAGACAAAATCACCTGTATTTAAAGAAAATACAGGACCTTTGTCTAAATGTAAAGGGTGCCTTTCTTTTGTAATTTCATGGACCTATTTCCATTAGTTCCTGACTATCTGGGAAGCAAATTCATACAGTTCTTTTGCTGGTATCTGAAGTATGAAATCACAGCCTTTATGAGAGAGGAATATTTTTTGTTTGATTGGGTTTTTTTATTACATAATCTATAGCTAGCCAATTCCTGTCTCTGACTTAAAGTACTTTGGGACTATAATGTCTTGAAGTCAGCAGCAGATCTCTGACACTGAAAGGCTGTTCCTGCCTGGTTTTTTAGTAGTGTTGTCAACATACATTTTGTCCCCTTTTTACCCTTTTGTTGGTCTAGCTACTGGTTGTAGTACAGTTAACCCAAATGGCTTAACTGCAATTTATCCAACACTATAATTACCCAAGTTGCTTACAGGGTCTCTAGGTTTCATCCCCAGCTGGGATACTTCTTGCTATTTTTATTTTTTTTTAACATGACAAAGAGAGACTTAACAGGCAGAGTTTTTAAACAACGTACACAGAATTCCTAATCCTAGAGTAATCTCAGGCACTGGTTCAGCAGTCCCAATAAGTCTTTTCATGCCATGTAATAGCAGTCTCTGTTAGTTAAGCATGTTTTGAGTTTAGAGATCTCCTTTTTTCAGAGGTTAATAATTAAACTACAGGAATCCACTTGCAGCTGAAACTTGACGAAGTTTGAGTGAATTTGAAAAGCTGGCTGGTTATTAGTAAACATTAATGGAAGGATTTGTTAATAGTTATTTTCCTCTTATTTCTTGATTTTGATATGAAATTAGGAAAACAAAAACAAACCAAAACAAAAAACAAACAAACCAACTAATTATTATCTACACATATATAATATACTCGGGTATTTTTAATAGAAAATGTAACATTTTTTTTTTTGCCTTTGGATTCATATATGCAGTTTGCATTCATATAACTCCTTTTTTGAAATTCCAATAGGTGTCAGATTTATATTGTAACTGTTCTGGAATGTTTTAAACCATTAATTAAAGATATGGATAGGCTCTTTCTGGTATTTTTTGCATAATATATTTTGCTACATTTTAAAATCAGTATGTCTTGAAGTGCATAGTGACAAAATATGATGTGGAGTAATGGACATCTAACTGAAGAGCTGTTATGGAAGCTTGATGGGTCCAGATGCTTGGGATGTTGAAAGCACCCGGCCGATCTGGTAAGTTGCACTGTATTTTTGGTTTTCCGAGCAACCGGTGACCATTTATGGTATGATGTCTTGTGAATCACTAGGGATACAAACTAACATTACACTCTATGGGAAAGCTTGGAAATTCTAGCTTTCCCGTGGTACGTGGCAATATTTTCTATTCCTGGTGGTTTGGTTTGTGACAGATCAAATTTGTAATCACACCATTCTTACAACCATTTGCCTTTGCATGTTCCTCCTGCCTTCCGTTCTGAGCTGATTTTAGTGACTATTATCACTGGAGCTATTAGAACTAGAGACAATGTTGCACAGGACATCATCTGAAACTTTGTAATTTCAGCCCTCAACTGGTATAAAATGTTATTCTTTGGTTGTCTGGTTTGCGAGAATATCGGCTGCTAAAATCATGCTGGGATTCAAGTGAGGGTGTGTGTGTGGTGTGGTGGTGGGGCGGGGCAAGGCGAGGGGAGGATAATACAGTCAGGGTGACCTGATTTTAGAACTCTAGTGTCATCTAATTTATTAAACTGAGTCTGGTTCCACCAGACTTAGAACCACCACCCACCCAGCATATGAATAAGAATTGCCAGGCTGATCAAACTGGAGGTCCAGCTAATCCCATATCCTGTTTCTGATAGTGGCTAATACCAGATGCTTCAGAGTAAGGGGCAAGAACCCACAGTAAGCAGATGTGGGATAATATGCCCCCCATCCTCAAATTAGGTTTCTTCCTGAGCTCTAATAGAGATTGACTTAAACCCTGAAGCACAAATTTCAATATTCCTTCCAAATTTTGTTGTCCAAACTCTAGATACTCTTGCTATCCATGTAAATATCACACCCCTTTTTTAATTTTTGCTAAATTCTTGGCCTTAGTGACTTCCTCTGGCAATGACTTCACACTCTAATTACACATTGTGTGAAAAGGTATTTCCTTTTTTATCAATTTTGGATTTGCCATGTTTTAATTTTATTGACTGGCCCCTTGTACTTATGTTACTATCAGCTGTAATCTCCAGCATTGCCACTCAGCTGCAACCATTACTACCTAGCAGTATCACCCACCAACAATGAGGACAGCACTTAAGGCAGATGTCACCCTGCACTGACTAAAGATGTGTTCACTGTGACCTGAAATTATAGCATAGGATTCTCACCTGGGCAGTGTGATTCATCCAAGAAATGATTAAGTAACCGAAGCTTCATCTTGTGAGTCAGGAAGAAATTTGGTCGTCTTAATCTTCTCTGCAGTGGTCATCCACAAGGTTCAGTTTTCGCTCCCTATTTGTTCAATATATGCACGTACAATCTTCCTGAAATGCAGGCTGAGAAGTACGTATATGACATCTCTGTATTGCTGGCACTGAAAATGATTTCCATGGGAATGAAGGGAATCTCAACCAAGACATGGACATTTGGACCACTTACTGCCAGCAGTGGAGACTAATTCTTAATGAAACCAAGGCAGTGGCAACTGCTTTCCATCTCAACAATCATCTTGCCAATCAACTCATATTGATCCATGTACAGGATGGTTACTGCCATTTCAATCAGCTGTCACATAATTGGGACTGTAGCCTGACATACTGGCCTCACCTGAAAATAAATCTCTTCCTGTACTGCTTTGTTACAAAAACTGTTGGGAACCTCCTGGGGGGCAAACCCATCAGTCTTTTGTACATCTGTATTGGGCCTGGTGTTTGCTCCAGTTGAATGCTGTTCTGAGCTCTGGGGGGTGCAGCCTCTGCACTCAGCTTGTTGACATGGAGCTGAATTCAGTCACTTGCATTATTAGTGGTTGCTTGAATTATACATCAGCCTTCAGTTTATATGTGCTAGCACACATAGCTCTACCAGACCTTCAATGAGATGTCATTACTGTTAAGTCTGCCTGGAGAGCTATGACAGATTATACCAACCTATTACATCTCCAGCTGACTGTCTGACCCATTTTCAGACAGGAAACAACTCGAAGGTGTGCCGCCCCAACTCGAAGGTGTGCTGCCCCAACTCATATTCAGGGGAAGAATCCCACTCCTGTGGACTGGCTGTAACACCATGTCTGATCTCTCAACACCACTTTGCCACAGCAGCTCATGCACTCCCGGACAAGAAGGCTACTGGCCCTTTACCACTCATGGATGAGTGGCACCACCAAGTAGCCGACAATAACATTCTTATAGCATGGAAACACTGGTGGGAAAGAGAGTCTAACATGGTATGTAAATTCAGGAGTCCAACACTGCACCTGCCTCCTTGTCCTCTTGATCATAGATCCTGGATCAGGTTCAACAGGGGTTATTCTCTGGCTCATTTAGAGTTGCTGCAGCTATACGGCAGATTGGTTTGGCTTCCTCTCCATGCTGTGGTGGTGTGTGGGGGGGGGGTTGAGGTGGGGGGGGTAGCATTGCAGACAATGACTCATGGAGTGGAAGAGTGCCCAATTCAACATCTGGAGGGTGGTTTGCAATGCCTCGCCTCCCTAAACACAGAAGCTAACCTCTGGCTATAGAACCTGGACATTGAGCTCTGACATCTGCACATGAGAGGAGGAGTCTTGCCTGTGGCCTCGCCACACACTTTTGTATAGTAGAAAGCGACCGCTTCGAGTGAGTTCTCAGTCTGTCCGCATACATATTCATGGGCATTCTGTTTTGTTAAAAGTACACTGAGAACATTAGGCATCGCATGACAAATAGTTAAAATTCATTATATTTTTTTCATCCCCCACTTTTAAATAAAACAATCTACAAAGTGGAAAACCTCCATTAACACTAACACTCTGAGCTTTGTTTTGTATTGCTGAACCTCAGATAGTGCCAAGGCTAAAATATGTGCTGTGGTGCCTTTTGCTCCCCCTAATGCTAGCCTGGCTTTGAAAACCATTTCAGAAATTAGTTAATGGCATTATTTTCCAAACTGGGTAAACACATCCACAATGTTGCTCTGTTCAAGGCAGGGTTACCGTGCTAAACAAATGAACAAGGCCAAGGCCTTTGAATGCATCTGGAACATAGTTAAAGTCCCTGTCTAAACTACAAAGTGGAAACAAAGTTGTACTTGGGTCCTTTGACGCAATTGTAAGTGCTCTCAGCAGGGTTCAAACAAATCCTATTTATTATTTTTACACTGCCTAAAAAGATGCATGGAAAGAGATGGCTCGCGCCTGATTTCACTTTCATGTGTAACAGTGGTCCATCTCCAATGGAATTACTCCTAACTAGTGCAAGCAGAGTGAGAATGAGTGAGCATTGTTTCTGCCTTGAATGGTTTATATAACACAATAAGGCTAATAAATCTACATTGCTAAATATACTCCTCCTTCCCATCACTGCAGTAGCTGAGTGTTTCACAAATAGTAATGAATTTATCCACACAATATCCCTGTGTGATAGGCTGTTCCCATTTTACACCTAGTGAGCTGAGACACAGAGACTAAGGACCTGTGATCCAAAGCTGAATGAAATCAACGGGAGTCCCTTTGTTTTTTTGTTTTTGTTTTAAATTCGGTTATAGAAGACTTTAATATTTGGATAGTGTGGGCAGAGTGCTGCACACTGTTAAGTCACACTAAGTTCTTTAATGTTATTTTTAAAGAGCCTATGTGTGGTTAGAGATTAAGACGTAAGAAGATGAGTCAAGGATAGTGTGTTAGAAGAGTTTGTTTTAATTCAGAATTTCTGTGGGTCTGTTAAACTCTTCATGTTACTTTAACACAATGTTGTATGATATGATATGATTAACTTTTATCTAAAGCTTACAGCTCATGAAAGAAAATACGATGTTTTCTACCTGGAAGATCTGGTGTGCTTCAGGATTATTAGTGTATTTTTATTGTGTTCTCTTTATTATCATTACGGAGAGAGACACAGACAAGAATGAGAACTTGCTATATTTAAGCACTGAGGCCATGGACAGGTGTCAATCCATATAAAAGGAACCAACTCTTCCTCTCCCTTCCTTGTCCTCAGTCTGCAAAGTTTTAACAAGTATGTGGCCACTAGGAGCTAAAATAAATGTGTGAAATGGATTTTCAAACAATTAAGCAGTATCACAAGGTTTCATATTTTCAGGATCAGAACCAACTGTGTGTGTGTGGTGTTTTTTTTTGCTATATTTGGTCTGCATGGAAATCTCCATATTATTACTATGTTAATAGGTAGCTGGTAGAGTTATTTAGATTTAAAAGTAAAAAACCCCAAATCAAAACAACAACAAAAACAAACAGAAAACTAAAAACCCCACACATGGTCAAAAATGTCCTTATTTCATTTTTAAGCAGTGTCTATAAAGTAACTTAGAAATAATTGTTCCTGATCTTTAATTAGCTAGTGTTTGAAAAAGCACTTTGAAGTTGAAAAATGGTGGATTATTTCTTTTGCCTAAGGTTGATTAATTATGGACAGCAAACCTTAGATTAGAACAGTGATAAATGTGACCAAATAGGCGGCACCTCCATGGTGTTACTATTAAAGCAAATTCAGGGCCCGTGTTCTGACTGAGGTCATGAAGGGGCTGGAGGGAATGCCAGCCCCCTCTCCCCTCAACCATGGGGAAGGCTCACTGCAGAGAATCCATAGGATTCTGGCTCCACAGTGCTGGAAGAGACAGTGGTTCAGGGGAAGGGAGCTGGTCAGTCTCCTTGAGGGGAAAGCAGTAGAAGTTAAAATGCCAGATCCTCAGACACAGCTTAAGGGTGCTTGCTGCTGCTGTTGAGGATCAGAGGAAGATGCAGAAGCAATTCTGAGCCACCTTTGCGCTCTCTTTGGGGCTGCTCTAACTGAAGATGGCTGCCTATGGACCCAACAGGCCATTATGGCAGCTGGGAAATCAGAAGGGTGCCTGGGTATCCTGTTGTGTATTTGGTTGTCCTGGTAATAGCCCCTTGTTGTTGCTATGGCAACTGAGTTAGATTATTAGGGGATAGCCCACCCAGTTTTGGCTGGTTTGCTTAGTTCAGTGTGTGTAAATAAATGGTTGCTTTTTAAGGCTTACAGCTCTCTGGTCTCCAGTGATTTCTTCCTAAACCTGCTGCCCCCAAGGATACAACAGATCCCAGTCACTTTCTCATTTTCCCCAGTGATTACCTCTTTATCTTCATGACCTATCAGGGAAATTAATGTAGGAACTGCTACAGTAGCTCTCTGCCACCTGCTGATCCCCTTAGACTTCCAATAGCTAGGTAAGTTGTCTTTGGGGCACCTTTGCACTGTAGAGAAGTAAAGAGAGACCCTAATGCAGTCCAGGATCTGGCCATGGGAACTTAGACTTCTTCATTCCTCTGTGCCATGAGTGTTCCGGGTCAGCTACTGTTCTAAAGGGGTTAATGGGGCTACGCCCCACCAAAAATGCCCCACCTGTCAGCTGCACTGTAGGCTCTGTAGTGTGGGTGATGCATTGCAGGATTCAGGACCACTTGCTGTCTTTAATGGGCTTTTAGTGGGGCTGATGCTTAGAGTAAAGAACAGATATTAGTCACCTGGATCAAACATGGTAAGTACCTCGAGTAAACTGACAGTTAACTTAGTAAAAAAGTCCAGTAAAGCCCATAGACTGTAGGCAGCGGAGGGAGGAAGAAAGGAGTAGGGAACAGAATAGGGGCAGATTCTGTTCAGCCCCACAAACAGACCGCATAAGGCTCTCTGTAGCCATAACAGTCATCTTCTGCCTCTTCCTCCTCTCTTTAGTTCCAGTAAGGACCTGGGTAGGGAGAGGTTCTTGTCTGGGGAAAAGAAGAGGGGGCTTCTGAACCTGATGGTGGTGGGTGGCAGGTAGGAATGGGCAAGGTTCTGAGGCTGATGTGTAGCCTGGCAGTTGGGGTATGGCAAACCCAGGTTCAAGTCCATGCTCTCCTTCATTCAGAGTGATTTTAATTCAATCTAAGATACATCGACTTCAGCTACGTTATTCTCGTAGCTGAAATTGCGTATTTTAGATCAATTTCCCCTCCCCTCCAGTGTAGACCAGACCTTAGATTGGAGAGGGAGAGACCTTGCAGAATTGGATGAGTTACTGCCTGTAATTTGAGAAGAGAACTGCATAAAAATATGCAACTTTCTTGTTTTTCTGGACTGGAAACTTCTGAGATCAAGTTAATTAAAGGCATGTAGTTAACTCCTTGCTTTTGATTAATCCTTCTCTTAAGAATGTGTGACTTGAGATCCTGAGGTGTAAACAAGATGCTGGAGACATACAGTCTTGGAATACTACACACACCCATTCTATTAGCACAGTTTCTTTAATGCCAGCATGTTCCTTTATTTTAAAACAAGTTTCTTTCTTCCTTTTCTGAACCTTCGCAAGGCAGAATCAGCAGTGCTGGAATGTATTCCTTTAAAAGGCATTATTTGTGCATCAGGAATTCTTTTGAAAATATGATTCATGATATCTGTAGTTCAAGGTTCTACAGAACTTCAAAACATAAGCCATTGCAAAGAATAAAATTTTGAAAAAACAATATCATAGATCCCTGGAAAAGGAGACGAAGCTCTGCTTCATACCCCCTTACACACATGCATTCAGTGATTAATTATGTCTATGTGGAATAGTGCAATGGATAAACCAAAGGTTGTCAAGATAAGAATTTATTTTAATAGCATGTTTCTATGGGAGAAATAAGCTTGTCTTAAAACCCAATGGGAGACATTTTGAGTATGAAACATGAATTTTAAACCCAAATTTCACTAAGAATTAAGGAAATACATGCAAAATGTGTTAAAACTGAGCTCATGGAGATGAAGTTTGGTCTAAGGAAATTTGCAAGTTCACCAGGGAAACTTTCTACAAAGTGTGATATTACACTTGTAGTGCATATGCACAGGGAAATGTGTTTGAACCACTGGCTCTGAGGCTGTTTCAGGGAAAGGGTAATTATTTTTTCAAACCCATGTTTTTAAAAAAAAAGCATTGGTATCCTGTAAAGTGTTGAATATTTTGCTGTCAATTGTTTGGTTTGGTTTGTTGGACTGTGCTTTTTGGTTCCAAAATTAAGATGTCCTAGTGCCTAAGTCACTTTTGAGAATGGGAATTTGGCTCCTAAATCATGCTGATACTTTTGAAAACTTTCCTGGGGTCTGGATTTAAAACACCAAGGCTTAAGGAAATTTTGAATTGTACTTTTGGTTTTTCCTATGCTAAAGTAGGGGTCATTTGCAAGATATGGATCTAGGGGTCCCTATCCTGCAATTGCCTATGTACAGGCAAAGCCTCGTACCCAAGTGGAGCTGATTGCAGAATTGGGTCCTAGGTTTTGATTTTAAGCTTGTTCAAAACTTCAGTGTGTAGCATCTTGGATTTTTATTTGATCATTTCTCTATTTTTCTTCTGAATTGGTGATGAGGGAAGCTGTGAGTGAACAGCCCTGCTCTGAGGTCAGTTCTTGGGTTTTAGTCATGATATATAGCTTCCTACACTATTTGCCTCTTCCCTTCCCCCCAAACTATTCATTACTAGCACTCTGTGGATAACGTGATGACAGCTGTTGCCAAAACTTGCCTGTTCATCCTAAGTTTGTTTTCCTTGGTATGAAAATGAAGATACGAAACTCAGCAGAGAGATCATTCTGTGCTATGAGAGCTCAAGGTGACTGGAACTGAGTAATTATCCAAGGACAGACTATGATGTAGGCAGCATTTTCCAGATTCCAGAGGGAGGGACAGAGGAGAAGAGAAGGGTATGGGATAGCAGAGGGAGGTAGGGATTGTAAATTGGGGGATGGGAAGAGACACAGAGCACTTCTTTTAAAGGAAAATGAGCAGCCAGCAGAGACTAGATGAGTCTCAACATGGGGTGAGGGTGGAGGGCCTAGCAATTGGTGAGACAGTCAATAGGCAGATTGTTCATCACACATTGCTAGGAGATTAACTGAGCAAACATTCAGACAATACTGCATAAAGACTTCATCCTGTGTGAGGGAAACAAAGAGACCGAATCATCACAATCCAGCCAAAGGCTTGATGATCGCCACACTTAATGAAATCTTTTTGGGTTTGAGAAAGAAAATATATGAGGGATTTTTTTCAAAGAATGTATTATCTGTCCCTAGAAAAATCACAAGTTTGAGAGGTTTTTATTTGTTTTGTTTTGTTGGTATCTTACATTGGTTGGTAAGCATTTCAAAAGCCAAATTGCAGTAACAGTGCAATCCCTTTTTAATGTGATTCTGTTAAAATGCCCTGGTTCTGATTTACAAATGGATCTTGACTCTTCTCTCAAGTGGGTAAATCCCCAGTATTATCACCTTGGTTTATAACTCTAGAGATGCTTAACTCCAGCAAAATACTTGACTTCCTGGATGCTATTATAATACAGTTTGATGTTATTTTTCCAGCAAAGTATTAGGAAGTACTCAGTCTCACAGTTTGTCAGTGCTTAACTCATTCCTAGCAGGGAAAACATGTATGAATTTTTGGATTATATAAAATAATGGCCCAGCATGCGTCCATGTCCCCTTTTAAAAAAACAGTACAAATATTATTAAAGAAATGACTTACCATCTAGTGTTCAGGAGGCTGAGAGAGCGATGAGAAATATGCTGCAAGAATATTAAAAGAATATCTTGCCAGACAAATTTGATTGCCTTTTTTAGATAGAAATGCAAACTTAGTAGATAGAGGGAACAATTTAGATACAAATGCCAGAACTGACCTGAAGAAGAGCTCCGTGTAAGCTTGAAAGCCTGTCTCTCTCAGCAGTTGGCTCACTGAAAGATTTTACTTCACTCACCTTGTCTCTCTAATATGCTGGGACCAACATGGCTACAGCAATAGCACATACAAAATTGTCAAGTGTCCACTAATTATGGGTGCCCAACTTGAGACACCCATCTTGGCCTCATTTGCGAGAGGTGCTGAACACATTGACTTCAGATGGAGTTTTCAGAATTTCTGAAAATCAAACTCTGAAAATTAGTGTCTAAAACTACCCGATTTATTTTGAAAAACTAGGCCATTGGCTCCCAGTAGCTTAGGACATTTAAAACTAGACTGGACTGTGTACTAGAAAATGTACATGAACATGCGTCTGATGAAGTGGGTATTCACCCACGAAAGCTCATGCCCCAATACATCTGTTAGTCTATAAGGTGCCACAGGACTCTTTGCTGCTTTTACAGATCCAGACTAACACGACTACCCCTCTGATACTAGAAAATGTATGGCATTGGCTGGGAAATGGGCATTTAGGACAGTTTTCCATCTCTAATTCCATGATCCTAAGCGTAAGTACATCAGAACTAATTTAATCTTTGGGTTGTGGCGACATGAATAAACCATTTGAGGTTGACTGTCATGATTCTTAATGTTATAAAACCCCTTCTGATAGAATTAAAGCCTTATTGCATACAGTTGTGGTACATCATTCCTTGTGTTTATGTTCTACAGTCTAGACTAGGAACATTGGTATCCTCCAGGGCTGTCCACATAATCTTTTATTGTAAATGTGTTATTTGGATTTTAGAAAAATAAATATAAATATACAGCAGGTTTTTAAACCAAATGGGTTTCTAATATAATAACATAAAAACCCTTCAGAATGTTATAGGGAAAACTTGTTTGTTAGAGCTGCCTTAAGGCTGTTAACTGATATGGTTTTTTGCTTAATTATTTGTATTTATTAATTTGCTTTTATCTTAGTTGTGACAATCAGCTCCATCTCATTAATACTAGCAAAGACATAGAGGAAGGGAGAAAGTAAAAGAGAGATTTTTCTATTTAACATTGTAAAACTTTAGGCAGTGGGTTAGGAAACAGATCACATACACTGGTAGCAGAACTGATAGGAATTTTAATAACACCACCAGCACAAAATTATGGGCATCAATATCTGATAGTTTATATATTGAAATAACTTGTAAATATAATGGGAACTGTTATGTACATGAACATTTTTATGGGTCCAATTGATGTGTTGAGGGGAAAATTAAGAGGGAAAAAAAAGGCAGAAAATTGTGGAGATACGTTATATACTTTATAATTGATTTTCCAATAAACTGTTAAATAGCTTCAGCTTCCAACATGCT
The DNA here is from genome assembly GCF_020497125.1 of Mauremys mutica. Taxonomy (NCBI): domain Eukaryota; kingdom Metazoa; phylum Chordata; order Testudines; family Geoemydidae; genus Mauremys; species Mauremys mutica. Next base: position 106,396,591 of record NC_059074.1, read on the forward strand.
GCAGCATTTCATAATTAACATAAATCTGCAAAAGATGCTCACAAATGTTTTTTAGTTAAATAGGCAGCTTTTAAATGCCTGGATTGGTTCTCTCAATATCTAGATCACCCCAACCATTATACGATCTTTGGCAAATAAAGTGAATACAGTTTAGATTGGTCCGCAAGGCAGGGGGCTTTCCGAAATCCAAGAAAATGATTCTCATTTAAAAGCTTCTAGTCCCTTGTAAAATATAATAGAATATATTTCAGACATAGATGATGCTGGCTGCTCTTTATAGTTACTATCAAGATTTACTGTTCCTGAAGTTAAATATTGACTTTGGCTTCAGTTTGGTCAATATTTATCTCTCAGATCAATACATTTTAATATTGACTTCAACCGAAGTCATCATTCTGCTCAGTATTACCTCTCAATGATTGATTTCAATATAGCTTCTCCTTCCCTTAATAGATCTTACTTTCATATATTCAGACCTGATAGTATTAGAAGATCTTTTTGGATCAGTAGTCTAACCCTTTGCATAAAGCACTACCCTTCCCATAAATCTGCTTTTATCCTTTCCTTGATCACTTTTACACACTGTACTATAATTACCTCCCCCTATGCAAACTGTTACCGTGTTTGGTCTTAGGATCAAAATGTTGTTCTTAAGGACTAAACAAAATATATCATTTTCAGAGAGCAGCATAGCCTGTAGCATTTTTGGAATTTTACGTATCAGAAATTAAATGCCTCATTTTTCAATGTTAGCCTTTTACTCTTTAACTTTTAGTGCCCAGTGTGAATAATTATTTTCCCTCTTCTATATTGTTGCCCTTCAGATATTTAGCACTATCTCATATGGCTTTTTAAAATCCTGATTTATTTAAAGTATTAAATGTCTTCAAATGGTCCTTGCAAATTTTACCTTCAAGATCTTCTATTATCTTGGTTTTCTCAGTACAGTTTATTTTAGAAAAGAATTTCACAACCAGTTTTACCCAAATGTTGTTTACCTAATGACACTGATATCATTTTTTTCTATTAGTAGGATCTATGAGGGCAATTGACTAACGTTTCTTTACAAAATACAATTACAAGTAAAGTTCCTAGTGGCCTCTGATGCATAGAAACTTGTTAATGCACAATTTTGTTGCCAATCTCCCCAGCTCCTCCTCCCAACCTTTAGAAAGATCTGTTCCTTTTACAAGTATAGTATTTACAGAAGAGGTCTCAGTGACTTTATTAACTATGCTCTGGCACATAGAAATCTTCAAGCTTGTTCCATTAAAATACACTAGTTCTCTTTGGTTCTTTTACAATTTTTTTTTTAATCCAACCTTTTCTTTTGTCCCTTTGGCTAAAATACTGTCCATGTTCTGATTATCTTCTATCTTTTCTGGCTTTCCTGAATCTCATCTGAGATGCTCTAAGATAGAACTGCCCATCATGCTGTGCCCTTTGAGTGTGATGTGTTGTCTGTCTACTTAGTCTATCCTTGGGGAAGGATCTTCCTTTCTGTATTGTGCAGCTCCAAGTACACTGTGAGTGATTAACTAATGAATAAATAATTTAGATGAGCTCTGCTAAAGATTTTCAACTCATAAAGATGAGCCATTTGAGTTATTGCCAAAGGCTTTAATCTTTACAGTAGTTTTTTAAAAACTCTTGAAAATTTAAAAATGAGTGAATGAATATGGCTCAATGTTCAAGAAAATATCCACTTCTGGGGCTGAGACCAATCATGGAAAATTTCAGCTGAAACGCAGAATTTTCAGAAAGATTAAGGATGTGAATAAATGGGGAACAGATGTCTCAATACACTTCTTACCCGTAGCCTTTGCTACCAGCAAAAGTTAAAATAAGGTTAACACTGACTAGTAGAATTATTAATAGGCGGAGCTCTCTGCTGTTCTACTGTTTTGGTGTGAGGTCTGTGTCCTACAAACTAAAATAAATCTCTTCCTCTTTGACTGAGAATGTCATGGAAAAATTGCCTCCTTCCCTCTTTATACAAACAGTCATTCTGTGTGTGATAAATTATCAAAAAGGATACAATCTTTTTTTCCTTCTATTTTTTCAGTGTAGTTCAGAGAACTTAGATGAACACATATTTTCTCTCTCTCTCTCTCTCTCTCTTTCTCTCTCTTTTTCTCTCTCTCTGAGAAACTGAGAGAAAATGGCTTCTGATGACCTTGCATGTTACTTGGGGTAGTTCAGCTAATTAGAGACACAGCCGAAATCCCATGTGACTTGCCCTATGATGAACTTTCCCAACTAACGCAGTTCAAAGTCTAAATGCATCAGCAAAGAGCATCTTAACAATGTTCACTGAAAAAGTTTATTTCCATCTTGACACACGTTTGTTACAGGAATGGATTTCCAGAAACATTGTTTCAGGAGAACAGAGACTGAATTTTTCAGCGGAACCAAATGCCCATCTTAAAGACTTTCAATTTCACTTTCTCCTCTTAGGCAGAAATTGAATTTGACAAGGTGGTTACCTGAGGAGCTGGCATTTTGATTTTTCCCAACAAAAATAGATTTAAAAAATTTGCAAAATTGAAATTTACCCACAGCCATCTTGATTTTGCGATCAGGGTTTTCTCCATTGGAATGGAAAATTCCTGACCAGCTCTGCCCATTGCATGTTTCTGAACCCAGGCTGAAGTCAAGCTCTAAAGCATCCTCGATTCAAGTTTAGTGATTTGCACAATTTAGTCCTTATTACTTGCAGTCATTAAGAATAGGGGTATTAAATTGAATTTCCTGGTCAAATTATAAATTTCCCACTGCATTAGCAACTGGAGAGAGGATTTTTCTTTGCTTTCTGCCCTAACCTGTTGTGTAGCATAGATGTGCAATGTTAAAAAGACTCTAAAATTCTAACCTAGCAGTGTCTGCTTTTCCCTATATATTCTTTACCTACCCCACAGGGGTATTATGAATCTGAATTACTGTTGATAGTATGCTTTGAAATTCTTGGATAAAAGACTTGGTAAAGAACACTTTACAGAATTATTGTTAATGCCAGTAATAATATCTATATTATTAATAATGCTATTAATGCTCTGGGTGTGAATTTAAAAGGGAAATGGAGGTTCTGTGTAGTAAATAATGTGCTAGCTCGTTAGAGAAAACTCTGAGAAATAATGAACTGTTTTTCAGGTTTAAGTCACACTTCCAAACAAGGCAATACAGAAATATTCCCTAAATGGTGGACTGGTGACTTATTTAACATGGAGGCCTGGCATGGTTAACTGCCTCTTAGATCTCTTAGAAGACAGGGCTGAAAAGGCTGTGCCACTGAACCACAAACAGCAACAAAACTGCTCTGCAGCTGAAACAGATGGTTGCTGATGGGGATGACAATACTAATGTGAGCTGTGGATGCTTTCATCCTGTATTGCAGCCCTTAGGGTGAAAAAAAAATGCCTTATTGCAAGTGGCCTTGTGTGCTGCCTCTTCCTTCTTCACAAACTTTGGCAAAACCATACTATCAATCACATGGAAGAGGATGATGAGATATTTGAGAAATTTCAGAGGAAATCCTGCCCCATCATTGCATGAACACAGCTGATTTCCTTCCCCCCAACAAGAATGGTCAATACATAGGAAGAAATTCTTCATCTTGTACCCACTAGCTGGCTGATCAAATTTAACAGCTTTCTGGCATGTCTGACCTGCTTTGAAGCCCTACATTCAAAGCCAAGAGAGACAGAGGAAATGTTATGATTCTTAAAAAGTCACAAAGGACTACAGGCTGAAGGGATTGATTAGAGATTAGAATAATTAAACAAGTTTTGCTTGAATAAAGAACTACTGATGGGTTGGGAGTGCACACAAGTGTCTACAAGTGTTGAGAGGAGAGGACTGTAAACCTCACTGAAGGAAGTATTATTACTTTTGCTGATACAAGGGGACATATCTGGGGAAATTCGCTGGCATATTTATATCTTTATATCATTCTTATACCAGTTATACCAGTTGTGATAGACCCAGGCCAGTTGGGAACAGCAGTGTAGTAGAAGGGAGATATACAGGCCACTGGATAAGCACTTTTCTGTTCCCTGAGTGACCAGAGCAGGGGCTGCTCCAGGCTAATGAGAACAACTGACTCCAATTAACCTGCTAAGGGTATGGCTACACTGGCGAGTTGCAGCGCTGGTGGAGGCTTTCCAGCGCTGCAATTAGTAAGTGGCCACACCTGCAGGGCACTTCCAGCGCTGCAACTCCCTGGCTGCAGCGTTGGCCGTACACCTTGCTCAGCATAGGGAATAAGGATTCCAGAGCTGGTGCTGCAGCGCTGGTCATCAAGTGTGGCCACACACCAGCGCTGTTATTGGCCTCCAGGGTATAAGGATGTATCCCAGAATACCTGTTCAGCCACTCTGCTCATCAGGTCAGACTCTACTGCCCTGGCCTCAGGTGACCCACCCTTTAAATGCCCCGGGAATTTTAAAAATCCCCTTCTTGTTTGCTCAGCCAGGTGTGGAGTACAATCAGTGAATCTTTACAGATGACCATGCCTCCACGTGGCAAACGAGCCCCAGCATGGAGCAATGGAGAACTGATGGACCTCATCAGTGTTTGGGGGGAGGAATCTGTGCAGGCACAGCTGCGCTCTAGCCGTAAGAATTATGATACCTTTGCCCAGGTGTCAAGAGCCATGCTGGATAGGGGCCATGACCGGGACGCGCTGCAATTCAGGGTTAAAATAAAGGAGCTGCGGAGTGCCTATTGCAAAGCACGCGAGGGAAACCGCCGCTCCGGCGCTGCCCCCACGACCTGCCGTTTTTACAAGGAGCTGGATGCGATTTATGGGGGTGACCCCTCTGTAAATCCGAGGACCACGATGGACAGTTCAGAGCCGGTAGAGGAGAAGGAGGTGGAGGGGGAGATCCAAACAGTGAGTCTACTGTGGTGGGGGGAGACACCCCGGAGTCCCAGGAGGCATGCAGTCAGGAGCTCTTCTCAAGCCAGGAGGAAGCTAGCCAGTCGCAGCACCTGGAACTTGGTGCAGAAGAATCACAGGAGCAGGTCCCAGGTAAGCAGCTTTTATTGGAATGCAAATGTTTTGGGAGAGGAGGGGGTGGTATGGCTGCATGCTAGATATGGAATATCCCATTGATGTGGTCTATCACGTCGCGGTAATCTGCCTCTGTAATCTCTTCAAAAGTTTCTGCAAGAGCATAGGCAATGCGCTTGAGCAAGTTTAAAGGGAGAGCCAGTGTGGTCCCTGTCCCAGTCAAGCTAACGCGTCCGCGCCACTGTTCCGGGAGGGGTGGGGGGACCATGGCTGCACACAGGCAAGCTGCATAGGGGCCAGGGCAGAATCCGCATTGTTGTAGGAGACCCTCCCTTGCTTCCCAGGTAACCCGCAGCAGGGAGATATCTTCAAGTATTAACTCCTGTGTGAAATGGAGGGAGGCACAGTGTTTCAATGCAGGTCCCAACAGCAGCTTCCTGCCTTTCCCAAAGCCCACAAACAGCAGTGCACCCATGAAGCAATAAGCCCCCTGCGCAGGCAAACCGCGGCAGGAACCCCAGGATTAATTCCTGTGTGAGGGAGTGTTTCAATGCAGGTCCCAACAGCAGCTTCCTGCCTTTCCCAAAGCCCACAAACAGCAGTGCACCCATGAAGCAACAAGCCCCCTGCGCAGGTAAACCGCGGCAGGAACATGTCTCCCAGGATTTATTGATTTCTACTCTACTGCCTTACCCTCACTTACCATTTCTGGGAGGCTGTGAATTCTCTAGCTGTGTTTGAAATGTCTGAGGAATGCTACAGTGTGAGACTGAAAACTAACTTCAGATTATACACAATGCAGGCTCTCTTAAAATGTATCATTTGCTGTATTTTTATAGTGTCCTTGACTAGTCCTGGGCCGGCCTTATCAGTGACGGAAAGAAAACTTCAGAACCTTAGAAGGAAGCCTAAGAAAAGCAAGGAAGATTTGGTGAAGGCAGTTATGAACCAGTGTGCAACAGAGAATAAAACTGCGCAGGAATGGAGAGAAATGCAGCACTGGAAGGAAACAGAAAGCAGGAGAAAGGCGTTGTTGCTGAAGAAAACCACGAGGCAGCTTATAAACCTCATGGCGCGCCAAACAGACTGTATGCAGTCACTGGTAGCCATGCAAGCAGAGCACTACCGTGCCAAACCCCCACCCTCCCAAACCTCTTTCCCCTGTGCACCAATGTCAGCTCCAAGTCCCGTTCCCCAGCATCCAGGTTCTTACCTACACCATCACCAGCTGCCCCTGACACCTGTACGGTCACCTATGAGCCCAGAGAACTACAACCCTTACCCTCTGCACTCAACCCCCATCACCATGCAACAGTACAATCCTGAGGTGCACAGCACTCCTGGCAGTACATATGCAAACCTATGAATGTACAGTTCAACAACCAACCCCCCTGCCCGTTTACTTTCTTTTTTTTTAAATAAATGATTTCTTTGATTATGAAACAGTTTTTATTATTGCATAAAGTGAAAGATAACAAACACCAAGGAAAACACAGGCACTTAAAAGCACTGTAACCAGTGCACGTCACTCCTGGGCAAGGCAAAAAACATTACTGTTGGCTTTCAGCCTCAAATTCCTCCCTCAAGGCATCCCTAATCCTTGTTGCCCTGTGGTGGGCATCTCTAGTAGCCCTGCTGTCTGGCTGTGCAAATTCAGCCTCCAGGACTTGCACCTTGTTGGTCCATGCCTGGCTGAATGTTTCACCCTTCCCTTCACAAATATTATGGAGGGTACAGCACGCGGATATAACCGCAGGGATGCTGCTTTCCCCCAAGTCTAGCTTCCCATAAAGCGCCTGCCAGCGTCCTTTTAAACGCCCGAAAGCACACTCCACAGTCATTCGGCACTGGCTCAGCCTGTAGTTGAAACGGTCCTGGCTCCTGTCCAGCTTCCCTGTATAGGGTTTCATGAGTCAAGGCATTAATGGGTAAGCGGGGTCCTCAAGGATCACAATGGACATTTCAACGTCCCCTACTGTGATCTTTCGGTCTGGGAAAAATGTCCCTTCCTGCATCTTCCTGAACAGGCCACTGTTCCGAAAGATGCGTGCATCATGCACCTTTCCAGGCCAGCCTTTGTAAATGTCAATGAAATGCCCACAGTGATCCACAAGCGCCTGGAGAACCATAGAGAAATACCCCTTGCGATTAATGTACTCTGATGCTAGGTGTGGGGGTGCCAGAATAGGAATATGCATCCCATCTATTGCCCCTCCACAGTTAGGGAAACCCATTTCTGCAAAGCCATCCACAATGTCCTGCACGTTCCCCACAGTCATGGTTCTCCTTAGCAGGATGCAATTAATGGCCCTGCAAACTTGCATCAATACGATTCCAACGGTCGACTTTCCCACTCCAAACTGGTTCCCGACCGACCGGTAGCTGTCTGGAGTTGCCAGCTTCCAGATTGCAATAGCCACCCGCTTTTCCACCGTCAGGGCAGCTCTCAATCTTGTGTCCTTGCGCCGCAGGGTGGGGGCGAGCTCAGCACACAGTCCCATGAAAGTGGCTTTTCTCATACGAAAGTTCTGCAGCCACTGTTCGTCATCCCAGACTTCCATGACAATGTGATCCCACCACTCAGTGCTTGTTTCACGAGCCCAAAAGCGGCGTTCTACGGTGCTGAGCATTTCCGTTACCGCCACAAGCAATTTCATGTCACCCGCATTAGGCAAATCCAGATCATCGGACTCCTCACTGTCTCTTTGGAGCTGAAGGAATAGCTCAACTGCCAAACGTGATGTGCTGGCGACAGTCATCAGCAAAGTCCTCAGCAGCTCAGGCTCCATTTCACACAGAAAGCGTGCTGCACTCACAATGGCAAGAAACGTGGACGGGGAAACTGTGACTGCTGGGAAGTGAAGCGATGCACCACGGGGCATTGGAACAGGAAGCGGAATGACCCACACACTTCCTTCCCCTTCCCACAATACTCAGCGCCAAAACGGTGCCAAAACGGGACGAGGTGCTCTGTGGGATAGCTGCCCACAATGCACCTCTCAGTACAGCGCTGCAAATTCTGCAAATGTGGCCACACTGCAGCGCTGGTAGCTGTCAGTGTGGCCACACTGCAGCGCTGGCCCTGCACAGCTGGACGACCAGCACTGCAAACTACCAGCGCTGCAACTCGCCAGTGTAGCCATACCCTAAGAGTCAGGTGAGGCTGTTAACACCTGACTCTAATTAGGTCCCTCTGATGCTATAAAAGGGCTCACTCCAGTCAGGCCGGGGGAGCCAGGGAGAGGAAGTGCGTGTGCGGAGGTGGGAGCAAGAGGTGCAAGGAGCTGAGAGTGAGATGGTGTGCTGCTGGAGGACTGAGGAGTACAAGCATTATCAGACACCACGAGGAAGGTCCTGTGGTGAGGATAAAGAAGGTGTTTGGAGGAGGCCATGGGGAAGTAGCCCAGGGAGTTGTAGCTGTCATGCAGCTGTTACAGGAGGCACTATAGACAGCTGCAATCCACAGGGCCTTGGGCTGGAACCCGAAGTAGAGGGGGGCCTGGGTTCCCCCCAAATCTCCCAACTCCTGATCAGACACAGGAGAGAGTGGTTACGGACCTTGAGGCCGATGGCAACTGGGACAAATTACAGCATGGTTTTACGAAAGGTAGATCGTGCCAAACCAACCTGATCTCCTTCTTTGAGAAAGTAACAGATTTTTTAGACAAGGGAAATGCGGTGGATCTAATATATCTAGATTTCAGTAAGGCGTTTGATACGGTACCGCATGAGGAATTACTGGTTAAATTGGAAAAGATGGGGATCGAAATGAAAATCCAGAGGTGGATAAGGAGCTGGTTAAAGGGGAGACTGCAGAGGGTCGTATTGAAGGGTGATCTGTCGGGTTGGAGGGGGGTTACCAGTGGAGTTCCTCAAGGTTCGGTTTTGGGTCCGATTTTATTTAATCTATTTATCGCTGACCTCGGAACCAAAAGTAGGAGTGGGCTGATAAAGTTTGCGGATGACACCAAGTTGGGAGGTATTGCCAATTCGGAAAAGGATCGGGATATCCTCCAGGGAGATTTGGATGACCTTGTAAACTGGAGTATTAGTAACAGGATGAAATTCAATAATGAGAAGTGTAAGGTTATGCATTTAGGGATGACTAACAAGAATTTTAGTTATAAGCTGGGGACGTACCAGTTGAAGTAACGGAGGAGGAGAAGGACCTAGGAGTCCTGGTTGATCGTAGGATGACTACGAGTAGGCAATGTGATGTGGCCGTTAAAAAAGCTAATGCGGTCTTGGGATGCATTAGGCGAGGTATTTCTAGTAGAGATAAGGAGGTGCTAGTCCCGTTATATAAGGCGTTGGTGAGACCTCATTTGGAGTATTGTGTGCAGTTTTGGTCTCCCATGTTTAAGAAGGATTAATTCAAACTGGAACGGGTACAAAGAAGGGCCACTAGAATGATCCGAGGAATGGAAAGCCTGTCGTATGAAAGGAGACTTGAGGAGCTCGGTTTGTTTTCCTTAACCAAAAGAAGGATAAGAGGAGATATGATTGCACTCTTTAAATATATCAGAGGGATAAATACCAGGGAAGGAGAGGAATTATTTCAGCTCAGTGCTAATGTGGACACGAGGACAAACGGATATAAATTGTCAGTCAGGAAATTTAGGCTTGAAATTAGACGAAGGTTTCTAACCATCAGAGGAGTGCAATTCTGGAACAGCCTACTGAGGGAAACAGTGGGGGCGAAGGACCTCCATGACTTTAAGATTAAGCTGGATAAGTTTATGGAGGGGATGGTATGATAGGATAACGGGTTTAGTCAATAGGCCAATAACGTGCCACACTGGTAATTAGTACAAAGGGTCAATGTTGGGATATTGTTAGCCTTTTCCAGAGGGTCTGGCTGGATAGTCTTGCCCGCATGCTCGGGGTTCAGCTGATCGCCATATTTGGGGTCAGGAAGGAATTTTCCTCCAGGGTAGATTGGCAGTGGCCCTGGAGGTTTTTCGCCTTCCTCCGAAGCATGGGGCAGGGGTCGCTTGCTGGTGGATTATCTGCTACTTGAAGTCTTTAAATCATGATTTGGAGCATTCAACAGCAGAGTCAAGGGAGAGAATTAGTTCAGGAGTGGGTGGATCGGCTTATGTGGCCTGCATCTTGCAGGAGGTCAGACTAGATGATCATAATGGTCCCTTCTGATCTTGAATTCTATGATTCTAGTTGACCCGGACTGTGGGTTCTACCAGAGGGGAAGATCTCTGAGGTGAGCAAATCTGCCAATAGGCGCAGGACCCACCAAGGTAGAGGAGGAACTTTGTCACACAGTATAACTACCTGTGTGGATGTTTTTATTCTGGAATAAGAGTGTCCACAAAAGGAGTTATACTGGTATAATTATAGTGGTAAATTTCCCTGAGTAGACAAGACCTAATGGAGTGAATATGGTCAAATCTCGACCGAAGCATTTTTTCACTACTGTAATAACAAATAATATTTAACCTAATGGGTGTTTTGTTATTATTTAATCCATCCCACTGCTGCAACTCTATTGCTTTTGTTCAAACCATTGGTGTTCCTTCTATTTTTTTTTAAATGTTCCCGTTTTAATTTAGGTATGCAACAAAAGTGAGGTTAGTTTTGCCCACAGTTAAACCCCACCAGGCCGCAGAATTAAACACTAACTTGCCATCTTTAAACTGGGGATATGAGATAGCACAACCTTTTCTACTTCTTAGTTTTTCCTTTCTGTTTGATGCTACCTTTTCTTTCATTTGTAGGTCCTTCTCTCTTTTTTCCCCTTCCCTCCTGGGGACTTATTTCCTTCAAAATTACCTGCCTTATTGTCCTGCTCTTCCTTTCAACCAATTGCTGGTCCAATAATCAATAGAATATATCTGCAATGTTCTCCTTTTCCTGAGTCATCATTCACTTTTGTCAACTAGATTGGCTTTTAGAGAAGCTGAGGTCTTGTCTTGACATAGGATTACCAACATAAGTTGCTAGTGTAGACCACGCACTAGACTTGTAGAACATATTAGTTAGGCTATGTTTATGCTACTAGTGCTGCAGTGGTACAGCTGCAGCACTGGAGTTATGCCACTGTGGCACTTGTAGTGTAGTGTAGATACTTGCTGCAGTGATTTTTCCATTGTTGTAGTAAATCTATCTCATCACGAGTTGGTAGCTATGTCAACAGAAGAATTCTTCCATCAACCTAGTAGAGTCTATACTGTGGCTTAGATTGGCTTAACTATGTCTCTCAGAAGTGTGAATTTTTCACACCCCTGAGCAATGTAGCTAGGTTGACCTAAGGTTTAGGTGTAGATGAGACCTTTAGATTGTGTTAGTTAATGCATTCTAGCAATATACCTTTTAAAATACCACTGTAGACAAAGCTTGAGTTAATGTCTGTCACTCAAACTCTGTTCCCTCCAAGCCAGCCTTAAAATGTCAGCACGAGCATTTTGACCACTACTAGAACCTCAATTTTTTTTTCTTCTGGAAAATATTGAAATCACAGTCTTCAAGCAGAGTTAAAATGTTCTGGAATGCTTTCCTAACTTAGGCTTTAAAATCCCTAAAAAAGTGAATGTGTTAGAGACACATTGTGGAAATTATTTTTCCTATAGTATAGCATTACAGTTGTACAATATTTAAAAGATTTAAAATTATTGCTGTCTAAAATTGCTACTAATGGATTTTGCTCTGGGGTAGAAATTGTCATGCTCAGTCTCCTGCCCTGATTACTAATTATTGTTGTCCTTGTCTCAGAGAAACTCAGTTCTAAGACCAGGCAATTTTATTTAGTTATAATGCTCCAAGAAAATTCAATGCCAGTCATGTTTAAAAATAGATGTTCAGCAGCATATAAATACAACTTCTTTACAGAAGAACACCTACTGAATTATTACTCTTTGTGATCTCCAAATGAGATTTTACTCCTGGATTCTTTCCTTTTTCTTTTTAAAATAAATGTAGTTTTTCACTTAACAGTCCTGGGGATTGAAGTTCTCTGCTTATGCCCAGAACAGGTAGCGTTGGGATGAGCAATACATGCTTCCTCAATACGTGAACCAAGAGAAAGTGTTTATAAGGCTCTGTTTACACTATAACTATAATCAAGTCCTGAAAACCAATTACAACATGGTTATCCCCCCTGACCTGACTAAAACACAATTCAAAGCCGAAAGACACAGGGGAGCTGTAACAATTTTTTACTAGGGATGCTAATGGTGGGAACCATGGATTTGGTTCAAACACGGGGTATGACAGCACCCCCAGAGCCCCTAGTTGTAGCACCACTATGTAGACATGGCCTAAGAGTATTCCTTACAATGGAATAAAATCCTGGACAGTCAAAGGTTTAGTATTGGTTGAGAGGACGTGGTTAGATCCCATTTAACTACAACTTTCAATTGTGTTGTAATCAGGTCAAGGTCACGTTGTAACATGGTTCCCTGCATCTAACACGGTGTAGGTGTGACCTGTGAGTTAGGTTAGCTTAGCTCAATCGTCAGGCCCATTCACTCTATGGCCTAATGAGTCTGCTGATGTTAGTACTAATTAGTGACAACTGTAGTGGAGGGAGTTATGAGGTGGACAACTGGAATGAGCCCACCAACTCACCAAACTGCTATCAAGATCCCAGGTGATTGTACTTGGGGCAGCTAGCCTGCTCCATCACCGATACTGCCATGACTACACTCTTATTTTTTTAGTGTGTTAGCTCAGCCAAAGCTAGTGCGTGTATGTTTACCTGAGCTGGGAATTACACTTCCAGTTCAAGTATACCCATGCCAGGACCATCAATGTTCAGCTGAGTTTTAAGATATGCAGGTATCCCATGAAGGCAGTGAGATATTTCATTATCAATAAGAGCTGCCATTATATATGTTTTTAATTAAACATGTGGTGGCCTGAATAACTTTGTGGAAAAAGAGAGAACAAAAACCTGAATGGATGACATTTTCAATAACATTACAAACATTCCAACTTCTCCAGACACACAGACAGTAAGCAAGGGATTGGTTGGTTTGTGTACCAGCTCCAGCTACAAATAATGGCAGTTTCAGCAATGAAACCCAATGATTTTTCAGCAGTCTAAATAGAGCACTTAGACCTCACTTCTACTCCTGGCCCTGTGACTGGCCTAGTGGGTCACCTTGGGTAAGTGACAACCTCTCTGTGTTTCAGTTTTCCCATCGGGTAAAATGGGGATAATGAAACTGACTGTGAAGGAAGAGATCTACTGATGAATAGTGCTATACACAAGCAAAGTATTATCATCATCATTTCATCTGCTCAGAGGGTGCAAGACTGGTGAGTCATATATGTCTTGCATGCCATAGCCTAAATAAAATGTGTTCAATCAAATAGAAATTGCCTCAAATGGTTGGGGTATAAGGTTGCTTTCCTGCACCATTCTTCCTTCAACCTCAGCCCAGGGCTGTGTCTGATATCAGACTTCCTTCTAAACTTACAAGTCTCCTGACTTCCCTGAAGCCTTAAGTCCAGCCTGAAACTGTGTATTTAAAAAGAGAAATTAGCACTGTGGTGAGGAGGTTTATGCCACTCTTATGCATGATTTCCCCTTCCTGCCACATTTCAGCCTTGTATCATGTATTCAGAACCACACTGTTCACCAGCAGCAGGTTCACCAGTAGCTAAGTGAGAAGGGAAGAGTTGAAAGGGGGAGTCACCGTACTAAGTTAAGATTCAGGTTAGGTGAAAGTTGAATTGAGATTGTATAGTAACTTCAGGATCAACATTTAAGGTATTTAATAATTCTAAATAAAGGCCTCAACAGCATCTAACAAAATCAAATTGAAATATGTAACCACTGTGGTATTTATCAGTTGTGTGTGGATCCTGCCAGTCTTTCCTGTGTAAAGCCAAAGATGTAAACTGGTTCCACTTGCATGAATGATTCCAGAACGTTGCTAAAACTTTCCAATTAGCACACTAGGTTTGACTCTACTAAAGTGCTGAGAGCTCACCTCTTCAGAGCACAGCTAATGGAGACTGGGAAAGCTCATCAGAGACTTTGTAAATGAATCAAAACTGAAGGATTTTCCCCAAAGAAAGGGGGTGTAAAGGAGAGGAGGAGTACAAGAATGAGGAGAGGCACTGCTGAAATTAGGGGTATCCCTTCAGAGGGAGAAGGTTGCATTTGTGGATCTTTCCAGTAGGTCGGGGAAATTTTCAAAGGCACAAATGGCAGACAGACACCTAGGCCTGGATCAGGGGTGAAAGTGAGCCAGTACAGGCTGGTATGGTGTACCGGTAAGAAGCCAGTACCGGCCCATACGCAGCCCACGTTAAAGCGCTGCCGCAGCATGGGGGGCATGGGCCAGGCAGTGCAGATGGGCTGGCTGGGGGAGGCTGACCCCTACCCCCGTCCCTTCCGGGGTCTGGAGCCTGCCCCCGTACCAGTAAGTATTTATTATTACTTTCACCCCTGGCCAGAATTCACAGAGGGATATCAGAGTCATGATCATGAATGTCACAATGCCTATCTCTAAGCACCTAGAAAATCACTGTAACAATGCTGTGAACCACCAGATCTAAGTTAGGTCCCTAGGCTCCCTATGCAATGACTGAGGAGAGATAGGCACCTTAGAATGCCATCCACAAAAGCCAGCTCGGCATTGAGCTACCTAAGATAAGCAATGTGAGATGCTGATGAGAGGGGTATGTTCTAGCTCCCATCTCTCTCACAGAGATAATCTGTTATCCTGCTTGCAGTCTACAACCAGGATCCCTGCTCAGGGAGCTTAGGTGCCTAAGTTGTTTCTTGTGATGGTCAGAAGAGGAGATGGTGACCTTATAACTTTTAGTCGATTGGTTAGAGCAATTGCTGGTGATGTGGGAGACCCAGGTTCAATTTCCCTTCTACCTGAGGAGGGGAGAGACTTTGAACAGGTATTTCCCACCTCCCGGCAGGTGGCTCTAACCACTGAACTATGAGGGAACCTTACAGTATATCCCAGTCTCTCCTGTTGAAGCTGCTTCACAGTTTATAAATACTTAGAATCATAGGGTCAGAGAGAGAGAATGACTCTATAGGCAAATGGTTAGGGCACTCCCCTGGGAGGTGGGAGACCCAATGAATAGTTACCCCTTCTCCAATGACTTGTTAATTATTTAGCCAAAGAGGAACAACTTCAACAGGAGAAAGTGAGGGAGGTCCCACCACCAACAGCATATCCCATAGCTTTGTGGTTAGAGCCCTCTCCTGAGAGGTGTGAGAGACTTGAATTCAAATCCTTTCCCCTCCACAGGCAGAGTGGGGAATTGAAATTGGCTCTCCCACATGTGATATGACTGCCTAATCACTGGGCTAAAGGTTACAAGTTGGGTGGCGCCACCTCCTTGAGCAGCAGATTTTGAATGGGACCTGCATTGAGAACTTACATCAGCATAGCTATGTCTGTCGGGGTGTGAAAAATCAGCACTACTGAGAGATTTGTGGGGTTTAGGAGGGAAGTTTTTGCTTTATTATGCCCCATGCAGGTTCTGGGGCAGCTGAGGAGGCAGTATGTGATATTCAGCTTCCCAGGTTCATCAATAATCTCCCTGGATTCTAGGGTATGGTGTGGCTGCAGCTGGCCCGGGGCTCATCTTGATGGAGAGTTTGGGTGAGGGGCACTTGGTCCTCTGGCTGGCCTGGGACTTCTCCGGCCAAGGGACGGGGGGCGCTCGGGGCTCCTCTGGATGGGGAGGGACTTGTGGCTCTGGCCGTGGGGAGGGGGACAGGTGGTCTTGGGGCTCCTGCGGGGAGGGGCTTGGGGCTCTGGCCATGGGCTATGTGTGGGCGGAGCTGGGGGTTAGCCTCCCCAAAGTGTGGCTCCACCTACTGCCCATGCCCCAGTATAGACAGCACTACATCAATGGAAGAATTCTAGCTACCATCTCTCAGGGAGGTGGATTACCTATGTGGACAGGAGTACCTCTCCCATCGGTGTAGGCAGTGTGTACACTGAAGTATTGCTGTGCTACTGTAGTGTTTCACACAGGGCTGGCCCACAACATTTTGGCACCTGAAGCGGGGAGCTCAAGTGACGCCCCCATGCCCCCTCGCTTGGGCCAAAACTTTGAAAGGTCTCAATTCTGCCTTCCTGTTCTACTCTCATGGTACTGCTCTGCTACCTACCCCAATAAAGGAGAACTAACACTTAACTTTCAAACACCTGAACAGCAAATGTAAATAGTGGCATTTTTATCTGTTTGAATAATCAAAGTGGTGCTTTCCGTGCCTTCCTGGTTGCAAAGATTTGAACTGCTTCATGCTGAAGGTCCACAGTCTGGGCCAGTTCATGCTCTATTGAGATGGTTGCAAGGCTGACCAGCCTCTCCTCTGTCATTGTGGAGCATAGATGTGTTTTTATTAACTTCAGCGTGGAGAAGCTGCATTCTCCACTGGCAACTGTTACAGGAAGTGTTAGAAGTATGTGCAGAGCAACAAAAGCATTTGGAAAGAGGGTGGTCATCTTATTTGTGCATATGTATTCCAGAACAGCCTTTGGAGTTGATCCTGCTGAAATGTATCTTGAAAGGGCTTTCAGTTCATCACCTAAATCATTTGCATCAATATCGTGCATGTCATCAGGTGTCAACACTGTCCTGCATTGTTGCTGTAGGTCTTCTTCAGGTATAGTGAGGAGTTTTGGAATATCATACAACATCCCAAATATACTGCTGTGTTCCTTGAGCTGCATGAAACGTTCTTCAACTGACTGCATTGCACAATCTAGCACCTGGTTAAAGAAGTCAACTTTAAATTGTTGTTTGGGGTCTCTTATGGGATTATCCCGTGCCTCGTGATCAAAATGTCTTCTTCTTCAGTGACTCTTGTATTCTTGAATGGGTGGGAAAATAGCTTCAGTGTGAAGTTCCTCAGCCAGCTTCTGTGAACGCTTCAGAACGTTTTAAAATCCTTGTATCTATTGGGTTTCCAGGAAATGGGGCGGGCGAAGCCCGCCCCATGCTAACGGAACCCCCCCAGCCTAAGGGGAGGTGCCACAGAGCCTCAGAAACCCACTAATTGCGGGGGACAACTAATAAAAGAACAGGGACAGGAGTGCGGTCAAAGGGTCATAAGAAGGGAGCCTGACGGGGACACCGAGCAGAGAGCCCCGGACAGCGCCCACTGCTCCTCGAAGGCGTCAAGGGAGCCAGCGGACGCCGCCCAGAGGAACTCCGCCCAGAGACGTGAACGGACTAAGGATCGGAAACAAGCCCCACAGTCGCAGGAGTCTCCATTGGCCAACCGCCTCTCCCTGGTCACGTAGATGGCCATTTTTTCCAGGGCGAGGAGGAGGTTGACCAGGAGGTCCCGCGACTTCGTGGGGCCACGGATAGGGAGTGCATGGATAAGGAGGTGAGGGGAAAAGTGCAGCCAGAAACGTAACAGAATGTCGGTGAGGAGCCGGTATAGGGGCTGCAACCTGGCGCACTCTAGGTAAACATGCGCCAGGGTCTCCCTCACGCCGCAGAAGGGGCAGGTGTCCGGGACAGGGGTGAACCGCGCCAAGTACACGCCCGTGCTCACGGCCCCGTGAAGGAGCCGCCAGCTGATATCCCCGGCGGGCCTTGGGACCAGGGTGGAGTACAGGCTGGCCCACCGGGGCTCCTCACCCTCCACAGGTGGCAAGAGTTCCCGCCACTTGGTGTCGGGGCGGGACACGAGGGTGAGGAAGTGAACGGTGTGGAGCACAAGTGCGTAGAGTTGTTTCCTTGGCGCGGTTTGAAAACGGACCGGCTGCAGATCGTGCAGCCGGCTTGCGGAGAAGGGGCAGGGGGGCCGGTCGGGTCTACGGGGCAGGGGACCGATGAAAAGGTCCGGAGGGCTCAGGGAGGGGGGCGGGCGGGGCGTGCCCTCACGCAGGACCCGGTCGAGGTAGGCCCGAGCAGCGGGCGGCAAAGCGGCCCTCACCTCCTGAAGTACGTGCCGGGGAGTACACGGTCTGGAGAGCCCCATCCGCCGAGCGAGCGTCAGGGGATCCAGCCAGTCTCCCCGGTCGTAGTCCAGGAGGTCTCCGACCCTGGTAGCTTCCGCCAGGACCAACCTCTGGCGCACCGCGGGGGACTCCGCCACCTTGTAGCGGGGCAGCTGCCCCACTCCCTGAGAATTTAGGCTGCTGCAGGCCAGTGGGCCTGTGCAGATGGACAGCCAATAAGAAAAGGGCTTATTGGGAGCCAATCAGGGCCCATATTGGAAGCAGCCAATCAGGGCCAGGTAATCTGTCCCAGGCCTTTCATAGGCAAAGGTCTGTCTCCAAAGCTGGGAGACTAGCACCTGGGACAGTGCAGCGCAGTGCTGGGCAGGCCCAGGGGAGCAGAAGGGAACTCCAGCCTAGTGTTTGCCAGGCTGCAGGCCCTGAGGGGTCGAGGGGTCGAAGGGGAAGCTGCCCAGGGACGTGGACAGACAGAGAGAGAGAAGGAGGGCAGGATGGCTGCCACTAGAGGGTCCCTGGGTTGGGACCCAGAGTAGTGGGTTCGTCTGGGTCCCCCCCTTGCCTTGCACCTGGCCAAAGGGAGTGGCCGTCTGGGGCTGCACCAACCCCCTGCCAAGAGGGGTGTGACTGGGGGATATTGGCTGGGGCACAGAGAGACAGCTGATTGGTCCGTCCGTCCCACCCCCCCAGAAGGGGGCAAGGATGGACTAAGGGGCACTGCTGGAGGGCAGTGGCTCGAAGAGGATGCTGCAAGTTGGGAGCAACGTGGGTCCACATGTCAACCGAGGGTGAGATGATGGACGGGACACTACCGGGAGAGGGAGCTCCACTAGACTGAGCTAATTCCCAGAGGCAACCAGCAGGAGGCGCTGCGGTGGTGAGTCCCAACCCCATCACAATCCCTCATCTGACCGGTAAGTTTGTAGGTATGACTTTGCTTTGTCCAGTTGTTCCATTGCTCCAGATACATCAAGGTCAGCACCTTGGAGTCTCTTGCTTACAACATTTATTTCAAACAGTATGTCATGCCACAACACTAAGCCACACAGAAATTTGAAGTTATGTATGTTTCTGGTGATTCCATTTCCCTCTGCCACTGTTCTCCCATGAACAGTTCTTGTCATAGCACTATCCTCCATAATGGCAACTATAGCATCATCTATCTTCCCAATTTGGTGTTTGATAGGCTTTGTCGCCTCCACTCGACTTTCCCATCATGTGGCACTCAGTGGTTTCAGTGTCAAAGAGGATGTTCCCAGATGTTGCTTCAAAATTTGCTATCGATGGGTTGATGCAGAGAAAAATACATAGATGCTTTGAATTACATTAAAAAATTCAGCAGCCTCACTAGAAGCTGACGCTGCATCATTGATCACCAAGTTCGATGAATGAGAACTGCATGGAACAAAAAAAGCTCGAGGGTTTAACTCTCGGATCTGTCTGCACTCCTCTGTTCTTTCCTCTCATGTTGGCACCATTATCGTCAGGGGCGGCTCTACAAATTCGGCCGCCCCAAGCAGTCATGGCCGGGAGGCGCCCCCGAGCCGCGGGAGCAGCGGACCTCCCGCGGGCATGATTGCGGAGGGTCCGCTGGTCGCGCGGCTCGGCTGGACCTCCCGCAGCTGCGGGCGGTTCGCAGGTCCGGCGGCTCCGGTTGAGCTGCCGCAGACATGCCCGCAGGAGGTCCAGCGGAGCCGCGGGACCAGCGAACCGTCCGCAGTCATGCCTGCGGGAGGTCCACTGGAGCCGCCGGCCGAGCGTCCCCTCCGCAGTCATGCCTGCGGCAGGTCCGCTGCTCCCGGGGCTCCGGTGGACCTCCCGCAGGCATGACTGCGGCAGGTCCGCCGGCCCAGCCTGCCGCCCCCCCGGGAAAGGGCCGCCCCAGGCGGGTGCTTGCCCCGCTGGGCTCTGGAGCCGGCCCTGATTATCGTAGTCCTGACCTCTCATGCAGCTATCGCAATTCCAGTATCTTCCAGCTTTTTAAGAAGCACATTTGTCATACCAGCTCCTGTAGTATCATCAATGTCAATAAATTCTAGAAAATGCTCTCTGACAGTCACCATTGCAGGGACATTTTCACTAGGTTCTGTTGTCATTACAAAACACACCATTAAAGTCATTTCTTCCGGATGGCTGATGTCAGGTATGCAGTCCAGAATAACAGAGTAATATCTTGCTGACTTCAGATCTGCCACAATCTTATGTTTGACTTTTGTTGCCAGTAACTCTATGATCTCATTTTGAATTGTTTTTTCCAAGGTAGTGGTGTATGTGTACATTTCTTGAGTGGTGACTTTTCTTAGATGCTCCTGGAGTACAGCATCAAGCTCAGCCATCAGCTCCACAGTTTTAAGGAAGTTTCCATTGTTTGGTACATATGGCTGATCTGAAGTGCCATGTAGTGCTAGGTTTTGGGTAGCAGGCATTCTCACAATGGCAATGAGCCTTTTCAGAACATTCTGCCAGTAAAGAGACTCTGATGCAACCTTATCTTGATGCTGATCATCTATGGTGGCAGGGGCGGCTCTAGGAATTGCGCCGCCCCAAGCAGGGCGGCACGCCGCGGGGGGTGCTCTGGCGGTCGCCGGTCCGTGGCTCCAGTGGACCTCCTGCAGGCATGCCTGCAGAGGTTCCGCTGGTCCCGCAGCTCTGGTGGACCTCCCGCAGGCATGCCTGCGGATGCTCCACCGGAGCCGCGGGACCAGCGGACCCTCTGCAGGCATGCCTGCGGGAGGTCCACCGGGGCAGCCTGCCGCCCTCCCGTGGGACGCCGCCCCAAGCACGCGCTTGGCGCGCTAGGGTCTGGAGCCGGCCCTGTATGGTGGCCTTTAACCTTAGTCTTATCTCAAGTTCTTTCCACCTATGGAATGCTCTCTGGTGATTTGCTGCCTTCTCATGGCATGCCAGATTTCTAGCCAGATTTTTCCAGTCCTTTGTTCCTGTAGAACCCAATGTGGCTGGAACATTAGACTGGAAGAGTTTGCAACAAAAACAGCATGCAGCATTCTGGGTTTTTGAGTACATAAGCCGTGACCTCTCCACTTTGTCACCATTGGGGATTTCATGCCAGTAATGTGTTGGATGGAAACTTCTATTTTCATTGTCTTTGAGGAACATGAAGTTTTTCACTTGTTGTGGCCCATGCAGTACAAGGAAGTCCCTCAGGCTACTGCTCAAGTGGGTCCTCAGTCCTGGATCATCTAGACTTAAGGAACTAAACTCAGCAGCAGCTGTTTCTTGCACTTCCACCACACTCTTCTCTGATCCACACTTTTCTTCAGGAATGTGCATGCTTACATCCATTTGAGATGGAGATATGGATGCTGCAGTAGCTGCCAAGTCACCTGCACTCTGACTAACTGGAAGATCAGGCATCTCCTCACCACTCACATCCTCACTGGTGCCGGAAGGCTCACCATAAACATTTGTGTCTATGTATCTCAGGAGAGCTCTTTCCTGCATAGCAAAGGAAGTTTTCTATCTTTCTTTTTCTGAATGTTGCCCCAGAGAGGCATTTTCTTTCACTCATGACTGCTGTTCTGTGCCAGCTATAGTGGCTCTCAACACTCAATTGAAGGGGACAAATAAGCAGGCTGGTAGCAGGGCCTGAGTGAGGGAAGATATCAGTGTCTTAAGGGCCTAACTGGCTCCTACAACTTCAGTTGACTGCCTGTTCTCCTCAAGTGGGTTCAGGGAAGCAGCAGGAAACAGGAAGCTCCCTGAGAAGCTGGTGTTAATCAGTCCAGGCTCCTGTGGGTGCTAGAGAGGTACATAAGAGGCTCCTCCTCCCCTCTCTCCCTGCAGCTCCTGCTGCTTTCTGTTATTCCCTCTCACCTTTTCTTCTGCCTGGCTGCTATGTCTCTTGTGCCCTCCTTCCTCCAGCACAGCACTCCACCATCTCTGTGCATCTGGAGCAGAGAGAATACATATGCACCAGCAGCAGACACAATTTTCTACACTCTGGGTCCTAGTGGTGCCCCGCCACAGTCTGGCACCTGAGGCGGCTGCCTGAGTTTGCCTCATGGTAAGGCCAGCCCTGGTTTCACATGTGGACAAGCCCCCAGTCCAGTGGCCTCTGAGCATGCCTCCTGTATTGGGCCCCACCCATGAGTTAGGTGGCCATAGGCCTGTCTTCCCTTGGCTTGTGGCCCCCTCTGGGGCTCAGGTGTGAGATAGGTATGTGGGAACCTAGAACGAGGCATGATGTTCATCCTCAGAAGCAGAAACTTATGCCATTTTAGAGAGCTGCAAAAACCTAGGCACCTACAGGGTAGAGGCAGCAGCTGAGCAGGAGTTTTTTTGGATTGCAGTAGATCCAAAAACTGCATCTAAATTAGATGTTTAAGTACCTTTGTGGCTGTGTTAAGCATCTTACTGAAATGCCCAGGAAACCCTTCACTTTTTATACCATTCTCAGGTGGGGTTGGGTGTTTCTGGTAAAATTCCTTTTTGACCACTTGCTTTTGGTAGCACTGCACTATTTTTTTCCCCAGCTGTTGTGATATCCTGCTAATGATAGGTACCAAAGTGAGTGATCAAGCCAAACAGTGTAAAAGTTTTGTATAATTATTACTTCCATTTTCTAATGTGACCTTTGAGGGAAACAAACTAATGTGCGGAAATTGTTCTAGAGGGGGAAAACATATAAATATTCTCAAATTCAGCAAAAAGTTAGTGGCAAAATCTCACTGAAGTGCAATTCTGCTGGGATACCTGCAGTTTTATAGGATGTTATTTCACAGTTCAGGCTTGACTTACCATGAGAGGAGAGCAGGCTGATTGTATCAGATGTAGTGCATTAGCAAGTCATTGAGAACTCAATGCCACAGAAAACATCAATGATTTCTCCCAGTGCAGTGACTCACAAATCAACTAGTTTGGCTGGTTTGGTGGGATGAAATCTCAAATTATCGGGGGGGGAAACAACAGTTGCCAACTTTATTTTTTAAAATAAACTCCTTGGGACTTTTTTCAGAAATCCTATGATGAAAGTGTCCTTAGGGGTCAATGATTTTTTTTTTTTAACACAGTGGAAGTGATAAATGTAAAACTAAACCAATTGCTTGTTTAGTTCTGAAATTGTATCCTTCTGTTCTTCAGATACAGAAATGGCCATATACATGTCCTGTACTGAATGTTCATATTGTGACAATATGTAGAATAAACTATAATTTTTGGTTCCTAGAAGATAAAATTTAACACCTGGAAACAGCAAATTATATTCTACTAACACTCAACCTGGGGAGAATTAATGATAGCCTCATAATGAAGAAAAAGGTTAGTTAAAAGTTTAACCCATGTGGAGGTCAACCTTTTAGATATAAAAAGGAAGTAGGATATTATCATTTTTGCAAAGATTTCTGACAGTACCATGGATAAAGTTTCTTTCTATAATTTTCTTTACTATTGGTTTGCTACTCTACTGCTGCTCTTCCACTATCACTGGTCCAGTCACATGACCAGTTTGTACATTCCATGTAGTGTTGTAAATGCAATGAGAAGCACTCAGTAATAAGCTGGGTATTTTAAATCACTGCCATTCAATTTATGAGGGCTTTGGGGAAAAATATATTTCCAGTGATTCCCTGTGAACCAAGTATAAATGCTGCATTCCAGTAGACTCAGCTATGCCTTAGTAAAACTGCAGTGGACAACAACTGCACAAAGGCTAAATCATGAACCAGCAGTGAAGCAGCCAAGACAAAATGAAATTGATTGGCTCATAAGGGAAAGGCTAAGAAAACCTCTCTATCTGGTGGCAGGTGTGGAGAAGGAAAATTTTAAAGAAACAGGAGACAACTAGAAGAAAAGGAGCGTGAGAGCATTTTTCAGATTAATGCAATGTAACTTTAACAAAAGAATAAGAGTAGATAATGAGTGCTTTAGAACTAACCAAAAATTGAGATGTTTAATGTATTAATCTTATTAATGAGCATGTGGATCACCTACACAGTGCACAAAACAAACAAAAAAAATTCAGGACTATGCTGTGGTGCTAATGACATACAGAGCCTACTTTATTAACCCATGCTAGTTTATAGTGTGCTTTTGGTCCTGTAACTATTATTATGGAAGGTAGTAAGTGAAAGAAGTAAATAATTTAAATGGTGCTGAACTGGCTATGTGTTTGCAGACAAGTAAAATAGTCACAATACAGTACTTTTATTTATCATGGGCCAGATTTTTAAAGATATTTAGGCATCTAAAAATACTTCAAAAACTACTCTGATTAGAGCTGGCTGAATATTTTTGAATGAACAATTTGTTCATCTTTTATTTTTCAAAGCTATAAATTTCACCCCCCAAATTGCTTTTTTAGAAATGTATGTTTTGTTTTGATGAAACTATAAAAGGCAAGACTTACTCCGTTTTTTCAGTGTATAGTTTTTCCTCCCCATTCTCATTTTCCCCTTCTCAATCACTGTTTTCTATAGAAAAATGGAAAAAAGAAAAAGAGGGTGAGAAGGAAATAGTAAAGGAGGAATTCCATACATTTTTTTTCATGAAAAAATCATCCTTTTAAAAACCTACGGATTGAAAATAGCTTAATTTGTTTTCCATTGTTTATCAGCTCTACCTATGATTCCAGGTACCTTCAATTTAGATCCAGTGTCAAATAGATGTCACATAGACTATACTGGCACTACTCATGTGGGCTTCAGGATAATGCCCTGTGTTAAATGAGAGATGCTCCTAACCAGACATGCTAATTAAATTACATGTATGCAAAAAATTATGAAACTGCCCCAAACCCGCATATATTTTGTGTATTACAAAAATAAATCTCAGACCAGGCTCTGGACATCAAGGTGTGTAAGGTTTATGAGTGTTTTAAGGGTCAGGTCCTCACAAGATAGTTAGATGCCTAACTCTCATTTAAATCAAAGGGAGTTAAGTGCCAAAATACTTTTGAGTATCTAGGCGGTAAGTGAGCAGTGGTCATGGTTTCAAGCCAGCTGGGATTTAGCTTCTGGTTTTGGGTTGAAATCATGCAACATTCTTAATTTTAGAAAATGGGCTTCCATGTGAAGCAAAATTTCAACAGAGGTTTGCATTGGGATCATTTGAACCTGAAACCCCAAGTGGAACTGAAGAGGTAAAAGTAAATCCAATTGGACTGAAATCAAAGAAAAGAACACACACAACTTTTTTGAGTGGAGGGAATCCTTTGGGAAAGTACTGGACTAGTTTTTAAAAATCCTCTATCTGTTGGCTTTTTGCTTGCTTGTTTTTCTGCATTAGGAAAGCACCAACAGTTCTTTCTTTGGATTTACCATAGCACAATCAAATCAACCTTCCTCAGTTTGGTTTTTCGACTTAAAGTGCTTTTTAATTGATTTCTTTACTCCACTTCCAAGGGGATTAGCGCTAAATCGGCCTTGCTGGGTCGAATTTGGGATAGTGTGGATGCAATTTGACGGTATTGGCCTCCGGGAGCTATCCCAGAGTGCTTCATTGTGACCACTTTGGACAGTGCTCTCAACTCAGATGCACTGGCCAGGTAGACAGGAAAGGGCCCGTGAACTTTTGAATTTCATTTCCTGTTTGGCCAGCGTGTTTGCAGAGCTCATCAGCATGATGTGCACATTGCCCGGCCCGTACTTTGTGAGAAGTCTATGACCATGTCCCTCTCGTCACCTTGCCTGGTTTTGCGCGAAACAATTGTCTGCTGTTGCTCTGACGGAGGGAGGGGCGACTGACAACATGGCTTACAGGGAATTAAAATCAACAAAATGGGTGGCTTTGCATCCAGTAGAAACACAAACAACTGTCACACAGAATGGGCCCCTCAAGGATTGAACTCAAAACCCTGGGTTTAGCAGGCCGTTGATTTCACAAAACAAATCAGGTCAATTTCTTGTTTTGATCCATGTATCTTTTACATCTTAGGCTGGCAGCAGACGGTGCAGTACAAGTGCTAGCCATAATCATCTCCTGGGTGCTCGGCAGAAGATGGGAATGACCTGGCTGAGTCACTCCCATGTCTTCCCAGGCGCCCCCTGACTGACCTCACTGAGGTTGGCTAAAAGAGCACCCAGGAATACAATGACAATGGCTACTAATTGTAATGCACTGTCTGCTGCCAAAAGGCAATGAGCTGCTGTGTAACAATGCAGTCCCACATCTGCCAGCGCCCAGGAGTCGTACGGTGACGGTGAGCTGAGTGGGCTCCATGCTTGCCATGGTATGGCGTCTGCTTAGGTAACCCAGGAAAAAAGGCACAAAATGATTGTCTGTCGTTGCTTTTGTGGAGGGAGGGAGAGGGGGGGGGGGCCTGATGACATGTACCCAGAATCACCCACGACACTGTTTTTTGCCCCATCAGGCATTGGGATCTCAACCCAGAATTCCAATGGGCAGCAGAGACTGTGGGAACTGTGGGATAGCTACCCACAGCTACCCGGAGTGCAACGCTCTGGAAGTCGACACTAGCCTCAGTACTGTGGACGCAGTCCGCTGACTTAATGCACTTAGAGCATTTTGTGTGGGGACACACACAATTGACTGTATAAAAATGATTTCTAAAAAAACAACTTCTATAAATTCGACCTAATTTCATAGTGTAGACATACCCTCAGTTCAAGTATCCCCTGGTTCCAGTGGAAACTACTCGTGCACATCTTAAGGGGCAATATACAGCTATTTTTTAAATGTAGTACTCCACTAAGAATTTAAAAAACAAAAGAAAAGGGGGAAAAAAAGAGAACCCCTCAATGCCACTATTTTTGCGACTCTTGAAACAATATGTTTTGTCCTCCTGCTGACTCCAGAGTAGCAATTAACCAACCACCCTATTTCTTGAGCAGGATAATGCTGGTATAAAAGGAAAGGTGATCTGGCATGACTAAAGGCCCCTTTCAGCTGAGATGTAAAATCAAGGCATTGAATGTTTGTGATTATTGAAGATCTCTGATGGCAGGGGTGTTCTGGCCAGATTCCAGAGTCAGTAGAGACCTTTGTGATCAAACTAAGTGAAAGACACTATATTAATATATAAGTTGAAGATATAAAACTGAAACAGATGTGTTTAATTTCAGCTTGTCTCAAAATAAGAAACCAAGGTTTTCCATTTGACAGAGGATAAAATCAGTTGATAAAATGTTATTTTCAAGCCTTTGAAATAATTTCAAGCTATGGGCAGTGAACAAAATTAAAATCTATAAAGGATAGGTTGGCAGTGACCTACACTTGCTTCAGAGGGAGGCAAAATTCCCATCAGTACACTAAGCCAATCATAGAGCTGTCATTTGTAAAGGGAAAAATGCCTTCCAATCATGAATTCTTCAATATATACCCCATAATTTGTGATTAGATAACTCTCATTTATTATGACTTTCATACACTGCAGAAGTTACTAATGGTTGTAACACTATCTTTTTTTTTAAAACTCTATCCTTAGTATTTCACATGATGACTTCATACAGTAGTGACTATATAATAAAAAAAATTTCCTTTTATTTTATCTGAATGTATTGCATTTCAATGTTATCATATGATTGGATGAGTTTAATTAAAGGAGAGACTGAGTTTTTAACTACACACACAGTAACTTTGCACAACTTCATGAAATCCTCTTTCTCTTGTTCTGTCCAGGTTAATCTCTCATCCAATATAAATCCAATCACACCTCTAACTGTCTTCACTGCTCTTCTCTAATCTCTGCTTTATCTTTCTTGAGGGGAATCAGTGACAACTGATCTTAGTAATCCAGGTAAGAATTTATCATTTTGAAGAGTAACATATTATTTACAGTACCGTTTCTGGTCAGTTTTTAACATGTAATCTTTTAAAGTTATTTTAAAAACTTGGCATTTTATTTTAAGGGTGGGGAAAAGTGTCTTTTGCCAAATATGGTGGCAGGAGTACGCAAACTGACTTTTTTTGTTCCTTTCAGCAAACTTTTTATAGAAAGACTCATTGGTTACCTCAGTAGTTACAAACTAATGTGCTCTAACAAAATTGGACTAGCCCCACATAGGAAACTGCTAAAGCATATGCTGATTAGCTTCGCTGAGACTGAAATGTATTGACAGTTCATTGTTGACTGTCCAAGGCAGACATTTGAGTTTATCTATCAGATAACACTTAAAATGTATTTAGCTAGCTATACTTTATAATAAGGAAATCACACTCATTCGGTAGAGAGAATGGAATTATATTTTGAAATATGAATTTTGGAATGTATAAGGATAGGTGTTAGGTTACTAGGTTGGGAGTGACTAATCTATTTGCTGGGTTACAGCTCTGAATGTACTTAGGCCTGGTTGACACTAGAAAATTAGGTCGGATTAACTACATTGGTCAGGGGTGTAAAAATCCACAGCTTATTTAAGCCAACCTAAATTCCTGTGTAGACAGAACTAGGTTGATGTAAGAATTCTTCAGTCGACCTAGCTACTGCCTCCTGGAGAGGTGCTTGCGCTGAAGTGCTACAGCGGTGCAGTTGTAGCATTTTAAGTGTAGATGGGCCCTGATTGTGAACTAGGGGTCAGATCTGTAAAGGTATTAGCCTCCTACTGGGATTTTTCAAAAGAGCCTAAGCCCCTAACTCCCATTACATTCAATGGGAGTTAGGTGCCTAAGGAGATGTCTACTCTACAAGTGCTACTGAAGCATAGCTACTTACCATGTAGGGAGTTATTATGTTTCTGTAGTAATTATACATGTGTTGGTAAAGTTATTGTTGGATTCAGCATCACTCTATGGAGGAAAAAAAGCATGCATATTAGTCAGGGCCATCCCTAACCATTTGGGTGCCCTACGCAGCCCCGGGTCTGTGTGGGGCCGCAGGCCTCCCCCCCCCCCACCAGGGTCTGGGATGCAGGAGCTGTGGGGGGTCCAGAGTGGCCTGGGGGATTAGTGGGGGGCTGAGAGCAGCCCGCTCCACTTCCCTTGCCCCGGACCCAGCCATGTCACTTGGGGGAAGGGATTTCACCTCTCCCCACTCACCGGGGTTTGGATCCCATTGGGAGCTGGAGGTCTGGGTGCTGGAGACAGGAGTACTCGCTGAGCTGTTTTCAGTTAAGTTTGCAGCTTTGGGGGCGTGATTCAGACCCTGGGTCTGTATTACAGCAGGCTGTCATGTCTGGCTCAACAAGACAGGGTTCTGGAGTCCCAAACTGGCAAAGAAAATGGGCTCAGAGGTAGTTTCAGCACATCAGATGACAGTCCCAAGGGGGTAGCTGTGACTGAACCTGTCACAAGAACTTATATCTATTCATGAACTCATGGCTGGCAAACAATACGCGGTCACTGATTATTCGGAAAGTGGGGGACGAATGGCAAGATAGACAAAAATCAGTCTGTCTTCTGGCATTGATGATTGTACTCCTTGTCAAGTAGTTCAAAGACTTCTGGAGGATTTATGAAGATGGGCCACCATATCCCTGTATGCAACAATAGTTGCTGCAATCTTGTGCCAGGACAGATCTGATACCTCATGTAAATATGTAGCTCTTTCTATTTGGTACAAGGCTTGATACAAACTTGGGCAGTGACCACTCACCAAGTCAAATTATTCAACTAAGGGCAAAATTTAACTCCTTAATATTCATTATCCTACTAAAAAAAAAAGATTTCTAAATTTTCTGCAGCATCTCTTCATTTATTTTAGGCTACAACTGAAATAAAGTGACAAGTTATTGCAGGCCATTTTTAGCTTGAACTAAACCACTTGAAGATGATTTTGTGCTAGGCAAAATGATTTCTTGGTGATATAATCAATTAATTGCTGGCACCTTTTTAAAACTAAACTTCCTGTATATAATTTAGATTAGTTCTGCTTTAATAATGGCAACTTGGAAGCATGTTTTATCTTTACTTATTTTAAAATAGGAAGAGAAATATGTCATAATGGTGCATTTATGAAAGGATGAATGATGTCTAAAAGCTACAGTCATCCCACAGTTTCATATCTATTTTTTTATTAGATCTATAATTAATCCTCGCTTACACTCAATGCGTGTGACTCATACACGCTGACAGAGGAATGATGACAAAACATGGTATTGTTGATATCATAGAAGTTTCACTGTAAGGCTCTTCAATGCATATAGAACGCCCCCTTGTTTAAGCTGCTTACCCAATAATCGCAAGTCACAACAAGGATTGTCTCAGTCCACTCTTTCAAACAATCCTTTTATTTTTGTGCATTAATCCAGCACTCAGTGAAATTCTAGAAACATCTTGTTTTTCCTTGTTTACTAAAAGTTACTCAATGGAAGTCTATTTTTAAACTATCAGTAAGAGTTACTAGGTATAACAGCTGATCAGGCAGGCTTCACAACTCTATTTGCATCTCTGAAGCCCTGGAGGACAGAAAAGAGTCTTTTAATTGGTTATTCAACTTTAGTAGATACATGCTTTTAGGAAATAAGGCCTACACTGTTGTCTTCACACCAGGCATACTAGCTCCTGTTGCCATGGAAATCTGCTATCGCATGCTAGGTCCAGTGATGTAGAAAACAAGATGGCTTCTTCATTTGTTTAGCCTTAAGGAAAACTACAGATATCAACAAATCATTAAAGGGCTAACAGACACTCAGAATATTTGACCTAAATAAACAACATTTATACTAAATTGTTAATATCTGCATAAGTTTTACCTTCTTGAGTGTTTTGTGAAAGTTCTCGTCCATTCTGAACTAAAAGATATTTAATGTAACTTATCTTAAATGTCTAGGTTTTTATTTAATCCATTTACAGACAGATCCTGTACCTAAATGTTCAAGTGGGGCTCCCACACACATAAATGGGTTTAATTGTTACTCAATGTAACATTATTAAAAATCAAATAATGGCCACTGATTCAGTGGGTCTCAAAACAAAATATTTTGTGTGCCTCTCCCCACAGAGCAGAATTAGTGAAAGTAGAGCACTATGAATTTCACACAGAAATCTTGTTTATTCTGGACTTGGTAACACATGATGCATTAGATCTCTGCATAGTGAGAGACTGCTGCCTGATCAGCCAGTCTCTGCTGGCTTGAAAAGGGAGTGACACTTCCCAGAAAAGGAGAATGTTATATGGAGTTGGTGCTTTGGGGAGTGGAGGACACTTAAATGCAGGAGAGAGAGAAACACACAGGAGAATGATCCAATTTAAAAATAAAATAAAATCCTAGGAATCAGTGGAAATTTCATAAATGCAGATATCATGGGTACATTCATATGCGGGAACCACCAGGTCAATAGAATAATAGACTACAACCTTAAGGTTTCCATAGTCAAGTGTTTCTGTGGTTCTAAAGCAACTGATTAATTGGTAGACTCCTCTTCCCCCACAACCAGCTCCACAGGGAATGATGTGGGAAATTTCACAAGCTCTTGAAAGAAACATTGATGAAAAAGGATCTGTTTTGGTAATTCTTCCAACAAAGTCCTTCACTGGGAGCTTTTAGCACTCTCTAGTCTGGAATCTGAATGATAAAAGAAACCAATTAACAGTGAGGGACTGATAGAAAACAAATGGACAAGTTTACTACTTCCTTGATTGAAAGCTATCAGTGACAGATACATATATGTATGCACCCCCATCTATGCTATTTATGCTTTAGTCTATAACTAGACAAAAAATGTATGCAGGTTTTGTTTGTTTTTTAAATTTTTAATTCTCTTTTGTTATTTTGGCCAGTCACTCTGGGATATCAGATGGAAATTCCTCTACTCTATTTCCAAAGCTTGATTTTATAAACTGTAGAAAATATTGAGTGTAGAGGTTCCTTGTTTCATTTACATGCTGCCTTGGGATTAAAAAGATCAATACACAGTCCTTGCCCCACCCTACACCCTTACAAATAAAAAGATTGGAAATGCAATCATTATTTTCCTGTACTTCTATTTGAATTTCCAGCAGTGTCACAGAATACTCTTATTGAAAATATGAGGGGAGGGGTGGTGATCAGGACTCATGATCGAGTAACAAGGTCACTCTTTACCCATAATATTTTTCTTTCTTAACAAACTCCAGGCATATTGACCCAGATCTTCAAAGCTATTTAGGCAACTAACTCCCATTGAAATCAATGGAATTAGGCATTTAAAAACCTTTAAGAATCTGGGTTATTGTCTGTGAATACAATTGCATTTGTGCTTCTCCATTATTAATTAAACAAATTAGTTACCAAGGGGGAATAGTCTCTGCCTTCCATACTGTACCCCAAACTTTTTATTTCAAATCTCCATAAATAAAGGTGTAAAACACAGTATATAATCTCCTGTGTTGGTTTATATTGTGGTTCAGTTCAGAGAGATAGTTGTCAGTAAATATTTTCCTAAACTCCTTTGTTACTTATTAATCAGGAATTTTACATTACACTTGCTTCTCAAATGTATTTGTGATGGAATGATTTGCGATTTTACCTCATTTAATATCTTGGGTATAAAGTTGCTAGAGTGCTCTGTGAGGTACCCTATCAATGCCTGATCCTCAATAATATGTGAGTATTAAGGATAATTCTGGCTAGGACATGCATGAACCCAAAACAATTTGGTATGACAATTTCATTATCCAGTCAAAGATTTGTGTGCTTAACTGAACTATTTCCAAACTGCTTGGTCTGCAAATGTTGGGCTGGCAATCTTATGTGAACAGGCTTTCTAATGAGATTTCTGGTGCTTCCTACATCTGGCTGAACTGGAGTATTTTGAGAACAGTCTGTCTTAGGTATTTTGGAACATTTGCTTCTGGTCCCTTGGAGAACTTGAAGTGCAGACATACACACATGAAAAACAATGAGAAATAACTACCTTCACGTTTTGAATAATAAGTTTGGGTCAGGTTCAATTTAGTGTTGGAAAGAAGCTTTGTGTACATAGTTGTTTTGTCTGAAATGGTTTGCTTATTACTATGGCACTGAACTCTCACCTGCTTACTGATGGTCACTGAAACTAATACTGTCTGAATTTATACTGAGAATTGTGGCTTCCCCAACCAGATAAGTGCCACTCTGCTCAGTGCCAGAGTTTGTAACCACAATTTAAGGGCTGGTAGATATCACAGGGAGAGAAAGGAGGACACAAATTTTAAAAAGAAAAGAAATGGAAGTTTAGATGGGGAAAGAACAAAGAAAATTGATATAATAATAATAATAATTAATAATACCTAGCTCTTATACAGCACTTGTCATTAGTAGATCTCAAACAGCTTTTACAAAGGAGGTCAGATTCAGGAAAAAAAGAGGAGAGGTATAGGAAAATGGTAGAAGAAGGAATTTCATGATTTAAAAGATGAGAAATATTCAATTACAAGTAAAATGTTTTCACTCACTACTGACTTCATAAACCTGTTCCTGATAATTAATCACCCCTTGTACTCTGGGGCAGTGATAGAGCAACTAATTTTTCCTTGGAATTCTGCAATGTCTCTTGATTCCAGAGTTCATTTTCTGGATTAGGAGGTGTTATGGAAAGAAGTTAGGGGTTCTTGAAATTCTCAGGGTACGTCTACACTACCTGCCGAATCGGTGGGTAGCGATCGATCTATCGGATTGATTTATTGCGTGTAGTGTAGACACGATAAATCGATCCCCGATCGCTCTCCCATCGACTGCTGAACTCCAGCTGGGTGAGAGGCAGAAGCAAAGCTGATGGGGGAGCCATGGCAATTGACCCTGCGCTGTGAGGACGCGAATAAGTTGAACTAAGATATGTCGACTTCAGCTACGCTATTCTCGTAGCTGAAGTTGCGTATCTAAGGGCTTGGCTACACTTACAAATTTGCAGCGCTGCAGCTGGGTGTGAAAACACACCCTCTCCAGCGCTGCAAATTGCGGCGCTGCAAAGCGCCAGTGTGGTCAAAGCCCCAGCGCTGGGAGCGTTATTCCCCACAGGGAGGTGGAGTACGGACAGCGCTGGGAGAGCTCTCTCCCAGCGCTGGCGCTTTGACTACACTTAGCGGTTCAAAGCGCTGCCGCGGCAGCGCTACCGCGGCAGCGCTTTGAAGTGCTAAGTGTAGCCACAGCCTTAGGTCAATCTCCCCACCACCAGTGTAGACCAGGCCTCAGTTGAACATACCTGCCAGTATTTGAAAGATCCCCAAACTAAGGATAATGTACTGCTAAAAGTGCTTGCTCTGGCCACTTATTACTCCTCCTTTGGTTTAACAGTTCTCCTGTATCTGCAATTGCCTTTCCTATACTTCCTAATATTGTCTTTAAACTTAACTTCCCATGCCAATCAGTTTAATTTTATATTGCAGCAATCATTCAAATACCTCCCTGGGTTGCAAAAGAGAGATAGTGGTGGAGTATGGGGATCTGAACTCTGTTTCATTTCCCTTTAATGCCAGCTAGCCAAAAAAAAGTTTTAAATAGGAATAAAGGGGAAACAAAATTCCCCTTGAACAACTCATGTTTTCCCTGCAGAAGAAACTGAGTTATGCACACAAGAGTGCAAAGTTACCTCATCACATCAGAATCATATGGGGGTGGGGAAGGAACCAACTCATTCTAAATAACCAGGAAGCCACTCCTCACAGGCAGCCTCAGAAGCAGGCTGAAAGTTTTAACTGTGACCTAGTAGCTGGGAGTCCCTGTACTAATTTGAGATGAAGAGAAGCTGGTGAGATTTCCCACAATGACTGTATGTTGGATGAGTTGAAATCATCCTGCTGGATTCATCCTCCATTTAAAGTCAGTTTAAATTGAGCACCGCTTCTCCACTAGTCCCTTTTCTCCCATGTGTATCAGGAAGTTATTACCCTTTATTGTATCCACAAGCAGCTGCTTCCTCAGAGTACATTTCAATCTATATGTAGAGAGTTAAAATCCTTTTTTATTATAGAGGGCAGGGTACCTGGCTAACAACCAGTTAATGCTGTACAGCAATTTTCATTACAATTCCTTTGTTTTCAGATTTTGTTTGAAAATTTCTGAAATAAGAACTCTTTGGGCTCATATTCTAATGATTTAGTCTCTGCCCCAATGTGATGATATTGTTAATTTAAAGTTTAAACAACAAAAACACAAATCAGCAAATTTTTGAGCAAGTGAGGAAAAATGTTTCCTATTATCTTAAAAAAATAAAAAAAGTGACTTTTAAAAAAAAACTGATAAAATGGGGGTTTGGCATGAAAATAGCCTACACTGAGGAGCAGGGCACAACCTTGATAGGGAAAAGGAATAAATAGCATAATATTGTGTTTTTTGAGATTTTGTATCTGATCCAGTAATAACAAATTAAATTAATGTTTAATTAACATTAGGGCCAACCGAGAATGGGGCCCTGTAATGGAGTCCACAGTGGGCCAAGGAGCCTAGCGGTTAGTGTTGACTCGGTTGTGGGGCTATGGTAGGGGAGCCTGGGCCTGCCAATCCACTGGGCTCTGACCCAAGGCCCTCCGAAGATCAGCAGGTTTTGGTCTCTGTGAGGGGCTCTCTGAGCTGCATTTCCTGGGTCACTTACTTCCACTGCTTCCTTCCCTCAACTTCTGCTCCCAGGTATGGGGGAAGGAAAAGGGAAACCAAAACTGCCAGCCACATCTTGGGCTCTGCACACAGAGCTCTGCACACTCCTTCTGGGAGGCTTCTCCAGCCCCTTTTGGCAGGAGCCTTCAAGGTAGGTCTGCACTCCTCCCCCTTCTGAGCTGGGTTGCACCCTTTTCAACCCTGTCTCCGGTTGGAGCATGCCCTGCCTGGTTGGAGGGGTGGGGCTAGCTGGACCCAATATAGTCCTTTAACCCCTCCCATCCCAGTGTTTGTATACACCAGCACAGGCCTCTCTGTGCTAGGCACTGTGCAAAGTGCCTCAATTTGCTGGTCATTAAAAGAAGGTGCCTGCCCAGAAGAGCTTACAATCTAAACAGATAAGAGACAAGTTCTATGCTAAGGGCTAATTCTTCCTGTGTGGCCACAGGTTCATTTTTCATGGCCACATAGCCAGTTCAGATGATCTGGAGATGTATTTGGGAAAAAAAAAAGCATCCTCTGCAGAATACTCATCACAAAGAGGAACAGTTGACACAAACAGATGACCGAAGTGAGCAACTGAGCTGGGTGGGAGGAAGAAAAGCAAATAATGATTGAGGGGCACCAAATCGTATTTTGTCCTAGCGCATATATGACGGACCCAGGATAGACTATTGACTAGCTGTGTTGCCCCTGCCTTCTAATGTGGGGTGAACTTTACATTGCTTTACTCTTGTCTCTACTCTTGGACTGCTCACAATCAGCATCTAGCGTGTAAGTCACTCCCAACTACATCTGTGTACACTTGCAACCTGCCAATCATACCCAGGCTTTTACCAGCCTGAATTATACTGCAGGTTGTCTCCAGCATACTCCCAGTCCCAGATTTTCCCAAGAAATGTATGTCTTGTACTTCCCAGCCGTCTCCTGGACAATACAAGCTCATATAAAGTCTGTCATTTTATTAATAGAAATGATATGTACAAATCCTGTTATCCAAAATGGAATTTCCCTAAAACTTCAATTCAAACACACTGATTTAGATAAAACAATAAAATCCATTTATTAACTACAAAGAGATTTTAAGTGAATACAAGTAATGAAGCAGAAAGGTCAGAAATGGTTAAAAGATAAAACATAACTAGTGCCTAACTTAACTACATTAAATTCAAAGCAAAGTTTTTCTCACCACATGTTCCCAGTAGTTTTACTGGCCAAATTTCATAGACCAGGACCCTTTCTTCTGTCTAATGGCTGTTTCCTTTGTTCCTTCTGGTGCAGTGAATTGATGGACAGAGAGCAAGAAGGAGGGGTCCCTTGGTGTGTTTCCTCTTTCTTTTTATAGTCCTCTCCCACCTTTTGAGAAGCATTTCCAGTTGGGATCATGGTGATAGGTAGACTCTGTGGACTTGTCTATTTGCTAAGATCTAGATTCTCCCCCCCCCCCCATCCCTTTCCTGCCAAAGAATAGCCACTTAGCAGGTAATGGCCCATTGATATTGTTTACACCTGGCTGAGGTGTCAGCTTGCCTTCTGTCTCTGAGGAACTGGTTTGGCCACTCCAGACTGGGAACATGTTTTAGTAACACCACACAGTAGAATCTTACAACTTTTTTCATATATCTGTGGCAACATTATTTTACCAGGGCAATAATGACCAGCAAATTGAGTTTTCAAATGATATCTCACAAGGCATACTTTGTACAAAGATTACAATAGTGTGCAAGGTGTGAATACAGGGGGACTATCTGTCATAGCATCAACCTGTGTTCTTTTTTTATCTTGTTCCAGCTTCTGGAGTTCTAATTTACTTCTACTATCTTCATCCAAATTCTCTCCAAGTCTAATGCTCTTTCTTGTTCCTATTGCTCCAATTTAAAAGAAACAAAGTAAAGCAACCTTTACAGCCCTGCCCACCCATTTCTGCCACCTGATTGGTTTCCTCCTTGTTTATAATGAGATCCAGCATGTATTTTCTTAAGTAGCCACTACATCAGGGTTCTATGGAGTTTTTCTGGCATTTGCAGTCTTCTCACAACTCCAGTTTATATTGAAAATCATAACATGTTGTAGCACCTCAGATGACTTAGAACAGTGCTTTCTTAGCTCTTGTCCCCATAATGCCCCTACTCTATTTGCACTACATTGATGACATCTTCATCATCTGGACCCATGGAAAAGAAGCCCTTGAGGAATTCCACCATGATTTCAACAATTTCCATCCCACCATCAACCTCAGCCTAAACCAATCCACACAAGCGGTCCATTTCCTGGACACCACTGTGCTAATAAGTGATGGTCACATAAATACCACCCATACCAGAAACCTACTGGCCACTATACTTACCTACATGCCTCCAACTTCCATCCAGGACACACCACATGATCCATTGTCTACAGCCAAGCTCAAAAATACAACCACATTTGCTCCAATCCCTCAGACAGAGACAAGCACCTACAAGATTTCTATCAAGCATTCTTAAAACTACAATACCCACCTGCTGAAGTGAAAAAACAGATTGACGGAGCCAGAAAAGTCCCAGAAGCCACCTACTACAAGACAGGCCCAACGAAGAAAATAACAGAACGCCACTAGCCGTCACCTTCAGCCCCCAACTAAAACCTCTCCAGCGCATCATCAAAGATCTACAGCCTATCCTGAAAGATGATCCCTCACTCTCACAGATCTTGAGAGACAGACCTGTCCTCGGTTACAGACAGCCTTCCAACCTGAAGCAAATACTCACCAACAACCACACACCACACAACAAAAACACTAACCCAGGAACCTATCCTTGCAACAAAGCCCGATGCCAACTCTGTCCACATATCTATTCAAGTGACATCATCATAGGACCTAATCACATCAGCCACGCCATCAGGGGCTTGTTCACCTGCACATCTACCAATGTGATATATGCCATCATGTGCTAGCAATGCCCCTCTGCCATGTACATTGGCCAAACTGGGAAGTCTCTACGCAAAACAATAAATGGACACAAATCTGATATCAGGAATCATAACATTCAAAAACCAGTAGGAGAACACTTCAACCTCTCTGGTTACTCAGTAACAGACTTAAAGGTGGCAATTTTGCAACAGAAAAGCTTCAAAAACAGACTTCAGTGAGAAACTGTTGAACTTGAATTAATATGCAAATTAGACACCATCAATTTAGGCTTGAATAGAGACTGGGAATGGCTGAGCCATTACACACATTGAATCTATTTCCCCATGCTAAGTATTTTCACACCTCTTGTCAAACTACAAAAGTTTTTTCTCTTAATTAATTAGCCTCTTAGAGTTGGTAGGACAATTCCCACCTTTTCATGTTCTCTGTATGTATACATATATCTCCTTACTATATGTTCCATTCTATGCATCCGATGAAGTGGGCTGTAGCCCATGAAAGCTTATACTCAAATAAATGTTAGTCTCTAAGGTGCCATAAGTACTCCTGTTCTTTTTTCAGATGTTAATGTGCAATCAGAGTGTGTGGATATGAATATATGTGTGCACATTCTATCTGTGTGCAGTCCAGTGAAGAGATTCGTTTTTTAATAGTGAGATTTGTATTTCATCAAATGAGCCATCAACATATTTGACTCATTTTCTGAAAGTGGTAGACTTCGCTTTTGTAGATGCCTTTGGAACAAATATTTGGACATTCTGATGTGTATCTGTGTCTCTTATTAGTCTCTCTCTTGCATATAGCATCTGCAGAGCAATGTTCTATAGATGCAGTTGTGGGTCTGTAAGGCCTTCCTTGTGACATTGTGGATATCATCCAATTTACCTTTGAATCCATATTTGGGGACCTGTCTTTTACTAGCATTAGAGAACTAATAAAGACACAATTCAACACTGCAGTAACAAGACACCTGTATAGGTTTCCTAGTACATTTCCTATTCAATATGTTGTTTTGCATGTTCTGCAAAGTAGCAAAGCCTGTGGAGAAGAGAGAATGCAGAGGAGTTACAAACCAGTCTTAAACATGCTGCTCTTGTGCAGAGTCTGCAATGTTAAAGGGAAAAACAAGCTATGCACATTTTTAATTTGGCAACAGCACTGGAATCCTCATCTCTAGCAGAGCATTCTGAAACAATTTTTAAGTAAACAAAGCCAGCAGCTAAGAAGCTGGAGACTAAAGCAGATTTACAGAATTATCAGATACATAAATGAACATGGTATGCTGGGGAAGAATCAACATGGCTTTTGTAAAGGAAAACCATGCCTCACCAAACTATTAGCTTTCTATAACGGTGTCAGCAAGCATATGCTCGAGGGTGATCCAGTTGATAGGCAGCAGGTTTAAAACAAACCTAAGGAAGTACTTCTTCACACAACATGCACTCAACCTGTAGAACTCGTTTCTAGAAGATGTTGTGCAGGTAAAAAGTATATCTGGGTTCAAAAAAATGAGAAGTTCATGAAGGATAGGTCCATCAATGGCTACTAGCCATGGCAGTCAGGGATGCATCTCCATGCTCTAGGTGTCCCTAAACCTCTGATTGTCAGAAACTGGTACTGGATGACAGGGGATGGATCACTCACTAATTGCAATGTTCTGTTCAGTCTATCTAGAGCAT
Source organism: Mauremys mutica (assembly GCF_020497125.1). Lineage (NCBI taxonomy): Eukaryota > Metazoa > Chordata > Testudines > Geoemydidae > Mauremys > Mauremys mutica. Next base: position 106,436,508 of record NC_059074.1, read on the forward strand.
CTGTCACTGGCCACTGTCAGAAGACAGAAACTTAAAAATCTTACCCTTAGAACATTTCTGGTTGTGTGAGCCTCACCTCCATGCCTCAGTTAAATTTTTCTCTCTCATCCTTTTTGATGCTGTGTACTCACTTAACATTTGCACCCATGTTGTTTGTACACTGACACGCAAACCAGTGCACCATAGGACTGAGTGAAGTTGTAACCTGTTCCATTTCTCTACTCTGCAAATTAATAACCAGACATTGCTGACAGTTTGAAGTACAAAGCTTATTATCATAGCATTCCTGTGAACATCTTCCACTTACAGAGAATGCCTTACTGCTAAATGATGAACTAGCAATCAGCTGAGCCCTCAAGGGTTAACCCATTGTTGTTAATGTAGCCTCACACTCTACAATGCAGCAGGAATGGAGGGAGGGGAGACAGCATGGCAGACAGAGACACACACCCTGTGTGAGAGAGAGTTGCGCATTGCCCCTTTAAGTACACTGACCCCACTCTAAGTACACTGCCTTTTAAAGTAGATCAGCAAGTTGAGACAGAAGCTGCTGCCAGGAAGCTCCCTCCATCCTGAGCCCTATCGTGTTGTGTGTCCCTCTCACCCCACTCTATGGAATTGAGAGGCGCATGGGGGAGGGGGACACCCTGTCATTAGCCCACCTCATCCCTCCACCCCCGCACAGCAAGCAAGAGGCTCCGGGGAGCAGCTCCAAGGCAGAGAGCAGGAGAAGCACATGGCAGTAGGGGGAGGGAAAGCTGAACTGCTGGCAATTGATAGCCTGCTGGGCAGCTGCCACACAGGGAGCTTACGGGAGCGGGGAGCTGATGGGGGGCTGCTGGCCCACCCTGGTTCCAAGCCCCCACCAGCTAGGTCCAACGGGCTGCTGTTCCTCCAAGCAGTGAACAAAGCAGGCAGCTGCCAAACGATGTTATAAGGGAGCATTGTGCAACTTTAAACAAGCATTTTCTCTAATTGATCAGCAATGTAACAATGAAGCATTAACCGAGATGACTTTAAGTGAGGAGTTACTGTAGTCTGTTTGAAGTATTGGTTTCTATTAGTATTTCCAGGAGTTTTTTCTGCGATACCATTTCAGGTTAGGAGAAGTGACCCGTGTCTGACTTGAATCATTCCAAGTGTTTCATAGCCTGCCACTTGACTCTTTCTGATCACAGTTAAACACAAGAGAAAACAATTAATTTACATTGACCAGTTGCCCCAGAATCTTTGGGATAATCCTGGAAGATAATATTCTAAGGAGGCGGTGGACAATCTGATTCACCATTGCCCTGCGTCTTGCATACTCATTAACACTGCCGCAAAGCAGGTATAAAAAAATTATGCTACCTAATTAGTGTGGTTACATCTACTTTGCCTCACTTTGGCACAGGTGGAAATTACTACAAAAGGTGAAAGGCAATAGTGATCTGGGCCCCATGTGCCATTGCCAGAGGAACCTTATTCTCCATTGCTCTGCACCTTGTGTAGTGCTTCACCAGTGTAAAAAGTTGTTTCATCAGAATAGTAGTGTTTTACACTCAGTTTGCATAAGTGTGAACAACACCACAAATTGTAGGGCAACAGAGAATCAGGTCCCTGCTGGTTAGGCTCATTCTGTACATACATCCCGTAGAGAGGTGCCACTTGTTTAGGTTTAACAAACAAGGTGATTTCTATGGCTGCCCACTTAAACTTGCAGGGACAAATTCAACCTGTGACAGTACCTCCCATAAGGCTTTATGGAAATATGCTTAGAATATGTTTTATGCTACATATGCCATGTAACATATCTCCATAAAGGTTATGATCTACTGAATGTATTAATCCTATTTGTATGCATGTATCATTTTTGTATTCGAAGTTATGAATGTTATGAATGTTGGCTGTGTACTGGCTTGATTTCTAAATAACCTTAGTAGAGCATTTGGTCAGTTCCTAGAGAAAAGAATGTTGAAATTAAGTACCTAATCAAGAAACACTTAAAGGACAATGGATCTTGGAATGCTCCAATCCACTTAAGAAGTCTACTTGAGGATGTCCAAGGTAGCATGTAAACAACTGTAAAAACTGTGAGTCATGCATGGAAATGTGACTTGCCCAGGTGACTCCTAAACTCCATCTTGGAGCTGGACTTTGCAGAGGTGTAAGGAGGAGGTCTCCATCCACAAGAAAAAGTCTATTTAAACTCCTGGGAGACCCCTCCATTTGGTCTTCAGCTATCTAAAGAGAGAGCCTCTCCACCCCCCCAGGATACAAAGGACAATGTGTAAGGGGGTGAGTGATTGCTGGACCCAGGCTAAAAGGAGATTAGTCTGTAAAAGGGAGCATTCTGGAACTGGTGAGGATCTTATCCGTATTGAGTTTGATTAGACATAGATTTGCACATTTTATTTTATTTTGCTTGGTGACTTACTTTGTTCTGTCTGTTACTACTTGGAACCACTTAAATCCCACTTTCTGTATTTAATAAAATCACTTTTTACTTATTAATTAACTCAGAGTATGTATTAATACCTGGGGGAGCAAACAACTGTGCATATCTCTCTATCAGTGTTATAGAGGGCGAACAATTTGAGTTTACCCTGTATAAGCTTGATACAGGGTAAAACAGATTTATTTGGGTTTAGACCCCATTGGGAGTTGGGCATCTGGGTGTTAAAGACAGGAACACTTCTGTTAGCTGCTTTCAGGTGAATGTGCAGCTTTTGGGGCAAGTAATTCAGATCCGGGTTTTGTTGGAGCAGACGGGAGTGTCTGGCTCAGCAAGACAGGGTGCTGGGTTCCCGAGCTGGCAGGGAAAGCAGAGGTAGTCTTGGCACATTGGGTGGCAGCTCCCAAGGGGCGTTCTGTGATCTAACCCGTGACATACCCAGTGGGTGAAGAAAGCAAAACTGTCATGAATACAAGTGTGAATAAACATGTGCAAGACTGTTCACATTGGAAGTGTTCTCGTGATCATTTTGAAAAGCCTTTTGTCTTGTTCACACAGTTGTGAACTGTCAAACAATTCTGAATGTTCATGATTAATTTGTGAACAGAAGGAGAGACTTCTGATTATAAAGCTCAGGTTATCCAATTATGGGACAAAAACAGCACCATATAACTAAAGTGAGCAATCATACTGCTGACTACTAACTAGTGAATTACTCATAATCATCAGTTCTTGACTAAGCCATAGACCAACTCTACTTTGGGTGTAGTTCCTAGGGAGCCACTGAGAGAGGCTTCAGTATTAGCCCACTTTATTTACATTTTTCTTCCCTTCTTCTATCTGTTTTCCGAGATCAAAGAAAGTCTCCCCACCCATCCTACTCATTTTTAAAAAACAAAAATAACTTTACTAATGGTCTCAAATGATTGTGGTTGTGCTATATGCAGTTTTGCACGAAACATGTACAATAACATGTTTTTTATAAGGAAAATTTGGACATGAATGGGAATCATGGAAGCCCTTTTATGCCAATTGCTATAACTAAACAAGGCACTCACTGTGAAATCAGGTTCTAATAAATTCTCAATTAAAAAGGGGGGGAAAAGGGTGAAGCAACAAATCTCTCTGTTCAAAGCCTTCAGCTGATAGTTTGGTGTTCTTTGCAAAATATTATTTTCCCAGGAATGCTTGGCTTGGTGTAACTCTTACGGGGAGTTTCTACTTTGTAACTGAGTTTTACAGCTGAGTCAGCTGAGGCCCAAGGAAGTCATGTGACTTTCCCAAGCCCTGTTTTGCACCTAAAAGTTTTGCCAGCATAGCTATATTGGTTAGAAGGGGCGGGGAGGGGAACTACACCCCAAAGTGACATAGCTGTGCTGGTAAAAGCTACAGTTTAGGCATTTATACCAGCAGAAAGGTCCTTTTGCCCATGTAGCTTATTTTGCTTGGAGAACTGGTATAAGCTACACCAGCAAAATAACTCTTTCACTGGTATAAGCTGCATCTCCACTAGGAGAGTTTGTAGGTTTATCTATACTGATATGACTATACAGGCGAACCATTTCTATTGTAAGCAAGGCCCTGTGGTGAATTTCCAAAATTTCATGCTAGAACGCAGAACTCTCTTGGTTCACAGCCTTAATGCTCCATCTGTATATGTGTGGGATCCATAGACAGAAAGCTAGGAATTCTCTTTTCAATCCAGTGGAATTCTATGAAAACTGATGCCCTAAAAACTGCCCTCCCCCACTCCCTCAAAAACAGATGCTACAAGTATTTGTGGGACATTATGTTTCAGCTCTGGCAATTTCCACTTCTAAGAATAAAGTAAAGAATTCATTATTTATCTAAACAAGGCCCTTGTGCTATGGTTCAGTGGTTGCTGGACAGCCGTGTGATCTGTCTTGTGTAATGCCCTCGCCCCCGCCTTTCCCCATTTGGAGAAGAAAAAAAAGGATTGTACTAGCTTGAAACATACTTTTGCAGTTCAATGTTTCCTGTTGTGCACTTTCGTTCTATTATGGTCCATTAGATAAACATGGTGTTCAACAGTCACTCAGTTGTTGATATGTACAGCCACGCTGATAATATGCTCTATGTTTAGAAGGGAATTGGTGCATCACGCAGTATGTGGGATATGTTTGCGTATGTGTGTGTGCTTTTTCCCCAACAAAAGAGGATTTATATCACAAAGTCTGTCTCCTTGCAGGGAGTTCTTTGGGAGTTGTTTTTTATTTTGTGTGTGGGATTTTTTTCCACTTTGCTTTTTAAATTGCTTTCTTTGGATTCCTTTTGTAGGCAGCTGGGCAAAAGTGAAGTCAGGTGCAAATCCCAAACCTTCCCTCCTTCCGCAGGAAATTGTAATTTAAGTACCAGAAGGAGGGAGTCTGTTGGTTGAATGCATACCTTTCAAGCACAACCCAGTCTGTCAAAGTTTCTATGTATAGCGAGTAGATCAGCTCTTTCAGAAGTAAACTGGTCACACACAGTGAATCTTTCAAAAGCACCTAAGTGAATTAAGAGCCCAAGTTTCATTTTGAAATGTGACTTAGGCACTTAGGAGGCTAAGGCTCATTGATTTTTCATGACACTTAGAGAAGCTTTAAGTGTCTCTTTTAAAAGTGAGACTTGGACTCCTTACATGCTTTTGAAAATGTTACCTAAAGCCTGCAAGTCATGTTCTATTTAGTGTTGATATAGGCTCTCCAACATTCCGAATGATATAATTAATGCAATATTTACATTATTGTACATAGAAAACCAGTAAGCACAAATTGGAAATATAAATTGGGAGACATAAGGAACTCTTGAAACTTAAGAGGGACTGACTTTGTTATCAATAAAACCAAGTACTTTCTACTTTATTATACAAAATAGGACACAGAAGAGACAATTAAACTATCAGAAATAGTGCAAGATGTCCCATTACAAATCAAGAGGAAGACTGAGTTTTTCATCTTGTCCTGTGTCAGGAACAAGGTGTTGTTGTAGTACTGCAGGAACAGCTCATGGAAGAAACTGTTATTCAGTCACAATTCTTTCTCTGGCTCCCACTCAGTACTTCAGGGGGAAAGTGATCTGTGCCAGATGTTTACCAGACAGAGATTCCTCCTTACATTATGCTAGGGCAGCTGAGACAGCACACTTATTGAGAGGTGAGGAGAGAGTGAAGCAGCAGCAGCCACAAGGGCCAGTTTTTACTATGTAGTGAGCACAGAGTGGTGGTGTGTGGATACACCATGCTGGGGGATGGGGTTAGGGCAGTATTACAGTGCAAGAATATTAAAAAATAACATTTCAGAAATTCATTTGAAAGTGTCCAAAGATGAATTTAAAAGCACTGAAGGTTCATGCTACTACATTGGACAGCAAAGCCACTTAAAACCTTATGGTCTATAAAAATGGATTGACTTGAGTAGGCCTAATGTAGCTGATATGTATCTTCCCATAGTGATAATGGTTTGTGTTATGAGAATGACTGGTGGAAAAAGTGTGTGGAAAAAATAAATAAGGAAATGTTATTTACTCCTTCTCATAACACAAGAACTAGGGGTCACCAAATGAAATTAATAGGCAGCAGGTTTAAAACAAACAAAAGGAAGTATTTTTTCACACATGCAGTTACCTGTCCAACTCCTTGCCAGAGGATGTTGTGAAGGCCAATACTATAACAGGATTCAAAAGGGAACTAGATAAGTTCATGTAGGATAGGTCATCAATGGCTATTAGCCAGGATGGGCAAGGATGGTGTCCCTAGCATCTGTTTGCCAGAAGCTGGGAATGGGCTACAGGAGATAGCTCACTTGATGATTACCTGTTCTGTTCATTCCCTCTGGGGCACCTGGCATTGACCACTGCCAGAAGACAGATGGAAGGCTAAATAGACCTTTGGTCTGACCCAGTATGGCCATTCATATATTATGAGAATGCTGATGGAAAATGAAAATTAGTTTTAAAAAAATCTTTGAAAATTTTGAAGTTGTTTTCATTTTGTAGGGTTGTCAAATTGAACCTATTTTGCTTTCTTTTTCTTTCTCTTTAGACATTCATGGTGTTTTTCAATCAACATTTTAATAGAAATTGTTTTCAAAATAGTTATTTTTGTAGTCTACCAAACACTGGTTTTAAATAACCAACAATTCTGATAAAGATTCCAATAAAATATATTGCAGAAAATGTAGGAAAAATGTCATCAATTTATCTTATATTTTGGCATTAAAGAAATACCTTGGACATTAGAATTGCCTGACATTTTTCAAATGCAAAGTTTGTGTACTAATTCTCTCTTTTTATGAAAAAAAAGTTTAATGTTTAGAAGCGGTTTGTTTCACTGTGGCTGTCTTTTCCACACTCGTTTTGGTCAGCAGAGCATTAATTGAAGTTAAATGCCAGTTGGTGTTTGCCTGAACTACAGCCCATTCTCTTAATGCAGGACTCTCTTCTAAGACTCATAAGAGCACTATGTAAGTAATATGCTTTCTTTCTAAATGAAGAATTTGCACATAACTAAGATGTTTGGAATCTGTCCTGTTTGGTTATGTTTCCTGTTAACCTTTTTCCTGCTTTACTGTAAACAGAGCTTGTTTTGCAACCACTTTTGCTTTTAAATGACATGATTTAGAGATTTCTTCTCAATAGAGGAATGTTTTAATGTTGTTCAATTAAAAATAAGGAAAGAGATCAAGCACATAAAGAATGATATTCTGCCCAGGGTCTATCCTGGCTTTCACATAGTTGTTTAGTTACTTCTGTATTTCAGGCATATCACATAAAATGAATTGTAATAGTTCAGATCTGTATTAACAGGCACAAACATTGCAGACAGTATCTTTTGAGTTATCCTGAGCTGGGCAGGAATTGCACTGTCAATTTTGTGGGAAATTCTGTTATTTCATTTTTTTTTAAATGGAACAAAAAGAAAAAAGAACTTTGAAATTTCTCATGCAAATAAGCTCCCCCCCCCCCCGCAAGTTCATTTTGGGTCAATTGACATGTTTCATTTTGATTCTGACATTTAATTTTAAAAAAACCAACAAATTTCAAAACTAAACATTGTTTTGAAATGAAATATTGAAATGTTCTATTTCAAAAATAGACAAATGCTTTTCAGTTTTTTTTCTGAAATAAAATTTTGTTAAAATCCATGTGTTTCTACAAAACATTTGCTTTTAATGAAGTGACATTTTCTGATGGAAAAATGTTCTGTGGAAAATCTCTGACCACCTTTAGTTCTTCCAGAATTTCCCTCATAGGGTATATCTACACTTTGCTCAGGTATGTCTCCTCCAGCTCAAGCTCTGATTGAGCTAGTGCACTAAAAATAGAATGTAGCCATGCCAGTAGGAGGGGCTGGCCTCCTTGATTATGATCCCATCTTAGCCCTGGTCTACACTCGGGGGCGGATCAACCTAAGTTATGCAACTTCAGTTACATGAATAACGTAGCTGATGTCGAGGTATTTAGATCTCACCGAGCTGGAGTACAGGAGTCGATGGGAGAGCACTTGGGGGTCGATTTATCACGTCTAGACTAGATGCGATACATCAATCCCCACTGCCAATCTGGCGGGTAGTGAAGATATACCCTGAGATGCTAGGCATATCTGCCACTCCTACCATTGTTGCTATTTTTAGCATGCTAGCTCAGTGAGAGCTAGCCTGGGTACGTATCTTCAAGTTGTGAATGACACCCCCATCTTGAAGTGTGTACATATCATTTGTGTCAGAGCTTTGTGTGTGTTTGAGAAATAGTGAGCGTGAGGTTTGGCTTTGTTGGCTATGGTAAAATTGCCTACCCATCTCACATACATTCCTTACTGTCATGGGGTGCACGGCCAGCCCCTCTTCTTCTGGTCCTGGTTGTCCTCCCACATAAGTCCAGGGAGATTTCAGCTCTGCGCAACACCCGTGTCCTTTATTTTTTAAGCATTTTCCCACCACCAGTGTCCAACTATATACAATCCTTACAGGTTTCTTGCCTACCGCAGCCTGGGTCAGTAACCAGCTAGAAGGCTTCCAGCTCCCTCCCTGACTGACCTCTCTGTCTCTCTCTCTGTGTCTCTCTCTCTCTCTCTGGCTGCCTCCCTCCTTCTGGCTCCTTCCCAGCCTTTGTAGCTCCTGCCTGTCAGGACATAAGGCTTTTCAACCAGTCCCAATCTATCCTCCTTGATCGGGGCTAGCATGGCAGGGGCTGATTAGGTGTGTTTGCAGCAGCACCCTGCCACACATACATACTCATATTTATTGCTCACCCAATCTAGTATGGTAGGATTGTACTCATTCTTATTTCTGTTTTGAGATTGCGTAAATTCAAGGTTCTTGTGACCATATAAGAATATCCCTCATTAGTTTTCTTGTTTTTCAGGCACATATCCTTCCTGAGGCAGGGAAGGGGGAGGTTAATTACAAATTCAGTTTGAATCATGGCAGTATCTCAGCCACATACACACTTATATATTCTTATTGCCTAATTCCCACCTGATGAGTTGGTGTTTCTATTACTTAATCCCTTCTCTTCCTGCCAGTGTTGTTTTGTGTGGAATGCTTCTCCCAAGTGTAATTGCCATCAGGAGCTCTCTATTTCTCAAATTCTTTTTTGACCCCCTGTAGTCATTGCAAAATCAGGGGCACAGAGGACAGAATCACATCTTTGAACTACCCATTCTGTAATCCTTAGTGACTGTAAAGCTGAATGGGATGCCACCACTCCTTGAATGGGTCGCTTGCCTTGTCCTTCTGGCAACAGCACATCCTTCTGTAAGAATAATGCACAGCGAAGCTAGATGGAGTCATTCATGCATAGGAAAAGTGCAGTGGTGACAGAAGCAGGAAATCTGTTTGTATTGTGATTGTCTGTATATAGGGTTTGTGTACAAGTCCAGTATAATAACAGGGTGACTGTATAAATTTTATTTGCATGTGCAGTTATGGGTGTTGTGGCATTCAGCTCAGTATGTTAACATCTTGAAAGGAAAATATGACCCTATTTATACACAGGTAGGTCAGTAAAATGGCATATTAATTCTACTTTGATATTGACACTAGATTTCTTCTAGCCTTTTAGTCAGGGCACTTACAGAAACCGCTTCTAGTTTTATCATAATTTGCACATTATACACATGATAACATTTACTGCATGTATAAAGTATATTTTTATTAAGGCTGCACAGTATGCCAATATGGAGGACTGTAAATGAGAAGAGAGAGGACTGTGGAACACTGGGTGGTATACCAGGAAAGCATGACTTAAAAAATTATGCAAAATGTGTAGAATACAATTTGCAAGAGATTGTTCCCAGAATTCAAAAGGGAATTTTCACTCATAGCAGGATCACCTTCCATAAGTGCTGCTGAAAATCATAATCTCTTATCAGCTCAGAATACTCATATTACATGTTTGTAGCTTTAGTTGTGTGTAACAAAGGTCTCCCAACAGTGGTTTCCCCAGGAATTGAAATGGGGGGGGGCGTTCAAATTTACGGGGGTGTGTGTGTCTGTCAGGGCTGATGAGATATATAAAAGAGATACGAATAAAGTAAATGTTATGTTAAATTTGCATTATCCTAAGAAAAGGATACACAAAACACATAAGAGGTCTAGATATCTAAAAAAATATAAATTAAAAAAAAATGTATTTAATTTAAATTGACTTTTGAAAAGTAAGCCATCATGGGATAAGAGGGAAGTCCTCTTGTGGATCAGTAACTGGTTAAAAGATGGGAAACAAAGGGTAGGAATAAATTATCAGTTTTCAGAGTGCAGAGAGATAATAGTGGTATCCCTGAGTGGTCGGTACTGGGACCATTACTGTTCAACATATTCATAAATGATCTGGAAAAATGGGTAAACAGTGAGGTGGCAAAATTTGCAGATGACACAAAATTATTCAAGATAGTTACCGGTAAGTCCCATGCAGACTGCGGAGAGTTACAAAGGGATCACAAAACTGGGTGACTGGGCAACAAAATAGCAGATGAAATTCAATGTTGATAAATGCAAAGTAATGCACATAGGAAAACAATCTCAACTATACATACAAAATGATGGAGTCTGAATTAGCGGTTACCACTCAAGAAAGAGATCTTGGAGTCATTGTGGATAGTTCTCTGAAAACATCCACTCAATGTGCAGCAGCAGTCAAAAAAGCAAACAGAATGTTGGGAATCATTAAGGAAGGGATAGATAATAAGACTGAAAATATCATATTGCCTCTATATAAAGCCATGGTACATGCACACCTTGAATACTATGTGCAGATCTGGTCACCCCATCCCAAAAAAGATGTACTGGAATTGGAAAAGGTACAGAGATGGGCAACTAAAATGATTAGGGGTATGAAACAGGAGGAAAAATTAAAATGACTGGGAATTTTCAGCTTAGAAAAGAGATGATTAATGGGGAATATGATAGAGGTCTATAAAATTTTGACTGGTGTGAAGAAAGTGAATAAGGAAATGTTACTTAATCCTTCACATAACACAAGAACTAGCAGTCACCCAATTAAATGAATAGGCAGCAGGTTTTAAAAAAACAAAAGGAAGTACTTCTTCACACAACATAGAGTCAAACCGTGGAACTCTTTGCCAGGGGATGCTGTGAAGACCAAAACTATAGCAGGATTAAAACAAGAACTAGATAAATTCCTGGAGAATAGGATGGGGAGGGATACAACACCATGCTCTGAGTGTCCCTAGCCTGTTTGCCAGAAGCTGGGAATGGACAACAGGGGATGGATCACTTGATGATTTCCTGTTCTGTTCATTCCCTCTGAAGCACTTGGCCTTGACCACTGTTGGAAGACAGGATACTGGGCTATATGGACCATTGGTCTGACCCAGTATGACCGTTCTTATGTAAAAATTAATTATAATAATAAAAATGTTTAGTACAGAAACTCCCCAACATAATGACCTCTCAACATAGCAATAATGTGAGATAACAACCTTGGCAAATAATGCATTTTAAAAATCTTGGCCTACTAGGAAACATATTTATATAAGTTTCCATTCCCAGTCACAAATCTAGCATTCTGGAGCAAAGTCACTAAAATATAATCCAACAAATAAATGTTTATTTAATGTGCCCCTCACTTTTCCCTCCACCGCACCCCACTCACTGGTGTTGTCCTTGGTCAGTGGAGACTGAGTTCAGACGTGCTTTCACGTGAGTACACCTCCCAGGTTGGGGGCAAGAAGGCACCTTGCTCGTTCCTCCAGCTGCTCACTGTCCGCTCTGGCCACGGCTGTTCATTGCGCCACCATTCACTCTACCACTCTGTTGCCAATGGCCCTGCGCAGTCACCTTCTGCTGCCACTGTGACCTCTGCGAGTTGCTCTCTTGAGGTTCCATTCAGCTCTCAGAGATTTCAGCTGAGCTCTCAGTGGGGGAACCTCGCTGCTAGTGCAGTCTGGGCTGTCTCTTCCACAGAAACACTGGCCCCACAGCAGGACTAAGCACTTAGACCTGATTATCGGTGATTTTAGCTGCAGTGGTCACTTAACAGAACAAAAGACTATCTATGGAAACTAATCAGCTCTGTCTTTAAACAGTGGAGAGGGACAGGTTGCCACCCTCTCTCTTGATGCCCTCAATCAGCGCAGGTTAAGTACAGTTCTACTGCCCTTTACTCATACAATAAGAACAACATTTCACCCCTCCCCCCCACACATTCAAGTCATTTGTAACCCAACCCCAGCAAAAATCTATCACTCGGGCAACACAGCTAAATACGATCTGGTCCTGAAGCCTTTCCCCCCAGCCCCAGCTCATCACTAGCTCTCAGGGAGAACTCATTTAGACTTTGCTTACAAATCATCATTTGAAATTATTAAGTTGGCCAACATCACCGAAATGAATGTACTGACATTGTCATAAAAAACAAAAGCTGTACAAGGAAGCTAGTCTATGTTCATACTTTTCAAATCTATTATACTTTTTCAGATACACACATTTTATCATACACTGTATATGCTTTTAAAGGGTGTATTGTTTCAATTTCCATTCAAATTTCCAAACAGTCACTAAATTGGCATGTAACTAGTTCACAAAACTGGGGGGGAGGTGTTGTTGGGGAAATGCAGGGGGCGTGTAGGGAAATCACAGTCTCCCAAAGCCCCAGCCTCTTTCCCAGGCCAGCTTCTGTCCCTTTCCTAGTCTCTCCTTCAATAGGGACAACCAGCCATTTGCTCATTCAAGGCTCTTCACAGGAGAGAACCACCACAGGTTTTTCTCCTTAGTCTGCCTTGGATCATAGAATCATAGAATCTCAGGGTTGGAAGGGACCTCAGGAGTCATCTAGTCCAACCCCCTGTTCAAAGCAGGACCAAACCCAACTAAATCATCCCAGCCAGGGCTTTGTCAAGCCTGACCTTAAAAACCTCCAAGGAAGGAGATTCCACCACCTCCCTAGGTAACCCATTCCAGTTCTTCACCACCCTACTAGTGAAAAAGTTTTTCCTAATGTCCAACCTAAACCTCCCCCTCTGCAACTTGAGACCATTACTCCTTGTTCTGTCATCTTCTACCACTGAGAACAGTCTTCCTTCCCACCATTGCTTGCTATTTCCATGCACTGGGGGAATTAAAACTCCCAAAATGTCTCTGTTCTGTGCCAAAACTAGGAACAGTGTCTTGCTGGACCCACACACAGACTTAAAAAGCCAGCACTCTCTGTTACACAAGGATATATAGGGAATTTTGGGGCTAGATTCTGTTTTAAAAACAGAGTGTAATGTAAATCAGGAGTAATTTAACTGAAAGCAATAAGTATTGTCAATCCCAAGTGTCCAAAATGATTATTCAGCTCCCCAAAGGTCATGAAACTGGTTTAAAAATCATGAAACATTTTAGGTTCTTTTTTATTTATCGTTAGGATTTTGTACCAATATGGTGCACTGAGGCCACATTTCAAGCTTTTCTCAGCAACCACGAGAGGTTTGTTAAGTGAAAGCTGAGATTCTCCTGTTATTCTTATGTAACTCCAGGACCTGGGACCTTAAGAAACACACCAGAGATTACAGCAGCGCAGCTGCACCGATGCGCCACCGTAGCACTGCTGGTGCAGACTCTAAGCTGATGGGATAGAGCTCTCCCACTGATTTAATTACTCCAGCCCCCAAGAGCGGTGGTACCTATGCTGGTGGAAGAGCTTCTCCTGCCAATATAGCGCCGTCCACACCTGCGCTCAGGTTGGAATAACTTACGTTGCTTAGGGTGTGGCTTATTCACAACCCATGTACGACATAAATTATACCTCAGTAAGTGGTAGTGTGTACATAGCCGGAGTCACAGAACCTATTCCATCTCAGGGAGCACAAAGCAGTTGTGGATTTCCCTGATGCAGAGGAATTCCACATGGGGAAGATACCTGCCTTTTCCACAGCTCATAGAGCCCCTTTGCCCTATCATAGAAAGCGTATCAGGGTGGAAGGGAGCTCGTTGGAGCTGGGAGGGGGTGGCAGGAGAATGCTGCACTTCAGCCAGGGGCGGCTCTACGAATTTCGCCGCCCCAAGCAGGGCGGCGTGCCGCACTGTTTGCGCTGCCGGGCGCCGGTCCCGCGCCTCCGCGGGACCTCCCGCAGACGTGCCGCTGGTCTCGCGCCTACAGTGGAGCTTCCGCAGGCATGACTGCGGAAGGTCCGCCGGACCCGCCTGCCGCCCTCCAGTTAAAATGCCGCCCACGCGCGCGCTTGGCGCGCTGGGGTCTGGAGCCGGCCCTGACTTCAGCAGTCCTCACAAGCCAGTAGAAGTTAGTAGCATTTAGGATTAGTGCAATTGAAGAGTTTATATAATCTTTTTTGTTTGCCCATTTTTCAGTTTGCATTCACAGCCTATAAGAATGTGGTGCATTTTTTTTACATTTTCACAAATTTCTGTGCTTAAGCGGATATAATAGTCTCCTTCACACCTTTAAATAATTCTTGCCTTTCTTGTAGTATTATAAAGGAAATGAATTCATAAATAACTGTTCTCGTTTACACCGGAGGTGGTCCCAGTTAACTATATGGAGATCAATGCAGACAGACAGTAAGAGCAGACTTAGGAGTGGAGTAAAGATTCCAAGATTTGGCCTAAAAAGAATTTATCCTGACTAAGGACTTCAGTATTGTCAAATACTATTCTTCTAACTATTCAATTAATTTTGCCATTTTTTGTCAAACAATACATTTGACAAATAAATTATTCTGGTATTTAACCAGCTCTTATAACCGATCTAATTCTAGTCACCAAGTACGTTATTTGACATGGAAACAACATTTGTCAAACAAATGTATTTGATGAATTTCTCTGGTATTCAACCAGCTCTCCATTTGGCTCACAGATTTACATGTCAAGCTTTCATTCATTCATTCCTTTCATTCAACCCCAAACAAAAAGAAAAATGTATTTCCATCAATTCAGCATTTCCCAGGATAAGGTTAGGGTAGGGAAAATAGACAAGGAGAGGAAAGAACAAGAAGTTCTTATCTCACACTTGAGCAAATCTCTTTTCAAGGACAGCAACATCTTAAATGTATGTAAAAATGAAGTATAACTGTGACCTGATCAGCATTTCACAGAGCCCTTTAAAGATGGGGAATTTAAGTCTTTAAAAAGAGCATTAGCTTCATTATTAGTATTAATTTATATTACTGCAGCTCTCAGGATCAGGATCCCACTCTGCCTGAATGCTGTACAAAAATGGGAGGCAGTCAGCTGACAGTTTAAGAATTCTGTCACTGGAATGAAAGCAAATTTCTCTTCCTTATCTCCCATTTATATGGGCCAGAGGGAAAAAGGCTCTCCACTTAACCTTGTTCAGAACTCCCCCCATCAAGATTCCTAACTGTTAACTTTACAACAAACCGTCATGGAAAGTACACTCCAATGGTCTGTGTGCAGCATGCACATATTTGACTTCCTAGTCAGACAGCTGACAGATCATCTGCATTTCTTTCCAATTCCAGAAGAAGCTCTAACTATTAAAGCCCCTAACTAGATGATTGAAAGACCATATCAGTTAGATCTAGTTCTCAACAATGCCTTTTAAAAGGGGTTAAAGAAACCCAGACTGCCTAAATCCTCAGAAAATGCTAAACAAAGTATCCATCAGTAGGAAGGAGACACCTATAGGGTATGTATTGGCTCACAATCTTTTAAAAGAGGAACAAGTAACATGTTGTTCATGTTGTTTATAGCTACTACCCTTGAATGCAGCCCTCCCACAGTGATGGCTGCTCTCAGAGGAAGAGAATTGCAAGAGTGTATTTAGATGTTAGTGATCAGATTCCATCACTCTAGTTCACTGTACAATCCAACATTGTGCTAATTGTTTTTTCTGTAAAAATGTTAAACGTAGTCACTGTGTATGTGTAAGCTCTTTCTATTCAACCAGGAATGTAAACATTAAATAATTCACGCCAAGTATATTTTGTAAAGAAGTTGGCCATCAAGTACAGTAGTTACAAGCATAGTTTTTATCATTGCTTTCAGACACAGAGCATTGACTTATGTAGCTTGTACGACATTACATGATGTCATACCAAGTAATTGCATGATATGATCTAGTATCACAAAAAATATCATCTCAGAATAGTCTAAGAATGAAACGATGTATCTATTGTAATGGGTGGTGGCTTTTTATTAATGGATCATCTTTTCTGAAGGTTCAGAAAAGTCTCTTTCTGCAACTCATTTTCAATGTTTTTTTTACATATATGGTCCCCATTACCGTAATTTCTGAGCACTTTACACCCTTTAATACATTTATTCTCACAATATCCCTGTGAAGTAAAGAAGTATCATCCTACTTTAGATATGGAGAATGGAGGCCCAGAGAACTAAGTGACGTACTAAAGGTCACACAAGAGGTCTATGGCAGATTAGAGCTCAGGTCACCCAAAGTTAGGTTAGTGCCCGAACTACTGGACTATTCTTCTTCTGAAATGTAAAATTAAATACAGCAGATATACTCTCTGCTTCCTGTTATGTCTTACAAGAGGAGAAGGGTTCATTATGCAGTAAAATAGGATGGCTTTGTTCCTATCTCAATAAAATATTTTCTCTATAAGCTTGACTACATGGGGAAATTCATTCCTTGTCATTTTTGTTCTCTCGCTCCTTCCTAATGTACCTGTCTAATGCTCCTCCACTTCTATATCTCATTGCACAGATCTTGATTGGACAATCACTTTAGCTACTCCATAATACAAAATAGTGCAAAGCCATGCTTGTCCTTCTCATAAGACTGTGGGTGGGTTTTCACTGGAAGTGCTATCATTTTTCTTTTTGTTATTGTTTTTATTTATATTTGGCTTGTATTTATGCTTAGGACTGAATAAGAATCTGGCCCAATGCTTCTATCTACAAATCCTTATTTCAAAAAAGGGCCAGATTTAGGCCAGTGAACTTGATTGAAGGGCAAATGATTTGAATATTTGAACTTGCATATGACACAACTTTGGCCTTGGCTACACTGGAGAGTTGCAGCGCTGGTGGAGGCTTTACAGCACTGCAACATAGTAACTGTCCACACCTGCAAGGCACATCCAGCGCTGCAACTCCCTGGCTGCAGCGCTGGCTGTACACCTAGTCTGCTTGGGGTATAACGAGTGCAGTGCTGGTGATGCAGCGCTGCTCGTCAAGTGTGGCCACACACCAGCGCTGTTATTGGCCTCCAGGGTATTAGGAGATATCCCAGAATGCTTTTAACTAAATTACTCTCTTTGTTTTGTTATGATGCCTCTCTTTGTTTTGTTGTGAACTCGGGGCTCCGGGAGCTGTTTATCTAAAAAACAAACACAGCTCTTGTTTGCTGTGAATGAGGCAGGCAGGGGGATGAATGTCTACAGCTAGTGTTTGCTTGAGGAGAGAAACAGCGGGGGGAGGGGGAGAAAAGGAGTCCATTGGAGCAGCTGCTTATCTGGTCTGCAGGCTATTTGCAGTTAAGAGTGAATGAGGGGTTGAGGAAATGTTCAGATTTTGCAAGGCAGGGAGCTGACACAGAATTTGCAAGGCAGGCTTTGCAAGGCAGGGAGCTGACACACAGTGTCGGCTCCAAAAATCCACTCTCTCTCTCTCCCCCGCTCCCTGTCACACTCCACCCCACGCCCCTCTTTTGAAAAGCACGTTGCTGCCACTTGAACGCTTGGATAGCTGCCCATAATGCACCACTCCCAACAGCGCTGCAAATGCTGCAAATGTGGCCACACTGCAGCGCTGGTAGCTGTGAGTGTGGCCACACACCAGCGCTTTCCCTACACAGCTGTATGAAGACAGCTGTAACTCCCAGCTCTGTACAGCTGTAAGTGTAGCCATACCCTTTGTTTCCCATTAAGTGCTTTATCACTTTTTAAAAAACAGTATATAAAAGCTCAGCTGCACTAGGGCATTTTAATGTGTTTAAACATACTTAATAACTGAGTTAGCTGATATGATGCCGCCCACAACTTTGCAGTCCATACAGACGAAGAAGTCACGTTTAGTTTTGACCTCTAGCAGATGTGGTTATACTGTGGTCCCAGTCGGGCTTCTTCATGGCTACCTGACATATTGCTGAACACAACTATTTTCCCAGCTAGACCCCACTCCAAAATCACAGCTAACTCAATAGTTAAAATGGTGTTTAAAGGTGATAAAATGCCCTTATATAGACAAGTTCTTAGGGGTTTCTTCTCATAAATTATATTCCCCTCCCGTTAAAAAAAAAAATAGAGAGAGAGAGCCCTGGACAGTTCTGATGCTGAGCAATGAGAGGTGAAGAGAAAGGGCAGGAATATGTAACTACAAATCACAAACTGTTGCTTCATTCTGAGAAAAGCAGCTGTTCTTTAATATTCTCTTAAAAATATTTAACTTGTGTTAAAAAATAATGCAGCTTCCCCTCCCCTCTTTCTTTAAGAACGCTTCATTTCAATTTTAAATGTGTCCTTGGAGAAAACAAAATCTGAAATTCATGAAAGTGAGAGCGAACTTAGCTGCTGTCCTTCAGCTTCCACATTAAAACAGGAGTGATATGCCCTGAAGGAGGCTGACTCAATGTTTTTCTGAGCCATCAAGATGCATTAGAAATCCTGATGTTGTTTTTCCTCAAGAAAGAAAAAACACCTTCCATCAGGTGACAGGAGATGACTTTGGGTCTGTCTACACTGTACACTAAGCTCAGGCTCTGACTCAATTTTGAGCCCAAGTCCTCCTTCCGTCCACACACAAATCAGTCTGACTTGGGTCAGCAAGCACTCAGGACCTGGATCCTAACACCTTGCTTTGGGGCAGGGGAACGGGTGTCAGAGCCCATGTCCTGATGAGACTGGGGCCCAGTCCCTGTAATTTTACAGTGTGGACACAGCTCAAGCTGCAGACCTGAGTCAGAAGGTCTGTGTAGTGCAGGATGGATGCATTAGCATGGCTGTGAATCCCTGGTCCTGCAATTGTAAGCCCAGTTTTACCATGCAGTGTGGACGCTCAAGTGCTGGCTTGGAAATCCTGAGTGCACAAGCCTGGATCCCACAGATCCAGGTATATAGTTCAGTGTAGATACCTGCACAGTGGCCTGATTTGTGACTGATTTGAGGTGATGGTCCCCCCGTACCCCCCCTAAATGTTGTTGCTGATATATAGTATTGGATGTTGATATGACTGTTAGAAACCAGATAAGTCCAATGAATATTGTTTGCCATGTGATTTCCTGGTTGCTATAATATAATAATACCAGGGTTGTTCAAGTCATATTTTAGCTGTGTTTTAAGTAGGGCAGAATAACTGTAAACTTGTCATTAAGAGTGGTAGCTAAAGGCTACTATTTATTGCTAGTC
Organism: Mauremys mutica; assembly: GCF_020497125.1. Lineage (NCBI taxonomy): Eukaryota > Metazoa > Chordata > Testudines > Geoemydidae > Mauremys > Mauremys mutica. The sequence continues at coordinate 106,455,731 of NC_059074.1, forward strand.
ACAGATAGCTTTGGCTGTATTTGCTAGTAAATTCCACTCTTGCCATCTATACACCATTGCTATCCTTCTCTTTCTGGCAGCCTGCTTTGGACAGTGGATCAGCTGAATATCTTAAATTCACTGTTGAATCCTGGCATTATTATATACTGAGTGTGCAGCCAATTCAGGGGTCCCTGGTATTGCTCCAGCAGCTTAACAGATGGATCTCCAGTAAGTCTTCTCTCAAACTCTCTGTTAAATATTCATAGAGCCAGCATACAGATAGGCTCAAGCATGCCCTGGGAGGTGGCAGCGAGGGTCTCTGAACTGGGGAGGATGTCAAATTGGCCAGTGGAAATCTGAGGGCAGGAATGTTTTCTGCAAGAATCTATCCTTGAATGTTGAACATAGAGTGACAGCCATATGTGCAACTGTGCCGGTGAATATGTCTGCAGTGCATGCTCATATAACCTATTAATAGGCATGTGGCATACAGAATGTTAATGTGGGGAAACAGTGACTGAAATGATAAGGAAATACGTTGGACTAAGTTTAAGCATGACTTTTAAAAATAAATTTTAAAACCCTTTATTTTAGTTCACTATAAAGTTGAAGGAAAGAAAACAATAAACCAATGCCTCTCTTAAAATACTAGATACAATAAGCCTTCTATTTTCAGAATGTATTGCAAATATTAGTAAACTTTTCTTAATGAATACCCTTTGAATCCTCAGTTTTTATTGGACACCTCGCACAAAGATAATTGTTTTCTTTCAATATTTCTTGGCCCCATGTTTGGAACATCAGACAAATATTTGGGGTAATCTCTTGGGGTATCAGGATGTATATATGTGTACAGGGTTGCCTTTTTTTGCTGTATGGTAGATCTCCACCCCAGATTTTTTTCCCACTTGCTGTGTCGGAAGATGCTCTTGGGACATACCCAAGTTTGGCCAAGATGAAGAGAAGTTTAAGAAAGTCACCCTCTCTCGCGCAACAGCGAAATGAGCAGGCTTATCACTAGGTCTCATAAAAACTCTTCTGAAGAGTAATTTTTGCACCCTCATCAGGTTGCATCAAGCATGATTTTTTAAAAAAAAAATCCATTTTCCTAGGGGAGGATATACCTGACTATTTTGAAAGGACTTGCCCTCAAACCATTTGACCATTCTGTTATACTATCATTATACAGTATATTCTTCTGGAACAAAGGACAAATATTTCAAATACACTTAATACAAGTCTCTTTGCCATGTGTTGTAAGGGAATTGTTTATTTTTTTCATGGGAAAATAAATGAACAGATCCTTCACTTTCTACTGCTCTTCTATGAAAGAGTTAAAGTTGCATGGATTTATTTTCAGAGTATGTTGCAAGCTAGAACTGTGGATGCTTTTCCTGTTTATAGCTTCTACTAAAACTGAACGTGTTGTATTGGGGAAGTAGATGTTTCTGAGTATGGCACACGATGAACTAGCCAAATGTATTGTCACATGACCTATGAAGTATTAGGTGTATTCATGAATGAAATAACAAGTACCATTAGTAAATCCCGACACTCCTGAAATGATCAGAAAAAGGTGCTGTTACCTATTTCCAAACTCTCAGACGTAGTGCAGTCCTTGGATGATTGTGCAAACATTTTAAGCTGCTCTGAATGGCACTCAGATATGATAGATATTTGTCGGAGCATGCATAGTTAGGCAGCCTCTCTCTGCATCAGACCTTAGGCTTCTATTAATGTAATATCACATAATAAGCTACCAGAAAAACAACAAATTTATTGTTGGATGCAACTCTTCACTTAGTCTGGGCACAGACCAAGATGATCCCTTCTCATTGCACACATTGAACCAAAATTTTTAAAGTGCTTGTGTGTGAATTATGGGCACGAAATACCTGACCCAGCAAACACATAGGGGTAGTGCCACACCCAAATGTGCATGTGAACTGGGTGTTGTGCATGTAACTCTGGAGAGTGCAAAAGAATATGCTTAAAAAATAGGCATGTGCTTATTGTGAATGAGTTTTAACTCTTTGAGCATTACTGCTCCTTCTGCAATAAGCTGAAATGGGGAAGAGGGGAGAGTTTAAAAAAAAAGCAAATATGTAAAAACAAATTTTCTTTTTGTCCTTCTGAGTGAGTTTGTGCTGCTGATTGTTCAGACTTCCTTTGGAACTCACATGGCTAGAAAGCAGAAATGAATGGAGGCTGACTTAAGGAATGGCCAGGCAACTGGTCTTTGTGTTTAATAGGTGTGATTTAATTGGATCTATAATTTCAAGGGTTTTCATTATTGCTTAGGGAGAAAATGTTAAAAAATATCATTATTGGTTGAATTTGTCATGTCAGAGCATATGAATAAGTGGTATTTTTTATGTCTTGCATCTAATGATTAGAGAAGGGAACCAGGAGTCATTGCTCCGTTTTGTTCCTGATTCTCTGTGACCTTGACCATTTCTTAACTTTTCTGTGCCTCAGTTTGCCCATCTGTCACAATCATTTTTGCTGGAATGCCCTCTATCCATCTGCAAAGAACAGATCTATTTGTAAATTAGTCTCAGTCATGGGTTTGAAAATGGCTTTGTCCCTTATATGCTAGTAATAAAGGGCCTAACTTTCAGAAGCGTTGAACACCTGCAATTGCAAATAGGGTGACCAGACAGCAAATGTGAAAAATCAGGACAGGGGGTGGGGACTAATAGGATATATAAGAAAAAGACCCAAAAATCAGGACTGTCCCTATGAAATCGGGACATCTGGTTACTCTAATTGCAAATAAAGTTTATGGGAACTTCATGTGCTTAGCATCCCTAAAAATCAAGCCCTAAACCACTTTCAACACTGGTTAAGGGAGAAGAACTGGTAATTTTTTAGTGTAAATGGACCCTAGAAGTAAGAACCAATTTCCCACTGATCCACATTATCTTCCTTCTGGCTGGATTTGATATAAGACATTTGTTTGTTGTCATAGGTATTTCTGGCACCTCTCAGTAATTGTATCAACCACCTCTCACCAGAAGTACCAGTAATGTTTCAGTTATAGCATGGTGGGAAACTACTCTTCTGTTCTGGGAAAATATTTGAGAATTTCAAAAATGTTCTCATCCCAGATCAAGACAAAAAGTTGAAATCTTGAAAATCTTCATGAAGTGACAAACTGAAAAATAATTTGGCTTGAGAAAATGCAAATGTTTTGTTTGTTAATCAAATCATATATTGTTTAGTTTTTGACCCTTTAATGTTAATTTTTACTATAATTAGCCTCAATTTCAAAATGAGGATGTTTTGAACCAGGATGCGCAAATTTTTCATTTTAAAAATGTCCCATTTTGACACTTTTGAAATCGTTCAACATTTTTTCAAGTTGAGAAATTTATTAGAATTGATCCATTCTCACCAACAGCTTAGTTTTCAATGCCTAGGTAAAAAATTCCCAGTCAGCTGTAGTTTCAGTACCGCTTTATTGACATTTGACATAATTATATTAGTTTAGTGTATAGAAAAAATGAAAGGTGTACAGCAAAAGATGTGGAGTTTATAGCATGTTCAGATAAGCATTCAAAGGTTCTCATTTTCCGCTTTAGCAGGAACTGTTACAAAAATTGCCTGTCTTGTAATATTGTGGTACATCTCTTTCTAGCTCTCCACCAAACTAGAAATTTAAGAGGTGTATGTGTGTAAAGAAAAAAAGGGAAGGGAGGGGAGAAGAAAATTAACTTTTTTATAAAGCTCTAAGAAGCTTAGGTATAGGTTTGAGTTCTGGGAGAAGGTTAGGGTCAGTTCTTAATTTATCTGAACCCATTTTGGCCCTCCTTACATTATACTGTCTCAACAATAACCAAAAATATTAGTGTTTGAGTAGCGTGAAACATAACACAGTCACTAGCACCTTGGTAAAGAGAGGTGTGGGGGATGAACATGTAATCGTTAAGATGCCATGTTTTAAAATACCCATAAGCATCAGAATTGGATGCTTATGTCAGTTCTCCCTGAAAGGGATACAGCCTCAAGTCACAGTGGACTTAGGAAGATTATTCACATTCCAGACAGGAAAACTATTTTGGTCCTTCTGAGGAACACACAGTTAGTGGTCAAATGGCAATACTGAACATATGTTTCCAGATGCAAAGAAAAGTGCTATTGTTCTTTTCTTCACGCCCTTGTGCTTTGCTAAATAGCATACTGCACTGCTGTAAAATAGCTTTCATTGTTATCTTTTCAAAGGAATCAGTCTCATCTTTCACATTTCTTGGTTTTCCTTTTGGTATAGATGGCTTGTTATTTTCTTCAGTCTAATTCTTACAGCTCAACAGGATCAGCAGGTTTGGCTGAGCTTTGTATCTTTTCAAAGAGCTCATCAATAGTTTATATAATGCTGTGTCAGGGCTTGGGTTCACACAGCTGGGCAGGAACTTGGCAAGAGCCCCAAGTACAGCAGAGAAGCCTTCTTGAGGGTTTTAGCTTCATTTAGAGAGTTTTTTCCCCTGGAGAAACCAAACCAAAACAAATCTGGTGTGAAGGCTTGCTGGCAGCTGGTGTGCTGTGACTGATGCTGCTTGTGCTTATCATAGTTGTCTCGCTATTACCTTGTGCTCCACCCGTCAGTTACACTGTCAGCTCTTTGGGGGTGGGACCATCTTCTTACTATGTGCGTACAGCACCTGGCACAATGGGGTCCTACTCCCTGAACTATCCTAACACAAATAATAAAACCATTTAAGTCTTTGGCCACACCACCTTCAAGCAGCTTAAAAATCTTTAAATACTAACTAGGGCAGGTGAAAGTATTCATTGTGAATAGTTCATCTCTCAGATTTAGCCGTTGCTTCTGTTTGTGAATTATCCATGACCAGACTTTGATTTCTAAAAATGCCTTAATTATTAAAAATTCTTCAACACACAATTTGTGTGACATTTTTTTAGCTTGTTTACTTCATCTCTAAGTGGTGTATGATTGTCATGGTATTTTTCATGCTCCTTCTTGGATAACTGAAACTTTTTAGAACAGAAAATAACGAACAGTGAGTACCCTTGTTCACATGCAAATAGAGACATTCACATGCAGGATAGCCATTCTCCAATATTCATGTTCACAAAAATGTTTTCACACACATACTGAAAAAAGGAGCATGACCATAGCTAAAACAAACAGCTGTTCAGAATTCAAATGAATATTTGTGAAGACTGCTTTGCAGTATTTGTACAGCTCCAGTCCAAACAACCAAATGCTGTATAAACACCCCAAACAAAACAATGTATACAGAGATGCTCTTAAGACTCTAGAGCTCCCTGTCATGTTTCTAGGCTGCACATGTCTGTTCTCTCCCTGAAAGCAGCCCACCCCCTTTTTAATGCTCCTAGTTTAACTAGGTTCAGCTGCAGCTGGTTGTCTCAGGAGCACGTAAAAACCTCCTGTGGCATGTTTTTAGCATATAATGTTTTGTTTAAGCAGAAAAAAAACTCTGTTGCAGCTAAGAGTGTTTCTTCAAGATCTAACTCTTATATACACACACACACAATTTGCAGAACTATCTGTAATATCACCATCTGGTGGCTCCTAGTATCACACCAAAGGTATTCCTCAATTTCACTCTGTAATGAAGGCATTTCCAAGTGGGACTCTGAACACCACTCCTAAGATTTAACTTTTATTAGGTTTCCTTTGATGTGCATCCCCTACAAAAGGGAAGCCATGTCCAGTCAAGGCACTAGGCCATGACTTTGTTTGTGTGTGTTTATGCTATGGTAAATCTCAAGTCCCTAATCTTTTTTTAATTTGCATTGTTGCTGAAGTGGCTTCACAGGCCATCACCTAAGGCCTCCTGGAGGAGACTGAAGTAATGACCTGACCCAGCATGGTATGATGCCTTGGGTGGGTAGACTGGCAGAATTACTTACGTCCGATTGGGCTCTTTAAAGTCCCAATCTTGTACATCTGGGAACAGTCTCTAAAATGATCATGTGACATGAAGACTGCAGGACTAGGGCCTAAGGCCTTCATACCTTGATAGGAAATCTTCAAAAGAAGGGAGGGAGTTGTCCAAGGATTCCAGGGAAATGTGATTTTTCCCTTTCCCTGACCAGGATGTGCTTCCTGCTGATGGAGGGGAATGGCAGATATCTGGGAGGAGGACTGGACCTCTGTAGTGGAACTGTTGTCAGAGATGTGCTGCTTGAATTGGAGTTGATATCCATCTCTACCATTGGAGATATGAGTCATTACATCCCCTTGGCTCTTCAGCTCAAGCTGTAGCAGCTCCTGTCCTATGTAGATTGGCACAGAGGGGGACGGCTAACGCCCACTCACCTGTGGGTTACACACACATGTTAAGAAGTCTTGGAAGGCAGGTGCTTCCTTCACACTGTCAGAACTAAGTTTTTAAGACTGGCTGTGGCAAACGACACTGCTGCAATGGGTGTCTATCAAGGGAGCAGGAACCCTTCTATGTGTTCTGTCAGGTGAATATATAGTTTCTGGTATGTTACTGGGAGGGCACCGCAGTTGAGGCATTGCTTGATCTAATGTTGTTTCAAAGGTGCAAGTGAGTACCCATTTGTAGTGGAATATTGTGGCATTGTTCCTGATACATCAATGTCTTTGCGACCAGCTGAGTCTCTTCTTTTAACAATCTCAAAGATATAAGATTACACCTTTATCCTGATATAACGTGACCCGATATAACATGAATTTGGATATAATGTGTTAAAGCAGAGCTCCGGGGAGACAGGGCTACGCACTCCAGCGGATCAAAGCCAGTTAGATATAACGCATTATATCGGGGTAGAGATGTATTTGGAAATTTCAGTCTCATCATTAAACAGCAAACAGTAGTGGGCACATTATTTTTCATGAGACTATTTAGAACACACTATGGTGTACTGTAGATCCACAGTAAGCCACTTGGATGCTACTGTTAATCTGTATCACAGCATAATGGCATTGACTGAGTTATTACAATCCATGTTGTAAATATGCATTATAAATAATAGTCAAACATTTAGAGATTGCCTCTTGCCTGATATCGTTTCATGGCAGTTCTGATCATCTGAGGCACTTGAACTAGCAGATTTAAATGAGAGTTGCTGTCAGGTTCTTGTAATTGAAAGGACTGCAGCTCTACAACATACTCCCATACATAAGAGCAGCCATACTGAGTCAGACCATAGGTCCATCTAGCCCAGCATCCTGTCTTCCGACAGTGACCAATGCCAGGTGCCCCAGAGGGAATGAATAGAATGGATAATCATCAAGTGATCCATCCCCTGTCGCCCCTTTGGTCTGATGGAACCTGGATGTAATGGCCTTCAGTGCATACCTTAAGGCTTACCTTTTCCTTAGCCTTTCCTTGATGAAGTGGGTTAAAATAGAGTAAGAGCAGGCTATGGGGGTAGAATATTGTGTACAATAGATTGAAAGAATGTAAGTATCAATGTTGATCCAAGGTAAAGCTCTGCGCATATATAAGCATCTGTAGTTGTAGATAGGCTTTTCTGCTATTGGAATAAATAAATGAAACCAGGCTAAATCTTACTGGGTTTAATGGTATAGTGTTAGGTCAGAGGTAGAACTGTACAGTTGCAAATTTGCATTGAGAAACCTGAGCCATGCAAAATAAATATATAAAGTTAGGCAATATAAAATCTGCAGTAATTCCCAGGTTCTTCACTAATCTGATGGCAATTCCCAAAACTACTGTGAAATTCATGTTAATGTTCTCAAAACCTATGCACATTTTGAAATTTCTATGAGACTATGTACTCTAATTTTTCTCTGAAGTACTTTGCATCAGCAAAATCAACTTCCTGGATTGATGCGAATTGGAATGGATGCATTTGCTAAGATTAAGAAAGTGTTGGGGTTTTTTTAACCAGAATAAAACTACTTTTTGTACAGAAGAAAGCCAAAAGAATACAAGGCTCGTTAACATTTTATAAGTACAGCAAAACCTTTTTGTTTTCACAGCCTAGCAAATGACTTTTTTTTTTGGTGTGGTTAATTTGACTAGCTGTAAACTGAAGAAGCCTTTGAATACATCTGACCATGGCATAATTTGTTTTCTACCATCGGAGGAGTTTTATGTTCAACTAATATTATGGGTTTGATTTAAAACCCAGAAGAGAGAGACATTAAAAGTTAGGGTTGAAAACCTTTACGTCCGATCTTCAGCTGGTCTAACCTGGAGTCACTCTGTTAATGATATGGCCCCTGCCTATTAACTTACTCTGTTTTGAGTGAGTATTGCAGGTAATTTCAAAGAATAGGCAATTCTGTGGAGATTCAGGCTGAAACCTGGCTCTGTTCAATGGGAGTTTTGCATGAACTTCAGTGGGGCCAGGATTTCACCCTCAGTCTCTGAATTATTCTGTATTTTGTGTGTTTATGAACAAGTTGAATAAAGATTTTTTGGTGATTTAATTATTTACATATTTCTTCAGAACTCTGTGCTCTTGTCTGAGAGAAAAGCCACAAATTCCTAGAAAAGGTTCCATTGACTCTTGGCAGCTATTGTCCATCTCCACTTTCTCTATAGCATTTAAAGTAACCCCGTGTTAGTGCTTTCTGGGTACAAATATCCATCTGAAGAGGGTGGTAAAATAAGTGCTCTCTGTGCCCTTTAACAATGTATCTACACAATTAATCTTCTTATTGTGTGCTGAGGAGTATATCAAGGGAAGCAGAACTCCAGTGACATCACTGGCAGGTTACTGTATGTGCAAAATGAAATCCTATGGTAAGGTGTGCCCTGAGAGAGAGTCAGATTCCACAGTTAGATTGAATGCTCTTAGGAAACTATGCCTTGTCGCAACAGCATTTGCAGGACCTAATTGTGGTATGTTTTTGCATCAGCGCTGGTATGCTGCCTCACTTATGGCCTGAAAATAGCTGTAATTGTGAGTGATGATTGAATCACTTCCTAAATTTAGTATCCCAAGTATGAATTAAATGACTAACACATACTTGACTGTGTCATCCCTCTTATCTATGGCTGGATTCTTAAAAAAGGTCTCTCTGTGCTTTCAGATTTGTAAATCAAATTAAATTTGGTGTATTTTAGCAATACCGAGAGTGTCAGATTAGTAACAATCATTGTTCCCAGATAGAGTTTCCAATCCCAATGCAGTCCTGCCAGTGCACCTCTGACTGGCACCATCTCTGTTACTGCAGGCTGTAACAGAGACGGTCATTTATTCTAAACTCTTTGTCAGGTAGGTTTGTGCAATGGAGAAGTGGTCATTGGGGCAACAGGTTGAGGCCAGCACTCTCATTTCGTTTGCAACCTAAGTGGGAAACAGAGTTCTCTGGAAATGGAAGGCTAGTAGTACAGGCACTCCTGCATTTCCCGATCCTCACTTCCCAGGAGATTAGACTCCCTTTGCCTTTGAATGTTTGTCCATGGTCCACTCATAGAATCATAGAATTCAAGATCAGAAGGGACCATTATGATCATCTAGTCTGACCTCCTGCAAGATGCAGGCCACATAAGCCGATCCACCCACTCCTTAAGCAAGCGACCCCTGCCCCATGCTTCGGAGGAAGGCGAAAAACCTATCTTTGTTTGAGGGGGCACCATTTAAGCTGCTCCTTCGGCTATGATGCTGTCATGTTAACTGGAATTGCTTCAGAAAGAATGAGATGGCTGTTGATTTCATTCACATGAAAGCAAAAATAAATAACTGTTGTTGTTGTTTTTAAAATAGGGCAAAAGGACCTAAAATCCTTCTGCCACTCAGGGTACAGCATATTAATGATGAATTATCAATATTTTCAGTGCTATCATTGTCACCCCCAAAAGCAACCTACAGTACTTGCGTTCATATTAAACCCTTTTATTTCATGTATTTGGACTGCTTTTCAATCCTGCACCAGCTAAGCACTAGCCCTGTTTCAAGTCAGAATCGGAATATTATTTACCATCTGCCTCCAAGGGATGCACTTGCCAAGTCCCTTAATTTGCTATAATTGGCAGGTTTTCAGTGTACATAATTTATACTGGGGGGAAAAAAAGCAATCCTGAAAAAAGAAGATTAATTAAACCAATTTTTCTGGGCCCCTAAAAATGTTCCAATAGGATGACTTTAAGGCCTTAAGGTCTTCTCTGTGTATATGGTGTCACAGCTGATCCCATTAAAAATTTATGTTGGGTTGGTCCCTTGAGCCTCTGTGCTGGTCAGAAGGATGTCGCTGGCACCTGGGTAACATTGCACAATACATAGTGAATTAAACAACAATACAGTGAATTAAACAACTTGTGTCTTTTGTTACGAGAAACACCTAGTCTACAGTATAATTGATGGACACCTCCATGCAGGCAATTCTGTAGCTGATATGATAGGAAACATTAGGGAAAAAAATCCACAGATGTACAGAATACAAAACAGAGCTAGTGAAAGACCATGAATGGATTCAGAGACACCAGCATATGTGGTTTCTAAGCATGATTTACACCTTTTTCTCTTACTTACCTATTCCTCACAACACCTCTTTTAATAAGCACATGGCAAAGTGTAGTGACTCCCTGTGTTGGCAGCTTTGAATCTTTGATGACATCAGTGTTTCACCCTAGAGAGCAGGATAAGGGGACTGCCCATTGCCTCCCCCCTTTCCTTGTGCTGCTGTTTTCCCACAACCTTTTAAAATTTGTCCTTCTTGATGGCAGCTGTCACATCTACATCTGGTCTGTGGAGGAAAGGAATGTGCAGTTTATTTCAAAATTATCAAGATGCTTCTCTCTAAATTGGTTTTGTGAAAAGAACTGAAAAGTGAACACAAATGGCCACTTGCCCCTTTTCCCAGAGACCATGATGACATGCTAGACCTTCATCAGCCTAGGAATTGGGAGGCCAGCTGTTCCCACATGGCAGGACAACACTAGTGCATGTGTAAGCCACAGCATATTTACTTACATAACAAACCTGCCTTTTAATCTTTAAGGGCTCCATGCAAGGCAGGATTTAAGTAAGCCATGGGAAAACAAAGGTGGGTAGATTTGTGCTTATGCTTTTCCTTGTCCAGTGTGGTGTGTGCCATTCCAGCCCTGCTTTTAGAGCAGTCTTTTCTTGCATAGCTTATTTTGCATTGGTTAGAGTTGCATCTCTTCCCAACACTAAAGATATTTTAACATGGCTGAGATTGCTAAAACTAGCGAGCTTGAGTCACACTGAAAACATAACCCAAGTAAAGAAGGAAGCTCTAATACAACTTCTACTTTTCTAAAAATTCCATAAGTAAAATCCTCAGTCTTCTGCCTGCCTTAAGAGAAAACAACCTTTCTAACATCACTGGATGACTATTTCTTGTAGTGTATCAGGTGGAAACACCTGGGCACCGCAAAAGGAAATATCCTGTGATGATGTTTTTTACAAAGTCATTCAGAAGGAAGGATGAGACAACATAGTAGGAAAAGTGTGGACTAGATCAGCTAGGATTTAAAATCCTCACTCTACAACATGGAAACAACTCCTAGAATTGTTCTCCAGTAGAAATTCTGGGAGAATCATTTCAAACATTACCCTGGAGGAAAAAGATGCTTTGTTAGTGCAGGAGAGAGATTATCAAATAAATTCACTGATAGGCATGAGATAAATACCTAGGTATGATGGATTAGACACAGCAGTGTTGTGAAGTACCGCAAACCAGGACAAAAGTACAGTCTAAGCTTCTGCCCTCTGGGCTAAGGAGAATGAATCTCAATTATGAGATTGTTGCAAATATTCTGAGACATGTAGCCATTCAGTTGCTGCAGAGAAGGAAAGATGTTGGGGAGGTGGCCAGAGCACAGAGCTCACCAGTCCTCCAAATCAAAGGCAAAATTCTGCTGTGACTCACTGTAAGGCTATTCTAATATCATGGAATTGTATCCTTTCCTTAGGGTAAAGCCTTCATTAAACACAGCCTTTTCTTTGCTGCAGTCAGGTCGGGAAATAACTTGGGCTGAGACTGATGATTTCCCTCTACTGTTGGGAATGGAACCCCAGTTACTCAAGTGCTCTAGAATATACCAACCTGTACCACTGTTCTCTTGCCATTGAAACATATTCATTTAGAGCCACGTTATTAATAATTGATTTACATCCGAGATGTCATTTTTTGGCCAAGGTTATTGTGTGGATGAATTGGGGGTATGTATTGCATGCCCAATTCCTAATGTTAAATGAAAAACTTTAGCGGGTGCCTCTAAGCATCTGTCTGTACACGGTTTGGGCAACTGCATGGCTGAACATAATAAGCATTAAATATACACCAGGAGGCATATACCCCCTTTTTCCTGTTTGTGGACTAATTGCACCTGGAATTAACAAAAGCCTTATGTGATACTGAGTCACGGAGAAGTCTTGCCCAGAAGCATTGTCCCATGGTTTCAGATCTAATCATGGGACAATGGACATGTGAACCTGGATTGAAAAACCTAGAATTTTGTGTAGTGGCACAACAAAGCATCTCATAGAATGGACAATGGGGAAATTGAAAAGTGAGATTTCTCTCTCTTTATGTCCCTATGTTCCTGTCAGGCACACATCATAATAGTATCTGAACTGCCTCTCTGCTCCTCTCCCCACCCCCCAAAAAAGAACGAATACAATATAGGGTCTAAGTATACTATATTACTCCTCCTTCCTTAGCAAGTTTCTAGAATTATTCCCCTCCTCCTCTTTTGGCGTGTGTGTGTGACCAACTGACATTCTCCTCTTCCCCCACTGTCTTCTTTTTTTACTTTATTGCTGCTGCTGTTGTAGAGGGGTAAAGCTAAAAAAGTAAATCTTTCATTTCAGTCTGATTGGGGTCTGTGGTCATCTTTACCTAGGGATTTTCCTAGTCTTGGGCCAGCTGTCAGACTGTTGTCCCCTGCTTCAAGAGTTTATCCCTTGAACTTGATAGTTTCATTGTTTCTGTGCAATGCAATTGTCAAAGGAGGTTTAGGTCCCTGAGCAAGAGCTGGTATTTTAGGTAATTTGGTCTAGTAGAGTGGAGGGTCTTAAAGATAAGGATTGTTATCCCAAAATTAATCCACTGTTCCTATTGAATTCCCAATACCTTATAAACATACTTTATTCCACAAGTAGTCCTGCTGGTTTATAATAAGACTGCTTGTGCAACTCAGTATGAGTGAGGGTATCCAAATCTGGCCTGTTTCAGGCTATTTTGCCCAGGACAGTATTATCAGTAATTCAAATCGGACTAAAATGTTAATATCCTGATAAATTATAAATGGGCTAAAGTCCCAGGGAACTTTAAGGGAAAACCTCATAGATATAATCAGTGTTGTCTTCTTGGGAAAGATAGGGAATTGGGTTAGCTTGAACTCTCTCCAGACCCCTCCTCTGGGCTTTTTTCTCTGTCGAAGTGATTCTCCATTGTACTGAATAATATTTATAGCCACCACATTTTTAGTAATTATTTCTGCAGTGATGCAGTGGAGACTTTATTGTGCAGTGCTGTATTTTAAAGAGTCATTGGAGATGAAAATTCATTACTGCTCTAATCCTCTGGGCTTTGGTGCAGAAATACACTGTACTTACCAAAAATGCGGTCCATGGAAAGTACCAGTCATTTAAAGAGAGAGCCACTCTAAGGAAAAGAAAGCCATGTGGTCCAGCACTGACGGAGAGGAGGTGAGCTTGTCTGCTGATCAGTCTATGCCTGCCTTTTTCCAAAGGCAAGGGAAATTATCCTCTTTTCCAATTCCCTCAGACAGCAGTAGCCAAGCCAAGTTGGCTCTAGCCAGCTCTTGTTTGTATAATGTAATTCTGTGGTAATGAGCTTGTGACAACGTGAGGAAAAGAGTCTTAAATATCCTTAAAACAATTCCAAACATGACTAAATACAAGAAGGAGACTTCTAATAACTACCTCATGGGAATCAAGAGCCCAACACAAATACAAACATCATTTATTTTCTGCTTGGGGAATATACTAACCTCTCCCCTTCTTTCTCCTTCTGAGTATGTGAGTAGGCAACAGTGTGTGTCTGTGTATTTATTATCTATACAACTTGCTTCTCCTAATAAAGTATACTTGGTACACAAACTTGTAGCTTTGTCATTAGTGGATAAAGCAAGAATTCAAGGCTGAGCCAATACTCAGTGTGACTGTAGGAAATGGAATGGGTTGAAAGGACCAGTACTTTGCTTTTTTCATGTAGCTGCTCTGACATTCTTTAGTTTTTTGGTTGCTACCCCAGATTTTCTAATCACAAAATAATTTCAGTCCTTGTCCCAGGAGGCCTTCCAATAACAGTATTTCCAACTCTAAGCATTCAAAAATCATGAGTCAGCCCCCTCCCAATACCTTTAAAAAATATCTCATGATTTTTAAGGCAATTAACAAAATTTGAGGTTTTTATTTGCCTTCAATTTCTGAGCCTTTGAGGTGCACTTAAACAGAAGAAAAAAAATAAAGTTGACATTTGCATGAGATCACATGACTCCATCAGCTGGATCTTTAAGAAAAACATGAAATGTCATGGAACATGCATTTAAATCATAAGATTGGCAACACTGCAACTGCAACCCATAAAATATAGAATTTAAAATGATTAAATTGAAATAGTATATTAAAATATAAAAGCCAAAATAATCAACCTGAAATATACCATACTAATCAATTCTTCTTGTTCCCTATAGGAAAATCTACCCTCCCCTAAAGCAGCGCTCCTCTTCCATACCCGAAGAAAAGCTCTGTGTAATATTACCTCGTCCCACCTTGTCTCTCTAGTATCCTGGGACCAACATGGCTAGAACTACACTGCTAACTCCTCTTCTTGTGTCTACTGATGTCTTCCCCCTAGCACTTCCTTGGCCTACATACCTGGATTGTTGTCATTGCTTTGTGTTATGATTTAATTTAGATTAAAATATTGAAGGGGCAATATCTTCTTATCACCTTAGAGTGAAATGCTATGCACAACTATGACTATATAAAAAACAATCTATTATCTGACTGTCTTATGAATTACTCCTCTCTCTCTCTCTCAGTCCTGTCATTCGGATAGACATGAAAGTGCTCCTTCCTGCTCAGAGATAAAGAGTCTCTACATCTGAAGTTTTCTCTTCACCACCTCAATCACCTAGACTTTAATGCCTGCTGGGAATGCATACCAGCAGTTTCCTGCAAGGAGAATGTCAATACATTTGTGTAAACCCTAGCAACCCGAGGAGCTCTTTGAATATGCAGCTGCTCCTCCTCACTTCAGCAATGTCCAAAGGGCGAGGCTTATCAGCACCTCTATAATGCACTGAAATTCTCTCCTGGCTGGGGAAGTGCCAGACCCAAGTCTGCTGCTGAACCCAAGTTTCTCCTGTAGCAGTGTAGTGATGATCTTGCTCCACCAACAGGCAGTTTGCTATTCCGACTAAGACACCAAGTTGTTCAAGCCTGTTTTCACAAAGTAGACTGTAAGTCTCTTTTATTCTGGGCTAGAGCATCCACCAGTATAGCTATTGCAAGAGTCATGCTGGTTAATTTCCCCATAGACAAGTCCTATATTTAACAGAGAGAGAGGTGGAGCAAATGGAGATCTCTGGTTACATTTACCTACATACACACCTTGTCATTCTCCACTGTTCAAAGGCTCTGCTAACAGAGGGTCACATTGACCGAAACACCCCAAGCCTTAACTGTGAATTTCCCTTAACATAATTGGTATGCATCTATTTTTAATGACAGGTTTCAGAGTAGCAGCCCTGTTAGTCTGTATCCGCAAAAAGAACAGGAGTACTTGTGGCACTTTAGAGACTAACAAATTTATTTGAGCATAAGCTTTTGTGGGCTACAACCCACTTCTTCGGATGCATAGAATGGAACATATATTGAGGAGATATATATGTACACATACAGAGAGCATGAAAAGGTGGGAGTTGTCCTACCAACTCTGAGAGGCCAATTAAGTAAAAGAAAAAAACTTTTGAAGTGATAATCAAGATAGCCCAGTACAGACAGTTTGATAAGAAGTGTGAGAATACTTACAAGGGAAGATTCAACGTTTGTAATGGCTCAGCCATTCCCAGTCCCTATTCAAGCCTAAGTTGATTGTATCTAGTTTGCATATCAATTCCAGCTCAGCAGTTTCTCATTGGAGTCTGTTTTTGAAGCTTTTCTGTTCCAAATTTGCCACACTATTTTTAATGGTTATTTAAAAAATGCCAGTCTATATTGCATTTTAAAAAGTATTTGTAGTATATTTTAAAAATCTGCATGTACCTGAAAGACCACTGGTCATTCTTAAGGATAGCTTTGATGGTGTCAGGTCAGTAAATAATGAAGAGGACAGGTCACTGATTCAGAACAATCTAGATCATTTGGTAAACTGGGCGCAAACAAACAAAATGCCTTTTAATATGGGTAAATGTATACATCTGATGAGGGCTTGGCTACACTGGAGAGTTGCAGCGCTGGGAGTTTACAGCGCTGGTCATCCAGCTGTGTAGGAACAGTGGTGGTGTGTGGCCACACTGACAGCTACCAGCGCTGCAGTGTGGCCACACTTGCAGCATTTGCAGCGCTGTATTGAGAGGTGCATTGTGGGCAGCTATCCCACAGAGCACCTCGTCCCATTTTGCCGCTGTGGGTTGTGGGAAGGGGACGGAAGGGTGCGGGTCATTCCGCTTCCTGTCCCAACGCCCCGTGGTGCATTGCTTCACATCCCAGCATTCACAGTTGTTCCGGCCACGTTTGGCGCCATTGTGAGTCTCTTGCTATGTTTTACTCTCTGTGTGAAGTGCGATTTCTGAGGGAAGTGGAGCCCGAGCTGCTGAGGACTGTGCTGATGACTGTTGCCAGCACATCACGTTTGGCAGTTGAGCTATTCCTTCAGCTCCAAAGTGACAGTGAGGAGTCCGATGATGATATCGAGTCGCCTGACGCGTGTGACACTAAATTGCTTGTGGCATTCACGGAAATGCTCAGCACCGTGGAACGCCGCTTTTGGGCTCGTGAAACAAGCACTGAGTGGTGGGATCACATCGTCATGGAAGTCTGGGACGACGAGCAGTGGCTGCAGAACTTTCGCATGAGAAAAGCCACTTTCATGGGACTGTGTGCTGAGCTCGCCCCCACCCTGCGGCGCAAGGACACAAGATTGAGAGCTGCCCTGACAGTGGAAAAGCGGGTGGCTATTGCAATCTGGAAGCTGGCAACTCCAGACAGCTACCGGTCGGTCGGGAACCAGTTTGGAGTGGGAAAGTCGACCGTTGGAATCGTTTTGATGCAAGTTTGCAGAGCCATTAATCGCGTCCTGCTAAGAAGAACCGTGACTCTGGGGAACGTGCAGGACATTGTGGATGGCTTTGCACAAATGGGTTTCCCTAACTGTGGAGGGGCGATAGATGGGACGCATATTCCTATTCTGGCACCCCCCCACCTAGCATCAGAATACATTAATCGGAAGGGGTATTTCTCTATGGTTCTCCAGGCGCTTGTGGATCACCGTGGGCATTTCATTGACATTTACACAGGCTGGCCTGGAAAGGTGCATGATGCACGCATCTTTCGGAACAGTGGCCTCTTCAGGAAGATGCAGGCAGGGGCTTTTTTCCCAGACAGGAAGATCACAGTAGGGGACGTCGAAATGCCCATTGTGATCCTTGGAGACCCCGCTTACCCGTTACTGCCTTGGCTCATGAAACCCTATACAGGGAAGCTTGACAGGAGCAAGGACCGGTTCAACTACAGGCTGAGCCGGTGCCGAATGACTGTGGAATGTGCTTTTGGCTGTTTAAAAGCACGCTGGAGGTCTCTGTATGGGAAGCTAGACTTGGGGGAAAGCAGCATCCCCGCGGTTATATCCACTTGCTGTACCTTCCATAATATTTGTGAAGGGAAGGGTGAAACATTCAGTCAGGCATAGACCACCGAGGTTCAAGTCCTGGAGGCTGAATTTGCACAGCCAGAGAGCAGGGCTACTAGAGAGGCCCAGCACAGGGCTACAAGGATTAGGGATGCCTTGAGGGAGGAATTTGAGGCTGAAAGCCAACAGTAATGTTTGCTGCCTTGCACGGGAGTGAAGTGCAGTGGTTACACTGTTAGTAGGGTTCAATTTTCCCTAAAATGATTTGCAGTGCCTGTTTCTTTACTGGGCTACGGTATCTTTCACTATCTGCAATAATAAAGACTGTTTTCAAAGCCAAGAATTGTTTTATTGAAAAGAAAATAACTTCCTTGACAGACACACAACATTTTGGGAACCTAAAAGGGCACGGGGGTGGGTTGGTGAACTGTACAGTCACAAGTTTGCATATGTCCTGTCTGGAGTGCTGTGCAATGATTGCTGCACTTCAGGGTGCATATACTGCATGGTGATGGGGGTTGAGTGCAGAGGGTAAGGGTCGTAGTTCTCAGGGCTGGTTGGTGAACATACAGGTGTTGGAGGCAGCTGGTGGTGGTAAGAACCTGGATGCTGGGGAAGGGGGTTTTGAGCTGACATTGGGGCACAAGGGAAAAAGCTTTGGGATGGGGGGGGCGGTGGGGTAGCACGGTAGTGCTCTGCCTGCATGGCTACGAGTGACTGGATAGAGTCCGCTTGGCGCGCCAGGATGCTTAGCAGCTGCTTTGTGCTTTTCCTCCTGGCCACTGCGTTTCTCTGGCGGATCCTGCTTTCCCTTTCTCTCCAGTCCTGCAGGTTTTTACTCTCTCTAGCAGAGTGATCAATAACTGTTTTCAGCATGTCTTCCTTGGTTTTTCGTGGCTTCTTCCTGAGATTTTGTAGCCTCTGTGCAGTGGTGGAGACAGGCAGTCCAGCAGTCAAGGTCGCTTTTGGAAAGGCAAAAATGGCAACAGTTAACAGGGGTAGCATTGTTCATAATCTCATCCAGACAGTAATTCCCACACACTGAAGGAGTTTACAGTCTTCACTTTAGCATACTTTTCCCAAACCAAACAGAGCACACATAACCCAACAGGAGCCACGAAATGGTGAGTAAGGGGGACGGATTGCTTCAGGGCTGTGTAGGGGTTTCTGTGAGTTGGGGACAGCAAACAGCTACAGGGGGCATCTGCACTGAACAGTCTCCCAACATTTTCCACAGGAGTTAATCCTGGAAGATATCTCGCTGCTGCGGGTCACCAGGGAAGAGCGGGAAGGTTTTCTACAGCAATGCGGATTCCGCCCTGGCCCCTATGCAGCTTGCCTGTGTGCAGCAATGGTCCTCCCACCCCTCGCGGCACGTGTTAGCCTGACTGGGACAAGGACCACAATGGCTCTCCCTATAAACTTGCGCAGGCGCATTGCCCACGCTCTGGCTGAAACTTTTGAGGAGATTACTGCAGCAGATTACCGCGAGGTGATAGACCACATCAATGGGCTATTCCACATCTAGGCATGCATGCATGCAGCCTTAACCCCCGCTCCTCTCCCAAAACATTTCCATGCTGAAAATAAAAGCCGCTTACCGGTAACCCGCTCCTCTGCTTGTCCTTCACCAAGTGCTGGCTGCTGCGATTGGCTGCCTTCCTCCTGGCTTGAGAAGAGCTCCTGGCTGCATGCCTCCTGGGACTCTGGGGTGTCTTCCCCCATCCCAGTAGTTTCACTCTCGGTTTCCTCCACACCCCGCTCCTCCTCCTCCTCCTGCTCCTGTCCCCCACCAGGCTCAGAAGTGTCCATCGTGGTCGTTGGATTGGCAGTGTGGTCACCCCCAAGTATCGCGTCCATCTCCCTGTAAAAACGGCAGGTCGTGGGGGCAGCGCCGGAGCGGCGGTTTCCCTCGTGGGCTTTGTAATAGGCACTCCGCAGCTCCTTTACTTTAACCCTGCATTGCAGCGCGTCCTGGTCATGGCCCCTTTCCAGCATGTCCTTTGATACCTGGGCAAAGGTATCATAATTCTTACGGCTAGAGCGCAGCTGTGCCTGAACAGCTTCCTCCCCCCAAACACGAATGAGGTCCAGCAACACTCCATTGCTCCATGCTGGGGCTCGTTTGCCGCGTGGAGGCATGGTCACCTGGAAAGATTCACTGATTGCACTCCACACCTGGCTGAGCAAACAGGAAGGGGATTTTTAAAATTCCCGGGGCATTTAAAGGGCTGGTCACCTGAGGCCAGGGCACTAGAGTGCAAACTGATGAGCAGAGTGGCTGAACAGGAATTCTGGGATATCTCCTAATACCCTGGAGGCCAATAACAGCGCTGGTGTGTGTCCACACTTGACGAGCAGCGCTGAATCACCAGTGCTGCAATCGCTACACCCCAACCAGACCAGGTGTACAGCCAGCGCTACAGCCAGGGAGTTGCAGCGCTGGATGTGCCTTGCAGGTGTGGACAGTTACTAAGTTGCAGCGCTGGAAAGCCTCCACCAGCACTGCAACTCTCAAGTGTAGCCAAGCCAATGACTCTGAAAAGGATTTGAGTGTGGTTGTGGATAATCAACTCCCCATGTGATACTGTAGCCAAAGGAACTAATGCAATCCTGGGATGCATAAACAGGGGAGGAGTTGAGAGGTTATTTTACCTTTATATTTGGCACTGGTGCAACCTCTGCTGGAAAGCTGTGTGTAGTTCTGGTGCCCACAATTCAAGGATGATCATTAATTGGAGATGGTTTAGAGAAGAGCTACGAGAACGATTAAAAAATTGGAAAACCTGCCTTATAGTGATAGACTCAAGGAGCTCAATCTATTTAGATTAACAAAGAGAAGGTTAAGGGGTGACTGGATTACAGTTTGTAAGTACTTACTGAGGGAACAAATATTTAGTAATGGTCACCTCAATCTAGCAGAGAAAGGTATAATGTGATCCAATGGCTGAATGTTGAAGCTAGACAAATTCAGACTGGAAATAAGGCGTACATTTTTAACAGTGAGAGTAATTAACCATCAGAACAACTTACCAAGGGTGAAGGTGGATGCTTCATCACTGGCAATTTTTAAATCAAGATTGAATGTTTTTCTAAAAGATCTGCTATAAGAATTATTGCGGGGAAGTTCTATGGCCTGTGCTGTACAAGAGGTCAGACTAGATAATCACAATGGACCCTTCTCACCTTAGAATTTCTGAATCCTCATAATTCCATATCATGTCAGTGATGTGCTGCCAAATGTTTTAACAAGGGACCAAGCAAACAGACTGGGTTTTGTTTAAAAGTAGAGATCCATTTTTATTTTATGAAAATGGGTTTGTCTAATCTTCATAACAGAATTTACTTGAAAATAAGGATGAAATTCTGGTCCCCCACAAGAGGGATCTGCACTGTAATACCCAGCATTTCCTGGAGGCATGATGTGTAGCCTTTGGCTTTGGCTCCACTAGTTAATGGATGGTAGTAGTAGTCATGGCCTAATTACTACATGCCTCCTGGGAAAGGTTTTCAGTATTGCCAAACTTAATCATTCATAGAGCATGGCCTAGAAAAAAAGGTGTGAGTTTTAAACATTAGTAGAGTTTGTGTTCTTTTTATTTGTCTTTACAGTTTATTTGGGTCACATTTTCAAAATTTTCTCCATAGCAATGAAGGTTGTAAACTTTTTTTTTTTTTTTTTTTTAAAGGCTGAGATTCTCACATTATCATTTGAGTACAGGAGCAGGGGCTTTCAGGAAAATGTCAAAGATGATGTCTCCCAACAAAATTGTGAGAGTTGGAAACATTGAGGATCAGTAGATCAGAGGACACTGCACAGATCCATGGCCCATGGCCCAGTAATTTTTCTAGTCCACTCGTATTGAGATTAATTTCATTTCTGCCCCAGCCCCCATTTCCTCACTTCTGTGCAGCAATGGAAATACAGCTGCAGAGCAGACCAAAGGATTTGGCCTTAAGAACCTCAAACCAGTGCCAGGCTTTAGGGACAGTTTGTCTTTGACTCTTGTAAGTGGGACATTTATATGATTTTAGAGCAGATAACAACTAGTCAACTCCTCAGTTGCTGGATAAATAAGTAGTGTTCCAGCATTAGTGTGCTAGCATGATAAAAGTGGGTGGGAATGCCCCATCGCCACTCTGAGGCCTATGCTAGACATCCAAATGGCATACTATTAATCACAACTTTAAGGGTGTGCTGGCATAAAAAATCACTAAGAGAACTTTCCACTAGTCATAAAACAAAAACTTAGGCCACATTCTGCTTTGTATTTCTGGATTGTATAATGTTAATGTGTAATAATTAGGGATTCCTTTTGAGTAATGGAAGGGGAGAGGGCCATATATCAAACTACCCTGGCAGTCTATTTCTTTTAGCATAAGTGAGAATTATGTTAGATTAATCTGATAACCATTCTGTAACTTTGGGCTCTGAACTGGATTTCCAGCCTTTGGTAATCACTTTTCTGGCTGTTGCAAGCAAAGTTATTATAACACTGTGGGTGGCCACTGTATACATATACTTTTAACACCTACAATATCAGTGCTAAAATACAGACTTGACTAGCAGGCTCTTCATGGCTTCCCAGAGTGTAAAAATATAGCCAGGGGTGCCTAATCTTTACAAAAAAAACCTGACAAAAATCCAGGCTTGATTTTAAGTTCTTTGGGGCAGGGATTGTGGTTTCCTTCGTAGCTATTGGAAGAATAATAATTGTAGATTTCAGGTGCTTAATAATCTTGGCCACCATCATCTCCTCCATGGTAGCCAACAGTAACTACTTAACTACTTCTCCCCAAAGCCCTGAAACAGTGGTTATTTAACTGCTTTTGACGGTTGCTGAACCCTTTTGGGCACCCAGGGTATAAAACATCTGCTAATTATCGCAAACACATCCTAACACTTTTAAATTTCTTGAACAAAGGCAACAGATGTGGCGAGAGACTATCAGTGAACACTAGCTTTTGTAGCACAGACAGATGAAAACTCAGTTTTAGCCCTCAGGCCTTTATCAAGGGGAGTGCAGGAGAACAGAGCCTTGACTCTTTGATAGAGGCCTTAGGGTTGAAACATTGGGGGTTTCATTTGTCTCTGTTGCAAAAATAGTTATAGGTGCATTTAAATTTGTCATGAAACTTTATACATATATGTTGTTAAGCCCTTTTTGTCTCAATAGCTGTGCATTTAGGGCTAACAATTGGACAGCTACTGTGCATGGCCTTGCTGAATTCAACCAAAGGCTCTGATCCTGCAAGCCTGTGTAGAACAACTTGCAGCATTGGACCCCGAGTTTTGGTTTTGATCACAGATTTTTCTCTTCATTCTTCGAAATATGCATTGCTAAGCCGCCCACCTAAATGGCTACCTGCCTGTATAGGACACTAAGAAGATGAGCATGCACCTAGGCTCCAACCCTGTGAAGACTTAAGGTATATCTACACCTCAAGTGATGGTGTGATTATAGTATGTGTAGGCATACCCGTCCTTGCTAGCGTGGGTAACAATAGTGGCAAAAACATGGCAGCACAGACCAGAGTGGGCTAGTACAAGCCTGCTGGGGACCCCAGGTACATACTCTGGTTGGTAGTCCGAGCCTAAGTCCGTTTTACCACATCTTCACTACAATTGCTTCCTGTGCTCGCTAGATTAAAGATAATAAAGGTATGCTTCCATGCATTGCAATCATACCTTAAATTGCAGTGTAGATTTACCCATATGGCCATGATGTTAATAAGATTACTTGCAGTGAGTGAAATTAATCATGTGTAAATTGCTGCAGTGTTGGGGCCCTAGTGAACTATCAGCTAGTATAGAAGAGGAGAGGGGGCACATTTTAAAATTGCCATTGATGTTCAGGTTTAAATATTTAGTATATCACATTCTCTGGAAACTTTCTTCAGTTCTAGGTTAAAAATTCAAACTGATAGATTCAAGTTGGCTAATAATCTGGTGGGTTTTTTGTTGTTTTTTTAGAGAGACAAGGTGGACGAGGTAATATCTTTTATTGGACCAACTTGTTAGCTGTGAGCAAACTGCACAGTTGAAATAATACCCTAGACTCATTGCTGTCAGTGGATAGTCTCACAGTGTTCTTTCCCAAAGCAAAGCTATTTGTGGCCTCTTTTGCCCAATACTGGCAAATTGTGAGCTTTCTTTGCATAATAAAGTTGGGGAATTTGCTTCCCACTATGTACCATATTAGCTCATGACACAGAACTGATGTAATTATACAATGTATGTGATTATATTGACATTGATTTTAAAAAAGTGCCTCATATGGCTGCTTCTAAATGGGTCAAATGTTGACATTGATTTTTACACAAAATTTCTGTTGATTTCAGATGAATTTCCATGTGTAAAATAATGAGGTTAGTTCAATCAGTTCATCCTTGAAGACTGTGAATGGCTAGCCAACTACAAAAGCAGTTTCTCCTCCCTTGGTTTTCACACCTCAACTGCTAGAAGAGGGCCTCATCCTCCCTGATTGAACTAACCTCGTTATCTCTAGCCTGCTTCTTGCTTGCATATATATATGTGCCCCTGGAAATTTCCACTACATGCATCCGACGAAGTGGGTATTCATCCACGAAAGCTCATGCTCCAGTACGTCTGTTAGTCTATAAGGTGCCACAGGACTCTTTGCTGCTTTTACAGATCCAGACTAACACGGCTACCCCTCTGATACTTGACACCATGTGTAAAATGATGACTGGATTTGGCTCAAAGTGTCTGTAAAAATGTTGTTCACTTTTATATTTAATTAAATAAGAATAATACAAATATAAATATCTTTGTCTTGTTAATAAACAGTGCAATCAAAGGGAGAAAACATGCTGTATTATAGCACAGTAAAATGAAAGGATAATTTCTAGCTCCCTTTGCCCTCAGGTGACTGCTTTTTGTGGAGATCTTCAAAAAAATTATTTTAAAAAATCAATTTTTTTTCTTGGAATGTCAATTCCCCTTTGTTAATATGCTACAGCATCCTGGTTACAACTTGCAAAATTTCAATGGCAAATTATGAAGGAAAAAATTCTTTTGCGTGCTATTGGATGACCCACTGTGTAATCCTAGGGGAAGTATTAGCTGACTTTATCATGAGCTGGCTTTCTCTGCTCTCATCTTAGAACACAGCGTGCATCTTTCTTTCCTTCTCTTCACATTCTTATAGTGATCCCTCACCCCAAAGAAATGGTGGTGTAGAAATATGCCAAGCTATAGACTTGCCAAAAGGGGAAGGAAGCTCTGGGAAGCTGTATAATTACTAATTTTGATCTTGGGGAGGAGGGCAACCAAACTATTTCCTGTTTCCTATAATTAAGGACCTGAGACTCAGTTCCTCCACGCACACTTTTTTGTTTGTTTATTTTTAATGTACTTTAGTCTACATGGAGTATTATCCACTACTTTTATTTCTGTATCTTAGGCCAAAGTCATATGTGGTGTGAGCTATGTAGATGAATATCAGACACTCTGGTGGTAAATTTTTCTCAAGTTTTGCACTGAGTATAATAAGGGAATCAGAATTAAGTGATCAGAACTTTATATATTAAGAAGAAAAAATAACTGCTATATTTTATAATGACTTGAATGGCCACCAAAAGATTTCTACATCTCATGATACTCAAACCAACAAATGATACACACACACACACACACACACACACACACACACACACACACACACACACACACACACACACACACACACACACACCCCTCTGAGTTAGACTGTACATTCTGTGAGGCAGATACTCTGTTTTCTTATGTTTGCAAGTTACCAAACAAGCTGTCAAAGTTCAATAAATAATTAAACAAGTAGATGCAGCCTACTTCCCATGTAAGTTGGAGATCTGGAGAAAGGGGTAAACAATGAAGTGGCAAAGTTTGCAGATGATACTAAACTGCTCAAGATAGTTAAGACCAAAGCAGACTGTGAAGAACTTCAAAAAGATCTCACAAAACTAAGTGATGGGGCAACAAAATGGCAAATGAAATTTAATGTGGATAAATGTAAAGTAATGCACATTGGAAAAAATAACCCCAACAATACATACAATATGATGGGGGGTAATTTAGCTACAACTAATCAAGAAAGAGATCTTGGAGTCATCATGGATAGTTCTCTGAAGACATCCATGCAGTGTGCAGCGGCAGTCAAAAAAGCAAACAGGATGTTAGGAATCATTCAAAAAGGGATAGAGAATAAGACGGAGAATATCTTATTGCCCTTATATAAATCCATGGCATGCCCACATCTTGAATACTGCATAAAGATGTGGTCTCCTCATCTCAAAAAAGATATACTGGCATTAGAAAAATTTCAGAGAAGGGCAACTAAAATGATTAGGGGTTTTGAACATGTCCCACATGAGGAGAGTTTAAAGAGGCTAGGACTTTTCAGCTTGGAAAAGAGGAGACTAAGAGGGGATATGATAGAGGAATATAAAATCATGAGAGGTGTGGAGAAAGTGAATAAGGAAAAGTTATTTATTTGTTCCCATAATATAAGACCTAGGGGCCACCAAATGAAATTAATGGGCAGCAGGTTTAAAACAAATAAAAGGAAGTTCTTCACACCGCGCACAGTCAACCTGTGGAACTCCTTGCCTGAGGAGGTTGTGAAGGCTAGGACTATAACAGGTTTTAAAAGAGAACTAGATAAATTCATGGAGGTTAAGTCCATTAATGACTATTAGCCAGGATGGGTAAGGAATGGTGTCCCTAGCCTCTGTTTGTCAGAGGGTGGAGATGGATGGCAGGAGAGAGATCACTTGATCATTTTCTGTTAGGTTCACTCGCTCTGGGGCACCTGGCATTGGCCACTGTCAGCCACGGGGTGGATGGACCTTTGGTCTGACCCAGTATGGCTATTCTTAATGTTCTTATGTTGTGAAATATCTGTGTGGATCTGCATATCTGAAGACTGTCTAACAACATTTTTTTGAATAAATAATTGGGTCGTCTCAATCCAAAAAGGTCTAAGTAGATTTGGGCAAAACAGTTCAAAACCTTCTAGAACCTTCACTGATGTTTAGATCTAAACTTTCTTGTGGAGCTGAAATACTTTGATTAGACTTTGCTCACTTCTGGTTTCCAGCAGGTACCAGAAACAGTAATGTAGATGAGGAGGAAAAAGGAGACAGTTCTCACAATGATTTGGGGAAAAGGCCTATTCTTCTTCTCCCTGGAGAGGATTAGGGCACTTTCCAGCCACTACTCAAAGAGGAAAAGAGCAGAAGGAGGTGCTGGCTAGTTTATCAAGGGAGGCAGGTGTGGAGGAAACAAAGTTTGGTGAAGATGTCAGAGTGGGATGGCAAGTTGGTGAGCTGTCCCCATAAAACTGTCAGGAAGGGGAAGCCAATGTCTATTGAGGGAAAGGGTTTGTGTAGCAAGGGAGGAATATGGCAACTACTTTGATGGCCAGGATAATTCAGACTAACTTCAGATAAACATCACAATGCAGCAAAGCAAATTTCCCTGTATCATACACCCTGCAAGAGTCCTGTCCTGGAGGAACCATGTCTAAGAGTGAAAAGATAGTTTATGCTTCATACTAATCCATTCCTTGGTCTCTGCTGAGATTCTCAACAAACGGTCAGTTACTGCCAGGTATGATAGTCACTTTTGTGATGAGGACATATGTTCAGTAGGAACAGGATCAAGACCAATTCATTTCACAAAGAACATCAAAATGTTCTGTCATCACCAATCTTGGCTGCACAATCACTGCCAATCTAGGCTAGATTTGAGTTTTCCTTTTGCTGGCACTGATGCTAGTGTGGTATAATGGTATTATAGGTATAAAGGACTGGTACTATCTGTGTCTTAATTCTGAAATTCCCAACTTTTGTCACTTTAACTCCACTTTAGCACTCAAAATGGAGGAGGAAGTAACTTAGGAAGCTCTCTTCCCATTCACTTCTTTTGTGTTCTGCACACCCTTTTCTAACACCTAGCACATCTAGAGTGTTACATACCTAGTAATAACTCCCCCACCCACTCACCTTTTTCAGCCAAGAGGAGTGAGAAATATTGGCATGGACTATCCAATATTATCTTCCCCATCTGAGTACTGCTAATATTTTTGTATTTTATTTTGGTTGGCACTAGACTGCTTGCCCACTGTGCTGCTGCAAAGGCAGGTGTTTATGATTTTCTCAGTCCTTAGAGAACTCAGATTTGCTCAGTAGCACAAATATGTTTGCAGTACATAAATATTATTCCACTTTAGCAGCTCATGCTCCAATGATACTTGTGCTTTTGGTTGCCACCTGCCCCTTATTTGCGTAATTTGTCCTTACAGTATTTATATTTACTTCCCTGACTGTACTAATTTGTTCTGGACTTTTAAAAAAAAATATTAAAATTGCTTGCCAGCGCTCTTTAAGAAAAAACAACCCCGAACCTAAACACACAGCAGAACAGTATTGATTTCACAATAGAGAGGCACAAACGTCAAAACCAGCATATAGTAAACTGGATTGAGTAGAAAATGTGGGATAACACATACTGGCACCGATATGCTAGAGAAATTAATTGTAATAGTTCCAATATGAATTTAGATAAGATCTTTCTGATTTTGTGGAAGTTTAAGGGGATGAGTGAATTACTGCAGATTTTAGACCGTTACATTAAATCTGAAGAAGATAAAAACAGGACCATTACAAACCATGGGCTATCTCATGCCCTTCCACAGAAAAACGCTTGCCTCTATTTCTATTTTGATTTTGACCACCAGTGGAGCAGCCAAGGAGTATGGCCTTACTGACAAGTTGGTGCCTCAGGACATAGGTATGAAGATCTGGACACTCAGTGACCCTCCTCTGGAGCCCATAGCTAGCATTCCTCTATCATCTCCACACCAGCTTAGATGGGGAAATCTTTGAAGTTTTAGTGGGATGATGCAGGGAAAAGGAGCTTTCCCTGCCCATCCACCAGCCTCACCCCTTCTCTACCCATTTTTGCCCCAAATCAAAGAACTGCAGCTGCCTAAGATATTCTGACACATCTTGCTCAGGCTACCCAGAATTATGAGCCACTGAGTTACTGCTCTGCCTCAGCAGGAGTGAACTTTTCTGCTGCTAAGCTGTGTGTCAGCTACTTATCCCACCAGTTTGTCTGCCTTGCCAGCAAACTTTTCAGGGCTCTGGCTGTCCAAACCTTTCCCTGCAGGCAGGGGGGCTGCAACAATTTGTACAGTGGGGGTGCTGAGAGCCATTGATCCAAACTGTGACCCTGGATATGATGGAAACCACATCAAGCCAGGAGGTGCAGCAGCACTCCCAGCACCCGTAGTTCCAGTACCTATGCTTGCAGGGGTCAGGAGTAAGGCCCTCAGCTGCACCTGCTCAGTATTCCTGACAACCTAACAAGTCACCCAGGCTGCCTGATGGACCACCCTGCCTCATTGGCCGGTTCTTAAACCTAGCAGCCGCAGTAGCTCTCTGGCTGCTCAATGCACAAGCCCCTGGACTCTGCCTCCTTGTGCTTGTCTCTCCAAGCCCTGATCCTCCACAGCTGCAGCCCAGACCCTCGCCTGCACCCAGCCTTGTTCCATCCTGTTCATGCCTGGCTCCTGCTTCAGAACCAGCACTGCTCCTGCCTTCCCCGACTCCTGGTAATCTGACTCTCACCCTCACCTCTGACTCCTCCTCAAACCTTGGCTCTGGCATTCGGACTCTGACTTCAGTTCTGATTCCTGACTTCCGACTCTGACTTCTGCCCCTGGCCTGTGGTATTTGGACTCTGACCATTAGGCCTGTCTCCCGCTCTGACCACTAGCCCTGATTGACTATGAGCTGGTCTGTTGAAGTAGGTAACAATCAGGGAAACCCAATTTGCGAGTTCCCCGGAGACATCTCCCTGAAGTGTCCAGTCCTTTTCATTGGACACTCACAGAAGTTAAGTTCAAAGAAACAGTATATACATCAGTCTGTTAGGTTAGCTGAGGACCAATCCTCCACTGTTAATACACAGCACTGAGATGGTTTGGTAATAAAATGAGAATGAGTTTATTGATAAAAAGCAGATATTTAAGAGATATCAAGCAAGAATCAATGAAACAGATTTGGTTACACATAAAACAAAACGAAACATGCTTTCTTGTGACTAAAACTTAAGTTTAGCATGTTACAATCTTTGACTAAGCGGGTTTGCCGCTTACATCAAAATTTCAGCAGCTCTTGTCTTTCAGGCCAAGAGGGTATGGCTTTCATAGGCTCAAAGGGCTGCTGTCCTCTTATGTCTCCCCAGTGATTGATAACTATAATGGCTTTTTAAGAATGTAAGAACAGCCATACTGGGTCTGACCAATGGTCCATTTAGACCAGTATCCTGTCTTCTGATAGTGGCTGGTGCCAGATGCTTTAGAAGGAATGAACAGAACAGGTCAATTTATCAAATGATCCATCACCTATTATCCAGTCCCAGCTTCTGGCAGTCAGAGACTTAGCCCCTGTTATGTTACCCAAAATCTATTGTCTCTGTTTGAAGAGCCACAATGGTTTCCTGGGTGCAGATTCTGTTCCCTGATGTGATCATTAAGTGGTCTTCTCCCTGGCTTGTTTAGCTTGATGATTTTGTTTACCTTATATGTAAATGTACTTTCATTGTTCTCTGGCTTACAAAGCTTGACCCAGACATGAGAATCCATAGTCCTTTGTCTAAGCCAAACTTGTTTATCTAGCTTTCCCCAAAACACATTTTAGGAACACATTGCCAGTACATATGAATAATTATTTACCCACCATCTGTACATACATCGTTCAATGATATTTGTGACCAGCATGTCACCAGTTTACATATGATGCCTTATGTAACACCTTGGAGTTATATGTTATGACAACAGGGCTTTGGGGCAATGAGTGTGTCTGATGTGATGTGAGTGCAGTGTTGTGGGCCCTCTGTCAGTTGGCATTAATGGGCTTCCAGGGTCACACTCTCATTGGGGCTTCTGCAAGGTTGGGGAGATTGGGAAGAGGAAATGCAATATTGCTTCAGTACTCCAATCCATCTCTTACCAAAAAGTGGGCTCTACAGCATTTTACACTGTTATGATCCAGAGGATACTAGTCTATCTTTTACTCTACTTTACCTGACTCTTTTCTGATCTAAATCTATGGAACCAGAATTCCATGGAACATCTGTGTAAGACCATTCCAGGAGACTGATAAGAGTATACCATGGGTGCAGGCTCCTTTTCTTCATGTATGGAAAAGAGGTTATAAAGCTACAAGACTTGAGCCCATACCCTCAGCTGACATAAATTGATGTAGCTCCACTAACTTAAGTGGAGCTACACTGATTTACCACAGCTGAAGATCTGGATGACTGACTTACATTGTCACATCTTCCTTTGACAGTGCAGGATTACTTTCCATATTCTCTAGTGATTTTTCTTCTTTCTCCTTACAGAAATTCTGAGCATTTAAAATCTGATTTAGAATAATCAAAATTCCAAATCAGAGGTCTCTTTCCAACATTGATTTACTCTCAGAGGGTCATTCCTAAACACATTCATTACAGACACACTCCACAGGTGCACAATAACACATCAATCACTGGGCTGTTTATGTTGGGAGACACAATTGAAATTGAACAATATAATTCAATACAATTACTGTTCTTTTTATTTATTCATTTAAGCTATAGTTGCTCAAGCACTATAAATAGAGCTGCTGAAAGCTACTGCTCTCATTATTTTTCCTCTGTTTCATGGCTGATCTATTTGAACTTCTGATTATTCTTAATGCCAGCAAAATGATTTTATTGCTATGAAATAATTAAGAGAAAATGATCACAAAGAGGGGTGTATGAAAGAAAATATTGGATCAAAACATAGCCCGGTGAGATTGACAGTATTGTTAGTTTTTTAAATTGAAAATATGCACATACAAAAAACCCAAATAATAGGATCAAAATAAAATGCTCTTATGTTCTAAAATGTATGGGTTCTCTTTGCCCCTGGTTTCTATTGGGGGTAATCCTAGCAGAACCTGGGATTGGAGGTACCTATTAAGGCAAGCCACACTGAAGGGTGTTGCAGTTGGGCCAGGCTAGCTCAAAAAACCCAATATCTGATTGAAATCCCAGGAGTAAGATCCAAGCTTCAGGGTTTGGTCTTCTTGGTCTCTCTGCCTTAAACTTTGTCATGCTAACTGCAGGGCTTGAATCCCAAGTCAACTGTGCACCAAAACAGATTCAATCTGCATCCCAATGGGGGAGAAATAATGGTATGTCTTCACTACCCGCCGGATCGATGGGCAGCGATCGATCCAGTGGGGATCGATTTATCGCATCTAGTCAAGACACGATAAATCGACCCCCGAGCGCTCTCCCGTAGACTCCTGTACTCCAGCGCTGCAAGAGGCGCAGGCAGAGTCGATGGGGGAACGGCAGCAGTTGACTCACTGCGGTGAAGACACCACGGTAAGTCGATCTAAGTACTTCAACTTCAGCTACGTTATTCATGTAGCTGAAGTTGCGTAACTTAGATCGGTTCCCTCCTCTTCCCCCACCCCAAATGTAGACCAGGGCTAAGTAATGTGTCCAGAATTGTTGTGTGTGTTTACGGAGGGAATTAAGGAATGGAGGCTTCCTGTTAAATGGGGTGGGGGCTGAGAAGTGGGGAAAAACATGCAATGTTCACAGCCAGCCTGCAATAAATGGTTAATATACTATGAGGCTTGCAGTCAGTACAAAACAATGCATTCTCCATCCCATGTAGAATTAGGGCAAGAGCAGTAAGCATCACACTAGTATTGGTGGGCACCCTGGATTATGGGTTCTCCTTGTATCTGCTGATTTGGCAGCATTGTGAGAAGTGACTGGAACCCTGCTCTCCTCAGAGCCCAGAACCTGCTGGGTTGGCTGGAGAGGCCATTTTAGGGATTCCCTAGGTGGGATTCCTCCATTCCCTAGGTGGGATTCCTCCATGTGTAGTCCAGGTTGAAACTTAATTCTGTCCTTTCTCTGTAGAAACCCTGGGGAGAGTAGAGAAGAAAACAGCCTGTGCCAGCTGGGACCACTGTGAGTGACCCAGGTTGAATCCCTTTGGCGCACACTGGCCTCAGATGCCACTGGTGGTCTGATATGCAACCTCATCACCAAGAAGCAAATCTAGCTGTATATATTTAATTCATAAGGAGAAAAGGCTATTCATACAGGTAGGTCTGAACAATGTGGGATCATTAACAAGTAGAAAATATAGGAGCATGCAGAGAAAAGTAGCTTGCAATTGGGTCGATATGTTCATTTATTCAGTACCAGAAGACACCTCTCTTTATATACATCAGATTGCAATCTTATAGCTTTACTGTGTCCATCCCCACCTTGTTCCCTTGCCTAGGTATATAGAGAGCAAGCATTGCTGCTGATGCTAGATTTTTCAACAGGGCCATGACCCAGCCACCTTCTGCACATGTCAGCGGGACCTCGCATCGCATGTATGGGAGGGAGTTCATGGTACACCACCCGGCCATTCCTCCATCTTAAGGATGCCTTCCCTAGATATATACCACAAACGGCCTCCGGTAGCAGGGGCTCTTGTAGGTCTGGGGGTGTAGAGCTGGTATTTCACGAATGAGGTCATATGGCTGCTTTGCTGCCACTGTAGTGGCCACAGGGCAACTTTGAACTGTATTGTTCACATGAGGCACAATGCATAGGCCATTGCCGCTCTGCGCAGCCCCCTATTGTTGTCTGTAGCTTCAAGACACAACAGAATCTTATGGTAACTCTCTCCATTTATTGAATTTTTTTTCCCTTTTATAAATAGTGTCCTGCTTTAAAACAAACATGTGAATCACGAACTCTCATTCTGCAGAGTCATTTAAAAAAAAACTTTAAAGAGGGATGGGAAAATCTTTGATTTTGTTAGGAATAGTTTTCCTGCGTGCAGAATATTGAATGAAAAGTTCTCAAATTAAGTGA
Organism: Mauremys mutica; assembly: GCF_020497125.1. Taxonomy (NCBI): domain Eukaryota; kingdom Metazoa; phylum Chordata; order Testudines; family Geoemydidae; genus Mauremys; species Mauremys mutica. The sequence goes on from NC_059074.1 coordinate 106,489,429, forward strand.
AACACTGGTGCGGCATCCCAAGAGTTTGAATCTAGGTCCAAAGGAAACTTTTTTGTTTGTTTGTTTTTTACTTCCTTGCGATCCAGTTTCTTTAAGTCACATACACACTTTTCTATTTTTACTTTCCAATCTGGGCCTCTTTCCAAATGTGAAGTTGTGGAATTCCTGCACTCCCACGTATGTGAAACCCAGACTGAACCCAAAGGTTTGGCTGGTTTTAACTCCCTTTTTCTCCACACCATGCTATTTTCAACAAAATGTGCAATCTAATGTTGAGAACAGTTAGATTTCTTTACAAATAAGAAACTCTAAAAGATCCTTTGGATTGGTAATGAAATATCACTGAGAGGAGAGCCCAGAGAGTTTATGATTTGTCTTGGATCAGAGCCTAATTCAGTCTATACTAGGATCCAACATCAGGTAGGATTGGTGTATCCTCCATGCAGTCTATTCAAGTTAGGGAACACATTGTTCTATTTTCACTGCTCCACAAAAGCATTAGTATATTGAAAAGCTCCACTCTTTATATTTTATTCAAGGAAAAAAATATGTTGCCAGTGCCTTAGCCTTGAAAGTGACTAACCTGATCTACAAGCCAAGTGAGTGTGTGTGTGTGGGGGGGGGGGGGGAGGGGAGACAAGGAAGAAAGCCGCATTCCCCTCCTTCCATTAGTTATTTGATTGACACCAGACTTGTACTTCACTTATTTATCTGCCTTTTTGGTAAGATCAGAATGTGCTTGAATCTCTCTGAAGGTTAAAATATGTTGACTGAATTTTTTTCTGCTACCAATGCAAAAGACTAGCTAACAGCATCACTGACTGTCAGAAGGAAGCCAGCCCCTACATTTCTTATGATAATGAAACTCATTGGGGTTTTTCTTAACTTATATACATCATGGTACCCTTACCATGTACAGTATGTCACATCAAGGATAGGAACAACAGGCATGCCTGCCATTAGATCTGTCAGGCTTTGCAAACACTTGCCTCTTTCTGCTTCTTTCTCGAATTACTAGATTTGTATTGATTTGTGATGATATATGGAGGGAGACAATGATTTTTAATTTTGGTCTTTTTTTCTCCAAATCGTCCTCATATTTAGCTCAACTTCTACCCAAGATGCCTGGCTGTCTACCTAAGTGACCTCTTGCCTATCTTCAAATCCTAACTCAAAGCCCATTTTTTCCCCTCTGGCTGCTGAGTCCCATAACCCTTTCTATTAAAACAAAATGCTACTGCCAAGTCTTCCAGTTTCCCATGCTTAGTTTTTTGCCCTAAATCTTGCCTATTACATCCCTTTCCTCCTACTTCAGCATACAGTACTGACTGATATTTCCTGCCTTTCTAGATTCTTACACCACATCATCCCTGTAGTATCTGGGAGCCTACATTTTCTATTGAAAGCTGTTGTATCTGGTGTATTCGTCACTGCATGGCTATACTCTAATCAATTGCAAAGTCTCTTGTGATATTTCTGTATGAATTGCTGTATGTTACATAAAAATAAACTGACTGACTTCTGCTGTACTATTTAGGGGAGTTTTGTTGTATCATGAGTGCTTAAAAACATTTCCTTTGTTATTTGTAGTCCAGTGATCCTGCAAAATGAGGAAATTCGCTTTCTTTCTGCTTTCTACACCTCTACCTCGATATAACGCTGTCCTCGGGAGCCAAAAAATCTTACCACGTTATAGGTGAAACCGTGTTATATTGAACTTGCTTTGATCCACCGGAGTGCGCAGCCCTGCCCCCCCAGAGCACTGCTTTACCGCGTTATATCCGAATTCGTGTTATATCGGGTCGTGTTATATCGAGGTAGAGGTGTATTTTGTTCTACATTTATATTTAAATCTTTGGAAAGGTATGGGTGGTTTAATGGCTTAAACATCTTTATTATTACTATTTATTTATTATTTGTGTTACTGTAGAGCCTAGTAGCCATAGTCAGGGACCAGGAACCCACTGTGCTAGGTGCTGTACAAACTGAACAAAAAATCATGTTTTCACTACTGCCAAATTTGGCTCTGTGTTGCACCAGTACAACTCTATTGCTATCAGTCACGTTGCACTGGTGTACTGACAGCAGAATTTCACCCATAGATTCTTTAGAACTACAGATTGACTCAGCCCTTCATGTTTCTGAGCTAGATAATTGGACTGCCATGCTGTTTGCTAGGGAAGAGGTATTTCAGAGAAGACTTTAAAAGGTCTTCATGGAGAGTAAAGGTCCCCTTGTTCTTTTTGCAACAACAGCAGATTGCCATGGTGTTCTTGACCAAAATCTCCCTTTCCCCATAGTCATTTGGGGGCACTATTCATTAGGGTGGTTGCCATATTGCACTCTAAAATTATTTCAATGATGTCATAACATTAAACAGTATTGGGATGAAGGCCATCATAGACATATGAAACATTATAATGTTTGTACTGAAGCTGCCTAGGAGCTTGGTAATATGTGTATTAATATGGCACTGTATCTCTCTGTATGAGAAGATCCTGGAGTGAATATGGAGCTGTAGGAGGCTTGCAGTGCATCCAAAATGTGTGAACAAGTACTATAACAAGCTTTGTGTGCATAACTTTTATGCAGGGCCATTTTAAGTTCACAGACATTCATAGAGAGAACTGAACCATAAACTATTGTGCTGCATAGCTGGAGGGGGCGGGGGGGGGGGAGAAATCCTCTCTGTTGTTTTTAGAGAGGGATTTAATTAAATACTTTTTTTTTTTAGTTAAGATTTCTAGACCTCTTATAAATAGAAGGGTGCATCTCAGCTTGATTACCTCAAAACAGCTTCCTGCAACCTCCCACTAGGAAGACAAGCAATTAGTATAATCACAGCAATAAGTCAAAGTCACTTGCTGTTAGAACTTGGATTGCAACTTTTCCTTTTTGGATTTGTTGCTGGGCTATCAGGAAAAGAATAGTATAATACAGATATATACAGCTAAAACACATTACCAGGCCATTCTTCCTTTCTACATGAAAGTTAAAATAATGCCACGAAATGGTCCAACAATGCTGTGAAGCACCCTGGCTAAGGTGGGGGCAATCTTTTGTATTAAGAACAGTTCTGTAGATGGAACTCTTGCCAACGCACTATAAAGCAAAAAGGTCTATCTGTGAGTCCATCTGCCAGTAGTACAAGGTGACTCAAGAGAAGATTCCATCTCATTTTCTGCCAGAAATAATGTGAGAATCCAAAAAATATAGGCAGAAAAATGTTATAGGAACATTGAGGGGGGAGGTGGGGGTTGTTTTTGTTTTAAGAATGAACTAGTCCGCTTTTGGCTAGTTAAAAAAAGTACTAAGAATTGATTTTGAGTAGAGACTGGTGAGGATATTGGATAATACGCACATACCTAGTGAGCCCCCACTGTGAGCTAGTGGGGCCTATTGGTAGACCCTTCTCCAAGCAGTGTCTGTTAGCGCACTCTTGCACCCTCTTCTACTCTCCCTTTGGCATCTCCAAACACTCCGAGGGTGAGGCTATGTAAGGGGAAGCAGTGTCCTCTATCACCTCAGTTTCTTCCAACTGCTTGCTGTTAATGGAAGTGAACTGTTCTGGTCTGTTTAGATCCTGTTTTTTATTCTCTATTCTTAGTGTTAATTTTTAGTTGTTTAGTGAGAAGCATAGGTTTTTAGGTCGTTTAGTAGCTCAGTTCCAGGTTATTGTGGAACTGAAGAAGACAAAGCCAGAACTGAAGAGGTGTGCTTTGTGTCCTGCTGTCTTCCTGGAGCTGGACAACCATGTTATGTGCCTCAAATGTTTGGGAGAGGGCCATTTTCCTTCTTGGTGTTCCATCTGCTGGAGTTTTATGCCAGCGCTTCTCCCTCTGGATCCAAGATCTAAGAGGCCAGTTTTGGCTCCTTTGAAGGTTAATGGCTACAAGAAATCAGAAACTGTATCAAGCCCAGCTACAGTTCTTGCTACTTCAGCCGTCAGGGCTTTGAAGCTGCCTATCTGTCATGTCCAGTGTCAGATTTATCAGATTCATCTGATTCTGACAGCCGCTATGGTTACAAAATCAAGGATGGCTCTGGTCTCAGCTTCTGTTGTGATTAGGGCATGGGTCATCAGGCCTAGTAGTAGGAATCGGAGTAGTTGGAGTAGGAATCGGGATCTAGGAAATCAAATCAAGAGGAGTTCCAAGTAGGGTTGGCAACCCTCCAGGATTGGCCTGGAGTCTCCAGGAATTAAAGATTAGATAACCTTTAATTAAAGATTAATGTAATGAAATCTCCAGGAATATATCCACCCAAAATTGGCAATCCTAGGGCCAGGGTCAGGAGTCAAGCTTGAGGGTCAGAGCTGGAGTCAGGAGTAAGCAGTAGGGTTGCCAATTTTGGATGGATGTATTCCTGGAGATTTAATCACATGACATAATCTTTAATTAAAGATTAACCTTTTATTCCTGGAGACTCCAGGACAATCCTGAAAGTTGGCAACCCTAGCGAGCAGGGAAGCAGATTAGGACAAAGAAGGGGCAAGGCTAGGAACAAAGCAGGCACAGGCGTGATTGCAGTTGCAGGCATAATAGTTGAGCAGCCAGCGACTTGCTGCTGCTACTAAGCTTAAAAACAGGCCTGCGGACTCCCTTCAGCTAGTCAGGCAATCCTACCACAACCCAGCTTTGGCCATTGATCTGCCTGGAGGCTGGGCTGGCTAGTTCTCAGGCTCAGCTGAAGGAACTGGCTCACGACAGCTTTGGGAGCTAAAAAGATAGATCTGAGTATTTCATCGGACTTTGTGCCGTCCAAGTCTTTGGCTCCAGCCTTCAGGTCTCTTGTTGTTTACCACTATTTGGACAATTGGCTGTTGAAGGCTGTTGTTCATGAGGATCCATTAAGTCATGTTGCTTTTACAATCACCGTTTTTTTCGACCTGAGACAACTTCTGAATGTCAAAAAGTCAAAACTCTGTCTCGCTCACAACATTTTATTCATAGGCTTCATATTAGATTTGGTAGTAGGGACAGCCTTTGTACCAGAGAACAGATTTTTTTTTTAAAGTAGTGCACTATGTTTTAAAACATTTAAATATGTCAGACTCAGAAAGTAATCTTTTTTCAGTGTCTCATGGGTTTCATGGCAGCTACTACTTACATGACTTCATTCATGTGTCTCAGAATGAGGCCAATGTAGCATTGGGTGTCTCAGGTCTACAGACTAAATCTGGACAATTTTCAAATGTTAGTCAGCATGCCTCAAGACATGCTGGACTCATTGCAATGGTGGTCAGTCAGAACAAACATTCTCAGTGGTGTCCAGTTCCACTCCCTGTTACCACTGGTGAGAGTAAGTTCAGATGCATTAAACAGTGGTTGGAGGGTGCATATGAATCATCTTACAGTTCAAAGTCACTGGACTTCTTAGGAAAGAGATTTGCACTTCAGTGTGTTGGAGTTGAGAGCCATTTGTCCGGCCTCAGATCATTCTTCTCTCACTTGCATGGGAGCATTGTGCAAGCACTGAAGCACAATATGTGTTTATGTATTATATCAACAAACAGGGAAGTGCTCACTCCACTCAGCTATATGCCGAGCCAATCAGATTATGGGATTGGTGTATTCTTCACAATGTTTATCTGGTGGCCCTGGGTTCAGCACGAGAGAATAACCTTGTTGCAGATCACCTCAGCAGGGACACTTCTCAAAGGATCAGTTGATCCAGAGCATATTTTTCAGTTGGGGTCTGTTTGCTATGAGGTTCAGCAAAAATTGTTACTTTTTCTGCTCAAGAGCAGGCAGGGACAGTCAGTCCTTATCAGATGCTTTCCTCCTGCACTGTGGAAGGGGCCATCTGTATGTTCTCCTCTTTCCATTGATCCAGAAGGTAGTGAGGAAGATACATCAGGATACAGCTTTCAGAAAGCCTTTGACAAAGTCCCTTACCAAAGGTTCTTAAGCAAACTAAGCAGTTATGGAATAAGAGGGGATGATCCTCTTATGGATCAGAAACTGATTAAAAGAAAACCAAGGGTAGCAATAAATGGCCAGTTTTCACAATGGAGAGAGGTAAATAGCAGGGTCCCCCAAGGATCTGTAATGGGACTTGTGCTGTTCAACATATTCATAAGTTATCTGGAAAGTGGGGGTGAACAGTGAGGTAGCAAAATTTGCAGATGATACAAAATTACTCAACATAGCCAAGTCCAAAGCTGACTGTGAAGAGTTACAAAGGGATCTCACTAAACTGAGTGACTGGGGAACAAAATGACAGATGAAATTCAGTGTTGATAAATGCAAAGTAATGCACATTCATTCTAAATTACTTGCTCCTCCTCAAGAAAGATGTTGGAGTCATTGTGGATAGTTCTCTGAAAACATCCGCTCAGTGTGCAGTGGCAGTAAAAAAAAAAAAAGCTAACAGAGTGTTAGGAACTATTAGGAAAAGGATAGATAAGACAGAAAATATCATAATGCCACTATATAAATCCATGGTATGTTCACACCTGGCATACTTCATGCAGTTCTGGTTGCACCATTTCAAAAAAAGATATATTAAACTTGGAAAAGATGAGGAGAAGTGCAATGAGCATGATAGGGGTATGCAACGGTTTCCATTCAAGTAGAGATTTAAAAGCCTGGGATTGTTTATCTTGGAAAAGAGATGACTAAGGGGGGTTATGATAGAGGTCTATAAAATCATGGATGGTGTGGAGAAAGTGATTAGGGAAGTGTTATTTACCCCTTCACATAATACAAGAACCAGGGGTCACCCATGAAATTAATAAGCAGCAGGTTTAAAACAAACAAAAGGAAGTACTGCTTCACACAATGCAGAGGATACCTGTGGAACTCATTGCTGTGGGATGTTGTGAAGGTCAAAAGTATAACTTGGTTCAATAGATAAGTTCATGGAGGATAGATCCATCAATGGCTATTAGCCAAGATGGTCTGGGATGCAAACTCATGCTCCAGATGTCCCTAAACTTGAAATGTCAGAAGCATCTGCCACTGGCTACTGTCAGAGATAGGATACTGGGCTGTCTGGAGGAATCTTTATATTTCTTCCTCTCTCTCCAGATCTTTTGTCTCAGCAACAGGGCAGGATTCTTCATCAGGATCCATAGTCTCTTCACCAGATGGCTTGGGTAATCGAATTTGACCCTCTCTATTCTTGAACCATCATATTCCTCATTAGTGAAGAGTGTATTGCTTAATTCTAGAAAGCTGTCTACCAGAAAATGGTACCATTTGAAGTGGACCAGAGTTTTGCCTTGGATTAGGGGAAAATCTTATTCTTCTGTCTCATCTTCCATACCTTGTATTTTAGAATATATAATGCACTTAAAAACTTAAAGGTTATTTAACTCATCTTTAAAAGTTCACTTGGCAGCTATCTCTGCTTACCACTTTTTAGTTGATGACAGATTGCTGTGTGTGCATGATATGGTTAAGAAGTTTATGAAGGGGCTATCCAATTTGTATCCTCCTTTGAGAAATCCTGTCCCTCTTTGGAATCTTAATTTGGTTTTAAACATACTCATGAAGCCACTTTTTGAACTCTTGGCTGAGTGTTCTTTTTATTATTTATCTCTTAAGATGACATTCATTAGTGCCATCATATCAGCCAGAAGGTTGTGTGAATTAAACACTTTGATGACTGATCCACCTTTTATGTCTTTTTATAAGGTGGTTCTTAGGCCTGATCAAGGTTTTTCCAAAAAGGGTTTCTGATTTTCACATCAATCATAGAATTCTTTTGCCAGTATTTTTTCTAAAGCCACATACTGATAAGGGGGAAGCTGCTTTACCTACTATGCACTTGCATATTATTTAGATAAAACTAAAATTTTTTTGAAAATCATCTTGATTATTCACGTTTTATACTAAGAATCACCTGCGTTATTCAGTGTCTTTCTTCCCAGACTATTTCTAGATGGATTAAACAATTTATTATCAAATGTTCCACGTTAGCAGAAATTCCTGTACCTATGAGAGTATAATCTCATTCCAGTAGAGCTGTGGCAGCTTCTTTTGCTTGCCTTAGCAAGTTTTCTCTGTTACTGAAATTTGCACAGCTGCAAACTGGAACTCTTTTATTAAGCATTATGCTCTCGATTTGGCCTCAAAGTCTGATACTAGATTGGTAGAGTGGTACTTCAGTCTCTATTCAGTTAAGACTCTGTTCCCTCCTCCATGTTATTTCAATACTGCTTATCAAACTACCCTTAAGTGGGACTATGCAGAGCCACTTGAAGAAGAAATGAAGGTTATTTACTTGTAACTGGAGTTCTTCGAGATTGCTCTGCATAGTCATGCTTCTCACTTATCTTCCCCTCTTTCTCAGAGTCCTTTTTTGTTCTGTGTCTTCAGGTTGGTGATGGAAGGAACTGAAGTAGTAGAGAGTGCTGCACTCCCTTATATAGCCTCGCCCTCAGAACGTCTGGAGATGCTGAGGGGAGAGGTGGGAGGGGACATGGGAGCACTCTAATGGACATTGATTGGAAAGGGTTCTACCATTAGGCACCATTGGAAGGTACCTAATGGTACCTAATTCACACCAGAAGTGTGAATATGCAGAACCATTTCAAAGAACCAACCTTCATGTTTAGTCCAGTCGAGGCCTAAGGCCTTAGTATTCAGGCTCCATGGTCAGAAGTAGTCAAAGAAACATAGGAATGCTCTACCAGATCAGAGTCGTGATATATCAAATCCGGTATCCTATCTTCCATGGCCAGCAGTACAGAGGCTTCAGAGAAAAGTGCAAGACCTCTCCCTCCACAACTGAGCATTAATGGAACAACCTGCCCATGAGGAAGTTTCTTCCTACCCCCCTCACTCAGAGTCTGGTTTATGTCCTGAAGTTTGAGTTTCATATCCATTACAAACTATCAATTCCTCTGCCCCCTGAAATAAAGCAGGGAGTCTGAGACTGTTTATGACAGTGAAGGGCACATTTAATTGCTACTGGTTAGCTGCCTAGAGGGGAAGGGCTTAACTGTTTCATCTAGGTAGAAGGTCAATAACTCAGATGTGGTAGGGCTGAGAAGCAGAGTCTGTGTTGACTGGATGGGTCAAGCACGTTTTTTCTTCTTTTGGAAAGCAGGGAGGCGGGGGCGATCAAATTTGTTATACATCCAGTCCTCATTTAGCCCTAACCACCACCACCCCACATCTAGATGGTGGCACTGATTGGTGACACAAGAATTTTAAGACACCTGCAGTGAGTGAGTCGTGCTAGTAATTTCTAGAAGTAACAACTTCCACAGTAATGGTTTCTGGCAATGAAACTTGTAGCTTTTGAGGCTAGTGTCAAATTATGCTGCCTATCTTGTAGAGCTGTTCAAAAAATGCAAGTTATACTTTGCAGGAAATTTTGAAAAAAATTGTGGGTGTAATTGTTCAAGAAAAACATTATTTTTGGCTGGCTGGGTAGGGGTGGTTCATTTTTGGTTTTCAAAAACAGTATTCAATAAAAATGCCAGTTTTCTGTAATATATATAAAATCCCATTTTGTTTTTGTTTTTTTGGCTTCCAGTTTTTTATCAAAAGCCATTTTTTCATTGCAAAAGTGTTTCTACAAGATTTGTGTTTGTGTGTGTGTGTAAGTGCAGGTTTCTGTCTGTGGATTTCTGTGTGTGTGTTTGTTTTAGAGTACTTTGCTGGTGAAAATGTTGTATAAAAATCATAATACTGTCCTCTTTTATCCCTTCTTCCAGCTCCTCATTATGTAAATAACAGCAGCTTATCCTCAGCAGTAAGGGTGTATGGGAGTCTAATTTAGTATAAGAGGGCCTCATTCTGCCCTGCCCATTTAGAGATGTAGCACAGAAGTGCAGCCTTAAGGGTGAGGGGGTAGGCACCGGTGGTTTTATGGCTGTGCATATGAACTTTTGGTTCACTGTGGATGCTCGATCTTACAGAAGCCTGTCCTGGGATACTGGGGGGCTTCAGTGAATCCCTATAACACTATAGCTCCTCTTCTGCCCCCTCCCACTCCCAGCCCTGCCCTTGACTTGCAAAGGGGCAGCACAGGGTTGTTTATGACAGCCACAGTGAGGGACAAAATTTGCCAAAACTGAGTGTAAGTATGTTTAAGGCAATAGCTACACTTAAACTGCTATAGCAGCACAGCTGCAGCGCTGCAGCGCCACAGTACCAGGAGGACATTGCTGTAGGGAATCCATCTCCCCAACCATCTCCCCATCCATAGGAATCCATCTCCCCATCCATCTTCCAATCGACCTAGCACTGTCCACATCAGGAGTTAGATCAGCATAATTATGTCACTCGGAGGATGTGAATTTTTCACACCACTGAGCGACATAGCTATGCCAATGTAAGTTCCCAGTGTAGACCAGCCCTCAGTTAATGTAAGGAGTCTAATTTACACATCACCTCTGAATTTGTCCTTGGAACTGTAAAACACTTGGAATTCAATCATGGCAATATAAAGCACAAATTGTTGTAATGAACCATAAACTAGTGTCTCTGTTTTGTCCATGGTTTTTAATGTCTAGCAGAGTAAGGCCTGGTCTACACTAAGCGGGGGGGTCGAACTAAGGTACGCGACTTCAGCTACGCGAATAGCTTAGCTGAAGTCGAAGTACCTTAGTTCGGGCTACTCATCAGTCCAGACGCCGCGGGATCGAAGTCCGCGGCTCCAAGGTCGACTCCGCCACCGCCATTCACGGTGGTGGAGTTCTGGAGTCGACCGGAGCGTGTGGGAAGTTCGAACTATCGCGTCTTGATTAGACGCGATAGTTCGAACTCCGAGAAGTCGAACTCTCCGTGTTGACCCGCGCGGTAAGTATAGACCTACCCTAATGAATTTAAGTTCCAAGCTCATCTTTTGAAAGTGCTGTTCAGGTTTCTTTGAGGATGAGGACTGAGAAGTCAGATATGGAGTGAATGCTTTGTGAAAAGTATTTACCCACAGGTGATCTGGTGGTTTTGTCTTTATCACTTTCTGGGTGAGTTGATGTGAGAGTATAGTGATTGTCTGGTTTCACCCACATAGTTGTTGTTGGGGCATTTAGTGAGGTACAGCACACGTTGTGATAGGCATGTGGATCTTGAAAGGTGTGTTGTGCGGGTATTAATCATAGCACTGAAGATATGTTTGCAGGTTTTGCATCAGTTGTTATGGCAGAATCTGGTGCTGCTTTTAGTTTGTGTGTCCTGGCCTGTGGGGAGTTGCATCTGATGATGAGTTTGAGGGGTTGTTTGAAGGCCAGAAAAGATGGGGATCACATCCTGAAAGAAACCTTGCCAAACTCCCCAAGTATAGGTTGCAATTGTTTGATGGTACCCGTTGTGGGTTCCAGTATGGGATGGTAGATGACAAGTAGATGTATTGTGTGTGTGTGTGTGTGTTGAAGCAGGTTCTCCCAGGATATTTAGGTGGCCCATTCCATGATGTGATCTACTTCTCTGATGTAATGTCCTTGTTTAGTGAAGGTGGTTTTGAGTGTGCTTAGGTGTGTATCCCAGATAGACAGAGATAGGGTCAAGGACTAAAACCTGGAGTAGGAAAATAAAATAGGATGCAGACAATAGATCAAACTGGGCTGGGACAAAATTCACAAATAAATATACAGGACTGTCAAAGGAAAGCGAAAGAGCAAGCACTGAAAATGCAAAGTCAAGGTTGAGGAGCATTTCCATCAAAGGCATCAAACCATACAATATTGATACAGGTCAGGGGATTTAAAAATCATAGACGATATATTTTCATTTCATAAGACTGAAATAGTAACAATTTACATTGAGATGAAAGAGTGGATACAGTAAAAGTATCAAGGCCTAAATCTGAAGCAGTAGCCAGAGAGCTTTACAAACTTCATGAAGGAATCACCCATTACTGAAATGTAGCCACCTTTGTGGAAAAAAAAGCAGCAGCTGCCTCGCAGTGTACAGTGTTACTAAACAATACGTTAAGACAGAAATTTGGGAAAATACTCTATATAATTGAAACAGCAAGAAGATATTTGGTAGGCAGAAGGCAATTAAACTTATTTTGGCTAGGATGCTGGTGCTAACACACCAATATTTGGAAAAAGTGCCTGGGAATTTTTAATTTCACAAATAGTTAGGACCTCAGTTTTACATAATAATAAATAAAACATAATAATAATTGGAGATATACCTATCTTCTAGAACTGGAAGGGACCTTGAAAGGTCACTGAGTCTAGCCCCCTGCCTTTACTAGCAGGACCAAATACTGATTTTTGCCCAGATCCCTAAGTGGCCCCCTCAAGGATTGAATTTATAACCCTGGGTTTAGCAGGCCAATGAGCAAACCACTGAGCTATCCCTCCCCCATCTAACCCAAAAGAGAGCACCTCCAATAGCATAAAGTCCCCTAACCCCTCCCAGGGGAATGTGTTTAGTACTGACTCAGAGGTATTCTGTTGAATCAGCAGTGCCACTTCCTGCAGCACCCTATGTTTTCTTTGGAGGTCTCCCATTAAAGTTCTGTTACCCACACATTTTTTTATTTTGCAGGAAATATCTAGAACTCCTCCTGTAGCCCTGTTTCATTTTGTTTAGTGGCTCAGCTAACTGCAGTTGGGAGAACCATGGATAAAGCTGAAGCCCAAAGAAGCCTTTGGAAAAACTCTGGTTCTTAGGTTTGTCCCTGGTCAGGGCACATGGTTTACTGAGCCATAGTCAGCCTGAGTTCTGTTACTGTTGTCATTCATCAGCGAGCCCAGAAAACATCAAAACAATTCACCTACTCTGGGGTGAGTATGTCAGCTCTTTCCCTGGCAAGTGATACTCATCTATTGTCATTCCAGTGTTGAGGGGAGGGGTGGATAATCAGATGGAGGCTCAAGACATATTTGTCAGTCTAGCATGGGCTGCTCTCCCTGCCAAAGATAAGAATCCTTTCACCAGCATGCTTTAAATTACTAGCTAATCCATCCTCAGCCTGTGCCTTGTTCATAGGCTTGAAACGGATGGCACCCCACTGACATGTCAGAAGGCTGGGAGATGTTTATGAGAATATTGCCCTGTTGACTTATTTGTCCTTTGTGTGAGGTTGTGAAATTGGATATGTAGATGATAGAGCCAGCTAGAAATTCAAAAGACACAGTTTGTGAACGTGTGTTTATTAGTTCTACATGGTGTGGCCTGGCCATGTTTCTACTTTTTTAATGGTGTCAGGTATCAAGGGACAGCTGTGTTAGTCTGTATCCACAAAAACAAGGAGTCTGGTGGCATCTTAAAGACTAACAGATTTATTTGGGCAAAAGCTTTTGTGCATCTGAAGAAGTGGGTTTTTCACCCACGAAAGCTTATGCCAAAATAAATCTGTTAATCTTTAAGGTGCCACCGGACTCCTTGTTGTTTTTACTTTTTTAATGCATCCTTGAACACCTTTTTTATTCTCACAAATATTTGAGGATGGGCTGTTGTGCGCATAATTACCCAGCTCTCATGTGGACAAGCTTATTGGTGTGTGACTACCCAGTGTGCGATATCGCTGGCTGATTGTTTTGCTGTCGCTCAGTTGGTAGATGGATCAGTAGCCTCATGCAGTGCCTGTTGGAAACATTGTGGTGGCTGGAGGAAGTGCTATGCCATGAGAGCAGCATGTTTCTCTTGGACTCTGCAGCGCAGTCTGTCCCAGGGTTAGGTGCAGGGCAGCAGCCTGCATCATTTTATAATGGAAGATTCAGCTACTGAACTGAACTAATTAAACAGCAAGCAAATTTCCCAGTAGGTCTCAGTAGTTAAACTGAATTTTTAATTTAAAAAAAAATTAATAATACTGAGATGGTGCCAACTCATGCCCAGGCCCTGGGCCTCACTGAACACAGACAAATGCAGTAACTGGAAACCAGTCAGGCTCACCTGTGTGTTAGTATTGTTAAAATAGAGTTATAAGAATGTTTTTAGTGTTTAGACTTTATGAAATGCTTGCAGAATGCTGCATGTATTAATCTGACTTATATCTGTGTCCCATGTTATAAGGTAACATTTAAATATTTGCTCTGTAACTATAAAAATGTTTGCTAAAACTAAATCCCCCATAGTCAGGGGAGAACCATTACCAAGTGTGAAATGCTAGTTTGCTGTAAAAAGGTGGAATGTCCTCTCCAACAAAAGACGGTCTATAGACATCAGACAAGCCACTTGTTCATTGCTTCCCTCTTATCCCTGAGGAGAGTGTATGCACAAACCCTCATCCCATCACAGCTTGAACGCTGAGGAAAGGGGATAAAAATCCCTGTTAACGAGAAATTGTTAATCCTATGCGGCTTGAACTCTGAGAGGTGAAGATTTCTAAGGCCATGGCTACACTTGCAAATTTGCAGCGCTGCAGCAGGGTGTGAAAACACACCCTCTCCAGCGCTGCAAATTGCGGCGCTGCAAAGCGCCAATGTGGTCAAAGCCCCAGCACTGGGAGCGCGGCTCCCAGCGCTGTACGTTATTCCCCACAGGGAGGTGGAGTACAGACAGCGCTGGGAGAGCTCTCTCCCAGCGCTGGCGCTTTGACTACACTTAGCGCTTCAAAGCGCTGCCGCGGCAGCGCTTTCAAGTGCAAGTATAGCCATAGCCTAAGATAAACAAGAGGCCCCAGTTGTTTTGCCTGGGTTAGCCCTAAAGGAGTTTGCATACTATAGAAGTTTCTATTACCTTTTGAAACCCAACACTGTAACTCATTTGTGTATGCATGTGTGCCTGCTTTAACCTAAATTACTCTTGTATTTCTTTTTCCTAATTAACAAACCTTTGGTTGGCTTCTTACAGGATTGGCTACAAGCATTGTCTTTAGATTGAGAGCTGAAGTACTGTTGACCTGAGTAAATGACTAGTCCTTTGCACTGGGAATAACCTGAATATTGTTGTGATTTTTGGTGTAAGGAACCATTTAGCACAAAGACAAGCTTGCCTGGATGGCAAGTCAGACCAGAGTGCCCAAGGAGGCTGTCTGTGACTCCATGTTAAGGCTGTTAGAGTGCTTTAAGAGTGCACACTTGTTACTTGGTTGGCGAAGTCTAATTATAGAACATACAAACAGTTTGGGGTCTGTGCTCTGTTCCTGGACATTCTGCCCTGAGGTGGCACTCATGCTTGACAAATACCATTTTGTGCAGATTCCTACAGTCTTTTTTCTCTTCCAATGGCTTGATATTTTTATTTCACAACATGTTCCTATTTCAAATAAAAAAACCAAAATACTGACTAACCCCGTGAGTGACCAGATATATAAGGATGCTGCTGATTTTTATTGTATTTAAAATGAGTAAAATGATAATGATCTGACACCAACGAGAGCATTTCCATTAACTTCATGGGGCTTTGGTCTGTGTCTAGGGCTTTGCTGCTTAGGGAGATGTGCTTAAAGCTGTGAATGCATTTAAGTGCTTGCATGTCTTAAGTGCTTGGTTGAATGAGGGCCTAACCCCCTCCCCCAATAAACTACTAGTCAGGAACAGCAGCAGTTGGCAGCCTGCTTCATCTGCTGGCAGGGAGGTCATTTCTTCCCTTAATGCTCTTGGGGAAGGTGACATGCAATGTAAGGTCAGCTGAAGTGG
The DNA here is from genome assembly GCF_020497125.1 of Mauremys mutica. NCBI lineage: Eukaryota > Metazoa > Chordata > Testudines > Geoemydidae > Mauremys > Mauremys mutica. Next base: position 106,504,928 of record NC_059074.1, read on the forward strand.
ATACACATCTTCCTAGCTGGGAGAGAATTCTGCCAGTGTTCTGATTATTATGGAAGAACTCCTTCACCAATAGATTGATACAGCACATGAATCAGGATGCACATAGGAATTGGCTGTCATCAGCTGCCTTCCTCACATTTTGCCATTATTTAAGACCACAAATTAAAGTAAGAAGGAGGAGCTCATTAACTATGCTTCTATGACAGCCTGTGATTTCTCCAGTCTGGTTGTCTCTCAGTTCTATACATGCACATCACAGCATACTGATGATGATCCAGCATGAGCTGAAGGACATGTAATCAGAGGTTGCCCAAATGTCCATAGTCAGATGGACTATCAGAGCAGTCAGAGGCTCCTGCTGTGTTCATTGCTTGACAAAACTCTGGAACAGCAGTTTTTGGGGGGAGGAAAAGGCTTAGCACGTTCTGCTCTGGAGCAGCATCGACCATATGTTCTCTATAGAAGAAGGGGAGAGAAGGTCACCTGCCATCATTTTTGTATACACAGCATTCAGTAATAGGACCTGGTAGTGAGTACAGGGCAGTGATTGATGCCCCTCTCAATGCTTCCAATAAGGGTCAATAAAGCCTTGAAGGCAGTTGGCCTTTTGGGGGGCATTTCAGGTTTTGGTATTGCTAGTCTGAACAAAGCATTGTCTTCAGCAGCTCATTGTGGTCTGTAACTAACTGAAGTCCCAAGTTGTGGTGATAAAAAATATATGGATGCTGATGTTAGGACTTGCCTCTTGCAGCTCCCTGCAATTGAAAAGTCTCTGTTTGTCAGACAAACTTCTCCCTCCTCCATGCAAACAATTTTTTCTTTATTTTTAATTTTCATTGAATTCAGCAAGTTTAAGTTGCACACTTCTTAGCCTTTGCAATCATTTAATCTTATCACTGTTATCCTCCTTTCTCATATTTTCCAGCTTATTCCCACCTGCTGCAATTTATCTTACCGTATCTCCCAGAGCACTCAGGCAGGATCGTGGCTCCAGTGTGCCAGGCATTGTCAAATGCATAGTAAGACACAGATTCTCTTCTCGGCAGAAGCTAATGTAAATGTTTGGTTTTGGTAACTTTTCTCACATGAACACTCCCGCAGAGTTCAAAAATACAGAATAGTAGAGGAAATAGTTATATCATAGAGGATGGAAAAATATTCAGGATAACAAAGGAGACATATTCATAATTAAATAGGATAACTTGAGGCTCCTGGAATTGGTGGCTTTTGTGGACCAAATGCACAAAAGAAAAGTCTCATATTGTAAGTGAGAGCTGCTAAATTGTTCAAGTGCTCTTTAGGTCAGAGTCAAGAGAGAGGTGACAGACAAAAGGCACCTATGCTCTTCTTTTTATAAAATAAAGAGAAATATTTCTGGAGCAAAGATCCAGATACTTAGTTGAATTCATTATCACTAGAAGCTTCACATTAAGATAGGATGTAAATTGGATGCTGTAAGCCAGACCATGAAAGGACGGAATTGATAAAGGACAGATTATTTTTGCTTTCAAGGTCAAATGGCATTTAAAAAACCATTTTTCAGACACAATGGAAAATTACAAAGGCAGACTGCAGATTTTCTGATAGTCTCAGTAGCCATTTCTTTATAGCAAAATAGAATGAACTGAAGATGTTAGTTCCTGTTTTTTATATGTTTTACTACCCCATAAGTGTCTCTAGTCTACATTCTAGCTCTTATATTTTCTTCATAACTATTTAAATAGTGAATTCAGTGTCTGTGGAATGTGCAAGTCTGACAACACTGGAAATTAAAGTCTTGTTTATTCATAATGCAGGGGCAGCAGCACTATAAACGTCACCCCATCCCTGCCCACTGATATTCCAATATTCCTTAATATTGACCAAGAGAGACCACATCTAAGGCCTTGTTTTCACTGCTAAAAAAACTGTTTTTTTTTACCTCAGGATAACTAACGTGATCTTTACTAAGGTAAAAACATAATGATGACAAAGCCCTTTAGTTTTACCATGAGATAAACTCACTGAAAGTCAACCCCAGGTGGAGGTATAGGGCTGAATTGGTGTGTTTACCTTGTGATAAAACTAATGTATCTCCTCTTTGCTGTGTTTTTACTTTGGGATAGTGCATGTGTGTTAGCTACCTCAAGGTAAAAAAAAAAAATGCTACTTGTTTAGCAATGAAGATAAGCCCTAGAAAGAAAAGGTAGTTCAAGTGTCCATGCTCATCCTATCCTTGGCCTTTCTGCTGAGACTGCCAACAAATGACCACTGGACAGCTGTTAGGTGGTAATAACTTTCAGCCCCCAGTCTACAGTAATACAAAATCAGTATTCTGCTGTTTGGAATTTCTTATTCATGATGGGTCAGGTCCAAGTCACATGAATGTAAGGGACATGAGGTTGTGGTGATCCAGATCAAACTAATCTGCCATCATGAACTGCCTAACAGAGGTATAACTCGGTGTACTGGTAACAGGCAAATTAGGGAGTCTGCCTTTTAGATAAAAATGTAGGTTGGGATTTTTAAAGGAGACTAAGGGAATTAGGCACCCAACTCTCACTGGAATTCAGTGGGAGTTGGAGACCAAACTATAAGGCCGCTTTGAAAAATCCCACTTATTTATGCTTAAAACAATATAAAATTGCCTCATCCAGTTCTCCCCTGCACATCTACCTCCTCTTTTTCACTTTTACTCTTTCCCCTTCACTGTCTCTTTCACTTGCTTTCTGAAAAAGATATGGAGCTGGCATCAAAGGTCAGGGCTGGCCTTATCCACTAGTGTCAGTGCTGCCATTCACACTCCCACAAATGTCCTTTTAGCATACATTCAATTAACCCCAGTTAAGTACTCTACTGGGAGTGGCATGTAGGCTGCAGAAGAGCTTCTGTAGTGGCCCAGCTTTGAGCTCTAACATCAGATGAGGATGAAGGCAGGGCATAACCTACCCTCTTCCCTGACACAAGCCTAAATCTAGCGAGACACAGACTGAAAATTTTCTGCATTTGTAGCTCAGAAATTGATTTGAGTTTTAATGGTTTTAATTTTTAGCAAAATAGTCTATTCACATCTGAAATATACCCAACCTTATATACATGTATGTGTAGTCCACTCTTATCCTTTTCAATGCCTGAGGAATACTTCAGTGTGTGTCTATCAAACATAAATACATAAAAAGATATATCATTTACATGTAATTTATATGTAATATGCTGAACCAAATTTATCCCCAAAATAACTCCAATGACTTGAGTGGACCTACACCAGGGATTACATTGTCCAATTATACGTTCAAAAATAGGCATATTGCTTTATGTGTACTTATAAATCTATGCTCAAACATGAGTCACCCCATGATGATCCTGTCTACATTCAAAAAATGGCTTTGTAGGTGCATTTCTGGTTATGGACAGTTACCAAATACAGTAATCCATCTATTTGTATAGCTTTTCTTAGCATAGGTAACATGACTGCCTTCTGCAAAAGTTACAGAAATGTGTTCCTTTGAGTTTTACTATTACTGTGTAATGGGAAAATATTTTTGGTGTTCCCTCATAATCCTATTTGGAATGTGTTACAATACATAAGGCTGAAAAGCCCCTCCTTCTGGATGTAGAACCAAATTTTTCAGTTTAAGACCCCACAAATTATCAACTTTGATAGGAGTAGAATATAAGGTGAAATACTATACACCTAGGGCTCTATCCTGCTTTCATGCAATGAATGACAAACATTCCAATTGACTTGAGTTGTAATCAAGATTGGACCCTAATGAAAAGTGAAATGAATAGCATATTCCAAGACTGTACCTTTTGTGATATCACAGTGTGAATCAGTAGTAGCTACTGAAGTCAGTTGAGCTACACTGGTTTTAAAAAGGGTTTAAGATAAGAATTGGATCCATTATATGCATGTGCAAGTCTAATATATCAGTATATGGGCTCTAGTGGCTGAAAATAGGAAAATCTATCTAAATAAAAAAGTGGTTCCTGATTTTTCAGGTTTACATCAGGTCTTGCCTGGTTTTCAAATGTTTGCAGATCCAGCAGCCTGAATTCCCTGTTGATGGTAGTGTAATGGAGTTTACATAGGACAAGAAGTTAATTTTATTTCCATACCAAAAGACAGTAGATTGAGAAAATTGTAAAGTCACTAAAATCATGAAACAGAATGGGTGGAAGAACAGCCCCCCTGCGGCAGACCATGTTAATTACCCTTGCAGCTGGGAGATCAATTTGCATACATATTCTTTGAAGCCTGTCAGGTACGAATTGAACCACTGAACTGTTATATTTGATAATCTAGCTCTCCAAAGCATTTTTGCTAAAGATGTTATGTTTCACAGCACCAGTTATTTTTCTATCTAAAAATAAAGAGTTGTACTTAATTTTTTCCTATATAAACACTTCTGTGTTTGTGACTTCCTGGAGTACCAGGCTAGCTAAATAATCTCATTAGAAGCACTGATACTGCTGATTAAACACAAAAGAGATATGGACAAATAGCCTTGGTGACAAATGAAAACTGAGAAATTAAAACTTAAAGCTCCTGGTGACAGGCATGGCTCAGGGGATTGTTAATGAGATATGGAACTTTTCAGCTCTAGGGCATGTATTCCATTCTATTCTGTGTTCGTAGTGACAAAGTTGTTACCATCTGATGACCTGCTTGGTGGCCTGAATGAACCAAGTGTGTAATCTCAGTTAACTTCCCAGTGGATATTCTGTTCTATTTCAGTTCTTTTATAATACCCATCACTATAGTATCTAGTTTCCTAGATCATAAAATTGCCCACAAAGGACAACAGTTGGCACCCTTTGATGGCCATTTCAACCATAATCTGAGATTTATATAGACATGGGAGGACCAGATCCTCAGCTGGTGTAAATCAGTGTAGTTCAGTTGAAGTCCAGTGAAGCCCAGGGCTTAAGTGGGACTAATGATGTTCATAGGCTGGCACTGTACACAAAAATTTGGTCCCAGGATATTAGAGAGACAAGGTGGGTAAGGTAGTATCTTTTATTGGACCAACTTCTGTTGGTGAGAGAGACAAGCCTTCGAGCTATGCAGGGAAAGGTACTGGGAGTGTCACAGCTAAATGTTACAGCTAAATATTCCTATCCACAGCTATTCCCACAGCTAAATATTCCTACCTCACAGAGTCCTCCAGCCCAAGCTAGCAATGAAGTAGCCCCACAGCCTGAACCCCACCAGCATGAATCAGCTGGCATGAGTCAGCTGGCACAGGCTAGTCACAGGTGTCTAGTTGCTGTGTAGACAGCCCCATAGTGTCTAGCAAAGTTATGAATTTAAGCTCCCAGACTAGTCTTTTGAAGGTATTGTGCAGGTTTCTTTAAGGACAAGGCTTGAGAGGTCAGATATAGAGTGATCGTTTTGTGAAAAGTATTCACTCACAGGTGATATGGTGTTTTTGTCTTTTATCATTTTTCTGTGTGAGTTCATTGAAGAGCATTGTGATTGTCTGGTTTCATCCACATAGTTGTTATTGGGGCATTTAGTGCACTGGATGAGGTACACCACATAATGTGGTAGACATGTATAGGATCTTTGAGTGAACACTTTTCATAGTCCTCATCCTCAAAGGAAACTTGAATAACACTTTCAAAAGTTGAGCCTGGGAGCTTAAATTAATAACTTTGCTAGATCCTAAAAATCATGGTCTTCATAAAGACACTGGATTCAAGTCTCATTATAACAATCCATAAACCGCTAATCCTCTTTTTTGGTCCTATGATTGCAGGGATGTTAATACACCACATCACCTTAAATCAGGGGTGGCCAACCTGAGCCTGAGAAGGAGCCAGAATTTACCAATGTACATTGCCAAAGAGACACAGACAAGCGGGAGCCAGACTTAAGGGTGTGTGTGTGTAGCGAGGCGGTCTGGTTCCCCACCGCCCCGGAGAGGGACAAGCCCCTCCGGACACCAAAGTGGGTGGAGCCAGTGGAGCTTGCGCCTGCCCCCCCAGAGGTTAGGGCGCAGGACAGGAAATACAAAAGCCCAACCCCAGAGCTCACTAGAGGCCTGGCCGCTGGAGAAGCCAGACGCCTGTGACCTAGCTCTCGGTGGGGAGACTTCTGCAGTCTGTGACCGACCCACGGACTGGCCAGACCAGCCGAGGCCTGATGCCGACCAGACCCCGGGAAGAGGTTAAGCCTGCCTGTGGCAAGCTACCCAGAAGACCTGCCAAGCCTACCGCTCGCTGAGTACCTTGAGGAGCCCATGGTGATTGATTCCATGGAGGACACTGTCCAGACACAGGTACCTCTAGAGGGGGAGGTAGGAAGTAGCCCGGGGGCAGCCGACCCTAGTCTGTCTGCAGCACACCCAGAGCCGATGTCAGTGTGTTGTGGCCAGGATCCCCACTGACACAGCAGCTGGCCATCTGCCACTGTTAGGGCCCTGGGCTGGGATGCAGTGGAGTGGGTAGCAGTCTCCCCCTTCGAAGCCAGGGCGTAGGCCTCTGGAACTCATTTGTTTGCTCAGCCCCTGCATAAGGGCCTGAGCCATAGACTCTCGACTTCCCCGCCCTGAACTAGGGCCTGGGTCTGCGGAATAGAGCTGTTTGTTGGTCTCTACCATTGCCGCGGCGTGAAACCCCGTAGCCAGGCTAGTTCCCCCGAAATAACCTGACGGACATAGCGAGGTGGTCTGGTTCCCCGCCGCCCCGGAAAGGGACAAACCCAGCCGAACCCTTCTACACATTCCCTACACTGTCTACCCCCATAGCATGCCCTGAAGCACTGGGACCTTGCGAATCCCCTTTCCTACTCCCTGGCTGGAACTGCCCTTTATCCCCAGAACAGCAGAGGACACTATGCTCACCCCCACACTTCCTATAGCAGTGTTTGTACCTACACTGGGAGAGAAAGCATTCCCCATCCTTAAATGCAAAGCACACATTGGCTTTTTTAGCAATATTTTGAAAACCAGGTTTTAGCACCAGCACCCTGCTGCCTGTAAATTCCAGCAGGGTGGGGCAATAAGGAATCACACAGTTCCTTATATATTTTCCCCAGGGTAAATCAGGCTCCTCAGCTGGCCTCTGTCATACCTTAACAAAGTTATCCCACCATATGTAGCATAAGCCCTCGCTATTAAGTCCTCATGCCTGAACAAGGAAATATACCTCTTGGGGCTCCTCCCACAAATTATACTCACATAAATGCGAAAGGCTGCAGACCATGTCTCAAGCATTTGAGGCACCTTAGTTCTGCAGGGTTTGTCCTCATCTTTGTGTGTGTGTGTGCTATTTTCTTCCTACTTTGTCTGCTCTTCCCTGAACAGTAGGTAAATAAATCCACAAATTCCTTTCTTAATTGCTCCATATTTCTTTGCAGGATATCAGTCCCACCCCAAACCTGAGAGTGGACCAATTTTGTCAGGCAGGCTGCCCAACCTATGGGCCACCAACGCCAGTGATTTTTACCAGGTCACCACATATCCCTTAAGGAGGAGGATGTCCAAGGGGGGAGTGACCGGGGCCGCCACCCTTGCCGCTGAGTGCCAAGGTACACAATCCCCTCCGTCACTATCTGCAGGCCACTGGAGAACCCCACCACTGCATCCTGAGGTGGCCTGCTGGACTCTTGGCAGGTTATGGGAGCAAGGTAAGGCCCGGGCCTGTCACCTGCTCCTTGTCATCCTTGTCCACCTCAATGCAGGTTTGACTCTGACTACTCTCAGACCCTGAATCCATCCTGTGGACCTGCTGTATGCGGGGTTCAGGATCCCATCCAGGAGGAATGCACTCCTCTGACTCACTACCATTCGCAAAGCAAACTGTCCCCACCGAGGTCCCAGCTCCTGCCAAGCTGCTCCCCTCATCTTGTGACTCTCCTTTTGCGCCAGTTACAGGCCATTGATCTTTGCCTGATCTCCATTCCTGTGAAGATTGATCACATCCTTTCCCACGGGGTTGCACTCCCAAGCCCACTATTCCCCAGCAAAGCTCCCCAAATGAACCCTTGCTCACCTCTCTCAGTGCCTCCATAGGGCAGGGCTGGGTCCTTCCCATGCCTGTATACTACCTATGCTGACTCCTGCCTCCTCCTTGCCTCGAGAGAGCTGGGGGCGGGGGGGGGAGGGGCAGGGAAGGGAAGGGGAAGGACCTGGTCATTCTGTGTGGCTCCCTCAGAGCAGCTCCTGGTGCAGGCATCTGCAGGTCGCTGGCTGTACCCTTGGCCAAAGCCCCATGAGCCCTTTCCCTCCCCGCACCAGAAGCTGGATTGGGGGCGGGGTGCAGCCAGACGCAAGGAGACTCTCTGCCCCAAGGAGAGGGGCTCTAGAAACCTTACCAGACTTCATTTGCATCTTTAGGACTGCTGCTGCTGCTGGAAGGTGGTGAGTAACACTTTCTCTACTGAAACAAAGCCAAGAGAGGCTCCACATGGCCCCTGCAGCAGGTAAATCCTGGGAGCTGGGGAATGCTGGCCAATCAGAACCCCTTTTCCCCAGCTAGCCAATGGGTGCCAGTTACTCTCAAGGGAGGAGCTACCTATTGACCTTTGGCAAGTGTCTCCGTCCCTTGCTGCTGAGACTGCCCCCCTTTCACCACTGGCCCTATCAAGTTCCCCCACCTGTTGATGCTGGTGGGTAGCATCTTCAGTTGACCCAACATTATTCTATTGGAGGGCTTCCCTAGTAAGTAAAGATGGAATAAACAGTCATCTGTATCCAAAGGAACACAGCCCTCACAGCAGACAGATCTCTTGGTCCTGCACCAATAAGATGCTGAGTTCATAGGACTGTCTTTAACTCCTATATTTACAACCCCCTCCCTGAGATCAGATGGTGAGCTTGTGTGGCACCTTTGAGACTGGTTTCCCGTAATGAAAACTTTCTGAACATCTTCAGAAGCAGCTAGTGAGCTGCACCCTACTTCTGGATATTTCTAGACCCTTCTAGCTGAGTTGGCCTGCACTGATCTCTGCATATGTGTAGAGACACAGAGTATTGCAACTAAAATGCATGTCTCCTCCCCACTGCTTCTCTCCATCTCTTTGGCAATATAAAATACATGAGCTACAAATAGAACTAAAAATCTTGCAAAAACTTTCTACAACCACCTTCTCCTTATGGACAGTAAAAATATGGTACCAAATATGGGCCCTGGTGATGTAATGAAAAGTCTATGCAAGTTCCAGTGAGTTTATGGATGGGCCATAGTATTCCTTGTTACAAACATTGGATAAATATTTTTAATCATTGCTGCCACCAGGAGAAATCAGAAGTGAACATTCATGGCAAGATTACTTTAGTAACATGGAGAGATGCTTCATCTGCAAATCCACTCAACTTCAGCATATTTCAGACAACATCAAGAAATGAATTTATTAATTCATACCCTCTGAACTTAAAGGGCAAGGTGTATTATATACTACAGTGATTGGCTCAATATAAATGTGACAGACAGATGATAGACAAATTATTATTATTACACTGCACTGTTCATAATTCACTCTACAAGAAAAGTGACCTTGGTAAAGTAGCCACGATCTGAAGTGCAACTAGTTAATATCAGGAAAGGAAGGGGACTCAACAAATACAGCCTCATGATTTGCCATCAAGGTTGTCTAATTTTCGTTTGCACCTCCTTTCTTTTGAATTCACCTTGGTTTTCAAAAGCAAAAGAGATCTGTAAAGGTTATATGCAAATGTTTAGTAAATGCAGCTCCTTAACTTTCCCTCTGCATCCTGTCACTATAACATAAAACAAATGAACAAATGCTTAGGCTGATTGGTTCATTTCATTTTTCAGATTCAACTGTGTTATCACAAACATTTGGCACTCTTATTGAACTCTTCTGCACCTAAGACCCTGACAGGAGCTGTATTTCATACATCACTCTTGGGATTGATGTCCCCTAATTAATCTTCATCACAAGGGAAATCTAACCAACTGGAGGAGAATTTCCAGCTAGGAAATCTGTTAGAAAACAAAGCTTAAAGTTTACTGCCATTCTTACTTTATGCTCCTTAACATTGCTGTACCTAATTCTGGTTATGATTAAGGCTGTCCAATGATTTTAAAAAAGTATCATAATTAATCACACTATCAAAAAACAATTGCGATTAATCACAGTGTTAATTGCACTGTTAAACAATAATAAAATACTAGATATATAAATATTTTTGGATGTTTTCCACGTGCCACATAAATAATAATATAAAGTGAGCAGTGTACGCTGTATTCTTTGTTGTAATTGAAATCAATAAATTTGAAAATCACCATTCACAAAAGTTCATTTACGCAGGTGACATCTGTTGCGATACCCAGACCTGGACGTTTCATGAGCTTGATGCCACCTTAAGCCCGGACATGATAAAGTTAACTGACTACTGTAAGACTTGGTGACTCCAGCCAAGCGTTATAAAAACAGTCTCCAGTTTGTTCCATCTTCATCATGCCAGAGCAATCCAAGAACTGAACGTTTATCTGAATGGTCAGAAGGTGAAGCATGAAGTAGAAACCGGTCTATATAGGTGTGACTTTAGACTGCACACTGAGTTACCATGCCCACCTGAAGAAGACAGCAGCTAAAGTTAAGACGCGCAACAATCTTCTTAGCAAACTGGCAGGTTCGTCATGGGGTGCTTGTGCTCCAACTTTGCGGACGTCAGCTCTTGCCACCTCATATTCGGTGGTGGAGTACTACACATGAGTTTGAAGTCGATCGTCATACACCAAACTGGTGGATATGCAGTTACATGCCGCCATGCGTATCATCTCTGGCACCCTGTGTCCGACTCCACTCCCATGGCTTTCACTCCTTCTCATATTAGACAAGAGGTTGTCACTGGCAAGTTACTGGAGAAAGTATGTGCCAACTCAAGCCTGCCACTGCACAATGACCTTTTTAAACCACCAGCTGCACATTTGCCATCATGTCGCCCATTATGGTCTCATCCGCCACGCCAGGATGTTAGAGTGGAAACACTCTGCTGAGAGGAATGGATATCTGTTATAATCCCCAACCAGTCCCTCATCGCTGACCCCACAATTTGCCTGCTTGGTTTTGACCTGCCCCATTGCCAATGGTCCCTGTGGAACAGGTTCTGGACCGGGAAAGGCCTCTGTGCAGCCAACCAGTATCGATGGGGCCTTTGTGACAGCCCTTTGTGCAGTTGTGGTGCAACACAGATGATGACACACATTGTTGATGAGTGCCTGCTGACTAGGTTCGGTGGTGGCCTAGAAGAACTGCATCATGCCACTGAAAATGCCATCGCTTGGCTAGACAACTATGCACACACTAAATAAAAAGAACAGGAGTACTTGTGGCACCTTAAAGACTAACAAATTTATTTTAGCATGAGCTTTCGTGAGCTGCAGCTCACTTCTTCGGATGCATAGAATGGAACACACAGACAGGGGATATTTATACATACAGAGAACATGAAAAGGTGGAAGTATGCATACCAACAGGCAGAAGTGAGCTGCAGCTCACGAAAGCTCATGCTAAAATAAATTTGTTAGTCTTTAAGGTGCCACAAGTACTCCTGTTCTTTTTGCGGATACAGACTAACACGGCTGCTACTCTGAACACTAAATAAAATACATTGAACTGGACACAGGTTAGGGTGTTTCTACAGAGGAGTTGGAATTGGTCAGAGAAGTAATATGGTCTTTCAAAGGGGCAAAGAAAATTACTCAGAGAGAACTACTGGTGGTCATGGGGCACCTAAAGTTTATATGCCAGGTGGTGGCTCCCAGTCAAGCATTTTGTGCTTGTCTAGCATCTGAGACCTCTGAAGTGTGAGAACCCCACCACTTTATAAGAATGACAAGGGGAATGAACAGTACTTAATTTGTAATGGAAGAGGTGCTGGGGCTCAAACAATTAGCTGCCAGGACTCAAGCAGTTTTTTACATTCATAAATGGTGCAGCAAGCCCAGAGGTACTGGGGCTATGACCCTCCAAGGCTAGAGGTGCTGGGGCTCAGCCCTGGCACAAATTAAGCACTTGGAATGAAGGAGGACTTAGAAGTGTGGGAAAGATTCCTGGAAGAGTTTAATGGGGGTTTCGATAGGGCGTTCAGACTGGTTGCTCGAGACTGAGCTGCAGATACAATCTGACTCCTTGGGAGGTATAGGTTTTGGTGTTTACTTTCAAGGTGAGTGGTGTACACAGTGGTGTACACAGAGGTGGCCAGAAAGCTGGAGGGCTCAGGGTATTACAGGGGACATCGCCTTCATCAAGTTTTTTTCCTATACTGGTGGTAGTCACTAGTTGGGAAGAAAACTTTCAGAACAAGAAAGTCTGTTTCTGGTGTGACAACCAACACATGGTGCATATTGTAAATATACAGTTGGCTAAGGGTATGTCTACACTACCAGATTAGTTCAATTTAAGTTAATTCGAATTTTTGAAATCGACCTTACAAAGTCGAATTTGTGTGTCCACACTAAGGACACTAATTCGACTTTGTGAGTCCACACTAATGGGGCAAGCGTCGACATTGGAAGCGGTGCACTGTGGGAAGCTATCCCACAGTTCCCGCAGTCCCCGCTGCCCATTTGAATTCTGGGATTTCCCCACAATGCATGCTGGGGGGAAAAATGTGTCGAGGGTGGTCTTGGGTAACTGTCATCATTCAACGTGCTTTCGGACGTCTCAAGGGGAGGAGCTTACTGACTCGCTCGAATCTCAGCGAAACCAATATCCCCATTGTTATTGCAGCTTGCTGTGTGCTCCACCATCTCTGTGAGAGCAAGGGGGAGACCTTTATGGCGGGATGGGAGGTTGAGGCAAATCACCTGGCTCAGCCAGACACCCGTGCGATTAGAAGAGCCCAGCGGGAAGCGCTGTGCATCCGGGAGGCTTTGAAAGCTAGGTTCCTCAGCGAGCAGGGTAACCTGTGACTGTTCAGTTTCTTTACAGAGAAGCTGAACCTGCCCCTGTTTCAGTTACTGTTGACTGTCCTCTGCAGTTACATACCCCGTTCACCACGTTTCCCCCTTTCCAATACACGTTTAAAAATAAAGTAAATGGAACATTGTTAATGAACAACGTTTTCCTTATTAATGACTTCGCGTTAAAGGCTTGAAACAGGGACGCAGACTGTGCTGGGTAGGGTGTGCAGTGATGGAAAGACCGCTTCTACACTCGAGGAATGACAGGCTCCTGCTCCTAGAGCGGTCTGCAGTGCTGGACTGGTTGTTTCAACAGAGCCTGCCAACCCTCCTTTTCGGGACTCTGTGTGCGGGGGCTATGTGACCTTGTGGCGGGGGAGGAGGGTTACAGATTCCCCTGCTGCGTGGTTCTGTGGTCCAGGACAAGGACTGCTGCATATGATCTGTAACCGCCTTCCCCCGCCACAAAGTCATGTAACCCCCCCCCCTCCACAGAACATGAAAAGCACCTCCCAGACCAACAAGGGTGCCTAACTGACTGCATTGTGTGTGGGACCTGCTGTTGATCCTGCCCCCGTGTCTGTGCCCTGGTAATGGTGACTGTCCTATGCAATTACCAACCCCCTTCCCCACCCCCTTCACACAAAGTCTTTTTTAAAAAAAATGACGGAAACAGTAATTAACAGCAAGCTACTTTAATAATCAACTACACAGTTAGGGGATGAAACTGGGATTGGGGCTTGGGTGGGCCAGGAAGGGAAAGACTTCTCAACATTTAGGGAATGAGAGCTTTCGGGTAATTGAGCACTCTGCAGGGGTGCAATGACAGTTTTCACGGCCCCTGGCGCCCCTCCTTCTTGTTATTTTGGGTGAGGGGGGGATGGGACTTTGTGGCAGGGGAGGGCAGTTGCAGATACAGTGCATGGGAGCTCTGTCCTCCTGCCTGCGGTCCTGCAGAACATCCACAAGGCGCCGGAGCGTGTCCGTTTGCTCCCTCATTAGTCCAAGCAGCATTTGAGTCGCCTGCTGGTCCTCTTGACGCCACCTGTCCTCCCGTTCGCTGTGTGAGTGCTGGTACAGAGAGAGGTTCTCCCTCCCGGGGCATTTCCTGTGTGGCTGGTCAGAGCATCCAACCTTGGACTGCTGTCCAGAGCGTCAACAGAGTGGTGCACTGTGGGATAGCTCCCAGAGCTACTAAGGTCGATTTCTGTCCACACATAGCCTAATTCGACATAGCAATGTCGAATTTAGCGCTACTCCCCTCGTCGGGGAGGAGTACAGAATTCGAACTAAAGAGCCCTCTATGTCAAATTAAATGGCTCCCTGGTGTGGACGGGTGCACGGTTAATTCGAATTAACGCTGCTAAATTCGAATTAAAGTCCTAGTGTAGACCAGGCCTAAGACTGCTTGATAATCAGGCTGCTGAGGGGATTCATTTTGCACCGCCTGTGGTTTAACATCCTTTTTCATGCAGGACATGTCTCAGGAATGGATAATGGTGTTACCAATGATTTCTTGATTTCAGAATGACAGATTCTGGGATCTTGCCCTGTTGGCCAGCAGGGATCTGTGGACCATGCCTGAACAACTCTTGCTCATGACAGCTGTGGGACTAGTTGAGGAGTTGGTTGCACTGTGGACTGTGAGGGCCTATAATGCCAGCCTTTCAGAGTTAGTGGGATTTAGGGACTTAGTGTGGGTAGCTCATACCTACATACCAGGTAATGCAATTTGTGGTGCCTTTAACCTATCATGGGTTGGCTCCCTCCACTATCTCTGGCCGGCTAGCAGATCTGTCCTACTGGAGCAGATTGGCTGGTTTCCCAGACTCATGCAGGCATTTCATAGTATGGAAATGTTAAGCAGGGTGGTCCAGGAGGGGTGGGCGCCAGAGAGATGACAGGTTACCCATAACACTGGAAACCCTGACAGAGTTATCAAGGGCTCTGTCATGGGTCTGCAGCTATGAGAGAAAGAGGCCATTTTATAAGGCAGCATTTGTTGTTGCCTTATTTGGTGCTTTGAGAATGAGTGAGCTGGTGCCTGGGGCAGCTGCAGACAGGTCCCAGCATGCATAAATGTAACAGATGTGCAACATGGTGTCCTTGCACTTAAAGTACTCAAAAACAGACCAGAAGGGAAGGGGGGCTTATGGTGTTGAAAGAATGTGAAGACAAGCACTTGTGCCCCATAAAGGCAGTGAGCCTTTCTAAAAATGCAGGGCCTGTAGCCACGCCTCCTGTTCATGCATGGTGATGGCAGCTTCCCGACAAGGTACCAATTCAGCACAGTACTGAAAAAACCCTTGTGCTACTGCAGTCCTGACCCGAGTGAACTTGGTATTCATTTTTTCAGGATTGGAGCAGCAATGTCCGGTGGCTGCAAGGGGTTTTGGCCCATGGCAGGTGCAGGAAAAAGGGCACTAGAAATCAAGGATTTATGTCCACACCAAGGAAAAGATGTCAGGGAACGACAAAATGTAACTAACCCAATTTGCTCATTTGTTTTAGAAGCTACCCAGAGCATACATAATATCTGGATTTGCGGCACTCTATAGTACATTGGGCCCACAAAAGGACAGTCAAGATGGCAGCTGGATCTCAGCTGGGCTTCAGGGTCAAAGCTGTTCGCATCCAAAAGAGGCATGCAATGGGATCAGCTCATGCCACTTCTGCACTCACTGATAGGCTAGGATTGGGAGCAGACCCAGCTCTTCTGGGCAAGGCTAGAAAGAAAGTAAATAGGGAGATCACCAAGATATTCCTGGAGACAAGGGGGTTCAGTGTTACAGCATAGGGATGTCCGCTACAATTGGCCTGAAGTTTTCAGGGATGATAGCATACATTTGTCAGATGGAGGTGTTCACATATGACTATGGAACATGAGGGCATGGATTGGGCAGGTGGTGTGTGATACCAGGCAGCGTCGTTGGGTGGGAGAGTGACTAAGCTAGTTGCTGGCGCCCCCTGTGGCCAGTTTTCAATGTAGTTAAGAGAATAAAATGAACAGTGCCTAGAGATAAAAGACCTGGGATTTTGTGATGGGATAGGATGAGACCTTGTGGCCTTTGCAGGCTGAGGTCAGACGGTGTGGCTCTTACAGACTGAGGTCCCCACCCTGCTGCACCCTCTGTCCCCCTCAGGATGGGGAGAGTGCTAGGCTTCTGAGATAGCTGAGTTTTTGGGGAAGGCTGAGGAGAGCCTACCCTGAGCTAGTTATATCATAAGGAGCCCTGTAACCTCCACACTGGAACCAGTGACATACCTGGTATGGTAGAGTATGGGTGATGGGTGGGTAGTGCCCCGCCCCAGTGTTAAAATTGAATATAAGTTGTGACCTGGTGCTTAATACCATGTATGTGTCTGTCCTCATTTTGCTGCTGTGTCCATATCAGTGTATTTTATGGACCTAGATGGGGAGAGGTTTAAACTGGGATTCTGTCTCAGTTAAAGAGAGAAAGGGGTATAGCTTAATGAGGTGAGAGGTTGTAAATTCTTACTTGACTTATCTTGGGTTATGAGGAGAAGATTGTGCCCTGTAGAGTGAACACCTTGTAGAGATCCAGGGAATGGATATTTTATATGCTGATTCCAGTACCACTTACCACTGTACCGCTTAGGTAAACTGTGACCTGTATCCAATCTCACCTGAAACTGAGGAGACCAGACTGTTAACCCACCAAGGACTGGAATGCTGCTAGCTATGAGTATCCCCAGACTTTTGTTTTCTGACAAGGCTCTGAAGTGTTTGGAAAAGAACTGAGATGCTGCTATTCTTCTCTAGTGCTGAAGAGACGGGGGCATAATAGAGCTATACACAATATTACCTCAGGATCCTCCTCGCCTCTTATTAATGTGCATGTGAATCAACGGATTGTTTGAAAGCCTACTGCCTTTGTCTCTTTTTTGTTAGATGGTAATGACCAAGATTTCTTCCATGCTGGTGGCAGTGAAGGCAAATTAATGAAAGATTTCTACATAGCTCTTAAGAGCAAAAGTCTGCAGAGATCTGAGGGAAGTTTGCGCTCGAGATGCAAATGACAAGCCTTCATCCATTTCCCATATGAGCCTGTACACACATTATTATAAGAATAACTGGATTCTTTTAGAAGGCCACCTAAATCAGAATGACCAGAAGGTGAGATTAAATGGATTAATAATGTACATTGAGTGAGGAAATTTATCTATTTATTTTAAAGATAGACATTTTTATGGTGCTTATCACTCTGGATAAAGATACATCGAAATACCTCTAAGAAGTAGAGGTTGCTGGCTCTCTCTTATTAAGCTGTTTGCATTGATATGGTTCTGGGGCTTTAGCCATTCTGAGAGGATGTCATTATGTCATGGTTATTTGGGGAAATGCTAGCTTAAGCAGTTGTCTTGGTGCATATATGTTAAAGTTTTTAAAGTTAATTGTCAATCCTACCTTGAAAGTAACATGGTTAATATTGGATATGGCTGAGATGTCTTTCATAATGCACAAACCAGATGTAGCTTAGTTTTTAATGTGCATATTTTGCAAATAACTGTTCATGACCAACATGACCATCCTCAGTGTAATACTTCCCTCAAAACCTCTTGCTTGTATCAAATAATTCAGTACTAGGGACCAAATGTTTAAAAAAGGAGAGGTGTTTAGCAATAAAAGCCAGAGTTTAGCAATAAAAGCCAGAAATTCCTGAATACTAATTCAAGCTGTGATGCTGACTCCCACTGAAGTCATCTATTCTTGATATCTAATCTGGGATATGGTGCAGATGTTTTGAGGCCTTGGACAAGTCATTTTCTTCCTCAGTTTCCTTACCTGTATAATAAGGATAATAATCACTACTTCACAGGGAGTAAATTTTATCCTTATGTAGAGGACAAGCACAGGGCCTATGCAATACTTGTGCCTTCACAATAAGGCTTAAGTGAGACATAAGTGGTGTTTAGGCCTAATGCTGGCTCTCTACATAGGAGAAGTAACTTTAAGTTTGTAAAGTGCTTCTAAGAGATCAGGCACAACTGACAACAACAAATATGATAGGACTGTGAGATGGATGAGGCTTCCTACAGCACCAATAAATCAGCAGGTGAAACTGATAACAACAAACATTGTCCCAATGTCACAGAGAGATATGAAAGGCTGGGGGAACGTTCCAGTGAAAATGACTGTGAGGTTCCCAGGGTTGCAAGCCAACAGGTCTAAGTGTACACATGAGAAGAACATACAGGCAAGTGGAATTGATGAGTCAGTGCTGTATGTGCAACAGAGTCTACAGACACACAAAAAACACCCTGTCATATGCCTAAGGTGGCAGGTTGTGATTCTGCAGGCCCCTAGAGGCAAATACTCATCTGAATCATGTGCTATTGTAACATCAACAGACCCTTGTCAGTGGTGGAATTGAACTCTGGACCTCTGAAGCTTAGTGTATGAGCCTGTACTGCGGGGGAGAAGGGGAACCTTTTTGGCCTGAGGGCCACATCGGGTTTCTGAAATTGTATGAAGGGCCTGTTAGGGGAGGCTGTGCCTCCCTAAAGAGCCAGGCGTGGCCCGGCCTCCTCCCCCTATCCAACCCCCCCCTTCTCACCCCCTCCCCCGTTCCTGTCCCCTGATGGCCCCCTGGGACCCCTGCCTCATCCACCCCTCCCTGTCCCCTGACCAGCCCCGAACCCCCCGCCCCTGACTGTCCCCCGCCGCCCCATCTAACCCCCCCTCCTTCCTGACTGCCTCCCTGGGACTCCTGTCCCATCCAACCACCCCTTCTCCCTAACCGCCTCCAGAACCCCTGCCCCTGACTGCCCCCCCACCCCATCCAACCCCCCCCTCCTTCCTAACTGCCCCCCTGGAACCCCTGTCCCCATTCAACTCCCTGTTCCCTGTCCTCTGACTGCCCCAACCCCTATCCACACCCCCACCCCCAACCACCACCCTGAACTCTCCAGCCCTCTATCCAACCCCCCCTGCTCCCTGCCCCCTTACCGTGCTGCCTGGAGCACCGGTGGCTGGTGGCACTACTGCCACAATGTCCAGAGCACCAGGACAGGCAGTCATGCCTCCCGGCTGGAGTCAGCCATGCCACCACGCAGCACAGAGCACCGGGTTAGGCTGTGGTTCTGCAGCTGCACTGCACAACAAGAGCTCGCAGCCTCACCACCCAGAGCATTGCACCGGCGATGCAGTGAGCTGAGGCTGTGGGGGAGGGGGGAACAGCAGGGCAGGGGTCAGGGGCTAGCCTTCTGGGCCAGGAGCTCAGGGCTGGGCAGGAGGATCCTGTGGGTCAGATGTGGCCCGTGGGCCATAGTTTGTCCACCTCTGCTCTACTGCATGAGCTAAAAGCCACATGGCTCTTAGCAAAGGCTGTAGCATATTCATCAATCTCTAACTGGGCTAGGTGCCACTAGACGGGTACAGATCACCACACCAAGCAGGCATGGGTTACACTATGTGCTTTGGTACCAAATTAGGTATCTCAAAATGGGGTGTGGGAGACTCTCCCAGGAGTAAGAGATGTTGAACAAATATAGGCTAATGAGGCCCTCAGAGAAACATTGTGATTGTGGTATGAATAAAGATTATTGTCCAGAAGAGGAAGTCATATGTCTAATTGAATCAGATTAAAAAAAAAACACACTAGGACAAAGGTAACAGTAAACTCCTTATCTCAGAAGAGATTGTGGGGGGAAAAACAGCAAGCAAATGTTAGACAAAAAGAGAATGTTTAGAATGGGTAGCAACAAACACAGTAGTTATCTACCTGTGACCTGATGTCAGTACCTGAATCCCAAAAATAAGGTATGTAAATCCTACACCATCATCAGGGCTGAAATGCACCCTTAGGAGAAAATCAAAATATGCATTGGGCTTGTCAATACACACACTTAGTTCGCAGCATGTTAAGTTGTAAATTTACTGCTCACTAGCCTGCTGCACGTTAAGTGTCCATGTGGACTCTGCTACCATGCTCTAAAAGTTCCCTAGTGCACTTTACTCTCATTTTAAAGTGGGGTAGCTCAAAGAGCACTCTTTAACTTTGGGTGCCTAGCAGCAGGGTCCACGTGGACACAAAGGGTATGTCTACACTGCAGTTGGCTGGTGTGAATCCCAGCATAGATAGAAAGACTTATGCTAGCTCTACTTGACTCAGTGCACTAAAAATGTTGCAGTAGGGGTGACCTTGTGGGCTCAGGGCCGCTCCAACCACCAGGTGAACTAGGCGGCCGCCTAGGGTGCCTAGTGGTTGAGGGCGCCTAAAAGCCCACTCAGGTGAGGAGGTGGAGTGGAGGTGAGCTGGAGCGGGAGGGCACGCGGAGGGCCGCCCGCAGTAACGGGGAGGGGCGCACAGGGGAACCGCTCCCCACCTCAGATCACCTCCACTCTGCCTCCTCCACTGAGCACACAGCCACCGCTCTAATTCTCCTCCAATCGGCGCCGCAAGTCTGGGAGGGGAGGAGAATTAGAGCAGCGCCGGCGTGCTCAGCGTAGGAGGCGGAGCGGAGGAGAGCCGGGGCGTGCTCCCTGGGCGGTCTTAGCTGCCGCAGAGTTGGGGGCTCCCCAGGCGGGGTTAGCTGCTGTGGAGGGAGAGCTCCCTGGGTGGGGTTAGCTGGGGGGGGCCCTCTCCGGGTGGGGGGGCAGGCTGGGCTAGCTGCCGCTGCAGGCGAGGTTAGCTGCAGCAGGGTGGGGGGCAGCGGGTGGGGGGGTGGCGCAAGGTGGAAGTTTCGTCTACGGCGCTAAACGTCCTTGCACCGGCCCTGTGTGGGCTAGCTGCCCAAGTCCAAGCCTGCCTGACCCCCTGGGTCCAACCTCGGGTGGCTAGCCTGAGCTGCCACCAGTGCCACAGGGTCCACACTGCTATTTTTAGAATGCTAGCTCAAGAAGCACTAGCACAAGTCTGTTTACTCAAGCTAGGAATCATACCTCCCATGCTTAGTGTGCAGCAGGCTCATGTGGAGTGGATTTACACCCCCAGCTTGCCGTGAACTTAGTGTTCGTATAGACAAGCCATCATAAGGAAATGAAAGGTTACATGACGTTAGGACCATGTGCTCCAGTACATGGGTAAACAGCACCCAGAACATCAAAGACTTTGCTGAATTGCTTTCATGAATTTTCTTCCTTCCTTTTCTTCAGGAAATCTCAAAAGAGACTGAATAAGAATAAAATAATGCCAAAATGTGGCCACTGAAACCTACCTGTATTACCAGACTCATTTATGAAAGATGGTTAGAACTAGCCTCAATCATCCTTGCGGGGACACTGGGTATTATCTACTCAGATTTAAGCTGCCAATTCAGGAAAGCATCTCCATCCAGGTCAACACTTAAACTGGTGTGTAAGTCCCTTTGACCCAATAGGATTTAAGCATATGCTTAAAGATAAGTCGGTGCTAAAGTACTGTCCTGAAGAGAAAAGGTCTTAAGCATATGTTCATGTGCATTCGTGAATCAGGCCTGACGTGATTACTAGAGAATATTCTTGGCAAGTGAATTTTGAATTTGTAAAATTGTTTATATTGTTTATATTTGCCATTAAAAAAAGAATGCCTACACAATGGCTCTGAACACCCTGAAAATAATTAGACATACAATAGCCACCCAGAGCATTAATACTAATATGCTGAGAAATTAACTCTGTCAGTAGCAGCCTGGAATATTTTTTATGCTCTCCTGGAATTCTCTTGGGAACATAGTCACATATACTCTGCCTGAGATGTTATTAACTGACATTAAGTCTCTGAGCCCCTTAGGCTGTGGCATTTTTTCCTGCTACTTTCCTGACCATTAAACAGCCCTCATATATGTGATCTGGAAGCCGTTGTGCTTAGACTTTCCTTAATGCATGCATTGAACTGTACCTCGTGCTCTGTTGTTGTACCTGAAGCTGTGCAGGTTTCATATGACTTGCACTATTAATTATGTTGCATTATGATCCTATAATACATTTAAGAAAGGCAAACATCAATTATTTATTCCAAATAAGTGACATCTACCTTTAAAGCTTTCCCATCTTTGCTCTCAGGTATCCAGTTTTAACTCCCCCTTCAGTCATGACCATCTACAGATGCAGGACAAATTATGGCCCCCTGTCCTGTGTGCTCAGGGGGGTGGATTCAGGTATCCCTTTATCCCAATGGACCTTTGTTGGAGGTAACTGTTATTTAGTGGCCTGCACTTCTGTAAGTTGAGGGGCTGCTTCACTTCCAGTGGTACCGAACATCCCAAAGAGAGGGAGTAGTCTGGACAAGGTGGAAGACTGGATACAGTTTGACCTCTGTGCACCAGCTGGTTGTTGGGAGATAGCACTGTGAGGATCAAAGCTACACTTGTTACACAGATATGTGGTAACTAGCTTGGGAAAGCACACTCTCCACCAGTGATTCTTTGCTGCCACTCTCCACTCTCCACTCTCCACCAGTGACTCTGAAAACATTAAGCCTGTCCCTACACTATATAGGTATAATATAGCCATATATGATGGTCCTTCAGAAAGTGTGGAGCCTGACCCATTTAATGATATGCTAGGGCCCAACAGATTTCATAGATCCAAGTATTAATACTTTGACATGTTTCTTTGTTAGAAGCCATTTTTTTCATTAGTGCAGAACTTGTATGAGAACATATTGAGGTGAGTCAGTCACCAAAGATTTGAAAAGTGAAGAAGAATGAAATCTGAGCAGTGATCAAGTACTTCCATAAGAATGGCTTGTCCCCAAAGGAAATCCATGAGGACATGGTGGCAACACTGGTGGATGATGCCCTTTCATATACCACAGTAAAAAAACTGGGCTGTTGAATTTAAGCGAGGGAGAATCAGCACAGAGGATGATCTAAGATCAGGTATACCTCCAGAGAGTACATCACACCAGAGAAAGTTGAGGTAGTCCACCAAATGGTGATGAATGACAGATCATCATCAGCCAGGCACATAGCAGAGACAGCAGGCATCAATGCTGGGTCATAGAATCATAGAAGATTAGGGTTAGAAGAGACCTCTGGAGATCATCTAGTCCAACCCCCTGCTCAAAGGACCAACCCCACTAAATCATACCAACCAGGGCTTTATCAAGCTGGGCTTTAAAAACCTCTAAGGAAGGAGATTCCACCACCTCCATAGGTAACCCATTCCAATGCTTCAACACCCTCCTTGTGAAATAGTTTTTAATATCCAACCGAGACCTCCCCCACTGCAACTTGAGACCATTGCTCATTGTTCTGTCATTGGCTACCACTGAGAACAGCCAAGCGCCATCCTCTTTGGAACCTCCCTTCAGGTAGTTGAAGGCTGCTATCAAATCCCCCTCGCGCTTCTCTTCTGCAGACTAAATAAGCCCAGTCCCCAGAAAAATCATGGACCAGGTCCTCAAGGAATCAGTTTTGAAGCACTTGAAGGGAGAGGAAGGTGATCAGGAACAGTCAACATGAATTCACCAAGGGCAAGTCATGCCTGACCAACCTGATTGCCTTCTATGATGAGATAACTTGCTCTGTGGATATGGGGAAAGTGGTGGACATGATATACCTTAACTTTAGCAAAGCGTTTGATATGGTCTCTCACAGTATTCTTGCCAGCAAGTTAAAGATGTATGGATTGGATGAATGGACTATAAGGTGGATAGAAAGCTGGGTAGCTCATTGGGCTCAAGAGGTAGTGATCAACAGCTCAATGTCTAGTTGGCAGCTGGTATCCCAGGTTGCAGTGGCCGCAGTGACCAAATGAGGCTTTCAGCTGCTTCCCTATCCAGTCTATTCACCAGATTTGGCCTATTCCCTAAATTGAAGGAAGAGCTCAGTGGGAAGATTTTCCATGATGAGACAATTGCAGCAGTTGAGGAGTTCCTGGACATGCAGGAAAAGGACTTTTTCTAGAAGACAGACATAGCCAAACAGCAGTTGCACTGGACCAAGTGCTTTGATGTCAAATGGGATTATATGATAAATAAACAAACAATTGAATGCAAATTATATATTTTTTGTGAGGTGAGAAACTTTCTGAACACCCCACATATCACCATGTAGACAGTGTATCTCTTCCTTACTTCCCCATGTGGCTTTGCCTTTTTGAGCTATACAAATGTCCAGTTCTTGGAGTCATTTGTGCTAGATTATTTTTAAACTTGCAGGCTCAGAACTGAAGTTTCCCATTGGATGAAGCCAGGGCAGTACCAAAGCAACAATCTCATTTTACCTTGCCTCAGAACTGTCACTTTATTTTTGTATTTTACAGTCCTGCAGTTCCTCCTACGCTATCACTGAATACATTAAATTATATAAAGGCACAATCCTGTGACACCTCTGAACCAACCTCTGAATGGAAATAATTTTTCTCTCTCTCAAAGATAAATGCAAAAAGTCTGCATGCAAATACTGTTACAGATCTGATTAAATGGATGGAATCAAGGAAAGTCAAGAGCAAAGATGGCAGTGTCCTCCTTTCCTCCCTGACTTGTGCTCCAGTACTAGTGAATATGGATGGTTAAATGGTCTTTGAGCAGCACAATAACTGGGTGCTATCCAATTTTGTTAATATTTCTAAACTATAGCAGAAAACTAACCCTTTGCATAAGGCTCAGGACTGAAAACAGGAGCTTTTGGTTCTTTTTTAAGCTCTGTCATAGGCTTGCTGTGTGATCTTTGCAAGTGACTTAACATCTCTATGCCCCAGTATGAGATGTGGATAATAACACTTACCTGCCTCACAAAGGTATTTGTGAGGTTAAATTAATGAAGGTATTTCAAGATCCTCAGACAGAAGTGTCTACATCATTGGAATAGCTGGCAATTGAAATGTGGGTGGTTCCCAATTTATGATGGCTGGGCAATGAATCACCCCCACCCCCTGCACACTGCACCAATAAAGGGCACCTAGCCTGACCCTAGCACAGAGAGCCAGTCTCTGCTTCCCACCCCACTTGCCACAGCATAAGCTCCCTGCAGGGATAGGAGGAGACCCTCCTTCACAGCAGGGAGGCACCAACTGGCTCAGACACCCCGACAATGAGTGTCGGGACTGGGGGCAGGAGTAAAGTCTGGGGAAGGAGGAATATGTCATATATCTGCTCAGTCCAGGTTGGGGCTGGGGCATTTTGAGGTCCTTGCCCCACCTCCCAATGTCACTCCCCAGGCCCATCCTCACAAAGCCTCCGGCATAGGGAGAAGGCTCCCTGTGCTATTGCCTGAATAGGGGGGATGCGAGGGGGCACTGCTGGTGTCAGAGCTGAAGCTATGCAGCTCCCTCTGCTGCTGCTGCCGCTGCCACCTGGGCTGAGGGTGGGGAGAAACATGTAGGCAGGGGCGGAGTTGCTGAGTCACATGACCTGGGCTTTTCACAGTGCACCTAGAGTGACCACACCAGCAAATGTGAAAAATCAGGACACGGGTTGAGGGGTAATAGGAGCCTATATAAGAAAAAGACCCAAAAATTGGGACTGTCCATATAAAATCGGGACATCTGGTCACCCTAAGAGCACCTCCCATTTGAGAGCATTCACACAGGCTCAGATTCGAGTGGGTCTGGGTGCTAAGGTGCTAATTGCGTGAGCCATGGCCCATTCAGACCCAAGTATGGCTACACTCCTGCTCTATATAAGTGCAAAGTATGATTATTACATAAACTGGACATTTTCTTCATGCTTTTCTTAGATTTCCTTTAGAATTATGCAATATGCATTGACAGCATGCACAACAATAGGTCCTTCAGAACTGTTTTTTGTTGAGCTTGTCAAGGTACAGCTGTGCTTTGCATAGTCTTTCTATTAGGAAATGACATACTACATCATAACAGTTCCATCAGAGACATTAGGGTGTAAGCTGTCAATGTGTAATAGGATTGCTATGCATTGCATAGGGTGGTGCTGCACTAATAATGCTGAGCTACATTTAATATAGTATAATCTAAGAGACTTAAATATTGTCTTTGTAATGGATCTGTAATGCATGCTGTGTTTTAAAATATTTTGGAAAGTTCAGTATCTGCTGTTGTCTGCATAAAGAGCAGATGCTTCTTGTAATGTAAATAAATAACTTGGCTGTTTCACTTTTTGTTGTTGCAAAACGCCACCAGAAATGTCCTAGTCAATATTACTGTGGAGTAATGACCTGTAAATATCCCTGCTTACAAATGAAGTTGTTTTTGATTAGGGGAGTACAAAACCTGCCAATCTCTGAGTAAATAATACACCCACATTGTTTCAACTGGTTTAATCAAATCACTGGGTTCAGAGGCCCGGAACCATGTACCGTTTGCTTTCACAATGGTGGCAAGGGTCATGCCAGTTTCCAGTGTGCTTATTGTCTTTCCAAAATGTGCAATTTATAAACAGTTCAAAAAAAGCACATTTGAAGCCTTATGAAAATAACATGTTATTTTCACAAAGTGTTGGTCAGAGTACATTCACTCCCCCCTCCCCCCGAGCCAGCAAAGGGGAGCCCCACAAATCATTTTCAATGACCTCTCCAGAAAGTTCACCAGGCTGTCTTGATTAAATCCAGCATTGTTTTGGGAGGGATCTTATTTTAGAGAAAGGATTTGTATGTGGTGGTGGGGTGAATAGTACCATATGAATTTTTATTTGTTCCATGGGCCCTATCACCATAGTACCTGACCTCCTCACAATTATTAATGAATTTATCCTCATACAACCTTGTGAAAAGGTGAAGTATGATTCTTATTTTATACATGGGTCAGCTGAGGAAGAGACATGAAGTATCTTGCCCACGGTCTGTGGAAGAGCTGGGGCCCAAATCCCACCCTCTCAACACTCCAGCTGGTTTGTGTGGATTTAGGCAAGCTCTGAAGGCACCTACCAGATCAAGTCCCACAGGGGAATGCCTAATTTCACCTGGTTGGAGGCTCCTGGTGGGGCTTAGGAAGCTGGGCACCTAGATTAGGTGTTACGAGCATTCTCAATGGCAGAAAGTTAGGCAACTAGGGGACATTTATGGCCAAAAATTAGGTACTTCCAGGGTTAAGCAGCAGCTGAGCAAGGGTTCTGAGGATCCCAAGTAGGAGTTAGATACCTAAGTCTTTTTCTGCATCTGGGCCTGGGAATAGAACTGAAATTGCATGATATCTGTCTGGTGCCTTAATAACAAGATTATCCTTCTTCACTATGGGCTAGGTTCTTCCACCCTTATTCATATTAAGTAGTACCTTACATTGACTAGGACTTTACTATTTACTTGTGGAGTAAGTAAGGTGGCAGAATTGGATCCAAATATAATATTACAAAACCAACTATAATGCATGGTGAGTACACATATATGAGGTATGTCTGTTTCCTATGAAAGAAATAGATACTCCAGATAAAGTTCCAGAAAGACGGGGAATAATAAAAGAGCACAATGATAAATATAAAAAAGCTTTTGTGAATCTAGAATGCTAAAAGACTGCCTCATTAAAGACTGAATAACTTTTGGGCACAGCAGTAAAAGGATAAGTGGAAAGCTACTCAGGGAAATGGACCTGGCACGTAAGCAGCAGAACAAAGAGGAATACAAGTAACAGCCTTTGAAAGAGGCATGGAGCATGTGGCTGTAAACGCCACGCCTAAACAAGCAAGGAAGAAGTTGACAGAAAATGAAAAGGCAAGGTTAAAAAATAGACCAAATAGGGGACAATGTCACTGATGTGGCAGATAGCATGAGTATAGGAAATGTCCAGTATTAGAGCAAACATAAAGAAACCACTTTGCAAATGTAGGCAAAGTAAAACAATGGAGTGAAAGGGAAGAACAGTTTATATATGCAATAAAGAATGACTAACAAAATACATAGAAATAATCTACACATGACATAAAAACTAGACACCAAACCTATGGACGCAGCAGGTAAACAAACTGGCCCGGCCCACCAGGATGCTTACCCGGGTGAGCCACATGCCAAAGGTTGCCGACCCCTGTTCCAGACAGAAAAGTATCAAAACTGATCGAAAAAGTAGCATCCAGTTGAAGCCAAATATATTGCAGAAAATAAATGAATCTTAGATTGTAAGCTCTTCAGATCAGTGATAGTGTCTTTCCTGTGTGTATTGACTGTTATAGATACTTCTTCAGTGTTTGGCTGACT
Source organism: Mauremys mutica (assembly GCF_020497125.1). Lineage (NCBI taxonomy): Eukaryota > Metazoa > Chordata > Testudines > Geoemydidae > Mauremys > Mauremys mutica. The sequence goes on from NC_059074.1 coordinate 106,532,837, forward strand.
ATCTCTGCTCTCCCTTTGTATTGCTGCAGCACAGGTCCCCTCTCTGATTCCCCGATTAGCCCTCTGTCTTAGCTGCAGTAATAAATGTGAGTTGGAGGGGACATGTTGTCTTGACGTGGAAGGCAAGCAAGTAGATTTCATTTTCACTGGCTTCCAACACTTCTGCCCCATTCTCTTCAATATGATAGATTCATGGAGACCCAAAAAGCTGGGGATATAGCACAGGTGAAGAGATTATGCCTGCTCATCTGCTGAACCTATAGCTTTAGGAAAAAATAGGTAGATTTTCCTAGGAAACTGGGAACCTGGTAGATTGTAGCCAAAACTGGGAGTAACCCACCAACACGATGGGTATGTCTACAGACTACATTGTATCTCTGAAGGTGCTCCTAGAGAGGTAGACAGACATGAGCTACTGTGCTAAAGTTATCAGTGTAGCTAGGGTAGCATGGGAAGTAGCTTGGGCTATCCACCTGGGTAAAACCCACCCAGACCCGCCACTGCCCATGCTATCTTGTTTACAAAGCTAGTTCAAATTCATGCTTGTCTGTTTACCTGGGCTGGGAAGCACACATCCAGCTACAATGTAGACCTATCCTTGGAGACTTAAGAGCTGGGTGTTGCTGCTTGCATATTTGCTGGTCACCAAGTATAAACAGGGAATAGTTAGTCCATTGGATAAACAGAAGTCCAAGGTTCTTGCAGTTACTCAGAAGTTTGTACTACAAAACATCAAAACAGAATCATTCATTGAAGCTGGTGCTATTTTAATCTCTTGACCCAGTTTTGTTTTTCTGTTCTGTTTGTCTTCTCTGGAAATGTTTAACTTATTTAGTTAAAATTAGTATTGTGTTATGTAGATTCAGTGCTAGACTCCTGGGATTTTTCCCAATAAAGCTAACCTGATCGTTAGCTATGATTGCTCAATAGCTGCATAACTTTGTCTCTCGTGTTTCTAAACACCCAACTTTCCCCCATCCTGGGCAATTTCTCCAGTTGTATGAAACCTTTTGAGTTGAATCCCACAACTGCCTTTAAAGGAACCTGCCCAGTGTAGAGCTGTAGCTGAACTATTCTAAACATTCACAGGTTCATGCTTGCATATGTCCAGCACTTTCTATAAAGAGGCTGCAGACTGCTTACCCTCTTTTCCCTCCATTGTTGCTACAGTATTTACAACTTCTATTTTATTCCATTCATGTTCTTATACCACCTGTATCACATTACACAGCACCTTCCAGTAGTGCTTTAAGCAATCAGACTATACAGTTCTCACATGTTCTCTCATCCTCTCCCCAGGAGGAGCAGCATGTGCGGTAAAGTGTTTTATTTCGATAGGGCTTTAGGATTTGGGTTAGTTGGTTTTGATTTAAATATAAACTATTTTTAGTATCTTCCATATGAGCGAGGAGTTTTATGATACTATTTTCTATATAGGTCTGTTATATACAGGTTCTTGTACCTCACTCATCACGTAGTAGCTGAGCATCTTCCAGTAGTGCATTAAACCATGTGACTACACAACTGTTTAAACATGTTGTTTATTCTTTAATTTTCTTCCAAGGAGAAGTGTGTAAGGATCTTGCTTTGGTTGGGTTTTAAAAGTATGCATGTTGCTATGAATTTACGTTAGAAAAGGCAAGATCAAAGAAATGTGATTTACACTTGGAACAGAAGGTGGTGAGGTGTGTGATGGTCCTTAGTTCCTAATGGAGTTCATTCCACAGTCTCTGACCTGCCCCTGAGAAAGTTCTGTCTTTAGCACAGATGAGCTTTACCCTTATTGTGGGGTTTTATATCCCTCATGGACATTGACTCTGTAGCTGAAGTCCTTCTCCGTCCACTCATTTACCTTTCCCACCTCCCTCACTCTTCCTGACTCTTCCAGTTGGGACCATCCCTATTGTAATTGCCTGAGTGGAATGTTGGGGCAATGCCACATTTCTGAGATAAATGAAACCTCCCTGTTCAGTGCCGCAGTCTGAAATTTTTGGTCCCCCCTCTTCACAGAAAATGGGCTTTGGTCTCATGAAATAAGTGTATCTAGCTCTAATAGCCCCACTAACTATCATGCCATACACATATATTTTCAGTCTTTAGCATTTATACTGAAGATGATTAAGAGATAATTACTACATAAAACAAAATAGCTAACAAACAAGTAAACTTATGCACATGTACCTTTTCTATTTATTACACTCAAACTTCAATATGAATTAGGAAAAACTGAAATTTAATCCCAAATTTTTCAAATCCAGTATTTAAGACAAAACAAAACATACTCATATGGATCTAGTAGGTATCAATAAAAGTATATACTGTTACTATAATTCCTTGTATAGTTCTTAGTGCTTTGCTATTCATATTGTATATTTTACATGAGTTCCAGCATACCGATCCCTGAATAACTTAAATAAAATAGACACAAATTTGTTTAAGAGACAGAACTTAAAATATCTTACATTTTGTGTTTATTTATCTTTATATAAGGTATGATAATTATTTCTAGTGACAAATATGTAGGTTATCAAAATGAATGTTCACATGTTACGTATACAATCTATGTCTGGCCTAAACAATACATTAAAGATGCAGAAAAGTAAGTTGAATAGTGAAAAAACGCCACATCGTCATATTTTGTAACTGTAAACAATTGTTAATTACAGTATAAATATCAAAATGATATTTAAAATTTTTTCCTAGGCTGACAATTCTAGGAAATTTTCAGAATTTATGCCACTGTATTACCACAGAATATATAAATGAAGTAAAAATATACCTGATTAAAGTAGTACAAGAGATTTTGCCCCTGTTCTACTTCCTTTTAATTGGCTTTGTTTCTTACCATAATTATTGTTATTATAACCATGACTCTGAGTCTGATCCTGCAGTATCTTGCTCATATGATTAGTTCAGAATCATGTAAGTAGTGTAATTGATGTCTGTGGGACTACTCAGGAAAATAAATATTATTTGTCTGAGTATGTATTTGCAGGATTGTGCTCAGCAGGAAGATGGGTCATAAGATAAAAGTAATCAATAAAGAGAAAAATGTCAAGTGCATCCTAAATTTGGTTGCTTTAATTTTATCGTCTCACTTGGGGTTTTGGGTGTTCAACACCTGTGTAGATCTGACTCCAGGAGACTCAAAATTAGTGGACACTTGAAAAGTACAGTGTAATTTTCTACCATTGGGCTTGAGTCTTTTTTCAATTGCACCAGCATAAATTGGGTGTAAATACCACTAAAGTTAGCAAAGTTACTCTGGTATGAAGTGTAAGTGACAGGAGATTCAGGCCTATTGAACTAGATTCTGCTTTCATGTACATGAGTGTAAATCCATTGGCATATAATTGACAGTAGAATCTGGTCTGTTGCATTTAGATTGATACCAGGAATGTGCAGAAGTGTTATCTCTGTAGAAGAAGAGTGTTATCACTGTTCCAGTAACCTGCCAATATGAATACCACAGTTACCATCCAATGTTCACAGGATTTGTGTGTGAGGAGGGAGGAGAGGGAATCTGAGTAGTGTTGTATTTTTGTTTAATGTTTCCTAAGGGTCACTAGTGGACAATTAGGACAGTCCTAAATAAATCAGAAAAGCTGGTTATCTTGCAAACAGGGTGATACTCATCATGTTCTTGGTTGTAATTAATGCCACCTCATGGCCCAAATTAGTAGGGGTGCTGAAGAAAAGTGAGCCATATCTCCTCATTCTGGAGGACAAGCTTATCACCATAGCAACACGCCTGATCTCAACCAGCCAAAGGGGAGGGAATCCCAAGATCACCAGTCTCTTCCACAGTATGTTGCAGCTGAACCACCTTTAGCTGGCCGGAAATTTCATTTTGATTGACTAGAGTTTTCATAACCTTTTTAAAATAAGTGATACTCAAACTGCGATATCTATCACTTGATATATTAAGAGCAGGAGGTCCAAAACTACTATAACACATGTATTAATAATATTGACTCACCCAACAACAGTGAGTGAACATTTAGTTACGAAAATCTACCTTTTAAGGAGATACCAGGAAGTCACATTTTTACTCCTATAAAAATAATATTTGTATCACCTCTTACGGATCTATAGTATATATCTTTCAGTGCTCCACATACAGTGGCATATTGTAAATAACAGTCTAGAAAACACATTACCCTCTTGGATGATTTAAATGTCTTGTTTTCTCATTTTAACATGTGCACTTTTGTCCATGGCATTTCTGTCTAAATTGGGGTCTGAAGGACTGATTTTGATCTCATACTTGTATAAATCAGCAATAACGCCACTGAAGTTGATGGAGTTTCACAGTGATTAGATAAAGTTGGCAAATGGAATTAGAATCAGGCCTTCCAAGTGTTTTACTTTCCTTGTTTTGTTCTTTTGTGTAAGGGCTTAGACATATGTGTGTGATGAGGAGAGGAATTTTCTGGGTGTGTTCTTGAAGACATATCAACTGCAGTGTGCATGAGACACATTTACAGGTGTATAGATTATTTCACAAAGTTAATGTAACCACTTTATTACTGTTGTCTCCCTGAAGTGTTTCCATTTAAACATCTTCATAGAATATCAGGGTTGGGAGGAACCTTAGGAAGTCATCTAGTCCAACCCCCTGCTCAAAGCAGGACCAATCCCTAGGCAGATTTTTGCCCCAGATCCCTAAGTGGCCCCCTTAAGGATTGGGCTCACAACCCTGGGTTTAGCAGGCCAATGCTCAAACCACTGAACTATCCCTCCCCGCTGTCTAGCCCCCACCCCTGTCTCTTCCAATTCAGATTCTGTGTTCCTGTATCTAATTTTAAATAGCCTCTGAGGCTATCCCTTATTCTGAGGACAATGAGGATGAAGGTGGAAAAAAGACTTAGATTTGGCCAGGAAGAGGTCACTGTTGACCTTAGTTAGGGATGCCTCAGCAGAGTATTAGGGGTGCAAGTTGATTGCAAAGAGTCAAGGAAATAGTAGTGTAGAAATTAACACAGTGGAAGTGGAACTTGGATGTGAAGAAGATGACGAAAATGGGGTAGCAGCTGGAGAGACAGAAGAAGTCAGGGGAGGGTTTTTTAAGGTAGTTGAGACAGTGGCATATTTCAGACTCAGGTAAAGCAGTCAAATGAGATAGAATTTAAGAATGAATTAGAGAAGATGGATGAGGGAGAGTGTAAATGTCAGGAGGCAATAAGAAATAAGGTCAAGAGATTGGAAAGGGTGTTGGAGGGACATTTAGGTGTTGGAGTTCAGGGTGAAAGAGGAGATAGCAAAGAAAGAAAGAGGAAAGCGGAAGCAGGTGGCGAGTAGAATGAAAAGTTGGAGGATAGCTTATGGTTGATAGCGTGATACTCAATCTTTTCTCTGAATAAATTTGCAAGAATTTGTGCTGAGCATTGTCAGTGGCTTTGAGGAAATAATTGCAGATGGAGAGGAGATAACAAGGGCAAAGTAGGTTTTTCTTGTCCCAACCCTGACTGGAATCTGTCATTCTCCATTCTTGGGGCTGCATAAAGTGGGTATGCTAAGCTCTAGTGCTGTCATAACTCTCATTACATGCTCAGCCCAATTGGTTTGGTCTAAAATTGGCAGATGTGGAGCTTCTGAGAGGTAGAGTTCCTTTACACTTCCGCTTTTCAAGTGGCTTTGCAGCAAGCCATGGTGGAGCTGTATTCCCTTTAAATTTTTGTGGGGAGATGAACTTTTCTATAGTGAGATGAGCTGCATGTTGCAGCTTCCATGATTTTCCAAAGATTATATGGTTAGGAAGACCATGAACATTTTTATTTATATTGGGCTCTCGGGTGGGAGAAATGTTATCTATCAGTGACTGATGTTATAGAGGCACTAAATAGATATAGAATTAGCTGAGGGATTCTTTTGAACATGGATTCTGGTGAACTTGCTGTGTTACCCCTCTTTGGGGCCTCTTAAGAACTCCCCCCAGTCTTTCTTAGGACTACCACCAACCACTGCTTGGGGCTAGATTACTAGCCGAAATCAGTTCAAATTAGTCCTCAGTGTCCCTAGAATAAAGCTCATTGCAGCAACGCAAAAACTCATACTCATGTCTGGCTCTTCTGCCACACACGGAGCTCTTATTCAGCCCCCGACTGAGCAGCTGATCCTGTCCTTTCTAGCAGGAGCTCAGTCTTCTGACTTTGGCTTCTTTCTCCTTGTCAGCGCTCTTCTTGTTCTAAGGGAGAAGATAGCAAGTTATATTGCTCTTCTCTGGAGAGCTTCCCCTCAACTGGTTGGGAGAGAGGGGAGCCCTGGCAAACCCTATAGTAAAGGGGTCCTGGTTCTTAGCCCTTAAAGGAACAGTGTCATGGTTTTTCCTGTTGTCAGGACCTCAGCATTTAGCACAGGCTTGCCAGGTCCTTAGATGGCATCCTTAGCCACTGTGCCACAACAATGCACTGAATGGCTGCTGCTGACCAACAGCCTTAGTGCTAAAGGTCTGCAGGCACACAGCAGCTATACCCCTGATTGGATGGACAGGCAGCACTCTCATTGAGTGCCTGCACTATATAAAGGCCCCAACAGGAAGAGGGACCTGTCTGAGCAACAGACCATTGCCTGCTGGTTGCTGCCTAGACTGCCTTGCCATACCCAACATTGTTGCCATGTTGCTTTGCATAACCTTGCGACCTTGCCTCTCCAACCCATTGACCTGACCACTTGTATTGAATCTTCCAGCTACTGACCCGAGCAGGAACTCCAGTGATTTCCCTGGACTGCCTCCAATATGGACTGATTTGCCAGCTTCCTGACGGCTCGTGCGCCCTTGACTACTGTTATGGATCATCCAGCCTCGGCCACCAAGCATTACACCTATCCAGCTATTAAGTCTCTGGGACTGCTTCCTCTCTTCCTGCTACAAGGCCATTTGTTTATTTTAAGATCTCTGGAATGGGTTCTTCTGGCCCTCTCTGGCATTAACGGCCAGTATACCCTTTTACAGGGAGAATTTATAAATGACTCTAGAGTGTCATAAACACGAACACAAAAGCATTGTGTTAGAGCATGAGAATGAGAAAGTGAAACTGACATAAACCAGGGAAGTGAAACTTTCAGTCTACTATCATTTTCAAAGCTGAGTAAAATGTAAAAAAGTAAGTGGTATTCATTCACTTTTAGTATTCTAAGACAGCAGTTTAACAACTATGGTTTGTGAATCACTGGCTGCATGGTTCTGGTGCTCCTTGTTTCCAGTTTCTAAACTGCATTAAAAGACAGCTAAAACATAGCAAATGATTTTCTAATATTAAATGTCTGTGTAAGCATGTTGCTGTAGTTCCGCAGGGATGTCATGCTAGAATGAACTGAAGAGGAGGTGGTCTGCATAGTCATGAATGGCAGAAAGGTGATCTCTCAATTTAAGATGTGGTTCACATTGCAAACTAATTTGAAGATAGCAGATCCAAATTGTTATAAATGATAGCAGGCAAGTATCTTATTATTTTGTGGTAAATATGATTCTTATTTTATACAGAGGATGAAATGCCCAAAAATACTTATCTAATGAACTTATCATAATTGAAAATTAAGAAAAATAACCTATTATTTTTAATGTTAAAATTAGATAGACGTGTATAATATAAACCTTGCAGTCAGCTCCATTTGGTATTATTGCATTTAAACAGATTCATGGGCACAGTGTGCCAGTCTGGGAGCAATTACAACGATTTGATTTTTATCAAAACATTTATATTGAATAATAATTTTTTTACGTTTAATTAACAACACATAAAAAGCTTGATATTTTAATAAAACATCAACATTTTTCACTGCAATGCATTAGGTCCCCTTCAACTGCCAAGTAAACAGTGAATGTGTACAGTGTGGCAACTGTTTGACATGTCAGTTGTTTAATCATTAGAGATAGACAAATACTGCAAACTATTTTTCTGTGAATATTTGCTTGAATTTAATGCTCATGCCCCTTTTGTACTTACTTTCAACAAAGACTTGAGCAAATAGGCTTTACTTGTACAAATATTAATGGAGGGTGAAATTCTATCCTGTGCAGAGGAGCAATGCAAAGTCCTATTTTGGTGCAAAAAGGGGTGTATATGCCTCTTGGGTTGTCTCTCTCCACAAGGGTGGATTTCACCAGAAATATAAATGCTCTGGACAAAGATACAGTGTGACCATGCTTTTCACAATTAGGACCACATACATGTAATCATTTTGTGTCAACCACTGTTGTGATGAGAGAAATTTGTAGGCCAATGAATACAGTAAACTAGGTATATTTTAGTTGGGATGATACCCTGCGCAATACACTAGGGGCAATTACATGAACCAGACAAGGTTCTGACTGTACCTTTCTCAATTCTTCAAATGGCTTATATACACATGAAAGAAAATTAAACTTGAGCTCAGTTTCCAGCCAATACATTTGACAGAAAGCTATTTTTTTACAAGTATGATGCCTTGGGAAAGATCTGTGTGTTTAAGAAAGAAAAATAAAATAAAATGTTCTAAATTCCCTAATCCTATTTATCTGCTATTACTCCCTAAGAGTCTCAAAACCCATTGAAAGTGCTATGCTCATCCAGGCAGGGAGCAGATATGACACCATCTGACTAACCTGACCAATCACAGTTAAACCATGATGTTCACATTTCTACTCTCCTAGTCTGGCCTCGTCAAAAACTGTTTATAATCAATCTGAAGAGAAATCAAGTATGGTAAAACTGAGGTGAATAAATTCAAGAAAATCTGGATCTGCTCTTGGATATTCTGTAAGCATTAAAAGCGGTTTCGTTAGTTTAATACATTGTTAACTGTCAATTATTCATCTCAGTCTAGTGATTACTAACAATTACATTAAATATTAAAGTGTTTTAAACAGGTGATGAGAGTTATAGTATTAATTTCACAAGTGTCTAACCACCACTTTTGTGTTAGATTCCCAAGGGGAGTGGTAGAAGACCCAACACTTAATTTAAACTTATGCTGGACAAAGTACTTAATGATGTATGGTCTCCTTATATTCAAGTGACCGAAATTAAATTCCAGAATAAACGTTTGAATGATAATAAGCAATTGATTGAAACAGACAAAAGGCAAGGAATCCAGTGGAAGGCTAATGCTCCTCCAGTAGGTCATAACGTTCTGTGGGAGGTGAGAAGGGAGAAGTGGGGAAAAGGGAAAAAATAAGAGGAACTATGATGTGAGGCCCCAACTTGGGAATTTCCCATTAACTTTTCTCACTGAGAAGCAAACTTTAGCATTATTTATTTGTAACTTTTTATAATTTCCCTTTTCTGAGGGAAAATAAAATCTTCACAAGAAAGATTTTAAAATTTCATACTTTTATCTATTGCCTTCCAATTTATGGTCTCTTGGGCAAACGGGCAGTTTTTCAAAACATGTATCATGTCTCTGACAGACTGGAACAGCTTGCAGTCTTTCCAGTCTAGTGGCTTAAATCTCTTTTTTTGGTGTGGGTATATATCTATATCCTCTATATCTATATTAAGTCATATTATTTAAGTCCTAGACTGGAGTGGGTTCTGATTTATATGCATTTAGACACTTAGCTAAAGTGTGACAGTGTTGCAAGCAAAATTTTTTCAGCAAACATGTCAATAACGTTTACTGCAAGCGTGCAGTAGCCAGTTGTTAACTTACAATAGCTTTGGCTCTGCAGTAATAATTAATAAAACACCAAATGCAAATTGGCCATGTTATGAATGAACTGCATGCTAAATTTCATTTCCTGCACCAAAGCAATTATATCAATGCACACTCACTATCTGAAACACTTTTTTTTAGTACATGGGTAAAAATGTCCAAATGAATTTTCCCACTAAAACATTCTTGTGTACGTGGGGAAATTGACTGGAATAGCTATAGTGGAATAAGCTATTCTATAGCAGAGGAATTATTCTGAAATAAAGTCACTTTTATGCCAGAATAGAATGTCCACACAAGGAGTTATTCTGACATAGCTATCACAGAATAGTTTATTCCGCTATAGCTATCATGGTCAATATATGTGTATAGACAAGTCCTTAGTTACAAAGAATATGGTCTTGAGCTTTAACTCTTCATGCCAAGATGTTGCCTAGAACAGTGGTTCTAAAACTTTTTTTTTCCGCGGACCACTTGAAAATTGCTGAGGGTCTCAGTGGACCACTTAATGCTCTTTCCAAATGTTGTTTGTACCATTAACTAACTGTTGTAAAGTGCTTTGGATAATATAATATATATATATTAAAAACTTAATAATAATTGACTATTTTTGTTCTACAAATAAAAGCACACAACTCATATTTTCATATCAGTAGTTTTACCTTTTTAATGCGATGGATGTGCCCTCTCTTCCCCACTGCAGCAGCCGCAGAGCTGGGAAGGAGGGGGGTCTTTCCCTCTCTCCCCCACTGCAGCAGCCCCCGAGCTGGGGCTGGGAAGGAGGGGGCTCTCTCTCCTGCCACAGCAGCCACAGAGCTGAGGCTGGGAAGGAGGGCCATCTCTCCCTGGCAGCTGCAGCCCTGGAGCTGGGGAAAGTCACCTCTTTTTTCTCGCCGCCATGCCCTGCACATCCCAAATTCCCCCCACCCCCTCTTCTCACCCCACCTCCCCTCCCACCTACCCCTTATTCCACCCAAGGCCACCACCTCACCTTACATGTGCATCTTCTCCAGGGTCTGGGAACCTAATTAGTGGAGCTACACCTGCGCAGCTCCACTAATTAGGTGGGTGGCACTTCATTCTCTCGTGTGCAGCTGCCTAGGTGTGCATCTTAGAGGGAACTATCCATGGACCACCTGAATGTAGCTCGCGGACCACTGGTGGTCCATGGTTTGAGAACCTCTGGCCGAGAGCATTTCTTTTAGCTTGCATTATAAACTTTTGAAGATAGGGGTTTATGAAGGAAATAAATGCTTAGATGATGATGGGTACTTAACGAGGCATGAATAGCACTGCTGCAAAATGGCAGCCAGGTGCTTCCAGCTGATTTCCATAAGTGATTCCATATATTGTGTGCGTGAAAAAATGAAGAAACAGAACTCTAAGGTGTGGAGACTACTGAGACAGAGTTCTTTTGCTGGGAATAAATCACAAAGAGTGAGAGTAAAGGTTTCAATTTCTTCAACTTCTCCGGGCCTTTAAAGGATTTGATGCCCCTAGCAAGTTCTGAGTTTCAAGGACCAACATGTGCTCCATATTTCATAGACCGTTTCACATTTTTGATCTATGATACTCCATATATATTTAAAAATAAGAGTTAACTCTTACCTACAGAATGATAGGTCTCAGCTTTTGGACTTATCTGAGCAAGAATCTCTAGGAAACCATGTATACTGGGGAGAAATCATGTAATGGACCTGCTTTTTAACCATGGAGTGAAACTGGTTTATCCCAAAACAGTGTGAATATTGTGTGCCTGGACAGTTGCTAAACTATTTCATGAAGACTACTAGACTATTCTCTAAAACATATGTTTTAAACACCATTTAAAAATAGTTTGGTCCCATCCACATTTGCTAGGCAAATGGTTTGCAACAACAACTTTTACACCATATTTTAAAATAGTTTCTTCTAAATATGAAGTTGGGGCTTCAATGATACAATTGGAGGTTACAGTTCTGGCAGTTCCAGCTCTGGTAGTAGGAGAAATGGAGCTCAGTAGACATGATGATTCTGTTCTATTCTACATAAGTTCCTAAACCACCCTCACCACTGTGCTATTTGAGCACCTCTCAAAAGTGTTTTAAGTGATATTACTGTGATGAGTTGGGTCACAGAAACCCCCTTGGGAACTACCACCTGATGTGCTGATACTGCCTTTGAGCCTGTTTTCCCTGGCACCTTGGGACTTCAGTACCTTGCCTGGTTGTGTCAGAAACACTAGCCTGCTACAAACACAGACCCAGGTCTGAATCACATCCCCAAGAAGCTGCAGGCTTAACTGAAAACAGCTTAATAAGTGCTCCTGTCTCCAACACCCAGATACCCAGTTCCCAATGGAATCCAAACCCCAAATAAATCCGTTTTACTCTGTATAAAGCTTATACAGGGTAAACTCATAAATTGTTCGCCATCTATAACACTAATAGAGAGATAAGCACAGCTGTTTGCTCCCCCAGGAATTAATTGCTTGCTCTGAGTTAATAAGTAAAAAGTGATTTTATTAAATATAAAAAGTAGGATTTAAGTGGTTCCAAGTAATAACAGACAGAACGAAGTAATTTACCAAGCAAAATAAAATAAAACACGCAAATCTAAGCCTAGTAAGAAACAAATTCAGGTAAATCTCACCCTCAGAGATGTTCCAATAAGTTTCTTTTACAGACTAGACTTCCTCCTAGTCTGGGTCCAGCAATCACTCACACCCTTGTATCAGAGTAGCAGCCGTGTTAGTCTGTATCCGCAAAAAGAACAGGAGTCCTTGTGGCACCTTAAAGACTAACAAATTTATTTTAGCATGAGCTTTCGTGAGCTGCAGCTCACTTCTTCGGATGCACAGAATGGAACACACAGACAGGAGATATTTATACATACAGAGAACATGAAAAGGTGGAAGTATGCATACCAACAGGAAGAGTCTAATCAATTGAGATGAGCTATCGTCAGCAGGAGGAAAATAAACTTTTTGAAGTGATAATTAAGATGGCCCATAGAAGGTGTGAGGAGAACTTAACATAGGGAAATAGATTCAATTAGTGTAATGACCCAACCATTCCCAGTCTCTGTTTAGGCCACAGTTAATTGTGTCTAGTTTGCATATTAATTCAAGTTCAGCAGTTTCTCTTTGGAGTCTGTTTTTGAAGTTTTTTTGTTGCAAAATTGCCACCTTCAAGTCTGTCACTGAGTGGTTAGAGAGGTTGAAGTGTTCTCCCACTGGTTTTTGAATGTTATGATTCCTGATGTCAGATTTGTGTCCATTTATTCTTTTGCGTAGAGACTGTCCGGTTTGGCCAATGTACATGGCAGAGGGGCATTGCTGGCACATGATGGCATATATCACGTTGGTAGATGTGCAGGTGTACGAGCCCCTGATGGCGTGTCTGATGTGATTAGGTCCTATGATGGTGTCACATGAATGGATATGTGGACAGAGCTGGCATCGGGCTTTGTTGCAAGGATAGGTTCCTGGGTTAGTGTTTATGTTGTATGGTGTGCGGTTGCTGGTGAGTATTTGCTTCAGGTTGGGAGGCTGTCTATAAGCGAGGACTGGCCTGTCTCCCAAGATCTGTGAGAGTGAGGGATCATCTTTAAGGATAGGTTGTAAATCTTTGATGATGCTGGAGAGGTTTTAGTTGGGGGCTGTAGGTGATGGCTAGTGGCGTTCTGTTCTTTTCTTTTTTAGGCCTGTCCTGTAGTAGGTGGCTTCTGGGTACTCTTCTGGCTCTGTCAATCTGTTTTTTCACTTCAGCAGGTGGGTATTGTAGTTTTAAGAATGCTTGATAGAGATCTTGTAGGTGTTTATCTCTGTCTGAGGGATTGGAGCAAATACGGTTGTATCTTAGAGCTTGGCTGTAGACAATGGATCGTGTGGTGTGACCGGGATGGAAGCTGGAGGCATGTAAGTAAGTATAGTGGTCAGTGGGTTTCCGGTATAGGGTGGTATATATGTGACCATCGTTTATTAGCACAGTAGTGTCTAGGAAATGGACCGCTTGTGTGGATTGGTCTAGGCTTAGGTTGATGGTGGGATGGAAATTGTTAAAATCATGGTGGAATTCCTCGAGGGCTTCTTTTCCATGAGTCCAGATGATGAAGATGTCATCAATGTAGCGGAAGTAGAGTAGGGGCGTTAGGGAACGAGAGTTAAGGAAGCGTTGTTCTAAGTCAGCCATAAAGATGTTGGCATACTGAGGGGCCATGTGGGTACCCATAGCAGTGCCACTGACTTGAAGATATATATTGTCCCCAAATGTGAAATAGTTGTGGGTGAGGACAAAGTCACAAAGTTCAGCCACCAGGTTAGCTGTGATATTATCAGGGATACTGTTCCTGATGGCTTGTAGTCCATCTTTGTGTGGAATGTTAGTGTAGAGGGCTTCCACATCCATAGTGGCCAGAATGGTGTTTTCTGGAAGATCACCGATGGATTGTAGTTTCCTCAGGAAGTCAGTGGTGTCTTGAAGATAGCTGGGAGTGCTGGTAGCATAGGGCCTGAGGAGAGAGTCCACATAGCCAGACAATCCTGCTGTTAAAGTGCCAATGCTTGAGATGATGGGGCGTCCAGGATTTCCAGGTTTATGGATCTTGGGTAGCAAATAGAATATACCTGGTCGGGGTTCTGGGCATGTGTCTGTATAGATCTGTTCCTGTGCTTTCTCAGGGAGCTTTTTGAGCAGATGGTGTAGTTTCTTTTGGTAATCATCAGTGGGATCAGAGGGTAATGGCTTGTAGAATGTGGAGTTAGAGAGCTGCCTGGCAGCCTCTTGTTCATATTCCGACCTATTCATGATGACGACAGCACCTCCTTTGTCAGCCTGTTTGATTATGATGTCAGAGTTGTTCTTGAGGCTGTTGATGGCATTGTGTTCAGCACGGCTTAGGTTATGGGGCAACACACACACCTTCTATGGGCCATCTTAATTATCACTTCAAAAAGTTTTTTTTTCCTCCTGCTGACGATAGCTCATCTCAATTGATTAGACTCTTCCTGTTGGTATGCATACTTCCACCTTTTCATGTTCTCTGTTTGTATAAATATCTCCTGTCCGTGTGTTCCATTCTATGCATCCGAAGAAGTGAGCTGCAGCTCACAAAAGCTCATGCTAAAATAAATGTGTTAGTCTTTAAGGTGCCACAAGTACTCCTATTCTTTTCACACCCTTGTAGTTACTGTCCTTTGTTCCTGTTTCTTTCGGGCATCTCTTTGGGGTGGAGAAGCTATCTTTTGTGCTAGCGAATACAAAATGGAGGGGTTTGCCAGGGCCTTCTATAGTCTCTGTTGGGTAGAAACCCCTTGTGTTTTCCTACACAGAGTCACAGCTACAAGATGGAGTTTTGGAGTCACATGGGCAAGTCACGTGTCTATGCATGACTCTTTGCAGGCCGACGCCATTGCTTACATGTTAGTTTGAACTTTCCCAGGAAAGCTCAGATATGGATTGGCATCTCTCAAAGTCCATTGTCAGCTTAATTATTTCTTGATTGGACACTTACTGAGAATAGTCTTTTCTCAAGAAGCTGACCAAATGCTTCACTGAGGCTACTTAAAATCAAACAAGTACATAGCCAATATTCATAACTTTGGATACAAAAATGATACACACCTACAGACAGCATAATTATAACCAGCAAACTACAACCTTTCCATAGACACCCCACTTGGCCTCCTCTATACAAGACCAGGTGCAACAATGATCTATATGGTCACAGTTCCTGTCAATAACATCACAATTACTAACATCTGTCACAAGTAGAACTCTTTCTACTTTGTGTCCCTGGGGAAAAGTTACATGAGATTAAAAATATATGCATACATGTTTATTTCATGTCTGCTGTGCTATGTTTTTATAATTTGAAAGCGAGGGCAAAGAGGTGCATCTTGTATTTGAAAATAAAAAGGGTGAAGTTTGTGGTGGCAAATTAGGGTAAATAATTATACTTTGCAATTATATAGGACTTTTCATCCATAGATCTCATGATGATTTAATTAAATAGAGATAGATTTAGCTAAACAGAGTCATAGTCTTTCACCCTGCAAGCCTGGAAATATTGCAGCAGTTGTCTGAAGGACAAAAATGTTGAGGATGCCATTGTCCTAAAGTAGGGCTGAGAGGGGCTGGTGACAACATGTAACAAATTATAAATGGTATTTAATGTATTTCAAAATAGAATGGGTCAGCTCAATGGAGCTAATCATAGAGTAAAGGTGCTACTCAGTCGGAGTAAGGGTATCAGATTCTGGTCCAGGATGATTGTATTTTCATTGTCAAATCATCATCTTTGTGCCTCATCACTCTTCATTTGTCCCACAATTTAGGAGCTTAAGTTCCACGTTCAGAAGATATCCATTGAGTGATGGTCTGATCAGACAATCTTTGCTCTTGAGATCAGTCCCATTGTGTGAGTAGAACTGCAGGACTGGGCCCTTAGAGAGGTGTGTTGGTGGAGGCTGTTGTTGAAATTTTACTCTCCTCTACCTTTTGGACAATTTTTTTGTAAGACAATTATCTGCATAAGCTGGAGGCTTCTGCATCCATTCTGTTGAAATTCTGTTACAAAGGGGTTTAAAATATTGTCAAAATATTTTCTAGCTTTCCCCAAACCTTGGTAAGGTAGGTAAGGAAACAAAGATAGGGAAACAAAGGCAGAATTTTTAAATAACTCAAGCCAGGCTACAGAGAGAGTCAATGTCAGAACTGGGGTTAGAATGCTGGAATCTCTTCTCAGTCTTGTGTTTAGTTCATTGTTCTATTTGGATACCATTCCAAGTCCTTGGAGGTCACAGTGTCTTCTCAGCAGAGCAACCTCCTAAGCTGCAAGCAGGTGACTCTGAGGGAGCTTGCAAAAGTCCTAGGATCACCAGTGGCCAGCTAGAACCTAAGGGCCATCACTGCTACTACTGGCACAAACAGATCCAGGCTTCGCCTGAACATCAAGCCTGGGTTTCCATTGAGCCCAAAGGACAAGTAGGAACTGTTGCCTATAGTAGGGATTATAAATGGCTTTTTATTCCTTGGTTAAATCAGTGAAAAACTTCCAATATTAATGATCCATTTACATTTCCAAGAATATTTTCACAAGGAATAGTGCTAGAAACTAATTTTTTTTTGTTATTTAAAGATGAAATTAGTTTTATTACCGGTATTTCTAAATTACCCAAATTATGAGGATCTGTGGGATTTATGGGGCCATGAGGCCAGGTTAATTGATTTAAATGGAGTGGGCCCTTCCCTTTTTTACTGTGTATGTGGCCACATACCATACTTCTTTGGCTTTTAAATCAATAGCTCTTTTAGTTTGATGCAAAATCCACCATGTGACTTGTTCTCTAGCAGTTTATTCTTTCACTTGCCTCCCCCTCTCTCTTTGGCCTGGTCTACACTGGGGGGTGGGGAGGGGGAGATCGATCTAAGATATGCAACTTCAGCTATGAGAAAAGCGTAGCTGAAGTCGACATATCTTAGATAGACTTAGAATCACTTACTTCACGTCCTCGCGGTGCGGGATCAATGGCTGCCCCTCCCCTGTCGACTTTGCTTGTGCCTCTCGCCGAGCTGGAGTTCAGCAGTTGACGGGAGAGGAATCAAGGATCAATTTATCGCGTCTACACTACACGCAATAAATCGATCTCCGATAGATCGATCGCTACCCTCCGATCCGGCAGGTAGTGTAGACGTACCCTTTGTATAATAGCTTGGTTAGCTTAAGCACTCAAACCTCCTGTGGGAATCTGTCTGGAACAACAGGCTCCCTTTGCATGCATGCTTCCTTTCATTTCCCCATCTGAAATTGAATGATATATTTTTTACTCAAAATATTCTGATGTTGTTCTTTGAGACTCAGTTTGTCAAAATCACACATTAGCAAAGATTTTGACTAGTACAATTGCATTTTTAGCTGTTTACTAGGCTTGGAAACATTTACAAAAAAAAAAAAAAGGAAAAAAACCCCCAGAAATCGATTGTACTGATCAACACAAATATACACTTGTACAATATCTGAAAGGCAAATAATTATGTTCTTGCTATAGTGGCAAGTGTTTTCAATTCCTTTTGTGTTAATCAACTTAATTGCATCTGCAAAGGCTGAGAATCAGTAATTTAATGCTATATATTGCTATTGTTAGAATCTAGATGAGGATAAAAAAGAAACACTGCAAAAAATGTATGATCAGGTACTGTAGAAGATACTGATAAATGTCTTTAATATATCATTAGCATTCTCCGTGAGATGTGTGATATGAGAGTTATGAGCCAGTTCCTGGAACACTTCCTCACATAAGTAATCCTAAAGTGAATAGTCCCATCAAAGTCATGGTGAGGATGTCACAGTAGAGAGGATTGGGTCCTAATTTAGTTGTTCTATTATAAAAGTTTTCTTAAAAACTATAATTATATAGGGTCAGATTCAGATACCCTTGCTCACATTATGTAGCACAATACTCACTGGACATTGTTAGAGCTGCTCAAAGAAGAGGATGCTAATCAGCAGGAGTAAGGGTACCAGAATCTCACCCATAATGAACACACCTTCAGACATTGCACAAATAAGGCCAGCTTCTCAACTGGCATAGTTCCATTCCAGTCAATGGAGGTGTGCCAATTTACATGGGCTGAACATCTGGCCATATAGAGTCAGAGAAATTAGATACAGAAATGACTATGGAAGTGTCTAGAATGCAATCACTGGGTGTGATTGCAGGTTAAACTGACATACTCAAATTAGTTTTAATCTAGTCACCTCAGATCCCATGACACTGAAGCTGCTTCAGTGAAGCAATATGAGCTTCAGTGTCATCTGTATGAACCCACCTGGAAACCTGGGTTATTACTCACAGGGCTAGCCCATGCTGAAACCTGGTGCTGCCACAGCTTCACTGTTCCTGGACCTGAGGTAACTAGATGAAAGCTAGCTCGGGTATGTCTACACATGCTGCAATCACACCTTCTGGTTGTAGTCTAAAAATACCCTGAAATTATAAAGTCACATTGCCTATAATTGCCACTGCAGGATTATTTTCTACAGAATATTATCCAGTTTAGTGTGTTCACTGATGAGACTTCTATCATATCCTTTGGAAAACTATTTCAAAGTCTAATAGACCTCACGGTTACAAAATGTTTCTTAGGTATGTATGAACGTTTCTTCGTGTAATTTTTCCTTTGTTCAGTTTTGTTCCTTGATACCTGTTTGTTCTACTCTAAACAATACCTATCTGTCATTGACATAGCTAGCCTTAGGTTTTCGCTCTGATGGACTAAACTAGTTCTAGTCAGTGAGCAAGTTAGGTCTAGATTTCAGGTCAGATGAACAGTATTATTGGTGAAATCAGTATTGGATGTCAGAACTTTTTTAAAGTTTTTGTGGGTTTTAACCCATGAAAGCTTATGTCTAAATAAATTTGTTAGTCTCTAAGGTGCCACAAGTACTCCTGTTCTTTTTGCTGATACAGACTAACACGGCTACCACTCTGAGCACTTTTTTTGGCATTTGAAATATATTGTTTACATAGTTGGTCCAAATCCTCCCAAGAGAGTGGCATTTTATCTTATAGTAAAATGAGAATAAAACTAAACATAAAAGAGCAATGTCGGGCACACTAGTTATACTACAGGTACATCACACATTATCATAGTCCTGAGCTATAGCTTGCAGTAATGTAACCCTGTAGAATTTAGCTGATATTAAATTAACGGTCACCACAATTTGTAAGTGTTGTATGACTATCCCAGAGAATATAGACTAGTGTGCCATCTCTATTTAAGTCAATCATCAATACATTAAAAAAAAATCCCAAAGAATACTACAAATTTCGTGACTCAAGGGATAGAATGGTGAGGATACAATGGGTTAGTGCAGTGTTTCCCAAACTTGGGACGCCGCTTGTGTAGGGAAAGCCCCTGGCGGACAAGGCCAGTTTGTTTACCTGCCGTATCCGCAGGTCTGGCTGATTGCGGCTCCCACTGGTCGTGGTTTGCCACTCCAGGCCAATGGGAGCTGCTGAAAGCAGTGTGGGCCAAGGGATATGCTGTCCACCACTTCCAGCGGCTCCCATTGGCCTGGAGCGGTGAACCGCGGCCAGTGGGAGCTGCGATCGGCCGGACCTATGGACGCGGCAGGTAAACAAACCGGCCTGGCCCACCAGAGACTTTCCCTACACAGGTGGCGTCCCAAGTTTGGGAAACACTGGGTTAGTGCATCAATACTTGTGGAGATGTAGATTCAATTGCTGATTAGGTCAAAAGGGAAATATGTTTCTAACCCTTTCTGGCCCCCATAGTAGGTATGTTTGCATCAAAGGTAATAAACAATGTCCAGGACTCTCATTACCTGCTAAAAAAGGATGAGTATGGAATAATGGAAATGTTACAGGTTAGTTTGGAGGCGCATGGTAAGACTGAGAGGAAGTTTTACACCTCTTGTCCATAGTATCAGTGGTTCTTCTTAATTCAATTTGTTTAACTTTCATAAGCACTGAAATTGCTTGAAACGTACAAAACAAGTAATAATGAAAATGCTGAACTGAACAGAGAAGCACAGTACAATATGAGGTACATTGTATTAAGTAGTGTGTGGGAGGTCTGCATACAAATCCTGTTAACAAATAACAGAAGAAAACAATTTAACATTAAAGTTCAAGTTCAAAACAACTGAAATAAAATTCAATAAACAAAGTACCCCATTGAACAATGTATTCAATTTACAGGGGGTTTGCATATTGTGAAAAAGATCTTAATTGCCTGCTCTAACCTACAAGGCCTATCAAGTATGGGTCTTTCACATTTGAAGAAACAAAGAGAGCGCTTATTATAGAGCACTTAGCAATGTTCAGCCAATCAACTCTCTTAAGTGGCTAAACATTCTAAATCCTGTAATTTTGTATCTAAAGTGCTTTGCACAATGCTGAACAATTTGTTGGACTGTTCCATGTTATTTGGTGTGTAATTCATCTGAATTGCTGTCAAGACCCTCCATAATATGAACTATCCCAGTTGACACCATGAGGAGGGCTAGCTCAGTGGTTTGAGCATTGGCTTGCTAAACCCAGCATTGTGAGTTTAATCCTTGAGGGGGCCACTTAGGGATCTGGGGCAAAATCAGTACTTGGTCCTGCTAGTGAAGGCAGGAGGTTAGACTCAATGATCTTTCAAGGTCCCTTCCAGCTCTATGAGATATCTCTCATTATTACATTTATAGTTAGAGATGCTCATGAATAGAAGGTTGGTAGTAGGTGAATGTGCATGTTTTACTTGTAATACTGATCTCTCAAGGCATCTTTTCTTACCCTAATGGCAAAGGAACATATTTCATTCGACAAGGGGGGGAAATTGATTAATCATTTATGTGAATCTAAACTGATGTAAATTGCAAAGGAACGTATTTCTCACCTATGTACTCAACAGTCAGTTACGTCAATTTCCTATAGCTATTAAACATTGCAATCTATTTTGCAAGATATACACAATAGTATTTGCCATTAACATACAATAGGATGCACATCGCATAGAAAGGAAAGTACTGTGTTGATTTTGCCACAAGTAACAACTGTACTGCAATGTGTCACTTTACCATCATGAGATCATGCCTTCTTAATGTTGTATCTGATAATTGATTTCACCTGCTAGAGGCATTTTAGAAACTATACTCTGGGTAAATCAATTAATTTTGAGTGTATTTTAAACTTTTAGCAGCCAAATGTATCATAGCTAGATTTGTCATCTAGAATAGCCCAACCTGAATGGAAGTTGTTCACACAAAATTTCTTAAGTTTTATTTTGTGTGCCTTGATTCCTCGCTATGCCCATTCTCTACCTATTTTTGGGAGGTTCTAGATTAGTCACATGTTATGACACTTGTGGGTTTCCATGAGTGTTAGAGTCTCTTTTCATCTGAGTGGGGGCATGAAAAGAGATGTAAAGATCTGAAATATATGCCCAAGTGTCATTTTTAGCTCTTTAATGGATGCTCAATGTTTTTTATATCTAGTGTGATAGACCCAGGCCAGTTGGGTACAGCAGAATAGCAGAAGGCAGATATACTGGCCACTGGATTAACAGTTTTCTGTTCCCTGACTGACCAGAGCAGGGGCTGCTCCAGGCTAATGAGAACACCTGACTCTAATTAACCTGTAAAGAGTCAGGTGAGGCCATTCAGTTAATGTGACCACCTGACTCTAATTAAGGCCCTGCTGATACTATAAAAAGGGCTCACTCCAGTCAGGCAGAGGAGTCAGGGAGCCAGAGGAGAGGAAGTGCGGCTGAAGGGCTGGTTACTGAAGACACCCTAAAATCATCGTTAAAGGAGCCCTAAAGTAAGGGTGAAGAAGGGAGAAGCAGGAGAGCTGTGGGGAAGTGGCCCAGGGAAATGTAGCAACTCTGGCAGTGAAAGGTTGGCTGCCAACAACTGCTACCATTAGGGTCCCTGGGCTGGAACCCGGAGTAGAGGGCGGGCCTGGGTTCCCCCCAACACACCACTACAGGAACATCTCCTGGAAGGGGAAGTCAGGTCCCTGTCAGGACAGGAGGCTGAACAGAGACTGTGGGAGTTCTCTCACCAACCTCCTTGCAGGCCTATGATGAAAAGGGCTCAGTAGACTGTAACCCTGGCCCTAGAGAGAGAAGGGCTACGTGGAGGGTCACAGTGAGCCACGGAGGCTAGCATAAACCGCCTAGAAGCGCAGGACCCACAGGAGCAAGGTCAGAGCTCTTCCACACTAGTCAATTAAATCTTAGAGTAATGATAACCTTGAAAGAAAGACAATGAGAAAAGATTTTGCTAGTAAACTACAACTGAATTCTTCCCCTGCTTACCGCTCCAAAAAACATCTTTTGTTTGATTCCAGAGATGGAACTAGGGCTGTATAGAATTTAGCAGCTTCACTTCACTTAAATCATTTTGTTTCTGGTTTTGTTTCACCCTCTGAGTTTTGCTTGAATTTGGAATCGAAAAGTACCCCAAAACTCAAAGTGGAACTAAACTAACATCACCAATTTTTGCTTTGCTTGGTTGTCAGAATTGTATGAATCACTTAGCTTTAATGGTTCCCACCTGAAACCATAAACTGGACCAAGTTTGTGTAAAACCAAGTTTAAGTTTGCTTGAAATTCAGCTCAAGGTCATTGAAAGGTTTACAAATTTCTGTTTTTCACATTTTCTGGAAGTTTCAAACAGTTTGGTTTATATTCCTAGAAGATTAAAGATTAAGAATGTATAGTTCAAAACTGAAAAAAATTGTGAATGATACAGAAATAAAAATGTTCTCTGTTTTTCTTTCTATAACTGTAGTAATAGGTTATCAGTAAGACAAGCTTCAGAGATATTTTAGATCCACCTACCTTCATAGCGGTCAATAGTCCTCATCAGAGTCCAATCTTACTTTTATCACAAATAAATCAGGTATTTTTCATTTTTATTATTGCAATTTACAGTATCAGTTCAGGGTTCTGGCACTGAAGTTACAGAGAATATAATTTATTCTATGGGCATTAACTCTACATCATTTTAATTGCTTTTGCTGCTGATCCTCCACTACATCTTATTTGGTGCCATAGCTTTGACATTCCATTAATATTACTCTGGAATGTCATGATGTTATTGATGTGTGGGGATCACTGGAGGTGTGTTTCTACCTGGCACATTAGGTAGCAGTTGAATCTTAAATGCCTGCTGTATGATAATCTGCTTATTTCATCTATCTAACCAACCTAGCTCTGGCTAATCTATCTAGATACATATACCATGCTTGTTGCCATAGTCACTGAAGCAAACATTCAGTAACCTATGTAAAATTATGATTGTCACTCTTGTTGAAAATCTTATCAAAGGGTATGTCTACACTTCAATTAAAACCCTGCAGCTAGCTGACTTGGGCTCATAGGCCTGGGTTAAGGGGCTGTTTAATGTCATGTAGTTGTTCAGGTTTGGGCTGGATGTCAGGCTCTAGGACCCTGTGAGGTGGGAGAGTCCCAGAGCTCAGGCTTCAGCCCAAGTCCAAATGTCTACTCTGCAATTAAACAGCCCCTTAGCCCAAGCCCCTTAGCCCAAGCCAGTTGGCACAGGCCAGCTATGGGTATCTAATTGCAGTGTAAACATAACAAAGAGGCAAAGGACTGAATGGGCATGAAGAGTGTATTTACCTGTTGAGCATCAAAACCTGAGCTGAGACAATGGATTTTAACTTGGTTAAAAATAAATATAACAAATGTCTTCATGACATGATTTGATACAATCTCTCAATAGGGAAGAGCAAACTAGTTTGGGGAAAATGAGGACTCTGGTTCAGTGAATCATCTCCCATACAAACCTGAAACTTTTCTAAGACTTTGATTAGCTTGGATAGGGCCTAACAACCATAGGCTCACTAAATTTGTTCCTAGGGTTCTGTGGCCTATCAACTTGCTATTTTTAGAAAAGCAGCTGTAAGTTGATGTTTTTTGAAATAAACACATTATCCAGAGTCAGCCACTCCATTTTCCACCCATACATTTATGGGAATTTTACACCTGGTTTAAATATGGCACGAACACATGTTTCTGCATATAGCCTAGAGCCCATGGATGCATGATTATTCCCAGAGCTGAGTAAGTGTTGTAAGAAATGTACAGTGAATAATCATTTACATTTTTTAATGAATTCATTTAGACTTTGTCCATGTCCTTTTTAAAATTCACTTTCCATCAATATCCACCCTAGCAAAGAAGTTTATTGACAGGAATGTTTACCAAAACAGAGAATTTTAAGTGAAAATTGCAGAATATTTGCTGGAATGAAATTTTAAATTGATAATCATTAATATATGCATCAGAAACCTGAGACTAAGCATTGCACACATTGAATCAAGGAACAGAAACTTAGCATGTGACCTATTTGTCCAATCAAAACAGCTTGAATTATGAACATTAAATGCTCACAATAAGCTGTTTGATAATGAGCTACACACTAAGAATTAGCAAAATTAGATGGCAAATCATTTCAAATAACAAATAGATTACAGTGAATCATGATCTGTTTGTGGAAAATTCACAATGACTCTGCTAATAATTTTAAATTGACATAGGATCTATTCACGCGAAAGGCACTAATATGTACCATCTCAACATCCAAAAAAGGCAACGTGTGGCAAAATCTGGAAAAAACAATGTCTAACGCCACTTTGTTAATGTGCAAAAAATGATGGTTTTTTTTCAAACTGTATTAATGTATTTAATTACTGTCAATAAAATAATCAAATGCCTTTTGTTTCTTCTTATCTGTTCCCTGTTTCTTTCCTTTCATATATTTTTGTTCAATGTATTTGTTTCCCCTACATTTTTAAATGTTGTTCTTTTCTCCCTACCTCTCTTCCTCTTTCTGTATTTTCTATTACTTCTTTTAATATGTATTTTTGCTGTATAAATATTTTCTTGTCTTTACCCTCTGCTTCTTCTTTTCCATCTGTCATAGCAAACCTCTTCTAGTGCATATGGTCTGTCTCTTCCTAGTGGATTTTCTCCCTCCAAACCAGGAAAACAAGCATCTTTTTCTGTCCCTCTTCCTCTTTCCCTTTCCTCTTTTTCCTCCCTCTTCGTTTATTTTCAAATGTATAATTTTTATTAGTTTTTCTAAATACAACAAAGAGACCAAAATACCAGATTCATAATAGTTCACAAAGTAAATAAAGAGGGTTAGGAGAAAGGGAGGGGAGGGGAAGCAACATATCTATCATCAGAGTCTATGTTAATCTCAGACCTCTACTGCCCATTCTATGTTTTTTCCCTCCTGTCCTCTGCATCTAATCTATCATGTACTTATGTGGCTTCCGGCAACATATTATCTTCCCTTCTCCTATTCCTTCACCTGACGCCACATTCCTCTGAATTCCTCCTCTTTTGTTTACTTACTATGTGTAACAATACTACATGTCTGAATGCTATATATACCTTACATATTGAATTTATGCAAGATCATATATTGACAAAGCCCTGGCTGGCATGATTTAGTTGGGGCTGGTCCTGCTTTGAGCAGGATGTTGGACTAGACGACTTCCTGAAGTCTCTTCCAACCCTAATCTTTTATGATTCTATGATATGCAGGCATGGTTCCCTTTAATTACAGTGCACAGACATACGGTATGCAATATACAAAAACCATGTGGCATACTATGTACATGAAACCCTCATGACTTTTCCACAGGGACAGGCTCTAGAGTTATCCTGATCCTGAACTCTCAAGGCTCCAAAGTCACAATGGGTACTACTTCTTGCTTTTCTCCCTTTTTGTTTAACCCCCAGGGTTACCCCTTTGACTCTTCCACCCATACCCAGGTTTACTTCTCTCTGTCTGCCTCATCCTTAACCCCAAAGTTACCCGTCTTTATCCCATTAAAATAAGCTTATTAATCAAGTGATCAAGACCATCATTTTTACATAAGAAAACACTGAGGTCAGTGGAAGGTATACACATAAAGGGACTGCAGAAATGGAGCCAGTGTAGTAAGTCTTTTTCCATATATTACCTGGATAAATATATTCACTGATGTATCTTTTTGATATTTGTTTGGTTTGTGTAAGGGCTTTTTCTACTTTGCGTGTCCTTTTTTTACCTTTCAGATAGTTGCCCTAGTCCCTCTTCCTCTCTCATTTCTCATTCCTGGGGATTGGTGGGGCACAGCAGCCATTTCAGCAGGTGCTCAGGTGGCTCCAGGGCCACGTACCTGGCGGCTCTTTGTTTTGTGTAGAGACGGTTGGGCCCTAGATGCTGATTCTTTTGCATCATTATCTGGCCAGAATGCAGCCACGTTGCTCATGTTCCAGATTACCATGATAAAATAGTTTACTGATTTTTCTCCTTGTTTTTGAGGCCATTTCTAACTTTTATTTTAATTTTTATTTTGCTCTTTTAGCTTCTAGATGGTTGGTAGAGATAAGGAAGTCTTCTGTCACTGAACCTAGCTCCCTTGTGACAGGGTAAAGCTTTCCAATTTTCCACAGGCTGGTGAGATAGTCCACCAGCTTACCCTCTCCTCACTGTTTGCTCAAGCTGTTGGTTTGAAAATCACTGGTCTTGTTTGCCTGTTTTCTCTGGAGTGTCCAGGCAAACATTTCTGTTGGTCATTTACCAGTTTGCATATAAATGTGCTCAGTTGATTTGTTTATTCAAACAAATAAAATCGCCTCCGAAACATTCATGGAAACCAAAAGATTGTCCCCTGAATCCTCTTTCCAAATTTAAGTCCCCTATCCCAAAATAGTTACCTCAAAGCATCAGTCAGCAATAGTAAATATGTTTCCACAATGCACCCAGCTATAGTGGCGACTATGCTGGTTTATTTTCAATTATATGTGAGAGGAAGTAAAGGCTTGAACTTTCCAGACACATACATATAGGAAGGGCAAAAATACTGAAGTGTGCAATGTCATATATCAATTTGGGTCTGGAAACCTAAAATAGTTGGACCAACCTGAGTGAGGGGACAGTCAAGATTGTTGAAAAAGTAATGGAGTCGAAACTGCTGTGCATAGTAAGAAAAGGAAGGCTCGAGTTGTGGATGCTGAGTTATGATTGTGGGTTGTGAATAATTCTTCCCATATTTTCCTCATTGTCACTGAAGATGTAAGGCTAGATTGACATTTTAGTTTCAGCCTTGGGCAGTGAATAGCTACTGTACCTCATGAAAAGCACTAGGAAATAACTGTGACTCAGGAATAATTCCTACCCTGCTCCCCTCCTGCTCTGGGAGCGTTGGAGGGGAGTGACAGCTAGTCTACACTAGAGGTTGTGTCAGCATAACTTATGTCACTCGGGGGTGTGAATAAGCTACCTCCCAAGCGACATAAATTATATTGACCTAAGTGCCTGTGTGGACAGTGCTATGTCGGTGGGAGAGCGTCTCCTGCTGACGTAGCTACCACCGCTAGTTTTATTAGGCTGACAGGAGAGCTATCTCCCATTGGCATAGAGTGTCTTCACCAGACGCACTACAGCGGTGCACCTGCATCAGTGCAGCTACGTCGCTGTAGTGCTTCTAGTGTAGACTAGCCCTGAGTTACTTCATCACTTTTGAGAATCCAGTTTATTTCCCCACTCATGCTGAGCCAGCTCTACTGACCAGCATATAGGGTCAGTGCTCTGGTTCCACCTCTCCAAGGTCACTTTCTTGCAGGCAGGAGTAGCAGTGAAGAATCCCTTCTCTCCTTCCTCTCTGCCTGGAGCTGCAATGTAGGCAGCCCTAATGTGGTTGTGTGGAGTTGGAAAGGGGGACCTTCCTTCCTATGACACCCTTTGGAGCTGTGTTAGGGCTACAGACAATCTAGCCCATAAAGATTTTTTAAATGTTTGCTTGAATGTTGTTCAAGCTCTGTGAGTCAGATTTTTCTTGTAGCTTAGAGGTATTATGGAATGAGTTGCACAGGAATAGTATTTGCTTGAAGTGGTGATGGTCTGGGGAAATTTGTGTGGAGATTTAAGAATACAGTCCTTCACTTGCGTAATGCAAAGACCTGTGAGTCATGAGGATGACATTTTGAGTATAGCTCAGTGAAGGGAGATAATTTCCCATACAGGATAATGTCCTGCATCAGATTAGTACCCTGGGGAACACCACTGGTCACAGAAGAATGTTATTTATTTATTGTTCATTTTGATTTTGGGATTAAGCCAGAGAGCTGCTAAGGGGCTATTGGGAATGTGGAATACTTCCCTTTGGCAAATAACATATTGTTTTATATTAGAGGATAAGTGGACCCAAAAGGTACTTTATATAAGATTGACAGCCTGGTAAGTCATAAGTAAATGTTTAATACATGATATGAACTGATGTAATAGTCCAGGATTATGGAGTAATGCAAATGCCATGTTAAAATACAAATGGGGTAGGTCATAATTATATTACATAGTTTTGTATCATACAAACAATACATTAAAATATTTTTCAAGGAAAGATTTACAGTGCTGCTGTGGGATAGGAGATAGTTTAAGATGGTATCAATGATAACATGCATGTTTTATGTCAAGAATGGTAGTTGACTTTGTATGAAATGATTTTTGTCCTCTAAGTGCTTGTACAGTACTCTATACTTTTTCAATGAAAATAATTATTAAGCATCAGACCTTTATTCAGGGTGTTCTTGCTTATTCAGGAAGAACTTCCTGTAAGTGGGGTTTTACCAGAGTAAGGACTACAGAAGCAGCACCAATGATGATGGGATTTCCTTGGAGACCTCTTTCCACTCTTTCCACTCAGCATCCCAGGAACTTAGTTTGACTCCAGACTCCGTCAGTCAGGTATCTTTATTTGTCACATTGCACACAGCAATGCTATGCTGAGTTGATCAGATTCAAATCTAGGGGGTGAATGTAGGGTTCATCACAGATCTTAAATTACACAGCAGACCTCTTCCTTTATATACATTTACACATTACATTGCATTTAATATACATTGCATCACATGTTTTAGGATTAGTTTGGTCACTTTGTAGGAACCGATCCCCGTACAGCATGATCTGTTCATGCACCGTTCATGCACAATTTACTCTTTACATTACTTTATGTTCCTGACATATCTTGTCCTTTGTTATCTTATCCATTGTAAACGGTTCCCTGGGTGTTCCCCCTTATCTTAGCTAGTACAGACATTCTGTTTTCAGCCTGCTGATCCATTTACCTCTTTAATCCTGTCTCCCAAGAAATGAGGCCTCACCCATGTGTCAAGCCAGGCCAACAAAGTGTAGTGACAGCAATGGCCCTTATTGTGAGATAGAAAATCAGCACTTTTGTTTGTGAAAATATTTCTCAACCAGTTCTCTGTTATCCTACCAGCTGTCTATGGTAGGCAAAACCTATTGGCCCCATTCTATAAAAGGAAAAAAAGCTAGAGTGAAAAGGATTTGCTCCTGTGAAACTACAAGAGACCTCGGCAATAGAATGAAAACAAGGTTTAGGGCTCTAGTACAGTCACAACGTGTCTGTCTGCTGCTAGCTCTGATTGTGGTAGTGGTGATGAAATAGAAGAAATAACTGCTGCTAGACTATTCCCTTGGTGGGACCAGGTGGATTTGTCTATGTAGACCCACTTGCAATGCCCAAGTCTTCATGCCTTGCAGAGACACATCACACCTGCCTTCTCTGTGACACCCATTGTAGTGAAGTTCCCTGAATTTGTTTTCTTCTTTGGCAACAGTACAGCAGAAGAACCATTGTGTCTGCCATTTGAGTCATATGCAGGAGCAGGATTTGGAACTTTGTGCACAAAGGTTGAGTTAGTTCCCAGGGAGGTTGCATGTCACATGGTTTTTGAACCCTAAATGCATTTCCTGCTCTTGGGGTGAATAGAAAGATATAACTGAAGTATGTTGATTCTGTGGCTTTCTTGGGTGTGTGTTACAGGTCAGCTAAGTTTCTTCAGTTGATGGTTGATTGTTTGATAGAAAGAATTGCTTGCCGCTGTTTCATGATACTGTGTTATCCAGGCACTGTTGTCCTCCCTGTTTCTAATTTCAGTGCCAGATCCAGCCTCACTTTGGTCAGCCAGGACACTTCAGCAGTCTTCTCATGGAGCATCTAGTTCTAGCTGACAGAGCCCAATTACCCCATCAACACCTGAAAACAGATGGAGTACAGGGTGAGAAGGTTGGTTTCTGCTGTATAAAAGTGCCATTTAAAGCAGCTTCTCACATTCTGTGCTTGAATGCTGAAGGAGGAAAATGTGATGTAGATAAGGAGCTGTCTATAGACACTATGGCGAATGGTCTCAAAAGTGTGGACATGTGCAAATATCCATTTGGGTTCCCACCGAGGGGCTCAAGTGGGAGTTGGGTACCCAGGGGATTTTCAAAGTTGAAGTTTGACTGCATCTTAGTTGCCTGAGTACACAGTACTCAGTGGGATTTTCCAAAGGCCATATGCTAATTTCCTAGGTGCCTAAGGCTAAGATAAAATACCCATTAGGTGTATATTAGAATATGTTAATAAGCATTAATGAAGTTTTTTGGTGTCCCCCTCACAGAGTATAGAAACCAGCTAGCAGAGTTACTTCTTTAGTTCCAAACTTGGAGGCCAATTATCTGGAGCTAAATGGTCTAGATATGATCCTTTCTGGTGATGACTGTTGGGGGTCAATTACAAAGCAAAACCTTTCTAGACTTCAATCCTCCAAGAAAGATGTGGGCCACTAAACGCTACAGCCAAAATTTCAGAAACTTGATTAATAGATTCATTGATTCCAGCACCAGAAGGGCTCCTGTGATCATCTAGGCCAGGGGTTGGCAACCTTTCAGAAGTGCTGTGCCGAGTCTTCATTTAGTCACTCTAATTTAAGGTTTCGTGTGCCAGTAATACATTTTAACATTGTTAGAACGTCTCTTCCTATAAGCCTTTAATATATAACTAAACTATTGTTGTATGTAAAGTAAATAAGGTTTTAAAAATGTTTAAGAAGCTTCATTTAAAATTAAATTAAAATGCAGAGCTCCCCGGACCGGTGGCCAGGACCCAAGCAGTGTGAGTGCCACTGAAAATCAGCTCTCATGCCGCCTTTGGTACGCATACTATAGGTTGCCTACCCCTGATCTAGTCTGACCTCCCATATAACACAGGCCATAGAACTTCTCCAAAATAATTCCTAGAGCAGATCTTTTAGAAAAAAAATTCCAGTCTTGATTGAATGCATCACTACCCTTGATAAATTGTTCCAATGGTTAATTACCCTCAAAGTTAAAAATTTCCACTTTGGGGTGGCAAAAATAGCCACTTGAACATCATCTAGATTTCAAACCAATAATATACTGCTGAATGGTCACTTTGTCATCAATATATTGCAAGAAGAACCCGATAATAAAAAATGCATGGTCAGTGTTTCTTTCTGCTACATTTTTTATTTTGGGGCACCAAAGAGTCTAACTTAGTCATAACCAGATCAGATTAGCATTGTTTGTTAGCAATAAAATATGCCTAATATGAACGAGAAAGTTATCTGTGCATATAAAAAAAAATTAAATCAAAATAAATAAATAATTAAACTAAGGGTAGGTCTATACTTACCTGCCGGGTTGACGCATAGAGTTCGAGTTCTCGGAGTTTGAACTCCGAACGCGCTCCCATCGACTCCGGAACTCCACCACCGCGAACGGCGGTGGCGGAGTCGATGGGGGAGCCGTGGAATTCGATCCCGCGGCATCTGGACAGGTGAGTAGTTCGAACTAAGGTAGTTCGAGTTCAGCTACGCGAATGCGTACCTTAGTTCGACACCCCCCCCTAGTGTAGACCAGGCCTAAGATAAACTCTCTTATCACTGACTAGGTTGGGGCGGTGGGGGGTTGTTTTGGTTTGACTTCCTTCTTTTTGCTGATTCAGTTGAAACAGACTTATCTTTGAGGGAGAAACACATGCAAACCAAGGATTTGTCTTCCTTTTCCCTCCTGCTGTTCTGTGACCATGTTTCTGTCTGATTCACCTTCTATCTACAAAGCTACTTTTAACACCTCAGTGCTAAGTACTATCATCTCTCCAGGGCATCCATCCAGCCAGACTCCCTCCTCCCTCCCCTCACACACCTAAATAGGAACAAATGCTGCGCTGACAGGGTGAGAGGGATTCCAATCTAGTTACATAGGATCTGTTTCTCTCAAATGGATCTTTGCAAACAACCACCAAACCAGTGCATTTATGGAGTGTATTTAGTGCCTCTAAGTACTGTACCTAAAGGCTACCTTATTTTCAGATCTTTTCAATGTCATTTTAAATGCTTAGGAGAAAAACAATTTATCAGTGATTCCACTCTCTTGGAAAGACTATATTGAGAAGCTGAGTACTATAAAAATATATAGCAGGCTAAGTGTGGGGTTATATAACCAGACATCCCAATTGGAATATCATGGGCCAGGGTTTTTTTTATTGTTATAACCATCTGTCCTGACAAATTCTGATGAGATGCTATTTTTCTGGTTATCTTCATGCTACAGTCTCTAGCAGAAAACCCCCAACACTTTTTTGTGTGTGTGTGTGTGGTAGATTTGTCCAGGCATTTGGTTCACATATGTCTTGTAAATAATATCTCACCCCGCCCTTTTCTCCGGTTCCTGACATACTTAACTGTGGAGTCCTTTCATCATTGGGACGGAGCGTCTGCTCTCTGAACTGATAGTGACTTTTTCAACTGAAAATCAGGGTATAGTGTACAGTGTTGGGAAGTGTTTCTATTTATCCTGCCATGCTACGTAAGGTGTGGTAGTAGTAGAAGAGTATTTCTGGCTTATGAGAACTCTGTAGTGTTGACTGGGATTTCAGTACAAAGTACCATTTTAATGAAACTGCCACTGTACTTCCCAACTGGAGACCCAGGGTCAGATCCTTGTCCCTACTTTTTGTGCTGCTCCAGTAGCAAAGGCCAAGAGGTAAGGGGGAAAGCTGACCTAGCAGCTCTATCCCACCCCAACTGGGCTTCCAAGGTAACAGGCATCACTTGGTGCAAAGCTGTGTGGCTGGAGCACTTCTGTGTTTGGTTGTAGCTGGCTGCTAGAACATGCCCCATGGACCAGAGGCACCCAAGAGAAACTTAGAGAAGCAGTTTCCAAGATAGCAGTTTCCAATCTGGCCTGCAGGTTGGAACATTGTTTGCACAGAAAACTCTTATTTACAGCCTCGGAAGGTGTTGGGAGTGAACAACAAAATGGTGGCACTCAACCTCAAAGATGAATGAAATAAATAAATAAATGTGCATGGGCAGCTGAAGAAGGCATTATCCCCATCTGACAGCAGGTTTCCAAGCTGTAAAGCTGCAGTGCCACAGAAGCAGTGTAAACAAGGTAAATGTTTACAGCACTGGCAATTAGGAAACACAGCAGTTTGACTATCTGAGTTATTTTTGGAGCATAGTTTAGCTCATCACTTAACTTGTCCTTCTGCTACCCCCACTCCTCTGGCTGTGAAATTCATCTAAGAAACATAATCCATATAGTGCTGTGGCTTCCTGAGGCAGAGAGGGACTATGTGATAAAGAATTGTTCTTCCTTCACCCTCCATGCTTGATAACTAAGGCTACGTTTTAGTCATGGGTATTTTTAGTAAAAGTCATGGAGATGTCACGGGCGGTAAACAAAAATTCACAGCCCATGACCTGTCCATGACTTTTACTATATACCCCTAACTTGGGCTGGGGAGAGGGGCTGTGGGTGCTCTGAGGGGGGCGGTCCAAGAGCACTGTGGGTACTGAGGGGGTGGCCCAGGACCCCTGCTGGTGCTGGAGGGATTGGGTGGTGGTGTGTGTCCCAGGACACCCGCTGGTGCTGGGGGGCAGGGCCTGGGACCCCTGCTGGTGCTGTGCGGGGGAGGGTTGGTGGGGCTGGTAGGCTCCCTTCCCAGCTCTGCATGTCCCTGCAGCTCCTATGGGAAGGGGCAGCCAGGGTGGCTCACAAGCGCCAGCTCCGCAGCTCCCATTGGCCGGGAACTGCAGCCAATGGGAGCTACAGGTGTAGCGCCTCTGGGCACGGGCAGCGCGTGGAATCCCCTGGCCCCTCCACCGAGGAGCTGCAGGGACATGCCAGTGGGAGCCAGGGAGTGCCCCACTCCAAGGTAAGTTCTGCCCTGCACCCCAATCCCCTGTCCCTAGCCCTGAGTCCTCTCCCACACACCCAAACTGCTGCTGCTGCTGGCCCAGGCAGAAGTCATGGAGGTCATGGAAAGTCACAGAATCCATTACTTCTATGACCTCGTGACAGACATGCAACCTTATTGATAACTGACAGCTCTGCAATGCTTGCATGTAGGGCATGTACTGCCTTGAAAGGGGCTGATTTTGTGGGCTTGTATGATGAAGCTATATTGTGTGAAAGACAAAATAAAAAGATCCCTGAGTAATAAAATGAATGAGGTAAAACTCACTGTGATACTTCACCATGTAAGGTGTCATTAGAAAAGTTCTGATTTGCTGAATATGATTATCCTATTTGTGTGGATGTATCATTTTTGTATGTGAAGTTATGAATATTGACTATGTATCTGTATTTCACATGTAGTCACAGCTGGGTGACACCCACTAAGCAAAATGCTTCTAGTCTAGACAGGTGGCTGTGAAGGGCCTATTCAAAGTAATGGGCCATTAGGAAAAACAATAGGTCTCAGGAGAAGCTTATCCCCCACCTGTTAAGCCTTCCTGAGAATGCTCCAGACAGCCTGTAAGTAATGGCTGCTATGACTCAGGAAGGTATGCAAGGACATGTGACCAGGCCGCATGACTCTGGACTCCATTTTGGGATGTCTGTATTTTTCCACAAACTGGTCTGGGAACCAAGTTTGAAACAAAGTGTTCTTGCCATATGCTAAAGCTATATAAGGCTGGGAGTGACATCACTGGTTGTTGTTCACTCCCCCACAACTGAACTCCTAAGAGAAATGCCTAAGGAAAAGGACTTGGAACAGGGGTGGGGATCCCAGGCAGCAAAGCAAGTGCAGCATGTGCCTTAAGAATCTGCAGCCTGCCTGTATCATCAGCATTTGAATTCTGAATTCTGCATCAGCATTTGAACACAGGGTCTCCCACTTCCAGGTGGGTACCATACTGGCTTTTGTGGATCACATTCTTAGGCACTAGTCTCTCTTCATTCATTGTATAGAAAGGCGAGGTGCCTAATTCAGGCTTTGTGGATCACACTGTTGTTCCTTTGATTTTCTAGTCACCTAAAAGGTGTTGCAATGCTCAGAGTTGTAACATGTAAATCCCTTTGTGGCTTTAGACCCCTGTGATTCTGAGTAGGCTGGCATGCATACCACACAAAGCCAGCTGACAAGGTTGAAGGACATAAAAGTTTGAGGGAGGTAAAGTTGGGTGTAGCTCTACCTGGTATAACCATAATCCACTCTAGAGCAGGCACTTCATTCCCTTCAGGCACTACAGTCTGTAGGACTTTACCAGAAAAACTAGTAATAGCAATATCAGCACAACAAATTTGAGTGGGTCTATGCTACTGATTAGGTCTGGCCCTGGGACCCTCAAGTATGTATTTCCATCATCTATGTCCACATCCAGAATCTTTACTCCGGCAAAGCTTCCATTGAAGTCAGTTTTGCCTGAGTATGGAATTCTGGATCAGGCCCTACCTATATAGATAACAGAAGTAAGGGTAAAACTCCAAAGTCAGCACAACAGACAAGGTAGTTAGACCCTTTGGAGGCAAACTTGTAATATCTGACTGCACAAGAGCAGCAAGACTATCCATCACTAGGGATCCATTACTGTACCTCATACCACTAGGCAGGGTTGCCTTCATGGGGACAGAGCACCTTATTCCAACATGTCCAGGTATTAATGATACAAATTTCTGCTCAAGCAATGAGGTGTCAGAGCCTTCTGAGGCTGTTGCTGCCAACAGTCCTCCTTCTTAGAAAGCATAGTGGTACATTTTCAGAATGGTTCGCAGGGATTTCATTGCATGACTCCCACTGATGTTAGTTGACCCCCTGAGAGTCTGACAGAGTAGATTAATCAACAATTGGAAAAATAAAAGTCAAGTCTAGTCAATCATGAGAGATCATTGCTACTTTGTCACTTACCCCTAGAAACAGATACTGGGTATTAGCCATTGCAGTCTTGGTTTGGTCAATTGGAAGCTTGTTAATCTAGTATTATATTCATTGAGGGAACACTTGTGGTAATAAACTGAAGAACTGGGATTCTATAGTTAGGACCCAAACAGCCACTAAAACATCACCCTTTGGCTTACTAGTGTAAGAGAGACCATATTTTTTTTTGGCCCTCTTTTAAAAAAATGCCAGTTTAATCAATTTAGGGAACTGTTGTCCTCCTCGCAGGGACTGGAAAGCAACTATTGACCTTCTTTAGCACTCCTTTCTTTTTCAGGTAGCAGTGATCTTTATCCAGTTCCATAAGTGCTCAGTCTCTCTATTGCATATAATAAAACAGAGAGGGTAGTAGTTAATTGACTTGCCTTTTCCTATTTGATTGACCTACCCTCCCATAACTTATTTGTTTTAGCACTGGATGATTTGCTTCCTTCTTCCCTGATGTGCTATTGGATACCGAAGAGTTAAAACCCTTAGAATCAGCCACAAGCTCCCTGACATTTCTATGTTACCAAATCATAAGGAGGGGGAGGGGAAATCCCTTTTTTGTTAGTGCCAGCTTGTGATATGCTATAAAGGCTACAGCAAAATGAACAAAGTGGCAGCATCTTTCATGTTATTGTGTCATTTTTCTGAAATAAAAAAAAATCAAGCACTTTTGAGTTAGGGACACTGACTCATTAGCAATGGAAACAAACAATTCCCAGTGTTTGAATAACAAAAAACACAGTGTGTGTCTGTAACTGCCAAGCAGCAGAAAATAACCTGCTGATAATATGCCCATATGGCCTGACTTTCTGAAATGCTAAGCATCCACCGCTCCTCTTAAAAGCACTGCGAGCTGCAAATACTCCATGGCCAGTTCTGATGGGTGATTATTTTTTAAATGTTCTTTTTATTTAAATTATCTGATTGTTTCATAATAAAATAAATTTGCCGACACAAACAGGAAAAGAAACCTGCAAATGGTGATCAAGTCAGAAAAGAGCAAGCAAAATATATTTGATAGTACTACGTAATCTCTATAAACAATGTATATAAGTATGTATAGTACTGTATATAGAATTTATATATGTTCATGAATATATGGTTTATAATTGATTCTTGGTTCAGACAGATTCTTTAAAGCTGATTATGTTATAGCTCAATACTGGTAAAGAAAACATTCTATGAATATTATGGTTTTTGTTGAATATGTCATGGGATAGTTTTCCAATTATTGAACTGACTTGCGTCTTAACATAATAGGGTGAATTAATTTTGCACATGGTGCCTTATATTTTTAGAATATAAACAACTTGTCTGCTGCAGAAAAATAATTTGCAACCAAATATTTTATCTGAATATGGCTGTTTTTTCGGCTCTCCAGAAATATGAGTGATTAGGCCATGATTCTTTGGATTTATTCATTGTTCGCTGCACTCAATTTTTTCAATATTCCCCCCACTTGCATTAATCACAAACCATTTGTTGTGAATATTTGATACTCTCTATTCCATATTTAAAGGTGTGTTGCTTAATTATAACTAGTCAGAGAATTCATGTGCTGTTGGTTCTGTGACTGGACTGGATGAGCAGGCAGCTCTGCCAATGTGAATATTTGCAGGTGTGAATTTAAAATTCAAATGCATATGCAATTTCTGTGCATACTCACACATGGACTTTGAAATTCACTTTCCACAAATATGTGTGCCAAAAAAACTGGATTGCATAGAAGGTGAACACAAAAGGATATTAATTTAAAAAAACGAGCTAAGATCTTTATCCTGATCTAGAATTGATACTAGAGAGGCAATTTTGAGAAGAAGGTTAATCCATGAAAATCCTTTAATTTATTATTAATGATTCAGATGTATGTAAGTACAAAACATATTTTTATTTTCCTTATTATTAACTTTTATATGACTGGGGTGATAAATGTACTGAGCTTTTAATTATTTTAATTTTGGTCTTTCCTTGTAATTGTGTTGTCTCATTCTATTAAGAATTTGTAAGAATAAAAAAAAGTTTGGCTATATCTATTAGTATTTTCTCATGTACCCTGGCATTACCTTTTAGCAACATGTTACATGCAGTGGGGATATAGCCTTGAATTGGGTAATGCAGGTGGGGAGGAAGGACAGGAAATGTATAAACATGGTGTCCATTCCTTCCTATCTGGATTGCATGCCTAGATACTAGAGGGTTTATCCTTAGCAGTCTTGGCTGACACTTCTGTGAGTTAAAACTAGCATTTTTAATAAATAGTCTCCCTGTTGGATTTTATAAGCATGCTTCATTGATCTGAGAATCTATAGCGCATAGCTAACAAATCCGTCCTGCTAATGAATCAGGATTTGATCAAAATGCCATGGAAAGCCATGGAAATTTTATATTGAATCCAGAAGGGATTATTTAAATATTGGTTAGTTAATGGGCCATATTCTTAAGAAAGGCTTTATTGATTTCTATGGCTCTGTTGATTTCCCTCCCATCAAATCTGAATTGGTAGCAAATTCACAGGTCAGTGCCCTTGACTTCAGTTGATCTGAAACTGGAATGGGTAAAAATAGTGTGAAAAATTTGTGCTGCCGTGTAATAACTCCTGCTTAAAAGTCAGTTTTTCTTCCTCTTCTAAAAATATCCCAAATTAATAAATAGATGACAGCATTATCAGGTTTGACTAAGGAATTACATTAAAATTTGATCTGATTGACCTGTATAATGATGTGTGAAATACAGACCATAGTATTCAGTGACAGGTGAACCCCAAATCTTTTGGTTCATTTTATTAGGTTATTTGAACCTCTCCTATTAAGAAATTGGGATGAAAATATCAGGAGAACAGGCTTGCTTATGAGAAATTCAATACCTCTTTGGTTCTCTTCATGATGTCTGGTTCTCCTAGTTTTGAACGAAGCCAGAAATTGTAGGATAAGTGGCATCTTCCCTCCCTCCTCCAGTTTCCCCAAAAGCTTTTTCTTCCTTCCTGAAAACCACTACCAAAATGGAACCAACAAGAGGACAGACACACATTCCAGACACAAAAGGGTAGATAAATGCCACCAAACTGGAAATCTGAAAGTACTTTTGGGTGTTAGAGATAAAAGTAACAAATTGGACAGGAGAAAAGTCTCCAAATAAGAGAATAAAGTACAAGATGAACTGAAATCTTCATGTGTGCCTAACTCAGTACAGCAAAGAGGCCTGGATGGCATGAAATGGAAGTTGCAATGAAGATTAAAGGTATAAGTTTTTCAAATATAATTGGGATTCCATGAATTGCCCCAAAAGAAACACTATGAACTCACCCTCAATTTGGAGTCACACTCCAAAGTCAGTTTCTTCCCCACTAAATATTGTCATTACCTGGATATTGAAATACTTTGGAGAATGAGAAGGATTTCTTTAGTTGCCCTGACGTTGTAAGGAGAAACAGGAATGGAACTGGGGCTTCAGGATGGAGGGAGAAGAAATTCAGAAGATAGCACTTTCCCAGCCCAACCCACATTAAACCTATGGACCTAATTCACCTCTGCTTGACTCAAGTTTTACACTACAATTGATTTCAAGGGAGTTTTATATCAGTGTAAAAATGGACTAAAGCATGGTGAATCAGACTGTATCACACTCATTTTTTTTCCTGAAAACTTTACAAGTATATTGAAGGGGAAAGGGTGCTAGCCACATAACAATTGTCACAAAGATAGAAAAACAGGAAGGGATGTCAGTCAAACAGTGAAATCTGGGAGTAGTGATCAGTCATTTATACTAGTGATCACTGTGCCCTTATCTAATAACCCATTCCCTATTTACCACAATCTAATTTCATTTGGTTTTAGTGATCACTGCTTTTCCATTTAAAGTTATCTGATTAGACCTTCAAATATTTCCATTTTTCAAGACATAGCACATCTCCTGCAACTCTATGTAACATATATTCAGGTGGAATTTGATTTAAGTGGACAATTTATTTGTGATTCATGCCTACACTGAAGCAGGCTGCTAGGCGCCAGTACAATTTTGAGCTATCTAGGGCACCAGTTAACCTCCCTATGTCCTTGATGTATAATGAACATTTTAGTAATTTTTAAAATCACATCAGATTTGCAGTGTGTAAAAACAAACAAAAATCTCCCCCCCCAATATATTAAACTGTCAGATGGCTTTTTACACACATACATTCCCTCCTCTTTTTGTCAGGATTCCAACTTGCAAAGAAATGCACAATTTCTGGGCATATAGAGCAGATTGTAGCACAAGTTTTTCTCACCACCCATGCAGAAATGTCTAGATATTAGCACTGTTTAGTCATGTTGTGTATGGCAGTGTTGTTATTCTGAAAGGCATTAGCCTTATTCAGGCACATGGTCAATGTTCCGTCTATACTGCAAGACTAAAATATGCTTTGATCATGTTGGGGAACAACAGCCTTTCAACTGAGTTTGCCCCTGTTCTATTTTTAGTGTAGATTGTTCCTTAGTGGAGAGACCTAATAGAAAAGCACAGAAGTCTGAAAGAGACCTGCAGCAGTGTTGCATGGATACCAGGCTGATGGGAGCTTTACACACCATCACCTCTACAGCAAATTAAAAAGCAAGATAAGCCATACAATCTTGTGTCTATATTTATAGCCCACGCTGAAGCACAAATATTACCTTCTCCATGTATTTTGGGACTTAACTTTAACCAGTAACTTAGGAAATCATGCACCAAAGGAATTTGCCCTGAACCCAACCTAAAAAGGAAAGGACCTAAAAAGGATGAACCCCCATCACCTGCTAGAAAAGAGAGGAGAAGAAGGACATTTAGGCCTTGTCTATACTACCACTTCAGTCGATGTAAAACACCCACCCCCCTGAGTGACATTACTTACATCAATTTAACGCGGGGTCTGCAACGCACTATGTTGGTAGGAGACGCTCTTCCATCGACATAGCTTCTGCCTTTCATTGAACTGGATTAATTATGTCGATGGGACAGCACTCTCCCATCAACTTATTGTGCCTTCAACAGACCCTCTAAATCAATGCTGCTGCATCAATCGCAGTGGTGCTGATTTAGCGTGGTAGTGAAGATGAGCCCACAGAGTCATGCTCCAGATCTTGGAGTGATTAACTAATGACTCCTGAACAGTGTGGGAGGAGCTAGCTAAACACCTGGGCTTTATAAGGAGTTGAGGGCGCTCACTTGAGGGGAGAAGACTCTCTCTGGGAAAAGCCTGGTTAGGTAGATAAAGGAAGGTTACAGGCATAGAAATGATACCTGTGGTGGGCCCTAAAAAGTGGGCAAAATTCAGGGAGAGACTGCAGAAGACTCTCCCATGGAGATCATAGAATCATAGAATATCAGGATTGGAAGGGACCTCAGGAGGTCATCTAGTCCAACCCCCTGCTCAAAGAAGGACCAATTCCCAACTAAATCATGCCAGCCAGGGCTTTGTCAAGCCTGACCTTAAAAACCTCTAAGGAAGGAGATTCCACCACCTCCCTAGGTAACCCATTCCAGTGCTTCACCACTCTCTGAGTGAAAAAGTTTTTCCTAATATCCAACCTTAACCTCCCCCACTGCAACTTGAGACCATTATGCCTTGTTCTGTCATCGGGTACCACTGAGAACAGTCTAGAGCCATCCTCTTTGGAACCCCCTTTCAGGTAGTTGAAAGCAGCTATCAAATTCCCCCTCATTCTTCTCTTCTGCAGACTAAATAATCTCAGTTCCCTCAGCCTCTCCTCATAAGTCATGTGCTTCAGCCCCTTAATCATTTTTGTTGCCCTCCGCTAGACTCTTTCCAATTTTTCCACATCCTTGTAGTGTGGGGCCCAAAACTGGACACAGTACTCCAGATGAGGCCTCACCAATGCTGAATAGAGGGGAATGATCACATCCTTCGATCTGCTGGCAATGCCCCTACTTATACAGCCCAAAATGCCGTTAGCCTTCTTGGCAACAAGGGCACACTGTTGACTCATATCCAGCTTCTCATCCACTGTAACCCCTCGGTCCTTTTCTGCAGAACTGCTTCCTAGCCATTCGGTCTCTAGTCAGTAACAGTGAATGGGATTCTTCCGTCCTAAGTGCAGGACTCTGCACTTGTCCTTGTTGAACCTAATCAGGTTTCTTTTGGCCCAGTCCTCTCCTCTAATTTGTCTAGGTCCCTCTGTATCCTATCCCTACCCTCCAGCGTATCTACCACTCCTCCAAGTTTAGTGTCATCTGAAAACTTGCTGAGAGTGCAGTCCACGCCATCCTCCAGATCATTAATGAAGATATTGAACAAAACCGGCCACAGGACCGACCCTTGGGGAACTCCACTTGAAACTGGCTGCCAACTAGACATGGAGCCATTGATCACTACCCATTAAGCCTGACGATCTAGCCAGCTTTCTATCCACCTTATAGTCCATTCA
Organism: Mauremys mutica; assembly: GCF_020497125.1. NCBI lineage: Eukaryota > Metazoa > Chordata > Testudines > Geoemydidae > Mauremys > Mauremys mutica. The sequence continues at coordinate 106,575,413 of NC_059074.1, forward strand.
TCCAGCCCATACTACTTTAAACTTGCCGGCAAGAATACTGTGAGATACTGTATCAAAAGCTTTGCTAAAGTCAAGGAATAAAATGTCCACTGCTTTCCCCTCATCCACAGAGCCATTATCTCATCATAGAAGGCAATCAAGTTGGTCAGGCATGACTTGTCCTTAGTGAATCCATGCTGACTGTTCCTGATCACTTTCCTCTCCTCAAAGTGCTTCAGAATTCATTCCTTGAGGACCTGCTCCATGATTTTTCCAGGGACTGAGGTGAGGCTGACTGGCCTGTAGTTCCCCGGATCCTCCTTCTTCCCTTTTTTAAAGATAGGCACTACATTAGCCTTTTTCCAGTCATCCAGGACCTCCCTGAATCGCCATGTGTTTTCAAAGATAATGGCCAATGGCTCTGCAATCACATCCGTCAACTCCTTTAGCACCCTCCGATGCAGCGCATCTGGCCCCAATGGTCTTGTGCTCGTCCAGCTTTTCTAAATAGTCCTGAACCACTTCTTTCTCCACAGAGGGCTGGTCACCTCCTCCCCATGCTGTGCTACCCAGTGCAGCAGTCTGGGAGCTGACCTTGTTCATGAAGACAGAAGCAAAAAAAGCATTGAGTACATTAGCTTTTTCCACATCCTCTGTCACTAGGTTGCCTCCCTCATTCAGTAAGGGGCCCTACACTTTCCTTGACTTTCTTCTTGTTGCCAACATACCTGAAGAAACCCTTCTTGTTACTCTTAACATCTCTTGCTAGCTGCAACTCCAAGTGTGATTTGGCCTTCCTGATTTCACTCCTGCATGCCTGAGCAATATTTTTATACTCCTCCCTGGTCATTTGTCCCATCTTCCACTTCTTGTAAGCTGCTTTTTTGCGTTTAAGATCAGCAAGGATTTCACTGTTAAGCCAAGCTGGAGCTGGTCGCCTGCCATATTTACTATTCTTCCTACACATCGGGATGGTTTTTTCCTGCAACCTCAATAAGGATTCTTTAAAATACAGCCAGCTCTCCTGGACTCCTTTCCCCCTCATGTTATTTTCCCAGGGGATCCTGTCCATCAGCTCTCTGAGGGAGTCAAAGTCTGCTTTTCTGAAGTCTAGGGTCTGTATTCTGCTGCTCTCCTTTCTTCCTTGTGTCAGGATCCTGAACTCGACCATCTCATGGTCACTGCCTTCCAGGTTCCCATCCACTTTTGCTTCCCCTACTAACTCTTCTCTGTTTGTGAGCAGCAGGTCAAGAAGAGCTCTGCCCCTAGTTGGTTCCTCCAGCACTTGGACCAGGAAATTGTCCCCTACACTTTCCAAAAACTTCCTGGATTGTCTGTGCACCGCAGTATTGCTCTCCCAGCAGATATCAGGGTGATTAAAGATAATCACACAGCTAAAGAGATAATCACACAGGGAACAGAGTAGGCTCCCGTGGGGAGCCTGCAATTAGGGCCTACAACAGGTTAATGAAACCCACAAGGAGAAAACTGGATTCTTGTTGGAAGGAGCCCTGAGAGGTTTGTACATGGAAGCAGAAGAGTTCAGAAGCCTAAGAGGACAGAAGAACTATTATCTGGATTTGTTTGGATTTTGATTAGGATGTTATGGTTACTCTGAAAGGGGACTGAACTTTATGTGACTTGGCCAGAGGACCATGCTGTGGAAGACCCAGCAAGAGGCAGGCATTCTGAAGGAAACAAGGGAGTTGTGCAAAACCTCAACTGGCCCTTCTAAGAGGTTAGAGTGCTCCCCCTCCCAACATACCACCAGATCAAAAGGAGGAGGTGGGTGAGGCATTTCTAGACCATGCAATGATAGACTTTCCCTTCTCCAGATTTCTTCTTAGCCTGCTGATGGGGGATGGAAAAGTGCTCTGTGCTTTTCCCACTGCCCCTGTCCCTGGCAGCTAGACCCAGGAGGGGAGTAGAAGGGGCAAGGCCACTTTTCACACCAACTACTCAGGGTCACTGCTCTGTGCAGCACAGTGTCTGCCTGAGAGAGAGTCTAGGCTAGGGAGGTGGCGACAGGCCACCTCCTGCTTAGGTCCGGCTGCAGCAGGCCACCCCACGCCCAGGCCCGGCTGCCAGGGCCTTCCCGCATAGCACCTTTCTGGCTTGGCCCCTGTCCCTGGCACCTGGGCCCAGGCTGGGGGTGGCCCACTGCTGCCTCCCCACCCAGAGTCAGCAACCCATAGCGGCCAGCTTCAGCCACATGAGAAGCGGCTCTGTCCTGCTCCCCACCCGGGTCTGGCTATCAGAGACAGAGGCCAAACATGCTGGGGGGAAGGCGCAGCAAGAGAAGTACAGAAACCCCCAGGTAATGTGGGGTGGGGAAAGCACTGCGGCCCTGGGTTGGGCGTAGGGCTGGGGGATTTCTAGGCGGAAGAGACACATGGGTCGGCCAGGTGTTCTCCCCTTTAGATTGTGCTCCTCGCCCCACAGTATGAGGAGGCACAAGTCTTCTAAGTTTATGATTCTGAGGAAAGGAAGGAGTGAGAGCAGCAGAATAAGGACAAAAGATTTACAAAAATGCAGACTTTAACAAACTCAGTGAACTGGTAGATAGAGTTCCATGGGAGGAAAATCTTAGGGAAAAAGGAGTTCAGGAGAGCTAGCAGTTTCTCAAAGAGACAAAACTATTTTGTAATTAGACACCAGCAAACTATCCTGGCATGAAGGAAGGATAGGAAGAATAGTAAGATGCCAACATGGCTCCATCAGGAGATCTTTAATGATCTGAGAATAAAAAAGGAATCCTACAAAAAGAGGAAACACGGACATTTTGTTAGGGATGAATGCAAAAGAATAGCACAAACATGTAGGGACAGAATCAGAAAGGCTAAAGCATAAAATGAGTTACACATAACAAGAGACATTAAAGGCAATAGAAAGAAGTTGTGTAAATGCATTAGGAGCAACAGAAAGATGAAAGAAAGTTTAGGTCCACCACTGAGCAGGGAAGGAGAGCTAATAACAGAGAATACCAAGAAGGTTGAGGTGTTGAATGCCCGTTTGCTTCAATTTTCACTAACAAAGTTAATAGTGAGCAGATGCTTAACACAATTAATAATTAAGGAACATAAGCCATAAAGGGAAAGAACAGGCTAAAGAATATTTAGAGAATTTAAATGTATTCACGTTGACAGGCCCTAACAAAATTCTCACTAGGATACTTTAGAAACAAGCTGAAGCAATCTTGGAACCTTTAGCAATTATCCTCAGGAACTCATGGAGGATGGGTGAGGTCCCAGCGTACTGGAGAAGGGCAAACATATCTATTTTTAAAAAAGGGAACAAAGAGGACCTGGGGAATTATAGAGCAGTCAGTCTAACTTTGATACCTGAAAAGATACCGGAACAAATTATTAAGCAATCAGTTTGTAAGCAGCTAGAGGATAATGGGGTTATAAGAAATAGCCAACATGGATTTGTCAAGTATAAATCATACGAAGCCAACCTAATTTCTTCCTTTGACAGGGTTACTGGCCTAGTGGATGGATGCAGCAGCTGATGTTATATATTTTGATCTTAGAAAGACTTTTGACACAGTCCCACATGGCATTCTCATAAGCCAATTAGGAAAACATGATCTAGATGAAAATACTATAAGGGGAGTGCATAACTGGTTGAAAAACATACTCAAAGAATAGTTATCACTGTCAAACTGGGAGGATGTCTCTAGTGGGGTCCTGAAGGAGTCAGTCCAGTAAAATTCAATATTTTCATTCGTAACTTGGATAATGGAGTGGAGAGTATGCTTATAAAACGTGCAGCTGAGACCAAGCATGGAGGGGTTGCAAGCACTTTGGAACACAGGGTTAGAATTAAAAACAAATATGAAAGTTCCTTCTGTGGTTCAAAGATCAGCCTGCTTGGGTATAATGTGTAGGCTGCCCTTAGCAGATTTTCAAAACTTCCTAAGCGATTCTTACTCCATAGTGCTGGCCTTTCTCCTGACACATATTGGCGAGTTAGTGTGGGGAAGCCTGCACTGAATCTGTTCATGGAGCCTGTAGGCTAGACAGTCCCTTACATGATCCACTTCTTCTGCATGTAAAGAGAGAACTGCATTTTCCAGGGCAATCACACACCCTCAATTTATTATGTTGCTTTAATATTAGTAGCTTTATAATTTTCCTGCTGTGACATTGGCTCCATCTCTGGAAGTTTCTATCTTCAAAACCTTTTCTAGGGACTGGTGAAAGAATTTGAACCAGCCTGATCCTTTGCCAAGAATAGAAAACTCTCTGGGAGCAGGACTCATGTCTGCTTGGGTGCATGTACAATGCATAACATAATAGGGCTCAATCATGATTAGAGTATTTGGGCTCAGCCACAGTATAAAAAATAAATAATAAATAACAGAGCCTGAACTTTTTTTTTAAGATCAGAAAAAATCAGGTTGTTTTTCTTTTTTTTGGTGGGGAAGCGTTTTCTCTACCTGGCTTTGGCTGAAATGGAAACAAATATGTCACAAGAATAGTCATTTTCACTGTATTTGTGATCCGAGTGAAAGCAGGAAATACTGGAAAACGCAGAGTGAGACCTTTCTCATGAGACCTCCTCAAGAGATTTGGAATGGATATATTTGAATTAACTTCAGATGCTTATCTGCACTATATCAAATCTCTGAAACTTTTGAGGGCCATTCATCAGTGACCTAAGCAAGTATTTTTATTTCTCCTAAGCTAATTCATCCTCCTGCCAGAAAAAATAAAATAAACGGTGTCCCAAAGACCTTGTAATTTAAACTGCGAAGGCAAAGGGAGGAGGGTATATAGGCACAGAGAAGTGAGCCCAAGCTGACACAGCAGATCAGTGGGTGAACTGGGAATAAAATCCAGGTCTCCTGACTCTGGATCTAGTACCCTAGCCACTAGACAATTCTGAAATTATTATGCATATTAGCCTTGATATCCCCTTAAAGCAAAAGAAGACTGAGAGGTGGCTTGATTACAGTACGTTCACAGGGAGAAAATACTGACTACTAAGGAGCTCTTTAGCAGACAAGGCAAAACACAATGCTATGACTGGAAGCTGAAGTGAGATAAATTCATATTAGAAATAAGGCACTCATTTTTAACACTGAGGGTGATTAACCATTGGAAAAAACTACAAAGAGAAGTGGTAAATTCTCCATCTCCTGACATCCCCAGATCAAGACTGGATGCCTTCCAGAAGGTTTTCTTTAGCCAAATACAAGTTATGCTCTAGTCATACACAAGTTATTGGCCTTAATTCAGGAGTATCTGGGTGAAATGTAATGGCCTGGGATATACAGGAGATCTGATCATATGATTACATAATGGTCCCTGGGTCCTTAAAGTCTCTGAATCAATATTATAAAAATATATGTAGACTTTTGTTCTTCAGGGTCTCTTGAGCACTTCCTGCAAGGTGCAGCACTATCTATTCCTTTGAAGCCAAAGAGAATTCAGAGTGTGTATCACCCTGCAGGACTAAGCCCTTTCTGAATATTAGCAACATTATGATGGTTATGAAGGATATGGCTGTTAAGCCTCACTGAAAAACTTGGCATCAAATTATCATATTACATTTAAATACAACATTTCTTATTTTATTTACTGGATATTAAAGTTATCCTATGGGCCTTGAAATACTGATGCTGGAATTTTTAAGTAATGAATAAATATAGAACTTAGCTACTATTTCATGCTTCAATTTTTGTATTTTATTGTTTGTTTCTGGGGGCTATATTCTGATGTCCTTATTTCTACCAAGGAGTATTTAACACCTTGAGAAGTCCTGTTGATTTCAGTGGGACTAATTGAGGAATAACTTACTACTGAAAGTAAGTTATGATATTCCTCTTCCTTCCCTGAGATATCCTTATGGGGATAGGAGTCCTGCAGCTTGCTGAAAGCAGTGTGAGTAGACAGCTAAATGAAGAATACTTTGCTGGGTGAGTACCATCAGTCCATATTCTTCAGGCTCTTTTATGCATAGAATAAGGTTCGTGAATGCAGTGATTCTTGAGCCCAAGGCTGTGTTCAAGTAGATCTGAGGTTCAGTGTAAATATTGCACACTGTACTAATAAACCATAGTTTTTGCTGGGAAAAAGCCAGAAGAATTAGCAGCATGTAATTGGTGTTCCTGCTATGAATAGGTAATGAGTTGGGTAGTGGTAATATCAGTGTAATCTTCTCTTGCTTTGGGTAATTTGTCTTTTATTTCAGCAGCTGTTGTATTCAGATTAAAAACACAGATTGTTTGACAGTGTTGGCAGCTCTTGAAATTTTGTATGTGTTTTGTGATATTTGGTATTGTTCTTAATCCTCAGCTCCTGGAGTCATGTGACTTTTTGAAAATCCCAGCTTTGATTTTTTTAAAAGTATATTTCTAACCCTTAGGCTTGCAGAGAAAAGTTTCAAAATGCTCTGAATCCAAAAAGCAAATATTAATAAACCCACTGACAATGGCCTCAAATCTTTGGGGATGTAAAAGTGACCTTTTATGTTCTGGATTCTAGGGTTGGCCAGGTGCTGAGTGCCCTAGTTCCCAATTAATTCAGTAGGAGTTAGGAGTGTACACCACCTCACAGGATTGAGCCTGATTGTATACGGTAGGTTTTTATGTTAAAACTCATCTTTTTCACTAGACTTGTCTCTGTGGAAGATCATTCCAAATTTAGTCCTACAAAAAGTGCAAAATGCTGATTAATTTCTGTTGTATCAAACAAAATCTGCCTCAGATTTGACTGCATCAATGGTTCAGATAAACTCCTGCAGACCGCAGCACTGGAATGATTTGAAAGTGTGAACCTGATTCCAAGGCTGTTAAAAGGTTGCAGCAGTGCTATTTGTTTGTGTGTGTGTTGCATGGAGGGGGGGGGGGGGGAAGAGAAAAGGAGGGGAATGTGTCTGTGGAGAGGGGGGAGGGGAACTTGCTGTCTGGTGCTGTATTCATTGTTCTCATGTTAGTGTTATCTCAGCATCTAGATAAAATGGCGTAAAGGATATGACTGAAATGGAGAAAACAAAGAGCTCTAAGAGTGATGGGTGTCCTCAGCACGGTCAAAGCGAGTGGTGGTGGGGAGGGGTCATATCCCATTTTAATGTATTTCACGACTGCCACAGCTGCCAACTACCCAGGTTTTTCTAGGGCACATTTTCTAGCATTCACATTCATGGAGATTTCTAGCTGAACATATTTCTTTCCTTTTTTCATACATATCCTCTGATTTAAAAGAAAAACAGCCTTCATCGCATATGGAAGCTCAAGATTTTTGTTGTGAATGTAAAAAGTCCAGATCTCCACTTTCTGTGGGAGATGATTTAATTTAGAATGAAGACCCTGATATCCTTATTTTCTATGTGTGTGTGTGTGTGTGTGTGTGCGCAAAAAAAAAAAAAATTGGTTCCCATATTCATGGAACCACTCACATGAAAAACAAGTACTTAAGAATGAATAAGGATTTCCAAAGCTGAATCCTACATGATGAAAACTTTGGAAGAAGGCATAATAATGGAAATGTAGCAGATGGCAGATGTAATATTTTAAAATTGTTTAGCTATCTGTTGCTCTGTACTTTTAAAAGGTCATAATATACCCAATGGAAAGTAAAAACAATGAGGAGTCCTGTGGCACCTTAGAGACTAACAGATTTATTTGGGCATAAGCTTTCGTGGGCTATAACCCACTTCATCAGATGCATGGAGTGGAAAATACAGGAGCAGGTATAAATTCATGAAGAGATGGGAGTTGCCTTACCAAGTGTGAGGTCAGTCTAATGAGACAATTCAATTAACAGTAGGATACTAAAGGAGGAAAAATAACTTTCGTAGTGGTAATGAGAGTGGCCCATTTCAAACAGTTGACAAGAAGGTGTGAGTAGCAGTAGGGGGAAATTAGTATGGGGGAAATTAGGTTTAGATTTTGTAATGACCCAACCACTCCCAGTCTTTATTCAGGTCTAATCTGATGGTATCCAGTTTGCAAATTAATTCCAGTTCTGCAGTTTCACGTTGGAGTCTGTATTTGAAGATTTTTTGTTGAAGAATTGCCACTTTTAGGTCTGTAATTGAGGTTGAAGTGTTCTCCTATTGGTTTTTGAATGTTATAATTTCTGATGTCAGATTTGTGACCATTTATTCTTTTGCATAGAGACTGTGCAGTTTGGCCAATGTACATGGCAGAGGGGCATTGCTGTCACATGATGGCATATATCACATTGGTAGATGTGCAGGTGAACAAGCCCCTGATGGTATGGCTGATGTGGTTAGGCCCTATGATAGTGTCCCTTGAATAGATATGTGGACAGAGTTGGCACCGGGATTTGTTGCAGAGTTTGGCTCCTGGGTTAGTGTTTTTGTTGTGTGGTGTGTAGTTGCTGGTGAGTATTTGCTTTAGGTTGGGGGGCTGTCTGTAAGCGAGGACAGGTCTGTCTCTCAAGGTCTGTCACCAATGGAAAGTGTATAATAAAATAATGCTTTCTTCTTTTTGGTCTTTAGCTTGACTGGCAGGACACAACTACCTGTTGCAATAAGCATCACAAAAGTCAGCACCAGATAATCTCCAAATGTTTAGGTGCCTCAAAAGAATATCGATCTGTTCACCTATGGAAATGTTTGCTTTGGTTTACTGTTTAGTAAATTACTTGCCAAAATTGTATGAAAACAGAATAAAAGCAGGGCCCATTGTTTGTTTTCTGTTTGTACAGTGCCTAGCACAGTGGAGCCCTCGTCCATGACTGTGGCTCCCTTATGTTACTCTAACACAAATAATAATCAAAGTTGTATTGAAATGAATGGGAGAGAGATTTTCCATGTGTTTCAGAGCGAACGAGTGAGCGAGAGAGCACTTGTAACCTTTAACACAACAATCTATTTATAAACCTCCAAGAATAGTCACCCTTTTACTTTGATGAGCAGGCCTCATTCTCCTTGTCGTGGCACTGCACTGCCCTTAGTAGATGGCCATTTAGATGCTCAATTTTATTTCTGATCTAATCAAGAAACTCACAACCGCAACCCAAGCTCAAATGTAAACGATAGGTCAATGAGAAATCCCTGTGCTGGGGAAGAATAAATGCCATGATGAGAGTTCTAAATAGGGTTAAGTGTTGTGGCCACCCCTCACACTTGCTTTAGTAATGGGCCATAACTTTAGCTACTGTCTGTCTTTTATGGGGTTGATGTGTGTGGTTAATTTGGTCAAATGGAATTAGCAGCATGGAAAGGACATCCAGCATGTACCAACAACGGTTTCATCGACCGTCTGATTTAAAATAAACTAGAGATGGGCTCAAGCTGCAATGTTTGGATCCAGATTCCCTAAAGTAATGGGTTGTTTGAACTGGGCTTTGATTGGGTCACATCAATAAAAGAAACTTGGGGTTGTTTTACTCAGCTTGGTGTGCTAAAAGTTCACATGGAGATACACGCCATAACAAAATGGCTACTCCCAGGGTTTGGCTCTAAAATGACAGCATTCATTTTAAACTTTATTTTTGTATAGCAAATGTGCACTTTAAGAATGCTGAACTGAGCACAAGAAGGGCAATTTCCTATTATTATAATGATGAGATCTGTCTAGCTGTGTTTTGGCGTGAGTCATTCCATACAGTTCAAAACAGATTAAAAAAAATATATTGATGCATTGTTAGGCCCTGATCCTGCAATGAGATGTGTACAGGCTGATCCCTGGACCTGCATACAGCCCCATTGATTTCAGTATGGATCTGTGTGGGCACAGGGAGCTGTCTGCATGCACCTTGTTTCAATATGAGGGCCTTATTTCAACAAGTTGCCAGTTGCAAAGAAGCAGCTCTTGAGCTGAAGTAAAGTCTGGATTTTGTCTCTTTTTGTCTGGTGGGTAGGTATCAAGTATGTTTTGAAAGTAGCATGCTTGGCCTGCTGCCTTGATCCTTTGCACCCTTTTCTAGCCTCTTTATGGAGAAGATAGGGGTTCTACCAATTGCCTTTATGGCTGAAGGATACTTAATTATATTTTTGGCAAGGAAGCCGAGTTTTAAAAAGCAGTGTAGGAAAGAAAGCCCAAGGAGGGTTTTATTACTGTTCTGACCCTAGGAAAGCCTGGCTAAACAAGATAGAAAATACCACTGAAACTTCATAAATCCTTCTTGATTCATACAAAAAGAGCACTCCACTTACCAGTGCAAGATTTTTCTCTACGGTCTGTTCTCCACTACTTTGTCCAGTTTAATTTTAAAGGTGACTGGCAATTTTTTTTAAAGTTGGACTTGCTCCATTTTTTTCTTCTTCATCATGTATACAGAGAGAGTGAAAGGATTGTAAGTGCTTTCTTTTGTTTTGATTTCTACCTTTGACATATCTAGTATATCAAAGCCTGTCTTCCCCCATTTACCTGTAGGACATAATCAAAGGCTGGCTATTGTTAACTATCACACTTAAACTGATAGGGTGGGAGTGCTGAATGTTTTACAAACATGTCCTGTCTCCAAAATAAACAACAAACCATGTATTTACAAAAATAAACAAAAAACAAAGTTTTAAACATTCTGACTTTAAATCCCTTCTTATCTCCATTGCTCAATTTTTACTGTCTTGATATATAACTAGTTCTCTAGACTTCCAGGCTAGATGCGATCTGAGTTTCTAAGTAAAAAAAAAAACAAAACAAATGGGACATGTGTATAGGAATCAATTTTTTAAAAATCGGACCCCTTTTAAAAAAAAATCCTTTGAGGTCTCATTATACATCAAGCTGAAGAAAGGGCAAGTCACCTTTAAATGTCTCAAGTGATGATTCTTCCTCCTCTTCCCTTGGGAGATTATTCCAGTGGTGATTAGTCTTCATTGTCAGTAAAGTTTTCTGATTATTCAATATAATTTCTTGTGTAGTCAGGTAACTTTCAAACCTGTGTCCCTATTTATAACTCACTGCACCATGCTTGCTCTCTTGTAAGACTGCAGGAGAGAGATCTTGTCTATATCAACCCCAGTGATGTCTCCTGAGATGTCTCCTCACATCATGTCCTATGATCATTGCTCTCTTCTCCTTTTATTCTGTCAGTTTTCCCTTCTTTCATTTTATCTCTGTTAATTTTTCTTTCCCATCTTGTTTTAAATTTCATGTTTTCTTATTTGCTTTTTTATTATTCATTCTTCTCACTCTTGGTTTTTGATCTCTCTTTCCACTCTTCCCAGAAAGCTACATGCTGCTCTGGGTGCTGAGAGGAGCCCTTTGATGGCTCCCTGGGGCTAAGCCACATATGCTCTTATGGCTGCACTGAGTCCCTTGGGACTAGACAAAAGAGGCTTGATTCCTATATACATGAGCTGTCCTGTGGTCAGCTGCCCTAGGGGCCATTGGAAGAGAAGGGAGAGAAGGCAAGCTGGTTTCAAGGAGCTCCCATTGCTTTACACACAGCAGGAAATTTACATTGTATGTGAGGAGGGAGGAAATTTACATTGTATGATCTGGAGTCATGCAGCTTTCCCTCCCCTTAGCATTCATTATGTGGGGAAATACAGGGATAATTCTCCAGACATAACTATTCAAGGCCCCTACAAGCCCTCATCCTCAATCCTCATCCCAGCACTGACAACTTCCCTGTCCATGGATAAAGAAAGAATTTATATCAGTGGTTTCCCCAGAAATTGGAATTAGGGGGGATGTTCGAATTTACAGGGTGTGTGTGTCAGGACCGATGAGATATATAAAAGAGATATGAATAAAGTAAACGTTTTGTTAGGATAATGCAAATTTAACATAAGGATGATGCAAGTTACACCAAAACACATAACAGGTCTAGATTTCTAAAAAACATATAAATTTAAAAAAAAATGTATTTCATTTAAATTGACTTTTGAAAAGTAAGCCATCATGGGATGAGAGGGAAGTCCTCTCATGGATCAGTAACTGGTTAAAAGATGGGAAACAAAGGATAGGAATAAATTATCAGTTTTCAGAATGGAGAGAGATAAATAGTGGTATCCCTGAGGGGTCAGTACTGGGACAATTACTGTTCAACATTGATCTGGAAAAATGGGTAAACAGTGAGGTGGCAAAATTTGTAGATGATACAAAACTATTCAAGATAGTTAAGTCCAAGGCAGACTGTGAAGAGTTACAAAGGGATCTCACAAAACTGGGTGACTGGGCAACAAAAATGGCAGATGAAATTCAATGTTGATAAATGCAAAGTAATGCACATTGGAAAACAATCTCAACTATACATACAAAATGAAGGAGTCTGAATTAGCTGTTAAGTATCAGAGGGATAGCCATGTTAGTCTGGATCTGTAAAAGCAGCAAAGAGTCCTGTGGCACCCTATAGACTAAGGGCTTGGCTACACTTGCAAGTTGCAGCGCTGGTAGAGGCTTTCCAGCGCTGCAATTAGTAACCGTCCACACCTGCAAGGCACATCCAGCGCTGCAACTCCCTGGCTGCAGCGCTGGCTGTACACCTGGTCAGGTTGGGGTGTAGCGATTGCAGTGCTGGTGATCCAGCGCTGCTCATCAAGTGTGGACACACACACCAGCGCTTTTATTGGCCTCCAGGGAATAAGGAGATATCCCAGAATGCTTTTAACTAAATTACTTTCTTTGTTTTGTTATGCAGCCTCTCTTTGTTTTGTTGTGAACTCCGATCGGAGCTCCGTTGAACTGCTTATCTAAAAAAACAAACACTGATCACAGCAAACAGGAGCTATCTGTACCTGGCTGTGAACGATCAAATGAGAGGCAGGGAGTGAATGTTTGCTTGACAGAGAAACAGCGTTGGATGCAGGCTGTTTGCAATTAAGACTAAGGGTTCGCGAACATTTTGTGATTTTTCAATCCAGGAAGCTAACACACAGTGTTGGCTCCAAAAATCCACTCTCTCCCTCTTCCCCGCTCCCTGTCACAGTACACCACAGGGAGTGAGTGAAACAGCGGGCTCCCTGTCACAGCCCGCCGCCGAAGTGCCCCGAAGACCCGCAGCGGGAGCCCCCCGCCGCCGAATTACCGCCAAAGCGGGACCCACCGCTGAAATACAGCCCGGTCTTCGGCGGTAATTCGGCGGCGGGGGGGGTGTCCCCGCCGCGGGTCTTCGGGGCACTTCGGCGGCGGGTCCCGGAACGGAAGGGGCCCCCCGCCGCCTCTTACCCCCAGCTCCCTCCTCACCCGGAGTCTCAGCGCCTCGCCGGAACAGCCGCAGCGTGTGGCCGGCGGGGCCTGAGCTCCGTCCCGCTCAGAGCCGCGTGGTGAGGGGGCGGGCTGGGAGCTCCACGCCGAGCGGAGGGAGCTGAGCTCAGCCCGGAGCTCCCAGCCCTGCCCCCTGACCACGCGGCTCTGAGCGGGGCAGGGCTCAGGGGAGACTCGGCGCTTGATGCGCTGAGGCTCCAGGAGTGGGGCGGAGGCGGGAGCCTCCACTGTTCTCTTGGGGGCCCCTGCAGAGCCCGGGGCCCGGGGCAAATTGCCCCCTTTGCCCCCCCCTCTGGGCGGCCCTGGCGCTGCAAATGCTGCAAATGTGGCCACACACCAGTGCTGGTAGCTGTGAGTGTGGCCACACACCAGCGCTGTTCCTGCACAGCTGCATGACCAGCGCTGTAACTCCCAGCGCTGCAACTTTCAAGTGTAGCCAAGCCCTAACAGACATTTTGGAGCATAAGCTTTCGTGGGTGAATACCCACATGCATCCGACGAAGTGGGTATTCATCCATGAAAACTCATGCTCCAAAACGTCTGCTAGTTTATAAGGTGCCACAGGACTCTTTGCTGAATTAGCTGTTAACACTCAAGAAACAGATCTTGGAGTCATTGAGTGGATGTTTTCAGAGAACTATCCACAATGTGCAGCGGCAGTCAAAGATTCCCAACATTCTGTTTGCTTTTTTAAAAAGAACAGGAGTACTTGTGGCACCTTAGAGACTAACAAATTTATTTGAGCATAAGCTTTTGTGGGGTCCAGCCGACTTCATCGGATGTAGCTCATGAAAGCTTATGCTCAAATAAATTTGTTAGTCTCTAAGGTGCTACAAGTACTCCTGTTCTTTTTGCAGATACAGACTAACAAGGCTGCTACTCTGAAACCTTTGCTTTTTTAAGGAAGGGATAGATAATAAGACAGAAAATATTATATTGCCTCTATATAAATCCATGGTACGTGCACACCTTGAATACTGTGTGCAGATCTGGTCACCTCATCCCAAAAAAGATATACTGGAATTGGAAAAGGTACAGAGATGGGCAACTGAAATGATTAGGGGTATGAAACAGGAGGAGAAATTTAAATGACTGGGAATTTTCAGCTTAGAAAAGAGATAACTAAGGGGGATATGATAGAGGTCTATAAAAACTTGACTGGTGTGAAGAAAGTGAATAAGGAAATGTTACTTAATCCTTTACATAACACAAGAACTAGCAGTCACCCAATGAAATTAATAGGCAGCAGGTTTAAAAAAAAACCCAAAAGGAAGTACTTCTTCACACAACAGAGATGGTCTAGACAGTATTTGGTCCTGCCATGGGGGCTGGGGACTGGACTCGATGACTTCTCGAGGTCCCTTCCAGTCCTAGAATCTATGAATCTATGAACATAAAGTCAACCCATGGAATTCTTTGCCAGGGGATGCTGTGAAGACCAAAACTATAACAGGATTAAAATAAGAACTAGATAAATTCCTGGAGAATAGGTCCATCAGTGTCTATTAGCCAGGCTGGGGAGGGACGCAATACCATGCTCTGAGTGTCCCTAGCCTGTTTGCCAGAAGCTGGGAATGGGCAACAGGGGATGGATCACTTGGTGATTACCTGTTCTGTTCATTCCCTCTGAAGCAGCTGGCCTTGACCACTGTTGGAAGACAGGATACTGGGCTATATGGACCATTGGTCTGACCTAGTATGACTATTCTTATGTAAAAATTAATTATAATAATAAAAATGTTATTACAGAAACTCCCCAACATAATGATCGCTAAAGATAGCAACAATGTGTGATAACAACCTTGGCAAATAATGCATTTTAAAAATCTTGGCCTACTAGGAAACATATTTATTTAAGTTTCCATTCCCAGTCACAAATCTAGCATTCTGGAGCAAAGTCACTAAAATATAGTCCAACAAACAAATGCTTATTTAATGTGCCCCTCACTTTTCCCTCCACCGCACCCCACTCACCGGTGTTGTCCTTAGTCAGTGGAGATTCAGAGTTCAGACGTGCTTTCACATGAGTACACCTCCCAGGTGGGGGGCAAGAAGGCACCTTGCTCGTTCCTCCAGCTGCTCACTGTTCACTCTGGCCACGGCTGTTCGTTGTACCACCATTCACTCCACCACTCTGTTGCCAATGGCCCTGTGCAGTCACCTTCTGCTGCCACCTGCCACTGTGACCTCCGCGAGTTGGTCTCTTGAGGTTCCACCCAACTCTCAGTGGAGGAACCTCGCTGCAAGTGCAGTCTGGGCCGTCTTTTACACAAAAACACTGTACCACAGGAACACTGTCCCCACAGCAGGACTAAGCACGTAGACCTGACTATCTATGGAGCCTAATCAGCTCTGTCTTTAAACAGTGGAGAGGGACAGGTCCCCACCCTCTCTCTTGATGCCCTCAATCAGCACAGGCTAAGTACAGTTCTACTGCCCTTTACTCATACAATAAGAACAACAACATTTCATTCTCCCCCCCACCACATTCAAGTGACTTGTAACCCAACCCCAGCCAAAATCTATCACTTGGGCAACACAGCTCTGGTTGCTGGATACCTAGGTAGATTAGGTGTGAATGTAAATACAATCTGGTCCTGAATCCTTTCCCCCCAGCCCCCAGCTCATCATTAGCTGTCAGGGAGAGCTCATTTAGACTTTGGTTAGAAATCATCATTTGAAATTATTAGATTGGTCAACATCACTGAAATGAATGCATTGACATTGTCATACAAAACAACAGCTGAGGTGGAGCATGGGTGGGGCCCTGGCAGAAAAGTGAGAGGGGGCCTTGAGGGTGGAGCGCAGGCCGGGCCACCACATCCCAGGAGGCTTAGCCTCCCCTGGCCTATTATACCCACCACCTATGTTTATACTGTTAATATTGCACAGTCATTGTGGTTACCAATATTTTAGAGGTTTTACAGCAGCGTTTAACAATAATAACCCTAAATTTTATACTGGAGGTGAATATTGCAGGACACTGCTCTAAAACTATTTTAGAACATTTTAAAAAGCCTGGATCCATTAAAAATATTGTAGTAAAGTCCCTTGATTTTATATATAAATTAAGTTAGGAAAAGAATATTACTACTGCATCAGTTTGTGTGAGATTCAAGCCAGTAGTGCTGAATTTTGGAAGATGCTCATGTGCTTGCAGGCCTATGAACTCTGTGAGCTTGCTACTAGTTATTGCTTTATGTCTCTGAGCAATTCATCTCAGCCCTGCTCCATTTTCCCCTCAGTTGAATATACTGGAAAATGACCAAGATTATGATCCAATGCCTTTTGAAATCAGTGGAGAAACTCCCATTGACTTCCATGGGCATTGGATCAGGCCCCAAAAGAATGAAAAAGAACTGAGAAGACTGATGGCTTACACAAGAAAGCAAATTGTGGATGAAGAAAGGGCAGTTACTAGAATGGAGAGCCCTGACCTGTGCCCATTCTTGACTCAGGAGAGTATTATCCATAGTAATCGGAGTTTCTGTTGGATTAAGATGTGTTGAGGCTGCCTGAGGTTTGCCAAACAGCATAAGAGAAGCCAACATGGAAATGATTTCCATAAGGCAGAAAGATTACCACAACACGCAGCAAATGAATGAATTATTAATTAATCAGCACTGGCAGGGAATTATAAAACTTTAAAAAAACAAATATATTAAAATGGAGAAGTCACTAAAGCTATCCTCACAAACATCAATATTTATAGGACAAATTTGCCGAAGAAATATGAAGTCAACCCCCTAAATTAAGGTAGAAGTTGAATAATTTGGATGGGGCTATTAATATCATTAAAATTGATTGCCTGAAGAATTGTTGTTGTGTTGTTAGATTAAAAGATAGATCAATGTCAGATTTGTACTGGAGGCCTGCCCCCACAAATCAATCAATGACTTTAAAATGGCTCTCCCTCTTCTCCCCTCCCCCATGTCTTTTTACCTCTTTTCCACAGTCTGAGTTGGGGTGCTGATGTCCTTACATTAATTGTTTTTGCATGAGGACAGTGTGCTCCATACTGAGACTGGGTAATTAGCCTAGCTAGAGGCCTCTCCTGGTTAGTGTGTTTTGAGACAAGTGGGGGCAGATTTACTCTGTTATACCATGGAAAACAGACTTTACTGGAGCGGCTTGGGATTTATATTGATGTCACTGCCTCAGAATCTGCCCCATTGTGTGCTATGTACTTGACAGAACTTTGTACTGAACCTTGACAACCCCCATCCAAAACTAATTATCATAGAAATTCAAGGCTGGAAGGGATCTCCAGTGGAATCCTGCTAACTAGCATTATTCACAGGGATCAAAGTGGACCATCTTGTGCCATCCCTATGAAATGGTACTTTCTTTGACCAGATGCCATTTTGATTTCAGTCCTAGGCTTATCCCCAATTCGCAGCTACCTCTCAGTAGCCATCTTGTGTTGTCTTTGGGAAAACAGTGGGCTGCTGGCCTCAGATATGAATATCACACCTCTGTGTTACTTTCTTGAAGGCCCTTCAAGGAGGAAAAAGCCACTGCTTCTGCTGAGCTGCCATTGCGTCCAGTTCAGAGGAGTCACCACTGAGCTGCCACTTCTGTGTCCAGGGTCTCCTTGCTGCTGGGGGGGTAGGGTGTGGAGAGAAAGGGAGGAAAGGCTGTTCTCAAGGCATGAACTCTACTGCAACCTGGTGCTACCATTATTCAGAGGGGGGGGGTCTAATCAACCCGGTGCTTAAAATGTTGGCAGCAGTGTGTCTACATTAGGACTTACAATGTGGAGGTGAAATGGCATCAGCAGGGGTATTAAATTTTGCCAAATTTCCCTAGTGTAGACAAGGTACAAAGTTCCGTAGTACAGAGCTTTATAACTGGTACTTTGGTATTTATTATGTTAACTCATTTTTTCTGCCATGTTCTCTCAGACGAGAGATGGCATATTTAAAGTAAAAGGGATGTTCTGAAAACTATCTGGGATTGAATTGGACTGAAGAGATTGCTATGGAAAATATGCTAGTTAAAAATACATTGAAATCTATAATGCACAAACAATACTGTCAAGATGTAAACCAAAAAGGACACACTTTCCTCATCTTTGTAATTATTCTGTCTGTTATAAATGCTATGGAAATTAAGACAAAGAAGAAAATCTACGTTTTAGAAGGACATTGTGAATAGCAATAAGAATGGGAATATGTTGTTGCTGTTCTCTTTTTCTTGAATGTTAACATTCGGTATTTCATCCTTCCCAGCAGACATGAGATGATGCACAGGAAAAAGGAAGAAAAGGTTGACCCACACATCTCTGTGTCAAAGTTATCTAACTAAATGAATACAAGCTATCATTGTTAAATACAGAACAGTATAGCAAAGGACAAGTATTTTCAAAGTACTGTGCTAAAAGGAACTACATATAATGAACTATTGTACAAAGAGAAGCCCAGAGAAGGAAAACAAATATATCTTTTAAACCTCTCTATCTTGCATCAAAAAACAAATATCCACACATCACAAGAGAAATTTCTCCAATTTGATAGCAGTAAAGACAATGCTACAGACCAGAAAGATTCAAAGGGCAGAAATTGTTGTCAGTTTATTCTTTCTTATGTAGGCATATTGTTTGTTTTTATTAATTGATATCCATCTCTGTTTTCTGAAAACTTACTATTTTTTGAGGGAAAAAATGAGTATTAAATTGAATTAAAAAGTAAATGTAGTCTTGATAAAAGCTGTTTACTTGACACCCTTGGAGACTGAAGTCCTGTATCTAGCCACAGAAAAGGGGCAGCTGAAGCCCAAAGTAATCCCCCCCACCAACCCCACCCAGTGCTCCGGTAAGGAGTCTCACATTTGACCTAGAGAGATTCCTTCCAGGGGTGAGATGGTATTTCAGTTTCCACATCCATTACATCCTTGGCCTCTGAGAAGAGACTGTCAACAAGAATCTGTGATGATGATTTTTGTGACAGAGATACTTGTCTATGGAAAAGGATTAAAAAACCCACCAACAACACATAGACCACCAAATAGCCACCAGATAAAAATTTATCTAAAAAAAAATGGTTTTACAAGATCCATAGATAAATCAAGGAAGCTCAAGAAAACATTGCCTAACTTTGAGAGAAAAAAAGATCTCTAGCTCTTCCTTGGGATACATTCAAGCCAGTGACCTAGAGGTGGAAGGCTTTGTATCTTATTACTGTTCCCCTGAGTCATCCAGTGTTTGAATCCGTGAACCTCTGTAGAGCAATTCCATGGTCTGTAGCAACACACCTACCAGGGGAATAAAGCTGATTAGCTGCAGCCTTCCTTGCTCTGGAATTTAGATATCAAGACTTCTTGTCACTTCTTCCTCTACTTCTTCCTCCCAGAAATAGTGCTATACAAAGCCTACAATGTTTGCTTTAGGAGTTTTTACATATTCCAATCAGTATTTTCACAAAGGAGCACAGCTCTTTGCAGAAAAAATGGCAGAGTCCTGCCCCAGATAAAATTATTAATTTTTGTGTGATATTTCCTCAGGCAAATATTTATCAATATTGCCTAGAAATATATCCTGGTTGGGTTTTTTTAGGGTTTTTCTTTTTTGGGGGGTTGGGGGAGGGGTTACAGTGAAAAGCTTTTAGGGCCAAATAAGTAGGAAAACAACTTTCTATTAAACAAGCAGCAATGACAACAACAAAAATTTGACAATTTATCAAATGTTTTGCTTTCCTACAAGCCTAATAAAATATGCTGGTGCATTTTTAAAACTAATTTTTCCACTCAGGGGAATTCTTTTATTCATATATAAATCCAGTCAACATCAGGGCTTGAAACTCAAGCCAGAATTTGAATGTCTGGTCTTCCGTATTGTTTAATGTGGGGGCAGCTGCTTTTCCCCTCCTTAGGGTCCTGTTCAGGAAAGCACAGGCCAAGATTTAAAAAAAATGATTAATGATTTTGAGTGTCTCAATTTTTAGGTGCCCAACTGGAGAACATTTAAAGCTCTCTGGTTTTCAGAAAGAGCTGAGCTCCCACCCTATGGAAGTCAGGCCTTTTTAAGGTGCTAGGTTGAATGCCCCAAACTAGTGGCACCCAGAATCACTAGTTCCTTTTGAAATTCTTGGATTAAGTGCTTTCTTGAATAAGGAGAGACATAAGCATAAGCTTAAGTACTTTCCTCAATCAGGGACTTAGCGAATTGTAAAAGGGATCTATCCTAAGGAAAGCGTAGTTGTGAACTTGTGTATGGACTTGATTGCAAGGATACATAGAAAAATGGCAAAAAAAAGTTTTGAATATTGACTTTATTTGTTTTTTAAACTGTGTAAAATGTCCTTTAGCCAACAACGGGACTTTGTAAACTATATTTTCTAGTATGATGTACTACACATCTCTTTTCTAATGAGGTGTATACTTCCTTCAGGGCCTCCACTCCATAATTTCACTCTGTATGTTACATATCATTTTCAGTAATTAGTCTGCATTTGGAGGCTTCTTTTTTATGTGATGGAAAGTTCTGTGGCATACATTTTTCCCCTGAGAAATGCTTTCTGCTACAGCTTTTCTGTACCACAGTTGGAGTTAATTTGCTATATAGAGACTGGAGCTATCTTCTGTTGTGTGATTTGTAACATCATTTTATACAAGTTTAAATAATCTCAGTGATTCAAGAATGTATTTTAACTAGAGAGATGTCCATAACTTGTTTAACTTGACCTTCAAATGTCCTTTCTTTCACAATCCCCAGCTGATTTCACTGGTGTACAATATACACTATGTATGAAGCCTGTTACTATCGGATGTGGCTGTGAAGTGGCATTCCCCCGCCCCATTCTTGATGCCTGTCATGCTTCGTCAATGCTGACAAGCAATTATTAGTCTTTTGTTTCTTTTATACTGTATATTGGCAAAACAATCATTGCAAGGAATTGTAGAGGTAGAAACCATTATCTCTTGCACTATAGTGGTAACATAGCTTTTAGGCTTACTGAAAATATCCATTAGGTTCTGTCCTCTAATCTACAAATGCTTTCTGCTTTGCTTTGTGTTGCTCCAGGAGTTGAATCACCAACTTCTGCTGCACTAGGGACAGATAACTTTATTCTTTCGTCAGTTGATTTTTATGATGTTCCACTGGGCTTTGTTCAAGGCTGAAGGCATTCTTCATTTTATTTGATTCCCATTATATTAGCTGTATTTTGGATATCTATTTTAGCTTCATTGTCTTTGAAGATTTTGTTTTTCTTTTAGAAGTTGTGACATGACAATCCCTTGCAATTAAAAAAAACTCCTAAAACTGAAGAGATCAAGCCAATTTTAGTCTCTGAGCTGGGAGAGGGGATCTTTGAATTCCATTTTGCTGGATAGTTATGTCTGAGCTGTGAGAATCATGCATTGTCTCAAATACTCTTAATAGCCCTGGAGCACTTAAGCAGTGTGCAGCCATGAAGAACAAAGACCTTCTGGTTCTTGAGCTAGCAGCACAGCACAGTCATGCTCTCTCACTTGAGTTTGGACTGATCCAAATGATCAAACATACCGTCTACGCTGACAATTTGCCCTGATTCCAACAATCAATGGCCAGCCACAGATGTGTCTACATGAATGCAAATCCCTAGCATAGATAAAGCTCCAATTTGTACTTGTGGAGTTTACTCTTGTTTGATGCTCCTGAGAGGCACAGCACAAATTGTGGTCATGGATTTTTGTCATTTGAAGGATATCTGTTTGGATATCCTCTTCCACCTTTCCCTCCAATTTGCCTATCCACTCTTTTCTCTTAAATGTGCCTTCTTCTCTTACCATAGGCGACAGGGTTGTATAATTTTTGGTGGGGCCCAAAATGGTGGTGCCCCCCCGCTCCCGACCTGTAAGCTGATATAAAATGAAGCTACAACGTGTCAGTGCCACAAGATTACAAGGGTCAATTAAAAGTGGAAAGTCAGAAGCAGCACTTGCCTACTTCAATATACAGTATTATATTTTGTTGCACCTGTTGTGATGAAGGGGGAATGTTCTTAATATTTTCTCTAAATACTGTGTGGGTGCCTCAGTTTCCTCTGCAAGATGCCAACTGAAGGTGTTGGGGACAAAGAGATCAGGTGGCCTCCCTGTCCAGAAGAGACATAGAGGCCAGAGGAGGGAGTGTCAGTTTGGAGCTGGCTGGGGAAATGGGGAGAGAGACCCAGAACTTGGTTCTGGGCTCCCCACCCCCCAAGATGGACCTGACAGAGGGGTTCTGTTTTCTGTACCAACAAGCTCTGTTTAAACTGTGTTCCCATCATCTAATAAACCTTCTGTTTTACTGTCTGGCTGAGAGTCACATCTGACTGCGGAGTTGGGGTGCAGGGACCTCTGGTTGCCCCAGGACCAGCCTGGGCAGACTCGCTGCGGAAAGTGCATCATGTGGAAGGGCATGCTGAATGCTCCAAGGTCAGACCAGGAAGGTGTAAGCTTCTTGCCCTGGAGACAGTCTGCTCAGAGAGAGGAGGCTCCCCCAGAGTCCTGACTGGCTTTGTATGTTGTTCCAAAGCATCACAGCATCCCCTTCCACACCATGCACTTCCCAGAAGTCCGCACAGGCACTGACACTCCCTCCTCCGGCCTTTGTCTCTTTTCCAGGCATTAGGAGGCCACCCGATCTCTCTGTTCTCCAACACCTTCAGTTGGCACCTTGCAGGGGAAACTGATTTGGGAGAAATGAAGTAAAAGCTGCCCAAACCGAGCTTGAGCACTCCTGAATTTTGAGGTGTTCAAATCTGGAAGGCAGGTGCTGGGCGTGGGAGAGGGCTGTGGGCTCCATGGGGGAGCATGGCAGCAACTATCTGGAGCTGCACGGAGCCAGACACGCTGGTCTGAGTGGCACAGTAAGCGGTTTGGGGGTTGGAGAAGAGGTAGGGGATTCCGGGGGGCAGTCAAGGGACAAGGAGCAGGGGGGGTTGGATGGGGCAGAGGTTCGGAGGGGCAGTCAGGGGACAGGCAGCAATTGGATAGGCATGGGAGTCCAGGAGGTTTATCAGGGGACAGGTAGGAGGGTCCTGGGGGGAAGTTGGGTGGGGTCTCAGGAGGGGGCAGTTGGGGACAAGGAGAAGGGAGGCTTAGATAGGGGCTGAGGTCCCAAGGGGCAGTTAGGGGCAGGCGTCTCTGGAGGGGGTAATCGGGGGATAAGGACCAGTGGTGCTTAGATAGGGGGTGGGAGTGCTGGGGGGCAGTTGGGGCAGGGGTCTGGGGAGGGGGCAATCAGCGGTCAGGGGCTGGGATTCAAAGGGCTCTGGGCTGCTGGCAGCCACGGGGAGCCCAGAGCCCTTTAAATCTCAGCCGCCGCCGGGACTCAGAGGACTCTGGGCTGCCTGCAACCGCGGGGAGCCCAGAGCCTTTTAAATCCCAGCCGCGGCCGGGAATCAGAGGGCTCTGGGCTGCTGGCAGTCGCGGGGAGTCCAGAGCCTTTTAAATCCCAGCCGCGGCCGGGAGTCAGAGGGCTCTGGGCTGCTGGCAGCCGCGGGGAGCCCAGAGCCCTCTGACTTCCGGCCGCGGCTGGGATTTAAAGGGCTCTGGGCTCCCCGCCCCCGCGGGCAGCCCAGAGCCCTCTGATTCCCGGCCGCGGCTGGGATTTAAAGGACGCTGGGCTCCCCGCCCCCGCGGGCAGCCCAGAGCCCTCTGATTCCCGGCCGCGGCTGGGATTTAAAAGGCTCTGGACTCCCCGCGACTGCCGGCAGCCCAGAGCCCTCTGATTCCCGGCCGCGGCTGGGATTTAAAGGGCTCTGGGCTCCCCGCCGCAGCAACCAGCCCAGAGCCCTCTGGTTCCCGGCCGCGGCTGGGATTTAAAAGGCTCTGGGCTCCGCGCGGTTGCAGGCAGCCCAGAGCAGGGGAGAAACCTAGCTCCAAATATTGCTGGAGCAGAGCCCCTGACTGTGAATATTCCTGGGGCTAAAGCCCCAGGAGCCCATATAAGTTGGCGCCCATGTCTCTTACAACCATCTGCATCCCTTCTTCCATTCTGCCCTTTCATGTGAAACACTCAATCAACTGACTCATAAATCCACTACAGTCTTCTTCAAATCTCTCCTCAATACTCACTTCTGTGAAGCCTACAATATATTAACCAACTAATAAGGGAGAGGCTGAGAGATAGTAGGTTATAGCATATCTATCATCCTTTATTCTTTAAAAAATGCTTTGTAAAAATTGCATACGTTATGGTTGTCCTCTCCTTCCAATTTCATATGGTGAATACTGTGGGCATCACCAAGTGTTTCTTTCTCTTTCTCTTACAGCTTCTCAGAGACAGCTAAGAATTGCCCCAAACTTAAGACAACACACATTATATGAAGATGAGAGAAAGGGATAGTCATACTATACACAATTTCCCTGATTTAATAGCACCCACAATCTGGTCGGATATTACAGTAGTGGGAGGTTATCACTATTACTTAGTGACTCAGCTATAGGTACTTCTTGATCTTAATGTTTCACACATATAAACAAACTAATTCCATCTTTTTAAACCAATACTATACATCAGAGAACAATTTGTTTAAAAAAATCTGAAGGCAATTCTCTGGTATAAAACTTGCTATGCTGGATTTAAAAAACAAAACCAAAAAGCAGGTGTCATCATGAAGGGTTAGGTCACATTTTTATAAATAATTGGTAATTGTGAAATTAAGGTAGCCCAAGTGGCTTTAGCTCAATATCTTAATCTCTAGTTTACCCAAATGAATACTGTACCCTTACAGCCTCATATTGTTGAGAGTCAACATTAACACTATAAGTAACATCCCCTAAAATGCTATTTTATATTAATTAATCTAACACATGCATCACCACTCACCACATACAAACCATCTACCCACCCATCTGACTCTCCTCCAGCTCTCTGAATCTTCCTGAGCCAGCTATATCATCTCATCTTTTTCAACTTGACTCCCCACCCCCCCCAGCCCAGTCTTTCCCCGCTTCATGGCATAGAGGGGAGGGGAGGAAAAGATTGGGATCTCTAAGATATTGTGTTAAATAGCAGACAGTTTGAGTGATATGAAAGGAAGAAGAAATTCACAAACAAGTGCATTTCTTTGTTTTGTTTTAGTGTATTTTACATTTCTTTACCCTAAAACGGACCAATAAATGAATCTGCAAATGTGTGAAGAAAAGGGCTCCTTGACTAAGGGGAAGATTTTCAAAAGCACATAGGGCAGTTAGGTGCCCAGCTCCTATTGAAATTCATTGGTGTCCAACTGCCCTTTGTGCCTTTAAAAATCTTCCCCTCAGATCCTTTTTTGCCAAGTTTGAGCCTGCAGCCAGTTTTTATGACTGAGTTATAAAAGCCCTGTAAATAGGGTCTTAAGCTAAGAGAGGTTGTCAGACCCCTAACTCTTATGATGCCCGCAGGTGCTGCTGTAATAAATACCTTGACATCTGTAATGACAGTACATGTTAAAGTTTGAGAAATCCTTTGTGTTAACACTAGACTAATTCTCAGGCAGAGAGGATGGGGGTCCATTAGAATAAGATGTTTCCTGCAGTCTGCTGTTGTCTCCAACCACCCAGTGTCATACAATATTTACATTCAGCTCAGTGCTTGTAATTATACCTTTTCTTAAAGCCATTGGAAGGATTGAGAAAATGACTCTTATTCAAATTTTGTCTTCTAGCAAAATATTGAATTGTTACAGCAGAAGAGACTACAATTCCTTCCTTCATTCCCCCTCCTCCCTCTGACTAAAGGATCTGAGACCTTCAGGAATCTTATAATTTAAGATGAATACAGAGAAAATTGGCTTTGATAGTTATAGCTTAATTTCCTAGACTCCTGCAGCAGTGTAATTAATGGTGGAAAGAGATTCTTGCTGGCCAATAGAGAAGCATAATACTTTGCTTTAATATCTCATGAGCACGTATCTCAGTACATTTTCCTAGCAGGTTTAAAGTATGCATAGGCATGGTAAATCACTGGTAAAGCTGAGAGGTGTGATGCTTCTCTAAGGTTCATCCCGGTCATATGTCCCAAAATGGCCATTGTTTGTCCTATCACAAAAGTAGTGAAGACTCTTGTAGGGGGTTGACCCTTCTCACTTTCAAAAAAGGAATTAAAAGTAATTTCAGGTGCTAGACCTGCCTTTACCAATTTTTGCAGTTTTACAGTCCCATCTTTCAAATTTTGATTTTGTTCTCTCCCGTGTTACTGCTACAGTGTGAACAATCCACACAAACAACAAGAGGAAAACAAACAATTGACTATACAGGGGAAACAATGTAACTGACCATACACAAGGTGATGTCAAATTCACAAAGTAAAGCTGAAAAAAATGCTCTACTCTCTGTTATAGCAATTCTAAGGTGTTAATTGCAACAATGCAAGGTAAACAATTTCCTAATAGAAGTGTGCTTTTTAAAGTGATGGAACTTAAGTTAATAAATTTCTGCTTTCTGGGTTTTTGGTTCCAAACAGACTCAGGTTTATATGCAGAGGTGCTTTTTCAGTGCTCTGGCTGATATGCCTCATATTGTTTGCCACTTTTGCTGTTTCTGGAAATTGAATTTTAACACACAAAAGCATTTGTATGATGTGTTTACCCACCCATTCCATCAAGGAAAATAACATGTGATTTATCCAACCAATCAAACTTAAGCAAGGCAGCTCAAATGTCAATTATCAAATACTCACAGTGAATTGTTTGTGATCAATTCACAGATTTGCAAAAATATGCGTGCAATGAATTTGAGGAAATCATGAACTGCTTTCACACACATGCAAGCAGAAAGATGATAAATTCATCGACCAAATTATTTGTTTTGAGTTATTCACTCATTTCTAATATTCAGTTACAGGATGGAACATTTGTTCTCAATCATGGTACAGGTATGGGAACCTATTATGAGCTCTTTATCATGTCTCCTCAGACACTTAAAACTTATATTGTGAAGAATCTGGAGCCAGGGATGTTTATTAATTCATGATTGATGCTTAAAATGCTGACCACAGAAAGAAAGCCATGAATTTGGGAAGCAACCATCAGTATATTGTAACGGGCCTTTGTCAGATTGCTCAGCTACTGGCACCATGTTTCTCTCCTCTGTCTGCTGACTGATGACTTAAAAAAACAAAACAAAGAGAAATTGACATTCAGAAATGAAACAATCCAGCTGTCTGATTGCTTTCTGGATAATCCCTTTGATAGTCTGCCTCTGAACAAAACAACCAGGTGTGTGGGATAGGAAAGACCGTTTATCTGAAACACTGACAAACTGGGGATTTTGGATCCCTGGAATTTGTCTTTCCTCTCCGTGAACCTATATTTCTGTACATTTCAGTTCTAATGTATTACAAGTAAATCCCAAATCCTTCCAAGTAATTTAAATATCAACTAATCAAATGGAACCAGATTTTAAACTTTGGATCATTTTTTCCTGAATTATTATAAAAACATCATGCACATATTTGAGTTGAGTTTTATATATAAAAATCTTTAAAAGCATATAAAATTATTAAGCCTCAAGCTATATGTCCTTTGTGCATCAGGCAGGAAAAAGCTTATCGGGCTGGGGAGAGGCGCTGACTGGTCTATTGGGTTGTGCAGCAGCCTGATAGTTAAAAAGGACTGAAGCTAGAAATAGATTTATAATGTATTCCAAAGAGGTATCATATTTAACCCACGGATGAGAAAAGAGTTCTAAGGCTATCAGGTGACTGTTCACCTCAGCAATAAATATGACATCTCACCATAGCTCACCATATAGAATCTCTTTTTAAAGCAATTATTATTAATACTGAGCTCTCTGCATGCCCTTAAAACTGCTGACAACACTTAACTCTCTTCTTCACATTTCATTTGGCAAATAATTATGATTCAACATTGCTGATTTCATTTATAAGAAATTAATGAGCCATATATGGGTCACATTAGATGTAAGATGATGCATTTCATCTGTGATACTATGCAATGTACTGTAACATGCTATACCATGCGATGCCATGACCAAGTCTTGCAAAGTTCCTTGATCCAAATGGCCAGTTTCACAGCAGTTTAGTTCAGAAGTATGTACAGAATAGTCAGGATTTGATTTGAGATTGCTGCCGCCCTTGGCAAACTAAACTGCACCCTCCTCCCAGCCCACCCCACTCACCAATAAGTGACTAGCTGGTTTTCTCATGTTAGCAGGTGTGCTGATTTCCCTGGCTTTCATCCCATGAAAAGAAATGGACCAGGTGGTGCTTATGAAAAGAAGAGACTGTCTACCTCCATATGAATAGCAGGCAATCCTATACCTTTATCTTTCAGTTTAAATGAAAGAATCTTAAAATTATCACAATAGCGAAGGCCACTTTAAATTCTCTATGATAAGCTCTAATTTTAGAGACTAAAACTTTGAATACACATTTTTAGCTCCAAATCTTCTCCCACCCCTCCAATCTCAGCCTTTTCATTCTCAGTTGCTTTCCTGCTTTTTAGTAAAAAATGTTTTAACTATTTTTGAGCTTTAGAGAGCTAAAATATGGATCTCATTTGACATGGATTTTTGTGTCTAGATCTGAAAGGTTTGTAGAAAAATAGTCACAAGTGGGGGTAAATTCTCCTCTTGGTTGTAAAGGAAACTTTCAGCCCATGAATGTGACTTCAATGAGAACTGCATGCACTTAGTCAAGTGTAAGTTTGGCACTTAGTTCTTCATATGCTCTTTCATATAATTAGGAAATCAAATGATAACAGTGACAGATACATTTGTTTTCATTCATGGATTCATAGACCTTAAGGCCAGAAGGGACTATTAGATCATCTAATCTGGCCACCTGTAAAACAGATCAGTTTTGGGAGTAATAGATATACCAGTATTTTGTCAAATTGCTCGGCCCTAGTGATATTTAGTACCTGATGGGGCAAAAAGGGGTCAATGTTGTCAGGGTTCCCTCCCCACTCTAAGCTCTAGGGTACAGATGTGGGGACCCACATAATCGACCCCCTAAGCTTATTTTTACCTGCTTAGGTTAAAAACTTCCCAAGGCACAAATTCCTTCTTTGCCCTTAGTATTGCTGCCACCACCTAGTGATTTAAACAAACATTCAGGGATGGCCACTTGGAGCCCTACCGCCCCCAAAATATCCCCCCAGCCCTTACACCCCCTTTCCTGGCGAGGCTTGAGAATAATATCCTAACCAATTGGTTACAAAGTGAGCATAGATCAACCCCCTGGGTCTTTAGGACACTGAAAAACAATCAGGTTCTTAAAAGAAGTGTATTTAAAAAAAGATAAAAGAATCACCTCTGTAAAATCAGGATGGAAGATAACTTTACAGGGTAACAAAAAGATTCCAAACAGAGGATTTCCCTCCTAGGCAAAACTTTAAAGTTACAAAAACAGGGATAAACCTCCCTCTTAGCACAGGGAAAATTCACAAGCTAAAACAAAAGATAATCGAATGCAGTTCCTTGCTATTACTTACTGTTTCTGTAATATTAGATGCTTTGTTCAGATATGGCTTAGGGAGATGTATTTTCCCTGCACTGGCTCCTTGCTGACTGGGAGAGAACAAAGGAACACGAAAACCAAAACCTTCCCCCACAATTTGAAAGTATCTTCTCCCCTTATTGGTCCTTTTGGTTAGGTGCCAATCAGGTTATCTGAGTTTCTTAACCCTTTACAGGTAAGGAGGGATTTTATGCTACCCTTAGCTATATATTTATGACAAATGTCAATCTATGAGTGAACCTCAGAAGGACCAATTCTGCAGGCCTTATACAGTGAAAACATCAACAAATGTTAATAGGAATTTTCACTGTGTAAAGACTAAAGAATTGGGCCATTTTCAGAGTAACATCTGTAGGTCAAGATTATAAAACAAAGCTTTAAATCTCTGGACAACAGACTGCCTTAAGATTTCCAGTTCTTTGTTGTCTGTTGAGTTTGAAAAACAGCTAGAATAGCCTTCCTTGACATATTCTGTTGCATCCTTTTCTGTAAATTGTGCAAAACTGGATGGCATGCTGGGGAAAATGTGGATCCTGTTTTGAAAGGGTCAGCAAGGATTTGAAAACTCTAGCAAAGCTCTTTAACTTCCAGATGAATAGAATATGTCATTTCTAGGGCTGTCGATTCATTGCAGTTAACTCATGTGATTAACTCAAAAAATTAATCACGATTAAAAAATATAATCATGATAATTGCAGTTTTAATTGCACTATTAATAGAATATCAATTGAAATTTATTAAATCCTTTTGGATGTTTTTCTACAGTTTCAAATATATTGATTTTAATTACAACACAGTATACAAAATAGACAATGCTCATTTATCCTGTTATTATTTATTACAAATATTTGCACTGTAAAAATGGCAAACAAAAGAAATAATATTTTTTTAATTCATCTCATACAAGTACTGTAGTGCAATCTCTTTATCGTGAAAGTGCAATTTACAAATGTTGATTTTTTTTGTTACATAACTGCACTCAAAAATAAAACAATGTACAACTTTAGAGCCTACAAGTCCACTCCATCCTACTTCTTGTTCAGCCAATCGCTCAGACAAACAAGTTTGTTTACAGTTGCAGGAGATAACGCTGCCCGCTTCTTGTTTACAATGTCACCTGAAAGTGAGAACAGGTGTTCACATGGCACTGTTGTAGCTGGCGTCTCAAGGTCTTTACATGCCAGATATGCTAAACATTCGTAATCCCCTTCATGCTTCGGCCACCACTCCACAGGACATGATTCTATGCTGATGATGCTTGTTAAAAAAATAATGCATTAATTAAATTGTGACTAATCTCCTTGGGGGAGAATTGTATGTCTCCTATTCTGTTTTACCCGCATACTGTCATATATTTCATGTTATAGCAGTCTTGGATGATGACCCAGCACATGTTGTTCGTTTTAAGAACACTGTCACTGCAGATTTGACAAAATGCAAAGAAATTACCAATGTGAGATATCTAAAGATAGCTACAGCACTCAACTCAAGGTTTAAGAATCTGAAGTGCCTTCCAAAATCTGAGAGGGACGAGGCATAGAGCATGCTTTCAGAAGTCTTAAAAGAGCAACACTCCAATGCAGAAACTACAGAACCCAAACCACCAAAAAAGAAAATCAACCTTCTACTAGTGGCATCTGACTGACTCACATGATGAAAATGAACATACGTCGGTCCGCACTGCTTTGGATGGTTATTGAGCAGAATCCATTATCAGCATGGATGCATGTCCTCTTAAATGATGGTTGAAGCATGAAGGGACATATGAATCTTTAGTGCATCTGGCTCATAAATATCTTGTGACGCCAGCTACAACAGTGCCGTGCGAATGCCTGTTCTCACTTTCAGGTGATATTGTAAACAAGAAGTGGGCAGCATTATCTCCTGCAACTGTAAACAAACTTGTTTGTCTGAGCGATTGGCTGAACAAGAAGTAAGATGGAGTGGACTTGTAGACTCTAAAGTTTTACATTGCTTTATTTTTAAATGCATTTTTGTACATAATTCTACATTTGTAAGTTGAATTTTCATGATAAAGAGATTGCACTAGGGTACTTGTATTAGGTGAATTGAAAAATACTATTTCTTTTGTTTTTTACAGTGCAAATATTTGTAAGCAAAAATAAATATCAAGTGAGCACTATACACTTTGTATTCTGTGTTGTAAGTGAAATCAATATATTTGAAAATGTGGCAAACATCCAAAACTATTTAAATAAATGGCTTTCTCTTATTGTTTACAAGTGCGATTAATCACAATTATTTTTTTTAATCGCTTGACAACCCTAACCATTTCTCATTTTTTCTCAAATTCATTTCCCCTTATATTTAATGTGGAGCGTGTATGTAACATCACAGTAATTGTAACTACTTTCAAATGGTAGACCTCAGCACTTTAATAGCAACAGATTAACTACTTTTGCCTTCATATTCTAGCAATGAGACTTAGTTTGGGTACAATGGTCAGAGCCATGTTCACTCACTGGGACAACGTCTGTTAAAATAATTCTGAAGAATATAACACCAGCGGTGATATTTAATGATTACCATAGGAACCATTTTCACCTACATGGTTTAGCCCTGAGGCCACTGTCAGAACTGCCTTCAGATACCAGATTGTCTATTTCTTCTGGCAGAGAATATTTGGTTGGAAATTGAAATAATCATTACATGGTGGGGAAATCTTGCATGGGATGGCTAAAATTATTTTGGCCTAAGGTCCAGCACAAGTAATATTTTAAAATTAACTTGGATCTTAATCTATAGTGCTCTTAACACTATAACTTAACAGAGCTTGTCAGCATGGGGATACTCGTGAAAGTTAAGACAAATTAATAAAAAGGTGTTATGTTAATGTGCATAAATTAAAGTGCCTTAAAACCACATGTGGATGCTCTAATTTAGAAGTAAACTGACCTTAATTCTCTGTAGCTTAATCCTCCTAGGACTCAGCTACAGAGAACTAAGGATCTTTTACTTCTGAATGATTGTATCCACATCGGGGCTTAAAACATTCTAAGGTATGTGCATTAACTTTACACCTTTAGTATCAGAAGGGTAGCTGTGTTAGTCTGGATCTGTAAAAGCAGCAAAGAGTCCTGTGGCACCTTATAGACTAACAGACCTATTGGACGAAGTGGGTATTCACCCACGAAAGCTCATGCTCCAATACGTCTGTTAGTCTATAAGGTGCCACAGGACTCTTTGCTGCCTTTACACCTTTAGTTCATTCATCTAACTCCCTATGTGGACAAGCCCTCAAAAGAAGGCATTTCATGCAGTGCCTGAAGTTTATCTAATTTTGTTAATCATACTACTACATGTTTCCCATTATGTATGATATAGTCTTGCATTATGCTCTCCCCTCCTCTGATTGCAGACATTGCACAGGGTCCACAGGGACCATCTTGACTAACAAATGGAGATACAACATAATGGCCAAAGTGCAACACAGAGCCAAATGCCGCCCATAGAATTTAATATTAGAGTATGTGGTCACTTTCACACAGAGGTGTTATCAGTGAAGACTATTAATACCATGCAATGCTCCATCTTGAACCTATTAGGCTGCTCAGATCAGATAAAGACAAAGGATTGCATGTCAGGCCCTGGAGTCTTTGCAGATTACACCTTGGTATTAAAATTAAGGGCAGCTATAATGTTCCTGTTACTGGGCTCTGTCCTGAGTAGTTTTCAATGTGGCCCTCTAAGTGGGTACTTTGGACATCCTTGAGACAAAATGCATCTGTTTAAACCAGCTACTGTAACACTACTTCTCTAATTTAACACATAGAAACAAGCTTCCTTGTCAATCATGTCTAATATTTGGAGTGGCAGCTCCTGCTGCTGCTGCTTTCACCTCTCACTCACAGATCCACTTGATATGAAATTGGAGGAATCTAATGCAGGGGTTTTAATGATTCATTAGAACTCCTCTCATCCAGCACATTAGAAGAATGTGCTTCCAGGAGCCATGATCTCTTTTAAAACTGCAAATGGTTATAAGATGGTGGTAAGTTCATGTAGTGACACATAGTAACCTAATGCTACAGCACATTAAGAAAGGTTTGCTCCATATTAGCCTTTAATTACATTTCAAAACTGAATCAAATACCTATGCATAGAAGGCAATTTTTTAAAAATTCAATTTACTAGGAAGTTTCAGAAGCTGCTCCTCATCTTCTCTACGTTCCCAGAATAACTTACATACCTTAAATGTTTTCATTACAATTAGCTTTGTTTTGAAGCAGTTATGGTTGCTACACACACAACATGCCTGACAAACCCACAGAAGCAAGCAAATGAAAAGTTAAGTCACTTAACAGTACATATCTGTTACTCCTCTACTGACAAGCATACCCCTTGCCATGTACATCACAAGCCATGAACTGTAATTTTACCTTTGCCCCTCCCTCGCCTTTGGCACACCCCCCTTTACTGATTTTTTTTCCCAGTGAAAGCAGTTGTGAATGTTTCTGGTTACTTGTATTGGCAAAGGGCAGTTTGGTAAAGGATTGTGTGCAGAAGAACAGTTAAAGGAGCTGATGGAAGGCTGGTATCCATAAAAGGGCAGAATTAAGGTTTAATTTTCCTGAGTGACCCTGTCTTCATCAAGTATTTTGGAAATAGATGTTTTTAAAGAGATACCAATCCACAATGCAAAATAGGGCTGTCAATGAAAAATTCCAGCCAGAGCTCAAAATCACAGGGTTTCTATTAAAACTTTAGCCAGATCAATCAAACAAAAACTTTATAAAAAGTTCATAGGACATAAGAACTAACCCTGGGTGAAGTTGGACACTTACTGGTGACCTAAATTTAGAGAAAAACAGGAATGTATGCCCCCATCTTAGCAAAACTGTGGAGTTACTAATAGGCACCTCCATAATGCATCTGGTCCTTACTTTTTCATTATTGATAAAGTCTGCAGATGACACAAAGAATGAGTGAGTAGTAAATAATAAAGAGGATGGGTCACTGGCAAAGAGTAATCTGGAGCACTTGGTAAGAATCAATATGCCTTTTAATGTGGCTAAATGTAAAGGTATACATCTACGAACAAAAAATGTAGGCCATACTTACAGGATAGGGGGACTCTATCCTGGGAAGAAGTGACCCTGAACAAGACTTGTGGATCATGGCAGATAATAAGCTGACCGTGAGCTCACAATGTGGTGCTGTGACTAAAAGGGCTAATGCAATCCTTGGATGTATAAACAGGTGAATGTCGAGCAGGAAGGTTATATCACCTCTGGATTTAGCACTGGTAAAACTTCTACTGGAATTCTATACCTAGTTCTGGTGTCTACACCTAGAAGGAAGTTGAAAAATTGAGGAGTTAAGATGGTTCAGAGAACAGCCATGAGAATATAACAACATAAGAACGGCCATACTGGGTCAGACCAATGGTCCATCTAGCGCAGTATCTTATCTCCAACAGTGGACAGAGTAAGATGCTTCAGAGGGAATGAACAGAATGGTGCAATTTTTAGTGATCCATCACTTGTCATCCCATCCCAGCTTCTGGCATTAGGGACATTTGGAGCATTGGGTTGCATCCCTGACAATCTTGGCTAATAGCCTTGATGGACTATCCTCCCTCTGCCCTGAAATGTCCATAATACAAGAACTAGGGGTCACCAAATGAAATTAATGGGCAGCAGGTTTAAAACAAATAAAAGGAAGTTCTTCTTCACACAGCGCACAGTCAACCCGTGAAACTCCTTGCCTGAGGAGGTTGTAAAGGCTAGGACTATAACAGCGTTTAAAAGGGAACTGGATAAATTCATGAAGGTTAAGTCTATTCATGGCTATTAGCCAGGATGGGTAAGGAATGGTGTCCCCAGCCTCTGTTTGTCAGAGGGTGGAGATGGATGGCAGGAGAGAGATCACTTGATCATTACCTGTTAGGACCTTTGGTCTGACCCAGTATGGCTGTTCTTATGTTCCAGCCCTCTCATGAACTAGTCAGAGAAATAATAAGGTTGTTTGCTTTTTTTTAAACAGACAATACCCAGCAGTTTGCCACATTAACTGGAGTTAACAATCACTTGAATTAAAATACAGCACTGAGTTGGTTTTGATTAAAATAAAATAAGTTTATTAACAAGAGGGCAAATTTAAGTGATGCCAAGTAAAAGAAACAAAAGTAGAGATGATTACAAGCAAATAAAAATGAAAACTTTAGCTGGAATTACCAAATAGTTCAGTTTTAACACAGCATTGGAATAATTTAGATTAAAAAATTAAACAACTTTATTTAATTCCAAAGACATAGGTTTTAAGTAAGATCAATTATAAGGATTAAAATCAGAAATCATCACAAGAGAAATAGAGATAATACACTTTCTAGAGACTAAAACTTAACTAACTAGACTTGGTCCAAGGTAAAATCTTCACTACATGTTTCTGTCAAGATGGCTGATTGAACTCCTGGGTCAGGATCTATCCCCTATAGTCAAAGGGCTGGTACCTTTGTGGTCTTAGATGAAAGATAGATAACTTAGGATTCTGTATCTCCCCTTTTATAGTCCATTGACTCTTTGAAATGGATTCTTCTGAAGGATACCTCCAGATAACAGTCTGTTTCCAGCTGTGAGGTAGACAACATGGAGTCTATCTTGAAGGAAGAGTCCTGCTGGGGTTGTCTGCTAAAATGCATATTTAGTTCTTGTCCCTTCCAGTGCAACTGACTGAATGTGATTGTCATTCTCATCCCCTGCTGTGATAGTGTGAGGTTTGATTCCACCCCTTGTTAGCTTGATGGGTCTGTATGTGTGATATGTAAATACATTCTCATTGTCTTTCAAAGTACTTTGGAAGTAACTCCCAGGTGGGGAAACCACATTCCTTTGTCTAGGATTTTAAAAAGTATAATTTCAGTTTCTGTCCATAAATTGGCATCAGTTTCTTGCTCATGCATTATGCAATGATATTAAGAACCAGTGAGTTATGAGCTTTTCATTGATACCTTGCATGACACTTATCAGATACATTTCATGACATTAACAAATTGACCTGGACTAGTTAAGCCAGTTGAAATTCATTATCAGATATCAGGCTGCCCCTTGGTGTCTCCCCTTCAGATGTTATTAATGTCACAGCCTTATAAGGAATATTTTAGACAAACATCACTGTAGTAGTGTGTAGAGTGTGAACACAGAGATGCTTAGGGTCACAGCATCATTCAAGGTGTGAGCACACTATGGCTTTATATAGTGGCATTATATTTTCTGTTTTATTATCTATACCTTTCCTAATGTTTCTTAACTTTTTTTTAACCTTTTTTTACTGCCGCTTCACATTGGTCAGCTGCTTTCAGAGGACTATTCACAATGACTCTAAGGTCTCTTTCTTGAGTGGTAACAGCTAAGTTAGATCTTGTAATGGGGTGTTCACCCCCACAGCAGCCCCTAAGGGGTTAAGATGGCTAGGTGGGCCAATTAACTGCATAGGCTTCACCTGGAGAAGGAGCCAGGGTGCAATGAGGACTAATTAAAGGATGGCATTCACCTGAACAGGAACAGGTGGGGCTTGTATAAAGCCAGGTAGCTGAGGGCAGAAAGGGGCTGCAGGGAGGAGGTTGATAGTCAGGCTCTCTGAGATTAGTGTGAGCAGGGAGGTTGGCCTGGAGAGGAAGGCATGCCAGGAGGAAGATGGAGAAGGAGCTTGATAGAGGCAATCTAGGGAACCAGCAGCAAGGTGTAGAAAAGCGTAGGCCTTAGCTGCTGGTTGTAGGGTCCCTGGACTGGAACCCAGAGATGAAGTGAGGCCCAGGTTCCCCTATCAGCCACTGGGAAAGTGTCACCATTGAGGGGTGGTGAACTGGAAGACTGCCTGGGATGATTGGTACAGAGACACTTTGGTACACTATTCCAGCCAGAAGCAGAAAACTACAGTGACCTATCTGGAGGTTGAAGCCACAAAGAGGGAGTAGTCAAGTCCTGAAAGAGAGAGACACAGAGCACCTACAAGAAGGGGTATAAGACTGGCAAAGGTAATCCCTAGCTGTAGCTACACGGAGGTGTTCCACTGGTGAGTAGAGCACCCTGTAACAGACCACCATCATTTTGTATGTCTAGTTAGGATTATGCTTTGTGATGTGCATTACTTTGCACTTATCAACATTGAATTTCATCAGCCATTTTGTTGCCCAGTCAACAACTTTTGTGAGATCCCTTTGTAATTCTTTTGTAGTCAACTTTGGACTTAACTATCTTGAGTAATTATATATCCTTTGCAAAATTTGTCATCTCACTGTTCACCACTTTTCTAGATCATTTATGAATATATTGATCAGCACAGGTCTCTGCGCAGATCCTTGAAGGCCCTGCTATTTACCTCTCTCCACTGTGAAAACTGATATTTTTTTCTTGACTTTTGTTTCTTATTTTTTAACTTGTTACTGATCCACGAGAAGAGAATGATTAAAGGATTGGAAGACGTTCCTTATAGTGATAGACTCAAGGCGCTCAATCTATTTAGCGTCTCAAAACAAATATAAAAGCTTGTGTTGTGCAGACTGGTTGCCCTATAGCACCCATTGCTAACCTAGTGAGGTGCAACAGGTACTCCCTGCCTCATTTTCCTTTCTCCTAGGGCCCCTTAGTGGCATATAGTCCAAAAGGATGTAAGACAAAATTCCCCCGCTGGGGTTCTAAAACCAAACAAAATCAAAATCAATTTTCTTCCTTGGGGTTCTGCTTCTCCCCTTCTCCGTGGGGACCTGTGATCTCTAGGAATTCCCTCCCTAAGGAGAGCTTCATGCTTTGTGAGCATCTTCTGTGATCTAATGGTCATAAGAACATAAGAATGGCCATACCGGGTCGGACCAAAGGTCCATCTAGCCCAATATCTGTCTACCGACAGTGGCCAATGCCAGGTGCCCCAGAGGGAGTGAACCTAACAGGCAATGATCAAGTGATCTCTCTCCTGCCATCCATCTCCATCCTCTGACAAACAGAGGCTAGGGACACCATTCTTATCCATCCTAGCTAATAGCCATTTATGGACTTAGCCACCATGAATTTATCCAGTCCCCTTTTAAACATTGTTATAGTCCTAGCCTTCACAACCTCCTCAGGTAAGGAGTTCCACAAGTTGACTGTGCGCTGCGTGAAGAAGAACTTCCTTTTATTTGTTTTAAACCTGCTGCCTATTAATTTCATTTGGTGACCCCTAGTTCTTGTATTATGGGAATAAGTAAATAACTTTTCCTTATCCACTTTCTCAACATCACTCATGATTTTATATACCTCTATCATATCCCCCCTTAGTCTTCTCTTTTCCAAGCTGAAGAGTCCTAGCCTCTTTAATCTTTCCTCATATGGGACCCTCTCTAAACCCCTAATCATTTTAGTTGCCCTTTTCTGAACCTTTTCTAGTGCTAGAATATCTTTTTTGAGGTGAGGAGACCACATCTGTACACAGTATTCGAGATGTGGGCATACCATGGATTTATATAAGGGCAATAATATATTCTCAGTCTTATTTTCTATCCCCTTTTTAATGATTCCTAACATCCTGTTTGCTTTTTTGACCACCTCTGCACACTGCGTGGACATCTTCAGAGAACTATCCACGATGACTCCAAGATCTTTTTCCTGACTCGTTGTAGCTAAATTAGCCCCCATCATGTTGTATGTATAGTTGGGGTTATTTTTTCAAATGTGCATTACTTTACATTTATCCACATTAAATTTCAATGTTGTGGACTGTAAATGCAGTGATCTGAGTTTCTATCTGGGTGGGACCCGATCATGCCCACAAACGGGAGTCTGAGAGGGAGTTTGTGGGAGGGAGACATAATATAATTGCTATGGTTAGGAAGGGCCACATCACCAGTGCCAACGTTGTGCCTGTCTCCTCCACTTGTGTCTGTATCCAGACAGACCACCTAACCAAGGATGCCTCTACCCAGACCCTGGTGTGGATTTGCAAAGACTGTGGCCTGCATTTCCCACTCACAGAAAGCCAGGCTGGGGGGACCATCCAATGTGAAGGGTGCCTGCTGGTGAAAGCTCTCAGGAAGCAGGTGGGAGAGCTACAGTATGAGGTGGCTAGGCTGAGGAACATCTGTGCCCATGAGAAATTCATTCAGTATTCATATGGAGACATTCAAGGCTGAGGAAGCTTATCCAGTTATAGAGAACTGCTGTCACATCACCGGGGGGAGGAGGATATGGCTCTGTCACAGAGAGAACACTGGCAGCAGGCAGTGCTCCACCCCTACTCCCAACCCACTCACCATGGTGATGGAAAACCATTATGCTCCCCTGGCAACGAACGATGGAGAATCACCTCCAAAGGTGGAGTAGGAGAAGCAATGTACCCCCAAAGCTGTGAGGATTGCAGCCACCACTCCCAGGAGGAAACGTAGGGTAGTGATGGTTGGTGACTCTCTTCTGAGGGGGACAGAGGCACCCATCTGTTGCCCTGACATGTCATCCTAGGAGGTTGGCTGCCTGCCAGGGGCCCCTATCCAAGACGTTACAGAGGGATTGTCGCAGATCATCAGGTCCTCTGACTACTACCCCATTCTACTTATCCATGTGGGCACTAATGATACTGCAAGGTATGACACTCAGCAGATCAGAAGTGACGACAGGGCCCTGGGAGTACGTGTGAAGGAGCTGGGAGCGCAGGTCATGTTCTTTTTGATCATTTTGGTCAAGGGTAGGGGCCCAGGCAGAGAGAGCTGCATCCTGAAGGTGAATCCTAGCTGTGAGGATGGTGTCACCAGAAGGGCTTTGGCTTCCTTGACCACAGGATGTTGTTCCAGGAAGAAGGACTGCTAAGCAGAGATGGGGTCCACCTATTGAGGAAAGGGAATATCATATCTGGATACAGACTGGCTAACCTAGTGAGGAGGGCTTTAAACTAGATTCAAAGGGGGCAGGTGAGCAAAGCCCACAGGTAAATAAAAAACATGGAGACCTGGGAGAAGGGTTGGAATTTTCGGGGAGCATGGGCTGTTATAGCAGGGATAAGGGAGAGACAAGTCAGAACTGGGGGGAGGAAATCAAATCCGTATCTTAGATATCTGTATACTAATGTGAGAAATATGGGGAATATGCAGGAAGAACTCGAAATGCTAGTAAATAAACACAACTATGACATACTTGGCATCACAGTTGGTGGGATAATACACATGACTGGAATATTGGTATAGAAGGGTACAGCTTGCTCAAGAAGGACAGACAGAGGAAAAAAGGGAAGAGGTGTTGCCTTATATATTAAAAATGTATACACTTGGTCTGAGGTTGAGATGGAAATAGGAGACAAACTTGTTGAAAATCTCTGGGTAAGGATAAAAGGGGTAAAAAACAAGGGTGATGTCATGATAGGAGTCTACTACAGATCACCTAACCAGGAGGAAGAGGTGGAT
Organism: Mauremys mutica; assembly: GCF_020497125.1. Lineage (NCBI taxonomy): Eukaryota > Metazoa > Chordata > Testudines > Geoemydidae > Mauremys > Mauremys mutica. Next base: position 106,616,342 of record NC_059074.1, read on the forward strand.
GAGGCTTTTTTAAACAACTAACAAAATCATCCAAAGGCACAGGACTTGGTGATGGGGGACTTCAACTACCCAGACATCTGTTAGGAAAATAACACAGCAGGACACAGATTATCCAACAAGTTCTTGGAATGTATTGGAGACAATTTTTTATTTCAGAAGGTGGAGAAAGCTACTAGGGGAGAGGCTGTTCTGGATTTGATTTTGACAAACAGGGAGGAGCTGGTTGAAAATTTGAAAGCGGAAGGCAGCATGGGTGAAAGTGATCATGAAATGATAGAGTTCATGATTCTAAGGAATGGTAGCAGAGAGAACAGCAAATTAAATATAATGGATTTCAAGAAGGCAGACTTTAGCAAACTCAGGGAGTTGGTGTGTTAGATCCCATGGGAAGCAAGTCTAAGGGGAAAAACAGTTTGAGAGAGCTGGCAGTTTTTTAAAGCGACACTATTAGGGGGTGCAAAAGCAAACTATCCCATTGCATAGGAAAGATAGAATGTATGGCAGGAGGCCACTCTGGCTTAACCAGGAGATTTTCAATTATCTAGAAATCAAAGAAGAGTCCTACAAAAAATGGAAACTAGGTCAAATTACAAAGGATTAATATAAACAAATAACACAAGTATGTAGGGACAAAATTAGAAAGGCCAAGGCACAAAATGAGATCAAACTATCTAGAGACATAAAGGGTAACAAGAAAACATTCTACAAATATATTAGAAGCAAGAGGAAAACCAAGGACGGGGTAGGCCCATTACTCAATGAGGGGGAAAAACAGTAACAGAAAATGTGGATGTGGCAGAGGTGCTTAATGTCTTCTTTGTTTCAGTTTTCACCAAGAGGGTTGGTGGTGATTGAACAGCTAACATAGTGAATGTCAGTGAAAATGAGGTGGGATCAGAGGCTACAATATGGAAAGAACAAGTTAAAAATTACTTAGACAAGTTAGATATCTTCAAGTCACCAGGATGTGATGAAATGCATCCTAGAATACTCAAGGAGCTGACTGAGGAGATATCGACCCAGTAGCGATTATCTTTGAAAGTCATGGAAAACAGAAGAGATTCCAGACAACTGGAAAAGGGCAAATATAGTGCCAGTCTATAAAAATGGAAATAAGGACAATCCGGGGAATTACAGACCAGTCAGCTTAACTTCACTACCTGGAAAAATAATGGAGCAAACATCTAGAAGATAAGGTGATAAGTAAGTCAGCATGGATTTGTCAAGAGCAAATCATGTCAAACCAACCCGATAGCTTTCTTTGTCAGGGTAATAAGCTTTTTGGATGGGGGGAAGCAGTAGACATGGTGTATCTTGACTTTAGTAAAGCTTTGATACTGTCTCATATGACCTCATAAACAAACTAGGGAAATGGAGTCTAGATGGAGCTACTGTAAGGTGGGTGCATAACTGGTTGGAAAACTGTTCCCAGAGAGTAGTTATCAGTCGTTCACAGTCATCCTGGAAGGGCATAATGAGTGGGATCCCACAGGGATGAGTTTTGGGTCCGATTCTGTTCAATATTTTCATCAATGATTTAGATAATGGCATAGAGAGTACACTTATAAATTCAAAATGATCTGGACAAACTGGAGAAATGGTCTGAAGAAAATAGGATGAAATTCAATAAGGACAAATGCAAAGAACTCTGAGAAGACTGAGAGGGGACATGATAACAGTTTTCAAGGACATAAAAGGTTGTTACAAGGAGGAGTGAGAAAAATTGTTGTTCTTAACCTCTGAGGATAGGACAAGAAGCAATGGGCTTAAATTGCAGCAAGGGAGGTTTAGATTGGATATTCCTAACTGTCAGGGTGGTTAAATTGCCTAGGAAGGTGGTGGAATCTCCATCATTGGAGATTTTTAAGAGTAGGTTAGACAAACTATCAGGAATGGTTTAGATAATACTTAGTCCTACCATGAGTGTGGGGGACTGGACTAGATGACCTCTCGAGGTCCCTTCCAGTCCTATAATTCTATAACATGATCCAGTGGCTGAAAGTTGAAGGTAGATAAATTCAGACTGGATATAAAGTATAAATTTCTAACAATGAGGGTAATTAACCTTTGGAATAATTTACCAAGTGTCATGGTAGATTCTCTATCACTAACAATTTTCAAATCAAGATTGGATGCGCTAGGAATTATATTGGAGAAGTTCTACAGCCTGTATTATACACAAGGCCAGACTAGACTATCACAATGGTCCCTTCTGGCCTTGGAATCTGAGTCACCTGGCAGCTGAGGCCTTTTTAATCAGGCCCAGATGCTTGTCATCAAAATTCTCTCCAAGCTTACGTTTGCCCAAGGACAACATGGAGCGGGGGGAGGAAAGAGGAGGTAGGGGTGTGTGTAGATGAGCGAGAGATGTGGAGGAGGGGACTTGTGAGGTGTGCAGAGGCTAGCTCCTCCCCAGCAGCACACAGTAGTCCATGTCTCCTTCATTCACAGACTTAGGAGCCAAGTCAGGAGTGTATGTGTCTGTTTATGTGTGTGAGAGAGAGAGAGACTGCACCTCTCCACGCCAGGACTCTCTTCCGGGTGCTCCCAGGAATCAGAATAATAGAATATTAGGGTTGGAAGAGACCTCAGGAGGTCATCTAGTCCAATCCCCTGGTCAAAGCAGGACCAACCTCAACTAAATCATCCCAGCCAGGGATTTGTTAAGCCGGGCCTGAAAAACCTCTAGGGACGGAGATTCCACCACCTGCCTAGGTAACCCATTCCAGCGCTTCACTACCCTCCTAGTGAAACAGTTTTTCCTAATACCCAATCTAGGAAAGGGCTCAGGCCACAGCTCCTTCCCCTGCCACCTCTTGGTAGAAACAGCCACCACATCCCTGGAAACTAACTGCCAGGTGGGTGGGGAGGAAGGGGGGAGTTGGTGCTTTGGCCTCATCAGGATGCAACTCCAGAGCCTCCACTGACCCAAGCCAGCACCGCAGAGCCCAGCCAGATGCTTCTCCTGAGGCTCCGCTTCCCTCAGTACCCTGACAATGGGCGCTCATCCACTCCTCTTGCAGTGAGGAGGCAGTGCCAATATGCCCAGGCAAGGCACCAAGCAGAGCAGGTACTTAAAGGACCATGCCAGGCCCAGTGTGACTTATGGCCTGTGCATTATACACAAGATTGCTGTGCATACGTGCTTGCAGTTTACAGGAAATATGGCTCATCATTCGATTAACTGCCTAGATGGACTCACTCCTCCTAAATTAACTTGTCACAGGTTCCCCTTAAAGGTGTCAGGAATGAAGGCTTGTAGCTGGGCCTAGGCTCAGCTAGCTAACCTCAGTGGAAACCCCTCATCGCCCAGGTCACCTGATTGGCTGAGTGGCATTGCCAGAATTGTTCTTAAGCACAGGAATAGGACTTGGCCAGTGACTGCTCGACACTTATAGCTGCAGCTGCTATTGCTCTGGTTTCTGTCTCCTGGTTCCTGACTCTGGTTTGACCCTTATCTCTGACTCCTGAATCTTGACTTTGGTTCTGACCACTAGTCCAGACTGCTCAAGCTCAAAGCAGGACCATGGGGGGAAAAGGGGCCAGTAACCCCATGACAGGGTGATTTCATTAGAGTCTAGAAGTACATGAGGAACAGAAAATTGACAATAAAGGGATCTTCAGTCTAGCAGACAAAGATATAATAAGGTCCAATGGCTGCAAATTGAAGCTAAACGAAGTCAGCCTAGCAATAAGGAGCAATTTGTTAACTGTGAGAGTAACTAAATTCTTCATTGTAAATTTCTAAATCAAACTTCAAGGTTTTTCTAAAAGATACACTTTGGTTTAACCACAGTTATTGGACTTGAAGCAGGAATAAATTCGAGGAAGTTCTTTGGCCTGTGTTATGCAGGAGATGAGAGTAGATGGTTAGAATGGTCCCTTCTGGCCTTTAAATATATAAATCTGTGATATCTCAGACTGCTTCTGAGTTCTCCAATGATCATTTTCTTGAGTATCAGAAGCACACATTTTATTGTTGGTGTTCTTAACAGAATTAAATGCTCCTTTGAAGATTTTCTAGCTAAGCATAGGAACAGTACAAAATGTTCACATATAAAATAAGCTATTTTGGATTCTCATTGCTTTTATAGAAGGGCTGATAATAATTGTCTTTTTCTCAAATTTCTTTCTCCCATTTGCAGCAGTGGAAAAGCAGTTTTCCATGGCAAGACTTAAGTATATGCATCACAGTTATGGGGCTAGCAACACTTCTCTCCCATCTCTGAATGTCCCTCCAATCACTTATTAGACCTCATGCCTTTACCTTCCTAGGGTGGAATCACACGATTCTTTCACTCTTAGACCTGGTCCTTGGCTACAGCACCCTGTGGATTAACTGTGTTTACCCTAAACAGGTCTGACTGAGTATAGGTACCTGCAGTCCTTTCCTTTAGGAGCTTGTGAGCTGTAATGAATATAATGACACCAAATAGCCTTCTTAAAACAAAGTATTGTTTAATCTTAATGAAATGAACAGAGCAAAGCATAAGATAAGAGGTTTTTAAAACAACCAACAGTCTATATGCATGCCTCTCTTACCTAAAGTCTTGTCTTCAATGCACTGTTAACTCGGGCTATACCAGGAGTGTTGCTTCTAACCTGACTTCTGTTCGCACAAAAATCTCGAGCTCTAGTTATGTGATACTTTAAGATTGAGACAGCTGACCAGGTTGAAGCTTGAGAGTAGCTGAAGCTTGAACTAGTTATGCAGTGGGGATTCAGCTGGTCCGTTCAAGTGCTGGGAGTTCTCCAATGCCTTCCCAAAATTGCACCCAAGGGTCTTTGTATCAATCCTCCCTGTCTCCTGACCAGAAATTATCTCCAGTATGACAGGGACTTGCATAGGTCAGTGCTTGGGCTTTAGAAGCAAAGATGGATCTAATTTTGGATTAGGAATTAGTGAGGGGACGGACTAAGGTGCCTACCCCCATCACAGCAGAATGTGCATAAAAGCTGTACGAGAGCACCTACACCTGGGAAGACTTTTAGACAGCTTTGTTACTGGAGAAATTCTGAAAGGCACAAGGACTATGCAAAGAATTTGTTGGGTACAAAAGACTAGTGGGCTGGGCATACACTCTCCTGGTGGAGTTAGCTGCATGGCTATCTTAACACTTACTGTAACACTGTGCCTTAAATCATCATCTACACTCACATGTAAAATCCTCTCTATTGTAATTTGCAGTGTTGTTGTAGCTGTTAGTCCCATGATATGAAAGAGACAAGGTAGGAGAGGTAATATCTTTTATTGGACCAACTTCTGTTGGTGGAAAGGACAAGCTTTCACGTTTCACAACAGAAGTTGGTCCAATAAAAGTTATTACCTCACCTACCTTCTTTCTATATTGTATAGTCTACAGATGCTCCCCGGGTTACACAAAACCCAAGTTATGCAAGTTTGTTCCATAAAGCATAAATACAATTTTTGAGTTGCGGAAAATATTGCGTAGCATACGGGAATGCAAAGTACCGTAGTGCAGTGTGCAGAGGAATACAGCAGTAGCATCTCCTACGAGGCTCTCAGAGCCTCTCAGTCTCGTGTTATTTCAGTGATACTGTATTTCTGTTATTTCACCCTATTATTTCATTCAAATCATGCCTGTCTCCTCCTCTCCTTCCTCATCTACAAATTAAGCCCATTGTCATCCACCACCAAAATGCAGCCTTCAGTGTGCCTGGATAACAATAGGATTAAGGGAAATGCAATATTTTTGTTGCAATTGTTTGTTTTTTATGCTTGCATAATATATGTTTCCGACTTGAGTAAAATTCGGGTTACGCAAGGCTTTCCAGAAGGAACGATTGCATAAGTCGGGGAGTGTCTGTATTTTGTGAGTTGTCCAATTCTGGAATAAAATAATGTTTCAAAATATTTGCAAAGTTATTTATAATTTAAATATATAATTGATTAACAAAAGTTTAATACATGGAAATATATCTGTATTGTTAAATGAATCAAAACTATCTCAACATCAAATACCATGTTACCTCAATGGAGATTTTAGAGTTGATGAAGTACAGTACATGTTTCTCTTTGCTCATTAAGACCATGAAATGTTGACAGGGAATGGTACTTTCAGACTGCAATATCAAAGTCTGCGTTTGGTTCTGTGGAGAATAAAATAGTTGTGTGTGTGGGTTTTTTTATAAATATCATCTGCACTTTAGTTCACCTGATTGGTATTATTCTGCCTGACTGCAAAGAGTTAAGGGATGCAATCAGGGAAAAACAAACAGGAAACAAAACAATGGCAAACATAAGATACAGTCAGAATGAATACCAGTAGTTCCTGAGGAAAAAAAATGGGCAGATTGCTACATGGCACCAACTAGACTGGCAAGATTTATTCTTCCCAGGCCAAAATTTAGGATCAATGGGTGCTGGCCTAGGAAAGAAGGGGAGTTGACTGGATTGTCAGCAGCTGCCTGGAGAGAGACATGCCAGAGAGAGACAAACTGCAGCAGATATGGAGGTAACAGGACTGACTGGAACTTTCTACAGTTTGAAAGGAAAGATTAAGGCTTAGGTACAGTAAACTATGTATAGGCCTTTTGTTTTATCCCTTTGCTCTGCTTGCTGTGTACGTTTGGGTGAATAAATAATGCTTTGTTTTGAGGAAACTAGTTTGGGATCACTTTAATCAGTTGGTGTCACAGGCTTCTGTAGGATAAGGGTGCACAGGTGCCAAACACCTGGGACTGTTGGGTTAACTTGGTTGGTAAATAGGAGAGCTGAAACCCAGAGATCCAGTCTGACAGGCAAGATCATGTGGTGCCACCCAGAGAAGGGCAAAGGTAGTGAAATGTGTCTCTAAAGAACTGGTCATATTTTTTTTCCATGATTACTTTAATTCAGTATTTTAATTTAGGTTTGGAGGATCCTATTTTCTTGCAAATTACTTTAAAATGTGAATAATCTGGACCTGCAGACAGGCTACCACACTCAAAGTTCTAGACTAATAGAACAGTCTTGAAATCAGATGATACTATCTCAGACAGATGAAGGTGTGTGTGCCAACATGACTACAAGCTACACTTTTTCACAGGTAGATGCCAGCATTTGAAAGTGATGAAAAAGGACGCCTCTTTGTGGAGAAAGATGAAGAGCAGGAACATATGTTTATCCTTCATTGAAATGCATGGGGACTGTTTGCTAAGTTGTTTAAAGTTATTACTAGTGGTGAGTCTGAAGGCAACAATGTGGGCTTTATGGAGAGGAAGAAGAAAACCACCCCAACCCAGACCTTACTTTCATGTTTATAGAAAAAACCTAGCATAATTCATCGTTCAAAGGGCCCTTCTTCTAGATTATCATAAAATGGAAAATATGGTCTTGTTTGGTTTAGTAACCTGGGACTTGTAGGATATTTCACTGCATTTGGAAGTGGATTATTTTCTTTTTTTGAAGAATATATCATCAGTAAATTATCTGAACTGGAACTGTCTAAATCCATAATGACTGCAATTTATACTTTCATCAATGTGTTTCCAGCTCAGGGCTATCTGTGTGAGATGGTAGCTTTGCTTTTCTGAGGGGAGTAAGAGAGGTGTAAGGAGTAGGAGAAAGGGATTTTTTCCCCCTGAAATAAATAACTTTCCTCAAGATTAATTGTGGACTCTAAAAAAGAACAGATTTGTGTGCGGGGAAAAAAACAGTGTTCATTATATATGTGGATAAAAAAGTCTTTGTACATTAACTGAGCATGACTGAAACTAAATCTAGATTAAATAATTACACATAGAAAAACAATGTTAACAGAACATTTTTGAGTGCTTGGCTTTGCAACCTTAAAAGTTAACAAATGCCAAAATCAAAGAAAAGGTCACTAGAATTTTTTAACATGGGCAAAACAATGCATTTTTTTACTGGCATCATTCTCAGAATTGTCTGAGGTGTTTTGCCTGAAATGTTCCAGATAAATTCTGCCTGAGGCTGATAACAATGCAGGCTGAAATTTTCCATGTAGGATAAAGTTTGACAAAGTTATGAACACCTGAAAATATGGTCTTATAATGAGATGTATTGGGCAACCTTAACAATACATAGTGCTCCCAGCCCTGCCTATAGTATCTATAATATAGACATTATGTAACACTGAACAGCTTTTCTGGGTTTAGAAGCCAAGGAATCTGAAATACCGGAACAGACCGTTAACCCAATTTGTCCAGTATCCTGTCCCTTTGGTACAGGGGTAGGTGATGTGGTGGCAAAAATGCTTGCAGTTGGTCTAATTAATGTTTCCAGCCTGGCTGTTCTGGTGCTAGATAAATGATGTGAAAAGTTCTATTGTAGACAAATCCCAGGAGTCTACAAAGCCAGAAACTATAGGACTCAGTGGTTCCCTATCTGCATGGATGTGCTGTAGAAGTGGCACATGAGAGAGAGGGCACCAAAAGCCTTATCCGTGGTACCCCTGTACGTGTACTAGGTACAATGGCAATGGTTCTAACCTCCCAAGAAGAAGATGGGCTTTGGCTCTGTCACCTCTAAACATGTGGGAAGTGTGCATCCAAATCCAACCTTTGTCACTGATGAAATACAGTACAAATTTCTCTTTGCTCATTAAGACCATGAAATGCTGGCAGGGAATGGTACTGGGTTTTACACTCTTTGCCAGCTAACAGTATAGTCACTGATTCTTCACAAGGGGGACAGCACAGTGTATATGGCACAGTGAGCACTTTGAGAGGAGGCATCTGGGTACCAAGATAAAGAACCCCAGGACCTGGCCCATGCAAGAAGAGGTGGAAATTACTCCAAATTTTGGTGTTAACAAGCACTGAGGAAAGAGCCCAACCTCGGGGAGGAGGCTAGAATATTTTGTCTCTTCCCCCCTCAGATAGACATATATCCTTGAAGCTGGGCTCTCAGCATGTGTCTACTCCCTACCTCCCTCAATAATCCAACAGTATTCAGCCCAGCAGACATGTCCTCCCAGCCCAAACTCTTCTATTTCCTTACATACAGGGAGTGCAGTCCTGTCCAACCCACCAGGGATACACTGGCCCTGCACTATATTTTGCCTCCAGAATCCAGTCAGGGCTGATCTTGTGACCCTCCTTTATGGCCAGCCAACATCATACGGCTTTTTTAACTTCCTTTCCATCACTGGCAGCCTGGCCTATTTTTCTCATTAATGATTGCTGGTTGAAATGTTTTAAATGTGGAAGAAATTAAACAATAAGAAAAGGAAAAATAATTGTGGTATTTCTCCTTTTTCTGAGCAGTTCTACTTCTGTTGTTGTGCTGTGCCCTCTCTTGTCCACTTCCATCATCTGTTGACCGGTCCCCACTGCCTTAGAATGGTGTGTAAAGAATCTCACTCATATATACGCACACAACTGCAGTAACCTGTCTGCTTCCATCTCACTCCAGGATCAGGACATGACATTGTGCCATGAAATGAGGCATCAAGGAGGACATCTCCTGTCCCTGGTTCTTTCTCCTGGTTCCTCTACGGCAGCAGCCAGCTGCAGGGTAACTATCACCTGGGAGGTAGTCTGCCTGATGATCTTTGTTCAGATGAAAATATATGACATGAGGAGTTGAGATCGAGGAGCCAGGACATACCTCTTTTATTCCTACCCTTCCTTGGGTCTTCATTCTGGTCTCTCCAAAGCTAGCAGTTGGCAAGCAGTAGTCAGTTGTGAAGTGCCCCTCCTATTGCTACTATTCTGCTTTTCTTTTTTTGCCTTTTTTTTTTTTTTACTAAACACTAGCTGCTGCATCTGGAGGTGCACTGAGCCTCTTCTTTTGAATGGTGGATCTTATACCCTAGGTTGCAAGAATCCACTGCTAATCCTACTAATTCCTGAATATATAATCCCATTTTGTGACCTTCCAAGATTTTTACCTCAACAATATCCTGTCAGTGAGTTACACAAATTAACTTTACATTATGATATAAAATATTCCCCTTTATCCATTTTTAATGCATTTTTAAAATTTCATCAATTGCCCTTTTGTTCACACATTGATATGAAGAGCTCTAACCTTGCCACTGTATTAATTGAAATAAACAAATGATAGTTTGAAAATAGCTTTACTGATGATTCTGTGGTACAAAAGGAAAGGTTTTGCACTCTTTGTATGGTTTGATAAATCATTGTTTCCAGTAATAAAGCCCATTACAGATTCTGTATTTATGGACTGAATATTACTCTCATTACTATTGCCTTCAGAATGGTCTGTCTCTCAGAATCAGCAATGCGGGGTGGATGAGTGGGAATTCTCCCCAAAATAAAGTAGCCTGATTAACCCTGAGAAAAATGCTGATTAACAGATCTGTGTTTGCAAGTGTATATGTGCGGGAGAGAAGTGAAGGGCCATATGAGGATAGTGGTGGGAAAAAAACAAAAACAAAATCCCAAACCACAAGCTCAAACGGAGTTGCTTTCACTGATGACATCAGGAAGGGTGAATGTTGACTTGGGTGTATTTTTTTTTCTGTCTGTTTCAATTGCATCTTAAATCTGATATCTGTGAGGAATTCACTGTTTTATCTACATGTGGTGCACAAGGTAGAGAAACAGCGATCCACTGGATCAGGTCAGCCCTTGAATGTTATACAGTTTGCTGGTGGTTGTAGGATGGTTAATTAAAAAAATATGCCTTACTGCAGGCTGATGAAAGATATGTTTGCTGACAGGGGCTTGTGGGAAGAGGTGGACTTCAAAGCAACTGCTTGTTCAGAGCACGGAAATGTATCTGTGAGGACAAATATTGTCAGAGTGCAGGGTTTGTGGTTTAAGCTCAGATGAATGAACACTACACTTTTTGCAACGATAGGCGGGAAAGAAGCTTGTAAATCTAGTTTCTTGGAGGTGGGGAGGAGGGGAAGAAGGCCTTTTTAGTGAATTTTGAAGAAATTATTTAATCCAAAAATGGAATGAACTTTTAAATCTTTAAAAACAAACAAACAAACAAAAAAACGGAACAAAACTCATCCCTCTTTCTCCTCCTCCTCCCACACATATCCACCCTGCTAAGCCAGTAAACATGGTAAGGCATTTTAATAGCCAACAGTGTGCTGTTTACCCACAGCTTTATCAAACAGGATGGCTGCAGAGAGTAATCAAGGCTTCACATGGATTGCATTATTTTGATGCATAGTGTCATATTTCCTTACTGGTTCTGATACATCAGTGACTTAACATTTCTTATCTCAGTTTGGTGGTTTAGAAACTATAATTGACTGTCTCTTGGGACAGCACAGAGTACTTCTTTATTTTCTTTGTCATTTTCCAAGCTGTGTTAGGGTGTGTGTGTGTGTGTGTGTGTGTATTTTAAATACAGGTCATATTCATTTGATAGTCTCTGTACATCTTAATGCAGCTGAGGCTATTAACATGAATTCTGTTGATTTACAAGTGCTCTTGCCTGACATTGCGTACTTCGGAGGTGCTTTTCCACCATTATATGGCATATCAAACAATGAACCAGACTTTGCTTTCAGAAACACTGGTGTAAATCTGGAGAATTTGCCATTAGATTGACTGACTCCAGTTTTGCCTTGGTATAAATGAGTTCAGAATGCAGCCCAGTGTCTTAAAGATGTAATAAATATACTACATGTGGCTGAAACGGAGGCTTAATTTCTGCTAAAAGAAACTCCAGAAATATTTATTAAAAATATATCAGAGATGAAGTTTTAATTCTTCCACCTCTCTCTAAAAATCAAGTGACTATGTAATTTCTGCATTGCTCTTCTCCTTGCTTATGTATAACTGAGCTGCAGCACATCTGAAAATCAGGCCTTTACACTCCTATTCCATGAGGTATTTTACTTATCCTGGAGGACAAGAGATGAGACAATGAAGTCATTTTCTTAGTGAATACTGCACAGATTCGCTGGCAACGTAACTTTGGTAACCGTGTCCTCTTTAGAATTTGTGTCAATCACCTGTGCATGGTTGTAGCATGTACAGTGGTTGCCATCAAACTATCAACATTTACGAGAGCTCATGTGGAATCTGAGATATTGGCAGTATTCCTCTGCATTTGAAATAGGAAATAACAGTGGTATCTCAAATAACCCGATGTGGTAAATGTTGTTGTCATTTTATTTATGGCCTGACATATAAGTGTTGTTTACAGACAGTAAATGCAGCAGGCATCAATCCAAAGTCCCAGAGGTAATTCTCCCCCTTCTGCTAGTCTTATCTCTCTGTCCCTTCTCTTTTCTCTCCTCTACTCCTGATCCGCTTGCTGTGCAGAGTCATGACCTTGCACTGGAACTGATCCTCCTCCTGAGTTAGAAATGTGAGCCCTCAAAGCAACTCTCCATGTCTTTTTGCATTGAGCTGAACAGATTCTTGGCTCCTACATTTAACCAACTGACTGAGAAGCCAATAAACTGCTTAAAAAGAACCACAAAAATGTCTGTAGCTCAGTGTAACCTTTCCAAAATGGCCTGTCCCTTTAAGTGGGACGGTCTTGATTTGAAATAGTGAGAAACCCATCAGATGGAAAGAGATTGTGATGAGGATAATCCATGCATACATTCATGCATTGTGGGATTTTTTTTCTTAGGCTGGAACTGTTATGATCACCTAGTTTCACCTCTTCATAGCACAATACAGAGTATTTTATCTAATAATTCATTCCTCAAGTTCATTAGCTTCTGTTAAGATATAGCATATCTTTTAGAAAGATATCATATGATCATATTAACGATTTCATATGATGGAGTATCTACCACATCCCTTGGTAAGTTGTTCCAAAGATTAATTACCCTCATTATTAAAAACGTGTGCCTTATTTCAGTTTGAATTGGTCTAGTTTAAATCTCCAGACACTGGACCTTGTTATGCCTTTGTCTGCTAGATTAAAGAGCTCACTATCAGAAATCTTCTCCCTACATAGGTACTTACAGGCCTCCCTGATCAAATAACCTCTTAACTGTTTTTTCAATAAACTAAATAGACTGAGTTCCTTCAATATAAAACTGTAAGGCATGTTTAGGGGATGTACAGACAATGTTTAAACAGTAAGTGCAGATCCCTAGCTAATCTCTCTCTTCAACTGAGCTGTCCTATAATTACTGCATATACTATATATATATATATATTATGTAAACTCCTTGGAGCAGGGATTTGTCACTTTTAGTTACATAAGAACAGCCATACTAGGTCAGACCAATGTTCCATCTAGCCCAGTATCCTCTCTTCTGCCTGTGGCTCATGCCATATGCTTAAGGGAATAAACAGAACAGGGCAATTTAGCAAGAGATCCATCCCCTGTCATCCACTCCCAGTTTTTGGCAGTTGGATGCTTTGGGACACCCAGAACATGGGGTTGCATCTTGGCTAATAGCCATTGATGACCTATCCTTCATGAACTTATCTAATTCTTTTTTGGACCCAGTTATACTTTTGGCCTTCACCATATCCCCTGGCAACAAGTTCCCCAGGTTGACTGTGTGTTTTGTGAAGACATACTTTCTTTAATTTGTTTTAAACCTTCTTCCTATTCATTTCATTGGGTGATTTTATCTTGTTATGAGAAGGGGTAAATAACACTTCCATATTCACTTTCTCCAGACCATTCATGATTTTATAGACCTCTCTCATATCCCCCCTTAATTGTCTCTTTTCTAAAATGAACCGTCCCAGTATTTTTAGTCTTTTAAATCTTTTCTCATATAGAAGCTGTTCCATACCCCTAAACATTTATATTGCTGTTTTGTTCTTTTCCAGTTCTAATGTGTTTTGGAGATGGGATGACCAGAACAGTATGAAATATCCAAGGTGTGGACATACCATGGATTTATATAATGGCACACAGTTGTCTGTAAAACAGCAAATATGATGCTATATAAATAAGGTTCATAGATTCCAAGGACAGAAGGGATGATTGTGATAATCTAACATGATCTCCTGTATACCACTGTGCATAAACTTCCACAAAATAATTCCTTTTGAACTAGAGCATATCTTTTAAAAACCCAACCTTGAATTAAAAGTTGCTGATGATGGAGAATCCACCATGACCCTTGGTGAATTGTTCCAGTGATTAATCAACGTCACTGCTAGAAATTCAAGCCTTATTTCCAGTCTGAATTTGTCTGGCTTCAACTCCCAGCTATTGGATTGTGTTATACCTTTGTCTGCTAGACTGAAGAGCCTACATTCAAATAATTTTTCCCCATGTAGGTAGTCAAGAGAGTGATCAAATCCCTGCTTAACCTCTTTAAGATAGACTCAAGGAGCTCCATTTATTTATCATTATAAAGCATGATAGACTATAATCTGTCTATAATCTGTCTATAATATTGTGCTATAAAGCACAATAGTGTCTTGCTCACTGATTTAATCAGAATAATCTGTCCTTCCTATTTTTAAAATACATTGATTTTAAAAATATTTGCCTTGATCCCTTAATTTGTACATGTTTGCATACCTCTGCAGTTCTGATCCTTTACAATAATGGAAGTGAATACTACAGGAAGCACCTTTTGTTCTGGGTTGGGGGGCCTGACTGGAAGTATTGGAAATCCAGGAGAGTTCCAGCCAAATATTACTCATCCAAGAGATTTGGATTGCTTAGATAATCTTCATATATAATAGGAATATAAGATTCATCTGCTGTCTAACTCCTGCTGCTTCATTGTGCATAAGATCTGGCCTTTCTTCCATACAACTAAATCTAGTTTCCAGGCCCTCATCTTTCTCACGTCTTGAGCAATACAGTATCTACCTCTCTGTTCTTGACAAATCACATCTTGCACTACTTGTATCTATTCAAAATGCTGCTGTAAAAGTCGTTTTCCTGGCTTGTTACTTCAGGCACATTGCCCCTCTCTTTCTGTTAGTCCTTTGCCTCCCATTTTCCCGTACACCAGACACAAACTGCTTGTCTTCACATCAAAGGATCCTATCGGCTCTCCTAATATCAGCTCCTGCCTTCATTCTGCAAATAGTGCTAGTTTTGATTGCTCATTTTTTTTAATTTTTCCAACAAGCAGCTTTGTGCTTTATCCCATTTTGACCTTATGCATGGTAACAGCTGCCCATAAATATCTGCAAAGCTGTTGTATTGTCCACCTTCAAATCTATTCTTAAAAGTCTTCTCTGCTATGATGCCTACAAAGAACTCAACAATGGTAAGGTAGCTTATCTGTTACAGCTGGGTTTTTTTATGCTGATTAATATCCTCTCATGGTCTCTTTGTGCTCCCTCTGTCTGTTTTATCCACCTCTTACCTAAAGTCTTTAACGTAGACTGCAAACTCTTCAGAGGAGGGAGAATCTCTTTTTATGTTTGTACAGTGCCTAGCACAAGAGCCTTCTCGCTGGGTGCCACTGTAACACTAATAATAAATCTGGTATAAAATGTTCTTTTTTGAATTATTCCCTCTTTCAAAAAAATTGAAATTTCAAAATTTTTGAACAGCTCCATAGTTTGGTTAAAAAAAAACCCAAGGTAAGTGTCACAAAAATATGAAATATGCTGTTTTTATTAATTTCAATTATTAAAATTTTGTCAGTTTCAGAATTTGAAAATGTGACCATCTAGTCTAAACCTTTGGTTGTTTGTGAAGTGAACCTTGCAGCCTACTAAAGTTTATATCCTATATAATTAATTTTCATGACTTCAACTAAGCAGATGAGAAGATTGTGTTTTAATATGCACAAAGGGAAACCATGCACTTTCAGTCAGAATGACCTTTATTTTACAATAAGAGAACAAAACAAGAGTAAGATCTCTCTCTGATAGCACAGTATATCCATCTCCTGTGTACCAGTCTGCACTGAATTTTGCCTCTCAAAATCACTTCCTACAAATGCAGACAGACACCAGGCTGAAATTCTAACCCCACCTAAGACAGTGGAAAAGATCCATTGATTTAAAAATGGCCAAGATTTCACCTCAGCTTCCTGGATATTTAAAGTGTGGTCTTAATGGGTACAAATTGCATACAGAAAATGATTGGGTGGAGAAGAGCAAGTTCATACCTTTGTTTGTGTTTTCTATAGACACAGTTTTTGGTAATAGGTTATTAGGGTTACAATACAAAAGTTCATCATACTGGAACGGGCTACGGAAGTGATCATTTATTTATTTTTTAAGCATAAGAGTCCAGTTAAAGGTAAAAATTAGAGATGGTCAGTAATTTCTCCTCTGAATGGTTTTCAGACAGAAAACATAGTTTCTGCAAAATTTCAGTGTTGCCTTCCAAATTATTTTCCATCAAAAATGAAATATTTAATTTTGAATCAAGTTTGAGTCAAATCATGATATTTTTCTGGAACTGACCTGAAATTTTTTGTCTGGAATCAGCATCACATGAAACTAGATTTCTGTGCTGTGATATACACTACCTTATGGGAGTTCAAGTTTTGTAGCCTGATGCTCCCATTCTCCCCAATGGGTCAGGCTCCCTGGCTGAACTAGTTTTCCTATGACTGAGTCATGTGACTATCAAGCTGTAGCGTGCAGCTTGGTGAGAAGGAAGTCCTCATTGCATTATAGGATATGCTGTCTTCCAGTTTGCCTAGCTGATAGGATAGAATGGGGACCTGAACACTCTCTCCCAATATACCACAATGGAAAAATGAAGTTTAATGCTGACCCGATTTGAAATGGATAGATTTAGTTCACTTCTATGAATTAAAACCATAGCATTTTGATTTGGGAATGTCAAAAAGTTTCGTTTGGTTAAATACCTGAAATGAAAAGTTTTATCATTTCCAAATAAATTTTATTTTATTTTATTTAAACTTGAAATATTGGATTTTTTTCATGGAATGGAAATTTGTAAATTTCTCTTATCTAGTAAAAATTGGAGAAAGACACTTAATTTAATAGGATTATGCCCATGCAAATTACTCTTTATACTGGGAAAGATGAGAATGTTTTCAAACATGAAAAATCATGGCAGCTTTAACTATGAATGTTATTGCTTTTGTGGGTTTAAGTCTGACCCTAGTTATTATTAGCTCATTTGAGTGCATTAAATTTTATTTTAAAAACTGAGTTTACAATGCTTTTGGGAACAAATTTACTCCAACTCCCATATTTCTAGCTTCTGTGGTAGCTGAGCTGTTGCAAACTCCCTTTTGTTTAGTTTATTCATAGGAACAGTTGATGTGATTTGCATATATGTCTCAAGCTGTCAGGCTTCATCCTCCATACCTTGTAGATGGTGTCTGTGGGTCTCATCTTCTCTACTCTGCTGCTATGTACTACAAGCCAACCAAGTTATTAGCCCTCTAATGTCTTTCTCTACCAAGGTTATTTATTGAACCAAAACTATTTTGAGTGAGGGATGCGAGAAGAGTTAGTGGTAGCAATATTTTTTTTTAACAATAGAGGCCAAATTTCAGTGGAGATTCACCAGGAATGAACCTGGCATGGTAACTTCACTGTTTTTCATTTTTCTCTCTACATATCCATCCTAGCCTGTTAGATTCACCCATAATATAGATCTTTATTTTTGGCTTTTATTTTGTATAAAATGTCCCAGGAACTTCAGTGCATATTACAAAGTAAAAAAACGAAGAAATCTGTGAATCAGTGCAAAAAAGCAATGTCACAGTTCTTGGGGTAAATATTGGGGTGAACATTGAGAGACAGGAGGACAGAAAAAAAGTAACAAATAGAGGAAAAGTAAACGTTTCTCATGATACCCAAGTTCCCAACCACCATCTCTCCTTTCAGAGCAAGGAGCTGGGTCTGGGGAGTTCTGGCACTTCTTTTTTTGGACTTGAGCACTGATGTACACATACGTATGCCCTTGTGTCTGTCTTCTATTACATTGACAAACAGCCTTGCATTTACACTTACACTCATTTATTATTAACATAAACACAGCTACTTAATGTAATGGATTGGATTGTCTTATCATAATCAGTATTTTCATCTACTTGAATGATCAAAAATTTGGATGAAAACTGGTAAAAATGAATTGATTTTGTGAAACCTAGGAAACTTTTGGTAAAAATCAGTAAAAACCAAAATCAGATGGTCTTAATTATGGATTAATGGACAATATATTTTTAGTTGTAAAAATGCAATTTTATAATGCCACTATTAGGTTGGGGCCTGGTCATGTGAGGTAGTAGCAGATCTAGGATTGTGCAGTATGGTATGGATAGGAAAAGCAGGCAAATAAGTAATATCATGCAAATGAATGATATGCACATTGGTATCTGTAGGAAACTATACATTGCCCAGTATATCATATTTGCATAATTGATAATCTTCAAGAACCTGGTTTTTACAAAAAACTAATTTGTTAATGAGAATCTGGTTTGGAGTCTATCAACAGGTAGTGGCAAGTAGTGGTTAACTGTGCCAAAGGACCTGGAGGCGCTAACTGTGCAGGTTAGGACCTTTCATGGGTGTGCAGATGAAATGAGTCATCCAGATTAAATGAGTTTTATGAGGATCATAAAAAGGATGAAGTCTCTCTCGCCAGCAGCATACTAGGTGGACAGGAAATCCTTCAGGGAGAACGTTAGTAGCTGGCCTGCTCTTCTCATGGTAGGAAGCTAGCTCACTATGGTTTGCTGATATTTTATTTTCAACTGCAAGTAACAAAAACCTGGAGGGGTTTGGTTAGTAACCAGTGTGTGTGCTGAGCTCATTGGAATGGGGAAATGAATACACATGGCCATATTTCAATGTTTGGTTGAAACGTAAGGTTGCCAAACTATGTCCCTCTTACGTTTTTTGCCATTGCTTCCAGATCTTTTCTCCCCCTGTCACTTGGCTTTGTCTCCTTCTGCCACCCTCTGTCTTCCAGCCCTGTATCTTCACCTGCCCCATCCCTTTGACTGCCTCTTCCCTCTTCTCTGTGTCTTCTCCACCTTCTCCTGCCAGAATCCCTCTTCTCTAGAGCTTTTTCCTCTCTTTTATTTTTTCAAAGTCTTTGTCTATCACAGCCTCAGCTCAACATAGGTTTGGTTCATATTTGCATTTGTAAGATCTAGAAACTTGAATTTCTAAATGCAATATTTAAAGATTGTACTGATGCAGATAAGGAGAGAGGGACTCCAAAGATCCAACACAGCTTCATGCTGCTGAATGTCCTGAATTTCCATTGCCATCAAGGGTGTTCAACACTTTTCAGGATAGAGCACAAACATCTTAACCAATAAAAGCATATATAACAGATTTTTAAGGTCAGAAGGGATAGTTAAATTATACAGCGACCAAGAGTCCTGTGTCACCTTATAGACTAACAGAAGTACCGGAGCATAAGCTTTTGTGGGTGAATACCCACTTGTCAGATGCATGCATCTGACGAAGTGGGTATTCACCCATGAAAGCTTATGCTCCAATACTTCTGTTAGACTATCAGGTGCCACAGGACTCTTTGTTGCTTTTTAGAGACCCAGACTAACACGGCTACCCCTCTGATACTTAAATTATATAGTCTGCATAACACAGGCCATCAAACTTCACCCAGTTATCCTTGTACTAAGTCCCATAACTTGTTTGAGTAAAGCATATCTTCCAGAAAGGCATCCAGTCTTGATTTGGAGACATCAACAGATGGGTAATCCACCACTTCACAGAAATGTTTTGTCTCTGTCTGCTGCTTGCAAGGGATTAGGTAGAAGCTGGAGGGAAAAAAACCTCATCAGTTAGGAGCACAAAGTGTCTGGAATTACTAAGTTTTCCATCTTTTTCTTGTGCAACACATAATATTCAACAACAACACAACTACCCCAACCCCCAAAAAACAAATTTAACCAATTTGATAAGACATATTAATTTCAGACAGAAATTTGTTTTCTAAATTTCAGCCTGAAATGCATATATAGTTATAAACACCATTAGCACTGAAGTTAGGGAAATAGAATGGAAAATTCCGACATAATCTTAACTAGAGCAATATGAATGGCTCTGTGGAGATCTGCAAGTGAAGTGAGTTGTGCCTGTTAAGTGAAAATGGTGAAAGCTGTTTGTATTTCATTTAAAATTAACTACATCACCTTTTGTCAGTTCATATTTTAGCAAAAGCATCTGCAGAAATGGAGTCCTGTGAAACTGACCCAAAGTTAAATGAAATAAAGTACAATTGCTCATTTCATAATTATATGCACATTTTTCATGTTTTGCAATGAAAACTTGTCCTAACTCTGTGTATAGTCATGTTGATATACTCACCAGGGTTTAAACCCACACTGAAATTTCTTTCCCCCTGTCCACCATAGTTAGGACATGATAGTTGCTTCCTTTAAACAAAATGAAGCTCTAAACTTTGTAAGATGGGCTGGCTTCTTTTTCTTCTTCTTCCATCTTGTAATATTCTATATCCCATTGCAAGCTCATATATGCTGTGGTTTTTAGTTACAATGTATTCCATCTTTGGGATTCCTAATCTTAACATACTCATCACATCTGACATTAATACCACATGAATTTTATTATAGTTAAATTGCTTACAGATACACTCAATGGTTAAGTTATTTTTATGTGTACTTTCAATTGTACCGTAGTTGATTCTATTGTCATTGGAGGAGATTTTCAAAGGCTCAAATGACATTGAGGTGGCCAGTTCCCATTGTTCAGACACCCAACACCTATTTGTGCCTTTGAAAATTTCCCCCATTATGAATACCAAAAGGGAAATCTCATCTTTGATTCTTGTAGCACAGCATTTGTTTACCTTTTACCATGTTAATGTTATAAAGTGACAAGTTTAGCCTGAGGTTTATTTTATACTGGTCACAGTGATTAGGGTATAGTGAAATCACACTGCCCCATATTTCAGTCAACATGATCTCCAAGATTGTCTGTCTGTGTGAAGCAATATTTATATATTTACACAAATAACTCATCCTTGAAATCAGGGGACTTTCAGCAGATAGTTTTGCAAAGGGCTCTTCAGTTTTTCTTCTCTTTGGTGCATGAAAATACTGAAAGTAACAAGTAAAATGCTTTCCAAGAGGATTGAGGCTTTGGTTGGTAATTAATGTCTAGATTGCTCAACATGCTCTTATCTTTTTGCATACGCTTGTAGGAATGTATGTTACCTCTTTATTTTTATTCATACACCTTTAAACTGATGTGACACATTATGCCCCTGTGCAAAGGGCATTCTGTTCTTTGCAAACAGCTCTTGCATTAGACCTGACAAACTCACTACATTAAATACATTGCTTACAGTGTATTTGTCCATGGAGGGTAATATGTAAGGCCTTTGTTGAAACCTTGCAACTTACTGATGTTCACAATCATGGTATGATGGGTTTACAGGTAATAATATTTAAGGAGTAATGTGTAGCTTATGCTCTTGTAAGTCTTAAGATTAAAAGAAGTCACCGAGGAGTAATATTACTTGGTGATGACCTGATTCATGCGGGACGTAGTTGTCACCTCTCCCTGGTTAGTGGGTGATGAAATGCAAGGCTTAATTTTCTATCATTAGCTGCTCACAGAACAGTCAATGGAAAACTATCAAAGACAACTGCAAACAATCAAAATTACTTGGAGGTAAAAAAGTACCGTGACAACAGACCAAGAATCACCCTGCCTGTAAATAATGAAAAAAGATTTTTTTTCAGTATAATATAGACTGGGGAGAGACACTCTGGATCCATTCACAGAGGAGATATCTTTCTATGAAGAATGGATCTTGATTCCTGTGTAACAAGCTAGCTCTGCAATAGTCTGAACTTTTTTCGGGGTGGGTAGGAACCTACTTTATTAGATAGGAAAGATGACTATTACATGTTGGGCCTAGTTTGCATTTTTGTTTTGTATTGTAACCATTTGTTTCCATCTCTCTCTTGCTTCTAGTGGAATCTCTATTCTTTCTTAAATAAACCTTCTTTTGTCTCATTATAAGTGCTGTGTGTTATACAGGAGCGATGGCTTAATGTAGAAATGGTAAAGTGGGGCACACTGTTCCTTTGGGGGCAGAAGCTGTGGAATTTCTTTGACTAGCCAGTGTTAGGGACTAGATATCACAGGGAAATGCTTCAAGGGGACTCAGACTGATGTGTACCTCTTGTTAACCTGCCAGGCAAAGACAGGGCAGGCATAGCCTGGGGGAGAGTGATGGAGTGACTGAAGGGCAGGTAGTGGTAGGGAGCTAACACCCAGTTTCCATAAGCAAGAGTCCCTCGTGCTAGAGGCAGGAGGTCACAAGGTAACTCAGAAGCCTGGGCACTCTAAGAACCATCACTACTGGTCACTAATTTTACCAACTTTTCTGCAATTGGGATCAATTGTGACTCTTCCCTATTTTGTGAACAGTGTGGGAGCTGCACCACCCAGTGGGAACCATAGGAGGACTCTGCCTTCATGGAGGCAGAAATCCTCCCAGAACACTCCCATGCACAAGTGCCATACAAAGGGGCACTCATAGCTGCATACTGCATACATCCCCTTGTGTGTCCATGGTATAGAAGATGGCTGGGCCATGGCGCTACCTGCTTGGAGGTTCTGAGTCCAAGTAAGTAGAAAGGGAAAGATACTTCCTTGTATCTGTAGTGTGTACCTTGCAATAGAGAAGGTACAGTAAACATAAAGGGGATTCTTTATTTAGGGTGAGGAACATACATATACCCTTTAGCACCCTTGTGCTCCAGTTTATGAGCTGGAAAGCAAGTTGTGTTCCTTTTAGTATCCTCATACAGGGGCTTCAGCAATCATGGACTGAGTTGCTGACAATATTACATTCCTTTGTTATTTAAATTAATGCAACCCCCAAAATATTCATATTATTTGAATGTCCTAACACTACCACAAACCAAAATGCCCATATTACTGTCTTCATGAAGTCCTTGATCACTCATTGTGGAGCTCTACAAGCTGGGCTTTGGGGGTATTGGCCCATAGATATCATTGGCGTTGCAGTCTCTGGGGCTGCTTCGGAAGAGATGTTATCGCCATCACCCATTTGATTGGCCAGAGGCTGTGGCTGGCCTCGCAGGATTTTGAAGTAGGATACACATTTTGGTACAGAATCTCCTGTGGTCTGATTCAAGTGCCTTTGACACAAGTCATTGTATAAAGATGAGAGCTGAATAGTGTCCTCGCTTTCCTTTCTTTCCTCTGATGCTCTAGTATGCTGTCTCACCAATGAAGCAGTAATATGTGTTTGATCCGCCTACTGCTTAACTTTAAGTTTGCAAGAATGGTGAATGCTATGTGGCGACTCTTCCAATTTCTGCCATACAGGCCCGGGAGTACATTCAATGGATGACAAACTTTTAGTTACTGCTAAATAAGTTCGGTTCTTATTTGCTATATCTACTTTAAAATGTTGGTAATTCTATTGGCAATTCCAGATTTCTTTATCCTTATAGAAAACAGGCAATATGTGAACATTTAGCTCTGCTATTATCTATGTAAAGTGTGTGCATTTTTCCATATCTGCTGAAGAGCAGTAGACCTGTTTGTTGCAATTCAAATGCAGATAGAAGAGGTTTGTCTATGCTGGGACATCCAGGAAAACTAATCCAAATCAATTTAAGGTATGAATTTGAAATGGATTAGTTAAACCCACACTGGATGCATTAGTCCTAGCCAACTATTGCCCAGTGTCAAACCTGTCATTCCTGAGCAAGCTCATAGAGAAGCTAGCCAAAGGCTGACAACAAACTCTTCTTACTGAAGCCAACATCATAAACCAGCACAGTCTGGATTTAGGCCAGGATATGGAACTGAAACTGCTTTAGTGGTACTTATGGATGATAGTCAGAGGACAGGCATCCATTCTCATCCTCCTGGACTTCTCTGCAGCATTTGACACTTGCCATGAGATACTGCTCTCATCTGCCAGAGGTGGCAGGAATCCTGGGTAATGCACTAAAATGCTTTGAGTCTTTTCTGGAGAGATGCAACTAAAGAGTAGCAAGAGAAAACTGCACCTAGACACCCCATTTGTGGGGTCCCAAGGATCAATTCTCTCTCTGGTCCTTTTCAACATCTACATACAACATTAGGTAAACTGATCAGACAACTTGGACTCAAGTACCAGCAATATGCAGATGACACTTTGCTCTAGCTATCCTTCACCAGAAATGACCATGCTGCAACCATAAAGTTGGCCCACTGCTTGATTTAGATCAGCTCATCAATGAAGAACAGGTGGCTGAACCCTAACCAAAGCAAAACAGGTGATGCTGGTGGATAGAGGAAAGTATAGTGAAAAGTTTGCAGCCTTGATGCAGTCTCCTTTGATTGAAGGTTCACATCCACAATTGGTCAATTCAGTTTGTAGTGCAGGAGTACTCCTGGATCACTCAGTGACATGGAGCTTTCGCATTGCAATGGCTGTGAGTAATGTTTTCTACCATCTGTGGTTGGCTATGAGACTCTCTCCCATCCTGACAGATAAAAAACAGGTCTCAATTATTCATATCAGGGGTTCCCAAACTATTTTCTCCTGAGGCCCACCTGTGCAGCTGCAATAGGCACTGCAGCCCATTATTAACACTTCCTGAGGAAAATTATTAATTTTAATATTAAATATAAACTATTACACTGTACATAAACAACATACATGTTTCCCTTTCATTTTAATATAAACACTTGTCATGATAGAAATCCCTAGCAATATGCACTCAGAGAAATGCTTCAAAATCTTTGAAACTAAACAGTGTTGGTAAAACTACAGTTTTAAAAAAAATGTTGGGAGCCAAATGTGGTGTTCACACAGGGAAAACACAATTTTGTATAAAACTGAACAATAAGCAACACCACAGTGTTAACCAAATTGTTTAGAAAACCACATTAGGTTATTATTTGATTTTAAAACAAAACAGTTGTTCAGCTTTGAATACTATATTGTTTTCAATTTTTGTAGTGTAAAATCTGAATTTCTGTGCTGTGTAAGTAAAGACCCAACCCTCTTCGCTACTAATTAGAAAAAAAAATCAAATATTGTAAATAATTATATAAAATAACATTCAGACTAGGATTGTTTGTTTTCAACAGGATGGATGGGCCTGCTTCTCCTTGCACATTTTTTCCAGCTCGGGACATATGTTAGTGAGGCTCAAACTGATCTCATCTTCAATTTTCAGCTTTTCAGCCAGCTCAGCGGTAACTCAGGGTGCAGGGAGAGGAGTAGCTATGGGTTGGGTGCAAGCAGGCAGTAGCTAGGGGCTTTGTGCCGGGAGGGTTGTAGCTCAGGGTGCAGTGAGGGGCTGTGGCTGAGGGAGTGCTGCTGCTGTGGGCCCCGCACGTGCACTCAGTCTCTAGTTGGCACAGCGGAGGCAGCTCCACTCCTTGTGGCTTTGTGCACATGAGACTGGGTCATGCTGTCCTACATGGTCACTGTGGCCATCGGTACTCTCTGGTTTGCGGGCACCAAGGACTACACCTACCCGAGCCTGGAGGGCATGGTGGCAATTAGCCAGCCCATGTGGATGCACAGAGCGCCCGGTGTCGCCACTGCTTCCCCCACTGAAACTCAACCCACGATGGCAGACTACCCAGGACTGAGTCACGGTCCACAATTTGGGACCCCCGATTCATACTTTCGTCACCACTTGGCTGGCTTACAGCAATGAAATTAAATATATCTGGACATGAAACTTCCAGCACTTAGGAAACTCCCACTAATACAAAATGCTGCAGTAGATCTCCTCAGCAACACAGGCTACTATAGGTACATCACACCTGTCCTGCACTCTCTACACTGGCTTCCCTTAGAATTTCAAATCAAGTTTAAGATCCTGGTCCTTATCTTTGAAGCACTCCATTCCATAAACTGGACACTACAAGTTTAGACTTGAAATTAGATGAAGGTTTCCAACCATTAGAGGAGTGAAGTTCTGGAACAGCCTTCCTAGGGGAGTAGTGGGGGCAAAAGACGTATCTGGCTTCAAGACTAAGCTTGATAAGTTTATGGAGAGGATGGTATGATGGGATAGCCTAATTTTGGCAATTAATCTGGCAATTGATCTTTGATTATCAGCAGGTAAGTATGCCCAGTGGTCTGTGATGGGATGTTAGATGGGGTGGGATCTGAGTTACTACAGAGAATTCTTTCCTGGATGCTGGCTGAGTCTTGCTCACATGCTCAGGGTTTAACTGATCACCATATTTGGGGTCGGGAAGGAATTTTCCTCCAGGGCAGATTGGCAGCGGCCCTGGAGGTTTTTCGCCTTTTTCTGCAGCATGGGGCACGGGTCTAAAGCTCCAGGATGAAGACCGTGAGAGACAACTTTGCTCCTTTGGCACAATACACCTCTCAACAATAAGAGTAAAGCTCAACTATGCAGGAGAGAAAACCTTTTCTGGGAATGGTCCAAGACAGTGGAATGAATTCTGGAAGGAACTAAGGACTACTACAAAACTCACCACTTTCCACTTCATGTGCAAGACACATTTCTTTTGACTTTACCTTCTCTAATATAACACCTAGCAACTAGGGCTGTCGATTAATCACAGTTAACTCATGCAATTAACTCAAAAAAATTAATCACAGTTTTAATCGCACTGTTAATAAATACAATACCAATTGACATTTATTATTTTGGATGTTCTTCTATATTTTCAAATATATTGATTTCAATTACAACACAGACTACAAAGTGTACAGTGCTCACTTTATATTATTTTTATTACAAATATTTGCACTGTAAAAATGATAAACAAAAGAAATAGTATTCTCCATTCACCTCATATGAGTACTGTAGTGCAATCTCTTTATCGTGAAAGTGCAACTTACAAATGTAGATTTTTTTTTTGGTTAAATAACTGCACTCAAAAACAAAACAATGTAAAACTACAAGTCCACTCAGTCCTACTTCTTGTTCAGCCAATAACTAAGAGAAACAAATCTGTTTACATTTACGGGAGATAATGCTGCCTGCTTCTTATTTACAGTGTCACTTGAAAGTGAGAACAGACGTTTGCATGGCACTTTTGTAGCCGGCATTGCAAGGTATTTGCGTGCTAGATATGCTAAACATTCATATACCCCTTCATGCTTTGGCCACCATTTCAGAGGACATGCTTCCATGCTGATGATGCTCATTAAAAAAAATACATTAATTAAATTTGTGACTGAACTCCTTGGGAGTTTTACCTGCATTCTTCCATATATTTAATGTTATAGCAGTCTTGGAGGCTGACCCAGCATGTGGTGCGTTTTAAGAACATTTTGACTGCAGATTTGACAAAAAGCAAAGAAGGTACCAATGTGAGATTTCTAAAGATAGCTACATCACTCGACTCAAGGTTTAAGAATCTGAAGTGACATCCAAAATCTGAGAGGGACAGAGTATGGAGTATGCTTTCAGAAGTCTCAAAAGAGCAACACTCTGATGCAGAAACTACAGAACCCGAACCACCAGAAAAGAAAATCAACCTTCTGGTGGTGGCAGATGATGAAAATGATGAACATGAATATGCGTTGGTCTACACTGCTCTGGATCGTTATTGAGCAGAACCCATAAGAACATAAGAATGGCCATAATGGGTCAGACCAAAGGTCCATCCAGCCTAGTATTCTGTCTACTGACAGGACCAATGCCAGGTGTCCCAGAAGGAGTGAACCTAACAGGTAATGATCAAATGATCTCTCTCCTACCATCCATTTCTACCCTCTGACAAACAGAGGCTAGGGACACAATTCCTTACCCATCCTGGTTAATAGCCATTAATGGACTTAACCTCCATGAATTTATCTCGTTCTCTTTTAAACCCTGTTATAGTCCTAGCCTTCACAACCTCATCAAGCAAGGAGTTCCACAGGTTGACTGTGTGAAGAAGAACTTCCTTTTATTTGTTTTAAACCTGCTGCCCATTAATTTCATTTGGTGGCCCCTAGGTCTTATGTTATGGGAACAAGTAAATCACTTTTCCTTATTCACTTTCTTCACACCACTCATAATTTTATATACCTCTATCAAATCCCCCCATAGTTTTCTCTTTTCCAAGCTGAAAAGTCCTTGCCTCTTTAATCTCTCCTCATATGGGACACGTTCCAAACCCCTAATCATTTTAGTTGCCCTTCTCAGAACCTTTTCTACTGCCAGTATATCTTTTTTGAGCTGAGGAGACCACATCTGTACGCAGTCTTCAAGATGTGGGTATACCATGGATTTATATAAGGTCAATAAGATATTCTCCCTCTTATTCTTTATCCCTTTTTGAATGATTCCTAACATCCTGTTTTCTTTTTTGATTGCTGCTGCACACTGCGTGGATGTCTTTAAGAGAACTATCCACGATGACTCCAAGATCTCTTTCCTGATTAGTTGTAGCTAAATTAGCCCCCATCATATTGTATGTATAGTTGGGGTTATTTTTTCCAACGTGCATTACTTTACATTTATCCACATTAAAATTTCATTTGCCATTTTGTTGCCCAATCACTTAGTTTTATGAGATCTTTTTGAAGTTCTTCACATTCTGTTTTGGTCTTAACTATCTTGAGCAGTTTAGTATCGTCTGCAAATTTTGCCACCTCACTGTTTACCCCTTTCTCCAGATCATTTATGAATAAGTTGAATAGAACTGGTCCTAGGACTGACCCCTGGGGAACACCACTAGTTACCCCTCCTGATTCTGAGAATTTACCATTTATTCCTACCCTTTGTTCCCTGACTTTTAATCAGTTCTCAAACCATGAAAGGATCTTCACTCTTATCCCATGATAATTTAATTTACTTAAGAGCTTTTGGTGAGGGACCTTGTCAAAGGCTTTCTGGAAATCTAAGTATACTATGTTCACTGGATCCCCCTTGTCTACATGTTTGTTGACCCCTTCAAAGAACTCTAATAGATTAGTAAGACATGATTTCCCTTTACAGAAACCATGTTGACTTTTGCCCATCAATTTATGTTCTTTTATTTTATTCTTTACTATTGTTTCAACTAATTTGCCCAGTACTGATGTTAGACTTACTGGTCTGTAATTGCTGAGATCTCCTCTAGAGCCCTTTTTAAATATTGGCGTTACATTAGCTATCTTCCAGTCATTGGGTACAGAAGCCGATTTAAAGGACAGGTTACAAACCATAGTTAATAGTTCTGCAATTTCACATTTGAGTTCTTTCAGAATTCTTGGGTGAATGCCATATGGTCCCGGTTACTTGTTACTGTTAAGTTTATCAAAACCACCTCTAGTGACAGTTCAATCTGTGACAATTCCTCAGATTTGTGACCTACAAAGGATGGCTCAGGTTTGGGAATCTCTCTAACATCCTCAGCCCTGAAGACTGAAGCAAAGAATTCATTTAGTTTCTCTGCAATGACTTTATCATCTTTAAGTGCTCCTTTTGTATCTCGATTGTCCAGGGGAATAGTGGTTGAAGCATGAAGGGACATATGAATTTTTAGTGGATCTGGCACGTAAATATTTTGGCACACCGACTACCACAGTGCCATGCAACCACCTATTCTCACTTTCATTCATATATACATATATATAATTATCCTGAGTCACTGTGAAAATGATTACGGGAAACCCGCTTAAAATATGTAATTATATATAGAGTGTATCACAAATAAAATACAAAAAAAGAGAGACTGCACTATAATAATAATAATAATGCTGAAGAAGAATTTTGTGTATCTCGAAAGCTTGTCTTTTTCACCAACAGAAGTTGGTCTAATAAAAGATTTTACCTCACCCACCTCATGTTGTAGCAAAAACAGTCTTGAAGAATTATGCACATTAAGGTTGTGGTCCTGACCCAGTGAAGCAATGGGAGTTTTGCCATTGAACTTAATGTGAGCAGGATTCGGACCTAATTCTTAGAGGCATTTGGCACTGTAGTTTTTACATGCCAGTCTTGACCATACAATACATCATAATCAAAGAAGGGTTAACTACAAGAAATCTAAATGAGAATTATTGAATTTGATTATTTTTTGTACATGTACACTACTCTTCCATCCATAGTTTTCAAAGTGATTTTCAAAGATTGGTAGGTATCATCCACCATTTTACAAAGGGGAGTAACTGAAGCACACAAGTTAAACCAAGTATCCAAGATTACACAGATTCAGTGACAGAACTGAATCCAGAGCTCCCAGTTGCCAGCCCATTAGAACACAGCTGCTGTCCCCAATATAAGAGTGTGCATCAGGTGGACTATACACTCATCAAGTACATGAGGTTTAGTCACTCCATTACCATCAATTACAGTCTGATTGGTCTGAAATTGATGCAGCCATGAAACAGAACTTCTCATGAGAAATAAGTTCACCCTGAACGAACCCTGAGGTTTTATGAGCTTCATTCCATCTCTGAATAGAGGAATTCCAAGCATGGGCTGCTGCCATCTTCAGGGACTAAAATATTCATTGGAGAGTGGATAGAGCTGCTTTGAGTGAAATCGGCTACTAGTGGTTAGCAGGGAGGATGCTGAGGTCTTGACCTTGGTTACTTGAGGCATGAAGTTTAGCCCTCTAAAGATCCAAAACTGTCAAATGTCAATTGGGCATGTTGTTTTTCACTTTAATTGAAGTCTATAGAGACAGGAACGTTACCTACCTGCAGTAATTTTACAATGTTCCACCAGTAGAGATTTTATTTTTATTTTTTGCAAGCTATAATTCATCAGTTCTGAGGTTTTGGAAAGTTGGTACTTTTCCTTTTGCATAACAGTGTTAGAATCCACATCTGGCAAGGACCTGTCTGATGAAAGCCTTTAAAACTGTTTGCTCTTAGTTTAAGAAATGCAGCTGTGGTACAATAGTTACAGCCCTATATTGCTCTCTTGAAACCTGGCAAAAAAGCAACTGTTTAAAGTTTTATGACAGGTTATTATTTTGTTTAATGTGAAATGCTCATCTGACAAACTGATTGAGCTTGATTTGTGTGCACAACCCCTCTGCAAATCTACAAGCTATATGATTTCCCTTTCCCTCCCTCCCCATCCCCACAAATTGACATCAACCATTGTGCCATCTGAAAAAAAAAAGGCACCTGGAGTATTAAAGTGATTTAACCAGTTTGATTTATGTTAATGGTACAGAAGAGAATATTTTTTGGTCCTCAAAAACATAACAGGCAATTGATGTGCCATATTGCAGTATGGTTTTAGCTATCAACATGTCAAGATTTAGTTTTGCTGTTAACATTTTACGATTTAGAAGGCTATAAGAATATGTGCAATGTAGCAACAACACAGGCATCATTCCCTCAGCTATATTTATTGGGCTTTCATTTTTTCCTTTTATAGAAGAAATTGAAAAAGAAAGGGAGCAAGGGGAAAAGACAGGCAATCTCTCTGTCTTTCATTTTCTTCAGTCTGTCAAGTTATGAGAAATAAAGAGACAGAAAACTAACTTCTAATGGTTTGTTTTCAGACTAAAGTGCATCCAAGGCAGAGAAATTCAAACATACCAATGATAGCTAGAGATAACCTAAGCAGTGCACGTAATATGTACCTTGACCCCCTCTCCCACACATGACCCAAAGTTAGTTGCATGTTTAAAATGCTATGGGGATGGTATTCCATGAATGCTATTTGTTTGTATATCTGACACTATGATGCATGGCATGTATACAATAATATACATATGTCAACACAAACATTTCTTTTCCTTTCTGAAGCTCCATTCCCTCTTCTTCAGTTATTTATTGTGGTAAATAGATGAGATGCATTTCTGGATTCATGAGAAGGAAACCATTTTCTGCATGGTTTTTTTTCAGATTCAAGGAACATCAGCATATTTAGATCTGCTGAGGTGAAAGTCAAAGTTTCCACCTTAACTCCAATGGACATTTACTTTGTCCCACATTTCTAGTTTTTACAGCTGGTTGGGGGAATGGGGAAATGTCATGCACATTTTTTTTTCAAAAGTTCTTTCTGATTTTTTTTTTTAAATTTCAAGTATTTTGAACGCCAGAATTACAAACAAAAATCAATCAGATTGTTGAAAAATTAGTTCCACATGAAAGTTGTCAAAATGTTTCCTGTTTGTTTTTTGAATTTTGAAACTTGAAATTTCATCAGTTTTGAAATTTAGAAAATTTCCACAAACCCTATTACTTTTAGTGTAAGGATGAAATTAATAGATTTCTTCCCAACATTGCTATAAGTGATGCACATGTGTTCACAAATCTGGACTGTACAGCAGGACCACATCTTAGTTATCTTAGGTGCATGTTCACAAATGCAAGAAGCCTGTGAAACAAGCAGGAAGAATTGGAAGTCCTGGAGCGGTCAAAGACCTATGATGTGATTGGAATAACAGAGACTTGGTGGAGTAGTTCACATGACTGGAGCACTGTCATGGATGGGTATAAACAGTTCAGGAAGGACAGTCAGGGGATGAAAGGTAGGGGAGTTGCACTGTAAGTAAGAGTGTGGTATGATTGCTCAGAGCTCCAGTATGAAACTGGAGAAAAGCCTGTTGAGCATCTTTGGGTTAAGTTTAGAAGTGAGAGCAACAAGGGTTATGTTGTGGTGGGTTTGTGCTATAGAGCACCAGACCAGGATGACTAGGCTTTCTTCGGACAATTAATTGAAGTTTCCAGAACACAGGCCCTGGTTCTACTGGGAGACTTCAATCACCCTGACATCTGCTGGGAGAGCAATACAACAGTGCAGAAACAATCCAGGAAGTTTTTGGAGAGTGTTGGGGACAACTTCCTGGTGCAACTACTGGAGGAACCAACCAGGGGCCGTGATCCTCTTGACCTGCTGCTTACAAACAGGGAAGAATTGGTAGGGGAAGTAGAAGTGGATGGCAACCTGGGCAGCAGTGACCATGAGATGATTGAGTTAAGGATCCTCACAAAAGGAAGAAAGGACAGTAGCAAAATATGGACCCTGGACTTCAGAAAAGCAGACTTTGACTCCCTTAGGGAACTGATTGGCAGGATCCCCAGGGAAGCTAATATGAGGGGGAAAGGAATCCAGGAAAGCTGGCTGTATTTTAAAGAAGCCTTATTGAGGGCGCAGGAACAAACCATCCCAATGTGCAGAAAGAATAGCAAATATGGCAGGTGACCAGCTTGGCTTAACAGTGAAATCTTTGGTGAGATTAAACGCAAAAAGGAAGCTTACAAGAAGTGGAAACTTGGACAGATGACTTGAGAAGAATATAAAAATATTGCTCAGGCATGCAGGGGTGTAATCAGGAAGATCAAAACACAACTGAAGTTGCAGCTAGCAAGAGATGTGAAGGGTAACAAGAAGGATTTCTACAGGTATGTTAGCAACAAGAAAAAGGTCAGGGAAAGTGTGGAACCCTTAATGAATGGGTGAGGCAACCTAGTGACAGATGATGTGGAAAAAGCTGAAGTACTCAATGCTTTTTTTGCCTCGGTCTTCATAGACAAGGTCAGCTCCCACATTGCTGTCCCAGGCAACACAGTATGTGGAGGAGGTTAGCAGCCCTCAGTGGTGAAAGAACAGGTTAAGGACCATTTAGAAAAGCTGAACATGCACAAGTCCATGGGGTAGGGTGACCAGACGTCCCGATTTTATCGGGACTGTCCCGATATTTGCTTGTTTGTCCCGCGTCCCGACCAATGTTAGGTCGGGACACTGGACAAACAAGCAAAGGCTCCGGAGCCCGAAGGGCTCGTGCCCTCCCTTGCCCTGACTCCGCCCCCTCCTTCCCCCATTGGATCCTTCCCCAAATCCTCGCCCCCATCCCCGCCCCCTCACTGCCCCATTGTCTCCCTCCCCAAATCCCCACCTCTTTCCAAGCATGCCATGCCCAGGAGACTCAGGGGAGTGTGGGGCCGGGGTGAGTGTGAGTCTGGCCTGGCCCCGAGCAGGCAGGACTCAGGCGCGGTACCTGGAGGGAGAGTAGGGGGGCGGCCCGTGGGGCTAGGTGGCGGCTGTTCTCCCCACCTGGGCAGGGGACTCGGGAGCAGCCGCTGCTGCAGCTCCCACTGCTGTGGGGGGAGGAAGTGGCCAAGCACGTGGCGCTCGGCGGCTGCGGCTTTGGTGCCCGGGCCTGAACCCCCTGAGCCCGGGCCTGCTGCGGGGCAGCGCGCACACTGCGCTCAGCCCCTGGCCAGTCGTGTCTGGGCTGGCTGCCCAGCTGGTGCAATCCCGTGGTGGAAGCATTGGCAGCCCAGTCCCGTTCGTTCCCCTGCAGGACCCGAGCGGGATGCGGGGGGCTGGGGCCTGCTGCCTCCACTCCGAGGCCGCCTGCAGGATTTCACCAGCTGGGCAGCCAGCCCAGACGCGACTGGCCAGGGGCTGGGTATGCGCAGCGTGCGCGCTGGGTCCCCGCAGCAGGCCCGGGCTCGGGGGGTTCGTGGGCGCCAGAGCCGCAGCTGCCGAGCTTGGCCAGCGGCCGCTTCCTCCCCCCGCGGCAGTGGGAGCTGCAGCAGCGGTTGCTCCCGAGTCCTGCTGCCCAGGTGGGGAGAACAGCCGCTGCCTAGCCCCGCAGGCCACCCCGTACTCTCCCTCCAGATACCGCGCCTGAGTCCTACTCGGGGCCAGGCTGGACTCACACTCACCCCGGCCCCATGCTCCCCTGAGTCTCCCGGGCCTCCCTCCAGCGCTTGCGGAGGGAGGAGGAATCGGGGGTGGGGGGATTTTTTTTTTTTTGCTCTGCCGCCATTTTTTCCCCCTCTGGCCCCGCCCCGCCCCCCCGCGTCCCGATATTTGACCTGGGTGATCTGGTCACCCTACCATGGGGCTGGATGCAATGTATCTGAGGGTGCCAAGCGAATTGGCGGATGTGATTGCAGAGCCATTGGTCATTATCTTTGAAAACCCATGGCAATTGGGGAAGGTCCCGGATGACTGGAAAAAGGAAAATACAGTGACCATCTCTAAAAAAGGGAAGAAGGAGAACTTGGGGAACTACAGATGGTCAGCCTCACCTCAGTCCCTGGAAAAATCATGGAGCAGGTCCTCAAGGAAACCATTTTGAAGCACTTGGAGGAGAGAAAAGGTGATCAGGAACAGTCAACATGGATTCACAAAGGGCAAGTCATGCCTAACCAACCTGATTGCCTTCTATGATGAGCTAACTGGCACTGTAGATATGGAGAAAGCAGTGGATGTGATATATCTTGACTTTAGCAAAGCTTTTGATGCAGTCTCCCACAGTATTCTTGCCAGCAATTAAAGTATGGATTGGATGAATGGACTATAAAATGGATAGAAAGCTGGCTAGATTGTTGGGCTCAACGGGTAATGATCAATGGCTCCATGTCTAGTTGGCAGCCAGTATCAAGTGGAGTACCCCAGGAGTTGGTCCTGGGGCTAGTTCCTTTCAATATCTTTATTAATGACCTGGATGATGGGATGGATTGCACCCTCAGCAAATTCACAGATTACACTAATCTGAGGGGAGAGGTAGATATGCTGGAGGGTAGGGACAGGGTCCAGAGTGACCTAGACAAATTGGAGGATTGGGCCAAAAGAAATCTGATGAAGTTCAACAAGGACAAGTGCAGAGTCCTGCACTTAGGATGAAAGAATCCCATGCACCGCTGCAGGCTGGGGACCAACTGGCTAAGCAGCAGTTCTGCAGAAAAGGACCTGGGGATTACGGTGGATGAGAAGCTGGATATAATTCATCAGCGTGCCCTTGTTGACAAGAAGGCCAACGGCATATTGGGCTGCATTAGTAGGAGCGTTGCCAGAAGATCGAGGAAAGTGATTATTCCCCTCTATTTGGCACTGGTGAAGCCACATCTGGAGTATTGTGTCCACATACACACACACACACACACTATTGAAAGGATGTGGACAAATTGGAGAGAGTCCAGCGGAGGGGGCTGGAGCACATGACTTATGAGGAGAGGCTGCGGGAACTGGGCTTGTTTAGTCTGCAGAAAAGAAGAGCTAGGGGGGATTTGATAGCAGCCTTCAACTACCTGAAGCGGGTTTCCAAAGAGGCTGTTGCTAGGCTGTTCTGAATGGTGGCAGATGACAGAACAAGGAGCAATTTTCTCAAGCTGTAGTGGGGGAGGTCTAGGTTGGGTATTAGGAACCACTCTTTCACTAGGAGGGTGGTGAAGCACTGGAATGGGTTATCTAGGGAGGTGGTGTAATCTCCATCCTTAGAGGTTTTTAAGGCCTGGCTTGACAAAGCCCTGGCTGGGATGATTTAGTTGGTGTTGGTCTGCTCCTTCTTTGAGCAGGGGGTTGGAGTAGATGACCTCCTGAGGTCTCTTCCAACCCCAATCTTCTATGATTCATATGCAGTATTACCAACCTCAAGACACCAAAAATGAGTTGGACCTCGTCAAGAAATGAAAAATCAGGAGTCCAGGCACCCAAAAATCACGAGCTTGGCCCCCAAATCATGCAATTAAAAAAAACCCCATCAAATCATGTTTTTTAGTTTGTCTTTTGACTTTTGTCTTTTGACTTTCTCCCTCTAGTACTTTGCCAGTGTGTCTGTGAGAATTTCAGGTCGGAAAGTCAACATTTAATGCACATAATAATGCACACCTCTCCCTGCCTGCTCAGATGGAGACTCCACTTACCATCTTCTCACCCCTAAAATAGGAATAGATGGCAGTTCCCCTATTACTGTCTTGAATCCCTCCCCTCTCAGTTTATTTCCTGTGATTTAAAATAAAAGGGCTCGATGGTCAATAATTTGAGAACCACTGACCTAATAAATACATCCTTTTTATTCAAACTTGCAATAGATTGTATATTATTTTCTAGGGTTGATGAGTTACAGATATACATATTACAGAACTTTAAAATCAGTCATTAGGGCTTCAGATTTTTGGTTTTAGCCAATAAAACTCCTCTGATACAAAAAATATTGAAAGTGCTGTTTATTCAATAATCAGTGGAAAAACACTGAAAATGATAACTTGTATCTAAGGGCTTTGTCCACAAAGAGCAGTATGTGGACATTTGGGGTGTGATTTCTAAAGCACACTAATATGCTGTACATTAATTGGTCTGTGTAGACCCTCCTGTTGCACACTAAAGATTCCCTAGTGTGCTTTCATGTATTATTATTTGCAACAGTATTACATGAAAGCTCAATAAGGAACATTACAAAGAGATTTCTCATTGCAGTTTATAGTAATGTAATACATTACATTATATAATATGCATTAATCATTACAGCACATACAAGGAGAAGGCCTTGAAAAATCCTGTTTTTTGCATATCTGCGTAAAACTCAAAAATTGCTAAAAAATTAAACTAATCAACACCCAAAAACAGAAGCCCTACAATAATTCATGTAAGTGATTATGTCACAGTAAAAATAATATGAGATTGCTTTAGCCTTTACAAGAAGCAACACTTCCTTGACTTCCTCCCTTCCACTTCTATGCCTATGACTGGGCAGCACACCCCTCCCCACTCCTGCCTTCCCCCTGTTCTGGACCCCTAACTCCACTGCCCACTGCACCCTCTCTGCCTCCCTCTGCTCTGGACTCCCTTCCTTACCCCTTCTTCCCAACCCTCATAGCCCCCTGTAACTCCTAAACCTTCCTCCTGCTCTCCCCCACCCAGTGCCTTGCTCTCCCTCACTCTCTCTATCCAGCTTTCAGAATGTCCTCCTCACAGTTCTGTTTTGTTTTATTTTGCTCGGTAACTTACTTTGTTCTGTCTGTTATTACTTGGAACCACTTAAATCCTAATGGAAGCAGAATTAGGAGAATTCTTACTGAATTGGGCGATTCTATCCTGTATGTATCTTAAATTGCATAAACATTTGGACTTTTAAAAATGTACATATACAATCCCAAAGCTCTGCAGAACTTACTCCTTTGCTCTTGACATGTTAGACCCCAATTTTGCAAAACTTTATGCATGTACTTAACTACCATTGATTTCAATGGGTCTAATTATAGTAATAAAGTTTAAAGCACTTGCCTAAATAATTGCAGGACTGAGGCCTTACTTTCTTCCCACTATCCTGAACTGCCTTTCTATATTTGACAAAGAAACCAGGCCTGCAGCACTGCTATTGTAAGGTGGTTTTACTGTAAATGAGAATTAGGCCCCTAAATACCTAGGGCCTGATTCTCCACTGTTTTAGACCATATGCAGACATTTACACAGTGCAAAATGAGTACAGACTTGTATGTAAAATACTAGCAACTCAGAAAGGTAGAGTTTTATGTCCATTTTACATAGGTGCAAAGTGTCTACAAAATTCAGGGAAATAAGGATCAAGCCACTAAAATCCTGTAGCTATGGACTGGAAACAAACATACTAGGGTGCAGTTGGATGAAAATGTTTATACTTTTTTTCTTGAAACACGCTGCATGTATTGATAAGATAGCCACAGAGTTCCTGCGTGATGCTGGTAAGTCACTTAATCCAAACTGTTCACAGCTGGCTACTAATTGTGTGTTACTCATTATCTGGGTGCCTGACATTGGCAGAAATTCTGAGTGCTCACAACTGCAACTGAAGTCCAGGGAAGTTTTGCATTTAATACGTAAAGTGCTATGCAAATACTAAGTACTATGAAAAAAATTAAACCTCAAGTTGGGCACCCAAAATTAATGGACACATTTTACAATTTTGGTCTCTCAGTGCCTCAGTTCTCCATCTGTAAAATAGGGATAATAATACCACCTCCTGTCCCGGGGGCGTTGTGAAGATAAATTTATTAATGTTTGTGAAGTACTGAGATACTGTGATGATAAGCACAACCGAAAAGTCCATAAAGATATTAACAGTATTTTATTTAGTGCAGAGATAGAGTATTAAATAAGCCTAAGGCTACACACTGGAAGATTTGAATAAAATAAATAATTGCATAGCTATTCGTTACATGAGCACCATCCATCCTATGTGCTGGATGAGGCAGGTGTGTGAAAAACGAGTATGTGAACATATCATTAAAGATTGTAACATACTTCTTATGCACAAGAGGGCTGAATTAAGGTAGCATCAACAGAATTTTGACCTCAAAAGAGGGAATTGTGCCAGAGACTACATGAAGTCTGGTAAGGACTTTGCTATTGCTATAGATTGTATGTGGAAGTTGCTCAGATATTATGGTCACGAGCGACAGTGTAAAATTATAAGATAGAATCTGAATTCTGGAATTTCCTAGTTTTGAGAGCTTGACTTCATAACCTTGACATTCTTTGAATGTAGCTTTTCTCTCTGTAATAACATTTATATACAGAAGGGCAAAGCAGGCAATACCGTTTTCTTTAACAGCACACTTTACTCATCTCTGTTACAACTGTCCCTTTTCAGGTAGCACTAGAGTGATTTATAAAGGGAGAATTCATGTTGCATTCTAAAAAAACCAAGAGCTTTGTACACATTCATCCTTCCTGTTTCTACAAAGACAAATGTTAGGACTGCATGTTTAAAGAGAGAGGGCATTTAGAGTAAATGAATGCAGGTAGGTGTGGGGCAGTAAGAGTGACCTTATTCCCAAATTCAAACTGATCTGATTTCCAGTTGTGGAGAACTAAACTGGCATGGTTTGGACTCAAGAAATGTACCTTCATTATTATTACTATTTTTAAATAACCAGCCATTTAGGTAGCAGAGCACAAAAATATTACGGGTTTTGATTGGTAAGAACTGGCATAGGGATGATGCAGCCTAACAAATGTAACTTTTATATCACTGTTGAATAAGACTACAGTTTTCACCTGGATAGGCATGTGCACACATGCTGCCATGGACTATGCTTTCGGGTAAATGGGTTTCATTTGATGAAGAAAAAACATGTTGCTTAAAGCCCAATGAGTTTATGGTAAAAAGGACCCAGAGATGACAGACAGTGAGATTACAACCAGGTTTGGATATAACACCAGAATCATTTGAATTTTAATTGCTAGTCTGATTTTATTCCACTGAAATTGAATAGTACTATGTCTTGCATGCATAAAGAGTTGAAAATGTTTTGTACAGTAATTTATAGGAGTTCTTATTAAGGAAATATGTTATTTGTATTCTACCTGGAAATTAGATTGTATGTTTTGACTTTATGCATGAGGTTTGGAACCCCTGGGTACTCTTTAGGGAACAGGAGCAGCTGATTTCTTCATTTGCAAGCCAGAAATCTGACAGCCACAGATGTGAGCTAGTCCAGCTTTAGGTGTAAAAACTGTTTTCCAAAGCCAAAATCCAGGCAATTAAACAGGTTCCCCTCCTGGTAGACTGGTATTTAGCCAGGCTGTCAGTACTGTATATGCTATTCCAGGCATAAAAAGGGCTGAATGTGATAGAAAGAACACCTGAAGCCTTTCCCTGGAAAAGAATAAGGACAAAGACAGTTAAGGAATTGAGATTATATACTGTAAATATGTTTGTCTTTGATTCCCCTACGTTTCTGCCCATGTTGCCTAGTGATGTACTGCACAAATGACAGATAAATGGATCTGAGTGCAAACTTTCTGTGTCCTGCTTAAAATAAATAAATAAAGTACCACATGCTGAAGCCATTCTTAAGATATGGAGCTGTTTACCCAGTCATGCATCATTAATTCAGTACAAAACAATCTCCCTCCCTATGCGAACATATCCTTCTTGTCTAATAATAAAATTAATGCTTACCTGTCTCCTGCATGGAGAGTCAATTTTTTTCTGTGTAAGAAATAAATGTATACGTTAGCTCTATACTATATTCCACTGTTCGTGTTTTTCACCAGCAATAGAGGTTACTGAAACTAGGGATTGAAAAGTTAGCATTTCTATCTGGGGAGACTCTATTTGTTACTTCTCCATGTGTGGTCAGATTAATAACTTTATGCCCCCTCAATCCTGCTCCTTTGGACCTTCATCTGTATACACAGTGACAATGGGTTGATTCTCCTTTCTGCCATGGTGTAAATGGCAGATAATTCCAGTGAGGAAGCCAGTGGTGTTACACCTACATACAACTGGTATGAGCGAGTGGAAATCAGATCTAATGAGTTTAAGGCCCTGATTTTCAGCCTAGCTATTTATATTTCATTGTGTAATACTGTATCCAGGGGCGGCTCTACAAATTTGGCCGCCCCAAGCAGTCATGCCCGGGAGGCGCCCCCGAGCCGCGGGAGCAGCGGACCTCCCGCGGGCATGACTGCGGAGGGTCCGCTGGTCGCG
Source organism: Mauremys mutica (assembly GCF_020497125.1). NCBI lineage: Eukaryota > Metazoa > Chordata > Testudines > Geoemydidae > Mauremys > Mauremys mutica. Next base: position 106,657,235 of record NC_059074.1, read on the forward strand.
CGGCTCGGCTGGACCTCCCGCAGCTGCGGGCGGTTCGCAGGTCCGGCGGCTCCGGTTGAGCTGCCGCAGGCATGCCTGCGGGAGGTCCAGCCGAGCCGCGGGACCAGCGAACCGTCCGCAGTCATGCCTGCGGCAGGTCCGCCGGCCCAGCCTGCCGCCCCCCCGGGAAAGGGCCGCCCCAGGCGGGTGCTTGCCCCGCTGGGCTCTGGAGCCGGCCCTGACTGTATCTCACAATTAAATTAAGGTGAAAATATTGAAAGCATAATTGCAGCCATTTAGATGTCTAAACTTGCTGATTTGAAGTCAGATTATAAGGAAACTGCACTGGCAGTTTTGCACTCTCAGCGATAGAGGATTTTTTAAAAAATGTAGGCCAAAAATATATGAATCCATGTGTTGATCTGGCTCAGTTGAACAAAAACAAACCATAGAACTTAATAAATGTAAACAAAACTAGAAACAAACAGTTTAGACAAATGGCAATATAGGGTTTGCCATGTTGGACCGGGCCAAATCCTATCAAGTCCGATATCCTGCCTCTATCTATCTGTCTCTTACTGGGGCTCATCATGATATAGTATCTGGACATCTTTTGCAATCAACCCAACTATTTTTTTCCCTTCTTTTTTGCTTAGATGGTAACAGAATCTTAAACTACTATCTGATCTATAGAATCATAGAAATCTAGGGCTTGAAGGAACATCAAGAGATCATCTAGAGTCTAGACTATCCCCCCGTCACTGAGACAAGATTAAGTATACCATAATAGGATACCTGAATAGAAGTGAGTAATCTGGAAAAAACACCTACATTTTTTTGTATAGGGACCATAGATGGTGTTAGTCAGTTTCCACTTGGAGACCATTGAAGTGGATCAGAACCTGCATATGGTCTTGCTGTGAGTTAGTTGAGTAGTTCCATTAGATCTAAAGTAACCTCTACTGCATTTCTTAGTAATGTCTCTGCAACAGACAGATGCAAGGCTTGTACCTGGCAAACATTACTCTCTGACTTAACCTTTAGATTGATACTCCTACTCAGAAGTCTCATGGTCTTATGCCCAGGATGCATATATCACTTGCAGAAGGGTCCATGTAGGTGATTGTCGTGAAGAACCATAGTTATACTGGTAAGTAAGTGTTCTTTGAAGTTAGCATCCACCCATGGTTATTATAGAGTGGATCTCATGCACCATAGTATTTCTCTAGGATTAGAATAAAAAACCCATTGCTTGGCAATGACTTTGGGTAAATGCTGATTTTATTAATGGCAAGAACTATTGCTGTTAGAACATTGAGTCAGATCCTCAGCTGGTATAAATTTTGATGTAGCTCCCAATGGTGCTATGTTGATACCCCAGACGAGGATCTCAAATTTTATTTAACCTTTGCATTTCCTGACTTTTTTGAATACTAATTGGGGTGCAACCCATGTGTTGAATTGTATTCAGGCATTTAATTTCCTTTATTTTTGATTGCTGCTTTTGAAAACAGGGGGAAGAAAATGGATTGCCTCTGATCCATAATGATGGCAATTAAATCGCCCCAACTGGACTCTGCTCTTCAGACTAGATCAAGGTGCGTGGAATGTGGAGGGATGAATTACCACATTTGCTGTTGCTATTGCTTGGATGGAGTCATTAGGCTGGGATAACAGGGAATTAGTGTGTCCACATTGAGCTGGCTGTATCTTTGCAATAGACAAAGATAGAATATATATATATAATAAACAAAATCATAACATTTGCAGATTATTGTAGCATATAGCAAAAATTGTTGAGAGACAATAAAACAGTGGGATCTGTAATTATTTTCAGATTTGTGATTTTCACCTGTCCCAAAAGTCAAGGCAGATATTTTCATGTGTTTCAGGGAGACAGTTTCAGTTTCCCTCTGCTAATTGTCCCAGCTGCAGAGTGAGAGCAGCTGGCCCTCTCCCTGCCAGGGCCGGCGCTTCCATTTAGGCGACCTAGGCAGCGCCAGGATTTGGGGGGGGCAGCATTTTGCTGGAAGGGCGGCCGGCGGCTCCGGTGGACCTCCCGCAGGCACTCCTGCGGCAGGTCCACCGGAGCCCCGGGACCAGCGGACCCTCCGCAGGGATGCCTGCGGCAGGTCCACCGGAGCCGCGGGACCGGCGGCGAAATGGGTAGAGTCGGCCCTGCGCCTAGGGCGCCAAAAACCCTGGCGCCACTCCTGCACCTAGCTAGTCTATCAAATCTAGTCTCAATGTTCATTAAACACTATCACAGTGCTACAGTGTCTGGAACCTACCAGAACTATAAAATGATACAGTCTGAAGACTATTTTTTCCTCCAAGACCTTGTGGTACATTGGGTTGTCTGACTGATTTTCCAATAGATGAGGGAGGGAAAATGAAATGCGTAATGGTGGTGAAGTGGTTGTTGTTCATTAAGAAATACTAAAATCTGAGCAGATGCCTGACTTAGTATGGCCAGAATTGATTTTTTATTTGTTTGTAACTTCTTAAATGTTTAATGTCAAATCACTGAAGCGTGAACTCCTCCTAATTGAGGACTGGGGAAATGCAAAGTTTCAAACTTCAGCTTTTTTTGCTGTAGCACTGTTCAAAAATAGATCCGTTAGAATCTTTTGACAATGGAAACACCATGTGGTGGGTGCATTTCACTCTCCCATATCTCAAGAACAATTGAAGAGATTTCACTTGAACTTACAAAAAACAAAACCGAACCACATTTAAGCAGAGAGGGGCATGTGCACAGTACTGATAGGTATTGTATTATCGAATGACTGTGCTAATAGCTGGGTTAAGCCTCTGAGCATGTCCACTGTGAAGTAGGTGTTTCCAGAAGCTTGAGATGACTCCGTTTTATGTCTGTGCTCATGGTGTTAATACCCCACCCCCCGAGTATTCACTAAACAATCTTTCAAACCAGATCTAGATCAGTTACTTCCTTCAATCCCACAAGGCTTGCAAGAAAATCTCACTGAAAAAAAAAAAGACATCAGTTATAAGCACGCTTGGAAGGATTAGACTTTTATCGGTAAATGTCAATAAACATTGATTTCACTGTATACACACACAAATGAAACAATGTTTCATGAATAATAATAAACATTTACAGCAAAGTAAGAAAATGCTGCTTGAGAACTTCTTAGAGTTTGATTAAGGATATTTACTTGGTGTAGTTTGACATGTGATGTTGACAATTTGTGTTGTACAGTTGTAAAGCTTTAACTTTTTGAATCTCGGTGTCTGCTGTCATTAAATAAGGGTTGGCAGACCCTCACCTCTCCCTGAAGCTGTGAAAATTTTTAATAAATAAAAATAAAAAAAGCTTAAAACCCATAATTTTGTACAATTGTGATAAAAGTTGAAAAAAATGCTTAAAATACACATTAATATTATCTGTCAAAATGATATTAAAAATACAAAAGAAAATGAATTCTGCCAAGCCTCATTATAAGCAGAAGTTAGAAAATTCCCATTGACACAGGGACTCCAGAGAGAACATGTAACATGCAGATAGTGGCATAGGCCCAGCTGCACTCTAGGCTCCTCATGCTTTTATATAGGAGGAAGAGGAAGCTAAAAAAGGCAGGGCACAATTTATGGATAAAGATACTGTACCTCTGAAAAATGGTCCTTATGTGGGACAGTCATCCTTCAAAAAAATTAATCAAAGGTAATATGAACCATTTGAAGCATATGTGAGTGATTTAAAGCTCAAACAGGTATGTGGGGAGCCATCTGGTTGCTTAGTAAAACATAGAGATCATTGTTACTGGGCAAACTACACTTTACACCCCTTTTAGATCCTCTCAAGTGCACTCCTGTGGATGGAACCCCACAGTCCTATCACTCTTAGACCAGGTCTCTGGGCTGCAGGCTCCTCCCTTTCCCCCCTTTACCAGTCATGATATTAGATCCTTGACTTGGGAAAAATGAAGCCTGGCTGGAGCTTCCCCCAGCTAATAGCTCTCCCATTGTTTCCTTAAGGACCTTTGGTATTTTTTCTGGTGGGATTTTATTTTTGTCATTGTTTCTTGATCTCCTTTGTAAACCACTCTGAGATCTATTGATGATATAAAAGTTAGGTATTATTGTGGCAGTTATGACAATATCTTTGGAAGATCTTACTGTATTAAGTTTATGTATCATTGTAGACCAGGGATTGTATGTAACTCCATGTGGGAGGTGACCACAGCTCCTTCTCTAACTAAGAACTGTGGGGGGTGATTAGGCAAATTCACTCAGGTTGCAACACCTCTGGAGAAATAGCATAACCTGGTGAGGCTCGCATATACTAACTCAAACTGTATTCTCCAGAAATCAACAGACAATGAATGGATTTTGGATAAATAACCTGAGTTTAAGTGGACTCATGGCCTTCTTTCTGATTTAGCAAATGGACTGTACCTTCTGTACAATGGGCCCCTCAAACTTTCCTGGGAAGGGCTGGAAGAACTTTGGCTTACTGAGGTCCCATAAAACAGATACGTGATCTCTGGTAAGCTTTTAGCATGCATACAGGAACTTGCATTGTTTTTAATAAATTTTCTCTGTAATGCTTTCTCCTTAAGAATAAATGTGCTTGCTTATAAAGAGCTGTGTAGTAACCTGTGGTTGCTGGCGATTACAGCTGTTCATACCCTATGAAGGGAAAGCAAAGTACAGACTCTGGCCTTTTAGGCAATCTGGCTTTCTGGGAATATTACAGTGTAGGCAGGAAATTGTGCAGCATGGGAAAAATTCTGGTCAGGAGGGAGAGAGAAGTGGGTCTCTTCCCAAGAGAGGTGACAGTTGAGGAGTGAGGAGCAGGAACCTAAAGTGGGTGCCCTTGAGGGACCACAGAGGGGGAATACAAGTGCAGTTGCCCTGAATTGTGACAATTATTATTATTTAGCATTGCTCAGATATTGACCTTGATTATGTACCCTGACTGATCATTCTGGGACTGATTTTGAGAGTCAGACAAACAATTGCACTTTCAAATATAAACACAATTGAGGACCAGACTTGCATGAAAAATTACTGCAGTTCCATGTGCAAATATTAGAAGTAGCATGTTTTAGTGCAGTGTTTCCCAAACTTGGCTGTCGCTTCCTGCAGCCCCCATTGGCCCAGAGTGGCGAACCACAGCCAGTGGAAGCCGTGATCGCCCGGACCTGTGGACGCGGCAGGTAAACAAACCATGTAAGCTTTCCCTAAACAAGTGGCGTCCCAAGTTTGGGAAACAGTGTTTCAGTGGATAGGATATTTAAACTGAGACTCAAAAGGCCCGGGTTCTTTTTTTTTTACTCTGCCACTGATATTTGTTCCAATGGTCGAGTACCCTCACTGTTAAAAATGTATGCCTTGTTTCCATTCTGACTTTGTCTAGCTTTAAATTCCAACCATTGGATTCATGCTGGATAAACTGAAGAGCCCATTATCAAATATTTGTTCCTCGTGTAGATACTTATAGATTGTGATCAAGTCTCCCCTTAAACTTTCTTTTGATAAACTAAATAGACTGAGGTCCTTGGCCCAGATCTACATAGGTTTTTAGGCTTCTAACTTCCATTGATTTCAGCGGAAGTTAGGAGTCCAAATACCTTTTTGAATCTGGGTCCTCGAGTCTGTCTATAAGGAATGTGTTCTAATCCTTTAATCATTCTCGTGGCTCTTCTATGAACCCTCTCCAATTTATCAACATCCTTCTTGAATTGTGGGCACCACTGCTAGACCCAGTGGTCCAGCAGCAGCCAAACCAAGCACCAAATACAGAGCTAAACTAACCTCTCTACTCTTTTCTCAAGAGTCCCCTCTTTGTGCATTCAAGGATCAAAATAGCCCTTTTGCCCAAAGCATCTGGGCAACACAGATACAGCTTATAAAGACTATGCTTAAAGGAATTTAAAGCTTAAAATTTCTTGTATATAATAACAACAAATTATATAAATCCTAAATAAATTATATAAATCTAGAGGGTTCATCCTCTCTGAGCCCTAGGTGAATTGCACCTAGAAACAAATTAGAAGCTAACGCAGTTTATAAAGCACAGGTGTTTCATGTTCCATATTAGAAAGTTTTCCCTAGAATACTCTCTTGATTTTAGCATAGCTGTTATGCCAGTTAAGTCGTTCAAATCCCTCTTCATCATCATCATCACCACTAGCATTAATTATAATTAATAGGCAATAGTGAGATCTATCAAATAAGCCAAGTTAGAACAATTTCTGTTCAGCCATTTTTAAAGTTAACCTCTCCAAAATTACAAATCAGTGTATTTATTTATTAAAAAAATATTTTTGACATACACTTTCTAAAATAAATTGCCTCTGAGAGCAAATATGGACAGTTTCAGCCTGGCAGGAATTTCTGTGAGAAAGGTATGAACAACTGAAGAGAGGATTGTTATGGACACTGCCTTTCAAACTTAATTAAAGTGGTGGCTACCTTTCCCAGTATAATAAAAGAGAGCCTGAGAACAACGGTGTGCTATAAAAAAGCAAAGGAACATTCTTATTTGTCAAATAAGTAGATCTCTAAGGCGATGTTATTGCTGCAGTGCACTGACTTAAAACTGTTCTGCTTTTGAACTCTGTGATTATAGAATTTCGATTAAAGCTAAAATAACAAAGGTAATGGACACAGAGAATGCCAAAGGAAAACAGTATGTTCTTTTTTTGATTGGGAAATAATTATCCAAGTTCGATGGCAAAGGCCCAGGTATCTGCAGTTTACATCAATTTTACCTCATTAAAGAAACACGAGAATTATGGTAAGTTTTCCCAAAGCAGCAAAGCTGTCATTCAAAAGGGAGAGTCTCATTGGGGTGCAAATCCCTTTAGTTCCTGCTTCAGTCCATTTAAAAAAAATACATTTGAAGCCTGAGGGAAAAGTACAAATTAAGAGAGATTTTTCTTTATGCAATGAACCCAGCAAGGCCTTATGTATGCTGCAGCAAACTGCAGTACCTTCAGGGTGCTCACCCACCATGAAAGTCCTCTATTATCTCATTCTTTACATGAATGAAATGTGAATATAGTTCCCTCTTTCTCAAAAACCATTACACTGATTGGATTGTGTCTGGAAGCAACAGAATGAGTTTTTCCACACAATTATTTTCAACAGATTGAAAATGTATGACTGTCCTCTCAGGTGGTGATGGGAGCTCCTCCAGAGTTTTAATGATTGTGTGAAAAATAGTAGCATGATAACCTGTTGAAACCTTTGGATTGGAGGGTGGGGGGAAATCCACTTTTTAAAAGGATTGAAAAAATATATTCAGTTTATTTGGGCGTTTTCTTCCAACCGTCTTTATTGCTGAAATGTATTGATTTTGATTTGAGGAGAACAAACAAAAGCTTCATAATCATTTACTCATAAGAAAACAAGTGTCTTGCAATAAAATTATGAAACTGGAGAATGACTGTTGCTAATGAAAATGGAATCAGAATAGCAACAGAATAGTCACAAGGTGTGTGTGTGTGGGCGGGGGGGAATGACTTTTTTTTTTGAGTTTCTGAATGTCTCAGCATCAGATAAAACCCTATTTTAAGATGCCTAGGCCACTGAGTGAAGGTGTATGTTTTATTTTTAACAGAGGAGCATCAGATACTTTGTCATAGACAAAGATTAGAACAGTCTGATTTTTCTTCAGTTGAAACTGTGTTCTTTCAAAGAAGTGTGTGTGTGTGTGTGTATGTAAATGTATAGGTCTGCATACATAGACAGATGCATATTGAAAACTATTAAACTGGGTAGGAAGAGTGGGGGAGAATGGAGGAAAAATTAATTAGTCTAGGAAGTTGTTTATTCCAGTTCTTACTCCTCCTTACACATACTATCAGTCTGTTAATCATATCATTACCCTGTTTTTTCAGTTGTTTGAAGCCTATTTTCTAATTCAAGCTGGCAACTCAACTTTAATGTCATTTTAATAGATCTTGTCTTGCATTCATGGAGCAGTAAAAGCAAAGGTTTCACTGTAAAAGAAAATTGTCTCACTGCTGCTCTGAGTTTTCTAATTACTATACCCAGGGCCACCAATGGACACTTGGAAAAAGGGAAATAAAAATGGTTATTACTCAGTCTTTACAAGTAATAAAGTCTCTGGCTCCTCGATTCTGCAACTTTGCATACCTTCTTGCCAGATGAAGTGAATGGCATGGCGTACATAGAAAACCTTGGTTGTACAGGGGTAAGTTGTGACTACGACTTGGAAAGGTAAATGCAGCCAATATCTAACTAAACGAGCAACAATACAGGAATTTGAATTCAGGATCTATCGGACTAGCAAATGATCATCGTAGAGATAGTGTTACTGAGCTCTGGTTAGTTATCCCTCCAGCATATCTATTGAATTGCGTATTTGCAAGGATGGAGTGAAGGCAATGGGATGTCATGCTGACAATCAGGGGGAAGGGCAGGGGAACCTCTCCATCTTATAATTAAGATAATCTTTGGAGTTCCAATATTTTATCTTCATCATTTAGATTGTAGAGAAGCCAAGTGCATGGACTGGGCCCACTAGAGATTTTTACAAATTTGAATATATTAATACATTATTGAAAGAATGCTCGATGGGTGATAGCAGATGTGTGTGTTTCTCTCCACCCTTCTTAGAAGTCCCACTCTCCTTAGAAATCAGAGACCTATTGATACCTGCTGTTTGACCTACTGACCTCGCCGCTTTCCTATACCACGCTTCCCTTGAAGAAGGCGAAAGTCTTAGAAGCAAGGCTACATTCTTGCCCTTTGTCTAAGATTTTAGGATCCATAGCTGCAATTGCATTTTTCACCAATTGCTCATGTAGTTACAACAAAGTGCAAAAGAGGTGTGAAATAACACCCCTTTGACTGTAACTGTAGTTTGGAAAATAATTTCAAATCCTGCAAAAATGAGAATATAGGCCCACCTCCTCAAACGTAGATAGGTGCCTAACTCCCAAGGAAATCAATAAGAGTTAAGTGCCTTAATATCTTTGAGGCACTGGGTCCTGGATTAAATTTTAAAAACAAGGAAATAATGAAGCTCAAGCAGTTGTTTACGTGATGGTGCAGGAGGAAGATCATAATGAAATTTACTGTGATTGTCTGACCTCATAAATTTTATTCACCAGTGCTGTGATTTCTCAAGGGAGCCAAAGAAAATTAGGCTCTCAAATCCCCCTGGAATTTAATCGAAGTCGGGCACATAATTCCCTTAGGCCCCTTTGCACACCTCAGCCCATGACAAAGTAACAAAATTCAATGCATCCTTATTTTAGCTGAATTTTTGACAGTTTGTTCATGACGAGACTATCTGATACTGCCAAGCACTCAACTCCTATCAGTCGAGCTTTGCTTTTCCATTATGCCGTAAATAGATTGCCCAGCACAATAACCTACACAATAGATGGGACTAGTCAAGTTTTGAGTCAGATTTAAAAAACAAACAAACAAAAACATCTTAGTCCCCTGGCAGTTCATTGAATGAATTTTGAAATGCACGGAGATCATAGAATCGTAGAAACATAGGGCCTGAAGGGATCTTGAGAAGTCGTCTGTTTGAAAATAGTTTTACCTAGGAATAACCACAAAGTCCCAGATCCACAAAGATATTTAGGTGCCTAATCCCCAGGTTTAAGTACCTAAATCCTGTTTTAGGCTCCACTGTGATACATAAAACTCCTACGTAGCTCTTCCCTAACCTGTATATACCTAAACTCACTTGGTGCACAAGTTTTTGTAGTAAAATTTCCTTAGGCACCTTTGTTTCTGCCTCTGAGCATGCACATGGCTGCCTCATTCTAGACATCCACAAACCAGAAGATAGGCACTCCTCCATCTTGCTCACAAGCAGGGCCTGATCCATTAAGCATGGGCACCAGGTTTATATAATTTTGGATTGTGCCCAGAATGAGTCCAAGCAGAGATGTTCTGTCCATAGGATGGACCGGGGCACACACCCTGAGCCCCATGCTTTGGGGGGGCCCCACGCTTCAGGGGGATGCGGGGTCCAGGGTGGCCTGGGGGGGATTAGTGGGGGGCCTGGCGCTGGCAGCAGTGAGCAACCCGTCCCCAACCTGCCCCTGCTCTGCCCCCTCCCCGCCTCACCCTCATTCTACCCCTTCCCCCAAGTCCCCGCCTGGCCTCTTTCTGGCTTCTGCCCCCTCCCCAAAGCTACGTCAGGAGCTGGCGGGGCTGAGCGAAGCAGGCGGCCTGGAGCTGGGTCAGGGCCAGATTAAGACCTTTTGAGGCCCTAAGCACTGAAAAGATTATGGTGCCCCCCATATATAATTCAAAATAAAAACAATACTATACTGTAAAATAAAATTTTATTTTTCAAAATGACACAAAACTTACATGTATGCTGAAATTAAAATAGCTTCTTTCTAGATTTTCTGGATAAGTTCATCAAAGCTGACTTGACGAAGCATGTCCACTTCCATACACAATAGAGAAAGTGAATCAAGTCTGTCCTGACACATTGTTGTTCTCTGAGGGTTATTTATTCTTATCAGCTGAGAAAAAGAGCATTCTGCAGAGCAGTTAGTAATCATCAATGTTACAAAAATACGTAGTGCGATCTCTACATTTGGAAATACACATTGTATTCCATCTTTCAATATTGTGTCATGAAGATCAATGTGGCTGAATTTAATTTTTCCTGTTTCATTAAACTTTGTGCGCATATAACAGTAGAACTGCTGTACTTCTCCACAGAGATTCATGTTCAAGTCAACAGGGTATGAGTCAACTAGCTTTTGGGAACCTTGTGAATATTGTTCGTCAGATAAGTCCATATAGTTTAGAAAAGAAAATCTACTTGATACTTCTTTGTACATGTCACCTCTCCTCTTCATATGAGCATCAAGTGTATCAATTATAGCATAGTAAGTAGATATGCGAAATTTGTCTCTAGGATTCAATGCTGTTTCTGTTGCACTGCTATCATTTGCTTGTTTTTTCCTGATTCGCTTGCGGGATTGGGCTTCTTTGTAGTTAGTATCAGGCAAGATATCTTTTGATATGTCTTCAAATCTTTTGAAATCATTCCTCAAAGTGTGTAAGTGGTCTGCTAATGAATGACAGAGGTCTGCACATGTTTTCAAATCCAATTCTTTTTCTTGGAGAGCTTGACTTGTGTGCTAAAAGTGTTGTAAAATTTCATTCCACATGGTCAATATGAATACAAACTCCAGTTCTTTCATCGTGTTTGCAATGTTTTTCGCCTCTCGTATACTTTCTCCCTTTTGTGATTGGTCTTCAGCTATACTTTCTAATGCATCCACAATCTTTGAGTAGGACTCCAGAATTGCATTTGTTGCCACTGCATGTGCCTCCCAGCGAGTATTAGAAAGATATTTCAACACATGATCATTGCCCAAATATGTTTTAAGAACTGCCCATCGGTGTGCTGAGGCAGAGAAAAATGTATAAAGTAACTGGACTGTTGAGAAAAACTTTACTGCCACCGGACAACAATCAACAGCACTGCGGCCAACAAGATTGAGAGAGTGTGAGCACATGGTATGAATATGGCATATTTGTTCTGTTCTAAAAGTTTCTTCTTTCTTTTCTTTTTGTTTCTTTTCTTCCACCAGTTTACGTTTCTGTGCTCCACTCAGTTGGTTATGTTTCATCCTGCCCCTTATCTCAGTTATTTGAACTTAAAAAAAAATATTACGCAACGTACACTATTTTTATGTATATATATATAATATATATATATGGGAGAAAAAAACGAATCAAGTACATATAACTCAGAAGAATATATCAATAATAAAACATAAATTTATTGCAATACATGACGGGATCTGATTGCCTTACATTATTTTGATCTACGTTAGTAGGACGCCCCCCCTGGTTTAGGTGGGGATAAATAATAAAAAGAGAACAGAAAAACAGGGGACGAGTGTGTAGTGGAGTGTAAGGAAGTCTAACAAAGTTCTGATTTTTCCCATGATGACTACTTTGATGCTTTTTTTGAAATATCAAATAACAAATATTTTTAAAAAAAATCTAATTTTTTTGGTGCCCCCTGCTTTGCTGGTGCCCTAAGCACGTGCTTAATCTGCCTATTGGGTAATCCAGCCCTGGGCTGGGTCACTCACTGCTGCCAGTGCCAGGCCCCCAGTAACCCCCTAGGCTGCCCTGGACCTCATGTCCCCCTGAAGCGTGGAGCCCTCCAAAGCATGGTAAGCCCAAACATTGTTGGAGCCCACGTTCCTAAATATTGCTGGAGCACAGGCACCACGGGCCCATATATCTTGCCACCTATGGCATTAAGCACAGTCAGAGACTGCCTAGACTATACAACGTAGTCCCAGGACAGAAGGGGGATAAACATCAATTATAACTGCTAGGCCAGTAGTTAACAGACTCAACTCACATTTAGGAGACTGCTAGTTCATAGTCTCCCACCTCTGCATGATGAGGAAAAAAGTTATCTGAACAGGGATCATCAACCTCACTGCGTGTTTTGTGTAGATCTAGGCAGCCTCTGTGCAGACCTACTGGATTGGCTTCTCATGCAAGTTACCTGGAGGAGTACCTATCTTTCCCTGGTTTGTGGATCACAAGCAGTGGTAGGCACCTTCGTGGCATGTTGGACTTAGATGCCTATCTTTGACAGAGGGGTGGGGCTTAGAACAAACCCCTCTTGCCAGCTTCTCCCATTGGCTAGCTTATGCACCTTCCTACCTAGCATGCTGGCTTTGTGGATTGCATTCTAGGGCAGCTCTCTCTCTCCATTCATTGTATAGGGAGCCTAAGCACCTAGCTCAGGCTTTGTGGATCACAGTGGTATTCTACTGGGCAAAACTAGATTGGACAAAATACTAGTAAATATACCATAGGGAACAATCCAGCCTTAGCTAGCTGAAGGACCAGTTTACTTAATAGATCTACTCTATCTCCAAATTTTATAATTCTGTGCTATGTATCACAGTTCAAAGCAACTGCACCACTTTTTCCATTCTGTGGTCCACCACAAACATCCACTGTAGACTCCCAGCTTCTCAGCTGTCACCTCTCTTGGGTGGAGACCCATACTCTCTCCCTCCTGACTAGAGATTTTTCCAGACTATACAGTTCCTTGCTTACACTGCAATATTTCCAGTAAGCCAGTTTGCCTAAACAGGCAGTGTCCGGAGCTTTGCTTTCTCTGAAAGCTATTCCCAGATAATCACCCACATCTATAAGTTACCACACAGCTCTTTATTAGCAAGCACATTTATTCTTAATGTGAAAGCATTACAGAGAAAACATATTAAAAACAGAACCTACCTGCATGCTAATAAGCTAACCAGAGATCGCACCCAACTCTAACAAGGGCTCTGGTAGAAGTCAGTGCCTCAAATCCCACCAAGTTTTTTTTTTTTTTAGGTTACAAGTTAATAACAGCCTCAGCTCAGAACAAACACACTGACTGGGCAGATCAACCTGTTTCTTTATACAGCTTGGGCCTTTGATCTCCAACCTTCGGGAACAGGTAATCAGTAGAACTGTGACACTCCCACCTCAGGGCACAGGTTTAAAGGTTGAGTTTTTGCAAAAGCAGAGGTGGGAATTTGCCTTCACTGCCCCCTAGGAATTCCCCAGGCCAACACTTGATACTGTTTGTCCCAAAAGTTCAGTTTTGTCTGGCATATTGTTTAGTATAGTCCTTTTAAGTTCCTAACACTTCCCAGAGTTCATATCCCATCTCCCCTCTAGAGAAGTTACATGCAATCCTGGGCCACAATAATACATACACTTTGCATTTAATACAATGAACTCCAAAGATACTAAAACTAAAGATCTTAATTCCATATGTTTTTTAAAAAGCAGATTGCAAAAAATTGCCATATCTGCCATACTATGATTTTACGAAAAGTAGTTTCCTTGTACAGATCATTGTATATTTACATTGCAATCAAGTGCTGGCATACACCTCGGAGGTCCCTGCGCTGATTACTGAGCTGTTGTGAATCTAAACCTGCCCCACATCTTTGTTGTCCTGACAAAGGTGATTTTTTTTGTGTGGTGTGCAGAAAGAGCCATATATCCCTGTTAAGTCTCTTAATTAATAAAATAATATTTGCATGCCAAATTATTTACAGGCCAAAAGGCTAAAAACTCCATGACAGGCTAGAATTCTATGCAACTTGAACCAAGAACTGTACTCTTTGCTCTCCTTCAAAACCCTTATCTCAAAATCAACATATCAGAGATTGCACCAGTACAAAGGAGACTTTGGGAATTATAAATCCTCACATGCTAAATCTGAGACAGCCACATCCGGGTTGGCTGAATGTGAGGTACAATTGATGTACCTTGCCTTTTATCTTGTACTGAGAAACCAGAAGTTTCCACTTTCAGAGAGACAGTATGGGATGTAATTTATTAAAACAAATGACAGCAATACAATACTTTGACTCACATTAGGGATGGGGAACTCATTTAACTTAATTTCAAACCCATCTGGGTATCATGGGTTTTGAATGTTTGACATACACCCCAATATGTTTTGCTTCACATTTGAGGGGTAAAAAAAGGGCAGGAGGAGAAAAAAAAAGAAAAGTCAGTAGAAAATTGAGTGGAAAAATGGGCCAGAGATCCTCAGAAACCCTAATACAGACATACTGTGAATGAAAGGAATAGAGAAGGAGAGAAAGAAATTATGGAGTAAAATAATTATATGGTACTAAAGATAATAGGTAATACTGGGGCACAAGGAGCTGTCAGATGCCCGTAGTAGATATAGGCTTAACACTTGGCTGTTTGAAATCTTTTCAGACAAATTTATCCACAGTTGTGCCGTGATATATTTTAAGGATAGGCTTCTCCTCGATACTCGTCTTAAAAAAATCTGATATGATAGTCATTAACTGATTTCCTCATTTTTAATACCTTTGCTAACACTATGCTATGTACTGCATTGGCCATATTTTTTTGTCATATTGGTTTGATCAGCCTTGAATTAATAGTATTTGAATTTGCTAACAGGATGATGCACTGTTGTTTGTAGCAAAATCATTAGTGTGATAAGCTGCAGATCAAAGGTTAAAGTGTTCACTACAGTGCAGATCAAAGCGTTCACTAACGTGAATACAAATAATACAATATGGAGCTAATAAGAAAAAATGAAACTTGCTGAACTTTGTAGCTTATGTTATGTCTTTGTATACTCAGCTCTATACATCACAGTTATTACCAAACCAAACCTCTTTGGGCCTGGCTACCATTAATCTTCACAGGATTTACTATTGTAGTAACAGCATGACAGTTACAGACCTTTGAGTGTGGCTATACCTGGGTAGAAGAACAATCCATTACAAATAAGGTCTACCAAAAAACTAAAGGCAAATCACAGGTAGAGACTAATGCATGGGTAGTATTCTTTCCTGGCCCTTTAACACTGTGGAGACAACAAGCATCTCAACTTGCATACGTGGCATTGCCCTAATGGCCACACATGCATTGCCCTTCGTAAAACCAAGTCCACCTTTTTGGAGGTATGGACCAGTGAACAACATAACTAAATTCTGCCATATAGTTGTTTCACTGAATACTTAATTCCAGAGAGTTATGACCGGATAAATCTTTTTCATTCCAACAATATGAAGCTGATTCACATGTCTGAAATCTGGTTAAATGACTAGTATTTGAGTTAATGTAATGGTTTTGGACGTTTGGCTCTGAGTGTGTGCCTTTCTATGGCCTTGTCTACACTGCAAGACTATTTCGAATCAACTTAGTTCGAATTTGTGGATTCGACCTTATGAAGTCGAATTTGTGTATCCATACTAAATACACTAATTCGAATTTCTGAGTCCACATTCACGGGGCCAGCGTCGACTTTGGAAGCGGTGCACTGTGGGAAGCTATCCCACAGTTCCCGCAGTCCCCGCTGCCCATTGGAATGCTGGGTAGAGCCCCCTATGCCTGCTGGGGGAAAAAATGTGTCGAGGGTGGTTTTGGGTAACTGTCGTCATTGAACCGTCAATCACGCCCTCACTCCCTCCCTCCCTGAAAGCGCCTGCGGGCAATCTGTTCGTGCACTTTTCTGGTCAGTGACAGCGTGGACGCCACAGCACTGCAAGCATGGAGCCCGCTGCGATCCTCGCCGTGTTCTCCTCCTCGCACTTTATCGTCCACCTCTTCCACATTCAGCTGCTGAGAAATTGGGCTACTTTTCAATGGTTCTGCAAGCACTGGGGGACCATAGGGGACGTTTTACCAACATGAACGTCGGGTGGCCGGGCAAGGTTCCTGATGCGTGTGTTCTCAGGAACTGTGGGCTGCTCAGACGCCTGCTGGAAGGTAGTTTCTTCCCGTACCACGAAATAACTGTTGTGGATGTGCATTTGCCTATAGTGATCCTCGGTGACCCAGCCTGCCCGCTAATGCACTTGCTCATGAAGCCCTATACAGGCGCCTGGGACAGCGACAAGGAACTCTTCAAATACCAGCGAGCAGCGAGCAGCGTGACCTGTGACTGTTCAGTTTCTTTACAGAGAAGCTGAACCTGCCCCTGTTTCTTTACCCAGTTACTGTTGACTCTCCTCTTCGGTTCAATACCCCGTTCTCCCCGTTTCCCCCACTTCCAAGACACGTGTAAAAATAAAATACATGTCACACTGTTACTGAGGAGAGGTTTCTTTATTCATGACTTTTCGTTAAAGGGTTGAAACTGGAACGCAGACTGTGGTGGGTAGGGTGTGTGCTGATGTAAAGACCGCCTCTAAACTCAAGGAATGACAGGCTCCTGCTCCTACAGCGGTCCGCATTGCCGGACTGCTTGTTTCAACGGAGCCTGCCATCCCTCCTTTTTGGGATTCTGTGTGTGGGGGGCTATGTGGCCTTGTGGCGGAGGAGGACGGATACAGATTCCTCTGCTGCGTGACTCAGCGGTCCAGGACAAGGACCGCTGTATAAGATCTGTAACCGCCCTCCCCCGCTAAAAAGTCACATCCCCACCGCCCACACAGAACCTGGAAACCACCTCCCATACCGACCACGGTGCCTACTGACTGCACTGTGTGTGTGACCCGCTGCTGATCCGGCCCCCGTATCTGTACCCTGGGAAAGGTGCCTGTCCTATGCAATTAGCAACGCACTTCCCCACGCACCCCATTCAAACACAGTCTTCAGTGAAAAAACATGACGGAAACAGTACTTAACAGCAAAGTATTTTTATTACTTAAGTACACAGTTATGGGATGGGACTGGGATTGGGACTTGTTTGAGTCCGAAAGGGAAGGACTTATGCAAACGTAGGGTATGAGAGCTTTTGGTTACTTGAGCACTCTGCTGGGGTGCAGTGACAGTATTCACGGTCCAGGGCGGGCATCCTCCTGGTTATTTAGGGTGAGGGGGGTATGTGACTTTGTGGCAGGGGAGGGCGGTTGCAGAGATACTGCCGGGGGCTCTGTCCTGCAGCGGTCCTGCAGAACATACACAAGTCGCCGGAGCGTGTCCGTTTGCTCCCTCACTAGTACAAGCATTGCTTGAGTCGCCTGCTTGTGTTCCTCACGCCACCTCTCCTCCCATTCGCTGTGTGAGCGCTGGTACAGAGAGACTTTCTCCCTCCACTGCCTCTGCTGGTCTGCCTCGGCTAGGTAGCAGCCCACACATTCATCGAAAATCGTGTCCCTTGTCTTTTTCTTTCGCCGCCTAATCTTCGCCAGCCTCTGCGAGGGGGATGCTGTGGAAGGTCTGGAGACAGTGGAAGCTGTGAGATGGGAAACAGTTAGTGAATTCCTTGCAAAGATACTTTTTTGCGAACAATTAACTGAGTCTAGGCTGTCTCTGTGAATTTTTTGTTGAGACCCCTGTGCCTGCTGTTGCACAAATCATTTGCGCGGTGGATTCTGAGTAAATGTCGCCAGTCATTCCTTCCTCCGGGAAAGCAACGGCAGACAATCATTTCGAGCACGTTTTCCATTAAATGCCCTGGCACACGCCATAGCGTGGCAACAATGGACCCTATTTTGCCTTTTGTGTATGTCACCGTATGTGTACTAGATGCCGCTGACAGAGGCGGACCAGCAGCGCTACACAGCAGCATGCTTTTGCTTTTGCATGACAGCAGCGATGGTTACCAGGCATACTGTACTGTCTACCATACCATGAACTGGTAAGAAGACGGTAATAAGATGGTCATGGTTACCTGTCCTTTTGCACTGCGCCATTTGGTGCTGTCATAAGTGCCCCTGGCCGATCAGCCAGGGGCGCAAAAGCAAAATTTGGGAATGACTCCCCGAGTCAATCTCTCCTTTTTGGGTATCTAAAAATAGAATCAGTCCTGCCTAGAATATGGGCAACTGTACTAGAGAACCACTGTATCATAGAACCAGAGAGCACAGCTGCTCTCTGGCCAATCATGCATAAATTTTGAGCTGAATGCTATTCACAGGGTGTGCTCCTGAAACAACCCCAGCTGTTCATTCCGTTCTTCCCCCAGCCTTCCTGGGTTCCAATACCATTGTCCCCCAACTTGTGTGATGAAGTAATATAGAATGCATGAATAAGACACAGGTAGTCGTTTGTGAGAAATGAGTGGAAGGAAGCCTCCAGCTGCAATGATAGTCCAGAGATGACATTAAGGGGTGTGGAGGAGGGAGCCAATCATCCCTCTGCTAGTCCAGGGGCAATTGAATCTTTTCTTTACAATGAAGGGTGGGGGCTGATGGAGCTCAGCCCCCTGTTGCAATGATGAGGATGGTTACCAGCCATACTGCACCATCTACCATGAAAAATTAGGACCAGGCGACCTTGATCGACCTGTCCCAAGCAAGTTGGTATGGTTACCAGTCCTTTTGCACTGCCCCATGTGCCAATAGGCTGATGATGAGGACGGGTAGCAGTCCTATTGTACCATCAGCCACCCATGGCGGGGTGGGAGGAAGGATGTTGTTGTTGAGTGCTGCAGCAGCGCGTCTATCTGCAGCATTCAGTACAGATACGGTGACATGTAAAAGAGTCAACAGAGGATTGTTTTCCCTTTAACTTCTGGGGGTCGGGGGGGTGCGTAAATTGCCGAGCTATGCCCCGACCCACCGCGGACACTGTGTTTGACCCTAGAAGCATTTGGAGATCAGCCAAGAATGCAAATGCTTTTCGGAGACAGCAGGAACTGTGGGATACCTTGCGTCCTCATTCCCCCCTCCCTCCATGAGCGTCCATTTGATTCTTTGGCTTTCCGTTACGCTCGTCACGCAGCTGCGTGCTGAGTCTGTGCTATGCCGTCTGTCCGGAGATTTTTTAAAAATACTTTGGACCAGGCGTAACATTACAGTAATTCCCCTACTTAGATGCAGGAGTCTCCGAGTGAGATAACCGTGAGGACGGGCACTGAAGGAGATAGAGAGCGCATGCTGCGTGAAATCTAGCACGAACCACGGACCTATGCAGCCGTGCTCTGGGAGGCAGTGCTCCCTGAATACCGCATGAAAGCCTCGCGCGGAAAAGTGTACTATCACGGAGCACCCAATAAGGCAGCTCTCCCCAGGAACCTCCTGCTGATGCTTATCGATTAACGGCAAGAGAGCTTCGTGGAGATCTCCCAGGAGGATTTCTGTTCTATCACCATATATAGAGAGACCTCCTTTTCACACACTTCAGATTCCTGTTATATTAAGAATAAAAGTTAACATGGTTAAAGCACTTACCGACTGCTCCTACCCCTGATTCAGGATCCGGGTTCATGGCCGGGGAGGGTTGGTAGGGGATCTCCGTGACGGTGATGAAGAGATCCTGGCTGTCGGGGACACCAGCGTTGTAAGCGCTGTCGCCTGCCTCGTCCTCCACAAACCCTTCCTCATCTTCCCCGTCCGTGAACATCGTCGAGGAACTGTCCGTCGACACTGTCCCATCATCAGAGTCCATGGTCACTGGTGGGGCAGTGGTGGCAGGCTCCGTAGCATCCGTTGGCCGCTTTGATTTTTTGGTAGGCTTGTCTGGGGTCCTTGATTTTCACACGGCACTGCGTTGCATGACGGCTGTATCCTCTGTCTGTATCATGGCTTTGGAGACCTTCTTGTAGGTCTTTGCATTCCGTTTGTTGGAGCGCAGCTCCGAAAGCACAGACTACTCGCCCCCCACACCGATCAGATCGAAGAGTTCCCGGTCAGTCTATGCCGGGTCCCTCTTTCTATTCAGAGATTACATGAACTCCTCTGCTGGAGAGCTCTGCATTGCTGCCGGTGCTGCTGAGCTCGCCCCGATGTCCAACCACAAAATGAGATTCTAACTGTCCAGAAAGGAAAAGGAATTCAAATTTTCCCGGGTCGTTTCCTGTGTGGCTGGTCAGAACATCGAAGCTCGGACTGCTGTCCAGAGCGTCAACAGAGTGGTGCACTGTGGGATAGCTCCCGGAGCTACTAAGTTCGATTTGCATCCACACCTAGCCTAATTCGAGCTAGCCATGTCGAATTTAGCGTTACTCCACCTGTCGGGGTGGAGTACCAAATTCGAACTAAAGAGCCCTCTAGTTCGAATTAAATGGCTTCCTGGTGTGGACGGTTGAGCGGTTAGTTCGAATTAACGCTGCTAAATTCGATTTAAAGTCCTAGTGTAGACCAGGCCTATGCTGCTAAATGGCAATGTACATCAGTTTTGATTTGGTTTAATAAAAATTGTAACTTTTAGTAATAATTTATGTTTATTACATATGGGTTTACTTTGTTATTTTAGCCTCAAATGGCTCAACTTTGAGATCTTTAAACTTTGTCTAGAAAGCTGTACAGCCCAAGTATAAGTGAATTGGAGATAATTGTCTGTGTGATGTAATAAGGCACAGAGCAAACTCAGTGAGAGAAGAAGAGATCTTGAAGGGACTGCTTAACAGCAGATCAGCATCCCCACCTGAGATCAATTAATTTGCTGTCTGAGGTTATAAAACATCCAGGGATGGAGGCTGAGGGAGAACTGGAGGATTAATTGTAGGTTTCTGTACAGGCACACTGAGGCTGAGAGAGCTGTTAAGGGAACCTAGGAAACTCCTAAATTGGGAATATGAACAACATGACCTGTGTTGTACCCTGATTCAATTTTAAATAACGTAGAGCTGATCCTTTCCCCTAATACTTACAAAGTATGAACTGCACAGGTGTGTCAATCAGCAGGTAGGCCTGCTTTTATTTCTTCTAATCACTTGATCAAAACCCAGTTCTTCCAAGGTAAATGGTTACTAATAACCATCCGGAAAGCTGTAATTGTGACTATCTGTTCTTTCTTTAAAAGATTTTTAAAATAATAGAGTTCAAGTTAGTGCTGCAATATGTGGCAGTAGCCACTGTGCAACACTAATGAGCCTTTTTTTACTCTATATAAATAGCCCCATTGTACATAACAGAAGATGAATAACAAACATTAATTTTTTTTAACAAGACAAAGGCCATTTCTGATTAAGTGCCCACTTACTGAAAATGTACAATTGTAACCCTCCAGATGTAACCCTCCAATTACAAAAGAAGCAGTGAGAATAGAATTTTAATTTTTCGGCAGTGACAGAATGGTATTTCTCTGGGCAACCTGCATTTATAAAGTTTGAGGCAATAAAGATGATAAAACTGTTAAGTAATACATGAAAATAAGGAGTTAAACAAATAGTGTTGACAGAGAAGACTTACACCATTGTAACTCAGATATAACTCTATGGAATCCAATGGACTTACTTTGAATCTATACTAATATTAACAAGATCAGATCTGTCCTAATGCCATTTTACCACCCTCTCTCCGACAACAGGACCTCAGCTTAGCACTAGTAGCAACTTTCTGTGTACTGGCATTCTGCTGTGCTTTTTAAAATAAAAAGCTGATGTTACGTCCCAATGGAAGAAAATGGTCAAATCGTAATATCAAGTTGAAACATAGTCATATCTATATATATGACTCTCTCTTGCTCTCTCTATATATACACAGAGAGAGAGAGAGAGAGAGAGAGAGAGAGAGAGAGAGAGAGAGAGTTATACCTGCCTCTGAGCCCCCTGTTAGTTTTTCTAGTCACGTTGTCTTATGTTAAAAAAATTTTCTCTCCCACATTGAAGGACTCACACAGATAACAGGGAAAAGTAAGTAAGGCTCCAATGCTTCAAAGATTTTATGCATGTGAATATTCCCATTGATAGGAATATTAAAGTCTCTACAGGATATCATACAAGTCACCGTCAAAAGCACATAGTAAACAAATGGAAAAATAGAGCAAAATGTATTTTTCTTGATCAATACCATATAGTAATAATAGCTACTTTTTGTATTAGTAGTACAAAAACAAGTTTTTAAATAAAACACAATATTTAAGCTGGTATCTCTTAAAACGGTTTTGGTGTGTGGTTGAAGGATTACCCCTCTCCCAAGGATTACCCCTCTCCCCTCTCTAGCTACAAAAAAGGTTCTTCCTCATCTCTCTGGCCACAGTTCAGAGGCTGTCATTAACAGGGCCGGCTCCAGGGTTTTTCCTGCCCCAAGCAACAAAAAGGAAAAAAAAAAAGCCGTGATCATGATCTGCAGCTCTACCGCCGCCGCTTCAGTCTTTGGCGGGCTGGGCTAGTGCCTGGAGCTGGCCCTGGTCATCAACAGGAATAGCAATGGCTTAATGAAATATGTGTAGTCAGGGCCTGGTGATTACTTTTAGCAAAGTTTATTCTGTAGTATACATATTTTCCCCCTGAGGAATCAGTTGTCTTCCAGCCGGGTAACTTAGATACTAGGATCCTATAAGCATTTGCACTCCTTTACAACATGCACCATGACACTAAGTGTAACAACCATTTAGAAAATTCTGGATTTTTGTTCTCCTGCATAATGATGATAATATTCTGAATTTAGAGCTTGATCCAAAGCCCATCAAAGTCATTGTAATGAGTCCGATTGACCCCAATGGGCTTCAGCCCTGGCCTTTTTATAGCAAGGTGTCAATATTTGGCCGTCACCTCCCTTTCTTATGGAGTCAGACATAAACAAAGGAACAAACTGTTCTTCCTCAGCCAGTGGAATAAGTAGCACATCTCAACATGGTGCCACTTGGCCACAACAAAGATTTCAAAATATGTCAGTGAACAATAATGATTAAAAACCCTCCCATCAGACTTGTTGGTTCTAGCTGTTTTAACTCCAGCCAGATCTTTCCGAAAGGCAGACTCAGTTTTGATTAATTACAAAATAGCTGAAAAACAGCCAAAAAATAGGATGCCCTATGAGCTTCCAATACAGTTAACATTGTGCACTTCACATACCTCCTGTTCCATGAAATGACATTGATTTATGAAAAAAAGGCTAACTTATATAGCTAGTGTATGGCTTTTTAAGGGACTTTAGTGCTAGATCTGAATTTTTGGTAGGTAGAAAAAAATATCCTAGACTGAGAAGATAATCAAGCACTGGAGTTGCAGATAAGTGCTTCTGCTTATTTTACTGGTTCTGGATGAATACATGAAAAATAAATACTTTTTTTCATAAACTATTGTGAGAGATCATTGAATGTGTACATTGCCTACTACAATGGGGCTCTGATCCTTGATTGTGGCCTGCAGGTGCTACTGTAATCTTGCCACTTCTTCATCCCAGTTAGCTGGGGTCAGATTACTGGATCAGTCATTTCCTGCCAGTCCAGCGTTCATTACATATCCACGTCTGCCTCCAGTATACAGTCTATCCACCATTTTCTCAGGTGTCTTCTTGTCCTGCCCATAACCTCTGGTCTCAAATGCCTCCCTAAGAGGATTCCCTTCATCTATCCTTTGTACATGCCCATACTATCTCAGCCTTCTCTCTTGCAGCTTCTGTCTGATACCACAGACCTTGATCTCACTCTTGACGACATCTTTCCATGTCTGGACCAGTAATGTCACCGTTCTCACTGTTTTAAACATCTCATTTCAATGGCTTCAAGCCTTCTCAAGTTCATCTCTGTCTCTACTACATACAGAAGAACTGGTCTTATCATGATTCTGTATAATTGTCCAATAAGTAGTCTGGGCATCCATTTATCCTACATTCTATTTATCTTGTACCAGGCTTCTCCCATGCTTAGCAGCCTTGTTTACAGTTCTGTGTTGATTTCCCCATATGTCGGTAACCAGCCCCAAAGGTACTTAAATGTAGAAATCTAATTTAGGTGCTGGCCATTGATGTTGATATTCATCTATCTTGGTTCTTCATGAGTCCCCCATATGATTTGAGCCTTTTCTGTACTCATTTTGAGGCCTTAAATTGTTAGTTCCCTGTTCCAGGCAATTGTGTGCACCAAATCTTCCTCACTATCAGCCATTAGCACAATATCGTGTGCATAGATCAACTTCATGCCACCTTCGATTTGGATTTGCTTATTTATGAAATTCATCACAGTTATGAATAATAATGGACTAAGTGCTGATCCCTGGTGGAGCTTTGAAACCCTCTGTTCCAATAAAACTTCATTTTGAAACCCTCCCTTACAATACAAATATTAAATAGTAATAATAATAATAGAAAGAAGTGAGCTAGGACTCATAAGATTTCCTTTTTTTGGCTGCAAGGAACATATTATATTAGGTTAGACTGTGGTTTGGGGGCGTAGGTTCCATACTGCTCTTATTGTGCAGTCAGATCTACCATTCTAGATCTGAAATGCACCATTTTATTAAAAACAAAACAAAATTGCACCAAGCTGTTTGCAGTAGTGCAAGATAGCCAGTATTCCCTGCTCCATTGTACCAGCTACATGGTATTTCTAGATGGTTCATTGTGTCTTATTCTTTGTTGATTTTTCTTGTTCTGTGTATTTGAACTACTGTAGCTGGAAATACTTAGCTCAGAAAGAGCACATAGCTTGGGGTCGCTGACATATGAAGTCAGACATGAAAGGTTCCTGTTTGACTATTTTTTTCAATGCTATTTCAGTTGAATCTGAAGCATTATTAGCTGTGACACTACACAGCAGTCATTTTGTTCCTTATAGTAGCTAGACAGGTCCATCAATTTCTTTTTTTCTAGTTCTTTATCATTTTTGTTCTAAAACGAAATAGGAACTAAATGCAATATTGGAATCTTGAAAACAAATTCATTATCAAATTCCATTTACAGCTGGTGCTGTGGGAGAAGATTCATACCGTGCACAAATATTTGAGATAGGGGGTAAAAGATCTGTTAATGAGTTTTGTGCTGAGTGAAAGGCATTTGTTACCAGTGAAACCTTTATTTTCTTTTGCTGAGCAAAAGATGTGCACCAGAATGGAACTGAGGGTCAAAGTTTAAATCCAGTTTACTGTGCCACCTGGTTTTGATCTGAAGCATGAGCATGTGACTGGCAACATTCACTGTAACAGCAGGAGACCTGGGAATGGTGGGAATTGAGCAACATTTCTCTTTATTTTCTAGTTTGTGAATGATGTAAGATTGACAGCTTTGGAAATAGAAAATCTCTGTTTATTCACAGCTAAAGTACAGCATAGGCAGAAGTAATACAAGCTTCTCCCAATGCCCTGCCCATTTATCTCAACCCTCACTAAGATGAGCTCTCTGTAAGGGTGAGAAAATCACTTATTCTCCAGACTCATTCAGCCTTTGGTCCTCCTGCTAAGACTCCCAATAGAGGTACCCATTGTGGCTATCTCTTTTCTTGGGTTGTTGCCACCCGTATTTCATGAACTGACCTGCAACCAGCAGTACACTTCCGACAGACCACAAAATAGGTGTCATAGGTTCATTTTAACTTTTTAGGTACCAAGCCTAGTCTGGAACCAGGCACTTAAAAATAACAGGCAACATGTCCCTTCTCCCTAAATTACCTGTTTATTAAGTTGTATAATATATATTTGAATGGTGTTTAATTATTGTAAATTGTCTATGCGTAATTATTATTTGAATTAGAGTATTGCTAAGCATTGTACAAACACAGGACTTTAACATGCAAATTCTTTTCTATATATCTGTGGCAGAGTGATGGCCTCTGGGCACCATCTAAGTGGCACATGGGAACCATAGCTAGAGATGGGCAAATAACTGATTTCTCATTCTTCTGGCAGTCCTTCCCCTCCTACCCCCCCAAAAAAATTCTGTTCAACCCAAAGCAAATCAAAATATTTAAAAAAAACCAAGAGGTGGGAGAGAAATGGCAGTGTTAGCAAAAATATATTTTCTCACTCCAGAAAGAAGGAGGAAGGGACATCATAATTTCACTTCTTCCAAAAGCAATGAATTTATAGTGATTTATGCACGTAGAGTATTTATCTCTCTCTAAATCTCGTGAAGAGTTTGTGAGGCAAAGATAATGTTATATAGATCTTCCTGCAGACATGGAGTGAAACCCATATGGGTCTCATAAGGAGACTCTTCAGATTCCTCTTGTCTGTGAAGTCCTACAATATGTCAGCACCAAAAAGAATGTACTAATGTTATGAGTGGTCAACCAATTACAAAGTAAAGGAACTGATCCTGACCTTAAGTGGGAGTTGGATTAGGGCCACTATGTTTGTTAACTGATCAAAACAAGGTACTATTTCAAAATTAAATAAAATACTGGATACTGAATGAGGTTCAGTCCTATATTTAGTCCTACATTTCCAAATATCGCGTCTTAGTTCATGGAGGTTTTTTTATTGCTATGCTTAAAATTGCTTCTTGGTTCTTAAATTCTCAGGGACTTCAGCATATATTTTTTTTTATTTGGGAAAAATGCTCTTGCTGACTTTGTTAATATGCAGTAGTTCAGTGTTTATGATAATGCAGGTTTTGAGGGCTTGCTGTGTCCTTTTGCAAAACAGACACATGATAGGTTAGGCAAACAATGAGGTTTTACTGAAATGTATTTTACAAGAGTTAGCATAACTTATTATCTTATTACAGTAATACTTAGAGGCACCAACCAAGATCAGGGATTCATTATATTAGGCACTGTACAAACACATAGCGAGAGACAGTCTCGGGCCCAAATACCACACAAGTTAAATAGACCAGTGGTTCTCAAAGCCAGTCCACCGCTTGTTCAGGGAATGCCCCTGGAGGGGTGGGCTGGGCCGGGCCAGGCCGGCTTGTTTACCTGCCGTGTCCACAGGTTTGACTGATCGCAGCTCCCACTGGCTGCAGTTCGCCGCTCCAGGCCAATGGGGGCTGTGGGAAGCAGCGTGGGCCGAGGGATGTGCTGGCTGCTGCCGCTTCCCACCATCAGCTTTGAGAACCACTGAAATAGACAAGAGGGACAAAGCATGGGAAGGGAAACAGAGGCACAAGAACATAAAGTGACTTGCTCAAGTTCACACAGCAGGTTAGTGGCAGAGCTAGGAAGGTTTTCTGAGTTTCAGTCCTGTGTCTTATGTACTGGACAACACTGCCTCTTTGCCGCTCTACATACAGTACTACTTACTGTAGGACTTTCATTTAAAACAAGTTCTATTATAGTTTGACTTTCAATATACTTGGGAGCTATCATATTTTAAGATGTAATTCTCTGAAACTACACTTCTGAACATGGTTTGTTGGCAATGTTATTGCATCACGAGCTAATCAGCATTTTTCCACTGCTGACAGTATCTAGAATGGGCTTGTAATTTTTCCCATATTTGGAGGTAGCACATAGGCTAGCTATTCTACATCTGGGTTCTGAGAACCATGCACACAGGTTAGCTGTTTTGGTATCTATGTTTTACTGAACCATAGCTCAAACTATTTAGATATTTTATTCGTTGTGTCTGTTCACAGAATACTAGTCAGAAATGCTAATTTGGATACAAATACAGTCAAGCTTTCAGCATTTCTTTAAATATTATGTTGTTCAGAATTCTGGATGTTTTGCTTTGCTGTTTCTTAATTTTTATTTTGACAGTCCTTGTCTAAAAAACATATGTAGGTGGTCTGTGCCCTTTAAAAAAGTACTACAGTATTTTACAGTAATAGTGGAAACCACTACACTTTACAATAGTGATACTGATCAGTTTCGGGGTGAATGCCGTAGAGTGCTGTGGTATTTTCATGAAGGTGAGTCAAGTTATTTCCTGTCACATAAATTATAAGGAATTCATTTGGCAGATATTTAACTGAAATAGTTATTGTATCTTTAACTTGCATTACAGGTCCATCAAAGACCATTAGCCATGATGTAACCCTGTGCTGTGGGTGTCCCTCAATCTCTGACTGCCAGAAGCTAGGATTGGATGACAGGGGAAGGATCACTCAATAAATTGCCCTGTTCTGTTCAACCCCTCTGAAGCATCTGGCCACAGTCAGAAGACAAGATATGGGGCTTGATGGATCATTGATCTGACCAAGTATGGCCATTCTTCTGTTCTTATATTCTTATTATAGAGATAATTATAGATGGCTTGAGACAGACAGTGTATGTCTGTTCAAACTTGAAAGGGCAGTTACAAGGTTCTTGGTTTTGATGCATGAAGAAATGGACATTTTTTCACCAGAGGCTTGGAAGTGTCCTGGCACTGAAGATGTTAAATTTAGAAACTATGGTTATGTAACTGCAGTAGGGTTTTTAGTTACTGCTTTAGCTGCCAGGTTAATTTTTCTGTTTTGTACTCTATCTAATTGCAACAAAGCTGTCCTAGCTTAGAAAGAACATCTTGTTTGTTAAATCTCTGATTAAATTAATTTAAAAATGCCCACCCTTCTTGCCCAGCAATCAAGATCTCACTGCTGGGTTGATTACATATTTGACGTTTCTAATGAAATAAAGGAATCTATAGGCATTCTTCCCCCGAGAAAGAGGAATCTGCAGTAAAAATCCCTTAGTTACCACAGACTAGAGGGTTTTTTTCTTTCAGTCAGACCATGCTGTGTTCATAATTTTGCTGAAATCTGACACTCTTTGTAAACTGTAATTTAAAAGAGAAAATTCTCTCGCTGAACTGATAGCAACTGATTAGTTAAGGCCACAGTCGTTCCAGTGAGATGCTGTATCAGCCCACCAAACTACACACTTCCTTAGTTCATTTGTCACACAGGATCAAATATAATGTATCATCAGTTTGTAAACATATTTGCTATTAGAATTACATCCTTTACTTCATCAAACTAAGGCTCTACTGCGGAATAGTTTGTACAAATGCACATCAGTCTGAATAATTTTAAAGAGCAACTGTTTACTGATCACAACACAAAATATTGCCCATGCTTGGAGATCAAATTACATGTCTTTAAGATAATGCAAGCTACATAATTCATTGATTGAGTTATGGCTTTAAGAAACATCATACTCTGCATATTATGCAAAGAGTTGCAGAATTTCCTGTTTATGTTATATAGATTAATAGCTGAAAGGGCTCATCTTCTTACTTTAAAAAATTCATATGCTACAAGGCTTGTCCTCATGGACACTTAGTGCACAACAAGTTAGGATGTAAATCTACAGCATACTAGGATGCCATGCATTCAGGGCAGGTCTTAGCAGGGCTCAAACTGTGGGCAGTCTGAGCTAAGGGTCAGAGTCCAGAGTAGCGTCGTGGTCAGTGAGATGCTGTATCAGCCCACCAAACTACACACTTCCTTAGTTCATTTGTCACACAGGATCAAATATAATGTATCGTCAGTTTGTAAACATATTTGCTATTAGAATTACATCCTTTACTTCATCAAACTAAGGCTCTACTGAGGAATAGTTTGTACCTAGGTTCACAGCCGGAGTCAGGGGAAGAAGTCATGTGAAGGTTAAACTGGAGTCAGAGTCAGCCCGGGGGCAGGGTATGTGTGTGTGTCAAGTCTGAGTTGGAGTTAAAAGCCATGCCAAGGACTGTGAGATGCTCAAGTACTACAGTAAGGGGACCATAAAAGTGCCCAAGATCAATAAGGATGCAGGATGAATGCACAAAGTGTGTGGGATTTAAGCCATTAAAATTTATTTGCATGAAATGCTAAATACCACTGAGATGCACAAGCTGCCCAAAGTGCACACACAAAGAACTAGCATTTCCAGTATTGTGACTGGATAGAGCCTCATGATATCTGGTGTTTCTCCAGATCTTGGAGGGCAACGATTGCATGAAAATCTTAGCTTTCATTAAAAAAAAGAGAGTAAGTTTCTAGCCTTCATTGTTGTGAAGAAAATATGAAAAAATGTGACCCATAAGGGCTCAGAAGTCAGAAGGCAAAAGGAAAGAACACCCAAATTTTATATATAATCTGATGCTTTTAAAGACAAATTTATGATTTTTGGGTGTCTAACTCATGGTTTTTCATCACTTGACAATACTGTATTTCAGTAGAGCTCTGCCTCATTGCATGTGCAACATGGAGATTAAACTGAATGAACCAAGACTCCTGTCATCCTGCTCCTGTTCTCAAAACTAGAAGACATTTGAAATTATTGTGGGTGATCATCTGGGTCACTTTTGGTAAATGACTGACTGTAGTAGAGAAGCAACTGGAGGCCCAAACCAGGATTGGAGCCCCACTGTGGTAGGCAGTGTACGTGTACATGGTAAGAGGCAAATGCTGACCCAAAGAGGTTACCACTTGAATAGATAACACAGACAAAAGGTGGGAGAAAGGAAGCATTGTTATCCCCATTTTGCTGATGGAGAATTGTGGGACTGAGATTAAGTGACTTGCCCAGAGATAAACAGGAAGTCTGTAGCAGAGCTGGGAATTGAACCTATATCTCCAGAGTCCCAGTTTAGTGCACTGATCATTAAATTAACCTT
Organism: Mauremys mutica; assembly: GCF_020497125.1. Lineage (NCBI taxonomy): Eukaryota > Metazoa > Chordata > Testudines > Geoemydidae > Mauremys > Mauremys mutica. Next base: position 106,687,800 of record NC_059074.1, read on the forward strand.
TCTTCCTAATATTTCCTCTCAAATATATGGAAGTAACTTTTACAGGCAGAGTCTTGGCATTTGAGTCCCAGTGCTGCAATGAGGTGTGTTCAGGCATATCCTTGTACCCACACAGAGCCCCAAAATTTTAATGTAGACGCACAGGTCTGTCTTCATACATCTCATTGCATGATCAGGGCATAGGACAGTAGAAGAGATTATTTATTCAAAGACCAACAAGAACAAAAAGGCTGGAAGAGAGAGAGAATTTATTTAGCTTATATTATAACACTCAAAGGGGAAACAATCAAATAGCCACAGATTAGAAATAGAATATAGGCAAGAGTTAAACAAAACTAAAAGCAAAAAAGGAAAACAGGGCAAGGTTTTAAAAAATAAGCAAACAAAAATAAATATATGTGAGGGGACTATACTACTCAAAGGACAAGAAAGGTGTTGTAAAAAACATTTCTGGGGCATGTCTCTTCCCCGCACCCTTCTCTGTCCTTTGCCTATTGTACTGTGTGGAGTCAGATCCTACAAAACACACGTTAGAATAACTTAACTCACAAAGTCTACTGAAGTCTATTTAAGTTACTCTCACACATATGTTTTTGCAGGATTGAGACCTTATCCTCTGATACTGCTGCTGCCTTCCCATGGGCTCTGGGAGTCAATCTACGTAGATGCAGTTTAAGGATTGTCACATGAGGCCCCAGGCATGCAAGCATGAACATATGCTTGGATTAACGTGTGTGAATAGCCCCACTGAGTTCAATGAGACTCCTTCTTGTATGAATAAAGTTAAGCTGTTTGCAGGATCAGGACCGTATTCTATAAGTTTGACAAGGCGGAGGCCTGTCATTGCACATGTCTGTAAAATGCCTAGTACTCTTTTGTGGTGCTATATAAATAATAGGAATGAAATGAGAATGAGAATTATTGAAAATCAAGTCAACTACCAAGACAATAGTTCTCGATATTACAGGGCAGATTCTACAAATTGTCTGTGAGTGAAACTCCCAAAGCACATGAACTTAGAGACTGCAACATTGTTGTATAACTGATGCACAGTATGGTAAATTTGTTGAGCAATGGCTTTCTTTTAGCACAGCTTAATTACAATATCTAATATTTGTTTTACAGGTCTATCATAAAATCCATAAGCTTCTTTATTCTATTGATGTATTATGAAATGATCCCTCTAGGGTATATTATATGCCCCGCAGGACTACTGGTCACTAATACAATATGAGTATACATTATGATACAATAAATCTGATAACTGTAAAACCAAAAGAATGCGTAAGTATTTATGTTACTACTGATATATAAGCCAATCTAGCACCATTAATTCCACAATATACAGTAGAGTTACATATCTTCTTACAGTATTGCCAACCCCAAGTACTAAAGAATCATGTCAGCCCATAAAAATCATGAGAGTTTTGTTTTTAACATAATACAACTTATTTATCTTTTTATCTGTCCTCTTTTTTTGAGATTGTTTTTCAGGGTAGATTTGCTTCACATTTTTAAGTTTTTCTCCAAAAATATAAGGGCTAGAAACTTACTTTCAAGAAGGTGAGATTCTGAAATAATCACTTGACTCCAGAATCTGGGCCTTTAAGAAAAACACCAAACACTGGCAAACTTGTGGTAAAGTCATAAGAGTTGGCCACACTGTGGCTATTTTAGGTGCTGTAAGGAACTGGCCTTTGCTGGGGACGATGAAAGTCTGTACTGGATCTGCAGGAGCTCCAGGAGACATTGGGCTAAATTAATCCCTTGTGTAATTCCATTGATTTTTGGGTCAGCTACTCCAGGGATGAATTTGTCCTGTTGCAGGAGTGTGGCCACTGCAATGTGCACTTCATGTACAAAGCTGTTGGCTTGTGAAGAGATGGGATAGAACAGGGGACTGCAACCTACGGCACGCATGCCAAAGGTGGCACGCGAGCCGATTTTTGATGGCATGTGGGGCGGGCTGAGCCGCTCAGTCCGCCGCCGCTCTGGGGTTCCCGCTGCTGGCCCCTTGCCAGCCGGGGTCCCGCTGTCAGTCCCACTCAGCGCCCGCTGCTAGCCTGGGGTTCCTTCCCCCAGGCTGGCAGTGGGTTGAGACCCCGGCTGGCAGGAGCCGGCATCTGAAACCCCAGAAGGGGGCTGACGGAGACGCTCAGCCCACCCCTGAAACCCCAGAGCTGGGTGGGTTGACCCGCTCAGCCCGCTGCCGCTGTGGGGTTCTGGCTGCTGGCCCCTTGCCAGCCGGGGTCCCCGCCACAGCCCCACTCACCTTGCTTCCAGCGCAGGCCCCCTGCCAGACAGGGTCCAGGCTTCCGGCCCTGCTCAGCCCTACCAGCCGCCAGCTCCACTCGCCTCAGCTGCCGATCTGGGGTCCAGCCGCTGACCTCCTGCCAGCCGTTTTGTCAACTGATCACTCAGAAGCCTGTGTGCAGCTTAAAGTATCCAAATAGGTGCCACCAGACATTGGAAAACCCAGCAAGGAAAAGCAAGGGCAAGGATCACACTAAACTAATAAGATCTGCATTTTAATTTAATTTTAAATAAAGCTTCTGAAACATTTTGAAAACCTTGTTTACTTTACATATAACAGTAGTTTGGTTATATATTATAGACTTATAGTGAGACCTTCTAAAAAACGTTAAAATGTATTACTGGCACGTGAAGCCTTAAATTAGAGTGTATACATGGAGACTTGGCACACCACTGCTGAAAGGTTGCCAACCCCTGGGATAGAACCATGCTCTTGCTTCCTGCCTTCCCCTTCTTAGCCTCTTTGAGAGGCTCCAGCTCTACCTATTCATTGTATTCAGATGAGCCCTAGAATTGTGACTGTCACTAGCCTTTCTGCACTCCCCTCCCTAGCAACCCTTTCCAGCAGCTTGGCACTATCTGGCCCTAATATAAATGAATGCAGCTTGCTGTTATGCATTGATTGAAAATAATGATTTTGTCTGTTAAGAGAGTGATTTGGTTTTTATTTCATTGCTTATATAAAAGGCTAAGTGGAATGCCTGAGAATGACTAGGAGTTTTTTAACTAAACTTGTAGTGTACCAATTTTTATTTAATTATACCTTTGCTATTTTACAGGCTAGGCAAAGTGTTTCACCTCAGCTCTCATACTTGTTCAAGATAGTGATAACCTAGGCAAGTTCTACATTGATATCAATTGTATATAGAAATGTTTGGGCCAAATTGAAGTTAAACCCAGCTATGCCACAGCATAGGATTAGCCCTATAAATGGATAAAAATTTTAGTGAAATCAAGACCTTTTATTGGTATTATTCTGCTAAGGATGTTTAAAAATAAGCCTCATTATCTTAAGCCCCATTAGCCCCTCCATGTCTGTCTGGGTCATCTCTTTTGTCTTCTCTCCCATCACTAAATGGGAACAAATAATTCATCTTTCTCCTAATAAGATTCTTTGTTTGATTGGCATGGTATTGACAGAGCAATTGATTCTCCTCTGAAAAACGATCTGACCTGCTTTCCTACCTCATCTTTGCACTCCTATGTGTGTGTGGTTTTGGTTTGGTTTGGTTTTTTGTGAAGTGCTTCACACACAAGACTGAGGACAGAGCAGCAATGACACAGAAAGACATGTCCAGTAGCATCAGAAGAACATGAATAGGTGTCATTGTAAGTCAGCGGTGACGAAATGTTGTTACCAGCTGACAGCTGTTTAGTGACTTATGTGAAATAAGTATGGCAGGCTCAGTCCAAATTCTTCTGGATAAGTGACCACATCACAAAAATTACCATTAGCATAGGCACTAACTGGCACCATTACTAGCAGTCTCAGCAGAAAGTCCAGGGACTAAATGGACATATAGATTTAATTACCCTCTGACTTAGGACTGAGGAGATATTGTGGGCTGATATAGGATAGGACTGATTCCTTTGCTTGTATCTGTTCTGTGAATAAATGGATGCATCATCCTCCACTGTTACCAAACCAGAATCTTTCATTTTCACTAAATTTGCTTTTTACCAAAGTTTATAAATACAAAAAAATAGAGTTCATTAAGGCCACCTATGACTCCCTAACAAGCAAGAGTTCTGGGGCCAGATATTTAACAGTATTTAGGTGCCTAAAGATGCAGGTTGTCACCTAATGGGATTTTTCAAAAGCACCTAAGCATCAGGAGTTAAGGACCTAGGTGCTTTCGAAAAGCTCACTAGGCACATATCTCATTTTTAGGCACCTTAATAACTCTAAAAATCTTGATGATTATCTCTGTTTTGTATCTCTCTTGATTGCCAATAGCTGAAGAGTTCAGCCTTTCTCAGAGGACTACGGGTATATCAACATAGGCACACAAAATCAGTGGCTACTTTGGCCTGAGTATTTTAGTTGTCTGTAAAGCACGGTGAACATTTATAGCAGTAGAGAAAATAAAATGTCTTTTCCTGTCCATTGATTCTCTTGGCATTGACTACTGATGATATATACTCTCAATTATCCAAACTTGGTGTCATCCAAGCTGTTCATGTTATTTGGGATCTAAATTTATTTTAAAAGTGCACAGTAAAACAAGTGAAATATACTCTAGGGAATATACTTGCACTGTCAGGGAGATGGATAAAATAGGTGTTTTCCATCTCTGCATAAGTCTTTCTGATTTTAAAAAAGGTAATGATTAAAGATGGATGGCTGCCTAATTGGAGTTTAGGAGGGGAAAAGTGAAACATGTTATGGGACCCTGCTAGAGGATGACTCTGAGGGTTGTAAAGTGAGGTATTTAAAACAAATGAGCCTGCCACATTAGATAACGTAAAAGAGATAGTCTGGATTCCAAGAGCTTCTCTGACCCACAATTAAGAAAATGTATCCACAGAAGTTGGTGATAAGCATAGCAACGATAACAGATGCAGTATGTTGAGGGTTCTCAGACACATGTAGGAAAGAAGCTACCACTTAAAAGTGACCAGCATATGGAAAAAAATGCTTGTGCCCTATATTTGTTTTGATATATTTATGTAGTAGAAAAGATCTAAAAGTTTTGTTGGCTATTATTTTTAATATGAAGATATTTTCTTCTTTCAGATTGAAATCAAGTTTCTGTTTGTCCAGGAATAATTTACGATGACTAGAAAAGTGGGAAATTATGACATGACAAGAGTGAAGAGAATGAAAAGTAGCCAGTTGAGAAGGAAAGAGGTTTTTTTAGTCGGGTTGTTTTTAAGCTCCTTGTTTTCATTTTTACTTAATAGTTTATTTTAAAAGTTGACAGAAAATTTGGAAACTTCCGTGAGAATTTTTTGTAAACATTTTTCAATTTTGTTGTGATTTTGTTTTGCTGTTTTTTAACCAACTTATAAACTGTATGATGGGATGTTCACTCCACACCAGCCCTGAAAGTATTAAGGAAGCTGAGAAATGGCCAATTAGTGTGGGTCTACACAGCGAAGAAAAACCTGTGGCTGGCCCATGACAGCTGGCTCAGGCTGCGCGGGGCTGTTTCATTGCTGTGTAGACTTCCAAACTTGGGCTGGAGCATGGGCTCCAGAACCCTGAAGGTCATCACTCAAGTTCCTTTATTTGGCATACAGCAAAGCTATGCTGAGTTGTTCAGACTCAAGCATGGTGGGTGGGTAAAGGACGTACCATACATCCAAAGTTACACAGAAAACCTCTTCCTTTATATACGCTTACACATTACATTGCATTTGCCACACATTGCATTATATGTTTTGGGATTGGACTGGTTACTTTGTAGGAACTAATCCCTGTACAGCATGCTCTGTCAGTGCACTGTTCATGTATAACTTCATCTTTACATTCCAAGTTTATCTTATCCATTATCCCTAGCACCATGGAGCTCCTGCTTATTTTAGCTAGCACAGAAATCCTGACTCCTGCATACTGCCCGTTATTTGATCTTTTTTTAGTATAAAATAACTTAACATTTCTAAACAAAAAGTCATTTTGAACTGAAAACCAAAACGTCTCAGTTTGAAAATGCCAAAATGAGCTGTTTCAGCAATTTCAAAATTTACTTCAAATTTTTTTTTGAATCAAGAGATTTGTCAAAACCTATTGTTTCCTGAACAGCTATGTTTTTTTTATGAAGTGGCATTTTTGGATGAAAAAATATTGTATCAGAAAATTTCCAAACAACTCTAATATTATCCCTATGTTTGACAGATGTGGAACTGAGGCACAGAGACCAAGTGACTTGCCTAAGGAGGTCTCTGTCACAGCAAGGAATTGAACTCAATTCTGCTAGCTCGTAGGTTAGTGCCCTAACACAAGACAATCATCCTCATACATTGCACATTCAGTTCTTCAGGAAATCCTCCACTAACATCAAGGAAGATCAGACTTGATATTCCTTATTTTTGTAGGCATGGAATATGAGTGCAGACCAGAAGAAAATCAAAACGTATAGGCTTACTGTGTTACACAGTCATTTATTTGCTTCTCACTTTAAAAAGGTATTTACTTTTATTGGGTTGCCATTGCATTCCATAAGCTCCACGTTGTATATTTTTAAATTACTAGCATGACTTGAGACATCATATCAAAACATATATGGCTATGACCATCTACTTATGAGCCTAGCTATCTACTGCTCCAATTTTCTTTAGAGGAATTGTTCTTTTTAAGCACTTGCCATAGAAAGGATGCACTAAAAAACTATGACCCTAATCCTGCAGTTGGGCCCAGATGGATGAAGCCTCATACAGGCACAGTACCCCATGAAGCTATAGTCCAACCCTACAGATACTTCCAAACAGAGTGCATGCTACCATGAGTAGTCCCATTGAAGCTGTTCTCTGTAATGTTTGAAGAATTGAGTTCTGTAGTACTGATCCTGTAAGAGAAAGATTAATATGGAGATGTGCAATAAGAACAAAAAATCTCTGAGGAAAATCAGTAACTGGCCTGCTGTGATGCCAGACTGTACCTTGCTTTGTGATCTCTAGTCTTTGACCCTGGCTTTTTCCTCCTGATTCCAACCTGATACTATTTCTGGTTTCGGACCCTGGCTCTTGCTTATCCCTTGCTTATCTGACCCCTGGCTCTAGCAATTACTCCAATCCCTTGTCACTTTGCCTCGTGACCATCCTTGACTTGTCCAACTGTGACTGCTAGGCCAGACTTCCTATGCCCCGATCCTTGTCAAGGTCAGGTGTTTGCTACCTGAATACATAACTAATCTATATACACCACGATTGCCAGAAAGACTACCAGCAATTCTGTTACCAGATTTACCCGTTACTTTGGGGTATGCTCATTTATTCGGGTAAGTCTCCTGGGAGGGGGGGTTGTCTGTAATTCTATCAATGTACTGCTTGTGTCACGTCTGTTTTCACATGGAGCTCTACTCCCTTATGCAAGTCCCCTCCCAATGGAGCTATCCTGCAGGACCTGGGTTCCCCCAGCCCCAGAACCAGATGAACACACACACACACACACACACACATTAACAGAGCAAGTCTGAGTGGACCGGGTCAAGCAGCACTTTCAAGCTGCCACCCTTATGTGCCACAGATTCAGCACGTCCCTCTCCCCACTCTCACATCACAATTGTACTAGTAGTAACCTACTTGATGAGCAAACCCCACAGTATTTTGGGCACTGCGGGGATCTTTAGCTTAGGTAAGAGAAGTGTTGCTGCAGAGTAAATGAGGGAAGCTAAAAACACAAAAGAGTAAAGTTCAGCAAGAGAGAGAGAAGCAACCAGTTTAACCATACAAGTTATTTATTGAATAATAGTGATAACTACACAAGGAGGACCTAAACAAACATAACAGTTATATTATTAAAGGGTAATACCTGAGATAGAAAAGAAAATACAGAGACAAAGAGAGAGAGAGAGAGAGGGATCTCACCCACACCCTGAGGCTTGAACTGGTTGGGGTTCCTAGGTGATGGTGGTAGCTCAGGGTCCTGAGTGCTGGAGACAGGCAGAGCCCCCAGCACGATCAGTCAGGAGATGGAGTCCCAGTGGAACTGATGCAGAGTTTGGGTTTATGCATCAGAACACTTACTTGAACATAGGTAAGGTAGAATTGGTCTGATAACTGCTGAGCTGGGCGTGGGCAGGCATAGGTTCATTAACATCTGGAGCAGAGATTCCCATGATGCAGTGCTTCCCTGCTTTTCTGGTCCCAGAGTTCAGTGCGGTTCTCTGTTCTTCATTCTGTATTCTAATCCCTGTCCCATCTTTCATGCAGATGAGGCTAGGGGAGTTGTCTGTGCTCTCCATTCTGTATGCTAATGGAGATGTCTTAATCTTGTCATCCTTGTCAGGAGGGGTCTAGGTGTGTCTCCCAATGCCCTTCACTGCTCTCTGCAAGCCTTTTCTCTGATTGGTCTTGGTTCAAGCAGAGACCAGAAGGGGGTGTCCCTCATGAGTCAGACAGGCCAGACACTGCGCCCTGGTACAGAGCTGACTGGTATCAATTTTTAAAAGTTATAAGACAAAGTTTCAAGGGTTTAGAATCATTATTATCCACTTGGCCATATTTTAATCATTATTCTTCCTAATATTTGTATATGTGAGCTAACAATTTCAGGTTGTTTGGAATTTGAAGAGATGAACTGAAGGAATTTTTGAGTCGTGTGTGTATGTTCCTTTGTGCTCATTTGAATGTTTACTTTCCTACTACGTACATTCTAATTATGAAACTTTCTCAGCATATAAACAATATATTCTCCTAACCACATTTCTTTTGGAATCTAACATAATATAATACAATCATACTGCACATATCTGTCCCTTGATATTTACCTTGCAATACATATCTCACTTACATACATTTTAATAACTATATATGCTTCATAGCTCATATTTAACACACATGTTCTAAAACCAGGAATCCAAATAACTGTACATGTGCATTAACATACAACACAAACAAGTCAGCTATGTATGTGTTGACTAATGAGTGATCTTTTTTTAAAGAATGTCTGCAACTTTTTGTGTTGCTTGGGACAGAAACTGTCTTGTTAACTTAATTTGTTTATACCTTCAATAAAGATTTAGTAGCTAAGGAATTAAAATGAACATTAACTAATTTTATTTTATTTAGACAGCGGATGATGACTAAAATCTTATTAGCTGAGGTTTAAAACAAACTGAGTATAACAAATGTATGGCCTAGAGTCAGCAAAGCACTTAACCACATGTTTAAACTCATCCCTATTTAGCAAACATTTGAGCACTTAGAGTGAAATCCTGGTCCCATTGATGGCAAAACTCCCACTGATACACAGGCCCTAGATTTCACCTGGGGTGAAGTGTAACCTGTATTTTTATCTTTTACATACTTGGAGGTTAAATAGCATGTGTAGGGCTCTAAGCAAAGATTTTAATCTTTGTTACATCCTTATGCATGCAACCCAAATAATAATCTAGAATCCACTGCACTGCTGAATTGTTGGTATTTACACTTTAAGGACCCCCATGAGCAGCTCAACAAAGCTGCTTCTCTGTGGCATTTTAAGAAAACAACACAATATTCTTCCCCTTCCCTCAATCCTTCCATTAAAAAAAATCCCATATGATTGTGCAGGATTCGGCACCGCACCCCAGAGCTTCCAGCATTTTACATCTGATTGCAATGAAGTTGCTAAACCTCAATAAATGTCTTCCTTAACAATGAGTATTTATTTAGCATACAATAAGGCTGAGATTTTCAAAGATGCCTATGGGATTTTGACACCTAATTCCCATTAATTTAATGGAAATTGAGCATCCCAAAATCCCCTAGGTAGCTTTCAAAAGTGCAGCCTAAATGTCTTATGGAATCTTTAATATGTATTTGGGAACCTTAATTTAAAGCACTACCTAATAAAATATCCAGAGCATTACAGAACTGTTAAAATATGTAACGTGGTGGATGAAGTATGGGAACATGGAACTTGTAAAGCTTGCTCTCCAGGCAAATATATAAAACCTGTGGCTGTGCAGGACACCAACTGGGGGAAGCAAGCCAACCTTTACAAGTTGGCCAAAACTTTTATACAAGTTTCCCTCCACCTCAAAATATATAGAAATTACATTAAACCAGCTTGCTTAGAAAACATAATAAATTTCCTGCTACTCAGAGATGCAAAAAATTGACCTGCTAGCCTCTCATTCCCCAACCTATAGATTATCTGCAAACATTTAGGATCTACTCTACCTTTTACTTGACTATTTTGTTGCATTATAATTATTTCACTACTACATTTAAAGCCTACTAAAACCTCAAAAAGAAAATGAGAACTCCAAAGGAAGACTCCCAAAGAGACCAGAAAAGCACAAAACTACAAACATGGGACTCTTCCACACCAGGAACTCCAAATGCACTTAATGTAACCCCTCCAAAAATACAAAATGTAAATCCTAAATATAAATGTACATCTGAGACTTATTTACATTTGGTAGTCATAATACACCACATGAGCAGGTGAGACACATAAAATATTAATGGAGAGATGGGTTATGGTTCCTGAATGCCTTAGTCCCATCGGTGTCTGTGCATGTGTTACACATTTAGGCATTCTTTACTAGACATATTTAGAGACTTTTAGACAAGTGATGATTTATATACCTCTGTCGGCACTAGAGATTACGCATGTGATCAACACTTCATAGAATCAGGCCCTTAACTGGTAGGCTAGGAGCTTGCTGGCTTTTTTTTGCTATATTCAAAATAACTTCTCTTAGGGCCAGACTGTGAACCCCTTACTCACATTGGTGAGAAATTACTCATCTGAGTAGCCCCACTGAAGACTAGTTGAGATCAAATATATAATCTTTTGGCCCTGATATATCTTTTTTTGCTGTGACAACATCATGGTTAAGCCGGGATTCAATTGTTGGTTGGATTTGATCATCATATTGAATAAAATAAAGGATTAATCTGATCATTAAGATCTGATAATTTCCATTTTTCTGTTTTCCAGCTTCCATTTTTGCATGTTTACTTCTTTTTAAAAAAAATTAGCCTTCCTCCCCTGCCATGTTTCTCCTTTTCCAGCCACTGCAATGCCATTACCCACAGGAGCAGATGAGGACAACTTGGGCCTTGTCTACACTAGGAGTTTATGTCGAATTTAGCAGCGTTAATTCGATTTAACCATGCAACCGTCCACACCAGGAAGCTAATTAGTTTGACCTAGAGGGCTCTTTAGTTCGAATTCGGTACTCCACCCCAACGAGGGGAGTAGCGCTAAATTCGACATGGCTATGTCGAGTTAGCCTATGTGTGGACGGAAATCGACCTTAGTAGCTCCGGGAGCTATCCCACAGTGCACCACTGTGTTGACGCTCTGGACAGCAGTCTGAGCTCAGATGTTCTGATCAGCCATACAGGAAAAGCCCCGGGAAAATTTGAATTCCTTTTCCTGTCTGGCCAGTTTGAATCTCAATTCCTGGTTGGACATCGGGGCGAGCTCAGCAGCATCGGCAACGATGCAGAGCTCTCCAGCAGAGGGGTCCATGCAATCTCAGAGTAGAAAGAGGGCCCCAGCATGGACTGACCGGGAAGTCTTGGATCTGATTGCTGTGTGGGGCGATGAGTCTGTGCTTTCGGAGCTGCGCTCCAAAAAACGGAATGCAAAGACCTACGAGAAGGTCTCCAAAGCCATGGCACTCAGAGGATATAGCCGGGATGCAATGCAGTGCCGCGTGAAAATCAAGGACCTGAGACAAGGCTACCAAAAAATCAAAGCGGCAAACGGACGCTCCGGAGCCCAGCCCCAGACATGCCGCTTCTACGAGGCACTGCATGCCATTCTCGGTGGGTCTGCCACCACTGCCCCACCAGTGACCGTGGACTCTGAGGATGGGATAGTGTCGATGGGCAGTTTCTCGGCGATGTTCGCGGATGGGGAAGATGAGGAAGGGTTTGTGGAGGACGAGGCAGGCGACAGTGCTTACAATACTGCTTTCCCCGACAGCCAGGATCTCTTCATCAGCCTCACAGAGATCCCCTACCAACCCTCCCCGGCCGTTAACCCGGACTCTGAATCAGGGGAAGGATCAGTCGGTAAGTGCTATAAACATGTAAACATTTATTTTTTTAAAAACAGGAATAAAAACTATATGAAAAGAAGGTCAATGCATATGGGGATAGAACAGAAATCCTCTTGGGAGAGTTCCACGAAGCTCTCGTAGAGGTACTCGAAAAGCCTCCGCAGGAGGTTCCTGGGGAGAGGTGCCTTATTGGGTGCCCCGTGGAAGCACACTCTTCCGCGCCAGGCTATCCTCACGTACAGTGGGAGCATTGCCTCGACGAGCATGGCAGCATAGGGCCCTGGTCTGTGCAGGGTTTCACGCAGCATGCGCTCTCTGTCTGTCTTAGTGACCCGCCTCAGGGTGATCTCGCTCGGCAACTGCTGCATCTAGTTAGGGGAATTAGTGTAATGTTACTATTGGGAATGCTTCACTTTTCCTTTGCATAACAATAAGCGTCGTTTAACAGCCACGTGGTGGAGGCTGCAGAGGGGAAGCATACAGGGATCTTTCCCGGGGACAGCCGCGAGGGGGTGGAACAGGGTCAGAGTTTATGCTTTCCAGATTGCCTGCAGCAGGAGGGCACTGCTATACATTAACTTTTAAGCAGCCTAAAGTTTATGGCTTACCAGGCCTGGCTGCTACACGGATTCTGCTGTCCTGCCCCGCTTGTCTGATCTCCAGTGCAAGACCCCAGGCAATGAAAGCGAATGCCGAAAATTCGAACTTGTCCTGAGAGCGCATGAGATAGGTGCCATGTATGGTCTTGTTCACAGAAACAGACTAGACTGTGTTCAGTGTTCGCAAACATGTATCTTTGCAAGGAAATCACTTCCTTTTTCCCATCACACAGCTGCGGCTGTTTCCCGACCTGCCCCGGCATCCCCCTCACATAGGCTGGCACAGATTAGGCGGCGAAAGAAAAAGACTCGGGACGAGATGTTCGCTGAACTGATGGCCTGCTCCAGAGCCGAGGCGGCCCAGCAGAGCCAGTGGAGGGAGACCCTCTCTCAGTACCAGCGCTCACACAGCGAACGGGAGGACAGGTGGCGGCAGGAAGACCAGCAGGCGACTCAAACGCTGCTTGGCCTAATGAGGGAGCAAACGGACACGCTCCGGCGCCTTGTGGATGTTCTGCAGGACCGCAGGCAGGAGGAGAGAGCCCCCCTGCACTGTATCTGCAACCGCCCTCCCCCGCCACAAAGTCCTGTCCCCCCCTCACCCAAAATAACAAGAAGGAGGGGCGCTAGGGGCCGTGAAAACTGTCATTCCACCCCAGCAGAGCGCTCATGTACCAAACAGCTCTCATTCCCTAAAGTTTGAGAATTGCTTCCCTTCCTGGCTCACCCAATCCCAAATCCCAGTTTCATCCCCCAACTGTGTAGTTGAGTATTAAAAATAGTTTGCTGTTAATTACTGTTTCCGTCATGTTTCTTTGCAGAAGACTTTGTGTGAGGGGGGGAGGGGTTTGTTAATTGCATAGGACAGCCACCATTAACAGGGTACAGACATGGGGGCAGGATCAACAGCAGGTCACACACAGAGTGCAGTCACTAGGCACCCGGGTCACTCTGTGAGGTGTCTGCTGCCCCAGGTCAGTCTAGGAGGTGTATGCTGCCCCAGGGTCCGAGCGCCTGGCATCCACAAATGGCAAGGCAGGCTGCCCTTACCATGCCCTTCCACCCTAGCCATGAGCCTCTCCGATGCCCTGAGCCCCAGCCAGAGCCATCATCCCCCTACACCTACTCACCCTTCCCACACACCCCTCACCCCTTACTGCAAACCCACCCCTTCCTGCACACCCTCCTGTAACCGTCCTCCCTCCAGAGACCGCTGTAGGAGCAGGAGCCTGTCATTCCTCGAGTGGAGAAGCGGTCTGTACATCACTGCACACCGTACCCACCACAGTCTGCGTCCCTGTTTGAACCCTTTAACGCGAATTCATTAGTAAAGAAAACTTTGTTAATTAACAATGTTCCATTAACTTTATTTTTAAACGTCTGTTGGAAGGGGGGAAACCTGGTGAACGGGGTATGTAACCGCAGAAAAAAGTCAACAGTAACTGAAACAGGGGCAGGTTCAGCTTCTCTGTAAAGAAACTGGACAGTCATAGGTTATCCTGCTCTCTGAGGAACCTAGCTTTCAAAGCCTCCCAGATGCACAGCACTTCCTGCTGGGCTCTTCTAATCGCACGGGTGTCTGGCTGAGCGTAATCAGCAGCCAGGCGATTTGCCTCAACCTCCCATCCCGCCATAAAGGTCTCCCCCTTGCTCTCACAGAGATTGTGGAGCACACAGCAAGCTGCAATAACAATGGGGATATTGGTTTCGCTGAGATCCGAGTGAGTCAGTAAGCTCCTCCATCTCCCCTTGAGACGTCCGAAAGCACACTCCACCACCATTCTGCACTTGCTCAGCCGGTAGTTGAAGAGTTCTTTGTCACTGTCCAGGGTGCCTGTATAGGGCTTCATGAGCCAGGGCATTAGCGGGTAGGCTGGGTCCCCAAGGATCACTGTAGGCATCTCCACATCCCCAACAGTTATTTTGTGGTCCGGGAAGAAACTACCTTCCTGCAGGCGTCTAAACAGACAAGAGTTCCTGAAAACACGCGCGTCATGAACCTTGCCCGGTCACCTGACGTAGATGTTGGTAAAACGTCCCCTATGGTCCACCAGTGCTTGCAGCACCATTGAAAAGTAGCCCTTTCGGTTAATATACTGGCTGGCCTGGTGGGCCGGTCCCAGGATAGGGATGTGAGTCCCATCTAGAGCCCCACCGCAGTTTGGGAATCCCATCGCGGCGAAGCCATCTATGACGACCTGGACGTTTCCCAGGGTCACTACCTTTGAGAGCAGTAGGTCAACGATTGCGTGGGCTACTTGCATCACAGCAACCCCCACGGTAGATTTGCCCACGCCAAAGTGGTTCGCTACTGACCGGTAGCTGTCTGGTGTTGCAAGTTTCCAGAGGGCTATGGCCACTCGCTTCTGCACACTCAGGGCTGCTCGCATCCGGGTGTCCTGGCGCTTCAGGGCAGGGGACAGCAAGTCACACAGTTCAAGGAAAGTGCCCTTACGCATCCTGAAGTTTCGCAGCCACTGTGATTCATCCCAGACCTGCAGCACTATGCGGTCCCACCAATCCGTGCTTGTTTCCCGGGCCCAGAATCGCCGTCCCATAGCATGAACGTGACCCATTGCCACCATGATCTCCGTGGCGCGGGATCCCGTGCTTTGTGAGAGGTCTGTGCCACTCTGACACTTCATGTCCTCACCGCGCTGCCGGAGCCTCCTCGCCCGATTTCTCAGCAGCTGACTGTGGAAGAGGTGGACGATAAGGTGCGAGGAGTTGACAACGGCCATAAGTGCAGCGATGATCGCAGTGGGCTCCATGCTCGCAGTGCTGTGGCGTCCGCGCTGTCACTGACCAGAAAAGTGCACGAACAGATTTCCCGCAGGCGCTTTCAGGGAGGGAGGGCGGGAGTGACGGTTGAATGACGACAGTTACCCAAAACCACCTCGACACATTTTTTCCCCAGCAGGCATTGGGGGCTCTACCCAGCATTCCAATGGGAAGCGGGGACTGCGGGAACTGTGGGATAGCTGCCCAGAATGCACCGCTTCCAATGTCGACGCTTGCCCCGTTAGTGTGGACTCACAAAGTCAAATTAGTGTCCTTAGTGTGGATACACAAATTCGACTTCATAAGGTCGAATCCACAAATTCGACCTTAGTTAAATCGAACTACTCTTGTAGTGTAGACATACCCTTAGACACCTAAGCCACATACTCTCAGAGAAGGATTCCTGATTGGGGATCACAAGAAGAAAGAGGCATTTGCCGGCTGCCTGGAGTTAGGTGGCTATCTCCCTGAAAGGGTAGAGTTAGGATGCTATCCTCTAGTTCAGTGGTTCTTAAACTTTAGCAACCCAAGGACCCACATTTTGATTTAAATTTTTTCACGGCTCCCAAATCCCCCACTTAGCCGCAGACCCTGTCCCCACTCCACCTCTGCCCCACATCTTCCTGCCCCTGCTCCACTCCTCCACTCCTCTTCCCCACCTCTTTCCGCCCCCTTCCCTGACTGTGCCCCATCCCCACTTGTCCGCCGCCTCCCTGATCAACTCCTCCCTCTTCCAGCTATTCTGCGGTGTGCAGGAGGCACTGGGAGGGAAGGGGAGGAGTTTATCAGTGGGGCCGGTGGACTCTACTCCAGTTGTTATCTCCCATTGGCTAGCTTAAGTGCCTCCTTGCCTAGTATGCTGGCTTTTGTGAATCACATTTTCAGTCACCTGTATCTCCCCATACATTGTATGGAGAGTCCAGGTGCCTAATTTGGGCTCTGTGGATCACATTTTTGTTCCTGTGATTTTCTAGGTGCCTAAAAGTTAGGCTTTGCAATGCTGAGCATTGCAACTGCTAAATTTCTTTGTGGATCCAGGTCCCGATGCTTACACTTCCCCCAACCAAGAGTCAATCTACCTTGTCCCGACCACTGTGGTATCTGAGTGCCTCATACATATTCATGAATTTGTTCCTGAAAACACGCCTGTGAAGTAGGGAAGTCCTATTATCCCCATGTTGCAGATGGGGGACTGAGACAAACAGATATGAAGTGATTTGCCTGTAGTCTTACAGAAATTCTGTGGAAAAGCGAGGGATTGAATCCCATCTCCTGACTCCCAGTCTAGTGCCTTAACCATAAAACTGGCTGTCCTAACAAAATGGCTCACGTCATAAAAATCCCTCTGAGAGCGCAACCGCCGAAGCAAAAAAAAAAACAAACAAAAAAACGGTGGCCGGAATTGTGCCTCCCCAAGCACATGCTTGGTTTGTTGGTGCCTAGAGCCGGTCCTGACTGTACCAGAGCAAGTGGTCTACTCAAAGATTAGTATCTGCTATACATTTCACTTTTAAAACTAGCGTTAATGTTTTACCAATGGACTTTTTTGCCCAACTTTTACAGAGGCTTGTAATGGGCCTACCTTTCTTCATCAACATCCACAGCTCAAGCTTCATTACCAGCTTGAATAAGATTTCCCTCTCCACCTCCCCTTATGACAGTTTGATGTACTTTGCTTCGCCAAGTAGATTGTGATAAAGCATTAGAGTGATAGAAGCTTGATGTTGGATAAACACTGAAAGATATGGAACGTTGGTGTAGACATTTACCTTAAACTTGGGATTTTTACCTAAAGCTTTATGAAAACAGGCCTTACCTTTATTATCTGACATATTTCTAACATGCCTGTAGCCATCGTATCCAGTTGGGCAATGAGTTTCTGGCATTAACAGCTTCTGGTTGAGTTACAAATGTTGGGGCTGCAACAGCATCTCCTGGCACAGTATGTCAGCATTCTTGCTTCTGGTGCTGAGTAGAGCCCACTAGTGTAGGGGCACAATGGAAATTTCTGGAAGAAAGGAAAAGCTAACCTTTTCTGAACCTTGAAGTCTAGCAATTAGAAATCGGACTTTAGTTCTAGTCCCATGTCTGCTGAGTGACCATAGGTAAATCACGTGACCTGATTTTCATAGGTGCTGAAGTCAGCATTAACAATGGGTATTTTTCAGCTTTTTAGATGAAGCAGCTGAGGCACAGAATGATTAAAGATTTATACTTTCTGATGTGGATATAAATGTTGATACCTAAAAAAATAGTCTCCCTTTCCAGGGTCCTAAATGCATGGTCTAATGTTTGCATCCATGTTGGAAAGTCTGAATGTTCAATCTTTCTGTGCCACAGCCTTCTCCTCTGAAAAACTGAATAATACCCATTTGTAAAGTACTGTGAGATTTTTTGATGAAAGGCACCATAGGAGTGCAAATTGGTACACTTTTAATGTATTACCTTTCTGTTTATACTTCTCTGTTTGGGAGCTATCAAATGTGTTTTGTTTCCCTTTTAAAATACATAATTGTAATAATACAGAAGACAAATGCCATATACGAAATGTTAAAGATCTGATGTAATCCCACCAAAACCAGGACATTTTCACATAGAAGTGAAAATATAAATTTAACTTCACACTTGATGTTTCTTGACAACTGTTATGCCATCTTTTTTTCTTTTCTAAAAAGCAATGTTGGTTTATGCCAGAGTATCAGCCTGGATTTTTACCCTTAATTAAATGACCTTGGTTTCCTTCCTTCTTTTTCTCCCTCCCTGCCTTCCTCCTTCTCCTTCAATGTCTGAGATTCTTGCAGTTCCCCTTGGAGGTTCATTTAAAGTGACTCTTGGTGTTAGAAGTGCTGAGTCAAATTTCTGATGTTTTGATAGTTAGTGGCAACACAATGCACTCGAAGATAAAGGTTGTCATTCCTCACACACTTTCCCTTTGCTACTTATTTGATTACAGATGATAAGTATTTCTTCCTTGGTTCCTTTTTATCTTCCACTTTCTTCTGCCCCTCTTAATTCTCTTCCTCCTCCATCCCCATTTTCTCAAAAATATCTTGGATGGAAGTCTGTGTCGCCATCTCTCTGGCCTCCCCTCCTCTCTTCCCCTGGCTTTTTATATCATGATAAATCACACTGACACTTACTGGGTACAAACCAGACTAATGAATAGCTGCATCTCCTTGCCCAGCAAGGGGTGCCTCACAATGCCTTGCTAAAGAAGCTCCCACCTGAGCCACTCACAAACAGACTTCCAGCATGCAAGCCACACCCTGAGTTTCTGTGGGTAACTTCAGCCTGCCAGCCACACTTGGGTTACACTCTGGCTCTCACCTGCCTTGGTTATACTGCGGAGTCACCCCAAAGCATGCCTAGTCTTAGATTCTCCTCCAGAAATGTATGGCTTTTACTACCCAGGTCTCTCCTGGACAGTACAAAATGTTCTAAGTCTGTTATTCCTTAAATAATATGCCAGCTTATTATCTCAAATAATTATTCAGACACTTCAATGTAAACACATCTGATTAGATAAAACGTAAAACAAGTTTATTAATTACAAAGAGATAGATTTTAAGTGAGTACAAGTAATGAGGCATAAAAGTCAGAAATTATTAAAAGAAAAATAAAGATAAGATGTTTACTGATACCTAACTTAACAAACTATATCAGATTCAAGCAAAGTTTCTCACTGCATGCTTTCAGCCGTTTGACTGACCCAACACAGTAGGTCAGGACCTCTCCCCAAGCAAATGCTTCCTTTGTTGCGTCAGGTGCAGTGAATGCAATGGACAGGGAGAAAAAGAGGGGTGCCTTGTCCCTCCTTTTTGATAGTTTCAGTCCCTCTATTGAAAAACATTTCTAGCTGGGCATTATGAGACAAAGATTTTATGTGGAAGGATTTCTCCTGCTGGCTTTTGCTCACATGTTTGAGCTTTCTTTATTTCCCTTCCTGCAAGATGACTCTGTTTACTGCTTAAATGCAAATTAAGTAGAGCACACATTCCTTTGTTTAGGACAAACTTGTTTGCCAACTTCAGTTTAGGCAGAGATGTGGGATCTTACAATTTTATATACAATGTTCCACATGTATTTGGGACAATACTGGCCAGCAAATTATGAGTTTTCACATGATGCCTTAAAAGACTGGCCTTGGACAAAAAGTATTACAATAGTGTGCAGGGTGTGAACACATGTACATTCTTTCACACACACTCAATAACAAGACCTGCCTACTACAGGGTTGGCTTACATCTTCCTATGAAGCATCTGGTATTGGCCACTGTCAGACAGAGGATACTAGATGGATCTTAGAGGCCAAGTTTGCTGCTCCAAAAGGGGAGGTAGAAGTAGCAGTATGTGCCTAACCTTTTTCGCATGTGCAAGGGTGAGCATGTGGGTGAAGAGTACAAAGAACCTTCCTCCTTGATCCTTCTTCACAGGGGTCAGGCACAATCTTGGTCCTTGTGCTCTCATAATAAAAGGACTGGAGGACACTTAAACTGGCAGAAGCACTAGGCATAGCCTCATTACTTCTCTTCACCCGATAGGCTGAATATATTTAGCTGGAACAGGAGGGATGGGAAAGGGAGGCACATTTTTGTCATTTCTAATTTTCAATATTGTTACTTTTGTCCTTTGTAATTTTTAGAAATAATAAAGAGTTTAAGGCCAGAAGGGTCAACCAGATCATCTAGTCTAACATCCTATATATCACAGGCCACCGATATCACTCACACGCTAAACCCAATAACTGAAATTAGACCAAAGTATTACAGCCCACATGTACTATAGACAGAGAATAGGAGGAACCAAGGTACACCAATACCTGAGACCCCCACAGTGGCAAGGAAATTATTAAGTTAGATATAACCAGATAGTCATAAGAACGGCTATACTGGGTCAGACCAAAGGTCCATCTAGCCCAGTATCCTGTCTTCCAACAGTGGCCAATGCCAGATGCCCCAGAGGGAATGAACAGAAAAGGTAATCATCCTCTGTCGCCCTTTCCCAACTTCTGGCAAACAGAGGCTAGGGACACCATATCTGCCTATCCTGACTAATAGCCATTGAGGGACCTATCCTCCATGAACTTATCTAGTTCTTTTTTGAACCCTGTTATAGTCTTGGCCTTCACAACATCCTCTGCAAAGAGTACCACAGGTTGACTGTGCATTGTGTGAAAAAAATACTTCCTTTTGTTTGTTTTAAACCGACTGCCTATTAATTTCATTTGGCAACCCCCTACTTCTTGTGTTATGAGGAGTAAATAACACTTCTTTATTTACTTTCTCCACTCAAGTCATGATTTTATAGACCTCTATCATATCCCTCCTTAGTCATCTCTTTTACAAGCTGAAAAGTCCCAGTCTTATTAATCTCTCTTCATATGGCAGTCATTCCATACCCCTAATAATTATTATTGCCCTTTTCTGAACCTTTTCCAATTCCAATATATCTTTTTTGAGATAGGGTGACTACATCTGCATGCAGTATGCAAGATGTGGGCATACCATGGATTTATATAGAGGCAATATGATATTTTCTGTCTTATTATCTATTCCCTTCTTAATGATGCCCAACATTCTGTTTGATTTTTTGACTGCCGCTGCACATTGAGTGGATGTTTTCAGAGAACTATCCACAATGACTCCAAGTCCAAGATCTCTCTTTTGAGTGGTAACAACTAATTTAGACCCCATCATTTTATATGTATAGTTGGGATTATTGTTTTCCAATGTACATTATTTTGCATTTATCAACACTGACTTTCATCTGCCATTTTGTTGCCCAGTCACCCATTTTTGTGAGATCCCTTTGTAACTCTTTGCAGTCTGCCTGGGTATTAACTATCTTGAATAGTTTTGTATCATCTGGTTTACTGTTTACCCCTTTTTCTAGATCATTTATGAGTATGTTGAATAGGACTGGGCCCAGGACAGACCCCTGGGGGACACCACTATTTATCTCTACACCACTATTTACCTCTCTCCTGCTGAGAGGAATGTTAAAGCCCCCACCCAAGGTCAAAGTCAATCTAAACTGGGGTAAAATTCCTTCCTGACCCTACATATGGCGATCAGTTAGACACCGAGCAGGTGAGCAAGAACCAGCCAGCCAAGCACCTAAGACAGCAAATGCTTGATACCACCTCAAAGCACTGGTCCATTCTGCCCAATGTCCCATCTCCAGCGGTGGCCATCCATGATGCTGCATAGGAAGGAGATTTCAAACTTTTTTTGTGGCAGTTTACTGTGTAAGGCGATAAACTTTCTGTTGTGTGACGTTTGGCATTAGGAATAGTGTTTGTTGATGGAAAGGGCAGTTTTTCTCCTGGGCCAAATCTCCCAGTTTTTGTGAAAACAGTAGTTTCACAACTCCAATACTTGTGAAACAAAAGAAACTGATAGTTCCTCACAACTTTAAATTTCTTATGAGACTAAGGCCCACATGGCATATCCTTTCTCTACATCATGCAGAGGAGGGAACCAAACAAGTGTCTCTCACATCCCAGGTGAGTACTCTAACTACTGAGGTAAAAGTTGTAAGGGAGGTCATGGTGCTCCTCCTTCTGGTGTTTGGGTGCCTATATCCCTTTGTGGATCTGGGCCAGAAATTTAGGCCCAAGTACTGGGGTACTCTGGGCCTAAGTACTCTCTAAAGTACTTAAATAGCCTCATGTTTGTAATTTCTGAATACTGCACAACCTCCCCGTGAAGTAAAGAAGTGCTTTTATCTTTGTTTTACAGGTGGGGAACTGAGGCACAGAGACACTTGAGTGATTTGCCCAAAGTCTCACAAGATGTTTGTTGGAGAGCAAGGAATTGAAACTGGGTCTTCCAGAGTACCACTCTAATACTGGGTTCTTGCCATTTGAGCATGTCATTCCTGCTGCCTCAATGTGCACTGCATAAGAACATAAGAATTACCATACTGAATCAAACCTGTGGTCCATCCAGTCCAGCATCTTGCCAGCACTAGATGCTTCAGATAAACGTGCAAGAAACCCCAGAATACTCAGATGTGATGTAATCTGTGCCCTATGAAGGTTTCATCCTAATTCCTAATAGAAACTAGTTGAAACCCTGAAGCATGAGGATTTGTATCCTTTTCAAAACTTTTGTTAACATTAAGTTTTATAAATTTGAATTTAGGATTTTCATATGTTAGGAGCCTGGGTTTAGAAAGCAGGCTGAAGGGATTCATAATGGGATATAGACAGTGATATGCTGCCAGTCTTTTCACAATGGGTACCAACAAAAATCAATCCCTTTAGCCTGTAATAGAATTCATACCAGTTGGATGCACTTGTGGAGAAGCAGTGAAGGGTGGGAAATGTAGTCCTTCACTTTTGCATACAAAAAGGAACACTCTCTAATAACCAAAGAAGTAGGAAGCACCTCCTGTCATGTTTATATTAAGTGTACTGCTGAAGTACGTTGAGGATGATGCAGATTTTGCATTCAGTTTATATCATTTGCTTGGGCAAGAGCTTGAAGATCTCGCAGAAAAGACTTGAGGATGCAACCTGTTGTAATGAAAAGGGGGAAAAAAGTTCTTTATGAGCTCCAGGAATAAAAAGTCATCCTTGACAGTAACGAATTAGCAATATCTAGAAAGGCGATGAACTCCAAAAGGAGGCAAGAAAAATAGCCCCAAATCTACCCTTTCATGTGATGGATTTTCAACAATGGTATATGGAGCATTTCCTTGAGTACATCACTGGATATAGAATCTTTCATAGTGATGTCACTAGTCTAAATTTTGACAAGGCTGATGGTGACCAACAGTTGTTCCTAAGTTAAAACAGTTCAGTGTCTTATATAAAGTGATTTGTTGAACTTAGAAGCCCCAATCAAGAGGCCTCAATCAAAATCTCATTGTGCTAGGTGCTATACAAACATAATAAAAAGATGGCCCCTGCCTCTATATACAGACAAAGTAGAAGATGAGACAAAGTAGAGGTATGTTTACAGACAAAGTTTACAGACAAAGTAGAAGATGAGACAAAAGGAAGAAGTGAGCTTTAGCTCACGAAAGCTCATGCTACAATAAATTTGTTAGTCTTTAAGGTGCCACAAGTACTCCTGTTTTTTTTGCGGATACAGACTAACACGGCTGCTACTCTGAAAACAAACAGATGGAGGCAGCACATGGTGACAGTGGGATGATTGTGATGAGAGTAATAAGGAATGGTCACAGCATACCCGCTATCATCAAGCGTTTTGTAAGCATCAGGAAGTGAGTTTTCAGGAAGGATTTGAAGGAGAACAATAGGGTGATTATGCAGATTTTTATGGGGAGCTCCTTTCTGGGGACATAATCAGCTCTTACTACATAGGTGTCCATGGCACTAGAGCCAGCACCACAGCAGTCACTAACAGGCATGTTGTCCTCTCAAAGGGAATCAGTTAGTATGGAGACAAAAACAGACCCTCACCCTTACAGTCACTCCTTGCTGGTCGGGGCTGATGCACAATAGCACAATGTTGTGGGGGGATATTTTTGCTGCTGCTTATCCAGTTGGCATTTGTCCTAAATATCAATGGAGGTCTCCAGCAATGTCAGTGGAGTGTCTTTCACCAGCACCCTTCTTTAATAAAGAAACAATAGAATTTGTGGACCTTGTTTTCTAAGTTTTTAGGGCTAACTATTTGTTGGTGCTGAAATGTGAGATTTTCTGGCTTAAGCTCCAAAACTGCCTTTAATTGCTATTTGAGCAACCTGCTTGCTGCCTGTAATACCAACACTACAGTAAAAAGAAAAAAAATCCAACTACTGAACTAGTGTTCTCTCTGATCAGTAAAAAATACAGAAATTTACTTAAGTAGTCAAGAATGTGCTGGCCTGACTTTTGTATTGCGTTATACCTCATAGTTCAGGCATCCTGTTTGCCTTACAAGGTTTTACAGGCAACACAGTAAATGTGGCTCAGAGCTGCTGTAGTAGAACCGAGTGCAGCTAAACAGCTGATTTAATGAGGTAGGAATTTAACACAATGCTGTATTCAAAGAATTCAGGCTCTGAAGGCCAGTTGGTGTCAGCAGTATTTCCCTCTGGCTATATACCCAGAAGTAAAACAAGTTTCCATTTTATCTCAACCCAAAATACCAATTACATTTTGGCTCCAGGTAACGCATTCCTGGATCTCTTTCCTCCTCCATTTTTATACAATATATTCAGCTATATTAGTTCACAAATCACAAAAATATACATTATGTAATGCCCTAAAGAAAAGTTCCATGTGATCAACACAATGCTAGATGCCCGTTAGATAAGGATAGCATGGGATGAGGTATAAAGTAGGCATCATTCAATCCTGTGTTCTGAACCATCTGAAAGTGTTTAGAATTCCGAGCCTTCCTTGAATATTGAATTCTGACTTATGGCAATTGTAAGGACAGAAAATATTCCTATAAACTATTGTTTGTTCTTTGCAGAGAGCTACACAGCAAGCCCAGCGCTTCCAAGAGCTTCCCGATGATCATTTCTGGCATGAAATAAAAATCACCTACTGCAAGCAGGTCAGTTCCTTATAGTCTGCTGAAGACAAGACTAGCATCCAACAGATTTGATTTTAGCCAGAAACTGGGTGACCTTCTATTCACTGTAAGTTTAGCAATATTATTGCTGAAACACTGGAAGTCAAAGTGGATTTCTTCTTTTATGTGTTGAGTTCTTTTGACAAATCATTGCTGTGGTCATGTATTTGTTGTAGGTCCTTTTGAAAAAAAATCAGTTTGAGAATAGTGTAAAGCTACTAGACTAGCATTAGGATTCACATTATTTTCTCTCCTATAGCTTTGCCTGGGCTACTGCTACCATATGTTCCTAGCTTGCCTTTTTTCCTTGATAGTTTTCCCTCCTTCCAGGAACACTGGTCCATAAAGGTCCACCTGACTCTCTCATAGGAGGAAAAGGATGAAATATTATTCTGGAACACCTTTCTCTGGCCTGCACAATGGGGTGATGGGGAAACACTTGCTAATCCCTGAGCTCCATCCTGATCAGGGAGCTGAGCACAGAATCACATCTTGTCCCCAGAAGATAACAAAAGCCGGAATCTTTGGCTTGCCCTATTGGCATGGGACTTTCCCCTTCCAAACATCCTCCTCTCTCCCCAACAGTCCCCAGCTCCCCCAGCGTACACAAAGCTGCCTACTGAAGGGTATTCCACTGTCCTCTTAGGGTTTGTCTTCGCATACACTGCTACAAAAGCACAGCTGCACCAGTGCAGCTGCGCTGTTCTAGTGCTGTCTATGTAGACGCTACTATGCCGATGGGAGAGCTTCTCCATTGGCATAGTTAATCCATCTCCCTGAGAGGCAGTAGCTGTGTTGGTGGGAGAAGCCCTTTCATTGACATTGCACTGGGGTTAGGTCAGTATAACTGCGTTGGTCAGGAGTATGGATTTTTCACACCCTTGAGCGATGTAAGTATACAAATATAAGTCGGTAGTGTAGACCTGGCCTCAGGATATGTCTACACTACTGGCCGGATAGACCGGCAGCGATCAATAGGGGGCAGACCATAGCTTTCAGCAGAGGGCACCTGGAAAGAAGAAGGGAGTCTGCCTGGCCACGAGGGGGCACCTGCATTGAGTGAATTCCTTCACAGTTACTTATGCACAAATTAGACTATTCTGCCTTCATCCTTTTCCTGCTTACAAATGTTGAGTCCAATCATTAAGCACATATAATAGTGTGAGCTAGGTGAGCAATTAAGAAAAATGCTAAAGTGAAGAATTTAGAAACAACCCCTAGGAAGAAAACTCTTTTCAGAAACTGCTCTTTGAACATAACTAACAAAAATGAAATTAATAAAACTCTGTCTCTTTTGCTGAAATCCTGATCCCATTGAAGTAAATAGCAATATTCCCATTGACTTCAGCAGTACCAGGTTTCCACCCTTTGTGAATGACTTGTGAACAGAGACAAAAAATGGGATTTTTCAAAGGGTCCTAAGGGAGTTAAGCATTTCTGGGCTGTTTTGAAAATCCCAGCTGAAATTAACTTGATAACCGCAACAAAAAATTCAACTGGTTCTAGTTGGTACTGAGGAATCTGGGCTGGATTTGAACTGGTAACCCAGAAGTGAAAGACTCTGTCCATTTAGCCACCTGTGAATCATCTAGTCTCTCAGTATGCTACATAATTGTTTCTGTAATCCATTTTGTAATATCTGAAAATTAGTTACCCTTAAATTATGTATTTTAATTTATTTTCAAAACATTAACTATTAAATGTGCTAGCACATGACCTCTAGATATAATTAATATAAGAAATGATAACCCAGGGATATAATTAAATATCCTTTCCATAAATAGAATACTAAGGGAAGCTGCCATTAAGTAAGATTATATTACTGAAAGGGAAAACATTATTACAGTCAGTCATAATTGTGAACAGCAGCAAGACAACAAGGATCCTTACCGTGTCTGTGGAAAGCTATTTTTAGTGTACTACAGTGACATGGGTTAGGAATGGACAGACTACTATTTTTGCAAAATCCAAACCTGTGGAATATCAGCTCTGTTTGTATGTTCAGGAGGGAATAGGGACATTGCATATGTTCTAGCTCAGTGGTTCTCAAACTTTTGTACTGGTGACCCCTTTTACACAACAAACCTCTGAGTGTGACCCCCCTTTATAAATTAAAAACACTTTTTTATATGTAACATTATTATAAATGCTGGAGGTGAAGCGGAGTTTGGGGGTGGAGTCTGACTGCTCAGGATCCCCCCACGCAATAACCTTGTGACCCCCTGAGGGGTCATGACCCCCAGTTTCAGAATCCCTGTCCTATCTTATTTGTAGTCATTTTTTCCATTCCCCGCACTCATTGACTCCTCCAGAAATGTGCATCAATAGCAGCGTCTATGCTGAGAATGTGGCTTTTCTGCTACTCATACTCCTATCTATCTCTTTTAATCAGTTTAACTGATTCATCTTTGCTTTCAAAACACATTTTCTTGCTTTCAGGAGTATAGTCAGTTTGGGGGGGAATTAGGAAATGTAGACATTTTCAACATAGTCCCAGTCCAATGCAATGCTTTCCACTCAAATCTGAATTTAGTGTACTGTAGTTTTCCTTATAATTTTTCAACGTGTGGATTTAATTCTGTGACTCTTATTGACTTTAATGGGAATCATGTCATTAAATCCTCCAGTGATTCTGTAAAATTTAGAAGATAACAGCTAATTGCATGGTTGAAAAGGAACACTAATTATAGATAGATGATTCAATACCATATTAACCCTTTTAGTGCAATACAATCATGGTGTGTGGGATGGGGAGGAGGGCAGATGGATTGGTCCAAGTCCATACCATTTGATGGGAAAATTTGGTGACATGAGGGGATAGTAGGAATGGGGATTCTGAGCCCTCCTCATGGTTATATGTATGAGGAGGTGGGATTAGGAGATGAGAGAGAGAGAGAGGAACATGAGACAGAGATGAGTGAGGTGGGGGAAAGCTAGAGATGGAAGTGCCAGGGAATCAGGCAGTTTATGGGTTTATGGGAAAACTATAAATGTCATCTTCAGATGTTACTCCTGAATCAGCTGGGTAGAGCACTCACAACTGTCTGTTCTAGTGGGGACTAAGAGATGTTCAGTTAGTAAAACCTGTGGGCAAGCTGTACCAACGTTTCCCTTTTTTGTTCTGTGTTATTCTAGGAATTTCAGAATTGTAATACCCTGCATCTCACAGGAGTGTGGGGTGTGGTAATGTACTCTAAATCCTTCAGTAGACAGATACTCTTTACTATTGGGGAATGGATGCATCATGCAGAATATATTTATATGGTGCCAACATTTTCTGGCTTTTGCTGTCTGTTTAGTCTGTCAATAGACTGACTCCTCTTCTGGGGATTCCCTGCCTCTAAGAAAAGAGGCAATGAAATTCACAAGTACATTTCTCCCTATTTGTTATCTTCTAGGTATTCAACACATTTATCCAATGCTTTAACCGCTGCCAGTGGGCAGCCCTGCTTTATTTAATGGCCTAACTAACAGTAGTTCATTGATACCCCAACACAGTGTCACCTTAAAGTTACCTCACTTCAAATTCTTTTGAGCAATTTAACAAAACATATGGGTCCAAAAGAAGTATCTCATGACAATCTGTGCTATTTACAATTGTGTTACTAATGCAGACATATTATTCCTTCCATTTGGGGTTTCTTTAAGATGACTGGGGAAGTAGATTATGAAAACATCTTTCATCCCCCTCCCCAGGATTTGTGTGTCTAGGGTCCTTTTTCCTTCTCTGAATTTCATTCCTCCACTACGTTAGTCTTTCTCTTGTTTCCATGGTTTTGCAGAAAATTAGTGTGCTTTTTTCCCATTGTGGGTCCAAGATCAGCTTCTGTGCAGTGCCTCAGAAGCTAATGCCATAAATCTATTATCACTCAGATAGGTGCAGCATTACTAAATAGTGTTTTGTGTTTTGTGCCTTCCTTACCAGCATAGAAAACTTTACTTTCTAAATGTACGCCCTTCACTGCTTTCTTCTGTTTAGAAGTATTGGAGGTTTATAGTGCTCCCTATGTAGTCATCTCAGTTCTCATTGCCTATCTTTTTTATAAAACCAGTCCCAGCAATTGGTGTTCATTATTCTTATTTTAAACATGAATAACTGCAGTGCCCTACAATTGGACTTCAGCTGCATTAAGAAGCACGTATGTTCAGTCTGATGCTCTGTCTCCATCTAGCATAGGCTGGGGCACAGAGAGCTTGATGAGCCTGCTGCAGCCATGGCTAACAGGTGGCTCTTTTAGCTCAAGCAGTACAGGCATATACATTGTAATGCAGAGGTCCCAGGTTCAGTCCAGCTGCCAAGGACCCACCTCTGGGCACAGCATTACATGTGTTCAGGCAGTTTAAAACCCAGAACCCTCTCTAGATGATTTCTTTTGTTGTCACGTCAGTTAGCATTAGACATTTATGGATCTGTCCTACAGTATATTAATTAGTTACACTTTTGGCAGAGGTAAGCAAATATATATTGTAAAGGAAGATGAACCTGAACACTAATTTGCTTAGGGTGACTATATTTCCCAAAGGGAAAACTGCATGGGGCTAGCCTGAGCCCCTCTCCCCATGCAGGGCTGGCATTGCTGCTGAGTCCTGCCTGACCCCCCGTGCAAGGCTGGGCTTGCGTTGCTGCCTGGCCAAGCCCTGCCTACCCCCTGCATAAGGCTGGGGCTAGCATCACTGCTCAAGCCCTGCCTGTCCATCACCTGAGCCCTGCCTCCCCCCACATGTGTGGGTCTGGCAGCAGCACCACTTGCGCTCCCCCATGTTCCTCCGCACCCACTTTTTTTGGCAAAAGTAGGCATTTTTCCTATTTGCTCTTGACAACTTTTGCCAAAAAAGTCGGGACGGCCAGCACAGGGCTTAAAAAAGAGACTGTCCTGGCCAAAATTGGACATAAGGTCCCCAGCCGTCAGCTACAATAGGCTAATATTCTATTATTTCTATAGGGACCAATTCACCAACTTAAACAAAGAACTAAAATCCCTATCCTGTATAATTTCTATTTGAAAGGAATTCAATAAATGGTCTTTGGAGAGGGCAGACATTGATCCATAAATACTCTAACTTCCATCCTATGATATAGTTCCTGATAGAAATGGGCCTGAACCAAAGCAAGGGACTAGAGGTGTTTGGAATCTCGATTGATATATGAGAATTTTTCACCTGGCCCCAGTCTCAATAGTGAGCCAAATGGAAACTTTCTCCAAATTTTGGGGTGTTCAAAATCAGGATTTGGGGGGAAGGATGGAAGCAGGCAGCTGCGGTCAGACCCATCTGGAATTCCCAAATTCCAGAACACTGAAAGGCTGTTGTAGTTAAGTGAAAAATGGAGTTGTAAAGTATTTCATTCCTTTTCCTTAAAGTACGTAAACAGATTTTATTGAAACTCATCACTAGAGAAAGATGTCTTGAGTCATAAATGAATGATTGATTTCATAAAATGAGATATTCAGGATTCAGGAATCTCCATATCCTAATCTCTTTGGGTACATGATGCCCCAAAGTTGAATAACCTTGAAAATAATAATGACCTGA
Source organism: Mauremys mutica (assembly GCF_020497125.1). Lineage (NCBI taxonomy): Eukaryota > Metazoa > Chordata > Testudines > Geoemydidae > Mauremys > Mauremys mutica. The sequence continues at coordinate 106,718,223 of NC_059074.1, forward strand.
TCTTGAGCCTTGTTATTGCTCAACAAGAAATTAGAGGCTTCTCTTGGGGATGCAAGTCTTAAAATAGTAAGGAACAGACGACTGATTTCAAAATACGTTAAACATGGCATTTTCATCTTCATAGTTTCTACTTATTCCAGGAAATTTTTTAGTGTGAGGTGCAAAAAAGATCTCCAATTTTTTTCTGGTTAAATATTACAACAATAAATAATTCATGTAGGAAATGTATTATTAATCTTGTTTAGCAACTTTACAGAAACTATTTTTAAGCAGCTGTGGTTTAAAATACTCTTTCCTACATACAAAGAGAATAAAAATGTACAAGCCTGTGTGTATATTTACATATCCACACACGCACTGTGAAGTTTATCAGTGCATGTTTATATATATATATTACTCACTCCCTGAAGTGCACTCCCTTAAAAAACAGCACTGCAGAACTAATGTGTGCTACATGAATGACGTGAAAACAATCCAAAGGCTCACAATGAGCTTCCAACATTGTACCTGCAGTCAATCATTGCAAAATTGGTAGTTAGGTGTGCAATTATCTATTTTGCATGTTCAAATTTCTACTTGCACAATTTTTGCACAGAGTCTGCAGGCAACATTTTAGGCAACATTTGACCCCAGGAAATGTTAAATTAAGGCTGTTCTGTCATTTTAAGAGATACCATGTATGTAAGAATACACAATCCTGTTGCACCTCTACAAGACAGCCAAGACAGCCATAATAATTGCTTTAGTATGATTTTTATTATCCTGCTTGACTTATCTAATTCCACCTGCTGTTTGGCCAGATTTACCATGACTAGAGTCATTATCAGCCTGGCAGTTTGGTATGTCTGAGGAGTTTGATGAAATATACCTGGGGCTGTCATTAGAGGTGCTTGTGGTAGAATTTGGGATTGCTGTCTTTTCCTTTCTGTAATTGGGAATAGAGGGGCTCTCTTCTTTTCTTCTTACCAAGTAGACAACTTGCAGATAACCCTGAGTCTCTAGGGTCCTTCCTGTGACCCATTTCTGCCACTTTCATGCTCTTTTCCTTAAAACCCTGTATCCTTCCCCTCAGTTACCACATCTCCAGTATTTCTTTGCTATAACCTCTATCATATTTCTATGTGATATTGCACATTAATTCAGACTCTGCAAGCTTTTAATATTCATTGTCTTGGTTTTGTACATTTGGCTGGTATTTAGTCCCTTCGTTACCAATACATAGAGTCATAGACTTTAAGGTCAGAATAGACCATTCTGATCGTCTAGTCTGACCTCCTGAACAACGCAGGCCTCAGAATCTCACCCACCCACTCCTGCAACAAACCCCTAACCTATGTCTGAGCCACTGAAGTCCTCAAATCATGGTTTAAAGACTTCAAGGTGCAGAGAATTCTCCAGCAAGTGACCCGTGCCCCATGCTGCAGAGGAAGGTGAAAACCCCCAGGCCCTCTGCTAATCTGCCCTGGTGGAAAATTCCTTCCCAATTCCAAATATGGTGATCAGCTAAACCCTGAGCATGTGGGCAAGACTCACCAGCCAGACACCCAGGAAAGAATTCTCTGTAGTAACTCAGATCCCACCCCATCTAACATCCCAACATAGGTCATTGGGCATATTTACCGCTAATAGTCAAAGATCAATTAATTGCCCAAATTAGGCTATCCCATCATACCATCCCCTCCATAAACTTATCAAGCTTAGTCTTGAAGCCAGATATGTCTTTTGCCCCCACTACTCCCCTTGGAAGCCTGTTCCAGAACTTCATTCCTCTGATGGCTAGAAACCTTCATCTAATTTCAAGTCTAAACTTCCTGATAGCCAGTTTATAGCCATTTGTTCTTGTCTCCACATTGGTACTGAGCTTAAATAATTCCTCTCCCTCCCTGGTATTTATCCCTCTGATATATTTATAGAGAGCAATCCCCTCAGCCTTCTTTCGGTTAGGCTAAATAATCTGAGCTCTTTGAATCTCCTTTCATAAGACAGGTTTTCCATTCCTTGGATCATCCTAGTAGCCCTTCTCTTTACCTGTTCCAGTTTGAATTCATCCTTCTTAAACATGGGAGACCAGAACACAGTATTCCAGACGAGGTCTCACTAGTGCCTTGTATAATGGTACTAACACTTTCTTATCTCTAATGGAAATACCTCGACTTATGCATCCCAAGACCGCATTAGCTTTTTCCATGGCCATATCACATTGGCGGCTCATAATCATCCTGTGATCTACCAATACTCCGAGGTCCTTCTCCTCCTCTGTTACTTCTAACTGATGAGTCCCCATCTTATAACAAAAAATTCTTGTTATTAATCCCTAAATGCATGACCTTGCACTTTTCATTATTAAATATCATCCTATTACTATTACTCCAGTTTACGAAGTCATCCAGATCTTCCTGTATGATATACTAGTCCTTCTCTGTATTGGCAATACCTTCCAGCTTTGTGTCATCTGCAAACTTTATTAGCACACTCTCACTTTTTGTGCCACGGTCAGTAATAAAAAGATTAAATAAGATTGATCCCAAAACTGATCCCTGAGGAACTCCACTAGTAACCTCCCTCCAGCCTGACAATTCACCTTTCAATATGACACGTTGTAGTCTCCCCTTTAACGAGTTCCTTATCCACCTTTTAATTTTCATATTGATACCCATCTTTTCCAATTTAACTAATAATTCCCCATGTGGAACCTATTTCTTTACTATCAACCATCTATTTCCATTTGTTGTTTGGAAATAGATTAGTATTGTACAATATGCTGTATATTCAAAGCTCTGTTTAGTTGCCTTGTCATCTGACCTTACATCTTCTCCAGAGACCTTAGAATTATTCCAATCGAATGAACAAGGTTGGGCACTAAAATGTAAGAGGTGAAACATTAATTAATGAGACCTATGCAAGCCTGTAGCTAGTTGGGGTCATTTGTCCTTCTCTACTTTGGGGAAAAAAATGTCAGTGATTTCTTATTATGAATAAGCATGAAGTGGCCACTAGAGTGTTCAGCAAATCCATCTTTCTTTCTTTCTTTCTTTCTTTCTTTCTTTCTTTCTTTCTATTGTGTGCTCTTCTGAGATATGGACTGTAGTTGAGGTGCAGAAATTGTGAGGTGAGCAGTGAGCAAATTTGTTATATTTAGTGAAGATAAAGACAAAGGAGCAAACATTTTCTCCCTGTTAGCCTATTTTTTTAAAATTTTCTCTGAAGAGCACTGAATACCAGATTAAAGGTTGCGTAAGATGTTGTGAACGTGTAGGGTAATTACACTAAACAGAGTAACTCTATAGAAGAGAGGATGCCAAATCCCAGAGCTGCTTCCCATTCGACTGTCTAAAATCAATGAGTTACAGCACCCTACAATTAGTACCAGTATAAATGATCGGCAGCAACTGGCATTAGTGCAGTTCATCCCTGCAAGCGCTCTTGTTTGGGAGTGTACAGGGTACTGTACCCACACCCAGAAAACCCAAAACATTGAAGTGCCTATGGATTGCATACCTATCCCATAATGCCCAGTATAGTTCCCAGGATTTGGGGCATAACATTTGTTATACAAAACTGTTCAAAACTTCTTCCCATTTTTGGTTTGTTCCTTAGCCCGTGTCTAATGGCTCAGTCTGGCGCAGGTGTCCACATGTGCTGTGTGAAGAGGCACCGGCTACATGCTCTACAACTTCATATATCATTGAAGAAGCCACAGTGTGGGGTGGGACATGCCTGGTCATTGCCGGATGGAAGCTTGCAGTGGCCTGTTTTGACAAGAACAGTCACCTGTTGTTAGCAATGGTTGAGGTGGTAACTAGCTTGATTTTTAACTCTTTTCATTTATTTATTCAATAATTTTTATAACTTTTTTTTTCTGTTTGTTTTGTGGCTGAACTGCTTTCTTTTCTCTTCTATTTCCATCAGAGATGAGAATGGCTGGGGCTTGTTTCTGGAGTCAAGGACATTTCTCCTGGCCCCACCCACACTGTGCACAGCCACTTGACTCCTTCCCAATCAAACAAGGTCAAACAGCGTTTGGTCAGATTTTCAGTTTGGATTTTTCCTTAGGTTAAATGTCCATAGTCTTGTTTGAATGTCCCCTCCACCTCTTCCATTCTTGGCAATTGGACTGGTGAGCTATGGTGACTCTTCTATTATTCCTGAATCAGTCCCCTTCATTTTCAGTTGGAGCAGAACCCAGTTAATACAAGATGGTTGCTTAAAAGCTCCGAAAGTCTTTTGCCCAAGTGTTTATTTCTGTCATCTTCTTTTTCTATGGCCCAGCACTTCTTTCTGCACTCTGGCACTTTTTTATTCCTCGTCATGGGATGGGAACTGCAATGTGCAACTTTATTTCCTTGTGGAAAGTTCAGTCATTTTGGTGGGATGGACATGACCTCCTCTTGAGACATGTCCTCAGTTACTCTGAGAGTAACAACCCATGCTCAGCTTTGGCCCAGTATCTCTGGACCAGGCCTGTCATTGCAGCTCCTCTTGCTGTTTTTCTGGGAGGTTCAGCATATCTGGAACAGTCATCAGTGGAAAGTTTGCAGTCCCCAGATAGTTCTCCTTCTCTCATCTATTTTAGTCTTTATTTAGGGCACTAATCAACATAATACTTTGGCAGTCTGTCTTGTACATAAAATGGTGTGTCTAGTCATGATGGGGAACAGCCGCTATTAGCAATATCACCATAAAGCTAAAACCACTGTATACACTCATTAGATACTTAATTGTTGAAAAGGGACTAGAGGGAGATTAGCAGTTTACCTGCTTTGTTGGAGTCTGAACTAAAATCAAGAAGGGCAAAGCTGCTCATAAAGAGGCCATGAAAGATCTTTACTAGTTGGTAGAATTGTCACCTATGAACCATCGCCTTTTTATTGACTGAAACATACCTAACTCTGGCTCTGATTCAGCAGACCACTCCATTTAGTAAAGCACTGAAGCATGGTGCATAATTTTAAACAAATGCCTAAATTCCATTGACATTGATTTTTAAGTGCGTGCTTCAGTACTTTGCAAAATCAGGGCCCCATCTGTTTGTCATCATATTAATATGAGCTGTTACTACTGTAGGTAACACCAATTCATTATGTCACTGATTAATTATGTCAGATCCATACAACCATATTGGTTGAAAAACAGCTAGTGTTTGGTGTGGTATATGACAAAAACATAAAATAAAGAAACATCACTTATGTTAACCTGATCATTAATAGAACGTAATGAAAGTAAAAGGTCTCTCTGCTCCTGAGAATCCCTTGTTTCCACGGGGATGTCTCTAAAGTCTTCTCCTCAATATCCATAAATACAGAGCCAGGATGACAGTGGAGCAAAATTAAAATAAAAGATGGGCAGAAGAAGGTTCACCTTGAGTTTAGTTTGTTAATGGTTGCTTAAGCTCTGTAGAAGGAATAGTTTAAAAGACAGAGTCTAAGGCTTTCAGGCTCTCTTCAGGAGCTGTAGGACCATTACTATTAAGAGAGCCACTTAAGTGCAGAGCTGAAGAGCGTACAGAGTATACCGTAAATTCACTGAAGTTACTTGAACAAACATTTTGCCTGATTTGAAAATCAATAAAATAAAGCTTAAAAAGTTCATCATTTGTGTGAAGATCTAAAGATAATGAGCCAGCTCCTCAGCTGGTATGAATTGAATTGGTAGAGGTGCATTGACGTCAATGAAGCAATGCTGATTTGAATCAGCTTATGATCTACTAAGATATTTCACATTTACCACTGGATATGTTATTCTGAAAGTCACTTATTTTATTAAAAACTCTAAAGTACAGTTCCCTTTGCCTGTGAATTATTGAGTTATTTGGCCTTTGTGACAAAATCCAAAATGTACTTTCTAGAAGCATATCAAAACTGGCTGGGATACATTTTTTATTGTTGTTGCTAATATTACACATGCAATTAGACCGAACCAATTTGGGGAGATTCTAGTAGCTGTGAGCATGGGCAGATGGTGCTTTTATCTGTTTGTGAGTGTAACAGGGTGCTGGCTAGGAGATCCAAGCCAGGCCCCTGTTAGCCCAGCTCCACTTAAAAGGGGGATTAGTTAGGACTGGCTGGGGAGGCCACGCCCTAGTCACCTGAGGGGATGCACCTGCGGGCCTAAGTGGCCAGCCTGCTATATAAAGCTGGCTGGGAGGAAGCAAGGGGGAGAGACAGGAAAGGGAGGAGCAAGGGGTAAGGGGCTCAGGGCTCTAGATCCCTGCTGGCAGGAGAAGCTAGCGGTCTCCAAAGGTGTTGGTCTGTAAGATATGTAAATAGTAGGTGGCGGGGATAGGCACGAACAATAAAAGAGCACTGGTGCATGTACTTTGGAGGGGTCTCAGACTGAGTTTATGGAGGGGCCGGGAGCCAGCACCGCTATAGTGAGTAAGGCAAAATGTTTGGGCTAGATTCTCAGTTGGTGTAAATCAGCATCTTTCTATTGACTTAGTATGAAACAATGCTGATGTGACAATTCAGGGCAACTGCACGAGAATTCCCCCCTTCCATGGTCCCTTGAGAGAACCCACTCTAGAGCCCTGGCTCCTCAGCCATCAGATTTTTGGATATTGACTTGTGTCTCTCTCCCTCTGGAGCAGGGATTTTCTAGGCTGCACAGTTCCCTGCCTACACTGTGATATTCCCAGCAAGCCAGACTGCCTAAACAGGCCAGCATCTGCTCTTTGCTTTCTCTTTAAAGGCTATACACAGCCAGCAGTCACAAATTACCACACAACTCTTTATATGAAAGAACATATATTTTGAGAGTGAAAGCGTTACTGAGGAAGACATATAAAAAAAATCAATAAAAGTTCCTATATGCATGCTAAAAGCTTACCAGAGGTCACCCGTCAGTCTTCTGGCTCCTCAGTAGGCCAAAAACTTTCAAACTTCCCAGGAAGGAAAGAGGATTATTTCATATCTCCAGGTAGATTTTAAGGTCAATATCTAGAGTCTTATATGTTATTTACCACCAGAGAATGTAACCTCTGATGCGGAATATAGTTTCTGCACGGTGCCCATGTTTTCCTGCTCTGTATGGTGGTGTAGTGGCCTCATTGCTAGGATAAGCAAGGACATGTTGCCTTAGAGGATGGAATGACACTAACTAAATCAGCAGTTTCACTTTCTGCAGGACGTACATGTTGCTTGAATTTCTTCCATCTAAGTGCCTGACTCAGTTTGATTTGTGGCAGATAGGAACACCTAAGCTCATATAAGTCCATCTAGTCAGAACAAATACATCTCCTCATGTGGGAAAGGGTAGGTGCTATGATGGCAATACAGATGTGGGAGGAGTGATTATATTCATAGTAAGAGCAGAATGGGCCATGGGATCACATAGTCTCACCTCCTGGATATTACATGCCATTAAAATTCACCCAGTTATTCCTTTACTGAGTTCAATAACTTGTGTTTGACTAAAGCATGTCTTCAGGAAAGGCATCCCATCTTGATTTGAAGACACCAAAATATGGAGAATCCACCTTTTCCCTGGGTAGTTTGTTCCAATACTTACACATCCTCCATTAGAAAAATTGTGCCTAATTTCTTATTAGAATTTGTCTGGCTTTAGCTTCCAGCTATTGGTTCTTGTTATGCCTTTCTTTGAAAGATTAAAAAGTCCTTTAGTATCCAGTACTTCTCCCAGTGAAGATACTGTACACTGTAATTAAGTCACCACTCAATCTTCTTTTTAATAAACTAAACAGATTGAGTTTTTATATCTCTCGCTGTAAGAGTCAAGGTTATGGCTGCCACCTCAAGCCCTCAAACCAATTGTGGTCAAGGATTACTAATAAGTGCCATCAGGAATGGACAATTTTCTGTAAGAGCCTAGAGAGAGCCCACACAAAGAAACACATGTTAGCTGATTGGCTAACAAATACATATTTGAATACTTGCATGCCAGATATCTGTGATTGTGTTTGTGCTGCTGCTGATCCATTTACATGCAGAACACAGCAAACACCACTTATTTGTCTTAGAATGGTTTGGGGATTATGTGGCCATAAGATCTAATGGAAAGAGAGTGGAAAAACAGAAGCGCTACAGTGCAACTGCTTACATTTTTTCCCTCCTTACTGTTTGCCCGTATAACTTCTTACCTTATGTTTCTATGTTGAATACTGATGAAACCAAGCTGATGTGGTCATTATGGGGTAATAATTGTGGGCACCAAGTACCTTCCTGAAACCACCTATTCTTGGTTCACTTGAGATAGGCAGGTTGGTTGAGCTTTTTATGCCTGTCCAATACAGGTGGTTTGGAATTTTCCAACTACAAGTTTTTTCATCCGAAAATACCAATTGATCAAAACAGAAAATATTTGTGGGAAAGGGTATCTTTCAACAAATCTCCTGATTTGAAATATTTTTGAAGAAAAAGTTTCAAATGATCAAAAGTCCTGTTTCAACAATTTTAGAAATGGAAAGTTTGGATTTTCAGTTGGAAACAACTTTTTGTTCAGACATTCTAATAAATGTATGCATAAGTTGAAACTGAAATAAATTGTTTCAAAATGAATGAACTGATCAAAAAAAAAATTCAGATTCTGGTCATGACATTTTTCAAGATTGACTTTTTGTCCTTACTTGGTATAGAGAAAAAGTTTCAAAGTCTCAAAATTATTGTGGGACAGGAATTTTCCCCACACAGCTCTACTGTCCATCTCTAAATAGAAATTTGGCTGCAAAGAATGCAGGACTGTATTTATCTAGAAGCAGATCTGTTCATTTCATGTGTTCATTTCCCTGCTTCAGTTGCAAGTCAGTGTGTCTGATTTTATTTCTACAGTAATTAGCAGATTACCCTTAAAGTATCATGAGTTTATCATGGGTAAATCCTACAGGAATTTCTTTCCATTTGCATTCTAAAAGTAACAGCACATTATATTTCTTCTTAAATTCTTGCTTTATTGCTACTCTGACATGTAATCTGTCCAAATTAGGGTCTATCTACCCATGTAGTTACATTTAATCTATCACTACAGTATCTAAATAGTTATCTTGAATTTTGGCATATTACTTCGCTTTATGTACAGAATGGAGTATAGTAATGCAGAGTTTGCTGTATAGGAATTATAGTTCACCTTGCAGTTTATTTATTCACATGTTCTAAACACTTGAGTTCACAGAGCCAAAAATGTAATATCACAAGACTTAAATCTGGAAGATTTCTCTTTTTTCCTCTAGCCCCTTGTCTTCCCCTGTCAGCACCCACCCCATTCATCACCAGTGCTGTCAGAACTGACAGCACCTGAAGCAGTGAGAGAAGTTGACACAGTGGAATCTGAATAAAATGTCTTCATATTCACCTTTAGGAATGTCAGTTTTTCACCATTCTTAGTATTTCAGACTTGCTTGTGACAAGTTTTCCATTAGTACTGAAGATGCATTCCAAATAGACATTTGTGGATAGCTGGATTGCTTAACTGCAGTTCTGCCTAAAGCAGAGCAAAGAGTAGTCTGATACCAGTAAACAAGAGACTCTATGTTTTCAAGCTTTTCATTATTGTGGATGAGATAAGAAGTGGGATGGGGTTGCTAGAGAGAGGATAATCTCAGGTTTCAGTCACTCTACAAGGTGATTATTTGTTTTACAGCTAAAATTAAGATCAGCATAAATTAGGTTCAATAATCATTCATACCATCAAATGAAATGATGAGAAAGGATGTAAAAACCATACTTCCTTTACCATTTTGAAGGAGCTAGATACCCATAGTCATTTTTCAGGCTTCCATTTTGGAATGTCTGGTAACACTGCAAAGATTAGGATGAGTTTAGAGGTGCCAAGGTTCACTCAAAGCCAGGGCCGGCTCCAGACCCCAGCGCGCCCAGTGCGTGCTTGGGGCGGCATGCCACGGGGGGCGCTCTTCCTGTCACCGGGAGGGCGGCAGGCGGCTCCGGTGGACCTCCTGCAGGCGTGCCTGCGGAGGGTCCGCTGGTCCCGCGGCTCTGGTGGACATCCCGCAGGCGTGCCTGCGGAGGGTCTGCTGGTCCCGTGGCTCCGTGCTTGGGGCGGCGAAATTCCTAGAGCCGCCCCTGCTCAAAGCTGAGCACAAGCACAACCATGTTTCCTGCTGGACAGCACCATGTACTCTTTTCTGTGCAGGGGAACTCCTCTGTCAGGTAACAGCCCAGGAGCAAGGCCATAATTTCTGCCCCTCTCCTAACAATAATTTGTCTGGTCAGAGAATCAAGAAGTAGAATTAGAGAGTGAGAGTGACAGTGATAGTTAATCCGAAGACAGGAAGTTTAAACTGATAAGGGGCAGACTGTCCTTCTACAACTTAAGGGCCTGCAAAGCCAGGGGGCAACTCAAGGAGAAGCCCAGCAGGCAGGTATTGGGAATCAGCTGATCAAGCTAATGATTGGCCCTGACTCCATGCTGGAAGATAAAAGTAAGGAACCAGCTTTGTGAGCGGGTGAGGGAGGAGGCAGGATGAGGCAAACCTTTCCTTGAGCAGCAGCAGAAGACTCATCCATAGGCCAGGGCTTTTTGCTCACTGGAATTGCAGGCCTTTACAGGGGCAGACCACCCTGCTGCATAGGTGTTGCCAACTCTTACAATTTTATCACAAATTTTGCAATATTTGGTATTTTTATTTAACCCCCCATTTCCTAGAATCCTGTGATTATGTGAGAATCTCAGGGTGGTTTTGTTATTTGTTTGGTTGGTTTTTCTAAAGAAATGTCTAGTCCTTACAGTTGTGGAGAAAGGCTTGAAAATGTGATCTGAGTGCACCCTAAAGGCAAATAAAAAACCCAGAGGCAAATAAAAAAACCCCAAAATGTATTTTAATAAAAAAAAACCATCATGATTTTGGGACCCTGATTCATGACTTAATTTTTGGGGTTGTCAGTGCTGTTATAATTTCAATTTGTACTTTAAAATGTAGTTTTTTATCTCTGTAACTTGTGGGGTAGTACCACTTACTCTTGTAGTTTTAGGTCCTTCAGTGTAGGGACGCTAGGCAATAATTCTGAAGTCCTGACTACATCCCAGTGTGGGTAGTTACATTTTGCTGATCTACAATTGTTTCTATTCTATTGGCTAAGGTGGTGTTTTAACTTCCTGCAAGAAATTGGTTGCTCTGTGCCCATATGAACTTTTTCATTTCATCCCATTGATTGCTGCATTTCTGTATGCAATTAACATTCTAATCAGTTTACATTTGTATTTGTAAGAGTGCTTGGGAATCCCAGGCTATTTAAAGCATATATTAAATGTAAATTATTACGGTTGAGGGATTCTGGGATCTGGCCCTTAGGGCAGAACTACACCAAAAACTTGTGGCAAAGCCTAAATAATATGTAAAGACTTAATACATTGCCTCATATGCAAAGGCATCCCACAAACTCACAAGCCATTGCTTCAACCTGGCACCAAACTTTTGCCTTTAGTCCAGTAATCAACGTCTGCTCAACTGTATATGCAAAAAGGCGTAAGCACATCCATGCCCTGATCCTGATCTTCTGTCATTCAGGTGCTGTAGGTAAGAAAACAATGTGAAAATTGTAGTTTTGTGCAACAGGGCTACATTCCATCAAGTACCATATTTCCCTTGGGAAGCTGTGACTAGCAGTTGTCATTCTGTGTCATGTAACAATATTTACTCATTCTCCGTGGACTCCGGCTATGGAACTGCATGTACGTACCTATCAGCCTGCATTCCCAGAGTCACACCTTTTGGTGTTATCATTGACTGCCAGGAACACTGAATAAGAGCTTTCTGTTCTGAGGCTATTTGAGGAAAGACCCAGAAAGGAGGGCTATAGTTATGCAAAAGAAAAAATGCAGCCAATAGTCCTACATAACAGCAGAAGAAGTGGATGGAACGTCGCACTTCATCATACTTATATATAGCGTCTGTCAAACACAGTAAACAATGCCATCTGAGAGGCTAATGGTATTTATTATGGGAATGCATAACTGAATTTGTCTTGAAATTTTAGTGTGTATGTAATATATATATATAGAGAGAGAGGTCTCAGGAGAGAAGACAGACAAATGACGTGCACTCTTAGTGGAAAGCACAGCACTAATGGGAGTAAATTACTGAATGATACCATCATGTCCAAAAATCAACGTATACAGAAATTCACTCATTACGCTCTGTTTATTTCTTTCTAATCAGACATATCCTTTGTGATGACTAATAGTCACCTCACTGATGCTTCTGGCTGGCAGCACTTGCCTAGATATTGATTCTGGAAGAGGTCCAGGTCTCTTCTACTGACAGTGGGTGGATCTGATGCTTTTTGCTGCCTAATGTTACATTGTTGTTTTTTCCAGGATCTGCCTGAAGTGTAGTATACTTGGTGGAGGAGCCAAGGGAAGTGTGAGGAGAGAGCTTGGAAAAACATAAAACAGCTCTAAGTCGGGTTGAACCTCATGGAGTCCAAGGCTTTGTGAAACCGAGACTTTTGAAAAATAGACTGAAAGCTTGTGTCCAAGTTCCTACTAGCCTTTATGATCTAGCACCTGTCAGAAGAGTGTGTGTGTATTAAAGGTGCTATACCCAGGAGTGTTGGTAAAAGACTGACGTTGGCTGTCTTACATATCTACTAACTTCAGTAGGTGTTGTTACAGGAAGTGGAAATAAGGGCTTGCTACATGGAAGGGTAATGTGCTATATGGTCCATGTAAATCTTGCTGGCACACTTTAATGGAATGCTGTTTGAAACCATACTACATTAAAGTGCAGTAGGGAAACTTCTGTGTGCACCAGCAAATTCTACATGGAACAATTAATGTGCAACACATGAGTGCACTTTAGAAATCACAACACATTGCCCTACCATGTAGACAAGCCCTTAGATCCATTGGAACAGTTTGATAAGGATTGTGATGGAGTCTCCATCACTGGCAATTTTTAAATCGATATTGGATTTTTTTGAAGGGTATGCTCTGGTTCAAAAGGAATTATTTTGAGGAAGTTCTATGGCCTGTGCTATACAGGAGGTCAGACTAGATGATCACAATGGTCCCTTCTGGCCTCAGAATCTATGCTCTATTTTCTTTCCATCCAGTAGGAGTGAGTAGAGAAGTACCTTTCCCCGCAAACAAGTGGGATCCCCTGCTCCTTTGCTCTCTTCCAGGAGCATTGGGGGTGCCCTAGCTCCTCTCCTTGTCTGTCTTCAAGGTATGCAAGCCTGGGGCCCTCTATCCAAAGAGAGTGTTTTCAGAGATCTGGTAGTTTGCCACTCCTCTAATCCATTTTCTCTCCATCTGGCAGCAGCAGATTCAGGAAACACCTCTTCTTATACTCCACTGTACTTTTGAGTGCTGTGGGGCAAAGATGCAACATAACATACTAAGCTAAGGGGAAACCCCACTCAGAGGCATTGCTTATCTCACTTTTCCTATAGGAAGTGAGCAAGATGAGGTTGTGCAGAGGAATCTCTTCTCTATTACCCAGAGCAGGGAGTTCTCCCCTGTATTGTTATGAAAAGAGGCAGGTCATGCCTCAAGGTAGAATGCATGCACTCCCAATTTGGGCCACTGTTAGCATCAGTAGACAGAAACTGGTAGTTGCTAGGGCTTAGTGGAATGCATACCTCTAAATATTAGAGTTCTGTTCCTTATTTCAAACCCACAATGTTTGAGTGGATTCAAAATTCAGCAAATATGCCTGCTCATTATAGAATGTCATCTTATCTGTTTAAAAAAAAAATTTGGATGTGATCTGAATAGTATTTATAATGAACTTGCGTACCTGAAACAGATTATCTTCTGTTTACTTTCATTCTGGCATTTGTGATGTATATGTTCTGCATTATAATAAATATTAACATTAAAAGATAATGTTAAAGATGGGCCAAAGCCAAAAGAGTCCTCTGGCTCTCAAAGCACCTGAACTTTGTGGAAGTTTGGATCATATCCAAACTTTGGAGCAAGTCATTCCTTCTGGATAAGATCAGAAGCAAAGAAAAGTTATATTTGCAAAAGTAAGGGAGTCCTGTACCCTAGTGGAATTCAGAATAAGCTTAGTACAGATGCATATTAGAGCAGGCTAAACTGCCCAGTTTCATGGAGCTAGTATTTGCACATATTAAATTACAGTGTTCAACCTACAGAAATTGCCTTTTGTTTTCAGAAAAAAAATATTCAAGGTGATATGAAAAATATCCCTAATTTTGTGAACCTGCCTACATGAGGATTCATTGATATTATGATATCTTTTTCCTGTAGTGTCACTAACTAAACATTAATCAGATAGCATTACAGCACAAGATGGAGCACACCAGAGGGGACAATCCTGCGCTGGGGGGGTGAGATAGCTTACTTAAAAAGACTCACTGAAAACACCATATATTTCTTACAATTTGTTAGCAACTATAAGTGATTCAGACATTATCTTATACAGTTAACAGAATGCCTCGGAAAAGAAAAGACTTGTTAAATAAATGCATTTTCTAAACAGGAAAAAAAGCCCTATACACAATAAAAATGAATCTTATATAAATGAATAGAACACAGCCCATTAGAAAGAATAAATTGCTATTTTACCTGAAGGTAAAATACAATAGAATGTAGGCCTGTTTAAAAGTCCATTCAATTAATATCATTTGTGCATACTAAAGCAAAATGTATTTCATAACACAACGGATCCCTCTTAAATGACTTTTTTTACTATTTATTGTTATTGTTCTATAAGTTGCATTTTCTACAGTATTGTTTTTAAAAAAACATATTTTTGTGAGTGTTTTAAATGATTCATCACATTGTAGGGACCACCGTAATGTGTGTCACTTGGAGGAGTAATTGGTAAAAAGAGGTCTCTAAGGAAGAATATTGCATTGCTACTAGGCCATTCTATCAGTGGTTGGCTTGGACTTGGTAATCTGTTGTCCTCGATTATCAATATAGCGAAGCTGGAAAAGCAAGTGTTTAGGAGCCAAATTCACAAGTCACCATGGTATTCAGATGAATGCAACTTACAAAGTGGCAGGGAAGATGATTAGACAGCAGGTAACAGAATTTTCATTCCAAGTCAGACTGACTGAGATGAAAGCTTGAATAGCAGTGCAGGATGAGAGAAAGCATTCCTGTATCTCCACTGTAGCAGCCATGATCACTTCTGGGTGGTAAACAATTTGGCTAATGCATTATTGTTTTCAACCAGTTACAGAGTTAAATGTTTCTTGCTGTATAATATTGCTTTTGTTTTGCTAACAAGGCCACCTTGACTCTGATTGAGCTGTCTGACACCTTAGGCTTCTGTTCTGGAACTTCAGCCACTGGTGTTCACTGATGTCCTAGAGATACTGGAGAAGTGTGTGCTGCAACATGCAAACTAGATCCATAGCCCTCTTGACTGGTGAAGGCTAACTGGCAAGTGTTGGTGCCTTCTTTGGAGTTGCCTATCAACACCTCCCTCATGGAGAAAAGGCTGACAACTTCTCTTTCAACAGCAATTGTTAGATCTTTACTAAATAAACCGGTTTTCAGGCTGACAGTTTCTCGGTGTCTCACTGGCTCAAATTTTCTTTTTTTCTGGGAATATTATCTAGAAGATTGCAGTCAGACAACAGCATGATGGGTCTTTAGGTCTTTTTTAACTCCATTCAGTTTGATTTAAAGCCTTATAGCAGAGAGTGTGCTAGTTGTATTGGTTGATCTGTGTGATCTGCCCTTGGCAATGGAGAAAGTTCACCATGCTGATTCTCTTGGATCAGTTAGCTGCCTTTGTTGTTGATAGCCTGCAGTATCTATATCAGGGTAGATGATCATTCTTACATTGACCACTTGATGCTTTGTCAGATGTAATTCGGGGAATATATTCCACTGTCCCAAGATTACTCCTATGCTGAGTTTCACAAGGTTCAATTCTGGGACCACTCTTGTTCAATCTGCCTGTGGGGCAGTATATAAACTGTAGTGTCTTTAGTACATGGGTGACACTGTTATATGTTTCCATCTCATCTGACTTTTCCTGTGCAGCTGAGCAATTTAGTGTCTGATACAAATTGGGATCTGCATGGGGCTACTTGTCTCAGGCTAAATCCAGATTGAATGAAATAATGTTTGATAAAGTGGGGAAGTAACAAAGAAATGGGAAACAAATATATTAGTGTGTGATGGGGCGACACTCCACACAGGGCTGAAAGGGGTTAAGGTGGCCAGGTAGGCCAATTATCTCCACAAGCTACACCTGGAGGAAGAGCCAGGGATCAGGGAACTAACTGGAAGCAGGTTTAGCTGTGCAGGAACAGGTGGGGCCTATATAAAGCCAGGTAACTGGGACTAGATGGGGGCCTCTGGGAAAGGCTACAGGAAAGAATCACTACATGGGAAGAGGGCAGAAGGTTTTCGAGCTGGTACACTCAGAAGGAGAAGAGGAGCCAGGTGTGCTAGGAACCAGTCCAGGGAAGGAGCAGTGAGGGCTGATAGAGGAAGGCCCAGAACTGCGGAGCTGAGGGTCCCTGGACTGGAACCTACAGTAGAGGGCGGGCCTGTGTTCCCCTACCAGCCACTGAGGGAGTGGCACTATGGGGCAATGAGAGGGAAAACTGCCTAGGACTGCTAGAGAGAAGGGACTTTACTACCATAGAAGGGAGGAATGCTGAGTGACCCAGATGGAAGGCTGAGTCATGAAGAGGACTCTGTGGTTCCTGGGATGAGAGAGGAGCTGCAGACCTGTGAGAAAGACAGAACAATGGCATGTGAGCTGTGGAAGGGGGTGTTGACCTCAAGAGATAATCCCAGAGTTACCTGGAGGAGGTGCTAGACCAGTAGTGAGTGGTGTACCCTGTCACATGGGGCCATCAATATAGTGGTGCCAAATGACTTTCTCAGGGTTACTTTCCATTTCTTACCCAGGGAGTTGTTCCAGCTGCTCCTGGGTGGGCAGATATAAGTGGTAGTCAATAGTTTTAATGTTTGCTTGGTAAGAAGGTTCTGACTTTTTTCTTTCAGATGTTATGCAAGCCTATTTTGCTTCCAGATAGTATTCCTTGTAGTAGTTCAGCATGGTGACACACCTTAAAAAAAACATTCAGAAATTACAGCTAGTGCAGAATGAGCTACAGATTTAAGTAGTGTTTACTATGGAGTTCCTGCTGCACACATGAACTGTGATCTGCATTGACTTCTAAATGACTTCTAGGTGAAATTTAAAGTGTTTGACTTTTAAAATTCCTACCTGGTTTGGGTCTTGGCTACCTCAGTGCCATATCACATCTGTTCTGATCAGTCTGGGTTTAAAAAGGAGGAGAATGATGGCAGATGTTCTTAGTGGTGGATCTTTGATTTTGGAATGTGCTTCCACATTCTTTGGTTTATCAGAGTCCTTATTTAGTGACCTTCAGATCACTCTTCAAAGCTTAAACATTCTCTCGGGCTATCCGGATGTGAAGATGGGTTGAGCATATAGGATTTTGTGGTGTAACAGTGAGTTGGAAGGGGTTTTAGTTTTGGAGATTGGAACAACTTGTCTCTTCTCTTCTAAAAAACTATTTTGTTTTTGTACAGTAAATTCAGCCTGAGGTTTGGCTAAGGGCATTTGCAATAAATGCAGTGTTTCTTAAAGCCATAGTTTCGCCTCAAAAGGTGTCAGATTGATGGCATTGGAGATTGATGGCATTAGAGATTAAAGTAATCTGTTTCTTCACAGACTAGCTACTGGACAGGCAGCAAGCTTCTCTACACTGCCCTATCAATATCCTGTAAGACTGACCTTGAAAGCCCCCATCTCTGTAAATGAGATAATTTAATCTCTGCTCCTGCTCAGTCTTTGGCCTTTCTGCTGACAACACCAACAGCCAAACACCATCACTGCCAATTATGATGATGATTGTTTGGGGGAAAATACTTCTCCAGTAGGCATTAGACTAAGTTCAACTTCATTTCACATGGCAGTGTTGAATGAACATGAGACTGATCTCATTGATGAACATGAGATTGTTGGCCCCTGACCATTAAATAGTGCAAATTGTACCTGGGATTGTTATACCTTGTATATATGGTCCTCCCTGCCCCACCCCCTAATCCAAACAATTAAACCTATGCATGGTGATTCTGAGACTCCCTAAATTCTTTGTATCTTTACTTATAAAGTTAATAATACAAGTTTGTGTTGTGCAGGCTGTAGAAATACGGCACTATTAAGCAGCATATTGCATTAGAGAACCTCACTGTACAATGAGTTAAAAATTTCAAGGTAAATGTTTTACAAAAAATACATCAGGGATTGGCAATCTTTGGCATGTGGCCTGCCAGGGTAAGCACCCTGGCGGGCCAGGCCAGTTTGTTTACCTGCCGCGTCCGCAGATTCGGCCGATTGCGGCTCCCATTGGCCGCGGTTCGCCACTCCACGCCAATGGGGGCTGCAGGAAGCGGCGTGGGCTGAGGGATGTGCTGGCTACTGCTTCCCGCCTCCCCCATTGGCCTGGAGCGGCGAACCTAGCCAATGGAAGCTGCGATCGGCCGAACCTGCTGATGTGGCAGGTAAACAAACTGGCCCTCCAGGGTGCTTACCGTGGCGAGCCGCATGTCAAAGGTTGCCGATCCCTGAAATACATAATGTGGATCTACAATCTTTGTGCAGTATTTAACTGAATAATTCTGTTCCAAGTCTGAAAACTTAAAATTGACCTAATGACTTCTTTTCAATATAAACCATTAAGTCCCTCTTTCTCCATATAGAATAAAAGTTGAAGGTGAAGTTGCTGTTTTAAACTTCATTGTTAACTTCATCTTAATTAAGATAAGCTTTTATTCAGAATGTCAAGAAAGCATATTCCCCTCTGTTTGCCTGCAAGTAGAATCAAATATCAGAGCTTTCAAAGTTTCAGAGACTGAAATAGTTTTCTTTTAAAAAGTGTGCTTTTGCATATAAATATATCATGCAATCTTCACAAATATGTATAAATTAAATTAGATACCATATGTGGTTGTAATTCATGTAATAGACCCACAAGATAAATTACATTTATTATGCACCTTTGACAACTTCACCTGCCTATTAATTCTTTTCCTTAAGAGCTACTTTTAACATTCTAAATCTTGAAACACCTTCCAACAGCTGCCATTTAAAAAGAAAAGGGATATTGTAATATGCTCTGGATGTGTCATTGGGACTGAACCCCAGATCTCTAGATCTAAAGGCAGGAGCTTATACTGCCTGGGTTAAAAGACTTAGCTCTGTTAGTGTGAAAGTTGCACAGACACAATACTCTACATATGGTCTAGCCACAAGACGGGGACAGAGACACACAATGATGGGATTTTTCTTACTGGTTGGAGGGCCCTGCATAACTTGTGTGTGATCTCCCTACTCATGAGTAATGTCACCATCTCAAACACCTGCCAATAAAGTCTTTATGCCACTCTGCACCACAATACACTTTCTATGTATAAACTTGTATATGCATATATTCTGTATGCATATACAGAGGCTCAATTTTTTTGATAAGGCCACAAGTTGGCCAGAGATTCCACACAGATAATTACCCATCTGTAGGGGAATCTCTGCTGGTGTAGAGCTTGTAGAGACTGTCATGGGGTTCTGGGTGCAGTCCAGACCAATAAGGGATTGTCACCACTTGCCCTGCAACCCTGGGTGCCTCCAATGCTTTGTGAGCATCACAGGTTGGAAGCTACAGCAGCAGCCATCCTACAAGCATGCAGGTCATACTGTGTCTCTGTGTTTGTCAGCCCTGGTTCAGCAGCTCTGGCCCAAGCAGCCTGTCTACAGCCCCACTCTGGTTTCCATAAGTATTAGTTACTACTTTCAGGGTGACCCCAACACACTCCAAGTTCCAAATTTTCCCCAAACCGCGTGCTCTGTAATATCCAGCCCTCTCTTGGACACTTCAGAGAAATAATATAGTTTCTTTCTAGAAAGACCCCAAACCACATCACAGCTTACTAACTTAACTGGGTTAAACACACCCTTCCATTTAAACACAGCACTGAGATGGTTTATAATAAAGATAAAGCAATCTATGTCCTATTAATAAATTTAGTGATGTCAAGTAAAAGGAATAAAGTTAGAGTTACAAGCAAATTAAAGTGTAAACAGGCATCTAAAAGTCTAAAACTTAACCTAGCAAGGTACAGGCTTTGTTCAAGATGGTTTCTCTCACCTTCCTTTTCCCCAGACACAGCTGACTTTCTCTCAATCAAGACCTTCCACAAAAGCACAAGGGGCTGGTTTCCCTTGTCTTCCTAGGAGGTGAAAGATCTTTGCTTAAGCATACTTCTCACTTGTATCAAGTTCTAGAGACTTCAAACCCCACTCTTTTGGTTGAAAGATCCATCTTTCTCAGCTTGCAGGAGCTCTGGCCTCTTGTGTCTATCTAGTGTTGGATGCCAAAGATGGCTTCTGTTGTTTATATCTTCCAAAGTTCAATGACTTTGTTTCAAGAGGCAGGATAATCTCATGCTACTTTTCCCTTCCTGTGGGCTTCCCATCCCTGTGTATGTAAACAGGGCTTCCATTGTTTTGATTCCATCATGTTCAATTTACATAGGAAACAGATAAATCACGGCCATCTCTCCTGTCTGGGAGGGAACCTGTTTCTCCCAATTTGCCCACAGACTTTAAAACATATCATTAGGTATCCATATTTCTTCATATAGCGTTAATATATACATTTCACGATACACTGGACCCTCACTAGAACGCGTGTCTATATAACGCGAATTTGCATATAACGCGGTCGCAGCCATGGATCCCAAATTTAATTACTTTAATTGCAATTCATTTTAACGCAGTACCGCACATGGATCCCAAATTCTGCATTCTAGCAAGGGTCCAGTGTATTACCAGCGTGCTAGTAGCTTTCAGAAAAGACCTCACGCTATTCACTTTTATAATACAGTAATATTATACAAAATCTGTTGATTCAATTACTTATCACTTGAGATTCAGCTTCTCCTCTCCCCCTGTCTCCATAGATGAATACACTTTTGAAATTGATTCTTCTGAGGGTCACCCTCCAAAGTAAAGTTCATTCAAGGTGTGAGGAAGGTGACATGGAGTCCAGTGGCAGAGTCCATGTTCTTTCTTCCCCCTACTTGTTAGCTGAAATTGAAAATTGTTCTGTTTCCTGACATCTCTTCCCCCTGTTATATTGATGGTCCTGTTTACATTACTTTACATATAAGCAGTAAACACACGTTCCTTTGTTAGGGATAGACCTGTTTAACAACTCTCCCAGCATACCTGGTTTACACATACATACTTTATACATAATTCCAGCATATATTCATAATTCTTAATACACATCATGCAAGAATATTAATGATCAGTGAGTTCGTTTTCAAATGATACCTCAAGGCATATATTGTAAAAGATTATAACAATATTGCACTATATGTAAGAGAACAGTATGACTGCTCAGAGCTCCAGTATGAATCTGGAGAAAAAGCCTGTTGAGAGTCTTTGGGTTTAGATTAGAGGCAAAAGGAACAAAGGGGATGTCATGGTGGGCTATCGACCACCAGATCAGGAGGATGAGGTAGATGAGGCTTTTTTCGGACAACTAACAGAAGTTTCCAGATCAAGACCCTGGTTCTCATGGGGGCTTCAATCACCCTGACATCTGCTGGGAGAGTAATACAGCAGTGCACAGACAATCCAGGAAGGTTTTGGAGAGTGTTGGGGACAACTTCCAGGTGCAAGTGCTGGAGGAACCAACTAGGGGCCATGCTCCTCTTGACCTTCTGCTCACAAACAGGGAAGAATTGGTAGGGGAAGTAGTAGTGGGTGGCAACCTAGGCAGCAGTGACCATGTGATAGTCGAGTTTAGGATCCTGACAAAAGGAAAAAAAGAGAGCAGCAGAATAAAGACATGGAGCTTCACAAAAGCAGACTTCACTCCCTCAGGGAACTGATGGGCAGGAGCCACTGGGAGGCTAATATGAGGGGGAAAGGAGTCCAGCAGAACTGGCTGTATTTTAAAGAAGCCTTATTGAGGGCACAGGAACAAACCATCCTGATATGCAAAAAGAATAGCAGGTATGGACAGATGACTTGTGAGGAGTATAAAAATATTGCTCAAGCATGCAGGGGTGTAATCAGAAAGGCCAAAGCACAATTGGAGTTGCAGCTAGCAAGGGATGTGAAGGGTAACAAGAAGGGTTTCTACAGGTATGTTAGTAACAAGAATAAGGTTAGGGAAAGTGTAGGACCCTTACTGAATGGGGGAGGCAACCTAGATGATGTGGAAAAAGCTGAAATACTTAATGCTTTTTTTGCCTCGGTCTTCACAGACAAAGTCAGCTCCCAGATTGCTGCACTGGGCAGCACAGTATGGGGAGGAGGTGAGCAGCCCTCAGCAGTGAAAGAACAGGTTAAGGACTATTTAGAAAAGCTGGACATGCTCAAGTCCATGTGGCCAGATGCAATGCATTCAAGGGTGCTGAGGGAATTGGATGATGTGATTGCAGAGCCACTGGCCATTATCTTTGAAAACTTGTGGTGATCAGGAGAGGTCCCGGAAGATTATAAAAAGGCAAATCTTTAAAAAAGGGAAGAAGGAGAATCTGGGGAACTATAGACGAGTCAGCCTCACCTCAGTTCCCGGAAAAATCATGGAGCACGTCCTCAAGAAAACCATTTTGAAGCAGTTGAAGGAGAGGAAGGTGATCTGGAACAGTCAACATGGATTCACCAAGGGCAAGTCATGCCTGACCAACCTGATTGCCTTCAATGATGAGATAACTGACTCTGTGGATATGGGGAAAGCGGTGGACATGATATACTTTGACTTAGCAAAGCTTTTGATACAGTCTCCCGCAGTATTCTTGCTAGCAACTTAAAGATGTATGGATTGAATGAATGGACTATAAGGTGGATAGAAAGCTGGCTAGATCGTCCAGCTCAGTGGATAGTGATCAACTGCTCAATGTCTAGTTGGCAGTCAGTATCAAGCGGAGTGCCTCAGGGTTTGGTCCTGGGGCTGGTTTTGTTCAACATCTTCATTAATGATCTGGATAATGGAATGGATTGCACCCTCGGCAAGTTTGAAGATGACAGAAAGCTGGGGGGAGACATAGATCCGCTGGAGGGTAGTGATAGGGTCTAGAGTGACCTAGACAAATTGGAGGATTGGGGCAAAAGAAATCTGATGAGGTTCAACAAAGACAAGTGCATAGTCCTGCACTTAGGATGGAAGAATCCCATGCACTGCTACAGGCTGGGGACTGACTGGCTAAGTGGTAGTTCTGCAGAAAAGGACCTGGGGAGTACAGTGGACGAGAAGCTGGACATGAGTCAACAGTGTGCCCTTGTTGTCAAGAATAGTAACGGCATATTGGGCTGCATTAGTAGGAGCATTGCCAGCAGATCAAGGGAAGTGATTGCTCCACTCTATTCAGCACTGGTGAGGCCACATCTGGAGTACCGTGTCCAGTTTTGGGCCCCACACTACAGAAAGGATGTGGACAAATTGGAGACAGTCCAGTGGAGGGCAACGAAAATGATTAGGGGGCTGGGGCACACGACTTATGAAGTGAGATTGAGGGAACTGGGCTTATTTAGTCTCCAGAAAAGAAGAGTGATGGGGGATTTGATAGCAGCCTTCAACAACCTTAAGAAGGGTTCCAAAGAAGATGGAGTGAGGCTGTTCTCAGTGGTGGCAGATGACAGAACAAGGAGCAATGGTCTCAAGTTGCAGTGAGGGAGGTCTAAATTGGATATTAGGAAAAACTGTTTCACTAAGAGGGTGGTGAAGCACTGGAATGGGTTATCTAGGGAGGTGGTGTAATCTCTATCCTTAGACGTTTTTAAGTCCTGGCTTGACTGGGATGATTTAGTTGGGGTTGGTCCTGCTTTGAGGATGGGGTTAGACTAGATGACCTCCTGAGCTCTCATCCAACCCCAATCTTCTATGATTCTATGAGTAGTGTGTGCGGTGAGAATACAGGGTGCTTAGTGTCATAGCCAATTCCCCATCCCTGGAGAGAGAGGGAAAAGGGGGCATGGTGGGATCAGGCTGGGCGCATGCTGAGGGTGGAAGGATGTGTGTGATGTAACTGAACTCCTCTATATACAATCATCCACTGATATAAGGGAACATGCACTCTGGCTGGGAGCCCCTGAATCAGGGAGCTGGGGACAGCTCCGTGCAGCTGCCCGTATCTGCTAAGTTTGAACACAACTCAGATGTAATGGAGATTTGGGGCCAAAATATTTACTAAATATTGAATCATCTGAAGTGTCATAAAAATGAATAACTGCAATTTCACTTTAAGTCTCCACCTATATCCTTCTCTCTGCAGCATAGAAAACATGAATTAGGATCAGACACCATGTGAATTTAGTCAGGGAAACTGGCTGTGAATTTTAGATATAATGTTTAACACCCTAAGGGGAGCCTATAAAATCTTGAACATGAAGTCATTACATTATTTTGTCATGCCAAAATGATGACAACAACCATGAATGCTTTTCTTTAAAATGTCTTTACTTAAGCTAACTTTCGTTGCAATGTTTTAAATACTGCAACAAATTCCCCCTTTGCTCATCCTACATTTAAACAAAACTGCAGATTATTGGCACCCTCACTGCATTTTCTGATTGTGCACTTTGGTGGATTTATAATCTGTCAGCTTCTTATCAGTGCTCATTTTATTCTTCTACAGTAAGTGTATTGCCAGAAGAAAGTCATAAATACTTCTGCACCCACATCATTTGCCTACTTTTAATGACTACATTATTTCTGGAGCCCTGGAAGCTGGAAAACACCACCTGACAACACAGAGAGTGGGCTTAGTTAATTGTGACATGGAAGTTGGAGAGGCAATGATGAGATGAATTGAGAGATGTTCTCTCACCCAGTGGTAATGAATAAACAGCAAGATGTATTTGACTGGCAATCTTCCCAGTGGTATCTAGTATATTGGTATCCATAAAATTCAGCTCACACAAATACGTGGCCCTCACAAACCTTATATGGGACCAGATTCTGCCACCCTTGCACACATTCCCTGAATAGTCTCATTGTTTTCAGTGGGCCTGCTCATGGAGTAAGGTGCTAATCAATGTAAGAAGAATTTGTCCCATTTGGAGCGTCAGGAAGTCAGCTGCCTCCAGACTTTGTTACCATGCATCCCCATTGAGCTTGGCTGGTCCTCACTAAGTGACTGCTCTCTCTGACTGGCCAGAAGAGCCAACAGATCACCATTTATAAGCCCTGTAGTAACAGCAGCAAAGTGCCTGCTCAATGTGTTCCATGTCTGCAGATGTACCAGACCTGCTCCCTGTACAGGCCTTTCTCCACCCCTGCCTGCTCCGCTCCAGCCCTAGTCCCTGCCAGCCTCTGAACCCCTGATTCTTAACTCCGGGCTCTGACCACTGGCTTGTCTCCTGACCACGAGTCCAGCGCTGTCCTGTGGCTCCGTTCTGTCTCCTGGCTCCAACCATTGGCTTACCTCCTGACCACACCTCCAGTTTTGCCCTCTAGTTCTGCTCTGACCACTAAGTTGCACTGCCTACACCTCTGTGATAGAATATAGACATCATCTGGACTTTTAAGACTGTTTATATGATTGAACAGAAAATGTCTTATCTACCAGTCTGATATTTAAGTAGGAGATCTGAGGAGGGCTTCTATAGCTTATAAACCATACACACATAGTTGACTGATTTTATCAATAAGTATACATGGGTGACATTTTTAATTATAAAAATATTGTGTATATATTGGTTTTTGTGGTAGTGACTATTTTTAATGAACAAAGTTTATAACTGAATTATATATAATTAAATAACTTTAATTAAAAAGTCACTGTACCATACCCCAAACACAAACATCTACAGAAAGACTCTTCCTCCTGATATGTCTATGCTATGAATGTCTCAACTAAGCAACATAAATTAAATGACTGATGCCCCAGGGTCTGTCATGTTGCAACAAATAGGCTCAAAGTCTATAACAATGTCCAGTAGGGATGAACAAAAGTCCAAACATGTAATAAGTTCTTTTAGAACGTCAGATGTGAGGTATAAAATGGATGCAGAACAGGTACAGAGGAAGAGTGGATAAGTGGCAAAGTACAGTTTACAGACTGTTACAAAAAGATAAGGAAAGCAAAGGGAGAAAATGAAAGGAACATTGCACAGTTGGTTATGGCTCTTCCCCCCTCCCCCCCGACAATGTGTCACTTATGTAATGTGTATTTGAAGCAATTATATCATCATGTCTGTAGCTTTGACTTCTCTGCTAATTATAACATTAGCTCTGAGTAATTGGAAAGAATGGTTCCTTTCCTTCTTATATTTGACTTAGGTAAGGGTGGGGTCCTAGCCCCAGCCCCTTGCACACAGATGTAAAGCCTGAGAAGCAGTACAAACACCACAGCAATACTGGGAGGCATTAGGCTGTTGGGGAGGGGGGTGGATCTGCACCTCCTTGTATGCCGCAGATGCTCTATGCCAGCTTTCCTTCTGACAGTGCAGAGGACTGGGGAGAGGGACTGTAGTTTTCCAGTGACTCTATGAATTACATAGACCTATTGGATGAAAACCCAGTGTTAGTGAGCCATAGCTAGGGGGCTGCAGGAGCATAAGTGGAGTTGCTGTTTGGCTGCTATGTAGGGGAAATGGAGATAATATTTATGATGTTGCACGCTATATGGTTTTATGAAAATATGCTAATGTAACGGGAATATGCTTCATGCAAAAGGTCTCTTGTAAAGTATCATTAAAAAAAGTATAATCTACTAAGTGTGATCATCCTATGTGTATAAATGTACCACTCTTGTATCTAAAACTAGAAATACGAAATATAACTCTGAGAGCCATCATGAGGAATCCCCTAGCTACCACCTGAGCTGGAACAAGGGCTGTATCAGGGGAAAGGATTGTGCCCAGACTTGGAAGGCATCCAGTCTGTGAAAGAAACATATTGAAACATCTTTCAGGGTGAGATATTATCTGTACTCAGTTGTATTACTGTATTAGGCTTAGATTTGCATGTTTTATTTTATTTTGCTTGGTAATTCACTTTGTTTTGTCTGTCACTACTTGGAACAACTTAAATCCTACTTTCTATATTTAATAAAAGCACTTTTTACTCATTAATTAACTCCGAGTATATATTAATACCGGGGGGCGGGGCAGAAACAGCTATGCATATCTCTCTATCAGTGTTATAGAGGGCAAACAATTTATTAGTTTACCCTGTATAAGCTTTATATTAAAGGTATAAAGGATTTAGACCCCATTGGGAGTTGGGCATCTGAGTGTTAGGGTATGTCTACACTGCGGGATTATACCAATTTTACAGAAACCGATTTTTAAAAACAGATTGTATAAAGTCGAGTGCACGCGGCCACACTAAGCACATTAATTCAGCGGTGTGCGTCCATGTACTGAGGCTGGTGTCGATTTCTGGAGCTTTGCACTATGGGTAGCTATCCCATAGCTATCCCATAGTTCCCGCAGTCTCCCCCGCCCTTGGAATTCTGGGTTGAGATCCCAGTGCCTGATGAGGCAAAAAACATTGTCGCGGGTGGTTCTGGGTACAGCCTCACCCCTCCCTCCGTGAAAGCAGCAGACAACTGCTTCGCGCCTTTTTTCCTGGGTGAACTGTGCAAACGCCATAGCACAGCAAGTATGGACCCTGCTGAGCTCAAGACAGCAATCATGGACGTTGTAAACACCTTGCGCATTATCGTGCAGTCTATGCTGAACCAGGACCTGCAAAACCAGGCGAGGAGGAGGCGGCTACGGCAGCGCGGTGACGAGAGTGATGAGGACATGGACACAGAATTCTCTCAAACCGCAGGCCCCTGCGCTTTGGAGATCCTGCTGGTAATGGGGCAAGTTCTAGCCATTGAACGCCGATTTTGGGCCCAGGAAACAAGCACAGACTGGTGGGACCGCATAGTTTTGCAGGTTTGGGATGATTCCCAGTGGCTGCGAAACTTTCGCATGCGTAAGGGCACTTTCATGGAACTTTGTGACTTGCTTTCCCCTGCCCTGAAACACCAGAATACCAAGATGAGAGCAGCCCTCACAGTTGAGAAGTGAGTGGCAATAGCCCTCTGGAAGCTTGCAACGCCAGACAGCTACCGGTCAGTCGGGAATCAATTTGGAGTTGGAAAATCTACTGTGGGGGCTGCTGTGATGCAAGTAGCCAAAGCAATCATTAAGCTGCTGCTACGAAAGGTTGTGACTCTGGGAAATGTGCAGGTCATAGTGGATGGCTTTGCTGCAATGGGATTCCCTAACTGTGGTGGGGCGATAGATGGAACCCATATCCCTATCTTGGCACCGGAGCACCAGGGCACCCAGTACGTAAACCGCAAGGGGTACTTTTCAATGGTGCTGCAAGCACTGGTGGATCACAAGGGACATTTCACCAACATCCACGTGGGTTGGCCAGGAAGGGTTCATGACGCTCGCGTCTTCAGGAACACTACCCTGTTTAAACGGCTGCAGCAAGCGAATTACTTCCCAGACCAGAAAATAACAGTTGGGGATGTTGAAATGCCTGTAGTTATCCTGGGGGACCCAGCCTATCCCTTGATGCCATGGCTCATGAAGCCATACACAGGCAGCCTGGACAGTAGTCAGGAGTTGTTCAACTATAGGCTGAGCAAGTGCAGAATGGTGGTAGAATGTGCATTTGGCCGTTTAAAGGCGCGGTGGCGCACATTACTGACTTGATCAGACCTCAGCCAAACCAATGTCCCCTTTGTTATTGCTGCTTGCTGTGTGCTCCACAATCTCTATGAGAGTAAGGGGGAGACCTTTATGGCAGAGTGGGAGGCTGAGGCAAATCACCTGGCCACTGATTATGCGCAGCCAGACACCAGGGCGATTAGAAGAGCACACCAGGAAGTGGTGCGCATCAGAGAAGCTTTGAAAACGAGTTTCATCACGGGCCAGGGTATGCTGTGACTGCTGTGTTTGTTTCCCCTTGATGAACCCACCCCCTGCTTGATTGACTCATTCCCTGTAAACAACCCACCCTCCCCCTTTGATTACAGCTTGCTTAAGGAAATAAAGTCACTATCATTTAAAAATCATGTATTCTTTATTAATTCATTATAAAAAGAGGGAGAGAACTGACAAGGTAGCCCGGGTGTGGTTTGTGAGGAGGATAGGAGGGAAGGAAAAGGCCACTAAAAATTTTTCAAAGTAATGACAGCCTTTTGGTTGGGCTGTCCTCAGGGGTGGAGTGGGCGGGTGCACGGAGCCTCCCCCCACGCGTTCTAACACGTCTGAGTGAGGAGGATGTGGAACATGGTGAGGGGTGAAGGTGGTTATACAGGGGCTGCAGCGGCACTCTGTGATCCTGCTGCTGTTCCTGAAGCTCCACCAGATGCCGGAGTATGTCAGTTTGAGCATGCAGCAGCCCCAGAGTTGCATCCTGCCACCGCTGATCTTCCTGCCTACACCTCTGATCTTCCTGTCGCCACCTCTCATCTTGAGCGTCCCTCCTGTCCTCACGTTCACTGGCATCTTTCCTGTAATTTGATACCACGTCCTTCCACTCATTCATATGAGCTCTTTCATTGCGGGTCACTTCCATGATTTCCGAGAACATTTCGTCTCACGTCTTTTTTTTCCGCCACCTTATCTGAGATAGCCTTCGGGATGGAGTAGGGATGCTTGAAAAATTTGCAGCTGCATGAGGGAGGGAAAAAAGGGAGAGAAGTATTTTAAAAGATACATTTTACGGAACAATGCTTATACTCTTTCACGGTGAACAACACTATTCACTTTACATAGCACATGTGATTTGACTACAAGGTCGCATTTTGCATCTTAATATTGAGTGCCTGCGGCTCTGGTGTTAGAGATCTCACAGACGCAGGTCCGGGCAGCAGAATTCGGCTTGCATGCGGCCATGGTAAGCCATTGTCTTCTGCAGCCTTCATATATCCAGCACCCTCCTTTACCAAATAGCAAGCAAAGCCCGTTCAGTGCTGCTTCTTTCCTGTTAACAGAATAAGGCTGCCCTGCCCAGAAACCTTCTGCAAAGGCTTTTGGAGTACCTCCAGGAGAGCTTCATGGAGATGTCCCTGGAGGATTTCCGCTCCATCCCCAGACATGTTAACAGACTTTTCCAGTAACTGTACTGGCTGCAAATGCATCCCAAGTCCTCAGGGCAAATTAATAATTAAAAAATGCTTGCATTTAAACCATGTTTTATATTTACAAAGATACACTCACCAGAGGTCCCTTCCATGGCTTCATTGTGTGGGATAGTGGCTTGGGAGGGCTGGGAGGGTAATTCCGTCAGGGTGAGAAAAAGCTCCTGGCTGCTGGGGAGAACGGAGTGCTGTGTGCTCTCTGCAAGCTTGTCCTCCTCTTCCTCCTCCTCATCTTCCCCGTCCGCAGAATCCTCAGCCATGGCTGAGATTACCACCCTCACCTCGGAATCCACGGACAGGGGTGGGGTAGTGGTGGCGGACCCCCCGAGAATTGCATGCAGCTCAGCGTAGAAGCAGCATGTTTTCGGCCCTGCCCCGGACCTTCCGTTTGCTTCTTTGGTTTTCTGGTAGGCTTGTCTGAGCTCCTTAACTTTCACACGGCACTGTACTGAGTCCCTGGTGTGCCCTTTCTGCATCATGGCATTGGAAATTTTTTCAAATGTTTTTTCATTTCATCTTTTGGAACGGAGTTCTGTTAGCACGGAATCCTCTCCCCATACAGCGATCAGATCCAGTAACTCCTGTGTGGTCCGTGCTGGAGCTCTTTTTCGATTCTCAGGAGACTTCATTGTTACCTGTGCTGATGAGCTCTCCACGCTGGCCAAACAGGAAATGAAATTCAAAAGTTCGCGGGGCTTTTCCTGTCTACCTGGCCAGTGCATCCGAGTTCAGATGGCTTTCCAGAGCGGTCACAATGGTGCACTGTGGGATACCACCCGGAGGCCAATACCGTTGAATTGCGGCCACACTAACCCTAATCCGACATGGCAATACCGATTTCAGCGCTACTCCCCTCGTCAGGCAGGAGTACAGAAATCGGTTTTAAGAGCCCTTTATATCGATATAAAGGGCTTCGTTGTGTGGACGAGTGCAGGGTTAAATTTGGTATAAACACGTAGTGTAGACCAGGCCTTAGAGACAAGAACACTTCTGTAAGCTGCTTTCAGTTAAGTCTGCAGCTTTGGGGCAAGTAATTCAGACCCTGGGTCTGTGTTGGAGCAGATGGGCGTGTCTGGCTCAGCAAGACAGGGTGCTGGGGTCCCGAGCTGGCAGGGAAAGCAGGAGCAGAAGTAGTCTTGGCACATCAGGTGGCAGCTCCCCAGGGGGGTTCTGTACTAACCCGTCACAATATTGTTTTCCAGTTCCTGCAGATATCACCCACACTGTTTGAAAGTGATGTGGTTCTTATCCTCCATGAACATGTACTGTAACTTGTGAAGATCAAAGCTAGTGTGATATCCTGGTTAATATATACTAAACAATTGAAACAAAGCTGCATAAGGATTTAAGAGGAAGAAATGCCCTAAAGAAAATAGTGCAAAAAAGATTATAGTCTAAGGACTCTGATTACAGAGCAGTTACTAATGAGTGTTTGTACAAATATAGAATAAACATCATGTAGTTCTACTGTAATGTTATACAAAATGAAATGCAAAGTCTTATAGCAATGTTGCTTAGCTAACTATTAAGCACAATCTTTTCCTTTTTTGTAAAAACAAAAACATTCTTAATCTACATAAAAGACCACAAAAGACTTTTCTTTCCTAAAGACATACACTTGTATCCTAAAATGCTGTTTTTGGCCTCTCTGTATACGACTGACAGTAAGTAAAACGCACCTATATAGGCCTATATTATATTTAATGTTCGTGCTCTTTGTTCCATTTATGTGAGTGAAACTGGCTTTGCATCATGGGCAGCTCTTAAGAGGTTTGCCAATTCTGACAATCCTTGACAGTAAGAGTTGGGCTGATTGATTCCCATGTTTTTCTGAAAGGGCCAATTGTAGATGCCTGAAAATTTAGGATTTACCACTGTATTGAGTGCTGTATCGAGTACAATATTATGTAATTTGCAAAAGCTCTAAGAGCCAAAAGCAATACAAAAATGTATAAAGTGACAGACCATTAAATTAATCCTATAAAGATCTTGACTGTCATGCAGTCATGTTTTCCAGAAACTTAGGATAGGAGACACTCAAAAGTTTATTAATGGTTCGTCATACTGCTTACACTACCTATATTTCTCATATGCAAACACTACCCTTCCTTGGCTGGGACTTTCCATGCATCAGATTGTAGCAATGAAAATGGTAATATTTTTCCAGAGTAACTGAAGCATTACCATGGAAGACCATGATTGATGTCTTTAAACAGTCAAAAAATACCTCCTGTTCTTCTTGTAAATAGTGTGTGTGTGTGTGTGTGTGTGTGTGTGTGTGTGTGTATAATATAGGCAAGAAGGGCAAAAATAGAGGTGTCTTACTCCAAAGAAATGTTGCTTACAGTAGTTAGTCAAGGTTGTGATGCTGTGTATAAATAAGGTGACCATTTATATCACTGTTACACAATTTCCATAAATCTGGTACAAAGTGTCACGTAAGCTATAAATGGAAAAGTTATGATTTTCTAAGTATGATTATCTTGTTTATATGCATGTGTCATCTTTGTATCTATTATGAATATTAGCTATGTACTTGTATCTTAAATATGTGTTTGTATTCCTGGATGACACCCTACAGAGAAATTTACATTAGAGCTAGACAGCTATGTGTTGATGGCCCATTAAGGACTCTAAACACTCACAATGGGCCATTGAAGAAACTCATCCCAGTCAATAGGTCTTCCTGCAGATGTCTCAGATAGCAAGGAGCCAATGGCCACCCCCTGTGATTCAGTAAAACATGTAGGGTCTTGTGATACGCTCATGTGACCTGGACTCTATCTTGAGCGAGTAACTTTCCATACACAGGACTGTGGGCTTTGTTTGGGACAGTAAATTTCCATCCATGTGGCAAAGGATATAAGACACCTCCATGTTGCCTCTTTCCTGATCTAATTGTCTGGATTGTGGAATTACAACTAAAAGCAGTATTTTGAACTATGGACTGAGGACACTTCAATCTTTAGGAAATTACTATAGAGACTTTTGCAAGTCAGCAGCCTATTCCATCACTGCTACAACCCCGATATAAAGGCTTTACAATCATTTGTATGTATATGATCTAGTAACCATTTATAACTCTTCTTTTATTAATCTTTAGTTGGCTTACTAAGGATTGCCTGACAGTGACATTTGGGTAAAATCTGAGATTTATGTTGATGTGAGGATAAGTGTCTGTCTGATCCTTTGGGATTAGTAAGATCTTCACATATGGTGAATTGGGTATTCAATACCCCTTCACTATATTATACCTGTTTGCCTGGATGGGAGCCAAGGCCTGGAATGCCTAAAGAGGACAGTGTTTGGCTTCTGGTTAACCAGTGTGGTGCTGCAGAAGCTCTCTTGTTACTGGCTTGGTGAATCTAATTTATAGAATAAATCACCAGTTTTGGGGGATTGCCTGCCCCATTTCTTGTAGTCTGCCCTAAATGTGGCATTTTCAGGATGGTCCATCCCAGGCACCCGGTCACAAAGGTTTATTCATTATTTTCAAGGACCACTGGCTTGCTGTCCCTTTTCATGTTCTTGCTGCTGCATTATTGCTGGGAAGCAAAATTTGTTTCTAATGTAGTTAACATAATTAACCAGGTGCATTCATGAATACTGACAGAAACATCCTTATAGTTGTATAGCCGTTCTGGCTTGACAGATACACAGGTGTTGCTAAGAATGACAGAAAAAGTCTGGTGATATTCTGCCACTATAAAAAGACCCCCCTCCCCTCCATATCTTCTTCCTTACTCTGTGATAACCCCCATGTAAGAGGTGCACGTATAGAATGAAATTAATCTCTGTGCAGAGGACTAGCACAAAGGCCGATGCACCACATAAGTCTCATTTAAAGTCTCAAAACCAGGCATAAGTGGAGTTTAAGGGGTGAACAGGCTCTTCTGCTGTCCCTTGTACAGGGGTAAAATCATTAATAGAAAAGAGATGTGAGGGTGTGTAAAATCCATTTATTTTCCTCAACCAAGTGGTGCAACATCACTTGACCAGCAAACATTTTTTTGGAGGAAAATGTGTATATGGCATAAGTATACATTATTCAATTTAGAAATGGATATCTGGGAGTTGACCTTTTTAGAGCTGTCAGAGGACATGCTCCCCCAAAAATGTTTGGAAAATGCCTGAACTTGGTGCAAACCAGTTCATCTCAAATGACAAAAAATTGCTCTTTAAAACTAGTTTTACAAAACCCAGGGATAAGTTATCTCTAAGGGGGATAGTTAAACTTATCCAGAGAGAATGAACTTGATCAGAGTCAGCAATAGTGTCTTAACCAGATCTTTAACTTGGTGGCATAATTTTTAACTTGGGGGATCCTGAATGCATCCCTCTAACAACCAATAGGGTGACAACATGGCAGTGAGCAATCAGATTTACTATATCTATGAAAATTGAACAAAAGCAATGCCTAAGGTAGTAATTAAAAAAAAAGACAGCGCCTAAAACCAAGTGCTTCTTCCAACCCACCCCAGCTTATCCTTTCCCCATAATATGTAGCAGTTTTCCTTTTATTTTCTTCATCGGCTTCATTCTTTTCTATTTAGGTTTTATGCAACCACTATCACTGTTTGAGAATGTAATTATTCCACTGAAGTCAGTGGAGTTACTGTTGTAAATCTGGAGGACCTCTGATGAAAATGTATCTTTAGAATAATTAATTCAGAGAGGTTCTCTCAGCAGTTGAGTAGGGGTGGTCTAGCCTCATAGCTGGAACAGTCCAGCCTACCAGTTAGAGCTGAATCCAGTGAGGGTGGGGTCCTGGAATAAAATCAAAGGTCAGGGCCAGGAGTCAGAAGCCTAAACCAATGAGGGTAAGCAGAAATCAGACAGTCAAGACATAGCCAGGAGTCTGGAGCCAAAAGGTTAACTGGAATCACAGCCAGGAGGCATAGGCAAGGGCTAGAATCAAGAATCAAAAACCAGGACAGGGACAGAGCACATTGAATAGTCTGGACATGGACTACTTCTGCTACTGAGCTCATGTATCATACATTTAATCTGTTTCTATAAGAGCAAACAGTTTTGGGGACAGCATTTAACAACCACCTAGGGTGTGAATAGACTAGTCTCCATGCCCTCTCATTTCTTCATCTCCCAGCTGCAATGGTGCTATAGTGTGCACTGTGTGCATTTGTGAGGTAGACACTTTTCCTCTTGGAACTTGTCATCACCAGTGTGACATTCCTGGGAATAATCTAGGCTAATGAGCAGCTTTGCCACCCTTGCCCTGGAACTTTGGGTGCCTTATGAAGCATTGTGAGCAGTCCACGTGGGAACGCCTTAAGCAAACAGCCTTCCAGCATGCAAGCCACATCCTGAGTGTTTGTGTGAAACTGCAGCCTGCTAGAAATACTTGGGTCACACTTTGGTCCTCACCAGCCTTGGTTATAATGCAGGGTGACCCCCAACACATCCCCAGTCTTAATTTTTTCACCCCAGAGATGTAACTCCTGTACTGCCCAGCCTTCTCTGGGACAATACAAGTGTATATAAAGTCCATTTTTTGTTTAATAGAAATAGTATGCAGACAACTTGCCACCCTAAATGGAGTTTCCCAAACACTTCAGTTTAGATAACTAGATTAGACAGTAGATTAGATAAAACAATAAAAAGTTAATAAACCACAAAGAGAGATTTTAAGTGAATATAAGCAATGAGGCATGAACGTCATAGATGGTTACCAAAACAAACAAACAAACAAACAAACAAACAAACAAAAAAACCCACAAACCCCACAACAAGTTAACACACTACCACTGCCTAACTTAATAAACTATCAGATTCAAGCAACGTTTTTCAACATATGCTTTCAGCCGTCTTACTGACCAAACCCTCTAGGTCAGCACTCCTTCTCCCAGAATCCAGTGAATGCTTCCTTTGTTGCTTCAGGTGCCATGAATGCAATAGGCAGCAGGAGAGAGAGGATGCCTTGGAGTGTTTGTCCATCCTTTTCTATAGTTTCATTCTCACTCTTGTAAAACATTTCAATGTGGGCACCAGGAGACAGTCAATGGGAAGGATGTCCCTACTGCTTTTTTTCCTCCTGTGTGAGCTTACTTTGTTTTCCTTTGCGCTTGATGACTGTTTTACCGTTTAAATGCAAATTAAGCAGAGCAGACATTCCCCTGTTTAAGACAGACCTGTTTGCCAACCTCAGTTTGGAACATGTGTTAACACCACTTCACATACAATGATGCCACACATTTTACCAGGACAATAATGACCAGAACATTGAGTCTTCAAAATAATACCTCACAAGGCATACTTTGTACAAAGATTATTATAATACTGTGTAGAGTGTAGATACAGGGGTACATTCTGGCACAACCATTTGCTTCATAGAGGCTCGTAACAGTTGGCAATGAACATTGGTTTGAGGAACACTGGAACAATTTGTGGAAGCTTATTCGCTAGGTCAGAGAAAAATCTTTGATGCTGTCAAGCCAGCATCCTTCGCACCATTAATGACTTCTTGGAGGAACAAGGCCTAAATGCACAGGGGGAGAGGCAATTCTTGATCTAGTTCTAAGTGGAGTACAGGATCTTATCCAAGAGGTGAATATAGCTTAACTGTTCAGCACTAGTAACCATAATGTAATTAAATTTAACATCCTTGAAGGGGGAAATTACCAAAGAAAAGCATGACAGTAGCATTTAACTTCAAAAAGGGGAATGACACAAAAATGAGAAAGCTAGTTAAACAAAAATAAAAAAGAACAGTCACAAGCATGAAATGCCTGCACGCTGCATGGAAACTATTTTAAAACTACATGTATACCCCAAATAATAAAGTAAAAGGACCACAAAAAAAATTCACCATTGCAAACAGCAGAGTAAAAGAAGTGGTGGAAGGCAAAAAGGCATCCTTTTAAAACTGGAAGACAAATCCTACTGAGGAAAATAGAAAGGAGCATAAATGCTGACAGGTCAGGTATAAAAATATAACTAGGCAGCCCAAAAAGAACTTCAAGAGCAACAAGCAAGACAGAAAAACTAACAGCATTTGTTTAAAGTACATCAGAAGCAGGAAGCCAGCCAAACAGTCAGAGTGGCCACTGGATTATCAGGCTGCTAAAGGAGCTCTCAAGGAAGACAAAGCTGTTGTGGAGAAGCTAAATAAATTCTTCACATTGGTCTCACTGCAACGGATGTGAAGATGATTCCCAGACTTGAGTCATTTTTTTTAGGTAACAAATCTGAGAAAGTGTCCCAGATTGAGGTAGCAGTAGAGAAGGTTTTCAAATAGATTGATAAATTTAACACTAAGTCACCAGGACCAGATGGTATTCATTCAAGCGTTCTGAAGGAACTCATATATGAAATTGCAGAGTTGCTAATTGTTGTATGTAACCTACTGCTTAAATCAGCCACTGTACCAGATGACTAGAGAATAGCTAATGTAACGCCAATTTTCAAAAAAGCTTCAAAGGCAATCCTGGCCATTACAGACCAGTAAGCCTTACTTTAGTTCCAGGCAAATCTGGCTGAAACTAGGGCTGTTGATTAATCGCAGTTAACTCATGCACTAAAGATTCATATGTCTCTTCATGCTTTGGCCACCATTCCAGAGGACATGCTTCCATGTTGATGTCACTCGTTAAAAATAATGCATTAATGAAATTTGTGACTGAACATTTTGGGGGAGAATTGTATGTCTCCTGCTCTGTTTTACCCGCATTCTGCCATATATTTCATTTTATAGCAGTCTTGGATAATGACCCAGCATATGTTCGTTTTAAGAACATTTTCACTGCAAATTTGACAAAATACAAAGAAGATACCAATGTGAAATTTCTAAAGATAACTACAGCACGACCCAAGATTTAAGAATCTGAAGTACCTTCCAAACTTTGAGATGGATTAGGTATGGAGCATGCATTCAGAAGTCTTAAAAAGAGCAACACTCTTATGCAGAAAGTACAGAACCTGAACCACCAAAAAATAAAATCAATGTTCCGCTCGTGGAATCTCACTCAGATGATGAAAATGAACATGCATCGGTCCGCACTGCTTTGGATAGTTATCGAGCAGAACCCATCATTAGCATGGATGCATGTCCTCGGAATGGTGGTTGAAGCATGAAAGGACATATGAATCTTTAGCGCATTTGGCATGTAAATATCTTGCACTCACTTTTAGGTGACACTGTAAACAGGCAGCATTGTCTCTTTCAAATGTAAACAAATGTGTTTGAGCGATTGGCTGAACAAGAAGTAGGACTGCTGGGACTTGTAGGCTCTAAAGTTTTACATTGTTTTATTTTTGAATGCAGGGTTTTTTTTGTACATAATTCTACATTTGTAAGTTCAACTTTCATGATAAAGAGATTGCACTACAGTACTTGTGTTAGGTGAATTGAAAAATACTATTTATTTTGTTTTTACAGTGCAAATATTTGTAATAAAAATAAATAAAAGTGAGCAGTGTATGCTTTGTATTCTGTGTTGTAATTGAAATCAATATATTTGAAAATGTAGAAAACATCTAAAAATATTTAAATAAATGGTATTCTATTATTGTTTAACAGCGCAATTAATTGTG
Source organism: Mauremys mutica (assembly GCF_020497125.1). Classification (NCBI taxonomy): domain Eukaryota; kingdom Metazoa; phylum Chordata; order Testudines; family Geoemydidae; genus Mauremys; species Mauremys mutica. The sequence continues at coordinate 106,756,821 of NC_059074.1, forward strand.
ATTATTTTTTTTAATCACTTGATAGCACCAGTTGAAACTATAGTATAGTTTCTAGTATAGTAAAGAACAGAATGACCATGATGTATTTGGAAAGAGTCAAAATGGCTTTTATAAAAGGAAATATACCTCAACAATATATTAGAATTCTTTGAGGAAGTCAACAAGTGGACAAAGGTAATATAATTTTCTCTGACTTTAAGAAAGCCTTTGACAAGGTCCCATACCAAAGGCTCTGAAGCAAACAAAGTAGCTATGGGATAAGAGGGAAGGTCTTCTCATGGATCAGTAACTGCTTAAAAGGAAACAAAGGGGTAGGAATAAATGATCAGTTTTCACAATGGAAAGTGATAAATAGCAGAGATCCCTAAGGACTCGTGCTGTTCAAAATATTCAAATGATCTGGAAAAGGTGGTAAACAGTGAGGTGGCAACATTTTCAGGTGATACTAAATTACTGAAGATAGTTAAATCCAAAGCTGACTTTGAATAATTATTAGTAGATTTCACAAAACTGGGTGACTGGGCAACAAAATATCAGATGAAATTCAATATTAAGTGCAAAGTACAGTAATGCATATTAGAAAACGATAATCCAACTATACTCAGTGATGGGGTCTAAATTAGCTGTAACCACTCTACAAAGAGATCTTGGAGTCATCATGGATAGTTCTCTGAAAACATCTGCTCAATGTGCATTGGCAGTCAAAAAAAGCTAACAATCCTAGCAACTAATAGGAAAACTATAGATAAGAAGACATAAAATATCAATGTCACTATATAAATCCATGGTACATCCACACCGTGAATACTGCATGCAGTTCTGGTCATCCCATCACAGGCGCCAACTTTCTTGGTGCCGGTGGGTGCCCACGCCCCCTGCCCCTTTCCCCAGCCCTGGCCCTGCTCCAACTCTGCCCCATCCCCGCCCCTGGCCCCGCCCCCATTCCAATCCCATCCCCAAAGTCCCTGCCCTAACTCCGCCCCTCCCTGCCCCTATTAGATCCCTTCTCCAAATCCCCGCCCCAGCCCTGCCTCTTCCCCCAGCACACAGTGTTCCCCCACCTCCCCCTCCCTTCCTGCCCCACAAATCAGCTGTGTTGCGGCACAAATGCTGGGAGGGAGGGGGGAGAAGCAGGACATGGTGGCACGCTCGGGAGAAGGCAGAGGTGAGCTGGAGCAGGGGGGCAGGGCGGGGCCATGGGAGCACTCAGGGAGTTGGCGCCTATGCACCCCATACATTAGAATTGAAAAAGGGGCAGAGAAGGGTAACAAAAAAGATTGGGGTCTGGAAGATCTTCCCTATCAGTAGAGATTAAAAAGACTAGGACTGTTAAACTTAGAAAAAGAGACAACTAAGGGGGGATATGATAGAGATCTATAAACTTATGAATGATTTGGAGAAAGTGATTAGGGAAGTGTTATTTAGCTCTTCACATAACACACAAACTAGGGGTCACTCAATTAAATTAATAGGCAGCAAGTTTAAAACAGACATATGGAAGTACTTCTTCACACAGTCAACCTGTGGAACTCATTGCCAGGAGATGTGAAGGGCAAAAATATAAGTGGGTTCAAAAAAGAATTAGGTAAGTTCATGTAGGATAGGTCCATCAGTGTCTATTAGCCAAGATTGTCAGGGACAACCCTATGCTCTGGGTGTCTCTAAGCCTTCGACTGCCAGAACACACAATTGGACAACAGGGGTTGGATCACTTGATAATTGTCCTATTTTGTTCATTCCTTCTGAAGCATCTGGCATTGGCCACTGTCGGAAGACAGGATACTGGGCTAGATGGACCATTGGTCTGACGCATGGTCATTGGTCATTCTTATGCTTTCAAGAACTTAAATCACTTTAATCAGAAGTGGTATTTTCATTTAAAAATGGTGAATAAGTCAAAACATCTTCTGTGCCTCACTTCACCTCCATGAGAACAAACGCTCTTCTTGTCCCACATATATTGTATCTGAGGCTTTTTGTCAGGATCACTGATCACCATATGAAATTGGCTCAAATGTGTTGCCTATACTGATTTTTATGCTGACATACATTGCAATGATTACTATAAAGCTATACTTTGTTAAAACATTTTTTCCTCTCTTTATTTTAACTATATTAACACTTTCTGTTGGTCTGCTAGTTGTTTTCCTTCTCTCTGAAAGAAGAGATGGAAATCCAGACACTGAACCAAACAAATCAGCTAGATAATAGACACAGAGATAGGCTAAATATTATTTCTTTGCATTACTTTGTGCCAACTGACTTTCCTACATATTTTGTTATAGGCCAAATTGCTCATACTAGACAACAACTACACAAGTGTAAACATGAGTTTGTGGGACTCTGAAATTTCCCCAAGTCATCATAATTAAAGAATCATCTGGGTGAAACAGCTTCGAGTGGATCCACTTGTGATGGGTTCGGTCACAGAAACCCCCTTGGGTCTGTCACCTGATGTGCTGAGACTACCTGTGAGCCTGTTTTCTGTGTCAGTTTGGGCCTCCAGAACCCTGCCTTGTCGAGCCAGACATGCCAGTCTGCTCCAACACAGACCCAGGGTCTGAACCATGCACCCCAAAACTGCAGACTTAACAGAAAACAGCTTAAGAAGTGCTCCTGTCTCTAGCACACAGACATACAGCTCCCAATAGGACCCAAACCCCAAATAAATCTGTTTCACTCTATATAAAGCTTATACAGGGTAAACTCATAAATTGTCCACCCTCTATAACACTGATAGAGAGATATGCATAGCTGTTTGCTCCCCCAGGTATTAATTACTTACTCTGGGAGAATTAATAAACAAAAGTGATTTTATTAAGTATAAAAAGTAGGATTTAAGTGGTTCCAAGTAATAACAGACAGAACAAAGTAAGTTACCAAGCAAAATAATACAAAACACGCAAGTCTAAGCCTAATACATTAAGAAACTGAATACAGGTAAATCACACCCTCAGAGATGTTCCAATAAGCTTCTTTCACAGACTAGACTCCTTTCTAGTCTGGGCCCAATCCTATCCCCTGGTACAGTTCTTGTTCCAGTTCAGGGGGTAGCTAGGGGATTTCTCATGACTGCAGCCCCATTTGTTCTCCTCCACCCCCTTATATAGCTTTGGCACAAGGCGGGAATCTTTTGTCTCTCTGGGTCCCCACTCATCCTTCTAAATGGAAAAGCACCAGGTTTAAGGTGGATTTTAGTACCAGGTGACATGGTCACATGTCCTGTGAGACCCCAAGCCTTCATTCTCTCTAGCCTGACTCACAGGAAGGCTTGCAAGTAAACAGAGCCATTTAGAACCAATTGTCCTAGTTTATGGGAGCCATCAAGATTCCAAACCACCATTAATGGCCCACACTTTGCATAATTACAATAGAACTTCAGAGTTATGTTTCATTTTTCTAGTTTCAGATACAAGAATGATACATTTGTACAAATAGGATGACCACACTCAGTAGATTATAAGCTTTGTAATGATACCTTACAAGAGACCTTTTGCATGAAGCATATTCCAGTTACATTATATTCACACTCATTAGCATATTTTCATAAAAACATATGGATTTCAACATCACACCACTGTGAAAATATGCATCATTCAAGTATAGTAGCAGCATACTGGCTTGCTCTAAAATGCAGAAACAGTAGAAAAATGGTTCAAGACATATGAATGTAGGATTTTCCTTCTGCCATGTGTAAGTACAGCTGTTCTTTACTTGTACTATAAGTGTATAATTATTGTTAACATTAAAAGGAGAAAAAATCGGTTTTACTCATTAATGTAATCACACCAAGCCCATGTAAATGTAGGCAGAAAGACATCTGAAAAGATCATTTAAATAAAATTAGGTTGGGACAGATAAGCCCGTTTGAATAAAAGAAGAACCATTTTATACCTTTTCCCAAATCTTGAACAAAACCTCAACTGCACTTTGTTTTAAGTTTGAAAGGTTTCTGGTAACTCCCCTTTGTTGTTGTTTTTTTCCCCTGTGTACATTGGTTCTGGCTGGGTCTGGAAGAAGAAGTGCCAAAATAACAAGGCTTTTCTGGACTATTCATATATCAGAAATCTCATAAAAGAGCCTATTTTTATGAAATGTCAAGACAGTTTTGCAAACTCAGACGTTTCAAATAGTTTGGTTAAATTTCAGATAACCTTTGCTTTAGGTGAACTTCTTATATTTAGGTTTGCCATCATTAATGAAGCCAGAACACTAGCTTTGAACCTTGAGCTCTCCATTGCTTCAAGCGCTTTCTACAAGCTGCAGGTAAATTGTGTAATCATAGGACCAGGTAAAACAAAATTGTGTCCCTGAGGAGTACTTTAAATGAATTGCTCCAAGATTTGCCATAGTTATTAATAACATTAATCTGAGATATATGTATAAACTGATGGTAATGCTTATTAAAAGTTATGAATTGCTCTCTCATCCACCCCTCAGTCCATGAAAATTAATAGAAACCTGTTTTACCTTCAAATCATGGGAAGTTTTGCAGGTTTTAGATTCCTTTATTAGATCCTCTAGTCACACCTACTGCCAGGAGAGGATTGTTCCCTAAATTACAAAAATGCCTATCTTAAATAGAAGCAGTAGAGCCTGGTGACATATTAAAGTGGGTAGGCAAAATTGACACCTAAAGCTGTCATTAGAATCTACTTACAGGAGTGGGCAAAGAGCAGCCCATGTGTCTCAAAACAAAATAGCTTAAATGATCTTAAGGAATTTCCACTGGCTAGAATTTAGCAGCAAGTATATAGATTTTACTGCCCGTCCGCCTTTCTGTTACAATCGTTCCATGAACAAGTAGAATCATTTTAAATTTGGTTGTTTTTCATTTTTCCTAATACAATTTTTAGAAAACTGCAGCACCAGCTAGTTGGATGATTTTATTCCTAATTAAAACACAAATACAGTCATTAGTTCATTTGCTGTTATCCTGAATCTATACAGGATGACTTTAAACAGCAAATCAGCCATTAATTTTACTGTTCAAAGAAATGCTCATAATCTTTTTAAATGGCATATAAAATATTCATTTCTAAATGCCCTACAGTGAATTTCTGAAGTGGCCTGTTGGTAGGGTTTTTTTATTTATTTTATAAATAAGCAATTTCAATACACTAAATATATCATGGCCCATCACTTTATACATTCTATAATTTCATGGATGAAAGGCCTACAGCTGATCTGCATAAATATGGTGCATCTCACAGCAGGTGAAGGGTTTGATTACACAGGATAATCAGTGTTATTATTTATAGTAACCATTTATACCAGTTATTTATTAAAACTCAGTAAATCAGATATTGGTTTATTTAAGGAAGTTGCTTAGATTAAACTAGATGTCTGACTATTAAATAGATTTTTAAAATTCACTATTAGATTGTTAGTTTGAATCTAGCCCCAGTCTGAAGTGAATGAAAGTTATTACTATCAGGTGGCTGCACAGAGGCGATTTGGAGAAATTTCTGGTTTCATCCAGTTACCACTGGACCGATGTCCTCATCACAAATATGACCACCAAAATTGCAGTATTCAGTATCCTTGTTGGCCAACTAAACAGAGAAGCCAAGGACTGGATAGCCATGGAGACTGACCTATCGTTGGACTCATGGAGGTGATCCCGCCAGTTCAGGACTGAGACACATTCATAGCAGGGGAAGGGGAAGAGGGGCTGCAGGAAAGATTGTAATGCAGCTGCTCATACTTTACCTGCTTTGGTCTCCAACCACTCATGGGAACCAAAACACCTCTTATAAAGTTTTAATAATTATAAAAACAGATAATGGGATAGAGATATTGATTATTTCAAAGGAATTATAGGAAAAATACCCACTTATTTACAAAAACAAGAAGAAGTCCAGTGGCACCTTAAAGACTAACATATTTATTTGGGCATAAGCTTTCGTGGGTAAAAAACCTCACTTCTTCAGATGCCTGGAGTGAAAGTTACAGATGCAGGCATTATATACTGACACATGAAGACAAGGGAGTACCTCACAAGTGGAGAACCAGTGTTGACAGGGCCAATTCGATCAGGGTGGATGTAGTCCACTCCCAATAATAGATGAGGAGGTGTCAATTCCACCCTGATTGAATTGGCCCTGTCAACACTGGTTCTCCACTTGTGAGGTACTCCCCTCTCTTCATGTGTCATTATATAATGCCTGCATCTGTAACTTTCACTCCAGGCATCTGAAGAAGTGAGGTGTTTTTCCCCATGAAAGCTTATGCCCAAATAAATCTGTTAGTCTTTAAGGTGCCACTGGACTCCTTGTTGTTTTTGTGGATACAGACTAACACGACTACCCCCGATACTTGACACTTATTTACAGCCTTTCTGCTTTCATAATGCCTGTATATCTCACATTATATAAATATGCCTCACTCTTTAGCTCAACACCCAGTGTGAATGCCTGGACTAAGCAATGGGATGGGTGGTTCTGTGTATGGGGGATGAGGGAGGGAGATACATTAGCAGTGTGGATGATGGGATTCACCTAGCAGCTGATCCACGAGTCCAGCCCAGGGAACCTCCTGAGATGTACCCAGCTTCCACTAGCGGCAGCTGAACTAAGGCATAGGAGATCAAAAGGGAGTCAATGATAGGTCCCCAATCCTAGGGCCAGTTTTAAAACTGTTTCTCAATGGAAAGAGCATTAATAATCTTAAACAAGCCATCTGATCCCTAAACCTGTGTTATCAATTAATATAACTTCATCATTCGGTCCCTAAGGAAGGTAAAACATGACACTTTGAGACGATTTCGGTGGATCAGCTGAGTTCTGGGAATTGCTTGGCTCTCAAAAGGAAAGAACAAAAGGCTTTTGAGAGAATTCAGAACTGCTGACATCTGATAGAATGACAGAAAAATATTAGATTAGAACAGGCCCCAAAATAATTTTTTTGAGAGGTGGACTCATTTGAGAATGGGAATCGTTGGTGCTATGGGTAGGGTCACTGTAGCACTCCAGTTACAATAAAATAGCACCCAAAGTGTTCGTAATTGAGCAACTGAATGTCAAACACTGGAAACTAACTCAGTATATAAATTAGGAATATTTAGTTTGAATAAGATCCCCAAAATTCTGATGCATATCTGAACTATCCAAGCCAAAATTCTGATGCATATCTGAACTATCCAAGCCATTCAAGTCTGTAAAACTAGTGTGAAAATTTCATAAGAACTGGCATTTTCACAAGGTTTCTGATGCTACTTGCTCCTGGTAGAAAAAGAAACACAGCAAAAACAGCCTTTTTGAGGCATTTTGGAATGACTTGGGGGCAGGTGGTACGGGGGAGGGGGAGTGGATGCACTGTGCATTGTTCCTCTTGCAGTTTCAAGAATGGTCTCCTATGACTATATTAACTAAATGTGTCTAGAATTCATAGGAAGACAAAAGTGTATCTGTATTAAATTAAGCAAAAGTTGCACATTCAAACAAAACAAAATAGAAAGGATGACACAGTATTATGGGAGCTGAAATGTAGCTAACAGTTGCTTTTCATATATCTCTCAACAAAGCTCTTTATGTTCTTTTCTTGGACAGAAGAACATAGTCATAAGTACAGAAAAGGAGTATCGTCAATAATTAAAGCACTATGAACATCTATCTATCTATCTATCTATCTAGCTATATTTAATTTTAAAAGTGTAAGAATATTAGGGGAACAAATTTAAACTCATACTTCAGATACGTGAAGTTCCCTAAAATATGGAGGTAATTGTGGTATTATTAATTCTGATGACTAAAGACTGACATTTTGGCCCCACTGGGAGTTTTATCATTGGCTTAGAGGAGCCAGAGTTTCACTGTTTCTAAATAATGAAGTACAGTACATCATTTATTGGAATTATTAAAATAATGTATTAGGATTACTTTTCCAAAGGGGTCTTACCTTGCCTCTAAACTTGTGCCTAAAACTTGAACACCTGAATCTTTGCATACTCCAGTCAGTGTTTGCATGTGAAAATTGAATAAACATTTCCTAATCAGTTTGCATATGCAAATATCACTTGACTGCAATATTCAATATGCAGATCAGTTTACAGAATTTTTTGGGGAAATTTGGCCTACAATAGCTGTACTTTTTTTTGTTATGTGATCCAGTAATCTGAAATGGTTTGCAAAACAAACATTCCTGAGTCAGAATGATACAGACTACATGCTCTACGCCACTGGTTTAGTGGTTGCTAAAATACCTTGTATTATAAAAGTGTTAGACCATAGTTCTTTCATTTTATTTTGAAAGATTTGCTCCTAAGTTTTAAATATTAAAATACTTTGATATTTTCCAGCTGTTCAAGAAACACTAAATGTATCAATGTATTTTTTGGGGACGGTGTGTGTGAAATTAAGATTTCTTAATGCTGTAAAATGTCTTTCTTGCAAAATAAAAACAATTATTTTAATGTAAAAGTATAGCATTCAAAGACTCCTTCTTGTTAGTTCCCTTTTGATCACCTCTCTGGTGATCTTGTCCTTTGTTTTTATTTCCCTTTTTTTATACTTTAGTAAGTATTCATGCTGTTCTGTTTTGTGTTAAATAGTTCTATTATTTTAAGAAACAACAAAATGGAGATAAGACAGATAATAATTTGAAACTGGGGAATGAGAAGAAGATGTGGGTATTCAGGGAACAGGCATATTGAATAGAAGGCCTATTAATTGTGTCTTTCCTTCTTTAGACACTGGAATATGATTGAGTTAGAGATTAGAGTTGGTGTTTAAAAATAACAACCAAAAAATTTTTTTATGGTCACAGCTGGTCATCTCAGTTTCAGTAAAGGGTATTTTCAAACCAACAGCAATGATATCAGGGCCAAGGACACCTGCAAAGGCATCTTGACTGCTGACACCAAATTCAGATACTCCCTCTACACTTTGAGAATATTTTGAGTATTCTTATGAAAAGTACTGCTACTTTGCATAAGTATCTACGAGACCTTTGTTTAATAGATCTTTCACATTAATAGATTTTAAGACCAGAAGGGACCATTATGTAATCTAGACTGACCATCTGTACAACACAGGCCATAGAATTTCACCTTGTTATTCCTGTGTTGAGTCCAATAACTTGTGTTAGACTAAAACAGGAGTTCTCAAACTGAGAGTCAGGACCCCTCAGCGGGTCACGAGGTTATTACATGGGGAGTCACGAGCTGTCAGCCTCCACCCCAAACCCCACTTTGCCTCCAGGTCTAGTGGTTAGAACAGGAGTCAGGAGCCAGAGTCTGTGGTCAGAACAAGAGACAGAGGCCAGATGCCAGAGTCAAAGCGAAAGGTCAAGAAACAGAGCCAAGGGTCAGAACCAGGTTACCTGGTGTGAGATAAGGTAGGAGCAAGGCTAGGACCAAGCATAAACAGGAGGTATAGCAGCCATGGGCAAAAACTTTAAGCTGTCACTGAATTGCTACTACTGGATTTAAAAGAGGCAGTCTGCTAGGGTGACCAGATAGCAAGTGTGAAAAATCGAGACAGGAGGTACCAGGCACTTATATAAGAAAAAGCCCTGAATATTGGCACTGTCCCTATAAAATTGGTACATCTGGTCACCCTACAGTCTGCTGACTCTTCTGACCAATCAGGTAGTATAGCCAATCAGGCAGCCTACTTCAGGCCAGATGCCTATTTGGTTGCCTGGAGACTGGCTCCACTGCAGGCCATACTTCCAGACTGGCTCTGCTGAAGGCCCTGATTCCTGGCATTAATTTTGGTTTCATTTTTGGGATGTTTGAGTGTGGAGCTGGAAGAGGGGCAACAGAGCCTGCAGAGTCTCTAATCAAACCACACAAAGGGAGACTTTGAACTATTGTGGGATATAGTATTTCGTATTCTGACTAACAGGGAGGAATTAGCAGTGAATCTGAAGGAAGGCAATTTGGATGAAAGTGACCATGAGGTGATAGATGAGAACAGAGGAATAAGAACAATGGACTTTGAAAAGGCAGACTTTCGCAGACTTGGAGAATGGGTAGGTATGGTCTAATGAAAATAAAATCTAAGGGATAAAGGAGTCCAGGAAAGCAGTTTCTTAAGGAGACAATATTAAAGGCACAATTGCAAGCTATCTCAATGTGAATGAAAGATATGAAAAATGATAAGAGGCCAATATTGCTGCATCAGGAGCTTTTTAATGACCTGAAAAATCAACAGGAATCTTACAAAAAGTAGAAACATAGATGAATTGCTAAGGAGGAGTACAAGAGAATAGCACAAGCATTTAGGGACAAAAATCAGAAAAGCTAAGGCATAAAATGAGTAACATCTAGCAAGGGACATAAAAGGCAATAAGAACTGGTTCTATGAACACATTAGGAGGGAAGAGAGAGATGAAGAAAAGTGTAGGTCCTCTATTTAGTGGGGGAAGGACAGCCAATAATTGATTACATCAAGATCACTAAGGTATATAATGCCTATTTTGATTCAGTCTTCACTAAGTTCAATACCTGGAAAGATAAAGGAACAAATTATTTTAAAAATCAATTTGTAAGCTCCTAGGGGATAAAAGGGCACAAGAAATAGTTTGCATGGACTTGTCAAAAACAAAGAATGCCAAACCAACCTAATTTCCTTCTTTGTCAGGGTTACTAGTCTTGTGGCTCAGGGGAAGTGGTAGATGTGATATATCTTGATTTAGTAAGGCTTTTAATATAGTCCCTCATGACTTTTTCATACATAAATTAGGGAAATGTGGTCTAGATGAAACTAGTATAAGGTGGGTGCACAACTGTTTGAAGGACTACTTATAGAGAAGTTGTCAATGATTTACTGTCAAACAAGGTAGATAGATCTAGTGGGGTTCTGCAAGTGTCAGTCCTGGGTTTGATACAATTTAATATTTTCATTAATAAGTTTGACAAGGGAGTGGAGAATGTTTATAAAATTTACAGATAACACCAAGCTGGGAAGGGTTGCAAGCACTTTGGAGGAGTGGATTAGAATTCAAAATGACCTTGACAAATTGGAGAACTGGTCTGAAATCAACCAGATGAAATTCAAAAAGATATGTGCGAAGTATTTAACTTAGGAAGAAATAATCAAATGCACAATAACAAAATGAGGAATGACTGACTAGGTGGTACTACTGCTGAACATGATCTGGAGTTTATAGTGGATCACAAATTAAATATGAGGCAACAATGTGATACAGGTGTATTAACAGGCGTGTCATATGGAAAACACAGGAGGTAACTGTCCCACTCTACTTGGCACTGGTGAGGCCTCAGCTGGTATACTGTGTCCAATTCTGGGTGCTAACTTTAGGTCAAACTGGAGAGAGTCCAGAGGAGAACAAAAAAAGTGATAAAAGGTTTAGACAACCTGAGCTGTGAGGAAAGAGTAAAAAAACTGGGCACGTTTTGTTTTGAGAATAGAAGACTGAGTAGGGATCTGATTACAGCCTTCAAATATGTTAAGGGCTGTTTTAAAAATGGTGGGGATCAGTTGTTCTTCATGTCCACTGAAGGTGAGACCAGAAGTTATGGTCTTAAACTGCAGAAAGGGAGATTGTGCAGCAAGGTGAAAAGGGAATAATAACTGAATAGAAGATGGAATGCTCTCTGCTGAAAACTCTGCTAAGTGGAAGCTGAAAGCTAAAAAGGCATAAAAAAGAGGAACTCTGAGAAATGCCACCCATGGCAATTAGTTTGAAGGGCTGAGACTAAAGCTGTTGGGAATTTTACACTGGAATAACTTTCTGATGGAAAGTGCAGCTTTTGCGAAATCAAAATTTTCGACAAGAAAATTTCTATATTGATGAAAATTTGACTCTCCATTGGGAAAACTGAAATGGAAAAATTGTTTTGGATTGGTTTGACCCAAATCAGAATATTTCATTTTATTGAACTTACTCTAAATAGTTATTTCTGAATCAGTGAAAAACAAACCAAAAAAAAATTGAACTGATTTAGCACATTGCCTTATGGGAGTTGTAGCCCATTGTTTTCCTCAGGGTGGGCTCCCTGGAAGACTACATCTCCCACAATACAATGTGGATCAAGCTAGTGACCCATCGGGGAGTCACATGACATGAGGTGGATTATGGGAGATGGAAACCAGACATGGAATCTGATTTCCCCCTGTTTCCCCTATGGTCTAGGTGGATTATTCCCACTGAAATCAGGATCAGCAGAGGACCCTGGAAAGTGGTGAGAACTGAAACTGTGTTTCTGACTTTAGGGGTCTGAAAAGACTACTAGAGTGGCTGGTTGAGGACACCCACATTTTATCTTTGCTGTGCACCAGTATTGAAGACAGACTTGCCTTTTTAGAAGCTTAGAATACATAAGTATTTTAAAATGTGGTATGTATTGCTTTACCTCACCAGATTCTGGGTGTGTCTTTGGAGACAGTGCTATGTAGTTACTACTGCAACACATGCAGCAGACTCTTCAAAATTTAAAATAAAAAGAAGCATATACTTTCAGCTCTCACTAGCTATGGTATGAACCTTGAACCCCTAGTTTTTCTTATCTACTTTGGTCAGTATTTCATTATATACCCCAAGGCTATTTTGATACATATGTGAAATGTAAATTGAGATTACTTTTTTGGCGGGTGAAGGGGTGGGGTGTTGTATTGTTCAGTTGATATGGTGAGTACTAAACTGCTGTAATTTGTATTCGTGCTTGAGAATTGTGATGTCCTCAGTTATATGTACTAGCTCAGAGCTGGAGATGTATGCATGCATGGGGTGAGCTTGTTGGGATAGAAGCATATTAGAGGATCCATCATCTTTTCCCTTGCTCTGCATGAGATGCAATTCTAGAGTTATGTATCAACTAATATGTAAGCTTCAGCAGGAATTGAAGAGCCTGAATCATGTTCATTGGTGAAAATAAGGAGAAACTCCATTGATGTCAGTTTTCTATAAGAATAAAGACAATGTAAGGAAGATCAGATTAGGCCCAGGTATTTTGAGGTTAAAGTTGCTTCTTAAAAGTTAAGAACTTTTTTCAGGATATATACGGTTTCAGATAGGAATAATTTAAAGTAAGTGAGAACCATTTAATCCATACCCACCTTCCTCCTTGGGCCACCTTGATGCTGAAAGAGGAAAACTCACATTCTGTACTTTTTGAAATAGATTTTTCCAAATAATGTCATACTGCACAAGAAAATATTTAGAACCTGATAACTCTGGTTATTTATATATCTCTTTTTTATAGTCTACCAAAATTGATCTTTTCTAGCAGAAAAGTTTAATATCTATGAAACCCTATTTTTCCAATGGGAACATGTTTTGTTTGAAATTTTTTGACCAACCCTAGTATTTAGTGTTGTGTATTCATTTCCATGTCCTAGGCAGTTGAGTCAATTGGAACTTAAATCTATATTTCTCATATGCTTTAATTTCTAATCTACAGATGTCAGACCACACCCAGTTTTTCACTATGGCTGTCAGAACAGATATTAAAATCTGCAACCAAAGTGGCAGAGGTAGTGACTACAATACAATATAGGTGAGATATTTCCAGGTTCATCTTTCAATATGCAAATCATTCTGTAATCTTAAACTTTATGCTTCACACAAATGATTTCCACTCTGATTAAAAGGTGGGCCTGATTCACAAACTTTGGGTATATATCTTTGGATCTGAAGTTTGTGGATGTTCAGATCTGGGTTTTTGGTTTGTCTCATTATTGAGATGCGGTCCATTGCAGATTTTATTCTAACAAAACAAAGAAGATGGATTATATCACTTCAAGTATATCTAAGAGAAAAGCACATTAGATTTTTTTAATATTTCCAGCAAAATGGATCTTCTCATGCTGACAGTGTGTGTTCTACTTGTCATTTAAGTAGACTTCTGAAAGAATAGATGCTGGAAAGATTGCACAATAAGAATTTGGGGGACTTTCCTGATGAATGCTTGTGATAAACACCAGTTTCATATTTGTCACTCTACCTACCCATTCAGAAACTGATGACGCAAAATGGGCACTGGTAGATTTGGAATTGGAGGAGAAAAATACAGCAAGGTTGGGTGGACTTGACAAATCTAGTCCCCTTCCCCTGCCAGGGTTATTTTATTATCTCTTGATTATCTGTCTGTGATTGATCAGGAATTAACATGCATAAAATGAGTACTATCAGGTAGTAGCATTTTAGACTTTCCTTAGTGTTTGTAACAGACAAGGTCAGCCAAATATTTGAGAAGGAACTTTTATGCTGGAGGATCCAGTTATTAAATCTGCTGCACAAGTTATCTTCCCTGAAACCATTGAGGTGTCTGGCTGGATAGATTAGGCCAGTGCTTCCCAAACTTGGGACGCCGCTTGTGTAGGAAAAGCCCCTGGTGGGCTGGGCCGGTTTGTGTACCTGCGCGTCAGCAGGTCTGGCCAATCGCGGCTCTCATTGGCTGCGGTTCGCTGCTCCAGGCTAATGGGAGCTGCTGGAAGTAGCATGGGCCGAGGGACGTACTGGCCACCGCTTCCAGCAGCTCCCATTGGCCTGGAGCAGTGAACTGTGGCCAGTGGGAGATGTGATTGGCCGGACCTGCTGATGCGACAGGTATACAAACCAGCCTGGCCTGCCCTGCAAGGGGCTTTCCCTTCACAAGCGGCGTCCCAAGTTTGGAAAACATTGGATTAGGTTATTGTGTGTGTATATGGGTGTATTTACCATACACCAAAATTCTGGAAAACCAGTGAAGTTTCATGGTTTTTATATAGATATCTGAATGAAAAAAACATGAGACTTCACTGGTCTTCCAGAATTTTGGTCTGTAGTAAATGCTTTCTAAAAAGGAAAAAATAACTAAAAACAAGATAAATAAGAAATAGGAAGTAGGTACTTGATTTATCTGTCTAGTAGGTATGGGAGGAATAGAATGTTCTTTTCAGGTTTGGAGGGAACTTGTATAGACATAAAGACCTACAGTACAAGGAAAAGGTTAGTACCAAATTCTGGAAGAGGTGCTAATATGAAGATACTGTCAATAAGGCCCTACCAGAGACCCGGGCAAGGGAGCATTGCCAATGGAATACCTGACTGCTTGCATATTCCTTCAAAGAAGGAAACTGGCTAGTCCTAAGGTAAAACTATAACAAAGAGAAAGAAGTGGTGGGGAAAGGTTTTGACTAGGGTGCCCCAATGTAGCGTGTAAAGTAGCCATTATGGCAGCCTTAAGTGATTGATAGTGGGAAGTCAGCAGACTCAGCAACATAAATTGGTTGAGGATTGTGGTGCTGGAGTGCAAAGTGGAGAGGACAATTGAGAGCCATTGGTCTCGCTTCTACTGTGGAAAAGGGTGCTCTGAAAAAAAGATTTGGGGCTTGCCTAAGTAGTGCATTAGGCCCCACCAGAGGAGGGGGACTAATTTTGGTGCACATATGTGTTGTGGTCTAACTGGCCCATGTGGACCCTGTGGGCATGAACTAAAAGTTCCGTTGTGCATGTTAATGCAGTCCTGTTTCAAACAAACAGAACTACATGAATAGGGAACTTTTGGTGTATGCCAGCAGGTTCCACATGACAAACTAGCGTACCCTAGAGTTTATACTCCTCTGGAGCAGTGGACTAATGCATCCTGTAGACGAGAGCTCCAATAGCTGTGTTAACCTATTTTCAGTTCAGTGATGTAGAGACCAATTGGAAGTGGGGACTCCACATAGGAATGAAAGCTTAAGCTTGAGGCTTTGCAGAAACTGTTTGCCATATTTAGCTCCTGGGGCTACATTAATTTCTATGGGAGTAGGAAAAGAGCTGTGATCTGTGCTCATGTAATAGCTGGGTCAAATTGCTCTTGAAATGGGGACAAGCACTGATTTAAGCTTTCTCTCCTGTAGGTGGCTTTGCTGCTGAGTGGAATTCTGCTCAGTGACTCCCTTCTTATTCACCTACTTCCAGCATGGCTTAAATAGGAGAGTTTTCATATGGTCAAGGATAGAACTTTGCTATTTACTGCACAGAGTTTGACCCAGTTTACTCCCATCTTCTGTTTGTGAATCATCTGTGAACAGACTTAGATTTTTCACAAATTTCTTCTTTCAAATTTTTTTTGACAAATGCTTTCCGCAAACATATTTCAACATATGGATGACTGTGAGCTATTTGGAACAATTACTGCTTTGAGTATTCACTATTTATACTGTGTAGTTGATAACCTGCTAATATTTCTCTTTCCTTAATTGGATGCCTCCCAAATACACTCAGACCTTTCAACACTGCTCAGCAAACACTTCAAGTGTAAAAATGTGTGCAAATATCTGTTTGCACAAGTCTTTGTGATACTTTTTGTGAAGATTCTTGTGAATAAAATTTCAGTGGCATGAATGGGCCCACAAATACTATCAAAGTGAAGTAAGAGTTTTTAACCAAATGACAATTCAAAGTTATTTTTGCAGCATTTGACCTGTCAGGACCTCAGTTTTGTGGCATCTGAAAGACCTCACTTTCAGCAGCACAACTCCTAACACCATGTTGAGAGACTGGTTTTGACTCAGAGGAAAGAGTGCCATTTGTTGCATTGACAGCACACTATACTTCAGCAGCCATCCAAAAACTGACCAGGACTAATGCTTAACTACAGAGGTCTGTTGAGGCCAAAGAACAAAAAGATACAGGAGAAGCAAGTGAAAGAGATTAAATTAAAAGTATGAAACCCTCCAACGCATTATACACCTCTGCCTCGATATAACGCGACCCGATATAACACGAATTTGAATATAACGCGGTAAAGCAGTGCTCCGGATGGGCGGGGCTGCACACTCTGGCAGATCAAAGCAAGTTCGATATAACACGGTTTCACCTATAACGTGGTAAGATTTTTTGGCTCCTGAGGACAGCATTATATCGGGGTAGAGGTGTAGTAATGTCTTCTTCTTTGATGCACTCTAATTTCTGTCTGAGATGTCAAATATACACACAGGCGTACTGTACATTGACCTGAGAGTGCATGTGCAGGTAATAATTTTAATTGGGCTGTTGATGTTGTTCATTTGGTTTGGTTTGGTGAGCTGCCCTACTTTTAATGAATCATTAGGGCCCAACTCTCCCTTGGGTGCAATTCCCATTGAAGTTTGAGTTCAGATTTTATTTAGAACTTTAATAGCATGTTCAGCAGCATATTTGACTCTTATGACTATTAGTACTTCTGTATAAAGGCATGGTGTAAATAAAAATGATGTCTTAGTGAGAATATGGCCTTGGTCTGAGTCTGGTTGTCTCATATTATTCTTGTTCCCCTGCTACCTTTCACTTTTTTTAGATGTTTTGCTAAATTGTAAATAGCAAAAAATCCAGAATGTAGGCACTTTTTCCTAAGTAAATATTGATACATTTTCACAAAATTGTCCATTTTCTCATCATTTGGCAATATTTTATGAAGTCTTCTAAATTCTTAGCACCTGTGGGATTAAGCTACATTTAAGTTCAGTTCTTTTAAGAGCAGTGCTGTCATGGACAAGTGGAGGGCTACTTCCTTATGGATGCACAATTGGGAAGTTGCATCCTTTGTCTTTGTAGTATTGCGAGTTTCTTTTACCAGAGGGGAGGTCCTCGGGTAAAGTTTTCAAGGTGAACTCATGGGGCCTGATTCTTCATTCTCTTGCACCTTGTGTGGTCACTTACACCTATACAAAGTGGGTGTAAAATGCTACCATTGTAATGTAACTGTACAGTGGTGTATATAATGACACAAGATGCATGGCAGTGGAGAATCAGTCTCATAGAATTTTTGGAACTCTCTAATCCCCTCCAATCTCCATAAGTGTGTGTAATTTGGCCCCTACCCAGTGTGCTGTGAGTACTGCTCTCCAGATCAGGGCACTGGGGAGAGTGAATTGGTAAGGTTGTCTTTGCTAACGACTATGAAAACCAATTGATGAAATATTAATGAGTACAAATCTTTACAAAACAAAAACTATAAACTTTCAGCGCCATGGGCAGCTTTCTGTGAATATGGGAAGTTTGAATTGAAAAGGGAGCCTAATGAAGTAATTGGGAAATAAACATTAGAGAACTGAGAAGCCCAAGGCCAACATTTATATTTTGGATTAAGACTTTTACCCTACTGAAAGAACATACTGATGCGTTATCAAAAACATATTGTTTTAAAGGGCCAGATTGGGAACAAACAGATAGTGAATTATAAGGAAAAGAAAAACAGATTAGTTACAGATAGTAATGGCAATATTAGATACACACAGGGTTTGAAAACATTTAGATTGGGTTGACACCTATTTCTTCTTTTATTATTATTTATGATTATTATATTGAGAATTAAAGACATTACATGTTGCTACTACTGAAATACCAGATTTAAAACAAAAATATTCCTACGTTCCTTTTTGTTACCTTCTTACCTCCACTATCCCAATGCACAAGAGTGAGCTGTATTGTTCTATGAATCATCCCTCTTATGCAAACCTATGAGACATAGTGGCTAAATATACACATGTCCTATCTTCTCAATTACAGAACTAGGGCCCCAGTCTAGCAAACCATTTAAGAATGTAAGTACTCCCATTGAAATCACATGCTTAAAGTTAAGCCAGCGTTTAAGTGCTTTGTTGGGTTGGTGCCTAGGTAATACTTATTTTGGGCATTTTTTCCCCTAGGTCAGTGTTTCCCAAACTTGGGACGCTGCTTGTTTAGGGAAAGCCCCTGGTAGGCCGGGCCGGTTTGTTTACCTGCCGCGTCCGCAGGTTTGGCTGATCGCGGCTCCCACTGGCCACGGTTCGCTGCTCCAGGCCAATGGGAGCTGCTGGAAGCGACGTGGGCCGAGGGACATACTGGTCGCCACTTCCAGCAGCTCCCATTGGCCTGGAGCAGCGAACTGCAGCCAGTGGGAGACGCGATTGGCCGAACCTGCGGACGTGGCAGGTAAACACACCGGCCCGGCCCGCCAGGGGCTTTCCCTAAACAAGCTGCGTCCCAAGTTTGGGAAACACTGACCTAGGTGATTGGTAGTAAAATAAGATTTGTTTTTCTTTTTTGTAACACTTCGTATATAGGTGGCACCACTTTACACTTTATTATAGTCAATAGTTTTTCAAAGTTAATAAATTCATTTACCAGTAAACTTAAAGACAATGCCATCTTTTTCTCATTGAACTGCATGCAGGGGCGGCTCCAGGTACCAGCACGCCAAGCCACGGGGGGGTCTCTGCCGGTCGCCGCGAGGGTGGCAGGCAGGTTGCCTTCGGCGGCATGCCTGAGGAGGGTCCACTGGTCCCGCGGCTTCGGAGGACCTCCCGCAGGCAAGCTGCCGAATCCACAGGACCGGGGACCTCCCGCAAGCAAGCCGCCGAAGACAGCCTGCCTGCCGTGCTTTGGGGCGGCAAAATACCTAGGTTCAGTGGGAGCAGGACTGAATTAATTAGGCTAGATTTTCAGAGGTATGCCAGCGCCTAAAGATGCAGATAGGCATCTAGTCAGATTTCCAAAAGTGCCAAGGCTGGTTAGACATCTAACTCCCATGGCCCCTGGTCCTGAACTAAACACAACAAAAAGATTGTTTTCTCCTAGATAAGACCCACCACTATGGAAAGATGGTGAAACGCAGAATGCAAATTGCAGGTAAATGTGTCTTTTGGTTCTGACTATATTATAATAGTTTTATACTATGTAGTAGCTTTAATTATGGGGGATAATGAATTATTAGTTAGACGTAAACTTAACTTGTTCCATTAGGAGTTTTAAACTGTGCTATGAATTGCTGGAAAGGTCACTTTCCCTAAATTTACAGTAAGGTCTGAATGTCACAAAGTATGAATTGTCTCCATACAAATAATGAAGAGGAAAACATATATTTTTATACATTGACTAGAATTACTAATTGTAACTCATAAAATTACAGTTAGAACATAAGAACGGCCATACTGGGTCAGACCAAAGGTCCATCAAGCCTGGTATCCTGTCCTCTGACAGTGGCCAATGGCAGGTGCCTCAAAGGGAATGAACAGACAGGTTATCATCAAGTGATCCATGCCCTGTCAGCCCATCCCAGCTTCTGGCAAACAGAGGCTAGGGACACCATTCCTGCCCATCCTAGCTAATAAGCATTGATGGAACTATCATCATGAATCTGTCTAGTTCCTTTAAATAATTAATTTATAAAATATAACCTATTCTCATGTTAGATAAATAACTCCACTTCTATATTAAGCTGTGCATTTAAATATGTTTCATGTTGGTGAGTGCCACTTCTTGACACATTTGGTGTGACTGAAAAGGAACATGAGGGGTTCATATGAGCGGTTATATTCCAACCACTTACAAATATCTTCAAGAAGAAGGACTTCAATTTTAGTTCAGATCTGAAAATGTAAATGGTATCATTAGTTCGGTATTTGGTTTTCAGTCTCCTGATAACATTTGCTCAGTTTACAAGAAGTTACTTGGTGTTGGGAATTCGTTTTTAGCTTCCAGCACCTTTAACTCATTCTGGCATCTGAAAGTCAAGCTGTGTATATTCTTGTTCTAGCATTATTTAACACTGTCCCAAACTAGGCGCATTATGAGCACATACCTCACTTGCTTCTTCACTACACCTAATAACAATTTAAATTATACCTAATTTAATTGGGCCAGAGTTATTGCTGATGAACCACAAGCAAGAAAGAACCTGGTTTGACTTTCAGATCCCATGCTGAGATTGCAAGGTTTACAGTTCGGAAAGCATTTTTAAAAGATCCCTTCTGATTAGCAAATAATCCAGTTTGACCAGACGTCATTGGAAGGCAATAATCACAAAGCAGGTCATGTCATTTTTTTACAGAGTAAAACTATGTTTTAACAGAGCAAATGGCTCATTGTTTTTGGAAATGATGATGCCTGTGCTACTTCTCCCACTAGCAGGTGCACCCCTGTAAAAGCCAGTATTGATTATCAGGTGGGTACAGTTGTGGTAAGCAAAGTGTCACAAGCCGAATGTGATCATTTCCTAGCACCTTCATTGATTTTTTTTACCTTGATTATCAAGTATGACCTTTGCTGAAAGAGATACCAAATTCTGTAAAATTGTACTAAACAATGCTATTTTCTAACTTGCTTGCAGAAAATGGGAATATTTTGCTAGCTTCCCTTTCCATGACCACAACATTTATTTTAAGGCCATTTCTGAACTGAAATACAAAAATAATTAAGAAATTATACTTAGGTAGGACTTTGTGAACATTAACTCATTAATGTAGTTCTCAAAACATATGTGTGAATCAGATAAATTTAACTGTTCCCGTTTAACCTATAGGAAGACTGAGACAGAAACTAAGTAATTATAAGCCCACAGGGAGAGCTGATGTGTCAAGTAGGATTTTTCAGCAGTTCCTGATACTCTGGAACTACACCACTTTTAATATACCGTTTATGTAGGAAATGCTCTGCCATTGCAAACTGCTTTGGGATTTGGGGGTTCTGTTTCTACAGATTTCTAGGTACTCCCTAAACTACTTGTGTGTTGAGATTTCTCTGTGAAATGGGGAAAAAAAGATAGAAACATTAGAGGCACAGTCCTAGCCCCATTGAGATCAATGGCTGTTATTGACTTCTTTGGGGTCACAATTTCAATCTAGGAATGGGATTTTCAAAAGCACTCAGTGTCATCCTAACTCTGCGCCCACTGAAGTCACTGGGAGTGCTACCAATGACTTCAAGGGAAGCAGAGTTAAGTCGTCACTGAGCACTTCAGAAAATCCCACCCTAAACACATTTCTGTTTTTTGTTTTTGTTTTCTTCTTTCTAAATTTTAAGTGACTTTAGTGCTGGTGAAATGCACAGAATTGACAGTTCAGGAAACAGAGAGAGACAAGGTGGCTGAGGTAATCTCTTTTATTGGACCAACTTCTGTTTGATGAGAGAGACAAGCTTTCGGGATTATACAGAGCCGAATAAGAGCTCTGAGTAACCTTGAAAGCTTGTCTCTCTCATCGACAGAAGTTGGTCCAATAAGAGAGAGTACCTCAGCCACCTTGTATCTCTAATATCCTGGGGGCAATGTGGCTGCAACAACACTGCATAGTTCAAGAAACTGACATCTCTCATTCACAGATTAGCATAGGCAGCAGCAGCAGCACAAGTTTTTCATGTACTGCCCAACCTTTGTGCATCTTAACTGGAGGGACTCACTTGTAATGGGTGAGAGGGTTATGAGGTCTCTGGCTGTTGAAACCCAATGAGAATAACAGTTGTGATGGGGACACATGATTCATACAAACTGGATTGAGAACCACCAGCCTATTAGCTGAAAGCTGTTGTACAACCATCTCCTGGTAACAAATAGCTTTCTGCCACTACCACCCTTATCAGAATTAGCATCTGCAAAGTGAAAGCTTTCATAGCTTTCTCCAGTCTCTCACATAATGTGCTCTCTGATTTATCCAGAAAGGTTATTTATAATTTATTAATTTACCAAACTCTTAGAAATAATCTATTCTATGTCAGGATTTTTTTTCAGAAGAATTCAAACATTTTCCCCCAAATAATTTCTGTTCCCTTTTAAATCCTGGCTGTGGTCACTGGAGTGCTTGAGAACATGTAAGCCAAAATTTCCACCTGATAAAGAGAGGACTAATCCCTTCAAAATCTGAGCATCAATAAAACCTCCAGTCTGACATTGGTGAACATAGCCAACATATTATGTACTTCTCTAAAAATAGCAGTTGTTATTTAAAACATTTAACCTATAGCTTGAAATTTTGAAATACATTATCCTTTTCCTCCCCGAAGCTTCACTGTCAGTTACTAAGTAAAACCATCATTAATCACAAGTAGCTACAGTCATGTGGTGATTGTAATTTGGTCACAATGAACAAAAGACAAATGATATAGAATACTATTAGCAGTGATGGTTTTAATGTAGACATTTATCACTGATTTAGGTTCACTTGATATGACTTTGAGATAAAAACAGGGAAAAATTGCCTAGCTGTCGAAAATTTTATTGCTATTAAATCATAATTTTGGCAAAAATGTTCAAATAAGACTGGCAGAGTTTTCCTTCATCATTTTTCTTTCCTAAAAGACAAAATTACAGGGGAATCAAAAGAAACCAGATGCAGTGCAATTAGAAAAGTGAATGCTGATTAGTTGTCATCTATCTAATTGCTAATAATAGAAACAGAGTTTTTTGGCAAGCTATCTATTTATAGGAGTCACAAGGCTTATCTAGCTCATTAGAACAGGTAAGATGCTATCAGAGCAAAGGGGGGCGGGGGAGATCCACACACACTTTCAGTAAAGCGCCCCCCCAACATTCTTTCAAATAGCACTGCATAATAATTCCATTGCCACAGAGACTGATGACACACTTAAGACAATCTTTGTTATCTAATTTTTGTATCCAGTGGCATAAGGCAAATTGTAATTTAGTGTGTCAAAAAGAAATAAGCCCAAACAAAACTTTTGCATCCTTTCCTTGTAGGATATCCCCTTATGTTGTGTGATGTAGCCACCAACTCCTTTCCTAGAAATAAACTTAAAGTTTAAACTTAAAATTTGTCAGGAGAAATACAGGACTCAGCACACAAATGCATCTGTAATTCAAAACTGTCACTAAACACTGAGCATGACCTCTAGCCCACTCCCTGATAATAGTATTTGGACTTGTGTCCTAATTCCCCATCAAGCAAAAAAGTCATGTTACGAGTATATTAGTATTTATTGTCATTTTTGTTCTGGCTGAGACACTAAGTATGAAATCCACCAGGTCCATTTGTGGCTGCACAAGAGCCAAAACATAATGGATCTGCCTTAGTTGGCTATGCAGGTGCAGACTGGGAAGTAGAGAAGCTACTGTGTCCTGAAAAGCTGAGCTGATAAAGTGACATCATCTGAGGGATTCTGGAAGGGAGATTTAGGACAAATTAGCAGAGTGGCAGAGACATAGCCAATGGGTTTATAAATGGCACAAATCTGCAGATCACAAATGCCATATGGACACAAAGGTTCATGGTAATGAATGCAGCCCTCTGAGGTGTTTGATATGAAGAGATGAATAACTGGGGCCTGGTCTACACTAAGGGGGGGAGGGTCGAACTAGGGTATGCAAGTTCAGCTACGCGAATAGCGTAGCTGAACTCGAAGTACCCTAGTTCGACTGACTTACCCATCCAGACGCGGCGGGGTCGAACTCCGCGGCTCCAAGGTCGACTCCGCCACCGCCGTTCACGGTGGTGGAGTTCTGGAGTTGACCGGAGCGCGCAGGGAGTTCGAACTATCGCGTCTTGATTAGACGCGATAGTTTGAACTCCGAGAAGTCGAACTCACCGCGTCGACCCGGACGGTGAGTATAGACCTACCCTGGGTGTCATCCATGTACCACTTGTCATAACATTAAACCTCTGGTGTGACTGCATCTCTAGATTAGACGAGGCGAAAGAAAGAATCCTTGCAGGACACCATAGTGAAGGAGATTAAACCCCCGGTTACATATAAATGACTATGGAATTACATGCACTGTACAACTTTATCTGTTGGTTAGTCTCAGACATTTACGAATAAAGTGGCAGTCTAATTAGGCCTCATCCATTGTCTCCTGTCCTTCTTCCAGCATAGTTAGACAAAGAAAGGATTCTTGCAAGACTCCATAGTGAAGAGCCCAAGAGATATGTCTCACATCTTTGATAGTGTATATTTGGAAAAATCCTATAGAATTCAATAGAAAATAGAATCTTTCTATAGGTTTTTGGGCCATCCTTTGAAATGTAATAGAAAATTATATCCCCCTTATAGAATTTTAGGGGCTGGCTTAAAAATATAAGGCTTATAGAAGAGAGAGATCATTCTCTATTAAATTCTATAGGTGTTTACAGTAATTTCTATACTGCCTTGCTTGTTTTATCACTATTCAGATTCTTCAGGACTTTTTCATAAGGGTGTAACTTTATAGTGCCATCATTATTTAATAAACAGCAATATAGTGTTTATCCTACATAATACAGTCGAACCCATTTATCTCGACCTCGGTTAACTTGCCAACCCTATTAAGTCGAGGTTTTACAAGTGGAACCGCCAAACTCCCTCTTTGTCTTATGGGTTTCTCATCCCTTATGTCGATTCCCCGAACCCTAATATCTCGAGCCCGGCTCCCCGCGTCCCTGACCCACCGTGTCCCCAGCCGCCCGCTCCCCGGCTCTCCAGCCGCGCGGTTCCCCAGCCGCCCGCTCCCCGCGTCCCCAGCCGCCCGGCTCCCCGCGTCCCCGACCCACCGTGTCCCCAGCCGCCCGGCCCCGCATACCCGGTCCCTGCCCATCCCCGCCCGGCCCCGCATACCTGGTCCCCGCTTCGCCTGCCGCCCGCCCACCCGGCTCCGCTTCGCCGCCGCCCGCCCGTCCGCCCGGCTCCGCTTCGCCGCCCGCCCGGCCCCGCATACCCGGTCCTTGCCCGTCCCCGCCCGCCCGCCCGGCCCCGCATACCTGGTCCCCGCTTCGCCTGCCGCCCCCCCGCCCGGCTCCGCTTCGCCGGTCCCCGCTTCGCCGCCCACCCGTCCGCCCGGCTCCGCTTCGCCGCCCGCCCGGCCCCGCATACCCGGTCCTTGCCCGTCCCCGCCTGCCCGCCCGGCCCTGCATACCTGGTCCCCGCTTCGCCTGCCGCCCGCCCGCCCGGCTTCGCTTCGCCGGTCCCCGCTTCCCCGCCCGCCCATCCGCCTGGCTCCGCTTCGCCGCCCGCCCGCCCCCGCATACCCGGTCCCTGCCCGTCCCCGCCCGCCCGCCGGGTCCGCTTCCCTGGTCCCCGCTTCGCCTGCCGCCCCCCCGCCCGGCTCCGCTTCGCCGGTCCCCGCTTCGCCGCCCGCCCGTCCGCCCGGCTCCGCTTCGCCGCCCGCCCGGCCCCGCATACCCGGTCCCTGCCCATCCCCGCCGCCCGGCCCCGCATACCCGGTCCCTGCCCGTCCCCGCCCGGCCCCGCATACCCGGTCCCTGCCCGTCCCCGCCCGCCCGCCCGGCCCCGCATACCCGGTCCCTGCCCGGCCCCGCCCGGCCCCGCATACCAGGTCCCCGCTTCGCCTGACGCACGCCCACCCGGCTCCGCTTCGCCGGTCCCTGCTTCGCCGCCCGCCCGGCTCCGCTTCGCCGCCCGCCCGGCTCCGCTTCGCCGCCGCCCGTCCCCGCATACCCGGTCCCTGCCCGTCCCCGCCCGCCCGCCCGGCCCCGCATACCCGGTCCCTGCCCGTCCCCGCCCGCCCGCCGCCCGGCCCCGCATACCCGGTCCCTGCCCGGCCCCGCCCGGCCCCGCATACCTGGTCCCCGCTTCGCCTGCCGCCCGCCGCCCGGCTCCGCTTCGGTGGTCCCCGCTTCGCCGCCCGCCCGGCTCTGCTTCGCCGCCCGCCCGGCCCCGCATACCCGGTCCCTGCCCGTCCCCGCCCGCCCGCCCGGCCCCGCATACCCGGTCCCTGCCCGTCCCCGCCCGCCCGCCCGCCCGGCCCCGCATACCCGGTCCCTGCCCGTCCCCGCCCGCCCGGCCCCGCTTACCCGGTCCCCGCTTCGCCTGCCGCCCGCCCGCCCGCCCCGCTTACCCGGTCCCCGCTTCGCCTGCCGCCCGGCCCCGCTTACCCGGTCCCGCTTCGCCTGCCGCCCGGCCCGCTTACCGGGTCCCGCTTCTTTGGCTGCCTGGCTCCGGGTCCCCGTCCCGCTTCGCCGGATCCAGCCACGTGCAGGCACCGCGGTAAGGGGGCAGGGAGGGGGTGTTGGAGAGAGGGCAGGGGAGTTCAGGGGTGGGGGGGTGGATAGGGGTTTATCTCGATCATCGGTTATCTGGACTATTTTTGGCAAACCCCTAGGCCGGCGACATAACAGGGTTCAACTGTACTTTGTATGTGGCATCTCAAAGCACTTACATGTGCAAGTACACTTACACTTACAAGTACACGTACTTACTGAAGCTGAACTTATTAGTTTGTTTTTTAGTAGATAAGGTTTTCTTATTCATTGTATGTACTACCTAATTCTTATTATTCTATTTTTCAAAACATATTTAAAATTTATTTTTACCATTTCTAAAAAAAATTACTCATGGGCACATTTGTAGCTTTGAAATCAGCTGTGAAATGCAGCATGGGTAAAATAGAATAACCTTTAAGATCCCAGGTAGCTGCCACTGAAATGAACCTTCAGAATCATTGTTTTCCCTTTCCTGAAGGACTCCCTGAGGATTACATTGAAAACAATTCTGTCTTGCTGTCTAACACAGTTCAAATAACAACTCCAACCTAGAGTGACATTGGTGAACTCCTGTGGTGTATTACACTGGATAATACTGTGTATACTGTACATCAAGGCATTTGAGGATTCTTATCCTTCACATATAGGTTTCTAAGAGCTCTAGTTGCCTCACAAGATGGGAAAAGGATAAAGCCTAAGGGGTAGCGCAGTGCAGCACTGTGCCTTTTGGAGGCATAATGCCTCCTGGGCACTAAGGGCAGGTCTACACTATGGGGGAAAATCGATATAAGATACGCAACTTCAGCTACGTGAATAAGGTAGCTGAAGTCGAAGTATCTGATATCGAATTACTTACCGTCCTCACGGCGAGGGGTTGACGTCCGCGGCGCCCCATGTCGATTCCGCTACCGCCGTTCGCGTTGGTGGAGTTACGGAGTCGACATGAGATGCGATATATCGATCCCCGAGAAATCGATTGCTACCCGCCGATACGGCGGATAGTGAAGACGTACCCTAGGAGTAGCATGTGGGGTGGGGGGAAGGTGCTCTTTGCTACATCTTTAAAAAGATATAGCAAATATTCACCCAGTGCAGCTCTGTTGATGTATAAGGTGACGGTGCTATGGCCCAATCTTACCCACAAATGCTCCCTGCATCCCCAGCTCACTAAAGACAAATTCCACCTGTTCTGGGATCGTCAGAATTTGGCCTATAATAGGTGTGGGTGATATGCTCATTATTCTCAAATCATACAAGTCATTGTATAAAAAAATACTAAAAACACCTTCACCACAATGTTGTGACTTTCTAAATATTCAAACACACGATGCTGTAAAATTAGATTTTTAGCTCCCCCATTGACAATGGGTTGGGTAATTTGGACATGCAGCTCTGGAGATGTTTGCATATTGTGCAGTACATGTGCTTTCGGTGCTGTTTCAGGCCCCGTCACTCTATGAAGATTGTATTGTCTATGCAAAGGATACTCTTTGGGTGGTGCAGTCACACCTTTCCCAAAACATTAGCTGCTGACTAGAGTTGACTGGGAATTTTTTAACAAAAAGTTGTCAAAAAATTCCTAACATGTAGCCCAGAGCATTCTCCTGAGACATAGGCCAAGTATGATCAAGACACTGCTCTGCCTGATTCAGAGCAAGGACTTGAACCTTTTACATTTTAGGTCAGTTTCCTAACCACATGGCTATTCTGGAGCAGATATCACACACTGAATTTTTTCATGAAAAAATTCAAAAGATTGGTTGGATTTTTTTCTATTTTGGAATCAAAAACAAATTTGAAAATCTCAATTTTTCACCCAATGGAATCTTGTTTTCCAGCCATTCCTACTGTTGGGTTATTTGAATGGAAGAGTCAGGTGAAATGAGATGGGAGCTGGAATTGCTCTGGAATGCTTTCTTTTCCTTTTTTTGGGGTGTGTGCAGGGGTGAGCTGGAGCCGGTTCGCACCGGTTCGCGCGAACCCGTTGTTAAATTTAGAAGCGGTTTTAGAACCGCTTGTTAACTAGCTTCCCTGCGAGGGAAGCTTTGATGGGCTCTGCCTGGGAAGCCTGTAATTCCTCCTCCCGGCCGCCGGGGGGCGCTGTGCTGCGAGAGCCATGTGAGCTGCCTCCTGGCCCTGTTGCTGCTCCTGCTCTTTGGATCTCTGGCCCTGGGGCTCCGGCTGCTGCCCCGTGAGTCCCCGGCTGCCTCCTGCTGTTCCCAGCCCCCCCCCCCCGTGTGAGTATCTGCGCCCCTCCCCCGCCTTCCCTGCCCCCAGCTGCCCCCTGCCCCACCCCCTGCCCCCAGCCACCCCCAGCCAGCCCCTGCCCCACCCCCTGCCCCCAGCCACCCCCAGCCAGCCCCTGCCCCCAGCCAGCCACAGCCAGCCCCTGCCCCCAGCCACCTCCTGCCCCCAGCCACCCCCAGCCAGCCCCTGCCCCCAGCCAGCCCCTGCCCCCAGCCACCCCCAGCCAGCCCCTGCCTACAGCCGCCCCCTGCCCACAGCCGCCCCCTGCCCCACCCCCTGCCCACAGCCACCCGCAGCCAGCCCCTGCCCGCAGCCGCCCCCTGCCCCAGCCAGCCCCCTGCCCCCAGCCAGCCCCTGCCCACAGCCGCCCCCTGCCCCACCCCCTGCCCATAGCCGCCCTCTGCCCCCAGCCAGCCCCTGCCCCCAGCCAGCCCCTGCCCACCGCCACCCGCAGCCGCCCCCTGCCCGCAGCCGCCCCCTGCCCCCAGCCGCCCTCTGCCCCACCCCTGCCCACAGCCACCCGCAGCCAGCCCCTGCCCACAGCCGCCCTCTGCCCGCAGCCAGCCCTTGCCACAGCCACCCTCTGCCCGCAGCCAGCCTCTGCCTGTAGCCCCTGCCACAGCCACCCCCTGCCTGCAGCCAGCCTCTGCCCACAGCCGCCCGCAGCCACCCCCTGCCCACAGCCACCCGCAGCCCGCCCGTCTGCATCACCTGCCCACAGCCAGCCCGTGTCACTCCCTGCCTCCAGCTAGCCCTGCCCCACGCCCCTATCTGCAGCCAGCCCCACATCCACTGGTGCCCTGCAGTTCCCAGTGCAGTAACCCTGCACACCTGCTTTAATGAGGGGGGGGGGCAGGGAGCAGCTGGGACCCACACATGTGCACACCCTAGAGTGACCAGACAGCAAGTGTGAAAAATCGGGACGGGGGTGAGGGGTAATAGGAGCCTATATAAGAAAAAGACCCAAAAATTGAGACTGTCCCTGATCACCACCCACACATGTGAAACGGAGCTCATTTCTAGTTCAGCCCCATCTTTTTAAAAAAGAACTTTAGGTAGGGTTAAAATACATCTGTATTTTCCTGGACATGTCAGGCTTTTCGGTTCTTAATCACCTCCTGGGAAAATATGGACGTATGGTAACCCTATTGGTACAAAAAATACATGCTGTCGCACATCCCTTAAATCAGAACTTTTTATAGGGAACCCGTTGTTAAATCAGAACTTTTTATAGGGAACCCGTTGTTAAGATTTTGGCAGCTCATCGCTGGGTGTGTGTGTGTGTGAAAAGTTAAGTTGGTGGTGAAGAAAAATGAGCACTGCACAATTCTGCCTATTCAGAGATTATTCCAAGATATAGGCCTAAATTATTTCTTGACAAGACTACCAGTTCTGCAATTGGATCCACATGAACGGACCCTGCGCCTGATATGGATCCAATTGTAGAATTGGGGCCATTGATGGCTATTTCAAGACAAACTTGCCTTTGGATGCATGAACTTGTCTCCAATTGACCTCAGGGAAATCTGCCATTGAGGATCCAATCACAGAATTCAGTCCTCACAGTGCATATGGCCGTGGGTCAGTCAACAGCTGTCAATAGCAGTGAGTGGAAAAAACCCCAAACAATTTCCAGGCTTTAAAGACTTACTAAAACATTTAACAGTATACTTTATGCTTTTATATTTTTTCTTGTCACTGTTGCAAGCATGATTTATCTAAAGAGAGTCTGTGCCCAGTGCAGAAATATAGACTAAGTTGTGCAATCTGTTCTGAGCTATGTTGCTTGCTGTGTACATCAATGAATAATATTCACTTCACACTCAGACAGAAATTCTCAATAAGCTCAGAAGTCTCAAGGCAATAAAAACCCACAATTTAATTCTAAAAATGTTTTAAGTTGTCTGGTAAAGGTATCTAGTAATCTATGTTTGGTGGCATACTTCCATTCTTCACTTATGGTAGGTCTTGACTGTTGTAGGCCACAATACTTTCACCCCTCCATAAACCCAGAACAATAGTGTAAATTATTGGCACCTGCATCTGTAATAGTAAAGGTCCTTTTTTAGATGCTGGATTAAAATAAGTTAGAATAACAGGAGTCTTAAGTGCTTTGGAACTGTGTAACTGCAAGAAGTTGGCACTGTGATTGACAATTATTGCTAATAGGTTTAACCTATGCCAAAGTTTCTGAGCAGGAAAATTGCCTACACAAAAATGTCAGCTCAACCCAAGAAATTTACGCAGCTTTAAAGTACTATGGAAAAGATTCATAATGACCTGCACATTTTCCACCAGTGATAACTGCACTTTC
Organism: Mauremys mutica; assembly: GCF_020497125.1. Lineage (NCBI taxonomy): Eukaryota > Metazoa > Chordata > Testudines > Geoemydidae > Mauremys > Mauremys mutica. Next base: position 106,787,985 of record NC_059074.1, read on the forward strand.
AGTTCATGCACTTGGAACTTTATAGAAAGTGGCACTTTATCTCGTACCTTTGTCATCTACACTGGCTTCCTACCCATCGTAGAATCTGAAAAAAAAATCCTCTCAAAGTTTTCTCCATAGACTCATTCACCACCTACTTCTGAGAGCTCCAGACATATCATTCTGTTCTTCCAGTATTTCCAATTTGATCCCACACAGTTGGAGATGGGGCCATTTTTTGGGTTACCCTTGTTTCATACTCTTCTCTCACCTGACGTCACTTTGAATTGACTCCTTTCCCTGAGAAAGCAGTATATTTTCCAAGAGGTGAAAGGTTGTGTTTCCAGTTATTGATTGTGGCTTGTGTGAACTACAAATGGCTCCTGCATTTTTTTTAGAAACTTTATTAATGTAATAAAAAATCATTGGAATCTGGTCCCTTTTGTTGAAAATAAAATCCATCCCTACTGAACAAAAGCTTTTGAGGGGTCTAGGCTTTAACAATTAATTAAACTTAAGAGCCACCAACTTTTATGACAGACTGGTATCTAAGATACCACAGTCCATCCTGATGCTTAGATTTAGATTAACTATGATATCACAAAATGTCTGGTAACTATTGGCAAAGTCTACTTGGTGATAAGAGGGAGTATGTGTATTTATAGCCTGAAAAGGATACTTTTTACCATGGTGCATGGGAATTTTAATATGTACCTCCTATAAATATCTGTGGGCACTGATTCATATTATAAGATCCAAACCTGCAGACCTTACTTATGTAAAATGTCCATTGCATTCCCCGTGAGCTTGCTTGAACAAGGACCAGGGCCATATATTGTGTAACTGGCTTTTAAGCAATGAACTCAAGGTGGGATTCTACTTGAAAGTCAATGTCATGGTGCACCCTTCAGTAAAGGCTTCAGGATTGAGCTAAAAGTGTACTGGTATTTGTTTGTTCAAAGATTAAAGGATGTGTTTACTGAGGCACAAATGGCAAAAGGGTTCCGTATTGAAACTACAGGTGGGTCTGTGTGTGGATATATAGTTCTGCCCACACAGATCCTTCTGCAGATTAATGCTTTCAACTTTTTAAAGAGTCCATTGCTATGACAACATAAAATACATTTTTTAAAAAGCCCTGCATCTTATTTATTTGGTAAATCTCTTAATTAAAAATGTTATAATGTGATTTGTTTTTCTTCAAAGATCTTAGAATGGACAACTAGATTAAAGATAATGATTTTACTTCTAATGAAGTAGATTATCTTCTTGACTTACATCATACTTTTTTAATAACCTATATTTACTTGTTTCAAGAAATTCATCTGGTAATATATATCATACATAGAAATGATACAACGTTACATAATATCACCCAACAAGCTATTCATTTTGCTTAAATTAAAAAAAGCATTATTTAAAAAATGCTTTAAAATAAAATAACTTTATGAATTTATAGCCTATTGAAGAAATACTGCAAGCAGTTCTTAAATTGAAATTGAAAAGTGCAAATTACAGTACTAGAGTGGCATGTCCACAGATTTATATTTTTCCAGCATTTCTGAGAAATCTGGACAACCCTTGATGCAAAATATCTTCATCTCTCAAAATGTCTACGGATAAATAAAAAGCCGCTTTGGCTCAACAGTTCCTGATTTTTGAATTATGCAAAAGCCAGAGGAGGAGCTTTTCCCCTAGAGGCTGGTGGATTAAGCATTCCTCAATCTAAAACCTTCCTGGCTCTCTGCCACTGAGTGACTTTAACAATAATTTGCACTTATAGAGCACTTTGCAAACATTATTAAAGTTATGTCTTTCTTCATTTCTGTGGGAAAGGTAAGTATCATGCCATATTCATTAGAAAGTGTAGGCAGATTTAGGTAGGCACTAGGTAGAATATAATTAACCATTAATTTTCCTTGTGTATAGTATTTTCCCCACATTTGTTCTTTCCATGGAAACAGGATTATCTTTTTGATTAAGAGATATTATTACCCTACTTTTTTGCTTGACCTAAAGTCATAGGACCTTAAAAGTTAGTCAGACCAGATTTAAAATGGTCTGACTCTTTGGAAATTATAATCTGATGGTAGATCAGACCCCTCATCTTCTGTCTGGGACACTGTTATCATTTTCACACTAATTGTCTAGGATCCCACAATCAGTGGAGTGCTTTAGTGCCGTGGTTCTGTCTGCTGAAAATTGCTATGTATGCATTAGGGGGTAGTTAAGACTGAGGCTGGTCTACACTAGGCGTTTAAACCGGTTTTAGGAGCGTAAAACCGATTTAACGCCACACCCATCCACACTGAGAGGCCCTTTATATCGGTATAAAGGGCACTTTAAACCGGTTTCTGTACTCCTCCCTAACGAGAGGAGTAGCGCTAATATCGGTATTACCATATCGGATTAGGGTTAGTGTGGCTGCAGATCGACGGGTATTGGCCTCCGGGCGGTATCCCACAGTGCACCACTGACTGCTCTGGACAGCAATCTGAACTCGGATGCAGTGGCCAGGTAGACAGGAAAAGCCCCGCGAACTTTTGAATATTTCCTGTTTGCCCAGCGTGGAGCTCCGATCAGCACGTGTGGTGATGCAGTTAAAAATCAAAATAAAGAAAGAGCTCCCGCATGGACCATGCGGATGTGATCGCTGTAAGGGCAGGCAAATCTGTTCTATCAGCGCTCCGTTACAGAAGACGAAATTCAAAATCATTTTAAAAAAATCTCCAGACAGATGCCATAGCAGGGACTCAGCGCACTGCTGCGTGACAAGCGTAACGGAAAGCCAAAGAATCAAATGGACGCTCATGGACTGGAGGACTCAAGCTATCCCACAGTTCCTGCAGTCTCTGAAAAGTATCTGTCCTCATCATCAGCCTATTGGCACATGGGGCAGTGCAAAAGGACTGGTAACCATGCTGACTAGCATCGGTAAGGTCAATCAAGGGCGCCTGGTCCTAATTTTTTGTGGTAGATGGTACAGTATGGCTGATAACCATCGTCATCATAGCAACAGGGGGCTGAGCTCCATCTGCCCCCACCCTTCATGTGTAAAGAAAAGATTCAATTGCCCCTGGAGTAGCAGAGGGATGCTGGGCTCCTCTCCTCCACACTCCTTACTGTCCTGTCTGGACTATCATAGCAGCTGGAGGCTGCCTTCCACTCATTTCTCACTAACAAGTCAGTGTGTCTTATTCCTGCATTCTTTATTACTTCATCACACAAGTGGGGGGACAATGCTATGGTAACCCAGGAAGGCTGGGGGAAGAACGGAATCAACAGGTGGGGTTGTTGCAGGAGCACCTCCTGTGAATAGCATACAGCTCATAATTTCTGCAGGATCTGACACAGAGCAGCTGTGCTCTCTGGTTCTATGATACAGTGGTTCTCTAGTACACTTGCCCATATTCTAGGCAGGACTGATTCTATTTTTAGATACCAAAAAGGAGAGATTGACTCAGGGAGTCATTCCCAATTTTGGCTTTTGCGCCCCTGGCTGATCTCAGCCAGGGGCACTTATGACAGCAGAAAATGGTGCAGTGCAAAAGGACTGGTAGCCACGATCATCTTATTACCAATTTATGGTATGGTAGATGGTGCAATATGGCTGGTAACCATCTCTGCTATCATGCAAAAGCAAAAGCATGCTGCTGTGTAGCGCTGCTGAATCGCCTCTGTGAGTGGCATCTAGTACACATACGGTGACAGTCACAAAAGGCTAAACAGGCTCCATGATTGCCATGCTATGGCATCTGCCAGGGCAATCCAGGGAAAAAAGGCACGAAATGCTTGTCTGCCGTTGCTTTCCCAGCGGAAGGAGTGACTGACGACATTTACCCAGAACCACCCGCCCCATCAGGCACTGGGATCTCAACCCGGAAATTCCAAGGGGCGGGGGAGGCTGTGGGAACTATGGGATAGCTATGGAATAGCTACCCACAGTGCAATGCTCCAGAAATCGACGCTAGCCTCGGACTGTGGATGCACACCACCGATTTAATGTGTTTAGTGTGGCCGCGCACACTCGATTTTATACAATCTGTTTTGTTAAACCAGTTTATGTAAATTCGGAATAATCCCGTAGTGTAGACGTACCCTGAGTGTCACAACTTGCCATTTCCTTGTTTTATAGGCGTGTGTTTGGCGGGGTGGGAAATGTTGCCTTTATTCAATATGTATTCCCTTTAAGATTTTCTTTGTGGAGTAGATACACAGCACATAATCCATCTTTATTGTGGTCTCTGTTCTATATATACTGTAAGCCAATGTCTTTTTCCATTGAAACAGTATAATTCTGAAATCAGCGTGCTATGGAAATTCAAAATTCTTGACAATGCATTCTCAACAACTGCATTTGTTGTGGAAATGTAGAACTTTTTTGCATTAAACGGTACTACTGTATATCTATTTGACTTATTGCATTGGGCACCAAATATAGAGCCAGAATTCTAGAAACGCTAATCCTGTTTAGGGTATCTGGGTGCTACTAGATTGCAAACAGTAATAATAGTCTCAATCATTTCACAACAACAGTGTCATTCAGTTAAGGATCTACTCCCCTCCTCTCCATCTTGATAGTAACTTCTCTTATTGTCACTACTAGGTATTAGCAGAGTTTGTACAATATTTTTTATTTTTCATTTGGTATTTTTTAATGTGAATATAAATGTTTCTATATTTTTCCTCATGAAGTCACTATATTCAGTAATTTCTTTTTTAAAGTTTATTGTTACCATGGGCGTAATACCAAACTATTAATTTACTGATATATTCTGTAGATTGATGTTTAATATGTGTGAAAACGTGTATATATTAGCTTAGAGGATGTCTGATTCCTATGCTAATATTGGGATTGGATTAAGGGAGAAGGACATTTGGCCTTTGATGCCATCTACTAAATGTTATCACTTATTTTTAGTACTTGGCTATATATAATCAGTGGCTTTTAAAGTATAATTTTCATTTAAACTTCAGTTAAAGCAGAAAAACTGAAATATTCACATAAAATCAGTAAAGCTTATTTAGTTTATTAAAATTCCACATTTCCAGATCTCGTAGGATGAAATTCTATTGACTTTAATAGGGCCAGAATTTCACTGTTAAGGTCAATGGAGGTCAAAGGATTAACGAGGGGGTAGGGCTTACCTAAGAGAGAGCACCTTAAAAGCCAGAAGCTAAGCGACCAAGGGGAGCTAGCAAACAGGGGAGTTTGAGAGGGAGTTTGTAAGAGGGAGTCATAATACAATCACTATGGTTAGGAAGAGCCAACATTGCTCCTGTCTCCTCCACCTGCACCTGTATCCAGACAGAAAACCTGACCATGGATGCCTCTACCCATACCTTGGTGTGGAATTGCAGAGACTGTGACCTGCATTTCCCACTCTCAGAAAGCCAGCCTGGTGGGACCATCTAGTGTGAAAGGTGCCTGCTGGTGGACTCTCTCAGGAAGAAGGTGGGAGAGCTACAGGAGGTGGTCACTAGGCTGAGGACCATGCATACCCAAGAGGAATTCATTGAGAGTATTTACATGGAAACATCCAAGGCTGAGCTACCTAGCCAGCTTGAGAGGACTGCTGTCGTGCCACCAGGGGAGAAGGATATAGTTCTGTCACGGGGTTACTTCTTGCAGCAGGCAATGGTTCACCCCTACTCCCAACCCACCCACCATAGTGGTGAAGAACTGTTATGTTGCCCTGGCAACAAGCAATGAGGAATCACCCCCAAAGGTGGAGAAGGAGAAGCCATGTATCCCCACGTTGGGAGCGCAGGTACTGTTCTCTTCAATCATTCCGGTCAAGGGTAGGGGCCCAGGCAGAGACAGATGCATCCTGGGGATGAATGTCTCGTTGCAAGGATGGTGTACCAGGAGGACTTCGACTTCCTTGACCATGTGATGCTGCTCCAGAAAGGAGGTCTGCTAAGCAGAGATGGGGCCCACCTATCAAGAAAGGGAAAGAGCATATTTGGATACAGACTGGATAACCTAGTGACGAGGGCTTTAAACTAGCTTTGATGGGGGCAGATGACAAAATCCCACAGGTAAGTCAAAAATATGGAGGCCTAGGAAAAGGGTCAGAATCTGAGGGAGCATGGACCATTATAAGGAAAAGACAAGATAGAACATAGGGGGGAAATCAAATCAGTATCTTATATGTCTGTATACTAATGCGAGAAGTGTGGGGAATAAACAGGAAGAACTTGCAATGCTAGTTAATAAACACAACTATGACATAGTTGGTGTCAGAGAGTTGGTGGGATAATACGCATGACTGGAATATTGGTATAGAAGGATACAGTTTGCTCAGGAAAGACAGGCAGGGAAAAAAGGAGGTGTTGCCTTGTATATTAAAAATGTATACACTTGGACTGAGGTTGAGATGAAAATAGGAGACAGACTTGTTAAAAGTCTCTGGGTAAGGATAAAAGGGGTAAAAAAATAACAATGATGTCATGTAGGGGTCTACTACAGACCACCTAACCAGGAAGAAGAGGTGGATGAGGCTTTTTAAAATAACTAACAAAATCATCCAAAGCACAGGACTTAGTGGTGATGGGGGAATTTACCCAGACAGCTTTTGGGAAAATAATACAGTAGGGCACAGATTATCCAACAAGTTCTTGCAATGTATTGGAGACATTTTTTACTTCAGAAGGTGGAGAAAGCAACTAGGGGAGAAGCTGTTCTAGATTTGATTTTGACAAATAGGGAGGAACTGGTTGAAAATTTGAAAGTGGAAGGCAGTTTAGTTGAAAGTGATTATAAAATGATAGAGTACCTGATTCGAAGGAATGGTAGGAGGGAAAACAGTACAATAAAGATAATAAATTTCAAGAAGGCAGACTTTAGCAAACTCAGGGAGTTGGTGTGTTAGATCCCATGGGAAGCAAGTCTAAGGGGAAAGTTTGAGAGAGTTGGCAGCTTTTTAAAGAGACATTATTAGGGGTGCAAAAGAAAACTATCCCACTGCATAGGAAAGATAGGAAGTATGGCAAGAGACCACCCTGGCTTAACCAGGAGATCTTCAATGATCTAAAAATCAAAAAAGAGTCCTACAAAAAGTGGAAACTAGGTCAAATTACAAAGGATGAATATAAACAAATAGCACAAGTATATAAGGACAAAATTTGAAAAACCAAGGCACAAAACAGAATTAAACCAGGTAGAAACATAAAAGGGTAACCAGAAAACATTCTACAAATAAATTAGAAGCAAGAGGAAGACCAAGAATAGGGTAGGCCCATTACTCAACGAAGGGGGGGAAACAATATCAGAAAATATGGAAATAGCAGAGGATCTAAATGACTTTTTTGTTTCAATTTTCACCAAAAAGTTTAGTAGTGATTGGACATCTAACATAGTGAATGAAGTGAAAAGAGGTAGGATCAGAGGCTAAAATAGGGAAAGAACAAGTTAAAAATTACTTAGACAAGTTAGATGTCTTCAGGTCACCAGGGCCTGATGAAATACATCCTAGACTACAAAAGGAGCTGACTGAGGAGATATCTGAGCCATTAGTGATTATATTTGAAAAGTCATGGAAGACGAGAGCGATTCCAGAGGACTGGTAAAGGGAAAATATGGTGCCAATCTATAAGAAGGGAAATAAGGACAACCCGGGGAATTACAGATCAGTCAGCTTAACTTCAGTACCTGGAAAGATAATGGAGCAGATAATTAAGCAATCAGTTTGTAAACACCTAGAAAATTATAAGGTGATAAGTAACAGTCAGCATGAATTTGTCAAGAACAAATCATGTCAAACCAATATAATGCTTTTTTTGACAGGGTAACAAGCCTTGTGGCTGTGGGGGAGTGCTAGATGAGGCATATCTTGACTTTAGTGAGGCTTTCGATAGTGTCTTGCATGACCTTCTGATAAACAAACTAGGGAAACACAAACTACTATAAGGTGGGTGCATAACTGCTTGAAAAACTGTTCCCAGAGAGTAGTTATCAGTGGTTCACAATCAAGCTTGGAAGGGCATATTGAGTGGAGTCCTGCACGGATCAGCTTTGGGTCCAGTTCTGATCACTATCTTCATGAATGATTTAGATAATGGCATAGAGAGTACACTTATAAAGTTTGCAGACAATACCAAGCTGGAATGGGTTGCAAGTGCTTTGGAGGATAGGATTATAATTCAAAATGATCTGGAGAAATGGTCTGAAGTAAATAGGATGAAATTCAATAAGGACAAATGCAAAGGAACAATCAGTTGCACACATACAAATTGGGAAATGTCTGACTAAGAAGGAGTACTGCAGAAAGGGTTCTGGGGGTCATAGGGCATCACAAGCTAAATATGAGTCAACAGTGTAATACTGTTACAAAAAAAAAGAGCAAACATCATTCTGGGATGTATTAGCTGGAGTGTTGTAAGCAATACATGAGAAGTAAATCTTCTGCTCTACTCTGCACTCATTAGGCCTCGGCTGGAGTATTGTGTCCTGTGCTGGGCAGCATATTTCAGGAAAGATGCGGACAAACTGGAGAAAGTCCAGAGAAGAGCAACAAAAATGATTAAAGGTCTAGAAAACATGACCTATAAGGGATGCTAGGAAAAATGGAAAAATCATGGAGCAGGTCCTCAAGGAATCAATTCTGAAGTACTTAGAGGAGAGGAAAGTGATCAGGAACAGTCAGCATGGATTCACCAAGGGCAAGTCATGCCTGACTAACCTAATTGCCTTCTATGCCGAGATAACTGGCTCTGTGGATGAGGGGAAAGCAGTGGACGTGTTATTCCTTGACTTTAGCAAAGCTTTTGATATGGTCTCCCACAGTATTCTTGCCAGCAAGTTAAAGAAGTATGGGCTGGATGAATGGACTATAAGGTGGATAGAAAGCTGGCTAGATCATCAGGCTCAACAAATAGTGATCAATGGCTCCATGTCTAGTTGGCAGCCAGTATCAAGCAGAGTACCACAAGGGGCTGGTTTTGTTCAATATCTTCATTAATGATCTGGGGGATGGCGTGGATTGCACCCTCAGCATGTTTGCAGATGACACTAAACTTGGAAGAGTGGTAGATATGCTGGACGGTAGAGATAGGATACAGAGGGATCTAGAAAAAATAGAGGATTGGGTCAAAATAAATCTGATGAGGTTCAACAAGGACAAGTGCAGAGTCCTGCACTTAGGATGGAAGAATCTCATGCACTGCTACAGACTAGGGGCCGAGTGGCTAGGCAGCAGTTCTGCAGGAAAGGACCTAGAGGTTACAGTGGACGAGAAACTGGATATGAGTCAACAGTATGTCCTTGTTGCCAAGAAGGCTAATGGTATTTTGGGCTGTATAAGTAGGAGCATTGCCAGCAGATTGAGAGGTGTAATCATTCCCCTCTATTCAGCATTGGCGAGGCCTCATCTGGAGTACTGTGTCCAGTTTTGGGCCCCACACTACAAGAAGGATATGGAAAATTGGAAAGAGTCCAGCGGAGGGCAACAAAAATGATTAGGGGGCTGGGGCACATGATTTATGAGGAGAGGCTGAGTGAACTGGGATTATTTAATCTGCAGAAGAGAAGAATGAGGGAATATTTGACAGCTGCTTTCAACTACCCGAAAGGGGGTTCCAAAGAGGATGGATCTAGACTGTTCTCAGTGGTAGCAGATGACAGAACAAGGAGTAATGGTCTCAAGTTGCAGTGTGGGAGGTTTAGGTTGGATATTAGGAAAAACTTTTTCACGAGAAGGGTGGTGAAGCACTGGGATGGATTACTTAGGGAGGTGGTGGAATCTCCTTCCTTAGAGTTTTTTAAGGTCAGGCTTGACAAAGCCCTGGCTGGGATGATTTAGTTGGGAATTGGTCCTGCTTTGAGCAGGAGGTTGGACTTGATGACCTCCTGAGGTCCCTTCCAACCCTGATATTCTATGATTCTATGATTCTGTATTCTAAGATTGAAAGGTATATTTAGTCTGGAGAAGAGAAGGCTGAGGGACAGATGTGGTGATAGTTTTCAAGTACATAAAAGGTTGTTACAGTGAGGAGGGAGGAAAAATTGTTCTCCTTTACCTCTGAGGATAGGACAAGAAGCAATAGGCTTAAATTGCAGCAATGCAGGTTGGATTTAGGAATAACTTCCTAACTGTCAGGGTGGTTAAGCACTAGAATAAATTGACTTCGGATATAGCTGAATTTCCATCATTGGAGATTTTTAAGAGCAGGTTAGACAAACACCTGTCTGGGATGTTCTAGATAATACTTAGTTCTGCAATGAGTGCAGGGGACTGGACTATATGCCTCTCAAGGTCCCTTCCAGTCCTCTGAATCTATATACAGTGTTAGAAAAACCTTATTTGCAGCTATATTGCTTTCTGAAGTCTGCAAACTGCACACAGACCTTACAGAATGGATAACTGCAATCCCACACTGCTTTGCTCTCTGGGAGTTCCGTTGTCCCATTTTTTCCCTAGACCAGTAAAAATACAGTACAATTAGAGCTGGTCAAAAGTTTAATTTTGAATTTTTGATGAATGTTTTCAACGAAAGCCCCTTCTATAAAAGCCACTAACATAATGGTGTAATTGTTTATGTGTTGGAGTTAATTCTGTCTGGTATAAAATGAAGTGTACACTTGTATCTTAAAACATCTTGTTGTGTCTCTGTGCACACCCTCTCTTGCCCCCATAGATACCTACATTGCACTCTTTTTATACAGCTGTGAAGTTACATACCACTTACATTCATTTTCCTGTCCACTTATACCCATGTGACACCATGTGCACTACTGCTCAGTCACTAGTTAACTTATTCCAGGACTCCACTGGGAGCTGCAACTGCTTACACAATGGTGAATTTGGCCTATGCAATCTGCACAGCAGGACAGAGACACATTAGGAGAAAACTATAGGTACAATACAGTGTACTTAATCTATAAACAGACTATGAAAAGAAAAAATAATTATTCCCCAAATGCTTTCTAAGCTTAAGGGCTACATTTACAAAGAACTGTGTGGGGAGTTGTATGAGTAAATCTCATTATTGTTAACAGGATTTGTGTACTTATCTCCCCATGCAGTGTTTAAAAACACACAGGAACAAAAAAGGCCAACTAAATACAAAACACTCAGTGCACAGTCAGTTCACAAATTCTCTTCTCCTATGGTTTAATATTTGGAATACTCATATAGTCATGGCACTTGAAGTATGTTCCAAACACAGGTAACAGATAACTACATAATTGACCGGTACTTTCCTGATGTGTAACTTTGCAATTGGTACATTGGGCCGTAAAATTCCCAAGCTAGGACTCAGACTTGGATCTTACAATTGAATCCACAAGGACAAACACCTCTGGTCACACAGAACCCATTTAAGCCAACGAGGCTCCACATGAGATAAGGTTTTGCCCACGCAGTTCCATTTGCAAGATCAAGACCTTCATTCTCTTTAGTTTTCTCTTTTCCTAATGAGATCTGTCAATGACACACTAATTAGGTGGGCAATGGATGTTAATGGGATGAGATTTTAAATATGCTACTTCAAAATTATATGAATAAATCATATAAATTTCAGCGCTGTCTTTCACCATGTCTTCTCCTGCATATCAATATCATTTTTATTACCTCTGTTATAAAAAAATTGATGTATAAAGAACATGTGCAGTAGTTGACTTTGAAGGAGTCTAAAGGTGATGGGCCAAGCTTGCCTATATTTTCAATTATGGTTACAAATAATTTTAAATAGCCTGATCTTATTAGCTAACATTAGAATTGTTTGATTTAACAAGAAAACCAGATTTTTTGTTATTAATAATAGTACTTGGTTCTGATCTTGTTTATACCAGTTTTACACGGGTGTAACAACATAAGTTCCAAAGGAACTGGTATAACTATAGGTTCCAAAAGAGTTACTCCTAATTTACATTGCTTTAAGTTAGACTGTTATTTATGTTGATAGCATGAGCCTGATTCACTTCTGCATTTTTTTCTCTTTTATGCTGGTGTAACTCCATTGACATTGATGTAGCTACACCAGTGTAAATCAGAAGTAATACAATGGTGTTTCAATAATTTTTGGTAATAGAGACTTTGTTAAAACATTTGGAAATACAGAACTAAATCTAGTCTCCCTAGATGTAAAATAATTGCAGATAAACAGTAAATTACAGCACACATCCTATTAGGTTGGATATTGGACTTACTCTGTGGATAAAGCAAGCTTAGGCTAAGCAGGTGGGAGTAGATACTGCTAAATGCTCAGTATTTGCATCAGGTCAGCATTAGACAGTTATACGTGTCAGCAGTTTAAATATAGTCTTTGCAGAGGACACCTTTAAGATAACTGCACAAATCCATTCATTTTGCCAAGCAGAGACAATAATTGGTAACTGTTGGTATTATGTACAAACACTGTGTTCCTCCAAGAATAACCCAGAGTGATTAGATCTCAGCAGATCGGCTGTTCTTTTGCTGACTCTCGAGTGGCTTTTTGTATGTACGTATATACACACACAAGCCACTGAGACTGAGCACAGCTGATGAGTCATCTCACTGAGTTCTGTTCAGCTGTTCCAGAACAGTTCGTTGTTTTGTTTCAAAAAGAACAAACTTCTATTTTTAAGGAAGGTTGAGTTTACAACATTGTTATTAAAAAAGGCCCAGGCAGACATCTTATCTTACGCTGTGACATATAGCAAATTCCTGTTTCAATCTAACAATAATGCTTAGTCTAAAAATGTCATTTGGACATAGAAAAAACAATCTCTTGACTTGTCTCTCTGCTACCTAAATGCAGAATTCAAACTTTCCTTCCCAAATCACATCTTAATTCCAGAGGCTAGCAATGGTTCAAAAGTAAGTTAAAGCAGAGTGCAGTCTGAGTGCTCGTCTAGCTTGAATATAATGAGGATCCTTACCTATTCTGCCCATTCCTGTTCTCTTGATATGCAGTTTTCACACAGGCTATTAGGTGCATAAGTCTTCATACAAAGCAGTGTGTGAGCTGTGTGACTAAAGTACACTTAGGTGAAGGACCAAGGTGCATTTTGAATCCCTTTGCTTTAAAGGAAAACTTCATCTCTTTTGCACAGGTCCATCCACTGGACTGTTTGGAAAGCTAAGGAACACTTCTCACCCTGGATAAACCATGTAACATATTTAAAAGTTATTTTTAATTTCAATTAAAGTTTTTTCAATATTTAAAAGTTATTTCAATTTTTGAACCTTATTGCTGATGGTGGCTCTCTTACGAAAGAGAGTGACACCATTTGCAATACTAGTATGATGGGACTTATCACAGAAATGTAAGGCTGGAAGGGACCTCAAGAGGTCATATCCCCTCTCCCTCCCTCCCTCCCCATGCTGAAGCAGCATTAAGGCAGGATTTAAGTATTTCCAGCATTTTTGGTATTGATTTAGCAATCACAAGAACAGCTTTAATTCTTGCAAGCGAAATCTTTTGTTTAAATAAATATAAATAAAATCCATTTGATGATTGCTAACCCAGTATTCAAATGGTTTTTTTTTCTGGTATAGTTGTGTTGCCTTTAATTCTATCAGCCCTTTACTTTTCTATGTTTAATTTATATAATTTCTCCTGAGAAATCAGGTGCATAGGCATCCAGCCAGATGTGAAATTTGTATGTATGTTTTCTATATACACACACAAATACTGATTGAACAATTAGATTAACCAGCAAATAGTGGCAGTGGAAAGGACTGTAGCAGAGGGAATGCAAAAAAACTCAGTAGAGACATACTGAAAATATAGCAGAGTTTTGAATCAAATATCTCCCAAATAGGATGGAACTATGGGAACTGAGGGCCCTCAGCTGCAATACAATCAGGCAATAATAATAACGTACCATGGCACTTTTGCATGAGGTGGGGTTATGGTCTTTGGATGAATGCAACCTGTGTTTAATGAGGGTAGTAATAATATACAGTACTTCAGAGCAGGACCTATAGACCAACCTACTCAGCTTCAATGACAAGTGAGAATGTAACTAGGCCGCAATGTACTTTATGCTGAACTGAAAATGTGCTGAGGACACCAGGGACTCATGGTATTCTTCTGGCATTTAAAAAAAAAATCGCAAAAAAGTTTTTTTAAAAGCTCAAACCAGACAAAACCGAAATGATAGTGATAGGACTCAATAAGCAACTTAAAGAATGGTAGAGTGAAAACCAGGAACCAAATTGATCACATTGCAATCAGTCGGAAGTGGAGAGGGTCACTGCTGGATACTAGAGTATTAAGAAGTGCAGATGTAGGTGGTGACCATCATCTTGTATTGAGCATGCTTCAGATAAAATTGAGAAAGACGAAGAAAGTTTATGGGCAACAAATTTTCGACTCAAGGAAGTTGGAAGAACCACCGGTAAAGGCACAGTTCATATTGGAGCTCTCAAAAAAGTTTCAACTTCTAAATGACTTGCAAACACTTTTTGTGACAACGTCGAGAAGGCATATGTAGAGACCAGCAAGACAGTGCTTGGCTACAAGAGAAGAGAGCGGAAAGTATGGATTTCAGATCACACATGGAAACTCATTGAGGAGAGGAAGACAGCAAAACTACGCATGCTAACTGGAAGGGATGAACAACAGAAAGCTGCGAACAAAGAATATAGGGAGAAAAACAAGGCTGTGAAGAGAAGTGCCCGAAAAGACAAAAGGGATTATATTACCAGTCTGTCAAGAGAGGCACAGTCAGCAGCCGCGCGGGGCGACACAAGAACTGTGTATAGAATCACGAGGACTTTGACAGGAGGGTTCAGCAATAGGTCAACAGCGGTTAGAGGAAAGAATGGGAGAATATTGATACAAGAGAAAGAACAAATCAATCGATGGGCAGAGCATTTTAGATAGACTTTAAATAGATCAAATCCTGAAGAGGTAGTTGAAATAGAGGAAAAGAGTTTTCAGATGGAGGTAGAATGTGGGCCTATCATAGAGCGAGAGATAGAAGAGGCTATTAGACAGACAAAAGCAAACAGGGCACCAGGTGAAGATAGAATAACCGCAGAAATGCTAAAAGCCGACCTGAATATGAGTGCCGGGATTCTAAAGGAGCTATTCAACAAGGTGTGGGAAGAAGAGAAGGTACCTGAAGCATGGAAGAAAGGTATCATCATGAAATTACCAAAGAAGGGTAATTTCTTTGTGTGGTAATTGGAGAGGTATAAACTTATTATCAGTGCTCGGGAAGGTTTTCTGCAGAGTTCTGTTACAGAGAATAAGACAAGCAGTAGAAGAGATCCTGAGGGAAGAACAAACAGGATTTAGGAGTGGGAGAGGATGCGTTAATCAGATATTTGTACTACGTACGATAATGGAACAATCTCTTGAATGGAACTCGCCACTGTTCATTAATTATCTCGATTTCGAGAAGGCATTTGATAGTGTCCACCATCCATCTCTCTGGAATATCTTAAAAATATATGGATTCCCTTCGAAAGTGATTAACATCTTCAAAGATATGTATGCCGGCAATAAGTGTTGTGTTCGCCATGAAGGACAGCAGAGCGAGTGGTTCCATGTGAGAACGGGAGTTAGACAAGGGTGTGTTATTTCGCCCATTCTATTTCTTGTGGTCACAGATTGGGTGATGCGGAAAGCCACTGAAGATAGGCCAAGAGGGATCGCATGGGGACCCTCGGGTCATATTGAAGACTGTGACTTTGCAGATGACATCACCCTGATTTCAAGCTCTCAGACGGACCTCCAAGAGAAGACTGATAGAGTAGGTAGAGTAGCAAGGTGCGTAGGACTTAATATCCATGCCGGTAAGAGCAAAATAATGAAAGTAAAAACAGCCAGCTCGACGAAGACAGTGTTATGTGACGTAGAATTGGAGGAGGTGAACGACTTCAAATATCTTGGTAGTTACATATCGGCTGATGGCAATATTCAGAAGGAGATATCTACCAGAATCGGTCTTGCAGCAAATGCATTCTATAGACTTCAGAATATTTGGAGGTCAACCATCTTGCAAATGAAAACCAAGGTAGAGATCTACAGGTCGAATGTCCGCTCTGTGTTGCTCTATGCGGCGGAAACATGGAGGACCAACAAGAAGATAGAAAGTCGGCTTCGGGGCTTTGAAGGAAGGTGTCTTAGGCGAATTCTTAACATACATTGGCCGCAGCGTATCACCAATGTTGAAGTGAGCCGATTAACGGGCATCAACAATATAGTGGATGAAGCCAAACAACGAAGATGGAGATGGCTGGGGCATGTGTTGAGAATGGATGCTGACAGACACCCTCGTATTGCCCTACGATGGACACCACAAGGAAGAAGGAGGAGAGGTAGACCATTGGGGACGTGGCGAAGGACCATTGAAGAGGAAATGAAAGGTATGGGAATGAAGTGGGATGAAATCTGCTGTCTCGCTCAAGAACAAAATGAATGGAGGAGAGTGGTTGGCGCCTTATGCTCCACAGGGAGTGAAGAAGAAGAAGAAGAAGAGTGATAACTGCACCTCTTTTGAAGGACTGCATTCCTTGTTTGCAATACAGATTTACAATGTGGGGATTTTGTTATTGTTCTTGGAATCTCAAGTAGCAGATGAGGTCACAGAATTTTATTTTCATGTTGGCTTGGCCAATAAATAGCAAGATTTACTTCTGAACATGTGCATTGGTGCCATCGTTTCTGCTGTTGAAACATCAAGATTAGGCTACTGTAATGCGCTGTCCATGGAGCCTCACAGTGGGACCACTCAGACACTTAAACTGTATGTTATGCTGGGAATGTATAACTTTAGTGCTCTGAGGACTGCAGCAGCTGCCGATTTGTTTCTTGGCAGAGATCAAGTTGTTATTTTAAAGCCTTAAATGGTTTGGGTCTGCTTCTCACCCTGTGTTATGCTCCCACAGTTTTACTCAGTGGAGACAACTGACAAAAGAGGTGACTGTTGGCAGGGCATTTTCTGTGAGAAATCCTCAGCTCTACAATCTGCTTCCCTACTTGGTCCACCAAGGCCCAGATATGTTAACTTTCCAGACACACTGCAAAGGTCTTTTTTTCCATAGTTTGTTCTGTTTGCCAGAAGCTGGGAATGAGCGACAGGGGATGGATCACTTGATGCTTACCTGTTCTGTTCACAGGGGCGGCTCTAGGCACCAGCAAACCAAGCTGTTGCCTAGGGCGGCCAAATCTAGGGGGCGGCAGGCTGGGCCGGTGGACCTGCCGCAGTCATGCCTGCGGGAGGTCCACCGGAGCCGCGGACGAGCGGACCTGCCGCAGGCATGACTGCGGAGGGGGCGCTCGTCCCGCGGCTCGGCTGGACCTCCCGCAGGCATGACTGCGGCAGCTCAAGCGGAGCCGCCGGACCCGCGAACCGTCCGCAGCCGTGCCCGCGGGGGGTCCGCTCGTCCCGGGGCTCCGGTGGACCTGCCGCGGGAGCTCAACCGGAGCCGCGGGAAGAGGGGACCCGCCGCGGGACTGAGGAAGGGCGGCGCAGCACACCGCGCTGCTTGGGGCAGCCTATTTTCTAGAGCCGCCCCTGTCTGTTCATTCCCTCTGGGGCACCGGGCACTGGCCACTGTCGGAAGACAGAATACTGGGCTAGACTGACCCTTGGTCTGACCCAGAAGGGCCATTCTTATGTTCTTAGGAAAACTGCTGGTCCAGAAGTACTGGAATTGTATGCCATACTGGGGAAGAAACTTCATTTTTTTTAAAATGCAGACTTTAAAACAAGGAAGAGGTGATGCTTCCTGGATGCACCCTGGGCTATGAGGTACCTTGCTTCCACCTGCGCTTAGCAGGTGGAAACTCATCTGTGCCTCCTGTGAGTCAGCTCCTCAACTCCACCAGCCACAGACAATATAAGCACTTTGCTCCAGATTTCACAGGCCCTGCTTTTACTCTGAAGGTCCACAGCTGGCACACTCCAACCCTCCCCAGCCCCGGTCACTCACAGTATACACAGATTCACTCCTTCCAAAGGCATGTACACCCCCGCTTGCTGTTTGCACCTCAGATCATTGCTCTGCTTTACACACAGCACTTAGATATGTTTATAGTGAAATCAAGTAAAGTTTATTTAACAAAGCACATAGATTCAAGTGGAAGCAAATTGAAATATTGGGAATAAATGGTTACATATAAAATAATAACATGCATTCTAGAGCTTAGACTTAATTAACAAGATATTTTCATGTCTCACCAAGTATTGCTCACCTAACACCCTGGCAGCACTTTACAACCAGGCTGGCTGTGATCCTCCTTTCATGAGACAAGCATGCTGTCAGCTTGCATTCTATATGAAGGACCCAGTGTGTCTCTTTGAACTCCAAGGTATACCAGAACACACTTTTGTGTCTCTATTCATAAACAGGACACCCCTGGATGTCTGTTTATTCCTCTGGACTACTCTCTCTTATAGAGTTCACAATGTCTTCTTTTGCCTGTGTCTCAGTATGCCAATAGGCATACACTATGATGCATTCAATACACAAATGGCCAGACAGGGAGATAGGTGTCTGCCTCCTGCCTGAAAGGAACATTTCCAAGATACATCACCTCCTGGATACCTGTCTTAACTCCAAGACCTTAAGAACATATTTTTTTACTATAGATTCATAACTTCTTAAATATTATCCATCCATACATTTCACAATTATGATAATAACCCGTGGGCTACTGGCTCTTAGTAGAGACTTCACATGCCACTCTTTGGTGGACTATTGTCCACCAAATATCCAATCTGGGAACCACTGTAAAATCCTGAGGGTTTTTTTTGCATTTCCTCTGGTACAGCCCTCTCCACTGTCACTAGTTGCTAGTTAGCTTAAATGTTCAATCAGTGTATGTGTATATTCTATATAAAATAACACATACACACATTTCACATCTGGCTGCATGCCTATACACCTGATGAGTTCTCTGGAGAAATTATACCAATTAAAGACAGAAAAGTAGAGGGTTTCGTAGAATTAAAGGCAACACAAATATAGCTGAAAAAATTAAGAGTTAAGAAAAAATGTAAGAGCTATACTCTTGGGATTTAGCTGAGCATTAATTTAAGGAGCCAGCAGAGAGTTGACAATAATGCAGAAGGAACAGTAAAAAAAAAATCACAATTGTACAGTAAGAACAGAGATGTAAAAATGAATAAAACCAGCTGTCAAACTCATGAGATTTTGTGCCTCCAGAGAATACTGTGCCCATTTCCCCCCCTCCATGCTTGGTTATTAGCAAAGTTTTTACTTGTGAAAACAGTAAAAGGTTGGCAAGTCTGCTGTTCATGTGTCTCAATGACTTTGGTAAGGTGCAAGCTGTAGAGAGAGGAAAATAAGATCCAGAGTAGCAGAGGCACCTTTTTATGTCAATAATACAGATGCATTTATTGTTATAGTAGTAATAATTTTATTAAAATAACCACCGTGTAAAAATAGGATGCAATATATTTATTTGTTAAGCTTTTCTTTAGCTACTGTACTTTCTTTTCCTTTTAAGTTTTAAAAATCTAAGGAGCTATAGCTATAGAGCTGCGTTCCAAACCCAGGGCTGGGGTGTGCTGTTAGACACAGCCCCAAGCAGTGGGCAGTGTGTAAGCTGCACCATTCCAAGACTAGACCCAGGAACCTTGGACTAGATCCACAAAGGGACTTAGCATCCTAAATGCCTAAATCAAAAATGTAGACCCTCAAAACCCTGCTCAGCTACTCTTTACCTCCGGGGGAGCTAAATTCTCTAGGTGCCGATGTTTTTGCCAATAAATTCCCATAGGCACCTATGTTTCTGCCACTGAGCATGTGCAAAGTTCCCTCAGTCCTGACAATCTAAAATTTTAGATCAGCTAGAAAACAAATAACACTCTGCTAGTCATTTTAAAGAAAAATGTCCGAGTTGTCATTACTAGAAACTTTTTTTGGTCAGAGAATTTCTTTACCTGTTATATTTTTCACCCTACATTGTGTGCTTTTCATTAGTGAAAGGAAGCATAGTTCAAAAAACCAAACAGCTCCATATATGATATTTTAGTTGTACTGGTGTTAATTCCGAAGGGAGTTGGTTTTTTTTCCTCATAGGTAGTCTTTCAGTGTTTCCCTTGTGTTTTCTGCGCTGAAACTCAGTCACTGCCCTGAAATGGGAGTTTTAAAATTCACCCTTATGAAATGGTCCTATAGAATGTAATAGGGATAAAAACATTAGGGTTCCTTGAAAAATAACTCTAAAAAGCTTAGAGAACAATATTCATAGAGAATAATATCCTATAGCAGGGGTTGGCAACCTCTGGCACGCGGCTCGCCAGGGTAAGCACCTTGGTGGGCTGGGTGAGTTTGTTTACCTGCCGCATCGGCAGGTTCAGCTGATCGCGGCTCCCACTGGCCACGGTTCACCGTCCCAGGCCAATGAGGGCGGCAGGAAGTCGCGGCCAGATCATCCCTTGGCCCGCCGCTTCCTGCTGCCGCCATTGGCCTGGGATGGCGAACCGCGGCCAGTGGGAGCTGTGATCGGCCGAACCTGCCGACACAGCAGGTAAACAAACTGGCCCGGCCCGCCAGGGTGCTTACCCTGGCGAGCCGCATGCCAGAGGTTGCTGACCCCTGTCCTATAGGGATCACCCTATAGAATTCTTTAGCAAAGGTACATTTAATTAGATTAAATTCCACAGGACTGTTTCATTTTGTCAGGCAGCCTACTGCCCATGGCTGGAAGACAGAAACAAAAGGAATACGTTAAACAAGATAATTGTTTGTGGGGCAAGACTCTCATTTTGCAGCCTGCTCCGTGTGTGTGGTACACCAGGAAGCAGATTGGAAAGCAGATTATGACTAAGAGAATCTTGCCTGGTTTCCTTCTGCTCTGGGGAGGGATATACCCTTCACTAGCTCTATACCTGGCACAGGGTATACTCATCCAATGAAGCAGTGAAAGAAAAGCCAATGCTGTGTCCATCCCATCCTGTTTCCCCCTCCCTCCAGCCCAGCAGGGGAATGTTGTAGCTGACTTGTGGAAGCTACTTTCCCCTACATACAGCGCCACAGGGCATGGACAGGTGGCACAGGAGAAAGTAATGGGGTGCCTTACAAAAAACCTTTACTCTCCTATGATGGTATGTGAACTAAGACACAATCTGGCTCTTATTTATTTACATAAATCTAATATCTTTACATAGAAACATTCTGCCTTTATTCCAGTAATGCTAGTTCAGATTATGAATTAAACCCCAAGATGTCAGTGTGACACAGGTAGAAAACTGGCATTTAGAGAGATCTTCCTCCCCCCCCCCCACATTTTGAAGAACTTATCTTTGGGGGTGAGTCTTATCTGTAATTTTTGGGATGTCTCTACTGTACCCTTTATCTGCTGTTCAGATACCAAACAATTTGTTGCATGCCTTAGTACAAAGGGAAAAACTCCTCTCCACCCTTTAATGGTACACAAGTCTTTATATTTATGAGATCTTGATCTTGCATACTAAAACCCTGTTCTTGCAAAAAGCTACAAACAGAACCCCTGTGCCCGCACTGAGCCCTTATAGAAGCCAACGGAGCTCTGCATGGACCTATCCATTACAGGATTAGGGCTTTATAACCTGAATTTGTTTCTACCTAGTTTTTAATTCTTCAAATATTTTTAGACCCATCATCTATTAATGCATAGATCACAGAATTCCAGATGTTAGGGAGATGAGCTGTATGGTCCAGTAGTGCACAAATTCTACAGCAGTGAGCATGGCATTGGCAACTTTCCAGGAGCCATAAGGCTCTGTCTAATTTGCATATATATGTCTATTGGATTTTAATTAGAGATAAATGTGCATTATAGTTGTTTTTTACTTAGAAAGCACTTTAATTGTGCACAGCATTTTACAACTACTTGTCCTACTTTTTCACTGAGGTGCCCACACACATTATGGAGATTTGAGTTTGCTGGGTGATTATGAAGTTTGGATTTTTTCAATTTCATAATAGAAAAACTCTGTTCACAAATAGAAGCCATTCCAAAGAGGCTTGAACAGATAGCAGGCCCCATTCAGTACTCAGAGATCTGTCACTAGGCAGGCATTTATAACAATTCATTGGTTCCTTTATGCAACTTGAGTGGAGTGGAGCATGTAAGCCAATCAGTTCTGGTTGAATACTGTTTGAAAAATGGAAAGAGTTTGCATCTCCTCAGCTGAGGAGGCTCAGGTTGAAGATTTGAGGTATGCAGAAAGTGGATTCCTTCAGAAAAATGGAAATGTTGCACAGAGCAGAGTCCTCAATGAGTCTCATAGAAAACAGTATGGTATTAAGCACCAGAACAAGGCCTGTGGTTATAGCATACATGAGAGCCTGTGTCCAAATGATGTCCTACTCACATCTGAATCAAGGCTTCTGCACCCACACCCTGCCATGGCCTCAAAAATTTCTGTTTCAGAGAACAGAATTTGGCATATAAACAACTTTTTTTCAGAGAATGTACAGTGTCACCACAATTTAAAGGTCAGTTATTTATCTTAAATCATTGCACAAATCATTGTTAGTAATTTAAAGAGTATCAGTGAATAAAAGATCATGGGAACAATTTTTAAAATCACTTAAGTGACTCTGGCTGCTAAGTCCCTTTTCAAAAGTGACTTGGGGCCAGATTTTTAATGTTGAGAAGGTAGGTACCTAAATGCCTTTAAAAATCTGGCCCTTGGACACCCAGGAGTTTAAGTTAATAGGACTAAGGGACTTTAAAATACTTTACCCTTATGATCCTAAATCTCATTTTCAGAAGAGACTTAGGTGCTTAAGAGAATAAGTCCCATTGACTTTCAATTAGACTTGCATTCCTAAGCAGTAAGGACTAGATCCACAGAGGGATTTAGAGGTCTAACTACCACTTTAGGAACCTAAGTTCAAACTTTACATCCTCAAAACCCTCTCTAGTGGTTGCCTTACCCTGTAGACTTTTAAACTCCCTAGGCATCTAAGCTTCCATGGATAAATTCCTTTCAATGACTAAAAATCTGAGCACATGCACGTCTGCCTTGTTCCAGATGCCTGGACACCTAAGCCTCAACTGGATCCTCAAATTGGGTATTGCCCTACCTACCTTACCTGCAGGGCCTAATCCAGTAAGCATGCTCGTAGATCAGGCCCTGTACAAAACACTGGAAGAGAAGGAAGTAATAGTGCTACTGTCCTCTCAGAGCCTTTAGCCCAGTGGTTAGAGCACTCACCCAGGCTTTGGGACACCCAGGTCTAACTCCCCTCATCTCAGGTGAATGCCCTAACCTCTGGGCTCTGGGACATTCTTGAATGGGGCTCTCTGTCTCTCCTGTTGAAGGTGTCCACTGTGTATAAATAATTAGATAGTCATTGGTCCAGAGAGAATGAGTCAATACCCTATTGCACTCAGCTGTGTTCAAGTCTTTGCTCCAGTGACTATTTTAATAACTTTTAGAAAGTGGAACAGTTTCAACAGGAGGAAGTGAGAGAGACCTGCTCCAGAATAGCCCATAGCCCAGTGGTTAGAGCACCCTCCTAAGAGATAAGAGAGGAGGGTTATTAGTGCTGCTCCACATCAGGTAGTGGATGGAGTTGAACCTAAGTTTCCCACATGCTGGGTGAGCGCTCTAACCAGGGACCTAAAAGTTTTGGTGGAGGGAAGAAGAAGCACCTCCCCCTCCTCAGCTTTTTGTGAATAAGGGCTTAGGCACTCAGTAAAAGTTTCATGGAGGTAAAACCCAAGCAGAAATAGATGTCTCCATCTGGCCCAGACTTAGATGCCTGATTCCTTTGTGGGACATTACTTAGGCCACACCTCTCTCCTTGGCATTACCTATTCATTAGCTTAGGCAGATGCCTGCTCAGCGTACTTGTTTTTGTGGATCCCATTCTTAGGCATCTAACTCTCCCAAGAATTGTACAGTGAATCTGGGTACCTTGTTCAGGGCTGTGGATTCCATTAGCAGGAGGGCACCAAACATTAGGTGTTGCAACACAGAGTGTAAGCCCCCTTTGCGGATCTAGACCTAAGTGACTTTTGAAAGTCACCTCAGAACTTCTAAAAATGTTACATTAAGGACCAGACTTTTAAAGCCTTGCAACACCTAACTGATTTAGAAACCTAAATCTCACTTTCAAAAAGGATTTATACAATTAGGAGCCTAAATCCCATCAATGTCAAGGGGCTTTTGGCTCTTAAATGCCTAAATCCTTTCTGAGTGCAGCAATGCCTAAATACCTTTAAAAATCTGGGCTCAAGTGTCTAAGTTACTATTGGGAAAAAAGGGAACTTAGGCTACTAAGTCACTTCCGTATTGTCGAAAATTTTAACCTAAGTCTTTACAGTTTGGGTAAATGGAATATTTAAAACTTTTTTGATTAAGAAGATTGCTCTTATGTAGTCAGTATTCTTCTAAAGCAATAATTCCACAGCAGAGATGCCTACAATTTTATTTCAGTGGACACTCGCAATTTAAATCCAGTGGGACATTCTGATTCTTCATAAAGGAAAATAAAGGAAAATAAAGACATTAAACACACAAGGTTTAATGCAGAAATAGAACACTATTGTATTGCTTATAACACCAATAATATTAATGCAAATATAAAGATTTAAATAACAGGTAATTAAACCATGTTTCATTTTTTAAAACATATTCATCTATATAGGAACATCTAGACCTATAGGACCAACATGTGATTCTTCAAAATTAGCCTGTTTATAATTAGAGCTCAGTGAAATCCTTTTTTTTTTTAAATAGTTTTTCATTTTATTTTCTGGGAATTTTGTTTTAGTTTGTTTTACTGTGGAGGGGCCCTTGTGAGGGGGCAGAAGGAGGAGAGAAGGTCAGGTCCTGCTCTTGTAGGGAGGTAGGGTGAGAGGCCCTAGGGAGCATTGCAGAGAAAGTCCACCCTGCACTCACCTCTCAGCAGCGACTTCGGTCCTGCGTGGCTGGGCCAGCTCCCCATTCCATGTGTTGCGACCTGGTGCATGGGTTTGCAGCACCACTCAGGTTTGGCCCAGCCACCCCTCCACCCTGATAAGGGTGGGTGGGCCAAATTTGAGTGAGTGGTCCTGTGCACCAGATCTCAATGCCTGGCTAGGGGATTGGGGCTCAGACCCCTTAAAGGGGAGCCATAGGAGCCGTTGCTGCGGAGTATGTTTTTCATTTAATTTGTGTTATTGCACATTGGTGAAAATCATGAGGCGCTAGTTATGATTCTTATTTTTATTCTTGGATGCTTTGGGAATAAATGTGAACCTTACTCTCTGTTGATTACTCTAAAATAATTGATTTTCCTATGGGAGACAGATGGGGATCTTAAAGGTCCCAGCCCACTACTCATGTAATTTTCATACATTAGGACAAGCCATGTTCATACATTTAAGTGGGTATATTTTTTCTACTGTTTAAGATGCATTAAGTATTGTATAGTATTTAATGTTTCATAAGTACATGTTTTGGTTCCACTTATTCAGGTCTGTAATTTAGCATATGCATGTAAGCACATTGCCTTAAACACAGCAGGAGGGAAGTATTTTCTTTTTTTCATTTTACCCTTCCTAACTTTCTGTTTTCACTTTCATCTCTTTCCTGTATGATAAAATCCTCAGGAACATTACCATTTTTGACCCTGTAATATTAATGAACCATAACGGCACCATATCACAAGTCTCAGAATTTTTTCCATTTCTTTGGATCCGTCCCCACCCAATTAGCTTAACTTGCACCCCTGAGTTGCATTATTTTTTAGAAATGTTGTTTAAATATTCTGCTGTTACCTAGGGGTTAAGCAGGTAGGATGATTGCACTAATAAAAATTGATAAGTAGTCAGGTTATCCTTTCTAATTTATTACCATGGCAACAGACAGCACATGTGGCTTGTTGCTGAAGAACAGAATGTTAATAATCAAATGTGTCTTACCCAAATGAATATGTAACACAGCTTACTAATACAGTGTCTTGACATTGTATACATTACTGAACTGCAGCACACATTAATTCTGCATCTAAGTTAGTTGATGCATATGCTTTGGAGAACCAAAAACAAAAAAAGAAAAGAAAAGAAAAGAAAAAATATCTTTGATACATTGAGTCTGTTCATTAAAGTAATGTATTTTAAATAATGTACAGCAAAAGATTTAAGTATCTAACTCTTGTCTTATTTATTTCAGTAGGTGGCTTGTATACTAGGAACATATTGTAATGCACAGTCATTGTGACATGGCATAAAAGAACCGACACTGCCCAGGAGTTCGATTAAGTAACAATCTCTGGGAAAAAAATGATCATTACTAGAAGTTAATGGTTGGTTTGTTAGTTAATGGCCCAAGGCAAAGCTGAGGGCAGTTAAGGCTCTAACAAGCTGGTTGTGAATTGTGGCAATGGGGGATTTTTAGGGGATTCTTCTTTGCTATTATATATTACATTTAATGGTTTGTGATAGCAATAATGTGCTTTTTAAGACAGTGGTTGTAACAGGACATTATTGGAAACATCAGTTGTTTCGGGGAAATAGACAATTGATTTTCTACCAGTAAGGATAAGAATATGCACTATTAAATATATAACTCCAGGCTTTTGCTTTATGTCATGCATGCATCTTTCAATGCATTGGCAAGAAGTGAAAGGACACTAGAAAAGCTCTGTATACTTCATTTTGCTTATGTCACGGTCAGGGAAACAGATCATCCCAAAACTTCACAAGCACAAAGTGTCCTCCAGGCCACCTGTAGTGAGGCAATGTGGCCTCCCTCCAAGCCAGAGGGGAAATAACTACCATCTTTGCCCAAGCAGGCAGAGCCAGGCCTGCGTTGCTCCTCCCACTAGAAGTACGTTGCCAGAACAGGAAGTATAAAGGGCAGGGTCTCCCACTCATTTGGGGCTGGGACACTGAGGGAGGCAGACGGATCCTGCTCGCTCCCGGCTGCTAACCCTGCTGCTGAAAGGGTTGCTGACTTTCTAACTGCACAAAACTGAATACTCCTGCCCTGCCCTGCCTCCTGCCCCGCCCTGCCCCACCCTTTCTCCTAGGCCCCACCCTCACTCACTCCATCCACCCACCCTCCATCACTCGCCGAGGTCCCAAAGGTGTAGTGAGGTGGTGTGGCCTCCCTCCGACCCAAAAGGGGTCCATCATTAAACTTGTAGTCTTCCATTTTGTGTCACATTGTTTATTTGGCATGATAATCACAGCATCATTTTCTCACTGACTGCACTTATATAAATAGCAGCTACAGGGCCCAGACTGGACTGAAAACACTTCAGTGGACCCAAAATCAAAATGCTGGGGTGGGTCGTTCTGTGTCTCTTTTTACCCAGAGTTTTGTTCCATTGAGAAGGCCATTTTGCCACTACAAAGTTGTTAAGGTACAAGTTCAGTCCACAGAAGGTTATGGGGTAATTGGGTTTTAATCAGTTTCCTGGAGGTTTAAAAGTATCTTGATAAACTGAAATGGTTGTTGAACATTGCCAGAATGTAGCTTCACAATGAATCTGAGGTTAGGCAATTTCAGATAAAACAGGGTGCCATAAAACTGTCATGAACATAAAAGCAAGCTGTATTTACAGTATGATTGCTTTATATTCATTGTGAACATTTGCAGGGAGCACAATTCAACATTTATACTGTAAAATATCCATTTATGTAGGTAGAAGAGTGGTAGGTTGCACATTCTAGGAGTAGGTGACTCTGGACTAAATTGAGTTCTAGTCTGGGTTTTTTTTATTACCCAACAATTTGGAGTCAGAACATAAAGAAGAATCGACATCATCCTGTATCCTCTCTGTCTTCATAATCTCTCAGGAGCTGAGACTCCAAATTTTGAAATGTTGAATAATGATTTTTTTACTTGGTATTTCAGGAGTCTTGTATATATTGTTACAATAAAAACAAATCTACCACTGAAAAGTTAGATAATCTCAGAACTAAGGCTGCCTGTGCAATCTTAATTTGTCCTCCTTCTGCATATGCACTATGGTACAGTCTTTAATATCATGATCATATACTGTTTTGTTCCACAAGACCTGAGCCTCATTCAGCGCACAGGATGGACCTGCTGTGGGAATGGCTCAGGATAGTGTAGAGAATGAGGCTATTACCTGTAGGACCCTTGCTTCATTTGTTCCAAAAGGTATGTAATAGCACCCACCTACAGCTCAGAGAGCAGCACACTGCCACCAGGCAGACATGAATCTACTGGAATGTAAGTCTAACGCCTTAACTGCTCGGCCAGCCTACAGCTCCCCTGTGCGTGAGGCAGGGCATTGCAGGAAGAGAAAAGAAGGTCTCATGATTAAGGCAGTTGAATGTAATCCTGCAGAACCGGATTCTATCCCTGCCTCTGCCACAAAGTTCCTATCTGATGCTGGGCAATCTTTTAGACCAAACTTCTGCCATGTGCCCCCAGGACATATCACCCTAATGGGACAGGGAGAGGAGGCACATTGGCCTTACCCCACAGAGCAGCCCAAATGCACTGAAGGAAGCCAGAAGTTTAAGGAGGGATTGTATACAAGATACACCCTGAGGTGGTTTATCTCCACATTGTTTCCTACTTGTTATGCTTAGCCTTATGCAGTGAACTATTTGTTCAAATAACAGTGAGAAGGAGGGAGGAGAGTGAAGAGATATATGGACAGAAAGTAGAGAAGTAAGGGCAGAGGACAGAAACAGGAGTGGAGAGAAAGGGTCCCTGAAGCAAAGATAGATAGAAACATGGTTCTGTAATTGGAGAGAGCTGGATGGGAAACAGGGAGTGAGAGAGATGATACTGAGAACAGAGATGACAATGGGGTCTTTAAAACGGGGTCATGTGAGTAGAGAGTCATTCTCTAACCTTAGTTATTTAATTGCTTTAAAATACAGTGAAAACAGTGCAAGAGCCAGAGGCCCCCTTTGTTTGGCAACTTCCTGTTTTGAAAAGGTCTCAAACCAAAGTATCCCCAAATAAATTGGACCAGATCCCTAGTTGGTGTCATTCTGTGCAGCTGTATTTGGCTCATTGACTTTATTTCTGTTCCACATATTAGAAGATCAGTTCTGTTGTAGCATCCTGAATGATCATTTCAGGTAGTTTTCATTGTATATCTGAGGGCTAAGATGACAGAAAATATTTGGCTTCAGTTAAATAATTGATGATACATAAATAATTAGCTCAATACACATGAGCTGACAGCAGATTACCTGTTTGAGAACAGCCTCAGCTATCAGATGGTCTTGGGGGACACCCAAAATCTTCAAATAATTGTGAGTGTGGATAATTGAAGGTGCCAGATCTGCAAACTTTTAAGTCTTCGCTCAGGGTCACCTGACCATCTACTTCAAAGTCTTCAGAGCTGATGCCTCTGATTATAAACTGTCAGCCAGCTGCCTCAAGACTGGCCAGCTCAGCAGTAAATGCTTTATTAGCTGCCAGTAGTCTTTACAAATCCAGACTTCACGTATTTGAAAGCCATTTTCTCTGAAAGACTTAAGAGAACATGACCCTTTTTTAGATAATGGGTGTTTATTGAATGAGGTTTAGATGATGTACTCTGAACTGTACCAGCACCTAGTGATTTGAGCAGAAGCCTCTGAGCTAGGAAATTCTGAGTTTTATTCATTTTATTATTTCTGTTACAATAGTGCCTGGATGCTAGGGCTCCATAGTGCTAGGCACTGTACAAATATATACCAAAGAGATAGTCCCTGCCTCAAAGGGCTTATGCTGGCTCCAATGTAGATCCTTTTTGTTACCCTGGACTAAGTTATTAATTAGCCTCTTTGCCTTCATTTTTCCATTTCTAAAATGAGGATTAAAAGTAATACTTATCTATCCACCCTATGGGATGTTAGGGGAACTAAACAGTTGGTCCCGGGTTTTCAGAAGTGCTGAGCACTCAGAAAAACAGCAAAAGTCAATGGTAGCTGTTAGTGCTCATCACCTCTGAAAAATCAGGCCTTTAATGTCTGACAACCAAATGCATTGCATAACTGTTAAGTATTATTAGTGCCCTGTGTACATTGTGTTCCCTCAGTTGCGTCAGATCATGTCTAATCAGGATTTTTCAAATAATTCTCCTCTATGTCTGGAGAGGAAATTAAATCAGAAAGTCTTCTATACGTCTGAAAGCATTTTATGTTAGAGTTTGAGTGACGGAAGAGACAGATACAGTGATTGGGTGGAGAGGGGGAAGTTATATTTATCAGGAAGACAGAAGCCTTAGGCAGTGAACTATTTGTTCAAACAGCAGTAAGAAAGAGGGAGGAGAGTGAAAAGATATATGGATAGAAAGTAGAAAAATGGGCAAGGGGCAGAAACAGGGAGTAAGGAAAAAGGGTCCTTGAAGCAAAGATAGATAGAAACAAGGTTCTGTCATTGGAGTGAACTGGGTGGAAAACAGGGAGTGAGGGAGATGAGACTGGGAACAGAGGTGAGGATGGGGTTTTTAATATGGAGAGTCATTTAAGTAGAGAATGGTGGGTTCAGAAAAATAAGCAGAAGTCATGCCAAGATTCCCTGTGCCATGCTAATTTGGCCCCCTTGTGCAGAAATACATTTATGATAAAGTTTTGAATTACACAGTCACATAAGATTTTTCCACCGGAGCCCTGCCTCATTCAGGGTGCAGGATGGATGGTGCTCTGGGGATGAATTTGTTATATCCTTGGGGCAGCCGGTGTAGGAAGCAATCACTTGAGGCCAGAGAGCAGACAGCTAACCAAAACCTCCATTTTATTTACAGAAAAAAGAGAGCTCACTCAGCCGGTTGAAACCGGCTGAGCTATCCCTTAATAGTCTAACTCAGTTGCCATAGTAACAAAACCCATGACAACCAAATACACAACAGAATTAGAGTTGGGTGATGAGGTAGATTGCTGTTACTAAGACTAAAGCTGACCAGAGGATGACAATTCCGTTTCATGGCAACTATCAAGATTTCAAATTTTGGTTTTGCTCTGCATTGGAATAAAACCCAAACCTTTCAAGTATTTGCACAAAGATGGAAATGTGTAGCAAATACCATTTGCAGACTGAAACCTGAGCTTTTTTATTCCAGGAATGTGTGTGCCATGGAAGGTAGGATATTGGGCTGATATATGGGAGAGACAGGTTCAATTTCCTTCTCTATGCGATACAAAGCACAGTTTTTTTAATCTAAGGTTAGTATGAATCAGGCATAGGAGAGACCTGAACCTTCCCCCCCCCAATATCCTAACCACCAGGCTGCAGAAAGTAAAATAAGTCCTTTCTCACTCTCAAAGTCTTCCCTCCAAAAATCTCATCAAAACCAAGACGTGTGCAAAACATTTTGGCTTTGCCATTACTATGTATTTTGGTGATACTTCATTTGGTCAAAAATGTTCTGACCAGGTTTATGTAGGTTCTCTGACTCATTTGTTGTAGATGTTGGAAGGTGTGCAGTGAATGATGAAAGGGCTTGCAGGAAGAAAAAGGACTGTCTCATGGTTAAAGCAATTGACTGCCACCCTGGAGAATTGGATTCTATCCCTGCCTTTGCTACAGAGTTCCTATGAGATGCTGGTTAAGTCACTTGAACAAGACTTTCCATAGGTGGTCACTAACTGTGTGTTCCTCATTTTCTCAGTGCCCAAGTTGAGACACCTGGGTTCTGATTTGCAGAAGTGCTGGGCATTCACAACTACAACTGAAGTCAGTGGGAGCTGTGCTTTGAACATGTAAAATGCTAAATAATGCTGCTAAGTACTCTGAAAAATCCTAGGTGTCAAGTCGAATATTCAAAATTAGTGGAATTTTTTTACATCAATCTTTTTGGGGTTCAGTTTCCCATCTGTAAAATGGGGATAATAATACCTATTGCCTAATACCTCACAGGCATGTTGTGAAAATGAATTAATTTATGTTCTTGAAGAACTCAGATACTACAGTGATGAGTGCCATCAAAAAGGCCAGGAGAAACTTAATAATTTTGTCTTCAGAGCAGTGTGTTAATAGTATGCAGTAAATAAGCCCTTCAGCTGCACACTGAATAATGAGGAGAAAAAATACTGAATAGCTGCTCATTAAGAAAGCATTATCCATCCTGTGTGCTGAATGAGGCAGAAGTCCCATGGAAAAAATTCTTTCTGATCATGTAGTTAAAGACTGAATCATAATGCATACACACAAGGGGCCTGAATTAAGGGTAACCTGAATTCTGGTATTTCCTTACATTTGAGAGCTTGACTTTGCAATCTTAATGTTCTTTTCATGTAGCGTTTTGTGCGTAATTATAAAAGAGTACTGAAACATGTGTACAATGACCCAGATCAACCTGTGCCATGGAAAGCCAGTGATTAGAGGGTCTGGAGAAGAAAATCTCCTTGAGAATCCCATCAGGAAGTCCTCCCCAGTTATTCCACTGGAGGAAGGAGTTTGTCACAGGACCTACTCCCAAGCTTGGCAGATGGATCAACAGGAGGGCAGAGCTAGGCATACAGAAGAACCAATTCCTACAGAATATCACTGGAGCCAAGAATTTAGCAGAATTCCAAGAGGGAACAGGCATTTGTATGGTTCACAAAAATAGCTAGAGTTATAATTGTAAATCATCATGATAAAGAATTAATAATAATAGAATTTTGGAAGGGATGTAAAGCCTTCAGGGCTTAATCCAATCTCTAATTATTAGGTTTTAGGAGGAGACTCCCCCTGGGATGGCAGATTATCCCACATCTGCCTACTGTGGGGTTCCTTACACCTTCCTGTGAAGTATCTGGTGCCAGCCACTGTTGACACAGGATCATGGGACTAGATGGATTATGAGTCTCATCCAACAGGACAGTTCCTATGTTTCAAAACTAGCTTTGGCCCAGTGTGCAAAAAGTCCCTGGAAGTGCAGCTTTCAGTGAGTCCTTCTGGCTGCAGGAGCATCCAAGAGCCTGAATCGGGATTTTGATTTTAAAATCTGTTTTCCAGAGACTATCTATTTTGCCTATGCTCTGTGGGACCAGAGGGGAAATAATGTGTGTGTCTCCTATCCATATCCTATCCCAGCCTGGCCCCTCCCTTTGAACTGATCTCATATTTGGGCATAGACCACAAAGATACCTGAAACCCACTCTTCCAGCTTTTGCACAGAGAAATCCCTCCTTGCACAGATCTAGTGGGAATGCTCTGTACCAATTTTATTGCAATGTGAGTTCCATTAATACTGTCACACTCTACTTACTTTTATTCCTGTGTTTAAATACATATGTACTATGTTACAATCTTTGGGGAACTCTTTAACCATACATTTCTGAATAATGCAAATGGATTTATTTTAGATTGGTGACATTTTTCAGGTTGTGTAAGGGAAGGATTGGGGAGAAAGGTTCTTATTTTTTCTCTGATTTGTTTGTGCATTCTTTTAAAACTTATTTCTAATGGAAAGGCAGCTGATACAAGCAGCCACAAAGAATTTCCTAGAATTCTATGGAGAACCTAATAAACAAAACAATTTCTCTGGCAAGTTGCTCCATATAAACAAGAAGTGGTCTGTCTATCAACAACAACTTGTATGCAGCTAGTAGATGAGTAAATTTTACACAGAAGCATTAGAATTCAACTGGGAAAACAGAGAATGACCATGCAACAGTATAATGGGAAAGTGGTCTATGAAATTAATTAGAATGGGGAAACAACTGACTTCTGAGAAAATCTAGAGGGGAAAAATAAGCACAAGGAAAACATTAACTGGGGGGGAAATTGTTTTCACCTTTTAGCTTGATGAATTATTAATTCCCTTGTTTTTGGTGGAGTTCCACAAGTGAGTGAAAGAACCAGCCCCTACCACACACAACCCACCCAACTGCATTAAAAAAAACAACAGGGAAGAATAGAAATAGAATTTTTCTCAGAGGTGTGCTCAGCAGCACAGTTGTTTGTTCTTTGATTTTTCTGAGGAGGAATTCGTCGTTTGGAATGCAAGTAAATCTTCAAAAGGGAATTTTTCCTTTGGAATGCAAATCATTATAGTGATGCTCCCACGCTATCCAAGAAATACAGAAATAATACTTTGTACTGTTATAGCTATTGCATTTACAGATGTGAAAGCATTGTACAAACACTAATGAATTTAGCTTCACAATCCCCCGGGAAGCAGGTAGATATTAGAATCCATATTTACAAATGGGGAAACTGAGACACAGATTAAATGCCCTGATCTTGTGCATGTGCTTAATTTTATGCATGTGATATCAGGGGGACCACTCACATGTGTAAAGTTAACATTTCAATAAATGTTTGTGCACTCAGGGCCTAAGTGAACTGTTCAAGATCAAGTCAGTAAACAGAGCCAGGACTGGAATGCAGAACTCTGGGCTCTCAATCCTGTGTCTTTACCACAATAGTACAGCATCCTTCTTCCTCCCAAATCTTATAATCTTAGTTTTCTATGCAGGGATTTGAAGCATTACTGCCCATAACAAATTAAGTTTCTTCAGCTTGAAGTGAAAAGTTGCAGCTATCAACAGTGAATGTGCTGAGCTGTACTGTACTTCATATTGAGGCCTGTGACTTAAACTAGGGATAATGTCAATTTAGCCAATGCACGCCATCTTCCTTTTGTGCAATGGGAAGTGAATACAAAGTTTTCAAAAGTTTATTACCGCATTGGAGTGCAAATCTCTCATTTTAAATCTCCTCCTTATTTATAACTTGGAAGCAAATAAAAATGAACAGCTAGACTTGTCTCAAACTGAAAACCACTCTGACCTTAGAAACAGCAATATAACAATGTTGCTTCAGGCTTAGCTGTTGGAAAAACAGTTTTGTTAAACCTAAAAGAGGAAGGAAAGAAAAGATCATGATTTATTGACATGTTGTTCTTTCTTTTCTGGACTTAGTGGTTTGGTACCAATCCTCTACACAGAGCTGATTATTTAGTAGTATTAGGAAAAAGGGCAGTGTAAGGGTTATGGGTGGGGCTGCTCAAAGTAATACAGATTATTTGCTGAAAAAATCTAAAGGGTTCTTGTAAGAGTAATTTCAACTGAAAGACCATAACATGTTTAATGGAAAATGCATGCAGTCAGTGTGGCACATGGAGTTTCTGTTCTCATTGTCTGTATGACTGTTCACAGGAATCAGAGGATCTAAGGGGCAGACAGAGAGGCTGACTGGAACTGAACTGTATTTCAGTTTAAAATGTTAACTCTTGCCCTTAGCCCATGGAACTGGGATTTCTCCACACAGATAGAAAATTAGATGTGCAAACAGCAGAAATCCAAAGCATAAAAATCAAAACCCAAATCCCAAACCTCCAAACTCTTATTTAACAGCCATATAAATATTCATTGTTTTACCTAGTCCTGTCTTTTTATGCTGTGAGGGGCTGTGTGGAGCTACAATTCAGTGGTTCTCAAACTTTTGTACTGGTGGTGACCCCTTTCACATAACAAGCCTGAGTGTGACTCCTCTTATAAATTAAAAGCACTTTTAAATATATTTAACACTATTACAAATGCTGGCGGCAAAGCGGGGTTTGGAGTGGAGGCTGAGAGCTCACAACCCCCCATGTAATTACCTCATGACCCCCTGAGGAGTCCCGACCCCCAGTTTGAGAACTCCTGAGCTACATGGTGCCAGGGGAGCATTGTGAGGGATTCCTCCCTGAACTCCATAGTACATAGTCCCCTATGTCCAAAGCAAGACCCTTGAGTGATGCATTATACTCCTTTCTGTGCAGCTGGCTCCATCCCTTCCTTGCCTTTTTTGGGAAGCTTTGCATCCTGGAAGTGTATAGATGAAGCAGCCTCTGTGCTTTGTTGAGTGCAAAGACTGCATTGTGCCAGTGCCCCACTGCTGTGTGTGGGTCTTTTCACCTTTGCACCCCCAGAGCAAGCTGCCCACATTAATTTACTCTTCAGCCCACAAATGGCTACACTAAATATGATCATTATAGTCATGTGCTGATACAAACTTTGTGAAGCTCAAGTACTGTTGAATTAAACAACAAATCCTAGTCATTGAAAACCAATATTTTGTCAAGCTGCCATCTGCAGGTGTTTAGCTGCAAACCAATGATGCACCAGCTGAGTCTGATATATAAGACATTGAGACACTGCTGAGAATTAATTGGTGAATTAATTAGAATTAAAAATTAGCAAACAGAGCAGGATACCAGAAGCAGTCTATCAGTGTGGCTATTTTCACCATGGGAGTTTCCCTTTCTCCTGCTGGGTTCATGGTGTCAGTCCATAGGCTGAAGGTGAGAAACTGTTCAGAGCATGTGGCCATCGGGTCTGAAATAGCTACCAGCATTTTGTATAAACATAGAAGGTTGGTATAATCTAACCCTTTGTTTATATGGTAGGCTGCATTTTCAGACATGTTGACTGAAGTTAACAATTGCTTCCACTAAGGAAGTAGATTGTTCTATAAATAAGACACAAACATCTATAAATTGACTTGTTAAATTCCCAGCATCTGGTTTACATTTGTTACAGAAGAGAGAGAGAGAGAGAGAGAGAGGAAAAAAAAATACCATGGTGAAAATTACGTCTGAAAAACTACAGCCTTAAAACAAGTCTAAAAAAATAGATAAGTCATTTCCTTGTCAGTGTAGATACAAGATAGTGCTGATGTAATGTATGCCTCTGTCATCAGTTACTGAGGCTAAACTCTCTAACCAGCTTTACAGACTCAAACTAGCAGGTTTTTGAGAATCAGTGACAAAGAAGATGTTTTGTTGGTCAGTCACTATAATTCACACTGCCTGTCTCTTTCACTTCTATGGCCAACATCTGCTTGTCACATTCACTTAACGGTCCGTGGCCTATATTTCTGCTTCCTGGTTGTAGAATGCAGTAGGATACTACAGAGGCTTATACCGCTATGTTCTGCTCTGCTTCTTTCAGAATGTACTCCATAAACCTATCAGCAGGGAGCAATCAGCAAAGTCAGCTACAGTTCACACAAAGGGCCTGGAGGATGTGCACTGCTAATTGAAATGCCCTGAGTTTGCAGTGCCCATGCAATGCGTCATGTCCAGACAACCACCTTCCCAGGCATTTTAAGTGTTGTTTGTAACCACCCTGATTGCAAGGTCTTAAGCCAGATCTGGATGAAGAGGCGCAGTCTATAACAGTGCCAAAGGTCCTATCAGAAAGAGTGTAGCCGTCTGTTAGTCTCCTCCTTTCTCTTTCACAACCAATTTAGTGCATTCAGACAGAGTCCCTACAGCTGTTCCTTGCACAGGGCAGACATATCCTCCAAAGGATCACAAATTAATTACTGGAGAAGGATGGAGGAGGTATCCCCAAGAAAGGTAACTCAGGCTCAGCCAGAAATAGTGGCAGACATAATTACCATGCTCCACTTACACTACTGACTGAGCAGTTTTTACAGATTAGTGGAAAAAATCCCAAACAGGTTAAAACACATAAAATGTGTAAATTAAAAATATGTACAGAAATCCCAAGCACTGCTTCTAATGAACTCTCCATCTCCACCCCTAAGGACATGAGGCCTTCAAGATATCCTCTGTGTGACAAATGAAGAACTTCTCCTGAAATCTAGAAATGAGCTTATAGCAGGCAAAGCTGTTTC
Source organism: Mauremys mutica (assembly GCF_020497125.1). Lineage (NCBI taxonomy): Eukaryota > Metazoa > Chordata > Testudines > Geoemydidae > Mauremys > Mauremys mutica. The sequence continues at coordinate 106,825,390 of NC_059074.1, forward strand.
AGAAGAAGTGGGGAAGAGCAGATCAGTCTGGGATATCCTTTCCCATGGGATCTGGACACCAGCATGAGAAAGGACCCTCCAGAAGTGCAAGGCTGACACCAGGGTGAGAGTTTAGAGTGAGGGCTGAAAAGATGGACATAGCCTCAGGAGAGTGCCATGATACGGAGTGATAAACTCTTTGGGGCTGGGTGCTGAGGGAGGAGAATATGCCTGGGTTTGTCATAAGCAGAGAGGACATGGGGTAGTTGCATGACGAGGTAAGGCAGGGGACGAGTTGGACAGGGAGAAGTGTTTGTGTATGAGGGTATTTTGGTTTGGAAAGGATTTTAGTGGGTTGGGCTGCCTTTTTTTTTTTAAAGTGTTTGTGCGTATTGGGAACATATTCTGTAACCAAATGGGCATAATGATTAAGTAAGCGCATGATCTTATTTCCTTCTCCACATGTTCCTATTTCTCCACTTATTGTTTGCAGCTATTACATGTGACTTGTCTGCCATAAGACTGAAAACTCTTTGGGGCTGGGAATGAACCTAGTCTAGTAGATCTGGTTGGAAATGGGGCACATTTTCACATTTAAAAAAAAAGTGTCCCTTTTTTGTTGATTTAAAAAAAATTGTTAACATTTAGATTTTATGTAAGGTGCTAGAAGATTGTGGATATAATGAATAAATAATTAAAATTCCAAAATGCCTTAGGTGTCATTATACAGATCAGGTGTTGAAGAATAGGCTTACCAGCATGTACTACAGCTATCATTTACAAATATTTCTTAAAACACTGGAAGACTGTATAGGCCTATCCATGTAGCATCTGCATGGATGACCGCTTTTGACCATACCATTAGGAAAGTTTTCACCTATTTCCTATATTAACCCGATATAGCTAAAACTTCAAGATGTTCTTGAAATGAAAATCTAGTGGAGTTCATTTTGTACATGAATTAATGCCTGCCCTAGGGTTGTATGATGATGACTTTAAAATGTTTAAAATTTGAAACAATATTCAGAAATAATATTTCCCTATTATACTCTGTTCTTCATTCTGTGTGGCCTCAATCCTCTTTATTTATACAAAAAGCATTTAAACATTTCACTGTAAGCTTTTTCCATCCAACCTTTTCCCCCTCTATCATCTAAGTAATTTTATATTTGTTTTCTGATATCCAGTCCTCCAGAGAAAAACAGAGGAAGTAGTTTCAGTGAAAATGGAAAATAGCATGTGATGTCACAAACAAGATATGAAGCCCAGGTGGCAAAAGGGAAAGAAACAAATGTTAACAAGTAGTCTAAGAAGTTAATATGTGTAAAGGGGATGAAGTTTCCACTTTAAGATCAAATTCATTCTTGTTTTTAAATTTACCTCTTTAAAATTTAAATCTTGTAATCTAACCTATTTGAGTATATCTCTGTATAAAATAGATTTTTGCATAGTGTCAGTGACAGTAAATAGCTTGATTGTGCCCTGTAAAGTGATTAGGTAAAAATGGCATTATAGGGTTCTCTGTTCAATGTGTCTGACTGATTTCCAAATAATACTTGCTCTGCTTGAAAGTTAAAAGGTGTTTTGTTAGTTTTTTCGAACTGCTAAACCCACAGACTAATCCTGGGCTCAGACTCTCTATTTTACACTCAGGGCATGTCTCCACGGCAGCTGGAAATGAGCCTCCCAGCCCAGGTACACAGAATGGCACTAACTTGGCTTGAACTAGCATGCTAAAAATAGCAATGTGGATGTTGTGGCACTGGTGAAGGCTTGAGTTAGCATTCCGAGCTTGGACCCAGGGGGTTGGGTGGGCTTGACAGTTGCCACCTGAGCCATGACATCCATTTTTAGTATGCTAGCCCGAGTGGAGCCTAGCATGAAGCTGTCTATCCAGGCTGGGAGGCTTGCTCCCAGCTGCAGTATAGACCTATTCATGATTACAAGTAATATAGATTTTGCAGGCCAGATTAGGTTTACAGAGACACCTGCGTGTTATAGCTGTGATCTGCTCTGTAATGATTTATGAATACTGTCTGTTGACCCATTTATGGGATACTTACTGTGGGACTATATTGGCTAAATATTGAGGTATTTAAGTGATCTCTCTCCTGCCATCTCTCTCCTGCCACCCATCTCTATCCTCTGACAAACAGAGGCTAGGGACACCATTCCTTACTCATCCTGGCTAATAGCCATTAATGGACTTAATCACCATGAATTTATCCAGTTCTCTTTTAAACACTGTTATAGTTCTACTGTATTACAAAAGTGTCTTAAGTCAACAGACTGTTGAGAAACAAACAGGAAGATGAAACAATGACATCCCTCTCCCACTATTTCCTTTATCAATTTGTGATGGGTTGGATCACAGAAAACCCTTTGGGGCTGCCAACTGATGTGTCAAGACTACTTCTGCCCCTGCTTTCCCTGACAGTTTGGGATTCCAGCACCCTGTCTTGTTGAGCCAGACACGTCAGTCTGCTCCAACACAGACCCAGGGTCTGAACCACGTGCCCCAAAGCTGCAGACTTAACTGAAAGCAATTTAAGAAGTGTTCCTGTCTTTAACACTCAGATGCCTAACTCCCAATGGGGTCCAAACCCCAAACAAATCCGTTTTACCCTGTATAAAGCTTATGCAGGGTAAACTCATAAATCGTTTGCCTTCTATAACACTGATAGAGAAATATGCACAGCTGTTTCCCCCGCCTCCCCAGGTACTTTCTGTATTAAATACAGAAAAAGTAGGATGTAAGTGGTTTCAAATAGTGACAGACAGAACAAAGTGAATTACCAAGTAAAATAAAATAAAACATGCAAGTCTGAATCTAATAGAGTAAGAAAACTTAATACACACAAAATCTGACCCTCTGTGGTGTTCCAGTAAGCTTCCTTTTACAGACTAGTCTCCTTCTAGTCTGGGTCCAGCAATCACTCAGACCCCCTGAAGTTACTGTCCTTTATTCCAGTTTCTTTCAGGTATCCTTGGAGGTGGAGAGACTATCTTTTTAGCCAGCTGAAGACAAAATGGAGGGTCTCCCAGGAGTTTAAATAGACTTTCTCTTGTGGATGGAGACCTCCTCTTCTCTCCTGTGCAAAATCCAGCTCCAAGATGGAGTTTTGGAGTCACATGGGCAAGTCACATGTCCATGCATGACTCAGTTTTTACAGGCAGCAGCCATTGTTTACATGCTACCCTGAATGTCCTCAATTAGACTTATGTGGATTGGAGCCTTCCAAGATTCATTGCCCTTTAAGTGTTTCTTGATTGGGCACTTAAGTTGCTCGTTCCTTTCTCAAGAAGCTGACCAAATGCTTTACTCAGGCTATTTAGAAATCAAGCAAGTACGCAGCCAATATTCATAACTTTGAATACAACAATGACACATGCATACAAACAGGATGAATATTCAGTAGATCATAACCTTTACGTAGATATGTTAAATGGCATATGTAGCATAAAACTTTTTCCAGTTATATCATATATACATTCATAAGCATATTCCCAGGAAGCCTTATGGGGTGCAATGTCACACAATTAAACCTGTTATCTCATTAAAAAAAGAAGATATCAAGTTAATCTGACATGATCTATTTTCCATAAACCCATGCTGACTGGCTTAAGTATATAAGCCTCCTTTAATTCTGATTTTACCACTATACCACTGCTATTAAGATTAAACAATACCTTGATTTAAGAAAGGTGGTCACTCTACTCACCACTGGTCACAAGCTCCCAAAGGGAAGGATTTCAGGTACTGAACCTAGTCAGACCTGCTGGGTAAGCACAGTCAGTATGCAAAGTACTGTAGCATAAGGCCCAATCTAGGAGTTGGAGAATCACACGATTCCACCTCAGGAGAGACAAGGGCATGAGGCCTGGGTTGGGGGACTTCACTCTGAGAGACTGGAGAGGGGACAGCTCCAAACATGATACTGTGTACTTGCTATTATCATTAGAGTATGTCCTTAGTAACACCTGTGCAATCATATTAGCCTTAGTTGTGTAGCACAAATCTCATAATCTGAAGGCAGTGGTGTAGCACAGTTATACCCAGTGATCTAATATGTACTTCTTTGTTACTGGAAAAGAATCAAGCTTGATTATCAGAATCCTGGTTGAGTTTGCAGGGAAAGGGGAATTTGTTTACTACTTAACATACGGTATGACAACCAGTGAGCCTCCCAAACATGGAAACTATTATGCCCTTTTTCTAGCTAACTTTTTCAAGTCAAAGCACAATTTCACATCAGTGACTAATATTTAATATTTACGGAAAATGTAATCTTTCATAAACGGAGGCTGATTTCTGCTTCTGAATGCATTATTTGTAATTATTAGACTAAGTTATTCAGGAACCATGTACTTCAATATCAAATTAACTGGAGCTGGTGAAGAAATTATAGAATCATAGAATTGTAGGACTGGAAGGGACCTCAATTTAGTCCTGCACTGAGGCAGGACTAAATATTTTGAAGACCGTCCCTGACAAGTGTTTGTCTAACCTGTTCTTAAAAGCCTCCAATGACAGAGATTCCAATTAACTTTATTCACTCAAAAAATGTCACCACAAACTTGGAAAATGTTGACCTGCTGTACTGTTTACTGTTTGTGGTGTGTGATTAGTTATCTAAGCTGTATGCTTTTCTGTCTGGTCTCTGGCTTGATGATTAAACTGTTTTTAAAAGGAGAATAACAAACAAACAGTTAAGAATAAACAACTAATAGCAAATAATGCTATTGATCATAGCACAATGTTCTGATCATAAATCATTTATGCTAAGATTTGCATTAGTTTTGGAAATCCTGAATGTTTTTGAGAACAGCCCACGGGTCATCCAAATATTCATTTGGATTTTATTCCAATAGCACCTATAATATGCCAGGTGCTGCACAAGGCTGAAGGAAGGCCTGGAGATCTTACTATCTAAGGGCCTGAACCTCTAAACATGTATTTGCATAACTTCATTCACGTGAGTAGTCCCATTGGTCAAATAAGTCTACTCAGGTGAGTAATGTTATGCATGACTTAAACATGCGCAGGACTGTGCATTAGGTTATTGGACAGACAAACAATATAGGAAAGTCTTACAGGTAAAGTGGTAGTTGGCAGAGTTTTAATACAATATGCTGATTATACATTTTGTAAGAATTTATGAGAATAATCACAATTGGCATGTAGTGTAACCCCACAAATAGCAATACATTGAATTTGTTGCTTGTATTTGCAAAAGCATTTGCAGAGCTCATTTTGTATAATTTGACCGGCTCTGTTAAACAGCTTAACATCGTTGGAATGAGAATCTTCTTAACTACCCTTGTGCAATCAACACCTACATTCAGGTATTGTCTGAAATTGAGAATTATTCAAGATCAAGGGTGGGAGATACTAGCTAGTCTCTGTGAATGCTTTCTGAATAAGGGACTCTTAATTCAAAAGACTGTTGACAGAACTGACACGAGTACATCATATCATGCACAATATGTTTTCTCTTCTTTGGAACTATACGTATTGTTTTTCTTCCTCTTGTGGATATTTATATGAAGGATGAATAGGTCACTCTTAGCAGGAGAGCTCATCACATGAGTGCCAGATACAGAAGACAGATGAGTCAGTTCCACACTGACTACAAATTATACATGCTGGATAAATCTATATTCGTATTTGCATTTGACCTAAGCTTCAACTTTAAAAATAGGTTTAACAGAAATTATTCTGAAATTCAGAAATTGTTTTGTGGGGAAGGAAACAGTTTAAGAAATACAATTTAAAATGAGAAAGTCTTTTCTGCTAGCAAGAGATCATATTTAGAATAAAATACTGTATGTCAGTCTGAGTTTAAGCCTGCATGCAACAATTTACTGTACATAGAACTTCTAAAATGCATTTATCTGTTGGATGATTGATTGATATTGCTGCAACACTCAGACCTTAGGCACTGTCCAGTCATTGACTGTCATTTTAAAATATGGTTTTGTGTAGAAAATTGTGCTGCTTTTGTGACTGGTGTTGCATAAAAACTTTATATGCCAGATGTCTCTTTTGCATCTGGTGCCAATTAATTGATTTTTTCTTTTTTCTTTTTTTTTTAAATCTACATTACATGCACAGTACCTGAGTAACTGGAGATACAGTATTCTTGCTGTCTTTCTTTTTCAATGTGTACAAATGAACATGAGGTGGGAAAGTCACACAGCTTCTTACAGGAACTGCAGCAAAGTCTAAAAAAAGAAAACTGCAGTGAACAAGAGCACAATGCTGAATACTGCACTCATATTTGTATTCTCTCTTCACTGTCTTAAGTAATGGGAGTTGCTGGACATATGACCCAAAATGTCACTGTTCAAAGCTATGGTTTTGCTACAATAAAGGCATTATATTATTTACAGTGCACAGACAGATTTAAGAAGCACAATGGATAATAAATAGTGCTGCTAATAAAGGTCATGAAAATAAGGTAGAGGTGTTAACAGCGGGGAAGAGGGGCTATGGGGATTCTAGTGTGCACTTGATAACCAATTAAAATATAGCCACCTACAGTGGCAATCTCAGGAGAAAGGTTAGTGAGCTCACAAATAGCCTCATGAAAAGAAAATGTGTGTTTCTGAATGCTGGTTGGAGGGATGGAAAGGGGTCTGGCAAGAAGAGGAAGCATCAGCCCACCTGCTAGGATCGATCTATCTATCTATCTATCTATCTATCTATCTATCTATCTATGGTTTTGTCTGTTTTGTGTTGTTTCTTATTTTCAGTTTGCAGAGGCTGGAAGAGGGCAGTGTGATTAGGGAGTCTATAATGTCAGCAAAGCAGCCGGTCAGAGGCAGATGAGCCAACAAACAGAGCTGAAAACAGGGGAGTTTGCGGGGGAGTTTGTAAGGGGAGTTTGGGGGACGGAATGTTTTTTGTTTTCCTTGACAGGAGTTTAGGCAGGGAGACTAGGGCAGACACAGAGATAGCAGTGGTAGTGAACCAGGGAGTGGAAGAGACAATGAAGATGATTGGATGTGGAAGCTGAAGGATGTATGTTATCCTGGAGTGGGTCCCTGAAAAAAGTTTTGTTTGTGTCAAATGCCACTTGATAGAGCTGATGAAAGGGAAGATCTGAAGTTTGGAGATGCAGGTAGAGTTTTGAAGGGGATTCAAGCAGATGATGAGGGAAGGCAAGACGAGGCTGAAGGAAAAATGTCAAGACTCTCAGATGGAAGCTGGACTGGAGAACTGTGAGGGGAGACTGCTGGTGAGGAAAGTGGCCGGTGGAAGTCGGTGATTACGAGAACCAGGCAGAGGAAAAGACCAGATAGTGAGGGAGAAAGACTGCTCAGGAACAGGTTTGCTGAGTTGGAAAATGAAGAAGGGGCACAGCAGCCAGTAATAGAAGGTGGGAGGGCAAGGAAGAAGAGAAGAGCAGCTAGTCCTACAAGAAGAAGGGAAGAATCAGTGGAGATAGCCAGTGTTCAGATTCCCAACAGGACTGAGTATGACTCATAGAAGATTGCAAGAGAGAACAAAATACAAGAGAACGTGCATCCAGAAAGAACAGGAGGAAGGCTGGAGAATCACACCATCACCAGAAAAGGCAGGTCTATGAGATTGTGAACTCCCTACTAAGAAGAACAGATAGGCTTGTCACTGGAGCTGATCCAGAGAACAGAAGAGTGTATTGTCTTCTGGAAGTTAAGATACAGGATGTGGACCTGAGTCTGAAGAGGATCCTAATGGGAGTAGGAAAGAATCCACTGATTGCCCTTCACATGGGAACAAATGATAGGGCTAGATTCTCACTGGAACACATCAAAGTTATATGCTAGGTTGGGAAAGATGCTTAAAGAAATGGTGATCCTCAGTGGGATTCTACCTGTCCCTCAAGGAGAAGAATGAAGATGAGACAAGATTATGATGATCAACAGATGACTCAGGCAGTGGTGCTTTGGGACCACTGGGAGGCATTAATGGACATAGGACTGTTCTCATGGGATGTACTCCACCTGAGTAGGGAGGGAAATAGACTTTTGGGTTGGAGGTCGGGGCAACTGATTAAAAGAGCTTTAAACTAGGACCTAAGGGGAGACGACTGGGAGATGCTTGTGTAATCGCCACACCTGATTCTAATATTGACAAGGAGGAAAATCAAGAACAAGAAAATACAGCAATGGAGAAAGGAACAGCAGTGTCTAGGAGAAAGGACATTAAGGGGAAAGATAGTGCCAGTACAAATGAAGGAGTCAGGAAATTTAATAGTGTAAAGTGAAAGGTCATGCACTTAAGGACTAACAAGACTTTTTGCTATAAGCTGGGGACTTATCAGTTAGAAGCAGCAGAGGAGGAGAAACACCTGGGTGTATTGGCTGATCACAGGATGACTATGAGCCCCCAGTGTGATGCAGCCACAAAAAAGGCTAATACAGTCCTAGGATGCATCAGGCGAGGTATTTCCAGTAGAGACAGGGAAGTGTTAGTGCTATTTTACAAGCCACTTGTGAGACCTCAACTGGAATTCCGTGTGCAGTTCTGGTCTCCAATGTTTAAGGAAGATGAATTCAATTTGAAACAGGTGCCGAGAAGGATGATCTGAGGAATGGAAAACCAACCTTATGAGAGGAGACTCAAAGAATTGGCTTGTTTAGCCTATCCAAAAGAAGGCTCAGGGGAAATATGATTGCTCTCTATAAATACATCAGAGGAATAAATACCAGGGAAGGAGAGAAGTTATTTAAGTTAAGTGCTAATGTTGACACACAAGCAAATAGATATAAACTGACCATAAACAAGTTTAGGCTTGAAATTAGGTGAAGGCTTCTAACCACGGAGGAGTGAAGTTCTGGAACAGCCTTCCAGAGGGAGAAGTGGGGGCAAAAAAACCTAAATGGCTTCAAGAATGAGCTTGATAAGTTTGTGGAGGGGTTGGTGTGATGAGACTGCCTGTGATGGTATATAGTTGATCTGCGACTGCTAGCAGCAAATATCCCCAACATCTGGAGATGGGACGCAAGATGAGGAGAGCTCTGAGTTACTACTGAGAATTTTCCCCCAATTGTCTGGCTGTTGGATCTTGCTGACATGCTCAAGGTCCAATTGACTGCCATATATGGGATCCAGGAGGAATTTCCCCCCTGGGCAGACTGGCAGAGGGAGGGAGAATTGCCTTCCTCTGCTGAATGGAGCAAGGGCCACTTGCAGGTTTAAACAAGTGTAAACAGTGGATTCTCTGTACTTTAAAGTCTTTAAATCATGATTTGAGGACTTCATTAACTCAGCCAGAGGTTAGGGGTCTATTACAGGAACGGGGGAATGGGTGGGTGAGGTTCCATGGTCTGCAATGTGCAGGAGGTTAGACGAGATTATCATGACGGTCCTTTCTGGTTTTATAGTCTATAAGTCATATCCTATCCAAGTACAATTGAAAGTGGGAATGTGGGTCCCTTGAATGACCTACATTAGCAGCATTCATCCATACCACTCGTGGGCCACAAGCATTTTAATCTCAGCACATTTCTAGACAATGCTATAATGGAAATTTCAAAAGGTGCAGAGTTGTCATGAGAGATGCCTATAACAAGATGGCAGTGTCCCCAACCTTACAAAGGGATTCAGAGTTGATCTTTCCACCCAGCTTCCTAGCAGGAATAAGAACCTTGCACAAAGCTGTTGAGTAAATTAAGCTGAGTCATTGTGACAGCAATGCCTTGTTAACTCCACCAGAATATAAAAGAGATGGGCATTACTTTCTGGTCCATGGTAAGTAGGTTTAGGGCCAAGGAGTTTCTGGAGGAAGTGCTAGGAGCAGTCAGTCTTGGGGAGGAAGCTTAGACTAATGTTTGTTTTATTATTAGAGCACCAGTAAAACCAAGCATCTGGGAAGGGGTAAGTTTGATCTTTGGTAACATGTGTATAGAGCAGGATGGGAACACCAGCTCCTCACAAATATGTATTTGTGATTCTTAAGAAATAGCAATCTGTGAATTTCCTAGCCTATACTTTTTGCAGGTAGTGGGTACTTGGGGAAGGATTCCAAAAGATGTTTGACTTCAAACTGGAGAAACATCTGAAGCAGAGGATTTTGCAGCAGAAAAAAGTCAGATAGGAAGAGAGTTGGGCCCAGAACACTTCATTTTGGGGGTAGGAAAAATAGGAAGTTATAGGGGTGATTAGAGGAACAGGCTGCCTCCATTCCAGACTCTGGCCCCAAGTCCTCATGTTGTCTAGAACTTGTCATTTTATATAAAACCTTTGTTACATATTTTATTAGTTACAGTGTGACATTCAAGAGCATTTCATCAGATGTATTTCCCTCCCCTACAATAGTTCATCTTCCAAATACCTTATTTGGATGTGACTAGTGACCATCTCTGTGCTGGCAGCTAAAGCATCCAGCAGGCATTTATTTCAGTTGCTTTGTTGATTGTAGCAACTTAAAAGAAAAACCTGAACAAAGGCACAAGCCAGTAAGAAGTCTTTTTTTCCTGTCTATTGAATAATTTAGACTCTATTTTGTGTTCTAATTTTAAGCACATATGGTGCCTGAATACCTGTTGCTGACACTTTCATACAACATCCCATAGAGAAGATATAGTCCTTAACATATGTTATGAGATGTGTAATTTTAAAAGCTAGTGTGAAGGCTTTAAATGATACACTTCTTTTTTCCACAAGCATAAATGTGTCGGGTTTCTTTTTAAAATAAACTGCCTTCTCCCTGCTCTGACCTATTTGTTAATAAGGTAAGATTGTAGGAACTGTCCTATCAGATCAGACAAGTGATATCAATTCCAGTATTCTGTCTCTGACAATGGCTGGTACTACGTGCCTCAGAAAAAGTTGAGGGGGGAAAAAAACCATTCTGGACAATTATGGAATAACTGAACAGTAAGGGGAAGTATCTTCCTGACCCTGTTAGTGCTGAACAGCTTATGCCTTAGAGCATGAGGTTTCTATACCTTCTAACATATTTGCAATGCTGTCTAATGTAACTGGATGTTCTCAGCCATATACACGTTAGTGTTTTTTTTCTAATCCTATTAAGCAGCTGGCCTCATGGTATCTAATAACTGAGAGTTCCACAGGCTCTGTGTTGTATACAAATATTTCTTTTTTTTCTGTTCTAAATTTGTTGCTATTCCTCATGGACAAGTTTTTTCCAGGACTCTAATCATTTTCATGTCTCTGAACCTCAGCTATGTCTACTATAAGACTGCTGGTCTGTCAGTTTTTGCAATTGTTCCTGGAACAATAAGAAAACCAGTACATTAAGTTCCTGTTTGTACAGAAAATGGAAACATCTGCTGAACTTGATTGTCTTGTTAGCTGTGTTAGCAGCAGAAAAGCCTGCATTTGAAATGAGGGAATTACAGGGATGACATGGGAATCACTCAGGATGGGTCTTACTGGGTACTCTGAGTCCCACCCACAGTGTTATCACAGTGTTTGGTTACCATACACCAAAAAGCCTTGAGGGTACCTTTCACTGGAGAGTGTGATCCAGTTCTTCCCAATACTCACCGTCATGTGATGAGTGCTTTAGTTGTAAGCATTTCTAGGCACATCTGAATGGTAATTAAGCACCCCACCGATGGATTTATTCTCACAACACGTGTAAGATAGGGAAGAGTTATTTACTCCCATTTTACAGAAGGAGTACTGTGGCATAGATGGCTTGAGTGACTTGTCCAAAGTCATGCAGGAGGTCTATGGCAGAGCTAGTAACAGGACCTGGAGTGGAGATTATGTGCTATAGGCACAGTACAGATATCACAGCCTGGGACAGTGTGGGGTAAAGACGCTTTAGGCACCTTTTGCACCCTTGAGATTCTAGGCTGTTCTTGGGGCTGAAATTGCCCTAGTGCAAATAAGAGAGCCCATGGGGAGTTCTAACTTACAACAGCCTTCCGAGTGCTGCCTGTAGACTGCTCCACACTCCAGAGCAGTGCAGAATCTGAATAGGCTCCATGTGCAGCTGAGTGTCCCCCTTCCAGCCTTGGCATGGCTCCTATACAGAGTTGGTGACGGGGCCAGTGTAAGGCTATTAAAGGCAATTCTGTGTTGTTGCTGCACCAGGGAATTCTCCTCCAACCCTTTGTGGCACAGTTGTTATGCTTTAACAACATATATAGGAGTGGGTGAAGTGGAGGACAAACTTATTTCCAGATCTCCTGAGGGTATGTCTACATGTAAACCACTTCAGTGACCAGCTGCAATGCTACAGCTGCACCATGTCAGTGCTTCAGTGTAGACACTATATGTGCTGACAGGAGGGATTGTACCATCGGCGTAGGTAATCCACCTCCCTGGGAGGCATAGTTAGGTCAGTGGAAGAATTCTGTCTACACCAGGCCTTAGATCGGCGTAGCTATGTCTCTGAGAGGTGTGGATTTTATCACACACCTGAGAGATGTAGTTATGCTGATGTAAGTTCCCAGTACACACCAGCCCGGAGATTCAGTCACTGCCTTAACCACAAAACTGTCCTTCCTCTATTCAATCTTACTTATGATTCTCTGTAATGCTTCTGCCAGGCTTGTCCTGTGACGCAACCAAAAACTGACAAAGAATCATTCAACAGTAGAGGACAATGATGAACAACCTCCACCATCATTGATAAAGGCTTACATGAATGTTGCAGGAAAGCTAAGCTGCTAGCTAGCATTTCAAGCTACAGTAAACAAGCCTGTCAAAGCTTCCAAGCTGACTGCTATTTGCTCAATAATTTTGCTGTTATATGCTTAGGCTTCTGACAACTAGTGATCACAAAATAAATACATAGATTACATAAAACTTTTACAAAATCCTTAAGCTTGTGGCAAACTCATACTGCTCCAGAAAGGGAAACGTGGTGAAATCTTTTGCTATGTGAAGTAGTATGTTTTTTATGATCTTGATGTCTTTTGTGGTATAGTTCTAATTTTTGAAGGCCTACGTCAAGTCTCACAACCCTATTGGTTTCAGGATGACTAAAAAAAATCAGATTTATTTCAGGCCTTGTAAGGAGAAGTTGTGATGCAGCATCCCATCATGATTGTGCACTGTGTGATTGTATGATATCATCACTCACTGATACAACATCACAAGGGGAACACATACAAGTCATAATGTAGAGTTGCAGCATCACAGCATGGTTATTATTTTTTCTTCATAAGACAAAGCTATTGTCTTCATTCTGAGCATGTTTGGAGGCTGATGAGATGACGGTAACAGAATGGAGTGGAGATATGAAGAGAGACTTAAAACAGCACATTTATGTAGATATATCAGATTTTAAAAGCACCAGCTCTAAGAGTAAGAGGAGAGAGAATGTGGGATGAGCACTAAAAAGACTAGAGGTAACATTTTTGAAAGTGCCTAAGTGACTTCAGAGCCAAAGTCTCATTTTCAAAAGTGATTTAGATTTTCCCATTGATTTTTCAGTGAGACTTCAGCTCTGAAGAGCCTGTCATTTTTGAAAATGGGACTTAGGCACTTTTGAAAATGTTACCTTAGTCCTTCTAAAATCATATTCATGATACTGCTATGTAGAGTCTCAAGGAACCCTTGATTCTTTGCAGCTTGTTGAATTAGTAGGCGTGATATGTGGAGATTAGTATGAATAAGATTTATTATACTTGTACATATGTTTCATGATCATATTTAACATCTGGGGAGTGTGAGATGAGGTCAAAACCATCAATACCATAATGTCTGGCTACAGTGATAGCAATATGAGTTTCTTGCAAATAGATTATGTTGGCACTATGACGAGTGGCTAAGGTACTAATGATGCTGCACTTGGCTGCTGATAGACCCTCAATGTTAAGATGAAGAATTCAAAGTGCCAGTCCACTGGCTTGAAAGTCAAAGGATGGCGATACATTGGGGTCACAGTCAAGATTCAAGATTCGTTGCTGAACTTGGCCCGCTGGTTGGATCATTAGCTTCTCTGGCCTGCGTCAGGTACTGACGGGGACTGTGATGTGAAGACTGAACCATTATGTGGAAAGGTGAAATTCTTATCTTAAAGTTTATAAAGATAATCTGTATAATTTTAAGGATTATATTTTTTCAGTATAATCAAAATAAAAAGTTAAAACAATTTTTTAAAATCCCCCTTTAAATACAAATTACTCATGATTTCACCTTTTGGCTTGTTAATAACTATGGCAAACCCCTGCAAAATAGTGTTTAATTTGGCTTCTCCAGTAAACCTGCCTTGTGGTTTGTAGACTCAATCAACTTGGAAAATATTTCCTTTTCTTTCAAAGGAAGCTGTTTCACCAACTGAGTTTTCCCAAGGTCACCCAGCTCTAATTAACATGCAGTTTTCATAGTTCATTAATGTAACTGTGAAGCATTAAAGTCTAAAAATATATAATATTCTTTCTTGGTAGCTCTTGTTAGTACATATACCGTATGAATATCCATTGCCCTTCTTCCCACTGGAAAAATACATATGCACAGGATACTGGGTGAAATGTACTTGTGGATGTTTCTTTCTGCACCTCTGTGTCTGCAAAGCATGTTTGAGCTGTTTGTGACTGAGTTTTTGTGGTTCTTTCCATTTGAAATTATTATATGTTTTATTGTAGTAGTGGCCACAGTGTGCTAGATATTGGCACTGCCTACACCCAGAGGAAGCCCCAGTTGCTGCCCCAAGCAGCTTACAATCTATAAAGCTCAATGTACATTTCTATGGCATAGTCATAGTTCATTTAAAAATTAGTTCAACTGGAGTAATTTCACACAAGGGATGAGTGCACCAAGCCTTTCATTTCTTCCTCCTTTCACTTTTACAGCTTCAGTCATGGCTCTGGTCCTCAAGTCCATATCCTTCATCCCCCTACATGCTTCATTCTGGTGTCCTGTCTCCCTCTTAGCTCCCTCAGTTCCCTTCATGTACATCCTCTCTATTCTCCTTTGCTCTGCTGCCCACTTCCATGTCCCTCCTCCACGTCTTTTGTCACCTATTCCTTCCAGTGTTTCCTAAGGTAAAATGTGAGACCAAATACACTAAGTGGTTTATAGTATGGAATAGTACATCATACACACAGGTATTAAAGGGAAGGCAATTTCAGTTTTCAGGTACAACGTTGGTCAAGAGTAACTGAGGATTCATCAGAGATGTCCACTCTATTAACTACTCCCATGGATGAATCATAGAATTATAGAATATCAGGGTTGGAAGGGACCTCAGGAGGTCATCTAGTCCAACCCCCTGCTCAAAGCAGGACCAGTCCCCAGCTAAATCATCCCAGCCAGGGCTTTGTCAAGCCTGACCTTAAAATCCTCTAAGAAAGAAGATTCCACCACATCCCTAGGTAACCCATTCCAGTGCTTCACCACCCTCCTAGTGAAAAAGTTTTTCCTTATATCCCACCTAAACCTCCCACACTGCAACTTGAGACCATTACTCCTTGTTCTGTCATCTGCTACCACTAAGAACAGTCTAGATCCATCTTCTTTGGAACCCCCTTTCGGGTAGTTGAAAGCAGCTATCAAATCTCCCCTCATTCTTCTCTTCTGCAGACTAAATAATCCCAGTTCCCTCAGCCTCTCCTCATAAATCATGTGCCCCAGCCCCCTAATCATTTTTGTTGCCCCCCGCTGGACTCTTTCCAATTTTTCCACATCCTTCTTTTAGTGTGGGGCCCAAAACTGGACACTGTACTCCAGATGAGGCCTCACCAATGCCAAATAGAGGGGAATGATTACGTCTCTCAATCTGCTGGCAATGCTCCTACTTATCTAGCCCAAAATGCTGTTAGCCTTCTTGGCAACAAGGGCACACTGTTGATTCATATCCATATCCGCTCCGGGGCGGAAGGACCCCCCGCTGGCGAATTACCGCCGAAGACAGAGTGGGACCCGCCGCCGAAGTTCAGCTCGGTCTTCAGCGGTAATTCGGCGGCGGGGGGCCCTTCCGTTCCGGGACCTGCCGCCGAAGTGCCCCGAAGATCCGCGGCGGGGCCCCCCTCCGCCGAATTACCGCCGAAGACCGGGCTGCGCTTCGGCAGCGGGTCCCACTTCGGCGGAGACCTAGACAAATTAGAGGATTGGGCCAAAAGAAAGGTTCAACAAGGACAAGTGCAGAGTCCTGCATTTAGGCATGGCCGCCCAGAGGATTCCGGGGGCCCGGGGTCTTCGGTGGCGGGGGGCCCTTCCGTTCCTGGACCCGCCGCCGAAGTGCCCGGAAGACCTGCGGCAGGGGCCCCCCCACTGCCGAATTACCGCCGAAGTGGGACCCGCTGCCGAAGCGCAGCCCGGTCTTCGGTGGTAATTCAGCGGCGGGGGGCCCTTCCATTCTGGGACCTGCCGCTGAAGTGCCCCGAAGATCCGCGACGGGGCCCCCCTCCGCCGAATTACCGCCGAAGACTGGGCTGCGCTTCGGCAGCGGGTCCCACTTCGGCGGTAATTCGGCGGCGGGGGGTCCCCGCCGCAGGTCTTCGGGGCACTTCGGCGGCGGGTCCAGGAACGGAAGGGCCCCCCGCCACCGAAGACCCCGGGCCCCCGGAATCCTCTGGGCGGCCCTGCCTAAATGCAGGACTCTGCACTTGTCCTTGTTGAACCTCATCAGGTTTCTTTTGGCCCAATCCTCTAATTTGTCTAGGTCTCTCTGTATCCTATCCCTACCCTCCAGCATATCTACCATGCCTCCCAGTTTAGTGTCATCTGCAAACTTGCTGAGGGTGCAGTCCACGCCATCCCCCAGATCATTAATGAAGATATTGAACAAAAACAGCATCAGGACCAACCCTGGGGGCACTCCAGCTGCAAACTAGACATGGAGACGTTGATCACTACCCATTGAGCCCAATGATCTAGCCAGATTTCTATCTACCTTATAGTTCATTCATCTAGCCCATACCTCTTTAACTTGCTGGCACGAATACTGAGGGAAACGGTATCAAAAGCTTTGCTAAAGTCAACGAATAACACATCCACTGCTTTCCCCTCATCCACAGAGTCAGTTATCTCATCATAGAAGGCAATTAGGTTAGTCAGGCATGACTTGCCCTTGGTGAATCCATGCTGACTGTTCCTGATCACTTTCCTCGCCTCTAAGTGCTTCAGAATTGATTCCTTAAGGACCTGCTTCATGATTTTTCCAGGGACTGAGTTGAGGCTGACTGGCCTGTAGTTCCCCGGATCATCCTCCTTCCCTTTTTTAAAGATGGGTACTACATTAGCCTTTTTCAAGTCATCTGGGACGTCCCCTGATAGCCATGAGTTTTCCAAGATAATGGCCCTGAGAGTGTCCTTGTTGTGTATCCTGGGATTCATTGAGTGAAGCTGACTCAAAAATCATCTTTCTACCTCCCCTTGATCCTGGGGCTGGAGGGGTGCCAAACTGGCACATAGTATGTGGGTATTTTATATATCTATATGTAAATGGATATGGAGTACTCCTCTATATTCCTTGACTTTCAGTGTTGCCAATCCAGAAGACAGGGGTGGAGATGTAAATCCTGCTGTATTTTTCCTCTGCCTTGCCACTGGAACAGTCAGAGGGGATTTAATCTGAGCCAAGGACCTAGCACAGTGGGTGGATAGGTGATTAGGGATATGTCTACACCTTGAGCTGGGGATGTGATTTCAGCTTGAGAATACGAAATTATGTAAATGATTGCACATTGCACAAGGCAGTTGAATATCAATTCTACCAAAAATCACTTTAAAAAGGAACCTTTTGAATTACAGATGCACAGAACAGAGTCAATGATAACAACGATGGACTTCATTCTTCTGACTTGCATCGATTTTGCATCAGCCTATCTCCATTGATTTAGATGGAGTTACTCATGATTTAAAGCAGTGAAAGTGGTGTAAGAATAAGAGCCAGTGTTTTTGAAGTTCTGTATTATAAAAAATAGCCAGGATAAATATTCCAAATTTATGAAAATAACCTCTTAGAATATCTAAGTATAATATCTATAGCATCAGACAAGTTCTAGGTGCTCTACAGATGAAGGAAAGGGCCCTACCTTGACGAGCTTACAACTTAGAGAGGCACATAAGAAATGGATCAGGGGCAAAACAAACAGATCTGTTGCAAATGGTAGCATTTGCCATGCATTTTGGTAGTTCTACCATTTTTGGTTAAATCTTCAAAAAAGGGAAAAAAAGAACAAACTTGTTTAGCTGTACTCTGGGAAGAAGTCTGGTTAATAAAAGCCTTTTTAAATGACTAATTCTGCTGAGATCTCGTGAGTCCTGTTTCATCTTAGTGGGTCTCCATGCCATGTAGAAAAAGATTTCTACAGAAACTCTAATAATTAACTTGTATTAACTCCTGTAATCAAACTGCCATTGTCATCAGTGTTTATTTCTATGAAAGTGGCATGGGATGTAAATGTGTGTGGAAATCAGAAACAATGATAGATATTTAATATCTTTGTAATAAGAATCATAATGTCAAGAAATATAGCCTATATAAACAAACAAAAAAGAATTTAATTAGAATTCAGTAAGAACATCCATAAGAGAGTCTGTAATTGTTTATGTTGCACTGACTGTCTTTAATTAACATTTGAGTTATATTGCAAATGTACCCTGCTATCAATGAAAATAAGTGGACCTTTTCAAGGTGACATACACTACACATAATCACAACACTGGAATGAAGAGTTTTATGGCTGTGAAAAATAAGCAGATTTTTTCAAGCTAATTCAAGTGTACAAGCTTGTCTAATTTTCCTTTTTTATTTACTTTTCCATAATAGAGATAAATGAATTTTTAAAATGTGTGTGTTGCTGTGTTTAACACCAACATGCAATGACTGAAGCCTTTTAATTTGGAAATATGTTCAAAATAGTTCATTTACCTTATCTGTCATATGTAGGCCCTGATTTGTGGTCCATTGAAGTTAATAGAAATAATCCTATTGACTATAATGGACAGTGAATCAGGGCCTTACAGAGTGAATGGTCACTAAGGGCTAGTCTACACTTACCTGCCGGGTCGACGCGGTGAGTTCGACTTCTCGGAGTTCGAACTATCGCGTCTAATCTGGACGCGATAGTTCGAACTCCCCGCGCGCTCCGGTCGACTCCGGTACTCCACCACTGCAAACGGCGGTGGCGGAGTCGACCTTGGAGCCGTGGACTTCGATCCCGCGGCGTCTGGACGGGTAAGTAGTTCGAACTAGGGTACTTCGAGTATAGCGTAGCTGAACTTGCGTACCCTAGTTCGACCCCCGCCCTTAGTGTAGACCTGCCCTAACATAGGCTTTGCAGTTGACTTCACAGTGGAGACAACTGAAGTAAATGAGGCTCCGTGTGGGCAGGAATCTGCCCTCAGAGTAAGTTTCAGGACTGATGCTCAGTAACTAAGTGCTCGTCTACATGAACGCTTAGTTTGTGCAAGCTGTGGTGCAAATCTACATGCAGTAGCTTGCTGTGCACTAACTGTCCCTGGGGACTCTGCTGCCACACACACAATTTTCTGTAGTGCGCTTGATCTACCCTCTTTAAACAGAAGGACAAATTTACATCACAGCTTGCCCATAAATTCTGCGTTTGTATAGACAAGCCCTCAGCATTATACTCGGAGCAAAACTGCATTGATCTATCCTATGGAGGGCACAATCAAAGCCCCTACTTCGAGTGTGATGTCATTTCCTCCACTCCATTCTAGGTTTAACCTTGGGCTCTCACTTTTGTGTGCGTATCATTTTCTTCTGCTTTTTAGAAAATTACAGTGGTAAAGAGGTGTGTGTCATTTACATGTTTTACACGCTTGGAAAATAGTAAGGGAAGACTTTTCCTGTTCTGCGTATGGAGGGTCTTCCTAGGCCTTGGAAATACTTGTTGCATTTTTAAAAGAGAAATCATGACGGAAACAAGATTTGTAAATATGTATGAATATAAATGTATAGCAGTGTGCATATAATATAATCCCTTGCAAAACCTACTGTGCATTTTAGATTAAGGGCTTAAAAATAAACTCTCAAAAATCAGCCTCGTGATTTAGACATTAGTGCGTCAGCCAGGAATTCTAGGTTCAGTTCCTGGATCTCTCACACAGATTTTTTTTTCTTTTGTGTGTTGTCCTCAGGGGCAGCTCTAGGATTTCCGCCGCCCCAAGCAGGGCGGCACGCTGCGGGGGGCGCTCTGGCGGTCGCCTGTCCCGCGGCTCCAGGGGATCTCCTGCAGACGTGCCTGCGGAGGGTCCGCTGGTCCCGCGGCTCCGGTGGACCTCCCGCAGGCGTGCCTGCGGATGTTCCACCGGAGCCGCGGGACCAGCGGACCCTCCGCAGGCACGTCTGCGGGAGGTCCACCGGAGCCGCGGGACCAGCGGACCCTCCGCAGGCATGCCTGCGGGAGGTCCAGCGGAGCCGCCTGCCGCCCTCCCGCGGGACACCACCCCAAGCGCGCGCTTGGCGTGCTGGGGTCTGGAGCCGGCCCTGGTTGTCCTGGGCAAGTTACTTAACCTCCATGTTTCCTCATCTGTAAAAAGGGGTTATTTCCTCATCTGTAAAAAGGGGTTATTAATATTAATCCTTCCTTTCCAGGTGGGGCTATGAGGGACGAATTAGAGATGAAAAGACAAAGCTCTGTATAAGTAAATTAAATTAGCTATTCCTTTTATGTATGTTCTGACTATGACAGCTTGGAGGACCAGAGAATACTACATTGGGGGCTGGGGGCTATCTTCTGGAAGTGTATCCAAGTCAATAACAAGAAGAAACAAATACTAAGAATCTAACTCTTTAATCAAAGAAACTTCATTTCATTACAGTAATAAAATTGAAAAAAACGTACTATTTTTTGTGGCAAGACATAGATGATGAATACAATACATTTATTTTTCCTCTTGTCCAAATTATATCATTCTTCCTTTCCTATAACTAAAGGCCAGTAAGGTACCAGATAGAAAAAAATCCTCACTATTTCCTACTGAGACTTCTGATTACCAGACATGACCATAATGCAGTCCTCTAACTGTCAGACTCAAACATAATATTGTTTTTGAACTGTCACTTTCAGGCAATGTAAGCAGAGTATGTGTCCTCCTAAAAAAACTGACATTTTGTACTGACTGCATAATAGAGAGTATAGGAGAGAACAACCTTTAAATGATTGGTGAAGTCTGGAATTTTATGGCTGGAATGACATGCAAGAAAAACCTCCTCCCAATCTGTTTCAGAAACTGCAGAAGAATGTGGAAGAGGAATGAAATAGGAAATACTTGAGACTAATAAATTAGAGGGCCAGGTTCTGATCTTGCATACATTGATTTGGAGAGGATATAACTCCATTGATACTGAAAATATTCGAACACTCTAAATTTACATTTTGAATGTTGTATGCATAAAAAAACCCGCAATGAAAAAATATTTGCATGTGCAAATTGAGTATTTAAATGCTAAATCCCTCAATTTGTGTGCACAAATGACACTTTCATGCAAGTGTATACACTTTTGTACATTTGAAATTGTGGGGGTCCATTTAGAAGTTAGGTTATGGATTAAGGTTTAAAAAACACCCAATTTTTTGTGGAAAGATTGTATGGGCTGTTTCTGAAATGGCTGGGCATATTTAGACCAACTAAAATATCAGTTTAGTAATTGTGGATCTTCTACATTGTGGGCCAAATTCTATTATAGTTTGAAATCCTATTGAAGTAAATTAGATTATCCAGATGTAACAGAGCAGAATACAGACCAGTTACGTACAAAACGCATGTGTTTAGTCAGTGGCTAAAATATCTCTCTGGATTTGGATTAGAAGAAAATGAAACTTCTTCAAAATGGTCAGAGCTTTATTCTATGATGATGATCATAACTTTGGAATTTCTTTCTAAATTTCATAGAATACAGTTGAGAAAAACATTAAAGAACAATTATTTTTAACTACAGTAAACTATATGAAAATTGAAACATATGTTTTTGTTTGTTCAATTACACTACATTAATAGATTCCAAAGCCAGAAGGGACTATTGTGATCATCTAGTCTGACCTCCTGTATAGCACAGGCCACAGACTTTCCCCCAAATCATACCTAGAACATATCTTTTAGAAAAACAACCAGTCTTAATTTAAAATTTTGCCAGGGATGGAGACTCTACCATGACGCTTGGTAAATTCTTTCAATAGTTACTTACCTCACTATAAAAAAAACCACCTTTTTTTTCCATTCTGAAGTTGTCTAGCTTCATCTTCCAGCCACTAGATCATTGTAGGCCTTTCTCTGCTCAACTGAAGATCCTGTTATCAAATATTAGTTCCCCATGTAGGTATTTATAGACCATAATCAAGTCACCTCTTAACCTTCTCTTTGTTAAGATAAATAGATTAAACTCCTTGAGTATACCATGGCATGTTTTCTAATCATTTAATCATTCTTGTGGCTCTTTGCTGAACCCTATCTGGAGATAGTATTCCAGGAGTGGTCACACCAATACCAGCCACGGAGGTATAATATAACCTCTATACTTCTACTCGAGATTCCGCTGTTTATGAATCCAGCCATAGCATCACACTGGGAACTTATGTTCAGCTGATTACCCACCACAGCCCCCAAATCTTTTTCAGAATCATCACTTCCCAGGATAGAATGCCCTAACCTGTAATTATGGCTTACATACTTTGTTTCCCAGATGTATATGTTCACATTTAGCCATATTAAAACATACACTGTTTGCTTGCCCCAGCTTACCAAGTAAACTAGACTGCTCTGTATCAGTGACCTGTCCTCTTGAATATTTACCACACCCCCAGTTTTTGTGTCATCTGCAGACTTTATTAGTGATGATTTTATGTTTTCTTTTAAGTCATTGATAACAAATGTTATATAGCGTAGTGCCAAAAAGCATTCCCTGAAGGATCCCAGAAGAAACACACTTGTTCAATGATGATTTCCCATTTACAATAACATTTTGAGACCTATCAGTTAGTCAGATTTTAATCCATTTAATATGTACATGTTTAATTTTCTATCGTTCTATTTTTTTAATCAAAATGGTGTGGTGCCAAATCAAATGCCTTACAGAAGTATATTACATCAATACTATTTCCTGCATCAATTGAACTTGTAATCTCATCAAAAAAGATATCAGGTAAGTATGAAAGGATCTATTTTCCATAAACCAATGTTAATTGGCATTAATTATATTACTCTCTCTTAATTCTTTGTTAATCAAGACCTATACAGCCGCTCCATTATCTTGCCCAGGATTGATGTCAGACTGACAAGCCTATAATTACACACGTCATTACCTTTTTAAAATATTGGCACTACATTAGTTTCCTTAAGTCTTCTGAAGCTTCCCCAGTGTTCCAAGATTTATTGAAACTCAGCACTAATAGTCTAGTGAGCTCCTCAGCCAGCTCTTTTAAAACTCTTGGATGCAAGTTATCCACACCTGCTGATTCAAAAATATCTAAGTCTAGTAGCTGCTGCTTAACATCTTCCTGAGATACTAGTGGAATGGAAAGAGTGTTATCATATGATATGACTATCATCTGTTTTTTCCCCAAATACATAAGAAGAGAAATATTTATTGAACACTTCTGCCCATTATGCCTTGTTATTGATAATTCTACCATTTCCATCTAGTAATGGACCAATACCATTGGTAGGATTTTTTTTGTTCCTAATATACTTAAAAACTCCTTATTGTCCTTAATTCTGCTGGCCATACATTTCTTCTTGTATGCGTTTTGTTTCCCTAATCAATTTTCTACAGTTCCTAGCATTTGATTTATATTCTTCACTATCAACTTCCTCTTTCTTCCATTTGTTATTATAGCTATCTACACTTCCCCACCAAACCAGGTTGGTTTTTTTAACCCATGTGGCCTTCTTTCTTGAATGTGGGATTGTAGCTTTTGGGGCTTCTAGTAAAATGTTCTTAATTCCAATTATCATTCACAGTTTTTTTATTACATTTCTCCTCCTTGTTGTTTTAGCTCATAATTATTTTTAGCTTTTTGAATCTTACCCTTTCAAAGTACAAAGTATATATATTATTGATCTGGACTTTATTCTGTTGGCACATTATCAATGTCATCAAATCATGATCACTTGTACCTAAGCTACCATTAATTTTTATTTCTGTGATCAGTTCCTCTTTGTCTCTCAAGACTTGCCCTAATATATAATATGAAATTCCCCTGTATTGGTTCTTTAGTTAGGAGATTGTCATCTATAATATTTAGAAATTCCAAGAATGTTTTAGTACTGGCAGCATGAAACCTCCAGCATATGTCACACGTATTGAAGTACCTCATGATCACACATCCTTTTCCCCTGCACATTAAAAGTCGGTGCCAAAGGAGCCAGTCATCTTTGTCCTTAGTGTGATTTGGAGGTCTGTAGCAGAAACCAGCTAATACACCACCTTGTACTTTACCTGTTAGGACATGGATCCATAAGCATTCAAGATCACTTTCTTCTCAGTTATCAGTGACTCTGAAACAAATAACGCCATTTTTCATGTGGAGTGCCATTCTCCACCCCTTTTGCCACTCACTCCTTCCGAAATCGGTTATAACGATTGATTTTAACATTCCAGTTGTGTGAATCATCCCACCAGGTTTCAGTAATACCAACTAGATTGCATTTATGTTCATAAATGAGCAATTACAATTCCTCTTATTTGTTACCCAGACTCCCAGTCCTTGAATAGAGGTGGTCATAGACAGCACTCAGGCAATCCCCCTTTTCAGGGATCTCAGAAAAAAAGCACCTAGGCCTGACTTTCAGGGAGCAACATTGAGTTTAGTTAGAGAGACTAAGGCAGAGAGCAAACGTCCATGTTGCTTGCTACATTTGCCCCACAAAGAAACTCCATTGCAAAACTAACAGTAGAATTTTCCTCCAAGACAGCGCAGAGCTCACAAGCTAATAAAAAAGGACTTTTAAGACTATGTGTAACACTTCCACCGGTGGTAACTCCTGCCAATACACTATATAGAAGCACAGCATGGACAAATTAATATTGTTCTGTGGACCTATGGGACAATCTGGAGTCACTTTAAATTTTCATATATCTTGCACATTTAATTTCCTTGATTAAAAAAGAAAATGAATTCCCTGTGTTTAATGTTAGCATTAAATGGTCACAGCTTGTCTTTGATGTTCACACAACAATGAGGTTAATGCAATGAAACTGAATAGGAGAATTCCCAACTCATTAAGATGAATAAGGTGTGAGTGGATAAGTTTGCTGTTGCTGTTTGCCTTGAAACCATTTTCTGCAGGGCCAGGTTAATAATCAGCTGCTCATCTGTTTCCACTGTGGTGAATGTAGCTTGAGTAAAAGAAAAAGATAGACACTTAATGTGTTTGTAAATTAAATCTCAGCATTTGCAAAATATAACAAGAAGCACAGAGAAGCTTAATATTTTTCATGCCAGTCATTGAATTTCTGTTCCAGGCAGTAGAGGTTTTTTGTCTGGAAGATTTTGTTCCATGTGTTTCAATGGACATTTGCAATATCCCTCACTATGCCAGCAGCAGTCTGAGAGCAGCCATCCTTGAATCTGCAAGGCTAGCCGGGAGCACGTGGACTCTACTGTCACCGAGGAGGCAGGGCTTTATTAAGCTTTGCTAAAGCTTAATATTCTTAGCAGATACCTCATTGTGCAGGTTCTGTAGCAATTCAGTTCATTATCTTAACAGTTTTCAAATTTGCACGAGTGCAATTATTGAGAATTACATGTCAGATTTAAAAATTGAGCTATTTTTGAGTTATCTCAGGAGGAATAGCAATTTTTTTAATGGGGCCGGGCAGCCTAGCATGGCCATCCAGAAATAGCAGCAGTAAGGGCCAGCCAAAACTGACCGAGGCCCAGAGCGCCATCAGATCTCTGCATTATTCAACAGGGGAAACAAATGATAGGTGGAACTGTGAAAGAATGTCTCATGGCCCAGCGCACCACCAGGCATTTTCCTTAGGCTCTTTCTTTTAACCCACCAGAATTCTGGTCTGTTCACTGAAGCCAGCTATAGGCAACTAAATAAACTAATGGCAGCCTGGCCTAGTGACTGGGGCACTGAACTAGTCGTCAAGAAACTGAGGTTCTAGTACTGGCTTGCCATTGATCTGTGATGTGACCTTTGAAAAACCACTTAGCCTCTGTTTCCTTTCCCACTCTTTATCTATCTCTTCTGTTTAGTTTGTCAGCTCCTCAAGCTGGGGAATGCCTCTTACACATGCATTTGTCCTGTGCCTTGCACAAAGGAGCCCTGAGCTTGTTTGGGACATCTGAGTGCTACTGTTATATGAAGAATAATCTTACCTCCATCCAGGAATATCACCACTTACCTCTGCCACCTTTTGCCCTTTTCATTAATAGGACCTTGTACTGCTAATGGGAGCCAGAAGCATTAGCAGGAAGTGCCTTCTGCATTGTCTTCAGTTGAATTGTGAGGAGATAGTGGAAAGTATTATGATATATTTTACAGCCTGGTTTTGTGTCCATCATTTGCACACCCAACTCCTGCAATGACCACATTGAACACCACAACTAACATCTGGGGATGTGGCAATGTTTAGGAAAGGTGACCTTAAGGTGTAATCCCCTTGGGTGGGAGTGAGGAGATAAGACTGGAAGAGATTACTGGTTGGTTGATGTCTGTTCTAGATCCTACTGGCCTCCTTTAGTGTCTCTTCTCAGGAAAGCAGAATTTCATAGTGCTCAGTACAAGGTTAGAGGGTTTACTGGTTATGGATGAGGCCCTGATTATGTTTGTATCATTGAAACTCAAATAGATTACTATGCAGTTGGTCCTCTGTTGGCTAGATTTTCAGTTGAGTTTTAGAAGGATTGGGAGCAGATATGGCTGCACTTATTGCACAAGATCCTAGGTGCAGGAGGGTGACCTTATTCAAAGAAAGATGCATTTGAATGTATTTGCCTAATGTGCAAGTCCAGGGATATAGTTAACTTGGAAGTTCTGGTGGCTTTACTCTGCAGAAATTACTAGGCAGTAGGTTTAAAGCAAACACAAGGAAGTACTTCTTCACAGAATGCACAGTCAACCTGTGGAACTCGTTGCCAGAGGATGTTGTGAAGACAAAAACTACTACTGGGTTAAAAAAGAACTAGGTAAGTTCATGGAGGATAGGTCCATCAAGTCTATCAGTGAGATGGTCAGGGACAGAACCCCATGCTCTGGGTGTCCCTAAACCTCTGACTGCAAGAAACTGGATGTTGGGATGAATCACTCTATACATTTCCCAGTTCTGTTCACTCAGTCTGAAACATCTGGCACCAGCCATGACTGGAAGATGGTATGTGGGGCTAGATGAACCATTGATCTGACACAGTATGGCCATTCCTATGTTCATAGAATCATAGAATATCAGGGTTGGAAGGGACCTCAGGAGGTCATGTTCTTAGGATTTCAATCTGAGCTGAATGAGCTCTTATCCAGTCTGTGGTATGCAGCCTTATAGTTGGGGCTACTTCTATGCCCAGATAAATTATGATGCTTCTGTGGTTAGAAAGGATCTCAAGGTATCCATACCAACCATAGCTAGCCATATGAGCCATGGCCCAATACGTAGGAGGACTTCCTATGGATCTTATAGTTGGAGCTTTGGCCCAGGTCTGGTTATAGGGAGCATGCTTATTACACTCGTATTATTAGATCGACTTCTGAATAAGAGACAACATTTTCAAAAGTTCCCCCAAATTTGGGGATGGATACTGTACTTGAGCCACCTTAAGCCTGTTCTAAACTGGTACTGAGAACCTGCAGCTCTCAGTGACTTCATTTGATGTTTGCATCGCTCAGTGAACAACAAATTAATGTTTGGTTGGTTGGTTTGGTTTGTTTTAAAAATGTCAAACAATAGCCAAGGTTGCTTATTATGAAAAGGGTAACAATAACAAAAAGAGCAATCAACATGAATTTTTAACCCTGAAAAAATTGGAAATAACCTAGCTGAAAACATTATCTTGCTATTTACAAAAGTCTGTGTTAGTTGTTAATGAAAATGAATGAGTTTGGACGTACGTTTCATTTTTTTTTTCAATTTAAATGGTGTGTCCCAAGTAAATAATGGATGTACCAGTTAGTATATCTGTTACCACACAAGCAAGTTTCCTTTTCAATCTGTCACCTTTTTGTGGTGCAAACAACCTTTCCTGTTGTGTACTTTTGTGATGCCTCTTGCATTTCTTTGCTGCTATTTACAAAATGTCTTTGTTTATGGCTTCTTGATATTTAAAAGGATATCTAGAGCTTGTTAACTGACCAAAAACGAAGCCTCCACTTATTACAGATTCATGTAATTTGATTCTTGTTGATGTACAAACTCATATATTTGTTAAATGGATTACCAGCCTACACTACTTCCCTTTTATTCAGAATTGATGGATTTGTTTATTTAGTGATAAGCATCATTTGAAGTTCTTATAGATACCGGTATTTATAGAACTGCAAGGTAGTAGCCATTTTTACTGCTTTAAAAATGCTTTATTTTTATGTTTCTGCAGTCTTTTTCCCTTAGCAAACTAAACCAAAAAGAATATAGTGCAAAATCATTAGTTGGCACTGACAAATCAGTGTGATGAGATTGTTTCTATAGACTCCTCGCTTTACTGTATGCTTAAAGATAAAAAGGCAATGTAAATGCATATGTTCTTGCTGTCTTTCCAAAGAAGAAAAATCGTATTTTTTTAAATATAATGTGAAAATTCATTGCTGGATGGGCCTCTGAATGCTCTTAGAGATAGTACTAATAGAAATATTTAAGCTACAGGCATTGGGATACTTATGCATAGTAAAATTTTCTGGTAGTCAGGGAGTGACTCAACCTTCTCCAACTAAGTCAATATAGCCATCTATATGTTTATATTTCAGATGATTTTTCAGATCAGTGAAGTATCTGCCAACAACTTGCCTCTTTCCAGCAGGTGGAAAATTATTCTCTGACTAAAATGACACCATGCTGTGCCTCCCATGGAATGCTTTCGCTGTGAGAGCAGATGAAAATGCAGTATTCATTAAAACACATTCCCACAACCCAGAAACAAATTTTTATTTTAAAATCATTTTTTTAGTGTTGCTTATATGAAAATTGTATTTTGGTTACAAAGATGCCATATGTGACAAGATATGGATTGCTGATAGGTTTTTTTGTTTGTTTTTTTAAACAGTTGTTTTGGAGAATTTGTAATTTGACAATGAAAACAACTATATCTGAAAGGCATTTGCAGTGTTTCCTCAAATAGGGCCTGAACCAATGTCTACTGAAATTAATGTCTTACTAATGACTTTAATGGGCTTTGGATCAGGCTCATAGCTTTTGAGAGTACAGTAAATCTGCAGTTCATACACATTTTATTTGACCAATCATTTGGTTGCAGAATGTCTTAAAGAAAACCACTGCAGAACAAATCCTCCATTGAAAAACCTCGGTATTGTAGCATTTCTTCTAAACAGAAGCATGTTTAACAGTCAATAAAATGAGCTCTTGGCAGACATTCAATTTGTGATGATTAAAGAATTCCTGCCTTTACAATAACAATGTTATAATAGAAAATAGCATTAGGAAAAGGAGAGCACTGATTGGCTCACAATGAGTCATAACTGTGCAATTATGGCTCTGTAATTACACAAACATGACATCATAAGACTACCTGTCACAATAAAGACTTTAAAATGATTTAAATTGGGGTATTTATATTTTTTAAAACAATAACAAATATCCCATGTGGTGGGTGTGTATTACGGAGATAGACTAGTCTATTGACAAGGTTGTAACAAATTTCTATTATAAGCCCAACTTTGCCATTCCTCACCAGCAGCCAAATAACCACCCCCAAAACAAAATCAACAGGCTAGAAATTTCATCTGTGTGGTCTTATGTTAGGATAAAATGTTTTCTGGAAAGTTTGATGGAAATTGGTTACTGTTGTGTTCATGCAATACACACAGAAGTTAGATAAAAATGGGAAACTAAAAGGTAATAATTGGAGATATACCAATCTCCTAGAACTGGAAGGGACCTTGAAAGGTCATTGAGTCCAGCCCCCTGCCTTCACTAGCAGGACCAATTTTTGCCCCAGATTCCTAAGGGGCCTCCTCAAGGATTGAACTCTTAACCCTGGGTTTAGCAGGCCAATGCTCAAACCACTGAGCTATCCCTCCCCCCAACTGTTGCTGGAAGGTTGCAATTTAACACTACTTTATTTCTTAGAATTCAGAACTCTGCTGCACAAGAATCCAAAACCAGAGAGAGACAAAGCAAGCTGCTCCTTAAAACAGAAAGGCACAACTCAACTCACCTTACTAGTCTAGGCTGGCTCGCTGCAGACTGACTCAAATTGTATGCTTCCCTACAGAGCTCCCTAACTTGCAAGCAGGATGAGGGACCCTCTTACAAATTAAAGTGTTAGCTTGTTATTTTAATAGTTTTTCATACACCACAGTTAGATAACTTATGAACGAGGGTCCAAAACTAAAATGTTGCTTGCTTTTCACATAGCTCCCTTAGTTTTTTGAGAAGTGGTTTGTCTATCTCCCAAACTGCTTCCACTAAAAAATCTTGGCTTGATTTTTCTTTTTTTCTGGGGCGGGGGAGCTGTCATCTTCTGTTTGTTTCTCTGAGGTTGATGATGCATTCTCTTCTATGAATATCCTGTCTCAAAATTTCCCCAAAGTCAATTTCCTTTGCCAGAGTCCTCGCTTGCTGTTTTTTCTATGTAAGGGAAAAATCAGGTCCATAGTTAATAAAATTATCTATGCAACACTTGATCTTAGCCAAAAGTATGTTGTGGATCCCAACATTCACACCATCTTGAGGCAAATTTTCTAATGTGCCCATGTTGTAGGAGCCACTATGAAACCAAAAGTCGGTCTGACCTTGGTTGGGAGGGGAGTCAAGAAAGTGAACTTCATAAGCAGTGTGGTCAAGTGCACCGAGTGGAGTACCTTAATACCACGCACTTAGCACATCTTATCCAAGTAACTAAAGCATTGTCTATAGTAGAGAGTTCAGCAATCCATAGCTAGCAACTGTGGTAACCACATTTGTATAAACATCTAGGGTGAAATCCTGGAATCATTGAAATCCATGGGAGTTTTGCCATTCAGTGGAGTCAAGATGTCACACCTAGTGTAGAAAAGGAAAGCTGTGATTTGCCCTAGTGGAGCTTACCTTGGTTTCAAGCTAGGAATTTATACCTCTGCAGCAACTACACTGTTTGCTGGCTGCCAACTGCTGCAATCAGGGCTGATCGTCAGGACAGACGAGTCTTCTGAACATTTAACATATATCTCACAACCCCCTCTGTGAGGTAAAGTCGGAGTGTTATTAGTCACATCTGACATAGTGGAAAATGAAGGTTGAGGAGGTGTAGTGACTTGCCTAAAGCTCAGGCTCTGTTTTTCAAGAGTATGTCAGGAGTGCTGGAACAATTTGTATAGTGGGGATGCTGAGAGCCATTGAATTGTATATGATAGAAACTACTTCAAGCCAGGTATGGCAGCACCCTCCTAGTTCCAGCACCTATGGAGTATGCAACTGCATAATCTACCCACTGTCACACAACAATGGCCCAAAAGTTAAGCTTTCTTTTTACAAAAGAAGTCAGGTGTCTAGTCTTTTTGGTTGTGAAGACAACCTTCCAAATAGAAAGCAAATGCAGTATTGTCTTCCTGAGTCTTGAGACAAAATAGCAGTGAGAGGTAGGAACTGTTTGTCTCAGTGGAGTGCGCTGTTGATCATTTTAGAAGTAACATCCAAGACTAATTCGTTGCTGTTGGATACAATGGTGGCTATTGAGGGCAGGCAGGGGGGTGGCTGACTTGGTTGTTGAGGGTTGTTGAATTGGTACAGAATGAAAACATCCTCACTCCTGCAAAATAATAATAAATATGTAGGTAGTGGAGAGATGAATGTTTGGTTTGGGGTAAGGTCTATGTAAAACCACCACATTGAGTATTGTATTCACCTGAAATCATAAATATCTTCCAGGTGCCGGGAATTCATCCAAAACTCAGCCTATGTTTTCCCGCACTCAACAGAGCAGTTCTGACTCACGCAATAACAATTAGACTTATGGAATTAGAGGAGACAACTGCAGGTTGAAGACTTGTTTAATTCAATACAGGCAGAAAAGATGGAGGCCAGTCAGATGTCCATTCTGCATCAAAAATACTGTGTTTTTATTTTAAATTCCATGTGAGAAACAAGTGGAAATTCCTTAGGAAACAGTTGCCCCTTTCTAAACTTTGGAACATTCTGTCACGAGCTGAGTCGATCAGATGATATTTATAAAGAATCAAAGAGTCCCCTTCTTCTAATTGTGAAGAAGAAACTGTGTTAGAATAGAGGAAAACAGTATTACCCCTAAAGCTGCTCTATCTGCTTCTGTTTCACTGTAGATTTCCTGTATTGAACCTTCCACAGTCCCATTCCTGCTGTGGTTTTAAACAAACAATACACATAGGCTCACAATCCTGGTCTGAATAGTGGATGGACACCAATTTTAGAGCCCTCTGGCTTCATCCCCATTCCCGCTTCAGCCTATACAGATCTCCCACATTTCCATTTCCATCTCCTCTCCTCTCCCCACCCCCAGCAAGTTTTGGTGGTATGTTTCAACTAGGGCTGTCAAACAATTAACAAAATAATTGTAATTAATCACAAGATTAAAAAAAATAGTTGTGATTCATTGCAGTTTTAATCACACTGTTAAACAATAATAGTTAAATTTTTATAAATATTTTGGATGGTTTTCTACATTTTCAAATATATTGATTTCAGTTACAATCCAGAATACAAAGTGTACAGTGCTCACTTTTTATTAGTTTTTGATTACAAATATTTGCACTGTAAAAAGATAAACAAAAGAAAAAGTATATTTCAATTCACCTTGTAGTGCAATCTCTTTATTGTGAAAGTTGAACTTACAAATGTAGATTTTTTTTTACATAACTTCCCTCAAAAAAACAACAGCAACAACAAAAAAAAAAACAATTTAAAACTTTAGAGCCAACAAGTTGAAGCATGAAGGGACATACAAATGTTTAGCATATCTGCCACATAAATGCCTTGGAACGCCGGCTACAATGGTGCCATGCGAACACCTGTTCTCATAGACTTTAAGGTCAGAAGGGACCTTTATGATTGTCTAGTCTGACCTCCTGCACAACGCAGGCCACAAAATGTCTCACTTTCAGGTGACATTCTAAATAAGAAGTGGGCAGCCTTATCTCCCTTAATTGTAAACAAACTTGTTTGTCTCAGCAATTGGCTGAACAAGAAGTAGGACTGAGTGGACTTGTAGGTGCTAAAGTTTTACATTGTGCAGGATTCTGTGTTGTAATTGAAATCAATATATTTGAAAATGTAGAAAAACATCCAAAAATATTTATAATAAATTTAAATTGGTATTCTGTTATTGTTTAACTGTATGATTAAAACTGTGATTAATCATGGTATTTTTTTAATCTAGTTTGTTTTGCATTTATCACATGCATTAACTTCAATGTATTGACAGTACTAGTTTCAACCGTTAAAGTGGCCTCAGGTGGCCAGGAGGAAGAAAAGGGATATGAATTCCAGTCACTTGTGAAAGAGAGGCAATAAAACAAAAACTAGTATTTTGTAATGTCTCCCATTCAACTCAATGGAAAACTTTAATATTGCACGCTGAGGAGTTGTAAGGGGTAAGACTATAAATCAGAAGCACTCCCAGGCCCACTTGCATCATTCCAAAATGGTACCTTCCAGCTGTGATCAAGTAGTGCTAATTTCTTTAGGTACCTTGGATCCAGAGGAGACTCAGAATACTTGGGAACTATTCCTCTAAGGTACGTGGCTGATCTGGTCTCTCTGTAACGCATTGGGTAGAACAGTTAAGGAAATTAGTTCCTTCTCTTTCCCTTTCCCCCCTGAGGGCTCCGTAATAAGGTACAAGGATAGAGTCAGAGTCAGCTCCCATCCACTCCCTCAATATCTGCTTGGTGTTGCACTGGGAGAGGAGCAAGAGTGAGAAAATGGGCACCTGGGAAGAGAAGAGATCCCACGAGTGGGTCCCTCCCAATCCTGCAGGGATCTAGCTCTAGCTCAGCCTACATGTACCCCCTTCCCCTTCTTGCTGTGCTTATCTATGGGGACAGACATTTAATTATCCTGCGGGGAGGGGGGAAGGGGGCAAGAAGCAGTGTCTTGGAGGGTGGGGAAAAATGAATGAACTTGATTCCAATGGGACAGATTTCACAGGGCTAGTGAAAGACGTGAGTTACTGAATCTCTCTTGCTTCAATTCATAGCATTAGTTTCAGACTTCTGGGCTGCTCTTACTACATAAGAACAGCCATATTGGCTCAGACTAATGGTCCATCCAGCCCAGTATCCTGTCTTCTGACAGTGGCTGTTGCCAGATAGTTCAGGGGAATGAACAGAACAAGGTAATTTCAAGTGTCCAATCCCAGCTTCTGGCAGTTGGAGGGACACAAACACCCTGAGCATGGTGTTGCATCCCTGACCATTTTGGCTAATAGCCATTGATGGACCTAACTTCCATGAATTGATATAATTCATTTCTGAACCCATTAGGAATTTTAATTCTAATGCTAAATGCTGGACTCAAAACTTCATGGATCAGTCAAGAGGCATGCAGTGAAATACCTATTTGTCTACTGATACAAAGGTATCAGCATTTGTTTATACTACTTAGGTTACCAAATATTTTGCAGTACAATGTATAAACATGGAACACGTGAGGTTGGTCAGTGCACTGCTCCTTCCTCATTTCTAAGGTCAGTAAGGTGCCTGTCTGGAGCATGAAAGTTCATCCCCTGATCTACCTGGATGATATTTTTATCACAGCCCTCTAAGTATGCTATTCTTTTTTTATGCTGTAGCCTTGGTTCATTAACTTTTCACCTGGGGAATGTAGTAAACAGAGAAAAAATCAATTCTGACTCAATCCAACTCTCTAAACTTTCTGGAGTTCTTGTTCAACACTGGAACCGTGACCCTGGAGACTCCTCTTTCATAGAGAATATATATTAGCTTTGTCAGTCAGTCTGATTAAATCTCTCTCTTACTCTCTCATGTCTTATAGGCTCTTTTTTAGCCCCCTTTTATGCCATTCCTTATTGCAATGAGATATAACAGAACCACACCAGTTTTACCCTAAGGAGATGACTGCAGATATTACTTGATTGATGGCTACTCTATTTTCCTTCTGAATTTGTTTCACAACTGTCTCCGACTCTTCTCTCCCTGAGAGTTAAGCTATGTCCAGATGGGAAAGGGGAAAAGCAGAGTAAGTGCCATTAAAAATTCAGCATGTGCTCCATTGCAGGGATAGTAACACCTTTATTCTCTTATTCCACTGTTTCTGCAACTACCTGGGGCAGTGAGTTTTTAATGGTAGCCTTGGTAAGATGTACATCCTAGCTGCAAGGGAGAGGTAGTTAGTTTTTCCCAAATGTATTACCTTGAAGAACATTCCTAAAGTTTTCAAAACAAAGAAATAACCTCTTCTCTCTCAACACTCAATGTTTTGAATTGTATTTCACTCAAAACCAAAACCAAATAAAAACCTCCAAATATTAAGCTTGTAATTATATATAGACAAATACTAAAGTACTCATCCCAGCCACGGTTTAAAGGTTTTTCCCAAATCTCAGTTACCTGGTTGTGCACTGATCTGCAGATTTCATTGATATATCACTCCAGGAACTATCTTCTCACAGAAGTGGTCTATCAGGGAATGGTCCATCAGCCTGGGTGAACACCAGGATGGTAATTTGAGAACTAGTGCATTCCTCACACACCAGAAGTTTTAGGAGACACATACTAATCTAAACAGTATTGTTCACTGATCTCAAAAAGAAACGGGCCAAACCCAGAACCCAGATCTGAATTCCAAATGTGAACTTCTTATCTATGCAATGGATTGAATCACCTCTGAAGCTGGAATCTCCCCAACCTGGGGATTGGAAAACCTGCTCAGAATATGACCAATGCCAATTTTTGGGATGTTTGTCTTTGACTTGTAGAAAGAGAGGTTTGAGATTCAACCTGAGCTATCTGTCTAGCTGTGGTACTCTAGTTTAGGCCCATCTCCACTTCAGAAGTACCCTCGATGGGTTATTTAAAACACTATTGAGCATCCAAATGCCTGCACCCCAGATTTTTAATTTTACTCCACTACTTAATTGCAATGAAATGAAGTATGGCAAAAACTAAAAGTGTAGAACCTAGAGACCAACCACCCATAAGTCTGCCTATTGGTGGTGACAAGATTAGAAGTCGAGAGGGAGAGCCAATTAATATTATTGGGTTCTTGCATAACATACCAAGATTAAATTGAGAATGCACATGAGAATCATGGATGGTATGCATTACACTATCAGTAAATCTGCATTACTGAGTGTGAATATGGTTGTTTTACTAGGGTGAATATACTTTGCATACCCATAATTCATGCTATAAGTTTAGACACACTGAAAGTGTAACAGTAGAAAAGACCAGTGGGTCTATCCAGTTGGTTCTGTCTCTTACAGTGGCCAATGCCAGAAGCTTCAGAGGAAGTAATAAACTCTACATAATGTACCTAATTGTGCAGTAATATACCATAGGGAGAAATTTCTTCCTGCCTCCAGCTGGTGATCAGCTTATGTCCTGAAAGCATGTCTGTGAATAACATTTTGCATTTTGGTTCTTATTGACAATATCTAATTATTCAAAAGCAAACACATTTGGTAATGTTATATAAATCTCTGAATCACAGTCCAGACTGTCTTGTAGCAATTTACTATATTTTTCTTATAATATTACAGACAATACTAGAGTAGATTTTTCATATCTTAAAAGGTATTTTAATAAATATCTAGATTCAAATGCAGCACTAGTGTGAGCAGGTGTAGCTTTGTGGTTGTGTTTTTTTTCTTTCTTTCTATATTTTAATCATGATTCTCAGCCAGAGATAAAAGCCATAGTTTATAATCTCTGTAGGAGGAAAGCCAAAACACTGTGAATTATAGTTGATAAACTTGTATTTACAGTGGTGATACAAATTATTTATTCTCCTCTCACAGGAAAAAAGTGTTAGTATTATGAGGTGCTGTATATTTACAGAATTAATGTTTTCTAACGACGATACTATCGTTATCTATTACCGATGTGGTTGTCGTGAAAAAATCTGCAATATATCATGAACACTCAATAAACAACTCGTATCACCATTGTGTTTATTACTCTTATGTCCTCACATTTGAGTCTAGTGAAGCTTGGTTTAAGTAACCCTTAAGGTACCAACAAATGTTGGTGATACAGAGAAGGATTCTTTAACTAAAAAGCAAACAAAACAGCATTAGAAATGTTGGGCTTTGTCTCTGAGAAGTGGCCCTTGGTGCAGATTTCATTGACATTCATTCTGAAATTCTGCCCTCTTCACCTCCTCAGGGACAAGTGAAACATACCATTATGGATACATCCGCAGGTGGTGAAGTGGAACAGTGTTCAAATATGTGTTGTTAGCATGTGAACAAATGTTTAGACTTGGAGGATGTAGCAATCAGTGTGGAACAATGAGGGAGGAGTGCAAGTTGCAGGAGAGAAGAGTTTGGAGGAGGGACTAGGAAGTCCATTTGTTTTACAAGCAGAGTCCATTCATGATATTGCCCAGCACGTGGTATGTGAAACAAAAGAGATGCTGTGTTAATTTTTTGGTTATATAATTTTCTAGACAGAGGGAGCTGTTGCTCCCTGAGAATGGAGCACTGGTATTGCGTTGAAATTCCTGAAAGCAGGGATTGCCTGCAACTCTATTCCATTTGCGAATAAAGCAAATGACACTTAAAATATACTCAGTCTCTGTGTCACTGATTTCTACTCTTCTTCTTTGCAGGGTCCTGAATTCAGCTACCTTTCAGCAGAAGGGTGAAACTAGTACTGGAATGGGATACTAGTGCCAGAAGCAGTGGCAATACTAAGGGCTAGCTTTTGCTAGTTAACTATAGTATTGAGTAAGATGCAGTGTGCAGCTTCCCCACCCCAAGTAGTGGTCAGTTCCAAGCTCACAGATGCTCTGGGATGCATGGCTCTTTAGGATCATGCAGCTAGCTCTGCAAACTGGTGTATTGGTGAGGCCATGGTCTTTCCCCCTCCCCAACCTTCTGGGAGATCTGTGTTTCTGGTGATGCAAGGAAGGAGCAGTTCATTTGCACATGACTAGAGCTTGTGTGGTGTGTACAACCCAGCAGGGTGAAGATTCTTGCACAGCTGCATGAGAGCTAGGCACAATCTAGCTCCAAAAATCTAAAGCTAACAAATCACATGGCTGACCATAAGATCCTGAGGATCAGGTAAAGAGGCTCTAAGAAAGCACAAAAGATAAACTGAGAGAACAGATACAGACGGTGGGCCCTCTGTTTGGTAATCAAGCACTCAAAATGCAAAATACCCTCAACAAAATGTCCCTAAATTCTGTTTTCAACTGCAGGACTGCCTCAGTGGTGGGATGATAGATGTATTATTTGCCAACAAGGCTTTCACAGTATAATCTCAATGCCAAAAACATTTTCTTATTCCTGTTCATGTTTCTACTTGCCAGCATATTCTCACTGCAAAAATACATCAAAAAGCCCACTCTGTGTAATCTCTGGGGTGAAACCCTTGTCATTTATTTCCTTTGGCTTTTATTAATGGTTTTAAGTACAGCCTATAATTACTGTCCCTTTGAAAAAATTAAGTCCTTCTAAGTAACAATGAAGGAAATGAATTAAAGCTTTGGATAGCACATGATAGTATAGGAAGTAAAGATGCAAATGGTAATGTATTTAATATAATCTCCAATAGGCCTGTGAATCTTCTCCGGAGTTTATAATGGTGCTGTTCAACCTGTTATATCCTGCACAGTGATTTGCCATTTATAAAATAGTTTTCCTGTGTACATAATGCTTCACCAAGTCACTTTTTTGTTGTTATACTTTAAAGGTGTGTGAGTAATAAATAACAATTGTATTCACATGGTAGCTATGTCTGTCTGTCTTCTGCCTAACTTATTGACCCAATTCAATACAAAATCAGAAGTAATTTGCCTCAGGATAAGAGAAGCAGCAAAACATAGGGTGCAGTGTAACAGTACCATAAACTAATAACGTGAGGGAAGGAGGGTTATGTACTCTTGCTTCACCCACTCTTTTTCTCCCTCATAACATGAGTGGTGCTGGTTAGTGAGTGGTTAAAGTTTTGGAGGGTGTTCTTCTATCCAGGACTATATTAAGACAATCTGGGGCCCTACGCACACCATTATCTACAGGTCTGCATCCAGAGCCCCTCCTTCCTTTTTTCACCAAAGAGAAGCAGCAGGGCTCCTCCCCCAGAGAGGCTGGGGTAGGAGAGGGAATTCCTCCCTCCCCCAGTATTATTCCCTCAGCTGGGATGTAGCTGTTTGTACAGGTAGGCCAGGCCGATATCACTCTTTTCCATCTGCCATACACAGAGTTCTAGGTTGGGAAGGTGTCAGCAGGGATCCTCTGAGCAGTGAGTTGTCAGATTGATGTTCCTTTTGAGATGCATGAGTTACAGCTACAAAATATTGTCCCAGGCTGTCTGCTGACTCAGGTAGATGTCACTGCCAGACAATTCCCCCTCCCTCATCTTGGCAAAATATCAAAAGCTGATCATTTTTGACCAACCCTCACTCCTCAACTCCTTTAGTTTAAAATTCAAATATTTGATTGAGAAATGCAGGATTATGCTGCATGGGAGTTGTAATTCAGGTACTTCATGCCCCTATTCTCCTTTGTGGGCTGGCCTCCCTGGCCAGACGCCATATTCAATGAAACATTATGGTCCCCGCTCTTGCTGAGCCACTGTGGTGCATCATGGAAGTCCCTGGCTGTTTTGATAGAAAATTTTCAACCAGCCCTAGTCATTGCATCTCAGTTCATATTTTGAAGATTTTCTTCAAAATGATGAGGGAGAGAGGAGATAAATTTCCTTTTTTTTTAAATGTCAGCTTAGAATTTGATGTGATAGCCTGACTCTAGGAGATCATAGAAACATAGGGCTGGAGGGGAACTCGAGAGGTCACCAAGTCCATCCTCTTGCACTGAGGCAGGACCAAGTAAACCTAGATCATCCCTGACAGATGTTTGTCCAACTAGTTCTTTAAAACCTCCAATGATGGGGATCCACAACCTCCCTTGGAAGCCTATTCCAGAGCTTAACTACCCTTATAGTTAGAGATTTTTTCCAAATATCTAACCTAAATCTCCCTTGCTGCTAATTAAGTTCATTACTTCTTGTCCTATCTTCAGTGGATATGGAGAACAATTGATCACAGTTCTCTTTATAACATCCTTTTACATATTCCCCCCTCAATCTTCTTTTCTCAAGAATAAGCATGCCCAGTTGTTTTTAACCCTTTCTCATAGGTCAGGTTTTTTAAATCTTTTATCATTTTTGTCGCTCTCCCCTGGACTCTGTCCAGTTTGTCCACACCTTCCTGAAGTGTAACACCCAGAATTGGACATAGTACTCCAGTTGAAGCTCACTAGTGCTGAGTAGCAAGGGACAATTACTGCCCATATATTACATACAACACTCCTGTTAATACACTGCAGGTTGTTAGCCTTTTTTTACAACTGCATCACATTGTTGCCTCATATTCAATCTGTGATCCACTATAACCCCACAGAACCTTTTCAACGGTACTGCTGTTTGGCCAGTTATTCCCCATTTTGTAGTTGTGCGTTTGATTTTTTTCCTTCTTAAATGAAGCACTTTTCACTTGTCTTTATTGAATTTCATCTTGTTGACTTCAAGCCAATTCTCCAATCTGTCAAGATCATTTTGAATTCTAATGCTGTCCTACAAAGTGCTAGTAACCTGTTCCAGCTTGATGTATCATCTGCAGATTTTATGAACATACTGTCCTCATATATTTTATGAACATACTCAGGGGGGGGAGGGATAGCTCAGTGGTTTGAGCATTGGCCTGCTAAACCCAGGGTTGTGAGTTCAATCCTTGAGGAGACCACTTAGGGATCTGGGGCAAAAATTGGTCCTGCTAGTGAAGGCAGGGGGCTGGACTCAATGACTTTTCAAGGTCCCTTCCAGTTCTAGGAGATTGGTATATCTCAAATTATTACCTTTACCTTCCACTTAGCCAAGTTATTATTGAAAATATTGAATGGTACCAAACTCAGCACCGATCCGTGTGGGACCCAATTAGATACGCTCTTCTGGTTTGAGCTGCATGCATGCGTGCATGTGTTCTTTCTGCATGCTGCACTGGCTCTGGCCAGATAGCCAGTACAGCAGGCTCCGATCGAACTGCCCAATAAGACCACAAGACTTGGTTTAGTAGTGAAGGCGCCCAGACAGGTTTATTGTCGATGAAGCACGGTAATAGCACCTGGCACACTCTATGAGGATAGTAAGACATGTATGCTCATGAAATGGATGCAGCTCAGTCAGTGGAGGGACTTTCCACTGCTCCCGTTGACTGGACAAAGACACTCCCTCTGAGATACATCTTTATACAGGGTCAGGCCAGATGGCTACACAAGAGTGATAGACGGCAGATATATTAGCCCCAGGTTAAGTAGGTCCCCTTTCCTGGGTAAGGTAACAGGGAAGGTTCCAGAACAATCAGGAACTTTCTGGAAATAATTAAGGAAGACAGGCTGATTAAAACACCTGCAGCCAATCAAGAAGCTGCTAGAATCAATTAAGGCAGGCTAATCAGGGCACCTGGGTTTAAAAAGGAGCTCACTTCAGTTCATGGTGCATATGTGAGGAGCTGGGAGCAAGAGGCGCAAGGAGCTAAGAGTGAGAGAGTGTGCTGCTGGAGGACTGAGGAGTACAAGCGTTATCAGACACCAGAAGGAAGGACCTGTGGTGAGGATAAAGAAGGTGTTTGGAGGAGGCCATGGGGAAGTAGCCCAGGGAGTTGTAGCTGTCATGCAGCTGTTACAGGAGGCACTATAGACAGCTGCAAATCCACAGGGCCCTGGGGTGGAACCTGGAGTAGGGGGCGGGCCCTGGTTCCCCCCAAACCTCCCAACTCCTGATCATACACAGGAGGAGTTGACTCAGACTGTGGGTTCCACCAGAGGGGAATGTCTCTGAGGCGAGCAAATCCGCCAATAAGCACAGGACCCACCAAGGTAGAGGAGTAACTTTGTCACAACAGGTACAAACAAATTACCTATTACCCCGACATATCAGGATGCCGCCCATTGCCTTGTACATGTTGGTTTGACCAAAACATCTCTATCTATCATG
The DNA here is from genome assembly GCF_020497125.1 of Mauremys mutica. Lineage (NCBI taxonomy): Eukaryota > Metazoa > Chordata > Testudines > Geoemydidae > Mauremys > Mauremys mutica. The sequence goes on from NC_059074.1 coordinate 106,867,553, forward strand.
CTGTCATCCTTGACCTTATCTTTAGGATGGATCAGTGTGTTCCTGCTATGTTTGGGGAATGTGCTGGTATTGACAGTGTTCTTGTACCATCTTTCTGGAGTGTGTTTGCATATATATTCTTATACCTAGCACTATTTAGGAATGTGTGTTTCTACAATATCAGCCCTGTTCTTGCCAGATTCTGTGAGCAGGGCCTGCCTCTTGTTCATAACTTATCTTTGCTTTATATTATCAAGTTTTGACCATTACTTTAGCTCAGGCCTCATACCAGACCTCTGATACAAGGGCTTATGTTTCAGGCCCTCTTCTTACTACTGTGGATGCATTCACCATCTTTAGGGTGATCAGATTTCCCATTTTTAAAGCGACAGTCCTGCTTTGGGGACTTTTTCTTATACAGGCACCTATTACCCCCCCATCCCTGTCCTGTTTTTCCACAGTTGCTATCTGGTAACTGTAACTATCTTCAAAGGTGAAAATAATCCCATTCAAAAATGTTGTCTACTTGCAACAAGATGTGGCAGTTCTTGTTGCTGCTTTACAAACTATTTGGATACCTTTGAGTATAGTTAAGAGAAAGGAGGAAAAAATAGAAACATTATTGTGTAATCAATTTAGTGTGTTGCAAGGTGATAATAGAGTTTAAACTTACAGCAGTATTTTTTCCTCACAAATCAGAAATATATGTTTCAACGAGCAAATAACACATTTACACTTTCATGAATTGAAATGTTACTCTTTAGTTCCTCGATGTATCATGTTAATCATGTTTACTTCACTGTTAGCTCTGACTGACTGCCAGACCTAACTGTGTCGATTGCTTGTCCTGAATATAAACTTGTCCCTGGGGCTAACCTCCTTCCTGATATGCCCTGTCAACTTTTGGTTTAGACCGACTTGGGATATGGATCTCCTGTTGTCTTATCTATACCCATCAGATAATTAATTAACCTTCTTGGTAAACTTTGTATTCCTCTCACCCTTTGATGGATCTTGTAGTTTATCAGAATTGCAATTCATTAATAATGTAGGCCCTTTGGTTCAAACAGTGTCCTCAGGGCTTCCAGGTTTTCTTGCCTAGCATATGTAAGGCAAAGAAATAGTGATCTCATTTTTCAAATCAGCCACTGGTGAATCAATGCTCCCTTCTTTTCTTTCATGCTTACTCCCTAATTTCCTTTTCTCTTTACTGCTGCTATTGATGCCTATAACTTTGTTATGTTATCCTATCTTTCCCCCTGTGGTTTTGTTTAGTTTGATTCTTTTGTGGAAGGTGTTCTCAAAGCACTGGTTGTTTTTATAATTGTATTAACATTTTATCAGAGTTTATGTCCTTTGCCTGTGAGCTGAAAATCCAACTTGATGATCTGCTACAATCTTTCTTGAGGGGAGGGAGGGAGAGGGGCATTTGTTGCAGACTGCCATTTAGGAGCACTGGATATAATTAAGTGATATCATAGCTGTATTTGGCTCACCTTGTTTAGTGGCCTTCAAACTAAGGACTCCACTTTTGCGGCGTAGTGGTTTGTCAGCACGGGCTAGGGCCCAGTCCTGCAGACTTTACGGAGTCCTCTGTCAGCCAAAACTCTCATTCAATCAAGCCTGAGTTCAAGACCGGGCATAATATTTCATGAATTATTCCAGGAACAGGTATGATAGGGTTGTAAATGAGGGATAGATGACTCAGTTTTGAAAAAATAAGAAGCATCCCATTGCCCCACATTCAAACCAAATCCGAACTTTTTGCTTATGTCTGGAAGAGCTGGTTCACTTTTACTTTCCCCATTCTTTGTTGTTTTGATTTACCTTTGCAATTCCTACTTTCAGCTTGGAGCAGAAGTGCTGTCATACTATGAGTGATGCTGTTTTCCTGGTATTTTCTAGCTCAATCAGAAACAAAAAATATTGTGAAGCACTAAGTGTGAAATCCTAGCCCCACTGAAGTCAATGTGAGTTTTGCTGTTGACTTTAACAGAGCTAAAATGTCACCCTAGATTTAACCAGATGGCCTATTTTCATGAGAGAGGTCTACATATTCCTAGAGCAGTTTTACAGACCCAGTGGGCTCAGATAAACATCCAAAGTTATGGGTGTTCAGATCAAACCTCTGACTCTTTTGAAGTTCACTTTTCACTAGCAGTAAACTGTGCTTACAGTGAATGCAAGTGGTAAGCACTATGGGTGATGGTACATTCATGAGTCAGAAACCTTGCTAAAAGTTAAGATGTCTCTCTCTCCTATCTTCTCAACATGTGTGTGTTAGCAGATGATTCCCATTGTTTCATTTAACAGCTGGGTTCAATTTCCAGATCTCCCACTGGTAAGTAGTGATATCAGTAGATGGACTGGGTATTTCAATAACCATGAATCTTTGCTGTTGAAGCTCACTTGATGTTCCCTTTAAATCTTATTCTGAATGCAATAACCTCAGTTAAGTTTAGCATTTATAAATACTATGTAATGTAGTGGGTCATTCATGGCCAGTATTCTTTAGAAGTAACAAAATCTGCGTTTTGCCCATTCAAATAGGATATGATTCCCAATTGCACACTGACTAGACTCTTGGCACTTAGCAACATACATTTTCCCATTGGTTCAGATGACAGGCAGAACTCATTTGAAACAAAACGAAACAATTTCCAACTGGTGGGCTTGATTAGTGCAGGTGACATTAAATAATTAACAAGTTCTCTTTCAGCACCATGCTTCGTGCTTTAATTAATATCGTTCCTTAAAATAAGGAGTTGTTTACCATTGCTGCTTCTGCAAGCTGATTGCTGCTCGCAAAAACATCTGAGACATGACTATGCCCAGGGGATTGCTTTCACTTCATTGTTTATAATAACTACAAACAAAGAGCTGCAAAAGCTCATCTCGCCATGAGGCATCCTGACAATCTGCCAGTTTAGTCACCAATAATAATGAGACTGGCACAAGCAATAAGCTCAGCGCTAATCTAATGAGGGCCTGTTTCAATCGCCCATTGATATTGCAGCAGCTGCTAAGCACCCAATGTTGAGGACATACAAATAAGAGGTATGTCTCCAACCAGTTGAAGGATAATTACCCCCTCAATATGGCCTTGCTAGTATACAGAGGCTGTGTCTTTTTTTTTTCTTTCCCCTCTCAGAGAGTTCATTCAGACAGGCCCGCTTAGTCAATGATATAAATTGGATGGGGTCATCTCTCTTTGCTGTGCTGGAGAAAAGGTTCAGTTAGTGTTCCAGCAAGCATCCATGCAGATAGGCACATACATGTGATTTACAGTCTCGTGTATACAAAGAGTGTATGATGTCACTTCCTTCACTTAGTTCCTGTGGTGAATGCAATTATGAACAGATGGGCAAATGACATGATTCCACTGCTAATGAACTTCCCTACTGGGGAAGAGGACAGTGCATTACCCTTTTGTACTTCAGACTTTTAATTATCAGGTTGTTTTTTTTCCAGCATGATTATTACACACACACACATCTGAATTTAAGTCATTCTGGATATAGTTAACTAATTCCATTCTGGCCAGGAAACAACAAAGTGCTGAGGAAACAATGGAACAAGGCATTTACTAAATGGCAACACTATGATTAAAATGTACATTTTGAGAATAAAATATCTGTGGTGGTGTGAAATCTTAAAGCCTCTTTTCTCCATTTTTCACCCCCTCCTCTTTTCCTCCTATTACCCTTCCCAACAATGATAATGAATTGCACAGCAACAAGCTTATGTGGATGAAGATCTCATGATACCGTCTTGTTCTTACATAAGAGAGACAAGGACTAACTGCTGTTGGTGAGAGAGACATTACATTGTTTTAGCTGTGCTAGGAAGAAGGAATAGAAAGTTACTGGTTTATAAAGGATTTTTTAAAACAGGAATTCCTGTTTTGCCCAGCTATAAGCAAAATATAAATCTGGAAAGATTCAAGTTCAGGTTCTAAATTTAGACCACAGCATCTTTATGTAGATTCTAAACTGTTCAAAATAAATTCTCCTAACTCTAAAATATATATTAATACAGATGCCTCATGAAAGGGGAGATCGCAAGCATCTAATTATTGTCTCTGTCTTTTCCCTATCTCCTGAAATAAACTGTTTAGAGAGAGGAGAGGACACCTGTGAATTTATCACATTAAGATGATAGAAACTTTTCTACACAGTGGAGTAATGCACTGTACAAGGCTTGCATCCGAAGAAGTGGGTATTCACCCACGAAAGCTCATGCTGCAAAACGTTTGTTAGTCTATAAGGTGCCACAGGATTCTTTGCTGCTTCTACAGAACCAGACTAACACGGCTACCCCTCTGATACTGTACAAGGCTGTGAATTCTAAAGCTCATATTTAACATATTTCTCATTAGTTGGTCAATGTAGACCCTGCTAATGTGCTTTAATATAAAGCTGTTTGGAACAGTACTACATTAAAGCATACTAGGGAACCTTCCGTGTGTACCAGAAAAGTCTCTATAGACCAAATAAGGCACAACATGTTAGTGAACTTTAGAAATGACATCCCCTAGAGTATATTACCTCACTGTGTAGACAAGCCCTGAGCCTACAGTTCACTCTCATGTTTATATCATGATCACCTTTCAGACCAGTCATTCACACACAATATTACCACTAGAAGGTGCTTATAGTCTAGTGTGTCCCAACTCCCTAACCCAGAGCTGGAAAAGAAGGCAGACTTCATTGGATTCAGCAAGTGACTTGTAGTGTAGCCTCCATAAGACAGCTGTCGGTGGTTTTGACAGCGTCCAGTATATAGATTTGACTCACCAAATATATCAGGGGAAATTAACAACACTCTAATGTGTTAATAATCTGCATTCCAGGTCATCTTTTCATTTTAAACTGATTCTGCGACCATTCTTATTCATCACCTTTTTTATACTACTGCCTGAGACCCAACCAAGAAAGGGGCCCCATTGTGCTAGGCACTGTACAGACACAAAGTAGTAGACAATCTAAATAGACAAGACAGATATGGATGGGGCAGAAGGGTTATAACACACAAGCAAAGTGAACAATGTGATGGCGGCAGTTTTTTCCAATACCAAAAGGGCATAACGAAAGAACAAAGTTTGTCATGCTGAAACTGAGACTATGATGACTTCATAATATTAAGAGACAACTGAGCGAGCTGAAGTGCTAATGTATTATACAACTGTACTGAATTTTCAAATGTTTAAAAAATGAACATTGTAGCAGTGTAGTGATATACCTCAGTCTTGGAGCTACAATCTTCCTAGAGCAGAGAGGGACTTGAGTATTCAAAGTAGCACAAACTGCTAGTAGCTTCCACGGTAACACATGGCAACGTCATGGCTTGCTTTGCAATGAATGATGACTGAAGCTAGTCCTTAGGGCTGAAGATTCTCTTTAGTGCTATCTTTTGTGAACCCCTCTATTATGGGTTGACAATTTATATTATTTCAATTTCTAACAACAACTGCAGCAACAAAAAAGCTGTTGAGAATGGCCAGCTCATTCTTTGGTGTTATATGATGCCTCCCAGCTACCTGCCTATCTAGTAATCCTACTAATTTTGTGATGCCTTTCCCCTCAGACCCTGACATTTATAGTGGGACTTGATCTCCTATGCAGACCTTCAGCTGCTCACAGTAAAATTTGAAGATATTTTAAAAGTCAAAGCAAAGCTTAAAGACACTATTTTTTTTGGAACAGGCTCTAGGACTGCATAGGTTTAACACAATAGAGCTTGAGGTTTACTAAGCAAAAGGAGTATTTTCTGCCAACTTAATTTTTTATTTGGTCACCACTGATGACAGAAATCATGCCTGCGTCTTTTACTTTAAGCTAGTAATTGCAGGTCATAACTGGACGTCTGCATTTTTTACTGAGCATTTTTTACTGTGATATGATGGCTGCCCTTCCTTTCCATACATCTTTCCATGTGTCCATCAGATATCATAAAACCTTGCACTTGCAGCAGATAATGCTGAATCATTCCTGAAAGACTGCACTGAAACTGGCACAGCCCCTTACTCCCTTGAATGTCCACGTGTGGTGCAAGATGAAAAATGTGCACTTTATTTCATACTGTACTTAGGTTGCTGACTGTACCAAAAATAGCACAGTCAGGTGCCATGTCCACCAAACTTCAGCAGCAATTGTTAGTTTTTTTTAAAAGGTCAGGGAAAACCTGTGATGCAGAGCAATAGGTGTGACAGATTGCCCTCCTTTAAGGTGCTACCTGATGTACTAGGATACCACTGAGTCCACCTATTCTGCCAGCCTGGGCCCCCTTTACCCTGTCTTGCTGAGCCAGGCTTTTCAGCATCCTCTAGCACATACACAGGCAGGACCATGCCCAGCTGCAGAAAAACACAAACACTGAGTTCAGCTCTGGGAAGACTCAGTTTAAGAGACTGTCCCAAGCACTCAGGTGCCCACCTCCCTTGGAGAGCAGACCCAAAGGTATATTGTCTTATGCTGTATAGAAAGATCTGCACAGCACAAGCTCATAAACATTTGCCCTCTCCCTCAATGTGAAGAGAGATATGCATAACTTCTCCCCTCCCCACCCTGCAAGTTAGAAATTGCACAACCTGGATTTAATAATAAACAAAATAAATTTATTAACTATAAAAGGCAGATTATAAGTGAGTTTAAGGGATAGCATACAGAACAAAGCCGATTACTGAGAAAATAAAACAAAACACGCATACTAAGCTTAAGATCACAGAGAGACTGGTTTCAAGAAGTAATTTCTCACCCTAAACGTTATTTTAGGCAAGTTGCAGAGCTTCTGTAGCTTAGAGTTCCCGTTATTTCTTCTTACAGACTGAACCCGTGTCTCAGTCTGGACTCACTCCTGCCTTTCTCCTCAGATCAGTTCCTTTGTTTGCCTTCCTCCCCAGCCTTAAATACGATTTATATAAGGCAGGAATCTTTTGTTTCCCAAACCTGACCTCCTCCTCCTTTCAGTGGAAAATTACTAGAAGTCCAAGATAATGTTTAGTACCAGGTTACAGGATCACCTGACCTCGTAGTGTCACAGCTACGGGAGATTAGTATCTTCACAATCTTGTTGTTTCTTCCTAACGGCCCATCAAGGCTGATGGCCTGTTGTCTGGTGGGTGTCTCCCAAATACACACTCAGTTGGAATTGTTGCATAGTTCATATTCCTAACTTTAGATACAGAAACGATACATGCATACAAATTGGATAATCAGATTCAGTAACTTATAAACTTTCCAGCGATACCTTACATGAACCATCTTGCATAAAGTATATCTTAGTTATGCCATATTCATATCATAGCCATATTTCTATGAAGAATATGGGAAGTAATTTCACAGCAGGTAGGCAGTTTCTGGAGTTGCTGTAGCACAACCTTCATTATAAAATTAAACAAACTAATGATCACACATAACGAAGGAAAAAATTACTTGAATAGCTAGAGAATTGCCAGAGCTTGAAGAAAGCAAACCTAGTTGAGCAGAGAGAGAGAACTCTGGCAGATTCTTTATTGGCCTAGTCAGCCTCACCCCTGGTGAGCTGGGCCAGTGGTCTTACTTCATTCACCCTTTCCCTCAGGGGGAACTAGGAAAATAGCAGGGAAGGGATCATTGACAAATTCGAAAGGAGCCACATTGCAAAATCAAGGATTTCTGTAAAGTCTTGTTTATTTGAAATTAACGTTGGAGACTATTAATTTCTGGTTTCAGGTCCTTAAGAAAGTTAGCAATTAAAGGAGTCCAGTGACTAGAGAGCTTTAACTGGCAATGGCTTAGATGGCAATGTACTGGTGTCAGTAAAACATCTTCTTATTGCATGTGGAACTTGCCAAGCCAATTTATGGCACCCTCATCAGTGCAGAGCAGGGCTCTCAGGCCACCATCTCAAGACACTTCCTACTTGGGTTTTCCTTCACCCTTTGCCTCCTGGTTTCCTCCTCAGATTACCATCATATCTGGTCAGAGGGAAGTCATCAGTGATGTGTCACATTGTCTGTCTTTGGCCACAGCTGCATGTGTGAAGGCTGGCTGCACATTGACCATGGCACATTCAAAATTGGTTCATAAGGGCCCATTAGCAGTGTGGCAAATTAAAGCTGAGAGCATGCATGGCTGGGTCAGTTATAAGAAGTGTAACTAGGAATACCGAACTTAAATTTGATGTGATATCTAAATCACAGCCTCTTTTTATTGCTCAGATTTCTGTGAAATCTAGTTTAGTGTAATAGAAGAGTACTCAGACTCCCCCACCCCCTGCTTCTGGTACTAGGGTGTAGACTGTCAGATATTTTTTCCTATTCATCTGATATGCAAATGAATCCTTTGTTTGCCAGGTATTGTTTTAATAAAAGAGATAATTTATAACAGCGCTGCAAAATGATGTTGCCATTTATGAGTCATGTAGGCAGCAATCATTCTGTACGTTTGTAAACAATGGACACTTTAAAAACATGAAAGCAGTTTTTAAAGGATTTTATTAGTAGCAAAGATTTAATTTATGGTGGTGGAATATCAAATTATTTAAGTTTTAAAGTGAAAAAAACTTTGCAAAATATTCTACCAGAAATAATTTATAATTGCGCTCATACAAGTTGTGACACACTGAAACTACCATATATCTTACATCAATCAGTAGAAAAGTTTGAGAATATGGATCTCTAAAGTTGAGAATTTTTGATCTTCGGGGTTTGAAAATACTCATCTGGGGCTTGAAAATACTGTATTTTGTTTACTTTTTATTCCTGCTATTTACAATAGCACTGGCCAAAATAAACTAAAGAAGAACACTTTAGAGCCAGGAATGCCATATGGCTCATTAAAGCCTTCCATTATAGCGATAAGAAGTACTAATCAACCTTTGTCTCAGTATCCTGACTTCAGAAATCTAAATGTCTGTTAATCTAACTTTAGCTCATAGGATTGGGATTTAAGTGAAACAAATGTAGCACTGGCAAAGATAGATCAAAATGGACAGATGAAATTTAGTTAGCTAACACAAAATGTTAATAAAAATGTTATATGGCTTATGGAGATAAATTCTGGGTTGGGGGAGATACATGTAAAATCTCTTCATTATTTGCTTTCCCCATTAGGAGGGGGGGTTGGTTAAAGGACCTTCTGTTTAGTCTGGATATGATTTGTTCACTGATATTGTGTATAGGAACCATATGATTGTATACAGTATATTTAAAAGCATATACATATAGTACATACTAATTCTAGTTTTGGCTTACCTTAAATCAACAAAATAGATGAAGAGCAGTTATTGGAAAGGGTCAAAGGGAAATGAAGATACTGTAGGATAGGAGAAAGAAGGTCCCTTATGAAACTGACATAATCGCTCTCCACCTCAGTTTACCTATCTGTAAAATAGGTGCTGAAATACTTACTTGTGATGCTTGATTTATTAACATCTGTAAACGTTTTTGAGATCCTCTGAGGAAAACTGCTATATAAGTGCTCAGTCAGCTACTTACATTCATGAGGCCCAATCCTTTGTCCACATTCAGGCAAAAATATCTTTGACTTGCCAGTTCCAGGCAACCCTCCTGCTGAGTAAGGAATATGGGAACAGGACTCTCAGTTCTGAGAACAGGAAATATATCCTCTCACCTGTATAACTGGAATCTTTCTTCTATCTTTCAGTTAATTTTAATGCTTACCTTCATTATTTTTGCCAATGTATCTCTATCTGATTTCACAGAACTATTAATCTGCACATTTGAAGACTCTAACTACAAGTATAAATGAATTATGCCAGTGCTTCCAAAGATGAGGAGCTCCATACTAGTCCAGAGGGGAAGAGGGTAGTGGGGATGGAGAAATGTATATGACCCCAGATTTGCCCCCACACCAGTGCAAATGTGTTCCTTTGTCTATGGGCAAAAGAGTTGGTGGTTCCTTCAAAACCATCTGCTTTCCATTCCATTCAACAGGTGGTATCAGCTAGATATATAATATACCACCTACACACAATGCCTAGTGTAAGGGAATTCCAGGAGTGGGGTAGGGCATCCTTAAAGCCCCAGGTGATCCTTGGTTGCTATCATGGACCCTTTGGCTGCTGGAAGTCAGGTTCAATTTAGAGCAAACTTACTGATGTTTATAATGTTTCAAAATAAATTTTCCCTTTCAAAACCATAGACTCCATAGACCAAACAGTGCCCTAAGAGATAGGAACCCCATTCTGGAGTTGCTTGGGTGTGGGAGAGGGCCTGGATGCACAAAAGCAGTTGGATGCCTAAGTCCCAGTTTTGGGACCACTCTCATGCACAAAGCTCCTGTCTACACTCGCTTGGCATCTGTGGGCTAGTCTACACTTACCGTCCGGGTTGACGCGGTGAGTTCGACTTCTCGGAGTTCGAACTATCGCGTCTGATCTAGACGCGATAGTTCGAACTCCGGAAGCGCCGCGGTCGACTCCGGTACTCCACCACTGCAAACGGCGGTGGTGGAGTCGACGGGGGAGCCGCGGAGTTCGACCCCGCCGCGTCTGGACGGGTGAGTAGTTCGAATTAGGGTACTTCGAATTCAGCTACGCTATTCACGTAGCTGAACTTGCGTACCCTAATTCAAACCCCCTTTTTAGTGTAGACCAGGCCTGTGTGTTTGCAGTTTTCCCTAGCTGCCTATGTTTCCACCTTTGGGCCAGTGCACTGCTGCCTCAGCCTAGGTTTCTGGACACTTGTATCCCACCTAAGTCCCAGGGCAATTCACAAACCAGGAAAAGACAGGCTTTCGGCTGCCTAACTTATATGCAGGGCAGCCCAAGCCGGTAGGTGTGTGGTTAGAACACACCTACCAGATCAGGCCTCTCAGGCAAAATCATGCAAAACAGCTAGGCTGATGATGACGTCTCTTATAGCTTTTAGCCCAGTGCTTAGTGTACTCATCTGCTATGGGGGAGACTGCTGGTTCAAGTCCTCCCTTCACCCACAGGGTAGGGGGGGAAATGAGAGGGATTTGAACAGGGCTCTGCCACTTTCTAGGTGCAGGCTCTAATCACTGGCCTATGGGATATCCTGATGTAGGGCCAGAGAGAAAGAGAGGGCACAAGCGTAAGAATGACTCTATAGTCTTGTGATTAGAGCACTTAGCCAAGATGTAGGAAACTCCAGATACAGTGCTCCTTGCTTTCATTATTTATCCCAAGTGCAACAACTTCAGCAGGAGCGACTGAGAGAACCTCCACTTCAGAATATGCCCTTGCCCAGTGACTAGACCATGCACCTGAGAGGGCCTGATCACTGTTCAGCTGCCGTCTTCTCCTCAAGTGGTGGTGGGGGAAGAGTTGAATAAGGGTATCCCACATCCCAGGTGAGTACCCTAACCACTGGACTAAAAGTTATAAAGGGAATGCCTCCCGCCCCCCAGCTTATTGCTAAAATAGCATAGCTGCCTAACTCCAGGGGAGGGTTCACAGCTGAGAATTGCTAGCACAGCTAGCCACCTCCCTGCAGCCTGGACTTGGGTGCATATACCCCTCTAGCCAGCATCTTCCATTGGCTATCTTAGATGGCTCCTTGCCTAGAATACTGGCTTTTGTAGATAGGAAGCCTATTTCTCCCCATTCATTGCATAGCGAACCTACGCACCAAACTCAGGCTTTGTGAGCTGCAGTGATTTTCTAAGTACCTAAAAGTTAGGCACTGTGAACTCCTTTTGTGCATCTAGGCCCAGGTAACTACGTGAATTAGATTTGTCCTGTGTGGGCCAGCCTATTCTGTTCATTGCCATTGGATAGTGGGTGTGCTTTGAGTACTATAATGATAGTATGTTTGATGTTAAAGGAGTCTTTCTGAATCAGTTGTTCTCCTCTTTGGTTAGCTGGTGGGGGGAGGGGGAAGACACAATCAACTAGATATTTTTCCACATGGAAAATATATTCATTAAACCCAGCATGTGAAATCACTGACGTAACCTGAGCAGTCAATCAAATATGAAACGGAGCTGTACAATTATGAAAGAATTAATTCAGACACTAATAGACAAGAGGAAAAAGGCTTGCATCCTGAAGTAGGGAGATTACTGGCCATAGCAACATAAACACAAACACTGTATGATGTGTTTATTTTCCAGTTACATTAGATTATTAACAAAACAGTGGCGCAGATTAAGATACAGATAACATTGTGTTTGGCTTATTTTCAGAACCACTTCCCCCCCTCTACTAACGACATTCTCAAAGAAATCCATGTCAATCCAGTCACACAGCACACAATCAATGCAAACTGCTCACTACTGGAATCCCATTTTATCAATATTATAGTGGATTTGAAACAAAATGGCATAAGAAAGGGAACCCAGTAAACATCCACTCTGAAAAGTGCTAAAAAAGAACTTCTCTGTTTGGTCTACATTCCTTCCTTTTCAACAATGTATATCCCCTGCAGGAACTCTGTTCTTAAATTTCAAGCAGAGATGGGAAAATGCAGCAGAAGTTGGGCTTTTGTGAGCTTGTCAAACTTGCTGACATATTTTGCAAATTGAGCTTTAATTTTGTGAAACCTTTTCTCCACATCAATTGAATCCACATTGTTTAAGAAACAATTAAAGGACCTTTATTTTATTTTTTTTCCAAGGGGAACCTGTGCAGTAACTTTGTGCATTCCGGCCCCGCTGTGGAGGATCATAAATAACCCCAGACCAATGAACATTTTAATGAGGTGGTACCTGTTGGAGTAAACTGGAAATTAATGTGCTACTTTGGATGTCTTAGAAAATGCACTCAATTACAGTAAGCATTAAAGTCCATGATGAAACTCCCCACCTTCCCATTATAAAATAAATAAATGGATGTATTTAAAAAAAACAAACAAACTGGCAACAGGAAACTTATTTTGCTGCCAACCATGGCACTGCAGTGTTAATTAAGGCCATGATTCTGCACCTCTGCTACCAACAGTAATTTTACTATTGGCATCAGCGGGAGCAGGATCAAGCCCTTAATGCAGTTTTAGGTCTCAGATTTTCTATATGAGTCTAGATCTAAAATACCCAGGGTATTACTATGAAGCCCTAACTGGTTCTGCTGTATTTTGTATTTGTACTTGTTCATAATGTTAGAGAAACTTACTATAATGAGACTGATAGTATTAAGCCTTTGTTATGGTCTCAGTCCAGCAATGCACTTAAGCAACACATAACTTTTAGCTTGTGAATAGTCCCATTGCAGTGCTTTGTTGGATCAGAGCCTTTATTATTCAATGGTGCACGAACTCCACCTATAGTGATGGCTTCAGCCACATGAGACATGTTATCTCATTGGTTATGCTACCAGCTGATGCCCAGGGCCTTCATAACCCTCATGGTTCTTGGTCTTTCTTCTTCCCCAGCCAAATCACTGGATTTAGCATTCATTTCTCCACAGAGGCAATGGGACTAGTTATAAATTTTTAAGGTCAGAAGGGACCTGTGACAGGGCTCCACTCATAGGCGCTGGAACAATTTGTAGAGTGGAGGTGCTGCAAGCCCATTAAACAAAACTGTAAAACCTGTAAATGATGGAAACCACTTTAAATCAGGAGATGCTGCCACACCCCCAGAACCCCTAGTTCCAGCACCCATGGCGCCACTCACCACGCTAGCACCTTCTGCTGGTCATCTTGGTGATCAGCTTCACAGATCAATATGCCCACTCCCAGTGGTGTCTCACTCGCTGTCATTTCTGCTCCTGGACCCACGTCACTCCAAGGACCGTAGCATCGTCTTCATGACACAGCCCTCTGGCCAGGCCACACTCTGCACTCCTCCCTCCTGGGGGCCAGTACAGCAGTCTAACTGTCCAGCCACCTCCTCAGTGGCAAGTGGGGGTTGGGGAAACCCAGGCCCACCCACTACTCTGGGTCCTAGCCCAGGAACCCTGTAGATGGCAGCCATGTGCTGCATCCTCTCAAACCTCTCAGTACATTTCCCTGGGCCAGCACCTTCTTCACCTTTATCTCAGGGCCTCAGTATGCCCATCTTAGCAGCCAGCCAGGAACTCACTCTCACTCCCTTGTTCCTGCCCAGCACTGCTCTGTCCAAGGTGCTATCTTTCCCTGCCTGCAAGGCAACAAGTCCTCCCTCCTGGAGCTCCAGGGAGCAACTGACCCTATTCTGCCCTGAAGCTCTTTTTATATGGTCCTGCCAGGTTCTGATTGGCTGTTCTTTGCAGCCTCTCTCCTATTGGCTGCTTTTCATGCAGCCTTATTAGGGCTCCATTATCCCCTTACAGGCCAGTGTGGGGCAAATTCCCCATCACAGGACCATTGTGATTTTCTAGTCTGGCTTCTTGCATAATGCGGACCATAGAATTTCACCCAATACATCCTGTTGAGAAACACAACTTCTGGTTGTGCTGGAGCATCCTTTTTAGAAAGACACCCAGTCTTGAGATAGAAACTGCAATAATCCCTAGGTAAGTGGTTCCAGTGGTTAATTATACTCAGTGTTAAAAATGTGTGCATTATTCCTATTCTGAATTTCTTTAGCATCAGCTTCTAGTCACTGGATCATGTTATGCCTTTTTTGTCTTCTAGATTGAGAAATCTTCTCCCCATGTAAGTATTTACAGACTGTGACCAAGTCAGCTCAACTTTCTTGTGGTCAGAATTCTTAGCGGTAGAATAACCATTCCTGTATTTTCTACCACCACTAGGAACTTTGTTTCCACTACTGTATTAGCAGCAACTTTAACAGTCTGAGCCATACTTTCTGTGGTGACAGCAGGACCTGCCACCCACTCTACTCAGATTAGTCATTGATAGTGGCACAAATAAAATAGAAGTTCTTTTATTGAGGGTGAGCTTACAGTAAGCCCTTTTTCATGTCTATGTGTGCGGTGTGGGTGGGTTAAGTAAATAGCTTTCCTTTTTGTGTGGCCTCTGTAGGAACTGCTCACAATTGTGGCCTCAGCATTTATGGTAGTACACAAGGCATACGTTACTTCTGTTGACATGTATCTTAGTTCTGTTGATTTCTCTAATAGTCATCTAATATCTAATTTAATTAAGTGTATGGTCAAGTCAAAAAAGATGTTTTTACTGAAGTGTTTTTTGGAATCTGAATTTATTAGAGATGAATAAGGTCAGTTAAACTACTCAGAGCAACTTTTTTACATGATGCAGTGATTGCAAATGATTGTAGAGAATCTTGAATGTGTATTTTACACACACACACACACACACACACACACACACACACACACACACACACACACACACACACACACACACACCCCTAGTGGAATAATTGCAATTGAACACAATGACACTGATACCATCAAGATAACACACAACCAATAAAAATCATCCCTCTATGTCTGTAATCTTAGTAGGTGAAGCATCCTCTGTAACCCATCTTCTTTTTAGCTTGGAATCCTCCAGATGTGAGAGATAGGTTGCCTGATCTTGCTAGTCACTGAAGTCAGTTTGGTCTTGGCCAGAGAGGAGAAATGAACTCCTTCTGGAGATTTTGGAAAGAGCCTCACAGATGAGAGGATGGTCAGTGGTCAGGCTGCCTGTCTGGGATGCTGAGGTTCAATTCTCCACTTGCTGTGAGACCTTCATCAAATTCCTTAGGCTCTCTGTGCCTCAGTTCTCCATCTGTAAAACAGCAATAATAACACTTCTGTTTCCCACAGGGTTATGGGGGGCATATAAGTACCTTAGCTAGATAATTTGTTTAGACTTGGCTCTCTCCTTAAGTCAGGAACTTTGGGAAGATTCCTACATTTTCCTATGGATAAGAACATAAGAATGGCCATACTGGGTCAGGCCAAAGGTTCATCTAGCCCGGTATCTTGTCTACTGACAGTGGCCAATGCCAGGTGCTTCAAGGGGAATGAACGGAACATCAAGTGATCCATCCCCTGTTGTCCATTCTTTCTGTATAATAGAGATTTGTGAAGATTCAGTGGGAGCGAATAGCGCGCTTACCTTAATACATGCCATATCACACCGTGTTCCTCAAAAGGATCCTTAGAAGCAGAGACAACAACAACAAAAAGGAGTGAAAAATAAAACAAAAAACATGGCCCCTAATCCAGGACTGGAAAAGTTGACAGGGACCTAAGGAAAGAGCTCTCGGCTGCCTGTACTATTTTTGCTGCTCCTGTTCTTTAGCGTACATTTGAAAATTTGGGTTTAAGTAACATGCTTAAGCTAACACAAGGAGCCTGTGACAGAGCAATAAATAGAACTCAGGACTCCTGACCTCTGTTCTGAGCCTCAAGAATAAGTTTACACTTCCTTCTTCACTCCAAATAGTGCATTTGGCCAATTGTACAACACGATTCATGGTTGAAAACTGTCTTCTTGAATCATTTTATTTCCTGATGCATGAGATTTGATATACCTGGTAATGCCTGACCCAGCTAATGTAACTGAAACCTTGATGATTGTTCTCACAAATGTCTACTCTTTTCTTGAATCTTGCTATAGACTCTCTCTTCTCTCTCTCTCTTTTTAAAGCTAATCCCATTAGAAGTAATGTAATCTCCTGGGTCATAGCATAATTCCCATGTTTGACTGAAGTGCAACAAGTGTCACTGGCAATCCAGGCCTAATACAATAAGTAAGAGTCTGTGTTTGTTTTTATATATTATCTACTCTATTTTTTCTTACTTTAAAATGTAAAATGCTGAAATCATTTAAGCCCTCTTATCGTTTTCATTAAGCAATTCAATTACTTCTTCATTTGTAGCTAACACATTCATTGCTTACTGCTAAAGAGTACTGGAGCAAAAGAATACAGGGAAAATGCATTTTACCTTGACCAGGCATTTAATTGCCTTCTCCTGGTCAGAAATAGTGCAGCATTAAATAAGATGTGGCAAAACTCACCTCTGTAATCTGCAAGGGGAGTCTCATTTCCTCCCTGAAGATCACTGTTGCATAATTTGCAGAAGTCACATGCACATCATAGGAAGTACCATTTTTAGAACCAGGGGAATGAACTCATGAGTTTATTCCATTCCAAGCTCTGGCACCAGTTTGCTGTGTGACCTTGGGAAAGCTGTTAAACTTTCTATGTCAGTTCTCTCATTAATAATTACCCACCTTCCTGATGGCCTGGGGTGGGAAGGGTAAGCAGGAGCTCTTCAGAGCACTGAGAGTGCACATGCTGCTACTGGGATTGTATAGGGCACTCTCATGTAAGGGGCAAGGGAGAAACATCTTGAGTGGGGCTGCAGTGGCAAGAGAGTCCTTGCCCAGAAGTGTTTACAGTCTAATTTGAATAACATGCTGTATTGCTTGCACTCCCTTTTGCCTTTATTTGTTGTATCAGCGATCTATTTACTATGATTCAATTCTTTACAGTGTATTTGAACTTTGCATGCTGCATTTAGTGTCAGACTGATAGCTTGCTTTACTTTTAGAATCCATCTTAAAATCTGTGTGGCTTTGAAGACATATCTGGCTTTAATTAAAGTGGAGGGCTTTTGGGGGAGAGATGTGAGAGGGGAGTGATTTTTTTCTGGGGCTATCCATTTCCCTTGGACAACTATATTTTCTGACATATCTGCACTCTTATGCAGCCTACAGTAGAATTTAACAGAGCAATCGACTGGCAGAAGTGGTAGCAACTACTGCAGGCCTTGGTAGCAGGCTGTTTTATACTATGTGGGAAAAGCGAGTCTGGAAATTGATTTCAGACTCATTTTGTGGACTGTTGAGGGGCCTAAGTGTACCACAGAGGTGACACACTTAATCTCCAGGAGGGAAGAAGAAAAGGAAGTTTGACTGCATCACTAGACAAAAGGCCCTGTCATTCAGCTGATGGAGCAGCACTGATGACAACTCTAAAGGGATCTGTGTCTGCCTTCATAGTTGGAGGTGAGGTACCAAGTGGGTGGTTGATGACAGAGATGGGATGGAGGGAGATTTATCTAGTAGGTAGGACTAGTGGCAGGGTCTGCTCTCATTATCCCGGGAGAGCTGAAGTTAGCACAGCTCAGTACAACAGCAAACTCCAGCACAGATGGCAGAAAGGGAAACTTAAACTACATGATGAAAAAGAGACAATCTAAGTTCAGTTAAAACTAGTAACCCCAAAAGTTCATTTAACTCACATTTTAGCTCAGTATAATATTTAGCTTGTAAGGTTTTGGGTCTAGGATCTTGTTATATGTTATATTTACCAATGCCTGTCACAGCAGGGCTCTGATCCCAATAGAGGCCTCTAGATCCTTCTGTAATGTTAAGCATAAGACTGCATCTAAATGAGCTCTCCTCTGCCATCTATTGATGAACTGGGGGAAAAGACCTCAGGAGCAGATCATATTTGCATAGACACACCTATTTTGCCTCAGCGATCATTAGGTAGACCTGTTTTGCCAAAGTGTCCAATTCTAGCTATTTAGGATTAAAATTCACTTTAGTCTTGAATTCAGGGGTAAATGGTATTATCCTTACTGTATGACTAAAGAGTTGCAGAACTGTAACTAACATTCCCTAATTGAGGGGGTCACCCTAACTTTAACCTCACTCACTAATTGAAGCCCAATTCAAGTGACAGTCAGAGAGAATGGGTGTGGGTGTTTCTTTCTGGTACTTTGGAGTTTGTTTAAAGTGTACTAGGCACTCTTTGACCCTTCTTTAGTGCTTAAAAACAAGCCAGTCAGACTCACTTTGGAGTTCTTGTGTCTGTTCAGTGATCATTAGAGCTGGAATCACTGAACCTTAGACCTTATGTGGGAAGTGTTTGTATTGAAAGACAACACTGAGTATGCAACAGCAGTGAAGTTACTAAGAACTAGGCTAAGTGGGGTAACCTCACAACACAGCATTGCAACTCCACACAGAAGTGGCAGTAAGCAGTTGCAGAGGCAACTCCGATAGTAATAAGCAACAAGAGCAGAGCCATTGCTTGACTCCCTTTCCCTTCAGGGGTGGGAGGTGAACCCATGTCAACACATATCTGAATGCTGGGACTTCGCTGACTTCAGACAACCAACTCTGAGTGGGGTGCAGCCAAGGAAAAGGAGAATGACATGTTAAAGGGATATTCATCTTTCAGACTTTTATTATACAAGACTCGGTACCTGTGAGTAGGGAATCATAGAATCATAGGACTGGAAGGGACCTTAAGATGCCATTTAGTTCCCTGCACTCAAGGCAGGACTAAGTATTATCTAGACCAGGGGTGTCCAAACTACGGCCCGCGGGCCAACTGCGGCCCGCGGGTCAGTTTTTATTGGCCCGCAGCAAATTCTGAAAATATAATTGAATATGGCCCGCACATGGCGCTTGAGCTCAACTCTGTTGCACTTCTCAGTTTCATCTAGACCATCTCTAACAGGTGTTTGTCCAACCTGCTCTTAAAAATCCCCAATGATGGAGATTCAACAACCTCCCTAGGCAATTTATTCCAGTGCTTAACCACTCTGATAGGTTGGAAGATTTTCCTAATGTCCAACCTAAACCGCCTTTGCTGCAATTTAAGCCCATTGCTTCTTGTCCTAGCCTCAGAGGTTAAAAAGAACAATTTTTCTCCCCCTTCCTTGTAACAATCTTTTACGTACTTTTATGTCCCCCCTCAGTCTTCTCTTTTCCAGACTAAACAAATCTAATTTTTTCAGTCTTCCCTTTCCTTTGTACTCCTTCCTAGGCAGTAATTTCCCGTTTTGTATGTGTGGAACTAATTGTTCCTTCCTAAGTGGAATACTTTGCATTTGTCCGTATTGAATTCCATCCTATTTACTTCAGACCATTTCTCCCATTTGTCCAGCTCATTTTGAATTTTAATCCTATCCTCCAAAGCACTTGCAACCCCTCCCAGCTTAGTCTGCAAACTTTGTGTGCTTTCTATACCAATAGCTAAACCATTGATGAAGATATTGAATAGAATCAGACCCAGAACTCATCCCTGAGAGACCCCACTCATTATGTCCTTCCAGAATGACTGTGAACCACTGATAACTATTCCCTGGGAATAGTTTTTCAACCAGTTTTGCACCCACCTTATAGTAGCTCCATCTAGGTTGCATTTCCCTAGTTTGTTTCTGAGAAGGCCATGTGAGACAGTATCAAAAGCTTTAGTAAAGTCAAGATATACCATGTATACCACTTCCCCCACATCCAAAAGGCTTATTACCCTGTCAAAGAAAGTTGTCAGGATGGTTTGACATGATTTGTTCTTGACAAACCCATGCTGACTGTTACTTATCACCTTATTATCTTCTAGATGTTTGCAAATTGATTGCTTAATTATTTGCTCCATAATCTTTCTGGGTACAAAAGTTAAGCTGTCTGGTCTGTAAATCCCCGGGTTGTCTTTATTTCCCTATTTATAGATGGGCATTATATCTGTCCTTTTCCTGTCTTCTGGAATCTCTTCTGTCTTCCACAACTTTTAAAAGATAATGACTAATGGCTCAGATATCTCCTCAATCAGCACCTTGAGTATTCTAGGATGTAGTTCATCAGACCCTGGTGACTTGAAAACATCTAATTTGTCTAAGTAATTTTTAACTTGTTCTTTTCCTAGTTTAGCCTCTGATCCTACCTCATTTTCACTTACATTCACTATGTTAGACGTCCAATCACTACTAACCTTCTTGGTGAAAACCAAAACAAAAAAGTCATTAAGCACCTCTGCCATTTTCACATTTTCTGTTATTGTTCCCCAGACCCCCCAATAAGTAACGGGCGTACCCGGTCCTTGGTCTTCTTCTTGCTTCTAATGTATTTGTAAAACGTTTTCTTGTTACCCTTTATGTCTCTAGCTATTCGGATCTCGCTTTGTGCCTTGTTGTTATTTGTTTATATTCATGTATAAATATAAACAAATTTTATAATTTTTGTAATTTGACCTAGTTTACACTTTTTGTAGGACTCTTTTTTGATTTTTAGATCATTGAAGATATCCTGGTTAAGCCAGGGTGGTCTCTTGCCATACTTCCTATCGTTCCAACGTAGCTGGATAGTTTGCTCTGTCTGCCAGTGGCCACTCCCAGATGCTTCAGAAGGAATGAACAGAACAGGGAAATTTATTGAGTGATCCATCCCCTGTCATCCAGTTTCAGCTTCAGAGAGTCAGAGGTTTAGGGACACCCAGAGCATGGGGTTGTGTCCCTGACCATCTTGGCTAATAGCCATTTATGGACCTATCCTCCATGAAATTACCTAATTCTTTTTTGAACCCAGGACTACTTTTGTCCTTCACAACATCCCCTGGCAATGAGTTCAACAAGTTGATTGTGCATTATGTGAAGAAGTACTTCCTTATGTTTGTTTTAAACCTGCAGACTATTAATTTCATTGGGTGACCCCTGGTTCTTGTGTTGAAGGCGTTAGACTAGATGACCCTTGTGGGACCCTCTAACCCTACAATTTTATGATTCTATGAACATTTTCATAATCACTTTCTCCACACCATTCACAATTTTATTGACCTCTATTATATCCCCACACCCCGTTATCTCTTTTCTAAACTGAACAGTCTCCTCATATGGAAGCTCTTTCTTATCCCTAATCATTTCTGTTGCTCTTCTCTTTACTTTTCCTAATTCCAATATTTATTTTTGGAGATGGGGTGACCAGAACTGCAAGCAGTATTCAAGTTGTGGTGAGCCATGGATTTATATAGTGGCATTATGGCATTTTTTGTCTTATTATCTATCTTTTTCCTAATAGCTCCTAACATTCTGTTAGCTTTTTTGAGTTCTGGACAGATGTTTTCAGAGAACTATGCATGATGACTTGAAAAAATTTCTTGAGCAGTAACAGCTAATTTAGACCCATCATTTTATATGTATAGTTGGGATTATGTTTTCCAACGTGCATTAGTTTGCTTTTATCAACATTGAATTTCATCTGCCATTTTGTTGCCCACTCACTCAATTCTGTGAGATACCTTTGAAACGCTTTATACTAAATTAGGCAAAATTCAAAATGGACTATGATCTGCAAATTTTGCCACCTCACCATTTACTGCCTTTTCCAGACCACATATAAATATCTTGAACAGAACAGGTGACAGTACAGATCCTATGGGGATTCCACTATTTACATCTTTTCACTGTGAAAACTGACCATTTATTACTGCCCTTTGTTTCCTGTCTTTTAACCAATTGCTGATCCATGAGAGGACCTTGATATTGAGTCCATTCCCCCCTTAATCAGATAGTTCTCACAGTTGTCTCATATTAGACTTAATTCACTGGCTCCTTTTTAGGGTGTTGCTAACCAGCAGCCATAGGTTCATGATCTTTAAAAGTGATGGTGTTTTCAATACTCATTGAATTCCAAGTGGAGGGTGCTCGCAACCTAATAGGAGTGAGACTTAGTTTGTTAAATGAAAAAGTTGAATAGGGTATTCGTTACAGCTATTTACATCTCTCTGCATACATATAGAAAGTAGCATTTGTCATACTGTTCTGTAGAGAAAGAGGAAAAACACAGCTGCTCTTTGAACTCTCCATGGTCAGAGCTCACGTACAGAGATGATTAAATGATCCACACAAGGATCTGTCCACAGCCTTCACAGCTATACACAGGCACAGTTCTTTGGTGTGAATGTATCCCAAGGAAATGTAATGGAAAATTTGTTAGGCAGCTAATAAATCCTGTCTAATCTTTTTTTCTTTCCTCAGTTAGTAATCCAACTGTTTTTCAATCTGAGATCCAAGTGGAATTAAAATAGTCATATTTGCAAAAGAGAATAGGTGAAGATTTTAAAATTCACTGGACCTCCTTATCTCTTGCTATTTGTCTTCCCCAGTCCACTCACTCGCTGAGGGAATAAAAGCATCTTCACTGATTCACTCTTTATTTTTCATGGCCTGTGATTAATGTGTGTTTTAATTAATACATTTTGCAGTATTCATCCAGCATTATGCATGAGTTACTAAAAGTAACCAAATCGCCCAATTTTGGTAATTTTTATCTTTCTCCTTCCTGAGAAAATTTTCCATAAGCAAGGCATTCCATACCTTTCAAGAACACTTGCCCAGAGTGAGAGCAAGGAAGATAAGCAATGAAGATGCAATGGAAAGTCTGGTGGCAATCAGCTGAAAATAAAGATCAATCTTTCTTGAAAGATGGACTTTGTCCACCCCAAGGAAAGTAGCAGACATACTAATCAGTGTATGGAAACCAAGGATTGGGCTGCTTTGCCTAGATAGCGTGGTTCCATAAATCCATACCTTAGGGCAATCCCACCACACATATGTAAATGTCCCCTCTAGCATGTTACTGCACCAACAGTCTGTAGCTCTACATCATTGCTCCCTTTTTAAAAGTCTTCTTTGAACAAGGGAGCTATAAGAAATAGCATTAAATATATTGCACGGGAGCAGGTAATGATGGTGATACCAAACATTTGTGATCCTTCAGCTAAACCAGCATCCAAATCACCATCCACAATTAATTTTCTCATTAAGAGTTAATGGCAGCTGTTACAGAAGACAAGAAATAATAATATCAATTTGTGTTCCCCTGCAAAGAATGTGGGGGAACAAAGAAGAGGTTTGCTCTATAATTTAAAAATATCACAATTTCTGGACATGTGCTTATTCTGCAAACTTCAGATCCAAATTTCCAGAGTTTATGGCTGATTAGATTCAGGATTTTGGTTTGGATACGTGCTTAGTTATTAAACTGAGGAAATAAACTTGAGTCATTAAAAGTCCAACAGTGTTCACTATTTTCTGCTCTCTCACATTGTACGCACATTCAGCTTTCCACTACTGTCAAATAAAACAATTTCAGCCCTGCAGAGCAATGAGTGGAGAAAATCCAGTATGTATGATACAAGACTGATCTTTGTTATGACATATACTGTGTCTTCTCTTATGAGGAGAGATGGGATGGTGCATATGTGTCATAACAGAGGGATCATCCATCATGTATTCTCCTCTCATAGATGTGTCTGTGTATGTAATATATATGGGAGAGAAGAAACACTTGGTCTGGAAGGGACTTTTTATGTTATCTAGTCAAACCCCTTGCAACGTGGCAAGATTGATTTAATTATCCCTTAACCTCTCTGATTGATGATATTTTTTTAACCTTGAATCTATCCAATGAAGGTGATCTCACAACCTCCCTTGGCAGCTTATTCCATTAAGTCTAACTGTTCTTATACTTATAAAGATTTTTCTATTATTTAACATAAATTTTCCCTGCTGCAGTCTCCCTGTAAACCTATTATTTCTCAGTCAACAAGGACAGAGCAAGAATAATTGGTCCCTGTCCTTTTTATAGCATCCCATAGCATATTTAGTCAGTTATCATGTCTCCCGTTAGTCCTTTTTCCCCTAGATCATTTCTCATAGGCCTTGTTTTCTAAATGCTTAATCATTTTTGGTTTTTCACTGAACTCTATCCAATTTGCCTCTCGTTTTTCAAATGTGATGCCTAAAACTCAATGTAGGACTCCAACTGATGCTTAATAAGCACTAAGTAGAACAGAATAATTAATTCTTATTTTAGATTTATTACTCTTAATACTATCTAATAAATTGTAGCATTTTTTTGGGTGAAAGCACTGCGTGTTCACCTCCTATGCAGTTTATCATCTACTATAATCCCCAGTCCTTCAGTCACATTACGCCTACCCAGTGACCCCCACGTTTCTCTATATTTGTGTATGTGATTTTTCCTCCCTATATGAACCAGTTTACTTATGTCCTTATTGAATATAATTTTATTTCTTTCATTCCAATTATCAAAGCTATTAAGATGGCTCTGTATGTATTCTCCAAAGAATTCACAGTCCTTCCTAGCTTCATATCAGCTGTGAATTGAATTACTGTGTGCTCCTTTCTATCCCACAAAGCAGCTAATGAAAATATTGAATGGTAATAGAGCTAGCATGGACCCCATGCAGGATCACACTTGACACTCACCTCACCATGACACTGACCCCATTAATAATTGCCTACAATATTTGACTTGGTTTAGCCAACTGGGTATCTATTGTATAGTATTTCCTCTGATCTGCATCTCTCTAATTTCCCTGGGAGTGCCTTACTAAAGCTAGACACTATTTCTACCACTTTTACTTTATTCACTAAGGGCCAGACTCTGATACTCTTACCTATGTTGAGTAACACCTTATTGCAATTTACTAGTTCCTTCCTAGGGTGATGCTGCTAACCAACTGAATCTAAGCTTCTGGCCATATGATTAGCCTATCAGAGAAACCAGTCAAAGTCCCTATCAGGCAGACTTCTGAGACATACAGAGTGCAGAAGACTTCTAAGTGGACTGTTTAGCTTGCTGCAGAAAAACAAAACCAGAGTTTCCTTCACTCTGGGGAGCTGTGGAGTAGGTTAGGTGGAGAGGGGGAGAAAAGTGTATGTAGCTGAGCTTCCAGACTACAATGTTATCAAAGGTGGCAGAAATGCAGCCCATGGGAGCTCCTATGTGGTGCTAAATCCATGGTACGCCCACATCTCGAATACTGTGTACAGATGTGGTCTCCTCACCTCAAAAAAGATATTCTAGCACTAGAAAAGGTTCAGAAAAGAGCAACTAAAATGATTAGGGGTTTAGAGAGGGTCCCATATGAGGAAAGATTAAAGAGGCTAGGACTCTTCAGTTTGGAAAAGAGACGACTAAGGGGGGACATGATAGAGGTATATAAAATCATGAGTGATGTTGAGAAAGTGGATAAGGAAAAGTTATTTACTTATTCCCATAATACAAGAACTAGGGGTCACCAAATGAAATTAATAGGCAGCAGGTTTAAAACAAATAAAAGGAAGTTCTTCTTCACGCAGCGCACAGTCAACTTGTGGAACTCCTTACCTGAGGAGGTTGTGAAGGCTAGGACTATAACAATGTTTAAAAGGGGACTGGATAAATTCATGGTGGCTAAGTCCATAAATGGCTATTAGCCAGGATGGGTAAGAATGGTGTCCCTAGCCTCTGTTCGTCAGAGGATGGAGATGGATGGCAGGAGAGAGATCACTTGATCATTGCCTGTTAGGTTCACTCCCTCAGGGGCACCTGGCATTGGCCACTGTCGGTAGACAGATACTGGGCTAGATGGACCTTTGGTCTGACCCGGTACGGCCTTTCTTATGTTCTTATGTTCTTAAAGAAATATATGGATTGCTCTCAGGCATGGCTTTAGGGGTCATTTTTCTTTTAAAATAGGTAGTTAAAATTTAGGAAGTGAAGCCTCTTTGTTCTGATTGTTGTAAGGAGTTATGACTCTATCCTGGATCATGTGCTAATGTTGAGGAGCCATCCCATATGGTAGTACAATTCTTGGGGGCATATTTTCCTTTGGCAGACTGATGGTGATGCTGATAGTGGCAAAGGCAAGACCTAGACCCAGTAGCCTTTTTCCCTTGGCCTGTAGTGAGCAGATAAGTAAAAAGAGTAGTACAGGTGTGTTCAGTATGGTGTCAATAGGAACTGAAGGGGTTCTGAGAGTGTGCTTGTATGAACTACTAGAATGTACGTACCTACCCATTTTTCATGAAGTTGTAAAGACTAAAATCTTACTTGTGTGATGTATTAATAATGTTCATTTTAAGAACACTTGCACTGCAGATTTGACAAAATGCAAAGAAGGTACCAATGTGAGATTTCTAAAGAGAGCTACAGCACTAAACCCAAGTTTTAAGAATCTAAAATGCTGTCCAAAGTCTGAGAGGGACAAAGTCTGTGGAACATGCTGTCAGGAGTCTTAAAACAGCAACACTCAGATGTGGAAACTACAGAACCCAAACCACCAAAAAAAGAAAATCAGCCTTCTGCTGGTAGCATCTGACTCAGATAATGAAAGTGTGTTGGTCTGAACTGCTTTGGATTGTTATTTAGGAGAACCTGTCATCAGCATGGATGCATGTCCTCTGGAATGGTGGCTGAAGCACAGAATCATAGAAGATTAGGGTTGGAAGAAACCTCAGGAAGTCATCTAGTCCAACCCCCTGCTTGAAGCAGGACAATTGTCAGACAGATTTTTGCCCCAGATCCCTAAATGGCCCCGTCAAGGATTGAGCTCATAATCATGGGTTTAGCGGGCCAATGTTCAAACCACTGAGGGGGCATACAAATGTTTAGCGTATCTGGCACATAAATACTTTGCAATGCTGTCTGCAAAAGTGCCATGCAAAAGTGCCATGCAATGCCTGTTCTCACTTTCAGGTGACATTGTAAACAGGACGGGGCAGTATTATCTCCTGCAAATGTAAACAAACGTGTTTGTCTGAGTGATTGGCTGAACAAGAAGTAGGACTGAGTGGACTTGCAGGAGCTACAATTTTACATTGTTTTATTTTTGAATGCAGGTTTTTTTATATAATTCTACATTTGTAAGGTGAACTTTCATGATAAAGAGATTGCACTACACCACTTGTATTAGGTGAATTGAAAAATACTATTTCTTTTGTTTTTTACAATGCAAATATTTGAAATAAAAAATAAATATAAAGTGAGCACTGTACACTTTGTATTCTGTGTTGTAACTGAAATCAATGTATTTGAAAATGTAGAATAGATCCAAAAATATTTAAATAAATGGTATTCTATTATTGTTTAACAGTGTGATTAATCACGATTAATCGTGATTCATTTTTTTAATCGCTTGACAGCCCTAATGTAAATACTTTTAGGGAGGGTATTCCATACCATCCAGAAAGCAGCTACCTGCTTTCTAATAAATATTAAAATCACACATGTACTGATATTTGCTTATGTTTGACTTTGTCATTTTTCATATAGCTTAAAAAGATCTGCAGTCAAGTTCCTAAGGCTTGTTGAAGCTTGCAGTATACTCTTCAAAGAAAGACATATAATTAAAAAGAAGTATTTTTTCTTAATATAACCAAATATAGAAACCTATAAAAATATTTCTGAATAGGCAAAAGTATATATTTTTCCCAAATGTCAACCCTTTCTGTGAAAATCAACTTCTCTCTGAGCATATCATCTATAATTAATATAAAAATACAGCTAAGAAATCAGTTTTCTGCTGCCTTTTGGGTCTCCCTAGGCATAGTTTCTGTGATGGTCACCCTTTTTTAAGTCTCAAACTCAAAAAGGACGCTCTTTAAAATCGTGAAAGTAAAATTAAAATGATAGTGATTTTCCATTTGTAAAAAACTTTTAACACACATGGATGCTTTTCAAGTGTTTGTTATTCCCAAAATTTCTAGTGAGCTACTGTGGTATTTTGGGGCTATGATAGCTATATTCAGTACTGTACATGACTGTTGTCAAATGTACTGACAATTCCTCTGTCAGTGAGAGTTTGTGTCTTGTTGGTAAGGGAAGCAGATGCCTTAGGCATGTTGAAACTGAGAAATTAAATTCCCCTAGGAGGAAGGCTCTGAGCAGTTACCTCCCAAGTATAGATGGGCAAACTGATTTGATTTAAGCTTGTTGGTGTCTATTCTTTTCATGTATAAATACTACAACATTGTTGTTGTTTATCAAGTGCTGACTGTGAGGTCTGTCTTTGTATAAAACAGAGACATATGGTCCTTACCCCACTGATTGACTTCCATGGGATTAAATATATGTTAAACTTCTTGTCTGAATTGGGACCTTACTGTCTCCATAGACAGAAACCAAGGGGATAATTTCAATTTACAAATAGAGTTATTTATTAAAAGATAGGCACAGCAACCCAGTGACAGCATATTTACTGGCATGGGGCAGCATTGCTGGAATTTTCAGAAGAGTGAGGGGGTTCTATGTAAAGATAGAATCTGAAAGAAGAGAGGGAACTGTGATAGAGAGGTTCTTCCAGGTATAGCGACAGAAGAAGAAAGGTATGAAGACTGCAGTGGGAGAAGGAAGTGAAGAAAGTAGTGAGGCAGTTGTATGAGAAGAGCAAGCAGAGCAAGATAGAAATGTGGTAAGAAAACCAAAGAGTTATTTCTTATGAAAAATGTCTTGAGGAGACATGTCGAATGCTGGGTGAATAACAGGTGGTGGTAGACTGGCAGTAAATCAATCTTTTCTAGACCTTCCAATGTATAAGCAGCCTACTTTTACTCTTCCTGTAATCTCCCTGGTGAATTTTGCCTCCTAGTGTTCCACTTTTTGGAAAGAAGTAACAGAGTTTATTTTCTCCTATATTGATGTGTTGCTGAATATATGCACAATACCCCACCCAAAGAATATCTATGCACCTGCCTTAGCACAGCTCTCTGTGAGTTACTGTAAAAATGCTGACTTCAGTTTTGTCCATTAGGTATTTTGTTGACCACCGAAGGAAAGAGTGGAAGTGCCTCTTTCGCAAAGGTTAGTGGAAAGGGACTGTCTGGCTATATAAAAAATAAGCAGTTTAACAACAGTAACTCAACAAAATCGAGCTGTGCATTTAACCTAATATTTATACTTTTTTCAGTATACATTATACTGAAAATGACTAAAAATGCGCAATGAATGAACCTCAAACACTGAACATGGAAAAAGGAAGGAATAGGAAAATTAATGCTGCAACTCCTTTCTTCCACTTAGATGAGTTTGATATTCCTCTAGCTATTATTTGGTTTGGGTTGTAAGATAAATGGGTATATGCAAAGAGAAGCCCAATGTGAAACAGAGAATAGTAAAGGTGGGAAAAGGGAATAATCTGAAGAACTCAATCAGAAATTATGGACCAAATCCTGATCAGACCAAAATTGATTGGAATTTTGTCACCGACTTCACTGAAAACAGGATTTGACCCTATGTCCACACAATGGGGAAGTTTTCAACTGTAGCCTTTAAATGTATAACTGGAAATACTACACGAAGTGGCTCAAACCGTTTTTTGATTGGAAGTTTACAAGTAGTAATTTTGCCCTTTGTAAGCCTGATTCAGTTTTTGTGAAATCCATGGAAAGACTGTCCTTGACTCTGTTGGGAATTAGGTCAGGTACCATGTCTTAATTCTTTGAATTCTTTCCTTCCTTCACTTTGCACATAGGTTATTCCTAGTGTACTTAATGCATTTTTTAATAACCTGCACAATGGCTAAATAGAATAATATCCGGTCAGGCTGCTTAATTTGAGCAAGAGTGCCAGTCTGCATATGTTTATTTCATTTTCTGCAAGGACCTGAGGTACACAGGACATATGTAAAAATAGAATCAAATCCTTTACATAATTTATCATTTTATAAAAATATTTTAATCATGTAGTTTTAAAAATAAATGTAACACACATTTAAAGAAAAAAATTTACTAATATGGAATAATAGAATCATAGGGTTAGAAGGGACTGCAAGGGTCATCTAGACTAACCTCCTACCAAGATGTAGGATTTGTTGTGGCTAAACCATCCAAGACAGATGGCTAGCCAGCCTCCTTTTTGAAAACCTCCAGTGAAAGAGTTTTCACGACCTCCCTAGGCCCGTCTGTTCCATTATCTTACTGTTCTTACAGTTAGGAAGTTTTTCCTTCTATGCTGTAGTTTGAAGCCATTGCCTCTTGTCCTGCCCTCAGTGGCAAGAGAGAACAACTTTTCTCTGTCTTTTTTATGGCAGCCTTTCAAGTATTTGCAGACTGCAATCATGTCCCCCTTTAATCCCCCCTTTTCCAAACTAAACAGACCCAATTCCTTCAGCCTTTGCTCATATGGCTTGTATTCCATCCCTTTGATCATCTTTGTCACTCGCCTCTGGATCCTTTCCAGTTTCTCTGTATCCTTTCTATGCATTGATGACCGAAATTGGACACAGTACTCCAGCTGAGGCCTAACTAGCACTGAGTAGAGTGGTACTGTCTTGCATGTTATGACTCTGTTAATGCAACCTAAAATTACATTTGCATTTTTTTGCAACAGCATCTCATTGTTGACTCATGATGAGGTTGTGATCCACCACAACTCCCAGATCTTTCTTATCAGTGCTGCTGCCAAGCCAGTTATCCCCCATTCTGTATTTGTGCATTTGTTTTTTCTTCCCTAAGTGTGGCACTTACATTTATCTTTGTTGAATTTCATTTTGTTGTCTGTAGCCCAGTTCTCCAATTTATTAAGATCCCTCTGAATTTTAGCTCTATTCTCCAAAGCATTGGCAACCCTCCTAGCATTGTGCCGTCCTCATATTTGATGAGTATGCTTTGTATTCCTACATCCAGGTTATTAATAAAGATATTAAACAACACCAGACACAGAACAGATCTGTGTGACACCCCCTTTAAACCTTCCTCCAATCACACATCTTTCCATTAATAGGTAGTCTTTGTTTGTGGCATGAAATAGTACTGAACCAAACAAAACACAACAGATGTGTAGTCATGTTGCTTAATGCACTACAGGAAGGCTCTTCGATATTGTTGTATGAGTGAACTCCTTCAGCTGAGCCTGAAGATTAGCCAGTTCCACCTCCAGACAGATTAGTGACCTCAGTGATTGGCTGAAGAGAGTCCGCAGGCATGCTTTAAACTCAGTAGCAATATGCTGGATGTTCAACTCTTTGCCTGCACCTCTGATCACTATTGTGCCTGGCTTGCTCATGACTCCAGCTCTGACCCTCAGCTTGACTCCAGTTTCCTGACTCTGACTCACCCCGACCTGGTTCCTGATTCCTGCTCCACCCTCTAGACATGACTGCCTGCATCCTGCTTGTGACAGATACTATGGTGATTTAGTTCAGTATAAGAATCTATATAGAATAGAATACTAATAACATACAAAAACCTTTAAAGGACCATCTTAATTGTAAAATCTGGAAGTTATTTGTTGTAGAGACAATTGGATTCAATATGCATCTGTTACTGTTTGTGTTTGTGGCAGGGCAGGAAGAAACATGACAACACACAAAACATTCTTCAATTCACCTTGAAAACTCCCCTTCTTAAGTCTCCCTAAAAAAAAAAATCAGGAGTGTAGAAAAATCAGAAGGAGCATAGAATACCAAGCACAGAGTAGATGATGTGATGCTCTTAGTAACTTTATTTTTTTTGCTATTCAACATATAGTCAAATATCTGAAGATGTCAACTGTGATGGGTTGGGTCACAGAAGGCCCCTTGGGACTGCAACCTGATGTGCTGAGATTACCTCTTAGCCTGTTTTCCCTGGCAGCTTGGGACTTCAGTACCCTGCCTGGTTGTGTCAGACATGCTAGCCTGCTAGAAACACAGACCCAGGTATGAACCACATCCCCGCAAAAGCTGCAGGCTTAACTGAAAACAGCTTAAGAAGTACTCCTGTCTCCAACACCCAGATACACAGTTCCCAATGGAATCCAAACCCCAAATAAATCCGTTTTACTCTGTATAAAGCTTATAAAGGGTAAACTCATAAATTCGTTGCCCTCTATAACACTGATAGAAAGATATGCACAGCTGTTTGCTCCCCCAGGTATTAATAATTGCTCTGGGCTAATTAATAAGTAAAAAGTGATTTTATTAAATATAAAAAGTAGGATCTAAGTGGTTCCAAGTAATAACAGACAGAACAAAGTAAATTACCAAGCAAAATAAAACAAAACACGTAAGTCTAAGCCTAATACAGTAGGAAACTAAATGCAGGTAAATCTCACCCTCAGAGATGTTCCAATAAGCTTAGACTCCTTCCTAATCTGGGTCCAGCAATCACTCACACCCTGCAACCACTCACTGTCCTTTGTTCCAGTTTCTTTCAGGCATCTCTTTGGGGTGAAGAGGCTATCTCTTGAGCCAGCTAAAGACAAAATGGAGGGGTTTCCAGGGGCTTATATAGTCTCTCTTGGGGTGGAAGCCCCTCTCTTCTCCTGTAAAAATCCCCTCAACAAGATGGAGTTTTGCAGTCACCTGGGCAAGTCACATGTCTATGAACGATTCAGCTTTTTGCAGGCCAACACCATTGTTTACATGTTAGTTTGAACGTTCCCAGGAAAGCTTAGATGAGGATTGGTGTCTCTCAAGGTCCATTGTTAACTAAGTACTCCCAATTACTTGAATAACCCCTTCACACTATGTTGACCAAATCTGCCTTATGTGCTTCCTACAGCAAACACTTCAAATACAAGCAGAGAGCCAACACTCATAACTTCAGATATAAAAACGATACACACATATGAATAGGATGAATATATTCAGTTGAATATAACCTTTGCAAAGATTTGTTACACGGCGTATCTAGCATAAAACATATTCCAGTTATGTCATATGTCATAAGCATATTTCTATAAAGCATTATGGGGTGCAACACCACAGTAATTTTTCCAGAGTAAAATTATTAAGGAAGACCAAAAAGGATCATCAAAGATCAGTGAG
This sequence comes from Mauremys mutica, assembly GCF_020497125.1. Lineage (NCBI taxonomy): Eukaryota > Metazoa > Chordata > Testudines > Geoemydidae > Mauremys > Mauremys mutica. Next base: position 106,900,669 of record NC_059074.1, read on the forward strand.
TCAAGGAACACTTCAAAGGGGTAAAACCACAAGAAAACACTACCTGCACAATGATATCTTTTAAGGGCTGGCTTCCACTTGCCTTGGCTTTGAAAAAGGGATCAGCCTAAAGCAGCCGAGAATACTCATACTTTTAGTTCATGTTGTAGGCATTTTGTCAGCTTGCCACAACCATCTAGAGCAGTCATGTTGCCTTTATTAAAAAAGAAGCATATCAAATAGCCTCTCATCCTGAGTCCCTTCTTACCATTTCTCTTCTCATCTTTTATTTTGTTAAAACATGTTTAATTCTGCACTCAGTTTGGGAGGCAAACCTTCAATCACGGCAAAATATTATCCTCTTTTACCCATAGGATGTTTGAATTTCCCCTTTATTTTAAAAGTTACAATTAAAAAAATATCAAGGTAGTAATTTCTTTCTCTGAGTGTGGCTTTTGCACAAGTGCAGAGAGGGAGCAACTACTATAGTATATATATATTAAACCAGTGGATCCTCTGTATTCACTGGGAAGTCCAGGTCATCACCTTAGGGAGCACTGTTCTCTGCGCACTTCCCTGAGCCTCTCCTTGCTCCAGGTGGTAGGGTCTCCCATTAACCCTGGCCCCAGTACCTGGACCCTACCCATCATTCCAATAAAAGGTGCATTGAAGGCACTACTGCTGGTTCCATCAACAGTTGTACCTCTGGGGATTTCTAGTAGGAAATGTGTTTGGCACAAGGGAGCAGTGGCCGCTCCCTAGTTTTTCCTCACACTCCCCTGCCTGACCAAAGCCTCCCATCAGTTCTGTAGAATACCTACACAAAAGTGGTGTTCATGGCGTCTAGAAGCCGGAGGGGATGTGCCACTGAGGTGTAGTTCTTTCTTTCAACACCAATTCTGGAGGAATGTATGTGGTTTAGAGACTCCTATCCTTCTTTTTCCATTTGAACTGTGTAGTAGAAGCTATATAAAAACAACAGTGGATTAATTGACATTATTTGAATGAGTTAGCTATTGATAATGGTTGTTGTTTCAACACCCATTAGGAAAAAAATTGCCACTTCACAAGAAAATTGGCTGAATTTCCCCAAACGTCTCTGACTTTGCAGTGCAAAAACTTGTTTCTAGGATGAAGCAATCTCCCATCATGTTGCTGCCTGGAAACGAGCCCCTAATTTAGTCATTTTCCCTTCATATATCCACTTTACCTAGAGGCAAAGAAGTACTAATGGATGCATTGACAGACTGCGGCATGTTAACCACCATGCATTCAGCTCAGTGGTGTTTTTCAGCCAAGGAACAGAAAGAGAAACACCTCTAAAAATCATTGCACTGGTACAGTGCCACAACACTTTTGTTTCAACATATCAAATACTTACGTAAGTTCTCTGTCTTACCTTGTCTTCTTCTTAAGGTCACCCAAGATTCTAGACCTGGACGGATGGGCATGCGTGTGCGCGCGCGCACACACACACACACACACACGCACGAGAACTCTGATTAGCAATCGATGGTGAGAGGACACTAAATTGCACATCAAAGGACAGATCCTCAGCTGGGGTAAAGATATGTAGCATCACTAGCTTCAATGGAGCTATGTCAATTTACAACAGTGATATTAGCTGCTACTACTAGAGGCCCAAGCTTGTCAATGGCAGAGATGTAAAGGGGCGCTGAAAGAGAATAAATCTTCCTCTTCCCTGCTGGATGGGGAGAGAAGAATCCCTTGGCAGCTCTCTCTAGATGGCCTTGATCTTGTGCCATTCCCCTGTATTTTGGGTGCAGGAGAGAAAAAACCCCTAGCAGCAGCAGCAGCAACAAAAATAAAACATACAGAGACGTTGGAAGTAGTCCAGTCACATTTTTCTCCAAAGCCACTGCTCAAATATTTGTGTTTCAGGAATGTTTTAAATGATCTAATTTATACTAAAAGATGTCTGTGGAATCTGCTACTGTTTAGTAATAAATGCCATCAATAATGCATGTATTGGCACAACATATGAAAGTGGAAATTACCTGCCATTAAATCCAGTGTGGATGTTTCCAGGTAGATGGAGACACCCTTTAAAATGTTTTATGGGATCCTCTTCATGCATGCATTTTTAAAATTCTGTTTCAACATGAAAACTAACTTTTTTGAGATATGCCTTAGTGTTTAAAAAAAAAGTGTACAGGTAATCTCATATTAGGCAGCTTCTTAGCTAAGTACAGTCTGACACTTTTCACCATTGGCTCAGCTACAGCAAAATTAAACTTTGCCAAATCACAAAAGGCCTTAACATGACAGAATAAAGCAAGGGAATGTTGATTTGCCTTGGGCATTTTGTTTAAACTCCTACAGTAAGCAGCACTTGTAGCACTTAAGGATTTCAAATGCTGTCATTCAAAGTACACAGTATTCTAACTCCATTGTTGAGAAGAGATTCTCTTGATGGGTTTGGAACTTAGTAAGAAATAAATAAAAATTAAAAAGCAGGGGGAGGAAAGGGAGAGATCCATATCCAGCTGTTAAAATAAAAATTGATCCTCAGAATAAAATCCGATTGTGCCCCAAAGTTCCTAGTGACCATATATATTTCTCACTGTGCACCATAGTTTGTATCATAAAAAGCCATTATGTTTTTTCCTATGTGTAGACTGAGGGCTTGTCTTCACTACCAGGGTAAGTCAACTTAAGTTACACTACTCCAGCTTCATGAATAACATAGCTGGAGTTGGCATAGCTTAGGTTGACTTACCCCGGTGTCTTCACTGCACTGCGTCGCCGGGAGATGCTCTCCGGTTGACTTACCTTACTGTTCTCGGGGAGCTGGAGTACCTGGGTTGACCGGAGAGCACTCTGCCATCAATTTAGCGGGTCTTCACTAGACCTGCTAAATGGACACCCGCTGCATTGATAGCAGCAGTGTCGATCTCCCCGGTAGTGAAGACAAGCCCTGAGTCTTCCCTGAAGGGTCTTTTCAGTGTTTATTTTTTAAAATGTGGTGTCTTTTTGCGAAGGAAAAAGAAATGATTTCATACATATATTTAAAAAAGGACACAAAATACTTGTTTTCTATGTTTTGTTGAGAAAAACTAGAGCAGGTCTGAATTTTTTGAAAAATCAGAATTTTAACAAAGCATTTTCCTGACAAATTCAAAAAAAAATTCAGAAAAAGCTTTCATTTGTTGATTGACTGTTTTATAAAACAAAACATAAATCTCCCTAATAAACAACAAGCTCCCACAAAGCATTTTTCAGTGTTTCCTTGCAGCTCTATTACTACCATAGATAAGTGTTTTAGCTTGTAGTCATTTGTTTATGGCAGCAGTGAGTCATAACAAGAATCTAGAAGTTTAACAAAAATCTTTAAAACTTTTTTTTAAAAAGTTCTATAGAGATTTTGAATATTTTAGAAGCTTTCATAAAACATTTTAATGATTACTCTGAATATATTTTAAAAACATTTTTTTTTATTAAATGCAGGACACAAGATTGCTTCTTGGCAAGTGAAAATAGCATTAAATAACTGCACAATCTTAGTGGCCCTTGGAATTAGTAACCTCCCAGTGTTATGTCCTTTTGTATTGGTTTTCAGATCTCTTTTGATGAAAGATTGTTGTTTTTTCTCCACTGTGCTGATGCACCATTTTTGCCTAAGGATAAATTGTGATCCTTATAGTCCACCCATATAAGGAAGTAAAAGTTGTCCTGCATTTTCCAACTGTATCATGGGGAAAGCAAGCCTCGGTGGGGTTGCTATTCCTTGTTCTCCTCATGTGGGTGAAGAGTGAATGTGGCTTTGGCTCTATCCCTTAACATGTTGGCTAGTGCAAGTAATCTGTGATACATATAAGGCTGCGGCAGATTATTCTTGTGCCTCACAATGGAGCAAATGGGGATCTGGAAACCAAATTGTGAGTCACAGTCACAAACTAGTTCCTGGTCTGATCCTGGTTCAGCACAACTATGCACTGTTCGTTGCCAGGGGCAAAGACACAATTAATAGAATCATAGAAATGTAGGGCTGGAAGGTACCTGAAGAAGTCACCTACTTTAACCCCCTGCGCTAAGGCAGGACCAAGTAAACCTAGACCATCTCTGACAGGTGTTTGTCCAACCTGTTATAATTTACAGTATATTTTGCCTTTTCCTGAAATAGTAATAGCTCCAGTGAGAGAGATGTCAGTAATAGCATAGGAGATAATGGTCAGTCACTCAGAGATAGCCAGATACATGCACAGAGAAATGTTCAATAAGTACTTCTTCATTGCACGCTTTAGTTGTTAATACTAGATCAAATATTTAAAGCAGGAACAAATCTTGCAGTCTTTACTCAGGCAGGAATCCCACTGGAATCAATAGAATGAGTAGTTTGGAGCCAGATTGGCCACTCCTGCAGAAAGGGTTTTGGAACTCAACAACTGTTTTCTTCACATATTTCCTTAGCATCATCAGTCGGGCCAGGTTAATTCCCCTGTCCAGCCCGATTTCCATGAAACATGCTGAGGGTCCATCTCCTAGAACTATCGTCTCTGCTGAGGCCTTTTGCCATTATACTGAATTTGGGGCTTTTCAGTCCCCGGGCAGCATAGCTTCAAATCCTTTCTGTTCTTGGAACAGAACATAGAGGTGTTCCACAAAAAATGTAATACAGCCCTAGAATGTGTTACCTTCACTGAGTGTTTTTCGTGGGGCTGATGGGACCTATGCTTGTCCAACCTCAGTCATGCCCTGTTTCAATGAAAGAATCCTTGGAGATTGCTGGGGTATGAAGATGTTACCACAGGAAGCTGTTACCTCACCTTCCCTGGCCTGGGTATGTGGAGATGACCATCTATGCACAGCTCCATGTGAAATGATCTAGGCCTGAATAATGACTGTAGGGTTTGGCCTATACTTTCTACCAGTTCCATATGCCTCATACCCATGTGTATGCCTGACTGACTGCCATAGAATGAAAGACAAATCGGAAGCATGTTAGGCCAAGAAGATTAAGAAGAAATTAGTATAGGGAGAAAGGTTTTTGTAGCTAGTCCATGTCAAATTAACAGTGGGATTTCCCTCCTAGGTGAACTAAATAACTTAAGCATGCGGTTGTGCATGCCTAATGAGAACATGGATCCAGATTGTCCCCTTCAGATCCATGCATGGAGGGGACCCTCTGCGCATAGATCTCCCCCAAACTACAGGCAAAACCTCTCACTGTGGAACAGCCCCCACTTTCTTACCATCTGCAGATCCCCCACTCCATAGTTAAAGGGCCCATGAGCCTTGACTTATTAATGGAGTAGCAGAGAAAGCTAGTGGAAGGGAAAGGGAAGGGAGCATTCTCCTCATACAAGCATATGTACTGTAAGTTTAGAAAGAGCTTAGTGAACCAGGTGCCTCCACTGTAGCACTCTACACAAGGTGTTCTGTAGTCTGGAGCCTAGAGTGGGCAGATGGGGGTCAGGGGGTACACATAATTTGTCCTGCCAGCCCTCAGCAGAAAAGATAATACAATGCTGGGGAGGGACCAACAGGAGCTAGAGATGATATAATGATACAAAGCATCTCTGCAGATACCTCCCTGGGAACCTGCTGGGTTTGGGACTGGGCTCCGTAGCCCATTCCACAGAGAGATGGCAAAAATCCATGACCCCAACGCAACAATAGAGGAGGAGCTCTATGACAGGATCCTTGTGGAAACTTTCCACAGGGTGCTTCTCATGGGAATCAATGACCTGAATCATGATTTGTAGGATCATTATTGTTGTCTTTCAAGTTTATATACTTCCCCCGCCACCCCACCATAATCATTACAGCCTTTTCACATGTGTATTAACAATTTGAAAATATGGCAAAAGCAAACTGTGTGTACAAATTAAAGGGGGTGGGGGAGAAAAAGGACTAGAATAAAACATTAAAGATGAATTGCCGTGACAAGCCAAACAGACACAAATACGCTGCTGCTAATGAGAAATATTTGAGGCACATTGACTGAATTTTACAAGTGTAAGCACTGTGAATTTGAATGTCAGCACCTCTCCCCCATGGGAAGCTCTCTCCACGGAAGTCTGGTGCTCTGTCATCACAAAAGAAAGGTGCCATGCTGCGATCTGAGAGGAATGAAATTGGCAGTTCATTTTTGCATTTTTTTACAAATTTTATTTAGTTTTTTAATTGTATCTGCAATCAATCTTCTTTTTAATTGCCCGATCCTGGAACACTTCATATCAAACTCAGAGCTGAATACTGCATGTAGTCTCTGTGACATTATCCTGGCTACAATAAGGACTGTTGAATAGCTGTGTCCCCTCAGATATCTGATTTGGGAGGCTTTTTACACTGCTTTGCTGTATAAACAGCCACTTCTGGACAATTCATATACAGCCCCTAGCATGTAAAATCACTCCCATGAATACATGAATGCTATGGTAAGCCACTCATGAATTATATACAGGGCAACACCAGCAAATCCCTAGTCACAGCCTTGTTCCTCAGAAATGTACATTTTCTATTGTTCAGTGTCCTTCTGAACAGTACAAGTTCACAGGAAGTCTGTCATTTCATCCAAGGAAAATGATAATGCGCCAGCCTGGTTATGCCAAATGGAGTTTCTCACATGCTCTAATTCAAACACACTGGTTAAGATAAAACAATAAGATAAGTTCACTAAATACAGAAAAAGAGATGTTAAGTGATTACCAGTGATGATGCACAAAAGTCAGGATAGATTACAAAAGAAAATAAAAGAGTAAAATGCAAGCTAATACTTAATTTAACTAGCTAAGTGAATTTAAAAGCAAAAGGTTTTGTCTCACCTGCAGTTAATTTCACAGGGTGGTTCTCCTTTCAGCCTGGCATCTCTTAGCCTGGGACCCTTCCTCCTTAGTTCAGAGTCCTTCAGGTATTCATTGATGTCAGGAGCAGCGAGAGGGAGGAGGCGTGGATAGGTAGAAGCCATTGTCTCACATTTTTATACCCCTCTCCCATTTTTGAAGATTACCTCCAGCTGGGGTGCAGGTGACAAACAGTCTCTTGTGGATGTGAGGTTTGAACTGTTTCTGTGATGCCATGCAAATTTCTCATTCACACCTTCCCCCTGCTGGAGAATGGCCACTTAAGCAGCTGGGGCCAGTGTGTCTTTGTCTCTGAAAAACTGGTTTGTGGTTGTTACCCAGAATTATAACATATTTCAGTAACAATCATACATTAGAATCTCATAATTTCATATATAATGTTGCTATGCATATTTCAATGGGATAATAATGTTCAGCAGATTATGACTTTTCAAATGATACCTCACAAGGCATATTTTGTACAAAATTTATCATAGTCTTGTAAAAGGGGTGAACATAATGGTAGACTGTAACAGTCTCATTGAAATAAATTCCAATAGAAAACAATTGGAGTGAAAAAGACATCAGGTAGAAGTGATCGAGGTCTGAAGTTACTGGGGCTGTTGTGCTCAGTAGTCAGAACTGAACAGAAAAGTAACAACATCGTTTCCCTGTGACTCAAAATACTTTGATCCAGTATTTCTTTGTCCCTGTGGAATTTAATTTCAATTTTTAGCATCTGCTGCTAACACAAGCCACATTAGAGACAACAGTACAACTTTGCTGCTTGTGTGAAAATTTACAGGATTTAAAAAAATTCCCTTTCCCTAACAAACATGCTTTAGGTGACATTATTCTCACAGTAGGTGAACTTGCTTTTTGACACTTATTACAGTAGCATCTAAAAGCCTTCTCTAATTTAGCAAACTTGATAATAATTCACCCCTGTTTCAGCTACTCTGATGATAGCAGCCATAGCATCCATAATGTAGGCTGGATTCAGACCTATTTGAGTTAGATGACATATTGGTGAAACACTCAATCCCTGTCTGGGCTACAGTTTTCATCCTTGCTAATAAGCATGGAGCTGCACCTGAGGTGACTGCCTGCCATAGAGTGGGTTAGTGCAGATGTAGCAATATGTGCTGTGCTCAATCTGCCCCTGCTTCTAGGTAGTCTAGGGGGCATGCTGGAGGTGTGCTGGGGGTGAGGTAAGAGCAGAGATTCTGGATTAGCAGTTCCATAGATTCACTGGCTAAACTTGCAACTGGAGAAGCTAACAAATCCCTTGGATTACAGTACCAATTATGGCGGAAGCAGGGAAGGAGCGCTTTTTGTGTGTAAAATTAAGCACCTGTGTAAGTCTTTTTAGGATCATATAGCTGTCATGGGATCTCACCCCCACTTTGAGCTTGTGGGTTCAAAGATGGGGACCCGCATGTATTCTGCCACCATGTCCTATGGGATCTCACCCCCACTTTGAGCTTGTGGGTTCAAAGATGGGGACCCGCAGGTATTTTGCCACCACCCTAACCCTTAGGGTAGGGTTCCTTCTCGCTGCCACCACTCAATTAGGAAATGTGAATTGAGACACAGTCCTTCCCCAAAATCCTAGGGGATTCCAAGAGCCCCAAATCCATGGAGTTCTTACACCCAGGAGAAACAAACCATTCCCCCTGCTTCCTCCCCCCTCCCTTTTCCTAGGAGAGATACCGGGATCCAACTACAGAGGGATACCTCCCCCTCCCCTTTCCCTGAGAATCCACCCAAGGAAAGACCAACAAGTCCTTAATAGAAAAGAATTTATTAAAGAATAAAAAGAAAATACAGAATCTCTATGAGCCCAAGCTGGACACTCATAGGGTATAACCTTATCAATCTCTGGAGAGAATCCCCTCTCCCCCTTTTCTCAGTAAAAGCAATATCAGCAAACAGGAATAAAGCATTTCCTTTAGCAAACACACAATTGCAAATATAGAAATCAAATCATAAGACTAATTCGCCTTTCTAATTAATACTCACTATTAATTAGTAGAAACTACTCCAGGAGAACTTGGAGACATGACTGTCCTCTGTTAGATCCAAAAACAGTTCTCACACAGACAAAGGCTTCCCTCCACAGAGATTTGAAAAAATCTTATCTCTGATTGGTCCTCTGGTCAGGTGGTCACCAGGTACTACATGTTAACCCTTTACAGGTAAAACAGACCTTAACCCTTAACTATCTGTTTATGACACGCCCCCCAAATCGCCAACAGTGGGAACTACTGGTGGTGATTTCCTCCTAGAACTGTAAAATAAACAGATAAACAAAACACATGCACTATTACATATACTACTAAGTATGTAAACAACAAGATATTTGACACTGAAGAACACTTTGTATGCATTTGAGCGGACATACTTGGCAACGTCCTTGCCCATCCCCTCCCAGTGGAAGGAATGTTTTTAACCTGTTATTGCTTTGTTGACCCCAGAATGCACACTGGGATGTCAGGGCCCAAGCTTAAGAGCTTGTCCCTGTACTTAGTTGGAACTACCAACTGTCTTTGAGGATGCTGGCCTTCCTGGTGTTTACCAGAAAGAATGTCCTTATATAAAAGTCCTTGTTTTAGAACAAACTGGAATTGGGTAGAAGAGCTGAGAGGCGGTGGGTTGCTGCGTGCCGCCGCCCAAGCTTTTTTAAGGCTGTTCTAGGCTTCCTGCTCTGTCTGGAACTGTTCCCTTGAGGCGGGATACACCAATTCCTCTGGGAGCGATGTAGGTGATGAGGTTGTTTTCATTGACTGTGGACCGCTCTCCGCTGGTGCACAAGGTGATATTTCAGGCTCTGGCTGAGCCTCTTGGGTAGAGTTGTCTGCTGCTTCTGCCAGTTTAGGCCCGTTGGCGCCCCCTGGCGGTGGAGTTGCAAGCGCTGGCGTCAGTGCTGGCGCTGGTTCTGCCGCTGGTTGCTTTTCCAGTTCCGGTCCTGGGACTGGATGTACTATGGCTGCTGTAGTTGTTGGCATGAGATTCGGTTCCACCACCTCTGTCTGGGTCTCTGGTAACACAGACAGGGTCCTGGTGGATGGCTCAGGAACAGGGATGGGAGTGCCTGCTTGTTTGGCCTGGCCGCAGGTGACCACTGCTCCACTCTTGGCCAGCTGCACATGGTTGGCCAAGTCTTCCCCCAGTAGCATGGGGATGGAATAATTGTTATAGACAGCAAAAGTCCACTTTCCTGACCAGTCCTTGTACTGGTCTTCAGGGATGCTGTACCCATGGCAGGTCCTTTTAACCTTTTTGAAGAAGGCCTTAGTGTCCTCACCTGCCATGTAGGTGGGAAATTTCTTGGGATGGGGAACAGTGCCTTCTGGTGCTGGCCACACCCCTCTGCAGTCAGTGAATTTTATGTGTGGCTTGCTGGTGTTGCTTTTTGGTGCTGGCCACACCCCTCTGCAGTAAGTGAACTGGTTTCCCCAATTCCTAACCCTTTCTATTCCCGAGAGACTGAATAGAAAAGAAACAAAACCTTTTCATTTGCAAATGTGTAGTTGCTGTTTGCTGATATACTGAGAAGACCAAAAAAAAAACTTGTTTGTCCTGTTTCTAGCAACTTGCTAAGTACCTCACAGTGGGTTTTTTTTTTTAACAAGCCTCCTAGAAAAACTTGCACCTATTTCCTAGCTGTTTTTAAGCAGACAGAAAGAAAAAAAGGAGAAAAAAGAAAAGAAGAAGGAAAAAAATCCTTTTCTAACACAGCCTGTTAGAAAACCTTATTCCTCAGCTAAACCCAGCTGAAAATCTGTTTTCAAAAAAACAATATTCCTAATAAGCCCAGCTGACCGGCTGGTGCTACTTAGTACCTGCAGAAAAGTGTAGTAAATCCTCTCAGGGATTTGTATTCCCTGGCTCCAGAGGATTTCAAAAGACACAGGGAAAAAAAATGTGGCTGGAGGGTTTATGTCTCCCCCCCCCCCCCCCAAACCTGTTTTCCCCACTGGATGGGAATGTACTTTGTCGAGCACTTCCCCCCACCTTAGGAATCCTGAGTGATACCTGATATCACAAAGGAAGGACACACCTCTAGGGAAGAGTTTTTCCTCAGCATAGCCAGCAGAGAAAAAAAAACTCCTAACCCTGAAAACTGCTTGAAACTGCCTTTTCCTCAAGCTGCCTGTTCAAGCAACAAGAAGGAAAACTGCTTCCAACAAAGCCTGCTGGAAAACTTAATTTCCTCCAGCCAACCTGGCTGAAACTGTAAACTCCCTCTTTTCTCAGGTTGCTTTCCTGCTATAGAAGAAGAGAATAGCTCCCTTCAGCGTAGCCCAGCTGAAAAAAACTTCTTGTAACAATGGGTTCGAAACTCCGCTGCCACCATGTCATGGGATCTCACCCCCACTTTGAGCTTGTGGGTTCAAAGATGGGGACCCGCATGTATTCTGCCACCATGTCCTATGGGATCTCACCCCCACTTTGAGCTTGTGGGTTCAAAGATGGGGACCCGCAGGTATTTTGCCACCACCCTAACCCTTAGGGTAGGGTTCCTTCTCGCTGCCTTTCCTTTAGCAAACACACAATTGCAAATATAGAATTCAAATCATAAGACTAATTCGCCTTTCTAATTAATACTCACTATTAATTAGTAGAAACTACTCCAGGAGAACTTGGAGACATGACTGTCCTCTGTTAGATCCAAAAACAGTTCTCACACAGACAAAGGCTTCCCTCCACAGAGATTTGAAAAAATCTTATCTCTGATTGGTCCTCTGGTCAGGTGGTCACCAGGTACTACATGTTAACCCTTTACAGGTAAAACAGACCTTAACCCTTAACTATCTGTTTATGACAATAGCCTAGATTGACAATGAGTAGGAGGAGAAATAGGTGAAATGACTTATCTGAGATCACACAGCAGGTCAGCGGCAGAGACCGGAATAAAACCAAGGTCTCCCAATTCCTGGTCCAGTGCTCTGTACACTGCACATACAATTCTAAGATTCATTTTACTGATGTTTATCAAATTCATTATTTATTTTAATGACAGTTTCTAGAATCTTTAAAACTAGCAAAACCAAGTATTGTGTGTATGTATGCTTGCCACAGCAGTTTTTGAAAGGATAATAGTATATTAACGGTGTAATACCACCACAGGGCTCAGAACAGACAAGGACAGCAAGTGGGCATTTCCAAGCACATTGCAGTACACTGAACAAACGCATGCATACAGCAAAATATAATCTATGGAAATGCAGCTGAAACAGGAAGGGAAACAGAGAAACAAGGATTAGGTGGGGAATTACATTAGTAAGACCCTGTAGTAGCTAATTGAGAAGACACATGAATAATAACTGAGGAGATGCCAAGACAGAAGTGCCACAGTACCATAGTAATTTATTAACATATGAGAGAGAATTTGTCTGAGCTATTAAGTTCCAGTAGTAGTAAATTCCAAGGGCAGTGAATCCTCAATTAATTTTCCCATAAGCCCTTAGAGGGGCTTCAGGGCTTGTCCAGATCATTAGGATTGCTTTACAGGCCCAGAACAAAAAGATTACGAAGAAGACAATTTACCAGGCAATACAAGACAAATTCAGTGCCAATTCAAGCAGGAGTTGAATATTAATAGCTCATAAATGTTAAAGGGATTGATTCACCCCCCCCCCTCTTCAGCTTGGTATTGGCTCTGAAATGACAAATGTTTTAAAAATGTTTATTCTAATTATGAAGAGCAACATGGTCAAGTATGGGTGCTTAAACTGGATCTACAATTAATCTATGTGCAAATGGTTACATGCACAGAGCCTCACCTTCCATGTGCAAATGAGTTCTTGCACAAACTCAGCAATGTGTAGTTGAATGAGTAACTATAGTTTACGCATGTAATCACCCATGTGCAAGTGTTCACCATTAACTAATCCTAGTATGTATGAAAAACCCCATTGTAAAAAAATTATTTACAAAAACACCTTATTATGGTTCCCTTAATTTGCCCAGTTGCTGATTGTGTGGCACTTACTATACATGTCGAGTGTTACATGGGGTTTAGACATGCAGCTCACACTGATTATAAGAGTCCCCTGTTTCCTTTTTTTTAAAGCTGTGATCTGAAGGATGGACCTTCAGAAGAATTTTATATTTTTCAGAGGTGACCTTTTCAAAAGCAGTGACCTTTGTTATCTAAGTGACCTTTGTCACCTAAGTGACCTTTGTCATGAATGTTTTCAATACTTTCTGAGTTATTAAAAGCAAAAACATTCCTTTCACTCAGTTCTAGGGTACCTTACTGGTGCCCCAGGCTTAGCAGTTTCAATATTTGTGCTGTCCATGAGAATTATTCTTTGTTGTTATAACTAGCATACATATCATCATGTGCACTCTATCTGCTTTTGCAAAATCAAGTTATTCACAACCGACTTTAATCTCCCCTCCATATGCTTGCATTAGTCCTATTGAAATCTGTAGGCAGGGCCGCCCAGAGGGGGGGGCAAAGGGGGCAATTTGCCCCGGGCCCCGGGCGCCGCAGGGGCCCCCAAGAGAACAGCGGAGGCTCCTGCCTCTGCCCCTCTCCTCAGCGCTTGATGTCTCCGGCGGAGCCCCTGAGCGCCGTCCTGCTCAGAGCCGCGTGGGGAGGGGGCGGGGCTGGGAGCTCCGCTCCCTCCGCTCGGCGTGGAGCTCCCAGCCCCGCCCCCTCACCACGCGGCTCTGAGCGGGACAGAGCTCAGGCCCCGCCGGCGGCACGCTGCCGCTGTTCCGGCGAGGCGCTGAGACTCCGGGTGAGGAGGGAGCCAGGGGTAAGAGGCTGGGGCCGGGGGGAAGCGGGACCCGCTGCTGAAGCGCAGCCCGGTCTTCGGCGGCGGAGGGCCCTTCTGTTCCGGGACCCGCCGCCGAAGTGCCCCGAAGACCCGCGGCGGGGACCCACCCCCCCCACCGCACTTCGTCGGCGGGTCCCGCTTCGGGGGGGGTCTTCAGGGCACTTCGGCGGCGGGTCCCGGAACGGAAGGGACCCCCGCCGCCGAAGACCCCGGGCCCCCGGAATCCTCTGTGCGGCCCTGTCTGTAGGTGTTATGCATGTGTATGGCAATGGGAATAAATTCTGATATTGGTGCCAGCATAGGAAAACCTTATAATTTTTTTAAATTCCCGAGAGAAAACCTTTACAGATACAAATTGCACACAGTCTGCATGCAAAATTCCAGTGCTTGAAGCGTACAGATGAGCCTGTACCAGACCCCTGAATCTGAACTCTGAACTCTGAACTCTTCTATACTTTGTGACAGTTTAGATCTGGGCCCAAACTTTGTGCAGTAGAGCCTGCCTCCAATTTTAAATAATAATGTGGAACCAAAGTAAAGTAGGTAAATTGCTATTCCTCTCCTTCTGCATTAACGAACTTCCATAACAAGACCCAAAAGCAGAAGTCTGGTGTTTCTTTCAGCTGATAGCCCTGTCAGGGCCAAATTGCAGCCTGGCTTGCATGTGATGGTTCTACAGAGCTGTTCTGTCCATCTTCCCCCTTCACAGGTATGGAACGAGGTCTTCGTCCTGCCCCCCACTCCCCCAGCATGTCAAGGAGAGTAGTTTCATTGATGCTCTTGAGGAAGTGTGATGTGCAAGAGGGTTTTGTAAGGCCTGCCTATTGGTCTCCTATCTCCCTCCTGGTCTGGTCCAGGATCAGCACCATAATGGACTGCAGCTTGCTCAGGGCTCATGGCAAAACCATAACTGAGCCTTCCTTTAGAAAGTGTTCCTCTATCTCAGTGACTAAGGCTATATCTACATTCAAAATGCTACATTCAAAACGCGGCTGTAGTGCTTCAATGTAGACACTTACTACCATGACGGGAGGGTTTCTCCCATCACTCTAGGGAATCCACCTCCCGGAGAGGCAGTAGTTAGTTCAGCGGAAGAATTCCAATTAACCTAGCAGAGTCTACACTAGGGATTAGGTCGACTTAACTACAGGTACATCTATGCAAGGGTAAAAGACCCGTGGGTCAGCTGACTCTGGCTTGTGGGACTTGGGCTTTGGGGCTAAAAATGACAGTGTAGACATCTGGGCTTGGGTTGGGCCCAAGCTCTGGGACACTACAGCCTTGCAGGATCCCAAAGCTGGGGCTCCAGCCCAAGCCAAAATGTCTACACAGACATTGTTCAGCCCCAGAGCCTGAGCCCCATGAGCCTGAATCCCCTCAACCAGGCCAGCCATAGGGTTTTTTGTCCCTGTGTCGACATGCTCATAGTCTCTCAGGAGAGATGTAGTTATGCCAATGTAACTTTTCAGGGCAGACCAGCTCTAAGTGGGCCTGTGAGAGTTCAAGGATAGGGAAAGCTGAGAGACTCAGCAAGTTAAGTGGTGGATGACTTATTGTTAAAGCTGTATGAGACTACATATTTTCAGTCTGAGAACTGAGAACTGAACTGAACAGACTAGAAACAAGGCACAAATATTTATCAGTGAGGTTAATTAACTATTAGAAGAACTTACTGTGGAAGATTCTCTATTACTGGAAATTTTTACATCAAGATTGGATGCATTTCTGAAAGATATGCTTTTTTTCAAACAAGAATTAATTCAGGGTAGTTCTATGGTCTGTGTTATACAGGAGGTCAGAGTAGATGTTCACAATGTTTCTGGCTTTGGAATCTCTGAATATATGAAACTGTTTGCTAAGAAATTATGGGTTAATATAAAGTAATTGAATCATCCTGTTAGAATCAAGTTTCTGGTGTGAATAGTTTGGTTACAAATCCCAAATTCACTTCCCATGCATGTAAACCCTGCAGGTTGGTGAATATTCCTACCATATTTTTCACTCAATATTCATAGAAAGCAAACACAAAAGGACAAGAACATAGTCAAAGTTAACTTACCTGAAAATATCCAAATGAATATTGACAGATTTCCTCACACACACCCCACTACAGACACCCCGCGACGTATGCAATTGTTCCATTTCAGAAAGCCTTGAGTAACTTGAATTTTGTGTAAGTCAGAAACGTATAACCATATGTTATGCAAAAATTTACGCAACTTGAAAATCCAATTTTTGGCTTATGGAACTTTTTCCGTAAGTGTGAATTTGCATAAGTCGGGTCTTGCGTAACTCGGGGCGCGTCTGTATTCACATACCTTTATTACTTACAACCCTCCATAATACTTTTCTGTTACTAGGTTTCATTACAAACTCAAAACTCAGGTTTTTAAAAACAAAAACAAAAAAACAACCCTAATGATTTTCCTGCATAAGGTGTTTGCTTGTTTGATTTGGTTGGTAGATTTTTTTTACATAAAACCTAGCTTAAATTTGAGAGTTAGCTTTTGTTTTGAGATCCAAGGTTTGTTTGAAACTGATGAAAGTGAGAAAATTGAGGAAAATGTTTCAAGAGAGGAGGAAAAAAGAGAGGTTTTCCCAGCTCCCTTGTTCTTCAATTATATATGGAAGTGGAAGGTTTTTAAGTTGAAGCAGATTTCTTTTTTATCTTACAAGAAATTATCTTTTACATGGTGGAAAACCACAAAAGCATTGGATGAATGTGTTATATTTTCCATCTTTTCCAACTCCAACAATAAACTAGAGTTTTCATTGGTTTTGCCAATAATAAGAATTGTTTCCATACAACTCGAGTTGTAATATCACTGACACTAAGTACAATGTTATGTCTTTCACTCTCTACTCCATGGCTATTGCTTAAAGTCAGAACATGTTGACATTGTATGAAGTAATACAAAATATTATGAACACCTGGAGAATTAATCAATGCCAGCACCTTTCTTACTTTATGCCTGGATTTAATTTGTCAATATGAACTCTTGAGCACTATGGGAGGTCACAGAGACAAGTTGCCCTCATCTTCATGGTCTGTGATGCATGCACATCACAGAAGCTCTATACATTATCTCTTATGAGTCTAACTCATAGGCAATAGAATTTCAGTGAACACAGCATCAGTGCTTAGGGATACTTTATCCTAACTCTACCATAAATGTAAAAACCTCCTGTTGATATCCCTGGGCCTAATCCTACACCCATTACAGGGATTGTGTGTTGGGGAGAGCAATGAGGGCTGAGGAGGAAGGGATCCTTCCCCAATAGACTCTGACTGGCATACAAGCCGTGAGCAGGTTAATGTGGGCTAGGAAGGGCCAAATAACCTTACATTCTGCACCTGGAAGGGAACCAGGATATGATAAGGCCTAATGGCAGATGAAAGCCAACTGAGGGAGCAGCTGGGTTAGGCTTATAAACCAGGAAGTAAGAGCAAGAAGAGGCTGTAGGGAAGAGCAAAAACAATGAGGAGTCCCTATGGCACCTTAAAGGCTAACAAATTTATTTGGGCAGAAGCTGGGTTTTAGCCCATGAAAGCTTATGCCCAAATAAATGTGTTAGTCTTTAAGGTGCCACAAGGACTCCTCGTTGTTTTTGCTGATACAGACTAACATGGCTACCACTCTGAAACCTGTAGCGAAGAGGTTTCCTAGCGGGAAAGGGAGTTGGTCACGGACAAGGAGGCGATCCAGTGAGAGAATAAACCCTGGGGTCCTGCCAGAGGCTGAGAAGCATGAAGTAGCCAAATCTGAAATTGAATTGTCTGTCAAATATTACTTCTGCTCAAACTTGCTCTGATCCTTTTTGAATAAAGGACTCTAGGACATGAAAATGTATGCAGAAAATTAGTAACTGGATCCAAATCAAACTGTAGATGTTTGTCTTACTCTGATGTGTCAGGGATCAAACACTGCTAGAAAGACGCGTGTGTGTGAAATATTGTGTATGTGTGCATTTATTTATAGATAGATACAGTTTAGGAATGTTCATAGACTAAATATGATCTGGGAGAAACTATCTATAAAAACTACAAACAACAAAAATCACTTTATATTTGATATTAAAATGTGCTGTGGTTGGTTAAATGGAGGGTCGGCTTTTTCCACACTGTAATACTGAAGAAGGACCAAATACTGAACAAATGCAGCCAAGCTTCAGTGCCAAATCACAGTTTACACTTAGGATGTACTGTAGGAGTCTAAACTTGTCCTGTAGCCATACAAGTGCTAAAAGCTTTTACAAATAAACATATCCGGTTGATGGAAGCCACTTTATCCCATGGGAAATGGACCTTTATTTTAAATACAGCAACACAAATGTGCAATATGATATCTCTGCATCCAGTATACAGTACACTGTGTAGAGATGTGCAAGGAAGATATAAATTCCTCGGTCTCCATAGATGATCCTTTGGAGGATCAGGGCCTTAGGTATTACACTGCTGCAGTATGTACTTCTATCTATAGAAGCAGCAAAGAATCCTGTGGCACCTTATAGACTAACAGACGTTTTGCAGCATGAGCTTTCGTGGGTGAATACCCACTTCTTCGGATGCAAGCACGAAAGCTCATGCTGCAAAACGTCTGTTAGTCTATAAGGTGCCACAGGATTCTTTGCTGCTTCTACAGAACCAGACTAACACGGCTACCCCTCTGATTCTATCTATAAACACTCTGGGGATGGGGAGGGAGAATATTCACAGCTGAACTAATTGTAATGTTGCCAAAACTGTTCTGAGGGAATTTATTTGTAATTTCTTTTTCAAACTATTGTCTAAGAGGTTATTCTCCCCTGGGCTGCTATTAGTTATTAATAAGGAGTTCTATGCACAGAGTAAAGGGACTTGAGCAATTATTGAAATGCACTGTTCTTCTCAGGCTGGATTGTGGGGTCCTTACTGGGGTTTTATTCAATCCTTTCCTAAGACCCATTGAAGTCATTCTAGTGACTTTATCTGTTCACCCTTAATGTTGTTACATTTAAATGCAATTCTGCTTTGAAAAGTGACCATGTAAAAGTAGCACCTTTTTAGTCAGATCCACTCCTTGTAGGCATTTAGAATTACTGACACTAGTGATGAAAGTAAGATTTTTTTATATATAGTTTTACTCTTCTTAGCCCTGCAGAGCCAACACAGCAAAGACTGGATGACTCTGCTGCAGATTCTGCTCAGTTTTTGCATAATCATAAAAATTTCAGTCGGTTACACCGGTGCAAATCAATTGAGGCAATTGTACAGCAGTTAAACAAGTGTCAATGAAGCTCCTTGCAGAAAACTTTGAATACTTGCAATGTATGAGATGTAAAAGACCCAGCTTGACTCTCAGAACTGGGAGGTGTTGGCAGGATTAACAGTTAAAATAGCATCTTTATCCTTATAAACTTATAAGTCAGATACCACACCACCATTTTGACAGGGTGCTTTTCAGAGTAGAAAGAATCTCTTAATTTCTTTGCTTTTTAAGAGGGGGACGAGTAGAAAAGGAAAGACAAAAAGAAAAACAGAAGAAGGGAGAGAAGGAACAAAAGTACTCACTGGCATCGATAAGACTTATTGCGTATTCACTGACGTAACAAAGAAGGTGCTTGCTTAGCTAAAGGGCACCAGAATTGTAAAGTTGCCAAAAATGACAAAAGAGTCAGAGGCTCTTAACAATCACTATAATTGTGTGCACGACAATAATTGTAGCACTTTCCATCTCCAGAAACGAACATTTTAAATTGGATTACGCCTCAGGACACTCCTGAAAAGAAGGTGGTATTTCTCCAATGTACAGATGAGGCACAAGGAGGGATTAAGTGGCTTGCCCAAGACCGTACTAGGAAGCGTAAGTTTGTTCTGGGTGCAGAACTTAGATCTTCTTGCTCCCAGTGCTGCATCTTTAAACACAAGGCCATGTTTGGTGCATGTATGGCAGCTTGGAGCTGTTACATTTTCTGTTGTTCTATTGTTTTCTGACGAGGTAGCTGCCATTTTTTGAGGCAGAGTTCAATGCAGGTTGTTACAGAAGAGACATGTACTATTATTTTTTCATGAGTGTTTGCTCTTTCTTGTGATGTTTTGTAGACTAAAGTCAGTAATTGAGACAAAGTATATGCTTGCTCTCTGATTATGGAAAAATATACTCATGGGTAGTATCTCTTTTCGGTCTCCGTGAAATTTTGTGCTCTGCTAGCCCACTACAAAATCTTCAGATGTTCTTAACTAAGTTTCCTCAAACTTTAAAAAAGAAATCATCTTTTGAGCAGAGACAAAATAATGAGTAGTTCAGAACCACTCTGGACTAGTGTCTAGCTGCCTATGCAATGGAATATGTTGATTGATTATTGTAATATCTTTTTATAAACCAAATTAACATTTCCATTTTCTTGCCCCAACATGCTTCATGGCCCGATCCCTGCTATTGCTGCCTGAAAACTAGTGCCCCACACAGGGCCGGCTCTAGGTTTTTTGCCGCCCCAAGCAAAAAAATGTTTGGCTGCCCCTCACCCCAGCCCTGGGCTCTCACCCCCCCCCCACCAGTGCCCTCCCCCACCAACACCCCCTGCCGCCCCAGCCCTGGGCTCTCTCTTCCCCCCTGCCCACCTGCACCCCCCGCTGCCCCAGTGCTGGGCTCTCCCCCCCTCATCCGTACCCCCTGCCACCCCAGCCCTGGGCTCTCTCCCCCCACCCCGCTGCCCCAGTGCTGGGCTCTCCCCCCTCATCCGCACCCCCTGCCGCCCCAGCCCTGGGCTCCCTCCCACCAGTACTGACTCTGCCTACTCCCCCCTCGCCTCCAGCCAGTCCAGCACTGGCAGGGTCGGGGTAAGCAGTGAGGCTCCCGGGCCGCGCCTCAGCCCAGGGTCCCTCCAGCCAGGGCTCCCGCCTCCAGGACCAGCGGGGACCCGGGAGGGCAGAGCTGGGGGACCGCCCCGGCAGGGGCCAGAGGAGCTGGGGCAGGGTAACCTCAGAGGGACCAGAGCCCCAGAGAGTGGGATGTGGGCCCCACACGGCAGTGCCCCCCCTCTATAGCCCCGCTGCTGCCACTGCTTCTGGCCGCCCTGTTGCAGTCCCTGGGCGGCTCAGGCCGCTTCGCCCAGCCCCGGCTGCGGCGCTGGGGGACGGCCAACCTGCGGCACCTGCAGGTGGCTCCGTGTGCCCCGCGAGGCAGCCCCCAGCCCAAGTGTCCCCCGCTCGGAGCCTGCCCGGCCCAGCCTCAAGGTGGGGGTGCTGCTCCCCCGTGGCGTGAACTGCAGCGGCCCCAGGGTGGCCCCGCTCACGATGCGCTGCTGCTGCCAGGGCTGGCTCTAGGCTTTTGCCGCCCGAAGCAAAAAAAAAAAAAAAAAAAGGATGACCGGAATGCCGCCTCTGAAAATATGCCGCCCCAAACACATGCTTGGTTTGCTGGTGCCTAGAGCCGGCCCTGGTCCCACAAAATCTAGGGGCAATTCCTCTAAGTCTATCTGCTTCTCCTGTACACGTCTAATATTTTTTTACTCGGTCTCTCTCTTTGTTTTGCTGCACAGACTGTATAAGACTGTTTTTAGTTTTGAACTCTTTGGGCCAGATCTTCACTTGGTGTAAACTGGTGCAGCTCTGACTTCACCATCTGAGGCTCTGACCCAAAGAAATGTCAGTTTACACCTTCTGAGGATTTGGCCTTAGATTAAGGTGCTTAGATACTATTGTAATGGGCACTTCATAAAAACCTAGATGGATGGGCTGTGTTTGAGAGAAGAAACTGGCCCAGTCATTCAGGTGGCCATAATTTGACTTGCTTAAATTTGGGGTAAAAAAACAAACAAACTGAAAAACATTCAGTGCATAAGGTTAAACAGCCCCAGGCAGCTTTCATTTGCACAGCTAGCATTAACTCAGTCCATCCTAACTCTCACTGACCTAGGGGGCATATTTTTCTATGGATGCACTATTTTTGAATAAGATCTCCAGTGCACTGAGCACATGCTTTTTATTAGCAGACATACTGCTATGCATGTCATTTATCTGTTTGACCTATTAGCCTTCAAAAAAATATAGTTATTGTGGAGACTAGTACAACGAACCAACCAGAAGGACTGAGATTGATTTTTCTAACCTTGGTATGTGAGGAAACAATGTGCTTATTTCTCACTTTCTTTATTCTCCCATGAGCTAGTGGCATCAGGGAATATGGAGGCTTCAGCTCCTCAGACATCAGAACTACCATTTCAGGGTCTGAAGCATCAACATACCCAAACTGGGAGCCAGTTTGATTAGCAGTTTCCTGTTGATCTAAATTCCTCATGCTCCATGGTCACTATGAGAGAGTGCCAATTCTTTATCAGAAGCGTGCACAAATGGCCACATCCTGCAGTCCTTTGACAAGGACTCTTCTTTGGATTTTGTGCATAGATGACACATATGCTCAGGCCCAAAGTGTATACTGAAATCTATGGTGCATTGGCCATCTGAAAAAAGATGAACTTTGCATGGCTATATTTAAATATATGACTTTGCCACCCAACGCCATTGCAGAAGCAGTTCTCAAGGCAGTCATTAGAAATATATTTGCACGTAATAATTTTTCATGACTACCTTAGATCTTTTGTCAGAGAGTCACAGCATACACTCTACAGACCCTTGCCATTCAATAACAGTGACTCCCTTCTTTTTTTTTTAAAGAGACGGTGCACACAAAAGCCCATGTCTGACTGCTTCCTTCTACTGTGGCATTACTGAAAATAATTCAAGAGCTGGCCATCATGGTTGATGATTCAGTAGCCTGGAAGAAATAATACAGACTTGAGAAGTAGAGGATCTGGAAGAATTAAAATCAAGCTCTAAGGTCAGTCTAAGAGTGAAAAAATAAGCTCTAAGATAAATTTAGGAAGTTGACAGGCCATCAGCACAACAATATAAAGAGAGAGTGAAAAATTACTCTTGAAAGATCTGACCACAGCAGCCATCATAAAATGTGCATGCTTTCCAATGTCTTCTTGTGATTTCACCCTCCCCTGCATTGACTCCACATGTTAAGCCCATATTGCTGCTTCAGTTTAACAACACAGAAAAGAAAACCCAGTTAAACTAAAGCCTACTCAAGTATGCAATATATTTCTCACAACTGGAGAATAGTCCTGTGTAGCAATTTCAGCAGAGTGAATGAGAGTCAAAGGGGGAAAAAATTGAAAAGAGGAGGAAATGAAGCTAAATAATTGGAGGAAAAAAAGATGTCATGAATTTGAAATGAGTTTTGCTTTGAGGTGCTGACTCAGATGCATAGCTTTCCATAAAAGCTATTTTAGGAATAAAAACAGAGTGGAATTTTAGTTATGAATAATAAAAATAATAATAATAATAATAATAATAATAATAATAAATAATAGAAAGACTTATTTGCTTCATGTGCTTTAGAAACACCCAATTCTTCTGCTTATAAAAAAGAAAATAGGAAATCCTCCTTTCAGACTTTGAGCTCCAGTCTCAGATCTGAAACCTGCAAATAGAAAATGAAATAACATATCAGGCTTTACTTTTTATAATTCAAATAGATGGCAAAAGAAATAGAATTTAAAAGGAAAAGAGAAGATAACCTAATCATTTTTATACAGATGATCAAATGGCAGAGCACAAGCCCCTTTCTCCAGATTATATTGAATACATTCATCAGAATAGAACAGTACCCACCACCAACAAAAAATAAGCATGCACATTTTAAAAGTAATGAGTTGTACACCAGTCTTTTCTTAAAGAATGCCAGATATCTGGTCCTCCCCAACTACTCCTCCTTTCTTGATACGTACGTTATGTTTCTGGAGGTGGTAGTCCTCATACCTAATTGATAAGGGATACTGGGTGAAATCCTGCCCTGCTCAAGTCAATGGCACTTTTCTTCCCCCAATCAAGTAGGGCATTATTTATTTTAAATTTTGGATTTTCTCCATCTGAGATTTTTCTTTGTGGCATTTTTCTTGATACATTATACAGGAAAAATAAAATAATGATGTATAAACCAACGATATGTTTTAGTCATGTTCAAATTCTAATGGATGAAGACTGGTTAGTGAAAATTGCTGATGATGTACATAAGAATGGCCATACTGGATCGGACCATGGGCCCAGTATCTTGCCTTCTGACAGTGGCCAATGCCACATGCTTTAGAGGGAATGAACAGAACAGGCAATCATTGAGTGATCCATCCCCTGTTGTCCACAATTAACTTCTGGCTGTGAGAGGATAGGGATACCCAGATCTATTTCAGTTTACACCAGCTAAGGATCTGGCCCAGACTATGTAGCCAAGCTTGAGGAAAGTGCTGATGTTCTTTTACCTCTCATGTTCATCTTATGCAATAAAGGAACAAGATTAATAATATTGGAATGAGTCTGAGTGGGTAGTCGTCTTTCACTAATAGTTTTTTAAAAAACTGCAATTTTTCTCATTCTCAGGTAATTACTTGAAATTAGCAGCTTCAAGAGGCATCTGAGAAAAGTATCAGTTATAGAAAAAAGTGCCATAGCTATTTTAAGGAATTCAGACATTAAAACCAATAAATCCATTGGCCAAATTCTGTTTTCAATTACATCTAATGCAAAATTTAGACCTGCTGTTCTGACTCTTTAAATGTATAGAAATGGAAATAAATGAATGTGTTTGAGTCTTTGCACTTGATAAAGGTTATTGCTAATTTGTATGTCTTATTAGAGGAAGAAAAATACCTAGCCCTACTGGACCTCCCAAGACCACAGTCTACTGTGTATAAAAGGCACTGAAGACTATGATACGGGTTACTGTAAGATATAGATTGAAAAATAAATGTCATAGTAACAGAAGCCATTGCAAGTGGAAACATTTAACTACAGGGGCAGGATGACAAATTCTGGAAGTAACTTTGCAGTTCTGGTTGTGGCAAGTCTTTCCCTTTTTCTGAAGGCACAGTTAAGTCCAAACCATATATATCTAACTGTATGAGACACTTTTGTCACAAATTACATAAAGAGCAAGGGTATCCTGCATACCTTTTAATACAAAGAAGTGAGTGAAGGGTACAGTGCACACTGAATGGATTTAATCCTAAAAACACCAATCCAACTGTTTGTCTCATGTGTAGATGCTCCATTGTCGAGGGCATTGGGCAGTACATGTGACGCTGACAAAGACATTGATATCGACATACACAGGAGAGCTGATGCTAATGAAGATAAGAATTTGTGTCTGGCTGCTGCACAAAGGCACAAGTGCGACTGTTTAAATGTCCAGAGTTAGAGCCATGTCTTATACACTAAGCTGGACAAATACAAGACAAACTCTTCATGCAATGAGATATTAAAATCCACAGCAAAATCTGAATCTGAATTCAATCTAACAGGTCAGAAGAAGGTTGCCTTATAGAGCAGATGACTTTGTGGACAACATTAAAATATAATCTCGCTGGACACAAATTTACTTACATCCTTCTAACCAGATATTGTCTGTATTTCTCTTCCCTGATTTTTATTAACAAAGGACAATTGAATGCAGACTTTAATAAGTCCCAGACCCTCAGAGCTCTTTCCCTAAAGTAGCCAGTGCCACATACAGCAAAAGGAGTAAGGGGCCCTTCCAACTCCTCTACTACAGTCTCCTGACATCATAAATTCAGTTAGTTCAGAAACTTGTATTCTAGACATTTTTCTATTGTTCCCTCCCATACTGCCCTTTTCCAACTGCTTTAATCCTTCAGATATCCATCTTCCTTCTTCCTTCTCTTTACGCTTTTTACTCCCCTCCTTCCTTTTCCCCTTCTTCCCTATACCTTTACCCAGCCACCCTTTTTGTTCCCACAGTCCTTCCCCTTCCTGCCAATCCTCTCCCCGCTGCGACTTCATGGAGTGCCCTCCCTCCAAAGAAGTATTTTATAATACATTATGAATCAAATAGCTTTTTTACACTCCCATTATTCCCCTCTAATTGATCATGAGGCAATTGGCCAAGAGGCATGGGGTTATACAACACCTTCCAACAACCACCACCACTGGCTACCTCTTTCACAGGGTTCTTCCCGGAATGGAGAATGCTACAGCTGCTACTTCCGCAGAAGCTCTGAGGAAGCTGGGGCTTTAGGCCCCAATTCAGCAAAGCACTTAATGTGTTTAAAGACCTATAGAAAGGTCTGAGGCTTAAGCACCTGATTTATTTTATGCGCACACTGATGTGCTTTGCTAAATCAAAGCTTAAAGCCTTAGTTCCTTCAGACCCTCTGCAACAGTAGGAGTCACAGCACCCCCATCCATTCCGTCTGTTGCTGAATGGGATCATAGACTCATAGAACCATAGGATTAGAAGGAACCGCAAGGGTCATCTAGTCTAACCCCTTGCCAAGATGCAGGATTTGTTGTGTCTAAACCATCCAAGACAGAGGGCTAGCCAGCCTCCTTTCTAAAACCTCCAGTGAAGGAGCTTACACAACCTCCCTATGAGCAGAGAGACAGGGTTATTCTCTGTAGAGATGGAATATTGAGACATTATTATGTGGGCCCACCTCAGAATTAGCTGCCCAGTCTTTCAGAAGGAATGAGGATACTCTAAAAGTCCCTTATGGATAGGCTTGGAAGGATTAGATTTTGTCTGTAAACATCAATGTCACTGTACACACACCAATTGACAAAAAATCCTATTGATAGTAATCAGAATTTATAGATAGTCAAAATAAGAAAACTGCTGCTTAATATGTTATTTGACTTTGACTTTAAGGATCTGTATTTTGTATATTTTGACATGTAATATTGACAATTTGTGCCTTAACAGTTGTAATGCTTTGAATCTCAACATCTATTATTAAATAATTATTGTCTAACCAACTCAGAACATTCTGCATATATGAAAAGTTAAATAGAGAAAAACAATTTAAAAAATGCTTAAAACCCATCTTTTTGCACAACTGTGAAAACTTAAATTGATAAAAACAAAAAATGCTTAAATAATCAATATTATCTGTCAATTATAAAACAAATAAAATTTGAATTATACCAAGCCTAATTATGGAAAATTCTGGTATAATTTAATAGGAATTAAATTAGTATGGTTCTACTGAAATTATTTATATTTATATTAAAACAGCACCCCAAGGCACCAGTCAGGAGCAAAGGCCCACAGTTCTAGGTAATTACTTTACAGCTACGTATAAAGGCCTGATCCCTGCCCCAAACACCTTACAATCCAAAAGCCTACAGATTGATAGAGAATGATGTAATCTTAACTGTTTTTTAAACCACCTTATAGAATTCGATAGTAGGAATATTATCTTTATTCAGTTCTATAAGATGGTAAAAGACTATATAGGAGTTTCTGGAACCTTATAAGGCAAGACTCCAACACACAATCTTTCCATGGGGTCAGCTCATGTGCACCAGGGGGACTACAAAAGTGTGCAGGGAAACCAAAATGGGCCAAATTTGAGTAGCATTGCGACCCCATGTGCCAGGTTTCAATGCCACTCTCTCCGATTTGGCCTGGCTATCCCTCCACCATGCCAGCAGGGAAAGGGCTCTGCTGTTATGCCATCCCACGAGGGGTGAAAGAAACTTAAAGGACTTTCCAGTACGCCAGAGTCCTGAGCGGGAGTGTGTCCTCAACCGGTTGAGGCCAACCGGAAGAGGCGGGGCCTTTCAAGACTTAAAGGCCCTGGGGCTCTGGCTGTGGCTGGGAGCCCCAGGGCCTTTAAATCACTCCGGAGCTACTAGCTGCAGAGGTGGCTGGGAGCCCCGGCGCTCAGGGGCGAATTAAAGGGCCCGGGGCTCCGGCCGCTGTGGAGCTCCAGGCCCCTAAAATCACCGCTGGATCCCGGCTGCCGGAGCTTCGGTGGTGCTTTAAAGGGCCTGGGGCTTCCCACAGTGGCCGGAGCTCCGGGCCCTTTAAATCCCCGCCTGAACCCGGCTGCCAGAGCTCCAGCGGCGCTTTAAAGAGCTCAGGGCTCCCCACAGTGACCGGAGCACCGGGCCCTTTAAATCCCTGCCCAAACCCGGCTGCCGGAGCTCTGGTGGCGCTTTAAAAGGCCCGGGGCTCCCAACAACGGCCGGAGCACCAGGCACTTTAAATCCCCACCCGAGCCCGGCTGCCAGAGCTCCGGCGGTGCTTTAAAGGGCCCAGGGCTCCCCACAGCGCCTGGAGCCCTGGGCCCTTTAAATCACTGCCGCGGAAGTCAGTCCAGTCCGGCACGGCGCTTACTTTCACCTCTGCATCCCACTATGATCAGTAGCCTGGCTCCTCTGTCACTGCGTCCCTGCAGAGTTCAGGTTCTCAGAAGTGCAGGGCATGGCCCTCTTTGTTTAAAAAGCAGGTGGAAATGATCCTTTGCCCCTCCCGCCCCTTCTTGTTTCTAGTTTCAGGATCAAATGACACCTGAGTGTTGTCTTTCTATTTCCTACCTTGTTGTCTTACTCTACCCAGTAACTGTCCAAGCCCTGGTAACTGCCAGTGAAGAGTCGTCATCTACTTTTCTTCAGCCACCAATTCAGGGAGGTTTCAAGAAAAGTAAATACCAAGTTACATCACTCTTCATTGTCATTAATCTATGCTAATATTTTTGTCATGTCAGTATTCCCACTGATGGGGTGGCTATTAATCACATTTTAGTATGGGATATGTATTCCATTAATTACCTTACTGGTGAGAACATATTTCCTTTTTCTTATATTTAAAATATACTATATTAAAAAACAAACAAAACCTGAGCAAAGACTTACTTCACTTTTTTCTATTTGAAAGCAAAATAAGTATTCTACTGAACAGCGAGGTAACTTTTATGCTTCATGCAAATCAGTTAAACATTAACAAAGCTACAATAGCTCAAATTCTAGATCTGTTGCAAATCTCACTGTTCAGAAAATTATGTGCATTCTCTTTTACTTTTAGAAAAATTGTTACAAAAACTTAGAAAGGAAATGTACTCTTTTTCATTGTGATAAGCGTAGGGGTCCCATTTATATCCCATAATTACATTCAGCGAGAAGCATGCACTGCACTAAAGGGACAAGGTTCATTTCAGAAATTTGGCAAAGCAGGACAGTGTCCTTCCAATGACAAAAATAATCAAATTATTTAAAGAGGCATGCCCCAATTTTTGTGTGCGGGTTTTTGTTCTCACCATACCATTGATCGGGTAATGGACCAATGGTGCTAAGAGTGACTAAGAGCGAGACTAAAAGTGCTTCATTGCTGGAGTGAAAAAGTAAACCATTTTTAGGCATTAATTACTTGAACATGCAAATAAGGTAACAGAGATACTCAAAATGTATTAGCACTTCATTTACACTTGCAAATAGGATTAACATACATACATTCTATCAATTGTGCAAACAAATGGTAGAACATGGAAGATCGCACATACCTAAATTGTCTGAAAAGGTAATGAAGGGGTAGTGGGTCTGCAATTCACACTTTTCGTTTTGGCTCTGAAACTGATGCAATCTTCCTGGAATGCTTTCAGCAAAAAGAAAATCAGAATATTGACTAAAATCCATATAAACCAAAGAATTTAAACCATAGAGTAGGTGACCATTCCCTTAGGGTCTTCCCCATAAGGAAAAAGCCATCCAAATTTTTGAAAATGTTGGACCTTATCTATAAAAACAGGCATATTTGAAAAATGTTTGCCTTTTAGTTAAAGTTTAAATGCTACACAGTTACTACTTGTTCTTCTCTTAGGGTTCAGAAACTAGCATGTGATAGCTCTGAACTGGAGAGAGGAAATAAAGTTAATCCAGTTTTAGAGCTCACTTATGCATGTGAGTAACTTTATTACATAAGTAGTTCATCTGAGTTCCACTGAACTATATCTTGTTTAAC
Organism: Mauremys mutica; assembly: GCF_020497125.1. Lineage (NCBI taxonomy): Eukaryota > Metazoa > Chordata > Testudines > Geoemydidae > Mauremys > Mauremys mutica. Next base: position 106,930,048 of record NC_059074.1, read on the forward strand.
TTAATATGAATGGCTAACACTTTTCAATATGGCTCTTTTTATAGCTATCACATCTTTTTATGGCTGTACTTTTGTAAAAAGCCTTTTAAAAAAACCCTTAAACTGCCTAAAAACTAGACTTTTTTTGTTGCCTTTATAAAAGTGTCATCTTAACATGATTTGAACCTCCTCAGTATGCATAAGTGCTTGGAGGGAGGGGAAAAACAGTAAGAAGACCAAAAAGTTACCACCATGGCTAAAGAGCAGAGTAAAAGAAGAGTTAGATGTACAAAAAAAAAAAGAAGCATCCATTAAAAATTGGAAGTCACATCCTACTGAGGAAATAGGAGAATAAACTCTGGCAAGTCAAGTGTAAAAGTATTATTAGGCAGGCCAAAAAAGAATTTGAAGAGCAACTAACATAGTCACAAAAACTTAAAGCATTTTTTAACTATATCAGAAGATGGAAGTCTGCCAAACAATCAGTGGGCCAATGGATAATCAGATGATCAAGGTGTTAAAGGAGCATCCAAAGAAGACAAGCAGTTGCAGAGAAGATCAATGAATTCTTTGCATTGGTCTTTGCTGCAGAGGATCTGAGGGAGATTCCCACACCTGAGCCATTCTTTTTAGGTGACAAATCTGAGGAAATGTCTCAGATTGAGGTGTCACTAGAGGAGTTTTAGAACAATTTGATAAATTAAACAGTAATAAGTCACCAGGAGCAGATGGTATTCACCCAAGAGTTCTGAAGACATTACTTAACTACTAACTGTGGTATGTAACCTATCGCTTAAATCAGCCTTTGTACCAGATGAATGTAGGATAGCTAATGTAATGCCAGATTTATTTTTATGGCTTCAGAGCTATCATGGCAATTATAGGCTGGTAAACCTCACTTCACTACCTGACAAATTGATTGACATGATAGTAATGAACTGAATTATCAGACACATGGATGAACATGATATGTTGGGGAAGAGTCAACATGGCTTTTATAAAGAGAAATCATGCCTTACCAATCTATTAGAATTCTTTAAGGGTATGAACAAGCATGTGGACCAGCGGATGCGGTGGATATAATGTACTTAGATTTTCAGTAAAAAGTGATAAAGAGTCCTGTGGCACCTTATAGTTTAACAGACGTATTGGAGCATAAGCTTCCATGTCTTTCTTCACAGTCTTTGTTTAATCCTGAGCAATGCCCCTCTGCTATGTACATCGGCCAAATTGGACAGTCTCTATGTAAAAGGATAAATGGACACAAGTCAGATATTAGGAATGGCAATATACAAAAACCTGTAGGAGAAGACTTCAACCTCCCTGGACACACAACAGCAGATTTAAAGGTAGCCATTCTGCAGCAAAAAAACTTCAGGACCAGACTCCAAAGAGAAACTGCTGAACTTCAGTTCATTTGCAAATTTGACACCATCAGCTCAGGATTAAACAAAGACTCTTAATAGCTTGCCAACTACAAAAGCAGTTTCTCCTCCCCTGGTGTTCACAACTCAACTGCTAGAAGCGGGCCTCATCCTCCCTGACTGAACTAACCTCATTATCTCTAGACTGATTCTTGCCTGCATATTTATACCTGCCTCTGGAAATTTCTACCACATGCGTCTGACAAAATGGGTATTCACCCACAAAAGCTTATGCTCTAATACATCTGTTAGTTTATAAGGTGCCACAGGACTCTCTATCGCTTTTTACAGATGCAGACTAACATGGCTACCCCTCTGATACTTAGATTTTCAGAAAGCCTTTGACAAGGTCCCACACTAAAGACTCTTAAGCAAACTAAGCACTCATGGAATAAGAGGGAAAGTCCTTATGGATTAGTAACTGCTTAAAAGATAGGAAACAAAGGGCAGGAATAAATGGTCAGTTTTCACAATGGAGAGAGGTAAATAGTGGGATCTGTGCTGTTCAACATATTCATAAGTGATCTGGAAAAGGGAGTGAACAGTGAGGTTGCAAAATTTGCAGATGATTCAAAATTACTCTAGATAGTTCATTCCAAAGCTGTCTGTGCAGAGTTACAAAGGGATCTCACAAAACTGAATGAGTGGGCAATAAAATGGCAGCTAAAATTGTGTTGATAATGCAAAGTAATGCATGTTGGAAAACATAATCCCAATTATGCAAAATAATGGTGTCTAAATTAGTTACTACCACTCATGGATAATTTTCTGAAAACATCCGCTCGATGTGCAGCAGCAGTCAAAACAACTAATAATGTTAGGAACCATTAGAAAAGGGATAGAGAAGATAGAAAATATTATAATGCCATTATATAAATCCTTGGTATGCTCATTCTTCAAGTGTACCATTCTGGTTGCCCCATTTCAAAAAAGATACATTAGAATTGGCAAAAGTACAGAGAATGGCAACAAAACTTATTCAGAGTATGGAGCAGCTTCCATATGAATAGAAATTAAAAAGACTGGGACTTTTCAACTCGGAAAAGAGATGATTAAGGGGTGCAGGGATATGATAGAGGTCTATAAAATCTTGAATGGTGTGGAGAAAGTGACTAACTAGGGAAATGTTATTTACCCGTTCACATAACACAAGAACCAGGAGTCACATAATGAAATTAATAGGCAGAAGGTTCAAAACAAACATAGGGAAGTACTTCTTCACACAATGCACAGTCAACCTATGGAACTCATTGCCAGGGGATATTGTGAAGGCCAATACCACTGGGTTCAAAAATGAATTAGAAAAGTTCATGGAGGATAGATACATCGATGGCTATTAGCTAAGATGGTCAGGGATGCAGTCCCATGCTCTGGGTGTCCCTGAACTGCTGACTGCTAGAAGCTGGGACTGGAAAATGGGTGATGGATCATGAAATAGTTGCCCTCTTCTGTTCACTAAATAATTGCCCTGTTCTGTTCATTCCCTCTGAAGCATCTGGCACTGGCTACTGCAGAAAGGAAGGCGACAGGGCTACAGAGGCAAAGCATCGAGCATAGGGTCACATGCCCCTCCAGATTTCTGCCAGGGTGGGAGTTGGGCTGAGTGCTGCTGAGGGGGATCTGCCTGGGAAAGGCATCAGCACCTACTGCTCTCAGTGAGAGATGGGGCGGGCATCAGTTCTGCCAGAGGGGGAATGGGGAAGTCCTCTGAGTCCCATCCCTTCCTCACCTGCAGCCACAGTTACCTTCTCAGCAGTAGGTGTCCGGAACCCACTCTGGTCTGCAGCACACCCGGATCTGGGAGGTCATGGGAGAAGTAAATGGGGAAGGAACTGTGAGGGGCGTGGGGGCAAGGTGGTGCCGGCTTGGAGTGGATGTGGGAGGTGTAGGGGGGAGTGGAAAAGGGGCCAGAGGAGATGCATGGGGTGGTCACATGCCCCCAACCTTTTAATTGTGCCCCCCCACCAACAAGAATTATGGGTTATCTCTGCTGGGCTAGATGGACCATTGATCTGATCCAGTATGGCCATTCTTATGTTTGAACATATCCTTTGCTTGTGTCAAGAAACGTGATCTTATTTCATTTAAAAGAATATAAACATCTTTAACTTTGTTATTACCAGCACCCTAGGGTGTGTGGAGGAACAGAAAGTGCAGGCAGCCTCCTCCACCTTGCTTAGTTCATGTAAGGGCCAGCTATAATTACATTCAGAGCCTGATCTGAGAGGAGCACATGGACTGCTCTTTTCATAAGTCTCAAGGGCCATAGGGTACCCCAAAACAGATAAATGGCTGTAGAGAGGAAGTCGGACATGAGTAAGCTCTAGGTCATTAAAACAAAGGATTTTAAAAGTCGAATGCAATGTTTGTCAGTTATACTTAGTTTTACTTTTTGTATTTCAATCTACTGTGACAATAAAAATGGACAAGTCGATTTTATTCATCTGCATAGTCTATATCAGGGTTGGCCCAACTTACTGAGCCTCAGAGCAACATATGATAATCTTTGGAAGTTTGAGAGCTGGACGCACCTGCTCCGGGCTTCTGTCTTGCAGCGGGGTGGTGGGGGACTGGGGCTTCAGTCTCACGGGAGGCTCCTGCCAGTGCTTGGGGCTTCAGGAAGAGTTGGGCTGAAGCCCCTGAAGCCTCTTGAGGGGCTGACTCCTCTAGACTCCCTCCACAATGGGCAGAATCCCCTAGCCCCACCACCAGAAGCCCTGAGCTCCCCACCAGTCTGGTAGGTAGAGAATGGGGTGTGGGGATTCCACCAGCTGCACGTTAACTGTAAAAGAGCCACAATTTGGCCACCTGTGGTCTATATCTAGTGACTTTTGCATCCGGAGTCTCACACAGTACCGCAGTGTTTGAATTACAAACACTTCAGAAGATTTTTTTAAGCACTTTTATTGGACTTTTGATCATAGAAATATTTCTAATGATGTTAGGTTTTGTCAATGATTGTTTATCATATAAAACTTTAATGTTGGGCTAAATTTGATCTGACAGTATCTCTTTATACAAAAGGGACAGCAACAGTATTTAATCTCGTTAATTTCAATAAGTGAGTAAAAAGTAATTTCAGTTATTATACCTGCACCTGAGTCCCCAATTCAATTTTTGTGATGTTACAATCATGTTTTTCTCTCTCTTAAAATATTTTTATCTCCCATGCTGTAGGAAATATCCCTGGAAATAAAAGGAGAAATATACTAACTCTGATTATATAGGGGAACAGTGAAGCTAACTCTACCAAAATGCTGTCAAAAGCATAAAGTAAACAAACAGGTTAAAAGAGTGTAAAATATTGCTTTCTTCTCTTCTTCAGTTGTTAGGTCTTACTTACAACTATAGTAAGAGAAAAAAAACAGTGTGATTTTAAAGTTGATGGTGCCCCCTTCAATAATTTATATTAACAAACAAAAACTACTTTTAGTAGCACTTACGGTTTTGGAACAACAAACTCCCTCCATCCAAAGCCTTAAAATAATGGAAAATAAGGAGAAAGACTTATGCACTCCTTTCCACATTCATATTTTTTACAATGCAGTGGATTACACACTACTCAAGGCTTTCACCTCCATCTTCAACAAATACCAAATAGAAATATGTACCCCAGCTTCATCAACAGTGCACTCCAATGCAAAAGCTGAACAGTGACCTCATATGCTTCAGTATCAATTATATCAACAGATCAGCACATCAGACTGTTGCACATTCCATGCATTTGGGAAGTTTCTCTGCCTTAACACTGCTGAGGTCACTGTTAAAGTTTTTCATTAGAGTTCAAGTCTCAAGCTGAGAGCTGTCACAGACTTTCATCCTCTGTGGATTAAACACAGAGGGGGATGCATAACACATATACACAGACCAATGGGTTACACAAGTAAGTTGTGTGACAAATGACAGGAATGTAAAACATGTATTTTGATGATTCACACCATAATTTGCAGATTATAGTTCAAGTACAAAATCTTTTTTTAAAGAGACTGTTTTATGGTGTGAATCACATTCAATCATATCACCCCACTACATATAACAGCTGCAGGGTTTGAACCCCCTGACTTTCAGCTCCAGAGCATAGACCTTTTGTACTTGAATTACAAGACTATCTACTAGGACCTTTGTAGGCTAGCCACAGGAGGTGATGTAAGACAGAACAGTGACTTAAGAGCACGAGTACCAACCTCAGTATAGACTGATAAAAATCAGGGTACAAACTCTAATTTTATACTTAAATTTCACCAACAAATTACACTAATTGCAAACTCCTCAGGTACTTTAACAGTCTTTAGAGAGAGGCTATGTCTACACTAGAGACCTTACAGCTATACCAATGCAGCTGTGTCACTGTAAAATCTCCTATGTAGCCGATCTATGCTGATGGGCAAGAGCTCTCTTCTTGACATAATTAAACCACCCCCAGCAAGTGACAGTAGCTATGTCAGTGGGAAAACATCTCTCACTGACATAGCACTGTCCACCCTGGCGCTTCTGTCGGTGAAACTTACATTGGTCGAGGGGGTGTTTTTTCACATCTCTGAACGACATAAGTTTTACCAACAAAAGTGCTAGAGTAGACATAGCCAGAGTCACAGACGGTCCTCTTGGATACTCTGGTCTGTCTTGCCACCCAGGTGAGCATATCTCTGTGATAGATGGCCCCTTAAACCAAGACTCACATCAATATTCAGGTTACTCCTGATCTCAAAGGACCAGTCACTTACCCTAGGTGAATTGTGCTTTAGGTCTTACACCAAGGACAGTGCTTGTAGCCAGTCCTATAGTAAACTATATGAAGATTTATTAAATAGGAAAAGGAAATCAAAGTTTTTACAAGGTTAAAGCAAGCAGACAGCCACACAAATGAGTTTCAGCAGGTAATGTAGGCTTCTATAATCAGCATACTCTATTTGACTTTTAGAGCTAACCCAGGCTAAGCACCTGGGAATCTCTTGCTTATGCCTAGAAACACCTTACCTCCCACCCCCACCCCAGAGTCTGAGCAAAGATACCTAATACTTTTTGTCTGGGGATTTTAATCCCCATCCTGCCATGGGCTCTGAGCTATAAACTCAGCTGATGGGAGGAGCCCATTTGTACAAATCATCTTTAAGGGGAAGAGAGTAAAACTATAAGAATCTTTAGCTGATGATTCCACCCACAGCCCATCTGGTGTAGATTGGCCTCCTCTTTTAGGAGGGGCATAACAATTTCTGTAGAAGAGCAGCTCTTCTCACTAATTTATGCCCTTCACCTCTATGGCAGTCACAGAGGCTCACAATACAACTGCATGCAACAACTCACAAGCATTCAACAGAGTCTAAACACTTATGATTCTAATACCTATTATCAATATTAACCCACAAGAGAGCCAGACAGATTCCAGCTAATGCATCTGTCAGTGATCAGTTGAGACATGGGGACTTTGGCATGGGCTGGCACCTGGCCTGCCAGCAGCACAGGAGGACTTGACACACACTCAACGAACATGTGGACAAGGGGGATCCAGTGGACATAGTGTACTTAGATTTCCAGAAAGCCGTTGACAAGGTCCCTCACCAAAGGCTCTTACGTAAATTAAGCTGTCATAGGATAAAGGGGAAGGTCCTTCCATGGATTGAGAACTGGTTAAAAGACAGGGAAAAAAGAGTAGGAATTAATGGTAAATTCTCATAATGGAGAGGGGTAACTAGTGGCGTTCCCCCAAGGGTCAGTCCTAGGACCAATCCTATTCAATTTATTCATAAATGACCTGGAGAAAGGGGTAAACAGTGAGGTGGCAAAGTTTGCAGACGATACTAAACTACTCAAGATAGTTAAGACCAAAGCAGATTGGGAAGAACTTCAAAAAGATCTCACAAAACTAAGTGATTGGGTAACAAAATGGCAAATGAAATTTAATGTGGATAAATGTAAAGTAATGCACATTGGAAAAAATAACCCCAACTATACATACAATATGATGGGGGCTAATTTAGCTACAACGAGTCAGGAAAAAGATCTTGGAGTCATCATGGATAGTTCTCTGAAGATGTCCACGCAGTGTGCAGAGGCGGTCAAAAAAGCAAACAGGATGTTAGGAATCATTAAAAAGAGGATAGAGAATAACACTGAGAATATATTATTGCCCTTATATAAATCCATGGTACACCCACATCTCGAATACTGTGTACAGATGTGGTCTCCTCACCTCAAAAAAGATATTCTAGCACTAGAAAAGGTTCAGAAAAGGGCAACTAAAATGATTAGGGGTTTGGAGAGGGTCCCATACAAGGAAAGATTAAAGAGGCTAGGACTCTTCAGCTTGGAAAAGAGGAGACTAAGGGGGGATATGATAGAGGTATATAAAATCATGAGTGATGTTGAGAAGTGGATAAGGAAAAGTTATTTACTTGTTCCCATAATACAAGAACTAGGGGTCACCAAAGGAAATTAATAGGCAGCAGGTTTAAAACAAATAAAAGGAAGTTCTTCTTCACACAGCGCACAGTCAATTTGTGGAACTCCTTACCTGAGGAGGTTGTGAAGGCTAGGACTATAACAATGTTTAAAAGGGAACTGGATAAATTCATGGTGGCTAAGTCCATAAATGGCTATTAGCCAGGATGGGTAAAGAATGGTGTCCCTAGACTCTGTTTGTTTACCAGAGGGTGGAGATGGATGGCAGGAGAGAGATCACTTGATCATTGCCTGTTAGGTTCACTCCCTCTGGGGCACCTGGCATTGGCCACTGTCGGTAGACAGATACTGGGCTAGATGGACCTTTGGTCTGACCCGGTATGGCTATTCTTATGTTCTTATGTACTTTCCCAGTGGGTTAAACTGCTATTTTTAGGCAGCACTAGAATATTGGTGATCAGTAATCCTGGTATACCTACACCTTGAATACTTCATGCAGGTCTAGTCACCCCATCTCAAAAAAAAAAAAAGAATTGGAAAAGGTACAGAATGGGCAAATAAAATGATTAGGGGTATGGAACGACTTCCAGATGAGGAGAGATTAAAAAGACTGGGACTGTTCATAAAAGAAAAGAGATGAGTAAGGGGAGGTTTGATAGAGGTCTATTAAATCATGACTGGTGTGGAGAAAGTAAATAGGTTCAAAAGAGAATTATATAAGTTTAAGGAAAATAACTTCATCCATGGCTATTAGCCAAGACAGTCAGGGTTGCAACCCCATGTTTTGGGTGTCTATAAGTCTCTCACAGCCAGAAGCTGGGACTGGACAACGGGATGAATCCAGAGGTGAAAATGGGCCAGTATGGCATACTGGTAAGAAGTGGCCGCCGGTACCAGCCCGTACACAACTCATGTTAAAGCGCTCCCGCGGCAGCACTTTAACATCACTATTCCTTTTGCCCCTCCCACCCAAGGCTGCCGATGAGGAGGGGCGAAAGAGGCAGCTGCCCCAGGGCTCCAGTGGCGATTTAAAAGAAATTTAAAATGAGATTTAAAACAGCTGGAGTTCTGGGCCCTTTAAATTGCCACCGGAGCCTGGGCTGGCACAGCCTGAGCAGCATGGAAGGGCTGGCTGGGGGAGGCTGACCCACAACCCCTCCCTCTCCACTCAAGGCCCTTCCCATTCTGCCTGAGGCTCTGTCCCTTCCAGGAACCCAGAGCCGGGCCCCTGTACCAGTAAGTCTTTCACCTTACTGTCACCCCTGGATGGATCACTCACTAATTGCTCTGTTTTGTTCATTTCCTCTGGAGCATCTGGCATTGGTCACTGTCAGAGGACAGGATACTGGACTAGATGGACTATTGGTCTGACTCTGTATGGCCATTCTTATGATTTCAATCCCCAGTGCTGGAAGAGGAGCATGGTTCATGGTGGTCAGAGACAGATTAACTACAAGTGAAAGGCAGAGCGGCACAGTGGCTAGCATTAGAGTGTTACATTTGAGATCTGAGGAAAGCTGACCAGGTGGCGCTACATGGGAGATTTCAAGGTTTTGAAATGTCTTTGTTAAGCATTAGAACAAACCAAAACCTTTCAAATGTTTTAATGGAAACAGAATTGTCAAAATGTCTGTTTTGTGATCAAAACAAGCTTTTAGATTTGAGAAGGATGCATGTTCCATGCTGGGCTGGAATGTGGAAGAACCAGCTTAAAGTCACTGTTCTGCCTCATTCAAAGCAGAGTTTTCCATCTCCAGTCAGTCTGAGCAAGGACTTTAAGCTGGCGCTCCCACATTCCAGGCTAGTCCCTAACTACCAGGCAACAGCGTACAAGACAATCTACCCTCCTTCCCTGTCCCAAAACTTGGCTGATGAAAACTCTGTCGGTACTGATATGTATCCATAATAGGTTCTGGCTTCAACAAAACAGCATATTTCACCGCAATTTCATTGAAATAAAAATGTTCTGACCAGCTCTGGTTCTGAGTCTGCACTGACCTTGCATCAACTCTTTGCTAACTTATTTTTAAGAGTGGTGGGGTGTGGTCAGCAGCCATTCCCAGCAGTCTTGGGGTTCATAGACTTACTGGGAACTTGAAAGCTGTTAAATGGTAAGGGTGGAGCACCTGGTCTCCTCTTCTACTCTGTTCTATAGAACTTTCTCATCACCATAGAAGCTGAGCACCTACCAGGCGTGCATTAAGTGATGTGACTGACATCTGTCACATTTCATCTCCTCTTTCCCAAACACACATGCTACAAACACACATGCTACATGTGTGTATTGCATCTGAGAACTCAGTGGCAACATTTGTGCTGTGGCAGATTTGCCAAATTAAAATTAAATGGGTTTGACTTGGTGCTTATATTGTCTGTTATGGATGTAAAAGTTATGAAACACTGTAAAAGACAAACACTAATGATGCATAATACTCTACGCTAATAATCAGCTCATAAGGAGCAAAAATGTGGCCAAAGGAAAAGTCACAGCATGTTCTAGATCTCTTGCAAAAGGGATACAAAGAAGAGTGAGACACCAGTGGGAAAACTGCCAAAAAGGATGATTTTTGAACTTATTCTTTCTGAATCAATTTATTTTCCATTAAATCACCATGAAAAAAATCAAATAGTGCTCTAAGTTTACATTTTAGGCCTTGGTATTTGCCATTTCAATAAGATTTTTTACAAAATAATGGTTTAAAGCTCCTGTTAAAACTGAACTCTGTAACCCAGCCTTAACTTTGCTGCAGTGAATAGCTAATAATTTACTGTTGACGTGGTGAGGGAGCAGGAAGGGAATTGGGGGCTGTGTTTTTAAATGATTATCACATATTTATATGGCTGTACTGTTCACAGGCCAGGTTTGGAGTACCAGTGTGGGGGAGGGGGATAGAGAGAACAGAGAAGAAGAAGTAGGGAGAGATACCAGTGAAAAGCTGGTGCCTAAGTCCCTCAACAAACAGCAGTTGTGGAGAGAAACTGTTGCTGTGATGAATTTGCAAAATTTAATATAGAGAGAACAAGTTGGATGCCAACACATTGACTGTGAAATTCTGGCCAAAATGGCCTCCATGGCAAAACTGTCTTTGACTTCACTAGGCCTGTTGCTGATCTGGAACACCCCCTTACAGCAAGCATGGTATTGTGGGTGATCCCTTACTTGGGTGAGGGAAAAATCAATTATCAACAAGTCCAGACTGACCATTAAATGCTAAAGAGCCCCGCTTTTGGAGGGCCTCATTTACTGACAGAAAAGGCAAAAGAGAGCATACACCAAACTTTCACCCCTACCTCTTAGCTGGGTGACAAGGCCATCTTAATTCATCTGTCCCCCACTGGAGTCCCATGCTCTCCTCTCCTCTTTCCCCAGTGGTTTTCCCAGGTCCAATCTCTGCCGCTGGTGTTAGGCCCCTTGCCTCTAATGGAATAAGAGCCTTCTCTGGAGTCAGGGTCCCAGGAGGTCTGACCACTGCAATTCTTCTCCAGGGACAGCAGGTGGTCCTTGCCAGGCTGGGATTCCAGCCAGTGTCAGGGAGGCCCCCCGGCTCAAACCCATAAAGGGCAGCTGTCCTGTGGCAAAGCCCAAGATTTCATCTTAAGAGTGTCAGGTGGATACCCCTGCAGGTCCTAAATCAGAGGATTCATCTTTTCTGAGAAGTCAGATTTGTCTGTTTTCTAGCGTGACCAGATGTCCCCATTTTATAGGGACAGTCCTAATTTTGGGGTTTTTTTCTTATATAGGCCCCTATTTCCCTCCATCCCCATCCTGATTTTTCACACTTGCCCTCTGGTCACCCTATTGTTTTCTAACTTGGCTTATTCATTGATGAAACATTTTGGATCCGATTCAACATATCCTCAGACCTTTTGGGCCAATGCTTAGTGTGTTTCTCATTGTGAATGGATAATAGTTTGCTTAAACTATGGCAAGTTAAGTACTCTGAAGAGGAAAAACTCATGCTTTCCATAGGCTGTCAGATAAACTGTGCTTATCAATCAGCAGTTTTAGCAGCAGAAAAAAGGGGTAACAAACAAATATATATAGTGCATGAGTGAAGAATTCTTGTAGTTTAATACATGAATATAGTATGTTAGTTAGCAGGTACAGTGTGTGCAAAGTGAATACTGTAGATCAGAAAACAATGCAGTAGTTTAATAAATTGATAGATTCAGTACAGGAGTTCAGGAAGCCGATATGGTTGTTGAGTAGTTGAATGGATACAGTAAATAGATAAACAAACACAGCACCTTTCTGTTTTGAATCTGTAAAGAAGCAGAAATTCACATGAATTCTGCCAGCAGAAGCATCCCCTGATTCTTCTGACAACATAAGTTAGAAGTAAGCCAACCCCCCTGCTGCTTTGCAATACAAACTGAATGGGAAAATTAATGGTAAATTACCACCAGTGTACATGATATTGTGGGCAGTCTTAAAATCTGCTACTAGATGCAAGATCAAAGCATTTTACTTTCAGTAGATGTAACAGGAAGCTATTATGAATGCTTGTCTAATGAACCATATCCAATAGTGCTGTTTTTGAAAATACTGTGCAGAAGAAACTGCTGCATACTTAAATCCAAAAGGGACTTTTTTTTCTCTCCTATTATTTCTGAGCCCTTGAATCTGCCATGGACTAAACCTTGCTGATGTTATTCAGATAAAACTCATGCTGATGTAAAGAACAAAGATTGCAGGATTTAATCCTAATAAGGAGGAGAATGTTCACTGAGATATTCACTGTATATATATATCAGGTACATTAGTGGCGGAGATCTCTGCTTGAAAGCAATCCACTCCCACTTCCATCTCCCCCCCTCCCAGGAAAAGCACCTCTAATTCATCAAAACCATTTTGGAAAATGAATCTAGATCTGCCCTGACATCCCCTTCAGCCAAGTATTTTCATTACACTGATATCAAATTATCTTCCAGTAATCATGTGTTCTTCCTATATGCAGTTGTTAAAACCTCCCTTCTATATGAGCTGAGAAAATATGGTTTGTAACTTCCAATTGTACTTTCTTAAAAGCATTTATGCAAATAATACAATAGCCTAGTGCGTGGTTTGTACTGTACTCTTTTGCTATCAACCGAAGCTATAGCAGACATTTGGGGGTGAGGGGTTCACCACAGCGGGAGGGTATTGTTAGTCAGTTTTTCTTCACTAAAGAAATATGATCAAAGTTCAGAGTTAATTTCTCTAAACAGTGGAATGGGTGAGGCTTGTTGTGCCGAAAGAGGCCCACATTTGCTCTTCTTGTACCAATTTCAGGTTCACTGCACTCTGACAGGCTCAAATCTGCATGAGAATATTGTCTTGGCTGCTTGCCGCAGAACATCACTGCTACATAGTTGTGGCATTAGCTGCCTTATGTAACCAGGGTATTGTTTTGCATTGGAAAATCCATCCCTCCTGCTGGGGAGTGGCTCCGTGGTAACCCATGACTATTACTCCACCAGCTAAACTCCGTCTGCAAATGACATGCTACATTATTGAACTCTACAAACGTCTGCAGTCTTCAGGACGTGCATCCGTCTACCTGTGGCAACTGCTTAAGGCTGAATGTGAAGCTTGGCAAGTTAAGCTAACTGCAAGTGGCCTCATACTTAAATTATCTACTGTCAAATATTCACTTCAGATATCACTTGAGTGAAACTGTAAATGGGAGTCTATTAAAGTTTCACATTTTCCCACTGAAATGCAGTAGATTAGAAAGGCTTTCAAAAGACCCTGATTGCTGAATGTGCCGATATGTAATGTGTCATCTTTTCATCTGTGATAATAAAACTTTGTCTCCAGTCAAGTAAATGCTGCATTCATGCAATCAAGACTGAAGCAATACAACTGCAGCCTGTTGAACTACTGGCAGAATTGAATTTAAAGAGAGACTGATTGATCTGGGGCTGAAATTGCAAAGTCTTCTGGATTTGTCATAGATATGACAGATTTCATGCGATTAATATAGAATCCTAGAATGTAGGGCTGGAAGAGATCTCAAGAGGTCATCTAGTTCACCCCCCCCCCATGCTGATTAGAGTATTATGCATAGTATTATTTCAAAATGTTAGTATAGTCTGCTGGGCTGTTCCTCTGATTTGTCCCTCAAATAGGGTGACCATACAGCAAATGTGAAAAATCAGGACAGGGGGTGGAGGGTCATAGGTGCCTATGTAAGAAAAAGCTCTAAAAATCGGGACTGTTCCTATAAACTCAGGACATCTGGTTACCCTACCCTCAAAGAGCAGTGGCAGCAATTCTCAGAGCCTGGGTTAACTGACTCAGGCTTGCGGGGCTTAAAAATAGCAGGGCAGGTGCTCAGGCTGAGAGCCCAGGCTCCAGGACCTCACTGCATTTCAGATCTCAGACTCCAGCACAAGCCCCAGTGTCTACAGTGCTATTTTAGGCCATCAGTTGACCTGGGCTCTGAGATTCATTGCTGTTGGTCTTTTCTTGCTGTGTAGATGTACCCAAACATTGTTTCACCTTTTTCTCAATCCTGTATGCAAGTTCTATGAACATTGTTTGAACTATAATCTCTTCTTATAAGTATGAAAACATACCACTGTATGTATGTAAGGTGAACTTGAGGGAGGGGAGGCCTCTTACAAGCTATCAAGACCCTTAATATCTTTTCTACTATGGGTATGTCCAGACTACCCGCCCTATCGGCGGGTAGCGATCGATTTATTGGGGATCGATATATCACGTCTCATCTAGACACGATATATCGATCCCTGAACGTGCTCCCCATCGACTCCGGAACTCCACCGGAGTGAGCAGCGGTAGCGGAGTCGATGGGGGAGCCGCAGACATCGATCCCGCGCCGTGAGGACCCAAGGTAAATCGATCTAAGATACTTCGACTTCAGCTACGCTATTCACATAGCTGAAGTTGTGTATCTTAGATCGACCCCCCCCTCAGCGTAGACCAGCTCTATGTTTTACAGCAAAATATCCTTGCACTGTTAGGTCCTGTACTGAACCCTATTTTTTTTGGAGTACTTTGGTATTCTTTGGAGGCTTGAGACTGTGATATAACAAGAAGCTGAAAAAACTGAGCTGCAGCTCTCACAGTCCCAGGAGATGCCAATATCCTCCATGAAGTGGGAGGTGAGGCCCTCATAGTTTTAAAGTTTTGAGGGTTAATTTGCTATTTTTTAACATTAAAACCCCTTGGAAAAGCCAATAATTCTCTCTCTCTCTCATTTTTTCCTTTAATAATCCTTGTATATAAACATATTCATATTATATGTACAAATATATATACACACAATTTTCATTGCAATTTTTTTCAAGAGTTGAAGAGCATTTGGTTGAAAGAAAGAAATAATTTATAAAAATATCAAATTTCCTAAGAATAACTCAAATACCTCTATCTCTAGCGCTCCATAATAAAGCAATGTGGAGATTTGCCTGTAAGTAATGAATTAGTTGCAGGAGTGACACTTTTCATTTAGAAAAGTAGTAAAGTGCATTGCATGCCTGTAGTGTGGAGGCTGAATATAACATAGTGATGAGGTCAATGCTGACACTTAATACTCTTCCATTTTCCCCTCTGTCAGTGTGCTGAATTACATGTACTGGTGTTTATTTTTCTCTCAGTGCTCGTATTCAGTACTCAGAGAGTACTGAGAACTGATTCTTTGCTGACCCCTGAGGCATGTTTTGCAAGGGAAAGAGAGTTGAAAAGAATGTACAAAGTGGTGAATATTTAGAAAATCATAGCTTTATAATGTCCTGGGTGCCAGCCATTTAGTTTTTAATGTTAACATCTTAAATTAAATAGCTTTGTATTAAATTTCAGATACGCCTCTACCAGAACCTTTAACCCTAGATCCCTCTACATTTTGAGTGTGAGAGGTCAGATTTTAATTTCCATATCCAACTGCACCATTACATTACAAGCTATTACCATTTTGTTCTGGGTTGGCAGCCAAACCAGAAGGGGCCTATTTTTTTGGTTCTGTGTCAAATAACGATGAAATCTCAAAAGAACAGTCTTTCTCATGGGATATCAGCCCAAAGATAGGGAAAATCTAATGACAACATCTAATGAGTTTTCTGCCACTTTGTTATAAAGGAGGGAGGGATAGCTCAGTGGTTTGAGCATGGGGCTGCTAAACCTAGGGCTGTGAGTTCAATTCTTGAGAGGGTCATTTGGGGTAAAAATCTGTCTGGAGATTAGTCTTGCTTTAAACAGGGGGTTGGACTAGATGACCTCCTAAGGTCCTTTCCCATCTTGATACTCTATGAAAATCTCATGAGGACTTTGGTACTGTCAAATCTGGATCTTGAAATTTAGCTGTAATTCAGACTCTAATCAAAAACCTTAGTTTAAACCTAACCCAGATGTGATTATGAATACAGGCTACTTAGCCTATCAGTATAATAAGACTATTTTTCTTCAGTATACAGAAAGATGCTTAACAGTGAAAATTCACTCTACATTTTTGAGGTGAATCCACATAATTTTTAATACAAATGTAATAGCTTTAAAGGAAAAAAAATTGATTCCTCAAGTCATTTAGTCAAGTAATTTGTCTTATTCTAGTTATTATTTGAGAGAAAAAAATAAGTGAATTCATCAAATCACATTTTGGACATACAGTATGAGACAATGTCAAACGTCTACATAACATTTCTAGTAAGGAGGAAGACTATCTGAGGAGTAGAAAGAAAAGAGAAAAGATAGGAAGAGGAGGATACCAGCAGCTTGAGAATAACTTGGCCCATAGACTTTCCATAATACAGCCTGCAAAAAATACCTGCAGGGAGAATTGAAATGATAAGAGGGAAACAAGTAATTTGGAAATATTGGCAATATAAGCTATCTGAAACACATGTACACTGAAGATATATTTGTCACATTTAAATATATTATGAAGAAATATGAACCCAAGAGAGATTTTGGAAATACAGTATAAAACCAGTAGTAAATAATTCTTTACTGTTACATGAGTCATTCATTTCTAAACTCATTAAAACACTCTTAGTGCAAGGAATAAGATTGTCTAAGAACTATAAATTCATGAATGATCAGGAGAATTACCAATATAGCTCACAAATAATGTATGAGAAAGAGTTTTTGGGGAAGAATATGATGATACCAAATGGTGCCTTTTAATAGACACCAGGTATCTTCATTCATGTGAGGTAAATTCAAACAGCTGTTCTTCAGAACAATAGGTTGTACTGCATGTCCCACTGTTTACACAAAATGGGATTAAAAGATAGCTAAAATTGTGTTTTGTCACATTTCCAACATAATATGGAATTGCTTACATGTTTAAATATCTATGTCTATATTGTTATTACTAGTGTTTTTATTAGTGGACATAATGATCCTATATATTGCAAGGATAAGAGAGTAGAAGCATGGATTAGAGCACTGGTAGGTACTGGTATATATAAATATTTGAGAGATATATAATAAAATACACAATTATTTTAGGGCCATATTCATAGATTTTAAGGCCAGTAGGGACTTCATGATTATCTAGTCTAGGGGTAGGCAACCTATGGCATGTGTGCCGAAGGTGGCACGCGAGCTGATTTTCAGTGGAACTCACACACCCGGGTCCTGGCCACCGGTCCAGGAGGCTCTGCGTTTTAATTTAATTTTAAATGAAGCTTCTTAAACATTTTAAAAACCTTATTTACTTTACATACAACAATAGTTTAGTTATATATTATAGACTTATAGAAAGAGACCTTCTAAAAACGTTAAAATGTATTACTGGCACACAAAACTTTAAATCCAAGTGAATAAATGAAGACTCGGCACACCACTTCTGAAAGGTTGCCGACTCCTGATCTAGTCTGATGTCTTGCTTAACATAGTCCAGAGAACATCACCTGATATCTGACTCAAACCTGTGACTTCTATTTGAGCGATACCATATCTTTTAGAAAGATATCCAGTGATGATTTAAGACTTCAAGGGAGAGAGAGAATCCACCAGGTCTGGACCCGACATAAGTTATGCCAATGGTTAATTACCCTCGCTGTTGAAAATTTGCACTCTGATGTGTACTCTTAATTTGTCTCACTTCAGCTTCCTATCAGTAGATCTCATTGTGCTTTTTTCTGCTAGATTAAAGAGTCATCTTGTATCAAAAATTTCTTTCCCATATAGGTAGTTGTAGACAATGATGAAGTCCCATCTTAACCTTCTCTTGGCTATATTTAATAGATTGAATCTTATATTTTAAGGCAGTTTTCCAGACCTTGTGTCATTCTCATAGTGCTTTTCTGAACCTTTCCATTTTTGAAGTGCAGACAAACAGAACTGGACAGAGTGTTCTCATAATGGTCTCACTAATTCCATATACAGGGGTAATACCACTTACCTACTCCTACTTGATATTCTTCTGATTCTACAGTCAAGGATCATGTTAGCCCTCTGAGTTAGAGCACTGCACTGAGGGCTCATTGTTAAGAGATTATCTGCCATGATCTAGAAGTCCTTTCCAGTGTCACTGCATTCCACTACACTTGTAATTTTGACTTATATTCTTTGTTCCTAGATATATGACCTTGCATTTGGCTGTATGCAAATGTATGTTCACTTTACCAAGTGATTCAGCTTAGTCTATATAACTGACCTCTCCCCATCACTGTTTACCACTCACTCTTGTTGTGTAGTACATTATTCTGCAAGTAGCCCTATTGACTAATAGTGGAGTATGTTACTACACAGCATGCATCTCCACATCTCCCTTTCCCCCCCTACCCATAAGGCTTGCTACCCTGTCAAAAAAGTTATTAGTTTGGTTTGGTATAATTCAAGTCAATGCTAACTGTTACTTATCACAATATTATCTTCTAGGTGTTGGCAAACTGATTGCTTAATTATTTGCACCATTATCTTTCCGGGTACTGAAGTTAAGCTGACTGGTCTATAATTCCCAGGTTGTCCTTATTTCCCTTTTTATAGATTGGCACTAGATTTGCCTGTTCCAGTCATCCGGAATCTTTTCAGTCTTTCATGACTTTTCAAAGATAATCACTAATGGGTCAGTCAGCTCCTTGAGTATTCTGGAATGTATTTCATCAGGCCCTAGTGACTTGAAGACATCTAACTTATCTCAGTAATTTTGAATGTGTTTTTTCCCTATTTTAGCCTCTTATCCTACCTCATTTTCACTGTTATTCACTATATTAGATGTCCGATTGCTACTAACCTTTTCAGTGAAAACTGAAACAAAAAAGTCATTTAGCACTTCTGCCATTTCCACATTTTCTGTTATTTCCCCCCCCCCCATTAAGTAATGGGCCTACCCTGTCCTTGGTCTTCCTCTTGCTATTAATGTATCTGTAGAATGTTTTCTTGTTACCCTTTATGTCTATAGCTAGCTTAATCTCATTTTGTGCCTTGGCCTTTCTAATTCTGTCCCTACATACTTGTGTTATTTGTTTATATTTGTCCTTTGTAATTTGACCTAGTTTCCACTTTCTGTAGGACTCTTCTGTGAGTTTCAGATAATTTAAGATCTCCTGGGTACGCCAGGGCGGTCTCTTGCCGTACTTCCTATTTTTCATACGCAATGGAATGGTTTGCTCTTGTGCCCTTGATAATGTCTCTTTGAAAAACTGCCAACGTGCTGGAACTGTTTTTTCCCTTAGACTTGCTTCCCATGGGATCTTACCTAACAACTCCCTGACTTTGGTAAAGTCTGCCTTCTTGAAATCCATTATTTTTATTGTGCTGCTTTCTCTCCTACCGTTCTTTGGAATCATGAACGCTATCATTTCATGATCACTTTCAGCCAAGCTGCCTTTCACTTTCAAATTCTCAAATAGTTCCTCCCTATTTGTCAAAATCAAACCTAGAACAGCCTGTCCCCTAGTAGTTTTCTCCACTTTCTGAAATTAAAAAAAATGGTCTCCAGTACATTCAAATAATAATGAAAGGAAATGGAAATAAACATAATCCAGATAGTGCTTTTGCCCTTGAATGGATGAAGGGAACAAGAGTCTCTATTCCCTTGGGGGCACACAGACCATAAAGGGAGCATGGACAAGGTTGGGCCATGGCTCCACTCCACTATGCATTAGCTATTTTCATTGGTGAGGACATGGTAAGCTTCATCCAACAAAAATCTATGCTGGTAAGGTACAGTTTCTATGTGCTTGGGGCTCCAGCAAGCCAAACTGTGCTCTCAATCAGGCAATGCAGCTTTAGAAGGCACAATCTAGCTCTTTATAGCTTGTTGTCCTATGTATTTAGGATTGACTAGCATGTAAATGTAGTTAACGAGCATAATTTTGGACTGGATTTCAATGGAGTTGCACTGATGTAAAATTGGAGTAAAGCAGTGGAGAATCTAACCCGATATATATACTTTTTATGAAAATGGGGGTACAAGACAGTAAAATGTTAAATAATGAGTAAATTAGTTATATGAAAAGAAAAGAGAGTCTTAAAAATGAGAATTAAGTTTTGGTTCAAATTAGGATACAAATGATCAGTTTTTTTCCCCCTATGTTATCTCAATATCTTTGTCCTCGAAGTCTTGCAAGAATTGTCTTTCTTCCAGGATTTCCTACTTTTTTAAAACACTAGAAATATGGAGTGAGTATCTTGTGAAATATGAGATGTACAATCATATGTTACAGTGAGATGTGCAATTTAAATCCAATTCACATTTTTATTAAACAGCTGCCTTTAAATCTGAGAAATATGGAATAAAAAAAAGGTTTTAAATTGAAAATGGGGAAAGCCAAATCATGTTCCTTTCTAGGATCATTTGTGAGCTGCTTAAGCATTCACCTGCTTCTTATTCCACACCTGAAGTCCTAATATCCTGTTTATGACAACAGTCATTTCCATAGCAACCATTTGGGTCATGATACAAATAGAATTTAATGATTTCAGGTGGGGGGAAAGCAACAGAGCAGATGAACTCTTAAAAGCAAATATACAGATTTTGTATAAATATTCCTAGTAACAGTAAAAAGCAGGAAGAAATAAATATAGATTCTTCTGCTATATAAAAGCAAAATCATCTCCTACTAAAGCGTACTCAAGGAGGGATCCATGGGTCTTTAGTTAAAGAATTATGGGGAAAAAAACTCTGCTTCAGTTAATATGTAAATCAAAACCTGAAACTTTAAGCTTGTCAGTTCCTGGATACAAAAATAATCTAACTATGGATAGTGATAACTCCATAATGGCCAAGCCCTGACTTCCCCACTCCCCTCTTATAGGCATGTATATTCCAACAGGCAGAAGGACCCTTGTGGCTGCACTCTGAGGAGAGGAGGATGTAGGATTCTGCATCACCAGAGGGGCTCCATCTGCTGCAGTGTGGCATGTTTTAGGGTGATTACTACACATGGAAACCAATATACACTGTAATAATGAGCACATGCACATTACCTACAAACACACAATCAGCGAGCTCTGAAGCTGCAGATATTATAACTCTATCAGCAGGTCATAGAACCCCGGACTACCTTGGGGGCCAATCAGTAATGATATATGAAATGACTGACAGATGTATGCTTCTATCCTCAGTTCAAAAAATTAAAGGTGGGAGGTGAGATTGGAACTGCTCTGTCAAACAACTCCTCTGTGACTGATGGATACAGCTATTAAGATACAACTGCCCAAACACCGACAATGGAGTGGTAAAAACTAGATATGATAAGGAAATAATTTTGTTTAGTTTCTTTTCTAAGTTCAAATAAAACTTATTTAACAATGAATGTGGCTATAATTTTGCAATTTCCACATAGTTTCATAAATGAGGAAAAGCACACAGGTAACTTCACAAAGGGCGATCTGTGAGGAGAGTGTTCTGGAGCTGGGAACACTCCAGTTTTGGTCTCAAAGCCAAGGAAAGAAGGGTCTTTTCACAGTGGAGGGTGAGTTACAAAAGATGGAAGTAGACACCTGTTCTTAAAATGTGAGCTGAGGAGAGGGGGTCATAAGAAGTCACAGACCAGGCAAAAAATAAAATTTTAAAATCAAGCTGGGTTGCTCACTTTAAGCACTGTTCTACCAAAGCTGCTACTCCCAGATTATGGGAGCACCTCTGCCCACCTCCCGCACACACACATCCATTTTTCAGACCACTTTAAGCACTGCAGATGCTGATCTGGTGAACAGCCCAGAGGCCTCCCAAGAAATAGAAGTAGTGGAAGGTCTCACAGGTAACTCAACCCCATGCCCTTTCACCCATCCTTTGGGACACGGTATTCCCCCAGGAAGTTCAGATACCTGGAAAAAAGTGGAAAATGCAGATGATACAATAGATACATATGGGTATCAAGAAGAGTCAAGAAGACGGTGCTATAAATCAGCTATAGGTGACAGCCAAAGGCTGTGAAAAATGTTCTTCCACAGGGCAAAAAGTCTTCACTTATAAACTTACTGTCCCATGTCATAAGGAAATCCTTTTCATGTGGCTTTGCAAGTTAGATGGGTTCTCGTTTAGGCCATGCGAATCACAAGTTGAGCAGACTACTTCACCTTGCTGACAGCAGTAATTTGCAGTGGTCTCATATGAAAATGTTGAGACCATCAGCTAGAAGCAAGTATAGGACACTGAACAGCAACAAAGCCATATCTGAACCCAAAATCATTATAAAAGGGTATTTCAATTGTGCATCACTGACATAGCAATATCATCAGTGTAGGATCAATGGCTCATCCAGCTAAGGTCCACTAGGCTGAAATTGAAAATGCAGAACATCCAGCACCAGCCTTGGGCAGACACAATAATTCTCTTGGCAACGTATCCCAAGGCATCCTTGCATCTCCAACTGTAACAGAAGAGGAATGACCAAGTATCTCTTCTACAGCTGTCTCACTCTTTCACTGTGAGTAGCATAACTCAAATTTATTTGGATGTCCAGCAGTAATGCTCTGTGGGGCTTTTAATAGTTTTCTGTCTCCTTTCCTATGGTTCTCCATTTGTGACAGGGACCGGCTGAATCTCACAAAGGTCCAGGCTATGCTGGAAGTAGCTTATATTCCTGTATTTTAAAAGAAGAGCTAAGTAAAGCCACTAAAATGTTGCCTGAATACAGAGTTAAATAACTGCATTATAGTCTCAGTTGCATTTTGGTTACAGAAACTGCCTTTGCTTTCTGAAGCACACAATATTTGGCACTAAACTCTGCTTTCATCTTCATAATAGTACTGACTTGCCATTGTTCTCTTTGTTTACCTTGCAGTTATGTTTGCTTCTTTTGTTGGGAAACTGCTCTGCATTGCTGCTGTCAATTATCTTCTTTCCTGTATTGCTAACCCCACCCCTAGATATAAGTAAATAAAGCACATTGAATAATTTATCTGACAAATTTAGCTTCCCCATGGAGCAGATAAATATTTCCTTGAATGTATTTGTTATTAAAGTATTTTTGAATGGGATTGTATATTTTATTAACTCTCTAGAAGGTGTGGGTATTTGGTATTCACAATTCAAAGTGAGTTACTTCATTTGTGGTAGCTCAGGTAAGGCACACAGTACTGTTTCTGTTCCCTGTTTGGATGCTATAAAACTGGAAGCCAATTGTTCATGTGTGCATCGTTAGAGCCAAATTCTCTGCTGGAACACCTCCACTGAAGTTGAAGTACACGTAGTTCCACCACCAGAGAATTGAAATTTGGTTTCTGTAATGCTCATGCATATGATTTTAACATTTACTGTCCATGAATATTTGTGCCAGTACAGATCAACTGAAAAGTGATCACGGTAGGGTTATGAGAATGGCCAAAGCAAATTTGGTTAACTACTCATGGACCAGTTTAAAAAAAAATCTCCACTCATCAACACTCACCAAAACTTATTATAATGATGATGAAGGCAGCAGTCAGAGGCCTCATTCAGTACTGGTGTCACATTTTACTAAGTGCCGTACAAACACACAAAGACACATTCCCCGTCCAAAATAGCAGTTGACTGCTAAGTCCTCGAGTCATCATCATTCGTCTGTGCTTCTACCTCTCACTGTTTCTGATCAGAATATATTTGATTCAGGAACAAAAGGAGCTTTAAGGTAACCTTATCTTTCATCTGTAGTATTCTGGTATCTGTCCAGATGCTGCCCCCTCAGTAACTACCATTTCCAAAGCCTGCAGGATGTTGCTGTGAAATCCTTCTTGCTGACACAGTAGGTTTCTTTTCAGGGTCAATACTTTGACATTAAGATAATCTTTGCTGCCTTGCATCTTCTCATCTGTTTGCCTTTCATAACAATCAAAGATGTTTAAAGGTAGTAGAGATCAACCCAATTTATAAAATTAGGACTTAGAATTTAAACATCCCAACATTCAGGGATATTCAGACTTGACATTTTGGTTTGCTCCATTATAATCAAGTGGACCACAGATGGAGGTTCAGATTCAATAACACGATCTCCCATAAGCTTTGGGGTGCATTTGGATCCGGCAAGGCCTGTTCTCTGATCAGAAACATTTTTCAATTACTTACCAAGAATGAAAAAATATGAACTTGAATGGTTCTTTGTTTGGTTGCTTTGTTTGTTTTGTTTTTTTGTTTGTTTTAAAAAAACAGTTGTGCTAGGAGAATTTCACAATGCTTAAAAGATGCTCTTGGCCAAAATATAATAGACTATAATTGATTCTTCTTCTCTAACTTCCCCTAACTTGTATATTGTTAGAGAAGCTGAATAACACATAATGGAGGTATTAAGATTAAGCATTTTTGCCCTTAAAGGTATCCTTCTCTATGAACAATTGCTGACTACACGAGTTTCACTATAGCTAGTAATGCTTTTAGAGGGATCTATATAAGTCAATGATTTTTATTTTAATAACAATACTTGTAACTTATATAGCATGTTTTCATAATCAGAAGGTTATACAAATATTAATCTTCAAAACAACCCTGTGGGGTGGGCAGATCAATCATTATCCCCATGTTTAATGCAATTTGAGCCAGAGAAGGAGACTAAAAGCGTCCAGCAAAACCTTTAGTTTTGGTTGTCCATTTCAAGGGTGTCTATGGGGGTGAGCCCCATCAACTTCAGTTAGAATTCTGAGTGCTCAGTAACACTCAAAATCAGACATCTCCAGCTGCACATCCTAAAACTGAAACGCTCAAAATAAGTGGCCATTTCTGCAAATTTTGGTCTAAAGGCTCTGAATCTGATCCCTTTGGAGTCAATTGCAATGCTCTTCTTGATTTGAATAGTACAGAGTTGGGCCCTATAGTGTGTGTCTTTCCTCAGAAGGAGTCAGAAGTAAAACTCAGATGTTTCTAATTCCCAGTTCTGTGCTCAAACCACTTCACCACGCCTTTACCCATATGATAAAATCAGTTAGCTTTAATGTATATATATATATTTTAGTATACTTCAAAAATATATAATCCATACACATGTGCGAGAAGGTACTATATTAGCATAGCATAGCACAAATTTATATGTGATGTGGCAGATAATAACTTCATTTCCTCCCTTCACCATTAAATAGTTTAATTTAAAACAGGCATGCTCTCTTTTTGTAACCTACTTTACAAGCTATTTATGTTCTAGAATCTCTTCAGGGATACGGATGCTATTTGTGAACAAGTGAGGGGGGAAAAAGACTGGCCAAGATATTCAAAAGTTACTAGGAATTTGGGGTACATAATCGGAGACATCTGAGGGGCCTGATTTTCAGAGAATGAGTGCTCTGCAGTTTCTGAAAATCAGGCTCCTTTCCAGTCTTAAACTGGATACCTAAAAATAGAGCCCTCCTTCCCCCCACCTCCACCCAATCACTAGTTACATTTGAAAATTTTGGCTACTGATCTACTAAAATAGTGTATATTACAATGTTCATCTACATCTAACCTAATCCACCTGTAAGTCCACACTCACACTCATTACCATGGTATCTGAATACTAGTAAAGGGATCTCTTTGACTCTTACAAATATAATGACTGGAGTACACACACACACACAAACTTTTTTTTTTGTTGCAGTGTTGTTATAGCTGTGTTGGTCCTGGGATATGAGAGAGACAAAGCAAGTAAGGTAATATCTTTTATTGGACCAACTTCTGCTGATGAAAGAGACAAGCTTTCAAGTGTCACAGAACTCTTCTTCAGGTGTAGGAAGGGTAATCAGAGGACACATGCCACTTTGAGTAGGTATGTCCTGATCTGTGAAGCACTTGCTTCTGATAAGCTTGGTGAGGTTGGGAGGTTGTTTGAAGGCCAGACAAGGGGGTTCAGGAAAGTTTTCTTTCAGCATATAGTCCCCATCAAGTATGAGATGTTATTTTTTTTTTATTTTACCCTATGTGTGGTCTGTTTTCTTTTTCTTGTTTTGAAGCAAGTTCTCTTGTGGAATTAGGGTGGCCCATTCCATGATATGATCTACTTCTCTGATGAAATATTGTTTGGTGAGTGCAGTTTAAGTGTTTTAGACCAGGATAAACTAACTCAAAATGACACCAGACTCTGCCAGAACAACAGATGCAAAATCTGCTGCCATATCTCCATTATTGTGATTATCAATACCCCCCACTTCACACATTTCAAGATCTGTGGATCCTACACATGCCTATCATAACATATGGTATACCTCATCCAATACATCAAATCCCCCCACAACTATGTGGATGAAACTAGACCATGACTACACTCTTGAATGAACTCACATAGAAAAATAATAAAAGACAAAAATGCCATATTACCCGTGGGCAAAAACTTTTCACAAAACAATCACTTATATCTGATCTCTCAGTCCTCATCCTCAAAGGACACCTGCAGAACACATTCAAAAGACAAGCCTGGGAGCTTAAATTCATATCTCTGCTAGACACCAAAAATCATGGACTCAATAGATATACTGGTTTTATGTCTCATTACAACAATCTGCAACCCACTAACTCTCCTTTGTTCTATGACTGCAGAGGTGTTAATTGCCCACTACATTTTGAATAGTTTCTTGTAACATGTTGTTAACTCCTTATGCTTAACAATCTGTTCTAACTTGTATTTTTAACTGTGACACTCTCAGTACCTTTCCCAGACCTGAAAAAGAACCCTGTGGAGCCTGAAATAATATAGTTTTATAAGATGCAACCACAGTGTCAGGTTTTATGTTGCATTGCTTGATATACAATACTATTATAGAGACAAGAAACATACATTTTCTGAGGCCTCCTCTTACTTCTATGGGGAACAATTCCTTTTTTCAGCCTCAGGGCAAAAACTGTAAGGGTCTGACACCTGCAGGATGTCTCTGAGAAAATCTGAGTAGTTGAAAGCACTGACCTTGTTCAAACATTCAGATTTTCAAACTACAGTACTTTAAGGCACAGAAGAATGACTTATGTAAAGTGTCTGAATATAGATAGGAGGAAGGATGATTCAATGAGTTCCATTTTAGGAAGTATACATATTGCATGTATAATGTCTTTGGTTTTTTCTAAAACACAGATAATTTGTTTTCCATTTTCTTCAACAAAAGCATGAGTTTTCAAAATTTTCTCAGTAGGGGTTTTGCACAGCAATACAATAACAAGATTTTTATTGTGGAAGCAAGAGTACATGTTCTTACGTGCATTATGTACCTAGTAAAGTCTGACCACTCCTCTGTCACAGATTATACAGGGGTTGTGGACACAGAAAATTAGATGTATTCTCTGCTCAGGAGAGGAGAATAATCAGCTGCACAAAGAGTTAAGGGTGTTCGATCCTTTATTTGTGCAGAGTCTAAAGATCAGCAGGAAATCTTGGCACTGACTTTATGGATGCAAGGAAATCAGTATGTTGTTTCTGGCCCTCCTCCTCCTCTCCGCCACCCAGCTTCTCCAGCAGCTTCATATGTCAACATGAATTGAAGCACACTTGCAGTTGTATAGTGTATGGCGACAGTCATGGAGCTGCTATGTATTAATCTATGAACACTGCTATGTAAAAATGGTATGAATATTGCAAGTGACATAGTCAGTTAGATAAAGTTGCTGTAAACTATGGAGGATTATTAGAATTTCCTGTATGAATTTATTTGATCTTATATAATAGGGGACTGTGGGAAAAGCAAATAGGATAGCCACTCAACAGATCCAGATGAGGACAGCCCAACACACAATTGAAAGACGAGTCAAGCTGTTACCTTCAAGAAGCATTGTCCCACAATGCTTACTGTGACCTCTCTGGTCACCATTTTGAACTCCGCTGCTCTGAAGTCACAGGTATATGCCCCTCCCATTTTAAAGCCCTGGGAAATTTTGAAATTGCTCTTCCCGTTCGCTCGGCGTAGAGAGCTAACATAGCTTCTGTCCAGCTGACCATGCTGGTTCCACACAGCAAACACGCTCCTTCCTGGAGTACACCAGAGGTGGTAGATCAATTGGGTATGTGGTGACAGGAGGCTGTGCAGGTACAGCTCCGATCCAGCTGCAGGAACTTTGATATTTACAGCCAGATCACTCGGGGCCTGGAGGAGAAGGGCTATGACAGGGACATGCAGCAGTGCCGTGTAAATATAAAGGAGATGAGGCAGGCGTACCAGAAGGCAAGGGAGAAAATAGACACTTTTGTGTGGAGTCGCAGACATGCTGTTTCTACAAGGAACTGCACACCATCCTCAGTGGTGACTCTACCTACACCACCAAGAACCCCCAGGATACTTTGGAGGAGGCCGCACTGGAGTCAGAGGCCACCAGAGTGAACCCTGAGAACGAAGTGCTGGATGAGGAAGTGGAGGCAGAGGAGGATGGGGGATCGGTGGTGTGGCAAGTCAGGTGGCATAGTCTAGCCACTCCCAGCAGTCCAGCACTGGTGAGCCTGATGCAAGGGATGGAACCTCTGATAAGTACTTAGTTTGCTTCAATATTGCCAGAACACATCTGCTCATGTATTGCTTTTATAATCAGGCTAGAAGAGGAAGTGAAATAACCAATAGAGGGAAAGTTGCTATCTGCTTCTCAGTCCCCTGTACAGCTAGGCAGAGGGGGCCCTGCAGACAGTTTGTTTATGCACACGAGGCTGTCTCGTGAATCCTCCATAGAGATCTCTAGGAAAATTTTCTGGAGGTAATCTGCAATCTTCTTGGGAAGGCTGCCTGGTTTCTTCCCCCATGGTAGGACACTTTGCCATGACACTTGGCAATTACTTCAGCAGGCACAACTGCAGCACACAGACTAGTAGCATACATACCCAATCTGCAGCCACAAGCATGCAGGAGCTGCTCCCTTGCGGCCTTGGTTACCCTCAGGCGTGAGATATCAGCAACAGGCTTTGAAGGTCTCTTCATACACAATGGCGGAGTGGCTCAACTACATAAGGAGAAGAAAGAAGTGGTCCTCCCTGATCTGAATAGTTCATCATTGAGCCCCAGGTATCTGGCTGCTCAGAATCAGCATACAGCTGTTCAGCTTTCACACACCACCCCTGGGGAAACTACTCCCCCTTTGCTTCACAGCTATTCTGAAGCACACAGCCGGCAGTTATGACCATGGGGATAGTGTCCTCATTGAGGTCTAACCTGAGGAGAGAGCACCAGTGACCATTTAAGCAGCCAAAAACAGATTCAACAGTCATTCTGCACCTGCTGAGTCTGTTGTTGAAGCATTTCTAAGTCATGAAAGCAAGGAGTAGGCTGGGTCAACCAGGATCACTATTCACATTACCACATCCCCAGTGATAATCGTCTGGTCTGGAAAAAAATGTCCCTGCTTGCAGCTTTCTGTACATGCCAGTATTCCTAAAGATGAGCGCATCATGCACCTCCCCTGACCAGTTCACACTGATGTTGGTGAAATGACCTCGGTGATCCACCAGTGCTTTCAATACCATAGAAAAGTAGCTCTTTCTGTTGATCTACTCCATCATAACGTGGTCTGGGGACAAAATATGGATATCGTGCCATCTATCATCCCACCACAGCTCAGGAACCCCATTGCTGCAAAATCATCCACTATTTCATGTACATTCCCCAGAGTCACAGTCCTTTATAGCAGGAGGCGATTAATGGCTCAGTGCACTTGCATCATCACAACTCCCACGGTGGATCTCCTGACTCCAAACTGATTTGCAACTGATCAGTAGCAGTCTGGCGTTGCCAGCTCCCACACAGCAATTGCCACTCACTTCTGTACCGTGAGTACAGCTCTCATCTTGTGCCAGAGGGAAGAGGTGAGCTCCTTGCACAGTTCCAGGAAGATGGCTTTGAGCATCTGCTCATCATCCCCTATCTTCGTAACGATGTGATCCCACCACTCAGTACTTGTTTCTTGAGCCCAGAACCAACGGTCCATTGTGTGCAGCTGGTCCATGAATGCTAACAGCTATCTTGAAAATTGTTGTTTTCAAAGGCACACAGCTGCATCAGACTTGCAGCTCATAAAATACTGCAGGATCAGGCGCGTTGTGTTCATCATGCTCACCACAATACTGGAGAGCAGTCCAGGATCCATGCTTTCTGACCCAGATGGTGGGCGTGCAGGCTACAGGGGCTGTTGAAAAGTAGCCTGAAATGTACTAGGAAGCCCATGGAATAATGGGATGAAGAAAACTGCATCTTGATATGCTGAAATTGCCCCCATAAGGCATTGCAAACCCTTCCCAAAACACCTTGCGGAAGATGGTAGCAAGTTGCACAGTGGGATAGCTACCCACAGTGCACTGCTCTGTGTCGATGCAAGAGCTACTACTGTGGATGCACTCTGACGACACAAGGAGCATAGTGTAGACATGCAACAGTGGTCTAATTACAGCGGTGGCTGTATGTCAACCTAACTTAAGTCAACTTTGTTTTATAGTGTAGACATGGTTGATAAATTTGACATGCATATAGTGTGTCTTATTTTTTTCTCTGAAATATTTTTGTTCTCAATGAATCATATTTTGATTTAAGGATATTGAGTGGACACTGATGATTACTGTCATTGCCCCAGAGGAAAAAACTGCAGGGTCAATGCCTATGTGAATTACAGTCAGTACCAGGGGACTGTAACTCAGGGCTCAGTCTGAGAGTGGGAGAATCACACTATTCCACCCTGAGCCAGGTGATATCAAGATGTTTGAGACCTGGGAGGGAGATTCACTTGACATGACCAGGAAGTACCATAGGTGCAGTTCACCTAGAACTGTGACAGTATATAACAAAGAAAAAGCAATACCTTGGACTGTAGCTGATTCTTCACATGTAGAAGTTTTCCTAAAGCTCACAAATAGCCCAGATCTAGCCTTACCTCAGCATGTTGGCACACTAAAATCCCAGATGCTTTTGCTTTCTTTCAAATATTTCCCCTTGCCTCTCAGGGACTCTCAAATGAGGAGCACTGTACTTGGAATGCCAGTACTTGCCATATTTTACAGGAAACATTGTTCCAGAATTAAAAGCAAATTCTCCCTTCCTAGAACATGTTTCTTGATTTGAGATGATGAAAAATAATTCACATTTCCATTTCTGGCAGTCTCTGGCAATCCTGCTATGTGCAGGTGTTATTTTAGAGATTTATTAACCACTTACTCAATCTTCCCTCCTCACCTCTCCACGCCCCAGAGGTCTGTTAGCTTTCAGAATAGTAGCAGAAATGTTGTCATATCCCCAGAACAGGTGTTTTCGAGGTTCAGCCACTTTTATCTAAAAAATCCGACATTCCTGGAGAAAAAGTTCCTACATCCTTATGACTTGTGAGGAAGAACACTTCTAGGGAGTCCAGCTACTTGTGGTCCGGGGGTCTGATTCAAATGCCACCGAGGTACACCACTCCTGTATGAAAAAGAACAGCCCCCGGAAATTTAGCATCTTAATTTGTCTGGTCAGTTAGGTTGCATCAAGACATACCCCACTCATCAAAATCCTGAAAAGTATGAGCATAGGAAGTTAAGGGGAAAGTTTGCTTCATTTCTTGCCACTTACACATCATCTACAATGTTGACAATAAGGCATTTACTTCTATCTCCAACAGATACTGAAAAGCTATATACACGCACTTCAACTTCATGAGACTCACTGTCTACTGAAAAACCTTAACGGCAATCTCAGAAATGTTAAGGAAGAATAGCTTAATGTTATAATAGATATGTGACAGTCCAATGCACTGATCTGTTGATATGAGAGAGTACAAGGTCACTATTAAGATTTTACATTAGAACTCAAGTTTCATGAAGTTGTGGTCCATATTGCTATTTGGTATCTGTTGGAGATAAGCATGAATTCCTTTATGGAGTGTTGGGGTGTGATATTGACAACATTGTAGACAATGTGAAAGTGGCAAGGGATGCTGTAGAATTTTTCCTTAGCTTCTAATGTTTATGCTTTCAAAAGTTTGGTTGTGTGGGGTGTGTACTGATACAACCTTAACTGTCAGACCAAATGATAATTCTGTTTTTTTCTTATATATAACGTTTAAATAGTCACTACTGTCTTACAGCAAGCAAAACACACACACACACAAATGGTGACTACTCAATAGCACTCAAAAGATAATTAGAAACATGGCCTTGTAACGCATATATCTATGCCTATTTAATACCCAATAAGCGTCAATGCTTATAAAGTTTTTCTCTCCCCCCATCCTCCAGATGAGCTTATTCATTTTCATTGTTTAGGATTGCCATGCCAGAGTTGGTCTGTGAATCACCTGGAATATATTCAGGTATGAAATGATGTGCTTTATTTAACATATTCTCTAAAGACTTGCAGAGACAATGGAACATTTTTACATATTAGACCAGCATGGAAAATAAGAGTTTTGCCCAGTGAAAAAAAAATACAGCTGCTCAAGGATGGGCTAAGCTGCCTGGGCTTTATTATCTTTTTTTTAAGACCACATTAAAATACTAATTTGGGTCCATGCCAATAACGTCTGTCTCCTTTTGGGGACTAGTAATACAAACGTTATACATCTAAATGTTTCAGTTTCCAAGCAATGAGACTGCAGACCTTAAGAAGATTTCCAATGATGTGATACATCAGATATGTATCAAACTGCAACAGGCAATGCAGAGATGTCTTCAGTGCTTTGTACATGAAATATATCCCTTTGTTTTCATTTTTTCTCGGTTGCTAAAGTAACATAGATACATACAGAGGGAATATGTAATGGTGTGGGGGATACTTTTAAGTTTTTATCGCTATTAATCTGGGATGATCTCATAATTAACACTCATATATTATGCAGGTCTTCCCAAACAAGTGCCAATACAACTTTACACCACATCACACCATCAAGTATTTTGCTCATGTTGTATTATTACCTTTTCTGCTTGTCTAAAGGGGGAGGATTATATCTTGGTCTACTTTTCCCCCTTATTTGAAATAGTTGAGTTACTATGGAAACCATGCATTATCTGATATAGTTGGGTTTGATGCAAGGCTGTGAGTTAGTATTTTATGGAAAGCTGAAAGTTCACACAACTTCTTTCACTATATGAAAAACCTTTACTTGATACTTGCTGTTACTATGAGTAAGGATGTCTGCTCTGTTCTGTGATCAGAGGTCATCTAATGACCTTCCTACTCTGCAGGGCTTAAACACTTTACTAGGCAGTCCTTTCTTAAAAATACACACTACTAATACCTTCTATCCAATATACAAAATCACATATACACCTCCATATTTTCTAAAGAGAATTTTAACTACATATATAGGATAACTTAATATGCAATGTTCTAGTGTATCTAAAATAACATTTCAGTTTCTTGTCTTGTGATAAATGAAGATTATATGAGTAAAGATTTTCTTAATCATATATATAATTTGAATAGCTTCTCACTTCTTTCATTAAAGGTTTGGGAGAATTTAGTCATCTTTGTGAGTTTCCAGTAAGTATTTCTAAATCACTTTCAAAGTCTCTTTTAGGACTCACTGAAGAAGCACAGGGCCCAATAGTGCAAAAACATGTTTCATTTACATTTTTTTGCATTAATGTTTATGCTTTTGTAACTAGCTATTGGTAAACATTGTGGTGGTTTCCAGTGTTCCCAATATTCTCAATTTTATTCTGAGTTTCACTATATTTGATGTTTTCCCTGAAGGCCCAACTCCTGTAATTGTGCTATTAGTGAGAATCTGAACTTTCTTTAAAAAAGTGTCTAGCCCTTATGGTTGTGGAGAAAAGCGTGAAAATGTGACTGAATTGAACCTTAAAGTTTCTGAAACAAAAAGGCAAATAAAAAGAACACAAAATGTATTATTTGTTTTTTAAAAAACTCATTATTTCAAGCCAATCTCATGATTTTTGGGGGGAGGTGCTGGGTCAATATTTTATATTGCTTGTGGTTGGCAATAAAACATGTAAGTAGTTCGATCTGTTGGTCTCATTATACCTAGTGCAATTTGTGTCAATTCTGGGTCAGTACTAGTAAAGTACATGACCAAATGAAGGCACAGGCTCTGTAAATGTATCTGTAGGATCCCTCCTCTAGGAGTCACTTGATGACATCAGAATCAAGAGTTTTTATTTTAAAGTCTTTCGCCAAATGTAAGTGATACAGTAATGTCTATCTGAGTCTACAGACAACTTGTAACAATAGCTCTGAGAGTCATAAAGTGTTCCAATCATCTTAATGGGTCATTGATTCTGAAACCCATTGCTGCGGGCAGGAGGCTCCAATGACATCAGCTCAGCAGGTAAAGGGGGAGGGACAGCGTCTGTGTGTGTGTGAGTGCACATGCACATCCACAGCCCTCTCTGATGTCACCCCCTCCTGGCTCTTCTGGGGTGGTTTCACCTCCTCCACTTTGATAGCTGAGTATTGAAGCGTTAGTTCTCCAGGAAGGACCCCAGACTGCCTGAAGATAGGGAGCAGTGGTCTGGGAAGTTTGCAGTGGCAGGGAGTCTATCCAAAGAGAAGGGCTGGTGAGGAGGGACACCAGCCCAATTAAAGGCTCTGGTATGCCACAAGCATCTTAGCAGAGGAAGGGTTTGGGGAGGGAATGTGTGCAGGATCCCAGATTTCCTTAATTTGGCTCTGATAAAGCACTTACCTCTGTTGAAGCCACATGTGCCTTTCTCTGGTCCCAGCTCCGTAACTATGGAATTCCATATGTTGTTAATGGACTATTCAGTATTAGATGTATTTTATTCCATGCACTATTGTTGTCACAGGAAGTCTGGAATATCTATCCATCAGACCTATGGATACTGACAACTCTGTAGTAGTCCATTAAAGTCTAACCACTTAATTCCATACAAAAGTTGCTGATGATGATACCTATAACAGCTCTGGTCATAACAGAGGGTGGGATGGGGGGTATATTTCACTCTTTTGTCCTTTTCAAGAAAACACACTTTTCCCTATCCAACAGCTCCTTAGTATTCACTAATCCTGGGTTACTTCTGCATGTTACAACCAATATATACTATGATGTTCGTCCATCGTTTTCGAAGAAGACCTTAACATCTATCAGGTTGTGAGCTGTCCACAATGCGTCCGCAAATGGCTGGTAAGGCCAATACGGGCACGGAATGTTCTGCCACATGTCGGGCAGACATGCGTGGGCACCACTGTTACAACATTTGCAGCTCTGGCTTTACGGAGTGCTCGCTTCTCTTGTGCTAGTGTTATCCTTCTAGCTTCAGATGTCTGGCAGCCTTGGTGGATCAGCGTACGCCATGTCGATCGGTCTTGTGCCAGGGTTTCCCAGGAGGTGACGTCGATATCCAGGGACTTAAGAGAGGCTTTCAGCGTATCTTTGTATCGCTTCTTTTGTCCCCCGTGCGATCGCTTTCCTTGAGACAGCTCACCAAAGAAGAGCTGTTTGGGGATGCGGTGGTCTGGCATCCTCACAACATGGCCTGCCCAGCGTGTCTGGGCTTTCATAAGCAGAGTGTAAACTGATGGCAGGCCTGCTCTGGAAAGGACTTCTGTGTCAGGCACCTTATCCTGCCACCGAATCCTCAGAAGTCTGCGGAGGCAAGTCGTGTGGAAGTGGTTCAATTGCCTAGCGTGCCTCCTGTATACAGTCCAGGTCTCACTGGCATACATCAAGGTAGTTAGCACTACTGCTCGGTAGACTTTAAGCTTTGTAGCAAGGCTTATTCCACGGCGGTCCCACACGTTGGTCAGCAGTCCGCCAAATGCAGAGCTTGCCTTGGCGATTCTGCAGTTGACCTCGATGTCAATTGTCACTGCACGGGAGAGGGTGCTGCCAAGGTATGTAAATTGGTCCACTGCTTGCAGCTTTTGCCCCTTCACTGTGATGATGGGCTCTTGGTGTTGGGCTTTCGGAGCTGGCTGGTGCATCACTTCGGTTTTCTTTATGTTGATAAGAAGGCCAAAGTTATCGCATGCTGCTGCGAATTTGTCCATGCTGGCTTGCATTTCCTGCTCTGATCCAGCATTCAGGGCACAATCGTCAGCAAAAAGGAGGTCTCGTAGCACAGTCTCCTTTATCTTGGTGACAGCCTGGAGTCTTCGCAGGTTGAACAGTTTCCCATCAGTCCTGTATCTCAGGCTGACTCCCAAGGAACTGTTCTGAAAGGCGTCTGACAGCATGGCTGAAAACATCATGCTGAACAGGGTCGGTGCCAACACACACCCTTGCTTGACGCCATTTGTGACGGGAAAGGCCTCTGAAGCTTCTCCGTCGTCCAGAACACGAGCCGTCATGCCGTCGTGGAACTGACGTACCATCAGGATGAATCTATCAGGGCACCCAAACTTCGACATGATACGCCACAGACCTTCACGACTGACAGTGTCAAAAGCCTTAGTGAGATCCACAAAGATGGTGTACAGTTCACGATTCTGCTCTTGACACTTCTCTTGGAGCTGTCGGACTGCGAAGATCATGTCCACAGTGCCACGCTCTTTACGAAAGCCGCACTGTGTCTCGGGTAATAGACCCTGTTCCAGGTGGTCAATCAGGCGATTCAGCAACACTCGTGCAAGGATCTTGCCTGCGCTGGAAAGCAATGATATTCCTCTATGATTGTCGCAGACTTTTCGATTTCTTTCCTCTTGTAGAGGTGTACGATGGATGCATCTTTCAATTCCTGAGGAATAGACCCTTGATTCCAGAAGGACTGAAACAGTTGAGTGAGTTTGTCAACAAGCACTGCACCACCATCCTTATAAACTTCTGCTGGGATCGCATCAGATCCTGAGGCCTTGCCACTGGACAGCTGGCTGATGGCCTGTAGGATTTCAGACTCTGATGGTGGAACGTCCAGACTGTGGTTGATATCCGCCTGGGGCATTCTATCAATCGCCTCGTTATTAATGGAAGATGGGCGGTTCAGTACAGATTGAAAATGCTCAGCCCAACGCTGTAGAATCAGAGTCTTCTCAGTAATGAGAGTTACACCATCTAAATCCAGTAAAGGAGAGCTCCCTGAGGGCCGAGGTCCGTACAAGGATCTGAGGGCTTCGTAGAACCGTTTGGCATCGTTTCTATCAGCAAACATCTGGATTTCACCTGCCTTGGCACTCAACCAGGAGTCCTGCATCTTGCGAAGCTTGTTCTGTACGGTCCTGCGAGTGTTGTTAAAGGCATTTTTCTTAGCTGATGACGACGGGTCGTTCTGATGAGCACGGTAAAGGCGGTGCTTTTCAGCAAGTAAGGCCTTGATCTCTTCATCGTTTTCATCAAACCAGTCCTGCTGTTTCCTGTGTGAGGGTCCAAGAACCTTTAGTGCAGAAGAGTGCACAATATTCCGGAAGCGTTCCCAGTCCTTCTCAGCATTTTCCTCTAATTGCAGCTCTAAGAGTTGGTTGTCAAGATCTTCTGCTAGTAAAGCTGCTGTATTGGGGTTCCTCAGTTTACTGACGTTAATCTTTTTCACCACAGCTCTGTTTCCCTGCGGACGTCTCTTTGGCTTGATGTAAAGGCTTAATTTAGAGATGATGAGTCTATGATCAGTCCAACAGTCAGCACTCGGCATGGCCTTAGTCACCCTTACATCCTGTCTATCTTTCCTCCGCACGATGACATAATCAATGAGATGCCAGTGCTTGGAGCGTGGATGCATCCAGGACGTCTTTTTGCGAGTGGGCAGGCGGAAGATAGTATTGGTAATGATCAGATCATGAGCCACACATGTCTTCAGGAGTAGTAGGCCATTGCTGTTACATTTGCCGATTCCATTTTTTCCAATGACGCCATCCCAGGCAGAGTGATCAGATCCTACTCTCGCGTTAAAATCGCCAAGTAGAATCAGCCTGTCGGTACGCTTCACGGATGAGAGTAGGGCATCAAGATCTTCATAAAACTTGTCCTTTACTTCATCCGGATTCGTCATTGTGGGTGCGTAAGCGCTGATTAGTATAGCTTGCTTTCCTCTCGGTAGTGGAAGATGCAGTGTCATGAGTCGGTCGTTCACACCCTTGGGAAGACTGGCAAATTTGCGGACAAGTTGATTCTTAACCGCAAAGCCAACTCCAGATTCACGACGTTCGTCACTGCTACGTCCACACCAGAAGAATGTGTAACCACCCCCTATTTCTGTGAGCTGACCTTCGTTGGCTAGACGAGTTTCACACAAGGCTGCAATATCGATGTTAAATCTTGCGAGCTCTCTAGCGACCAGGGCTGTTCTTCTTTCTGGTCGATCTGCTGAGGGGTTATCTTGAAGCGTGCGTACGTTCCATGTACCAATAATGAGTGGTGTCACCTTGCGGTTTGTTATTTGAAGTTTTGTTGTTCGACCGCATAAGATGGGATCCCCTCCAGCCGCGGTAAGCTGGCCAGGGTTCTGTGAAGCAAACAATGTTTAGGGCACCTTTTCTAGCCCCTTCCTCTTGCTACGGAGGTGAGCAGTGCGGTCCTAAGAAGGGCTGCTCAGTCACTCAGGTAGACGCCGAATCCAGCTGTTGCTTCGATCAGCAAGAAGACGACCATTAGACCTGAGCCGCCTGTGTGCAGGTCCACGGCTACAGCTCCCAGTGTATCCACACCTGCTGCTTCGTCGCTCGCCCATCGCCACAGGACTTTGAAATTTACGGAAGTTAGATGTCAAGACTTGCGCGTGGATTGGATTAAAGTGAGGGAGAGGTGCGCATAGTCAGCCTCACTCTCTCTTCCCAGATCCCATCTTGCTCCAATGGCAGGACAAGAGTCGAGACGGTTGGAGATGGGCTGGGCGCAGTGGTTGACCAGGGCATCTTTCGTGTCTTGCCGTGCTCTTAGCGTACCACACCGCTTGCAGAAACCGCCTTCATGACCGTTGGTCCTATTCTAGAAGGTCTCATCCGCTCAATCCGCCGGAGTCTGTCTTCACATGCTCGGGATAGACAAAGCCCTATCTCACCGGAGGTCTAAGCCCAACGGCTACCCTCAACCTGGTTTAGCCAGCCTGTCGAAGCTGTTGCCCGGGGTGTGGCCGCTGCGCATGCTACAGCTACAGGGAGCCACAGGTGAGAGCTGAGTGACAGGTGGGGACCAAAGGTGGACGAGCTGCCCTGAAAGGACACGACATGCCCCTACACCAGAGGTGCTACCCCTCCCTGAACACCCCATACACATACACATACACATACACATACTATATTACTAGTATGAATACTAGTCTCTTCCTTCATTTGAACAAAATGGAATCTTCATGTCAGAATTTCTTAAATATTCATGAATGCTTTTATGTCCCCTATACTCTACCCCCAAGAGTTCTTACTGAGTTTACCTACCAGAGTCCAGATTTCACACAGTTTACAAAAAGTCTGTAAGACTGCACAATCTCAAAATCATAATCTTGCAGTCTCAGTCCTCAGACCTTCCTATTTTGCTGCTTTTTTAATCTTTGAGTTTCTAAATAGTGAAATCAAAACTGTGGTATATAACTAGTCAGAAATATGATCTGTTAAGGTAAATTTAAGAATTCACATTTTCAGAGCTAGTGCTTCTATCTCTGAACTAGATGTCCACATTTACTAACAGTTCAATCTAGGCCCTTCAGAATAGTTTTGCATAATCTTCTATAGCATTCTGGTAAGAAATTATCTTTATGCTTTTGACAGATGAGGTGAATTAAAGAAATACTTTGTGGTTGTCCTTCAGGCAATTTATGGGTCTTGCTTATCAGAAATTCTATGTATTACAGGAACAATTTTGAATATGAATGGAGCATTGACTTTAAAGTGTGGGTCATTAAAACTGGCATTTTTGAGAGGATTTGTGTGTGTGTATTTTTTAAAGAATGAATAAAAAAAAATGCAGTTGTTCTGATTGTTAAGCAATAGATAGTGGTTTTAATGAACACACCCAACTTATATTTTAAATGGTGATTTGAATGCAGAGTCCATTGTGGGGATCACTGATAATATTTCACAATGTTTAAAATTTTAAATTGCTGTTAAATAACTAATCTGAATTCACTCTAATTGATTAATTTATTGTAATTCATGGGAATTTTCCTGACAACTGTTAATACTTTATGTGAGTTGTCTTTCATACAAGGATCTCAAAGAACTTTGTAAGTGATAAGGATAGTAATATTCCGGGAAGAAGTCTGGCAGATATCTTTCATATAAGCGATATTCAGCCCTGCATTTGCATAACTCCAATTGAAATAAATGGAAGTTGTGTACAGAACACATTTCAGGATCAGACTCTAATTAAATGCAGGTGCACTGTATTAGTTGCAACAACCCATCATCTTTTGTCTGTTTCTAGACAGTTGTAACTAACAGCATCATAATAGGTATCTAATATTTAAATTAATCCATGTGCCGTTGACTCAGATAATTAACCCTTTCGTTTAGGGCTAACAATATTTTGCAGAACAGATCTAATATACTACTGTTTGGGGGTGAATCAGGTGATGCAGAAATAAACACTTTCCTGACATATTTAACTGCATCTTTGTGCTTTTATTTATTCCCTTTCCTGCTCTGTGCTGTGGGTGGAATTATGTATAATTATGCCCCAGAATGTGCTACTAAAAGCTCAAGCTGGTGCAGGGAGGGACTTGCTGGAAGTGAGTTGAAGATGAACATCTGTTCACAGAAGCTTCTAATAAAATTGCCAGTTGCTGCTGCACATACAGGGCAGAATATTTGGGGAAAGAAGCACTGGCTGGTGGGCTATTGGAATAAGAATTTTCTTATGTGTGATTACTTTATACTGCTGGTGGCTCTTGTCAGTGTGACGAGCAATCGTAGAAGCTGCTTCCACAATGACAGCTATTTATAGCAGTTGTCATCCAGTCCAGCTCCCCACCAATGCAGTATTGTTCAGGACAGTTTTCTTTTTTCTTTTTGTCCAGTCTAATCTTAAACGTGATTGGGCTTTAACCACTTCCTAGGAAGTATTGCGCAATGTAATAGCTCTCCCTTTGAAGAACCTTTTACTGGTATTTAGACTGAAATTTCTTTTGTTTAGTTTCATTCCATTACAGGGCCGCCCAGAGGATTCAGGGGGCCTGGGGTCTTCGGCGACGGGTCCTGAGGCAGAAGGACCCCCCGCCGCGGGTCTTCGGGGCACTTCAGTGGCGGGTCCCGGAGCGGAAGGAACCCCCGCCGCTGAATTGCTGACGACGAACCAGAGCGGAAGAAGCTCCGGGGGCCCAGGCCCTGCGAGAGTTTTCCAGGGCCCCCGGAGCAAGTGAAGGACCCAGGGGCCCGAAAAACTCTCGTGGGGGCCCCTGCAGGGCCCGGGGCCTGGGGCAAATTGCCCCACTTGTCCCCCTCCTCTGGGCGGCCCTGTTCCATTACCCCCCCTGCGTATCACACAAAATACTTCCTCTTTCTCCTTGATGGTACATGCTTCAAATATCTGTAGATTGTTATTATGACCCTGATGTGTCATTTTTAGCCAAGATAAATAGACAGTACCCTTGCAGGGCTGGATAGGGTAAACACATATATGCACATGATTAGCCCCTTTGAGTTCACTAGGACTACCCACATGCAAAAAAGTTACATAAAGGCATACTTGGTTGCAGGACCTTTATTTTTCTCATAATTTATTCAATACACTCTACTATTCTGTTTTGTTGATGTTCCCTGAATAATATCACTGTGATACACTGAATTTCTCAGAATATCCCAGAAAGATAACAGGGATGAAGTAATATCTTTTATTGGACAAGTGGAAGAGACAGGCTTTTGAGCTCTGCTTCTGGTCTGGGGAAGGTACTCAGTGTCACAGCTAAATACAACGTGGAACAGATTGTTTAGCATAAGGCGTTAACATGTTGCAAGAGACCATTTAAAATGAAGTGGGAAGCTAACAGCTCTGCAGTTGTGGGACAAAGGAGAGTTAGATGGTTACAGATTGTTGTAAAATAAATCATAAATCCATTGCCTTTACAAAGTCCATGATTTTTAGTGTCTAGCATAATTATGAATTTAAGCTCTTAGACTCATCTTTTGAAGGTATTGTGCAGGTTTCCTTTGAGGATGAGGACTGAGAGGAGATATGGAGTGACCGTTCTGTGAAAAGTGCTCTCCCACACATGATAGGGTGTTTTTGTCTTTTATCATTTCTCTGAGTGTGTTCATTCAAGACCATAATGATTGTCTTCTTTCACCCATGTAGCTGGTATTGGAGCTTTCAGTGCACTGAATGAGGTACTCTATTTGCATATGTAGGACCCATGGATCTTGAACAGTGTGTTCTGTCTGGGACATGTATCCACAGGTTTTGCATCTGTTGTTATGGCAGGGTCTGGTGCCAGTGTGAGTTGGTGTGTCCTGGTCTATGGGAAGCTTGCTACTGATGATGAACTTGGTGAGGGTGGTCGGGGAAAGTTTTGGAGCCAGATGAGGGGGTTCAGGAAAGGTTTGTTTCAGGATGTGGTCCCCATTGTGTATGGATTGTAACTGTTTATTGATCCACCTTATGGATTCTACTGTGGGGTAGTGGGTGACAACTAGGGGTGTGTGGTGAGAGATTTTTTCCCCCTGTATTTGAAGAAGGTTCTCTTGTGATATTTGTGTGGCCCATTCCATGATGCAATCTACTTCTTTGGCAGAATGTCCCTGTTTGTGAACGTGGTTTTAAGAGTGTCAAAGGATGTATTCTAAACTTTCTCATAGAATCATAGAATCATAGAATCTCAGGGTTGGAAGGGACCTCAGAAGGTCATCTAATCCAACCCCCTGCTCAAAGCAGGACCAAACCCAACTAAATCATCCCAGCCAGGGCTTTGTCAAGCCTGACCTTAAAAACCTCTAAGGAAGGAGATTTCATCACCTCCCTAGGTAACCCATTCCAGTTCTTCACCACCCTACTAGTGAAAAGGTTTTTCCTAATGTCCAACCTAAACCTCCCCTTCTGCAACTTGAGACCATTACTCCTTGTTCTGTCATCTTCTACCACTGAGAACAGTCTAGATCCATCCTCTTTGGAACCCCCTTTCAGGTAGTTGAAAGCTGCTATCAAATCTCCCCCCATTCTTCTCTTCTGCAGGCTAAACAATCTCAGTTCCCTCAGCCTCTCCTCAGAAGTCATGTGCTCCAGCCCCCTAATCATTTTTGTTGCCCTCCACTGGACTCTCTCCAATTTATCCACATCCTTCTTGTAGTGTGGGGCCCAAAACTGGACACAGTACTCCAAATGAGGCCTCACCAGTGCTGAATAGAGGGGAATGATCACATCCCTCGATCTGCTGGAAATGCCCCTACTTATACAACCCAAAATGCCATTAGCCTTCTTGGCAACAAGGGCACACTGTTGACTCATATTCATATTCGGCTAAGTGTGGTTCATGGTCTTATAGATATTTGAGGCAGTGATGCCGTCATTATCCCAGGTCTACTTTAACCACAACTATGTAAAGAGAGGCTATTGCTTCTTTTCTTCATAACATATGCCTTTGCATCTGAAGCTCAAAATTGCATTGGCCTTTTTTGTACCCATCTGACACTGAAAATGTATATCTATCTCTCATCCCCTATGTGCCCAATTTATCAAGAACCAAAGAGACTATTGGATATTAACAATACCCAGGTAAGTGAATGTTTGCTGCGTTTGCTTTACAGGTGGAATTTGTTTTGGTAATTTACATGCCTTGTCTCTCAGGTGAAGCATTTGGTTTTCTTGAACATTTTGTTTTAAGCAGAGATTGGCTAAAATCACCAACTTTGAATCTGGAATTTGATCAGAATCCATATTTTCCTAAATCAGTTGGAAGGAGTATTGGATCCATTATTCTGCCTAATTCTACAACTGGGATGATTGTTGCTTGCACTAGTCACTAGAAAACATAGCCTTTGTATTGCTCCATTTTCATAAGCTATACTTCAAATGTTAAGTTTTGATATTATCAGAACACACCAAATGGAAATCCAGTGTAGTTTCCTAAACTACGCTGGAGCATAAACTTAACGTTTTAGAGCATAAACTTAACATTGCTTCCAAATTTTTGTGA
Source organism: Mauremys mutica (assembly GCF_020497125.1). Taxonomy (NCBI): domain Eukaryota; kingdom Metazoa; phylum Chordata; order Testudines; family Geoemydidae; genus Mauremys; species Mauremys mutica. The sequence continues at coordinate 106,974,084 of NC_059074.1, forward strand.
ACACCAAATTCTCAATCTATGAAAGATCTTAGAGACATGCTTAACTTTAAGTACTTGAGAAGTTCCATTAAAGCTAAATTAATATGCAGAAGTGTTTGCAGGATCTAGGTCTTAGGCCCCTATCTTGTAAAGGCTTACACTCACGCTTAACTGTTCACATTGTGTTTTCATGTGGGACTACAGTGTGTAAAATTAAGTATATGTATAAGGATCAGTGCTTAAGCATATTTTATATAGTGCATAGACTGATTATGACAGACAGTACAGACCCATAGAAAACCTATTCTTGACAACCAAGCTGACAAAAAATGTTAAGTTTTCAGAGGTGGTCAAAGCATTCACAGTGAAATCTGAAATACTTGAAGTGTGAGCATTTTGTATTTTGTTGAAAATTCAACATTTTTCATTACATTTTCAAGCAAAAATTGGGGTCATTAGAAAAAACACAGCAAAACCAAGAAATAGTGAAGTTTTGCATAAGTTATCACATCAGAAATAATATTTTCACAGTACTTCAGGGGCATAAAACATTTCTGCAATTCTCCACAGCTCTATTTGCTATATTTTAGCGCTGTTCATTCTAATAAACAGCTAATAAATGTAATTTGTAAGGTACTGTCTGTCCTATTTAATTTACACAGAGTTTAAGCCTTCAGTTTTTCAAAGATTAATGGATGTGCTTAACTTTATGTTCCCTAAGTAGTCCCATTGATGCACTGTGTAAACTTAAGCACGTGTTCGTGTTCGCAGGATCAGGGCTATGTATTAGGTTAGATTGCACTCACATCAAAGCTAGCAGAGGCCTGTTGCCTAAAGAATTGCTGTACAGCTGTGAACAAAAGTAGAATTTAACACAGCGGATGACATGCTTTAGGAGATGAGTGTAGGTATGGCCTATAATTTTTCTTTGTGAGAGAATAGAGATTAGGCAATTAACTCATCCACTTTTTGATGAAGGTCATTACTAGCTTAAATAATGATGTGTTGAAGACTGGTATGATTTGTTTAATACGGTATGCTTTAAAATGTTCTGAGTCATTTCATCCAAGAACATTCTGTTTATTTGCTTGGTTCTAACATTATCTGATACTATAAAACTGACCTTTAAGTAGTCCCCAGTGCAGTAGTACTCTTTGTTCTAGGCATACAAGAAATCTTGAATATTGTCAGCTGAAAGTTATTTTTTTATATTTTTTATTTTTAGAAATAGCTGGAGTTCAGCCATTTCTGAATGAGAGCACTGAGATTAGAGAAAGATCAAAAACTGAGCCAGAGAAGGCTGAAGGAGCAAACTAAAATTTGAAACCTAGAACTGTATACTAATTAGACTGCCATTCTTTTTGCATGTAGAATCATAGAATATCAAGGTTGGAAGGGACCTCAGGAGGTCATCTAGTCCAACCCCCTGCTCAAAGCAGGACCAATTCCCAACTACATCATCCCAGCCAGGGCTTTGTCAAGCCTGACCTTAAAAACCTTTAAGGAAGAAGATTCCACCACCTCCCTAGGTAACCCATTCCAGTGCTTCACCACCCTCCTAGTGAAAAAGTTTTTCCTAATATCCAACCTAAACCTCCCCCACTGCAACTTAAGCCCATTACTTCTTGTTCTGTCATCTGCTACCACTGAGAACAGTCTAGATCCATCCTCTTTGGAACCCCCTTTCAGGTTGTTGAAAGCAGCTATCAAATCCCCCCTTATTCTTCTCTTCTGCAGACTAAACAATCCCTCTCCCCATAAGTCATGTGCTCCAGCCCCCCTAATAATTTTTGTTGCCCGCTGCTGGACTCTTTCCAATTTTTCCACATCCTTCTTGTAGTGTGGGGCCCAAAACTGGACACGCTACTACAGATGAGGCCTCGCCAATGTCAAATAGAGGGGAATGATCATGTCCCTCAATCTGCTGGCAATGCTCCTACTTATAGAGCCCAAAATGCCGTTAGCCTTCTTGGCAACAAAGGCACACTGTCAACTCAGATCCAGCTTCTCGTCCACTGTAACCCCTAGGTCCTTTTCTGCAGAACTGCTGCCTAGCCCTTCAGTCCCTAGTCTGTAACAGTGAAAGGGATTCTTCCGTCCTAAGTGCAGGACTCTGCACTTGTTCTTGTTGAACCTCATCAGATTTCTTTTGACCCAATCCTCTAATTTGTCTAGGTCCCTCTGTATCCTATTCCCACCCTCCAGCGTATCTACCACTCCTCCAACTTTACTGTCATCAGCAAACTTGCTGAGAGTGCAGTCCACGCCATCCTCCAGATCATTAATGAAGATATTGAACAAAACCAGCCCCAGGACCGACCCTTGGGGCACTCTGCTTGAAACTGGCTGTCAACTAGACATGGAGCCATTGATCACTACTCGTTGAGCCCAACGATCTAGCCAGCTTTCTATCCACCTTGTAGTCCATTCTTCCAGCCTATACTTCTTTAACTTGCTGGCAAGAATACTGTGGGAGTCCGTATCAAAAGCTTTGCTAAAGTCCAGGAATAACACATCCATTGCTTTCCCCTCATCCACAGACCCAGTTATCTCCGCAGAGAAGGCAATTAGGTTAGTCAGGCCTGATTTGCCCTTGGTGAATCCATGCTGACTATTCCCGATCACTTTCCTCTCCTCTAAGTGCTTCAGAATTGATTCCTTGAGGACCTGCTCCAAGATTTTTCCAGGGACTGAGGTAAGGCTGACTGGCATGTAGTTCCCTGGATCCTTCTTCTTCCCTTTTTAAAAGATGTGCACTACATTAGCCTTTTTCCAGTCATCCTAGACGTCCCCTGATCGCCATGAGTTTTCAAAGATAGTTTTCCAGCACTTGCACCAGGAAATTGTCCTCTATACTTTCCAAAAACTTCCTGGATTGTCTGTGCACTGCTGTATTGCTCTCTCAGTAGCTATCAGGGTGATTAAAGTCTCCTATGAGAACCAGGGCCTGCGATCTAGTAACTTCTGTTAGTTGCCGAAAGAAAGCCTCATCCACTTCATCCCCCTGGTCTGTTGGTCTATAGCAGACTCCCACCATAACATCACACTAGTTGCTCACACTTCTAAACTTAATCCAGAGACTCTCAGGTTTTTCTGCAGTTTCATACCGGAGCTCTGAGCAGTCATACTCCTCTCTTACATACAATACAACTCCCCCACCTTTTCTGCCCTGCCTGTCCTTCCTGAACAGTTTATATCCATCCATGACAGTACTCCAGTCATGTGAGTTATCCCACCAAGTCTCTGTTATTCCAATCATATCACAGTTCCTTGACTGTGCCAGGACTTCCAGTTCTCCCTGCTTGTTTCCCGGGCTTCTGTATTTATACAGTGTATTAGGCAAGTCACAACAATGGAATATTTTACTCACATATATGCATGTGCAGCTCCCAATCAAGTTGATGGAAGTTGCACATGAGTAACTAATACTAGAAAGAGCCCCAAAGTTTAATTTACTTTTTCCACTTACTTTTGTAATGCATGGGTTTCAGTTATAGCTATTGACTACAGATAATAACATCATTGTGTTACAGACCAAAGAAGATAAAAGCAAATGGAGCGTATTGTATTGACTAAGACCCAGATCTCAAAAGTATTTACTATTTGGAAGTTAGAGCCAGATATTCAAAGATGTTTGGGCATCTAAGATTCTCTAGTATATTGGCTTTGTACAAACTGGCCAGCTTCCCAAAAACTCAGAAATTTAATGAGAAATTACATTAGAAATTAAACTTTATTGAAAGCCACACACAGCTTCTTCCTCAAGTTCAAATTGCCTCTGAAAATAATTTCCCCCCCAAAAAAAGTTTTGGTCTTGAAGGACAAATATTTTTTTAATGTACCCACAAAAATGTAACCCATGATTCCTTATTGCATACATTTTCATGTTTGAGACAAATGTCTTTTCATTTTAAAGTTGATTTCTATAATATCTCATATTCATATTGCTTTAAATTGTGCTATAGTGTGGATTTTGGATTATCTAATCTCATATATACAAAAAATTACATCAAAAATTAAGGTTTCAAAGTCAAGCACTCAAAAATGCCAGAATGCCTAATTCACCCTTAATTCAGCTTCTTGTGCACAACAGGTAGTGTGGTTTACCAGACAGAATGCAGGACTGAGACTCTAAGAGACCTGAGTTCTAGTTTCTGGTGTTTGCCACAGATCCTGCTGAGTGACCTTGGACAAATTACATTCTCTTTGGTTCCCTTATTTGTAAAATGGGAATGATACTAACCTTCTTTGTAAAGCATTTGAGATCTATTGATGAAAATTCTGTATAAGAGCTAGGCGTTATTATTACTATTATATGCATTATGTTTCAGTCTTTAATTACATAACCACACATTTTTCTACAGAACCCTCTGCCTCATTCAGTGCACAGAATGCATGGTGTTCTGCGAATGAGCAGCTATTCAACATTTCATTTTATCCTCATTGTTCAATGTGTCCCCAATCCCTCATTGTTCAATAACTATTCAAACCCTGCTCTGAATACAGAATTATGCCTCAATGCCTCTGAGACTAAGTTTATGGGCACCAGCACTCCTGTTTCACATTGTGAGCTCTGTGCTGAGAGTCCAGCTGAGATAGACTTCTGGTCAGAGACTTTACACTCTTCAGGGACCAATGTACCGCAGCAAGTATTTGCAGTGACACCAGGCAGCCTTTTCAAAACAGTAGAAAGAAAATCTAAGGGGATAAGGAGTTCAGGAGAACTGGCAGTTTCTAAGATATTATATTTAAGGCACCACATCAAACTGTCATGATGTGAAGAAAAGATAGGAAGAATAGTAAGAAGGCAACATGAATCTATCAGGAGTTCTTTAATTACTTGAAAAGGAATCCTGCAAAATGTGCAAATATTGACAAATTGCTAAGGATGAGTACAAAGGAATAGCACAATAGCATCTAGGGAGAAAAATCAGAATGGCTAATGCACAAAATAAGTTACCTTAATAAGGGACATAAAAAACTATAAGACGACGTTCTAGAAACACATTAGGAGCAGGAGAAAGATGAAGGAAAGTGTAAATCCACTACTTAGCTGGGAAGGAGATTTAGTAATGGATGATATTAATAGGGCTGAGATGTTTAATGCCTATTATGTGTCAGTCTTCATTAAAAAGGTTAATTCTGACTAGAAGCCTAACATGATATTAGCAACAAGGGGGAAGAAAGAAGAGCCCAAATAGGGAAAGAATAGGTTAAAGAATATTCAAAGGCAGGGCCAGATGAAATTCACTCAGGGTACTAGGTAAAACAATCTCAGAAAAATTAGTGATTATCTTTGAGAACTCATGGATTACAGGTGAGGCCACATAGAGCTGGAGAAGAGAAAAATGGTGCCTATCTTTAAAAAGGGGAATAAAGGGAACCCAGGGAATTATAAACCATTCCATCTAACTTCGAAATCTAAAAAGATACTGGAACAAATGGTTAAACAATCCCTTTGAAAGAACGTAGAAGATAATATAACCCTATGTAATAGCCAGTATGAATTTTTCAAAAACAAATCATGCCAACAAACCTAATTTCCTTCTTTGACAGGCGTATGGCCTAGTGTCTTGGGAAGCAGTAGATTTAATATATCTTGATTTTAGTAAGAATCTTGAAATAGTCCCATATGACATTCTCATAAGCAAACTAGCGAAATGTGGTCTACATGAACTTACTATACAGTGCATGCATAACTGGCTGAAAAATCATACTCAAAGAGCTATTATCAATGGCTCTCTGTCAAACTGGGAGGACATATCTAGTGGGGCTTTGCAGAGATCTGTCCTCTGTCTGGTACTATTCAACACTTTCATTCAATATTTCAATAATGGAGTGGACAGTATGCTTATAAAATTTGCAGATGACACCAAGCTGAGAGGGGTTGCAAGCATTTTGAGGGACAGAATTAGAATTCAAAATGACCTTGGCCACTTGGAGAAATGGTCTGAAATCAATAAGGTGAAATTCAGTATAATAACAAGCAGAAAGCACTTCACTTAGGAAGGGGAAAGAATTAAATGCACAAATACAAAATGGGGAATAACTGAGTAATCAGCAGTTCTACTCTAAAGCACCTGGGTGGTTATAGTGGATCACAAATTGACTATGAGCCAACAATATGAGGGAGTAGAAAAAACAGGGGGAGGGATAGCTCAGTGGTTTGAGCATTGGCCTGCTAAACCCAGGGTTGTGAGTTCAACCCTTGAGGAGGCCGCTTAGGGATCTAGGGCAAAAATTGGTCCTGCTAGTGAAGGCAAGGGGCTGGACTCAATAACCTTTTGAGGTCCCTTCCAGTTCTAGGAGATTGGTATATCTCCAATTATATTATATATATCCTAGTCTGTGCAGGTGGAGGGATAATGCAATGGTTTGAGCATTGGTCTGCTAAACCCAGGGTTGTGTGTTCAATCTTTCAGGGGAGCCACTTAGGGATCTGGAGCAAAAATCAGTTCTTAGTCCTGCTACTGAAGGCAGAGGGCTGGACTTGATGACCTTTCAGGGTCCCTTCCAGCTCTGTGAGATAGGTATATCTCTCTCTATATATATATAGTTTGCACTGACTTCACTAGTGCTTTTCATGTAGCCTGTTGTAAAACTAGGCAAATATCTAGATAAGTTGATGTACCCCTGGTTGAAAACCACTGATCTAGATATACTCAGTCCTGCCTCAGTGCAGTGGGAGGTGGGCTGGATTAGATGACCTCTCAAGGTCCCGTCTTGCCCTACATTTCTACAATTCGTTGTTAGGTTTGATGTGTATTGTGTAGACCTCTATCAAGGACTAGAGATTCACAACAGTGAATTCTGGATTAGCAAACATAAAGACAATCGATGAGTCTTATTTTGCCAGCTCTTATTTTACCCCAGTATTAGAAACAGGTTAAATGATCAGGCATTTTGACTGATTGTGATAATTCAAGTGACCCAATAACACATGAAAAAAGGTGATATACCTTTTAGATATAATGCCTTGTTAGATGCTGCTGCAAGACTTTTTCTGTTTCTGGGAAGACCATAGATTTTCAACGCCGGGCCTCTTCCATTGAAACTGAAAACTAAGTGTGGTAATATCATCAAGCCTGTAAATGTAATCTTCCTTGGATTTATTTGTGCACATATAAAATGCTAAGACTTTAGATATCAGGACAGTGAAAACATTAAGAGCATCGTTTCAGTATAGAATAATGTTTGGGATAGATGTGCTCAATATTTGACATGTAGTTCTGGCTGCTAGGAGTACATAATTAGACCTTTACCCATGGATGGAACATTTTGATTATATACACTTAGAAGGGGGTTTCTGAACTTATATCAACTCCTCATTCTCAGTTGTCCTTAATGATCGCTCATGTTGTCAATAATAAAAGTCTAGCATGCACCCCACCTCCATTGCGTTAGCAGAAGGATGAACACATTCCTGAACATTACTGTCTTACTAAGTTAACAATTATTAACTTTCACACATTCTCTCCTGCTTACGTTTTGGCATTAGTTGAAGCTTCTGATTTGAGAAGCAGCACAGAACTTGTTGCAGTCTCTGTTATTGTTCTTTTTACTTTTGTTTCTCAGAACATCAAACAGCTCTTGAGCTTTTTTTCCCCCTTTTTATTACCAGTGAAACTTTGCCATGACTTTTTTTTTTATGGTGATGTGCAATGAAGTGGAGGACTCTTGGAGGGAGGAAATTTAGGAAGCAAACTGCACTCCTGACTCCATCCATCCCTACTCTGCACACCTGTATAAGGGTGAGGCAAAATCTTGCCCTTAATCATTTGCCAGTAAGCTTTTATTATGGGACAAAACTAAAGTGTGTTCTGATGTTCCATACTTCCCACAATTTCTCCTGCAATATTTTATTGGAGGTAATTTCATTGTATGCAAACTGGTCACAGTACAATAATATCATAGAATCATAGAAGTGTGGGACTGGAAGGGACCTCAGTAGGTTATCTAATGCAGTCCTCTGCACTCAAGGCAGGACTATGTAATAACTAGACCATTCCTGACCAGTGTTTGTCTAACCTGTTCTTAAAAACCTCCAGTGACAGAGGTTCTACAACCTCCATAGGCAATTTGTGCTTAATTATCCTGACAGTTAGCAAGTTTTTCCTAATGTCCAACCTAAATCTCCATTGCTGCAATTTAAGCCCATTGTTTCTTGTCCTACTAGCTTCAGAGGTGAATGAGAACTATTTACCTCCCTCCTCCTTGTAACAACATTTTAGGTACTTGAAAACTGTTATTATGTCCTCTCTCAGTCTTCTCTTTTTTGGACTAAACAAACCCAATATTTTCAATCTTCCCTCATAGGTCATGTTTTCTAGACCTTTAATCATTTTTGTTGCTCTTCTCTGGACTTTCTCCAATTTGTCCACATCTTTCCTGAAATGTGGTTCCAGAACTGGAGACAATATGCCATCTGAGGCCTTATCAGCACAGATTGCAGTGGCAGAATTACTTCTTGTGTCTTGATTACAACACTCCTGCTAATACATCCCAGAATGATGTTCGCTTTTTTTTTTTTGCAACAGCGTTACACTGTTCACTCATATTTAGCTTGTGATCCACAATGACGCCCAGATCCCTTTCTGAGTATTCTTTCCTAGGCAGTCATTTCCCATTTTGTATGTGTGCAATTGATTTTTCATTGCTAAGTGGAATACTTTGCATTTGTCCTTATTGAATTTCATCCTATTTACTTCAGACCATTTCTCCAGTTTGTCCAGATCACTTTAAATTTTAATCCTATTCTCCAAACCACTTGCAACCCCTCCCAGCTTGGTATCATCCACAAACTTTCTAAGTGTAATCTCTATGCCATTATCTAAATCTTTGGTTCTGTTCAATATCTTCATCAGACCCAGAACAGACCCTGTGGTACCCCACTCAATATGCCCTTCCAACATGACTGTGAACAACTGATAGCTACAGTCTTGGAACGTTTTTCCAACCAGTTATGCACCCACCTTATAGTAGCTCCATATAGATTGTGTTTCCCTAGGTTGTTTATGAGAAGGTCATGTGAGACAGTATCAAAGTAAGTGTTTGCAAACTGATTGCTTGATTATTTGCTCCATTACCTTTCTGGGTATTGAAATTAAACTGACTGGTCTGTAATTCCCCAGGTTTTCCTTATTCTCCTTTTTATAGGCTCGCATTATTTGCTCTCTTCCAGTCCTCTGGAATCTCTTCCATCTTCCATGAGTTTTCAAAGGTAATCGCTAACGGCTCAGATATCTCCTCAGTCAGCTCCTCGGGTATTCTAGGATGTATTTTATCAGGCCCTGGTGACTTGAAGACATCTAATTTGTCTAAATAATTTTTAACTTGTTCTTTCCCTATTTTAGCCTCTGATCCTACCTCCTTTTCACTAGCTTTCATTATGTTAGACGTCCATTGCTACTAAACTTTTTGATGAAAACTGAAACAAAGTCATCTAGGACCTCTGCCATTGTCACCATTTTTTTCTTTTCTTCTCCCCCTCATTGAGTAATGGACCTACCCTATCCTTAGTCTTCCTCTTGCTTCTAGTGTATTTGCACAATGTTTGCTTGTTATCCTCTGTGTCTTTAGCTAGTTCAATCTGATGTTGTGCTTGGCCTTTTTAATTTCTATTTTTGAATGCAGTTTTTCTGTACATAATTCTACATTTGTAAGGTGAACTTTCATGATAAAGAGGTTGCACTACAGTACTTGTATTAGGTGAATTGAAAAATCCCATTTCTTTTGTTTTTTACGGTGCAAATACTTGTAATCAAAAATAAATATAAAGTGAGCGCTGTACACTTTGTATTCTGTGTTGTAATTGAAATCGGTATATTTGAACATGTAGAAAACATCCAAAATATTTAAATAAATATTATTCTATTATTGTTTAACAGTGTGATTAATCACATTTTTTTAATCACGCGATTAATCGCGATTAACTTTTTTAATCACTTGACAGCCCTAATATACTCCTATGGAACAGAATGTTGTATATTTAAAAGGTCTGCCCTCGTAGCCAGGATGGGAATTGGACTGGAAAATTGGGGATGAGCCATATAGCGACTTCTTCAACCCCAGCAGCAACATTTCCTGCCCAGAGCTGGTGGAACTGGAAGACAGCAATTCTCTCCTTCCCACTCCCTTCTTGGGTGTGATTTCTAGCATGGTGGAGAGAGTGGATTTTGTATGTATAGGCTTTGATTCTTGTCTTTGTTCATATGTTGCCCATTTGAACACATTATCAGACACTTAATTTATGCATCTTTGAAGACCATTTACTTCATGTAAGGAGGCTAATAATGTTGTTAAAATGGTAGAAGGTGTCAGAATTTAATAAATGAAAGTGCAAGATGCCAACTTAAAGCCCATTAAAACAGAAGCCAAAGAGATTTTTATAATGCTTTTATGTATTTCAAATATAAAACTGCTCCAATACTAAATTTGCATTCTAAACTGAAGTTATGGTGGTTCAATTAAATAATTAAGATCAGAGCTCTCTCTCTCATATAAATAAAATAACAGCACATTCATAAAGTCAGTGTGAGGACTCTGTCAGTGCTTAGTTTATAAGCACATATGTTCCTTTGTGGAGAAAACTAATCACATTGGTTTTAAGTCTAAGGAGGATGCTTTTGGTGTGACATTTGGCAAAATTATTAGTCTATTTTGGGATTTCTGACTGATTTTTCCTGTAGTGATGGTTGGGTGAGTTTTATTTATTGCTGGAAATGTTAAAAGGGAAAACCACAGGTATATTCATCTGATGAATCTAGAGATGTTCCCAAGCCCCTGACTCGGCATCCAAACACCCTGAGAGTCTAAAGCTCACACCCAGCTCTGACTGCAGCATGTAACACAGAATTACTTTTACACAATTTTCTATGCACAAGATTCAACAGCAGCACCCAAAATAAGTATATACAAGTCTCACCTGGGAACACAGCTCGTACCTGGCTTAGCTGTCAGTGTCTGCTGTGCTGATTTCAGACCATATATTGTTAACAATGTTTAGATTTGCCCTGATGAGAATTCTGAGGCCAGACTGGTTACATGCGGCTCCCTTGTCAGTACAGTCCCAAAGGAAAAGTTAGCCTTGTGAACAAGAACAAGCCTGGGTGTCAGAAGACCTTAATTCTGTCCCCAGATCTACCCCTAATTTATCTGACCTTTGGATACATTATTTGAAGCCAAATTTCCAAACATGGCTTCTAATATTGGCTACACAATTTGGAAAAAAAAATACGTAGGGCATCATTGTCTGCGATCCTGAGCCCCTTCTGACTTTGGCTGGGGCTCAACACCATTGAAAGTCAGCAGTGTCTAGAGCTGAGGAACTGTCATAGCTGTGCCTGCCCTGTAGCAACCACTGCTGGGTTCGTGGGGTGCTGCAGGTATTCCCTGCCTCCGTTTTTCTTCTCAGGAAGCCAGTAATGCCATTTCAGGCACTCTGGAGGCTTAACTGAATTATAACCTTGTAGGGGCTCTTCTTATTAGAAAAAGTCATACAAAAGAGTCCATAACAAAAAGTCCCAAATAAAAAAAGGGGTTTCAGAGTTCTGCCCTCTAAGCTCTGTTCCTTGTCCCCTCAGGGCCAACTCTCAGTCTTTTTGTCTCTCCTTAGGGCAGAAGCCCCAGTGCTCCTCTGGAGCTAGGTAATTAAAGCAATTATTGTTTTATGGCTACTTGTCAGTCTGTGTCTTCTTATGGCAGGAGCCCCAGTCCTCTTCCAGGAGCTGGGTAATTCAAATAATTATTATCCATCTCATTACCAGAAGTCCCCAGCTCTCCTCATGGAGCTCGGTTGTAGGGCCTTACCTAGCTTATCCCCAGTTGGCCCTACATAGTCCTCAGCTTTAGAGTGTTTGGTAGCCTTCTCCTGCTGGTCGCTGTACATCAGGGACCTGCAGGAGCCTTCTTACTCCCTTCAATGCTGCTATAAGGGAGGAGGCAGCATTTATGTTGGTCTCTTTCTCTCAGCTTATTCCCAGCTGGTTGGGTGAGAGGGGAGCTTTGCCCTGCCCGCTCTGCAAGGCTCCTGGCCCTGGGCCCCTAAAGACAAAGAGTAATGGGATTTCCTCCCAAACACTTCTTACTCCTAGACCACTTCCTCTTTCCCAGTATCTCCCAGGTCTTCGTATCTATAATCAAAACCTTTCAACTTTTAAAAAGCCTGGCATCTGAACTGAAAATAGGCAGTACTGGGCCATTACAGGAGCCCACTTTTGAAAATGCAGGTCTTACCCTTGTGTGAGTCATCCTCTGTGAAATAGGAATTGTACTTCCTTCTTCATGTGACTTAAACCATTATTGTTTGCAAATAATTTTGAGATTGTTGGACAGAAGATGATATATAAAAGCAGAGTATTATTATAGATGCTGTATATTATTATGTCAGAATTCACAACATATAATCAAGAATCCCCCTACCCACACACCTGTCCTTCATTGAAAATTAATCATCTTTGCAGCTTCTGAGAACCTTTCATATGTGTCTGGATTTATTTTCATAAGACTCCTGAAATACAGATAAATAGTATCTGCATGTTAGAGATGGGTAACTGGCATAATGAGAAACTAAGTGGTTTACTCAAAGTCACACAGGACTAGGAGGCTAGGTCAAGACTGTATACTTTTTATAGAACTTCGTAGTTTTATGCACCATGCAGTTAACTGTTATTCACTTAAACCATGTATACTGTAGATCCAATTTATGGTCTGTCAGTCTTGAAATTTTCTTTTTAATGTGATGGAGTTTCTAAGTTAAAAAAGTGACTATTGCACATTAACTAACTCATTGTTCAATGAATCAAAGGAATTCAGCATTAGAATCCTGATAAATCAAGATTTTCAGTGGATTGATTTCAATAAATTTCATTTCTGATCCTATAATAAATATATGGGAGCAAATTAATTGATGGTGGTCTCTCATATTTATATTATGATTTGGATGTGGAGGTTGTTTTAAATGTGTGATTTTTTATTATTATTATTTTAAAAGACATATTGTTTGTGTATTTTTATGACTAATGTGGCAATATTTACAGGTATTTAATATACTCATGAAGTGTTTTTTAATGAATATGCATCCTACAATTATTGCTTTATTAAGTTTTAAATTAACTGCATCACTGAAATGCATAATTACTTTTAAAAGTTATCCAATTTATGTTCATTTTTGATATTTTAAAAATCTTTTTTTTGGACAAAATGAGACTGTGCCCATCTATTTTGTAATCATTCTTAGTTTATGTATGTGAACTGCATAATCCTCTAGAGTACATTAATTTAATGTAGACTGCAAGAATAATAAAAAAAGCACAGTGGTTTCATGCTCACTGAGTCAATGGGAAAACCCTTGAACTTTGGCTTCCCACTTGACTGAAAAATAATTGTTCAGTTACTCAGAAAGTCCACAGGTTTTTTCTGCATTTTGTTTCCCCACATGATTCCATCTCCAACCTTGGTTTTAAAAAAGATATTGATCACTGTTTTCAGAATAATAATTCTTCCTATTCAGTGTTTAAGCATGAGAATGATTCTCTTCCTTCTTTTCGGGAATAAGAACTGTCCATCAGACTTTGAGAGAAAAAGATAAAAGAAAACATATTCCATATCATTTAGCCCTAAAACTGTCCCTTCTGATTTTCAAGTCAATCTCTATTCACAGAGTTCATTGAAATGGAAAACTCCATTGCATCCATCTCTCCTTTCTCTTACAGTTAACTGTCGTTCATCTGCAATTCTATATGTTAAGATGCAGTGAAAGCTGATTTGTGACTTTGAAATATAGTGAGCTTAATCATATCCTAATAAATATGACATATTGCTGTTCTCCACTACCTGACAGTAGGGAAAAAAAATCAGATCTAGAAATGATGTCACTAGATGTCTGTGCACGGTTTGGATATTGGAGCCATGAAATATGACTTCTTTAAAGAGAAAACCTAGGGCATCCACAGAGCCAGGAATCACAGCTGCAATCAGGAACACAATATGCAGAGCAACTAGTGCCAGTTCCATGAAGATTACTTGGTTTTCCCATGTATTTCTCTCCTTAGAAAAACTCCTGTAGAATTACAGGGAATGACTGATTAGCGTCTCTATTTTTAAATAAACCTATGAAATTCAATAGCTGAGATTGAATTATTTCTTACATTTTCTAGGCTTCTAAAGTGATTTCTATAGAGGTCTTTTAACTTCTATAGAATCCTTATTAAGATTTAGAAGATCCTCCAGCATAAGAGAATCTTGTAAAACCAAACATGCAACTAAGCAGAGAAATATTTTGTGTGATATTTATATTTATATTTTGTGTGATTTATATTACCAATGTTATGACAACATGAAAATACATACATCCTATTGGAAAACATTGAGTAAGGCTAGCCAAACATCTCAGCATTCTTCTGACATTAAACCACTCGTTTTACACAATATCTCAGAACTCCTTGATGTGTAACCTTATTGTTTACAGCTTACTATTTTTTAATTCTCTGTCAGATGGTGTGATAGGAGCACTATTACAGAAGTGACACCAATCACTCTATAATTAAGGTTGTGGAATGGTTTCCATTATCACTCTCCTTTTCTGTTGTTCACAATATTCTGAAACTTCTACATTTCAGGAGTAAACTTTTCAGGCTTGGTGTCTACCTGAAGATATGTGTGTCTTTTAAGTTTAAGGAAAAACTTTTACCGTTGTAATGTTGGTTAAATATATGAGCACATGCTTTCACAATTAGTACAATATCATACCCTGTTTTTCTGAACCTGAGATACACATAAGTAACATCCTGTAGCACTGTGTGCTGCTGTGGTTATGCCAGAACATAGATGATGAGTCATTTAAATGAAATTAGTAAACTATATGTCCTCAACACAGTATGCATTAAGTATATACTATAGAATTATAAATATTTACATTCATAGATAATCCACCATAAATGCGTACATTTCCCAAACCCAGAAGACGAGCTCTATGTAAATTCAAAAGCTTTTCTCTCACACAGAGAAGTCCAATAAAAGATATTACCTCACCAACTTTGTCTCTTTCAAAAGTTTTAATGCAATCCACAGGTATATCACATCCCACATCACTGAAATAAAATACAATAAATTTCATTTATAAAGACACCCCTGGCTCTACAAACTGTGTGGGGCCCTCAACAACAATCATAACACATTCGCTCATTAAATAAAAGAATATCCCAGCTTCCATACTGTTCCCCACCTGTTTGCCTGAACTCCGGCCAGCAGTAGGGGGGAAAAAAATTTAGTGGTCCAGCCCAATATTTGGCTTCTATACTGAGGCTGCTAACAATCTACTGCTTTAATGATATTCGCTGGAGATATTTGTTGTGATGTTGACACTTGAAGATAAAGAAATGATCTAAGACCAACTCATTTCAGATATACAACAAGGTCTAAATGTAACTGCTTTGGGCTGATAGCAACGTGGGCCAGATTTTGTAATCAGAATCTAGCTGTGAAAGACACTATATCCCAATGCTTCTATGCCTTGAGCCAACCAGCCACCTGCCAGTGGAGGAGTGCCACCTGTGTGGAGACTTAACTCTGAATCTCCTGACACAGCCTCAATAAAAATCACAAACTTAATGTTTACTTAATGCAGAGAGAGACAGAAACAGAGAGAGAGAGAGTATGTACACAATATTGACAGTGAAGTAGCCATGAAATTGAAATTTATAAGGTTACTAACTAAAAGAAATCTAATGGTAACTGAATCTATGGTAATGTCTCTCTCTTCTTAGTGTTTAACAAGGCTCATAAGCACTAACATCATTCTAAGCACAGAACAAGGGACAGGTGAACCATACCAAAGAATGTTTCTCACGTTCATCTTCAAGAATGCTAATCACTTAATGCTGATTAAAGTCAGAGAAGCTGCCCACTTTGGAAAAAGAATATATCCTAAGTAACTTTAAATATGCATTTGAAGTAGTCACTTGAAGATGAACCATTGTTAACAGGAGCTGAGACAGCATCATTGCACTTTTGACGACATGTGGTGCCTATCTCATTTCAATTTCACACAAAAAATGTATTAATAGAACATTAAGGTTACATGGTTAAGCACTTAGAAGCCAGAAAACACCAAAGTTAAGATTGACTATGCAATTTCAGTTATGCCTCTTTATGCATATTGTCTTAGGGCAAGTCTATAGCATGATTTGGGGTTTGTCTACACTGCAATTAGATACCCACAACTGGCCCATGCCAGCTGATTCGGGCTGACTGTGGAGCTGTTTAATTGCAGTGTAGACTGCCAGCTTCAAGCTGGAGCCTAGGCTGTAGCACCCTGTGAGGTGGGAGGGTCCCAGAGGTCGGGCTGAAGCCTGAGCTCAGAAGTCTACACTGCAATGAAACAGCCCATTTGCCTGAGCCCGAGTCAGCTGGCATGGGACAGCCATGGGTTTTTGATTGCAGTGTAGCCACACTTCTAGAGCGCAGCAAGCTAGAGTGTGATTCTCCAGCGCACTAGCCCGGCAGGCACTCACTGGTCATGTGGACCCAGGTGCCATGCATTAAAGTTCTGCAGTGCACTTTGACACACTGCTGTTTCAAACAACAGTAGATCAAAGTGCACCACAGAACTTTAGTGTGCTGTAGCAGGGTCCACATGGCCACTTACTGCACAGCAGGCGGGCATGCCGTAGAGTCATAACCCAGCCGGCTGTGCACTAAATTGTCCTATAGACAAGCCCTTAGTCTTTTATAATATGATCATATACTATTTTTCCTACATTAATACACAAAAAGATCATCTTACACTTTTTCACATTTTAACGTAAGTGTTAATGAGACTGGGCCCTTAATCTGCAGTGGGTTCTGAAGGTACTATTTCTGGTGTACTTTTTCATATAAATCACTTCCAAAGGCTTATATTTTGTCAGTCAGCCACAGAGTAGTGCACAATGGTACAAGGTGTACTTGTGTATCTAAGAGCCATAGGGAAAAAACCCTGTGTTTCAGCAATAGTATGTGACAACAGCATTTAACACTGTATTTTATTGTGTATGCACAGACAGGCAGAGTTAAGGTTACACATGCAACTTTAACTTTGGCACTTCCTGAGTTCTCACTGTTTAACTGTGCAGCCTTAATATTCTCTTAAGTAGTTTTTCTTTGTATGGAATTTTTTGTTTTTAAGAAAAAAAAATATAAAAAGGAATCTTCAATTGCAGTGGACTTGCAAAATATTTGCAAATAACACAAGTAAATTCTAGGATCTAGAATAATTTGAAATAGAACCACCTAAAAGGTCCTCCATGGAGATCATTTATCTACAGGCCTCAGAAATTCTGAGGCCTTGGAAAGCATTTAGTATCTTGTCTTAGTCTGTGTTTGTTCTTCATTGCTAACATTGGGATATAAATACTTTTTTTATCTAACAGGCATGTTGTGAAGATACATGTACTAGTGTTTCTGATGCTCAGATACCCCTGTGATGATCATGACAGTAACCCCCATGTCAAAATTAATAATCTCAGTGCAGAGTTTGGATGATGGGCAGTACAGCTGGTTGAATATCAAAATGAATGTTTGCAATTTGAAAATGTTCAACCTTTCTTTGTTTCAAAGTGATTGAAGATGACCTACTTGTTTTTCATGGATTTTTTCTCTTTTCTTTTAAACTTTTTATCAAAAATCTTATTGAAATAGTTGAGAATTCTGGGGTATTCAGTAAATGAAAGTTTACAATAACCATTTCAGGAGTGCTTTTGCTTTAAAAAAAACTTTGAACAATTTTTAGAGGCATGACATTTTTCACAAAAAATGGACAAATTTGGCAAGATTTCACAAAAAAATTGACATTTTTCACAAAATTACTTTCCTGTTTCTCAACCAACTCTACTAAATACCTGGGATTCCTTGTTTGAAGTGTGCACTCCTTTCAAAACAAATTCAGTGTCTCTTTTATAAAGGGTATTTGTTTTTAATTAAAGAAAAAAGTGCAGAAAGCTTCATGTCAGCATGTGTACATGTTCTCTGTGTTTGAAATTTTGCAGGTAAAGAGTGTGTTGGACTCAATTTTCATGTAGGAGGATTTCTGTATTACCTATGGGAAAGTTTAGGACAAGATTGTGCCTTGACTCTAGGGGCTTCATAGGGGATTCCTGAAATATGAATCTAGGCATTGAAGGGTTGCCCCTGAGTGCTAACTCCTCCATTCACAACAAGAAGTTGGAAGAAAGCAGTGGGAGTAGTCAGCCAGAGCTACTCCATCCTGGTCACTGACTGGCAGACTTGGCTGGATGCACAGAGGTTGTATGCTGTGAGTGTCTGTAACTAGGGATACAATGCCACCTGATGCATCCTCTGAGCAGCATACCTGTGATATTTATCTTACTCACAGTTGTACCTTAAAGGTAGAATCTAGTCCTCAGGTTACAGGACTACTTAATTCATCCTATATAGAACTCTTACTGAGGCAGGTATAATCTTGAGATTGCCTAGGCACTCTTTCCAGATGATTTAGAAAGCTACTGACTTGCTGAATAGATTCCCTTCAGGACATATTATTGTATGCAGCATTGTTGTAGCCACTGTGATAAAGTTCCTCCTCTACCATGATGGGTCCTGAGCTTATTGGTGGATGTTGCTAGCCTCAGAGATCTTCCTGTGTTGTATCAGGAGTTGGGAGGTTTAGGGGGAACCCGGGCCTGCCCTCTACTCCAGGTTCCAGCCCAGGGCCCTGTGGACTGCAGCTGTCTAGAGTGCCTCCTGTAACAGCTACATGACAGCTACAATTCCCTGGGCTACTTCCCCATGGCCTCCTCCCAACATCTTTGTCCTCACTACAGGACCTTCCTTCTGATGTCTGTTAACACTTGTACTCCTCCTTCAGCAGCACATCCTCTCACTCCCAGCTCCTTACGCACTCCTCACTAACTGGAGTGAGAGCCTTTTTATACCAGATGTCCTGATTAGCCTTAATTAATTCTAGTAACTTCCCAAATGGCTACAGGTGTCCTAATTAGCCTGCCTGCCTTAATTAGTTCTAGAAAGTTCCTGAGTGTTCTGGAATAGTCCCTGTTATCTTACCCAGGGAAAAGGGACCTGCTTAACCTGGAGCCAATGTATCTACCTTCAACCACTGGCCTGACCCTGTCACACCATGTTGGTCTGTAGCCAGGATATTAGAGAGATAAGGCAGGTGAGGTTATATCTTGTATTGGACTAAGGGTATGTCTACACTTACATTTTATGGCTCGGGGGGGGGGAAATCACCCCCGGAGCGCAGCAAGTCTGAGTGCTTTATAGTGCTAGTGTAGAGAGGCTCCGAGCGCTGGGAGCCGCACTCCCAGCACTCTGAGCTAATCCCCTCATGGAAGTGGACTACAAGGAGTGCTTTGAAGTTTCCAATGTAGACATACCCTAACTTCTGTTGGTGAGAGAGACACGTTTTCGACCTTATATAGAGCTGTTCTTCAGGTCTGGGAGATACAGACTCAGAGTGTCACAGCTAAATAGAAAGTGGAACAGATTTTTTAGCATAAATTACCACATTTCAAGGGACCATTCAAGGTGAAGTGGCCCATTAACACCTCTCCAGTCATAGCAGGGAGGAAAAATAAAAGTGATGGTTGTGGGTTAAGTGTGTTATAGATTGCTGTAATGAGCCACAAATCCAGTGTCTCTATTCAGTCCATGATTTTCAGTGTCTTGCAAAGTTATTAATTTAAGTTCCCAGGCTCGTCTTTTAAAGGTGTGCAGGTTTCTTTTGAGGATAAGGACTGAAAGGTCAGATACAGAGTGATTGCTCTGTTTGAAAAGTGTTCACCCACAAGTGATAGGGTATTCTTTTCTTTTATCATTTTTCTCGGCAAGTTCATTTGAGAACATAGTGATTGTCTCATTTCACCCACTGCCAGAGCAATAGATAAAAAACCTGTAGATATACCTCCACTGCTATGATGATCGACACCCCCAACCCCTCCCCCCCCCCCCCCCGACAACACATTCACACTTTCTGGAGTGCAATCTAGATTAGTGAGGGGTTGTGTCACTACCTGCCCCACAACCTTTGGTGCCTTACCATGCTTTGCTTTTGTAGCTCCCAACCTGGACTACTCACAAGCAGCCTACCATCAGGAAGATCACACCCTGAGTGTCTGCATATAGCTGCAGCCAGACCTGCTCCAGCAGCTCTGACCCCAGCAGCCTGTCAGCAACACACCAGTCACATACTGGCTTCCACCAGCCTTGGTTGCTACTTGCAGGGTGACCCCAACATGCTCCCAGTCCCAATTTTCCCCCAAAACATCTGGTCTGTCGTGTCCAGCCCTCTCCTGGACAATTCAGATCTTAAGATCTGTTGCCCCTGCAAGGAGTCATCATTCAACAGTTTGCTACTTTAACTGGAGTTACCAAACAGTTCAGTTTAAACACTGCAATGGAGTGATATAGATAAAAGTAATAAAACAAGTTTATTAACAAAAGAAGTTAATTCAAGTATAAGAGAGAAAGTTAGAAATGGCAATACCATACCATGCCACCCTTACTTCTGTGCTGCTCCTGGTGGTGACACTGTCTTCAGCTTGGCAGCTGGAGAGTGGCAGCTGCTGGCTGGGAGTTCAGCTCTGAAGGCAGCACTGCTGCCAGCAGTGCAGAGGTAAGGGTGGTTATACCATGCCATCCTCACTTTTGTGCTGCTTCTGAGAGCGGCACTGTCTTCAGAGCTGGGCTTCTAGCCAGTAGCCATGGAGCTTCCTGCAGCTGGGGGAGGTTCCCGGACCCAGGATCAGCCCATGCAGGGGAAGAGGAATTCCCATCCCTTCCCAGCCTGGCTAGCACTAACAGTTGGTGCCCGACACATGGTAGGAGCCCCTGTCCCAGGCACCCTTACCCCAGCCCCTCCCTCGATCCAGGCCTTGGGCTGGCTTTGTGTGTATGTATGGTGAGGGAGAGTGACCACAGCACCCCCCTGACTATGGCACCCTGGCTGGTTGCCCACCCTGGCCATCCCTGACTGCACCAAAAAGTGATGACTGTCCCCAATTCTATGCCACCTAAGCTCCCTCTAAACTTCGCAGCTGTGCGGCCGTGCAGCTGCTTATTAAGCCCTGTGCAGGAGCTCAGGGCTGCAGTGGGGAGAGGTGCCCCTCCTTGCCAGCCCCAGTGCAGACCTGCAGCAGCAGAGAGAGGCGCCCCTCCCTGCCTGACCCAGTGTGGACCTGCCTTGGCCAGGGGAGAGGAGCTCCTCCCTGGGCCCAGCCCCAGCGCGGACCTGCCTCAGCTGGGGGAGAGGAGCCCCTCCCTCAGTCTGTCCCAGAGGAGAGGCGACTCTCCCCCAGCCCCGAGCTGCTATGGTGAGAGAGGGCTGGGCGGAGTCATCTCTCCCCACCGCAGCCCCAAGGTAGCTTGCACCCCAAACCCCTCATCCTCAGCCCCACCCCAGAGCCCCCACCCTCAGCCAGAACCTTCATCCCCCCCATACCCCTATCTCTGCCCCAGCCCTGAGCCCCCTCCCACACTCCAAACTCTTCGGCCCCACTCCCACCACATTAATTTTATGTGCACCAATATGAAGGCGATGTGTCACATATTACCTCCATACTGGTGCACATAACAAAATTAATTCCGCACATGGACATAAACAATTAGAGAGAACACTGCATGCCACCCTCACTTCTGCACTGCAGCTGACAGCAGCACTGTCTTCAGAGCTAAGTGCCTGGCCAGCAGCTGCAGTTCTCCAGCCACCCAGCTCTGAAGGCAGCACAGAAATAAGGATGACAATATTGCGACCCCTCTACAATAGCCAGATTTCACAGAGGAGACCAGATTTTACAGTCTGTGACGCATTTTTCATGGCTGTAAATTTGGTAGGGCCCTATTAATAACTTCTGCTTTGACAGGGCTGTGCAGCTTTGCACATGTGCTAATAAATGATACAGGGGGATTTCATAATGTTGCATATAATGTTGCTACATACATTTCACCATGATAATATTGACTAGTGAGTTATTAGTTTTCAAACGATACCTCACAAGGCATATTTTGTATAAAGACTGTTACAATACTGTGTAGAGTATGAATACAAAGGGTTCTTTCAGTCACACAGACCTTGAAGATCCATGTGTCCTACACATGCCTATCACAACAAGTAGTGTACTTCATCCAGTTTACTAAATGTCCCAATAACAACTATGTGTGTGAAACAAGAAATTGCAATGCATCAGATGAACTCACACAGAAAAATGATGAAAGACAAAAACACCACATTGCCTGTGGGTGAACAATTTGCACCAAGCAATCACTCTATATCTGACTTCTCAGTCCTCATCCTCAAAGGAAACCTGCACAGCACCTTGAAAAGACAAGCTTGGGAGCCTAAATTCATAACTTTGCTAGGCACTAAAATTCATGGACTGAATAGAGACACTGGATTTATGGCTTATTACAACAATCTGTAACCCACTTAACCCCTCCTCCAGCTTTTTTTCCCTCCCTCCTGGCTATGAGTGGAGAAGTGTTAACAGGCCACTTCACCTTGAATTGTCCCTTGATATATGTGTTAAATACTTATGCTAAACACTGTGTCCCATCTTGTACTTAGCTGTGACACTGATTACCTTTCCTGGACCTGAAGAAGAGCTCTGTGTAAGCTCAAAAGCTTGTCTCTCTCACCAACAGAAATTGGTCCAATAAAGGATATCACCTCACCCACCTTGTCTATCAGGAAACATGTCACTTAACACCATAGTAGCAAACCTTGACAAGACAGGTAATGAGATGATATAGTAATTCAAGTGCACTAGGATTTACAAGCCCGCTTCTAGATTGCTCAGTCACAGCTTTGGCCTTAGCACAGTTATCAGACACTGTAAATGGAAGTCTGCCTCCCTATCTCATTGCTGTGTCATTCTCCTGCATTTCTGACATCTCTAGCCTCACCCATTGAATCTATTGGACAAGCAGATTTCATCACATAGGCACTGCAATGCATGTCTGCAACACCCCCTCCCGCTTGCAGTGATTATAAACATAAGACTCAGAAAAAAACATAATTTGAAGGTGGAATGAGAGGCTTGCTTTTTGTCTTCTGAGAGATAACTGTTACCCAGCATGGGTTTTATTTCCTTTTAAAAATCAAGCTGAAACTCAGCTGCTGCAACTGTATTCAGCCTTACGCCATCTCAGCAAGTTCATCCTGTGTAAATATTGTGATCTTAATAAATAAATACTGAAGCACAGCTGGTGTTGGCAAGATATTGCTGTTAGGTTGCACCCCTCCTATCACCAGTGGGTGTTGCTAATTATTCTCAGAACTGAGGCACAGGCATACATAGGGGAAAGGAATGCAGAGGAAAGTCAGCAAAGGTTGAAATAAAAATAAAAATGTTTGCTTCAGTCCACAGCAATGGCATCCAAGCTCCAGAAAGGCAGGAGTTTCACAAAGCGTAGGTATGAGTTGTTCCCTTAATAAAAGGAGATTCAACAGCAAGTACTTTTTTAAAGCTCTAATTACATTTCAGCTGATTAAAATTCATACCACTTGTTCGCAAGGGCAAGCAAGAGTAATTGAGGTGTTCAAGGGATAGCAGTGAAAAGAACATAAAAACACAAATGTTTTTAATGAATGAACCTGGAGAAGTCTATTTTCCTTCTACTTTGCTGGGAGGTATGTTAATAATCCACCTTTGCACATGAAAGAGGTTCATTTTTGTTCAACTTCCATGACTGGAGTAAACAGATGCTTTTCAAATACATCACCAGGCATTAAAGAAGCAGTATGTGAACTGATACTTTGCTGGTTGAAAATATATATATTTTTTTAATTGCTGGCAGTAGGATGGATCTGATGACCACAGCACTCAATGTAGATCATACTTGTGCTTGCTCATCATATTGTTGCTGCCTCTTTATACTAATGCTGTTTGACTTTGAGTCCATTGTTTAAGCATACTGTACATACAGTCTAAGTGAGTTCTGATATGTAGCTGTAATATTGTATCACAATGGGTATATTTGGAAAAGCATCCTGTTTTGGGTAGTTTGTTTGACCCAAACCAACCTTTGAATCTTGTGAATTTTGCCCTTTGCTAGTTAACATATATACATGAAACCAAAAAACTTTTTGTACCAATAGTGAAGCTCAATGCAATAGAAAAGTAGATTTATTAAACTGATATTTAAAAAAAAGACTTTGGTTACATATATATTTTTGCTTTGCCCGAAATTGCTAGGCACTACACAGTAGTGGGACTTGAGGTTTTACTTAACTCCCTTGTTAGCAGTATAGTTGTAGCTGTGTTGGTCCCTGGATATTAGGGAGACAAGTGGGTGAGGTAAAGAAGAGCTCTGTGTGTCTCGAAAGCTTGTCTCTCTCTCACCAACAGTACTTGGTCCAATAAAAGATATTACCTCACCCACCTTGTCTCCCTTGTTAGCACTCACAAAACTCATGTTTTGAATACCATAGTGATTATAACAAGTGAAAAGTGTTAACTAACAATATCTAAACCATTGAGACAGGGAAAGGATTCCCTCAGGCTTCTAATGCATTTGGAATAGTTCATTAGTGAATGTTATTCAAAGGTAAATCCCAAATTACCATTTTGTTTCCTACAAACCTGAAGAAGAGTTCTGTGTAAGCTTGAAAGTTTCTCTCTTTCACCAGCAGATGTTGGTCCAATAAAAGATACTACCGTCCTCACACTTCTTGTCTTTGAGTTTTGTTTCCTGTCTTTCTTCCTGCCCCCTCTTCTCTGCATGCAATCATGGGGCTGCACTTTCAGATTTCAGCTGGCAAAAGAACTTGATTATTTACAAGGTCACAAACTGGCAGGGGAGTTTCCAAGCTAACTTAACATGCATGGCAGAAAACAATAAAAATAGTTTAAATGAGGACCGATGAGGGAAAGATTCATTGTGGTACCAGAATTGTTATTAATCAGAATGGAAGGATCTCATGAAAGAAGGGGAAGTTGAGAGGCCCTAAATCATAGGTGGAAAAAAAGCAAGAAAGTTCTCAATGTTAGATGTGAACAAAAGTCTGAGAATAATCTAAAATTCTCTTGCACTTAAAACAACATATTCAATGATACTTCCAGAGAGCATTTGTATAAATAATGTTCTGAAGTGTGCCATAATCTGATTAGGAATGTCCTCTGAAATCTCTCTCTCTCTCTTTTAAACATACTTTATTGGTTCATAGATTCTAGAGGCTGAGAGGGACCACTCTGTTCATCTAATCTGATTCATGTGTAACTCAGGCATAGACTTTTCCCAAAATAATTCCTAGAGCATATCTTTTAGAAAAATATCCCAGACTTGATTTTAAATTTGTCAGTGATGGAGAGTCCACCGCAATCCTTAGTAAGTAGTTCCAATGAATAATTACCATCACTGTAAAATTTTATACCTTATTTCCAATCTGAATTTGATAGCTTCATCTTCCAGCCATTTAATCTTGTTATACTTTTGTCTACTAGAAGAGCCTTTTGTTGAATATTTGTTCCCTAGCTAGGCTCTTAAAGACTGAGCAATTCTCTCCTTAACCTTCTCTTTGTTAAGATAAATATATCAAGCTCCTTGAGTTTCTCATTATAAGGCATGTTTTCCAATCCTTTATCATTCTTGTGGCTCTTCTTTGAACACTGCATTTTTTCACCATCTTTCTTGAATTGTGGACACCAGATCAATGCACAGTATTTCAGCTGTGGTCACACCAATGCCAACCACAGAGTTATAATATAATCTCTATTCCTACTCAACATTCCCCTGTTCATGCATTAGCTCTTTTGGTCACATCATCACCTGGGGAGCCCATGTCAAGCTAATTATTCGTCATGACCCCCCTAAGTTTTAGAGACTTTTGTGTCATTGACATATTAAAATTCTCCATACTATATTATCAGTTTATTTAGGACCCATGAAATTGAGTAAAGACTTACTAAAACTTAAGGGTAAGTACCCTATGCAACTTTCTACATGTACAAGCAGTACCTTCCACATCTACACTGCTATTTTTAGCAATGTAGTTTCCCACAGTCTCCCTGCCATAGCCTTTCACTGCTGTGTATAGCCTCAAATTGCATGTAGTTTCCCACAGTCTCCCTGCCATAGCCTTTCACTGCTGTGTATAGCCTCACACTGCAGTGTGGATGCAGACTGCTTTTCAATGTGACATGTCACTTCATGTACCCTACATCATAATGCCAGTGTAGACAAGGACTTACACTGCTGTAACTCCACTGATGTGATTGGAATTACACCTACGTACAACTAGTGTAACAGAGTGGAGAATCAAGCCCTCTCTTTCTAGAAGTGCTTTCTTATCATTTATGACATCCATTATGTTGATGCACCAAAAAAGAGGTGACCAAAATCAAATAACTTACAGGGGTAGTTGGGGAGGAGAGGAGGAGTCAGCCTTTAACAAAGAGAGGGACATTAAGGGAGTGCTTCAATGGTTAGAGGGAAGAACTAGGAGACAGAACCCTTAAGATGTAATCCTGGTTCTGTTACCAACTCACTGTGTGATTTAAAGAAAGTCACTTAACCTTCTCTGTACTTCAATTTTCTCAATGTAAAATGAAGATAATACTTGCCTAACTCACAGTGGTTTGGAGAGATTTAATATTATAAAAGGCTTTGAGGTCTTCAGGTAAAAGGGGTTTTGATAAGTCCAAAGCATTGTTGTTTAAAAAAAAATTAACCAGCAGGGGAAAAAACATTTTTTTCCCCTTTCTAAGGCCTTGTCTACACTACAAGACTATTTCGAATCAACTTAGTTCGAATTTGTGGATTCGACCTTATGAAGTCGAATTTGTGTATCCATACTAAATACACTAATTCGAATTTCTGAGTCCACATTCACAGGGCCAGCGTCGACTTTGGAAGCGGTGCACTGTGGGAAGCTATCCCACAGTTCCCGCAGTCCCCGCTGCCCATTGGAATGCTGGGTGGAGCCCCCAATGCCTGCTGGGGGGAGAAATGTGTCGAGGGTGGTTTTGGGTAAGTGTCGTCATTGAACCGTCAATCACAACCTCCCTCCCTCCCTGCGCCTGCGGGCAATCTGTTCGTGCACTTTTCTGGTCAGTGACAGCGCGGACGCCACAGCACTGCAAGCATGGAGCCCGCTGCGATCATCGCCGTTTTCTCCTCCTCGCACTTTATCGTCCACCTCTTCCACAGTCAGCTGCTGAGAAATTGGGCTACTTTTCAATGGTGCTGCAAGCACTGGGGGACCATAGGGGACGTTTTACAAACATCAACGTCGGGTGGCCGGGCAAGGTTCATGATGCGTGTGTTTTCAGGAACTGTGGGCTGCTCAGACGCCTGCAGGAAGGTAGTTTCTTCCCAGACCACGAAATAACTGTTGTGGATGTGCAGATGCCTATAGTCATCCTCGGGGACCCAGCCTGCCCGCTAATGCACTTGCTCATGAAGCCCTATACAGGCGCCTGGGACAGCGACAAGGAACTCTTCAAATACCAGCGAGCAGCGAGCAGCGTGACCTGTGACTGTTCAGTTTCTTTACAGAGAAGCTGAACCTGCCCCTGTTTCTTTACCCAGTTACTGTTGACTCTCCTCTTCGGTTACATACCCCGTTCACCCCGTTACCCCCACTTCCAGCACACGTGTATAAATAAAATACATGTCCCATTATTACTTAACAAAGGTTTCTTTATTCATGACTTTTCGTGAAAGGGTTGAAACTGGGACGCAGACTGTGCTGGGTAGGGTGTGCGGTGATGTAAAGACCGCCTCTAAACTCAAGGAATGACAGGCTCCTGCTCCTAGAGCGGTCCGCAGTGCCGGAATGCTTCTTTCAATGGAGCCTGCCATCCCTCTTTATGGAATTCTGTGTGCGGGCGGATATGTGACCTTGTGGTGGAGGAGGACGGATACAGATTCCTCAGCTGCGTGACTCAGCGGTCCAGGACAAGGACCGCTGTATAAGATCTGTAACCGCCCTCCCCCGCTGCAAAGTCACATCTCCCCCGCCCACACAGATCCTGGAAACCGCCTCCCATACCGACCAGGGTGCCTACTGACTGCACCGTGTGTGTGACCTGCTGCTGATCCTGCCCCCATGTCTGTACCCTGGGAAAGGTGACTGTCCTATGCAATTAACCACCCCATACCCCACGCCCCCCATTCAAACACAGTCTTCTTTGAAAAAACATAACGGAAACAGTAATTAACAGCAAAGCATTTTTATTAATTAAGTAGACAGTTAGGGGATGGGACTGGGATTGGGACTACTGTGAGTCTGGAAGTGAAGGACTTCGGCAAATGTAGGGTATGAGAGCTTTTGGGTACTTGAGCACTGTGCTGTGGTGCAGTGACAGTATTCACATCCCCGGCCGCCCCTCCTCCTGATTATTTTCGGTGAGGGGGGTATGGGACTTTGTGGCGGGGGAGTGCGGTTGCAGATACACTGCAGGGTGTCTCTGTCCTCCTGCGGTCCTGCAGAACATCCACAAGGCGCCCGAGCGTGTCCATTTGCTCCCTCACTAGTCCAAGCAGCGTTTCAGTCGCCTGCTTGTCTTCCTCACGCCACCTCTCCTCCCGTTCGCTGTGTGAGCACTGGCACAGAGAGACGGTCTCCCTCCACTGGCTCTGCTGGTCCGCCTCTGCTAGGTAGCAGCCCATACGTTCCTCGAACATCTTGTCCCTTGTCTTTTTCTTTCGCCGCCTAATCTTTGCCAGCCTCTGCGAGGAGGATGCTGTGGCAGGTCTGGAGACAGTGGAAGCTGTGAGATGGCAAACAGGGAGTGAATTCCTTGCAAAGATACATTTTTGCGAACAATTAACTGAGTCTAGGCTGTCTCTGTGAATTCTGGGTTGAGACCCCTGTGCCTGCTGGGGCACAAATCATTTTCGCGGTGGATTCTGGGTAAATGTCGCCAGTCATTACTTCCTCCGGGAAAGCAACGGCAGACAATCATTTCAAGCCCGTTTTCCCAGAATTGCCCTGGCATACACCATAGCGTGGCAACCATGGACACTGTTTTGCCTTTTGTGTATGTCACCGTATGTGTACTAGATGCCGCTGACAGAGGCGGTCCAGCAGCGCTACACAGCAGCATGCTATTGCTTTTGCATGACAGCAGAGATGGTTACCAGCCATATTGTACCATCTACCATACCATAAATTGGTAATAAGATGGTAATAAGATGGGCATGGTTACCTGTCCTTTTGCACTGCACCATTTGGTGCTGTCATAAGTGCCCCTGGCCGAGCAGCCAGGGGCGCAAAAGCAAAAATTGGTAATGACTCCCTGAGTCAATCCCTCCTTTTTGGTATCTAAAAATAGAATCAGTCCTCCCCCATGTGCCAATAGGCCGATGATGAGGACGGATACCAGTCTTTTGGTACCATCAGCCATCCATAGCGTGGGGGGAGCAAGGATGTTGGTGTTGAGTGCTGCACCATCGCGTCTATCTGCAGCATTCAGTAAAGATAGGGTGACATGTAAAAGAGTCAACAGAGGATTGTTTTCACTTCTGGTGGTGGGTGGAGTGTGTGCGCAAATTGCCAAACTATGCCCTGACCCACCGCAGACACTGTGTTTGACCCTAGAAGCATTTGGAGCTCATCCAAGAATGCAAATACTTTTCGGAGACAGCAGAAACTGTGGGATACCTTGCGTCCTCATTCCCCCCTCCCTCCATGAGCGTCCATTATATTCTTTGGCTTTCCGTTACGCTCGTCACGCAGCTGCGTGCTGAGTCTGTGCTATGCCGTCTGTCCGTAGATTTTTTAAAAATACTTTGGACCAGGCGTAAAATTACAGTAATTACCCTAATTACCCTAATTAGATGCAGGAGTCTCCGAGCGAGATCACCCTGAGGACGGTCACTGAAGGAGATAGAGAGCGCATGCTGCGTGAAAGCTAGCACGAACCAGGGCCCGATGCAGCCGTGCTCGGGGAGGCAGTGCTCCCTGAGTACCTCATGAAAGCCTTGCGCGGAAAAGTGTGCTACCACGGAGCACCCAATAAGGCAGCTCTCCCCAGGAACCTCCTGCTGATGCTTTTCGATTAACGCAAGGAGAGCTTCGTGGAGATCTCCAAGGATGATTTCTGTTCTATCCCCATATATAGAGAGCCCTCCTTTTCACACAGTTAAGATTCCTGTTATATTAAGAATAAAAGTTAACATGGTTAAAGTACTTACCGGCTGCTCCTTCCCCTGATTCAGGATCCGGGTTCATGGCCGGGGAGGGTTGGTAGGGGATCTCCGTGACGGTGATGAATAGATCCTGGCTGTTGGGGAAACCAGCGTTGTAAGCGCTCTCGCCTGCCTCGTCCTCCACAAACCCTTCCTCATCTTCCCCGTCCGCGAACATCGCCGAGGAACTGGCCGTCGACACTGTCCCATCGTCAGAGTCCACAGTCACTGGTGGGGCAGTGGTGGCAGGCTCCGTAGCGTCCGTTTGCCGCTTTGATTTTTTGGTAGCCTTGTCTGGGGTCCTTGATTTTCACGCGGCGCTGCATTGCATCCCGCCTGTATCCTCTGTCTCTCATGGCTTTGGAGACCTTCTCGTACGTCTTTGCATTTCGTGTTTTGGAGCGCAGCTCCGAAAGCACAGACTCCTCGCCCCACACACCAATCAGATCGAAGAGTTCCCAGTCAGTCTATGCTGGGTCCCTCTTTCTATTCACAGATAACATGAACTCCTCTGCTGGAGAGCTCTGCATCGTTGCAGGTGCTGCGGAGCTCGCCCCGATGTCCAGCCAGGACGTCAGATTCAAAGTGCCCAGACAGGAAAATGAATTCAAATTTTCCCGGGTCATTTCCTGTGTGGCTGGTCAGAGAATCCAAGCTCCGACTGCTGCCCAGAGCGTCAACAGAGTGGTGCACTGTGGGATAGCTCCCGGAGCTACTAAGTTCGATTTGCATCCACACCTAGCCTAATTCGAGCTAGCCATGTCGAATTTAGCGTTACTCCACCTGTCGGGGTGGAGTACCGAATTCGAACTAAAGAGCCCTCTAGTTCGAATTAAATGGCTTCCTGGTGTGGATGGTTGAGCGGTTAGTTCGAATTAACGCTGCTAAATTCGAATTAAAGTCCTAGTGTAGACCAGGCCTCAGAGAGTATTACAAACTGTGAAGAGTTGGGTGACCATAAGCTGTTTGTTTCTAAGGTATGACAGCCTGGAGGTCTTATTGGATCCCCAGCAGCTCCTGGGTGCCCAGATAGCAGTGGCTGTCAAGTATGCATCTTACCATCTGCACTTCACAAAAAGGTTGTGTCCTTTCCTTTAGGATGTAGCCCCAACTACAATTATCAATGCATTTCAGCTCAAGTTTGAGATTATTGCAATGTGCTCTACATGGGCCTAACACCTCCAAACCACTCAGAAATTGCAGCTAGTGCAGAGTGCAGCATCTGGCTTATTGACTAGCATGTTTTACAGAGTTCTCTGCTGGCTCAAAGTTAATTTCATATAGTTGGTTTTAACCCAAAATGGTTTCGGTACTCACATGACACCATGATAGTAATACACCTTCAGGATGACATCTCCTTCCCAGGTGTCCAGAATGACTGAAAGCATTCTTGGTGAAGGCCTTGGGTGCTACAACTCTCTTCCCAGCTTCATTCTTCCACTTTCCAGAGCTTTGGATTTGGTGACCTTTAAGACACATGGCTTGAACCATGTCTTTTCCCAGGCATCATCTCTTTTCCCAGGCTTCATCTGTGTGTGTGTGTGTGTAAGGGATGGGGGATTGTTGGAGGAAGGGATTGCCTGAGGGGTAGCAGAGAGGATGAGATTACTTTTCTGGGAGTCTGTTTTTATTGTAAGTGGTGGTTTGTGGGATAAATGTGTGGTTTTAAATTATGTAATGCCCATGCAGTATTGGCTAGGCTTGATGTTACAACTGAAAAATATACTTAATACAGTATATATACTGTATATCACCTTTTTTATTTTTTATTTTGAGGGACAGTCTTGGTGACCTAGATAATAATACAGAATCTGGAATTTTCCCTTGATTTCAACATAATTAGCTATCCACTCCCTCTGAACTTCTCTATGCATAGTGTTTTGGGGCTCCTCATTTGCTTCCAGATATTTGCTACTGGGTTTGATTATAGTTTCTCCCAGGACAATATACATTACAAATTCTGGGGCATCTCAGATTGTGTGAGACTGAGATGTCCCAGGATATTGAATTCCCTGTAATGCATTCTTCACATAGTTGGCCTTGGAGGTTGGCAGCAGGTAGCACAGGTCAACTCCAAAATTCTGTAGGGAGGATGGTATGGATAGGAAGGAAGATAAGTGGCTGGGAGCTGAACAATGGTGAATATGGATGGCTGTTTAAGAGGAAAACATAGAGTGTGATGGCTAAAATATAGAAAACATCTCTATTATTGGAAACGATGATCAGTTCTTCCTTTCAAAACACACAATATTAGCTTCTCTTAAGGAAGAGGCTGTCAGATCTTTGCTCAAACAACTATCCATTGTCATTGACATTCCCACCATTCACCAGGCTAGTCTCCAACCTTCTTTTTATAGTTTTAGAGAAGACGCTGAAAACATGATATTGAAGAAACTCTAGCAATACCTCAGATTTCCTTGACCATAGTCAGTTCAGTTTTAGATGTAGAAATGATACAGAGTGCACTGGTTTCATTGGACAGTAACCTCCTTGTGCTAGTGAATGAGAACCAAGTGATGATGCTGATTCTTTCAGCTTGATCAACTTTTGATGCTCAAAACAAAAGCTGTTCTGATGTAATTCCAGAACCATGAAGAGTCATTCTATAATGTCCTCATACTTATTTGCCAAGAAGCCTTGGGGAATAGCACTGGATGATCTGCTCTCTTTTGGAGGCATTGCAGGGGACTGTGTATTCAGGAGGACTGCCTTCATTATAGATAGGAATGTTGCTGATCAAGACAGGAATTAAGCCTATAGTATAGCTCAGTGGTTCTCAACCAGGGGTCCGGGGTCCCCTGAGGGGCCAGAAGCAGGTTTCAGGGGGTCCTCCAAGCATGGCCAGCATTAGACTCACTAGGGCCCAGGGCAGAAAGCCAAAGCCCCACCGTACAGGACTGCAGACCGGGGCCCTGAGCCCCCTCACCTAAGGCTGAAGCCAAAGCCTGAACAACTTAGCTTCGCAGGACCCCGGGCAATTGCCCTGCTTGCTACTCCCCTAAAGCCCCCCTGGCTTTTATATGCAGAAAAACAGTTGTTGTGGCACAGCTGGGCTGTGGAGTTTTTATAGCATATGCAGGGAGGAGGACTCAGAAAGAAAAAGATTGAGAACCTCTGATATAGCTCACTACAACCTAAGAAAAAAAGACTGGTCTCACTGACCAAACAAACAAACAAACAAAATCTTTAAAAATCATTAACCCCTAATGAAATTAGATGAAAGGAGAAATCATGGAAAAAAAATTATTTGGGCAGAGTAGTTGCACAGATAAATGGAAATGAATACTGCGAAACAACTTTTTAAACTGAATTGTAGGTTACAAAGCATTTACTCGGAGCAGAAGGTGATTTTAACTTAAAGTGACATTACAGTTTCAAAGAGGAATAAGTGTAGAATTAGGTTAAAGTGTCTGAGAATACCTACTTTATGTAGTTTTACAACAATTTAATTCATTTAGAGCAAGATGTATGTGTGAGTGTGTGGGCCAACTGTTTAAATGTAGATGTGGTTCACAGTATAACTTTAGGTAATATGGGGATAAGCCTGCCTAATATCTATGAAGATCAGGTTCATTCAGTTCTCATTGTCAGTGGTAAATGCAACCGAAGTTTGCTTTTCTTGGTAAATTATTACAGGCAGAAAGAAAGAAAGTTGCAATAATGAATGAATTGAAGCAGAAATGGATACTGACAGTTTAGAAGAAAGGGTAGAATGGTAGCAACATACAGTAACTAAATTACAATTTAATGTTCAGTATATTCTATGCCATTGTTTGCACTACTTCTGAGTTCTTTGTATAATCTAGTCTTACTGTATTTTCTATTTTCTATTTAATTTTAAATTAACATAGCTATTTTCTCAGTTCTGATTGATAAACATCTGTCTATCTACTAAGAAAAAAATGATGTCATCAGAAAATATTTCACATTTATTTCTTCTACCTTAGGAAATGAGAGCAGTTTCTAGTCCTGGTCTTTCTAATCATGACTTTTAGACAAAGAATTGGAAAAAGTACCACCTCATGTTGGTCCATAATAGACCTAAGTAAATATTGTGTAATACATAATTATGAAACAAATTTCACTCCTCTTCTGTTTGTGAAATGTCCATCAACATCTCATGACTTTCTTAAATGCATTTATTGTTCTAAACTATGCGCACAATTAAAATAATTAAAAAAAAACCCTCTGTCTTTCTATTCACAATTTGAAATTTGAGTTGCTTTGTGATTGACTATGAAAGGCAAATTGATGTTTCTTTTCTCTGATTTGATGTGCATTAGTTTTATTAGGTTGCTGGTATGAATGCTCTCAGAGAGCAAATTGAAAATTAACTTTGAGTATATCAACAAGTAATCTTGAAATTCATTTTCTGTAAGCATTAGTACTAGTAAAGCCCAATAAAATGAATACTCATAGAAAACCTGCTGAAAATAATTTGTTTAAATATTCAAGTGAATACTGTGGAAAATGTTATGCATTCACTCTTCCTCTAGTTCTGATTTAGGTTTTTTGTAAATTAAATTTATTTAAGGGTCACAGCTGTTTCAGACAGTAGCTGTAAAAACATTGCTTCTTTGAAAGAAAAGTTACTTGTGTTATAAAATATTCCCTCAGCCTTCTGCTATACGCATTATTCACAATCTGCTAAACTGTCTGAAATTGGTGCACTCAGAATCAATCATGATTTCTATCATATTGTCCTGAACCATATTTTATTATATTATATTGGAGCGGGATGAGTTATAGCGTAAGATTATCACTAAGAAGGAATATTTCCCTAACCCATCTTATAGCATTGCTTATTTGGCTAAATGCATCATTGGGATTTGTTTTTTATTTGTTTTGTCTTTCTCTGACATATCAGGTATTGGCCACTGCAGCTATTACCCTGTTATAGTCTGGGTAGTAGCCTTAGTGAACCAATGATCTGACACAATTTTGCAAACTTATGTCCTTACATTTGTCCTGTGGTTGGCTATTGTAATATCCCATAACTGTAAGCTAGGCCTAAAGGTTAGAGTCCAGAGCCTGAAACTGAAGCCAGGATCAGAGAAAGGAGCAAAGCCCAGGGTCAGAGTCAGAGATAGGGTCAGGGCTAAAGAGCGGGAGAGATCAAGGCAGGAACACAGGATGGGGTTATGGGCTAAGGAGGACAGGAACAGAATGGGAGCCAGGACCCAGGAGTCAGGCAGGATCCACAGTGGCAGCCAGCCAGATTCCTTTAGTTGCTTGCACAACTTCCCATGCCTCTTACTGGTTGAAGCAGAGCTTCCCAGCCAATCAGTGAGGCTCGATGTGTCCCCCAAACAGTAGGGTGACCAGATGTCCTAATTTTACAGGGAAAGTCCTGATATTTGGAGCTTTGTCCTATATAAACACCTATTACCCTCCCACACACACCCCGTCCTGATTTTTCACACTTGTTATCTGGTCACCCTACCAATCAGAAGCTTCATGAACTAGAGTTTATGAACTAGAGTTTCACTGGTTTCCTTCTCCAGTCATTCAGGTGAATTGCTGGCTGGTGGCCATAGTCTAAGCACTGCATTGGGACCTGCAGGTCCTCCCGGTAACCGTGATTACCAACTTACATTTCCTGATTTTGTCTTTGAATGGCTTCTAAAACACAGTGATCCCCCCAGTAGTTGATAAACATGTATTTTAAAACCCCTTTTATGCACATCTTAGTGTGGGCCTCAAAATATGAGATGACTCATTATAAAGACGAAATCCATGCCCCATTCAAATCAGTGGGAGTTTTGCCATTAACTTCAATGGAGCCAGGATTTCACCCAACAAATATTAAATTATTATGTCATTATTTGTTATGTAAATCTAGATCCATAATGGCCAATGGGAGTTGGATCAAGCCTTTCATAAAAAAAATACTCAGTTTGATAGATTTAAATACAGTATTCTTTATACACTACTTTGCAGCAGCAGAAATATCACCAGTATTTATAAGAGCAATATATAAATTTGTAGGGGAATTCTGGCCCTAAGATGAAAGTGCAATATGTAGAGCATGCTATGTTTTTCTTCTGTCTGATAAAATAACCAATGAGAGTATTTTAATAGCACTTATGATTTATTAATAAGTTATCAGATTTCACTGTTGTAAGTGTTGGTCTTTCACCGCCATCATATACATATCATAATGCATTTCTATCATGGCCATAGTTTCTTCA
The DNA here is from genome assembly GCF_020497125.1 of Mauremys mutica. Taxonomy (NCBI): domain Eukaryota; kingdom Metazoa; phylum Chordata; order Testudines; family Geoemydidae; genus Mauremys; species Mauremys mutica. Next base: position 107,010,398 of record NC_059074.1, read on the forward strand.
TGTTCCTATTTTATGGAAGTGGGGTTTTCTGTTATACTTAACTTAAAACATTGTTTGCATAACGTGCATTTACACACATTTTATTTACATCTGCTTTGTCCAAGCTCTCACAACTGCCTTATCTTTTTTTAAGTGAAGTTTTTTCAGTTCTTTAGTCCTGTATTTAACCAGATCAAATCTTGTTTTAAATAAATAGGATTTCTTTTTCCTTTCAAATTTAATTACTTCCCAGCATCATGAAAAGTTTCCTGCCTTACTTGCTTGAGGGGAGTGACACTTAAGAGACCCTCACATGTTGGCTTTGTAATAAGCCTTTATTCAGACACTTAAGGCTATCTATCAATTTCTATGTACCAGTGTGTGTGTGCATGCATGAAGCTACCAGCCAGAGGCTTCCTTCCTGGAACGTTGTTGACAGGAAGCAGAAGTGTTGAAGAATGAATCTGTGTTCAAGGAAAGCAATAATATAGCTGTGAGTGTCGACAGTTTATATGAAATAGAAATGAAACTGCCTTTGACATTTTTAAAATGGAATTTTCCTACATAGTAACACATTCTTCCAAAGTTCTGTTTTACTTTGTTTGTAAATGCATACGTTGTGGGATATTTTGTGGTGGAGTAACATTTTTTTACTCTGTAGTAAAAGAGAGGAGAAACTAACTGGAGTGCCAAATAATTAAAGTAAAGAGATTGGTTGGTATAGCGTAGGGTATCACGTCAGGACTCCTGACTTAAAACTTAAATCTGGTGTCAAATAAAATGAGTTCCAACGTGTCATCTTTACTTCCAGAGAACAAAAGCGCATGCAAAGTTACAAATACTAGGTGCCGTGTTCGTACATTGGTCACCTCTGCCATGAGCAAAGAACTAACACAAACACAGTGAATGAAAAGCTACTCATTCATACAAGATAAGCATTTTTAATAGAAACATTTTCATTAAGGACTTCATCAGCCCAGTGGAAAACAACTCATTACAGAATGACTGGATCATCAAAAGCCAGTTTCTAATCAACTTTACTCACTTTCCACTGTAATTTTAAATAACTTCTTTTACATGGACAGTGATGGCTGGGCAATAGTAGAGTACAAAGAAAATTGCTCCAATAAATGGAAGAAGAGTCTTTCTTTCACATTCTTACTCAAAACCTAGTCAGTGAATAGGAATGAATAAACTCAAGGAGAGGCCAAAACTAAATTCCAAAGCTTTCCTCCTAAACTCTGGGAAAGTTCAGGCCCTGATCTAAATTTTGAAACTTCATCGTAAAATGGTTCAGATTTTTAAAAAAAATATGTAATTAAATAAATAAAAGTACCTGAGCCTTCTGCCATTCCTCTGCCAACCATTTCCTCAATGCTAATTTATGTAATCATGGCCTCTGCCCTGATAATAATGGTTACAAAAAAACACTTTCCAGGATATTCATAAAATTGTTACAGAAACATTCTGGACTAGAGCTTATAGAATAAAGAGATGGAAAGGCCTATGAAGCTATTCAGTCATTTCCCTGTTAATGAAAGGTTATGTCCTTTAATGCAGTGCTTCTCAAAGTCGGGCCGTTGCTTGTTCAAGGAAAGCCCCGGGCGGTCCAGGCTGGTTTGTTTACCTGCCGCGTCCACAGGTTTGGCAAGTCGCGGCTCCCACTGGCTGCAGTTCACTGCTGCAGGCCAATGGGGGCTGCGGGACATTGCGCGGGCTGAAGGATGTGCTGGCCACACACAAGTACATTTTTTGTGGAAGTTTTGCAACTGCACTATGGAGTCTTTTAGGGTCCTCCACATTCATCAGCCCTAGATCTGCCATCATTTATATCTGGAGCTGGGCCAATAATTTGAAAAAAAATCAAATGCATTTTTTCAATTTTGTAAACGAATTCACTGATGTTATCCTCATGTCTAGTATAATGTATTAGCACTGCAGTAGTGCCTATGAGCCCCAGTCATGGGCTAGGACCCTGTTGTGCTAGATGCTGTACAAAGCATAACAACAAGATGGTCCCTGCCCCAAAGAGGTCACATTCAAATTTCACCTGTTCATCTCAAAATCAGGTTTTAAACTGATTTAGTCTAACAGCTGCAAAACCCTGTGCAGACACTCAAATTTCAGTTTTAGTCGCTTTTTTATATTTAAGTTACACTTATTTGACTTAAATGGACTTAAGTTAAATTGATATAAGCCAGGCTCATGTCATTTTAAGAGGAGCCACACAGCTTTTTGCACCAGTCTACATCAATTTTAAATCCCACCTTTCGTTAAAGACATCTACATGGAAAGTAGCACAAGCCCTTAGTGCATGCTACTGAAAGAAGCAGTGAGAGATAAAAAGACTTCCTTTAAAAAGTGGAAGTAAAATCCTAGCGAGGTAAATAGAAAGGAACATAAACTGCCAAATTAAGTGTAAAAATGTAATAAGAAAAGCCAAAGATGGGTTTGAAGAATGGCTAGCCAAAAACTCAAAAGATAATAACAAAATGTTTTTAAGTACATCAGAAGCAGGAAGCCTGCTAAACAACCAGTGGGGCCCCTCGATGATAGAGACAGAAAAGGAGCGCTTAAAGACGATAAAGTCATTGTGGAGAAACTAAACAAATTCTTTGCTTCAGTCTTCACGACTGAGGATGTTAGGGAGATTCCCAAACCTGAGCCGGTTTTTGTAGGTGACAAATCTGAGGAACTGTCTCAGATTGAAGTGTCACTAGAGGAAGTTTTGAAATTAATTGATAAACGTAACATTAACAAGTCACCGGGACCAGATGGCATTCACCCAAGAGTTCTGAAAGAACTCAAATGTGAAATTGCGGAACTATTAACTATGGTTTGTAACCTGTCCTTTAAATTGGCTTCTGTACCCAACAACTGGAAGATAGCTAATGTAACGCCAATATTTTAAAAGGGCTCTAGAGTTGATCCCGGCAATTACAGACCGGTAAGTCTAACGTCTGTACCGGGCAAATTAGTCGAAACAATAGTAAAGAATAAAACACATAGAAAAACATAAATTGTTGGGCAAAAGTCAACATGGTTTCTCTAAAGGGAAATTGTGTCTTACTAATCTATTAGAGTTCTTTGAAGGGGTCAACAAGGGGACAAAGGGGATCCACTGGACATAGTGTACTTAGATTTCCAGAAAGCCTTTGACAAGGTCTCTCACCAAAGGCTCTTACATAAATTAAGCTGTCATGGGATAAAAGGGAAGGTCCTTCCATGGATTGAGAACTGGTTAAAAGACAGGGAACAAAGGGTAGGAATTAATGGTAAATTCTCAGAATGGAGAGGGGTAATTGGGTGGTGTTCCCCAAGGGTCAGTCCTAGGACCAATCCTATTCAACTTACTCATAAATGATCTGGAGAAAGGGGTAAACAGTGAGGTGGCAAAGTTTGCAGATGATACTAAACTACTCAAGATAGTTAAGACCAAAGCAGACTGTGAAGAACTTCAAAAAGATCTCACAAAACTAAGTGATTGGGCAACAAAATGGCAAATGAAATTTAATGTGGTTAAATGTAAAGTAATGCACATTGGAAAAAATAACCCCAACTATACATACAATATGATGGGGGCTAATTTAGCTACAACAAATCAGGAAAAAGATCTTGGAGTCATCATGGATAGTTCTCTGAAGATGTCCCCACAGTGTGCAGAGGTGGTCAAAAAAGCAAACAGGATGTTAGGAATCATTAAAAAGAGGATAGAGAATAACACTGAGAATATATTATTGCCCTTATATAAATCCATGGTACGCCCACATCTCGAATACTGTGTACAGATGTGGTCTCCTCATCTCAAAAAAGATATACTGGCACTAGAAAAGGTTCAGAGAAGGGCAACTAAAATGATTAGGGGTTTGGAGAGGGTCCCGTATAAGGAGAGATTAAAGAGGCTAGGACTTTTCAGCTTGGAAAAGAGGAGACTAAGGGGGGATATTATAGAGGTATATAAAATTATGAGTGATATGGATAAGTAGATAAGGAAAAGTTATTTACTTATTCCCATAATACAAGAACTAAGGGTCACCAAATGAAATTAATAGGCAGCAGGTTTAAAACAAATAAAAGGAAGTTCTTCTTCACACAGCGCACAGTCAACTTGTGGAACTCCTTACCTGAGGAGGTTGTGAAGGCTAGGACTATAACACTGTTTAAAAGAGAACTGGATAAATTCATGGAGGTTAAGTCCATTAATGGCTATTAGCCAGGATGGGTAAGGAATGGTGTCCCTAGACTCTGTTTGTTTACCAGAGGGTGGAGATGGATGGCAGGAGAGAGATCACTTGATCATTACCTGTTAGGTTCACTCCCTCTGGGGCACCTGGCATTGGCCACTGTCGGTAGACAGGATATTGGGCTAGACCCAGTACGGCCGTTCTTATGTTCTTATGTCCTTATGCTTTTCTTAAGCATTAATTCAGAACATTTTTTCTAGTGCTAATACTAGCAGAAAGTGAATTTGAAGTTTGGTTACTCAAATGATCACAGAAAGATCATAATCATGGTGACTCAAGTTTCCCATGAAGCTTTCCCCAGTGCTGGAAATCTCGGATGCTATTCAGAAAGATATTATATGTGATTTAGCATTGCAGTTTTTACCTTATGTGTTGTAAATATCTTTAAACTAGACTTTATATGGGGGAGGGTACTCTGAAAGAAAAGCCTTTTCCTGGAGTAGGACGTTCTGGATGTATTTAATTCATAATCTAAAAAGGAAAAATGATAAATGACATTTCTCATATGCTGTCTAGTATGTATGTATACTCTCAGATACACTATTAACAAACTCCACATACTTCCGTCACTCACCACATTTAGTATTCTGTCCTTCACACACCTCCATTCTCCACATTTTGATTCACATCACATTCCTACAAGCATTCACACTATAGTCTGAAAAATGTGGCTAAACAATGTGATTTGTGAATGACGCTTAGAGTGATACCAAATTTTTTAGTAGGATAAGAGCTGTTTTATGCCCTCGCCTATTCTAGCATGAGATGTCATTCTTTTCTTATTCTTATAATCAGCTGGGTCCCTATAATACAATCATCATTTCAACCTCTCTTTATACAGATCATCAGTGTTGTGTTCAGTGCATACAGCATAATTCTCTTATAGTTCTGCATTTCCTAAACACAGTCTCCATTTGCATGGATGAAGTTTTGTATAATTTGCTTTTTCCCACAAATGATAGAATGTTCTCCCATGGCCTCCCCATTTGCATACTCCACCTGAGTGCAAACATTTTTTGTACATAATTTTCTGTCATTTGTGCTCACAAGGGACAATGCAGAAAAATCTGCACTTACGTCGAGGTCCATTTGAAAATGTAGCCATTAAATTATTTAATCTCTTTAATACAAAAATGTACAATAATAGTATATTAAAAGTTAAATACAGATATAATGAATGATGTTGACATTGCAATATTAACTCTATTGTGAATGAAATGCTTGAGCCCATATTTGTTTGTAAAATGTCAAGCCAAATTTTTCAGAATTGGCCTTTGATTTTTCAATGCTTCAGTTTTTGAGTGACCATCATGAGATGCAGATTCTACCAACGTTAGTCACATCAAGCAGTACATAGGGTACGTCCATACTACCGCCCGGGTCGGCAGGTAGCGATCAACTTCTCGGAGTTCAATATATCGCGTCTCATCTAGACGCGATATATCGAACTCCGAACGCGCTCCCGTTGACTCCGGAACTCCACCACTGTGAACGGCGGTGGCGGAGTCGACGGGGGAGCTGCGGACTTCGATCCCGCGCCATCAGGACGGGTAAGTACTTCGAACTAAGGTACTTCGAGTTCAGCTACGCTATTCGCGTAGCTGAACTTGCGTACCTTAGTTCGAACCCCGCCTCTAGTGTAGACCAGGTCTTAGTAAATAGCTCTGTCAATCAAGTAAAAGAAGTAGAATATGTTTCTCAAACAGGTTGTTTAGTAGAACTGAATAGTAGCTACAATAAAATACCCATGTCAATAAAATACTTCAACTCATTAATTCTTCATTGCTTCAAATTTTGGTCTTCTTCCAAGAGACAAAAAGGAAATGTGAAGGGATGTGACTTTCATCTGATCTTTAAACTGACTTGTTTAGGTTGCTGTGATTGTGGTTTTACAGCACCCTCATGACAGAAGGAGATGCACCTCCCTGGCACTGCACACTGTGACATGAAAAACTGGCAACGGCAGTATCAGTGGAAATATTCCCTCTAACATTCCGGGGGCAGTCTGAACCTTTGCTCAGGAAGAGTCAAGCATTTATATGTCAGAATTTTATAAAGAATTCACTGATTCTCAGTGCCTCTTCTTCTTCTTTCTTTCTTTTTTGTTTTTTGGAAGACTCCCAGAGTGAAGTTCTACTCAGCATAAGTAAGAGTGGCAGAATCTAGCCCTAAGTTCATCTGCTCATATGCTATAGCTTAAATCATACTTTCCTAGACCTAGTTTCCATGTGTGCTAGTGGGTTTGTGCCTTAGGGTATGGCTACACTTGCAGGTGTGCAGCGCTGGGAGTTACAGCTGTCTTTGTACAGCTGTGTAGGGAAAGCGCTGGTGTGTGGCCACACTCACAGCTACCAGCGCTGCAGTGTGGCCACATTTGCAGCATTTACAGTGCTGTTGGGAGCAGGGCCGGCTCCAGACCCCAGCGCGCCAAGCGCGCGCTTGGGGCGGTGTCCTGTGGGAGGGCGGCAGGCGGCTCCGGCGGATCTCCCGCAGGCGTGCCTGCGGAAGGTCCGCTGGTCCCGCGGCGCCGGTGGACCTCCCGCAGACATGCCTGCGGAGGGGCTGCTGGTCCCGCGGCTCCGGTGGAGCATCCGCAGGCTTCTGTTATTCTCTTGATCCTCTATCCCTAAGCTTCCTGTTATGACATTAGGCAAAACAACAGCACAGTCCACATCAGCCCTGACTGGCAGATTTCCCCTCCTAATCCCCTAATACATGCCAAGCCACTTATGCTGAGTGACATAAAGTTGTCTGTTTAAAGAAGGAGGACAGACAGTGGACACACAGGCTGTCAGTAGTAAAACACACTGTTGAGAGAAAACAGCTGCTTCTGGTTTAATAAATGCCAATTGGAAGACAGGATTACCCAGAAAAAAAGGAGGCAAGAGAGGAGGATGTATGAAACACATAGCAACACTGTTGATAGCTAAATTGTTTGTAAGTCTATAAAACTGACAGGTCCCCTCTATCCACCGTTCTACAATGTAGATTGTTAATTTTATTTCAGTCCACTCTAGCTGCCCATCAATTTGGTTGTATACTCTACAGCTAAATTTAACAGACCAACCTCAGATATCAGTGAGATGCCTGGGGTTGTCATCTAAAAGAGCTATTTTGCATAATCTAATTCAAACGTTGTGATATACTCCCTTATTTCCTCTTCTTCAGGGGAGTTATGAACCCTTCGATCTCTGATCCTCCGTCCAGTTACTGACATTGTAAAGGACTTCTGTTATTCTCTTGATCCTCAGTGCTGCTAGTGGCTGTTAGCCAAACAGACATCAAACCATTAATTTATTATTATCTCATTATCTTCTGAGAATGCTGAAGAAGTCCAACTCAAAGGGATATATTTGGAGGATGAGAAGCAAATCATAAATGGAGTATTTTTTTTGCTGAAGGATACTTTAAAATATTTCCCACTGTTAGATAAATCTATTGTGGTTTATTAGTTTTCAGGACTGCTTTTTAACACAGATGTTTTAAATAAGGCTTGTTTCCTTCCCCATCCATCTGTCACATCTCACCTGATCTTGGAGAATGGTACTAATTTTTTTTTAACCCATTGGATGTCATAGCCTATAGGCATGAGTTAAGTTTTCATTATCACTAAGGCTCCGATTCCGTCACGGAGGTTGCGGAAAGTCATGGCCCACTTCCAGCAGCTCCCATTGGCCTGGAGCAGTGAACCGCGGCCACTGGGAGCCACGATCGGCTGGACCTGAGGATGGGGCAGGTAAACAAACTGGCTCGGCCTGCCAGGGGCTTTCCCTACATAAGCGGCGACCCCATCTTGAGAAACACTGGACTAAGGTCTGGTCTGCTATTAAGTTTTGCCACTTTAACTGTGCCAGAATCAGGGGCGGCTCTAGCCATTTCGCTGCCCCAAGCACGGCGACATGCCGCGGGGGGCGCTCTGCTGGTCGCCGGTCCCGCTGCTCAGGTGGACCTCCCGCATACGTGCCTGCGGATGCTCCACCGAAGCCACGGGACTAGCGGACCCTCCACAGGCATGCCTGCGGGAGGTCCACCGGAGCTGCCTGCCGCCCTCCCGGCGACCGGCAGAGCGCCCCCCGCGGCATGCCGCCCCAAGCACACACTTGGCGTGCTGGGGCCTGGAGCCGCCCCTGGCCAGAATACTTAAAGTGACAGAAAACTCCAGTGTAGACACAATTACTGGTATTATTACTGATATGAAAGTGCATATAGCAGTATCGCTTATTCTAGTTCAGCGAAGTGAAATCAGCTATACTGGTATACAGGGACCCCTGTTACAGCACAACTACATCTCCACTAGGGATTTTAATCATAAACTATGTCAGTAAAAAGTGAGATCCCTAACTGACATAGTTATGCCAAAAAAAACCTTTTTAAGTATAGACCAGGCCTATGATAATACCCAGTTTCCACCCAAACCTCAGCTAATGAATGGCTGAAGGTTTCAACAGCATTGGAAAGTAGTAAGATTCAATATATTTGTTTATTTGAATAAACCCAGTTCTCATAATACCCAATATGAGAATTTTGAATTGTTTACATTTATACCCATACTCTGGCACTTTATTCTTCCTCAATGAGAATACAATGTATATGAAAACTGTCTTAAATTAAATTTCTCCACTGAGCATACTCATGCTGGTGAAACATATTTTGCTGGAAATTAACATATGTAGCACCAATTACATTAATATGCAATGGAAGAGCCTGCCATCATATTTTAATACAGAATTAAAAATGGTGTTGACAATGTTACTGTTTAATACTTAAATAAATGATACCGCTTTACATAAAAAAAACTTCTGATTTTAAATCACTATTAAAAACAATGTGGAAAATACAACATTCTGCTCCCATACTTTTTTTCACAAATGCATAAATGTTAAGGCCAAAAGGAGTAAATTAGATAATTTAATCTGACCTCCTGTATAAAGCAGGTCACCCAGTTACTCCTGTATTGAGCCCAATAACTTGTCTTTGACTAAAGAATGCCTTATTTCTAATCTGAATTGACACAAATGATGCAACTTTTCATCAGGACTGTCACCAATACTGTACCAGTAGCTCAGAGATACCTATATTAATTAAAATAATTAATTTTCAAATATACTTAATTGTTTATACCAAACATCATGATCTGCGCTTTGTATTGGAATCCTGTTTTCTTTGAATGGCTATCAAAGCAAGCTGTACTTCAAGCACTGACTTGTAATTATTGTGGTCCTCAGCTGGTATTAAAATTTACTAGTTGCTAGTACTTTTAAGCTGTGTCATAAGATAGTGATTCACATTGTTGGTTTTTACCCCATGATTTCATGCGTCTCTCATTTTTAGCCACAGTTTTTAGACAAATTAAGAGCAGCTTTTACTAGGAAATGTAGCATAACATATCTCCTTATTATGTTGCAAAAAAAATAAATTTCTGGGGCAAGAGAGACAGTTTATTATAATACAATGCTTTTCTAAGTGCCCACAGTAATGAATGAGCATTTAAAATGAGTTAAAATAAATAATAAATGCATAACTATGCATAAACACAGGAGGGATAGCTCAGTGGTTTGAGCATTGGCCTGCTAAACCCAGGGTTATGAGTTTAAAAAAAAAAAAGTAATAATTGGAGATATACCAATCTCCTAGAACTGGAAGGGACCTTGAAAGGTCATCAAGTCCAGCCCTCTGCCTTCACTAGCAGGACTAATTTTTGCCCCAGATCCTTAGGTGGCCTCCTCAAGGATTGAACTCACAACCCTGGGTTTAGCAGGCCAATGCTCAAACCACTGAGCTATCCCTTCCCCCCCCTAGAGTTCAATCCTTGAGGAGGCCACTTAGGGATCTGGGGCAAAAATTGGTCCTGCTAGTGAAGGCAGGGGGCTGGACTCAATGACCTTTCAAGGTCCCTTTCAGTTCTAGGAGATTGGTATATCTCCAATTATTATTATTATTATTATTATTATTTGGGAGGCCATACAAAATCCTATGAAGACATTAATAATTCTGTATTAAGTGCAGGTATTGGGTGATATACAGCAAAGCTGGTGGAAAAATGTTCAATGCAACAATTTTCTGTCAGAAAATGAAGTTTTGTCAAAATCACAATGTTTTGTAGGAATGTTTTGTTCAACAAAATTTTTGCTGGGAAAGCATCAAAATGAATTGTTTTGGGTTTCTCTTTTCATTCAGATTTCATTGCTTTGTTTTGACTCCCATTTCATTTTGTTTAAGCTGTTATATTTAAATATTTTATTGTAATATTAACATGGTTATTATATAATCTATTTAATAATATATATACATTTATTTAAAGTAAATTTAATATTTTTACTATCTTAAATTTTTTTCAAATATGGAATGGAAATTCCAGTTTCCAACCAACTATAGTGTACTATACATGAATTATGGACCAAACATAATCGAATAAAGCAAATACAAAAACGTGAATAGTGCTGTCCCGCATATGCAGTGAATGAGGCAGGAATCCTGTGGAAAAAAATGGTATGTGATCATGTAATTATAAGTCTACATTCTAGTGCATACACACAAGAAGGTGAATTAAGCTGGCACAGATGACCTTATTTCTGTCATTTCCTTATTATTTTATTTATGTGCATTATTGTCATGCCGAGGAGCCCCATTCATGGACCAGAACCCCATTGTGCTAAGTGCTGTACATATACATAACAAAGAGCTTCCCCAAAGAGCTTGCAATTTATGTATAAGACAAGAGACAACAAATAGATACAGAACAGGACGGAGAACAAGGAAACAGTGAGACACTATTGGTCAGCATGACAAGCAGTGGCCCTAGCACACCAGCTGCCTAACTGTTCAGGGTTTGACTTTACAACATTAATGTTCTTTTAAAATAGGATTTTTTTTTTCATTTTTGTCTTGTTTTGTATTTTATAATTTAATAATATCTCAATTTAAAAGCAAAATAGTATACTGGAAAATTACCCACTTTTTCACCTTCCTCTGCATCATTAGCTGCAGGCCACTTGTCAGGATTATCCGGCATCTCTCATGTAACCATTTCTCTGCCCTTGCAGGTGCCTCGAGTATTGGTGTACCTCTGTCCTTCCTATTTTCTGCATGTGCCCCATACTAGTCTGGTCTCCTGTGAGTCTCATTTACTTTATTCTTATTTCCATTGTTGCGTTTCATGTGCAGGTGCTGAGTGGTGTTGGTGGTCTGGCCTTAAACACTATTACTCTATGAAATCTGAATGGATATTCAGAGGGACAGCAAAAAGCACTTCTCTTACTCCAAGGCAACTCACCTGCCAAATTTCAAATTCCTGTTGCAAAGCCTGGGGGCACTAGATTTTTTTCCCAATGAAATGGCTTTAAGAATTGTTCTACATTAGTAAAATGTATTTTTCCCTAATACCAGGCTCAAAAGCAATTGGACTGTTTTTGTTGAAACTTTAGAATAAAATAAAATTAAAATAAAAAAAAATCAGCCTGAGGCAAAAACGCAGCATGGAAGATTTCAGCCTGAGTTGTTAAAGTTTGACAAAGTTATCAGCAACTGAAAATTGTTGGATGTTGGGGCATCTATGTAGAAGTAGTGTCCTCCTTTACTGCATCTCTTCCTATACCCTTGTGCCTTGTAGAGTTATGATGACTGTGGCATACCTGTGCCTTCCTATGTCATTCCAGGCAACTAGAAGGCATAATGTGGGAGCTAACATTGTGAAGAGAAACATTTCAGTAGGAAATTCTGTAGGATGATTGGGTGATGATGCCAAATAAAGTGACTATCGTAGCTCAGCCCCTCTCTGTCTGGGTGTCCCCCATCAGAAAATCCACAGAGTCTCAATATGAGTCTGTGTGCTCAAAGAGTCAGGTTAGGCTAATTAGGTTCCACTCATCTTCCCTCATTGTCATTACAAGTGAGTCAGTCATGTCTCCTGGTCTTTGTGCTACTTTTATCCCCTGTGCACTGACCAGCAAACAGATATATGTGGATTCAGTTGGTAATATGAATTGAGGGGCAGGGGATACAGCCACTTTGAAACAGAGACTGTGGGTCATTAATGGTGGGATTTTTTGAAAGACCCAATAAAATTTCAATGAGCACCTAACTCTCTTAGGTTTCTTTGAAAAACCTAGCCTAAATTATAATCTAGAATATATGTTTGCTAATACACTCGAGATAGTCCTGAAAGCTGTGACCATTATATACCTATTTGGCTAAAAGAAATGGAGATGGGTGTGCTGGAAGACAACTACATGCTAAACCAAGAAAGGATACATACTAAACACATCATAGATGACAAACTGTCAGAATGACTTGTGTACAAATCCTAAACTAATTTGGAAATTTAATATTCTTAACCATTGATCTGCCAATAATAGATTAGTTTAGAAAGTATTTGTTTAGGATTTCCGTGTTTTAATTTGTATGATTTGTTTTATGTATTATTTACTTACGTATTGCAGCAATGTATCACAAGGAAGCCATACGGTAGCAATAAACTTGAACTGATTATGCTCAAGAATTTTCAGTTCAGAGTTATAATGAGTAAGTTTAGATTTCATGCAGATGCATTCCTCAAGCCATTATGTTGCTATCTAGGAAACTCCACATGTTGCATTTTTCACATAATATGGGCTAGCAATCTAACTGGACACAGTTTTCTATGCTGTAGCTCAACAATCCTTTTCATATGTGCCGCAGATGCCAATTCCTACGTGAGATTAAGCTCACAGTCTCAGCTGAGTGCAAACATGTCCTTTCTTTTTTAAATAACTAACCTATATGTCTTCTCTCCTTGAGCAATAGCAGAACCGTAGCTGCTGTTACAGCTATACATGTGGAGGAATAAAAATAACCATTCCTCTATCCCTTGGCATGTTAATTCAAATGCTAATGCATGTTAACATTGTAGTTTTATTTTTATTGCTTTTATGTTTGTGCCTATAAAACAACCATGTTTTCTCCAACATCCATATACTCTTTCCTATGAAAGCTAGAAATTGGTCCCATATTGCTTTAAAATCATCCAGTTTATCTTCTAGCCTGAGTGTAACCTTTTCATATGAAACTGCTCTTACAAGGTCTGGCAAAAACTCTTTCACAGATAAATCTTATATATTCTTACAGTGCCTCAGTATCATCCTTTTAGCAATCATTAGGCTAGTGCAGATCCATTCTGATGATGCTTTAGGGATGCATTTAATTCCTAAAATGTCAAACAAAATACAAACAGAAGGTTCCAAGCATATTTTGCTTCCAATTATTTGGCACTATGGACCAGAATAATTTAATTCTTTAGCATTCAGAGCACATAGATTTTGGCCTGTGTCAAAAGCTAAGCAGACTTTTTGAAGTTTTTGCCAAAATATGCCCCTTGAGTCCATACATTACAAGGCCAGAAAAGATCGCTGTGATCATAGTGTGACCTCTGTATAATATAGGCCATAGAACTTCCCCAAAGTAATTCCTAGCACATATTTTTTAGAAAAAAAAAATCAAACGATTTAAAAATTGTCAGTGAGGGACAATCCAACATGATCCTTGGTAAGCTGGTTACTGTGACGTTACACTCCATATTCTTCATAGAAATATTGTTATGATATCAATATGGCATAACTAAGATATGTTTTATGCAAGATGAATCATGTGAGGTATCATTGGAAAGATTATGATGTATTGAATGTGATTATCTAATTTGTATGCATGTATCATTTCTGTATCTACAGTTGACTATGTAACAATTACAGCTGTGTGTGTACTTGGGAAACACCCACCAGACAGCAGACCATCAGCCTTGATGGACCATTAGGAAGAAACAATAAGACTTTGAAGATACTCAAATAATCTCTTTCCTTCCTGAGAAGCATCCTGGGATGTTGCTTTGACACAACAAGGTCAAGTGGTCATGTCACCTGGTACTAAACACCATCTTCAACTTCTAGTGATTTTCCATTAAAAGGAGGAGGAGGTCAAGACTGGGAAACAAAAGGTTCCCACTTTATGTAAATTCTATTTAAGGCTGGGGAACAGTTGATTGTGGTTCACTCTTCACTGAATCCCCACCCAGGATGACAGCAGGAAAGATCTGAGAAACAAAGACACCTGGGGTGGGGGAGGGGAAGAATTGACCCCAGGCTGGAAAAGGGATCTGGTCTGTGAATATGATGTGTGAAGATTTAAGCTGCAAGCAGGGTAGCTAACCTTCAAGAATTTCTGCATCCTGCCAATATCCTGCCAAAGCAATATTTGGGTGAGAAATTACTTCTTGAAATCTGTCTCTTTAAGATCTTAAGATTAGTATGTGTGTTTTTTATTTGCTTAGTAATCTGCTTTGTTCCGTTTGCTATCCCTTATTATCACCAAAGTCTGACTTTTGTAGTTAATAAACTTATTTTTATTTATTATAAAACCCAGTTTCTGCAATTTATAACTGGGGGGGGCAAGAATTTGTTCATATCACATTGAGAGAGTGGGTGAATTTATGAGCTTACATTGTATAGATTTCTCTACAGTGCAAGGCAATATTATTTTGGGTGTACTTTCCAGAGGGGAGCTGCACTTGAGTGCTGGGAAATTTCCAAGCTGAATCCTCTCACAAAGAGCTGATTTCAGTCTGTGTCTGTAGTTAGGTGTGACCTTACCTGTGTATGTGTGCTAGAGACGGCTTGAGGGCCTGGCACAGCATAAACAGGGTGAGCAAGCCCAGGCTCATGGAATGGGCGAGCCCAGTGAGAACCCAACACATCAGGTGGCAGCTCCCGGATGTGAGGTGGGGAGGTCCAACCCGTCACAGTTACCACGAAAAGAAGTGCGTTCGTTAACATCACATTGAATGGAGATAAATGTAAACTGCAGGGGGAATTATGCAAGCACAAGGACACTGAGACTAACAGGCAATAGAATCATTAATGACAAGTGGTCAGGACCTAATTTTTATGAAACTCTTCCAGCAATATAGTGCCCTCCCCCTTCCCCCATTCCCAATGCTGGGGCCATGATTCAGTAATGATCTTTGGGAAGAACGAACACCACTGCCACCTGCATCACTTTCTGTAGAGGTCTCCCACCCAAGTACTTATTCTGTTTTGGCCTACGAGAAGTGAGGTGGTGTGACCACAAAAAATACTACTATACATTTATTTGGTTTGTTTACAGGAATTGGTGCCATAATCTACAATAGCTTCATTTATGGTCTTTTATTATAAAATATTTCCTGATTCCAAGGATGTGAAATAATTTGTTTGTGATACAACTCCAAGTAATAGGATGAAATTAAGGAAAGGGGAAAAAATAAGCTTAATATAAGGAAAAACTGGAATGATTTCTCAAGGAAAGTGTTGGAAGTCCTATCACTGAAGATTTTTAAAATTAGACTGGAAAAAGCACTAAAAATGTACTGTCTGGAACAATATTAGATTAGCAAGCATATGGGCTAGGTGATCTAAAACGTCTTTTTTCATGTCTAAATGCTATGATTTGGAGCAAGAATACCCAATGTTTTGTTTTTGTGTCTTTCACAGACATAAATCTTGATACTCAACACTTTTACCCCCAAAATTAATCTTATTTTTTTTTAAAAACACAAAGATGTTTCCACACAAACTTGGCTAACTTAGAGTTAAGATCGTACAAGTATATTTCTCTTCCACCCAATCACTAAAAATTAAGGCAATCCCTATTTAGGGCAATAATAACATGGAAACCAGTCTCATTTCACAGCCCTTACCACTGAAGCATCATGCTACTCAAATACATTCCTAAATACCTTACGTCCACAACACATTCTAATATCACTGGTCTACAATTTTTGAGAAGTCATCTGCTTCAGAGATAAAATGTGATATTTATTATGTATTTTGATGTGCTGAATTCAAATATGACAATTAAAACAACGGATTGGCTACTGTTTCTAAGTTATGTAAGTTTTTACATTTTATGTCTATATATATTGTGTAGATAGTAGAGTTTTAATCATAAATTGTAAACCTAGGTCTTTTCATGTGTTTATGGTTGCTTTACATGATAATATTTCACCTGTTCTTTTTATGTAACACTTTAAAAATCAGCAAAAGGGTTATATAACTAAAATTTATTATGAAACAAAAGGCAAAAAACTATTATGTACATAGTTTAGTCCTATTCAGTGTCTACTCGGCGCTTCTTGGCTTGTCTCTTGTATTCATTAAATGGAGCATCTCTCGTCACTGTCCAGCAATAATCTGCAAGCATTGATGGGCTCCATTTGCCCTGATAGCGTTTCTCCATTGTTGCAATGTCCTGGTGAAATCGCTCGCCGTGCTCGTCGCTCACTGCTCCGCAGTTCGGTGGAAAAAAATCTAGATGAGAGTGCAAAAAATGTATCTTTAGTGACATGTTGCAACCAAGGCTTTTGTATGCCTTGAGGAGGTTTTCCACCAACAACCTATAGTTGTCTGCCTTGTTGTTTCCGAGAAAATTTATTGCCACTAACTGGAAGGCTTTCCCTGCCATCTTTTCCTTGCCATGCAGTGCATGGTCAAATGCATCATCTCGAAGAAGTTCACGAATCTGAGGACCAACAAAGACACCTTCCTTTATCTTAGCTTCACTTAACCTTGGAAATTTTCCACGGAGGTACTTGAAAGCTGCTTGTGTTTTGTCAATGGCCTTGACAAAGTTCTTCATCAGACCCAGCTTGATGTGTAAGGGTGGTAACAAAATCTTCCTTGATTCAACAAGCGGTGGATGCTGAACACTTTTCCTCCCAGGCTCCAATGACTGTTGGAGTGGCCAATCTTTCTTGATGTAGTGGGAATCTCTTGCATGACTATCCCATTCGCAGAGAAAACAGCAGTACTTTGTGTATCCAGTCTGCAGACCAAGCAAGAGAGCAACAACCTTCAAATCGCCACAAAGCTGCCACTGATGTTGGTCATAGTTTATGCACCTCAAAAGTTGTTTCATGTTGTCATAGGTTTCCTTCATATGGACTGCATGACCAACTGGAATTGATGGCAAAACATTGCCATTATGCAGTAAAACAGCTTTAAGACTCGTCTTCGATGAATCAATGAACAGTCTCCACTCATCTGGATCGTGAACGATGTTGAGGGCTGCCATCACACCATCGATGTTGTTGCAGGCTACAAGATCACCTTCCATGAAGAAGAATGGGACAAGATCCTTTTGACCGTCACGGAACATGGAAACCCTAACATCACCTGCCAGGAGATTCCACTGCTGTTGTCTGGAGCCCAACAGCTCTGCCTTACTCTTGGGTAGTTCCAAATCCCTGACAAGGTCATTCAGTTCACCTTGTGTTATGAGGTGTGGTTCAGAGGAGGAGGATGGGAGAAAATGTGGGTCCTGTGACATTGATGGTTCAGGACCAGAAGTTTCATCCTCTTCCTCTTCCTCGTCTGACTCAAGTGAGAATGATTCTGGTGCATCAGGAACCGGCAGTCCTTCTCCGTGGGGTACTGGGCGTATAGCTGATGGAATGTTTGGATAATGCACGGTCCACTTTTTCTTCTTTGACACACCTTTCCAAACTGGAGGCACCATGCAGAAGTAACAATTGCTGGTATGATCTGTTGGCTCTCTCCAAATCATTGGCACTGCAAAAGGCATAGATTTCCTTTTCCTGTTCAACCACTGGCGAAGATTTGTTGCACAAGTGTTGCAGCATATGTGTGGGGCCCACCTCTTGTCCTGATCTCCAATTTTGCAGCCAAAATAAAGGTGATAGGCTTTCTTAACCATAGTGGTTATACTGCGCTTTTGTGATGCAAAAGTCACTTCACCACAAACATAGCAGAAGTTATCTGCACTGTTCACACAAGTACGAGGCATCTCTGCTCACTTTGGCTAAACAGAAATGTGTCCCTTTGCAAAATCAAACACTGACAAATAAGAGAGCATGACACTGTATGATTTCTAGAGCTGATATAGGGCAATTTGTTCAGCAGAGTGATGTAAGCTTCATTATTATTGCATCATCCATGACTTCTAGGAATAACATGATGCAATTCATATCATGTATGACGCAATACCAGCTTCAGATTGCATCATTCATTGTTTTGCCTAAGAAGCAAGTACTGTCCAAACCCAGTCATAGATTTATTCATAGATCCAGTCAAAGATGTATTTTAGTCATTTCTGGTTTAAATTGAGATCCCTTCCCTTTATAACTCACTTATCCTCCGCCATTCCCAAGTCAAGGGTCGTATATACTGCCCCAATAGCATAACTTGAAAACTAGAGAATCAACAATTTTAAGCATCATTTTCGTTCTCAGTGACCCAGAATTAGTAAAGTTTGACTACATTTATTTCAGAAGCATTTTGGCTGTAGAGCAGTGTATCCAACACAAAACCATCACCACCACAGTTAACACAGGCAAGTCTCAAAATCACACTTAAACACACAACCTTCACTCTGAACTCAGATTGCTTTCAGTGGTAATAGTAGACTTTTCAAATAAAAACGTGTATTAGTAACACATGTGTGTGAATGTATATATATTACTGAGGTCAGTTAAGGTTGTGTATTTGGGTGTGCATGTTAGAAGAGAAATAGTTTGCTGTTGAGGTGTGTGAGTATATTTGAGTTTTATGATGGATAGTCAATTAGTCAATGTACAAATGTTGCCTTGACTGGTAAGCTATGATACAGTGTTCACCTTGTGTTGTTGGCACATTACAAATAAAATGACTATTTTCTCAGCAGCTTTAAAGTCCTGCTAGGAGCTGAAACTTTTATCACACAAGCAAACAGAAGTATTCTGTAGTGAATACTAATTAAGAACAAAGAGCCTGTAGGAATCTGACTCTGACTCTGAAACATCACATATAGTTTAAAAAAAAACTGTCCCGATTTCCTTTTGGCCTAATTTCAAGATGAACTGTGCAGGTGGACCTGAGGATAGAGCCAGTCCCTAAAGAAGTACAGTCAGTAGCGACTGTCTAATAAGTAGGAAGGTGATATTTGAACTTGATTTGTGGTGTAACATCTTTAGAAAGACTGTGCTGCTGAAACCTAAGTCACTGATTGATCAGTGATGTGAGGTTTTGGCCTCACAAGATTTAATATAAAAGGAAGAAAATATAAGATAAGCTAACAGATGGGATATCTTACATCTGTAAGGTGTTGTATCATTATATCTGAATTAATTAAAAGCTATGCTGTGTAAAGGAAGATGATCTTTGAAAGATTTTGGCACTTAATGTGGTGATGTGTTTTTCACTGACAAATGAAAACTCTGCTTAGCAATCTAGGATGAAGTGTTTAAATGATGTCTACAGTTTACTTGGGGGTGAAGCCAAATGAAGAAACCAATTTTTTTTTAATAATTCACAGAAGCAAATGAAGTTGCTAAATTATGTAACAGTGTGTTTAGCCACTTTGCCAGAGATTTTTCAAAGGGACCTAAGGGAATTAGGTACCTAAATGACATTGAATGTCAGTGCCTGTTTGGCATCTAACTCCCTTAGACACCTTTGAAAATCTCAGAGTTCATCCATAAGTTATTTAGAGTGAGAGCTTTTTCTAGACCAAGAGACAGGCTCGCAGATGGGTTGGCCCATCTTTCATTCAAAGCTGCCTCTTCTATTCCTGTCCCTCCTCTGATTCCCCATCACCCCCACTCCCTATCCCCACCCCCACCCCCTCAGTCTATCCTTTAAAAAGGATGCTAATAAATTGGAACGGGAACAGAGAAGAGACACAAGAATGAATAAAGGATTGGAAAACATGTCTTACAGAGATTGAGATCCTTGAGTCTATCTCCTTTAGCTTAACAAAGAGAAGGTGAGGAGTGACTTGATTATAGTCCATAAGTATCTACAGGGGGAACAAATTTAATAATGGACTCTTCAATTTAGCAGAGAAAGCTAGACAAAGTCAGACTGGAAATAAGCTGTAATTTTTTTAAACAATGAGAATAAGTAAATATTGGAACAATTTACCAAGGGACATAAGAACATAATGGCCATATAGGGTCAGATAAATGGTCCACCTAGCCCAGTATGTCTTCTGACAGTGGCTGGTGCCAGATGCTTCAGAGGGAATGAACATAACGGTAATTATTGAATGATCCATCCCCTGTCATCCAGTCCCAGGTTCTGGCAGTCAGAGGTTTAGAGACACCCAGATCATGGGGTTGTGCCCATGACCATTAGTGGCGTTATGCTATTTTCTGTCTTACCTATCTCTTTCCTAATGGTGCCTAACATTCTGTTAGCTTTTTTGACTGCTGCTTCACATTGAGCTGATGTTTTCAGAGAACTATCCACAATAGTGGTTGAGTCTCCATCACTGGCAAGATTGGATGTTTCTTTAAAAGATATGATCTAGGAATTATTTGGGGAAATTCTGTGGCTAGTGTTACACTGGATGTCCGACTAGATGATCACAAGGGTGCCTTCTGTACTTGGAGTCTATGAATTTCTGTGGCACACTTGCCTTATTCTCAATTTTCCTTGTTCTTCCCCCATGTGTATCAATCTTTTCCCCTGCTACTGTTCCTATCCTTCAGATTTGATTACTCACTGCTCAGTAACCACTACCAAACACTTATTCTACTTACCTGATTCTCATAACTCTTTCCTTGCAGCAGCTACTCATTTTTTACCTTCCCATCCCTTCATCCTTCAATTAAAAAAAAAGAAAAGCTGTCTGGATCTGGTCTGTAGGAGAAGAGTCAGGGTAGGAGTTTGCATTCCATTTGAGGTTTTCTGATATTTCTGATTAATTTCTGAACCTTTTAAGGTTCACACCTTCATTATATTGTTTCTACAGGAGCAGACAGACATTTGACAGGGAAGAATGTTATAAGCTAATATATAGAGATAATTTTAACTGTGGTTTAAACAAAGACTGGGAATGGTTGGGTCATTACACCAATTGAATCTAGAGATAATGAAAAGACACTTGCTAGAAGGGGAATGACATAAGAGACTCCTCCCTCTATAGAAAGAGGAAGTTAGGATAAAAGATTTGTGCTTGGTCTTGAGAGGGAATAACTGAAACATTTGTCCTGTCACTTGTAGGGTTCTGTTAAGTAATGGTATCAAAGCCAAAGAAAAGAATATTTAAGGGCCACCCAATTGATGGCAACAAAGAAAAGATCTTGGGCCAGATCTTCAGCTGGTCTAAACTGATGTTACTCCATTGAGGAGCTGGCCCTAGTTCTAATTGGCTTATTGACAGAGAGGTCTGGGGGCAAAACAGTACATTCTTTCTGAAAAGAAGTGGGGGGTTCTTTCAGCCTCAAAAAGCAAACCATCCAAGTTCATCTCTTCCCAAAGGGATAGGCCTCAAATGACAGGATGCAAAAGTCAGTGTATGATAAAGAAGTAGTAATCACATTTTTGTATACTTCCTATTATTTCTTCTCACAGTACAGGGATTACTCTCTCTGTAGCCAGTTTGTCGCCAGTTTCAGTAAAAACAAAAACAAAAAAACAACTGCACAAATCCAGGCTGATATAGTGTTTCCTCATTCCCAATTATTAGTTACAACATACCACATAAGATGCTGGCACCACAGTATTTATGGCTTGTATACAGAACATTTCTGCCCCAGATTGACCAACAATCTATACTGGGGATGAAATCCTGGTTCCTTTGAAGTCAATGGGAGTTTTGCCATTGATTTCAATGGGAAGAAGGATCGGGGCCTTATTTATCAAACAGGAAATGCATAAGAGTGCAATTATATCCTATACTAGAGGGGTCACATACATAGACGCTACTTTTAAAAATGTGTCCTTTCAGTTTGGTTTGTACAATTTTTGTGCAAGCCAAAGCTGCATGTAAGAAAATGTGGGCATAATGTTTTTTAGACACAAGCTTGAAGTCCCTTTGAAAATTTGCTCCCAAAGTCTCAGTGGGACAATCTTGAATATTTGTCTATATTTGTTTACACTTCATGAATTAGCTTCTCAAATCTGTAATTTAGTGTGTAACCACTATATACAGTATTATAGCACTGACCTTTTTCCCAGATCCTTGTGATTTCTGACATTTGAAGCCCTAAATTCCACAACATGCCTTTTTATTAAAGTAAATGAGGCTTCTAATAAAGTATTTTGCTTTTGAGATGTGAGATGAAAAGAGCTCTTTGTTTCCTAATGTTTTAATTTATATTTGTTCTGCTCCAACAGGAGCATATTTTAATTCTCCTCTGTAGTCAAGAAAGGATACTCTCAAAAGCACCACATGCATTCATTAGTGACTGAAACCAAGGTTTAAACAGGGACTAAACAGTAAAATGAAATTAAATGTTAAAATGCTGAAAAATAACATTAGCTTTACAGACCTTATTTTAAATACAGATCACAATAACCAAAGCAAACTTACCGCACCGTAGATTGGAAATTGACTTAACAAGTGGACAGAATAGCTAATCTATCTAAGGCATTTATAGTGTCGATCAACATAGCATATAGATGATGCTGCAATGTTTAGGAATATTGTGGAATAATATATTGCACTGACATGCCCAATATCATCAACAAAATGATAAATATGTCCTTTCACTTCCTGAATGTATGTGCATCTGCAACAGTCTCATTGATGGCAAAAGTGACTGCCTTGTATTGGATCCACAAATGGTCTTAGAAAAGCATAAAATGTGCATAACCTTCTCCGGCTTATAGCATTTGGTGGGGGCTAGGATCAGCCTAACGCAAATACAACTTAGGGCCCTGAATTCCTGCAATAATGGGCACTCACAGGCCAACCCAGTATGCATACACTGGCAGTAAGACCTGAAAGGAAGTCAACTCATGACCAAAGTTCCCCTGACTGTCTTCTGGGGCTGGAACCAGCTTGGGAGGCTATTTATTACTAAATTCTTTTTCCAGCCCCTCTCTGCCCATACCAGCTTGAGTCCCTTCTATCCTAACATCTTTTGGGAGAACTATTTTCAAATTATGCCTTCAGTGTCACTTTTGCGATCTCATTGCCTCAAATGAGCTTGTACAGCTGGAAACAATTAGAATATAGTAAGCAAGGCTAAGATTTTTAAAAGTGACTAGTGATTTGGGGTGCCTCACTATTTGGCTGTCTCACATGAGATATCTCAATGGGACCTGATTTTTGGAAAGTGCTGAGGGCTCTTTGAGGAAAATCAAGTTCGTCACCCAAAAATGGAGGAATACAGAATTACTAGTCACTTTGGAAAAGGTTGTGTCATTTCTCTAGATAATACACAAGAAAAAATAGAACAGACTCCGTTACATTTGCTCTCTCAGGGGCATTGGTGCTGAAGTACAAACAACAGTAAAAAGCAAGAAAATAATTTGCCAATAAAGTAAGCAGTTCTGATGATTCTGAATGCACACAAAACAAATCTACTGAGCAAGCCATGAGCCATTTTTACATAGTCACTTTTCAGGGAAGAACTGTATTTTAATGTAGAACTTGAAATCACAATTTTAAGTTATGCTTTAAAATCCAATTTGTATTTATAATATGTAATGAAAATATCTATTTCTGGGGCCTTCAGTAACAACATCATTGTAAATTTGGAAAGCAGTGGTAGCATTTGATCTGTCTATCTGAATATCTATCTTACTTAGATCAGCTTTTCAGAGGTAATGAAGAAGATCATTACAATTGTCTGATCTTCTCCATAAGCTTTTTATGGCTCTGATTAAGAGACTTGGCAGTATTATGATATGGTTGAAGGGGTAAATTGACTCTGTTGCGATAGCCTTATTAATTAAGTCTGCTAGAAACCTTGGTCTTTCTGTATTTATATTGTTTGCAAATACTATACATTATTTGAATATGTATGGACATTTGGCATAGCTTTTTCTTTTAGTCACTAACCGCAGGTTTTATTGTTGGAAAAACTTAAGAAAAATCCAGACATTTATATCAGCAAATGGTTTGGATATATTTATCCAAGCTTCAATTAGTGAACCTATTGAGTTAGGAACACTGGATTGGAAAACTCTCAGAAGCAGGCTGCCTCATAATGTTTTGCTTCTGGCAAAAGTAAAATATCCAAATTTGGATCTATTAACACTAATATTTTCCACCCTCTTAACAACTATAACAAACACTACATTGCACCATTCTCATTAAGAAATAATGTATGATAATGCACTAGTGTTCTGTTTTGCCATCTTTGTCCTGTCTGACCATTTTCTGATTGACCATTAGGGCATTTTTGGTGGTTACATGCCCATGTTTAAATCCCTCTATGAAACCCATTAAGTGTGACATGCACTCAGTAATTATGGTGAGTAAACAATGGAAAGTGCATATGTGGGATAGTACAAAATGTTCTCTCTATTTAAAAATAATTTTAAAATGCTCTGATCTGATTCTTAGTTACATTTAAGTCACTCTACATGGCTCTGGAAATGTAATATAACTTATACCCATTTTAAGACCTCTTTATTCTACCAGGGTGGTCAAAAGTGCGTTAGTGTAAATGAGAATCAGGTTCCCTAGTCTTTAGCTGAATATTAGCCTGAGTCTATAATAATCTCATCCCTCAGTTCTCCTTGTTCTTTCCTCAGCCCGTCTACAAACTTTTCACAGGTACCTTTTAACTTTTACTTGCTTTTAGACAAAACTGAACTAGCAGGGACCTCAAGAGGTCATCTAGTCCAGTCCCCTGCACTCATGGCAGGACTAAGGGCTGGTCTACACTACGGGGGGAAATCGATCTAAGATACGCAACTTCAGCTACGTGAATAACGTAGCTGAAGTCGAAGTATCTTAGCTTGAATTACCTATCGTCCTCACGGCGCGGGATCGACGTCCGCGGCTCCCCATGTCGACTCCGCTACCGCTGTTTGGGTTGGTGGAGTTCCGGAGTCGACAGGAGCTCATTCGGGGATCGATATATCGCGTCTAGATGAGACGCGATATATCGATCCCCGAGAAATCGATTGCTACCCGCCGATACGGCGGGTAGTGAAGACGTAGCCTGAGAGCGTTACAGGTGCTGGAGGTAAGCAAGGAATAAGGTATAGCCCTCCAATATTACTAGGGAATAAATATTGACCAAACTCAAAGGCAAAGCCTTGGAAGGGGTAGCAAGATGGCTATAAACTGTGTTCTATGCTGAAATCTGGTATTGGTCAGCATTCTGAGCACCAGCTTCCTGATGCCATGAGTCATGCTACTGTTCGTTTGAAAAAGTTGAGTTGGGCAGTTTGATGTATTGTGCCTTAAGTAATGTGCAGTATAAAAGGAACTTGGGTCCTTAGAGTATCTATCCTTTTAATCGTATTCCTAGAAAACTCTTTTGCAACATTTCTAATTTCCACTGAGTACAGTCTCTGGTCCCTGAAAAGTAACTACATAAATCATCAAGGACCCATGTAGACATTCAGCCATACAACTGCAGTGCACTTTGTAGAAAGGTACATTTACTACTGTAGTTTCTTTATATACAATATACTGGAATTGCTGTAATTAGTTATGTCATTATATAGTATACTTTAAATATTCATGTTATCTACTTGACTAATTGCAGCAGCTGTTGTTTATTGTATAAACCTTTGTTTAGCATTGCATCAATCCACAGGGACAAATTCTCATGCAGGACTCCCATCTACTATAGTTGGGTTTATGTGCTCATAAATAAAGGCAGAATTTGATCCATGGTGCACAAAATGTAGCTATGCCATTATGAATATGTTTTAAGAATAATGAAAAACCGTGACTGTATCTTCATTGTAGTCTGTTTTAAAATATTATGAATTGTCTGTCTTGTATTAAGGGATATATAGAGTTGTACCTTTATATCAATCAGGGAATAAAGGACAATAAATACATGACTTGAAGGGAATGAGTTCAGAGTAGATGACCAAAAATATGGTATAAACATTTGGAAGTTCTGTCAGAGCAAGAAATTTGAGAGCACAGCATATTCCTGGGATAGAGAATTTGGTAGAAAATGCCTTGTTCAGAGCAAAGGTCTGTGGAAAAAAGCCTCTGATCTCAGAAACTTTCTTCCATCTTTTTTACCGATGGGAGTTTCCAGAACAGGATCTGTTCACCAGCTTTCACACACTCCTACACCCACCAGGTTTTCATATAGTCCATGCAGGCCCTTGGAGATAGGTCTATATTTCTGCATGTGTTTCTCCCTATCCCTGTGTTTCAAAAGTTTTTGGTAAAGTAATGCAAGATGAGCCAGAAGCATATGCAATTTAATCATTCCCCATCTACCATGGATTCACATTCTACTGTAGTTCCTAAGAAATTTACTCAAAGTCCTTGATAGATATGTTTATTAGTTAAAAAACAAAAACAAAACACTTTTTGTCAAAAGGTTTTTCCATGGGAAAATACTATTCAGTGAAAAAAATTTTTGGTGAAAACTTGTCGATTTAGAAAAAGATATGGCTAAAAACATTAGAAAAATAATTTTGAATATGTTAATATTCTGTTCAGAATTGACTGTTTCAATTTTTTGTTTTGAAATGACTTTTTGTTTTGAAACTTAATTTATTGTATATATATAATATAGAAATGAAAAAATAATGATAATCAAAATGAAATGTTTTGAATTTATCAAAATGAATAATTTGATCTGAATTTTTTTTCAGAATTTTGTTTTACACAAAGAATTTGAAATTTTGTCTTTTCATCTCAATTCAGGATGATTTTTTTTTTTTGTAAATACCAACATTTTTTGGCTGGGAGGAAAGTCCATTTTATGACTAGCTCTAGTGTTTATTTCTCTCAAGTACATAAATACTCAAATATTTCATGAAATCAAAAGTAATCTGGTAAATAAAGGCTCATATATTATGAAACACACTGTTTAATTAATCTCATGCATACTGTATGCAAATATTCCATTAAAAAAACATTAGTCTTCATAGAGTGTTACAATTGTTTTTTTTAAATTAAGGTTTCAACCAACTGCACAGAATACACATTATTTGAATGCAGTCAGAACTGATGGCTCCATCTTCCCTTTCCTTATGAATTATTTGTATCAAACCTAGCACTGACATGGACTTTAGCAGCCAGCATCAGTCATTTTGAAAGCCAGTCAGATGAAAAAAATTCTCCTTATCTTGAGGGAGTGAACATTTTCACATTTCCTTCAGTGGTTTATAAATGAATCATTTTACTGATTTAATTACTTCAGAGTAAATTATAATCAAGTCTGCCCCCCCCACCCCCCAAAAAAACCTAAGTGCAAGCCATGTGTACAAAAAAGTCCGATTCTTCCTATTTTAAAAATAACGTTCTTATGCTTTATACAGAATAATAATGCCCTGAAACAAAAAAATATATGTACAGTACTTAACCAAATCAAGAGGGGTAGGACAATTATTTTTATAGTGCAATTAAGACTAAAAAATTGACAGCGTGTGAATTGAACAGTTCATTCAAATGATTAATCCAAGTGAGATAGAAATATACCTAATAGCTATGAACAGCACAGGCATGGCTGATTTCTCTGTTGGCATCAGTGTTATGAAGAGACTAAGGTTTGCTCTCTGTCAAATTTTGCTTTCTTCCTCAATGGTTGTTTTTTCTGTCATTTTGGCTTTTGGGACCATCCTTCACCCTGCAAGTGAGAGCCGTGGATTTTACAATGCATTTTAAATTCCCCCACACTGACATCTATTAAGTCGTCTTATTTGAGAAATGAGCTGGCAGCTTGTAAGTGTAATAACAAGTAAAATAAATGAGCCTCACTCCACAGACTGTAACAGGCCTTTGGAAAGTCTGCTGTTTTCAATATGGGAACTCATACAAGAAACAAAATCATTCTCAATTCTTGTAAGATCAATGGTATTTCAAAATGAATTATCTAGTCTCTCATTCCTTGTTCAGGAAAAAGATTCCCACTAAAGTTAATTGAAATCAGATTTTTCATCAGTTTGATTCTACTAGACCTAAACTCCAAAGAGTTACAGGGAATTTAAAATGTATATTCACGGCTGTTAAAGTGAAGTGATCCACCCAGTACCTGCTCATAACTCCCATGGGCAGTAATGGAAGTTGCATGTATGTGTTGAAGGGAAAATGGATCCCTAAAAAAATCGCACTATATATAAAATAAATATGAATAAATTCCAGTATATTTGGAGGACAACTAAGAATTCCCAAAACACTAATTGTCTTAAGTTTAAAATGCAGATATGATGCTCAGTATGATGTGTGCTATGCAATCCAAATTGTCTCACCAAAACGAGTCTCTAAGAAGCGCTGAATATTTTTTTTAAAAGAACAAGCAGTGTCTAATAAATAGTTAATCAGTTCTGTTTCTATCTAATAGTAACCAGTGGTAAATATATACACTAGACATTCTTTTATTACATTCTTATTCCAAAATGTCAGAACTTGGTAAAGGCATCTTTTGTTGTAATTTTTGGCTGGTATCAAACTGTATTTCACTTATGAAAAACTCCCAATAATATGTCTGCTACAAACTATTCTTTAAATCAGTGACACTAGTCTAATATTGCTTGAATTTACTTAGCATATTATAAAAAGTAAGTAATCTGCAGTGAAACAAGCATAAGTACTGAATCTGAACCATTTGCAAAGATGAAAGATGAAAGAGACAGCTTCAGGGATAGAAGAGGTGGGTTTCTATATAATGTGGATTTAGAGACTTAATCTTTTGATTTTTCTCCTCTGAACGGTGGTAAAGACACAATATTTCTATTTCTTTTCTGGATAAACTTTTAACATGAGACAGGGTAGCCTTTGCATTACATCAATAAACAATCTCCAGAAAACAGTACTGATACTTGACTCAGACTGTTCAGTGGATGGAAGGCAAAGCTCAAAACATGTAGTCTTAGTTCACTGCCTGTTGGTTACAGATAAAGCGTACCGTATTTTCTGGCGTATAAGACGACTGGGCGTATAATACGACCCCCTAATTTTCCACTTAAAATATAGGTTTTGGCCTATACTCGCCATATAAGACTACCCCCCCTTCCGAGGCTGAAGGACCCACTACCGAAGACCTGGTAGGGAACTGTCCAGTGAGTACACCCCCCACCCACGTCCTGCCCCCCCCTCAGAAACCACAACCCATAACCCCCCCTGCCCTGCTCCTTGTCCCTTGACCACTCCTTCCCAAGACCCCCAAACCTAACTCCCCCCCAGAACCCCAGCCGCTGCCAAACTTGCCCCGCTCCCTGTCCCCTGACTGCCCCGACTCCATCCACCACCATCCCAACAGACCCCAGGAATTCCCACGCGGCGCCAACCCAACCCCCCCTTCCCCATCCCCTGTCTGCCCCGCCCAGAACCTCTGCCCGATCCAACCCCTCCTCCCCCGCCCCAGTCCCAGCCCTGGCCCTGGCCTCTTACCCCTGCTGGGGGCCAGGGTCGGAGCCGCAGCCGCGGGGCCCGACTCCCCGGGCCCGGCCGACACCGGAGCCGGAGCTGCAGCCGTGGGGCCCGGCTCCCCGGGCCCGGCCGACACCGGAGCCGGAGCCACAGCCACAGCCGCGGGGCCCGGCTCCCCGGGCCCGGCCGACACCGGAGCCGGAGCCGCAGCCGCGGGGCCCGGCTCCCCGGGCCGACACCGGGACTGGCGCCGCAGGTAAGCCGTCCCGCCCCCTCCCCCTCCCCCACACGCCCGACACCGGAGCCGGAGCCGCAGCCGGCTCCCCGGGCCGACACCGGGACCGGCGCCGCAGCCGCAGGGCCCGGCTCCCCAGGCCGACACCGGGACCGGCGCCGCAGCCGCAGGGCCCGGCTCCCCAGGCCGACACTGGGACCGGCGCCGCAGCTGCGGGGCCCGGCTCCCCGGGCCGACACCGGGACCGGCGCTGTAGCTGCAGGGCCGGCTCCCCGGGCCGACACCGGAGCCGGAGCCGCAGCCGCGGGCCCGACTCCCTGGGCCGACACTGGGACCTGCGCCGCAGGTAAGCCGTCCTGCCCCCTCGCAGCCCTCCCCCACACGCCCGGCTTACCTGCCTGCTCCTTTTTTCAGGCTTCCCGCGAACATTTGATTCGCGGGAAGCCGGGGAAGGGGAGGAGAAGGAGGGCAGAGCGTTTGGGGAGCAATGTCATCTATTAAGCCTGCTCGGATTGGCTGAGTCAGAGAGGCAGGCTATTACAACCTTTGCCAATCCGAGCAGGCTTTGTATGCATTAATGGCATACACCAGAGAGACGCCTCCCAGGATTGGCTCAGCCGAAGCCTGTTTATACCCGGCGTATAAGACGACCCCCGATTTAAAAAGTCGTCTTATACGCCGGAAAATACGGTAGTTTCAGAGTAGCAGCAGTGTTAGTCTGTATCCGCAAAAAGAACAGGAGTACTTGTAAAAGTAAAGTAATACTATTTCCCAATGTTTATTCCCGCCCCACCCCCCACCCCCAACATACTGTTCTTCACACCTTCTTGTCAACTGCTGGAAATGGGCCATTTTGATTACCACTACAAAAAGTTTTTTTCTCTCCTGCTGGTAATAGCTCACCTTAACTGATCACTCTTGTTAGAGTGTGTATGGTAACACCCATTATTTCATGTTCTCTGTGTATATATATATATATATATTTTCCACTGCATGCATCCGATGAAGTGGGCTATAGCCCACGGAAGCTTATGCTCAAATAAATTTGTTATTCTCTAAGGTGCCACAAGTACTCTTGTTCTTTTTGCAGATAAAGCCTAGTCTTTTGTGGTTCTGCAAGACCCAGGGTGGCCCTGTGGTTATTGCCAGCGGGACAGTCTGTTGGTATTGAAAAACTAGCTCAGTATTTTTCCCATCACTGAGTAGTCAGCTAGCTTCCAGACATAATATTATATAATTTATTATATAAATAACTGGAAAAGTTATTTACTGCAAATTTATCCAATACATCTAGACTCTTTTTTATGTTTACAAATGGTTTATGAAGAGGTCCCAAGTTTACAAGTGTGCTCTTTCTAAGCCCTCATTTGTCAAATAGTTCATGTGAACAAATTTTAATTGATGGTTTGCTCACCAATAGGTTGTAATGTGTATTCAGACTTCATTATTTATGCAACACGATTGCTCAGTCACCTAAACCACATAGAGTTGCTTCTGTTCCCTGATTGGATGCTCTAAACTTTATAAATAGGTGGTATCTCTTGCTTTGTTTGTAAACATTAGTAATAGTTCACTTCTATGGTGTGAATAATTACGAATTTTTAAATGGTCATGAGAGCATTTTGTTGTGAGCACTTTGGCAATGCTGTAGCATTTGATATATCTTTGCTTTCCACATATATCCAAGTGAATAAAAACTTGCTCAACCAAATGTTTCAGATAAAAGGAAGGCTGTGAATAGCAGCACAAGGGGAACTGTTGGGTTTTATTTGCAAGGATGTTCACAAACACTTTTGTGCTGTGTTCACCCAGCTGTCTATCCAACAGGAACAGATTAATTTTAAGAGGGATCCCTCTCCTAACAAATTGCTTTGAACTCTGTTTCATATTGGAAACCATACTGAAATATAAAAATGACACTAAAACTATAAAATAATCTCTTAAAATTCAAAAGGAATAAATGTGTTAAATACTTGGAGGGAGACCATTAAAGGCAAAGGGGTAAACAGGTATGAGGGAAAGTAAAAAAGATAACCCTAATAGGGGTCATCTTTAAAAATGTGTCTGGAAGTTTAAAAAGAGTTTTAAGGCATTTTTAGAAAAGGGGGTTGATGGGTGTCTCAGGGGGGCAAATTCCATCAGAGAAAAGCCCTGATTGCTTGCCAATATAAAGCAAAAGGTGAGATTCCTAGAAGGCATGTAGTGTGGGAACACATATTGATAATCATCTGACAGGGCTTGAGGAAAAAGTCTTGAATGTAGCCTACATCATTAAGGGTTCGGTCACCAGTAGTTCTAGCTTAAACTCAATCAACACTATTCAACGCTCAATAGTAGATCGGCTAATGTGGCCTGCATCTTGCAGGAGGTCAGACTAGATGATCATAATGGTCCCTTCTGATCTTGAATTCTATGATTCTATGATTCTAACAACAATCAACACCTGTCAGGGATGGTCTAGATCAGGGGTGGGAAAACATTTTGGCCCTAGGGCCATATCAGGGTGGGGAAATTATATGCAGAGCCATGAATGTAGAGCTGGGGCAGGGGGTTGGGGTGTGGGAGGGGTGCGGCAGGGGGGCTCAGGGCAGGGGGTTGGGGTGCAGGAGGGGTGCGGGGTGCGGCAGGGGGCTCAGGGTAGGGGGTTGGGGTGCAGGAGGGGTGCAGCAGGGGGCTCAAGGCTGGATACTAGGGGGCTCAGGGCAGGGAGTTGGGGTGCAGGAGGAGGTGTGAAGTGAGGGAGGGGGCTCAGGGCAGGGGTTTGGGTTGCAATATTTTAAAATTCTGCAAATGTTATTATCACACCAGTTTCAATTATTTTGGTAATTTATTTCAAAATACCTGTCAGCAAGTACGTCAGTAACAATAGAGACACACACAAAAATTCCCAGAGGAATAGAGAGTTAAAGAAACCCCTACAACAACCCAGTTCCTGTTTCTCTGCCCCCTTGCCCGCAAAGCCCAGTTGTGGACCCACCCCAGAGCCCATCCACTCACACCCCTCCCCAGCAGACCCCAGCTGCTGCCATCCCCCAGCCCAGATACTCACACTCCCTACCCCCAGAGGCCAGCTGCTGCCCCACCGCTCCAGACACTCACACCCCCTACCCTTCTAGAGTCCAGGGATCCAGAGACACAAACATCCTGATGCTGGGTCCCGGGCTTGCACAGAGTTTCCTGCACGCTGCTGTCTCCTTCCTTCAGGGCGTGCTGGGAACTGCAGCAGCCAGGAACCCTCCAGCTCTCTTGCCCTCCGCCCGACATTGTCTTCTCTTTGCAAGCTGAGCTCTGCTCGGTCCAGCAGTGCCTAGTGGTGGGCAGCAGCTCTGCAGCCCATTTCTGTAGGGGAAAAAGGAAATTCTGCGCACAGACAATCTTCTGCAAAATTCCACATTGTGCAGTGGTGCAGAATTTCCCCAGGAGTAATTGCCATGCCTGTAAGTATGCTGCTCTGTAACCACTCAGCACAGAGCCAGATGAACCTTTTGTGGGCCCAGCACCAAACACATTTGTGGGCCTCTATGGGGGCAAGGGTGCATGGTGTGGGGAGATCATTCCCCGGAGCGAGGGGCCAGCCAGGGGCAATGCGGCATGGCATGGCATGGCCCAGTGCAAGGGCACTATTTACAAACCAGCAGTTGCCAGATGCACAGTGGCCCGCCTCGGGAGCAGGCCCATGCACACAGCACCCCCACCCAACAACCCCCTTGACTGCCTATGGCCAGAGCCCCTCTGGACCCACTATGCCCAGTGCCCCCCTGACCCCTTCCACAAATGCACAGCGCTAGGCACAACACCACCACTACCCAGCACCCCCCTTCTCACAGACCCACCACAACTGCCCAGCACCCCACACAGAACCCCTACTCCCTAGTGCCCCAACACACACATCTTCCCTGTCCCCTCACAGCCCAGCACCCCTCCAGACCTCCCAGAGACCCACTCCCCCACTCCTGCCTCCCAGCCGCACTCACTGGCCCTGCTGGGGAGGGATGGAGCTCATTGATTGTGGGGGGATTCAGTGCTTGGGAAGCGGTGGGGTGTTGATTGCTATGCATATACTTATGAATGACATGACCACTTATCAAATGAGGGAGGAGTGGCTGATTCACAGTACGTATTGATATAAGGAAGTGCTTGAAGTATGGATTGATGTAGCTAGCTGTATTGCGTACTAATTCCTAATTGTCCCTGATCATGTGTTTATATTTATTTATTTTAAATACACATTGTATGATAAATATACATTTCTTGATAAAATAAAAAGCTTTATTTATAAACATGTATTTTAAAAGTACAACATTAACCCATTGCCAGGCAGGCCAGTTGCCATTACAACACCAAAACACCAGTTACAACAGAACCTTTAAAAAACAACACCAACAAAATCCAAAGTGCATGATCAAGTGCAAAGTGTGAAACCATGTACAAGACAGAAACCCCCTATCATTCCATGTCCCCTGTTCCCCTGTTATCTTTTCCCCAGTTGCTGTGCACTTTGTGCCAGGGAAAAGGGGTAGAGGAATCCACAGGAGAGAAGGTCAATATGGAGGGATGCAGGGGTCAACATTGCCCTGGCCAGCTACTCACAGGGCCTGATTGTATTCACCACCCAGTCATAGAGTTTTCCAAGCTGTTTCTGGACTGCAGCACAGGGTACCTCACAGGGGACTCAGGCTGTGGTGTGGGTGATGCATCAGGAGCCAGTACTCTTGAGGCCATTAGGGACATTGGCTGCTCAAATAGTGCTTTCTGCTAAGCTCTGTCCTCCCTTTGCCACCATTCCTGTTCCAGGAACTGCGAAGCAAGTGCCTGTTCCCTCATTGAAACGCTGTACTCAAGCTGTGCAGCCAGACTCAGCCTTTACTCTTGCCACAGTCTCTCTGACTTTGGTTCCGGACCTGCTTGTTCGTCCTGTCCAGAGCGTCAACCATAAATTCATCAAGGAAACGCTTCTTCTTGGAACAGTCCATGAAGGTTTGTTGGGCCAGGCTTCAGCTGCCGCGTGGGCAAGCTGTGCACGTACTGCAGCAAGGAGAGGTCTAGGAATAGGATAAGACCAGGGCCGGCTCCAGAGCCCAGCGGGGCAAGCACCCGCCTGGGGCGGCCCTTTCCCGGGGGGGGCGGCAGGCTGGGCCGGCGGACCTGCCGCAGTCATGCCTGCGGGAGGTCCACCGGAGCCCCGGGAGCAGCGGACCTGCCGCAGGCATGACTGCGGAGGGGACGCTGGTCCCGCGGCTCGGCTGGACCTCCCGCCGGCATGACTGCGGCGGCTCAACCGGAGCCGCCGGACCAGCGAACCGCCCGCAGCTGCGGGAGGTCCAGCCGAGCCGCGCGACCAGCGGACCCTCCGCAGTCATACCCGCGGGAGGTCCGCTGCTCCCGCGGCTCGGGGGCGCCTCCCGGGCATGACTGCTTGGGGCGGCCGAATTTGTAGAGCCGCCCCTGGATAAGACATAGAGGGTTACTGTCTCAAATAGCTCAGTGCAGGAGCACAGAAATAATCTTTGAGGAATTTCAAAGATACAAAATGTTATTTCTCCAAACTCAGCTTCAATATATTGTGAGAAAGATGCTTCAGGCCGCAGAAGTTCCCTAGATACAGCCTGGTTAATAGCAGCAAAAAAAGTGCAGAGACAATGGTAAAAATTCAAAGCTTGGGGTTTGGTATTTTTTAATTTTTTTATTTTATAAAAATTGCAGCTGTTGGGTTTAGGTGGCAGTGAAGGTGCAGGTGTCAGTGGCCACACTACAAAACCTTTTCTATCATTTCAGCACTTCCACATATTGGAAGACATAACAGTTCTTGTGGTGCCCGATTGGCAAAGGGAGATGTTATTCCAAGCTGCTAGTGGGAAATCTGCAGTGTGTGCAACCAAAGTATTCAAAAATATAGTGACTGAACAGCACATCTGTGAGTGGCGTGAGCTGGTCAGCTACCAAGGTGGCACTGGAAAATGTGCCCTTCCCCAAAATGTGACGACCTATCTGGAGTTCCTGCTTCAGAGAAAGTTTGCAGCTATCAGCACCCAGGACTGAGACAGAATTCTGAGGGAATCTTATGGCTTCATGCAAACACACAGAACTTCACAACCATCCCCTTTCCACTCCCTCACCCAGCCGTCACTGGCAATGAGAAACTATCATTTTTCCCTGAGCTATCTTCCCTGCATATTTGAAAAAAAAACAACCACCATGGCATAGTCACAAAAATATTCACAAATTAGTTTTCATTCTTTGCACAACAACATCCTTAAACTGTTAGGGTTTGTTCTATAGATCACCAAGAGCACAAAGAGGTTGGAAAGATCCTTGTCTGCTTTGGTGCTTTCCAATATGGTTTGAGCTATTCATTTTCTCATTGAGCTATGGTTTTAGCTACTCATTCACTCATTTTCAAACTGTTTTGTCATTTATTTAGTACTGAACATGCAGCGTCTACATACCCCGCACATAAATGGCCCTCTCTTTTGTGACAAATGCAATGACATCTTTTGTAAGCTCTTACCCAAGAAACCAGCAAAATATGACTGCCTAGTAGAGATGGCCTTTAACTAAAGGTTGAACAAAAGGATACTGGAAACCTCAGGGATGATGAAAAAGTGTTTGAAGAGTGTTGCATATTAGATTTTGTTCTTAGTGCAGATTTCATTGTATTAATATAACTCATAACTCAGAAGAAAATAGAAGATTTGCATCCTGTAATGACTTCCTGGCGGGGCTGAACATACTGTATTTCCTTGATTTGTCTTTGTGTTTCTCACAAAATTACAACGGACTAGGCCCATGGTGTTCTTATTGATTTTTGATGTTTGATAGAGTTGCCAAATTTCAGTGGCTTTTGCATACATCTTTAATTTATCACTCAGGTAGATAGTGCCCAGGTGCATATAACCTTACACAACTACAATTGTTTAATATTTCCTGTCTGTGACAGCATTTATCTGTTTAGCATTAGAAACAGGCATATGCCTTTGTGCCAATAAAGATAGTTCTTTCTCTTTGAGAACTAGTTGCTGTTTATACAGTAGCTTCAGATAACAGTGTTAATGAAACAGTGTTTCATTAACAATTATATTCAAATCCCATTTATTCAATATTGCTCTTAGCAACTGTATAAAAATGGCACTCTTTAGTGGCAAATTATTTTATGCTGTACCATGGTTGTTAATTACTTCACTTTCTTTCCCACAAACACTTTCAATGCATAGATAGACAAATTGTGTAACATGGCTTTAACAGCAATTAGATATCAGACTCTGCAATTCCACAGATCCAGTGTAAACTATGAAAAATTGTATTAATACAATGATACTATTAATTTTTATCTATTATTTTTAGTAAATATCTGGATCCCATAAGGATACCAAATACAGAATATTGACTGGAAGCTAAAGTTATTTTGAATATTGATTTCTATGCTAGCTCTATCACACAAAGACCTGTGTGTATGTGCATGTGTTATCAGCACACTGTTGTATAGGAGCAAGACATAGACCTTATACTCTCATCAGGAAAGGAGGCTCAACAGCTTTCATACGTGTTGCCTTTGTCTAATCTTTGGAATCTCCTGGAAGGACAGAGTGATGAACACTGAGGTGGTCAAGCAGGCCAGTATACCCAGCATGCAAACACTCCTCAAATAGAGATGCCTCTGTTGGCTTGGGCATGTGTGCCAAATGAATGATGGGCACATCCCAAAGGACAGCTTCTATGGTAAATTGGCACCTGGAAAAAGACCCAAAGGATGCCCCAAATTGCATTTCATTGTGAACAAGTGAGACCTCAAAGAAATGGGCATGGATGTGGACAACTGGAAAGATCTCACTCAGGCCCTTTGAAAACAAGAGCTCAACACAGCTCTCCAGAGTTACGAGAGGAAGCCATCCAGTTTAGCAGAGGACAAAAGAGCTCACAGAAGGTGGAGCCCAAAGGGTCAAAACATCACCTTTAAATGTGACAGCTATGGCAGGGATTGTCTCTCGCAAGTGAGTCTCTTCAGTCACAACTGCCATAAAACCAATTGAGAAAATTCTTTACCTCTCAGGGGCACATATCCATGGTCTCTCGAGACTGAAGAATGCCTAATAGTGC
This sequence comes from Mauremys mutica, assembly GCF_020497125.1. Lineage (NCBI taxonomy): Eukaryota > Metazoa > Chordata > Testudines > Geoemydidae > Mauremys > Mauremys mutica. Next base: position 107,048,201 of record NC_059074.1, read on the forward strand.
TAGCTCTATCAAAGGCACCAGTCCTCATTAAGGCTATAGAGTAAAACAAATTTGAAGTTGCTAGGACAAGGTTGGGATATTCAAAGGAGGAAATTACAGGAGTTAGGCATCTAATTCCCATTGAATTTCCACACCCTTAGCTGCCTTCTGAAAATCCCATCCTGAGTTATTTCATGCATGGCAAACCAAAACAAGGGAAGAAATAAAAGGGCAGGAAAATGTTTAATCTCTAATTTCCCAAAGTATTGTCTAATTTACCACAGACTTTTCAGAAATACTCTACAACATGTCAAATTTCAGATGGACAGAAAGCCGCAGTCTTAACTATATGAAGATAATGGTACCTCCTCAACATACTTGGGAAACTCCAGCACCACATATAACACCAACTTTGCTTCTTTCAGACTTTTTTTCAAATATGCAGGGAAGATAGCTCAGGGGAAAAGGATAGTTTCTGATGTTGGTGCTCAAGGAGACTGGAATGCTGAGCTCTGCCTTTTAAATAATTAAAATGTTCAGTTTAGCATTTACAAGTATAGCAGTTACCATTAAAAAGTCAACACTGCTTAACAGTTACCAGGTTTCTCTCCTAGTCTAAGAATGAGGGGAGTGGGGAAGGGCGCTGGTATCTCATACACTACTGTTGGCAAAGATTGATTTATTTTCTTTTTTAAATGGTGAGCAGCATGGAATATTTTAAACAAATGAGCATGTTGGGAAGGAAAATCTTTCCTGGAAGCAGATTATATGTAATCAAGCAGCAGGTTTCGCCACTGTAATTGAATTTTGCTAATAAGTGCCAATAATTAGGAATATAATTTTTGAATGTCAGTAAAATGGAAATAGATTTCTTTTTTCTATTTTTGTTTAAACATTGTTTTGCGCTCTGGAGACAGAGCAATCTGTATGGCTAAGGATGCCTCGGTGAAAGTGTGGGAAATTACTTTGAGTTTTCTCAGTGGAAGAAGCAATTCCTGACTGCCAGGATTCAGAGCAAAACAAAGGCTCTAATTGTATTTGCAAAGAGAGGTGCATGGAGCCACTGGGAATAATATCAGACTTTGTTTTATGAGCCCTCCAACATGTTCTCTCAGCCTTGTCATATGATCACCAGAATGCTGAATGGGATAGGCATGCCATTTGGCTTTTGGGACTGACCAATTACTTGCACACTAAAGAAGAGTGCAGATAGACAGCTGACACATAAGTAGAGCCACAGTCGCACAATAAACAGAACACATCCTTAGTTTGGGGAACAGAGGGGCTTGTTAAATATGAACGCCAGTGGTGAATGGTTAGGCTTAAAAGAAAAAATCAAGCCTAACAGCCATGTTTGTCTCTCCACTGTTCTCTGCAGCCTCCATTGTATCTTTTTCTCTCTGTAGCCAAATGACCTCTAAACCTTGCAAACAGCACACAGAGCTTTTTTCTTCCTTCTCTATGTAGACTATTATCCTTTCATCTTGAAAGGTCACTGAGTATCAGTTGAAGAAATATACCACTTAGCTTTGAGTGTTCTCTCTGTTTGAAGTGATTTGCCTGTTTGTTTTATAAATGGGGGGTCTGTCTACAAACAAATTGAAAATTAGTTAATCGCCTTTTCCAGGCAGTGTACTGTAGGTGCTGTGCCATAAGGAGAACAGGTTAATCCTAAAACAGATTGAAAATACTTCATCAGCTGCAGACACTCACAGCTCAGTGATTCAGAGCAGTGATGAGGCGGTTGGGCATTCTGAGTGAACATAGTTCTAATCTTCAAATGCTGGTGTTCTCACAGCTGCTCGTTCTTCCCAGTTTTGCAGTAACTAATATACTGCACTAAAATGAGTTTTTTCATCCAAAAGAGATTGCTAGATCACGGGATGCACATATGCATATTTCAAGTCCCATGATGGTGAGTCTAGACAAGTCAGAAAAAAAAGCATTACAGTTACCAATTGTACAGGACCAAACATGATGAAGGAATCTGAAGTATTGTCTGATAATATCAAGCACTGAAGTGCGATTCCTTTTATGTATTTGTAGAAACTTATATAATTAAAAAAATCCTCTTTTAGATACAATTTCTTTATAAATGTATAACGAAAACAGAAAAAATATCCAGTTCGCTTTCTTTGCATTTTTGTTGTTGACCAAACAAACATTACATTAAAGCTGGTTTTCATGAAGTTTTCCATGCAAATAGATTGCAGTATAAACTAGCAAACGATTTTTATTAGCTTATATAATTTTATAGAATGATTTTTAAAATTTCAACACTCTGCATTTCTAACAAATCCAGAGAGCAATGTGAAAAGAAATGGAAAACACAAGGGAGCAGGATGAAGAGGTAAGTAAAACAGGGGCCAAGTTCAGAGCTGCATGGTAACAGGATCCAGAGACTTCGATCACAGCAGGCTAGAGTGCTGTTTATTCACACCATGGCTTGCCATGCACTAAGCCTCCGTGTCGACAAGCCCTAAGATTCTGGTTTTGATTCCATAGGTTCTTTTATAACATATTCATTCATAATATTAAACGGCAGGGCCTTATGTAGAACTTATTTTGAGGGCGAGGAGACGGTGGGATAGATTGGTATTATGACTGTCCAGTTCAGAAATAGAACTGATAGGCATTTAAAAGAAATAGATTTCTGTTTTGACAAAGTAGGTTGTTTTTTGTGTGGGTGGGGTTTTTTTTAATGTAAAATGGCTCGGTTATCCCAATCTCTGTTTAATGTCCAACATCACAAAATCACTACCAGAACACATGCACAGAGGCAAAGAATGAATGGGTTGGGAAACTCTCTCAACCTTTGAGGTGGATCTTACAGTTAAGAGTTGAGACACTTTGATGGGGTAGTATGACTCATGCTTGCTCCATCTCTCTCCAAGCCATATATGTCTTTTGGATAAATACGGCACTTCAGTTTCCAGGGATGTCAGGCTGGCACCTAACAAAAGCACTACAATCATCATATTTTTCCAAAGAATTGGAGTCTATACATTGTGTGCAAGTTTTTTGTGAAGCAATTAATCCTTGGTTTGATGACAAGCACTTACGTGATTTTGAAGACATATTGATGTTCTAACTTGCCATAGTGCATACTCCAGAAAGCAAAAAAAGTACCATTTACTGGAAGGCTGCTTTGTTTTTTAATCCATGTTTCATTGTGCAGCTCAGAGATCCTGAAGGAAAAAAAGTGAGTCATTGGCATTGCTGTTGCTCTTTTGTCATTACTCTTCTTTTCAGGACATTGGAAATTAACCATGTCTAAGTGCAGCTATAACATCCTTGACTATTATACAGGATGAAAAAAAATCCCTTTTAAAAAAACCAGAGTATTTCTTCTGTGCAGATTAATTTAGGATATGTTCACAGAACCACAGAATAAAGGATTTTGGATCAACTGAAGTACTGCGTAATTCAAGGCTGCTGAGCAAAGTGATGTATTTCACCAAAGACAAAGTTATCCTCCAGAATGTTAGACAAATGTGCAGTGTTTGCAGTGGCAGTCTGTTTATAGACCAGAAGAGTAATGACAACTCTCTGTAGAAAGAAAATTTGTCCACATCAAAAATTTTTCAAAAAAATAAAGAAAGGTAAGGACAGCTGATTTCAACTCCAGCTGCCATATGACCTTGGTAAATGTTTATCCATGATTTGCATAACTTCTGTTCAAATGTCTGCATCTTTACAATATGCTTTGAATTTTTTCTTTGCTTTAAAATTATTATTTATTTGTGTTAAGTAGCATCTAGATACCTCAACCAAGATTGGGACCCCATTGTACAAACATAGTCCCTGCTCCAAAGAATTTACAATCTAAATACATAAAACAGACAAAGGGTGGGAGAAAGGAAGCATCATTGTCCCAGTTTTATTAATGAAGAGCAGGTAACTATTATAGTTTATATTTATATACAATGGTGCCTAGAGTACAAGGCCCACTGTGCTAGGCTCTGTATAAACATATACAGATAATCCATGCCTCAAAGAGCTTTCAGTCTAAGATCGTGATTTGCCCAAGATCACACAGTAAGTTTGTGGCAGAGCCAGAAAGTGAACCCATATGTCATAAATACCAAGTCAGTGTCTTACATGCCCACCCTTTCTCATCCTTCTTAATTTGACACCCGCCTCCCTGGATGCTGAACTGGGTTAGGTTAAAAAAATCCTACTTGAAAGTTAGTTAAAAACTTGAAATAAAACCTAAATGACATTTTTTTCCTGATGTTAATAATGTCTATTTTTTTCTTATTAATTTTCACTTGCAGAGACCCCAGCACAGGTTCTGGCTGAGCTCAAAAGTGGATGTGCGTGATAGATTTTGTTCACAGTATTTTCAGCACATATGAAAGCAGGAAGTACCATTTTACAAGATAGTTCACTCTCATAAAATGTCCAGCTCAGATGGCAGACTCAATCATTTGACACTTTGTAAAGTTACAGTCATATATTGGGGCCCAAATTCTGTTCTTAGTTACACCTACGCAACCACCACTGAAGTAACGGAGGCTGAATTTGTCACTTTTGAATGGTAACATTTGCACTGCATTAGAAAAAGAATGGAGCAGTTACAATATAGTCCTTCTGGCTTTAAATGTGACTGAAAAGATCTGGGCTTTTAATCAAACCTTAATATAAGTGGATTCTCAATATAATAGTGACTATTACAGAGCCCTACCAGCCAGATCAGGATTAAGTGACAGACATTTCAATAGTCATCTACAAAAAAGAGCTTTAAACGAAAATGGTAGCTAAGCACACACAATATAAGGATTGGCAGGAAGAATCCTCTTAGCATCCTTAGTCAGTCAAATATTTCTCTCAATTACTGTGCAGGACAGAGGGAGAAAATGGGCAGTTGTAGACCTTTTATAAATTTCACTGTGCAGCATATAATTGGCTTTACTGGCCACTGTATTGTGCTGCTCAGTTCACCAGGAAATGCCAGAGCGATGGGCAGACAGATGAGCAGTATTGCAACAGTTACACCGGGATGTCTATTTGGGGTTCCTTGCCATTAAAACACTACCCTAAGCCAGCACAGCCATGTTTTTCTTGCCTTTCTGTTGTCTTTCCCTATTAATTTATACTTTGTCAGGTTCCTGAAACTTGCAGTTTATTGTGATGAAGATTAGCAGATTGCAATTTCAATCATAAGATAGCTGTTTCCTTGAGAAGCATAGAACATGCCCTCTGCAAACCCTTTGTACAGTTTCCAAGTCAGATCCTCAATACTGCAGCACTGAATTCCATGGAACTACAGTGATTCCTGCCATCTGAGAATTTGGGACGATACGTTTAAAAATCCATCTTAGCATGTGGCACCTTCCTTTTTCTCAATGGTGGCAACGAGAGTCATCAACCAGGCCTAGCAAGACATTGTGTGATATTTAATGGCACATTTTGGGCTGCAGGATTGTTTTTCAACAAAATGGTGAGGAAAGAAATTGCATGAATTGTAGAGAGAAACAATGCAGGCAGATGGTGTCTGAGCTGTTTAGTGCGTTATATATTTGTAAACAAATTATGTAAATTTTAAAAGAAAAAACTACAAATTGGTCTTTAAGACATCTGGTAAAAACTGAATTTATTAAACTAACATTGAATTAATGGAAAATAAGAAATTACAAATACACAACAGTATTCTTGGTTCTCTTTTTTAAATTCTCATGTGCCAAAAAAATTGGTGAGATTGAAGTTAAAACTAAGCTGTTTGTATCTTTCAGGTGATTCAATATTGAAAGATGAACCAGTGTGCTGCTGCCAGTATTACTCTTATTTAATATTTGTTTTACAGGAACACTCAAAGGCTGTAATCAGGATCAGAATTCATTGTGCTTGGTCACATACAAAGTCACAATTCCTATTCACCTGGAGTTAATTGCAGGACCAGAGTGTATAAAAGCAAATGGCACATAAAAGATGGGTGGAGAGATATACAATCAAATATCTATAATTTAATTATAGGCAAGGATGGTAGCACTGCCTATAATTAAGATTGCCTGCCCCTTCCCATTAGAAGACCCTGTTTTCAGTTGCCTATACCTTTGATAAACATTAACCATTTAGGCTGACATTTTTCATGCCCAGTGTCCATCTCAGGGTGAATTTTTCTTAAAGGTTCAACCAAAACAGTCCAGCTGTTTCCAAAACCTGAGGCTGGTGATCTTTTCTTTGAGAAACTCTAGTGTCCCCATGCTTTGTAACAGGGACTTGAAATTTGGAAGGGGGTGGCCTTTGTGTCAAGTATGTGCCTTTTGCCATCCCTGTGAAAATTAATAGAGACTTTTTAAAGTTTAGCAGCTAAATTCTCTGATGTTTCCATCTTCACTGTGCATCCTCCATTCCCTCACAGCTCCCAGTGCTGACCAAACTCCACATGCACCATATTCCCAGAGTGATTGAGCAAGCTCTAGCCCAGAGTTGTAGGGATCACTAGGAGTTCTATAGCTGTTCACAGCTATCCCAGGCCAGAGGGGGCTGAGCAGCAGAACTGAGAGCAGGGACCCTGTCTCCCCTGTGCTCTGAATGAATGCCCTGCTGATGCCCAGGCAACATAAACATGAATGCAGAGGGGGAAAGAGCCGGGCCACAGGGGTGAGGGAAAGGAATAGGTAGGGACAAGGAGTCTGGTGATATTGATACTAGGAGTGGGGAGAGAGAAACTGTGATTGGGATTTGAAGGGGGTTGGTGACTGGAAGCTGCATTGTTGGAGACTAGGAGTGGTTGGGCAAGGAGTTAGGGACTGGGAGATGGGACAGGATGGGGATGGGGATGGCTTTGCTATGGAGATTGGGACAGGGAGCTAGTGCAGGAAATGGAGGATGGAGACTAGGACCCAACTGGCCAGGGGTGAAGGGATTACTGAGATCAGGAGAAGTAAAGAGATTGAGACTTGGACAAGGATGGGGAAAGGGGAGACTGAGACTGGATGAGGAGCCTGGGGAAGCTGACTAGCATTAGGAGCCAACGTGGGAAGTTGACTAGGAACTGGTGGGAAGGGAAGAAGAGACAGATCCAACAAGAATCCAGGAGGGGACTGGCTATACAAAGCAGCTGGAACTGGGATGAAAAGCCTGAGCAATTGGAACTGGGTAGGCAAGGAGTGCGGGACTGGGACAAGGACCCAGGGTTGGAGGAGAGACAGGGCTAGGATGAGAACATGTTGGAAGAGACAGGGCAGAAAGGATTCACATTGGTGGGAAACAGGCAGAAAAGTCTGTGACCACTAAAGCACACTCCCCTCCAGAGCCTGAAATAGAACTCATGAATCTGAGTCTCACCATTCCTCTGCTATCAGCAAATAGCTGTGAGACCCACTGGTAATATGTCTGTCCCACTATTCAGTATTTTGTTTTATCCTCATTGTTCAGTGTGTGGCTTTAGGACTTATGTAGCACACCTTATGTAGCACTATTCAAACCTGCTTTGAATACAGAATTATTAATTTCTGCACTAGCTTTTCTAGGGTGTTTATCACTAGAGAGTCTGTGGGTTTCACAAACATTAATTATTTTCACAACTTGTCTGTGAGGTGGTATTATCCCTATTTTTCAGATGGGAAGCAGAGGCACAGAGAGATTAAAACAAAAAAAATGCCCACTAATTTTGGATGCTCAATTTGAGATAAGTATGTAATTTTTCAAAGTTCTTAGCATTATATATCAATGTATATGTGCAAAGCACAGCTCTCATTGAGTTCAGTAGCAGCTGTGAACTTCTGCAAATCAAACCCCAGGGTCTCAAGTCAAGGACCCAGAAGATGAGGAACGCTCAGAGACCACAGTTGAAAAGTTTGGTTTAAGTTATTTGCCTAGCATTACATAGGAACTCTGGCCTAGGCAGGTATAGAATCATATTATTCAGGGCAACATTCAACTTCCTGAACGAGACCATCCTCTCTCTTCTGGCAATCTCCTGACTCATTCAGTACACACCTTCCAACTTCTGCAAGAAATGAGGAAGGGGTCCCACAGACAACAGCTTCCTTTACTACACAACCCTGATTCATCACAGGATGGACAGAATGAGGCCGAGGTTCTGTGGAAAAAATAGAATGTGATCAGGTAACTAAAGACTGTATAATAATGCATATACACAAGGAGGGCAAATTAAGTTTGCAAAAATTTAGGACAAAGAAAAGAATGACACGAGAGCTACATTTCTTAAACAACCCAGTTTTTAATTCATAGACAAATTCATTGTAAATTCAAAGAATTTATTTTGTCCTCAAAGAGTAAGGGCTGTAAGTTTGAGGATGATATGTTGTATTCTTCATACATAACAAATAGTTTGAAACTGAATTCTACCTTAATTATGGAGTTGCAACCAGTTCCTCTATTATAAAGGACCTCTTTTTTTCTCCCTTCTGACTAGAGCTGGTAGAAAAAAATGTTGGTGGAACAGTTTGCCACCTGTAGATGCAATTTCATCAAAAATGATACTTTTGCAGGAACATGTCAATTCTGATAAAATTTTCAATGGGAAAAAGTCAAAATGAATTGTTTAGACTTTATTGTTTAGATTCATTTCATTTTTACTAGTTTATTAAGTTTAATATTTTATGTATGTTATAAATGATTAATTATTATGTATATTTTATTAAGGTTTTGACATTATCAAAACAAAATTTTGATGGTTCTGAATCAAACTTTTTTTAAATGTTCATTTTGTGGAAAATATTGAAACAGAAACATTGGCTTTTTTTTTAAAGGAGTTGGAACAAAAACTGATTTCTAAATGTCAGGATTTCCTCCAGAATGGAAATTCCAGTTTCTAACTAGCTTTATCCCTGACCTGTTCAACAGTCAGCTTATCAACGAGAGACAGCCCTTAGTGTCACTTATCTTGCATCATCCTTCTTTCTCCTTACCTAGCCCACAGCGGTATTATACGTGTCCAGTTTCTTGGATGTGTCTAAGCTATTGGCATAGGAGAAACCTCATGATATGTGTCTCATGATATGTTCATTGCCTGTATCTCAGGTCCCTTCTCTATTGGATTAATTGTTTTGAATAAGCAACCTTTTATCAACTACAAACTTTCCTTGGAAAGTCCACTCACACAATAATGGTGCCTCTGTCCGTATTTACATCTTATCACCCCAAATAAGCATCTTACTGAATCAGAATGCATCTCCTCCCTCCAACAGCAATCTGCTTTTTGGGCTGGCTGCTTGCATGATCCTTCTCGTCTACATTGGAAAAAGACAGGAGGTTTATTCAAATCATTTGGATAATGCACACCTTATTGATTCATGCAGTAAGAGTTGTTATTTTTGTAGCGGATCATGTTAGTTGTCACTGCCTGTAATATTATGTGTCACCAAGAGGAAGAATATCAAGTATTACTTGGAGTGTTAGCATTGATGGGTAAAGCAATGCTTTGGGAGGAAAAAACGGTATCAAGTACTTTCTACTGAAGTGGCTGGACTGCATTCCCAAAACCTCCAGAAGGAATATTGGTTTTATCCATGTGTGGTCACTTTCATAAACTTCAGTCTGGTCTTCAGTATTAGAAATAACCATTTAGGAAGTCTCTGGCCGTAACCAAAGAATTATTGGACTTTGATTTGCAGATGTTAGCACATTAAACAGAGATAATGAGACAGGAGGAAAGAACATTTATTGATCCTATATAGGATTGCTTTTCAGCTTGGTTTGTTTGTAAGGCACTGAGAGAAAGAGATCATATACTGAGCTCTAGTGTTTATGGATAAGAATTTGTTTTATGTGTTATCCCAGAAGTGTACTTTTTTTTTTTTCAAAGAAGGGTTTCTATGCTAGTATGTTCCTTAAAATCCTGACTCTTTCAAGAATATGTGAAACACCAAATGATGGCGTAGAATTACACATAATTAGTGGACCTAACTGAAATGTCTTGACTAATTTTTTGCCTATTAAAATGGCTTGTTTTCAAAAATGATTTTTTTCCAAAAAAATATATATTATTAATTTCCCTGCTTTCCCCCCATTTTCACTGGCAACATGGAAAAAGGAAGGGGAGAAAGGGGCATAGAGAAGGGGGAAGAAAAGTGTGGTTCTATAGAGAAAAATTGTAGCATAAGGTTCTATACTTTTCATCTCTCAGTGATTTCAAATGACATTTCTCAGTTTATAAATCAAATAATGTTTTCTTCTAACCACCACTCATGTAAATGCAGACTAGACTCTGACACTCAAGCTAGTGTCAGGACCTTGATATTTAACCCTGGCCCACCAGAATCTTAGGTGCTAGACCATAGTGATGCACTGAATCATAGCCCTTGACCAACAGCCTTAGTGCTAAAGGCCTATAGACTGACAGCAGCCATACCCCAGACCCTGAATGGAGGGACATCTCTCGTTATTAGAGTCAGTGTCAGCCTGACTTTGTTAGCCTGACTCTTGCTCTATTCCTAGAGACTAAGATCTCTATGTTCAAATTCCCTTTATCCCTTTCCCTGCTTCCACATGATTAACCCATCTGGTGTATATAAGCAAGTTCTGTAGCCAGTCCATATGTGTACAGGGACATGATGTCAGAAGTAAACTAAGAATAGGAACGGAATGAAAACTGCAACAAAGGCTGCAGACAGAAGGAACAAAGCAACAAAGATTTCAGGATCTCATCAACATGCCATTTTTCAAAGAACTTCAGCTTTGACAAACCTTCACAGTGGACAGCCTGGAAGCAGTATTTTGCAAACAAACTGGAGATATACAGGTATCTTCGTAAATTTATACTATGGGGAAGCATGCTGAGCATATCTATAAATCCTTTGACTTTACGGAAGACAGTCACAAAGATGACTATGCAAGGATTCTGTCTATGTTTGATGCATACTTTATACCTCAGAGAAATGTGGTTTATGAAAGAGCATGTTTCCACCTGAGAATTCAAGAACCAGGGGAAAATGTTAAATGTTTTACAAGAGCGCTGCATATATTGGCTGAAAACTGTGATTATGGGAATGCAAAACATGAAGATATCAGAAACTAGCTGGTTATTGTGTTAACAGATAAAACCTTTCTCAGCAATTACATTGGAAGACAGATTTAACTCTAGCCCCAGCTATACAAAGAGCAAAGCAGTCTGAGTTGATGAGACAGCAAAACCTAGAGCAACTTGACAAACTTGAAAACCCTGAAACAGGCTTAGAAACTTGAATAAGCAGACATTTGAGTGTTAAAAGTCATTATCATAAAACCTCTGTCTCCTTGCCTCAGAACTCCCAGACTAAAAGCGACAAATTCCAGCCTACATGCACACGGTGTGGAAAAAAGTCATATCCCAAGAGATGATGCATGTCCAGCCAAAGGCACACAGTGTAATAAATAAATGAAATATGGACATTTGCAGCTGTTTGCCACTCCAAAGCAGTCAGGGGTTTGATTAATAATACAGACAATCAACAGCCACAGTTTCTGCAATCTATTACTTGAGATGACATAGAACTTACCTGGAGAGTGAACTTGAACTTCATGGCAAGACTACTGACTTCAAAATAGATTCAGGAGCTGACAACACAGTCATCACAGAAAAGACTCACAGTCACCTTCAACCCCTCCCAGAGCTAAAATCACCCGCCACAGCTCTGACTAGCCCTGGAGGTATTCTAAAGTGCATGGGCCAGTTCACCACAGAAACAATGTACAAAGACAAAAGCTATGCATTTAGAGTGTATGTGATCAAAGGATGACAGACCAAAAAGCCTTCTCTACTGCAGCCATGATGGACCTAGTGATAAAGATAGAAGAACTCAATGGACTATTTGGGGATATTGGACTTTTTAAAGGAAACCCAGTACAAATCTACTAAAGAGACAATGCTGGATCATGCAGTATACAAACACCTCTAAAAGGGAGACCTTGGAAGAGACTAGTTGAATATTTATGCAAATTCAGATGACATCATTACCTGGTTGTGATGGTTGATGTCTCCAGGTAAATAGAAATAACGCACTTGAAAGATATAACATTTCACAATGTTACTGAGAAACTGAAATGCACTTTTGCTCACTCCAGTATTCCAGAACAACTAATAATGGACACGGACCACAATTCACTGCAGCAGAATTTGTCATTCTGAATGAAATATGATTTTGATCATACTACTAGGAGCCCACAATACCCATAAGCGAATGGAGAGGCTGAGAGCTGTACAGACAGCCAAGAAAGTCCTACAGCAGGAAGACCCATTCCTTGCACTTCTGAGTTACAGATCAATACCGATAGTGGCTACTGGATATAGTCCAGCACAGGTCCTGATGGATAACAACTTAGAACTACTGTTCCAACTTTGGAAAAGAACCTATTTCCAAAATGGCCAGACATGGACAGTTACCAAATTGGATAAAAAGGCTAAAAGAGCTTATGACCTGTTTTTCAACAGATGTTACACAGTTAGGTCTAGAACCTGGTGACTGTGTCAAACTCAGCTCTGTATGGCCACTTCAAATACCTGGTGATGCCTTTTGGACTTACTAACATGCCCGAGACTTTTCAGCATCTAATTAATGATGTCTTACGAGATATGCTGGACCACTATGTGGTTGCCTTCTTAGATGACATTCTAATTTACTCTGAAGACCAGCCTATGCACAACCAGTATGTGTGTGAGATCCTAGAAAAATTCCGCCAATGTGGCCTCTATGTTATGCTGGAGAAATGTGTCTTTGATCAGCCCACTGTGGAATTCTTAGGCTACATTCTGTCCACTGAGGGAGTCTACATGGGCCCCCAGTAGGTGGAAGTGGTTTGCTGTTGGGCAACACCAAGAAACATGTGAGAAATTCAGCACTTCACTGAGTTTGTGAATTTCTATAGATGCTTTACATGGGACTACTTCCGAATCCTGATCTATATATCCTCTCTCCTGTGAAAACCCACCAAGTTTACTTGGACATCAGAAGGCCAGGAAGCTTTTGATCATCTGAAGACTGCGATCACCTCCACACCCATCCTCATACATACTGACCCAAGCCAGCTATTTGTCCTGGAAACCAGTGCTTCCAAAGTCACTATTGGGTTGGTTCTGTCCCAGAAACAGGGCCTCAAACAAAAATTTCATCCCTCTGTGTGCTATTCCTGCAAACTCCCTCCTGCTGAGCACAATTATGAAATTGCAGATAAGGCGCTACTTGCCATCAAATGACTTTTGACACCTAGAGTCCTTATCTAGAAGGTGTTCACTGGTCACAAAAATCTAGCATACGTGTACTCTGTGAAAGCCGTAACCCAATGACAGCTATGCTGGACTCTCCTTTTTGCTAGGTTTGATTTTTACTATCACCTACCACCCTGGCTCCCGCAATGGCAAGGTAGACCTCTATCCCACAAAGAGGAATATTCCAACAATCCTAAAGGACCTGAAGAAGGTCATTCCTGCATCCTGAAACCACATCACTTTCTCAGAGTAGCATCGCTATCAGATTTTTTTCATGACCATACGTTCTGCCCTACCAAATGACCCCTTCACCCAGACACCAAACTTCCAACACGGAACTCTAGGGTAGGTTCACACAAAAGGATGGACTCTTCCTCATTCATAGGCACATTTACATCCCTGAGGGATTCTACCATTTGGAGGTCCTACACATTTGCTATGATGTCCCTTGGGTTGGACACTTTGGCCAGATAACGGCAACTCCCATAGCACATCAGTCATTCTAGTGGACAACACTGAAGTCCGATGTTCAATGTCAAGTCTTGAGGCACCTGACGCCATACCAAAGTTCACTGAACTAAATCCCTTGAGATGTTAATACCCACTGAGACCCCATAGGGACCTAGGGCTATCATTACAATGGACTTCATTGCTGAATTCTCAGAATCTGAGGGATGCCACACCACACTGACAATTGGTGATCAACTGACAAAGATGGCACTTTGTTCCCTGTGCACTTCTTCCCACAACCAAGGATACCACTCACCTCCTCTTCACACATGTTCCAGCTCCATGGCATCCCTTACCATCTCATCTTAGATCAGGGTTCCCAGTTTGTGTCTCGGATTTGGAAACAGGTTTTCCACCTCCTAGATATGTGTCTCAATGTATCGACTGCCCAACCATCATGTACTCTCTTCCTCTAGGAGCCTGACCCTGTGTCCATTGAAATCAACAGCCAATGAGAGAGTGAACCAATTACTGGAACAGAACCTGCTATGCTACACAAAATACCACCAAATGACTAGGTGTCACTGATTCCATACTCAGAATTCCCATATAACAACACAGACCATGCCTCAACCAAGATGAGCCAGGTTTTTTTTTTTTTTTTACAAAATGGTGGCTTCTACCCCTTGTTTCACCCCATAGTGCCTACAGAACCCACAGTTTCTGCAGCCTCAGACCTGGTTCATCAAATCCATCAAACATAGGTTTTGTTTCAACTCTTCCTATTTGCAGCCAAGATGACATACAAACATAATGCTGGCCATCACTGACAGGAGGGCCCTACATTTCCAGTAGGACAAAAGGTATGGCCAAGCACCTCATGACAGGGAGACCTGTATGTATACTGGACTACCAGTACCTAAGACCTTACCAGATCTACAGGCAAATCAACCCATAAACCTTCAAACTTCAACTTCTCTGCTATCTTAAGGTGCACCCTGTATGCCATGTCTCTGTCCTTAAACCCGTCTCTGACAATCCTGTTCTCAAATGTAAACAACCTTCCTCTCTGCCAGTCCAAGACCAATACCAAGAAAATTACCTTGTCCAGAAGATTCTAGACTTCCATGTACAGAGAGGGAAGAGATGGTACCTTGTCAACTGGGAAGGATATGGGCTGCAAGAACCAGCCCCTTATGTGCACACTCCCAAAAAGCCAAGAGCCTTCCACAGAGCCCACCAGGACAAGCTCAGTCCTTCAGTGCCCTGAGGGAGGAGGGGTGATGTCAGAAGCCCGATATCAAACCCAGACCTGCTATGTCCTTAGGAGGCATCTTCAGCCCCTGTGACATGGTGATGCACTGAACTACCCCCCGACCAAACACCTTAGTGCTAAAGGCCTAAAGACGCACAGCAGCCACACTCCAGGCCCCTGATTGGAGGGACAGGCAGTACTCTCATTAGGTACCTGGACTACATAAAGACCCCAAAAGGAAGAGGAAGCAATCTGAGCAACAGACTATTTCCTTCCTTTTGATGCCTGGCTTGGCCATGCATCATTGCACTGCTGACTCACCTGGCCCTGCCTTACCACCTCACCTGACCTCACCTCTCCAACCCTCCAATCCAAGGGTCTGGATCTTCCAGCTACTGAGCTCTGCAAGAACTCAACCATTGCCCTGGACTGCCTCTGCTATCTCACCACTGGTGCATTCTTGACTACTGCTATGGACTGCCACCTACCCTGCCTCAGCCACCAGGCATTGCAGGTAGGTTCTTTCCTTGTCATGCCTCTACACTAATAAAGATTCTGCAGAATTAATTCCCTCCTTTACTTGCCACACATGTCAGTGTGACTGCTTAATTTGACAACAACGATGTTGCACTGGTGTAAGTAGAGTGAGTTTTTGACTTGTATCTTTATTATTGTATTGATTCATGAGAAGGAAAGAACCAAGCTTGACTTTCAGATTCAGAGCCTAGGAGGAGTTTTCAATTTGTGACAGATACACATGGAATCCTAAAATGCTGTTTTAATAGTCACTTTTAAGATTAAAACTGTTCTTCATTTAGCAAATAGTACTATAGTGAATGCTTGGAAGTGGCGGGTGAGAGAAGTGTTGGAAGACCCAACACTAGATGGATGGTTGTCATACAAGATGATTTGATTAGCGGTGGAGTTTCCAAGGAACTGTTTGAAGATAGACTGTAATGGAGAAAAATGATTTGAAAAACCGACCCCATACAGAGGGGACAAAAGCTAGAAGATGATGACTATAAGTGAATATTGTAAATTAAATGTAAAAATGCCAAGGAAAACAAAGATAAATAAGGTCTATCTTGAAATATAAGATGAATCTGACTGAACATCAAAAAGGCGGTCAGTCTACCTAGGGACAAGTGAAATGTTATGGACTCATAAGCTCATAACTGTGTTAATTTTTCATCTCAATATTCACAAAAGAAGTAAAAGGGTAATAGCCCAGCAATTGTCTTTGATACTTTCTTGTGGCCAAGAAAGTAAAATGTCAAAATGCTTTACCACTTCAGTGAAAACAAATAGATTTATAGTAGGCATCTTCTACTACTCTAAACTGGCAAATCCTTGGCTCTGATCAATTATATCCACAGTATAAAAGATTGTGATAGATGAGGAAAGCCTCTGAGAGAGAAGAGTTAATAGATCACTTGGGATTGGAGTAGTAGAGATGATGGAACCCGGAATGTTTTGAAACTGTTTAGAAAATCCCCCAAAATGATGAGGTCTGATCCAAATGTTGTGAGGGCTTCTCATTCCCTTTTCTGCCCCAACACCATTCTTAATGCACCATCATTTTCTTCATTTCTCCATATCAACAGATCTTTCACCCTTCTACCAATCTGAGCCTCAGTTCTGCTCTCTTCATCTTCTATGCTGTAAATAGGATTTTGAAAATCTACTTTATATATTGTTGCACCAGATATTCTTTAACTTCACTTGTGCCATAATGTAGTCTTAATACAGAAGAGAAAGTATATTTTCTCTGTAGGGTCTTCAGAGAGGAATTTTGTAGCCTCTGAATTCCTGCAGAGAATCCAGGAGATTATGCATCACACACACAATACATTGTCTTTGCAATTTCCAGCACTGAGGGACAAAAAGGAATGCTCATACTTTTCATCGATCATTAATCTAGTGTACTTTTTATATAAATATTTATAATGAATCTATATTACTTGGAAATTCTCAGAAGGAAAGGAACAGAGTGATTTCAAGCCATTTTTTGATATACAGCGGTGCTTAATAAGAAAGAAGAGTTCCTGTATTGAATTTGACTAGAATGTACTAAGCAATATAGGTAAGACTTTTTTTAAATGACAGGTGGTTAGAATGTTGAATAAACTGCTGAGTCAGCATGAGAGATAAGTAATGTACAATAAGATAACAATGTAATACAGAAGCTGAAATATTTTTAGAAAAGGAAGGCATATAGGCAGCGCAATGACTTTTTTCGCACTGAGGTGATGATAATAGATGGCTATGTACTTCCAAGATACATAAAAGAGGATATTGATTAACGATATGATGTACTCTAGGCTCTCATCTTCCTTCAGGGGTTGGTTGGGAGCAGAAATTCTCACATTTGATAGCTCACTAACTCTGCTTATTCCAATTCTGTTTCTATGGTATAAACCACAGGAGGCATAGCAAAGATATTATATTCCTAACTAAAACACAGTAAAGAGATATCTCCATTGTGCCCTCCCACAGGGAGGTAAGAATAATTTGGGCCAAAATCAGAGCTGATTTTAAGGTGTAGATTCTGACTTAAAGCACACTAGTCTAAATACATTGATTTCAGTGGAGTTATTGCACTGGTGCTACTGAGATCAGAATTTTCCCTTAATAATATAAGGGATTTGAAGTGGCGATAGCTTAGAAAGCGCCGTATAGCAGGAAAAGCAACAGGAGAACAATAAGAATGTCTGTGTCAAAGTTTACCACATCTGTAACTTTTACCTTCTTGCATCTTCTTCCAGTTCCTCAGCATGTATAATTACACTAGCTTAGATTTCTTTACATTTCCTTAGTTCCAGCTCATGGATGGACTGTTGTGATGGTTTGTATTATACTGATGTAGCAGCCCCACTAAAGTTAAGATTGCATTACGAGTTCTGTTAAAGGTTGACTTCCATGCTTAATTGGATTCTTTTGAAATCTGGTGCATCTCAGGAGAGTGCAGGGTAGGGTTAGTGATCCCGATTTGGGGTCATTTGACTGGAATTGCAGAGATATAAGCCCCACCCCCAAAATAGCCATTTTTCAAAAGTTTCTAGGTGTGGATATTTTTCCACAGAGCTGGAGATGAAACTATCTATGTGATTGTCACTGGACCTCAGTAGGTCACAGCTGAGAATACCAGATTCAGGACAAACTACTGAGAAATAGGGCAGACTCACCCCAAACTAGTGGTTATTCTATTATTAGATATACCAATCTAGTAAAAAAAGTAAACTTCTGTCTCACCACCCTGGCTAACAGTCTCCTTAGGCACTCCAGCACTCATTTCACCACCCAAAGGGTCCTTCTAATCCAGTGTTTCTCAAACTGGGGTCACTGCTTATGTAGGGAAAGCCCCTGGCAGGCCGGGCTGGTTTGTTTACCTGCCCCGTCTGCAGGTCCGGCCGATCACGGCTCCCACTGGCTGTGGTTCACCGCTGCAGGCCAATGGGGGTGGTGGGAAGTGGCGGCCAGTAAGTTCCTCGGCCTGTGCCACTTCCAGCAGGTCCCTTTGGTCTGGAGCAGCTAACCACAGCCAGTGGGAGCCACGATTAGCCGGACCTGCGAACAGGGTAGGTAAACAAACCGGCCCGGCCCGCCAGGGGCTTTCCCTACACATGCAGCGACCCCATTTTGAGAAACACTGTTCTAATCCTAAATGATCAGCCACGTAGCCAGGTCAATATATAACTCAGAATTTATCCAATAATCATTCTGTGCCAATCCTTTAGTATCTAATATCTAAAGGTTGTTTTATAAGAGAAAAGAAGGAGAGAGTTAAAATGGTCAAAGAAATCATATACATACAATGATTGCAAAGTTCTTGGATCAGTTTTCTAGCCGTGATGTTATAGACTGCTGGCTTGTAAATGCTATGGTAGCTTCCAAAACATTGGAAGGTCCTCAGTCCATTGGTTCGAATGCTCCTTTTAGTGTTAGTCTATAGTCCAGAGATCAGACCAGGAAAGAGGCAAAATGGAGATGTTTCTAGGGTCCTTTATACCTTCACCCATGTGGAGGGGATGCTCTCAGTCTTAGTTTGTGGAAAATTATAGGCACAAGATTGAGTTCAGAGTCACATGAGCTAGTCACATGCCCTTGCATGCTTTGATGACTCATAGGAGTAGCCATTACCCATATTCTGGCTAAAGCATCCCCCAAGTCTCAAGTCAGCAGGGAGGGGAGATGAGCAGGGTGAGAGGAGGCATGGTCCCTTCAGTGGGGGTGGGGTGGGGTCTCCCTTGAGGTCTGAGGCTCCTGGGAGGAGGTGGGGTTACAGAAGTGGTGGGTAACCTGCGGCCCGTGGGCCGCATGCAGCCCATCAGGGTAATCTGACTGCGGGCTGCGAGACATTTTGCTGACATTGACCATCCGCAGGCATGGCCCCGCAGCTGCCAGTGGCCGCGGTTCACCATTCCCAGACAATGGGAGCTGTGGGAAGCAACAGCCAGCATGTTCCTGTGGCCCGCCACTTCTCACAGCTCCCATTGGCTGGGAACTATGAACCATGGCACTGGGAGCTGCGGGGGGCCTTGCCTGCAGACGGTCAACATCAGCAAAATGTCTCATGGCCCGCTATCAGAGTACCCAGTTGGGCCGCTGGTTGCCCACCACAAAGTTCCTGCTTTTCTAACTTTGTGTGGCTTTTAACTCTAAAACTCTTAGACGTGAATAGATACTCTACCCACTGATATTTATGTGTCCCAAATGTATATGAAAAAATACCTGAAAAAATAGCCATTTTTCAAAAAAGTTTCTAGGTGTGTTTTGTTTTGTTTTTCTGCAGAGCTAGAGATAAAAAACTATTGCTGTGATGCAGGTCAATATCATTTTGATTGGTCAATTTTTACTCAGGATAGTGCCTGGTACCCACTAAGACTTTGGGGGGCCTAATTGTGAATGGTATTTCAGAGCACATTCACTTCTTCACTTGCATAGATATGCAGTCTCGAAGGATTACCGTGCACATGTGCCAAGAAAAAGAGGTAGAAGGTGTGACCCAGAAACCTCTTGATGCCAACTGGGTTACAGGGATCTCCTGGGTTTACCAAAAGGTGTCATGTAAGGGCTCTACTGAAAGCCTATGTCACGCTGGTCATCACGACTGTGAGATGTATGGGAAGATAATGTGAAAGGACTTATGTATGTAACCTGAAAATTACATTCTTAATGTATATAAGTTAAGACAGGTCACGAGAAGGTGATGAACAGATTTTAGGCAGGAAGGGGGTAGCAAACACTTAGCTGTCTGGCAGACCACTGTGTATGTACGTCTCCAGGCCAACTCAACCAGCATAAAAAACATGGAATATATTTGATGACAGGCTATGTTTGCTGTCAGGGCCACATAAAGGCCCTGAGGACTTACAAAGAGAAGGGAATTCCAATATAAGCCTCTGAAGGGAACCTCCAGAAGGTGAGGGACCATATTTTGTAACAGCGTAAACAAAGTGGAGAGGGGCAAATTTTCATCCTTCAGTCTGGGAAGACAAGCTGCCAGCAGGCCTGATCTTATGAAAGAAAGGTGTCAGCCCTTCTGCTTGAATAAAACTGGGAAAAGGACTTAAGGTATGCTATCCTGTAGGAGACTGGATAATGTCTTATAATTAAGTTTAGGCTTTAGAAAATGGGTTCTGATTTTGTTGTACATGTAACCATTTTTTCCCCAATAGTCTTATTCTTGTTGTCACTCAAAATCTGTCTATGTGCTGTATGTTACATGGAGTGCTGATCCTGAGTTAAAACAAGCTGGTGTGTACTGGTCCTTTGGGAGAAGTGAATGGGAGAGTTCTGGGAGTGTTCAGTGGAACAGGGGCTGGGCACTCCAGAGGGACATGTAGAGGACTCAGCATTTGGTGCATGCCTATCACTAACCTGTGGAGAGAATTAGGGCAGTGGAGGCCTGGAAGTAGTGCTTTGATTGGCAGACGCAGGTGGAGTCAGTGAGCTGACTCACAGGAGGCACAGACAAGGCTTCCTCACATGAAGGGCTTGGGATAGCAAGATACCTCAGAACCCTGGATACCCCAGGAAGTGTCACACCGCTTTATGCTTGCCTGGATAGTTTGAGGAAATGTACCAATTCAATTGCCCATGGTGAATACCCTGCCACTGTCATTTCTTGTCCAAACCTTTTTACACACGTGTAATAAAGATTTACTAACATGTTGTTTGCTACAAGCTGTCTCTGTTGTAATATGCTTTATTTAATGGGGAGGTTTACTGTGAACAGAGCAGAATAGTGAGCAGCTGGTCTAATCAAAATTATTCTCTCTCAGGTGGGGAGGAGCTGAAAAAAAGAGGCAGGGATGGGTGGACAGGGACAGGATTCATCGATTCAAAGGCCAGAAAGGATTATTGTGATCATCTAGTCTGACCTCCTGTAGAACACAAGCTATAGAACTTCCCCAAGAGTGTATATATAATAGGAAAACATCCAATCTTGATTTTAAAATTGCCATGGAGAATCTACCACAACCCTTGGTAAGTTGTTTCATTGGTTAATTACCCTGACAGTTAAAAAAAAACCAGTCTGAATTTGTCTAGTTTCAACTTCCAACGATTGGATCTTGTTATACTTTTCCCAGCGAGATGGAAGAGCCCATTATCAAAAATATGTTCCCCATATAGGTACTTATAAACTGTGATCACATCACCCCTTAACCTTCTCTTTGTTAAGCTGAATATATGAAGCTCTTTATGTCTATCTCCATAAGGCATGTTTTCCAATCCTTTAATCAGGCTTGTGCCTCTTCTCTAAACCCTCTCCAATTTATCAACATCCTTCTTGAACTGGGGACACAATATTCCACCTGTGGTCTCACCAGCCAAATACAGAGGTAAACTAGCCTCCCTACTCCTACTCTAGATTCTCCTGTTTATGCACCCAAGGATTGCATCCGCCTGTTTGGCCACAGCATTGCATTGAGAGCTCATGATCAGCTGATTATCTACCACCATGCCCAAATCTTTTTCAGAGTCACTGCTTCCCAGGATAGTGTCCTCCACTATAAGTATGACCTACATTCTTTGTTCCTAGATTTAATATGGATAAATATAAATGTATACAACACATAATCTTTGTGCCCAGCTTTCCAAGTGAGCCAGATCACCCTGTATCAGTGATCTGTCCTCTTCACTATTCACTACGCCAATTTTTATGTCATCCACAAACTTTATTTTTTCTTCCAGATCATTGATAAAATGTTAAATAGTACAAGGCCAATAACTGATCCCTGTAGGTCCTTACTAGCAATTCAACCATTTGATGATGATTCCCTGTCAACAGTTACATTTTAAGACCTATCAGTTAGCCAGCTTTTAATCCATTTAACATGTGCCATGTTAATTTATATATGGAGTGACCAGACAGCAAATGTGAAAAATCGGGACAGTGGGTGGGGGGTAATAGGAGCCTATATAAGAAAAAGACACAAAAATCGGGACTCTCCCAATAAAATTGGGACATCTTGTCACCCTAATTTTATATCATTCTAGATGTTTAATCAAAATGTCATGCAGTAAAAAAATCAAACATGTATAGAAATTTAAGTATATTCCATCAATACTACTATATTTATGAAAAAAATCTTTATATCTTCTTTGGTGAGATTACAAGTTAGATTGACACGATCTATTTTCCATAGATCCATGATGATTGGCATTAATTTTATTCCCCTCCTTTAATTCTTTATTAATTGCATCCCACATCAGCCACTCCATTATCTTGCCCAGGATCAATGTCCAACTGATGGGCCTATAGTTACCCAGGTCATCCTGTTTACCCTTTTTAAATATTGGCACCACATTAGCTTTCTTCCAGACTTCTGGAATTTCCCCAGTGCACTAAAACTTACAGTATTAGTGGTCCAGCAAGCTTCTCAGCCAGCTCCTTTAAAACTCTTGGAAGCAAGTTATCTGGACCTGCGAATTTTAAAATGTTCAACTTTAATAGCTGCTGTTTAAAATCCTCCTGAGATACTAATAAAATGGAAAGAACATCATCATCACCACATTTTCCCAAATCTACAACCAAAATATTTATTGAACCTGTCTGCCTTTTCTACATTATTATTGATAATTCTACCATTTCCATCTAGTAAGAGACCAATACCATTGTTAGAATTCTTTTTGTTCCTAGTGCATTTTTTTTAAAAAGTTCTTGTTATTGTCCTTAACTCTGCTGGCCATAGATTTCACCTTGTGTCCTTTTGCTTGCCTTATCAATTTTCTATACTTCCTAGTAATGAATACAAATCAAAGCTATCAAATTCCTCTTTCTTCCATTTATTATTTTATAGCTGTCTTCATTTTTTAAAAACCAAAACAATTCCTTGATTGTGGCTTTTGGGGCATCGACTAAAGTGTTAAGCGATTTCTAATTATCATTCTCACTTACTGATTTAGTTCTTCTTCACAGCTGATTTGGCTCAATTGTTTTCAGCTTTGTAAAATTGGCCCTTTTAAAGCACAGAGGTACAGGGCTCAACTTTGGTGCGTCTCAGAACTTCAAGGAGAATGCAGAATCGGCATAAGTGTCTTCCTCAGTACACACTGAATGTAAAGATTTTCACTTCATCCCAGAGCTCTTGTTCTGATCACTTAAAGGTAAAGATACAGCATAAGTTGTGTGAAAGGGCAAAAACAACCATATCTGCATTAAACTGCATTTGCTAGAAAACTGGTAAATTTCAATTCCACAAACCAGTAAAAGTGGTTCAGAGGGAAGATTTGTCAATCTTGTATCCTACACTAAGTGACTATGGATATCAGCCATATTTGAATAGATATTCACTAACAGTACTGAGGTGTTTGTCCTTGGTGACTTGAAGTGAATACTGGTAGATGTTAGATTCATATGCATGTTAAAATCCACTCATAGTCCTTTTCCTTGCTCTTACATCAAACAAAGAACAACGTTTATACAGTGAGTTGTTATATTCTCTATGTATGGTTTTGTTTTTAAGCTTTCCTTCCTGAAATCTACTACATGTAGCAAAAAAACCTTGTCTATGCTTTGTTTTTACACTAAAACAACCAAGCCCTACCACAGAGCTCCCGGACAAAGCTACTTGTCAGTTGCTTGCATTCCCTCCCAGTAGAGTACATTTTTCTTTTTAATCAAGTATTTTAACATCATGTGTAATATGTTGTATTGATTGTAAAAGCTGAACTATTCCTCACTTTTTGAACTGATAAGTGGCACTGAAACAGTTAAACTGTTTCCTCCTTTTCACATTGGAATAAAGTTAATAAGCAACCAGTGACATGCTGTAGCTGCAGAAGCTAAAGTTATAAGTAATCCTAAAGGGAAAGAGGAAAATTGTTCCTGACAAGCTGAAATTCCATTATAAAACCTCCTGTATGTTGAAGAGCCCCGAGTTGTTCAGGGCATGAAGCTTGTTTCAATGTTTAACTAAACCTGTTTATAAAGAAAATATCTTGCCCAATATCAGTTTTCCTCAAGCATGCCCTTTAACCCCTGTTTTTTTTGTTTCTTTTCATTGTTGGCATGGAAACCAAGAGGCACTCCATTAGACTGATCAATGCATGGTTACATCAACATAACATTTTCAGTCAAGTTCCCAGGAGCCTTCCTTCTGAATCTGTCATTTTGATTCAGATAACTAAATCAGGCTAAGCACTGCAATGATAACGGATGACTTGCCTCATTAGCTGGCTCCTGCTGCTTGACTCTGTCAGGAAGTACCACAGTGACTGTCTGGGTTCCTGGGAGAGAGAACTGGTTTCCCTGATATTGCTTTGGTGTCTTTCCCCTTCCCCCCATTTCTAACTATTCTTTTGTCTCTAAATCTTTATGCAGAGAGAGTAAGAATTTCTTGCAAATGTTAAATAAATAGCTGATTACATTTTGAATAGCATCCTAATAATAGCAGTATATACATTCACCACTAACTCCATACTTCCTGTTCCCTTTATATAGTCTTGAGGGTCATTCTTTTTTCATCAATATGTCTGTGATGGAATTTATAAACCCCACAATGGGACACAAGGGGTTAAGGAGCAGTTCTAGTTCTAGAGTGAGAGTTACAAAGGGTGCAGCAGCAGTTTGGTAAAGAGGTTTCCACTTTAAAAATAAAGTCCTGTTGAAGTTTGCTAGTACCTTGCCTGGTTGATACAACAAGGTGGCACCCCTGGGGAGAACCCATCACAATCAGTAAGTAGCTCATGGGTGCACCCAAGGAAATATTTTGGCCAAATGTAAGACAAGTTGAGGCCAAAGTCCCCATTTAGCGCTCTTATATATGTACTAATGGAACAAGGAACAACTTATTGACTTGTATAACACCTTGTGCCTTTGCCTTAAATATAGAAAAATTTAGAGCCAGGTCCATTAAATAAGCAACCCAGAAATGCTGGTACTCAGACTCCCTGCACCTGTGCTATGCCCTGCACGGATGGGCTCAAAGCAAAGAAGAGAGTGGTTGGGATTTCTCATCTAACTATATTCCATGGCATTCAGGGTTTTAAAGATCATCCTACAGAGGAAAGACGGTATAAATAATGACTAGGGTGCTAGCCTGGAATAGGGTAGACGGAGGTTTAGTTGCTCTGCCACATTGTCCCTGTCAATTTTATAATCACACAATATCTTGGCCCACTTTTTGAAACTTCCTGAAGACTGGCCACTTGAAAGAGCTTCCAGCCAACTGAGCAGGTGAAACTGACAGAAGGCTGGCTGAGTGTATTTGTATCTCAAGGACCTCGCTTTAGCAATCTATCACCTGTTGACACCTTCCTTCCTTCCCAAGACCATTTAGTGATAACTCCCTCTCCCTTGCACCAGCCATAACCTGCATATACAGTCAAACTTGGAGGATAGAAGGGAAGGGATTACTTGTCTGAGGAGAAAGTACCCTTTTCTCTTGCCTCCAATGCGCCACTCTAGTACACTCTAAAATGGTCCCCTGTGCATTCTCACACACACCCTGCATGAAACATGCTGTTTCTTCCTGTATTCCCCCCACCCATTGTCTTAGATTAGTTTGAGGGGCTGAATGACTAGGGGATTCACCTAAATGAAGTTTCTTCTGGGACAATGACTGACTGAAAATCCCACCTGTTAAGATTAAAACCTGATCAAGCTTGCAGTTGTTAAATGGCCTTAATTTGAATTAATGAGAAAATTATGTGAGCAAAATCTCACTTCATTTATTAGTTAGAGGAAGGTGATGAGAGATTTCTTTAATCTATTTATTGAATGGGACTGGATGATTTTAATACTAATAGGATGACTCATTCCTAAGTATTCAACCACTTAAACTGTCTCACATTGTTAGAGTCAACATAAGAATCTATTTTTGTTGAACGATCACAGGTATTTGATTCTAGCTTCTCTGATCTTTGAAACAACCGAATACTACTATAACATTTCCCTTAAAAGTACGCAGTGAAAGAGAGGCAGATCAGGATAAAGCTGCAATCTTATTGTCATCATTATGCTATAGAACAAATAAAACAGAGCAAATGTGTTTGGTGCTCATGATTGTTTACTCAGCATTTATTAGACTGTGTACCCGTTAAACATTATATAGAATGTTGTACAATGATTCAAATGAGTGTTAAGAGTCTTATTTTATTTAATTTAAGTTAGAGCTATAAGTTTACAAAGCTGTTTCTTTATGGCCAGGAGTAGTGAGGCATCTAGCAAAACACCAGCGCTTCACAACATCCTGGGGTTTGATGCCCTTGATCCATGTTGAGAGCGTATTGCCAAGCTCCTCAAAGTATTTCCATTTTCCTACAAGCATCACTTAAGTCTTTGCTGCATTGGAATTGAGCGAATAGGTCTTTTTACATCTGGTGATTCCTTCTAGTAGTTGGGACATCTAAGAGATGACAAAAGATGTATTGGTGGAAGTGTAGAGTTGAGTATTACCAGCATATCAGCACTGGACAATCAGCCATGTCAAAGGCTGCAGAAAGGTCTGAGTATCAACCGGCAGGTTGGTTTGTTCTCCAAAGCCAAAAGCTGCTTGTCCATCAGTGCCACTGAGGCTGTTTCTGTGCTGTTTCCTGATCTGAAACCTGATTGTGATTAATCTAAGACACTAACAAAGGATAGTCTGTAGTCCGTACTTGCTGTTCCCATCCCCACTCCCCACCTCAAAATGTTCTAAGATATTTCCTTCTTCTGGGTCTCAATGTGTACTTGACTGTGGGTGAGATCCTGGCACTACTGAAGTCACTTCAGAGTTTTGTCATTGACCTCAATGGCCGATCTCTCTCTCTCTCTCTCTGCCTCTCATTGTTTGGGAATTAGTGTTCAAGGGGCCACTGGAGCCATGTACTGCATCTGGGGATATACGGTGAGAGTGAGCTATCAGCTCCCCTTACAGGAAGTTTCTGATCCAGGGTGAAATTACACCATCTCCTGTAGCAAATCAGTATTTCAAAGGGAAAATGATTTAAGTTTCTCCTCTGAGCACATATGAGTTTATCCCAGATAGAAATTCATAGTACTGCCAACTCCAAGCACTGAAAAATCATGAATTAGGCACCCCAAAATCATTTTTAAAAAAAAATCTGTTTTTGCTTTGTCTTCTGAGCACTCTTCATGTCTTCAAACTTTTATCTGCAACCGTGAGTTAGAAGTGTATATTTTTTAAATGAAAACTGAGATTCTCATGGAATCTGAGGCTTTAAGAAAAAAATACCAAATATCGTCAAGCCAGCAATAAGTCATAAGTTGACAACCCAGTTTATCATTTTCAAAATGAAAACATCTCTTTGTGGTTAGGGACAGTCTTCTGCCTGAGAACTGCCTTATATTTTACAAAAATCCCTGAGTTGTCATCTTCACACTTGTTTTAAAATCAGCAATGAGGATTTTCTTGCACAATTTTCTGAGCAAGCTCTTGCAGCTGCTTCTAACCTTTCTACAAAGTGACTTTTTTAGTATCTATTTCCCCCACAGGTTTAAATATAATATAGTATTCTCTTTTTTGCTAAAGAAAGATTAAGATTAGCACTGTCTCCCAGTCTGAGATTCGCTCTTTTCAGCAGTAGTTTCCCTTAGGGTAAATACTTATTGAATCAAATAAAATTCTCATCATTCTGTGTCATCCTGATACTTCAGGAAGCTGAACTATAGTGATTTTTCTAGACTCAAGACATCTTACTTCTACCCATTGCAATGTAGGCAACACCAAGTATTCAAGAAATCTTTACCCTTGAAATCGATGTTTAAAAATCTGTTGACTGGCAAATTTTTATCTGTGCAAAAAGAAAACAGACAAAACAGAAACTCTTTCTAAAGCCTTTTGATATGCATGGATTTCTGAAAACTGAGTTTCCCAGTCTAACATTCCCTTGCTATGATGCTAAAAGTTCAGTTACTTCAATCATATTGCATTTAAAGCATTTTTTCTTTAAATAAGACATCTGGAGATAAATTGAGTCTTTATGAAGCAGAGCGAGTCTGCTATTTCAGAAATACCCACTCTTTGCCAAGCTACTTAATATCTCTACGTTTTATTACGTAGCACCTGTGGCAAACCATCAATAGCAGTATGTGCTCCAAAGTGAATTACAGTTTCTGCAGGCTTTATAAAGATATTATCTTGACTTCCCAAAGTAGTGACTCTAAATATCTAATGGTGTATAGCAAACTGATCATATTCCTCCCATTCATGTTAGCTACCTCCAAGTATTTATATACAATGACTGCATTTAAGCTGTGTATGGAGTACTAATAAAAATAATTATATCCTGAATGCTATTAAAATTGCCCAATCTTTTCCATTCTAAGTTCCTCACAGACTAAAGCTTCCCCCACTGGACTAAAATGTCCAGGCCTCATCTGTGTCAACAGGTAAATTGTTTTGGAAAGTCTGAGGGGAAAACAGTTCTGAGTTTCAAGTGTAAGAAATACAAGTTACTTCTTATGACATCTTTTAAATAGTGCTATTTCTTAAAATGGCTGACTAAAAGCTGAAATTTTGCAAGGAAAGATAGGGGGAAGGCCTTACTGAGGTGAATTGCTATTGTGTGTTCCCATGAATACTGCTTTTTCACTTGGCTGAGTTGTGAGCCTTCAAAAAATCAGTCTGCACATGTGCAGGGATCTGCACAAGCATTGTCTTATTTTTCATACATCTCTTGTAAACATGCATTGGACCAAAGATACCAGAGTCCACTGTCCAAAGTGTGGAGGGTGGAATGCACAGTTTATGGAGCTTTCACTTAATATTGTAGGGGTCAATAGAGCCCTACTTCATTCACTGAACACTTAAGTTGAGCATTGGAAAAAGGAATTTAGCAATAGTCTGCCAGTATCAAGACAGTAGATTATCAAAATATTAGTAAGTAGTATATAAAACTTTTTAAAAGTTCTTGTAAGGTCATGAACATATAGCAATCTTAATTCTAAATCCCAAAGGGGATGTTGTAGTCCCCCAGGATGAAAATGAATATTTTAGATGAGATGAAACAGGAGAGCCAGGTACTGAGGTCAGACAAAGAAGAGAGAATGACAAGCTATAATGTAGAATCATTTAGTTACTAGTCTGGGGATTGGTCCTGCTTTGAGCAGGGGGTTGGACTAGATGACCTTCTGAGGTCCCTTCCAACCTTAATCTTCTATGATTCTATGATTAGTCTTGGATTTATATTTTGAGAACTTGTGTTTAGTTATTACAATAGTGTCTAATGGCTCTTTATTTAGTGAGAGAGGGATTAGCCTAAATCAAGATAAACTAAGGTTAAGTGGCAGAACTGAAACTCATCAGCATGTAATGTTTTCCAAAATTCAGTGCAGTGTCAGAGACAGTTATGGCATTTCTGTGGCCTGTTGAGTTTCCATATGAGCCACATTAGTACAGACAACACTTCACAGGGGTAGCACAGCTGGCCACTGAAAAGCACCACTCAAGTATTATTACTCATTAAGTTACTTGAGGGTAACTATAAAGCTAAGAAAGGAAAATGTGGAAGAATCATTCATATGGGGTTCATTATTCAAACTCTCAAACCTCAGTAAAAATTTAAATGTGATCTAGTTCAAAGGATAGGTGAAGTTTTGGGAGCCTTCTGATTTATAATACATCTGTTTTACTAGCACAGCAGCAATATATTGTTGCCATTTAACCATGATCCATCAGAGCATTTTTAACACAATGTTCCGTCTTAAACATATATCTTTATAGTCTGCATTATTTCAGCCTTCCATTCGCTTTCCATCCTGTTCAGAACAAGGAAATTCAGAGCCACATGAAACAGTGAGTTAAAAAGTAATCGAAATATTTTTAAATCTCAAGAGGGGTTTGGTTTGGTTCTTGTTTTATCCAGAACGACTCTGCCAGCCCTATTATTAACAGCGAATCTTATCCTGGCCATCACCCTGATTCAAGGCAAAACAAACCCAAAACCCTTTAACTTATCAAGATGTTGAAATATTTTCCCCACATCTCCCAACCCTTAAATCTAAATATTGGCATAAGATTTAAAATTGGAGAAACTTCCATATCAGGTGGTGTACAATGCCTACCACAATGGAGCACCATTCTTGGCTGGCCATTAAGTATTGTAGTTTGCTTTTAACTACACTGATACCAGAAAACATCAGCAGAGAGAAATTGTCCGAGGAAAAACTCAATCACATGCACAAGGGCATACGGATCATCTCATTCTATGCTCATCCACAATAGATATTCTCTAGGTTCCATCCAGCTGAGCTTACTTGAATGGCATCAAGTACAAACAATTTATTTCAGTTAACTGAATAATAATCTTAAAGATATCTTGCTTTAAGATAGTTTTGTAGTTCATAAGCCTACACACAGCACTTATATACACAGCGATGAAGGTTCCAGATATATCTAAGATAATACTGATTTCTGGGTGACCAACTTGAGACATGTTAGAGGGGCTTGTGAAGGAGTTCACTCACTGCTGGAGCCACCTAGTAGTCAGGCAGGGGCATCTCCTTTATGGGCAACCCCTGCTGACAGCCACTCCAACCCTGCAGTGGCCTGCTCCTTCCACAACTCAGCCCTCCAGCCAGGTTGCTCATTTGTCTCTGTCCATTTAGGGCTATTTAAAGAGTCCAGAGGGTAGCCCTATGGGTTACACAAGGGGCTCTGGGCTTCCCCTTGGATCAGGGTCTCATGGTTCAGACCCTTTGGTCTTCAGGGACTCCTCTCAACTGGATTCCCCATACCAGGGGGAGACTTTTGGCACCCGCAAGGGATTGGTAGGGGAATTCCAGTCCACCCTCTCCACCAAGTTGCAATCTAGGGCCCAGTGGTAAGCAGCTAAGTCCTGCATCCCAAAGTGTCTGTCATAAACAGATAGTTAAGGATTAATGCCTCTTTTACCTGTAAAGGGTTAAGAAGTTCACCTAGCCTAGCTAACACCTGTCCAGAGGAACCAATGGGGGAACAAGATATTTCAAAAGGAAGGAGGGAAGTTTTCCTTTGTTTAGTCAGTTTTTCAGTTTCAGCCGGAGTGAAAAAGATCAAGGAACCAGCCTCTTATCAGAGTAGTAAGTTTTAGAAAGGAATAAATAGGTTTATGTTTATTTTCTTTGTAACTTGTCTTGGTACCATTAAGGGAATGATCAAATTTGGGTATTCTTGTGTGTATTAAAGTTTTTGCCCAGGGGAACATCCTCTGTGTTTTGAATCTGTTGTCTGTGAGAGTAGCTGGTATGCTAATCTCTCCCAGATGGTTTTCTTTTACCTTTCTTTTCTTTAATTAAAAGCCTTTTTTAATACCTGATTTTTCCTTATTTTTTAGATCCAAGGGGGTTGGATCTGGATCCACCAGGAGTTGGTGGGAGAAAGGAAGGGGGATGGTTAATTTCTCCTTGTTTTAAGATCCAAGGGGTTTGGATCTGTGTTCACCAGGGAATTGGGGAAGTTTCTCAAGGCCACCCAAGGAAGGAAGTGCTTGTGAATGGTGGCAGCGATACCAGATCTAAGCTGGTAATTAAGCTTAGAATTGTCCATGCAGGTCCCCCACATCTGTACTCTAAAGTTCAGAGTGGGGAATGAACCTTGACAGTGTCATACTGCTGCTTCCCTGGATCACTTCCTACCAGCCCCCTCTCTTCCCAACAGATAAAGTGAAGTTATCACAGAACTGTACTCAGTCACAAACCTTCAGAGAGTGTCAAGTCCGTCCTTCATGGGCTTGACCAACTGACTATAACCAGGTCTCAGGCAGCAAGAACTCCAGAAACACAGATCCCTTCTCTTCCACTGTCTGCTTCTTACTGAGCTGCTTTACTCTCTCCCCTTTTAAGCTCCTCCTCCAGCCCATGCATGTTGGTGAGGCAGGAGGGCCACCTAGGCCCAGAGCAGGTCTTTAACCCCATCCTTTCCAGTATGGAGTTTGTAGATCCTAGAACAGGCTTGACATTTCATCAAGTACTGAGACATCCAAAATCACTAGTTATGTTAGAAAATGTAAGCCACATAGACTTTACACTCCTTACTCTTTTTACAGACACACTGTATCAGTCACTCTAGTAACAATTTTTTAAAAATTCAAAATATATACTATTTATGGGGAAATATAGGGGCAAAATATAGGACATATCATCTCACACTTTTACTAGAGAAGTAAAATATTCCAGGGGACAAAGTTTCTAACTTGGGTGCAGGGTGTTTAGCTCTCCAAATATTGATTTAGGCTCTTGTCCCACATGCCTTTTTGCTAGATCAAAAGTAGGATATGGACATCCGATTAAGGTAGCCATAGGACCATTTACATGTCAGAATCAAATTTAATATAGTCTGTAAATGATTTTAAATTGAGTAAAAAAAAGCACAAAAAGTAAAATTCCAATGCTAGATATTGCCATGATAAACATCAGGTATGACAGGGAATCTTAGCTTTATACCCAGTAAAATTAAGACTTTTTCCTTATATGTCTTCAAGGCCTACCATGACACCTTATATCAGGGGTGGCCAAACTGTGGCTCATGAGCCACATGCAGGTCTTTTACTATTAAAGTCCCCCATTCTCCACCTACCAGACTAGGGGTGGGAGGGGGAGCTTGGGACCTCTGCTTTGCAGCAGGGTGGTGAGGTACTGGCTTCTGCTCAGCAGGGAGGGGGGTCTTGGGCCTTCAGCCCTGTGGGGCGCACCTGCTGGGGCTTGGGGCTTCAACAGGAGCAGGGCTGAAGCCCCAAACCCTGTCAGGCACTTCCTGAGAGGCTGAAGCTCTGAGCCCTGGCCCCCAGCAGGTGTGCTCCGGCTCTCAAACTTCTGAAGATTGTCATATGCGGCTCGGAGGGCCAGTAAGTTTGGCCACCTCACCTTACATCATAAATATGGTAGTTTTGGAATGCTTTTAAAATAGTGTCCATCCCAATAAACTGTCACAGCGCCAATAATGTCCAGTTCTAATGTCTCAATTGTTTTATGACTTGGCATGTAGATACTGCAGAAAAGATAGGTCTCTGAATGCCTTAAGTGTCTTGACCAAAACTATGACTATAAAAGTTATGATTTTATTTCATTTATACAGGTTTCTCTATACTTGGATTTGTGCTGTATGCAGCTCTTGTCTTCTTACTGCAGTTTGTTACAGAGTAGGGTATAATCTTCTGTAGTCACTATCTCTCATAATCTTCTTTATCAGTTTGCCCTTCTCTCTTTCTTATAAGTAGAGAATAGCTTTGTCTCTTTTTTATTATTTTCCATTTTTAAAGCTTTAAAAGAAGTGATTATACTAGCCTGTCTATCTAAATGCACTTTTACAGGGTTCTCTGAAAATGTCTTCTGTGTCCTGGGTGATATTATCTCTCGCTATTGCTAGAGAAACATCAGTTCTGTCAGACAAAGACATACTAGATTGTCACTTGTCTTAGCTCTGGTATCCCTTGGGAGTATTTTGGATCATATTGACATTTATTTCAGGGATTCACTATGATCATCTTTAACAGGGTCATATATAACCGAGTTACTCAATCATCTCTCTCCTTTTTCAATTGAATTCTCTTGTACATCAGGTTATTTGGTTAGCTAAATGCTTTACTTCCTCCTTTTCTGATACCTTGTCTGCATTGTCCTCTCTGTATCATGCAGTGTTTGTATACAGTTCTGATAAAATGAAACTGTTTTCCATTCTGCTATATTTCTCCCTAATTATACTTTCATACAAAACAAATCGGAAATGTACTAATAATGGATGGAAACTGTCTTAATAAATTCCCTGTGCTGCAAGATATAACATTGCTAGGCTCTTTTGTTATATAGTAATTAGATTCAACCATTCAAAATAAATGTTAGACATTAAAGGGATGTTATTTAACACAGTGAATAATTAAAATATCCATTTCTCATACAGATGTTAGCATTGCTCATATATTTTATATCTTGCTTAATGGAGAATCTTCTGTGAAAAGAAGTAAACACACAAGTAACTGAAATGCAAAAATGTGCAACAATTCTCTGTACGTAAGGCCTGTCCAACATCCATTGAAGTCAATGGAGAGATACATGTTGGTTTCAGTGAGCATTTGATCAATCCTTTGTATAGCATCTTCCATCCAAGGATTTCAATATGCTTTTAAAAACTTCCAGCTTAACCTCACAACGCTCCTGTGAGGTACCATAGACAAGTGCTATGCCTATTTTGGAGATGGGCAAACTGAGGGACAGAAAGTTTTTGGGCCAATTTATCCCGTCTGTATTTATTTTTCCCAGATAAGGGACTGAAAAGTTCATAAGGGCTGTGTGGCAGAATTTGTGTTGGTGGGGAGGCATTCAGCTTGTGCCTCCTTGTGGAAGTGACAGCAAGTGTAACCCCTGAAACCGTAGATCTCCTAAGAGCTATGTAGATCAGGACATTGTGCCACTATACAGCCTCCTAGCTCCACCTCCTCAATGAGCCATACTCCTATGAAGTACCTGTTCCACAAACCACCAAACTGCATTAAGTTAGCCTAGAAATCCCTTCAGGGAAGAATGAGGTCATGGAAAGCAGCTTTTATTCACCATCCACAGAACCTGATCCTGTGACACAGCCAAGGACTGGACTGAGATGAGAGAAAGGGTGAGCATGCCCCAGGACTGGCTCACCATGTCTATTCTCTCACCCCTCAAGTCTCAAGGAGGGTTGCTATCCTCTTCATGAAGAGCAGCATGTGGCCATATGTGATTTGCCCAAGACCCCACAGAAAATATTCAGCAACGCCAAAGAATAAAGCAAGATCTCAAACTAAGGGTACGATCAAATATAGAGGTGTCTAAATGCCATCAGTTGCATCAGCACTTATAAGCACTTGCAAATTTGGAATCTGCTTCTAAAGCTTTCCTCCAAGTTAAAAGTTCTGGAGTTAATTAGCTTTTGTGGAACTATTCATGAACTAAGAACTGATTATATTTCTGCATCAAAGCCAGAAAGGATCATCCATCTAGGTACCTCCTCCTTCCACTTCTGTTTAGGGACAGCCTAGTGGCTTGTAGCTAAGTCTAGGATTCTGGCAACCTAGGAACTGACTTTTCAGAAAAAAATAGAAGGAATCTGCATCCTACCTCTGTTCTAAGAGATTTCAAATATTACTTATAGAAATCCCACCCCCCACAACAGACTGCTTTTCTGAATATATGCGGCAAGTCTGTCCCAGCTACATGTATTTTTAAGCTTAAATGCTTTATTGCATTATTTGACTAAGCATAATTTGTGTTCTTGACTACATAACATTTAAAATAAATTCAGTCTTAGGAAGTTTTGAAGAGTTATTAAAGTGTTAAAATTATATTTTTCTCTCTTCTCCCTCTGATTTTATGAAATATAGACTTACGCAAAAGGCAGTATTTCAAGATGTCAAATTTTAGTTTGAGTGAAAGTGCAATAATTTGACAAGAAAGCAATATCTTTATTATTAGTGTTTTTATTATTATATTCTCTCCTTTTCTTATTTCCTGTCAAACTTTGAAAAGAACAAAAACATTATGCCACAGCAACTTCTAATTATATGAGGCCCTATAATACACTGTGTCACCAATTCTTAAGACAATACAGTACATTCAAATTCCCTCCTTAAAGCTCATTTCCTTTGTAAAGTGTACCATTAATAATCATCCATTTGTATACATATAAAATAACCAAGGTGTTCTGAAGTGCTTAAAGTTAGGCACTACTAGTAGTATAAATAGGTCCAATAGATTAAGATTGCTGAGCAATAGAAGTGGCTGAAAAATTTTGAAATTTCAATGAATGTTGAAATGTTAGGGGTTGTTTTTTTTTTGGCAAAAATGGATAAACTCACTTATTTTGCTGAAGCAGTCACTAGCTCTCACTGACTTTAAAGGATGCTACTCAGCATTTTAAAAAACCAAGCCACTTACTTAGGTTCCTCAATATGGATTTAGAACCCTAACTGTAGGCAAATAGTTAAGTTGTTTCCATATTGGATTTTTTTCACTTCATATGTTCTGCAAGAAATTGTGCCACAAAGGGTATTTTTCCCATCCAAAACTTTAAATTATGAGTATTCCCATTCACAATACTGCTTAAACGAGCAACAATACCACTCAAATGAATAACATTAGGTACATGCTTTGAGCTGCTCAGGAATTTTCAGTGAGCCATTTTCCCACAAAAAATTCTGATTAATCAAAACTGAACCTGTTGGCAGGAAAGGATCAGTTTCAACTAATTTCTTGACTTGAAAAAAAGAATTCAAAAAAAGTTTCAAGAATGTCAAAATGCCCCATTTTGACACTTTCTAAGCAAAAAAGTTCTATTTTTCCATTCTAAATGTGATTTTGTTTCAAAATTTGAGCTAATTTTGAGTATTCTTTTTAAACTGGTCAAATTTAAATGAAACATTTCCATATTATTAAAATAAAACATTTTGATTGACCCAAACAAAAAAATAAATTCTGTTTATTGATTTGCAAACTTTCTGAGATACTGAATTTTCATCCTGATTTGGGCTGGGAACTTTTTCTTTTGAAATCTCAAATATTTTTCTAGCATGGAAAAAATATTTCCCACCCAATTGTATATGTACATGAGTGTTTGCATGAATAGGTCCTTAGATTGTAAACACCTCAGGACTGGAAAGTCAATGGGACTTAGGTTACTCAGTAACTTGATCACTTTATTTTATATTTTTAAACCCTTATCTTTTTATATGCCTGTAAAGTGCCATTCTCAGCTTTGGCAGTATATAAATAATAACAAACCAAATAACTTTATCACTGTCTTACCTGGGTCATGTCAGCAAATACATGTGTGTTCATTTTATGGTCCTCTGGCAATCTCTCGCCTCATACTTTATTTTCTCACGTAACTTTTTAGTTGCCTCAGCCTGTTATAGCTAAAATAGACAGGATTTGAGAGCAACTGTGTAGTATACAACATGCCAGGAATATTTTTTATTCTAAATGGATTTTTTATGTGACTATATAAGATACAAAACAGATATAATGTTGATCATGAAGAAAAAATGCAGCACCAGAATTATGAAGATATTGGAAATTTAAGATGTCAAAACCTTTGATTGATCAGGTATGTCCTTGATCATCATTATATTTCTAAAGATATTTGGAGATTTTGAAAGTCATTACCTGGGTCTTGAAGGGATAACAGCTGTCACCTGGAAAACAGCAATAAAAACATTTCATTTCTCATCTTTAATTACAGAACAGAATGTATGTTGATTAACTTGGGATATATGAATTTATAGCCCCTCGACAGCCAATCTCCTTTAATACGATCAGTTTCAGGGGTATCTGCCAGATCAGACTAAGAATCCTAGCCTGATTCTGTGTACATCACAACCACATCAGAGATGTTTACAGTTTAAATCACAAACCACAGGACCCGCCTATTCAAGGAATGAAAGGATCTGTGGTTATAAATTTGTTTTAGACGGAAGGCTGAAGATTGAGAAGCACAAGCAATTTGTTCTATCCAGAACAGCTGAGAAATTAGAACCTTCACTGAGAGTAAAGATAGCAAGATAGAAAGATAGCAGTACTGTTAATAATTAATTTCACTCTATTGTGTCTGGCATCCTGGCTATGATACCACAATATCCAGTTGGAAACTGTCATATCTCCCAATGTGCAATAGTCCAATTGAGATGCATTGTGCCTTGCTGTGGTGCTGTCAAACATTATAAAATTAAATCAGGAAATGCTTTCAGCAACACCTCATCCCATTTAATGTAATTAAATCTAATTTGGTGGTGAGAGAGTGTGACTAAAGCACTGGCCCAAAGTTGGAAAATCTATATATTGCAACCCCCACGTTAGGGGTTCGTAAATCATGTTTGATAACATAACCATTCTTTCCCCCTGAACTTTTTTTATTTAAACTCAATTCAAAAGGAACCATTTCACATCTTCAAATTATGGGACATACTGTGACCCATTCCTGCTGAAACAATCATATAGTGGATAACAGTTGAAATTTTCTATTTATATGGCTCAGTTTTCTTGACTTGGTACATCGAAGTTTGGGTGAGCTCTCTCTATGGAAGAAATACTATTTATCCAAGGTCTGCAATAATGCTCAGCTCTTATATAGTGCTTTTCATCAGTAGATCTCAAAGCGCTTCACAAAGGAGATCAATATAATTAGCCCCATTTTTATAAGTCAGGAAATTGAGGCACAGACAGGTTAAGTGACTGGTTCAAGGTTACCCATAGGCCAGTGGCAGAGCCATGAACAGAAACCAGGTATTCTGAGTCCCTCTCAGGCCCCACTCTCTTCTTTGCCTCTCCTCTTACTGTAGTAGCTCAGTGCCTCAGAATCTTTCAAAAATGTATCCTGCTAGACTCCACTGTCTAGTGTAACCCACACACCTTCTGGGTGTGGTGTTCTGTCCCATTTAGTAGCACTGAGACCACTTAAAGAGAGAGTTAAAATGAGTCTCTTCTACAGCCTTAGCTAACAGCCGGTTGGCTTTTAGCTCATGTGGAAGAAGCTCATGCACTAAACTGAAGAGGTCCCTGGTTTGATCCTGCCCCCTGACAACTGGGGTCTTTCAGCATTACACTAGCCTCCTACCTAAACTTTTGCCTCTGAACAGAAAAGTGTCAGAGGCCATTTGTTCTGCAGATGTTTTTAAAATGAGGGCTTTTAAATGTATTTTTGATACCTGTTACAGCAATATACACATTTACCTAAAATGAAGACTGGAGAAAAGCCAGAATGAATTATTCACCAGCTTTCTCAGTGCACAGGACCTGAGCCTGCACCACTGAATTCAGTGAGAGCTTTGCCATTGCCTTCACTGGGTGCAGGATCAAACTTTTAATGGATAGTGTTTTGAAATGGTCTGAGGCCTGGTCTTTGTTTGTGGCCTTAATTTGCACCTGCAAAATTTGTTCCACAACATAAATTAAAGGCTTCAGCCACAAAATTTAGAACAAGAGCTCTTATACCTCAAAGTCTGTGAATGTTTGGACTCATTATAGGCACTGGACTCATGGATTTGGCTTAGAGCAGTATAGTGATAGAGAGCTGTGCAATTTGATTTCTGGACCTCCCTCCCCTGTTTCACAGTAGTTCAAATATAGGGTTTCAGTTCAGGCTCAACTCTAACAGAAATTGGCTGTATATCAATTGTAGTCATTTCCCCTGGGGCAATGTTGATTTTACCAATCCCTAGTCTGTCTATGGCCTCTTGAAATTCCCGAGTGTTCTGTATGGCTCTTGATGTTTGCAGATAGATCAAAGACTGGCTACTTGGTCCCCCTTCCTCTTTCAGTGTACTTCTGTAAGGGGTTGATACTTGGTTTCAACATGGTTACAAGCTTTCCAGTGGCTAATTTCATTAGCCAGAAACAGCACTCCTTGAAGAGATTTCTGTTTTACAAAGCATAGCCTCAGCTTTCACCAGGTTCCTATTGCTCCCTGAGAAGTTCCCAGACAAGGCCTTTCTTTCTCTACAGTGCTTCAAAATGGAGGCCTTTCACTTCAAAATCAGCCAACCTTGCCCTTTTAAGGTTGACTGACCAATCAACACACACACAAATCAACAGGACTAGGTGATGGGTGAATCTCAGAGATCCATATACCTTTTATCTTAGTAATTCCACATGCAATTAAATAGAGTCCTGTACAGATCAATCAGTATTAGTCACATTTCTAGCTTTGATCCATTGTGTGACTATTTTATGAGTTTTAGTTCAAACTTCATAAAAGGTTCTAGTGTCAATGGTTTGCATATTTATTTCTCTACAGTATTAGGGTAGGATAAGTAATGTCTAAATAGTTATGTAACAGCAAAGTACTTAAATACATTATTTCTTTTGAAATTACTATACTGTGCTGGCACTGTGGGTGGATGGCAAAGTACAGTCAGTCCCATTTCATACAATGGTATTATGGTTAAAAATGTTCAAATATCTACTATATAAGGAGCTGATTATTTGGGATTGTTCTCTGATATTTTGTAGATAAGATGCTTGTAACTGACTCGGATACTTTTCTTCACTTTTGTTTGCACAATTTAAAAAACAAGTTCCCTTAACTGTCACATTTAATATATTTTATTATAGGCACTGGAATTTATATTGAAAACGCAAAACAGTTGCCATACACAGCATGGGGAATTAATAAATATGCATCTGCTATTCAGATAGGTGCAAGTTGCTATTGCAACATACTGTGGTTTAGATTCTTTTTTAGTATTTGCTATTAAATAAAGGAAATTAAGCTAGTTAACTGTGTCCCTCCCCTAGAGTTAAGCAAGCACATACAACATACTTGTGTACATTGTACGCTGGTTATGAACAAAAATGTTAATTACCCTAAACCAAACATTACACTCTTTAGGCAGACATTTAGGACTTGATCCTGCAAGCAGCTGAATACCTTTCACTTTGAATGAGGTCAGTGGGGATTAAGGCTTCTCAGACACTCAGCACGTTGAAGGATTGACTCTGTACTGAATAAAGATGAAGGACTATCAAGCTGTCCATATACAAGCAATTTTTCTGCTTATTTTAGCAGGCATGCCATCTGCATATGGCGTTCAGAAGGAGTAAGGCCAGTGGAAATTGGTGCCTCATGTGGACAAATTGGGGAAAGTCCAGAGAAGAGCCACAAAAACGACTAAAGGTCTAGAAAGCATGATCTATGAGGAAAGATTGAAAACATTTGGTTTCTTTTGTCTGGAGAAAAGAAGACTGAGAGGGAACATGATAACAGTTTTCAAGTACATAAATGGTTGTTACATGGAGGAGAGAGAAAAAATATTTTCCTTAACCTCTGTGGATAGGATGAGAAGCAATGGGCTTAAATTGCAGCAAGGAAGGTGTAGGTTGGACATTAGGAAAAACATCTGTCAGGGTAGTTAAGCAATGGAATAAATTGGCTAGGGAGGTTGTGGAATCTCCATCATTGGAGATTTTTAAGAGCAGGTTAGACAAACACCTGTCAGGGATGGTCTTTAGTCCTGATATGAGTGCAGGAGACCAGATTAGATGATATTTCAAGGTCCCTTCCAGTCCTACAATTCTATGAAGTAAGTGGCACCTATTTTTAGTTAACTTGCCTATATATTGTAATAAGCCTGAAATTAATCAGCTGTTTCTCAGTAGGCCCAGTAAGATAAAGAATTACTCACTCTCATTTATATGTTACTCTAAAGCATTATTCCTATCTTCTCTGTAAGAAAGTGGAAGACATATTGGGTGTTTGATTTAACTGTGTAGCAAGCATGCTGGTGTTGGAACTTTGTGTTTGTCATATAATTTTTTTTGGGGGGGGTTAGCTGTTCTTCAAAAACTTCCTTTGATGTTGGGTTATTATTCCTGCCAACCATTGCTTAACTGAAAGTATTTTATTTAACAAAAAATAGTAGCCTTATTGAAAGAATGCATTTAAAAACTGTTCTGGGGTTATTGCAATGCCAGAATTATTTGAAATTTACTTTGAAATACGTGTTTTCCAAGATCTTGTTCTGATCTTCTTTAAATTACTTTTCTTTTCCCTCAAGAACTTATATCTCTTTACTTTTAGAGCATTTTTGGACAGAGGGCTCTCACAAAATTTCCTTCATAGTAGCCTTATGGAAGCTATTAAGTCCCTAGAAAAACATATCTTCCCTATATTTAAAGGGTATGTGATATTCTTGTTATAATATAAAGATTTATATCATTATTGGACACTAATCACACTTCTTTAAAATGAGAATAAGATAACTGTTTATGATACGGTTGCTTGAAACAGTTTGCACTTCTGAAGTTTAGCTTCAATGAAAATACATTGAGCTTTGAAAGAGTCTGCAGCAGTGTTTTGCAATCTGTATAATGTTGTCACATTTACAAGCAACTATCATGGGAAAATATTGTTCATTTTTTTATGACTACTGTCTCGCTTTCAAATGTTTCCTCGATGAAAGAATTTCACATACACTACTTCCTAATTCTATGCTGTATCTTCTGCAAGAACCATATTCATTAGTGGAATACATATCCAAGCTTATTTCACTTTCCTAAAACTCCTAAATGGTGTTTTGCTTGTTACATTCCATTTGTTACTCTATTTTTTTCTGTTCTTCCATTTCTGGCCCACTCTTATTCTGTCCCGTAATATGGGACATCTATGCCACCAACCCTGGAGTTCTGTCAAACATAGCTCAGCTGCATAAGAGAATCTGGACCCAAGTCTCTATCCCTTTTTAGAGGAAGAATATGTACACTACACTGGGGGGGAGGTTGACCTAAGATACACAACTTCAGCTGTGCGAATAGCGTAGCTGAAGTCGGCGTATCTTAGGTTGATTTACCTGACCGTGAGGACAGCGGTGAGTCAACTCCCCTGCTTCCACCTCTTGCTGCGGTGGAGTTCCGGAGTCCATGGCAGAGCAATTGGGGATCGATTTTATCGCGTCTACAATAGACACGATAAATCAATCCCTGATAGGTCGATCGCTACCTGCTGATCTGGCGCGTAGTGTAGATGTACCCTAAGTTTAAAAGGAACAAGTGGGATTCTCTTCTCCTCCAAGAAGCTGTGGGACCCTAAAGATTCTCCCTGCTACTACCGCCACACACGTGAATGAGTAAGTTATGTTTGAGTGTATCCCCAAAAAATCGCCTCCTCCAAACCTGTAGGCTAACCTTGTGCAAAGTGGTATGATCATGGTCGGCATGAATGAGCTTGTATTCAATGGAGCAGTGAAAAATTGTCTCACAGCTCCTGATGAAAATGCTAAAAGCTAGGTCTATTCACACAAATGAAAGCTTCTTCCCAAAACCACGTGTAAAGAAAAGGGTCTACACTGACTGGGAGAAGTAAATGTAATAAGGTTCGAACTTGGTTAGACTGAGCTGTAAGTAGAAAGTTTACAGATTTTTGAATTTTTATGGAGGGGGAGAAATGGCAGACAAATGTGACATTTTCAATTTTATTATCTTTTTGCTTTTTAGAGCTCAAACTGGAAAAAATCAGATATATTGAACATTTGTTAATAGAGCTTTGTGGGAAATGGTTTAAGATTTTTGAAAACTTTCTGTCCCAAATCAGGATCAACGTATGAAATGTCAAATTTTCATGAAAAGACAACTTTCCCTGCCCAAATCCATCAAGAACTTAAGAACTGCCATACTGTGTCAGACCAATGGTCCATCTAGCCCAATATCCTGTCTTCTGAAAGTGGCCAGTGCCAGATGCATCA
Source organism: Mauremys mutica (assembly GCF_020497125.1). NCBI lineage: Eukaryota > Metazoa > Chordata > Testudines > Geoemydidae > Mauremys > Mauremys mutica. Next base: position 107,091,667 of record NC_059074.1, read on the forward strand.
GAGGGAATTAACAGAAACAGGCAACTATTGCATGATTCATCCCTTCTTGTCCACTCCCAGTGTCTGGCAGCTAGAGGCTTAGGATCCCCAGAGCATGATCATCTTGGCTAATAGCCATTGATGGACTTATCCTCCATGAACTTATTTAATTCTTTTTTTAACCCAGTTATACTTTTGGCCTTGACAACATCCCATGGCAACAAGTTCCACAGGTTGACTGTGTGTTGTGTGAAGAAATTTCCTTTTTTTTTTAAATCTGCCTCCTGAAACCAGTCACCTAAAACATTTTGTCTTGCTAGTATCACGTTTCATTCTGATTTTGACCTTTTCTCTTTTTAAAATATTTGTGTTGTGTAAAAAACATTTAGTTGACAATTTCCCAACTAGCTCTAGTTGGGAATACAGTTTCTCACTGCTCACCAAACCCGGCTTCTGACAATAACTAAACCATGGCTCTTCTGGGGTGCTGGATAGAAAAAAGTAATACATGTCACAGACTTCCAGGATATTTCTTTTAACTCTTGGCTGAGACTGGAAGATTTTATACCCCTTTCAATAGGCAGAAGGTGGAAACAAGTCCTTAGAACCCATCTGAGCAGGTAAACCTGGAGAGAAAGCTGGTGGCTATGGATTGTTCGGTTCCTTGGAGGTGGAACTGAGAGCTGTGCCTCCAAAGTGGGGGAAACTATAAAAAGGAAGCATGTTTCCAGAAAGGAGGTACTGGTGTTGATGCTGGTTTTGTCTGTCTCTTAACCTGGGAGATTTCTGAACCACGCCCTGGCTAGAGGAAAGAAGAGACCGGGCAATTATTTGCCTAATCTATAGTGAGCAGGACTGTACTGATGCCAAGAGACTATAAGAATTGCTTTCATTATTCTCTCTCTCCCCCCCGCCCCGGCCCCCTAGTGGATCCTTGGTTGAATGAAGCAGCCTTGTGCTATTTGCGGTCACTTTAACTGGACGCAAACTAGCTGCCCTACATTTCCTTTGTTTTACTTGAACTACTATTACTACTTCTTCTTTCCTTTATCCCATCATCTGGGGTTAGGTCGTCATGCAAGCATCTGCATCTGTGCAAGGCACATTAAGATCACCTGCTTACCACATCTCTGATGCAATCCATCTATCGCTTCCTTTCTTTGGGATCTCTTTCCTACCAACCCCTTCTGCCATTCATCTTCACAAGGTCCTCTTCATTCATCCTCTGAACATATCTGAACAAATGCTTCCTAGATTTTGCCAGCTACATCAGACTTTTACTTGCATCCCAATGCTTTCACTTTTAAAAGCTCTTTGTGTAACTCTTTTTGTAGCACAGAGACCTCTCATCTTGAACTCCCATAGGCATTGAATCTGTCTCTTTTCCACCCAGGCTTCTGCCATAGAGCAGACAGCACTGGAGGCTGCACCATTGTTCCATACATCTGGGCTTTCAGTCTGAGTGGCACATGCTTGCACACACAACACCCGAGTTGTTCCACACTTTTCCAGCACTCCCCAGTTTGAACTGTATCTCATATTTAGACTCACTATCTTCTGTAATCCAGCTGTCAAGGCACTTGAACTGGTCTGTCTGGTTTAGTCATACTCCATTAATCTCGATGTCAAATTTCCCTGTGGCACCTCTACTGACCCACTAGATCTCAGTTTTACTTATGTTCATTTTTATCTCACGTCTGCTTAGCTGATCATACCACTGGTTACCTTTTCTCCCTAGGTATTTTTTGATGACACTTTTATTTATATGTCTTCTGCATATCACAGTGCCTCACCCTTTTCCCATTGGGATCTTCCTGCTGGCATAGTCCATCAATATGATAAACCAGCAGCGGACTGAGGGCCGACCCCTGATGCAGTCTGACTTCCACTTCAAAGGGACTCACCATCCCAAAACACGTTCAGATCATGGTTTTAGGTGCTCTATATAGGGCATTCATTGTAGTTATTAAATCCTCAGACACCCCATATTTCCTCGGCAATGATGTGAGGATCCTTCAGTCCACTTGTACTTGAACCTAGCCAAAAGAGCTGTCCTGTGACTGATTATATTTTCCTCTGGTGGAACCTGGAAGTTTTTCCCTCCTTTCCAGCTTAAAGGAGCTGCTACTCCAAACTCCAAAGGTAACAGGTGGTCCTGTTGCTTTCATGCTTTGAGCTCTCACTAAAGGAAGATGTGGGACTTACTGACTAAAGTATATCTTGCTACATCCGTAGGTAATCAGTCAATGGCAAAATTCTTTAGTAGTAATAATAGCTAATCACTTATGACACAGTCGCCTTACACAGGAAAATCTAGGATCTTGCTGAAATATTTTAATCAAGATATTTTCCTTTCCTGTGACTAAATTGTTATGTCACAAACTAATTATTGAAGGGCTGAGCAAACTTGACAGTCTCTTCTGAAAGAAAGTACTGTGGGTTGACAGGTTTGGCATGGGAAGACTAAGAATTATCTGAGCCTACTAAGAATAACGCAGAAAGCAAATTGAAAGTGTTGTAAAGAAGACAGTGAATGGCTCTAACATACTGATGGCATCTATATGTCCTCATACACATGTCATCTTTTCAATATTGCTATTTAAATATTTAAACATTTTTCTCAGATGCTGATTAGCTCTGTGGCAACGCTTTGGTCGATAGTGCTTTTTTCAGCTTGAAGATTCCTTTGTAAAGATTTCCAGTATTCTTCTCTCTTGCTTGCATGCTCTTTCAACACACAATATTGTTCCAACCCCAGCAAAGCACTTACACAATTGTGTAACTTTAAGCAAGTCACATTGAAGTTGCAGGATTTTTCCAGTTTTGCTTTCAGCAATTCACTGCTGAAGTCAATGGGAGTTAGGTATGCATGACCAAGGACAGAACTGAGCTAAATATTACTTTATTTAAAAAAACATTTCTTCAAGCAAAATTGCAAACTACCCTACTTGCATTATATCTTTAGTGTAAAGGGCTTTCTGGGGCTCAGAGGAGTAAACATTAAGGGTAATGCAAGTTTGACAAAGGGAGTCATGAAAAGATGCAGAGCAGCATTCATATCTTAACTAAACCAAAGCTATGGTAACCTTTTGAAGCATGCTTATCACCTGTCTGGTTGCTTCTAGAAAACATAGTAGGACCCATGAGAGTGAGACCTCTTCCTCATCCTTTCAATCTCCCTAATACGTTCAGGCCTTCTGTAAGCAAACCAGCCACATTATTTGTGGTTCACCAGTTACATAGAGAACCCGCACAACCCTAGAACTAAATTCCAGCACACATCTTTAATTTAAAAACAAAAAAACCTGTACCACAGGATTAGGAAAAGTAAGGTAAAGATCAAAGGAATAGCTGTGGTCATACATATTAAAAGAGAAAAATACCTAATGTTTTAAATGTTGATAAAGCAGATGAGAACTACACGTGTTAGTTAAGACAGGTTTTATTACCACAAAACCAATTTTCTATCTTATTTTAACTACACTGCAGCACTTGATCAATTTTCTTTCTCCTTTGTCTCTCATCCATTTTCTTACTACAGTATTTTGAGCACTGGCTGTATGCCATAATAATGGACACTTCGCTGTGGTCTGACATGAAAAGCCAGATTTGTCAGCAGACTATAAAGCACATGGTGAGGAAAATTATCAGTTCTTCACTACACAGAGTACATTCAAGGTAACAGGCAAAAGTTGCCTTTTGTTTGGTGGCAGAATGCAATTTGTCACTTTCCTGTGTGGAGCCACTTTATTACAGTTATTAAGAAACATTGCATGAGATCCAGAAGTTGTAAAGAAGATGAAATGAGCGGTGCTACAAAAGTCAGCTGTACTGCTGGAGACATTCAGAATCCAAAAATACCCATCTTTTGTGTTTGCGAGGGCCCTTTATATGTATACATGGTTTGAAGAAGAGATATTGGTGACATTAAAGTGCTGGTAATTTAGTGAGATACTTAGTTCACATGAACCTATGAAATAATTGTATGTTCCTATTTTTACTTTAGATACTAAAATGCTCATAAGGGTCTAGATGGACTGTTTGACTGCTTGCCTTGCATTCATCAGCCATATTTAGGATGTATTCTCTGACAATACACTTCCATTGACTGAGAAGAACTGTCACTATTGTCAAGACTGAAACCAATGAATCTAAGCACATGTCTATGTCATTTGGCAGATATCTCCAGCAAATTGGTTATGAAGACTTGCAGGACTAGGAAAAGAAATAATTTCAGATGTTTGTTGCTGGTTTCATTCCAACTTATATAGAGGCAATATTTTTTCCCCCAAAGGTTTTGCCTTGTTGCTTGACACATGATCACTGGAAATAAAAGTCTGATCACACTCGGTGATGGAGATTGCACACAGAGAAAAAGCAGATGGTTGCATTTATCCAATATTGTTTTAAATAGTTTTTATACCATTACCTTTCTCTAGCTGCTTGTGTTGACTCTGTCTCTGATCATTTGCTGTTAATTATTTGGCCTGTTCGGTCACTTACATCCCATAGGAATAGATTCACAGAAAGACTTAGGAATTAAGTCTATCAGGGCCTAAGCACTCTGCTACCCAGTGGAATTCACAGCCCCAAGTTAGGTGCCCAGGCTCCCCATAAACTGCACAGGGAGAGTTAAGAAAGGATCTCAGAAGCCAGCAAGCTGAATGCAGACCCGCCAAAGCTAGTCAGGAGTGAAATGCAGAGGAAAGGGGAGGGGCTTACAGCCTATATTCACAAAGGTGCTTAGGAGCCTAATTTCCATTGATCTGGACTTTAGGTGCCTGATTGATAGCCTGGAGGGAGGCACCTCTCTTCACCCAAGATTCTCAGCTGTGAACCCTCTCCTAGAGTTAGGCACCTAAGTCAGGTCAGTCCTTTCTTGCCACCTCCCTCCCCCCCACAAACAAATGAGAGAGAACCACTCCATTATAGTCAAGTGATTAGAGCACTCACTTGAGATGTGAGTATGTAACGGGGTTCACTCACCACTATGATACCTCCCGCTCACCATCTTGGGGATTAGCTCTGCATGTTAGTGTGCCCTCTTTGGGTGGTGCCTCGCCACCATCACTCCTGCCCTAGGACCCACATCTCTCCAAGGACCACAGCATCCTCTTCTGTGACACAGCCCTCTGGCCATGCCATATACTGTGCTCTCCTCTTCTGAAGGACCTGCAGTCCACTGTTCAGCCACTTCCCTTAGTGGCTACTGCATCGAATTGTCTGGCCACTTCCTTGTAGCCACAGAATCCTCTTTGCTCTTGCCTCAGAGCCTCAGCCTGCAAACTCCAGCAGCCAGCCAGGAGCTGTCTCTCACTCCTCTGGTCCCTACTAGCAGCACTGCTCTGTCCAAGGTGCTAGCAGTTCTCGCAGCCCTCCAGAGACACAGTTCTTCCTCCCTGGACTCCCAGCAGAGAACTGCTTCCTCTGCTCTGCAGCTCCCTTTTTATATGGGCTGTTTGGCCCTGGTTGGCTGCTCCCTTTAGCCCTTCTCTGATTGGCTGCCTCCTGTGCAGCCTCACTAGGGATCTATTAATCCCTTGGCGCCCAGTGTAGGACAAGTGCCCCATCACAGAGTGCCTGAATTAACAAAACTAGTAAGTAGGGTCAAATGTGAAGAAAATCTAAGGGAAAAAGAAGTTCAGGATCATCAGCAGTTTCTCAAACAGATAATGTTAAAAGCACAACAGCAATCTATCCTGACCCAAAGGAAAGAGAGGAAGAATAGTAAGAGGCCACACAGCTGCATCAGGAGTTTGTTAATTACCAGATTTATCAAAATGGAATTCTACAAATAGTGGAAACATAGACAAATTGCTAAGGATAAATATGAAAAAACAGCACAAACATGTAGGGGCACCTAGCAAGGGATATGAAAGGCAATGAGAATTGGTTCTGTAAATACATTAGGAGCAAGAGAAAGATGAAGAAAAGTGTAGACCCAGTACTTAGCAGTGAAGGAAAGCACTGACGACATTGAGTAGTCTGAGGGGTTTAATGTCTATTTTGCTTCAGTCGTCCTTAAAGTTTAATAGTGACCAAATGCTTCACACATTTAATATTAACAACAAGGGAGAAGAAATACAAACCAGAATAAGGAAAGAACAGGTTAAAAATATTTAGTTAAGTTAGATGTATTCAAGCAGGAGATGATGAAATTCATTTATTACTTAAGGAACTAGCTGAAACAATCTCATAATCCTGAGCAATTATCTTTAAGAACTTTTGAAGGACAGATGAGGTCTGGAGAAGAGAAAGTATAGTACCTCTCTTCAAAAAAGAGAGAACAAAAAAGAGAACAAAAATCAGCCTAACTTCACTACACAGAAAGATACTGGAACAAATTATTAAACAAACAGTGTGTAAGCACCTAGAAGATAACAGGGGGATAACTAATAGAAAATATGGATTTGTCAAGAACAAATATTGCCAGACCAACCTAATTTCCTCTTTGACCGGCTTACTGGCCCAGTAGACATGATGTATCTTGATTTTTAGTAAGGTTTTGACATCCTATGACATTATCATTAGTAAACTAGAGAAATGTGGTCTAGATGAGATTATAAGGTGGATGCAAATTGGTTCAAAGTCAGTCCTTTTCAATGGTTTGCTGTCAAACCAGGCTGATTTATCTTGTTAGGTCCCACAGGGGTCTGTCCTGGGTCTGGTACAATTCAATATTTCTATTAATGATTTGTACAATGGAGTTGAGAGCATGCTTATAAAATTTGTAAATGATTCAAAGCAGGTAGGGGTTGCAAGCACTTTGGAGAACAGGAATTGGAATTCAAAACTACCTTCACCAATTGGAGAACTGGTCTGATTTCAAAAGACAAAATTCAATAAAGATAAAAGCAACCTTCAAATATGTTAGGGGCTGTTACAGATTATGAGCAACTGCTCCATGTCCACTGAAAGTAGGATAAGAAGCAATGGGCTTAATCTTCAGTAAGGGAGACTTAGGTTAGATATTAGGTGCTTGTCTGTGCAGTGTGGTAATGCACATCAGTGAGGTGTGAATTGTGCACCAGTGTGTTGCATGCTAACTAATCTATGTAGACCTTGCTGGCATTAACCTAATATGCCCTAGGGAAGTGTTAGTGCATGATAGTGGGGTCTATGTGGGCCACTGTGTGATGAGTATGCACATTAAAATTCCTTCCCCACTAGTGTGCATTACTGCAGCATGTAGACAAATCTTAGGAAAATCTTTCTAACTATAGGGGATTGTTAAGTACTGAAATAGGTTAAAAGGGAGGTTGTGGAATCCCCATCATTGAAGCTTTTAAGAACAGGTTAGACAAACCAAACACCTATCAAGGATAGTTTAGGTATATTTGATCCTGCCTCAGTGCAAGGGGCTAGACTAGATGACCTCTCAACATCCCTTGCAGCATTACAATTCTGTGATGTGGGGGACCATCAAATCCCTGTTCTGCTGGATTTGGAGAAGGTATTTGAACCTAGGTCTTCCAAGTGACTGCCCTACAGCCTGGTTATTAGGACACTCACTTAGGTGTGGGATACCTACGTTCACCTCCCTGCTCCAAATCAGGCATTTGAACTTGGGTCTCCCATGTCCCAGGTGAGTGCCCCAATCACTTGGGTGTTCTGGGACACACACACATACATTTTTGGACCAGGCCCCAAAATTTCTGACTTGATCACCCCAAACTGTCTTGTGTGTGTTAGGTGCATTCAGAGCATGCATACTAGATCAGGCCCACAGGCAAAATTGGCAGGGGAATCCCTGCTTTGAGAATCCAACCGGAGATGGCAGAAGTGAGGACTCACTAGCTGTGGGGCAGCATCAGGACTTAGGCAGCTTTGTGCATGCCTGATGGTAGAAACTTCACCATGGGACTTAAGGTGTCTACAGGGTTAGGCAGCAGTTGGTTGAACAGTAGATTTGCCATCTAAATCTTGGGCTTAAGCACTAACTGCCTCTTCAGGGAACAGTGCACCTTTGTGAATCTGGCCTCTGGGGCCCAGTTTTCCACTGCCTCACACTATAGGCAGTCACCTTATCTGTGCATTTGTTAACATTTTTTGTTTCCATGGAGTTCTTGTGAATAAATGTCACCTATATTAAGGTCCTTTGGGGGGCAGGGAAACAAATTTTAAAATGGTATTGAATACCATTAAGCAAACTTGTGGGTATTTCTCAGAAAAAAGTCCAGGAATTTACAGGAATATTTCACTATATATATATATATATCAGATCAATTATTAAATATTAAATATTAATTAAGTACAAACAGATTCATGAGGCCTAGGGCGAGAGTAGCTAGCCTTATTCACAGGCTTATTCACATAGGTGCAAGCTCATAGAATCATAGAATCTCAGGGTTGGAAGGGACCTCAGGAGGTCATCTAGTCCAACCCCCTGCTCAAAGCAGGACCAAACCCAAAGCTCCATTTTGAAGTGTCTGCATTGGAGGTTTGCACCAGTATAACTAGTCTGTAGTCTTTACCCTAATCTAAAGTCCTTAGGTCAGTCAATTCTCCATGTTTCTCTTGCTCTTATCTATCTTCTTCTTCATCCACAGCTGGATCCAATGTTTCACTTTTCTGCCTTATCAATTTCTTCATTTTCTAGAAATCTTTTCTTCTCTGGTATGACCATATGACTGTATTAGTTAGATAACTCTTCTCTTCCATGAGTTTTCTTAAGTGTGTCCATACAAGGTCTGTTTTTACCTCTTTACATGAGATGCCATCAACACAATATTTTTTTTTAATTGGTTTCAATTAAGACAGCTTCAGACACACCAAATTCCTTTAGATATACAACGGGTAGCATGATCACAGTGGCAGAAAAATAACTAACTTCTGCACAGTCCCATCACTACAACGTGTATACTTGTTAGAACTGGGCAAATAGCTCATAACAAATAATTTGACCCATTTTGACTTTTTTTGTGTCCGCAAATTATCTGTAAACACATTAGCCTAATTTTATGCATTATTCAGAATTTATTCACCAAATAATTGATCTGTAGCTTGTTTGTGAGCAGACCATTGAATTTTCTATAGACAAACTATGTGGTTTTAACTAGATATGTAGGGCATATAGTACATTTCTGTTGCCAGATCGGATGAACTTAACTCTTAGATTTTGGGTTTTCAGGGCAAATATTCATGATTAGGAATTTGACATTTTCTTTCCATTAACATTCTGCAATATTTACTTTAAGAGTACTTGACTTGTGTTTCATGAGAATAATTAGAGAAAGGCAACACAAAGGGGTAAGACCACAGGAAAGGGATTTAATTTATTTAAAAATATTAATAAATATTTATGAGGGTTTTTTTACAATATCTGCCTTTAACATTGTGAAGGGCATATTATAGGAATCTTTAGAGACAGAATACTTGTGTTTGTAGAAGGATTTTATTGTGGATCAGATCCTGAGCTGTAAGATCCTTGGATAATGAAGCTTTGTGCCAATTTACATCAGCAGTGAATCAGGCCCATAAGTGTAGGTGGAATTTTCTGATTTTGGATGAGGAATTTACTTTGGTCACATTATTATTATGAATTGCCAGGCTACCACATCTTAATGCAAATATGGTCTTCCTGCCCGTGTTGCTGATATTGCAAAACATGATAAATCCATCAGCAGCTTCTGTGAGAGGCTGGCTTCTGTTGTGTGATTGTGTGCATGTTCATGTTTAAGTGCAGGGGATATTTATTGTGTGAACAATGCTTTTGCTTAACAGGCTGTGTTGTTTAAACATATTCCTTCGAACAACTTCACAGCGTAAAAACAAAATACAGTAAGAAATGAAAACTGTGTTTAGCTCCTTAATCTGCTGGCTCCTTGTCCTTATGGATTAATTTTGAGCTGTGATCTTGGATAAATATGCCTGGCAAGCAAACTGTCTTTTTTTTTTTTTACTTTTAAATTCTCCAGGCTATAGAGCCTAAAGTGAGTTAAATTAATTTCAATGAAGAAATCTCCATTTCCCCATCCCCCAGCACAATATTCAAGCTGCATATCCCATAATACATATCCTGGTAGTTTTGTGATTCATGCATTGACACAACCTATTTACTTCTAACTTACTCATGGTTTCTGAGTCTGCTTGGCAAACTTCAATTTGAAGCTTTATTTGGGGAGTTTTTAAAGGGTTTTCTTTGCCACAGTTGAACCTTGGCAAGTGGAGGCTCCAGCTAATCCTATTTGTCTTCATCTAGTGTACTACCTACCTACATACCAAACAGTTACACTTGAAATGCCTAAAATGCCAGTTTGTTACCATTTTGGAAGATATTTCCCATAAATACCATAGAAATTTTAAGGGTCTCATCCCAAACCCATTGAGGTCAATGAAGACTTCCATGAATTTTGGATCAGACCTTAAATCTACCCAGCTCTGATAATTTATTCCATGACTGCCATAACAGTAATATCTGAGTGCTTTCAAAGTACTTGGGGGAGGGAAGAGTGACTGTTCAGAGTAACATCTAGAGCCAGGGATACAGTGCAAAAATGTTTCCATAAATATTAAGAAGTGCAAGCAAGCTGAAGTGAATTCATTTCTAACTATGTTTTCTATGAATATGTGAGAGACTGAATTTTACCTATGCACAGGGGCGGCTCTAGGGATTTTGCCGCCCCAAGCACGGCAGGCAGGCTGCCTCCGGGGGTTTGCCTGCGGAGGGTCTGCTGGTCCTGCGGCTTCGGCGGACCTCCTGCAGGCACGCCTGTGGGAGGTCCGCCGAAGCCACAGGACCAGCGGACCCTCCACAGGCACGCCTGTGGGAGGTCCGCCGAAGCCACGGGACCAGCGGACCCTCCGCAGGCACGCCTGCGGGAGGTCCACCGAAGCCACGGGATCAGTCTGGATGCAGTTTTCTGTCATTAGTCACACAAGTAATTCCTTAAAACAGTAATGCTCATCTAATTTAAGGACAAAAAAGCAGGACTAATTATGTGACGACTCATAGCTGCTAAACACACCTTCCGCTTCCAAAAATCAGTTTCTGAATAATTGAACCAAACTACTCACAAATACCAAGTGCTAAAAAAAGAATGTCGATAAAGCTTTTTTTAGAAAATGAGAATGAAGAATAAAATCTTAAAATTTGCTATATGTTTGTGGACATTCTACAAACAGAAAATAAGGCTGAGTTCATGGAATAAATTAATCGCAGCTAATTATTCACCCTGCTCTAATATCAATGGAAACATCAGCTAGAAAATGTAGTGCAATAACTTAGCAACATGAATGAGAAGCATAGCTGCTGTCTAGTGCAGATGAATACAAGATGCAAAATTGTATGACACTAGCCCCAGGATATTGTTTCAGATTTTGTACTGTATTGCAGTCTGTATGACTAGCACTGCTGCAGTAGAAAACAAAAGACAACAAATTCAAAACTTGTCTACTGGCAAGAAATGTAGCAGGTAACATCCAATATCCCTAAGGATCATGAGTTCAGGTTAAGTCATAAGCGCTCACTTGGCCAATCACTTTCTATTTTCCTTTAGCTATTACTTTAGATATTTGTTTGCTTAGAGAAAGGTCATTCTTCAAATCCCAGCTTCTTTTTTCACTTTGATCCTTTAGCAAAGTCCTAATCCTATGTCTGTAACATCATAATCCCTTGCTATGGAAATTAATGTGGTGTCACACAAATTCAGCATTATAGGACTTCAGTGCTGGAAGGGACAGTGAGCCTTGAAAGGAGCAAGCTTTTCTTTAAAACAAAACCAACCCCTGCAAAAAAACAAATAAAAATTAAAAACAAGTTATTCAATAAATTGAAGTGGCCAGAAATTATGTAAAGGTTACGTCTGCACTAGCAACTGGACATGGGTCCATGTGCCTTGTTGTGCCCAAACCCCCTACTGTCTACCTCTAAACCCCGGAAGCACAGGTTTCAGTTTCAAGGCATGTAGGGGCAAAAACGCTAGCTCACGTGATGAGTGTGGATCTGAACATGCCTTGGGCTGTGGCATGGCCCTCTGTCTGTGCCAGTTTGTAGTGTGGATGAGTGTAAGGGGCATATACCATGTCCTGAGTTCAGTAGTCCTCCAGCTCCGTTCCTACAATGTGCTGACCCTTTCCTGACTGATCCTTACCCAAATCTATAAAGGTCCTTGTCCTGCCATTCTCACTGGTAATAGTAAGTTGTGTGGACCATTTCAGAACAGTTCTCCACTTTACTCTTTTCACCAGTATTCATGAACATGCAACATGCTCCGAGAGCAGCCACCTGGTCCACCAACCACATTCAGGTGTGTAGCGAAGTGACAACTCACCAGCACAGCGCCTCCTGCTGGTCATCTAGGGAATTAGCTCTTCCCAGCCCAGAGCGCCCTCTGCAGGCCAGTGTCCCGCCTGCCGCTGGCCCCATGTCCCTCCCGGACCCCAGTGCCCCTCTGTCAGGGTCCTGCCCCCTGCAGTAACTCACAATTTGGGTCTCCCTGCCCAGGGAAAACCCCAACCCCCTATCCCCACCTTGCCTCATCATCTAGCCCCCACTCCCTGGGGCAGAATGCAGTCTATAAACCACTCATCATTGGCAAGGGGGGGTTGGACCAGCTGCCACTGCCTATATCTGGGCTGCCCCTCTGCAGCCCTAGTACCCTTTTGTGGGCCCTTAACTCGGCCTGCAGCCTGGGGCTTTGCTAGGCTGGAGCTCCCCAGCTCCCTCTGCCCTTCCCCAGCGCTGCTCCATCCTAGATACCCTTCTCAGCTTCCCAGGCAGCCAGGTCCTTCTCTCTCAAGGAAGCTGGAGAGAGTGTCTGTCTTTTTCAGTCTCTGGCCCTCAGCCCTCTTATAGAGCCAGCTCTGGTCTGACTGAGGCATGATCCCACCTGTGGCTGCTTCCCCCAATCAGCCTAGCATTTCTCCACCACAGCCCTCTCCAGGGCTGCTTTAACCCCTTCTGGGCTGGAGCGGGGTGACCATCCGGTTACAAAGTGTTCATCAGTATGTGGTTGTAGTTCATTATCCTCTGTAACTTCTCCTTCAACATCAGGAACTTACACCTGTACTGAGAAGTTTTGGAGAGGCTGGCACAAGCAGGCATTCACCATACTCTGTCCCAGTGCCAGGAACAGATAAAGCACCTGAGGTTCTGGTACTGGAAAGCAAAAAAGATTCCAGTAGATGCTCTGGGAGGAGTCCTCCAAATATGCCTGTTCTTTAAGGAGTTGGACCAAGTGCTCTCCAGTGCTCCATATACTGAACCTAAGGTAATTCATAACCCTTCTCCTTAACTCCACTGGCCTCATCATCTGAGAGGAAGCCAGTGAAGGCCAGGGTGTGGAGGCAATGGGTACTGTGGAAGAGGCAGCTCCAGAAGCCAAGGAGGAAGAAGACCAAGTTATCCTTCACCTCTTCCTGGAAGATCTGGTTCATCAAGCACCTCCTGATGAGCCAGAAGATCCCAAGACTCAGTAGAAACTGGAACCTGTGGATGGTAAGTTAAAACCCTCCCCTCCCCATCAACAGCTCATCCCTTTTCCTCTGGGGCTGCATGTAGGACTGAAAGGCCACTCCTACCCCAACAAAGACACAACTATAATATCAACATTTTATTGAATTTCCACAAACCACTATAAAACTTCTGGTAGATGCTCTAGAACAGATTATCAGAGAACTATCATATTGCCCTTCGGTCTGTGCTTTTGTCAGGCCACAGGCTGACAGCTAGGGAGGGGGTAGAAAGGCCCAGTTTAGGTAAAGGACATTTATAAAAGATTAATGATTCTTCAAAGTTACAACTATTTTTCTGCTTCTTTCAAGGTCACAACTTTCACTACAGTAATCCCCACCTCTTACAAAGAGGAGCTGTGCAGAAGGTGGGGAGTAGATTTAATATCTGGGCCAGTTATGTATAGGAAAAAAAAGAAGGGGAAACCTTTGCTTTTCCAAAGAAAGTCACTGCAGTCCTCTGTCACAGTACAAATTTTTCAAGCATTCCCATGCCTGGGTGTCTCCCCACTTGGAACCATGCCGTACAAGCTGGGAGAAATGGGGTTGGGTGAGGGATCTGCTCTGGGGGCTGCACAAACACAACACAGTGTTCCTTTGCAGTGGGGACACAAGTGGGTTATAGTCTTGATCAGAAAGTTGTCCCTGCTCACAATCACAGTTGGTGGAAACCAGTTGTAAAAGCCCCTCCCAACCCTTTCATCAATCCTTTTCTCCAGATCTTTCAAGCCTTGAGTAATTCCCCATAAACTATGGTCTTGCTAACTGTTGTGAACATTAACACAAAATGAAAGAACAATACATTCAATTTCACTGGGCAGACACCCTCCACAGAACAATCACAAACCAGAAGATGTAATATTTGCAGAGGCAACCTGCCCCAGTTACCCATAATGAATCATTAGAAGATTATAAGGTGATAAGTAACAGTCAGCATGGATTTTTCAAGAACAAATCATGTCAAACCAACCTGATAGCTTTCTTTGACAGTGTAACAAGACTTGTGGATGGGGGGAAGTGGTAGACGTGGTATAACTTGACTTTAGTAAAGCTTTTGAAACTATCTTGCATTACCGTCTCATAAACAAACTAGGGAAATGCAACCTAGATGGAGCTACATAAGGTGGGTGCAAAACTGGTTGGAAAACTATTCCCAGACAGGAGTTATCAGTGGATCATAGTCATGCTGGAAAGGTATAATGAGTGGGGTCCTGCAGGGATCAGTTTGGTTCTGTTCAATATCTTCATAAATGATTTAGATAATGGCATAGAGAGTACATTTATAAAGTTTTCAGACAATACCAAGCTGGGAGGGGTTGCAAGTATTTCGATGAATAGGATTAAAATTCAAAATGATCTGGACAAACTGGAGAAATGGTCTGAAGTAAATAGGATGGAATTCAATAAGCACAAATGCAAAATGTTCCTTCCTAAGGATATGTCTACACTACCCGCTGAATTGGTGGGCAGCGATCGATCCAACGGGGATTGATTTATCGCATCTAGTCATGACATGATAAATCGACCCCGAGCGCTCTCCCATCGACTCCTGTACTCCAGCGTCGCAAGAGGCACAGGCAGAGTCGATGGGAGAGTGGCAGCAGTCGACTCACTGTGGTGAAAACACCACGGTAAGTCGATCTAAGTACGTCGACTTCAGCTTTGCGTAACTTAGATTGATCTCCCTTCCCCCTGCCCCCAGTGTAGACCAGGGCTAAGTGGAGTAATCAGTTGCACACCTACAAAATGGGAAATGACTACCAAGAAAGGAGTACCACAGAAAGGGATCTGGGGGTCATAATGGATCACAAGCTAAATATGAATCAACAGTGTAACACTGTTGCAAAAAAAGCAAATATCATTCTGCGATGTATTAGCAAGAGTGTTGTAAGCAAGACACAAGAAGTAATTCTTCCGCTCTACTCCGTGCTGGTTAGGCCTCAACTGGAGTATTGTGTCCAGTTCTTGGTGCCACATTTCAGGAAAGAAGAGGACAAATTGGAGAAAGTCCAGAGAAGATCAACAAAAAAAGATCTACAAGGGAAGATTGAAATAACTGGGTTTGTTTAGTCTGGAAAAGAGAAGATTGAAAGGGGACATGATAACCATTTTCAAGTACATAAAAGGTTTTTACCAGGAGCAGGGAGAAGAATTGTTCTTCTTAACCTCTGAGGATAGGACAAGAAGCAATGGGCTTAAATTGCAGCAAGGGAGGTTTAGGTTGGACATTAGGAAAAACTTCCTAACTGTCAGAGTGGTTAAGCACTGGAATAAATTGCCTAGGGAGGTGGTGCAATTTCCATCATTGGAGATTTTTAAGAGCAGGTTAGACAAACATCTGTCAGGAATGGTCTAGATAATAATTAGTCCTGCTATGAGTGCAGGAGACTGGACTAGATGACCTCTCGAGGTCCCTTCCAGTCCTATGATTCAATGATTACCTTAATGAATGTCTAATGACCCTCGGGAGGAGAACAAAACTATGTGCATTGAAACAAGTGAGTGGCAACGTTTCCTCTTGTCAACATAAACTATTCTTTTCATTTTTTTCTCTGTAGTAAACACTAGAACTAGCCCAAAATATCAGATTATATGAATTTTGTTTCAGATAAATTGTCATAGAATTGCTGAGCTAGAACTGTGATTCTGAAAACAGGTTGAAAATTAATATAAAGCTAGGTTAGGCTTCTCATGTGTGAGGAGGAGAAAACTCTCAAAACACTGACAGCACCTCTGCCAATTTAGGCAAGAGTCACAAAAAACGCCCCCCCAAAACAAACAAACAAAAAACCCAACACGTACAATCAAAACACCCTCCTTCAGAAGGAACATTTTTCAAAAAAATCATCTTGCACATTCAATTGATTTCTATATCACAAATCCCAGCCCTGGTGGGAAGACAGCTGTCGAGAAATTGCAAAACTTATGTATGTTATAATTTGGAATATTTTTATGTACATACCTTATAATAATTGGGAAATACAAGTAGTCCAGTTTTCAAAATGTATATTACCACATTTTTTAAGCATAAAGCTCAAATATTGCAGGCAAATTGTTTATTCAGTGATTCATTATATTGCCCAGCAGGCAGTGAAATCAGCAAGAGCATGGGCTTGTTGGGTTACTCCATATGTTTATTTGCTAGCATATACAGAAAAAGCATCAGACACATATCCTAAAAATGCTGACTAAAGCAAATGCAGTGAAGCTGGGAAGGAGAGAGTGGGGGGTGAGAAGAAGAGACTCTGAAATGCAGAAAGGGAACCTTTTTTGTGGTAATGGAGCAAAATAAGTGTATGGGAAAAGACAAGGGACTGGATCCTAGGTCTTTTGTAAGGTCTCTTTGAGGTACCAAGTGCAAATAGACCTGAAACAATCTCTAAAGGGGCTGATGAAGATTCACCTGATGTGAAGGAATCACCATCACCTGTCCTATACCTCTTCTCCCAACCAATCAATGCAGGAAAAGTATAAGAGTGGCTGGAGGCAGGATGGGCTATGTTCCAAGAGAAGAAGGAAGACACTGCAAGGGCCAGAGCATAGTGTGTCCTGCTAAAACATTTTTTTTCCCTTTGAGTCCTCAGTCATAGATCATGGCACCATTGTGCCAGGCGAAATATTAACAGACAACAAAAAGCCCCTGCCTTGAAGAGTTTACAATCTCTGTAGTTGGAACAAAAGTCCCCAGGGGCCTATTCTTCCCAGTGCAAGTTAGAGCAGCTGGCATATTTTTCAACCTGCTGGCCAGCCCAGGATTGAGGGACATCTCTACTCTGACTTCTCGCTCCGCCCTTCAATTCTATATATGTTGGTGATGTCCACCCACACAAGGCAGTGCAGGTTAATTAACCTGATAAGCGGCAACTGAGGGACAGCCAGAGATTGAAAGGCTGATGAAAGATGGAGTTTAGCTAAGAAGGAATAGGCAGGGCTGGTATAAATCCCAGAAGCTGGCAGCAGAAAAGGGCTGCAGGGGAAGTAGTCTTCAGTTGTTCCCTGGGAGGAGGGCATTTAGGCTGATAAGACCAGAAATGGGAGAGGCCAGAAGATAAGAGCTGAGAAGTAGGAAGCGGTCTAGGGAAACAGAAATAGGGTCTGGGTGCAAGCAGACCATAGTTGCTGGACGTAGGGTCCCCGGACTGGAACCTGGAATAGTGGGCAGGCCTGGATTCCCCTGCCAGCTGCTGGGGAAGTAGCATATACTGGGCAATGGAGCCAAAGACTTCCTAGAACAATTGTCCAATGAGAATTTGGTACCCCAGAAGGGGAGGACTGTACAGTCTCTTGGCCAGAGGGCTGAGTCACAAAGAAGGAGTACCCTGAGTCCCAGAGAAAGAGAGAGAGACACCACTGGGTATGAAAAGGGGCATAGGACCAGAGTGGAGTTAATCCCCAGATTCAACCACCAGGAGGCTCCCCAGCAGTTAGGGTATCCAGTGAAAAGGTTCTTATATCATGCTTATCATATCCGAGTGCCTCCCAGGAGTGCATTAAGCAATGTGACTAACATCTGTCATATGTTGTTCTCCCATCTCCTCCCGGGGAGGAGAAGCAGGTGCGGTGGAGTGTCTTGGTTTGGTAGGGCTTTATATATGTACACACACATACATATATGTAGGAATATACACTGTAGCATTTAATTTCAGAAAGGGGAGCTACACAAAAATGAGGAGGTTAGTTAAACAGAAATAAAAAGGTAAAGCTCCAAAAGTGAAATCCCTGCAAGCTGCATGGAAACTTTTTAAAGGCACTATAATAGAGGCTCAACTTATATGTATAAATTGATGGAACACAAATTGAAAAAACACAGTAAGAGAACCAAAAAAGTGTCACCATAGCTAAACAACAAAGTAAAAGAAGCAGTGAGAGGCAAAAAGGCATCCTTGAAAAAGTGGAAGTTAAATCTTAGTGAGGAAAATAGAAAGGAACATAAACTCTGGCAAATGAAGTGTAAAAATATAATTAGGAAAGCAAAAAAATTAATTTGAAAAAGAGCTAGCCAAAGACTCAAAAAGTAATAGCAAAAAAAATTGTATATACTTCAGAAGCAGGAAGCCTGCTAAACAACCAGTGGGGCCACTGGACAATCAAGATGCTAAAGGAGCACTCATGGACGATTGTGGAGAAACTAAATGAATTCTTTGCATCGGTCTTCATGGCTGAGGATGTGAGGGAGATTCCCAAACCTGAGCCATTCTTTTTAGGTGACAAATCTGAGGAACTATCCCAGATTGAGGTGTCAATAGAGGAGGCTTTGGAACAAATTAATAAACTAAACAGTAATAAGTCACCAGCACCGGATGGTATTCACCCAAGATTTCTGAAGGAACTCAGATGTGAAACTGAAGAACTATTAAATGTAGTCTGTAACTCAGTGGTGGGCAACCTATGGCCTGCGGGCCACATGGGGCCCAACAGGGTAATCTGCTGGCAGGCCATCAGACAGTTTGTTTACATTTGCATGGCCACCCGCAGCTCCCAGTGGCCACGGTTCACTGTTCCTGGCCAATAGGACCTGCGGGAAGTGGCACGGGTTGCAGAGATGTGCTAGCCGCCACTTCCCACAGCTCCCATTGGCCGAGAACAGTGAACTGCAGCCACTGGGAGCTGAGGGTGGCCGTGAAAATGTAAAAAACTGTCTGGTGGCCTGCCAGCGGATTACCCAGACGGGCCACATTCGGCCTGTGGGCCGCAGGTTGCCCACCACTGCTGTAACCTATCATTTAAATCAGCCTTTGTACCAAATGACTGGAGGATATCTAATATGATGCCAATTTTTAAAAAGGGCTCCAGATGTGATCCCAGCAATTACAGGCCGGTTAGCCTGACTTCAATACCGGCCAAAATGTTTGAAACTATAGTAAAGAACAAAATTGTCAGACACATAAATGAACATAATTTGTTGGGGAAGAGTCAACATGATTTTTGAAAAGGGAAACCATGCCTCACCAATCTACTAGAATTCTTTGAGGGGGTCAACAAGCATGTGAACAAGGGGGATTCAGTGGATATAGTGTACTTAGATTTTCAGAAAGCCTTTGACAAAGTCTCTCACCAAAGGCTCTTAAGCAAAATAAGCTGTCATGGGATAAGAGGGAAGGTCCTTTCATGGATTGGTAACTGATTAAAAGATAGGAAACAAAGGATAGGAATAAATGGTCAGTTTTCAGAATGGAGAGAGGTAAATAGTGGTGTTCTCCAGGGGTCTGTACTGGGACTAGTCCTATTCAACATATTCATAAATGATCTGGAAAAAGGGGTAAACAGTGAGGTGGCAAAATTTGCAGATGATACAAAACTACTCAAGATAGTTATGTCCGAGGCAAACGGTGAAGAGCTACTGAAGGATCTCTTAAAACTAGGTGACTGGGCAACAAAATGGCAGATGAAATTCAGTGATGATAAATGCAAAGTATTGCACTATGGAAAACAAAATCCCAACTATATATAAAAAATGTTGGGGTCTAAATTAGCTGTTACCACTCAAGAAAGATCTTGGAGTCATTGTGGATAGTTCTCTGAAAACATCCACTCAATGTGCAGTGGCAGTCAAAAAGCAAAATGTTGGGAATCATTAAGAAAGGGATAGATGATAAGACAGAAAATATCGTATTGCCTCTATATAAATCCATGGTATGCCCACATCTTGAATACTGTGTGCAGATGTGGTCACCCCATCTCGAAAAAGATATATTGGAATTGGAAAAGGTTCAGAAAAGAGCAACAAAAATGATTAGGGGTATGGAACAGCTTTCAAATGAGTAGAGATTAATAAGACTGGTACTTTTCAGCTTGGAAAAGACACAGCTAAGGGGGGATATGACTCCAGTCTATAAAATCATGACTTGTGTGGAGAAAGTAAATAAGAAAGTGTTATTTACTCCTTCTCATAACACAAGAACTAGGGGTCAACAAATGAAATTAATAGGTAGTAGGTTTAAACCAAACAAAAGGAAGTATTTTTTCACACAACACACAGTCAACCTGTGGAACTCTTTGCCAGAGGATGTTGTGAAGGCCAAGACTATAACAAAGTTCAAAAAAGAACTAGATAAATTCATGGAGGACAGGTCCATCAATGGCTATTAGCCAGGATGGGCAGGAATGGTGTCCATAACCTCTTTTTGCCAGAAGCTGTGAATGGACTACAGGGGATGGGTCACTTGATAATTACCTGTTCTGTCCATTCCTTCTGGGGCACCTGGCATTGGCCACTGTCGAAAGACAGGATACTGGGCTAGATGGATCTTTGGTCTGACCCAATATGGCTGGTCTTACGTTCTTATGAATATATTTATGCTAGAGCAGGCAAGGTCAAAGAAATTCACCTCACACTTGCTGCTGAAGAAGGTTTGTGGTGGTCCTTAATTCCTGGGGGAGTTCATTTTACAGTCTTGGACCAGCCCCCAAGAAAGTTCTCTCTCCTGCACAGATTAACTTTATCCTTATGAAAAGAGTTTGATTGTGCCAAGGTACCATAATTGTTAACCATGGTCTTTAGCCCAGAGTTTTATAGCCAAGGATAACAGATGTCAGGTATATTTAGGATATGCAGATGACATGTACTTCTGACACTTTTTGGTGTGCTAGTGTTATTCCAAAACTTTCTTCTAACCAATAGTCCTCTTGAGAGATGGAGTTCATTTGACTGTAATGTCCTCTTGCAGTTGCCTCTGTTACTAACTATATATTTGCGTGCAAAGAAAACCAAAAACCTCCAAAATGGTGTGGTAGGAATGTAGGTTGCAATGGAGGAGGGTAAAAAGTGGTGGGCTCCTATAAATCCTTCCTACTATGAAACCTATAAGGTCTGAGCCTGACATAGTTTTCTTTCCCATAAAGCATGAATTGTTTTGATGCTGAGGAAACAATAACCTAAAGATTAGCCCTGACTCAGATCAACAGCTATATGTTTTAATCTCCAAAACAAAATTGCAGAAATGTACATATCTCTTTCCTAAATTTGCTGTCATTCTTGAAGTATTATGTAGAGCTGGCCAAAATGTTTTCAAACAAACTTTTTTTCGGGGGGGTGGGGACAGAGGTCGGGGAGGTCAGAAAAGGCTGGTTCATTAAGCCAAAACTTTTTTGCAGGAATGTACCAGGCTCAACAAAGATTTAGGTAGGAAAAGTTCCTCAGGTCCATAATGGAACTTCTGGTCAAATCCAGAGAGAGAGTATCAGAATAGCCAATATCATGGAGGTTAGGTAAGACACTCACCTCAGAGGTGGGACATTGGGATCAAGTCCCTGAATCAAACCGAGTCCAGAAGGGGCTTGAATCCAGATTTCCCACATCCCTGGTGACACTCGCTCTCTTTCCCATTGTAAATTTTTGTCAAAAGCTTCAAAAAGTCTTGGTTTTGTCCCAAAGTGGAATGGGAAACATTTCCAAAATCTCAAAAGTATTTGAGGGATGGGGAAAACCATTTCCTGCCCAACTCTAGGACTTTGTCAAGACATAAGAGCTATTGCTTTGAATGGCACCTCAATGTGGAGCCCCATTGACTTCAATGAGACTATTTTTGACGTAAACTGCTATTCATTGAGTTAGGGGTTCACAATCTGACTCTGGATGAAGAACCCAATAGGTCCCAAGAGATCAGGCCCTGTTGGCCTGATCTCTAGTCAGTCCCACCCTTAGCTCTACCATTGCTTGAAATAAAGCTCATTGCCTGAGTATCCTAATGAAATTTCTGTTTTAGTAGTCTCCTATGTGAATTAGTTACTAAGTTGTTGCTAGGCAGGCACTGAATAATTTATGCATAGAATAGTGAAAAGCCATTTCACCTGTCATGATTCTAGTTTCATTGAAACAATATATCTAGAGCTGCCTGTTTCTATATAGGGCTGGACAAGAGTGATCAAATGTATTTTCCTCATAAAATATTTGCCAAAGTTACCTTCGTTCACTACACTGGTCCTGTTTTCCTGGAACTATATTGCTATAAGACTGAACCAAGAATTTAAGTTGAATTCTGTGGGAGGGGGAACATAGTGCACTCTACTATCCGACAGTCATATAAGGGCTACAAGTTCCAATACTATCCTAAAGTGTCTACCTTTCAAGATTTGTGCAAAGATGGATTGATCTGGGTTGCTGCCTTAGTGGCATCCTACTGGGTGTAATAGAAATAAGTACTCAAAGGAGGATGTAAATTTTAACTTGATCTGTAATACTAAACAGTTGAGCTATATTCCTGAGATTTATTATAATACTGAAATGGAATAGTCTCAGTAACCAGAATGCGGGAATACTGGTAAGTAATATAGCCTCAATTTTGTTTTATCAGTTATGCAATTCCTTACATTCTTGTCCCAGATATCCGTCTTGCATATTATTTTTAATGCCATTGTGTGCAAATCCCAATACTCTAAATGGCTGATAGATATTATTAGTCATCATAATGCAGATATCCCTTGTAATAACAATGAGTAGAATCTTCAAAAATGCCTAAATGGCTTAGGAGCCTAAGTGCCATTCATTTTCAGTGGGACTGAGGCCCTTTTGAAAATTTGACTCTATAATGGTTATTTTTCAGTAAGTTGATGCAATATTCAAAATTTTCTCTACAGAATTCAGCAGTTTCACGGGCCACATTTTTGTAACATTTCCTTCTTTTTATTTATAATGTTAAAAGCTTAATTAAAATGTGAACCTAATAATAACTTAAGGGTGCTTCCATTTAAACTCAGTAGTCATAATATCCTAGTCAAGTAAAAGCAGCAAAGAATCCTGTGGCACCTTATAGACTAACAGACGTTTTGCAGCATGAGCTTTCGTGGGTGAATACCCACTTCGACCAATATTTTCAAGAGACTAATAATTTTAGATGCCTCCATTTTTAGGTAGCCAATCTGAGATACTTTAAAGAGGCCTGATTTCCAATGGAAATACTTAGCCATTTCATTGTCCCTAGTCTCATCCCCAAATCTGTGGCACCCAAAATCACTAGTCACTTTAGAAAATTTTGGCCTTTGGTCTCTGAGGTTGTTTGGTATGAGTACTCAGCCTTCAGTTTCTGTGTTTACTCACCCCAAGATATAGTTATTACAAATATAGTTATTACCTTCATGTTACCATTCTAGTGATAATAATTTTGGGGATGTTTAGGCTGGACTATCCACCTGAAATCAAAGTTTGAGCCCATAACTAATGAGTTTAATAATGAAAATATCAATTAGACCCTTTGCTACAGCAATGCTGTAATAATACACCAGTTCAAAATGATCTAAGAGTCTTTAAATGAAGATCTTCAATATAAAACAGTAAATCAGAAGTCAATGCAACAAAATGAGATCATGTTATTTTCAACTTTATTTAATCTGAGAGAAATAAAGATCTCTCCTTCCTAAAATTCCAGATTAGAGTGAGAAAGGCATTTTGTAATTTACACCTCAGACATTAAGCTGAAAAGAAGCATTACAGACACCTGCTTCAGAATTGTCATTGTTTCCATGGTGCCACTTTCCATCACCTATTTTTAATAGTTTACACAACAAGATCAAGGGTGTCCCAGCTGTTACTGCCACTGTTGCTAGGCAACCTTTAAATCAGAGTTCAAGAAGACAAAGAATCATGCTTGAAAAATTTCTCAAGTGTCTGCCTTTCCCCCCCTTTCTTCTATCTACACCATTTTTCAGTATTTAGTCAGATGCCATGTTTTCTTCTCCCCCGCCCCTCCACCCCGGCAACAGCACCCTTTAATTCTTTATATAAACTGATGACCGTCTGCTCAGCCTCTGACAGAATAAGCGAGTTTTTAAATCAAAATTCTGAATACAGTAAACACTTCTTTAGGCAACAGAGACATCACTGACCCTTAATAAGGGTTGATAGCATTTCCCTTTTTTAATTAAATTTGAATATTTTTAAGTCGCCATGATCTGCTGCTGGTGTGTAACATCGCTGTGCATGAGTGCATTGTGAAATGACACATAGATCAATGGACAGAGATTCAGTGCCTGCAGAGAATCACAATGCCCTCCTGTGCATTCTGGAATCTTAATAGCATCACCTGCAAAAGGGACAGAGGTCAAAAATCCACAGCAAATGGAGGTGCCAACTAGGAATGGATGAACTCAGATAAATTTGGGGATCTGTTTCTGCCCTAGTTTGTTTAATCAAATACGAAGATGTTTAGAACTTCTTGAAAACCATTGCTTTTTCCCCCACAAAGGGTAATTAGACTACAAGCAATAGTACATCTGTCTACCTAAATCAGTAAGTACAAATCTGTTGTATGGAAAATAAACATAAAGAAAAATCATAGGGTTAGATCCCTTAGCAATATTCTTTACCTTTTATTTTCTCCATTTGAGACCCACCCAGAAAGCTTAGACTCAACTCCTCCTGTATTTCTTTGTCTCTGCAGCCCTTTCTCTATTCCCCAAAATTCTTTACCGTGTGCCTCCAAGGCCCCTCCTCCTTTTGTCCCTCTTAGACCTTCTTCATCCCTTTTCACATCTGCCTGGCTCATCTTCTCAGCTGCTACCCACTCCGCTACCTGCTGCAAACCTTAAGGAAAACATCTCCTCCTCCTCTCTGTCGCACCTTCTATTCTGTGTGCATTTTCAATTTCTTGTAGTTCTCTGTCACAGATCCATTTGGGCACCCACTTGTTGGCCATCGACAAAACTGCTGTGAGAGGAACCCAAGCCTCTGTCCCTGGATCCTCAGGTGTTTTAAGCCTCCAGAGCCTGAACAGAGCCCAGCCACTGCCCCAGTCTTGTGGGGGTGCATATTCATCTGCAATCTAACACTCCCTTCTGAGAAATAAAACCTGCTGTCCACTGTCATCCCTGTCTGGGCACAATGGTGACCTTTCAGACTCCCCTGTACTTAGACACATCCTCTCCCAGAACTTCACCCCAATGATGTGAAGTTTCTGGCTTACAGTTTAATTCACTCACGGGGCAACGTTGTAGTGGTAAAGCATTCAACATACAGTGATGTTTTGCTAGAGTCTCATACAATTGTCCTTTACTTAATCATGTAAAGCACTAAAGAATATAGAACACACAGAACAATAAACCTTAAAAACATTACCCTCCCTCATTTTCTTCACTAGCTCACCCTTCCTTTGGGAGTCCATGGGTGCCATCTGTTGCCAGGAAGACAGGCAGGCATGATGTCCCTTGCCTCATGCAGGATGCAATTTATTCAATGGCTTCTCTGGCCCTGCTGTCTCCTTTTCAGTTAGACACAAAATTTCCAAAGCCCTGAGAAAGATCAGCGCGCTCCTCCCCGCTTTGTCAGGTAACATCCCTGCCAGCTTTCCCACATGAGCAGAAAACCCTGTCAGGTGACTTGTTTGCCAAAATGATCTGTCTCTTGCTAAATCCCTGGTTCTCCAGGTAGGGAACCAGTCTATTGTCTGGAGCAGTTACATTTCAATGGTCAAGCATTTTAAGGCAATGACCCTGTTTTGTTATACTTTTGTCACCAGCCTTTGAAATCTGAGGCCAACATGGATGGAAATCAACCGCAGAGAAGGCAAATGCTGCACATTCAGAATGGAGTTTGCAGCTTGGTAGAGGTACCTAGAGATCAAAATCTCATCAGAATTCATAAACTGAATTACCATTTTTCTCCTAATGACATGTCTCTCATCTTCTGCAGGCAAGCACCATTGCTCATCTACACTATCCATTCATTCTCCAATGCCACCATTACTCTCCACCTAATTCTGTCTTTTTTTCCCTACAGATTAGTCCATGGTCAGCCAGCCCACTGCAGTATGATTGACAATGCACTCACACATGAGCCACATAACATATACCTCTTTCTGTTAACTTATAAAAATCACACCTGTCTATTTTTCAGGTTTCTTTTTAAAATGTTTGTATGAATTCAGTGAATTAATGAAAGGTGCCAGCTGACAGACCTAGAGCCTGATATTTTCTATGTACAGAACTGGTGTAATCTGGCAGTGCCAGAGTATTCTGCCCCAACTGCTGCCTAATTAATGATCCTGACATTCAGAGACTATTTACAAGGTAAAAACATAGCTTGGTCTCCATGCCTGTTCAGCCCTTACCCACTCTGTTTTATTTTTTTGCAGTGACTGTCACCAACAGTGTCAATTGTGGTTCTGGTGGTGTGTGGTTGTGTTTTTTGAGGACACTTGTCCACTGGGAACAGGACTAAGATCACAAGATTCATTTAACAAAGACCACTGAACTACTGGATGATGTGACTTTTGGGCTCCTAATTTGCCTAATTTGAATCTGAAACAGCTGCTGAGAAATTAATGGCACTCTGTCCTGAAGCAATTTGGTCCCATAGGACCTAATTCTTATCTCATGTACACTGGTGTAAATAAGGAGTAACTTCAGTGAAGTCAATGAATTCCCACTGATGTAAAACTGTTTTAAGTAGGGGTATCAGGTTGCTAGAGTTTTTCTTTAAAAGTATTTCCATTGTCAATGTCTGATATGCTCCCTGAGTTATTTCTAACATCCTGAATTAATGAACATCTCTTGTCATAGATTAATTTATATTTGTGCCGTTCTGTTTTTCCTTGACAAGAAGTCAGCCTCCTAAAATTTTTAGGTAGAAACACATGTATGACAGTTTATCTATCCCCAGTAATATACTGAAAACATTTTGTTTTTTATTTGGAATCTAATGTACACATAGCTTTTGCTACCTAGTAACTCTTGAGGAATATACCTGCTCTAAATAATTGGTACTATGGTAAAGACTTTTTTTGTCTGTGTCGGTTGCTTTTTCTCCCCAAAAGGAAATAATTGAACTCTGAATCAAAAGGTTTCTGGCTGACCACTGGATGGCTGTGACTGTACTTTGCTTCTCCCCTATAGGAATGTGGGAGCTTCAGATTCTTATTTCTCCTTAATATGATTGTGACAGGTCTTTTTGCTCTTATGTATTTACTATTAAATGTTAGAAGGTTTCTGTTTTTCCATAATCTCACATACAGCTAAGCAAACTAATCAAAGTGGGGTTGGATAAAGACTCAGGAACTATAGGCCTGTGCCTAACTTTCATTTATAAAACAAAGTGTTTCTAGTCCATATGAAGTAAAGTTGGAAAATGTGACTCAAAGGGTTCATAGAATCATAGAATATCAGGGTTGGAAGGGACCTCAGGAGGTCATCTAGTCCAACCCCCTGCTCAAAGCAGGACCAGAATGATGCAAGGATGACTGCCTGAGGCTGTAGCCCGAAACAATAGCTCTAAGGTTACATCTCCAGGTGGAGCTAGGAGTATGACTCCCAGCTAGTGTAGACATTAGCTGTCATTGAACTAGCACACTAAAAATAGTTATGTCGCTGTGGTAGCATGAGCAGTGGTGAGCAGCAGTATGGGCTAGCTGCCCCGAGTAGGAACCTATGGGGTCCAAGCAGGTTTGTACTCACGGCAGCTAGCCCATTTTTTATATATGGAGCCTTTGGAAAAAATACATTGTTTTTCCCATGTTTAAAAATTCTGGTAATCTTTTCTTTGAACAATCCCTATGCTTTGGAGGCTGGCTTTTGTGTCAGGAATGTCTGCTACGGCCCATTGTACCACCTCTACACTATTATATTTAGCACTTAACACTTCCTTGACAAAAGCTACTGTGCACATGCTGGGAATCACACCCCTCGCTCCAAGTGTAGATGTATCCTAAGATGTGTGAAGTATCCCACACAGCTCAACGGGATGTTAACCCCATAGTCCACTACTTTGAGGAAACCAGCCAATACCACCCCAGTAGAGAACTCTAAGTGGCTGGAGAACATGGTATTGACTTTTTAAAAAAATATTTCCCAAAGAGCTGCTAAAATGGCCACCTGAACTCATATAATATTAATTAATAAACTATTTCTACTGTGGTAGTGCCAGTCCTGGAGCATAGCCTCCTTGTTAGACACAAAACAAATGCATAACAACATGATAGTACAAAAACTCATTTTAACACATAGTCGCAGGAGTATACATCTCTCTATGTGAATATTCTGCAAACAAAAATTAGTTATTTGCGTAAAGAGACTAAAAGGGTCCCACATATAATTGAAGTCAACTTGTATATTTTGCTCACCCATATATAATCTCATGTAAGATAGTATTCAAATATTATAATGAAAATTAAATGTACAGAGCAGATTAAAATAAATATGTGGGTGGGGTGATTTTATGGAACAATATAATAGAAACATTTTAAATGCTCAAACAGCACAGCATTGTTATAATTCCTGATATTTCAATTTCTGCTTCTATATGAGTGTAACCAGTGTTAACAATGCTACTGTAATACAAATACAACTGAAAACTCATTCCAGAATTTGAATGCATTGCAGATTTGGTTTCTAGATTTGAATTGCAGAGGATCCTCCTACTATCTGTTACTCATACAATATGACAGACATGCACCTCCCATCCCCTCCACCTACTTCCCACCCTCTACGAATGTCAACAAAAGGAAAATGAATGTACTGGAATACAGATTTGCTTCAAAGACACGTTGAAGATCAGGACAATGAATTTGGAGACTATTCCTCTGATCGGTTTAAACCTTATTAATATTTATAGGTGTGCAGGTTTACTGATGGGATTCCACCTTTTTTTTCATTTAGAAAGTCAGTTATGAAAGCAGCACATTGTAATTTATACGTGCTTGCCCAAAACTTCCTTCATGAATCACAAATCACCACCTTTAAAAACTTCATAGCAACACTGAGCTAGTTTCTACAGCAAATCAGGGTTTAAAAATGGCTGGAAGAGGCTGAGAACTGAGAGTAGTCCTGGAGCAAATAAATGACAGCTTGCACAAATAAAATGGAAAACTGTTAAACAATAAACAAAAGAGAAACAATTACTAGCTCATTTCAAACATGTCATATTGCATTCTTTATTCTGATTGTTGAAAATCAGCCATTGACTACCAGTTACAATTGATTTTCCTTCACAGCTGTTTTCTAATTACGGTACATCTGAACACTGAAAATTCTAGTGCAGCTACTCAGCTGTACAACAGGTCTTGTTTCATTATTGTTGTTGTTATTACCACAGTGCCCAGTAGCACTGATATAGTTAGAGGTACTGTATGTCTATGGTGTTTGTACTGCACAACCTGCTTTTCAGGGATGCTATAATTCAAAAATTTTAAATTACCTTGGGCTGGAACTCGGTGTACAAGCTGTCAGCACAGATACAACTATTTTTCTTCTTCCTTTTTCCTTCTTACAAAAAAATTCTAGGTTAGTACATCTAATTATTAGTCATGGTCAGGGGCGGCTCCAGGCCCCAGCACGCCAAGTGCATGCTTGGGGCGGCATGCCACGGGGGGCGCTCTGCTGGTCGCTGGGAGGGCGGCAGGCGGCTCCGGTGGACCTCCTGTAGATGTGCCTGCGGAGGGTCCACTGGTCCCGCGGCTTCGGTGGAGCATCCACAGGCATGCCTGCGGGAGGTCCACCGGAGCCGTGGGACCGGCGACCAGCAGAGCGCCCCCTGTGGCGTGCCGCTGTGCTTGGGACGGCGAAATGGCTAGAGCCGCCCCTAGTCATGGTGTAGTCTCTGGTTAGGATTTCAGATCTGCATTTAAAATTTTTTTTGAGGGGGTGATGGGGTAGTCACACTGCTCTGAGCAATGATGACGAGAGTCTGGTCAATCAGTGTCATGAATACATGTTAAGCAGAGTATATAGAAATTTATGATGGACAAATTTCCAGAGGTTTGGTGCAGGTAATCAACCCCAGCGATTTTCTGGGCTTAGTCACATAATGGATGTAGCTCTAAAGTGGTAATGATGACCAAACTGAAATGAGAACAACACATGTAAGCAATATTGTAAGTGCATGATTTTTATTTTTTAAAAATTAGTTTGGAAAAAGCAAACTTAGGCAGGGGTGAGACGGGGGAAACCAGTCACTGGTCATATATTTAAATCCTGTATCATAATGCATATGCACAAAGGGACCAAATTAAGGTTGCATGGGCAAACTTAATTTTGGCAATACTTAACATCTGAGTGCTTGACTTTGTAGCTGTATTAATGTTCTTTTAATGTAGTTTTCTGTGTAACTTCCTAGGTTGTGTTTTGGTTTTGGTTTTTAAAAAACAATACTTTAAAAAACAAATTCCATCATGTGGAGCCATACTGACTTCAGCATGGTTCATTAGCAGGATTGCAACCTTTAGATTCCCTGCACTGACCTCTGACAATTAAACTAACAGAATAACTGATAGCACTTGCAAGTTTCAGGCCAGCCACTAGAGAGAGTTGAGGCACACATTTTGCTAATGAGTTTCACAGCTATTGGCTGGAATCAGAGGACTAGTGAGAGGAATTCTGGATTCTATTACTGGTTCTGAGGGGGTGGGGCCAGTCTTAAGGGTGAGCGACCAGGGCAATCGTCCTGGGTGCCAAATCAATATCTGTGTGTGTGTCACCAAATCAGAGTTTTTTTCTCGGCCATTTACGGGACACAGAAAACATTTTCCACCCTGTGTTATGAAACACATAGGGCCCACCTTACTGAGGGAGCATTCTCTAGTCATCACAGATCCTTCTCAGGGCACCCTCAAGCCTGATACCTTCTAGTTTGTCCTCATCCTAGTCCTCCCTGGCCTTCTCCTCACATCCACTCCCCCATCCCCACTACTCCTCCTCTTCTCAGTCTCCCCTCCTTGACTCAATGTTCCCCCTCCACTTGTCCCAGTCCCCTCACCCCCTTTTGTTCCTTGTCTCAATATCCCCCTCCCCCATCGATCCCAGAGGCCCAGATTCTCACGAGCCCTGTGCATTCCAACTGGGCTCCCAGGCTGCTTTTTCATTTTCCTCCATGCTGCCTGGGCACTAGCATCAGGAGCATTGACAGCACAGGAGAGACAGTCTCCCTGCTCCTATTTCCAGTGCCCAGCATGACAACGGCCCATGGCTGATGTGAGGGAGAAAGTATTGCTGAACCCCTACACTCCTGTGGGACTTGCTGAGTTATGGATGGAATCTTCAGATAATTTAGCTGCCAAACTATAAAAAGCCATAACTGAACATGTGCAAAGTGAGATTTTGAGAGGCTCAGAACTTGAACCAATTTGGGCAGAGTTTTAGCCCTGGTCTACACTAGGACTTTAATTCGAATTTATCAGCGTTAATTCGAACTAACCGCTCAACCGTCCACACCAGGAAGCCATTTAATTCGAACTAGAGGGCTCTTTAGTTCGAATTTGGTACTCCACCCCGGCAGGTGGAGTAACGCTAAATTCGCACTTGCTAGCTCGAATTAGGCTTGGTGTGGATGCTAATCGAACTTAGCAGCTCCGGGAGCTATCCCACAGTTCACCACTCTGTTGACGCTCTGGACAGCATTCCGAGCTTGGATTCTCTGGCCAGCCACACAGGAAATGACCCGCGAAAATTTGAATTCATTTTCCTGTCTGGGCGGTTTGAATCTGACGTTCTGGTTGCACATCGGGGCGAGCTCCGCAGCACCTGCAACGATGCAGAGCTCTCCAGCAGAGGAGTCCGGGCAATCCCAGAATAGAAAGAGGTCCCCAGCATGGACTGACCGGGAAGTCCAGGATCTGATCGCTGTGTGGGGCGAGGAGTCTGTGCTCTCGGAGCTGCGCTCCAACAAGCGGAACGCGAAGACCTTCGAGAAGGTCTCTAAAGCCATGAAAGACAAAGGATACAGCCGGGATGCGATGCAGTGCCGCGTGAAAGTGAAGGACCTAAGACAAGGGTATCAAAAAGTCAGAGCGGCAAACGGACGCTCCGGAGCCCAGCCCCAGACATGCCGCTTCTACGAGGCACTGCATGCCATTCTAGGTGGGTCTGCCACCAGTGCCCCACCAGTGACAGTGGACTCCGAGGACGGAATAGTGTACCGGGACAGTTCCCCCTCCCTGTTCGCCGATGGGGAAGATGAGGAAGGGTCTGTTGAGGACGGCGCAGGCGACATCGAACCCACTCCCGCTTTCCCTGACAGCCAGGATCTCTTCATCACCCTCACAGAGATCCCCTACCAACCGTCCCCGCCCGTTAACCCGGACTCGGAATCAGGGGAAGGATCAGGCGGTAAGTGCTACAAACAGGGATACATTTATTTTTTTAAGAAACAGGGATATATATAAAAAATAGAAATACTATATAACAATTTTTAAATATGAAACTAGACAAACAGCAGGTCTACACAAACAGCAATGGAGCAATAGTCCTCTGGGGATAGTTCAAAAAAGCTCTCAGAGAGCAGCTGGAAAAGCCTCAGCAAGAGGTTTCTTGGGAGAGGTGCTTTATTGGGTGCTCCGTTGAAGCACACTCTTCCGCGCCAGGCCATCCTCAGGTACAGGGGGACCATCGCCTCGACGAGCATGGCAGCGTATGGTCCTGGTCTGTGCAGGGCTTCTGTTAGCATCCGCTCTCTCTGTGTGCGCCTGACACGCCTCAGGGTGATGTCGTTGTGGAAGTGCTGCATCTAATTAGTGGAATTAGTGTACTGTTACTATTGTGCATGGTAGACTTTTACTTTGCATAAGAATGACCCTCGCTTAACAGAGTTTTACTTTGCATAAGAATGACCCTCGCTTAACAGCCACGTGTTGCAGGCCACAGAGGAAACGCATACAGGGGTCTTTCCCGTTCACTGGCGGGAGGTGCCGCATAACGCTCATCTTTTCTGCTTTGCACATTGCCTCCAGCAGGAGAGCACAGCTAAGCAGTAACTGATAAGCACTCTGTACTGTAAGGCTTACCAGGACTTTGTGCAAGAGGGATGCAGCTGTCTCTCCTCGCTTGTGCACTATCCAGTGCAATCGCGCCGCCAATGAGAGCGTATTCCGAAATCTCGGACTAGTTCCGAGATCTCCTGAGACTTGGTTCCCTGTTTGGTCTTCTTAACTGAAACTGACTAGACTGTGTTTACTGTTGGAAAACATGTATTTGTTCAAGGAAATCACCTACTTTTTCGCATCACACAGCTTCGGGTCCTTCCCGGACTGCCCCGCCATCCCCCTCGCAGAGGCTGGCTCAGATTAGACGCCGAAAGAAAAAGACAAGGGACGACATGTTCCAGGAACTGATGGCCAGCTCCAGAGCGGAGGCGGCAGAGCAGAGACAGTCGAGGGAGAGCCTGTGTCAGCAGCATCGCACACACATGGAACGGGAGGATAGGTGGCGGCAGGAAGACCAGCAGGCGACTCAAACGCTGCTTGGTCTAATGAGGGAGCAAACGGACACGCTCCGGCGCCTTGTAGATGTTCTGCAAGACCGCAGTCAGGAGGAGAGAGCCCCCCTGCAGTGCATCTGCAACCGCCCTCCAACGCCAAGAAGTCCTGTCCCCCCCTCACCCAAAGTGACAAGACGGAGGGGCGGTAGGGGCCGTGAGAACTGTCCCTGCACCGCAGCACACCGATAATGTTCGAGACAACTGTCGCGCTGTAAATTTGTACAAGCTCTTTCCTTAAAGCATCAACCAGTCCCAACTCCAAGTTTAAACCCCCCACTGTGTACTACATTATTAAAAGCGGTTTTGTGTTACTGACTGTTTCCGTCATGTTTCTGGTGTCAGAAGACTTTCTGTTGTTCTGTAGGGGGGGGGGGTTGTAATTTCACTGCATAGCCCACAGTGCCATGCTACAGACTTGGCTGCAGGGTCAACTGCAGGGCACACACAGACTGCAGTCACTAGGCACCAGGGACAGTCTGTGTGGTGTATGCTGCCCCGGGTCTTTCCTTGATGTGTATGCTTGTGCAGGGTCCTGGTGCCTGACATCCCAGAATGTAAAGGCAGGCTTCCCTTCACATGCACTTGGACCGTAGTCACGATCCTCCCCGGTGCCCTGAGCCCCAAAAAGAGACCTCATCCAGGGGCAGATACTCACCCTTCCCCCACACCCCTCACCCCTTCCAACGCCCAAACCCACAGCCGTCATGTTAACCCCTATCCAAAGACGGCACCCCTCGCCCCTTCCTGCAAACCCACCCATCAGTGCACACCTTAACCAGCACAGAGTGCTTCCATGTTTCAACGAAGAAAGAGAAATGCAAAGTCAACGAAAGATTTATTATTAATTACTAAAACATGTCCTTAGTTTTAAAACGTCCTTCGGAACTGGGGGAAACTTGGTTTATGATCAGGCTCTCTTAAAATCAAGTGGACAGTCACAGGTTACCCTGCTCTGCGAGGAAACTCGCTTTCAAAGCCTCCCTGATGCATATCGCTTCCCGCTGGGATATTCTCTCAGCACGGGTGTCTGGCTGATCGTAAACAGCAGCCAGGCGATTTGCCTCAACCTCCCAAGCGGCCAAAAAGGTCTCGCCCTTGCTCTCACAGAGATTGTGGAGCACACAGCAAGCAGCAATCACTATGGGGATATTGTTTTCGCTGAGATCCGAGCGAGTCTGAGACGTCCGAAAGCACACTCCACCACCATTCTGCACTTGCTCAGCCGGTAGTTGAAGAGTTCCTTGTCTCTGTCCAAGGCGCCTGTATAGGGCTTCATGAGCCAGGGCATTAGCGGGTAGGCCGGGTCCCCGAGGATCACTGTAGGCATCTGCACATCCCCAACCATTATTTTGTGGTCCGGGAAGAAAGTGCCTGCCTGGAGGCGTCTAAACAGACCAGAGTTCCTGAACACACGCGCGTCATGAACCTTGCCCGCCCACCCGACGTTGATGTTGGTAAAACGTCCCCTATGGTCCACCACAGCTTGCAGCACCATTGAAAAGTAGCCCTTTCGGTTAATGTACTCGCTGGCCTGGTGGGCTGGTGCCAGGATAGGGATGTGAGTCCCATCTATAGCCCCACCGCAGTTTGGGAATCCCATCGCGGCGAAGCCATCTATGATGACCTGGACATTTCCGAGAGTCACTACCTTTGAGAACAGTTGCTCAACGATTGCGTGGGCTACTTGAATGACAGCAATCCCCACGGTAGATTTGCCCACGCCAAAGTGGTTCGCTACTGACCGGTAGCTGTCTGGCGTGGCAAGTTTCCAGAGGGCTATGGCCACTCGCTTCTGCACACTCAGGGCTGCTCGCATCCTTGTGTCCTGGCGCTTCAGGGCAGGGGACAGCAAGTCACACAGTTCAAGGAAAGTGCCCTTACGCATCCTGAAGTTTCGCAGCCACTCTGTGTCATCCCAGACCTGCAGCACTATGCGGTCCCACCAGTCTGTGCTTGTTTCCCGGGCCCAGAATCGCCGTTCCACACCATGAACTTGACCCATTGCCACCATGATCTCCACTGCCCGGCGTACCCTGCTTTCTGAGAGGTCTGCGCCACTCTCCTCACCGTGCTGCCGGAGCCTCCTCGCCCGGTTTCTCAGCATCTGACTGTGGAAGAGGTGGACGATAACGTGCGAGGAGTTGACAACGGCCATAAGTGCAGCGATGATCGCAGCGGGCTCCATGCTCGCAGTGCTGTGGCGTCCGCGCTGTAACCGACCAGACAAGGGCGCGAACAGATTTCCCGCCAGCGCTTTCAAGGAAGACAGGGAGGGCGGGATTGACGGTTCAATGACGACACATTTTTTCCCCCAGCATGCATTGGGGGGAAATCCCACAATTCCAATGGGCAGCGGGGAGTGCGGGAACTGTGGGATAGCTTCTCACAGTGCACCGCTTCCAAAGTCGAAGCTGGCCCCGTGAATGTGGACTCAGAAGTTCGAATTTGTGTATTTAGTATGGATACACAAATTCGACTTCATAAGGTCGAATCCACAAATTCGACTTAAGTAGATTCGAAATAGTCCTGTAGTGTAGACAAGCCCTTAGAGGGACAGCAAAAGGCATATCCCTTACACCAGGG
This sequence comes from Mauremys mutica, assembly GCF_020497125.1. NCBI lineage: Eukaryota > Metazoa > Chordata > Testudines > Geoemydidae > Mauremys > Mauremys mutica. Next base: position 107,127,854 of record NC_059074.1, read on the forward strand.
CGCTCCTTGTGTCAAATTTCAAGCGCTTGCTTCAAAGCATGGGGGTACTAGAATTTCTCAATGAAACAGTTATATGGATGTTTTAAACATGGGCAGGACAGCATACTTTCCCCTAATTTTGTCCTGAGAAAAGTCTGAACCATTTTGTTCAGGTACAAAAGTCTGTACCTCGGGAGAACCCCCAGAACCCCCATGTTCATCCTTGTAAAATGATTGTTTGTATCCAATGCAAAGTTTGTCATGTTGGGTGTCTTCGGAAGGCTCATGATGCACTGAGCATGGTTGTTATAGTGATGTTATAGTAACTGTTACAATAATGTTACAGGGTATAATTTCATGTATATAGTTATGAGACTGAAAATGTATCCTCATGGCTTAAGGCAAGCCCAGGCAAAAACTCTCCAGGAGCAGAGGCCCAGGCAAAAACTCTCCAAGAACAGAGAGGCAGTTTTCACCTCATCAGGGCAGGTATGGGACAAACCCAGCCCAGCCTCACAGGAACAAAGGATGCTGGCCTAGGAAGCAACAAAAGGATCTGCTGGACTCTCGAGGGAGTCAACCCCCCCTTCCTTTGGTCAGTTTGGAACTGCGATGAGGTAATGCTCACCTGACTCTGAAGGGGTGGGGGCAAAGCCAAGAGGGAAGAAAGGACACGATAAAAGGAGAGACATTTGCTATGCTCTCTCTCTCTTCCACCTACATCTACAGACACCACACAAAGTGACTGAAGCGCTGATCAAAGGGGAGAGCCTGGCTGAAAAGCAACCAGCCAGATTGTGGTGAGAAGCATCTAAGTTTGTAAGGGCATTGAAAGTGTTAAGATCAGCTTAGAATGTGTTTTACTTTTATTTCATTTGACCAAATCTGACTTCTTGTGCTTTGACTTATAATCACTTAAAATCTATCTTTCATAGTTAATAAATCTGTTTGTTTATTCTACCTGAAACAGTGTATTTGATTTGAAGGGTGTCAGAGACTCCCCTTGGGATAACAAGTTTGGTACATATGTTAAATTGATGAACTCATAAGCTTGCAGCGTTCAGCAGGCATAACTGCAAGACGGAGGTTCCTAGGGTTGTGTCTGGGACCAGAGATATTGGCCAGTGTCATTCACTTGCAAGTAGCTAGGAGCATCTTACATGCCAGAGGCTGTGCGTGAACAGCCCAGAAGTGGGGGTTCTCACAGCAGAGCAGGGTAAGGCTGGCTTCCAGAGTCAAGGATTGGAGTGACCTAGCAGATCACTGGTCCAGATAACACCAGAGCGGAACATTACACATTTTTTCTGAAATTAATCAATAAAAATAATCAGACTGAGGCAGACACCTGACATGGAAAATTTAAGCCCAAATGGTTAAAGTGTGGCAAAATTATAAACAACTGGAAATAGAGTCTTATTCTGGAAAGTTTCAGGCTACCTGTGTTGCCTATAATGAGCTGAACTACTTAACATCTGTAAAAACTGGGTGGGTGGGGGTAAAATATTCCATCCTTGAATGTATTTTTCATTTAAAAGTCACTAGATACATGCTAAATAGACAAAAATCATCTGTCTTACTATTTAGTTATGCTCATATGATGTACACATCAGACTGTATTAAAGACTCAGCAATTACCACTCCACATCAGCTATGGTATAGTGGAATTTCCTAGTTTAATAATAGCAAGAAACCACATGAACTGTCACACTTTCTTGGTTTTATCACAAGAGTTTCCATATTTGATGTTTTTCTTAAACCTTCAGCTCCTGGGGTCATGTGAATGGGAGAATCTCCGTTTTCCTTTAAAAAAAAAATTCTAGCCCTCCTGGTTGTATGATTTGAGGTCAACCTGAAAGCTCAAACATCGTAAGATGAAGACTGTAACATTTTTAAAAAAAGTATCATGATTTTAAGCCAATGATTTTTCAGAAACTGACTCCTGATTTTTGATAGCTTGTGGTATTGCAATACTGAATTGCAAATGTTGTACCTGAGGCTTCTAATGTTGAGTTTTTAAATGGTGCCTACTGTAGGTTTAATCACTTCAAATGCATAAATTAGGTATATCACAGACAAATTAGCAGAAGACTAATTGAAATGCAGGTGGATTCTTATGTCTCTGTACTAGGAAAATGTGCACATATTTAAGAACAGTTTTCACCTTTTGCGCATGTGAAATTCACAGTCAGTTAGACATCAGTAATCATTAGACATCAATAATCAACACTTTGGTTTACATATTACATATTAGAATGCTTTGGTTAACTTACAAAAATCCCCTCACCTGCTGCATTTTTGTAAACCTTGCAGAAAATTGTCAAGAAAGATGAACTACTAAATTAACTTCAAATTTAGTTGTGAGAAATGATATGTCAAAATTGCTTTTAATGTTAATGCTTAGAGCACATGAATGCCTAAAGTTTCTAGATCCTGATCCAAAGTCCATTAAAATTAATGGGGGCCTTTCCATTGTATTCAATGTATTTTGCATCAGGCTCATAACAAGGGGGAAAACCATTTAATTTAAAAAAATGATGAAACTTGGTGATATTTGTCCTTTGTAATGGAGAAGGAAAGCCAATATAGCTCTTGACAAAAATGTTGGCATCATAATTGCCAAGTACACTGTGGTAGCACACAAAAAGTAAAATTATTTGGGACAATGCCTCTTTGGAAGGAGTAATTCTGTGATATCAGTAGTCACGTCAGCTAACGCTTTTTTAAAATCTTAGCTTGTATATGTTTGTGTAAACTGTAAAATAAAGTTTGTCAGTATGACAGCTTTATGAAAGCTGGTCTCTAGTTTCTAGTAATTTAAGAATACTGGCACTTATTGAAAGAACAGATGGTGAAACCACTCAATATCCTATGGAAAGATCTTCCTTTAATGTTGGAACTTACACTAGCTAAAATGTGGTCTTAATTCAAATTTAGAAAGCACATTAATAGGAATGTACATCAGTATCCTCTTAATTGATACACCCAAGTGGAAACAAACATGCTAATTAAGCGATCATCCTGATGGTAAGAACCTGATAGGAATACACAATGCTGGGAGACGTTCATTTTTATTTCAGCAATTGCCTTAAAAATAATAGAGTACAAAGCTTAAAATATTTAAACTATATTAAGGTATGTGACTCATGTAACAACCATAATAGAACAAGGAATCAGCATGAAGTGAACAGGGCTGCAGTGGAGAACTTTATTACACAAAACAATCTCACAGCTGCAGACTACTTTGAATAGTCTTGTGGACAATATCATATAGGCATTTTAATTTGACTAGGTGTGCCAGTTTTCTATCCATTGGTCACTGAAATGCATTGCACTTAATCTGTTTCCTACAATCATTTATTTTAAGCAGACATTTTAACAAGGTGCCAGTTTAGGTTCTGATCCTGAACTTCTTGTTCAGGCAAAATTGCTTTTGGTTTCACTGCACTACTTGGAATTCTTAGTGCAAAATCTTTCATGTGTTATATTTTGGTTTGAGAATAGTCTGCAATGGATTGAAGCCACAAAATTTGCATCCAAATTTTTGAACACTCTTTTTCACAACTGCATCTTCAAAGCCTTGTAACTTGATACAGTATTTTTTGTCCCTTCACAGTTTTACCACAAATATTCTTCCACTTCAGGAAGGTCGGGGTATCAGGCCACTAACATCTTCACACAAGATGTTTCCTGATGAAGGAGAGAGTGTTGAACTGCATTCTTACTTGGCTTCCACACTCCTAACTTTCCACATAGGAGTTTTTGCTGGGAAAAAAAAAGGAGTTACTGGGCCTTGGGTTCCTGGTTGCTATTTGTGGCTCCTCTGAGAGACAGCAGATCTCCAGCAAACTCCTTCAGGTTCTTGTATGAGGGACTGTAAGACCTTCCCATGAAAAGCCTGCTTCAGAGGTGAGTAGACTGATCACATTAGAGAACTATGTTAGGGTAGTGCTTAAAAGCTTCAAACAATATCAGGGCTCCATTGTTCTGGACTACATATAGTATAAATGCATACTGAGAGACGGTGCCTACCTTCAGGAAGTTTACTCTCTAAATAGGTGTAGTTTTAGAGAGTGTAATCTATTTTTTGGAATGAGAACACAGCTAATGTTTTCAAAGTGGCACTAAGAGGAGGGCAGCCAAGTGCCTCCTCCAAAACAGCATCTAAAACAGCTAGAGAACTGACTAAAACAGAGATATTCTGAACTGGTGGTGACATAGGGCCATAACTAGCCTATCCTTTCCACTTTGCTAACGGGTGTGTGGGGGGAGAGTCTCCACTAAATCCCAGTTAGCTGGTGGGAGCTTCTTGGGAATGAGGGGATAGTCCTAGTATGGAAAAAACTGAGAAATTCTGATCTACAGAATAGCTGAATCAAATAGGTTTTATCACAGAAGTTCTAAAGGAGATGCTGATTGGCTGGAATATTTTTTTGAGACTTGGAAACCTCCATCTAACCCTTGTCACTAGTCTTGAACCATTTGTTTTTTGTGCACTCAGACCAAGCAGTCTCATACTTTGATTGATATTGACTTCCCAACTGATATTTACTTCACTGAACATCTTCCATTCATCTGTCTATTGTGTTTATACCATTTTCATCACCATAGCATAAAATGTATAATCGTATGTGAGATATTTATGGAAATTTTTTATTCAGGTTGCCCATTTCCATAATTTAGAAGCTTTCATGAGCTCTAAAAAATAGTCCTCTCTCTCCTGTTAATTCCATGCACTTTGCTACAATGGACATTCATTTTAACAACTGAAATTTTTGTTTAACTTTCTAATTTCTTCCTTGATTAAAACATTTCAGCTGAAAATAATGAATGGACACTAATAATTTGAATGGACTTCACAGCAAGGAATTTCATCCCCATGGAAAGATCATATGCATGTTACAATACTGTATTGTACAGTACTTTATGAAACACTACAGCTTAATATTTATTTCATTTAAATACAAGTAAAAACAATAGACTTCTATTCCAGGATGTAGGCTTCCCAACAAGACATTAAAGTGCAATCCATCAGACTAGAATAAAAATCGTATAATGTTACTGCAGTATTTTTGGTATCATTTTTATGAGGAAAGTTTCAAGAAGAAAGTTTTTAAGAGAAGCACCAAGAAATGGGAATGTTTTCACATGATAGTCTGATTCTTGTCAGTCCACTTCTTGCAAGAAGGAGTTTTTATATTAAAAATTAAAAATAGAGTTTGGTATTAAATAATGCCTTGATCCTGCAAAGAACTCTGCATGGGCACAGGGATCTTCTTGCACAGGGGTTATTTCAGGATCAGAGCTTAACTCAGGGTGCAGTATGTGAAACAGACAAAGTCCTGGTCCACCCTAGAAAATGATGTCATCTTAACTATGTTGCTCAGGGGTGTGAAAAATCGACATTTCTACATGGCGCACTTAAACCGACCTACACCCCCCCCGCTGTAGACAGCACAAGGTGAATTACCCTATGTTGATGGGAGAACCTCTTCTGTTAGCATAGGTAGTGTCTACACTGAAGCTCTACAGTGGCGCAGCTGTGCTGCTAAAGCATTTCAAGTGTAGGCAAGCCCAAAGAGCACAAGGTTAACATTGTATGAAAGTATCATTATAGACCTTTTTGAAAGGAGTGTATTTTAAAGAGGGATTTGAAGGAACTGGGGGTGGGAAGCGTAGCAGATTGGATTAGGGAGGAGATTCCAGGTGAAGTACATTGGGCAGAAAGAGACATGACCCTAAGAGTGAGAGACATTAAGTGTCAGATTTTTAAAGATATTTAGGCCCCTAACAATGTACATAGCTGCCTAGTGGGATTTTTAAAAGAGTGTAGGCATCTGACTCCATTGAAATCAGGCCATGATCTTGCAAACACTTAAGCACATGCATACCTTTACTACTGTGGGTAATCTCATTGAAATCAGTGGACCTGTCTGTCCATGCTTGTAAAGTTAAGTACATGTGTGAGTGTTTGCAGGATCAGAACCTAAGGATCAGTTAGTCATACGATTTCTAATATTTAGAAGATTATAATTTTGATTTAGTCAATTGCTATATCAAGAGGGGATGACTTTGGATATGGCTGTGCTCCCAAAGCACTGATACTTTCAAAAGAGGTAGTCAGTAGTTGTATTCATACCAACTTAGCTCTTAAATCTGAAAAAGTTTATCCATTGTGCATAATCCTGCTGAAGTCAATGGGATTACTTTCAATACATAAAGCTAAGCATGTGCGCAAATCTTTGCAGGATGAGGATCTTAAACTTCCAAAAAATTAGTGTGATTTTTATTCTGAAGAAAAAGAAGAACAACAACAATTCCTTGGACAACCCATTGTAAGGTACAAATTCATATATTTTTGTCTAAACCATGATGCATTTTTAATATTTGTCACTGTCCTTCCGGTTGAAGGATGGTGCCTGAATGATATCATTAAAGGTACTATTCAGGTCCATCTCTGAGTTTCTCTCTATTAAGTTTGCATTTTTGAATGTATTATCACAGATTCTGACAAATGATTGATTAGGTGTGACACAGAAAAATAAAGTATACTTGACATAAAATGTCCTGCACTGGACTGTCAGTGCTTTTCTAGCTAGGTGAGCAGATATTTTTCTCCCTCTCTTTTCCTGCCAGTTTGTTTATTTATTTTACAACTGTAATTAAACTAAGTTAAACCATTATAGTTTTTCCTGGGGTTTAAGTGTACCATTGTAACACTCAGAATTTAAAAGAAAGAATATTTGGCTCACAGACCACATATAGTAAAATGGAAATACTAAAGGCATCAAAAGCATACAGTATTTAAATGACAAATAGAGAAAATAATGCATTAGCAAAGTAGCTTTATTCTTCTGTTCATCATACAATCTGAGGTTATTTGCCAAGGAAAACAAAAATATGATTGTACTATTAAAATGAATTCTTACAGATAGTTTTTACAGGATATTAAATACCTACATGGTTGCCATGCAAAAATGCAAATGGCTTTTTTAGGTACTACAACATATTCATTAATAGATAATCATTAACTTTGTATTAAAGATTAAATGCCACAGTGAGTGATTTGGGTATAATTGACCAATATTCCAACCATGGAAACAGACTGTTCATGACAATGCATTTGTCAAGAAGTTTCAAACAATATTAATAGGTCATGAGGATGTGGGAACTGGAGATTTAAGTATATTGCATCTCTCTCTGAATTTTCCAGACTTGTTGCAAAAACAGACCTCATACTTTATTTTAGTGGCAAGTTCTACTGCACAGCATAATGAAATTAATTAGTAACTGTGTATGACACAATGTTTTGATAAGTTTCAAGCTCAGGAAATTGAAATTGGCTAAAAACTGTTTTGTTTAAAAGAGAAAATTTCAACCTTTTTAAAGACAATTTTTCAGGCCTCAAAACTGTCACTGAGTTTATCTTGTCTATTGATGTGTGAATCTTTAAAGATTTAGCAGTTTGGGGAAAAAAAGATCCTAAAAGGTTTAGATTTCTGGCTGCGCAAATTTCAAATAGTAATATTCTCTGATCCACATCAGAATTGTCTTAAGTATACCATCTTTCATTAGGGGATAGTCTGAGCAAGATGTGAGAAATGTTAGATACAGAACTGTCAGAAAGCTAGTGGGGGCTCTCAGTGAAGCTTAGTACATACCATGGAGAAACTATCCAATCATTTTTTCATATAATTTCCTACTAAAAAATCACTGTTGCCTAAATGCATTCAATACACCTTTCAGAACACATATTTGTTACTTTTGCACTTTAAAGAGAATGCCCTATGCTTGCTGAGTGACTTGTTGCTCTATTTTTGATGGAGACCAGAGTAGCTTGAGGTCAAAACTGGGCATTCTATTTCCCCAGGTAAGGAAGATCCTGGGTAACTGAAGTTGATGGTGGTAGATGAACTGCTCTTTCATTCCTTTTTACCACCTGACTTCATAGTAACATTGACTGCAAACTAAAAGAAAGCTAAGACTCCCACTCCTCTGGAGAAGCTATTTGCTGCAAAGTAGGAGGTGAATGGAAGTGACACTTCCACTAGTGTCAATCAAAGACCTATAAGTAGTCTCCATGAAGGTTCTCAGAGCTTGTTACCTCCAAATCAGAGACAATCTATAAGATGGAATTAGTGCTTTACACAAGAAGATACATTGTCAAGTGCAGATTGACAAGTGTCATTTTAGAAGAACATATGAGTTCAAAAGGATTGTTAGGATTCCTGAACATTGCAATATCTAACTTTTAAGCACCTACAAAAATCAAAGGAACAACACTATGATCTACAGAGACTGAGTTACACACTTATGCTCCTTATATAATGAATGGGGAGTGCCAGGTGACCTCTACACAATCTACACAACCTAGCATGCTAGGCATGAATCAGCCCATCCACTGATGCTGGTAAGAGCCCTGCCTCTCTCAAAGTCAGGCACCTACATACCCCCCTGATTTATCTTTGCTAGTGATTTACAAACCAAGGGAAGAGTGCCTCCGCCTAACTCATGCGTGGGGCCTGATCCAGTAGCTATGCTCAGAGGCCATCTAACTATGCATGATGCTGTTACTGCTACAAGCTTCCTTTAGCCCAGGGGCTACAGTACTCACCTTGGAAGTGCTAAAGCCCCTATTCAAAACCCCTACAGCTACCTGAGGAAAAGGTATTTGATCAGGGATCTACTACCTCTCAGCTGAGTGACTTAACCACTGGGCTATAGAGTTAGTCTCACTCCATGGTGAAATTAATATTCAATTATGTAATTCAATTGGAACAGCTTCAATAGGAGAGAGTGAGGAAGCCCACCATCAGAATGCTCTATAGCACAGTGATTAGAGCACTTTCCTGAGAGGTGGGTAAAGCCTTGTTCAGATCTCTCCTCCTCAGGCAAAGGGTGAACTCGACTTACATCCCAGCTTAGTGACCTAACCCCTGGGCTAACTGTTATAAAGGAGGCTGAAGTAGTGCTGTGACAATGGAGGCATCATGTGTAGTTAGATGGCCCCCAAGCACAGCTACTGGATTGGGCTCCACACATGAGTTCCCCTGATTTGAAAATTTATTGCAAAGGTAAGTCCAGGATGCAGGGAGCACCTGGGTGCCTAACTCTGAGAGTCCCTATCGCTTTGCAAAAGGAGAATTTCCACAACTATTGGTGGTAGTAGTAGAACTTTTATCCTCTTTGAGGGCCAGCCTCTGGAGTGGAAACAACCAGGTAGGTCTGATTCCATCCAGCCAAGGGCAATGGTGCACATATTGCCTTAGCAATGATCTACAATGACTTAGAGCTATGAAATAAGGCTCTCTATAATTCCAGTAGTAGCATTTATAAATGTATTTGAAGCATACAAATTAAAAATGCAACTACATCAGAAGTTCAGAATAGCAGTTTGATTTAAATGTAAATTAACAAACTCTCCATTCCTGCAATCTCACAGAATTGCATAGAACACTGACTTTAATTAAGATGGGCAAACTAATTCTGATAAAAATAAGGAATGATCCCTACATTTGCCCAACACTCAAAATAAGTCTTTTTAGAGGATGGGAAGAAGAGAAGCTGTTAAAAGTTAATTTTTCTAGGATCATATGTTTCCTCTCCAATATTTTAGAATAAAAGGTTTAGAAAGTACGACTAACTGGAGATATTTATTTTAATTGAACCTCAGAGGTTTTGTATGTTTGCCCATCATTAATTATTATGTCGGCAGTGAAACCACCTTGTATTCAAAATTAGGTTACGTATGTTTAGCCAATGTTGCACTCTGAAAATTCTTTAGTGATTTATACTCAAGGGATATAGCATCTGATTAAAAAAACATAGTAAGCAATAAACAAATTCCCATTGATTTCAGTAGGCCCAGTCGGAAGACCATCATCCTTTATTTGGAAATCAGCTCAATGGTATGAGATAACAAAGTCATAGCAACAGAATAGTGGAGACAGGTGCTTCCTAGAGGCCTTAACACAGGACTGTGAGAGAAAGATTTGTAGGATCAGGGTCCAGGTACTTGAATACAAGGTCTTACAATCTAAATAGGTAAAGAGATGGGACACAATAGCAATAATGAAGCTAGCACATCTTGTAAGTTCCCAAATTTTTGTTTAGAGTTTATAATTTTATTTCTTATCCTTATTTCTGTATTGGGATGTTATTAGTTATTATTTTCTTGTGCTTGGTGCTGTGCCAACATAAAAGACCCTTTGGTTCTTATGCTGTATGACACACACTTTACATAATCACATTTTCTTTTTCGTAGGGCACATGCCTCACTCGCTGCACAGGGTTAATGTAAAAGGGGGCAGAATTAACATTGCGAAGGCAACTGTAAAACGGGCATTTCCAAACTTTCAACTTTGCAACCTGAATAATTTTTTAACGTTGTTTTTGGTATGTAATATGTATAGTGTGTGTTTATTACCTATATAATATACACACATTCTAAAAATATATTTTTAAGCTTACTTAAAGCTGTGTCTGAGAGTGAGTACTCTCACCCATTGAAATCAGTCAGGAAGAGAGTCTTTCATCAGACTTGAACTGCCCGCTTCTTCATCGAGGACACATCTATAAAGTAGGCTAAAATATATCCACTCATGACATTAACTTTTTCACAGGAGGCTGTGTAACTTAGTGGACAGAGCACTGAACTGGAGACCTGGAGTCTATTCTCAACACTGCTAATGATTTGTTGTGTTACCTTGGGAAAGTCTCTTCACTCCCCCATGCCTCTATTTCCCTATATGTAATATGGAGATAATGATATTTAACCTCAAAGTGCTTTGAGACTGATGAGAAGTGACACACATGAGCTGGGTTATTATTATATTAAAATCTGATCACTCAGATTTCATTTAAAAAGCAATCAAACAGCCTCAGGGACTTCTTGTAGTATTTGTCCGCTTCTATTACTGATGTTTGTGTAAATACTTTTAAATAATATTTTCAGTGGATTTCCTTGTTGGCTGCTTAAACCAAACATGTTACAAGGTGAAATCCTGGTCCCACTGTAGTCAATGGGGTTATTAGTTTCAGTGGGGCCAGAATTTCACCAACAATGTCCAAGATAGAAAATTAAGATGCTTATAATAGTTTCCTTAATAAAGGATAAAGGTCCCGTGCAATCAGTATATCATGTATACCACCTGCCAGTGGCTCATCCAAGTGGGTTCATTTCTTATGCCTCCTATGATCTTTATATACAAATACTTGGACGTATCTCATGAGAGTAACTGGGAACTATACATTCAAGAAATAGACAGGAGTTCTAAGCACTCCCTCAGCTTATCTATCAGTACAAAGATCCCTCGATGTTGAGAGGAATCCATAATGGCGCTCCTTGGTGCATTGTGGGATTCCAGTGGGGAATTGTCTCTCTACAGATTATGAGAATGGGAGGCATGGATCTTCCTCTCCCCATGGATCACAAGGTGCAAAGAAAGTCTTGTAGAGGAGTTTCCTGCCATGAGTTGGAGACTAGCTGTTCTGCAAATCTGGATAGAAATATAGCATTCACTTGCCTGTGTTGTAGTCAATGCTAGTTAGTGCTGTAGATTAGAATAGCAGGGCCTGATCTAAGTATCAATAGAACTTCTCACTTTAGCAAACATTTGGCTTGCAGCATCAAGCCTGTGGGTTATATTCTCTACAGTAAAATACAACCTATGTAACATATTATGTAATACATTAGTTTCCTACTGAGATGCTAATCTCTGTATGAGTCTACTACACAGGTTAAAGTATTCTACTGACATTGTCATCTCTACACGAGTCTTCTGTACGGATTAAGGTATTAAATAGTGATTGTAAAATCCATAAAATATTTAATGGCAATATTTTTCTAAGGTGGTTTTAATTTTCTATTTACATTGAAAGTAAAGCTCTGCAAATCATAAGGCTTGAAGGCACTTCAAGAAGTCAAGTCCAGCCCTGCACTGAGGCAGGACCATGTAAACCTTGGATCACTTGATGATTGTCCTGTTCTGTTCTTTCCTTTTGAAGCATCTAGCATTGGCCACTGTTAGAAGACAGGTTATTGGGCTAAATGGACCATTGGTCTGACCCAGTATGACCGTTCTTAAGTTCTTAGAATATTCCTGACAGGTGTTTGTCCAACCTGTTCTTAAAAATCTCCTCTCAAGATGCCTGCAGTGACTCAAGAGCATGAGTACTAACCTTGGGGCACACTGCTAGGAAGCAGGGCACAAACTCCAGACTGATTGTGTATTCTATATTTTGATTTCACCAAGCAATTATCAAGTGTTAACTCCACAGGTGCTGTTAACAGCCTAAACACAGAGTCACAGAAAGTCCCCTTGGTACTCCAATCTATTTTACCACCCAGGTGAGCTTACCTTTATGATAGATGCTGCCTTACACCAAGAATCACAGCAATATTCAGGTTACTCCCAGTCCTAAAGGATGAGTCACTTACCCCAGGTCAATTACACCTTAGATCCCATACCAAGGAAAATGTTTGTAGCCAATCCTATAATAAACTATACACAGATTTATTTACAGAAAGAGGAAACAAAAGTTATTTACAAGGTTAAAGCAGGTAAACATAGATTCACAAATGAGTTATAATCTTAAAAAGAATAGAAGCTTCTATAAAAAAGCAAGCGCTATATGTCCTTTAGGGCTAATCCAGGCTAAGCAGCTGGGGACCTCTTGCTTATGCCTAGAAAACGGTGCCCCCCAGAGTCCAAGCAGTTCTTTCTTGTTATCCCCCTCCACTTTTGTACAGTGAGCTGCAAAATCAGCTTATGGGAGGAATCCACTTGCATGACTCCTCTTCACAGTTGTGGGGGGGAATGTCTTCTGTCCTCTTTATGATCCCACAACAGTCCTTCTGTGTTGATGAACCTTTCCTGTTGGGCAGGACGTAACACCTTCTGTTGGAGATTAGTATTTCACACTAGTTAATGTGTCTCTCCTGTCTGATGATTTACACCAGGACAGAGTCTTACCATACAACTGTGCAAACATTACCTTACAATAAGGGCTACAGATGTTATAAGTGAGATTAATGCACCAACTCACAAGCATTCAATAAAGTCTGAACACTAAACACATTTGTATAGTTCTATACCTATTTTAACAGTAATAGCACATAGGCGAGCCAGACTGACTCCAACTATGTATTTGTCAGTGTTCTACTGAGACATGGGGACTTTGGCATGAGCTGGCACCTGGCCAGCATCACACCACCAGTACTGGGGCTTCCACAACCTCTCTTGGAACCTTGCTCCAGACCTTACCTACCCTTATAGTTAGAAAGTTTTTCCTATTATTTAACCTAAACCACCCTTGCTGTAGATTAAACTCATTGCTTCTTGTCCTACTACATTCATTGGAGTTCAATTGATCACAGTCCTCTTTATAACAGCCCTTAACACATTTGAAGACTATTATCGGGTCCCCCTCATATTCTTTTCTCAAGACTAAACATGGCCAGATTTTTAACTTTTCCTCATGGGTCAGGTTTCTAAAACTTTTATTATTTTTGTTGCTCTCCTCTGAACACTCTCCAGTTTATCCACATCTTTCCTACTGTGTGGTGCCCAGACACAGTACTCTAGACTGTGACTTCACCAGTGTTGAGTAGAGTGGGAAAATTACCTCCCTGTCTTACATAAAACACTCCTGTTAATACAATCCAGAATGATATTAGCATTTTTGCAATTGCATCACATTGTTGATTCATATTCAGTTGTGAACTCCTATGACCCCCAGATCCTTTTCAGCAGTACTACTTGCTAACCAGTTGTTTTCCATTTTGTAGTTGTGCATTTGATTTTTTTATACCTGTGTGCAAAGTACTTCACATATTTTTATTGAATTTTATCTTGTTGATTTCAGACCAATTCTCCAATTTGTCGAGATCATTTTGAATTCTAATGCTGTGCTCCAAACTGCTTGCCACCCTTCTCAGGTTGGTGTCATCTGCAGATTGTATAAGCATACGCTCCACTCCATTATCCAAGTCATTAATAAAAATATGGACTAGTACCAGACCCAGAACAGACACCTGCAGGATCTCACTAGCTACGCTCTCCCAGCGTGACAGTGAAACATTGATAGCTGCTCTTTGAATATGTTCTTTCAACCAGTTGTGCACCCACCCTTGGAATTTCATTTAGGCCACATTTCCCTAGTTTTCTTATGAGACTGTCATGTGAGACTGTGTCAGATGCCTTCCTAAAATCAAGTCAGTTTGATACCAACAATTTTTGGAAAAGTGTTGGAAAAATTTCATTTTGGGCATTTTTATCCTTTTTTAATAAAAGGCAAGGAAATGAAGGACCAGATTCACAAAACTGAAGTGGAGGGAATGCCTGCCCTCTCATACCCAGTAGCTCAGTCGTTAGAGCCTTCAGTTGTGGTATTAGAGACCTAGATTCAGATTTCCACTCTAGAGCACTCCCACACCAATGACTTAACTACCAAGTTATAGACTACTCTGGGGTGAATTGCTGTCAGTCTCATCTGTTGAAGATAAAAAGTACCATTTCATTTAATATAATCATTAGGGCAGGGACTTGGGTCTCCCACCACCCATAACTCAATGACCACTCAGCAGGAGAGACTGAGAATGCCCTAACCACCTGGCTGTTTTGGGTAGGCCCCTCACCTGGAGGGGGAGACGTGGGTTTGAATCCCTGCTCCAGAGCAAAGACTTCAACTGAAGTCATACCCCTTTCAGGTGAGTGCCCTAACTATTGGATATTGGTGGGTATCTCCTCTTCAGTTTTGTGAATGGTGCCTATTAAAACTCTTTGTGAATCTAGCTTGAAAAATGGAAGGGTTTAGTTTTGACTGAAACATTTTTCCAAACCAACACAAAATCATGAAATGTGTCAGTTGCTCCGAATATGCACTTTTTCAGTGAAAAAAAAGTTTTGGATGAAAAATTTCACCCAGCTCTGATAAAAAGAAATATATCATTTTCGGGGATTACGACCTCCATGTTTTATACTCTTTGTACTACACTTTGGTCTCCTATGATGATTGCCATCGCTGCAGGGGTCTTCTATATGTTTTTGTCTTCTACAGAGTATGGCAATTAATGTCTTCTGCAGTGATTGTAATCTCTGTAACATTCAGTGATGCATATCAGATTATGGTAGCACACATTCTGTTCAGAGTCACTGATGCATATGCAGTTCTCTGCTGTAACTGCTGACACATAACCAGTCATTTCACAATGAAACCTATAATAAATTTCCTTTTCAACTAAATTTTGTCAAAACTGGCACCTAGATACTAGGATTGGTGTTTATATAAGTACCTAAGACACAGAAAACTAGCCTATGTTCTACGGTAGTTCTCATGTAGGACGAAGTCTATGAAAAGTGTGAACAGGTGAAAATCAGACCATATTGTAGTATAGCTTCTCAAGCCTTTAGACACATTTTTTTTAAATAAAATGGATGTTACGCTTACAATATCCACAGTTCAAAATGGGCTTGGCTGATTTACTGTGAACCATCTAACACACATCTCTCCTGGCTTCTGTGGAAATGAGAGAATATTCAGGACAAACGATGGTTTTATAGGTTTTTATGCAAAGATGTGGAAGGGATTTGTTCTCCCTCCCCCTTCTGGACAGAAGGTTTAATATAAGGCTTAGAATGGACTGACACCATACAACTCATTAATAAAGGAATGAGTGTGGTCCTGCATTACTGAACCCTGACCTACATCTCTGACCTATCTTCTGCCACATTTCCTTCCTGCCCCTCCATTCCATAAAAGCCAACCTCAACACTCCCTTCATTTTCTTCTCCATTTTCTGCTTCTGTGGCTTCTTCCATGCTCCATCCTGTGCAGGGAACCTCCTTCCTTAAACTTGACTACCAGGCTATCATTCAGTCATCTGAAAGACATATTTCTGTTGCCTCAGCTACAAAAAATGAGTTAGTTAAAAAGAGCCACATACTTTAACTTAAAAAAACTCCAAGATGTGTTCAGGCATTAGGTGAGTAAACCCATGATCCTGTTATTGTAACGCTTACACTGTGTATTGTCGTGTCTGCAATTACTTTGTATATACTTAGGGGCACAGATTCACTGTTCTTGAGCCTTTTGGATTAAAAAAAAATAAGGATGATTAGAGGAAAACTAAGACAGCAGTGGGCAAGAGAAGAATGAAAATAGGAAAAGGCAAGGCACCCTCTCACTTCTTGTTCCCTTTCCTCTCTAAACAGTTACCTTTGTTTTTGTTTAATAGAGTAAAAAGTCTTGTAAAAGCTTTTGTTGTTGCTGCTGCTGCCACCTGGCACCCCGCAGAGCCAATATGGCTTTCCAAGGCAGCACAGCCTCTAACCAGAACCTTCAATGGCTGTGGAGTTTGGATGGATGGGGCAGCTACAGAATCTGGCGACATTGGTTGCAGCAGCAACTTTCAAAATACGAATGCATCAAACATCTGTACTAGTTCCTGGAACAGTCTGAGGAAGTTTATTAGTATACCAGGTAAATAAGCATAGTTGGTGTATAGTTCCTTAATCTAGGCCATTACTTACCATCTCGCTCATTCCTACTGTATTTTTCTAGCTCCTGGCATGCAGATTTTATTTAATTTTTGCAATCCTTCAATTAACTTTGCCTATTGTGTTGGCTTTGAGCTTTAGAACATAGAATCATAAGACAGGAAGAGACCTTGTGACCTACTCCCCTGAACCAAGCCTTAGCTAGACCATCCCTGACAGGTTTTAAAACGTGGCAAGTTTCAGTGCATCAGTGGATGAAACAGAAAGCAGTACTATTACACACATAGTAGTACCATTACGAAGTTCCATAATAGTACCCATATAGATACTTATACTGATACCAGTTACTATATTGATACCAATAACAGGACCCTTCTCATAGCTATACTAGTATCAATACCTATATCAATGTCTGATTAATGTCAGAGCAGGTATTCAATATCTGAATAATCTGAAACAAATGGATTTGTCAAATCCCTACATCCTGGCATTAGTCTCAATTGTAAAGAATTTAAGAGCTTTCACCTGTATCCTTTAGTGATATATTGTTTATGTTGCTAAAGTACTGCACAGGCTAGAACAATAGAGGTGGATTGAGTTGCATTTGCAGAGCTGGAGTAGGGTGTTGGCAAGCTCTTTACATAGCATCTATGCAGTGATATTAGTTCACTTTTAGGAACATTTAATTCACACAAAAGGAAGGATGAAAATTATAGTCACTCATAACTTTATCATCTTCTGAAATCAAGGATTGTCTTGTATCTTTTTTCCACCTCAAAGCAACTATTCTCTCAGAAACAGGGATTTGGGACCCTCAAACAATCTCTTCTACTTTGTGAACCAGTGGGTCAAAAGCAGAACAGTCTTCAGCTTCTTGTGCTCGAAGGATAAAACAAGTTGTTTATAACAGTGTCTATTCTCAGTGCAGTTTATTGGTTTATAAAAATGTTTTTGTTTTAAGATCCCAGAATAACATCACTGGGATACAATGTCCAGACCGGAAAGTACTCAATCAGAGGAGAGCTGGACAGGGCACTTGCCTAGAGAAAAATGTGAACTGTACTCTGTGTACCTTCAACTGTGTGTTTTGCTAATAGCAGACATCTGGGAGCTGGAACAGTAGATGAAGGTACCGCAATCACAGTTTTTCTCCCTGCCATCTCTCATTAAGCCTCCATGCATTATAAGCACTACTTGAACTATTGGCCCTGTCCAACAACAATGGATGTAGCTCTACAGATGCCTCGTTGAGGGTTTGGCCTCCTGTTTTTAACAGCTGCACTCTTGCAGGCACGGAGGGTTTTGTCTGTGACTGAGTAAATGTAAAAGTAGTTCTAATACTAGGAGGCTCAGTGTCAAGGATATTCACTTGTCTCTCAACTTCAGCAGAGTATTTTTCTGTTATCTGCACTTAGGAGTGGCAAGGAGACAGGGTGAGTCCTTGCTCCTCCCCCTCAACCCCCCAGGAAAATCCTTATCTGATCATACTGACTGTGCAATGTAGGTGATACTGCCTCTATAAGTGCTTGGGTTGGCAATGGCAACAGTTGTTGCAGTCAGTATGAATCAATTCTGTGTTGTATGTTGCCAGGCTCTAGGCAGCACTGTTCATTCCAGGTAGGCAAGATATCAGTTCAGACTGTTCTCCCCCTTAATATAGAATGTCTCAACCAGTTTTCCCATGAGGTAGCACTTTCATCATGTGCAAAAACACTTGATTTTAGGGTCACCTTAAATGTATTTTGTCTTGTAGTCTGAATTTTACTATTGCTGAGAATATGAAGGGCAGGATCTTATCACCACACTTCATATTTCTGAAAGCTGCTGTGATGTTGCAGTGAATCCCCAACTAGCACACTCTGCTGTAGAAGCTAGTAAATGCCTTCAAAACATCATGTTGGCATTCCTGCTTTCTGAATGGACAAACATTAATGCAATGTGGATTCAGTGTCAAGTGCTTATTAGCAAGCATAGTTATCTTTAATATGAAAGGGCAGCTGCAAACGCTCTTGTCAAAGGAATTGCCTGTTTTTATCCATTAAGGAAACAAATCTTTTTAGTGCAATTTGATGCATGGGTCACATTGTGTCTAGTTAGATCAGCCTGTGCTGTATCAAGAATACACACTGAATGCTGAGTAAGCCCAAAGCAATACAGTACAGGACACAATTTCAGCCAAATAAGTGGGGAGTTACAGATGCATCTCCCATTAACAATTACAAACATTGAATTATCTCTCCCATGTAAAGCTTTGCACAATTGACTAGGTGCGTTATAAGCAAAGGTGGTATTAGCATTTTGGGATGAGCTTCCAAAGAGTATATTGCCACACCCCTGAAAATGTTAGAAGCTTTGCTAACACCTCTAGCCATATGGTCAGTATAAGGATTATTTGAGATGATGTTTTGGCATGTCTGGAATTTAACAGTAGAGAGTTTTGTGTGTATTCTGGAGAATATTAGCCCTCATATAATGCTTTTACAAGCATTAGCTAATTAATTCTCACCACACCCCTGTGAGAAAGTAAGTATAAATAAAAGCAGAAAGGGTATGGCTTGACCAAGGCCTAAGAGTAAGGGTCTCTTACTCTTACTGTGTAAGGGTCAGGATTAGAAAGAACTCAGGAATCCCCTGTTTTCATTGCTGTATTTAGTCCATGCAACTCTGCACTACAAGGCTCAGTAGTAGCTACTCTCTTTTGGAAGCTCAGGACACCAAGAAACTCAGGGGTCTTATCCCTTTATGCACCTGCAGTTCTAGAGGAAGCCAGGAGAACATCAGGCATTCCAGTCCACTTTATGCTCCTCTATCACCTGCAGCCTGGGACATTTTATGGACTCCTCACTGAGCTTTGTTCTGTAACCAGTAGTAGTTGTTCTTTGCCCAGTCATTCCCCAACCTGCATTTCCCCTCCACAGCCTGGCCTCCCTTACATCTGTCCATCATGCATGTAATCTCCTTCTGCCTCCATATTCTCTGTCCTACCCATGTATCCTTTCCCATCTTCTTCTCATCTCTGAATCTTTCCCACCTTCTTCCCATATCTTAATCTCTTCCACCTTCTTCCCATCTCCATCTAACTTTCAATTTCATCACCTCTCTCCTTTCCCCTTTCCTAGGACAAGAAATACCTCTCCGTACCCTTTTTACCTTCCCTTCAACTTCTGCCCATCTTCATCATGCTACCTGACCACCCTAATATCAGGAAAAAAGTAATATAATTGTACCTTATATTTTAAAACAGCTTCAACCCCCTTCAGCTTATGGAGCGTACATATAGCCCAGAAAAGTTACCTCATTCAGTAATGCACCCTTATCTACTTCCTCACCCTTTCTTTTGCTGTCTGCTGGGTTTGTTTGTTTTTCTATTTTCAGATAAATCTGTGTAGGCAGGTACAGTCTTTGTGTTTGTTCTTTGTTTGTTCTTTTGGCATCCTATAGTTTGGTATACTACTCCTGTGCTACAGTGCTTCCACTTACCACACTCCCCTCCCACATACGTACAACCCCTCCCCTCCTTGTGTCCAGAAATCCTATTAGATGCTCAACTGTGGACCCTGCCCAGGTACAATAGCTGGTTGGGAAGAAGCTGCAAGTGGCCCTAGTGCCCTCTGGCCATCTGCAACAGCCCAGGTGGCATAATCCACCCCATTCACAGGCATAAATTCTGGCCCTCAGTGACTGTGGAGAATAAGTTGTGCAAAAACACACATACAGAGACATGTATATAGGTAACTCAGAGCATCTACTAAGAAATGTGGTTTTGGAGTCTTTGGTGTTGAGTGGTTATTTACTGGTATAGTAACAAAATATGATTTCCACAAATCAGAACCAAGTAGTCAAAAAACTTGTTGCGCAGGCCCTTAGTTACATCATCCCAGTGATGGATACTATGCAGGAATATAGATAATAAAATCTGTTTTGAATTATTTTAAATTATTTTTAATGCATTCATATGGTATTTCAGCTTTTTTTGGGAGGGAGAGGGATTTTTTTTCTTCATCGAAAACGTATCTCTCTCCTGCTCCGTGCTAAATGTTGCCATGTGAAGAAATGGAAGCAGGACCCACCCCACAGCCACCCCTTTATAGCTAGTGGCAGATTAAGACTAAATGTGACTTGGATGCATTCTAAAAAAAGTAACCCAAACAAAAGCAAAATATTCCTCCCTCCTCCCATTTCTGTCCAATTCTGGTGCATAAACATTCGTTTTTGCAAATTACTTTTTAATAAACAGCTGTTTTATATAAAAAATTTATATTTATGGTCTAAACCATTGGTTCTCAAACTTGTTTGATCAGTCCCCCTGTCTTTGTGTCTGTAGTCATTCATACCTAACCCCTACAAGTACATATATCACCACCCAGCTCTGAAGGAAGAGTGGAGAGCAGGGACTGCTGGTCAGGCACCCAGCTTGAAACGCAGTGCCATGCAAGAAGCAGCAAAGAATTAAGAGTGGCAATGTGAAAAGTGATATCATAGAATCATAGAATTCAAGATCAGAAGGGACCATTATGATCATCTAGTCTGACCTCCTGCAAGATGCAGGCCACATTAGCCGATCTACCCACTCTTTTAGCAAGCGACCCCTGCCCCATGCTTCGGAGGAAGGCGAAAAACCTCCAGGGACACTGCCAATCTGCCCTGGAGGAAAATTCCTTCCCGACCCCAAATATGGCGGTCAATATCCCCTAGTTGGGAATCATGATTCAGTTTCTTGGTTGAACTTGTCACAACATGTAAAATGAGCAAAGCAGTCCCTCATCAGGTGGGACTCGAAAAGAACTAGTTTTTGCCTGAATGCTTTCAACTGGGTGTACATGTCACAGATAAGCCCATTTCCCCCTTGTAGTGTAAGACTGAAGTCATTCATGTGCTTGGTCAAGTCTACGAAAAAAGCTAATTTCCAAAGCCATTCACTGTTTGTGAGTAAAGGTAGAGGTTGTTCTTTTTTAATTTAAGAACATTTCAATTTCAGTTCTAAGCTCGAAAAATTATGACCTTTCCACAGCTAAGCCATCGAACTGAAGTGTGTTAGGGCAAATCATGATATTTGTATTCTATTTCCACCAGAAATGCTTGGAACTGACGATGGTTAAGTCCATGCAAGCGAATGAAATTCATGTCATAACACATGACAAATCCAAATATTTCCCACACAATGCTTGCTGATGAAGAATGTAATGAAGAATCATAGGCTTGGGACAGCTCGCACTTTCACAAGCTTTGTAGATTTGTCCAACCAAACCTTTTTTTGAACCACACATGTTTCTACCTCCATTGATTGTAACGCACTTCAGTTGTTTCCATTGCAGGTTGTAGTGAGAAAGTGACTTTTCAACTTCTTTGAAAATCTCTTCACCTGTGGTTGTTCCAGGCATACTATGCACAGAAGCTAGTTCTTCCATAACTTCAAAATTACTGCCGACCCCGCGAATAAACAACAGCAGCTGTGAAGTATCGGAAACATCGGTTGACTCGTCAAGTGCGAGGGAAAACCACTCAAAGTTCTTAGCCTTTTCATTCAGCTGTAAAATTATATAGCTGCCAAGGTCCTCGATTCTGCGAGCAACTGTGTTGGTTGAAAGACTAATTGTCTTAAATAAATCTACTTTTTCTGGACATATTTCTTCGGCTGCTTGAATCATACATATTTTAACTCGCTCGCCATCAGTAAATGGTTTTCCTCATTTTGCTAATAGGTGTGCCACTAGGAAGCTGGCTCTTGTTGCAGCTTTGTTCTCAGTTTTCTTCTTCTTAAATATAAACTACTGTGACGATAAGCCACATTTCATGGATTCTAATTTATCTGAATGTAGCTTTCCCGTAAATTGAGAGTAGTTCGACAAGTGCTTGGTTTCATAATGTTGTATTCTTTTAGCATTGCGATAGTTTCGTTACATATTAAACACAATGCTTTACTACCTGATTTGATAACGAAATAGTCCACACTCCATCGTTCTTTAAACATGCAACATTCAGAATCAACCTTTCTCTTCTATCCTTTTCCCAACATAATCACCCCAATAGCAATGGACTTAAACACAACGAATATACTTTTGTCACTAGTATGACATGCGCTAATACAAAAAACGAGGGAAATAACAATGACATCTGGCTCCTTCTGCCACTACTAACCTACCTACTGTGTGCTCATTGGCTCTGTGACCCTGGCAGGAATGCAGTGACGTCATGAAGTTCCACAGCCATTCTGGGGTTTCTGCTGCTGGTTCCTTGCCAGCCGGGGTCCCACCGCTGGCCCCACCCAGTGCCCGCTGCTGGCCTGGGTGAAGGAACCCAGGCTGGCTGAGGGCTGAGACCCCAGCTGGCAGAAGCCCACGGCGGGAACCCCAGAGTGGCAGCAAGCTGGGATTCCCCCTGCGGGATCCAACCAGCCGGGGTCCCACTGCCTGATATTGGTTGGGGGGGCCGGACAAATTGAAGCCACGGGCCGTAGTTTGGAGACCCCGATCTAGACCATTCCTGACAGGTGTTTGTCTAACCTGCTCTTAAAAATCCCCAATGATGGGGACTCCACAACCTCCCTAGGCAATTTATTTCAGTACTTAACCACCCTGACAGTTAGGAAGTTTTTCCTAACATCCAATCTAAACCTCCCTTGCTGCAGTTTAAGCCCCTTGCTTCTTGTCCTATTCTCAGAGGTTAAGAAAAACAAATTTTCTTCCTCCTCCTTGTAACAAACTTTTACGTACTTGAAAACTGTTATCATGTCCCCTCTCAGTCTTCTCTTTTCCAGACTATATTTGAAAAAAGATTTTTGTTTAAGACACAATGGTCATTAGTCATTAGTACTCTAAATAAAAGTACTTCATTAGTCCTATCCATGCCCTGAAATATGTCTTTATTCTCAAGTCAAGGGTACAATTCAAAACATCTTTCTCTTTTTTCATCAATCCAAATTTTTTTTCTGTACTAGGCTTTTGAATTCCTTTTGGTTAAGGCTATTCTCTGTCAAACCTTATATTTCTTATGTGTTCATCTGCTTTGTCCATCATTTCATTCCCTGTTATCATGATAAATGCTGGGATCCAAGCAATGTTATGTGTATCCCCATCTGTACTAACTCTGTTATTAGAAATATCATTTCATTGATTAAATCACTTCTACCCTTTTTTATTGCCATAAGGCCTCAGATGGATTCCTAAAATATGACACTCACTGGTGGGTGTCCATCTCAGATCCAAGTTAATGATTATTGCTACTAGTTTGGCTGTCATGACAGTTACATAGTCTGATATTCCTCGGGGTGTACTAATTTCAAATTTGGTTATACAATATACCATCTCTACTGATCCTGCTGTTTTAAAAAATATTTTTAGACCCATCTGTATATATTTGACAAACTTGATTCCACTTTTAATCTATATACTGATACACTTCATTTTTAATACCTGCTGTCTCATTTTTACCCATAATTTTATAAAATATATCTACATTTACATTTGGACATGCAACTTTCCATCCATAACTAATTTTCCCATGACTAAAAGTTTTGGGTTCATTCAGTTTTTTCTTGTCTTTCAATTCCTACATCCACACTTTAACTCAAATGGTGTGTGCAAGAAGACTGTAAGTCCGGAAGCCAGCCATTTCCAAAGGTATAGAAATTCAAGTGCCTAGATTTGATAGTACAGGATAGTGGTGAACTTAATCATGAACTAAATGGAGATAAGTGAATGGAGTGATCTGCAATAGGAGAATGCCTGTGAAATTGAAAATTAAGCTCTACAAGATGGTAATTAGGTCTGCCTCCTTGTATGGCTCTGAATGCTAGGCACTAAGGAAGAAACAAAAGCAGATCGTGGAAATGAAAATGTTAAGATGGATGCTTGGAGTTACAAGGATGAACCATGTACAGAACAAAAGAATTAGGGGAGCTGTAAAGGTCGTACCAATTATAGAAAAGCTGAAGGAATCCAGGTTTAGATGGTTTGGACATGTGAAAAGAATATCAGAAGAATATACAGGAAACAGGATGTTAAACTTAGAAGTGGAGAGAAAGAGAAGAGTTGGAAGTCCCAAAACTAGATGGATGGATGTCATACAAAAGGATCTGATTAGCTGTGAGTTTCTGAGGAACTTCTTCAAGACAGACTAATGGAGAAGGAGGACTCGAAGAGCTGACCCCATGTAGATGGGACTAGGGCTAGAAGAAGAAGAGAAAGAGGAAGAAGAAGGGGGAGTGGGAGGAGTAAGCCATAATAGCTATAGGGTTTTGCTAAAGTCTTTCTGGATCTTTAGCACCCCCTTCGGATAGATTAACAAAGTTCAGATCAGAGATACCCTTTGCTCATTCTATTTTGAATGATCTATCCTAAATTCTGACCATGTGGGTAGCATTGGTGTGTCTGTAGAGAGCTCAGGAGATATTATTTGAATTTGTGCTGGTGTGTCTTCACGTGATTTACTGTAGACTAATTTCATAATTTAATCAAAACAATTAACATTGATATTTGTGGAAACAGTACATAATACATCACTTCTTGTGTCCTTGTTTTGGTCATGCCAATTATATTCTGCATTTTCAACCAAACTGATTTTGTGGAAGACTCATAATGAGATATTGAATGAGACTTGAGACTTTTACTTTATCACTAACAAAAAAAGGAAAACTCAATTCCCTCCTTTTCAGAGAGGTATTTTAATTATATTCTCCTTTTATTATGGAAATCATCCATTACATCATATAGCCACACAAAACAGCTTGCATTTCTTGGTTTAAAATAAAAATTGTAGTGTTCATCAAAGAGAGATAGAGAGAAACTGATAGCCCTGAATATAGCAAGACACAGCGCAGCAGGTACTGTGAAAGCTTCCTCACACAGCTCTGGTGATGGATTTGAATCTTGACCTGCAATACCCTGTGTTATTTTATTGTCACTGAATGCCAATTAAGTTCTTCACGAAAACTGCAGCAACCTGTTCGCCACAGTTTGATATCTCTGCTGAACAAACAATACCAGACTTTCATGCAAAAGCTCACAAATGAGTGTACCAATATCCACCTGTTTAAGCAAACAATAAAATTTATTTTTAAATCATGTCACTGGGCCTATCAGAAAAGTCCAACTCTCTATGATTGGAAGCCAATAAGCCTACTTAAATTAATTATGATATTAAAAAGATATCACTGAAAATGTTTTTGTGCTGATCTGAAAAATTCTTCAGTGGTGGAGATGGTGCTTTGTGTGTCTTCAGCTGATCTTTGGAGAGAAACGTATCACTGGATGGAGAATACCCAACTTCTTTTCCCTACCCCAGCAAAACAATTTTTTTATGAAATATAATTGAGACTTGGTTAAGTTATGTGTAGTACATTTTTTCTTTGCCACTGGCTTACTGTGTGTCCTTGAGTATGATGTTTAACCTCTCTCTACATCAGCTAACCCATCTATAAAATGGAGATTATTCTCCCTGTCTTTGTAAAATGCTTTGAGATCTTCAGGTGAAATGAGGACTGTAAGTAAAATGCATGTATTTTTATCAAAAGGTACTGCCAGAAATAAATTTTATTTTTATTTGTCAGTATCGGAGAAGCAAGTTGAAAAAAAGAACAATGTGGTGTCTAAATCTGCAAAATTTTCCTTGAAGAAATATTTTTCAGTGGATGTGAAGTACTTCTCCCTTGTAGAATTTGTTTTGTGAACTCATGGGCTAAACAATTCCAAACTGGAAATAAAGCAAATACAACTACTTTTCAATGAAATGCTTCAAAGAACAGTTAAAAAAACAAAAAAAACTCTTCCTGTACAGCAGACCCAAGCTTTCAGTATCAATAGTGGGAAAAAGATCAATCTGAGAACTAAGTTATGGACTAGTAAGTGGATCGTCCTCACTCCATATATACCGGTAATTATTCATTATAGTCTTATTTTCACTGGGGAAATCTACAGGCAAATTCCCACTAGTTCTGCTGGTCTAGTGTTAGCTCTGATAGGAGAGCAAATGTAAATAAGACTCTTCCAGTCAGACCCATTTTCATCACCATCTTGTGTAGGTTAGCTTTCAGCAGGTTTGACTAGTGTGATGGTGAACACAGGTCTGAGTACAAGAGACTTCTCTTTACTACAGCTCCCTCTTGTGCTAACACTAAATTAGCTGAACCAGTGACAGCACCACTGGGAATATTTTAGTACATTTTCCTATTGCAGAAATGGACTTTGAATCTCTTTTAAGTCACCTGCATATAGTACAGTACCCAGTTTCTCATTCTCTGGCCAATATTTGTTGTCAAGTGATGGAACTGCCTGGTGTGGTTTGAGTTCTCTCCAATTTGCGCACAGTGATTGCCAGTGAAGCTGTATTTTTAAATTAGCCTCTCCCTTTCTGTGTCTGAATTTATTACTTTTGTTAACAAGGCAAATATGGCAAATGCTATTTAGGATGGAAGAATTTAGTCATGAGCCATGTTTGCACATAGCTTTAACTTGATTGTTCATGATTTTATGAGCAAACATAAGAACATTAAATTGCACACAATGTCTGCAGTCACATCAGCTGTTGCTGCAGATGGAAAACTGCCTGCGTATGCAGGTAGAATTCCCTCCCCGGTAGGTTTGAACAAATATTTGGGTAACACAAAGTCATTAGCAACTGTGCAATGCCTTAGAAGGTTGATGACTAGCCACTCGGTAGTTGAAGCCAGTTCAGTAAACTGTTACAGAAAGACAGTGTATTATTTGAAGACTTATTTTGCTTCTGACATATCAGTTTTTGTTTTAATTTTTTCAAATATTCAAACAGATATTTAGAATTTATACCTGTTTATTGACTAGTGGCAAAGAGGAAGAGAAGGCGGAGGTGAGAACACTGCATCACACTAAGAGCTTATGTTCAGGTGATTATCCACCAGGACTCCCAAATCATTTTTTAGAGTCACACCTTCCCCAGACAGAGGCCCCCCATCCTGTAAGTTTGGCCTACATTCTTTGTTCCTAGATGTATACATTTACATTTAGCCATATTAAAGCAAATATTTTGTGTTTGCACCCAGTTTACCAAGCGACTGAGATTGCTCTGAATCAGAGATCTGGTCCTTTTCACTATTTACCACTCTTCCAATTTTTGTGTCATCTGCAAAGTTTATCTGTTGAAGATTTTATATTTTCTTCCAGTTCATGGATAAAAAAAAAAATTAAATTGCAAAGGACCAACAACTGATCCCAGTGGGATCCCACTGGTAACACCCACTTAGTGATGATTCTCCATTTACAGTTAGATTCTGAGACCTATCAGTTAGGCAGTTTTTAATCCATTTAATATGTGCCATATTAATGTTATATCATTCTAGTTTTTAACCAAAATGTTGTGTGGTGCCAAGTCAACAGCCTTACAAAAGTCTATTATATCACCTTCCTTTTATCCCTTATTAGAGTCTCTATATAGCACCTTTCCTCTGAGGATCTCCGCATACATTGCAATCATTCATAAAGATATCCCTGTGACACCCTTCTGAGATAGGTAAGTAATTATCTGACCATCTTACACCTACAGAACTTTGGTACAGACAGCTAAAGTGACACACCCCAGGTTGCACATTAAACCAGGATTAGAAACCATGTTCCTGACTCCTACTCTGTTCTGTACCTTAATCACAAGTCCACCTTCCCACTCTGTTAAGCCTACGAAGAATAAGATGCACATCTTGGAAGGTGAAGATGACATTGTTGGTGCCATGTCTACCTTTGGCTCATGCTCATTTTCTTCACTATAGATGGCTTACGGATATTCAGTCCCCACTCATACTAGAACCTAGATACTAGGCTTCTTGGTATCCTATAAATATCTAAGTTAATATGAAGACAAAGGGCCAGATCAGCCTGTGGTGTAAATAAGCCTGATTTTTCTCTTTTGGGGGTGTAGAGATGAAGGTGAGAATTATTCCTCACTCAGTACAATTGCTCCTGAAAACCCCGTCTCTAACATTTCTCATAGCATGACAAATGTTACACTAAGGGCAAAAGCCTGTTTTCACTGAAGCCAGAGGGAGGTTTGCACTGAGATTCCATGGGAATAGAATCAGGCCCTTACTGTGATTTAACCCAAAAAGAACAGGTTTTGGTTGATTCTTATTAAACATATTTTTTAATCGTTCTTTTGACAACTTGTAACTTCCCTACCCTGTCAAGCTGACGGTGAGCTCTACCAGTAATATGTCTCACTCTTAGATTGAGATTAAGGGACACACAAGGCTTTAATCTCATTTTTGACCTTCAGTACCACCTCCATAGCAAGGCGTGCAGCCTCATCGCAGGAAGAGAAAGTCAGTTGTGTTTTGCTGACTAAAACTGCCTTTTGTTCATGGCAAAATTAGAAAAAATCCCTCAAGGGAAAAGTGTGTGTTTATTGCCTTACATAAAAACTGGCAAAAATGCACATTTTGCCAGTTTAGGTTTCAGATACAGCCCTCCCTCTCCTCAATATTCTCCTGAACAGAATATCAATGTCACAAAACAGAAGAGTCATCTTTTCTTCCTTTCTTTCTCTCCTCTGTTCTGCCATTACTTACTCCTCAGCGAGTTTAAATTTCATTTACTTTGGCAGGAGGACTCTCTCTTTGCCTTTAACAGTTGAATCCACCTTTGTAACACAACCTGAAAAGAAGTGAATTTAAACTGCAGTATGTTCTAGAAGAGAAAACCTACTTTATTTATCTCTCAGTCCTACTTTACCATACGCTGACCTAATTACAGCCCACACCACAAGGGGTATAAGGAACAGCAGAAGGAGTGCTTCTGCCACCTAGTGACTATCATTCCCCAGCAATATCCAGTAGGATTCCTTTGTGAGCTTTACATTTTTAGATGTCTAGCACATAGGTAGGGTGACCAGATGTCCTGATTTTATAGAGACAGTCCTGATATTTGGGGCTTTTTTTTATATGGGCTCCTATTACCCCCCACCCCCATCCCGATTTTTCACACTTGCTGTCTGGTCACCCTTCACATAAGTGTAAATTACCTTCCCTGCATGTCTCTGTGGATATTGGGGACTTATGCAGCTTACACTTTTCTGTTCATTCACAGACACAAAATCAATTTCTTTGGTAAAAGCATTACTTTTCATGTGAAAATGAATTCTATTTTCTTAGCCTGTCCTAGGCCTAGTAAACTATATTAATACAGGCATGTAGCATTTAAAAAATGTTAAAGTGGTGTAAAATATTGCAGTACAAATATAACACACTAATATTATTAATAAAAGATTAACTGAGTGCAAAAATAATGTATACATGGGATTCAAGCTGGGGTTCTTAAAAGATCCAAAGGGATTTGGATACCTGACTCCTGTAAGATTCTGGATTCCCAGATTTATAATATAAGAACAATTTGTGCTATCAGCACTTCTACCTGATTCCATTTTTAACTGTCCTGCAATGGAAATCATTATAACCTAGCTCCTATGAAGTCATGTGTAAACATGTACCTATTAGTTCACTTCTCAGTGAGACCATTTTAAATAAGGGGCTTGAAGATAATTTCCCCCCCTATGGTCATAAACACATAAACATTATAGACCAGAGCCTAATTTGCCTGCTTGAAAATTAGATTTTTTCCCCCCCTCTGGATAAATTTCTATACTCAAATCAGAAACATTTCAGTATTCTTTTCACGATTCCACTGTAGGTCATTTTTCTTAATTGGAATGATGAAACTTCTAAATTACATGTAGATCATTGGCATCACTTGCGTCACATAATAGCAGAATAGAAAAAAAGTTTATGCTGTTAAGGGCAAATAAAAAGATTAATCCCCAGTACATGAACATTTCAATTAATCCTAGATTATTTCTTCATCCATACGTTTGTTTAAGCCTCACTGTTTTTATGCTTTCTATAGGTGTTCAGGTTAGGGAGACTGCTATAGACTTAAACAAATGTCGATATCTACTGTGTGTGGTGTGGTTGTTTGGTTAGTTGTTTTGTTTTGTCAAAAACTTTGAAAGGTTTCAGATTTTTGAAATCTCACAGTATTGTAGCATGTCAAGCATAGTCAAGCCCTGAATGTTGATTCAACCTATTCGGCCAAGACAGGGTGGAGCTCCTTTCCTCTTCTCTGACTCCCCACCAGCTTTGTTCCCCTATTTTCCCATGATCCCATGCCCAACCCTGTCTCTCACGTCCATCCACCTTTATATGGCTGTTGATTCACATGTACACTCAGCTCTCCACAGGGGGTTGGAGGGAGCTGGGCTGTGGAAGAGGCATGAGGTGATCAGGGATGGAGAAAAGACAGGGTTTTTATAGAGCGTCTGGAATAGTGGAGATCCCAGTTCCTTTGATCCAAAGCACTAGAGTTTGAGGACTCTCCTAGGCTGCTGCCAGGTAGCTCTTAGTTTGCTGTGCCTATGTGCAGAGACATTTTGGCTTCCTCAGCACTGATGACTTAAGCTTGAGAGAGCCAAAATAGCAGTGATGGAGGAGAAGGGTGTTTCTTCATTGATGCAGAGACCCAGGGCTCACCCCCATGCAGTGTCCCAGGACAGCCACAGATCCCTGATCTTCCACATCTCATACTCAAACCTCTTCATGTATTGGACTACACATCCCTGCTAACTAACCCTGCCTCCTTGAAGTTCTGTTCATCCCTCTAATTTCTTCTTGTCCTTCCCTCCTTCACAGCTACAAGACCTTTATTTGTCCCTCAGAACCTAGCCACCTACCCTTTATTACTCAGACTGGTACCCTATGTATTTTTGTTTGTTTTTAATTAATGGAGCTGGTGTAGCAAGTTGGCAGCATTGGAAGATAAAAGAGGGTGACAGAATTTTAAAGTTAGTGGTACATCAGCTAGTCATGGTGAAAGTCGTCTAGATTATCCTGAATTGAGGATACTCTGTGCATTAAAAATTAAAGTTTCAAATGTGGCCTATGTCTGCAGTCTTATCTGTGTGCATGTGAGAAAGAGAGAAGTCTGGAATGTCTGGGGACAGTGGTTGTTTAGGTGAAGGAAGCCAAGGGAACATTTGGAAAAGCAAAGCAATATTTCATGGAGTATTGTCTGTTTCCTATTCCAAATATTGTATATAGCTACTTGAAAACTGTATAGAGAAGTCAGGTGTCCTTTCAAGAGTTATCCTGCCAAAATTGGAAGCTAAATTTAGGGTGGGATTTTCAAAAAATCACAGCATTGACCCAAGTCTGGTTCCATTGAAGTGAAGGGGAATAGAGGTTAGGCCAGTGCTGAGAGCTTTTGAAAATCCCACCCTCAGCCTTTAAAGAATGAAACCAAGCCATGAATTATGATGTTATAATCTGACCCAGTGACTTCTCCATTCTATTATAAGTGGGGCTGAGAGGATCACCTATTATTAAGGTTGCCCAACAATTCCCATTATAAGACCCTGATTTCAGTTGCTTTAAACTTTACCAAACTTTAATCATCGAGGTTGAATTTTTCCATGCCCTGTATCTGCCTGAATTTTAGAAATAAACTTGACCAAAACAGTTCAGCTGTTTCCAAGATTGAAGTTAGGGGGAAATATTTTGTTTTGCCCTGGTTAAAAAATATTGGTGACTTTTTCTTTGAGAAGCTTTAGCACCCCAATGCATTGCAGAAGGGAATTGAAATTTGGCAGGAAAATGGCCTTTTTGTCAGGAATGTTCTCTTATATAATCTGTGAAAACATGGCAATATTTGGGCAGGTTATCAGCCTTTGAAAACATTGCAGTTTGAACATGCTCAGTAAAGAGAGATAAGAACGTCACAGTTTACTTCACCACAGATTGTGTCCACATTGAGTGTGCTACAGCTTGGGGCTGAACAGAACTTTCCCAGCCATTGTAGTTCTGGGATGTGCTAGGTCCATGTCCAGGCACCAGAACTGAGAGACAAGAGCCTACGCTATCAATGATCTGTTCCTGGCAGCGTGGAATCGAATGCAGAAGGCGGGGGGCGGGGAGAGGAAGAGACTGGGAATGTAGACTGGCAGAGAGGGGTAGAGGGAAAATGGGGCAGGAATTTGGAAAGGAAGTCTGAGACTGGCTGGGCAAAGACAGTGGGACTGGGAGCCAGGGAAAGAAACAGAGTGGTAATGAGGCAATGGGAGCCACTAGGTGATGGGGGGACTGAGATTGGATGAGGAGTTGTGGGAGGAACAGGGATTGGCTGGGCTAGGAGCCTGGGAATGAGAACCAGTAGTGAGGGGGAAGACAAATTTGATGAGGAGCTGAGGCATGGAGGTAAAACTAGAGACCGGGGGTTCTGATTTTCTGAAGTTTTAGCTGCTACTGAGGTCAGTGTTTTGATCATATGATGTGGTACATAATGCTACATGTTCTGAAAAATCAGGTGCTAGGAGTCTTGAATTAGGTACCCAAAATTAATGGATACTTTTGATCTTAAACTCTCTGTGCCTCAGTTTCCTATATATAAAAAGGGAAATAATGCCCACTCATCTCACAGGGCTGTTGTAATTAATGTTTATGAAGAACTCAAATGTTCTAGTGATGAGCACCATAGGAAAGTCCATACAAAAATTAATAATTCTGTCTTCAGAGCAGGATGTGAATAGTGTGCAGTAAGTAAGTAATGGGGCCACACGTTGAACAAGGAAGAGAAAACAAAATATTGAATAGCTTCTCAGCAGTGGGCACTGTCCATTCTGTCCATTCTGTGCCCTGAATGAGGTGTGAACACCTGTGATTCTTCCCTTTGGGATCTATCACCAGGGATCAGCCAGCCTTCTCAAAACACAAGTATTGCTTAGCAGTAGGGGAAACACTACGGGGGAAAAAAAGTTTTTTTGAAGCAACAGTGTTCATGCAAGTCTACCTTACCTAAAGGCTTACTATCTCCTGACTGTAACCTAGCCAGGCCTCACTTCTTCAGGCACCCTTAATGGGATATCATGTGTCTCAGGCTTCTTCCCCCAAACTGTTACCCCCTCTCTTTTTAAAACTGCAAATGGTCTTTTGGTCTTCTGCATTCCCAAGTTTCTAATCAAAATAATCAAAACAAGCCGAGATAGTAACTGTAGCATTGTTCCTTGAAAAATTTGAGGAGTGCTTATTGTGAGCCATTCTTTTTCTTTCCTGCTTGTTTTTCTCTACCACCGCTTATTAAACTAAACTAATATGCATACAGCAAACATCCCAATATCCAGGTCAGCCTGCAATGTTCATAAATTATTACCGGGCAGCTCCAAACGTGTCACACTGGCATTTTCTAATTTTTGAGTGTTTAACTTTGCAACCTGAATAATGTTCTTTCAACATAATGTAGTTGTTTGTGTGTGTGTTTATAATTACATAGATAATATAATTTTATACTATGTTTATTGCTCTAATATCAAAATGCTTTACAGATGTTAAGAGACATGTGGATCTTAGATTTTAAAAGAAACACTTTGGATCTTTGTTTTTACCCTCTCCATTGAGATGTAGTCAGTCAACACTTGACCAGCCTTTGGGGCAGGGACCTTGCACCAAGCACATGTAGTAATTGATTCCCCAGGTGGAGGGGAGCTTTTGTCTGTTGCTTTGAAGTATGCAGTTACTATAGAAAAGTTCAGGTGAAGAGGTGTGTGTTCCATTTTGTTGTGAAGGAAGGGTGGTAGTGGTCATTCGGAAGAATTCTGGGAATGAGTGCCACAGTCGTGGGCTGCCTGCTAACTCTTTCTTCAGCACTCACCAGTCTAATTCTTGTTAGACTTTAAGGTCTGAAGGGACCAATATGATTGTCTAGTCCGACCTCCTGCACAACACAGGCCACAGAATCTCACCCACCCACTCCCACAACAAACCTCTAACCTATGTCTGAGCCATTGAAGTCCTCAAATCATGGTTAAAAAACTTCAAGGTGCAGAGAATCCTCCAGCAGACCCATGCCCCACACTGCCGAGGCAGGCGAAAAAACCCCAGGGCCTCTGCCAATCTGCCCTGGAGGGAAATTCCTTCCTGACCCCAAATATGGCAATCAGCTAAACCCTGAGCATGTGGGCAAGACTCACCAGCCAGACACCCAGGAAGAATTCTCTGTAGTAATTCAGATCCCACCCCATCTAACATCCCATCACAGGCCATTGGGTATGCTTACCACTAATATTCAAAGATCAATTAATTCCCAAAATTAGGCTATCCCATCATACCACCCCCTCCATAAACTTATCAAGCTTAGTCTTGTTGTTGATTCCATTGTTTTAGTGAAACATGGCTGTCAAGGCTCATCTTGGTCTTAAAGACAGAGGCACAGTCCTTTAGGTACTGTTTCCATGGAGGGCTTTGCAGAAAAGGAACAAAGCCTTGAAGCTTGACTAGGTATTCAGCAGGAAACCATGTAGGGACCACAGCACTGGGGTGGGGTGCTGCTGATAATGTGTTACGAAGGTGACCTGCTGCATTCTGAACAATTTTGCCCTTTTAATGGTCAGAAATGTTATCTTCTTACATACAATATATTGTATGGCAATAACCACGTGTAAAGCTCAAGAATACATAGATGACTGCAGCCAGGCCCAAGTCTGGCAGCCATATTTTTTTTCTTTTGCAGCTGTAGCTATTTGTCTATTCATCCTCTGACATGCCTCTAGGAGGACCTCAATGCTGTAGACAAATTGATGATCTGAGGACAAACAATCTTGATGGAAGATTATGATAGAAGCACTTTCTTTCTTCAATGTGCATTATACGTTCCCTCAGAACCTAATCCACACAGGGTGTATCTATTATTTCCCCCAGGTGGAGAAGATGGCTCTTTAGCTGAAGCTGTAGATCAGGGGTCGGCAACCTTTCAGAAGTGGTGTGCCAAGTCTTCATTCATTCATTCTAATTTAAGGTTTCGCATGCCAGTAATACATTTTAACGTTCTTAGAAGGTCTCTTTCTATAAGTCTATAATATATTAACTAAACTATTGTTGTATGTAAAGTAAATAAGGTTTTTTAAATGTTTAAGAAGCTTCATTTAAAATTAAATAAAATGCAGAGCCCCCCCGGAACAGTGGCCAGGACCCAGGCACTGTGAGTGCCACTGAAAATCAGCTCGCGTACTGCCTTCAGCATCTGCGCCATAGGTTGCCTACCCCTGCTGTAGATATTCATGATTTTGGCTCTGACAATTCCCCAGTTCAAATCCTGGCATTGGCCATCACACTGGGAAGAAAGGTAGTTTCTTCCCTCACACTCTTTTCATACAAATAGTGGACTGTGATCCCTTCACAGAACAAAATACATTTATTCTTTGTATAAAAGGATTACAGAGAAAACAGATAAAAACAATAAATATTCCTATACACGTGCTAAAAGTTTGAGAGGTCACCCATCTACGAGGTGGTTCTAGTAGACCAAAGTGTTTCCAACCTTTCCTCAAGGGTTGCCCCCCTCTTTTTGGACAGAAGGTCCTGACCATATGCTAGATAAAAAGAAGGCTCAGTGTTAGTTTAAACTCATCCTTTTCATATGGTGTTGTAATTGTAGGGGTCCTGACCCAAAAAGGAGTTGTAGGGGGTGGTCGCAAGATTATTGTAGGGGGGATTGCGGTACTGCTACCCTTACTTCTGCGCTGCTGCTGGTGGCGGCACTGCCTTCAGAGCTGGGCAGCTGGAGAGTGGCGGCTGCTAGTTGGGAGATCAACTCTGAAGGCAGAGCCTCCGCCAGCAGCAGCAGCACAGAAGTAAGGATGGCATGGTGTGGTATTGTCACCCTTACTTCTGCACTGGTGCCTGCAGAGCTGGGCCCTCAGTCAGTAGCCACCACTCTCCAGCCGCCCAGCTCTGCAGGCAGCAGCACAGAAGTAAGGGTGGCATGATATGGTATTGCCACCCTTAATCTGCACTGCTGTTGGCTGGGTGCCGCCTTCAGAGCTGGGCGCCTGGCCAACAGCCGCCGCTCTCTTGACACTCAGCTCTGAAGGCAACGCAGAAGTAAGGGTGGCAATAGCATGGCCCCCCTAAAATAACTTTGTGACCCTCCCTTTTGGGTCAGAACCCCCAATTTAAGAAACGTTGGTCTCCCTCATGTAATATGTATAGTATAGGGTAAAAGCACACGAAAGACCATATTTCATGGTGAGAGATCATATTTCACAGTCTGTGACATGTTTTTCATGACCATAATTTTGATAGGGCCCTACTCACGTGTTCAACTCTGGAGATCACTGTTTCAGTCCCTTGCATGTCAGCCAACAAGGTGGCTATCACACCTATTCATTGCAGACTATTGGTTTCAAATATGTGACTATCACATGCAGTTATTAAATGTATCATGCCACCTTTCTCTTTATTGTATCTACTGGGAGACCTCCTAACATACAAGGCAAAGCAAGATGATGAGACATCATCTCTGTTCCAGTCATTGACCAAAGATAGAGCCTGTTGAAATTACAATAATCAAACAGCTATATAACATTTATGTTGGATAAAAATTGAAACAACGTTTGTGACTCTTTGTTCCTGTTTCCCAACTAGTTCTCAATATTTTCTGAATAATTTGGCTGATATTGTGATTTGAAAGGTCTTACTAGTAAATGTATATAATTATGTGATCTAAAGACTAAAGAATACATGCTTTAAAAATACCAAGTTTTGGCACTTTTGTCTAAATAATGCTGAATGTTATGTCTATTTTAATGTTTTATCACTTAGGAATGACAGCCATTGATAATGATTTACTTAAAAGAGCTTCTGCAATTAAACTATGTCTATATTGGCAACATACAGCTGGTACTACTAAAACAAAAAAATCTCACTTAGACATTGCCTTGCTGGCATTCAATACACACTAGCAATTAAACTTTACAAAAAATGTGCAGCTTTTCTCAAATGTCTCTCACTAGCAGATGTGGCTTGCAAAATATAAACTGATCTGCATGGTATTGTACTATGATGCAAAACATCTCATGTGTGGGGGGAAAAAACAAGATACAAAATGAACAGTTTAATCATATAAAAATGTACTAGCTTTAAAGCCAAAGAAACTGGAATTGGGTGATGTTAGAACAGTTGCTTTTCAAGGGTAATCAACCACCTAATTCTCATTGAAAGTCAGTAGGAGCTAAGCTCTTAACTGTCAGGTCTGCTTTTGAAAATCTCCCCTTAATACGCTGATCATTACTTGACTCGACATGGGTGGTTCCCTGCCACAAACAGTCTTTTGTTAATAGTTATTGCAATTTATAGCCCAAATTCTGTCATGATGCTAAGTTGCCACCAAACTGGGTGCATTTTGATGCATACGCAATATTAAAATGAACCCATATTACAGCTGGTTGTAGATCCCTGTAAAGCACCCTAAAAGAGATTATTCCAACTTCTTGCTGTTTCCAAAACTTTTAAA
This sequence comes from Mauremys mutica, assembly GCF_020497125.1. Lineage (NCBI taxonomy): Eukaryota > Metazoa > Chordata > Testudines > Geoemydidae > Mauremys > Mauremys mutica. The sequence goes on from NC_059074.1 coordinate 107,165,619, forward strand.
AACTGTCCCCCCATACAGGAAGTGAAATCCTCATGGTCTGTTGCAACTCTGACATATGTTTTAAAGGCCTACATAATCCATACTGCTGCACCCTGCCAGTTAATCTTTCACACCTTCTTTCCTTTCACGCTTTGGGAAATGCTAGTGTAGGTCTTCATTATACATACTATCCATTCTTGCACGTCTTGAGGCACTTATACGGTTTAAAATGTTGACATTTAAAGTGTTATTGACATCTGTTAGCACCCTTTGAAATCAACAGGAACCTCAAGAATAATTTATTCAAGCTCTCTGCAAACTCAGGCAGTGCCAGTTATACACGCTTCTCATTTTGAAAGTTTTCTTCACAGCAATATTTGCTTGAGACTAGCTTTATTTTTCATTTAAAGCTGAGACTCCAGGGAACAATTGAGAGGTCTTTGTGTACAGCCTTTCCACCCCACACCTATGGGGAAAACTGACCTAACTCATTTAAAAGCCATGTGGTTACATTCTAGACTGCCTGAGGCTTCCAGGTGTCCTTGTAAGAATAACCACTGGAGACAGTGGATATCGCCCCATGTTATATGACTAGGGTATTGACCTAAGTAATGTGACCCACACAGTAATCTGTGGCCTGCACCCTCAGCAAGTTTGCACATGACACTAAACTGGGAGGAGTGGTAGATACACTGGAGGGTAAGGATAGGATACAGAGGGACCTAGACAAATTAGAGGACTGGGACAAAAGAAACTGATGAGGTTCAACAAGGACAAGTGCAGAGTCCTGCACTTAGAATGGAAGACTCCCCTGTGCTGCTACAGACTAGGGACTGAATGGCTAGGCAGCAGTTCTGCAGAAAAGGACCTAGGGGTTACAGTGGACGAGAAGCTGTATATGAGTCAACAGTGTGCCCTTGTTGCCAAGAACGCTAATGGCATTTTGGGCTGTATAAGTAGGGGCATTGCCAGCAGATTGAGGGACGTGATCATTCCCCTCAATTCGGAATTGGTGAGGCCTCATCTGGAGTACTGTGTCCAGTTTTGGGCCCCACACTACAAGAAGGATGAGGAAAAATTGGAAAGAGTCCAGCAGAGGGCAACAAAAATGATTAGGGGGCTGGAACACATGACTTATGAGGATAGGCTATGGGATTATTTATTATATAATTATATAACTAATGTTTAGTCTGCAGAAGAGAAGAATGAGGGAGTTTTTGATAGCTGCTTTCAACTACCTGAACGGGGTTGAAAAAGAGGATGGATCGAAACTGTTCTCAGTGGTAGCAGATGACAGAACAAGGAGTAATGATCTCAAGTTGCAGTGGGGGAGGTTTAGGTTGGATATTAGGAAAAACTTTTTCATTCGGAGGGTGGTGAAGCACTGCAATGGGTTACCTAGGAAGGTGGTGGAATCTCCTTCCTTAGAGGTTTTTAAGGTCAGGCTTGACAAAGCCCTCGCTGGGATGATTTAGTTGGGGATTGGTCCTGCTTTGAGCAGGGAGTTGGACTAGATGACCTCCTGAAGTCCCTTCCAACGCTGATAATCTATAATTCTATGATTCTATGACCCAGGCCATGTGATTGTGTGGCCAGGAAATACATTTCATTTCTCTTTCCAGCAGTCCTATGAGTCAGAATATTATTACATCCCCAAGTAGAGTGCATTATAATACTGTTGTTATGTATATGACAAAGATTATCCTATTACTCTGTCACAGCCTTTGTAAAGCCTAGACGAGTAGAACTATTCCAAGTGGTGGAAAGCCTGGTGGATAAAGACTGTCTCCATTCAGAGACATAATAATTCTCACTGAGAAGAGTTTTCCCATGTACTATGCAGACAAGATTGGAGTAGTCTTGTGACAGTTTCTGAAGAAACACAGGAAAAGGTAAGAGGCAAACGGGGCCTTTTTCTGGTTGAATTTTACTCACTGATGGATTTTCTGAATGCGCATGCTCAACCACTTACAAAATAAACTCCTGCTTGCCAAAAGGCAATGGAGAGAGCTTGGGTTTCTTATGGATGACAACAACTAATAACTCCTTTTTTGAGATCAAGTTGCCTAACACTCTGAATGAAGAGGTAGGTAGACTCCTGCCTGGAGACCAGCTCTTGCTAACAATCTTACCAGTTTTTGCTGTGTCTCAAACCTTCACTTATTGGGGTTTGAGAAGGGTAGGGGTTAATCAACTGCAGCAACACCTAGTTTTTTCTAATTTCTGGGATCCTGATCATTCTGACAGTTACCTGATAAGAGTATCTGTCCTGGGAAAGGCAGGTATTTTAAACAGGCAATGAAGAAGGTCCTCTGTTAGAGGAGAAGGAGTAGGTGTCCCTGCTGCTCTCATGACTAGGAAGGAACGTAGAGGTATTGCAAAACCCATAACTGAAAATCATGGATCTCTCTCCCACAATCACAAGTTTAAAAATAAATATTGGGTTCCTTTCATTTGCCTTATGGTTTTTAAGTTGAGCCGAACACATACACCTCTCCCCCGATATAATGCGGTCGTGGGGAGCCAAAAATCCCTACACCGTTATATCGGGGTAGCGGTGGCAGGGCTGCAGCAGTGATTTAAAGAGCCCGGGGCTCCAGCTGCGGGGAGCCCTGGGCCCTTTAAATCGCCGGCAGAGCCCTGCTGCCGCAGCCCCAGGGTAGCGGCAGCAGGACTCCAGCAGTGATTTAAAGGGCCCAGGGCTCCCCACAGCAGCGGAGCCCCAGGCCCTTTAAATCGCTGGTGAGCCCTGCTGCCGCAGCCCCGGGGTAGCAGTGGCAGGGCTCCGGCGGTGACTTAAAGGGCCTGGGGCTCCCCACAGCAGCCGGAGCCCTGGACCCTTTAAAGTGCCGCTGGAGCCCCGCTGCTACAGTGCTATATGCTAACCCTTGTTATATCGGGTCGCGTTATAGCGGGATAGAGGTGTAATTGTTTGGTTTTGGGGGGGCTAAACCAAAAAAAACCTAGATAAAATAATTCAGCTTTATTTGAACCAAACTTGATTTTGTTGGGTTTTTTTGTTTGTTTTTCTCGCTAAAATTAAAAACCAAAACACTTTCATTTTGAATCAAAAAATACCTAAACCAAAATAAGCAAAACAAATAATCACTAAAATGAACCAAGTTTTTCAGACTTTCATTTCATTTAGTTATTGGGTTGGGTTTTTTTATTCTGAAATTATATTTTTGTATTTTGTTTCGTTTTTGGGCGCTCTTTCACTGTTTTAATTTAAATATTGCTACATTTCTAATTGAAATATTATTTCAAAATAGAAAGTCAAAACATTTCATTTTGAAACGGTCAAAATGAATTATTTTGACTTTTTTGGAAAAAAATGCAATTTTTTTCAGCTGAAATTATTCACCCAATATGACCTAAATTCACAAACAGATTCTGTGTCCCTTCCCCTGATCACAAGAACTAGCAACATTGACCTATCCATGGGTCCACCAGAGCTAGGAGACCCTAAGGACCAAACAATTGTCTGTCTATGGTTTGCAGACTGCCTGGCCCCATGCTCCCTTAGGCTTGTATGCAAATAAATACAACTCCCAGCCAAATATACAGTATTTAACTGCTTTAGGCACTCATCCATTTCCATTTAATGTAATAGAGATATATTGAGAATGAATTAATAGATTTAATATAAAGGGTTATGAAATTGAAGTAAAACGCTTTCCTGTGATCATATCAACTTTAGCAGAGAAACAGAGAGTTTCACAAAAATTAGACATAATTCCGCATATTTTCTTTTGCTCCTTGGACCAAAAAAAATCATTTCAGTATGTTTTGGATGATAAATATAATTATATGTTGAAAATGTATTCAACCAGTTACTATTGAAATAGGAAGCATTTTGAAAAGAAATACACCTCCTACAGGGTTTGAACTTCCTGCCTTCAAATCATAAAGTAGCTATCAGCGATATTTACTCATTTAGTTCAAATCACTTCTGTTAGTCTCAATATTTTTTTCAGGTGTCTATAATTGCAGAAGAAAGATGGAACATTTAAAAAAAAACAGAATCTGAAATAAGAACTTAAATAATGGAAAGTTTTTGATACAAACGGACAAAAAACAGGAAATAAGTTAAAGCAGGTAGATGTTGCCTCCTCTTTGTGCCGGGATAAAATATTGAGTATTGCTTGGAAGATGTGCTGTGAGGGAGAAAGTGACTGTTCCCCAAAATGAGACCGTAGTCCATGGAATGGGAAAGGTGGTAATTTGACTTTGCAAAATTCCTTTAATAATAAGCTCTGAAGTTCTCTTGGTCAGGTATTATAGGGTGCATACCTACCATAGGGTGTCTTGGTTCTTCCTCTGAAACCTCTGGTCATTGCCAGGATACTGGATTACATGGATGATGGGTCAAATAAGGCAATTTCTGTGTTTTAATCCCCAGTAGTCCACTTGATTGATCCAAACTAGAGATATGCTGAATGAAGATTAATATTTTATTTTAATATTTTGGGGGTATCAAACAGCAGCAATCAGTATCCAGAAGATACCATATATCAATATTGAAGCTGATTGCCACGAGGTAGGGATGAAGTAGGTACAAAACTCTGGAATTTGAGTTGACAAACAGAGAGAGTCATGCCATATTTTTGGCACAGTGTCAAGAGGGAGACACAGAAAAAGAGAATCAGGCCCTACTTACAATGTTATGTATATCTATATCGATTTGTAGCATATATGGCATTTCCAAATCATATTTGTAGAAATCCAAGACTGGAAAAACTGCTTCCAAACTTGGTACGTGTCACATTTCTAACCCTACTAAACTTTTAAAATTTAATTACTCCTTTTCTGGTTCTGGGCCTGTCACACTCCTTTAGTCTGACTAAAGATTTTGTTTTATAATGGACCTCATCTATTGCTTTCACACTAAGATTGTTTAGCCAATTATACTTCAACCACGTTATGCACACCATGCTATTGTACACTGGATAGCATGATTCTTTTGAATGAGATAATGCAGTGCTGTTATATAATGCACAATAGTGTATTATAAGTGCATAGGCTGAATTTCTCAACATTGAGAGAGAAACAGCTAAGAGGCATCTCCATCAAGGTACTGCAACATTTTGATCAGTGGATTTCTTTCACATAGTAAACAGACTGGTTAATCTGAGCAGCCTTCACTTCCTAGCTGATTAGCCCCTCAGTAGCTGATTTGTCCCTTTCATTGTGAGGAAGTTACTGATTACTTTGCAAATCAAATTGAGCAGATCTGATGCCTGCCTTTGTTGGTGCAGAGGGAATTTTGAAGGAATAAAATGCTGAGTACTTTCTGGTTAAATTTAGGCCACAAAAGTTCACAGAAGTATTTAAAGGTGTTGGGTTCTCATCATCACACATCCTGTTCTTCAGTGACATTTCTTCTGGTGCTTGGTTATAGCCACTGGGAAATAACTGGGTCCATTTTTCATGGAGATTGTCAATGGCTTACTTGAGGAAGACAGGTTAATGGCTTCTCTGAACAAAGCTGTTATGCAGCCTTTTCTCAGGAAACAGGCACTTGAAGTTGACAACTAGAAGTTGACAATGTTTTTAAGATTACAGAAAAGATCATGACTAGAACTGGGTGAAAAACAATATACATTTTTCATGAAAGTTTGCCAAAAACCCAATGTCCTTTTTCATAGCAAAATTTCCAAATTCATTTTTTTCCCCAACCAGCTCTAGTTATGACAATTCAGAGTACATAGGTTATCTGTGGTCTGCTTTACACTTGTCAGTAAGGGCAAAGGCTTAGGACCATAACAGAGACTACTCTAGCAACATTGGTGGATAATCTCCTCCTGGCAATGAATCAAGCTGTCTTTGATACTGTTGCTCACAAAATAATGCTCACAGGCCTGGTTGAAATGTTTTTATAAACTGTTTTGTTTGTTTGTTTTTTTTACAGAAATTTGGGGGTTTGACTAAATGAAATTTTAGTTATAAAACTGTCTGAAAAACAAAATAATTCACCCCAAACCCCAAATCAGTTTCAGCCTAAAGTATTTCATAGAATCATAGAATATCAGGGTTGGAAAGGATCTCAGGAGGTCATTTAGTCCAACCCCCTGCTCAAAGCAGGACCAATTCCCAACTAAATCATCCCAGCCAGGGCTTTGTCAAGCCTGACCTTAAAAACCTCAGACATAAAAATGGTATTTGAATTTTTGACAGAAAAAACCCCACCAGCTAACATTTTCTGCAGAACCATTTCCCACATTTTTTTTTTGGACCATCTCTGGACTCTAGTGTGTATGGAAGGGGAAGATCTTTAGTGGCTCTGTTCCTTCCTTGCTAAACACACCAAAATGGTGGTGTTTGGCAAATGGTTGGCATCCAGAAGTCAGATATCATGTGGACTTCCAGCTGTTCTCCTCTCTTGTTTAAAGTATTAGGAAGGTTAGTGAGGATGTATGGGCTGCAGTGCTTTCAGTACACTGACGGTATCTGACCAAGCCTAGCCAGGACTGCTGAATGCCTGGTCCAGTGTTCGGGTGAGACCAAGGCATGGATGAGCACTAGCTGGCTGGAAAACACTCTGGATAAGGCTGCTATGATGTTGATAGGTTTGCACGATTTTCAATCTCTAGGATCTGCTGATCCCCAGCTGCTGTTAAACAATCATATTATAGCAGTATTGAAGAAGGCTTTTTTCTATCTTCATCTGGCTTGGTGACTGCAACCATTTCTTTTGGATGTGGACCTTGCTACTGTGATCTATGCTCTTATGACCTCAAGATTAGATTACTGCAGTGTGGTCCTCATGGTGCTATCCCCTAAATTAACCCATAAAGGGAAGCTGGTACAGAATGTAGCATCCCTTCTTTAGCAATATGTCTTGATCAGAGCACATGACACCACTGCTCTGGGATCTTCATTGGCTGCCTGGTGGTTTACAAGCGGAATCTTAGCTCTTGGTCTTGACCTATAAAGCTCTAAATGGATTGTGACATGCCTACTTTAGAGATTATCTATCTCCCTCTGTCCTACTGACACAGTTGCAATCAGTGGAAGGGCTTGATCTGGAGCCCTTTTCATATAAACCGGAGGAGCACAGCATTCTCCAAGATAGTCTTCAAGCTTGGAACCTCTTTTCCAGCTCTATCCCCTTGGTCTCAGATAGCCTGAATTTGTTGACTCCAGGGCACAGTAAACAATATATCTATTTACCTAGGCGTTTGGAGATAGACGGTTGCTGCTTGGCTTGACTTTTTCTGTGTTGGCTATTTTGGGGTGTGGCGTAGTTGATGGCTTTACTTTGAATTTGATTGTATTTTGACTTTGACAAAGTTCTCTAGAGTTGAGGATTGGTGCTTTTTAATAGATGTTTTATAAATCTAAAGGAATAAAATGAACTGCCAATTCAAAATTGTGTCCTCTTGTAGAGAAGTCCCTTTATATACTTAAGGCTTTCAACATAAGATTACAGAAGCTAATCTGATTGACTTAAATTCCATGTAGGGAAGAGGTTTAAATCAAGCCCAGTTACCTAATAGCTACTAGTATGTGTGAGTTATCTACTGTAGCCTAAGCCCCTCAGGACATTCTCCTGTGAGACTGTCATCACTCTTAACTCCAAGCTCATTTACACTCTGTGGCACCTTAGTTTTGATGTGACAGTGTCACAAATAAGAACAATCATTTAACATTTGGTCAAGTCAACATTTCCTTTGAAGTTTGTAAATACACCAGCCCAGCATACTTCTCTTGAAATGATGTATATCAGACACAAAAGGTGGGTGAGGTAATATCTTTTATTGGACCAACTTTTGGTTGGTGAGAGAGACACGCTTTTGAGCTTGCACAGGGCTCTTCTTCAGGTTTGGAAAGTGTACTCAGAATGTCACAGCTAAATACAAGATGGAACAGACTGTTTAGCCTAAGTAGTTAACACATATTTCAAGGGACCATTCAAGTTGAAGTGGCCTATTTACACCCCTCTGATTATAGGGGGACATGTGGGGGAGGAAGGAAGAAAGGAAGTTGGGGGATTTGTTAGTGTGTTATAGATTGTTGTATTAAGCCATAAATCCAGTGTGTCTGTTCAGTCCATGATGTTAAGTGTCTATTCAAGTTATGAATTTAAGTCCTATGCTCATCTTCTGAAACTGTTGTGCAGGTTTCCTTTTAGGATAAAGAATGATTGGTCAGGTATAGAATGATTGCTTTGTGAAAAGTGTTCACCTACAGGTGATATGGTGTTTTTGTCTTTTAAAATTTTTATCCCCCCTTTGATCATTGCATTGTTTCAGGAAAAATGTTGACTGTGAAATATTTAACAAACATCACAACCACCGCAATCTCTCCACTGCTGAGATGACACCAGTACAGTCCCTGAAATCCCAACAGATAGTGATCAAACCAGCAGACAAAAGGAGTGCCATCATAGTCATGGACTGTAATGACTAAGTTAATGAGGCCAATGGAAAATTCTCTGACACCCCTACTATAAAGAACTTAAAGATAACCCCACACCACAGTTTACCCAGGAATTTAACAGTTTCATCAAATCCCTCCCCAAACAATTCCAAGAGAGACCCTATAAATGCATCCCCAAGGACCCACTCCAGGTACTTTTTACATGCTTCCCAAAATACACAAACAAGGGAACCCAGGCAGACCCATCATATCTGGCCACAGCACTCTTGCTAAAGGAATACTGGAACTCAGAGAAACCATCATCAAACTATTCATCACACAAAGGGCTAGCTTCCTCCAGGACACAACTGACTTCCTCCACAAACTCTGCAACATTAACAACCTCTCTCTGAATGCCATCCTTGCCATCAGGGATATCATTTTCCCATACATCAGACTTTGACTCCCTCAGGGAACTGATGGGGAGGATCCCCTGAGAGAATAACTTAAGGGGGAAAGAAGTCCAGGAGAGCTGGCTGTATTTTAAATAATCCTTATTGAGGTTGCAGGAACAAACCATCCCAATGTGTAGAAAGAACAGTAAATATGGCAGGTGACCAGCTTGGCTTAACAGTGAAATCCTTGCTGATCTTAAACACAAAAAAGAAGCTTACAAGAAGTGGAAGATTGGACAAATGACCAGGAGGAGTATAAAAATATTGCTCAGGCATGCAGGAGTGAAATCAGGAAGGCCAAATCACACTTGGAGTTGCAGCTAGCAAGTGATGTTAAGAGTAACAAGACGGGTTTCTTCAGGTATGTTAGAAACAAGAAGAAGGTCAAGGAAAGTTTGGGCCCCATACTGAATGGGGGAGGCAACCTAGTGACAGAGGATGTGGAAAAAGCTAATGTACTCAGTGCTTTTTTTGCCTCTGTCTTCACGAACAAGGTCAGCTCCCACTGGGCAGCACAGTATGGGGAGGATGTGACCAGCCCGCTGTGGAGAAAGAAGTGGTTCAAGACTATTTAGAAAAGCTGGACGAGCACAAGTCCATGGGGCCGGATGCACTGCATCCAAGGGTGCTAAAGGAGCTGGTGGATGTGAAAACTCATTGCGATCGGGGGATGTCCCAGATGACTGGGAAAAGGCTAATGTAGTTCCCATCTTTAAAAAAGGGAAGAAAGAGGATCTGAGGAACTACAGGCCAGTCAGCCTCACCTCAGTACCTGGAAAAATCATGGAGCTTGTCCTCAATGAATCAATTTTGAAGCACTTAGAGGAGAGGAAAGTGATCAGGAACAGTCAGCATGGATACACCAAGGGCAAGTCATGCCTGACTAACCTAATTGCCTTCTATGAGGAGATAACTGGGTCTGTGGATGAGGGGAAAGCAGTGGATTCCTTGACTTTAGCAAAGCTTTTGATACGGTCTCCCACAGTATTCTTGCTAGCAAGTTAAAGAAGTATGGACTGGATGAATGGACTATAAGGTGGATAGAAAGCTGACTAGATCATCGGGCTCAATGGGTAGTGATCAATGATTCCATGTGTAGTTGGCAGCCGGTATCAAGCGGAGTGCCCCAAGAGTCAGTCCTGGGGCCAGTTTTGTTCAATATCTTCATTAATGATCTGGAGGATGGTGTGGATTGCACCCTCAGCAAGTTTTCAGATGACACTAAACTGGGAGGAGCGGTACTTACGCTGGAGGGTAGGGATAGGATACAGAGGGACCTAGACAATTGAGCCAAAATAAATCCGATGAGGTTCAACAAAGACAAGGGCAGAGTCCTGCACTTAGGACGGAAGAATCCCATGCACTGCTACAGACTAGAGAGAATGGCTAAGCAGCAGTTCTGTAGAAAAGGACCTAGGGATTACAGTGGACGAGAAGCTGGATATGAGTCAACAGTGTGCCCTTGTTGCCAAGAAGGCTAATGGCTAATGGCATTTTGGGCTGTATAAGTAGGGGCATTGCCAGCACATTGAGGGATGTGATCATTCCCCTCAGTTCAGAATTGGTGAGGCCTCATCTGGAGTACTGTATCCACTTTTGGGCCCCACACTACAAGAAGGATGAGGAAAAATTGGAAAGAGTCCAGCGGAGGGCAACAAAAACGATTACGGGGCTGGAGCACATGACTTACAAGGAGTGGGATTATTTAATTATATAATTAATGTTTAGTCTGCAGAAGAGAAGACTGAGAGGGGATTTGATAGCTGCTTGGTTGGATATTAGGAAAAACTTTTTCACTAGGAGGGTGGTAAAGCACTGGAATGGGATACTTGGTGGTGAGGGGGAGTGGAATCTCCTTTCTATGATTCTATCATTCTTCACAATGGCGGCATAGCTGCCTGCCTCAAATATTTACAAGACAATGGACAACCTTCAGATATCAACCCCAAACACACCTCCAAACTCATCCATTTCATCCTCACCCATAACAATTTTACATTCAATGGCAAACACTTTGTCCAAGTCATAGAACAGACATGAATACTAGTATGCCAACTTCTTCATGGGCCACCTGGAAGAAGAATTTCTTGACAAATGCACCACAAAACCAATGATGTACCTGAGATACATTAATAATATTTTCATCCTCATGACTGATGACTTAAAATCCCTCAGATTTCCACCAAGCTTCAATAACCACCACCCATTCATTAAACTCTTTTACATGGTAAGTGATTAGTTCACTGTAGTGATCTCTTTGAGCTCTTGGGCAATTCACGGGTTTTGGTTGCAACTTAATAGAGAAAAACACCATACAAATGGATGAAGTACAGCAAAATTAATATTGGACAGGCTGATCATTTGTCACACATGGCTTGCATTGTGAAAGGTCCCTCTCATCATGATCCATCTCTGTTTATTACCTAGGTTGATTGTTTGCCAAAGAAATGCAGCCACTAACACAGAAAATGTCCTTGGACTGTTTTCACACCATACTAATCATAAGTCACATAGATAACTTGCAACAGTAAAATAGCCTTCATATCAGTTTTTTTGCATAGTGAAGACTAGAAAGGTGCTTCCCCCTCTTTTGACCAAGCTCCCCTTATTGCTTAGCTTTACTTGCAATTCACAAATTGTACAATGTTCTCTAAATACTCTAGCTAGTGATGTCATTTTGTGGCAATATTTTTCTTTCATCTAAAAGATGTACTTGTGACATACTAGGGTACAATCCAGAGAAACGAGCAGCTGTGTCACCTCTGCCCTGCAAACTTGGGTGCCTTACAAAGACTTTCTGAAGTTACTCCCACCTGGGCTGCTCAGAAGCAGCCTTTCAGCATGCAAGCCACACCCTGAGTGTCTCTGTGTGAATGCAGCCTCGCAGCTACAGTTGGGTTACACTCTGGCTTACGTCAGACTTCATTATGCTGCAGAGTGACCCCAACACACCCCCAGTCCAAGATTTTCTTGCTTAAAATGTATGTCCTGTACTGCCCAGCCCTCTCCTGCATAATACAAGTTATATTGAGTCTGTTATTTCTTTAAAAGAATAATATGCACACAACTTGTCACCTCAAATTGCGTTTTTCAGACACTTTAATTTAAACATGTTGGATTAGATAAAACAATAAAATAAGTTTATTAACTACAAAGAGATAGTTTTAAGTGAGTACATGTAATGATGCATAAAAGTCAGAAATGGTTACAAGAAATATAAGGATAAGATGTTTACTAGTACCTAACTTAACAAACTATGTCAGATTCAAGCAACATTTCTCACCATATGATTTCAGCCATCTTACTGACCAAACCCTGTAGGTCAGGGTCCCTTCTCCCACAGTCCAGCAAAGGCTTCCTGTGTTGCTTCAGGTGCAGTGAATGCAATGGGCAGAGAGAGAAAAAGGAGCCCCTTGGGATGTATGTCCCTCCTTTTTATAGTTTCAGTCCCCCTCTTGAAAAATATTTCCAGCTGAGCACTAGGAGACAAAAGGTCTGCTTTTTTCTCACCTGTTTGAGCTTCCTTTGTTTCCATTCCTGCTTGATGACTCTGTTTACTGCTTAAATGAAAATTAAGCAGATCACACATTCCTTTGTTTAGGACAAATCTGTTTGCCAGCCTCAATTTGGGCAGGTCTGTGGTGTTTGGAACATGTTAATAACATTATACAGGGAAATCTTATAATTTCATATACAATGTTGCCACACATTTTTTATCAGGACAATACAGACCAGCAACTTATGAGTTTTCAAATGATACCTTACAAGGCATACTTTGTACAAAGATTATTACAGTAGTGTGTAGGGGATGAATGCAAGGCTATATTCTGTCTCAGTACTATACCCTAATTCCCACCTAGCTGAACTGGCAAGAGTTCACATAGCACATCTGATACTAGTTAATGTATGCAACAGCCTATGGAATGTCTCTGTAATAAATGAAGCTCCAAGAAAGCTGCAGAATTTTATGTAAGCATCTTACCACCATGTTTCAAATGTATTAGTTTCAAATTCAAGGTATTGGTCACATGTTTTCACATTAGGCCTTTATCATTACATCTTTCCCTCTACCTATAGTCTTCCTTCCCTAAATCATGGCCCTGGCAGGTGCACTAATTCCATTAACCTACTACAGTAGGTGGCCAGGTCAGGCTGTATTGTAGTCTGCTGCCATAATGGGCAAAGGCACAGGCAGTGCCAATGGCTTCATAGGGGTGAGCACCTGGCGAGAACATAGTAGAACCTTTAATGGAGAAAATGCCATGAAGAAGCAAAGGAGTTATACCACAATTTAACCAAACAGCAGCCACAAACTGGAGGGAAGATCATTGGAAACCACCTTTGTATTTTCTCCACAAGAACTATCATAACAGAACAAAGGCAATGCGATACACATGTGACACTGGACAGTCAGACAGCTCCCCACCCCCAGGCCAGAAGGCATGACAAAATTATTTTGGGGAGGCGGTTCCAGCCATTAAGAGTACCAGTTGTGGTTATGATGTTACTGTACCAAATCCTTTGGGATGTACAGTGCCTGATGTTTGCACCAAGGAAAAATATGACCTGAACCTTCCTAAACAAATAATCAGAGTAGGAACACGAGGAGTATGTATGAAGGAAACTCACCATGGCAACCAAAGAATTGGAAAGATATACATTAGATACATGTGGAAACTAAGAGCTGTGATGGAATAGTAGGGGTCATTTCATGACATGGATGTGTATGCAATGTAGTATTCAGGATCCAAAAAAGTAAGAGAAAATAAGGTTGCATTTATCTTATCCAAGGAGTCATCGAAGTGTGTGCTTGGATATTATCCAATCAGCAACAGAATAATTACAATTCACCTTTGAGTGAAGTCCGTTAATATGTCGATCAAACAGGCTTATGTCCTTATAACAACATCTGATGACTTGATTGATCAGTTCTATGAACAGTTTGAAGAGACAATCATCAAAACACCCAGAAAAGACATCACCTTTTGTAATTGGGGACCCAAACATTAAGTTTGGAGCTGTAAACTCTCAAAAAGAAGTCATGGGAAACAATAGTTTGCATTTACAAAAGAGAGTGAAAGGCGTTTGGTAGAATTTTGCTGCTATAATCATCTGGTCAGTACAACAACATCTTCAACCAGCATCCTAGATATTAATATACATGGAGATCACCTGACAGCATGACAAAGAACCACATTGATTATGTAATGATACTGGGACACAGAAGATAGTGTCCAATGGACAAAGACTTGCCTAAATTCAGATTGTGGGTCAAACCAGGAGCTATTAGGTTCAAACATAATTAAAACTTTAAAAGGAAAGATGTTCAGCAGGTCCACTATATCTGGACTTCTCCAAAATCAACAAAAACTACAGAATAGATTTGAGGCATTGTCACAGTTTACAGACAACAGGGCTGGCCCTAGGTCATATGCGACTACAGGCAAGGACTGTCCTCGCCCCTCCCCCCCATTTGTTATACTTTTGAATACTTTCTTTTTATTCCATTTGTAGCCCATTTCACAGAATATCTGAAACATTTTACTTCAAGCATTCTATTTTCCCATGCGTTGCTAACAACAAAAACAGCACCCTGAGCCAGGCACTCCCCCAAGACCGGCACCCCAGGTAGTCATCTGGGTCACCTGCCCCTAAATCCAGCCCTGACCCAAACAAACTTTGAAATAAAACAAAAACTATTAAGCTCAAAGCCACCAAAGTACACATTCTGAAAAGTCAGTGTTGTACCACACCATGGTTTACAGAGGTGTTTGAGCTAGTAAATGAGAGTAATATGGAGACTGAAGGACATAGGCGAGACTATAAGGAATTGAGCAGACAGATTCAAAGGCAGACTAGATGAGATAAGAGCAAATACATGGAGGCAAAATGTGAGGAAACTTGAGAATTATAAAGAGAGGAATAGAACAAAAGGCTCATTCACATTGGTGAGACTTATTTCTAAAAAGGTTTTCCCACAACCGAGCATAATTTATTATCGTGATGCCACAGTTCTTACTGAAGGTATGATATCAAACGCAGGTGAAGAGATACCGTGCAAATCTGTATACCTCATCAAAGCCACTTACAATACAGGATGACAGAAAAGAAAGCATGGCGTTAGAGCCATCAATCCTGTGAGAGGCAGTAGTGCATGCTATTATGAAAATGAATCCTGGGAAAGCACCAGGGGAAGATAAAATACCAGGGGAACCGCTAAAAGTGATTGGTGACCATGATATTGATCTCATGTGGAAAATTTGCAATGATGTATGGATGACTAAATATTGTCCTGCTGACTAGATGAAAGGAATCTTTCTGCCCTTACCAAAGAAAGTTGCTTTACTCTGTTATATCCCCATCATACTACCTCCTTGATGTTTCAGGCAAATAAAGTGCTGTTCTACGTAATTCACAATCACATGAAGCAAATGACGGAAGCAGAACTATCATCACAGCAAGCTGGTTTCAGAGAGGGACGAGATACATGTAATCAAATTATGAACATCTGTCATATCATTGAAAAATGCAGGGAATGTAATCACCTATTGATTGATTGTACTTCACTGACTACTCCAAGGCATCCCTTACTGTCTGTCCTGAGTGTCTCTGCAGGATACTGACAGACATGGGGATTCCAAAACATCTCACTGAACTCATCGCAAGTCTCCACTGTTGTTAGACTGTGATGTGAACAGATGTGGGCAACAGTGAGTGGTTTTCCACTGGGAAGGATGTGACACAAGGGTGCATTCTGTCCCCAGGTCTTTTCAACATATACACAGAATTCATGGTGAGACAAGCCTGGGAAGGTTTTGATAAAGTGGAAGGAACTACTCTTTCCATGAAGATGGATGTGGACACTTCTTAACGTACCTCAGATATGCTGTTGATAAGACACTCTTTCAGGGCCGCCCGGGGGGGGGGCAAGTGGGGCAATTTACCCCAGGCCCTGGGCCCAGCAGGGCCCCCCACGAGAGTTTTTCGGGGCCCCTGGAGCAGGGTCCTTCACTCGCTCTGGGGCCCCCGGAAAACTCTCGCGGGGCCCGGGCCCCCAGAGCTTCTTCGCTCCCGGTCTTCGCTTGCAGGGGTCCTTCCTCTCCGGGATAGAAGGACCCCCCCACTGCCGAATTACAGCCAAAGCGGGACCCGGCGCCGGAGTGCAGCCGGGTCTTCGGCGGTAATTCGGCGGCGGGGGGGTCCTTCCGTTCCGGGACCCGCCGCCGAAGTGCCCCGAAGACCTGCGGTGGGGGCTGCACTTCTGCGGCAGGTCCTGCTTCGGCGGTAATTCAGCGGAGGGGGGTCCCCGCCATGGGTCTTTGGGGCACTTTGGCGGCGGGTCCCAGAACGGAAGGACCCCCCGCCGCCGAAGACCCTGGCCCCCGGAATCCTCTGGGCGGCCCTGCACTCTTTGCTGCAATCATTTATGCAATGCAATGAAAGCTGGAGTCCATAAAAACAGTTAGTGAGGAATATGGACTATCCCTGAATGTGGCAAAAATGAAATGCATATACACTAACACAATCAATAATAAGTGTGTGGAAGTGGACATCACAATTAATGGTCAAGCTGTAGATGCAGCAGATTAATTTAATTATCTGGGGTCATACATATCCAACAAAGGAGGCTGCTTCAAACAGATCAAAAGATGGCTCACAAGAGATGGCTCACACAGCCATGGCTTCCCTTACAAAAGTGTGGATAAAACATGGCAGCTCAAAAGGCACATAGGTTTGACTGGTTAGTTTGAAAAGGTTAGTTTCTTCCATAACAACATATTGATGTGAATCCCGGTAAACTAGTGCTGCTGACAAGAGGAAAACTGAAGCCTATATTTGAGGTGCTGGTGAATACTCTTAAATATCTCCTGGAGAGAAAAGAAGACAAATATTTATTTTAGAAGTATTATTGTTCAATAGGATATTGATACTGGTATGAAATAAGGCTGCATCTTAGCATCCAGTGGCTTTGGCATCTTCTTCTCTGTTCTGCTTAAGTACACCTTTGGAAATGATCAATCAAGGATTGTTCAGCTTGTTTAGCATCAGACAATTCCAGAGCAGAAGACCTGGACATTCTTCGCTGCTTTGCTGGTTGGGACACATGGAGCGCATGCCTCAAGATTGTCTGCTGAAGGCTGTGCTCTATGGCTAATTTAAGAACTGCCCACCATGCAGAGGAAGGCCAAAATTCCAATACAGCAACAAGGTCAAGTAAGAGTCCTGTGGCACCTTATTGACTAACAGATGTATTGGAGCATAAGCTTTCATGAGTGAATACCCACTTCATCAGACGCATGCATCTGATGAAGTGGGTATTCACCCATGAAAGCTTATGCTCCAATACGTCTGTTAGTCTGTAAGGTGCCACAGGACTTTTTGTCGCTTTTTACAGATCCAGACTAACACGGCTACCCCTCTGATACTTAAGGTCAAGTAAGGCCTCAAGAAATTCAGCATCCCTCTGACAGCTGGGAAAATCCTGCCCACAATCGTTCAGTTTGGAGAAGCTGGGTTAAGACTGGTGCAGTCACTATGGAGAGCCAGCAGAAAACCCAGGCTGAGGCCCGAAGGTGAGCCAGAAAGCAGAGCTTGAAGTTCCATGTGGCAAGTGCACTGTAGCCACTATGGGAAGGTTTGCTGCTCACCATCGGGCTCTTTTCCCATACCATTGCTAAGTACCTCTGATGGATCAACTTTGTCGCATCTCTTTTCATCTGTCAAGATTGTTTTAGTATACTCTTCGCCCACCTTTATGCAGCTACCTTTAAATCTGTACTGTAGCTTCTTGATGTACCCAAAGCCTTATGGGATGTTTCATGCAGCAGGAGATACCATAAAATCAGGAGCACAAACTAAAATTCCCAGTGAACAAAAACTGGGTATTCGTAGCATGGAAGTATATCTGTGCAGGGGGGAAAAGATTATTAGATCCAGTGGCACTTACTTAAGGGTAAGCAGTCATAGGTTGGCAAGATGTTGAGAAAAAGGGAGAAACTCCAAGTTGTGGACAGCAGTCCTTGAAAAAATAAGCATGAGGAGTCAGAGCAAGGTGGCTTGGAAATGATAATTATTCTTCTATTATTCTAAATGATCAAAAACTTTGAATACAGAAAAAAGATTCAGGTTCACTGTTGACACCTGAAGAGACCATTATAAGCAGCACTGGCTTGCCCATCCTCAGTTATATTCAACGTCAAAAAACTAGGTTAACGCAGAATTAAACTTGGTTGGTGGTATGTCATCCCTTTGCAATACAACGAGTTGAGCAAAACTCAAACTTCTGAAAACTAGGAAATGCACAATTAAGGTTTCTTATGCAACCCAGACCAACATCACAAACAGGGAATTCATCTTCCTGAAGCCTTTGCTTCCTGGTACAAAACCATTTCTACTGTTGTTACTTCCTCCCTCCTATTACCTGACTCACATGCAGTGCCATTGAGTGAAGGACAACTATGTTACAGTGAATGATAGTCACAGTTGTGTTTCAGAGTGGTTGGAGGGTGGAGTTAGTTGCAGAGCTGGTGAGACAAATCACAGTTTTTGTTAAAAAATACTGACAGTTTATGTTTGAGGAAAGATCCCCTAACCCCCAGTCCAATAAACTTATCCCATCTCTGAAAACTGAGTTGTCAGAGCTTGTCGGCCTTCTGGCTGGGAAAGCATTATCTAAAGTTGTTTCTGTGCCATACAGCACACATTTTCCACTCAGCCATGAACCCTTCAAGTTCCTGATTAATAAATGTTGGAAGAACATTAATAGCTTTCATGTTGATGCTTTAGCAACTATCTAGATGCTCAGCCAAATCAGAGAAAATTCTCATAGCTTCTGGACACAAATCTCTGATGCTGTTGTTCAGGTACCATTAAAAGCAACTAAATATCAAGGTTATAAAATTGAGACACTCCTCTATCACATTTTGGGATGCAATCCAAACCAGTTGCCACCTGCCCTGGAAACCTGGATGCCTTAAACACTCCACTGCTCTCGCTCACAGCCCAGATACCAACAGCCAGCAGACAAGAATGCAGTATCCTGAGTATCTGTGTGCTGTTCAGCTTTGGTTTAATGCTTCTGACCCCAGCAGCCTGCCTACAACACAGTACCCCCACCAGCTTTGGTTATACCTAGCAAGATGACCCCAAGATACTTCCAACCCATATTTCCCCCAAACTCTCTGCCTTGAAGTGTCCAGCCCTCTCCTGGACCCAGGGCCGGCTCTAGGTTTTTTGCCGCCCCAAGCAAAATTTTTTTTGGCTGCCCCCCCTAGACATGAGCCCCCCCGCCCACCAGTACCCCCCACTCACACCCCCTGTTGCCCCAGCGCTGGCCTCCCCCCCAAATGTGGGATCCGCTACCAGCACACTGCAGCCGAGCCCTGGCCCAGCTGCGACTCTGTCCCCATGCGGGTGGAGCTGCTGGGCAGCACGGAGCGGGAGTACTTCCAGGTGGCGGCGCGGCTATGGGGTGGCGCAAAGAACACGGCCCCCTCCCTGGGCTTCGCAGCACTGCTGGTGGCCAAGGTGGATCAGTTCGCGCTCACCACCCTCACCCCCGACATGCTGGCGGCCAAAGACCTGGAGAGCCCCCTGGACCTGCTGCTCTTCAGCCTCACGGTGCCCTGGCCCAGCCCTGGCAGGAGGGAAGGCGAGGATCTCCGGCTGTGGGGCTACCTGCTCAGCACCGACGAACCCAGTCGGCCGCTCACCTCCTCACACACTCCAGGAGCCCCTCGCCACCATCCCAGCCCGGGCTCGGCTCCAGGGGACCCCGTTTCCCTCCCTCCCCAGCTCCTCACACACACTGGGTAGGGCCGCCCAGAGGATTTAGGGCAAAGCAATTTTGGGGGCCCCTTCCATAAAAAAAAGTTGCAATACTATAGTAACATGTATTTGGAAATGTAAAAAATAACTAGTGAAAATTAATTTGTAATAATTTGAAAATACACCAAATACATTATTTAAAAACATTAAATAATTTACTGGTCTGTATACATTTGCAATTACAAAATGGGCTGTTGCTGGGTGATGGTGATGGTTGGTGCCAATGGGCTGTCACTGCCTGGAGGTGGTGCTGCTGTTGCCCAGGGCTGGGTGGGGAGCTGGGCTCTAGGGGGTGCCCGGCTCACAGGGGCTGGGCTCAGGACTGTGAGGAGATGGGGTCGGAGGTTGTCTGGCTCAGAGGGGCTCGCCTCAGAGCTGGGGGTCTGGGGTGGGGGGATGGGGTCGGAGGGTGCCCAGCTCAAAGGGGCTGGGCTTGGAGATGAGGGTCAGGGCTGTGGGGGATGGGATCGGGAGTGTCCGGATCAGAGGGGCTGGGCTCGGAGCTGGGGATCAGGGCTGTGGGGGGAATGGGGTCAGGGGGGTGCCCAGCTCAGAGGGGCTGGGCTCAGAGCTGGGGGTCAGGGCAGTGGGGGGAATGGGGTCAGGGAGGAGTCCGGATCAGAGGGGCTGGGCTCGGAGCTGGGGGTCAGGGCTGTGGGGGGAATGGGGTCAGGGGGGTGCCCAGCTCAGAGGGGCTGGGCTCAGAGCTGGGGGTCAGGGCTGTGGGGGGAATGGGGTGAGGGGGGTGTCTGGATCAGAGGGGCTGGGCTCAGAGCTGGGGGTCAGGGCTGTGAGGGGGATGGGGCCGGGGGGGGTGCCCAGGTCCTAGGGGCTGGGCTTGGAGCTGGGGGTCAGGGCTGGGCCTGGGGGGTAATGGGGTCGGGGGGTGCCTGACAAACACCTCCCTGAGACCCCCCCAATCCAACCCCCCCTTCCCTGGCCCCTGACCGCCCCCCCCAAACCTGTGCCCCCTCCCTGCCCCCGGGACTCCCTGCCCCTTAGCCACCCCCTCCCCCGCCCCGGCTGCTTACCCCCGGCTCACAGCGCAGCAGCCGCATGGCTCCGGAGGGGGCTGAGCTCTTCCCCGCTCAGAGCCGCGTGGGGAGGGGGCGGGGCCGCAAGCTCCAGGCTAAACTCAGCTGTCTCCGCTCGGCCCGGAGCTTGCAGCCCCGCCCCCTGACCACGCGGCTCTGAGCGGGGCGGGGCTCAGCCCCGCCCCCCCAGCCAAGCTGCTGCCGGGCTGTTTAGGACCCGGGGAACAAGTGAAGGAGGAGCGGCCCGTCTTCTGCAGCCAGGCGGGGCCGCGCTACCGGTAAGGGGCCCCCCCTCTCCCCCAAGCGGAGCCGGTAGCGCGGCCCTGTCCGGCTGCAGGGGACGGGCCACTCCTCGGCTCGCAGCGGCAGGATGAGCTGGGGCCCCAGCCCCAGCCTTTTGCCGCCCCCTATATTTTGCCGCCCTAGGAAGCAGCTTGTTTTGCTGGTGCCTAGAGCCGCCCCTGCCTGGACCACTCAGATAAATAATAAGGTTTGTTTGTTCCGTTAAAGAGACAATACACCAGTTACTTTTGGTCCAGCATGGCTTACTGTCTCTCAGTCAGGCCTTCCACAGAAGTACAAGGGGCAGGTTTCCCTTGCCCTCTTAATGAAAGATCTTTGCCTAAGTAGTTTTTTTCACTTGTTTCACTTATATTCAATTCCCAGAAACTTCAGCCCCTTTGGTTGTTAGAACCCTCTCTCTCAGCTTGCAAGAGCTCTGGCCTCTTGTATTTGTCCAGTGATGGATGCCAAGATGGCTTCTTCTCTCCTTATATTATCTTCCCAAATTCACTCTTTTGTCCTCAGACTCAGGATGACCTCATGCTGTTTATCCCTTGCTGTGGACTTCATATCCCCCTGATGATTTGCATGTAAATAGAGTTTCCATTGTTTTGGTTCCACAGTGCTAACTTCCCTCCTGTCTAGGGGAAAACCTATTGCTCCCCTATGTTTGGTCACAAACTTTAAAGCATAATATCACCGAGTACCTATATTTCCTCATATTGTGTTAATACATGCATTTCACAATTATATTAATCACTCGTGTGTCATTAGCTTTCATAAAAGACCTTACTTCACACACTTCTATGAAACAGTTGTTTCATAAAATCAGTTGTTTCAATTACTTAGCATTTGAGGTTCAGACACCCTGCCTTTATAGTCCAGAGACTATCTCCTCCACTCACTAGGCTGATGGCTTTGTTTATCTTTTATGTAAATGTGCCTTCATTGTCTCTGCCTGACGACTGGGCTCGTCAGACAAACAAATACACATTCCTCTGCCTAGGGCAGACTGAGTTTATGTACTGCTTACCAAACACATTTCAAGAACATCATTCTAGCACATACCAATAACTCTTGTACACACCCATACATAAACCACACAAAAATATTAATCAGTGAGTTATTAGTTTAACATGGCAAGGTTTAGAGTGAAAACAAAGGTGAAACAGCTGGTTCTGAGAGATTTCCTGTTTGCGGATGAAGCAGCCTTGGTTGCCCACAGTGAATCTAAAAAGTGGCTCTAAAAAGTGCTTGCTCTTTATGGCAGTACCACAACGTGTGCAAAAGTGATATGAAATAATTTAACATCAGTGTAGAAAGCTGGGCGGAGTGTGCAGAATTCTGTCAATCTGGAGGGAATTCGGGCACTGGGTGCAGCTCAACATGAAGTGGCTTTGATCCAGAGGACGGAAGCAAAGGACGAAAGCAGCATACTGTAATCTTGGACTCCAACTCAAACAACACATGGATGCATGAAATTTGTAATAAGCTGTGTTGGTCTTGAATTGGGCTTGTCAGCCATAAGCAGATTCATCAGACACCTGACTAGACCTCTTACGCATACACCATGATCCAGTGGATTGACGGTTGCCTGTATTGCTTGCCACCTTTGGGATATATATCATGACAACAATGTGTTAAATGTAGTGAGTATGTCAGGCCTGACAAGAGTTAGCACAAGTCCAAGATGCCTTATTGTCATTTCTGTGCTTTAAAGGTTGTGACCTAAAGGCTCTAGGTATTTAACAGGGATTGGTCGGTATAGGAAGCAGTGCCTCTGACTTCCAGCTTTGGTGGTGTTAAACACTCAGACAAGAAAGTAGTTTCTTACTATCATATGGAGAGGTATGTAAATATAATCTCCCATAGAGGGGGATTTGATAGAAAAGTTTTAGGCAAGGACGAGTTTGGGGACATGGTGAAAAAGACTTTTAAGAGTAATGTTGTAAAGAAAAAAATTTAAAACTACCAGAGAAAAGGAATTGTGTATGGAAGTATATTTAATGCTCTTGTGTCTTCTGGACGAATTAAAAGGGGTTAAAGAATCCTTCAAACAGCTAAGCATGGAATAGAAAGGCTGTGGCCAATAGCCAAGGCAGCCAAAGTATTATCTCTTGGTAAAAATCAATCACTGAGCTATAGTAGTGAGAAACTAAAAGCATCACAGAATATGCAGTTATGGGAAGACACTGTGCATATGTCTGAAAATATAAAGTGCAATGAGAATATAAGGAAATGTAAAGGCACTACCATACCTTTGGGAAGAGGATAATGTCTAGCCTGTTTTTGTATTCACCTTCCCTCCTCCTGTAAACCCTTTTGCTAAAATTCAGGCCACTGATACTGATAATGATTATAGACATTTCAAATTGTTTATTAAAAGGTTTGTGTTAAGTCAATGAATACCTTTGCTGGATGCCAGTCACCACCCAGATCCATGAAAATATGTTTAAGTTGTTTTGCACTAGAAACAAGGGGAAAATATCTGCAAATTATGAAGGAAGAACTCCAGGAGTTCCAAACCCCAATTAAAGAAGAAGGTAGGTGTAAAATGAATGGGCTTTATAAAAAAATCCACTAAAAATCCATTTGCCTTAACAGTCACAGAGTTAAATTCTTTGGTGGTTTTAAACATGTAGTTGACAGTAAAGTAAGTAAGTGAAAAGCTAACAGAACAGTAAAAGAAAGCTCTGAGACAAGTAGACATCATATTGTGGTACATAGACAAGCAAAAATAGGGAAAAAAAGGCAAACATACAAATCTTAAGGTTATATATTAAATATATGTAAATTTTTTTAACCATTTGTTTAATAGTTTTTGTTTTGTTTATCATTCAATAAAAACAATACCCTCAATGAATTTTAGCTAAAGTTATTAACTCAAACAGGGTTTTTCCCCTCTTTTAGGAATCAGCCTTTAGTACTGTCAGCCAGTATGTTTTTCCCCCCTCAGCAATTAACCCCACTAACCATTTCTATATTCCTCACTCAGCTTGATATGTTAAATTGTGCATTTTTTGCTTGTGCTTTGGAACACTGTAGTCCCACCTGCCTATCCTTATTCTCCACTTTATATGTTGCATGTTCTGTGTCACATGACCTTTTTATTTGTTTTAAACTTATTTTGGGTTTTATTTTCTTGCAACAAAGATTAATTTTGCTCATAACTATATTTTGTATCTTTAAAGCTTAAAAAGCCTGTATTACATTTGTTTTAGGTTGCAATAAGTTTATAAGGTTATTGTGTCATATTTTGTTTTATATATTGTGTTTACTTTTGTTTGTAAGTGTGCAAATTAGTACTTGTGGGCAGGCCTGGATCCTCCTTTGCCCCCACTCACCACCAAGGAAGTGGCTGGACAGTGGACTATGGTTACCCTGGAAGAGGGAAGAACAGAGTGTGACACAGCTGGAGGGCTGTGTTCTGAAGAGGACACTATGTTCTTTGTGACAACATGCTTCCTGGAGCAAACATGACGTCAGTGAGACATCACCAGATAAGGCGTGCTGGTGAACTAAGCTAATTCCCAGGACAGCCAGCAGGAGGCACCACAGCGGTGAGTTGAACCCCCTCACAGTCCCATAGGTCATAAAATCTTAAGTTACTGGTTAGATGCTGCAGTGTAGGCAAAAGATAATGCTAACACAGGCCACTTCTCTCCATCCATATCAGCCTGCTTTCAGCAATCTCCATGTCATGGTGTACTCCATGGTGTCCAGCAATCTTCTGCAACCTCATGATCCAGAAATCACCCATAATCCACATGTTGGCAATCCTGTCAGCACACATATTTCATTTCCTTCCATGGTCAAGTACCTGCACTGTCAGTTCAAAACTTCCACACTGTGCAAACACCACCTTAATCTTTCCCAAGATTAGGAATTAGTTAGTTGCTCTCTGCACCAGGGGCTAGTAAAATACAGTTTTCCTTAAAACTTCCATTTCAAGGCTTCCCTACCACCCATCCCCATTTCCTGCCTCCTCCACAGCCACAACCCTTCTCGCTGTTCCTCCATCCCCAGTCCTCTGGCTCTGACTCCTCCCCACTGAATCTAACAAAAATGTTGGTTTGACCAGTTGCTGGCTATTCTGCTGTGTTCACACTAACCCTCCCCATAAAATAAAGATATTAAATGTAACAGACAACTTGTACGAAGCAACATGAGTTATTAAATCTTTATTGCACATATGTACAAAGGTTCAGACTAGAAGCGTCAATGCTGGGGTGCTCACCAGGTGCTATGGCATCAGCAATTCCCTCACACTACTTAGGCAAGCCCAAAGTGGCCAGATAGAAAACATATCAGAGTTATCTCTTGGCCTTAGTGGTATGATGTCATTACAATCAGAACATCACCACAGATGGCACTCTTGTCAGGCTGAGCAGAAAGGCCAAATACTGAATGGGCAGGGAAGCTGCACTATCATCTAACATCCTAGAGATGGTCATTTCAGGTAAGAGTTGAGGCATACTGTTTGGAATGTGCAAAAATAATTCTCTATGAATGGATCTTCCCCCTCTAGTGCAGAATTGGGGGAGGGAAGGAGATGACTCAGCAGCTGCCTCTGTAACACTCCCCGCCCCCACAACTGAACATGGTGATGGAGAGGAAGTTTTGAGGAGAAAAGTTTTTAGTAACTGTCGGTAGCCAAAAGCAACTGCTGAAGCAATGTCATCACCAAGGATCTTATACTGGGTAAAATATGGAGCACTGAAGTACCTACACTTAAGACAGTATCTGTAAGGAAACATGGTATGTGGAAATGTGCAACAGAGTATTCTTGAAGTCTGAGATGAAGATCTCCTACATCTCCTGTTTGCAGATGGTCTGTATGTGCCTAAATCTTTTGAAATATTTAGATTTTGCCACTTGGAGTTGTGGATTCCTGTTGATAATAAATAACTACTGTTCAAAGCAGTATTAACTGACTCACAGTTTTTGGTAGTAAGTCATGTTTTTTGCAGGGTTTACCATGACTTTGACTTTACCATGACTCCTCCCATGTTTGTCATTTTGGGGATTTGCAAATCTTTTGCTTTGTTGTGGGATCTTTTTTATGGGAGCAGCAGGTGAAGCAGAAGGCTTTAGTCTGTGTATAAAAAATTGATGCAAGCTTTGTAATAAGCTGTTGCAGTTTCTCTTGCTCAAACCACATGGCTTATATTACTATTTGGTAGGTAGGGTAGGTTGTACATCATCCTCTGGAAGCTGTGGAGAGAAAAGACAGCAGTTATTGATGCTGTACAATTGAATTGGGTCACTGTTATTCAGCAGTTCCTATTTCTCCTTCAGCCATTCAGAGCCCTTCTATAGAGTCCCCTTTAGTGCTCATCTATCTTTGTGTGCCAGTCTGAGATCTCCCAGACAGGTGCCAATGCCATGATTTGATCAGCCAGCAGTCCTTAGAGCTGGATAGTACATATCTGATATAGAGAGGCTCATCAACTCAAAGAATGAGAGTTCCCAGGCTACTTTTCAACCTAATCTTCCACATTTCATGTTATGTTAATAATTTGATGGCATCTTGAATCTAATTTCTACCATTTTAGTAAAAACAATGTTTTAAATAAATTCATAAGATTTACCTAAAACATGTGATGCAGCATGGAAGACTAGTAATATAATTTTTTTTCTAGAGCATGTTTCATTTCTCTGCTCCATGACTTCGGAAGGTAACTTTCTATTCCTGCCAGTGGTTACATGTGTATGTAAATGAATAACTGAGCATTTGTCACCTATGACTAAACTCTATTCCTCATTTTCCCCTTTATTCAAACACACACATTCAAGCCACTTTAGGAATACAACTTTTTTCATTATTATTCTGAGTTATTAACATCCAAACAATATGCATGCTGATTTAACAGAGTATAATTACCCATCACCTCATGAAATATTTTTGAGCAACGTGATGAGGCAGACTGAGGGAAGTCAGGTAGATAACAGCGATTTTTAGAAAAAAAACCCGGACGTTTTGTTTCAACCTTTTCAAAGCATTCACAAGGCTCTGCAAGTTATCTGGAGCCCCAGCACCCTAGTGGGAGAGGAGCTAAGCAGCTCAGGGAGCTTGGGAGTTAGGTGTCCCAGAGCTTTGGGCTGCCATGATATGAAAGGTCAGGCTGCAGGGCAGTCTAGTCTGCCTGGCAAGCTGCTGAGGAGCTCAGAGCCGTGGGGTAGGGGACTACCAAAGGGTGGGAGAGCTGTGGAGCTTGGAGTGAGTTGCTTTGGGGAAGTGGGGTAGAATTTCCAGCAAAACTGAAACCTTTCTGTGGAAAACTTCAATTTTGGGGAAAGGGATTTACTCTTGGAAAATCATTGCAGTTGAAAATTCCCAACCAACTCTAGGGCCCTGTTAAGCAAAGACTTTCAACTAATTTTGTCTTTGACATATGCTCATTGCATCAACTGATATCATGCAGAAACAGGTCGTGGTCAAGGGGAATTTTAAAGGCATCCTGACACTCTTGTAATAAAACAGGGCCTGTAGTGGGTGAAGAATGAGGCAATGAAGTCCAAAGATTAGTCCTCAACTTGAGTGTAGTAAGGAAGACTGTGACATCTCCCCATCAGGAGTTCAACTCTGAGGGATAGGTCCTCACCAGCAGACTGATGATTAGAGGGATGGAGGGAAGAAGATTCTCACACTTATGTTTATAATGTTCTGCGTTTATTTCTCCTTCCTCTTCAAAATGGGCAGTCACTTACATTTTTGGATTACTTTATATTTAACAATAGCTGAAAGCAGAATAATTTCCTATTGTTGCTACTCTCAATTAATATATAGAAAAAATAAACAGGGGAGGGGAAAACAATTAGATCCAGTTAGTATTGCAGGTTTGGGTTTTTTCAGTTTAGGGTACCTTATTTTTAAAGCATCTCCATTTCAGCTCCCAGTATTGGCTGGAATGGGGAGTTTCACTAATTTACTCTTAGGGACATAACAAAACTATAGCTGTGAACAAGTTTCACGGCTGTAGGCTGAGCTAACTGAGCCTTTGGCAATAGAATATATACGCAGAAACAGTCACTAAAAGGCACAGTAACGGACACTTGCCATAATAGTACATAGAAATGACTGAATAGATCTGATTGCTAGCCGTAAAGACATCAGTATAGTTGTCAGAATCCTGTTATACTGCTAGTAAGAGTCCACAAACATTCAGAGAAATATCACATAGCCTTATTGGTTTATATAAACGAAGTACTGTGGGATTGAGCTGTACAAAACTACCAGTTGTCAGTGTGCACACTTTTTGAGAATTAGATGTATTCATTACATTATGCAAACACTTTACAGTGCACACGTTGCCATTATGTCCATTACATCTGTCTTCATTTCACAAGTAACTTTTTGTGCTAGCGTAACTGGAAATCGGGCATTTGCTAGGAGGAACAACAGTTTCCAATCGCAAGACACTGCCCTTAATGCAGATCAAAAAATGGTTACATTTTCTCAATGTCTCTCTCTTTTTCCCCCCCAATCTGACAAACTTGTCAGTTAGAATATTTTTTCCTTTGGCCCAATCATGTGTGTTTATAAACAGTCTTCCCAACCTCAAGAGATCAAAAATCATGAGTCAGAGCCCCTCCAAAATCATAAGATTTAAAAAAGCCATCAAATTATATGTCTTTTGTCTTTCTTTTGCCTTTTTTTTTGTTAACTCCCCTCTACTCTTGTGCCAGTGTGTATGTGAGAATTTCAGGTTGAAAAGTCAACCTTTAATGTACACAAAAATGCACACCTCTCTCTGCCTGCTCATATGGACACTCCACTTACCCTCTCCTGATCCTTAAGACAGGGGAACAGCCATCCATTTCCTTTACTGTCTTGACTTTCTTCTCTCCTAGTTATTTCCTTTGATAAAAGAAAGGCTGGGTGATAAATAGTTTGAGAATCATTGACCTAATTAATGCATATGATTCACACTCACATATAGAATGTATATTA
Source organism: Mauremys mutica (assembly GCF_020497125.1). Taxonomy (NCBI): domain Eukaryota; kingdom Metazoa; phylum Chordata; order Testudines; family Geoemydidae; genus Mauremys; species Mauremys mutica. The sequence continues at coordinate 107,194,511 of NC_059074.1, forward strand.
CTTTAGTCTTGATGAGTTGCAGATATACATATATCAATCATTCATATAAGTGATACCATCCTACTAAAAACAATATGGGATTGGTTTAGCCTTTTGCAAGGAGCGACACTGCTCCGACTACCCTCTCTGCACTTCTCTGTGCAAGACTGGGCAACACTCCTCTCCCCATCTTTGCCTTCCCCTGCTCCAGACCCCTTCCCCGCCTCACTCTTTCCTGCCCCCCAGTACCTCCCCATTCCACATGCTCCTGCATCCCCTCATTCCACCCCCTGTTCTCCCACTGCACTGTTCCCCCTTACTTTTCCCATTCACCTTTCACAGTGTCTCTGATGGTCCTCACAGTCCCTATGACCTGTCCAGTTCCCTGAACCACAGAGTGGCAGCCATTTTGCCTGTGCACATGACTTCAATCTTACTGAAAACAGTGGTAGATGGCAGTCCTATTTGCACATGCAGCTAGACTGTAGGGAAAAGATGGTCACCTTGTTGGCTTCAGTTGCTTTGACAATAATAGGAGATGGTGGCCATTTTGAATGAGAGAAAATTTGTGAGTTGACAGCCTTTCATCTTGCTTTCATGAGACAGAAAAAAATTCCCCAAAATTGCTAGTTGTAATAAAAAAATTCTGAGTTGACAGAACTGTATAAGAGAAATTCACTAATTTCAGAACCATTTTGAGAACTGACAAGATGTGATATAATAATGAATCCATCTCACCATTAGGAAACTTCTCACAAACAGGATATACTCATGGCATCAGCACACAATGTAACTTCTGCTAGATCTATAGGAGTTAAACTATTTCCTCTCGCTACCATGACTTGTGAATGAGAAGTGATACGTGGAACAATTTAAAAATCTTGGTCCCAATTAATTCCTGGAATAAGGCCATTTACTTCAGCAGAAATAGACCAGGAATGATTTTTGGCCTCTTATGCTTTAAACTAATAATCTGGATGTTGTGTTAGACCGTGAAGTAAGTAACCTTTGTTTTCAAGCCCCGCAATAGAGAAAGCCAAAGGCCATAGTAAGTAAACTTTAAGATTAAGGGCCATATTTTCTGTTGGTGTAAATGGGTCAGCTCCATTAACTTTAATGGAGCTGTGCCAGCTTATATCAACAGATAATTTGTCTAAGAATCATTCTGATTAAAGGAACCATGAAATTGCAAATACTGACAAGTTACAAAGCCTTGTCATAAAGCTACAATAGCCTTGCTTCACTGTGAAATACCAACCACCATTGTGAAATTCCATCCCACTGAACTAAATGGAAGCTTTGCCATTCACTTCACTGAAGCCAAGGCTTCACAAAAGAGCTCTAGGGAACCTCCTTATTCTAAACCGGAGCCTGAGCAATACTGCCACGGGATGTAGGATTACTATTGTTAAAAACAAAAACATGTATATTTTTAGTGATTTTTTTAAAAGCTAATTTAAATACCCTTATAAAAATGTGCTTTCTTCTCTCCCTCTGGCTCTCTCTCCTTTGTCTCTCCCCCTTCTTCGTTAGGAAGATAGTGTTCATTATTTGTCCAGTAAATGAGTAAGCTGCTAATTAACTGCACTTGTTATGTGATGAATATTCAAATCATCATGGAAAGAGTGAGAGATGTATCATACCTAAGCAAATTAATTCTTTGTTGTATCATGAATTTGCATCCACCTGGCAGCAATCTCTCACTCACTCAAAAAGCTCTCCAAGTTTGCTAGAGTCAAGAATTTAAGTGCTTAGCCCATTTGATTCTGTATAAAAATGTACATTTGCTCTAATATCTGTGAGATGCATTAGTGTAAACGTCATCTTTTTTCTTCTACAGTTTCACAACATTTATTCCCTGTTACTTTGAAAAATGCTAACTCTTTGTGTCAAGTCAACAATGAAGTGAGTTCATGCCCTCTAGAAAAAAGTGTAGATCATTCTTCATAGAGAACTTTTTGCCTTCTCTAAGCAGCTCATCTTGCCTACATGCCACATTGCTTTCCTTCTCCAAATCTGAACAGTTATCTGCTTTCTCTTTCCACACTATTACGTTTTAGAAGGACAAATTGAGAAGAAGCAAGCCGGCCATTGTTCTTGATTCAAGACAGCAAAAAGAATGACACTGGCCAGTCCCACCAACTTTTCTCCCTGAAGCAGTATCTCGGGAGAAGTAGGGTGAGCCTTACAGGACCAAATGTCTGCCTTCTGGGTAGAGCTATTCAGGAATGTTTTTGTTCCCATGAAAAATGTCAGTGAAAATGAAAAACGTTTTAGTTTCCACCAAAATTCTCCTTCCAAATTTTTGGTTTTCCTTGAAAACCCAACCCCAAAAATGTTGGTCTAAAGCACACAATTTCTCAGGTTTTGGCTAAAATATTTTGCTTTTCATTTGTCAAACACCAAAAATGTGGCCAAAAATTGATATTTCCTATTGAAGTTTACAATTTCTCAAACAAAACAAAAACAAATTCCCCCCCAAAAACAACCACCTTGAATGAAAAATGTGAACCAGCTCTTCTTCTGGGGCTCCTAAGTCACACAAGGGCAGAAGCTCTATTCAAACTGGTCTTTAGAGATCTGCATGGAACCTGCCTAGCCCTGCTGACAGAAAGGTAGGTGGGTGCTCCTATACAAGTGAATCCCTCTGCTCAAGGTCCAAGAGCCACTAAACCCTTTTCACTAAAGATTTTGGGAAGAATCATACAAATGTAGAGCTAAAAGGGACCTCAAGAGGTCATCTAGTCCAGCCCCCTGCCCTGAGGCAGGACCAAGTACACCTAGACTATCCCTGACAAGTGTTTGTCCAACCTGTTCTTAAAAGCCTCCAATGCTGGGGATTCCAAAACCTCTCTCAGAACTGTATTCTGGTTCTTGACTATCTTTATGGTTAATACATTTTTCTTAATATCTAACCTAAATCTTCCTTGCTGTAGATTAAGCCCATTATTTCTTGTCCTACCTTCATGTCAGTCGACATGAAGAACAATTGATTACAGTCCTCTTTATAATAGCCCTGATCGTATTTGAAGGCTGTTATGGACCCACTCAGTCTTTTCTTAAAACTAAACATGCCCATTTTTTAAAATCTTTCCTCATTGCTCAGGTTTTCTAAACCTTTTTTAAGTTTTTGTTGTGCTGCTCTGGACTCTCTCCAGTTTGTCCACATCTTTCCTAAAGTGTGTCACCCAGAACTCCAGCTGAGACCTCACCTTTGCCAAGCAGAGTGGGATAATTACCTCTTGTATCTAATGTACTACACTCCTGTTAATACACCCTAGAATGGTATTACCCTCTCTCATAACTGCATCACATTGTTGATTCATTCACTTTGTGACCCACTATAAGCCCCAGATCCTTTTCACCACTACTACTGCCTAACCAGTTATTCTCCATTTTGTAGTTGTGCATTTGATTTTTTAATTCCTGTGTGTAGTATTTTGCACTTGTCTCTATAGAATTTAATCTTGTTGATTTCCAGACAAATTGTAGAATTGTTTGGAAATCAAGGATGTTTTGAATTCTAATCCTGTTCTCCAAAGTGTTGTTAACCCCTCCTGACTTGGCATCATTGACAAATTTTATAAGCATACTCTCCACTCCATTATCCTAGTCATTATCCTGTGGGACCCCACTCAACACAGCCTCCCATTTTGACAATAAACATTGATAACTCTTTGAGCACAATCTTTTAAGCAGTTATGCACCCACCTTATAGTAATTTCATCCAGACCACATTTCCCTAGCTTGAGAATGAAAATGTCATGTGATACTATGGCAAAAAGCCATACTAAAAACAGGATATATCACATGTACTGCTTTCTTCCCATCCACTAGGCAAGTAACTCTGTCAAAACAGAAATTAGATTGGTTTGGGATGATTTGTTCTTGACAAATCCATGCTGGCTATTACTTATAACCCTATTATAATTTAGCTGATTACAAACTGATTGCTTAATAATTTGTTCCAGTATCTTTCCAGGTATTGAAGTGAGGCTGACTGGTTGGTGTCAGTGATATTTGTCAAAATTTTAAAAGGAACCCCATGGTATTTGAACTCAATCCTTGTTACTGCTGACAACATGTGAAAGAAGCAGTATAGAAGTATTGGTAGTGGTGTGGAAGCTTTAAAAGGAGAAGCAGACTTTGTAGGGATCATTATAGGTGGATACATGTAATTTAGAGCTGATTGAAAACCAGGAAATGTAGTTTGCAAAATATTTTTAAGTTACTTCCATTTCCTAGTGTCTGCAATTTTATTTATATTTCTCATTTAAGTAATTCTGAAACCTAACTGTGTCATTACTGAAAACTGGATATTCAGCAAACAAATACAAAATAATTCAATAATGATTTCTAAAGTCATGTAGATTAAAATGTCAATAACATTGTTAAAGTTCGTGGACATTTTTGATAACGCTGACAATTTTGGAAGATGTTTTTATTTTTTTAAAAAGACTATATAATTTTTTAAAAGGCTATATATAAAGCTTTTGATGCAAAAAAAGATCTGCAGGTCTAATGTTAATATGTTCCTTTCTCTGTCATTGAGTGAGGAAGGTAAAATCCCAAAGATGCTCCTGAATCTATCTTTTTTCACAGAGAAGCATAGTTCTTTGTCTCAAAGCTCATGCATCAATGGGCTGTTAATGTGTGTTGCCTGTCTTTATTGTCCATGTGTAGCTGTTTGAGTGCTGGCTACTTGTGTTGGGACGTGGGTGATAAAGTAGTTGTAGACTGTAACACGGTGGGTTTCTTTACTGCACAATTACAGTTTATGTTACCATAAAGGATGAAAAGTTAGGGAGAATTAAATAAAATGCTATGAAACAAATCAAAGTGGATTACATAAACAATTATTTTACTCTGGGAAATAGCAGCTTAATAGACTGAAATCAGACATCTGCAGGATGTACGTATTGTGGATATTATCAAATGATCTCAGCTACCTCATTTATTTTAATGAAAGTGGCTCAATTTGTTGTAATACTACAAAGCACCCAGGTACCTTGTTTTGTAATCCTCATTATTAAGGGAAAGGGCTTTCTATACTCATTAGACAGTCAACCAGGCCCACAAGAGTTAGGGAAGTAGGTATTCTTGCACATTCTCCAGTTTATAGAAAACTAGAAGAAAAGTGATCTCCTCAGATCTCACAAGCTAAGAATTGTTGAGCCTGGCCAACCTTAGGCAATTGATTAAATGCATGAACAGGTATGGAAAAAACACCATCTACCTCCATAGACTTCATCCTTCTTTTGAGCAACCTTTTTGGGTTTTTAAAAAAGAGTGTGTCTGCTCCTTCATCTAGGGTGCCTATCTGGCTCTCATGAAGAAAGTACCTCACACACTTATTTAAAATAAACATCTCTGGGAAGCAGGGAAATACTATTATTCCCATTTAACAGATAGGGGACTGAGGCATAGAGATTTGGCCAAAGTCACACAAGAAGTTTATAGCAGAGCAATAAATGGAATTCAGGTCTTCTAAGAACCAGACTAGCACCTTCACCATAACCCCATCTGGCTCTGATGACCTGTGAAATTTGAGTTATCCACCATTATAATTGTCAACATGTAATAGCACTTGCTAGGGAAAATAAGGTGGGTATTTGGGGGCCATCTGGCCACAACTGTTAGAAAGCTGTGTGCATGTTTTGGTGAGTTTTAGGTTATTTTCTTCTTAGAAGGGCAAGAATGAAAAGACAGAGAAAAAGGCCCTAAAATTTACCAGAAGGCAAGCATTCAGTGGTTCCCCAAGCCTTTGGAGTATTTGAAAAGTTATCTTTTTCTCCTCAGACCCTACTCATTCTGCACTTCCTTTCCTCCCTCCAAGTGACCTTTTCACTTGGTTAGCTCATCAGTGAGTTTTGTTGAGGCTGAAAGGCAGACAGCACTGAAGTGTTGGAACTAGAAGCTAAATGCCTGCAAGTCACACATGAGGAAATAAGCTGTGTGGAGAACTGTGGTAGAGCGTTATCTAAATTCAAACTCAGCCTTTTTGTCCATATTTTAAATACATCATTTAGCAAATCTTACATACTGTACAAATATAAAAGAAGAAAAGAGACAAACTTGACAATATGAGCACTCTGATAAACAGTGGCTGTCCTTCCCAATCCCATATGTAGAGACTTCTGGGTTTTATACCTTGCTGCAGACTCGCCAATATACAAGATAGGCAAACAAGTTATTCTCCTATATTTCACATCTTATTTTTATTCCTAATGCTATTTCCCCAGACTAATTTCTGAAGGAAGTTATTCAAGCTCATTCAAACTGCCTCAAGACTAAACATTCCCATCCAGCCCTCCACCATGACAAAAAGAGAACCCCTCACCCAACCCCCAACCCCAATAAATATGTTTGCCTTTTAGTCTTGTATATCTATGGGAATGTCTACACCACAAATGAAGGTGTGATTGTAGCACAGGTAGGCATAATCTAGCTAGTGTGCAGGTAACAACAGTAGTGAAGATGTAGCAGTGTGGACTTCAATACAGACTAGCCGTTCCAGTACAAGCCTGTGAGCAACCCTGAGTACAGCACAGAGCAGTGAACCCATGCCAAAGTCCATGCTCCATGCCTTCAGTACTGTTGTTACCCAGGCTACCTTTATTAAAACTAGCGTGGGTATGCCTAACCAAACTATAATCATATCTTCATTTACGGGGTAGATGTACACTTAGTCATCCAGTTCACAGAAGTGGGGTACTTTTGGCACGCCTCAGCTTAAGATTCTTGTAATATGTACCCTGTTCCACAGACCTCCTTCAAAAATGTGCCTTCTAAATTCAAGGATCAGCACTTAAGGCTCAAAAAGCATCTTTTGACTCCACCTTTCTAACACTCTCCTTTCACACATTAAAATATTTGGCCATATAACTATTTTTGTCAGGGTGAAGTAGTCATCATCCATTAGCACTCAGTAGGTGAGTGACTCAGCTAGCTCTCATGCCTACACTGAGCTGTAATGGAGTCCTACAATCAGGTCTAAGAATGCCATTAGGAAAATGGAGGCTCTATGATCAGGAAATTTGATCTTTTCAATCCAAACAGTTAGGATAAGAACATTTAGTAGTGTTCATAGTAATTAGCTAATGAGCTACCTGAAAGCTGGTTAAAATAACATAGAAAATGTTGATATACCAAAGTTATCCACTGATAATGTTTCTTTTCTGTTCTACTAAAATGTGACTGTTTATAGGCATCATATTAACAAGTTTAAATTACATTACTACCTCTTATAATCAACATTAGTTATATGCTATGTATATACCTGACAGTCCAGATTGAGCTCCTCCACCCCTATTCAGCTGTGTTTGGACACAAGCTCTAGATTCATGAGCTTCGAAGCTTCCCTGTGTCTGTGCTCCTGCCACAGTCTCTGGCCTCCTAAGCACAATTCCCAGAGACTAGTACCAGTTCTAGGGGATGGGACCCTGTGATCCAGTTGCCCTGTGACCCCAGGACAGGGCTGACAACCAAGAGTTCAAGCACCTCAGCCCCAGAGTAGCATTTTCATGGGTATTCTGGTTGACAACTCAACCTTTTAGAGATGCATTTCAGTAGAAGCAAGAAACATACACAGACTTCGTAGAGGAGTTTCTAAATCAGTCACTCATTACTCAGACAAAACACAGGACATATGCAGATCTAGGCAAAATATTAGAACACTAGTATGCAAACCCGCTGCTCCAAACCCCCCCTTCTCCTAACCTGAGTAGAACCAGTTTTTCCTAGGCTGCAGTCATCCCATTGGTCTAAAATGCTCCCATAAGCATGGAAGTCTATTCAGGTTAAGGACTCAGTAGTCCCTGGTCTGGGAATTATCTGACACCAGCCCTGGCAGCACATGGCTGATTCTATATATACTTGAGACATTCAATGATGTTTCATAAAACCAGCCAGAATTCATAAGTTTTACATAGATATGTTTCCCAAGCTATTAATAAAGATGCCTTATATCCATGTATCTCTAAACTCATGGCAAACACTAATTAATTAAGCCTTGCAGCATCCATGCAAGGTGATATGTATTATCCCTGTTCTGAAAATGAGAAAACTGAGACTTGGAGAGGCTATGTGTTTGATCCTGGAAGGTGCTGAGTGCTTCCAAGAGATACTGAGTAGAGCTGTGTGAATAACTGATGTTTTTGACTTGCTGGTAATCTGCCCCCCTCAAAAAAATATTTTGGGTTGACCCCAAAATGATTTTTTTTTTTACATTTTCAGAAAGTTGGGGTTGAACATCATTTTCTTTTGACCTAAGATTAATCTTTTGTTTAGACTTGTAGATGGGCCGGACTCACCCCTGCAGCGCCTCCTGCTGGTGACTTCCGGGAATTAGCTCGATTCAGCTCTGGAACGCCCTCTGCAGGCTGGTGATCCACCTGTCCTCTGGCCCCCATGTCCCTCCCTGAACCCGGTGCCCTTTTATATGGGGTGCTGCCCCCTGGCAGTAACCCCTTTCTCTCAGGGTCTCCCCTCCCCAGGGAACCCCCACCCTCTATCCCCACCTTGCCTCAGTATATGGATACTGCCAGTCATTGTCTAGACCCTGAGCCCTGGGACAGACTGCAGTATCAGCCTACTCATCACTGGCAAGGTTGGGTTTGGACCTGCTGCCTTGGCCTATCCCTGGGCTGCCCTCTGCAACCCCCAATACCTATTAGCCCAATGCTAGGCCACCGCCTGGGGCTTTCCAGGCTAGAGCTCCCCAGCCCTGCTTCACTCAGGTACCTTGTGTCCAGCTCCCTGCAGCCAGGCCCATCTCCCTCTATCACTAGAGAGACTCCCTTGGCTTCTGGCTCACAGCCTCTTCTAGGGGCCAGCTGGGCCTGATTGGAGCATGGCCACAGCTGAGCCTACTTTCCCCAATCAGCCCAGGCTTCTTGCCCCAGCCTAAAGGCTGCTTTCTCCAGCCACAGCCCCTTCTCAGGGCTGTTTTTAACCCCTTCAGGGCAGGAGCAGGTGTCCACCCTGCTACAAGACTTCAAGCAATTTAATATTTTTAATTTAAAAAAATGAAGGAAATCGCTAAATAAAAAGTCATTTTGAATAAAAAAGAATCAGTGTTTCATTTAAAAAATGCTGAAACAAAAATTTGACTTTTCAAAAAAGAATTCTGCATTAACAATTTGGTGGAACTGATATTAGTTTGTGATATATTTTGGTATCACCAAATCAGCATTTTTTCTGACAAAAAGTTTTTGGATGAAAAATGTCATCTAGTTGTAGTGCTGAGTGCCATCAACCCCTTTAACTATTAAAGTCTCTCATCAAGAGAGAGACACAATCTGTGTTTGCTGTTGTTTAAAAAAATTGGTCTCACTCTGTCCACTGTGTGCAGGGCGAAATTCTTGTAATTGGAATTAAAAGAGACAGTAAACCTCTCCTAATGGATATTATACCTAAGTGGGATTGTGGGTGTTCTCTGATAAGCAAATGGTCCAGAGTCGTGAGTCTACCCTGGAATTACTTCATAAATAATTTGGAATAATAAATAAGTTGTAAAGGATTGTAAGCAGTGTTTATGTACTTTATGGAGGAAAATAAAGAGATAAAATTCATACAACCTCCTCCTTAATGTCCTATTGGTTTCAAATTATTCACTGAGCTCCACCACTTGATATAGGGAGAAGTGCAAACTCCACAATGCTAAGAGGATGTGAATAATTTTAGTTGAGTGGAGCCCCTGTTTAGTGCTTACTTTTCTTGATGGAAAAGTACTAGAAATACTCCCAGCCCTATTACAAAGTACACTTTATGGGGATATCCAAAACAGCATAACGTTAGTGTCACAAAATATGACGCACATGGCTAACCTGATCTGACTGAAGAAGTTTACAAGTTTCAGCTTTAGGCTGTAAGGAGCTGAGAGGAAAACTGAAGACTTGAGTACACCGATCAATGGCCATGACATATTCTAATTGACAATACTGATGACAGTAAGGCATTGAAAAGTCAAAGTGATGACCTAGAAAACCAGCTCCTATTAATAGATGCCAGGTTATTAGAGGCTCTTCAGAGACCATAAGAGGGAGAAACTTGAGAGTTTATTTTACTTTTTTGCAGTAAGTTGAGAAGATGCTGGCTGGGGATAGGTAACTTTGGACAAGACCTGATTAAAGAGTCCTCTTTGCAATAAGATGGCCAGATCCTTCCCCTCCTGTGATTGGACTCCTTCTCCCAATTCACCACACCACATGTGCACACATTTCCAGTCCATCTCACCTCAGATTAATAACCTGAAATCTGATTTAGGGCAAAGGAGAGTAGAGATGGGGAGTTCTTTATGTGTCTCCCCACACCGCCCCATAACTCCACCACATCCTGTTCTAAAAAGATGCTGAGATGAAGGAACTAGAAGAATGGATGGTAAAGGAAATGTTCCCCACAGCTTCTATGTATTTTTCACTTTATGGCAACAGGAAATAGAGAGAGAGAGAGAGAGAGAGAGAGAGAGAGAGAGAGAGAGAGAGAGACATGCCACTAACAATTGTTAGGGACAGGGTCTTGGAGTCAAACAAATGCAGGTAAGATGACCAATCATTAGGATGCTTATGGTCTACCACTTGTCTGTTGAAGAGCTCAGTTTTAAATAGGGTGACCAATGCCCCGATTTATAGGGACAGTCCCGATATTTGTGGCTTTGTCTTATATAGGTGCCAATTACCTCCCCCACCTCCATCCCGATTTTTCACCCTTGCTATCTGGTCACCCTAGTTTTAAAGATGTGGGGCTTTGGGATCTGTGTTTTCCACTCTTGCACAGACTTGCAGTATCTGGACTGTGATTGCCAGGATTCAGTGAGTCAAAGGACATCCAAACACCAGAAAAAGTACATAAAGGAAATGAATAGAAATCAGTGCAAGGGTATTCTTCTACTTCCACATGCCTGAGTTTTGAAGTTAACAGCAGCCAGTCAGACTGGTCAGTCAGTCAAAGCACCAAGTGTAGGGACTTGTGTTCCTAAGTCACTTTGTTGCTTTTAAAAATGTCACCCACAAGCCCCAGAAGGCTTTATATTTGTGTCAGCTACTCTTGTAAACCTCACATGCAGGACTGCTTCCTCTCTAGCAATATCGCCTAGGCCCTAGTGTGTGTGTGCGTGTATATATATGTATCAATCAGAATTTTCAGAGTCTTAAAGGGCCACACCATATGACGGGGTGGGCTGACACCTAGGTACCACCACCCGTAAGGGGACACCACATCAAATTCCCCATATATTTTTCTCCCACTTAGTGCCACAGTTCCAGTGGTTCTGAGCTAAGTCACTGTCAGTAGCTGACATGACTCCTGGTAGTGTCAGAAAGTCATAGACTGGTTTCTTGGCTAGGACAAGCTAACTCTCTCTAAGGACAATTCAACATTACTAGCCATGTTAAATGCTACATAAGAAATAAAAGTACCTGTGCTACTAGTATGTAGGTAAACACCTCCTTTCCCCCCTTATTACCTCCCCACTCCTTGTTTGTAAGATGCTGCAAATGAACTTTCCTGAACTGTGTCAATGAATCTGTTAAAGGAGACATAAATTTAATAAATGGAGGCCAGACTCCAGATGAGATTTCTGCGGATTACTCAGTAAGAAAATATTTCATTTTGTTTTGACAAGGAGACTGAGAGCAGGGATATACTGAGATTGAAAACCCTACTTATCTGAACTGCTTTCAGGAATTTAACAGTTATTGGCTTCCCATGAGGAAGTTGACTGATAATTGCTCACACACAAAATATATATTTTTATTCATCAGAGTTAATTTACGGCCCAACAAAGGCTACTTGTAACAGTGCGTGTCAAGAAGAAAACAGGGTAAATAATTGGATAAGGAGAAATGGAACATCATGAAATGGATTTATAACAGAATGCAGAACACAACATGCTTCAAAAAAAGAGACCAAAACTTTAAAAGAAGATTTTTTTTACCATAGTCAAGTATGTGCCTGTAAAATTAAATAATGTTGGGATTCCCTTAATTATATTTAAGTAAATGAAGTGGGATTCTGGTGTATTATCAAGGCTACACAATACTGTATTGCTGTTAATATGAACTAGTTCACTCCTTGATGGCTACTGCATTGCCTTTGAACAATATGAATTGGGCAAAAGGGAAAGATTTTACTTATGTCTCATTTTAAACTGGTTTGCCTAATCCTATTATTGACCAAACATTGTTATTGTCTGACAGTTGTTTTGTGGCCACTGTGAAATGTGCAAGTAGTCTCAATACAGTCCCCAGTGGACTCATGTCTACACCATACAAGCTACTCACCATGATGATTGGCAACGATTGCCTTTTAAGTTGGCAGCTGGATTAAAGGGAGTAAGGAATGAATGGACATGAAGCAGAAAACACGAGGAAACTCTCGTTGTCATTGATTTATATGCTGGGACTTTAGTTTCCAGTGCCAACAAAAAAAATTGTTACCACTTGATTGTTGCCTGAGTAGAACAAGTAAATAGTCTTGGTCTGTTTATACAACATGTAGAACAATGGGGCCCTGATCTTGGTCAAGCCTGTGGGAGTTACTGTCTCAGAAAAATTAAACAATCATTAAAATGATTACCTGTTACATCTCATGAGCACTAAAAAATCATTTCAGAACAGAACATAACTGCTGGAATACAGTGAGCCTGAAGGTTGCTTGGAATTGCAATGAACTTCAGTCAATCAAGCATGCAACATGATGGAAATGCCACAGGATTGTACACCATCCCAGCACTTTATTCCTGCATTGGTGTTACCTGTCACTTCTTCCAAGACATCATCAGAAGCATGTGAGGGATTTTGTAACCCGATACAGTACTTTTAGGCTACCAGATTCCTCACTTCATTGTTCACCCATTTTGTTCACCCTTGAAACCATTTTTTGTGACACTGTCTGGAGAGCATTTTAGTTGAGATCTGGGGAAGAGGCAGTCAAAGAAAACTTAAGTGAGAAAAGACTAATATCAGCTGCTATTGTCTTGCTGGGCTTTTCACTATTTTTAAGTGAATTAATTCTGTGCTTATGAAAGGTGTTGAGCTGACAGCTCTTGACAAGAAGAAGTGTATCTGATTATGCACAAAAAAGGGATACCACGGGCAACAGCATTGCCCTCAACAACCCCTTGGTGTGCCTCAACTCTGCATAGGCAGGACCGCCTCTTGCATTGGAATGTTGTTCATTCAGTCCTTGGCTTCTTTGCTCATAATAAGGGTACCAATTAGTACTAGTTTTATTGGGAGCTTTTCCAATATGAATAACCGTGCACTAGGAACTGGACTGAAGCCACACTTCACATAAACCACCCAATAGCCATGAGCTAATTGTGATGCTTAATGACCAGGGCTGGATTTGACCATTGACCTAGAGCTGAAAGACTGCATATCCCACTCCCTACCCTTTTAGGATTCCAGTTCCTCCCCATTCTACCCATCCATGCTCTATTTTGTGAATTACATTGCAATGTTGCTTTCCAAGCAGTTTTAAGGATTTTCATTATTTTGACATACAGGGTTCCTTTCAAATTTAAAGACTCTCTAAACTAATGTAATATCCTATCAGTTATGTTACAGGTAGCATTGCCAGGCTTTTTAAACAAAAATGATTAGAACTAACAAATAGGTCACAATCTTGGCAACCATCCTATGTGAGACAGTGTAATCTGCTAACATATTCGTTGTCATGGAAACTGACAATAGAGAAACTTTGTCAACACAACCTGTATTTTATGCTTAAATACTTAACACATTAAAACTAAGCCATCAGCACTTCAAAGCAATACTACCATTTCTTTTCTATGTCCTTGCAACCCAAATCTATTCTGTCCCCCTCTAATGGTGGCTGGGACCAGAAGTGCCCCCAATCTTTTTTTGACATAGTATCCACTGTCAATCCCTGTGGAGCCTCTCCACTGCAGCTTCTAGCCCCAGTGCCCCACCTTCCAACTCCATGCCACCTTCCATCCTGGCTCATCCAGGTGCAGATCAGTCTCCATCCCTGAGAGAGGATGTGGCCTGCTGGAAGCAAGGTGAGGTTGGGCAGTGCTGGCCACCTTTATAGTTGAGCAAGTGGCATTGCAACCTGGTGCATGGGGGTTGCAGTGCCACTCAGGTTTGGCCCAATGGCCATTCTCTAAGCAGTGGTGTGACCACTGTGCACCAGGTCACAATTCCATTCATTCAATGTTGGCTCCGTGACCCCTTCGTCACAATGGAGGGAGAGCGGGGCCAAATCTGAGTGGGCAGTGGAGCAAGCGGTGCTGCTTCTCCTCACTGCTGCCAATAGTAGGTTGATAAGCCTGCTACAGGCTTAGTTAACAGCAGAGGGTCTTTTAGCTCAAGCAGTAGAGTCTCATGCTCTCATGTCCCGAAGTCCAAGGTTCAGTCCCCATGGCTGATAACTCACTCTACAGTATTGTATTACAATACTGTACATTTTTGTCCTAAATCTGTACCATTGATTGTCTCTTTCCTCTGTTGCACCCACTCAGAACACAGAGAGTGTCAAGAAAAACAGGCAGTTACCCCACAAAAGAACTCTATCACACCAGTTGATATCTGTCTCTTATCTTCAGGAAAATAACATGCTGCCCCATCTGCGGTGGGTTGAGGCATAAAGAGGAGTTAAAAAGTTGAGAACACACAGCTGGAAAATGCATTGAACATCATCTTTAGCCTTTTGGAAAAGGATAGGGTCCTGGCCCATTTTTTTCAATCTCCTCCATTCATTTAGCATGTACTTGTGAAATCATTTTGGCTTGATGTGAAAACTATTCCTTCCCCTCTTCATGGGATTCATATTTAATCTGCCAGACAAAACGTATAAGACTTTTTTTCCAAATGAAACATTACTTCCTTTTTCCTTTTATAGCCACTCTAATATCGGATAGAACCTTCAGCTCAAACATGCAATGGATTCACAAACAATATAGGCTATACCTTCAATGGAGATTGTTTAAGTAAATCCTGTGGAAAGAAGATGTGATGGAAGTTCAGGCTTACTATGCATAAGAAGCTGCAGGACTAGAACATGGGCCCCTGGGGACACTAGGTCATAGACACTTTGGCATCAGCACTGGTAGCTTAAGCTAGCTTTCTACTAGAAGACCCTGTGAAGCTAGACTTGGCAGAACGTATCACCCAGCAGTGCCTAAGTGGTAGCCTCCCACAGCCTAGTGATTGGCTGAGGCTTGTATTTAAACCAGGAAGCCAGCCTAGGGAGATGTCCTAGCAACACTGTAGATGGTTTGTGCACTTCCACTCAAGAGCCTGCTTGGTATAGACCTGTGATGCTGGCTTCTGGCACTGGTTTGTCCTTGACTTTGCTATCTGATTGCTGTCTATAACCTGGTGCCTGACTCTTCATTCTGACCTGTCCTAACCCTCACCCCACTTGGTGTGAAAGGGAGAAGAAAGTTGAATGGTTTACTGAATAGTCAATAGATCTGATGTGTGTCTCAGGAAAGAACCTAGCTATTTTTATATTTGAGTCTTTGTACATAATCAGATACCATGCAATTTCTTGTGCAAAAGAGGCAGGGAAAGTTTTTTAATGGCCTAAATCACTGTGTTTCCTGCTATGACTCTCTCAACATTATTTCCATCATTTTTTTTTTTAAGTTTCGGTGCACAAATTATTTTTAAGTCATGATTCTGTTTATAAAGGTTAAGTTTACATTTGTTACCCATAGTTTGCATATATACATGACTTTCATGGACTTTGAATGTGGCATATGTATTTTGACCTGAGCAGTTAGTCCAAATTTGGGATTTTGCAGGTTGTTTCTATTAGGGGATAAAATTGATGATGGAGTCAAGTATTTATTTGATACTATGTTGTTTATTTACAGAGAATGTACAAAGTCCCAAACACAGTGGGAGAAAGGGTTTGTATTTTTATCATAACTGCAAGACACTTTCAGCCGGCACTTAGCCCAAAGCTCATTCCCATAGCTTTTTCTCAAGGTTATGCTACTAGTGCTTCTGTAGTTGTCTGGTACGTCCTTCTTTCTCCTTCTGTGGAGTTTCTGGCTGCATTTCATACATCCACACAACTCCAACAAACAATATTTAGGGAAACTCCTCCCCCATACAACTTAGTTTCTGACCGGTTCTACACACGCCTGTGTTTTGGGTGATGGCTCTTATTGGTCTAGCTGACAGTAATATAAGGGGCCTACCATCAATCAAACCCTGATCCATCAGGCCTTACCCAACTGTTGCCCTAATACCCACCCTCTGGGGCTATTACTTCTGGGTCAAGACAGACACATAACCAGAAGCAAAGGGTGTCATGTGATGCCTCTAAGAACTGCTCCCACCTGCCTCTATCAATCAGGATGGGTTTCACCCCTTGTAGAACCACCCTAAGAGGAGGTTTGACCAATCAGAAGGTGTTCCAGGGTGGGGTGATCCATCTGGAAGTGGGTTGTGTGACCCCCTCTAAGAACTCCTCCCACTGCCCTCTACCAAAAAGGATGGGTTTTGCTCCCAAATAGGACTGCCCCGAGAAGAGATTTGACCAATCAGGGGATGTTCTGAGGCAGAGTGATTCATCCGAAAGTGGGTCAACATGACTCCTCTAAGAATTCCTCCCACCACCCTTACAAAAGACTATTTGTAAGAAATCTAAAAGAAGTAGTGACGGTCGAGGATGGGGTGTAGTGGGGTTAGGAACCGACCCAGGGTTGTGTAAATTTAAAAGCAGGCAGTGGGGGACTTACACTGTTTCTTTTCTGAAAATCTCTCAACAGCTCAACGATGCATTTCTAGAGGCCTTTGAGAACTTACACAACAGTAGCCCTCTGGGAATTTTCTATCATGCATCATCTGTTTTTGCTCGTGTCTGAGACACAGATCTCAAGAAGAAAATCTAGAAAAGGACAAAATGGAAGAATGAACCAGCTAATGGTAGGGGTCATGGTGGCCATTTTCACAGGCGGCTGTAAAAAGGCATGTTAAACCAGGCGTTTAATAAAACTTGTTTAGATTTGTCAGTATGAATGTGTCCCCTCCATACTTGTGTTAGTAAAGATGGTACAAGTAACATCATGTCTATGCAGAAGGCTCTGTTAAAGAAAACATATTACACCCCCGGGGAAGTTGGGAGCTTTGGTGGAGTGAACCCTCTTTTTCAAGAGGCCAAAAAGCATAGTAAAACTTTGAATAGAAGACAGGTAACCGCTTAGCTTTCAGACCAGGATGCTTACGCTTTAACACAACCCGCTCAAATATGTTTTAAAAGAAAGAAGACACATTGTTTCAGATGTGAATGTTCAATGGCAGGCAGATTTGGTGGATATGCCCTGGTTCTCCAAACACAACAGCAGTTTCAAGTACATCTTAACAGTGATAGACATTCTATCCAAATATGACTGGGCCTTAGGCCTAAAAGACAAGATGGGTGGTGAGGTATCCAAGGCCTTTAAAGGTATTTTCAGCGAAGGTCATGTGCCTCAAAAATTACAAACAGATTGGGGGTGGCCTGATAAGTTTAACAGCTGGGTGGAAGCTTTTCAATTCTGTAACATTTAGACATGAACAAAAATGATTCCTCCTGCAAAGAGAGAGAGAGAGAAAAGAGCAATGGCGGGTTTTACATCACTGCCCAGCAATGCCAGCTCTGGGGTTTTTTCCCAAAAAAACCTTTTGCTAAAAAAGAAAGTGCTATGGTGACCTTAAAAAATTACAGTAACCCCACCATCTACACCAACTATTTCAAAGACCAGGCTTGATATGCCCTTCCTGGGTAGTCTTTTCAGATAGTTGGTCTTGAGCTGTGTCTTGTAATAAAGAAACCCAAAAGTTGTCCCTGTCATAGGGTTCTGTGCTTTTTCACAACAACAGGTGACACAGCTGTGGGAAAAACACCGCTTAAACTCAAAGGCTGTGTATACCCTGTCAATGATTATGTAACCGTCTAGAAAGTAGGGGCCTACCTGTAATTCCCCACCCCATAAAGCATGCCGTATCTGTATATATTTTTTGTGAGCGGTATACAGCAACCACTGAATAGAGGGGGTCGAATATCTCTTTTTCTGTCTGTGATAGTTGTCTGGAGGGAGAAGAGCTACTGTGTTAGGCTTTAAAAACATAAACCTGTACATAGCCATGCAGAACAGATGCCAGCGTTATGTACTGGAAAGGATCTATACACAATTTTACCTCTGTGAATTTACCAGGGCGTCTCTCTACAATATCTCCCTTCTCTGTCATTCTCAGATCTCTTTTCTGTACAGGATACAGACCCGTCTCAAAATTTTGACATCCTGCTGACAATAATATGTGAGCTCTTTCTGCAAGTCAAACGTCTCATATCTGTTGTCCCGATAGCAGTCAAGAAATTCTGCTTTCTTCCTTGGCATCATGCTGTCTACGCCATAGTGCTCCACCCCGGGCATAGTCCCCACATAATTTTGGTTTTCTAAAGTGTTAAAAAAATGTGGGAAATACCCTTTGCAACCTTCAAACCCCGTCACCTGCGGTAGCTTGCTAAGCTTCATGGGCAAGAAGTTTAAAGAGTCTATAAAACTAATGCCCAGGGCCTTAACTTCCACACACATTAGTTTACTACCCTGAGTTATCAGTTCTATGCACATATTTTCCTTCAGTAACTGTCTAATGATGAAGTATGCATTGTAACCTTTGGAACTGTGTGCTAGGAACATGTCGTTCTGGAACTTTTTGCAATAAAGGTCTTAACAAAGGTAGAAAGACACTCACTGCTCTTAAATTTCCAGGATTTTTCTGGCTTTAGGGACATAGCAAAAATGTAATTGGGCATATGTAACCCTGTCTCCTATGTGCATTCAAAATCATAAAAAATATACTTTTCTGATGATTGAGCGTTTCTAATGCTATCCATAAAACACAGGTGGCTGTCTACATCATCGGTGATTGAACCCCACTGCTTACAATGCCTGCCTTTACCCCTGTGCCCCTTGTCCATGTAAGACTGACACTTATCACATAAAGTTTTAGATAGGTACCATTATTTATTAAGGACGCATAGACAAAGAATGACATTATATAATATATGTTTTCAGAGTTAAAAACAAGCAGTGTACCTAGTCTTGCAGTCCAGCAGCTATTCTGTTCAAGATAGTTTCTGTTGAAAGAGGACAGTCTCCAAAAAACTGAGGTTTTTATACCATCCTAACTCTTTGTTTTGGAGTTGGTAGTTAGTAGGTTGATTCGATCACTTACAACTCTGAATTAATAGACACTTAAGGAAATTAGGCCCGCCCGCCCCAAAGTTCCCTTTTGTGATCTGAGAGGTGGGGGAATTACGGTAAGTTGTCTGCACAAGTGGGCTGCTTTTTTTAGTTAAAATGCATTTTTCAGTTTCATTGAAAAAACAGAGCAGTGTAGGGCCTTCTTACAGTATTAAATCGTAAATCACCATACACAACAATCATTAATGTTACTAATAGTGAATGTCTTGGTTTTATTTTTGTTTTTAAACATGTTTATTTCATGCTTAAAGTTTTGGGTTGTTTTGAAATAAAATGGATGTATCACAACCACAGTAAACACCCTACAAATACCCCCAGCTTTTAAATGCTTTTACAGTAAATGCTTGTTCTATAAAAGAATGGTGGAGGTTTGTGAACCCTTGAAGCATTTCAGTTTTGGGCTAGACCCTTGTTTAGTTTTGTAAATATATTATTTTAATGACTTTGAGTTGCTAGAAAGGTGACCCATAGTGTTCAAGAAACTCCTGAGGTTTTATTTAAACTGTCCAACAGCATCTACAAACTCCCAAGGTTTTATTTAATTTAATATTAATCAGAGCTCACCATCCCCACCCACCTCCCTCCCTTACTGTGAGTGTTCCCCCATCAGACTTAATTACTGATCACTAATACGTTTAACCCTGATGGCAACAAGGGTGGGTAATCTAAACCTACAGACTCAATAGAGTCACCCTTGCTATTGGGGGGGGGGAGGTGTTAAACCATTAGTTCAACTGGGTGAGTCAGCTCTATTGTATTCAAACACATGTCTCAAACATCCCTGTTTTATATAGAAGCCTTTTTTTGGCTATAGTTTTAAACACATTTTTGGGGGGGAGGGTTTCCCCCACAAGATTCTACTACAACCATTTCAGCTTTTGGGCTAAATGGGTCTCTTTTACACAAAGACACAAGAGCTAGTTTCTCACAAACCATTTTTTTTATTTAAAAGACATACAGCTCCTTGAAAACAAACCAAGATGCTCCATCAAAACTTTTATCTTACTTACAGGCCACACAGACCTTCTAACAGAAACACAGATAGTCAAAAAGCCTTTTTCAATAGTTATTTTTATTTAGAGCTACCAAGATTTATATTGCATGTTTGTCCCCTCACCATTCTCTAACTTAATCCTTTTAGATTTCTTATCAATAGTCTTTTTCTTAAGCAGGGTTCTGTAACTTTTTGTGCGGACCAGACAGTCAATATAACGCTGTAAGCAGGCATCTTCTGGTTTGGTCATTTTCTTTAAATCACTGTCAGGATCTCCACCAAATTGCACAGCATTTACCAAGGTCACTCCTTGTGCTAAATGTTCTTGGGTTAGGCACAGACATTGCAAAGTATAAACTCTGCAGCTTAAACCTAACCTGATTGGTAGAGGGTGGGGGAGGAGCTCTTAGAGGGGTCACATGACCCACTTGTGGACAGATAATCCTGCCCTAGGACACCCCCTGATTGGTCAAATCTCCTCTGGGAGTGGTCCTATATGAGGGCAAAACCCATCGAGAGTGGTAGAGGGCAGTGAGAGGAGTTCTTAGAGGGGTCACATGACCCACTTCTGGACGGCTCACCCCACCCCAGAACACCCTGATTCATCAAATCTCCTCTAAGGGCAGTCCTATGGGGAGTGAAACCCATCCTGATTGGTAGAGGGCAGTGGACGGAATTCTTAGAGGGGTCACATGACACCCTTTTCTTCTGGTCATGTGTTCACCTTGACCCCAGAATTAATATCCCCGGGGGCGGGTCTTAGGGTGCCAGGTAGATGGGGGTGGGGCCTACCTTTGACTGAAGGTAGGCCCCATATACTACTGCCATCTATTCCATAAAATGAATTTAATTTTCTTAATTTTTTTCTGAATGAAGGTTGATGGTTTCATCCACCAGGTTTAACCCTACTCCCAGTATAACAATATGTTAGTAATCAGTAGTAAAAGATATACATGTGTATCCAAGATTATGGGGGGAAATTGTATGGTGGTATTTGGGAAACAATATAAGATCACATAATTTGTGCATAGGCTCAAAGCAGCAGAGTTAAGTCAAGCTTAGCTTTAATTTTCCTGATTTTTGCTTGTTTAGCTGTGCAATTTACATGTTTTGTCAATGTGAGAGTTCTGTTGTTGTTTTAAAATATAATATGTGATAAGTATGTATGTGACTATTGGTGTTTCTCTGTCCTTGCCCCTTCCCATCTCCTCACCAGATTCTAAAATTGATCAATGTGGCTGACATGGTTGTACTACAGGAATTTTTGAGTGTGTGAAATTGTGAGTGTAAGAAATTTCAAGCTGTGAGTGGGTTCCACAAAATGTCCTGCAAATGTTTATGGGCTCTTAAAACACAAAAAATAAAACTTCAAGAACACAAAAAAATCTTGCGAAAGGTACTAGCAAAGAATTTAAATGCAAGCCTCACTAACTTCATCCAGCTGTAGAGAATATTAGCTATGAGCTTTTGTCCATTCCAAACTACCAAGGAAGGAGGATGTGTTCAGTTTCTTTAAATGTGTAATAGGAAGCCAAGCAGGAGAGGAGCTGGAGAAGCTTGGCTGTACTGAGAGACAGACTTTAAGGATCACCCTGTTTCATTATACTAATAAAGTCCCTTGTTCAGAGTTTGAAGCAAACAACTAATTCTGTGACTATTTGACATTGTCATATGACAGAAGTATTTGTCCCACTTTTCAAACTTGGGTACCTGAATCCATATTTATACCCTATCCAAGTAATTGGGAGCTGTGGGTCTCCAAGCTAACTGGATATAGGTACCTAACTTTAGCCACCCAAGTTTGACAAGTTTGGCCATTACTATTATGTAGGGTTTTGGTAAATTACTTATTTTGAGGTTTCTCCTGCTTGGGTAAGACATACACACACATTCACATATGAAAGATTGCAGCAGCGGTAGTCTGAAGACAAATGCCCAATCACAAGCCCAGCGAAACCATTCATTGGGGCATGACCAGAGGGTGAGTTTTAAAAGGGACTTTTTGTTGCCAGAATTTGCATCCCGGATCAAGAGTTCACTGGAGAATTAAACTTTACCACCAAAATATTTCCTTAATATTCTGTACCCTGTATGCTATTGCATGTCTTTTCCACCAGATGGTGGGCAATAGAAGCATGAAACACAAGCTCATCAGCATTGTATACTTAAGAAAAATCAAACAAAATTAAATAAACTGCCACTGTGAAACATTTCTCCATATGCAGGCCTCCTGCTCTTGATTTTAAGTAAAAAATAATATTTGAACAGATCTAATGTGTGTACACATTATTTGATTAATAGCATCGATGAGGGACATATGGACACACTACATGTGTTATTACATATTGAAAAGATGTTACTGTGTCTCTTACGTTGTTTTGTAGCCACAAATAAAACTAATTATTACCAGGATATGCATTTTCTGTCAATTCCTTTAAAGAAAACCATTTATATTCTGCTGTAACCAGATAAATGAAATTCTCTTCCCAATGTGTAGATTTCTTCTCCTGCCTAGTTAGTGTTGTCTTGTACATGAAGTACTCATTTAGTTGCAAAAACCAATTATCAGCCCTGTCTGGATACATTAAGAATTTTCCTACAAGTCTTTTCCTCTCTATCACATTTTAAACAACACTGTACATGAATTATTCATATCACCCATCTTGCAGGCATGGGGTTTTTTTTTATTAAATTTGATCATAATAATAGTTATTACCACAGTCATGGCAGTTTTATGAGTATTCTTCAATGCCATTACCTGGAAAGATTTCAATCAAGAAATATAAAAGATGCAAATCAATTTCCATAATAAAATTAAACTGTACCATCTACTCTTTCATCCTTGCAATAGAATTGATTGACAGTTTCTCCCTGGTAGCTACAGCAGATAACTTGCAGGTATAGTAATGGAGAATGGCAGGTTCTCTTGCTCGTGTATCCTAAGAAATTCACTGTTTTCTTGCATTGCCAAGTAGATAATGCTCACTAATCTCACTAAAGCATGCCATATAAAATGCAAATATTCAGTTTACAAATTTCCTTCCTGCCAAGACAATTATTTTTCTTTGGCAACATTTGATTTGCCTTTTGATAACTAAAGTGGTGCAGAATGAATGTGGTAATGAAATTTCTGAATTATGTTCTAAGTGGTACTGCAGGGGTGGGAGCTATGGCGTCGTTCCCAAATGGATGACCTCCTGACTCCATCCCATAAGTAGGGTTGCCAACCCTCCAGGATTGTCCCAGAGTCTCCAGGCATTAAAGATTAATCTTTAATTAAAGATTATGTCATGTGATGAAATCTCCAGGAATTTGTCCAACCAAAGTTGGCAACCCTCCCCATAATATCAGCCTTTCCAAGAGAAATCTCTAACATAACTTTTCTTTTCTTCCCCTCTCCCTTGGAAATCTCTCCCTTTGTTTGAAATTCCATCTATTACCTTTTTCGGTGCTACCTGTTCTAAGCACAATTTGACAGCTCTTCTCCCCTTCCTTCCATTGCAAGCCCAATAGTTTCTTTTTACTAAAGAACTGGCCAAGGACGGCCAGTTGCCAACTTGTTTGTTGTTCTATTGTTGTGTCCCACACTTGCCCTAACCCAGCACTTTAGATCAAAGATGCTATACACATAAAATGTAAAAGGCAGTGCCCATTGATTCTAGCAGTACCCTCAATATAATTTTTGCTTTTACTGTGTGTGGGGGTGAAAGGTCACCTTCAAAGGAAATATAAAATCACCGGGCCTGATTTTGATTTCATTTACACTAATTTAAAGGCAAAGTAACTCCATCCATTTTAGTGGAGTTACTCTGGAATTATACCAATCTAATAGAGATTGGAATCTAATCTGCTGAATTTGTAAGAGTGATAAATGGGCCCTTTCTCTCCAAGTGAACATTCAGCAGGACAGGCAATGCAAGCCATCAATCAGGCTACAATACATCAGTTCTAATGTCTGAGAAAATAAGCTGATCATAATTTAGGGTCAACAAGAAGCTTCTTTTTGTGGTATAGTATTAAACAATTAGGTGCATTCTGTGGTTGTTAATGCTTTCCCCTGAAGTCCCAACATTGGCTTATGTTAGAGCTAGAATTCTGGACCAGATAGGCCAATTCCTATAATTTTATGAACTTCCTCTTCTATGTTCAAAAACACTTAAAGAGACAGATTACATTACACTTCAGAAAACTGAACCATGCAAGACTGAACTGATGACCGTTATATAATTAAATGTATTGGAGCAATGCTTTTGAATTAATGAATGTATTATAATTTTCTTCCCATAAGCATTTTGTTTAGTCCTGCTAAGGTCATATAAGGATTGTTATATTTAAAATAAGATGCATGATGAGAAATGGAATAAGCCATGCATTTTTCTATGTATGCTTTCTATTTTCAAACTTATTTAGCAGTAGTCCAGATTTAAGTTTAAATTATTCACCATTCTTGAATGCCACCTGCATACTGTGACATGTACAAAAATTATTCTCTGCTGAGAATTAATTTCTTTCCTTATCCGGTAGTGAGGCCTGAAAAGTTTGTTATATGTTAGATCAGTGATTTTAAGGCAGTTTATAACTTACTGTGTGCCATCTGTTACTGAGTTTTACTTTCCATACTCACAACCTTTCTTTCCTAAGATCTTTTTATTTGCTAGTTTATCACCCCATAATGTTTAAAATGTATTTTAAAACTGAATGTAGCACCTGGGAAGGGTATCATCACAACATCCCACACCCGAAGCATACAGTCTGGACTTACTTCAAGATTTGGTTAATGTCATTACTTTGGGGAAAATCGTACCTTTATGGCACAGCTCACAGGACTTGCAGGAGGCATTGGATAGGATTGTCAAAAATGCCTAAATGAATGGGGAACACACATCTCATTGACTTTCAATGACACCTGTGCTCCTAACTCTCTTAGGCACTTTGGAAAATCCCATCCACTGTGCCTTGGGGGGAGCTCTTCCAGATGAAGGATCCATACTGTGGTATATGGCTGTATAGGTTATAATAGCACAGGTGTCTTTGAAGCAGGAACTGAAGGATTAACTGAGGTGCTTGGCAGGCAAAGCACTCTGAGGGGCATTTTCCAAAGTGCCCTTAACAAATGAGTGCACAGAGAGCTAAGGTGAAGTACAGTTCCCCACCTGCAATTTTGACTTAGACCTACCATTGCTAACCCTCTCCCTGTGCAGCAATGCACATGGATTTACAGCCAAGCTGGGGGAAAAGCCCCAGAAAGGCCTTCTCAAATCCTGTCTTTTCCTGTCCCTGTCCTGAAGCAGAACTGAACCAATTCTGTGGAACATGAGACCCTTGTCCCTTTTGAGAGGGGCACATGATTTGCCACTGAAAGAAACAGAGAAATCACTTTCATCTTTTTGGTTCTAGTTTGTGTCTCACCAATGGCTCCATCCCTCACACCTCGTGCTGAGACATGGCTTATGTCCCTTGTTTTCATCAGTTTCTCACGTATTTTTAGCCCTTTCTCTTCCTTTCCCAACCATGTCTCATGTATCTCTGGGCGTATCTTCTGAAAGGAGTATTTATGCACGTGTGAGTACTCCATTGACTTTTAAGTGTGAAAGGTGCACAGACTTTTGCTTAAAGCAGCCTCTCCTATGTCTCTTACATAAATGTATTTCTCTCTTTAATTCCATTTTCCATCCAACTTTTGTTATTTCTATTTCTCTAAGAGAGATATGGAATCAAATAATGGTAAATAACTTATTCCTGGCATAGGTAAGACACGACTTCCAAAAAATGCCATCTCCATAGATTTCTGTGAACTATGGGCCTGATTCTGTTGATGTAATTCCATTGAGTTTCAACGGAGTTACACCACACCCCTATAAATCAGGAATAACTCAGTGGAATCTGTCCCTATGTCTCTCTTTCATGTGTTTCAGTGAATTTATACTCTGTTGGATGTCTAGATACTTGTCATCTCCAGGCCATTTCATCTCTTCTCCCATGTACATTGTTACTGACAGATTTGGGTAGTACAGCAAGAAATAGGTCTTCATCTGCTCTTTACTGTTGATATTTATTTTTCCTCTCTCTCTCTCTCCCTCCCTCCCTCTCTGCCTTTTTTTTTTAGAAATTCATTTTCAACAATACACATCTCACATGGAACAGTCTTTTCAAAAAGATCTCCGTGGTCATTTTTTCTGGGTATCACATTGCAAAGCAATCCAGTTTGATAGCAACAAACTTGCAGTTCATTGCTACATGCAACAACTTATTCATCCTGGATCACATCTTTAAAAAATAAAAAACAAAACAAAACAAAAAAACCCACCCAGAGACTGTCTTAAGAGACTCCAAAAATCCTCCTGAAAACCTTCTAGACACAGGATGAGACTTATTTAATATAATCTTTTCGGCCACATTCAAGTTCAGAAATGGTTGAATTTTTGCTGAAGCAGAATTTCCAGGATTATTATCTCAAAATTTCTCGGGAAGCTTCGCCAACAAATTTCCCAATAGAGTACCATTAAAAACACTGCAATTCAGCCTTAATCAAATCTAAGGGCATGTCTACACTTCCAGAGTTACATTGCCGGCAGTTACAGCACCACTCAGAGAGCACTGAAAGGAAACCGCTGTTGTGTCTTCACACTGTCAACTGCCTGCACAATAACGTGTTCTCACTTGCAGCACTTGGAGTGGTATTTGGAGCGTTGCACTCTGGGCAGCTATCCCACAGAGCATCTCTTCCTTTTCTACTGCTAAGAGTTGTGGGAAGGTGAAGGGGGTCACAGGGCATCCTGGGTCCTGTCCCAATGACCTGTGATGCATTGCTTCACATCCCAGCAATCCCTGTTCTTCTGTCTGCATTTGGCACCATCTTTCAACGGTTTGTGTACTGCTCATTCTGCCTCTTTGGTCTGCAGGAATGGATCCCGCACTGAATATGCTGCTTGCTCTCACTAACATGTCACAAGTGGCAGTGGAGTTATTCTTTAAACTACAAAGCAAGAGGAATTTGACATTGATCTCACCACGCGTAGTAGCTACGACACCAGATTGCTTGTGGCATTCAGGGAGGTGCTGACCACAGTGCAATGCCACTTTTTGGCTCGGGAAACAAGCACTGAGTGGTGGGATCACAGTGTCATGCACATCTGGGATAATGAGCAGTGGCTGCAGAACTTTCTGATGAGGAAAGCCACATTCATGGGACTGTGTGATGAGCTGGCCCAGCCCTGCAGCACAAGAAAACGAGAATGAGAGCTTTCCTGTCATCGAAGCACGTGGCGATTGCACTGTGGAAGCTGGCTACTTCAGACTGCTACCGATCGGTTGCTAACCATTTTGGAGTGGGAAAGTCAACTGTTGGGCATGTGTTGATGGAAGTATGCAGGGCCATTAATTGCATCCTGCTCCGAAAGACCATGATTCTGGGAAACGTGTGTAACATTGTGGATGGCTTTGCATAAATGGGCTTCCCTAACTGCGAGGGGCGATAGATGGCACACACATTCTAATTCTGGCACTAGACCACCTAGCCACCAAGTACATTAATCAGAAGGGGTTTTCTCTATGGTTCTCCAGGCACTTGTGGATCACCGTGGGTGTTTCACAGACATTAATGCAGGCTGGTATGGAAAGAACTGGCCTGTTCAGGAAGCTGCCAGCAGGGACGTGCTTCCTGGACCAGAAGATCACCGTAGGGGAAGTTGAAATGACCATTGTGATCCTGGGAGACCCTGCCTATGCCTTAATGCCGTGGCTTATGAAGCCATAAATGGGAACCTTGACAGCAGCAAGGAGCGGTTCAACAGCAGGCTGAACAAGTGCAGAATGTGTTGAGTGTGCTTTTGGCCATTTAAAGGCCCACTGGCGCTGCCTATATGGGAGGCTGGACCTCACCGATGACAATATTCCTATGCTTATAGCTGCGTGCTGTACACTCCATAATATTTGTGAAGGGCAGGTGTGGCTCCAGGCACCAGCGCACCAAGCGCATGCCTGGGGCGGCAGTCAGGCTGCCTTTGGCAGAATGCCTGCGGGAGGTCTGCCGGTCCTGCGGCTTCGGCGGCAATTTGGCAGCGGGTACGCCGAAGGTGTGGGACCGGCGGATCTCCCACAGGCATGCCGCCGAATCCGCGTTACCAGCGGACCTCCCACAGGCATGCCACCAAAAGCTGCCTGACTGCCATGCTTGGGGTGGCAAAATACATAGAGATGCCCCTGGTGAAGGGAAGGGTGAAAGGTTCACTCAGGGCTGGAGCACTGAAGCTTAGTGCTTGGAGGCTGAATTTGAACAGCCAGAGACCAGGGCTATTGGAGGGGGGCAGCGCAGAGCCATAAGGATCAGGGATGCCTTGAGGCAGCAATTTGAAGCTGGAAGCCACTAATATTTGTAACTATGCTTGGGAGTGCAGTGCTTGTAATGCTAGAAGGTGATTGTGATTGGTGCAGACGATGCACTACAAAGATTTAAGAAAGTTGCCTATTGCTTTCTAGGGCTCTGTTTGCTTTCAATTAATGGAATAAAAATTGCTTTCAAACCAAAACAATTGTTTTATTAAGAAACAACAACTGGAGGAGAGAGACAAATAAAAAGAAAACAGCAGCAATGTGGGGGATGGGGAAGGGAGGCTCCCAGAAGGAGATTGGGTCCCAGGACAGTTAAAGATTTGTGTACTGTACTTGGGCAGGGCTAAAGTGCAGAGGGACGAGTGTAGAGTGCTGTGGGTACTGGGAGTCCACAGGACTGGACTGTGATGGGGCAGGATTGGAATGCAGAGGGTACAGACTGGAGCCAGAAGGTTGATAACAGTGTGTTGGCCGTGTCTGGGGAGTGCATGGGAAAGAGTTTTGTGACAGCGGCTGCAGGGGAGGGCAGGCACAGAGCTGCTTGGTTTGCAGTGCTAGTAGTGCCTGGAGAGTGTCCGCTTGGCGCTCCATAGCATTTAAAAGCCATTCTGTGGCTTTGTTCTGGTGCGCTACATTCTCCTTTCTGTCCCTCTTCTTGCTGTCCTGCCACTTCTTCAATTCCTGTTTCTCTGCAGTGGTGTGCATCATTACATCATGGTGAAAGTCCTTTTAAGTTCTTCGTGGCTGCTTTCTAATTCTGCGCAGCCATTAGCTGGTGATAACAAAGAGGGAGGTTGGGCTCACAAGGTCATATCTGTGAAGCCAAAATGCAACATTTTACAGAAGCAGTATTTTTTGCAACACACAGATTCAATGATTTAAAGCAAAGCCACTGTTCACAGTCACTAATTGGCTAACCCCAGGCAAGCACACATGAGCCACAAGACCCCCAGAATGGTGAGTAACCACAGGGGCAGGGGAAATCAGTGTTCCAGGACTGTACTGTACACTGGGCACATGGCTCCTGGGGAGAGCCAGCACTGGGGTGGGGGGTTATAATCATTCCTGTCCCCACATTTTCCAGATGCTGTGTTCATTATGGAAGATATCTCGCTGCTGAGGGTGAGCAGGGAATCAAGGGAGGATCTTCTCCAAAACTGCTGCTTCCGCCCTGGCCCTTATGTGGCTTGCCTGTGTGCAGCAATGACCCCACCACCACCAGTGACAGCAGAGTGGTGCGGGAAAGTTACCCACAAGAAACAAAGCAGCTCTGCCAAAGAAGATGTGGCAGCGGATTGCCCAGTATGGAGATCTCTAAGGCAGATTTCCATGAAGTGAGGGAGTCAATCAACACCTTGTTCCACCGCTCAGACTAGGCATGTGGTGGTACATGCATCATAGAGACACAAGCCTGCTTTCTGCAACCCTCCTGCCCTCAACAACTCACTTCAGTGATTCCCAAAATCAAAGCCACTTAGCAGGGGCCTCCTCTCCTGTTTGCACTTCACCAAGCTCTGACAGTTGTGACTGGCTAGCCTCCTCTTGGGTAGAGAAGAGCTCCTGGCTACATGCATCTCTGACCTCTGAGTCCTCTGCCTCTGGGTTCCCTTCCCGCTCCACATCCTTGTCCAAGATTTCCTCCTCCTGGCTCGGTCCACTCTTGACTGGCACGCAAGCCACCAAAGTATCCATCAAGTATCCACAGTGGCCTTTGCAGTGGAGGTGGGGTTGCCACTGAGTATCGTGTCCAGCTTTTTGTAGAACCAGCAGCTCATGGGGTCAGCACCAGAGCACTAGTTTACCCCCTGCGCCTTGTGGTAGGCTTTCTGCAGCTTTGACCCTGCACTGCAGTGTGTCCCAGTCATGGCCCCTTTCTGTCATGCACTGTGAAATCTGTCCATAGGTATCATAATTCCTATGGCTGGAGTGAAGCTGGGATTGGACAGCCTCCTCTCCCCAAATGCTGATGAGATCCAGCAGCTTGGCATTGCTTCAAGTGGAGGATCGCCTGGTGTGTGGAATAGGCATGGCCACATGGAAAGATGCACTGTGACCACTGCACACGTCACTGAGCAAACAGGATGGGGACTTCCAAAATTCCCAAGGAATTTAAGGGGTGGGGTTCACAGTCACCTGAGGGCAGGGCAGTAGAGTTCAAACCAATTACCAGAGAGGTGAAAACAGGCATTGTGGGACACCTCCTGGCAGGGGCGGCTCTACCTTTTTGGCCGCCCCAAGCAGTCATGCGCGGGAGGCGCCCCGGAGCCGCGGGAGCAGCGGACCTCCCGCGGGCATGACTGCGGAGGGTCCGCTGGTAGCGCGGCTCGGCTGGACCTCCCGCAGCTGCGGACGGTTCGCAGGTCCGGCGGCTCCACTTGAGCTGCCGCAGGCATGCCTGCGGGAGGTCCAGCTGAGCCGCGGGACCAGTGAACCGTCCACAGTCATGCCTGCGGGAGGTCCACTGAAGCCGCGGGATGAGCGCCCCCTCTGCAGTCATGCCTGCGGCAGGTCCGGTAGTCCCGGGGCTCCGGTGGACCTCCCGCAGGCATGACTGCAGCAGGTCTGCTGGCCCAGCCTGCCGCCCCCCCGGGAAAGGGCCGCCCCACGCGCGTGCTTGCCACGCTGGGGTCTGGAGCTGGCCCTGCCTCCTGGAGGCCAGTCGCAGCACTGTAATCAACCAGGGTGTCTACAATAGCACCGCAGCACTGTAACCTGGTGCAGAAAGCTGTATGCATCTCATCAGGGTGGTTTTTTTACAGCACTGCAACTGCGCAATTTCTGTGCACTAAGTGGCTTGGCAGTGTGTACACCTCCGGAGTTACACCACAGAAAGCTGCTTTACTGCACAGAAACTTGCCAGTGTAGACAAGGGCTAAGTAACCTTAATACTTCTGCTCCCATTAGCTCAAACCCAGAAACTTTTCTGACAATTAGTTCTAATAATGGATGACTGTTACAAGTCATAATAACTGAAAAAAATATCTGCTTACATATTCCTTCACTCTTGCATCTCATGATGTCACCAAGCAGATTACTTGAGTCAAAGACTTGGGCTCTCTTGGATATTACTGAGGTTGCAATAGGGTGTAGCCACAGGTGGATATGGGTGGGGAGGCCCACCATTTAGCACGCAGGCCCATCCATATCTGAGCCTCTGTGAAAGCAGAAATCAATGTTCATGTGGTTGCAGACCAGGAACTCCTTGACTGAAGATCAGGTGGTGCTTGGCCCATCTGTGGATCATCAGGGCTGGTGTGGAATGGAGCAGAAAGCCCTGCAGGCTCCACCACTGCCTCCACCTAATGCTGCAGACTTCTCCTGACCCTGGAAAATTTTGACGAGAGCCATGCTCTGTGTGGGAGCCCACAGCCCCCACACATGCTGGCTTAAACCAAGCCTGCCTGTGGGGCTGCACAGACAGCCCATGTCCACTGCCCAGCCCAACCCCCAGGCTTCCTGCTCATAAACCCCTTCTCTGCACTGAGCTAGCTCCCTACAATTCTGCCCCCAGCATTCAAATAAATATAATATAATATAATATAATATAATATAATATAATATAATATAAATGGGATATAAATTATTTGCTGTAACGTCAGAACTTTGGTCATCGACCATCCACTGTAAATTGGAGCCCGCCCAAATTTCTACCCTTAGATATGCCACTGGCTTGCAGATGTTTCATAATTATTGGTTTGGGGCTTTTTTAGTCATAGTCCATAATAAATGCTTTTCAAAATAAACTACTGTCCTTCTTCCCTTTCCTGTCTCAGTTGGAGTGATGAAATCTGACTACTGAGATTGATAAGATCAAAAGCTAAAGAGTTAACTCTAACAAGCAGATTATTCTTGGATTAGGAGGTCAGCAAGGGCATTGTGAATGAATGTCTCTTAGAAGAGATTACATGCCACTATATACATCCATGGTAACCTCACACCTTGAATACTGTTTGCATTTCTGGTTGCCCCGTCTTCACACACACACACACACACACACACACACACACACACACACACACAAATGATTTATTAGGATTGGAAAAGGTGCAGAGAAATGCCACAAACATGATTAGGGGTATGGAACAGCTTCCATATGAAGAGAGATTAAAAAGACTGGGACTGTTCAATTTAGAAGAGAGATTATTAAGGAGGTTTATTGTAGAAGTATGGTGTGGAGAAAGTGAATAGGGAAGTGTTATTTATCCCTTCATAGAACACAAGAACCGGGGGACACCCAATGACATTGATTAGCAACAGGTTTAAAACAAAAGGAAGAACTTCTTCATATACTGCACAGTCAGCCTGTGGAACTCATTGCCATTGGATGTTGTGACAGTCAAAAGTATAACTAGGTTAAAAAAAACCTAAATAAGTTCATGGAGGATAGATCCATCAATGGATATTAGCCAAGATATTTAGGGATGCAACTCCATGCAACCTCCAACTGCCAGAAGCTGGGACAGGATGACAGGAAATGAATCACTTGAAATTACCCTGTTCTGTTCAATCCCTCTGAAGCATTTGGCACTGGCCACTGTCAGAGACTGGATACTGGGCTAGATGGACCATTGGTCTGACGCACTATGGCCATTTTTACATACATTCACCAGAATGCTATAGCCGATTAGTATCACTCCACAGATGCAAAGCAGCTATATACCCAGCTCAGCTGGTGGCTGAGAGGGGTTTACAACAGCATTTTATTGCCAGAGTGGTGCAAAGTAGCCAGAGCATTCCTGTGAATCTGGGCCTGTGTTTGGGTGCAGTGGGAATGTCTCTGCCCCAGCTACTCCTATAAGCAGCCCACATTACCTCCTACATTAAGCCACCACAGAGTACTACTCTGTGATATGCAGAGGGTTGTGGAGTCCCCTTAATGTTGAATCTCCAAAGCCTGCCTCTCCTGCCTATTGTGCAGCAGAGTAAAATGTTTTCTATGTTTGGAGCCTTGCATGCCTCAGAGAGAAAAATGGAACTGGGCCCAATTTAAATATGCAGCCCAGTAAAAGCAATTTTAGGAAGAAGATTTCTGCCTCTCCGCAAATTAGTAAGTGTAAAAGGAAAACAATGCCATTTGTTACATTGGATTCCAGTGAAATAGCTCAAGCTCTTCTGACTTTTGTTGGCCTTGTCAAAACAATATCATTGAAGAGAAAAGATTGAAGAACAAACACCTAGGGAACAGAATCACCTTGACTCTGTTCCCTCTGACTCTGAAATTCGGTTTTAAATTGTGTTATTCTAATGTAATATGTATTCATTGTTTAACAAAAGATACCTTGAGGTCCTGCAGGGGCTATGGAGTCTGTGATGTGTCTGTTAAAGCCAATACTTTGCAGCTTTAACCTGCATAGCACATCTATGGAGGTAAGAAGGAGATTGAATAAGTTACTCAACAGTTGACCACCAAGTTATGGTTTGACTAGTTATTTTTCCATATTTTGTTGAATGTATTTGCATTCAGCTTCTTATTTGTAATGAGCTCCATTATCCTAACCCACTGTCATTAAGATTCTAAGCAGATAGAAACCTCCTGTATTTATATGTCTGAGTCATTCCTTCTGATGCTGGCTTTCCCCCCTCTGAATGATTATTTCTCTCTTTCTATTAAAAGTTGACATGACTAACAATGTCATTTTCAGAACTAGACTCATTTCTCATAAATGACAGATATCTCTTTATTTCTGCTGTGAATATTATAACAAGAGGAGAAAATTAGAGATATTGAAGGAGTTATGTGGAATCAAAAACTGCAAGTTACTTTATAATAATGATGCTTTGTAGCAATCCATCAGTCTTCAAATACTAATCAGTTTAAAGTTTTTACAAGATTTATAATAGAACTTATCATTTGTAGTTTCTCCTTTCTTCATTGGAATGCAATTGAGTTGATTTTTTTTTAATTTAAACTTTCAATCAGCTGTTCTTCCATTCCGAATTAATCACCAAGATCTACCATCATCAGCAAAATTCAGTGATCAGGGTGATATCTTTGCAATATTAGTGTAACACACACACCTCCTGGGTGTGGTGTTCTGTCCCATCTAGTGACATTGAGACCACTTAGAGAGATTAATGAGTCTGCTCTACAGCTTTAGCTAACAGCCAGTTGGATTTTAGCTCATGCGGAAGAGTCTCATGCACTGGGTTCCAGGTTCGATCCCACCCTCTGATAACCAGAGCGATGCTTTCTTGCCAACAAAGCACTGTCCACATTGGCGCTTTTGTCGGTGAAACTGATGTTGGTCGGGGGGGGGGGAAGGGGTTCACACCACTGACCAACAAAAGTGTTACTGCTAGTGTAATATAGCCTTAGGCTATGTCTACACGTCAGAGACAAGTCAACACAAGTCACGCGATGATCATAAACTACAATAATTGCATCACTTGTGCATGTTCCAACAACACTCCCTGTGTTGGTGGAGCACATCCACAGTTGGTACTTTAGCATTGACAGAAAGAGCAGTGCACCATGCTATCCCACTGTGCAACTTGCCACCTTCTGCCACTAATAGTTGTGGGAATGGATCACAGTGCCTCATGGTTGCGGGCTCACCGTCCCATGATGCAGTTGTTTCTGTCCCATCATTACAAGGGCTTCCGACTATGTTTCACACCGTTTTTCAGCAGCCCCTATAAACTGCATGCTCGCCATCTCTGCCTGAAATCATGGATCCAGCACTGCTCTCTAGTGTTGTGATAAGTGTTATGAACACAACACAGCTGCTCATGCAGTATTTTCTGAACAAGATGCCTGCCATGCTGTGTACCATGGAAAGAAACAATTCCAGATTATTTTTGGCATTCATGGAGCAGCTGCACATAGTGAACCATCTTTGTGTAGGAGACAAAGATTGATTTCCTTTCTAAGTATAACATTTTTATTAAACAGCAATAAACAATACACAGAAAACGATTTCCTGCAAGGGACATAACACTGTGAGGAACACTCTCTTAATGAAGGCTCCCATAGCTGTGTATAAGTTGAGCTATCATTGGGGAACCTGCCCAAAGTGGTGGAGTAAATGAGGTACTGTGACGGGCTGGGAAGAGGCAAGGAATCTGTGGGTGGAGTTTGAGGAGGGCATGGCACGCATTTCTGTATGGGCTGTAGGAGGAGGTGAGCATGCACATGTTCTGCCTCCAGCACAATTAAGGACTTCAGGATCTCTGTTTGGTCCGCCATCAGTTTTATGAAGCACTCCT
Organism: Mauremys mutica; assembly: GCF_020497125.1. Classification (NCBI taxonomy): domain Eukaryota; kingdom Metazoa; phylum Chordata; order Testudines; family Geoemydidae; genus Mauremys; species Mauremys mutica. The sequence continues at coordinate 107,230,249 of NC_059074.1, forward strand.
GGTGCTCTAAAATACACTTCTCACCCTACTTCCTTTCTGGCTATCTATTTTTAAATTTCTCATTAATTGTCTCTCTCCACACCCTGTGATCTTGATCTATGCATTTCAGGCAGCTATTCTGAGGTGTGATCAGCCCAGTCGCCTGTAAGCAGGGAAGACTGTCCTCTCCCTTATGCCTATGATCAGTATTGGGGTTTGTAAATCCCATTACAGAGACCTAAACTAAGCTGTTCAATCTAAACGCTGTTTGATTTGGGACAACCAATTCAAACAACTCCCTGTTATTAAATCCACTCAGAATTTTGTTTATGGGGGCCTTTGTGTGAAGGTGCCATCTGGATGGAAAAAAGCAGTTAGTAGTAGGGTTAGGTGGAAAAACAATTTTCCTGTCCCATGAGAATTTTTGAGATTTAAAAAAAATTATCTTTGTCAATTGGGATGAAAGTTTAAATCACAACATTTTTCACACACTGACAAACCAAAACATTTTTTCGATCAGGTCAGTTGAAATGTTTCATTTTCATTTTGACCTTTTAAAACCTTTTATTAGTCTAAATCTACTAAACTTTCAAAACAAAAAGTCATTTTGACTCAAACCCCAAAACTTTTCATTTAAAAATGTCAAAATGGGAAGTTTCAACAATTTCTAAATTTATTCCTAAAACTTCTTCAAAAAGTTTCCAAAAAATAAAAACCAAGCCAGTTTTGTGAACTATTTCAGTTTCAACCAATAAGCATTTATTGGCAAAATAAAATGTTCATCGACAAATTATGACTAGGTGGTACCCCTAAGGTATTGTACGAGGTTATCAATTGCAGGCTGGTCAGGGTGGGAGGTAGGGTGCTGAGTCAAGATACTGGCTGAGTGAGACGAGCAAATGAAGTGGTAGAAAAGGTGTGAGTGGAGGAAAGTGAGGGTATGGAAAGGGGGATGGAATGGGAGTGTCTGCTGGGAAGTGGTGTGCTATATACTCCAGATATCCTGGCAGTGCTGGGAGCTAGCTAACTGTATATTTATCTAAATTGTGTTTTAGCAATACCATGGACTGATCAAAATCCCATTGATGTCAGTGGGGTTTGGTTCAGGGCTCAATGGCAATTATGGTGGATGGCTAACTATGTTCTTTTGCATGTGGTTTGGTAATGGTGGGGAATGACTTACAGCATGAACCAACATGCATTTTCATAATACTGTGAAATCCCTACAAAACGGAGGGGGTAGAAAATAAATCTTGTAATGGCCATTTGCATGCAGCCCTCACTATGGAGTCACTCTTCCTTAGTTTGGCACTGGAGTGGAGACTGCTCCAGGCAGGTTTTGGATGGAGGGTCCAGTTGGATGGGTAAAAATACCTAGGTATGGGAAAACCTGTCATTGTTGTTTATCTTTCCTGGAGGAGCAGGAACCAGCAAAGACCTTGTTCTATTTATTCTGCACTCAACCGCTTAGCACTGTGGGCAACTGATACAAACACTGCCGGGCCTGTTTATGCTATAGGATCCCATATGCAGCAGCAAATCTGAGGTAGATGAAGTAGCAGAGGTTAGTGCAGAGCTGCCTCTTGCTAAATGACAGTCTGTGGAGAAGAGCTGGTGGACATTTTTTAGACCACATTTTTGTTTTGTTTTTATTAAAAATGGCCTTTTCTTAAAAATAAAATTGTGGAGAATGGGGAATTTCAAAGTTTTCTGTTATTTTACTAAAAATATTTTAAAATCATTGAAAATATTTCTTGCTAAAAAAATTGGGCTGTTGATAAATGAAAATTTTCAGAAAGTATTTAGATAAAAAATTCAGTCTTTTTATTTAATGGGTCCATTTTGAACTCAAAAAAATTGAAACAGCTTTGAAATTTGTGTGTGTGTGTGTGTGTCTGAGAGAGAGAGAGAGAGAGAGAGAGAGAGAGAGAGAGAAATTGTTTTCCTGTTTTTTTTGCCTTTGTTCCACTGTTGTGCTGAGTTGATCTGAGCTTGACTTCTTCACTGGTAGGAAAGAAAAGAATCTATGTAGAAAAGGGTCCATGTAGTAGATCTCAATTTGTTTTTTGTAGGAAAAGATTCTTATCTATCTGTCAAGTATCAGAGGAGTAGCCGTGTTAGTCTGGATCTGTAAAAGCAGCAAAGAATCCTGTGGCACGTTATAGACTAACAGACGTTTTGGATCATGAGCTTTCGTGGGTGAATACCCACTTTGTCATATTCACCCACGAAAGCTCATGCTCCAAAACGTCTGTTAGTCTATAAGGTGCCACAGGATTCTTTGCTGCTTTTATCTATCTGTGCCCCCAAACCTAAATCAAACTTTTATGATTTGTAAAACTTTGGGTAACTTTATTTAAGATTTTCATTTTCATGAGTTTCTTTACTTCCAGTTTCAGCTGAAGTGCCAAAATTACAGAATCACAGAAATGCAGGGCTGGAAGTGACCTCAAGAGGTCATCTAATCCAGCTGTCTGTGCTGAGGCAGGACCAAGAATACATAGACCATCACCAACAAGTGTTTGTCTAGTCTGTTCTTAAAAACCTCCAGTGATGGTGTCAAGGTGTCACCCCCACTCTGAACATTAGGGTACAGATGTGGGGACCTGCCTGAGATAACTCCTAAGCTTATTTACCATCTTAGATCTAGTAGGTACCACCACCAAATGGTTTAAACAAACATTTATGGGAGAGTCATTTGGCAACTCTGTCTTCCCCCCAAATATTTTCCCAATCTTTATCCCCCTTTTCCTGGCAGGATTGAGATTTATTCACCTCCCACCAATTCCTGGTGAGCCCAGATCCAAAAAACCCTTGGATCTTAAAACAAGGAAAAATCAATCAGGTTCTTAAAAGAAGACTTTTAATTAAAGAAAACGGGTGAAAGGAATACCTCTGTGAGATTAGCATGCAAGCTACTCTCACAGGCAACAGATTCAAAACACAGAGGATGTCCCTCTTGGCAAAATCTTAAAGTTACACAAAAGAAACTCAATTTGATTCTCCCTCTTATGCAAAACAAAGTCACAAAAGAAAATAAACATAATCTAATACATTCCTTCTCTAAACACTTACTACTTTTAAGAAATGTTAGATGGCTGATTCCTGGATCCTTCACTCCGGCACAAACTTTCTCTGAACAGACAAAGACTGATTTCCCTCCTCCCTCTTTGAAAACATCTCGTCCCCCCATTGGTTCCTCTGGTCAGGTGTCAGCTAGGCTATGTGAACTTCTTAACTCTTTACAAGTAAAAGAGGAATTAACCCTGGACTGTCTGTTTATGACAGATGGGCATTCCACAACCTTCTTTGGAAGCCTATTCCAGTTCTTACCTATCCTTATAGTTAGAATTTTTTCCCCCTAATATCTAACCTAAATCTCCCTTGCTTCAGATTAAGCCAATTATTTCTTGTCCTACCTTCAGTGGATGTGGAGAACATGGAAATCCCATAAGGATTCTCATGGTAATTGTGGCCTGACCAGAAAATCAAGATGGGCTGGAAGTCTTGTGAGAAAGCACATTCTCAAAAGATTCCTAACCCAATTTTGCAAACTCAAAATATTTGAATAAGGTTTGTACAGTGTAAGTGTAAGAACCCTTGTGTGTTTTTCAAAATGGAATAAATGTCTCACATCCCTCACTACTATGCTTGCAAAGGCTACAGTAACACTGTGAGGAAGTTCTTGGCCCTCTGATTGCTTTATTGACACAACAGAGTCTTTACGTGAACAAAATAGTCCAATTGTAAAGGGGGACAGCAAGTGGGCATCACCCAGAGCAACTTGTAAACATTTTGCAAGGAACTTAAGCCCTTTTACTAAGCAGACACATGTGATTATCGGTAAACACAGAATACCAATAGTCTTATTGCATAGCATCCACAATCTGGCCCATTATTTTACCAGACGTGACATTTATGTGAGATCCCATCTAATCAAACTTCAGATAAATTGCACAATTTGTGACCTTTAAGAAATAAAAATAGCTCATTTCTCTGGAAAATCACGACCAAAAATCACTGAGAGCAGCACAAATATTCTTTGTGACCCACAGGCTATAGAACACCTAGTGGGGCAACACTTTGTGTGAAACTGATTTGCAGTAGTACTGGGTGTTTACATGAAAAGGTTCCGTTCAGAGAAGCATCCAAGAGTTCAGAACCTCACCTAAACTTCAGAGGTCGACAAAAGTTTACTGCAAATCTTTGAGTTTTCTTGCTTTTACTTGGGCCAGTAAAATACAGTGAAAACAGTCTATTGTGTGGTGTTTGTAGGCTTGTGTTTCTAGTTGAAAACTGGAAGTGCAGAAATGTATGAAAATGAGAAATGATTTGGGTGAAGGTGGAGTCTAGGCGGCTACCTAAGACTGTGAGTGTGTGTGGGGGCGGTATTATTATTTTTTAAATAAACTAAAAAATGGTCTGGTTTGGGATTTGGATGCAGGTTTGCTAGGATTGTTTATTTGAACCAGACACCCCATAACTATATAGAATTGGCTCTATGCACTCTGTGTGAGCAAGAGACTAACAGTTGCTAAGCAAATTCTTAATGGCTAGTCCAGAAGATTGAGAAAATTGAATTGAAAATGTACACATACACACACACAATCAATCAATCAATCAAAATAGCTCAGCTAACCTTCAACACATCTGAGTTTCAGAATGACACAACAGTGCCCCCTCCAGGCAGCTCTAACCTATGCATTGACCCTGTAACCCACTCCTCTTTGCACCTTAATATCTGATTTATTAGAAACAATAAAAATAACTGTAGCCATTATGAAACTGAATATTAATCATTACAGTCCAAGGTAATAATGAAACAAACATCTCCTGCCAAGCTACCGACAGCATATATATAGAAAATGATCATTCTTTGGTTGACATTGGTTTTATATTACGATATTGATCTTGTTCTTCCATAATTTTTATGCTTTTTCCTGGTCATTTTAATTTGTTAGACCTAATTAGTTTTGCATGTGCAATAAAATATTAGTAAAATTATCAGTAAATTTTGACAAAGTAAGGATTTTTGTTCATCTATTTTATTAGGTAATTTTAAGGAAATGTGTTAGGTGCCATCTGTGTATTTTACTGCTCTCTGATCATTTTACTGCTGTCTAATTAGCAGCCACAAGAGTAATCTTGTGCCTCTTATCAGCATCATCTGAAGTGTTGTGGATTTATTCTAAGGGGCTTATTGAATTTCTCTAAAGCTTTCTTTAATATTGTCTTGGGATTTTTCCCCCCAAGTAGTTTTATGTATCATTTTATGTTGCAGAATAAAGACTGTAACACCAGGATATTTATGTGTTAGCCAAACATAGTAGAAAACAAATTATTCTCCATTAACATTCAGGCTATGCCATTTGTATAAAAATGCACATCAAAACCACACATATATATATTGTTAAAATCACTAAGCATATCTTTATGTTCTGTTTACTTAAACCTTTTGTAATAACAGAAGCCAACACAAACATATTTGTCATGCTGTCTAAAGTGGCTCATAACCAAGAGTACCAATCTCAGGGCAGATAGGCAAAAAGCAGAGCAGATACCCCAAATGGTTGTATGTTCTATAATTAGATTTCATCACCCCAATAAAAAAATGTCAATTCCAGAAGTACTACAATAGTCTTGTAATGGAATCATTGAGAGTCCCTTTGGACACCAGTCTATCTTGCCACCCATCTCTCCCTTGATGATCCCTTGCATCTCTCCCTTGATGCAACACAATACCTCCTTTGCCTTCAGTGGCCCATCTTGTACACAAGACAAGCCCTTTGCAGTGATTAATACGTTGTTTCCTTTTTGATGAACTACATAATTACGGAAGTTTACAATCCAAACACTCAATATAACTTTACACTATGGGCTACAGAGGTTATCAGTGAGATCAATACATGCAGCATCCTACAAGCATTTTATAAATTCTAAACACATTCTTATCACCTTAGCATCTACTAATATAGGTAAGCAAGATGGGTTTCCAGCTTTGGGTTTGTAAGTGTTCAATGAGTCCTTGACATGAGCTGGCACCTGGTCAGCCAGCAATATTGTGATTTCAGAGGAATTAAAACAACCACAGAATATGCTGCCTGGGTATATAAAATGCATATGGAAGCCCAAATGATCAGAAGGGCCAGTTTGTATTTAAAGTAGTGATAATCCAAAGCCCCTTCAAGTAAATGGAAAAACTTCTGTTGACTTAAGAAAGCTCAGGAAAAGTCTCTGTAGGTTATCCAAAGCTCTTTGGTCTAGAAATCAGGCTGGAAGCACCCCAGAGCATGTTTTCTTAGGAGCTGGGGTGTTGTGAGTTTGAGACCAGCAAAATAGTGTTCTTGTATTCTTTGTGTAGGTAGAGCAGTACTCTTCCAGTGGCACTCCATCCTCAAAATAACAGCCCCCCCATACTATATATCATTTAGGAATAACTTAATCAGTGTTCAGTGTAAATACTAGTGGTACAAATCATGTGTCTGTATAGCCTTGGACTATAACATTTTAAAATGTTCTCTCATCAGCTATGACATGCTAAACAAAGGTTATATCTACACTGGAGCTGGAAGATGCAAATTGCAGCTCAGGTAGATAGAACCACAGTAGCTCTAAGACAGCTTGCTAAAAGTAGAGTGTAGCCGCATGGCATCAGCAGGGGGGAGAGGCTAGCCGCCTTCATGTCTTGAACCAATATGTATTTGGGGGGACTAGCTCCCCCCGCCACTGCCGCAGCTACACTCTATTTTAAGTGCACTAACTCAGAGTAGGTCTACTCCAGCTGGAAGTTACAGCTGCAGCTCAGATCCAACACACCCAGCTTTGGGCCTGGTTAATCTCTAGATGATAAACTTACAAGAAAGCCTCAGTGTGTTGGAAGAAATGTATTGATGCTAAAGAAGGTGGCAGTGTTCCCTCTAAATTAGGACTGACCTCCATGCCTCAGCGTAGTATTAGGAGCATTCTGGTGTTGAAGATCCAGTCCTTCAAAAATATAAAACCAAAGTCCTTTTGTGGTAAGCATGAAAACCAGAGGATAATTATCTGTTGATTCATTTTACAGGTGTAAGGGGGCTTCTTAAACCAGATGACCTTGACAAATTTCAGTTTTGATAATCTTATTCTGTCTATCCAACCTCCCTGCACCTTCAGTTAGATGTGATATTCTGATTCACTTATATCCTCAACTGTTGTTTAGTATTGCAGTAAATTACTGAGCGGTTGTCCTATTCATCCCAGAGCAGGCTTCCTTTAAATGTGGAGGGTGGAGGGGTTGGAGTGTGTCTTTTGTGCATATATACAGTGTGCTTCTAAAGTGTTTGGGAATCTTCAGAATGAAGAGTACCATATAAATCTAAGATTCTAACACATTATTAATTTCCTTCATTATGTTTATATAATTGTCTAATAAAATAGGCAATGAGTTATGAGATGCAAGGGTATGATAGAATCTAGTTCCCCCTTCCAGCTAGCATCTGGGAGCATTAACCCTTTTTGTGATTTAGAATGTGTGGTGCATACTATTTATATATCTATCTGTATCATGGTTTCATAGTGTTTAAGGCTAGAAGGGACTATTAGATCGTCTAGTCTGACCTCCTTTCTTTCACAGGTCATTACATTTCACTCGATCCTCCTATACTGAGCCCAATGATTATAGTTACACCAAAGTATTTCAGTCCTCATGAGACTAAATTGTGTGCCACAGATAGAGAACAGGAGACACTGAGATATCACCAGTGTCCAAGGCGCATGCAATGGCAGGCAATTGTTTAGGTGAGATGTCCAAATGATCCATGTCCTATGCTGCAGAAGAAGGTGAAAACCCACCAAGATCCTTCCCAATCTGACCTAGGAGAAAATTCCTTCCCTACCCCACATCTGACAATAAGTTTGACCATGAGCATGTGAAGAAGACATACCAACAAGGCATATAAGAGAGAGGACTCTCTGCACCACCTAAGAGCACCACATCCAGTCTCCATCTCTAGTGATGGCCAATCTCTGATGCTTCAGATGAAGGGAAAGCACTACCCAGAATATATATGGCCAAGTATGGGAGGAGGGAGAAAACCTTTTAACTGCTGAATGCAACCAGCTGAATCCCTGAAATATGACACTGGATATAGTCAACCTTAATGCAAAGCTGCAAGTGTTATGGGCATGTTGAGGGAAATAATGGAATGGTTGCAATTTTTTAAATAGTAAATAGTAGAGTAACTGAGGTTTATGTCATAGTAATGATACAAATATCACATGATTCTACACATACCAAAATCATGGAGCCCAAAGTGCTGTGTGTGCATGCATGTTCCAGTTCCTTTTGGAAGGTAGTTTCATATAATGAACTGCTGGTGCAATTTCTGATATTGCCTGATATTGATATGGTTGAAGACAGATGTCAAACTGCTCAGTGGGTACTGACAGTTTTCACAGCCTAGTCAGCATGATGCTGACTTTTATCCATCATGTTGGATAAAAAGATCTCCCCAAGAGTACATTACAGGTATTAACCACAAGATGGCTCAATAGGAGAGGGAAAAGTACCTTTTAGCATTAGAAACCAGTACACTGTATCCAATTTTAATGACTAGACATAGGAATCTTAGATCTTGCCACACCAGAATGAAAATCTATGCAACTTAATTTCTATAGCACACAAATTCTACACAGATGAAAACCTGACTTATATTAGAGACTATCATCAATCTTATTTACATTTGACTGTTTTCCTCCATTCTAAATAAAAAGGTTTGGCTGAAGTTTTCGTGTAACTATGGGGTGACAAATCTAGAATACTAAAACCAATAGGATTTTGCTGAAAATAAAGTTTTGCTAGAAAGAGGCTGGTTGCTGTATTTCACAGACAGTAAGTTCAGCATAAATCTTCAAATACCTATTTTTAAAAGGTATTTCTAATTAAGCTGATTTGATTAATCATGTTTATACTGTATTGATGCACACAAGTTCTTAAAAAAGGTAGAATACCAGTTACTTAGATGTCATTATTAAGAAAGAGAGAGAGAAATTGATCAAGGTAGATGGTGTTGACAATTCTGACAATTTTACTGCAAGTCTTGTGATATTTGGAAGGGAGGTTATTTATTTTTTGTTTTGTTGTTCTTTTTAAAACTCCATCTACTGCAATCAGGAGATTCAAATGAAAATTGAAATCCCCATGCAAACAAAAGAAAGTTTGTAGTCTTGATGATTGCAGAGAAAAACTTTGAAATGAGAGCACACTAAATGCTTGAAAACCTGGAGGCAATTAAAAAGAATCCAAAATGTATTATTAAAAAAAAAAAAAAGCTTGTGATTTGTAATCCAGCCTCATGACTTTCTGGGTCTTGACCCATGATTTTTGAATGATTGGGGTTGACAATAACTATAGATATCAGGCAGCAAATAATCCTCCTAGATTTAAAATACAAAACCCACAACCCTGCAATGATACAAGCTAGTCACTCTCACACTTCTGCATTTAAACAAAACTTTCAGGGTCTGATTCTAACTCTCACCAATGTAACTGTTATTCTGGTACAACTCATTGAGTTCAGTGAAATTGCTCTGAAGTAAGTAGGTTCAAGAATAAGGCCCTTAGTCCTTTTACCTTATAAGTTGTGTTCAAGTGATCCAACTAAAGCACTTCTTTACATTAAAGAGACGCTTTCATATCAACCGCTGACATTTTCTGGCAGCTTACTCATACTAAATGAGTATTTCAACTTGAAACGAACACTTCTTATATAACACTCTTAACAACTGCCACACACTGTACTCACCACTTCATCAGGGATGGTGTGCATGAAGGAAATTTGAAAAAAAAATCTTTTCCCTCAGTCTACGTAACAATACAGTGAAAGAACAGGCTATAGGGAAGCACACATAGGTGGACTCTTTTTCACATCAGACACCACTACCCTATTCCAAATCTACAGGCCTTCACTGATGGGGAGGGGCCATTTAACCCAGGCCACAAGTAAATATTAGGGACAACAAATGAAAGCATAGGGACTGGAGTGAAGGTCAGAGGTTACCAATGGGGACACCAAGCAGATAACCCCCAAAAGCACCCCTCTCTTCTCAAAGGCATCTAAGGAGTCAGTGGACATCCTGCACAGGAAAAATGCCCAGAGGCATGACTTACCAAGGAATCAGAGAGGGGTCCCACAGTCACACAGCATCACCTTTCCCCTTCCCTATCCAGCTTCTTTCTCCTGGTGTGATGGATAGTCATCTCGGCCAGCACCAGGAGGAGGCTGATGATGAGGTCTCATGACTTTGTGGGACCAAAGATGGGGGTGCATACATGAGGAAGTGAAGGGAGAAGTGCATCCAGAACTGCAGCAAAAGGATCTGGAGGATCCAGGAGAGGGGCTGCAGCCTGAAGTACCCTAGATAGATGTGTGCCAGGGTCTCCCTCTTGCCCCAGAAAGGGCCAGTGTCAGAGGAGTTCATAAATTGTGCCAGGTACATGCCTGTGCTCTTGGCACCATGGAGGAGTTGCCAAATGATGTCTCCGGTAGGCCATGGAACCAAAGTGGAGTACAGACTGGTCTGCTGGAGTTCCCTGCTCTCCTCAATTGGCAGCAGGTTCCACATCTTGGTACTGGGCTGGGACACCAGGGCAAGGAAGAGAATGGTATGAAGCATCCTGGGCACAGTTGTCTGGGCAAAGTTCAAAGATGGCCCAGCTGGATATCGTTCAGGTGACTTAGATGGCATGTTGGGGTTGGTCGCAGAGGTTTGTGGGGTGGGGACCGATGATGTGTTCCAGAGAGCCAGGTGTGAGGGGTGGTGTGAAGCACCCTCCCGCAGGACCCACTTAAGAAAAGCAGGAGGCAAGGCTGCCCTTGCACCCTGGAGCACACAGTGGGGGATACCCTGGATGGGCAACCCCATGAGCTAACTGAGGGCCATGGGGTCTACCCAATCTCTCCTATTATAGTCCAGGAGGTCTCCATTTCTGGTGACACCAGTCAACACCGTACTCCATTGCATCAAGGGGGACTCCACCTGCTGCACATAAACATGGGGGGCTGGCTTTAAGCATAGTTCCAAGGAAAGGAGTTTGCACCCAGATCTTGGGGTTAGGAAAAGATCTGGGGGAAAGGTTACAAACTCAACCAACAGTTAAAGGACAGGGATTACAAAGAAGGAATGTTGGGCTAGGGATACACTATTTTAAATATTTTTATAACGTCCTCATACTGCATCTCATTTGGTTTATAAAACTAGCAGAACCAAATTAATTTCAAAAGACAAATACACTTACCCCTTCATCCCTTCCTTTCTCCTCCCCCCCAAAAATGGATGTTGAAATTTACTAGAAAAACAGCTCTGAGTAATTACAGTCAATGGGAAGAATGATTCCTTATCTCGGTAACTGGAAAATCCTGTTGTTCGCAGAAAAATGGCAGCCTCCGTGAAATAACCTCAGAGCTATAAAGGGTGATACAAATGCTTAAATTCCCCAGAGGCATTTTTAATGTATGTTTTTTTTTTACTAAATATTTACTTTCATATTATTAGGTGGAAAATCATTAGGTGGAATTTTCAAAGGCAGCCAGCATTGAAGTTTGTGGGAACAATAAGCCCAATGTGGAGTGCTTTTGAAAACTCTAACCCAGGGGTTCTCAGACTGGGATTGGGACTCTTTAGGGGTCATGAGGTTATTACATGGGGGATCACAAGCTGTCAGCCTCCACCCTAAAGCTCACTTTGCCTTCAGCATTTAGAATAGTGTTAAATAAAAAAAAAAGTGTTTTTAATTTATAAGGGGGGTTGCACTCAGAGGCTTGCTATGTGAAAGGGGTCACCAGTACAAAAGTTTGAGAACCACTGCACCTAACTCATTTGTTTTTCTATAAGACCATACAGTAGAACCTCAGAGTTATGAACACCTTGAGAATGGAGGTTGTAACTCTGAACAAAATGTTATGGTTGTTCTTTCAAAAGTTTGCAACTGAACATTAACTTAATACCATTTTGAAACTTTACTATGCAGAAGAAAAATGCTCCTTTTAACCATCTTAGTTTAAATGAAACAAGCACAGAACATGCATCCAACGAAGTGGGGATTCACCCACGAAAGCTCATGCTCCAAAACGTCTGTTAGTCTATAAGGTGCCACAGGACTCTTTGCTGCAAGCACAGAACAGTTTGCGTATCTTGTAAAAAAATATACTTTTTTCCCCTTTATTTTTTTTTACTAGTTTATGTTTAACACAGTACTTTACTTGTTTCACCCCCCAACCTCCCCGCTGCTGCCTCATTGCATACCTCCAGTTCCAAATAACGCATGTGGTTGACTGGCCAGTCCATAACTCTCATAGTCTACTGTACACAGAATTGTTGGAAAGTTTTTTTTTTATGATTTCAAGACCAGAGTTTAATGAAGCTGAAGATATGTAGATATGTGGTGGTTTAAATATACTAATTCATTCCTAATGCAGTTCAATTTGATGTCAGTGGCGCTACAGTGGAGAGGAAATTTGGTCTATTTAATTTCATATAGAAAAAGTGCCTGATGTTTATATTGGAGCTGATTGAAAAGAACAGTTTTTCACTGAGAAATTCTGATTCAATGACTCTGAAACACGAGAATCTATTGATTGTTTAAATTTTCTATGGGAAATTATCAAAACATTTCATTTTTATAATGATGAAATATTGTTTTGACATGTCATAATTGAATGTATAATTAATATTTCAGTAAGGTTTTTTTGATGTTTCTGAAAGGAAATATTTTGGTATTTTAGTTTCACAATAAATTTCAAAACTTTGACTTTTTGTTCCAGTTGGGAATGAAAGAAAATGTTGAAATGTTGGAATTTACCAAAGAATGGAAATTATGTTCCCCAACTACCTCAAGTTTTTTATTAGTAGTATTCTGCATCAGTATTTTCACTTATGTAATCTCCATGGTAGAAATGTTTCATGGATAAGTAAGGATATGTCCAGGTCTAAACTGCATAAAATGTTCACCACTAAATTTTTAATTTACCGCTTAAAATGTTCACCATTAAATTTGTCTTTTCACATGGGATTTGAAAATATTCAGAAAAGGGTTAAATGAAAATACTTCAACTCTTTGCAAGTATTTTAACTTTAAAGGATTTGCTTTGTTTGAAAGTTTATGGAGTCAGTGATGTTCCTGGCACTTTCCAGTTATACTGTTACACTTAGGAACCTGACACTTAGAGACCTGACCCTGCAAAACTCCCATTAATTGTTGGAATGAATCGCCTGTGTGTAAAATTTGCTTGTGAAACTAAAAGTTAATATGTTCCTAATAGGCGCACAAACTTCCCTTTTTAATACTAGCACAGAAGCCATTCCTGTTTTTCTATTGAGATATTTGCCAAAATGCTTACATGTTACCGGTAGTACTGTCGGACAATTTAGTAATCAAGATTAGTATAATGCCAATTTAAATTTAGTCATCATCCAGGAATGTACTGAGGCTTAGTTTAATACAGTTAATGATTTTCACAGGCTGTGAACTAATCTCCAACTCATTAAAATATTGTAAAAAGAGTGAGGATTAATTGAGCTTCATCTGAAGTATTCAATCGTGAATTCTTAATTGCTTTAACTCAGCTAAGACCTGGTTGATGCCTAATTGACTTTAGAACAGGCCTTTAACAAGATCTAGCAGGCAGTTACATTTTGGCTGCCTCCATACTATGGATATAAGAAGTTTGCTGAGAGTTAATTGAATCTCCTGCTCAGCAGCAAACCAGCTGGGTCATGGGCTCTAGGGTTCTATACTACATCTAGAGGACAGAGCATATGTGCCTGCTCTCTAATACAACCAAACCCCCAAGCTCTTTTCCCTCTCATCATGCAGAGAGACAACCAATTCAATTTGCCAATCCTGGGTTCTGGAATGTGGTCCTGGTCATCTGGTGTTTTGGTAGTGTTGATGGAAAATTCTTGTTTCTAAGCATTGTTCCAGAACCCATGTTGAGAAAATGTGTGGGTCCTGGAAGAATTTATACTGGAGTTTGTCAAAAAAGTTGAAAATTTTCTCCACAAGGAATTGAGCAAAAAAATTCTCTAAATATTTTGGCTGAAAAAGTTTGGTGTTCCCACAGGAAGTTTTGAACTAAATATTTTCATTTTGAATCACTATTCCAGAATGAAGTGGAAATACTGATGTCATTTTGGCTTAATGTTATTCCATTTAGCTTTGTTTCTTTAGTTTACAAAATACTAAATATTTTAACTTGAAATTAACCAAAATTTGTTTATCAATGTCTTATGGGGAAACTTTGTCAAAATTTTCCCTGTGTAATTGCGATTTTAATAAAACCATATTTTTGGTGGGAAAACTTTCCAAGCAAAAAAAAATAAATAAAAATAAAAATGACGAGCTCTAATTTCTACTGATTTGCCAAAGTCCTGTCCTTTTGAAGAAAAAGTTCAGTTTCTGACCAGCTGTCATATAAATGCTTCAAGATTCCACTGAGTTTTTCTAAATACTGGCCTTGGAACAATACTTAGAAGTAAGAATTTTCCATCCACATCCCTCTGGCACCCAATGTTTGTCCAGTTAAATCATTAAATTTTAGACCTTAATTTATTGAATTGTTTTTCCAATTTTGTTGTTCTTGTTGCTGAAGGACAAGTATGTAAAGCCTCAATAGGTTCCCAGAATATATATGTTAATATTTGACCCTTGGCTGATTCCCTCTCCAGCAAATTCTGAGACCCTGCTTGAGTTCCATGCAGTTGCTATTTTACAAGCACAGATTTCCTGCAGAGGGATCTGTCTTTACATGTAAAAGCAGCAAAGAGTCCTGTGGCACCTTATAGACTAACAGACGTATTGGAGCATGAGCTTTCGTGGGTGAATACCCACTTCAGATCCGACGAAGTGGATATTCACCCACGAAAGCTCATGCTCCAATACGTCTGTCAGTCTATAAGGTGCCACAGGACTCTTTGCTGCTTTTACAGATCCAGACTAACACAGCTACCCCTCTGATACTTGTCTTTACATGGGTATTCTGTGGGGCGACTGTCAGTGTCAGCTGAAGCAGGTCTGAGATAATGAATTGTTAGGGAGCCATGGAAAGAGGCTGTCATTATGGAGGCCTTCACACTATGGCTTTCTGTGAAGCCCCTGAGATCTGCAGTGTTTATAAACCAGACCTTTGGCTCATTCTTATTTCTAAGCATCGTTCCAGGGCCATTGATACTGAGGAAAAGGTTGAGGGATTCTGGATGCATTTATACTAGAGAAACTAAAATGTCTAAAACTAAAATAGTTTGTTCCATAATAGTATGATTTGTATGGTCCAATCTCTCTTGATCTTACAAAGCTAGAAAAGAAAGTCCAATACAACAGTAAAGGGAAAATTCCTGGCTTTCTAGTGGTATAATCCTGTTTCATTCACTGATGGGTCACAATTTGCAAATACTGGACCTGGAGATGGACAAAATTATTCAAGCAAATAGTTAATTCACCCAAAAAATGCAGTTTTAGTTAACTCAAAATTATTTTCAAATATTAGTTTTGTTTCAGAATTTTTTTCAGTGGCAGCTTCAGAAAACTCTATTTGTATCCAGCCAACACCACTCATAACCTTTAACCCTGGGTTAGGACACTTGCCTTGCTCAGTGTAACAGCTTCAACAGGAAAGAATGAGAACAACCCACCCTTGAACAGCCTAGTGGTTAGGGTGCTCACCTGGGAGAGGGAAGAGCCGATTTCAATTCCCTCCTCTAGATTGGGGATTTAAACCTGGGTTTCCCATGTCCTAGGCAAGTGCCCTAAACACCCGGCTAAAGGTTACAAGCAACATACCCACTCTCACATCTCTGAAGCTGACTGGAATGAAACATTTCATACCACCTGAAATTGACTTTCCTGATTTGCTGACAAACTCCAAACATTTTGGGAACGGAACTGAATATTTTTTTCTGATTTTTTTGGTTTATTTGCTAAACTGAAATTCAATTATTGATCCACCTCTAATAGGGAGATGTTAAATCTGTCAGTGGTCCAAGAATGATTACTTCTTTGCAGAAGTGTCGTTAGGGGGAATATCATATGAATATCAGCACAACATATATGGGTACTCACATGTGATGCAGGATCATGCACCTGCCTACGTACAGAGTAGACCAATGCACAAGTCCACTCCCCTGAAATGCTGGTATGATGCAACTATTCATCAGCTGGTTTTGTTTCCTTACCTAGCAGCATTTGGAAGTTTGGGGTATGACATGGCCACTATATATATATATACACCCACCAGCTTCTAATTTGAGCATAGACTTGTTTCTTCTAAAATTACTGACCTTCATTTGCTGCATTCTGTTCTTTGTTATTTAAGAAAACAGAAATATGACACAATTTTGAACCCACATTGTTACTCCACAGATTAAACCCTGGTCCCATTAAAATCAATGGTAAAACTCCCATTGACTTCAAGAGAGTCAGGAATTCATCCTGCATTTTTAAAAACATCCCACTAAAAATGAAGCCTGATTTCTTGCTAACTAATTAATGGTGAGTATTCACTTAGGGGTATTATAGCATTCTCTTTAGCCCAACTTCCATTTCACTTGTCAGGTTGCAACAGGTACTAAGCTGTCAACGAAAAAGAAATGAAGACATTATCTACTGCTTTGTCTTGTCATCTTTCTTTCTTCTTCTTCTTGCTAGTACTTTCATAACAATCTTCAAGTACAAGGAACATGAAGCATTTCTGATTTCTGTGCCTTGGACAGACTTTTACATCTCTAGAGGATAAAGTTCTGCTTCAGCACACTTCCCCAGCCATGTCCCAACCCATGCAATGCATTTCTCTCCTCCACCTTGGTCCCCTCTCCTAGACCTCCCCCCACCCCTCAAATCAACTACCTTACTACTGCTTTGCATAAACTTGTTTTGCTTGGGGGGAAGTTCACTCCTAAGGAAATATGTGTCTACCAATGAAGATGTACCCAAATGGGCCAAATTCTTTCCTGCTTTGATGTCGCTGAAGTCAATGGAGTTTCATCAAGAGTAAATTTGGCTTACTGTATATATGGTTAATAAAGAACAATGTAATTTACATAACTGAAAAGGTATAGGAAGTGGCCAAATGCTAGTCTGTAATAAGATGTTTGCTTATCTAAAACTCTTCTGCAGTTTCAGTTGGATACACTATGCTGAAAGTCCTGACTAAAGTGTTGTGAAATGTTGCTGTGTGCTATTAAATAGGTGCTGTGTTTCACCCCAGAGTTTGCTATCAGGTAAATTTGGCCTTTTTTTACTAGATATGATGCTGGATCATACACTGCTTTTGTAGATGTCAATTATCTAGTTCAGCTGTGTGTTATCAGATACCTGTTCCTTGCACTCCTAGTTAAGACTTCAAACACAACTTTTTTTAGGCCATTTTGACCATCACAACAATTAATTATGGGACACAGAGCAATATAAGAGAAAGAAAAAAGAATGAACGAAATGGGAGGAATCAATGCCCACTAGTTGAGCTTCACCTCTGGTTGCCAGTCCAATTCGTTGGGGTTCACTCCTCTCTCCTTCTTGACCATCTTTGTGGGCTCCAGCAGTCAGGTAGCAAGGCCAGCTAACTCTTGAGATTCACTGATGCCCAGCTTTCCTTCAGCAACAGTGCCAGGCAATTAATGATTGTAACATTCTCTATTTCATAAAATATTCCAGACGCATAAGCTCATGTACATTCTTTCAGCTCACGTTTATCAAAGGTATTCGACCTGGTGTCACAGATCCACAGCTATGAGATCATTTTATACCATCTCTGTGTTGCAAGCCTGATGTTTTATGTCAGGAGGAAAAATAGAAAAGGTGGCCCAGATATTGAGAAAAATTCTGATGTCAAAGCCAAAAAGAGAAAAAGATAGAAGTAAAATTCAACATTACTAAAATAAGACCAGTTGGCACAATGACCTGATCCTATGTTCCTTGTGCACGCAAAATTCACATTTGAAATGTGACTGAAAAACTGGGGTCTCAAATTTACATGTCAATTTCCATAGTAGCTATAAAGGACTATGGGTAAAATTTTCAAAAGAACCTTTTTCTTTGTAAACAGATGCTTCCATGAAAACTCCTTGTTGTCCCTAGGCCACTATTTTAGTTTCCAACCTATCCTCTGGAAGTGAAAGTCATTTTGCTTAAAAACACAAGTACAGCTGTTTGTGTACAACTAAAATTTAGCTGAATTTTAAAAAAGAGTCTGCCTGCTGTACAATTATGCTTGCCAGAATGAAATTTTTATTTTTTAAATTTTTTGATAGATAACATCAATGTTTCTTTTTAAGCATTCTTTTCTATTTTCATCAACTGAAATTTTTGCAAGCGCAAGAAATTATGGGGTTCAAACAATGGGGATGTCAGACAATAATTATTTAATGACAGTAGACATTAAGATTCAAAAAGTTAACACATCATAACCATTAAAATGCAAATTATCAACATCATATGTCAAAATATACAAAGTAAATACCCTTATTCAAACTCTGATAAGTTCTCAAGCAACATTTTTCTTACTTTGCCTCTCTGTAAATTTTGATTATCATCTATGGAAATATTTTGTCATTGATTTGTGTGTATATGGTGAAATCAACATTTATCAATATTTATTGATTAAAAATTTAATAGTTCATTCAAAATTGTTACTGTTTCGCTCAAGACACTGAAGTCATGTATATTGGAGTGAAGTACTATAGTCAGACTCACAATATATATTGAAACTATACCAGTTCTCTACATAAAACCCAACATCAGTCATTAGGATCATAGTAAATTAAAATGAATAGGCTGCTGTCAAATAAGTTTGGCTCCAAATGTGGGTTTTTGTCCAAAGAAAAAATTAGCAAAGAAAACTAATATGCTAGAGAGAGATTTTAAATAAAAAAAATCATTAACATGCTTTTTTCAGTTGCACTGAAATTGTTTTTTATTCAGCCATTCCCCTGCAGTGTTGAAAACCCAAAGACAGGAGCATTGTCCTAATGCATGAGATCCTGAAAGAAAAACTTGCCACTCTAGTCTTACTGTCCAAGCAATGCATACGGGTTTTTTTCAGACCACATCAATGGATCAAAGTTCAAGTTTAAAAAACCTTTTAGCTGCATTTTATATGATAGATTGGTTACATTTTCCTCTGAAAATCTGGTATTAGACACTGTCAGAGAAAGGATATTGGACTAGATTGGACCATTGCTCTGGTTTGGTATGGCTGTTATGATTTTTTAAATATTTGATAAATTGATTAAATAATATTTGATATATTGGTGTGTTTTTTAAATATTGCTATATTTGTAATGATCATTTAAATGTAAATGAACTAAAAACAAATCCATAGTCTGTTTTTCTTGCATGATAGTATATTTCATAAGGCTGTGATGGGAGGGCACTTTGACTAGTGTTCCAAATCCGATAAGTAAGGTTTCATATTTGCATCAGTAAAATGATTGTGAGCTGGTTGTGCCACCATTCCAAGCCATTTTGCAATCCTCGACTTACTATACTTGCTCCTTGAGTACTGATGTGTGAAAGCATTTATGACATCTGTTTCTCAGGTGGAGTGATAGGGGGCCACAAAAGAGAGTCGGGGATTAATGAGGCTTTTAAAATTGTTACAATCCTAACAACAACATTTTTGCTCTTCTACTCCCCTACCTTTCAAATTCAAATATTCTTTGTCAATCTTCTGAAATACACACACACAAATAATATGGGCCTATTATCATCATTGATACACTGACTATAAAAATAAAATATATAAGAGACTCATGAATATTTATTTTAGTTCAAATAAGGGGTAGCCAATCTGAAAAGTCTGAGAAACAGTGGAATGGAATGGAATGTTACACATGTACACACCAGCTCATCTCAGATAATCGACCTAATGTAGCGCTTGTAACTTTGACTTCAGTGGAGTATCACTAGGGAAGACCTTGCCCCACTCTTCAATATCTATGACTTTATTATTAAAAATTAGGATCCAGAATATCAGGTCTTGCCAACCTATGCTTGGTTCAGAACTCAAAGGGATGAGAGGGCAGGCTGGCAAGCTCCCCTGAGTCCTGGGGCTGTTAAGGATCAGTTTGGCCCCTGTTAAAAGTTAGAGCAGCTTTAGAGTTACTCTAATTTGTGCCCAGCTGCAACGGGCCCCAAAGTGCTATTTCATTAGCTACGGATTGACTGAGTTCACGTGGGCCCTGGCAATGCCCACTTGCTTGTAGAGAGGTTGCCTTAGAGCTGGTAATGCCAGCATTAGGCTCCCTGGAATGCCAGCTAAGACTGTTTTAGTCTATTGGCTGGAGAGGACCAAAGGGCCTGTATCAGGACCCGGATCTGGCTCTTTTTCCATAGTGTTGCATATTTACACAATGTTTTTACAAACATAAATTTACTCCAAATTTTTTTCTCCAAAATCAAATATCTTATTTAACTGTGAACATGCTGTTCCGATATACATGCCAGCTGCCTGCCTGTGAACAGTACCCTGGCAGGAACACTGCTGTTTAATTGAATGGTTTTGAAGTTATTTTCACATTCTTTATTAACGTGATTTTAAATTTATGGCTGCTGAAAGTCATCTTTCTCACATTTTAGTTCCACCAGAATAAAGCATTTCTTAAGAACATCTGTTAGCAGCATTTGAACAGGCAGTCCCTGGAGCGCACGTTAACCTGACTTGAGCTGAATATCCAACATGTGAGATGAAATACAAATTGAAATAATAATTATGCACAATATTAATCATGCCAGTGGGACCTCTTGTATTCCAGTACCCTTGACAACACATGGCAGCTTGCGTTTTTTGTAATTGCCACTACAGCTTGTGAAGTAGCTGCTGCTGCTGCTATGGTCACATATGCATTAGAGTAATGGGATCAGATTTAAGCAATTCCAATAAGATCAATATTTGTATTTTGCTATCATGTCTATTACTTTTGTTTGACTGTCTATTTGGCAGAATATAGGTCATTACTTTGACACTTTGCCTACCACCAATAACAATAAGTCTGTTTGGGACCTAGAATTTTAAGGGCATAAAGATGTATTAAATATTTATAATAGAAAGTAAAGCTACACGAAATTCAGACAACACTTCTTCCCATTTTTGTGAAGAAAAACCATTCTCACAGACTACACTATTCCGCTACTTAACAGGAAGCAAGGAGCCAAAAGAATCTTTTGAGTCACGTTCGGTATTTAAAGCGCAAGACCAGCCTTTACCATGTTTTCTTCACATCTCATGAAAACATGAGGTAAAATCCTGCCCATGTGGAATCCAATGACACTTCAGTGGAGCTGGAATTTCTGCTCCTTTCATCTTTCTAAGGCAAGAAGATGAAGGGAGAAAAAGAGGAGAAGAAATGATAACAGAAGTCCAGGCTTAATAGAGAACAAGAGGTCTCCAAATATCCAGCTTCAGTTATAAGTTCTCTGAGAACTAGAAGCCCATTAGGTACTTATTTCCCTCAACTTCAAAGATTTTTTTTTAATCCATTGTATGTACAGCTGGTCAAACGAAATCCATCAATTCTTTTTTATCTGGTTCAATAAAAAACAGCTTTTTGACAACATGGAAATTTTCTCACAAAGTTCTATTTTGGTTAAAAAAAATCAGTTTTTCGTCAAAAGAAAAAATGTTTTTGTTTTTGAAAACTGACAATCCCCCCCCCCAAATTCCATGAAAATTTTCAACAAAACCATTTTTTTTTGTTTTCCTCAAAGTTTTGCACCAAGAATGTATTTTTGACTACTCTGCTCGTGTGTAACTGTTCGCTAGACAGCATTAGAATGCTCTACACTGCACAATATGTACAAGCCTTGGTGCAGTAGCTCTGACTCCTTCCCTCCACAACTTCACTTAAGGTCTTTGCACTGGCCTTCTACAGGCCAGCATTGAAAGCTATTACAGGGGTGAGGTTGAGCCAGGGATGGAATCATGAGATTAATTTTCATGGATCCAGTGGCCCAGTACCTCATATAGTTAGTCTGAAGTGTCTGGGGGGGAAATGAATTGCACATATATATGCAGAATAACAGTTCTAATTTCAGAATCACTAAGCTTTCATGGCATGCAGACATTCCCAAAGGAGTAGCCATAAAATGTATGAGGGACGGAGGGGAGGCAGGCAGAATTTTGAAAAGGACAGAGCTATACCTTCTGAATACCAGAATCTCAATATTTTCATCATCATGAGCCCAATCCTGTTTGCAATTAAAGCAATGAGAGCAGGAGTGGGGCCTGCATGTTTTCACCTTTTTCTTATTTTGCAGCTTGCTTGTTTATCTTTTGAAAAGAATCAATTTTCTTTAAAGGACAAGCATTCTGCCATTGCTGAATTTGAACAGCATTTTTAATTACAGTGTTTTCCTTGGCAGTCTTCTTGTTGTTAAAGGACACTTGGTTGAAATAATCATTAATACTTTATTATCAATAATAAACATGCTGAATCCCAACTGGCTCAAAGTAAAAGTTAACTTTTTGAGATGAAATAATTGCAGAATATTTTGAATTAGAATAATATTGAGTGTTGTGAGGGCCTGAGAGTTAAGTTAGAACAACCATATTTAATGGAAAAGTTAAGACTACTGTCATGGCACTGAAATATTGATTAAGCAATTGACAATTTTTGCCACTCTTTTTTAATTCTTCCTTGGTTTGGTATCTGTGAGAGCCCTCATGGGACTTTGGATACCTTGTCCGATTCAGACGATACCCTCCCTCCTTCCCACACACAACTTTTCAAAAGAAATCTTCCTCTCATAGAGGAATCCACATGAGATACTTCAGGAAGACTGGGTAAGCTGTGGTGAAGTTAGAGCTGGAAGTTAACTTCATGTGTGTAGTAGTAGCTTTGGTTCTGTCTGCTCACTCTGTAATTTGGGGTTGAATTTCTATTAGTTTGTAAGGCACTTTCATTATTGGGTTTATTTCCATTGTGGACAGGAAGAACAAGTGGCAGTGAACCGACTGCACCAGTTTCCACAGCCAGAGCAGAATTTTGCTTGAAGCTATAACAAGTCCAGCTGTTAGATTGTCACATCTGATAGGCTAAGCAGAGTTGAACCAGGTCAGTATTTAGATGAGACTTTTAAAGAAAAAGCGTGAGCAGCAGTGAGAGATGCTGAGAATTTTGTAGGTGGTATGTATCAATTAAACTGGATAGGTAGGGAGTTTGTTGGTTGTCCTGTCTCTGGCACTGGCCAACTACTTTAGAGGAAAGACAGAAAATAAAACAGCAAATAGGGATGTGCCTAACTAGTTGTGCTTGGCTGTACAAAGGACAAGTTCCTGTCATGAAACATAAGACCTGATTATCCCTTTTGGCTGAATCTCTTCCTGAAACAATCTCTAGATTTTACAGATCTTTTAATTTAAGAAATGTGTCCCATTACTAAAAATCCTTGGGACATAAGTTAAATAAAAATAACTTTAAAAAAAACTTTTTCATTTAAAAAATGTACTCAATAGTTTCACAGTTTTTGCAGAGGCCACCAAAATACAATCACATTTGGACTTTCCACAGCAAGCCACTTTGGAAAATTGACACTCCAACAGCGTTTAAAAAAATTCAATTGATTATATCTCATGGATACCTTGTCCAATTCACATGATCCCCTCCCTCCTTCCCACACACAACTTCCCCCCAAAAAATCTTTCTCTGATAGAGGAATCCCCCAAATGAGATACTTCAGGAAGACCAGGTAAGCTGTGGTGAAATTAGAGCTGGGAGTTAAATTCATGTGTGTAGTAGTAGAAAAATCACAGTCACATCCTTATGTTGCAAAGATGACCATATTTCCATAATACCAGTGAAGTTCAGAATTCTTCCAGAATGGTAACTGAAATAAAAACTGCTCCCACTTTAATGTTCAGCATGTGCAAGCCAGTGCCTTCCAAAGGTCCTAAAGGACTGTAGTATTTGGGAATTTTTTGTTGCTCTTATTGAATGATTCCTATAATAAATAGGGGAAAGTGAGGAAAAGAAATTACCATAACAAAAAGGAATCTGCTCTGAAGACTGTCAGAAGGCATCTTTATTGGTGAAAATATATTCTGAGGTTCAAGAATTTTGATTTCATCAAATCTCATCTAGATGCTGCTCAGTGCAGTGTTATTATTATCCTTTAGATCACTGCAGAGACTGCCAAAGCTCTTTGAACCAATTCCTGATCCTTATTTGTGAAAGTAATAATTGTACTTTACAGTCTAAGTAGACATAGAATGTCTTTTATTTTTGCACTTCAGAAAAAATGATTTTCCAGTGGAGTAAAAGCTAAACCCACCCCTCCTCCAAAGCCTGTAGCACTGAAGAATAAAGAACAAACAACCCTAAAAATGACATACACAATGTGTTACATATGAAGGACATCTACCAGCAGTGCTGCATTTCATTCTCCAGGAATGATGCAATAAGACTTTTTTCTTTTCTTTTCTTTTCTTTTCTTTCAAGAGATGATCTGATGCAAGTCAAACTGCAGCAATTACTGTGAATGCTAGACTCCAGCAGATGGCAATGGCACACAGAATTACAGTTGCTTCTAGAGATGTGTCTGGGAATAATACTTACCTGTTGGATGTGAAAAGCTATTAGAGAACAAATAGTTAGCCAGTATGTTTCATCTTCTAAAAAGCAATCAAGGATAAAATGGAAAAGAGAGATTTAAGTGTAGTTGGTATGTAAATTTTCTCTCCAGAAAATGAAAAAATTCCAAGGATTGGCAAGAGATAAGCAACAATGCTGAACATTCAGAGGTTCACAAATCAGCACTGAAACAGTCTCCTAGAAATGAAAATTAAATTTTTAAAAGGGTCTCAAGCTAGCTTTTAATTTTACATCTGCATTTTTCCACCTGCAATTACCTGGAGGTATAGTTAATTTGGGTGCAAATGACAGTATTGAAGTATCTAACTACCTGATTTGTGGGTGCAAAGGCAATTTCCTGTATCTTTCTGTCAAGTATCATGCACATTTATTGTGCTATGTAACTAATAAGAATGATAAATGTTATCATTTGTGTCTGCAATTAATTACGCTCATAACTTTGTGCCAGCAATTAGTAATGGATGCATACATTTGGAGGCCATTAAGAATACGGAAGATGTTAAGACAGAATGGGGGGAAGTAGGGCAGAAGTCTGCATTAAGTTCCTTGTTTTAATTTAGTCAAGTGTTTTTATACTGAGTGTTAGATGCTGTATACATTATCTATGTTAGGCTTTTCTATAACACCTGTTATGAGAGTATCTAAGCATTGACATCCACATGCAATCTCCTTATCCCTTATATACATAGAAGAGTTAGAGCATCCCATTATTCCTGGACTAATTCAAATGTCATCAAACTAATTCTCCTCTGAGAATAATATGGAAGTCATTTAAGATTACAGGTTTACAACCTGTCTTTGAACTACACTGTCTATTTCATTGTTCTGAAACAGTCAAGAGGAACACCTGAGCTCCCTACTAGAACTGGCTGAATAATTCATGACAAATAATGTATTCAACAAACTTTGCTTCTTTCTCTGGTCTTGAATGGTCAGCAAACTGATTGTGAATTTTTGCAAATATATTTATTGTTTGAAATGATCCAGTAACTAATTTCTGTGAATACATTATTGGTGTGTAGTTTGTGAGCAGTTTGTTATGAGTATTTGATATTTGAGAGCTGAGCTGTTTTGATTGGATACATGGTAAGATTGACACATGGTCACATGTGATTCTGTTTCCTTGTTGGATGAGGATCACTATCATTTTTTTCAAGTCAAATATTAATGACTACAAATTTGAAAATTTGTTTACTATAGATATGCATTTAATATTTTGCAGTTTGAACAAATACAATAAAGGGCATGAATATAGTCAAAGTGAAACTTATTTAAGGAGAAAAAGGAGGACCTGGGGAATTATAGATCAGTCAGCCTAACTTCAGTGCCCAGAAATATACTGGAACTAATTATTAAATGATCAATTTGTTGAAACCTAGAGAATAATAGTGCTATAAATATAACCAACATGGATTTGTCAATAATAAATCATGCCACACCAACCCAATATCCATCTCTGGCAGAT
The DNA here is from genome assembly GCF_020497125.1 of Mauremys mutica. Classification (NCBI taxonomy): domain Eukaryota; kingdom Metazoa; phylum Chordata; order Testudines; family Geoemydidae; genus Mauremys; species Mauremys mutica. The sequence continues at coordinate 107,256,308 of NC_059074.1, forward strand.
TTACTGGCCTAATGGATAATGGGGAAGCAGTAGACCGGATATATATTGATTTTAGTAAAACTTTTGACATAGTCCCCCATGACATTCACATGAGCAAATTAGGGAAATATGGATTAGATTAAATTACTAAAAGGTGGGTGCACAACTGATTGAAAGATCATAATCAAAAAGCAATTATAAACGTTTTACTGTCAAAATGGGAGGATGTGTCAAGTGGGATCTTAAAGGGGCTGTTCTGGGTCTGGTATTAATCAATATTTTCATTAATGACTTGGACAATGGAATGGAGAGTATGTTTATAAAATTTGCAGATGACACCAAGCTGGGAGGAACTGCTAACACTTTGGAGGACTGGAACAGAATTGAAAATGATCTTGACAAATTGGAGAATTGGTCTGAAATCAACAATATGAAGTTCAATAACGATAAATGCTAAGTACTACATTTAGGAAAGAAAAATCAAATATATAACTACAAAATGGGAAATAACTGGCTAGGCAGCAGTACTGCAGAACAGGATCTGGGAGCTATAGAAGATCATAAACTGAATACATAAACAATTGATGCTGTTGCAAAAAAGGCAAATGTCATTCTGAGATGTATTAACAGGAGGGTCATATGTAAAGTATAGAAGGCAATTGTCCCGCTTTATTCAGCACTGCTGAGGTCTCAGCTGGATTACTATGTCCAGTTTGGGGCATCACAATTTAAGAAAGTTGTGGACAAATAGGAAAGAGTTCAGAGGAGATCAACAAAAATGATAAGAGGTTTAGAAAACATGACCTATGAGAAAAGGTTGAAAGAACTGGACATATTTAGTCTGGAGACGAGAAGTTGCAGGGAAATATAGAAGTTTTCAAATAAAGTAGCTCATCAAGACCACGGGAGATGCCTATCTACGCTGAATGGACAGTCCTGCAAATGTGCTGTCTGCTATAGGTAATAGTTTCCTGCAATGACTGAGCAAAATTATGCATGGATTTGTGACTTGCCCATGTGACTCCAAACACTATCTTGTTACTGTAATTTTCTACAGTAAGAACAATGGGATTTCCTCCACATGGCAGAAGATATAAAAGGCCCTGGAAACACCTCCATTTTGCCTCTATCCTGTTCCAGCCTCTATCCTGCTCAAGCCTCTGGACTATAAACTTATACTAATGGGAGCATTCTAACCAAGAGACTTAGGACCTTCCAATGATTTAGAAGCAATCAGACACTTATCAAGCCAGCAGTTTATTCCATCACTGCTACAAGTCTGAACCAAGAACTTTGCAATTATTGTATGCATTTCATTCCTGTAACCATTTTTAACTCTCACCTTTCTTTCTTTCTATGAATAAACCTTTAGATTTTAGATACTATTGTCAACAGCATAATTTTTGGATAAGATCTAAATTATATATTGACCTAAGTGTGTGGCTGGTCCTTTGGGATCAGAAGAACCTTTTATTTGAAGAGATTGGTTTTAAAGAACCACTCATCTCTAAGTCTAGTATTTTCGGTGGTAATACAGGGACCAGTATGCCCAAGGAAACTGCTTTTATGACTTCTTGTTAACCAGTGTGGTGAAACAGAAGTTTACTTATGGGAGAATATCTTATGAGAGAATAACCGCCAGCTTTGGGGTGTGTTTCCCCTATTTCTCAGCAGTTTGTCCTGAATTTGGTATTCTCAACTGTGACCCATGAAGGTTAAAAGGTGAAAGTAGCTTTCTTAGTGGCTTTACTAGGAGAGTGGGAGAACTGAATGCACTCGTCTCTGATCCACCATACACCAATTTCTACAAGGACACAGTTCAGCTTAGGCCAAACCCTAAGTTTCTCTCAAAGGTGGTATCTGATTTTCACATGAATCAGTTTATATACCTGCCAGTTTTCTTTCTGAAGATGCATGATCACAAGGCTGTACACTCAAGGCTGTACAGCTCAAAGGCTGTACACTCTAGAAGTTCACTAGGCATTGGCTCACAAGTCTGGAAAGTAAAGCCCTTTTGGGTTTCATCCCAGTTTTTTGTTTCCTATTCAGAGAAGCTGAGAGGATAACCAATTACAATACAGAGACTTCCAAAATGGATCATAACCACATAGCTTCATGTTATGCTGCCAAAGGTGTAGTGCCTTCTGACAAAGCTGACAGCACACTCAACCAGAGAGCAGTCAGCCTCTCAGCAGCATTTGTGGCATACCTCCCTGTTGTGGACATCTGCAGGGCAGTGACATGCTCTTCAGTTCATCCATCCAACAGACATTATGCGCTGACTGCTGCATCAAGGGAGAATGCAAATGTAAGAATAGCATCAGTCTTTTGTGTGATGAGACTCCAAGCCCCATCACCTGGTTTGGCAGTCACCTATCGTGTAATGGACATACGTGAGCACTTGAAGAAGAAAAACAATTTATTACCTTCTCATAACTGTTGTCCTTCAGAATGTATTGCATATGTCAATTACACAACCCACTCTCCTTCCCTGATGCATCAGAGTCTACCATTGGCTTCCAGTGCAAAGCAACTGAAAGAGGAGCAGGTGATCTGCCTTCTACACCCTCAATTCAGAGCACAATGAGCTGGGGTGTGAATGGGGCCTCCCCTATGGTACTGTTGGGGCACAGGACAATCACACACCTACAGTGTAATGGATCTCAAAGAACAACAGTTATGAGAATGCCAGCAATGCCCCTCTGCCATGTACATTGGCCAAACCGGACAGTCTCTACGCAAAAGAATTAATGGACACAAATCTGACATCAGGAATCATAACACTCAAAAACCAGTAGGAGAACACTTTAACCTGTCTGGTCATTCAATGACAGACCCGCGGGTGGCAATTTTACAACAGAAAAGCTTCAAAAACAGACTCCAATGAGAAACTGCTGAGCTGGAATTGATATGCAAACTAGATACAATCAACTTAGGCATAAATAGGGACTGGGAATGGCTGAGCCATTACAAACATTGAATCTATCTCCCCTTGTTAGTATTCTCACACTTCTTATCAAACTGTCTGTACTGGACTATCTTGATTATCACTTCAAAAGTTTTTTTCTCTTACTTAATTGGCCTCTCAGAGTTGGTAAGACAACTCCCACCTTTTCATGCTCTCTGTATGTGTATATATATCTCCTCAATATATGTTCCATTCTATGCATCCGAAGACGTGGGCTGTAGCCCACGAAAGCTTATGCTCAAATAAATTTGTTAGTCTCTAAGGTGCCACAAGTACTTCTGTTCTTTTTGTGGATACAGACTAACACGGCTGCTACTCTGAAACCTGTCAGTTATAACAAGGTAACCATAACTCTAAGGAAAGTTAAGCACCAGAACAGGGTACCTAGGGAGGTTGTGGAATTCCCCATCATTGGAACTTTTGTAAGAACAGGTTAGACAGACATCTGATAGGGATAATCCAGGTATACATAATCCTTCCTCAACATGGGGGAATGGACTAGATGGCCTCTTGAGGCCCCTTTGAGCCCTACATTTCTATGATTTTATGAATATTCAGAAGGAAATATTTGCAATATTGTTCCATCTCTGCTTTGTTATGCTCAGCAGATAAATTGAATAGTAGGTAAATTTTGAAATGATCTCATAGACCTTCCTCGTCAAATCAATGTGTCTTACTTATATCATTGACACTGCCTTAAATTCTTTTATGGTGTCACTGAGCACTGTTAAACCATTATCACTTTCAACTACACTAGGAGGCTGTATTTCAGTGGTGAGTGAAGTGATTTTTATGTGCAAGTTATAAAACACTTTGGGTCTCTATTTTAATGTAAGGTTGTGATGATAGATGATGATATCAGTAAATGGCTGGGCAAAGCAAGGCCATACGTTTAATGGCATTTCCATCTGATTGCCTGTTATGGGTCTGTTCAAGGCATCAGTGGGCAGAAATTGGAAAACCAAAAGGGAGAAATGGGGGACACTAATTAGGAGATGCACACAACATCCGTAATTGTCCATAGATCAAAGAAATGATTGATGGCAGCCATTAACACCTTCCATCATAACAATACTTCTCGGCTCAGCTCAGCCCATATAATTTAAATTGTTGACACCCTGAGTATTTTATCTCCCAGACAGAAAGAAAATAAATAAGAAATGGGGGGTGGGGGATAAGCGGCACACAGCACCTCAGGCATGGGCGGACGGCAGGCATGGAAGATCCTAGCATGAGGGGAATTGGGGACCACACAGAATCTTTGGGGCATGGGGAGTGGTCCACACAGCCCACAGCATTGTGGGAAGAGTGGAAGTAGAAGGAACACAGAGCCCCTGGCATGAGGGACTGTGGCAAAGGGTTGTAGTGAGTCCCTGAAATAGAGAGGGATGGGAAGGTGGCACACAGGGACCTAGTGGGGGATGAGAAGAATGGAGGAAGAGAAAGAGCCCCTGGTGTGTTCAAAGAGCTCAGCCTAGAGAAGTAACAAAGCCTCAGGTTATTTTCATTTTTTTCCCAACTTCAACTTCAAAGGTATGGATCTCTTCAGAAACAGTTAATACAACTTATTAGAGGACATCATTATGTATATATATATATTTCCTATTATACAATCATAGAATCATAGAACTGGAAGGGACCTTGAGAGGTCATCTAGTCCAGTCCCCTGCACTCAAGGCAGGACTAAGTATTATCTAGATCATCCCTGACAGGCGTTTGTCCAACCTGCTCTTAAAAATCTTCAATGATGGAGATTCCACAAACTCCCTAGGCAATTTATTCCAGAGCTTAACCTCTCTCACAGTTAGGAAGTTTTTCCTAATGTCCAACCTAAATCACCCTTGCTGCAATTTAAGCCCATTGTTTCTTGTCCTATCCTCAGAGGTTAAGAAGAACATTTTTTCTCCCTCCTCCTTGTAACAACCTTTTATGTACTTGAAAACTGTTATCATGTCGCCCCTCAGTCTTCTCTTTTCCAGAATAAACAAACCCATTTTTTTCAATCTTCCCTCATAGGTCATGTTTTCTAGACTTTTAATCATCTTTGTTGCTCTATGGCTTAAAAACTCACCAATCAGATGGGGACACTGTCCTAACTCCAAACTAAAATCTCTTCTTATGGTACCACTGAAAGATCACTGGAATGTAGGCATTTCAATCCATTCCCTACTATTGATACATGCTGCTAGAGTATAAAAGGGAAAATAATTAATCTTTGAATTTGAAATCTTGTAGATGTGTTTTGACACTTTGTGATCCATAATAAAAAACTCGCTCTGTTTGTTGAACATCACAATTTGTGTTGTGAACCACATACAAGTACAAATACTCAAGATACAAAGTGCTGGTTTCTATAGTATAAGACAGAGGCCTAAAACAACATAGATATCAAGAATAAACCTGAATTTGTTATATTTTAATACGTTCATGTTAATGGTTTTACTAAGTAGTTTTTGAAGCCACTTGGCTTGGAGCTTTGATGGAGCAAAATAACCTTTCACCCAGTTCCCCAGGGTCTCAGAAAGGGTGAAAGTCTGCAAGTTCTTACTTTGGTCATGAGGCCAGTTGCCTTGAGAAAGTATAAACATGAGAAATATGAATGGGTACGGAACAATTTTTTAAGTCAAGGGATAAAAGGATATAAATTATGACCAGGAAGGTACCAGGCCCTAATAGTTAAGAAACCCACACAAAGGGAGGGAAGGGGTTTGGGATCATTTTTATGGAGAAATCATCTCCTGTTAGTCCCCCATTATTGTTTATTTGGGAAAAACAGACTTGTAGACATGACCAAGAACCAATACCCTAAAAGTAGGGCCCCAAAAATGGACCAAAATCTGATTTGATCAGGATCAAAGCAGTTGGGGTGAGAAACATATGATCCTCTGGTCTGATGGGAAGATCACTGTGAGCTTCTCCGGGATGACACTACCCTGGGTTTTACCCTTAAAAACCAGTTAAATGAGGAAGAAATTGTGCTTCTCCTGAGGTCACCACAACAACAGCCAGGTGGTTGATGCCCCTACTTTCCCTCCCAAGGAAACCACAAACAAAGACATTCCAGACAACCCAGTTGACTAAAGGGGTGACTCCCACTAGCATGATGGTACCTGAGCTGGAAGACCAATGTCTTGGTTCCCCAAACTGCAGTTTCTGACTGAAGCCTGAGGCTCTGCAGACCAAGCAAGCTGAAGAGCAGATTCCTTTATCTTTTTCTAAGTAACTTTCTTCTTTGTTTCCTGAATAGAACATTTTTGAATACCTGCAGGGATGCCTGTCAGAAAAGTGAAACTGCAGGTGCTGAGCTAAATTATATACCTGCTGGGATAACCAAAGACAATTGTGGAGGGGCTACAAGCTTAAAACCCTGGTTTGGAGGAGGAGGGACATGGGTTCCTGCCCAGGGAAAGGTGACTGGTTGAGGCCTGAGACCTAAGACGGAATTCCTTGAACAGACCACAGAGGGGGACAGCTGTGCAGTTACCTCAAAATTATGACGGACAGATCTCCAGATCACAGATAGCACTAATTAACTCACTTGCAGTCTCAGCACAAACTTCAGGGATAGAATGAACATTGAGATTGACCTTCCCTCTTATTCTTTCATTAAGCCTAACCTTCTAGGTCATGTTGAATACTGGCGAGGAATCTTGCCTTGAAGTTGCTCATGCTTTACTTGCACTGTGAGTAAACAGACGCCTTCAAACTCTGTAGCTATACATATGACACCACTCAAGAGCACAATACTCACTTCTAAGAGTTAATTTAAAAAGAATCCGACCATTTTATTTCAGTCAGAATAGCACATGTTACAAGTACAAAATAAATGAATAAAAAGGACCAATGGGCATCAGTGACTTTGAGACAGACTAACTCCAGATCAGTCCTTCAACAAGATTAGCAAAGAAAATCAAGGGTCATTAGCAGCCTCTCTTTCTTTGTCAATGATAGGTATATTTCCAGTTTTCCTGTTTTGGAATTAATATATTTTCCCTCCCAATTAATCTTTTTACATATCCTATCATCTAGAACAAGAGCTTTGGAAATTACACCTTTGCTCCAGTTAGAATGGGTGATGAGCTATTTAGGCAGCCAGCTGTAGAATTAAATACTGTCTAATCATCAGTTCCTTTGCTGGAACCCAAGAGTCATCTTTGAACTGCATCTGGCTTTCTGTCTTCACAACATGAGAATCCCAGCAGCGTTCCAGAACCTCACTTTCCTGGAATATGTTGCTACTATATCATCTCGTAGCCAATTTCTTAGCTTTATAATTAAAATGGAATCCTTGGTAATGAATTGATGGAGTTATGCATACAGATGCATTCATTCATGCAACTGTTCCAATATGCTAGACTTAGCCATTAGGCAGGCACACACAGAATACCCTGTGCTTTACTGATCTTGTAGCCTTTTATTTTATTCAAAATGAATGTAGTGATGTTAGCCTACATCACCATGGCCGCCACAGTGTATTCCTCATTTTCTAGGTACCCAACTTGAGATGCCTGGGCTTGATTTGCAGAAGTGCTGAACACTCACAATTCCGACTGAGGTTAAACGAATTCTGCTCTGAATTTCTTAAGTGTCATAAAATGCTAAGTGCTCTGAAAAATCAGGCCTGAGGATTCTCATGTTAGACACCCAAAATTAGTTGACAATTTTGGTTTTAATCACTGTGCCTCTATACCCTATATATAAAACAACAACAACTCTCCTAATGGAGGCAGAGGGGGAAAGATAAATTCCTTAACTTTCGTAGACAACTGAAATACTACAAGGAGAAATCCCCACAGGGAAATTAATAATTCTGTATTCAGTGAAGGGTTTGGATGGTGTGCAGTAAATAATACATGTGGGCACATACTGAATGATGAGGACAAAAAGAAAAGAAATATTCAATAGTGGCCTATTCAGTAAGCACTGTTCATCCTGTGGAAAAATAATATGTGATTGTACAATTACAGACTGTATCATGATGCATACACTGTAGGGAGATGAATTAAGGTTGCACAGACAATCTTAATTCTGGCATTTCCTATTTTTTAAGTGTTTGACTTTCCAACCTTGATGTTCTTTTAATGTAGGGTTTTTATGTAATTGTATTATAATATTAGAGAGCCCTTGATCCAAAACCATATGCCTCTGAACTGTGTCATTAACCATTTGGAATTCAGTCCCAAACTTGCATCTGAATTTTGAAGTTGGTTCCATTATTGACCAAACCAAAACTGATCTGAACACGCTCACTTAGACGTTGTGTAACTTTGGTCCAGTCTTGTGGGTGTGACTATATGGTCATAATATTAGCTGACTCATAGGCACATAGTAATCCTCTCATTAGGAGAAAATGTCTGTATTTGAGTGACTTGTTTAGAATCCAAACAATGTATGAATTCCAGTGGTTTTGTTCAGCATCATCCCTTGGGAGAAGACAGCATTTTGGTAACTAAGAGAAGATGGCACTTCTGATTATATTATCACCTGAAGGAACATCACATGGAAGTGTAAAAGGAAGAGGGGATGGTGCTCATGAAATCTCAGAAGGCAGGTCTTATCTACCTGTTATGTTATGTTTCCACAGCACCTTTCTTCTCAACATTTTGTTGTTGTTAGTGGGTTTTGTTTTTTTTTACAGACTTTGTAACAGGGCTCACTTCACTCAACAACCACACAAACACATCTGAGGTGGAAATGAGAGAGCCTGAAAGGCTATGTCTACAGTTGGAGCTGGGGGTGTGATACCCAGCCCGAGTAGACAGACTTGCTCTAGCTCTCATCAGGCTAGCTCCCTAAAAGCAGTAGTGTACCCACAGTAGCACAGGCTGCAGTAGCAGTGGCATGCTGCGCCAACTACAAACTGCCCAGCCCCAAGCGTATATACATGGGCATCAAGCTTTTGTTGCCTAGGCTACTACAGCTACACTTCTATTTTTGCTTGGTAGCTCTGAGAGTATTATTTGAGTTGGGAATCACATTGCTATCTCCAAATGTAGACACACTGTCAGTATCAGTAACGTGATATATGCCATCATGTGCCAGCAATGCCCCTCTGCCATGTACATTGGTCAAACCGGACAGTCTCTACACAAAAGAATAAATTGACACAAATCTGACATCAGGAATCATAACATTCAAAAAACAGTGGGAGAACACTTCAACCTCTCTAACCACTCAGTGACAGACTTGAAGGTGGCAATTTTGCAACAAAAAAACTTCAAAAACAGACTCCAAAGAGAGACTGCTGAACTTGAATTAATATGCAAATTAGATACAATTAACTTAGGTTTAAACAGAGACTGGGAATGGTTGGGTCATTACACTAATTGAATCTATTTCCCTATGTTAAGTTCTCCTTACACCTTCTATGGGTCATCTCGATTATCACTTCAAAGGTTTTTTTTCTCCTGCTGATGATAGCTCATCTCAGTTGATTGGCCTCTTACAGTTGGTATGGGTATTTCCACCTTTTCATGTTCTCTGTATGTATAAATAGCTTCTGTCTGTGTGTTCCATTCTATGCATCCGAAGAAGTGAGCTGTAGCCCACGAAAGCTTATGCTGAAATAAATTTGTTAGTCTCTAAGGTGCCACAAGTACTCCTGTTCTTTTTGCAGATACAGACTAACATGGCTGCTGCTCTGAAACTGTAGAATAATGTTTGTAAGAGGTATTATGTGTCCATTTAAAACTGAAAAAGAAATGTAGTTGAGCAGAAATACTTATGTTTTCCATACATGAAGAACAAATATAGACATTTAGCGCAGATGGCTTTTATTTCAGATTAAAAAAACAGTGAAGTCAGAAAAACTAAAACATCACCACGAGAGCAAAATGTGTGATTTATTCTGTAAATCTTTTCAACTTCAACTCTGTTGCAAAAGGTCCTCATGTAAGGTGATGCTAGATAGCCAGGCTGGAGACCTTTACATTTAAAGGTACGTAGGAAACAGAATAAACTCTAGATCTGGTTGAAAAAGTGGGACAAAATTTTCATAAAAATGTCATATTTTGTGGTTGAAATTGAAAATTTTGAATTTTTTTGACTAGTCCTGATGATCTCATTACACTTGCATAGCTACAAAGAGTACAACAAATTAAAATTCCTTAACTTGATTGTGCAAGACTTAGTCAAATTTTGGAGCTTTAGATTATTTGGTAAGGGTTGGCTAAGCATCTAGGATGAAATTTTCAAAGCCATGCAGGGGACCTAGACACATATCCTCCCTTAAAATAAAGGGAGGATTTAAAAATGCTTTAAAAATCACAGTCCTAAACTTTAGGTGCTTATCTAAATTAAGTCTTTTGTACTTTGCTTATCACAATATACTGTCCAAACAAAGCTTGCTTCTGAATTATGCAGTGATGCAGCCCATAGAAGATCCTTGAGGAGACTTACATTCTAATATTATTTTCATAATTTCTTAATTTGTATCAGATTTTAATGTTTGCAATTATGTAAAAATAAATTTAGCTCCTGGACTTAGAACTTCTGTACCAAATATGGCCTAGTTACAGATGGATTTTTATAGCTTCTTTGCGCAGTTCTGATCTGATATATGGGGGCAGTTCCGAAGGATATCATAACAGAGCTTTAATTTCACAGGTGATTGCCATCCCTGGGGAAAATATGATGTTGAGAAATATAAACATTTGTGGACTAGATGGTTTTGTTTTGAACGTTTACTATTGCTTCCCATTTGGGTTTTTTTTCCCTTCTTATTACCTTGATTTATAAAAATAACACCATGACTGACATACTCACAAAAGCTAGCTGCGCCAGGACATCACTCTAATTTCCTGGTTGCAATGGTACCATTGCACATTTCAGCTGAAAACCTATGCCAGAAAATAAATGAAGATTAAATTTAGAGATATGCCAAATTACTTGCCCATAATTTGAATTGTCACTGAACTGCAAAATACCAGTTTCCTGACTTTTGGGACTCAGAGCCCTATTTTCTGTTCCATTCATTGGCTTCGTTTTAGATCTAACCATCATCTGCACAAATTAAATTCAGTTTGGCAATAAAACAATTACTCTGTGACCATTGTTACATAGTTTTCTTTACTTCACTTTCTTTCCATCTCATGTCAAGAACTTTATTCCATATTAAAACATTTTCTTTTCACTTCTGATTGAGCCATGCACACTACATTTATTTTTTAAAAGCTGTTGGAGCTTTGATAAATTGTGTCTGTTGGGATAGCCCTTTTGTGCTACCTTCATCTCTGGGTCCAATAAAACCCCTTATATCAGCCTTTGAGTGTAAATCATAAGTGTAGTTTCACTTCTATATTTGGAGGAAGCCATGACAATGGTGTCATGCGCTCAGGGAGACAAATTCCACACCTGACTGAGGCTTGCAGTTTTTTGGGGGATGAGGGGGAGAGGCAATGCTCTCCTCAAACTACACCAATGGTGAAAATCTCTCCAGTTCTTGACCCTGACACATCTAGTAAGTTTCTTAGGAGTGGGACGGAATATCCATGATGATTCCAACTAGCTTCCCAACACGGGAATGAGAAAGGATTCCCATATGGGCTGGTTAGAAAATGGATGTTCCATCCATGAAACTCTCCAGCTTTTGGATTTTTTTATCCGAAATGCAAAATTTTGAAATTTATTGCAAAATGAAATTCTGAAAAAAAAAATAGTTTTGGGACAGTCAAAAATTTCATTTCAATTTCAACCTTTTTAAACAAAATTAAGTAACTGTAAAGTCATTTTGAAACAAAAAGTAAACTTTTAGTTCTGAAAGTGTTAATATGGGACATTGTGATATTTTCAATTTTTCCCAATTATTTTTCTAAACAAAATTTCATCAAAATTTATATGATTTCAAACACACAAAATGATTTTTGTCAACTCAGCATTTTCTGATGGAAAACTGTTTTGACAAAAAAATTGCTGGTAAGCTGTAATTTCCATTAGTGAGTCCCTGTCTCCACATTTGCTGTAGGGCCTGAGTTATGGGTGTACAGCAGCTTAAGAATGAGCTGTGAGAGGATGAGTTGATGTGTCGAGGACCAAGGAGCAAAGAATGTTTAATAGGGGCATTGACGTTGGTGGAGGGGAAGGATAAAGAAATGAGTATGAGTCCCTCAAAAGGAATGGTCCACACTGAGTCAGTTCTATAGGTACCGTAGTGAGGGCACGTGTTGCGAGGTGGAGTTTGATTGCAGTCAGGGGGAATCTTTTTCAGGGGTAGATGACACTGGCTTCTCCTGGGATTCTCACACATTGTATGAAAATATGCAAGACTGGCTCTACCCAGCAGGACAGAAAACCAATGTACTAAAATTATTCTTATTATAAAATGTGTTGGTGCATTTTGTGCATGAAAGAGATTTTTGTCAACACAATAATTTCAAAAATCTTTAAATTAGGTTTCAAATGTTTATTTTAGAATAGTTGTTTTTTAAATATAAGAAATGTATCTTAACAGAAAAATATACTTTTTTCTATAGCTAGCACTAGCCTATATCAATAACATGTTACTCAAGATAATTGTCTATTACTGATTAAACTGAATGAATTGAACTGTTCTGGCTTGCTTAAAATTGTCCCATTTGCAAGTGACTGATTTGATGTGCAGATACTTTATTTTAAAAATTGTGTTTTCTTTTTTATGTTGTTCGGGGGAAGGAGATACTTTGAAGATACAGTGTTGCTTATTCATATTGTGAAATCTTGCCTCATCTCCCTAATTTCTCTCATCTATTCTACATTACAGGGGAAACAACAATGAGTTTTTTTATTAGTCATGATAAATCCCATCCCAGGAGTTGCTGGGTGACAGATTTGTGTTGTGAAAATGCTTTTGCTAAGCTACAGAGATAAAAGTTACTTGATGCACTTTCTGTAGCAAGCTTTCCCCACCAATTTGGAATGACGAACAGCTGAATCTTATACAAACACTGGTTCAATCCAAATTATTAATATAATCATGTAAAACTACATCCCAGATGTCCCTTGCTTACATGCATCCTTTAATCAGATGTCAAAGAAAATGCATATTAAAATTGCCTGAATATGTAATAGTGAGATGCATTTTGCTAATAAATTCTCTCATTATTTTCAAATATCATTGTGTTATTTGTGTGTACAATAATAAAAAAATGCAAGTATAAATTTGAATTCAAATCATACTGCCATTTTGTGAAGTTGTTTTATACACCAGTGACCTTTCATGTATAGAGATAATTAGCAAAGTGCACTTTTTTCAAAATGATGTAATTTGGGCAACAATTTATAATTAAATACCTCTGATGAAATATATGGTATAATCTTTACACATCATTCACAAAACTGCTTGACACAGTGAGTGAGGAGATAACAACATACTATAAACACTGTGGGCCTGATTCTCCTCTTACTTGCACCAATTTTACACTGACTTTAGTCTCTACACTTTAACAAGAAGGCTGAATCCTTGTGTTTATATGAAGAATAAACTATATCCTTCCTGAAATTACAGCAATTGACAAGAAACTTGGCTAGGAAACTTTACGATGATGCCTTTTTTCAATTATGCAGCCCCTCTGTTTTTTGACATCACAGCTTCATACTTCATAAATCTACCAGCTACCATAGCAACAGTTGAATTTCTCATCTAAAAAAAATTAGGCAAATGATTTCTTGTCACCACTATATAATGAAAAGAAAAATCTGATCATTTTTTGAGAAGGTCTTAAGTGTAAGTAGATGCATTCTAAGAAAGACATACATTTAAGACAGAAGTACATTTTCTAAGCCAATGCTTTTCAAATGTCCTCATCCCTTGAGCCACTTTTAAGGGTCTCTGATAGGCTACCTGCTTCACTCCACCCCTTCCTACATCCCATATTCCCTCAGGCATTCTTTGTCTGTTCTAGTAGCCCTACAGCTCACTGGAAATGGTGAGATGACCTTTTCATGTTTTCTGGAATAGCTCATGAGCAAGAATACCAACCTCAGGGCAGACTGTGAAGAAGCAGGGCACAAACTCCAAACTAGTTGTGAGTTCTATACTTAGATTTCCTCAACCATGTAACAAGTATATACTTCTCAGGCATTATAGTGCCTTAACACAGAGCCAAAGACTGTCCCCTTTGGCATTCCAATCTATCTTGCCACCTAGGCAAGCTTGACTCTGTGATAGGTGGTCCCTTTACACCAAAGATCACAAAGTATTCAGGCTACTTGCAGTGCCCAAGGACCAGTCACTTACACCAAGTCAGTTTGCACCTTAGTTCTCATACCAAAGACAAAGTTTGTAGTCAATCCTGTAACAAACCAGCTAAAGGTTTATTAACTAGCATAAAGACATGAGTTATTTACAAGGTTAAAGCAGATAAGCATTCACACCCAAATGAGATACAATAGTACAAAAAGTAATAGAAGCTTCTATAATAAGAAAGCTTTTATGTCCTTTGGGGCTAACCCAAACCAAGCAACTTGGGGATCTCTTACTCATGTTTAGGAATCTTTGCCCCCTCACAGTCAAGATAGTATAAAGGGATCGTAATTTCTTCTGGTCACAGATTTTTATCCCCATCTTCGTAGATTATTGAAGTGGGGAAACTCGTATTAAATCCACATAAAAGTTCTCCATCTCCATAAAAATAAACAACCCTTCCCCACTATGGAGTCTTCCCTCTTCTCTGTCTCCACAGTTCAAAGCCATTTAAGTGCTCCAGCAATGCGGACAAACTGTCCTTTCAACCTGCCAGCCATATTTTCTTCCATAACTGGCTCCAGCTCAGATGTCAGAAGAAAGGGGGGAAAATCTCCATCTGTGATCAAGAAGTGGATGATTGAAGAATATGCAAGTCAAATTATTATTATTAATTATTATTATTAAATCCAGAATTAATGTTTGACTTGAAAGTAGTCACTGAAATGTTCACAGTGTTGTGAATTTTGAAAATAACATAGCTACATTTCAGAATCTGCACAGATTTTTATTGTTTGGCTCTCTGAAGGCAAATAACTTGTGAATTTGATTCAGACTTGTCAGAGACAGGACAAAAATCAGTCATAAAGAAGCATCTTTATGTCATTTTAAAGGTTTGTTTCTATCATTCATTTTAGATTAGAGAAAGAACCCTGATAAATACAGAGCCTCAGATTTAAAGAAAAAAACAGATAGGATAAGATATTATTTAGATCTTGTAACTAATGATTTCCAAAGGTTTGTCTTTTTCTATAAATGTATCTGCTAAGCTCTCTTCTGATAGTTCCCACTGAAGACACTGTGATATGGTACACTATCATCAGCAGGGGGTCGTTTTTTAGGAAGGAGTACAGGGGAAAATCATACTGAAAATGTTTCGAATTTACAAAATAATCTAATATATATGAAATATCTCTCATTTCCTGATCTGCATCTCAGTGGGAATTCCAGTGAAACACATTTAGGAGAGTCTAAGAAAATTCAGTGTTACCATATTTAAGTTTTTAAAACTCTAGGGAGCTCAAAACATATAGTAACATGAACAAGGAAATAGTTATAGTTTCTCCATAACTTCTTTTCTACATAATGAATGCAAAAGCTGTACTGCAACATGATACTGTCAGGTTCATCCTTCCCCTTTGGGGAGAAAGACTGTTATATAGTTATTATAAATACCTTAAAAGTTCTCTGTATTATAAGTAATAATCTATCCAGTGCCAAATATGATAAATGTTGACTAGTGATGGAGTTTGTAATGTAGAACTTTAACTTTGTGTGTGTAAAATGTGTCGGAAAGTGACAGGGGCGGCTCTAGGCATTTTGCCGCCCCAAGCACGTGCTTGGCGTGCTGGTGCCTGGAGCTGCCCCTGGAAAGTGAGATATGTGGCATGCCACTGAAGAAAGATGTAGACTCAAGTTTAATTTGTTTTCTTAGAGTAGCCAGTCTGGGCCCTTGGCAGTGGAAAGTCTATCAAGAGAAGACGGTAGCAGTATAAGGCACTTGTAAACGTCCCTCTGTTGAAGAGCCCAGAATTGACCAACCCAATCCCAACAGCAGCTGGCATTAGCCAGGAAGTTATCCTATCTTCTGGGCACTTTCTGTCAGTGACTGTACATTAAAATGCACCTGTAGCAAGGCTGAGGATCTGGCCCTTTAGCTGGAGGAATTCAGTATTTAGGGGCTCAAATCAAATTATGTAGGGACTAGCCTGTTCAGGAAAATAAAATTCCTGACCTGCTTTGTGATCTGTCTCCCTGGAACCGTGGTCTCCTTTGCACGGGTGTAATACAGGTAACAGTAGCAAAAGTTACTCCTGATTTATTATATTTAGTGTAAATGCAAGCAGAATCAGACCCTTGTGTGAAGTGAAGTCCATGAAGACATTTTGAGCACATAATGTAATTGTGAGAAACTGCATTATTTTATGTACAAACCCAATCTGCGTTATCAACTGAAGACTAAGAATAATTCATATATTTCCCCTGTGTTTTAACAAAAGTGGTTTGAATGGCCTTGATGTTGGTATATAAAATATTGTCACACAGTAGAGGAACATTTTCTTTTAATAACCCTTCAGAGAACCATCATAACAGTCATTAACATTTCTGTAATTGAATTGCACAATAATATTTGATTAAATAATCAAGTAGTCACCTTTAGTGAAGATCTCCTGGTCAGTTAAAACAGGAATAACCCTCACAGAACTGGGGTTTGCTTCCCAGCTTAGTTATTAAAAAAAAATGGCCTGCTGGGTTTGTTAGCAGGAAACTGTAGCAAAACAAAACTAGGATGAATATCACTGAAAATGTGAACCTCCTGGTTAATTTATGACCTCTCAAAATTAGATCTCAAAATTAGACAACTTTTGAACACGGGAAACGAGAAATGGTACACCTGCACCTTGAATACTGTGTCCGGTTCTGGTTGCCCCATCTCAAAAAGAATGTAATGGAACTGTAAAAGGTTCAGAGAAGGGCAACACAAATGAATAAGGGCATGGAACATCTTCCATACAAGAAGAAACTAAAAAGATTAGGGCTGTTCAACTTAGAAAAGTGATGTATACAGGAGAATATGATAGAAGTCCATAAAATCATGAATGATGTGGAAAAAGTGAAGCGTTATTTACCATTTTCCAGAATTGATTCACCCATTCTTATTCAGCACCGATCTCCAACCAGAGGTCACTCAATGAAATTAATAGGCTGCAGGTTTATCACAAACAAGAGGAAGTGCTTTTTCAGACAATTAATCTATGGAACTCATTGTCATCGGCTGTTATGATGGCCAAAAGTATAACTGGATTAAAAAAGAACTAGATACGTTCATGGAGGACAGGTCCATCAATGACTTTTAGTCAAGATGGTCAGGGATGCAAGCTCATCTTGTGGAGACCATGAACCTCAGACTTCCACAAGCCAGGAGGGGAAGACAGAGATGGATCTTTTCAAAATTGCCTGGTCCTGTGCACTCCCCCTGAAGCTCTGGTACTGGCCACTGTCAAAGACAGGATATTGGGCTATATGGAGCACAGGTCTGACCAGTATGGAAGTTCTTACATTCTTATTTATCCCCACAATACGCAGCAGAAGGATCAGGATTATTTTAGACCTGTGATTATTTTAGTGACTATTAGCTTTGTTATTTTAGAGATAAAATAACTACTAGTAGGTTTATCTGTCAGTAATTAGCTTGCTATTTCTTGTGCAGACTCTTCTAAAGAGCCAGTATTGAAATCCTTGTACTTTGGGGTATTATTAAACACTTCACCTCTGCAAGATAAGTGACATTTAATTTCTGAATTTAATTTGCAGCCATCATCAGTGCGGTTGAAAAGATATACATAGGAATTGAAAATCTTCAGGATAAAGGAACATGAGGAACGTGAGTAACAAAAGACTAATTGTTTCCCTACAATAACAAGTATAACTACTATTCAGATTTACTAGTTGATGCATCAGTATGATTTGATGGGACTGAATAATTATCCTTAGATAAGATCACTAGCGCTGCCACTATGGACAGAAATGCATTGTACATCAAAGAGTGCTGCTTTGCTAGAATGTGAGAGAACCTCAGTGTAAATCTTTTGTAATTCTGCATTTAACTAGACTATTGAACAGAATACTTAATCTTCAATATCTCATTGGGTGTTAAATATATATTTAAAAGTTTTCAGGAGGTCAGAAAATCTAGATTAGTGGATATGCTGTTTTTCTTTGTAAAGTAGAAATTAAAATAGAAATGTTCCCCATCTGTATCTAATGCATATTCATATACACACACGTTTTCATTCATGTGAACACAACATTTTTCATTTGCTTGAACACAGACTGCTTACAAATGTAGATTTTGAAATGTATACACAACCTTGGCTGCTGTGAATGTTTGGAGAATGCTGTATGAACATAAATTGGAAGAGTGTGGGTCTAATTATTATTCTCTCTGGGCATGTCTACATTGCAATGTAAGCCTAGGGTTCAAACTCAGGCTCAAGCCTAACCCCCCTTCCATCTACATACAAATTGTGCTAACCCAGGGCTCAGACCAAAAGTCCCAGGTCCCCCTAGGAGTAGAGGGTCTGAGCCAGAGTCAAGCTAGGACTCAGAGTTCAAGCCCTATTGATTTACAGTGCAACTCCAGCCCCGCTAGACTAATGCTCTGGGAGTCCACCAAAAGTATCCCACAATCCCATTGGCCAACTTTCTTTGTCCTCTGAATAGTCAAGATTGGTAGACAGTTAAGTTTTCCCACTTTTCACCATGAACAAAGAGTGAGAGTGGCCATATTGTGGGAGGTCACAAGGAAGTCTGGGCTATTGGTAGCTGGACTCAGGATCACATAATGCAGTGTAGATATTAGAGCTCTAGGTCGGGATCCAGTGTTCAATAATTCCTAACCTGAGGTTATAAATGAATGTAGACACTCAAGCCCGAGGTTAATAAACCCAGGATCTGGTAACTCCAGTTCTACTTATCCTGGGCTTACACTGCAGTGTAGACATACTGCATGTGTTCTTTGCCCTCCAGGATCTATCACACAAGTATTGCTCAAATAATCAGAGATAAAAACTCCGGCCATCATTTTACAAATCTGGGTCCTGAAAGTTAGGATCCTAATTCCCCATTTAGGAATCAAAATTAAAATGACCTAATTGTCAGGCATCAACGGGAGCCACAATCAGTCAGAACCTGTGACAATCAGGCCACTTATTTAGGTGCCTAATATGGATTTATGTGTTTAGCTTTGGGGGCTCAGGTTGAAAATGTTTGTCGTTCCTCACAGTGTAATATAAAGGCTGATGAAATAAATGGAGCTATGCCAATTTAGACCTGGGAAGGATCTGGCCCCATTTATTATGATTACAATTGACACAATACTAAAATGTAGTACAGATAAATGTTTTAATGAACACTACCTACTCTCTGGCAAACAAGAGGTTAACAGCAACTCAGCTTCCCTCTGTCCCTGCACAGCCCTTTGGGGAGATAATGAGGCATGGCTGGAGCCCTCAGGACAGTCTCTGGTCAGAAACTCATAAGAGTGGCTATGTGGAAGACTGAAGGGAAGGATGCCTGGCAGTAAGGAGGACTCAGTACCAAGACACTACTTGTATGCAAACAAACAATTCAGGCTAGAATTTGCTTGTTTCAGAGAAAGTGGCAGCTGAGGTGCCTAAAAAGCAGTGGTTGGGCTCCTCTGGCCACACAAGGCATTTTCACAAAGAGGGTGTAATCAGGCACAAAGACCCCTGAATGTACAGGTGGGTGTGACAAATAATGGGGTGTGTGAACTTGGTGTGTCTAAGAGCATGGACACTTATCTTGCTGTTTTAGAATTATCCAGAGGCTCCTTATGCACCTGAATAGGTGCTGCTTTCTAGGGATATGTCCATATACAAGCACCATGGCAACACAGCTGCAGCGCAGACACTGAGGGCTGTTCTACCCTAGGAACTTACATCAGTATAGCTATGTCTTTCAGAGGTATGAAAAATCCACATCCCTGAGAGAAACAGCTATACCTACCTAACCCTTGGTGGAGACAGGCTAGGTCAACAGAAGAACTCTCTTGGTCAGGTGGATTACTTACACTGACAGAAGAACAGTGTAGTGTCTACACTGAAGCACTATGTTGCACTGTAGCATTTTAAGCATAGACAAACCCTTCCTACAGCAACAAAAGGGTTTTTTTCTGTTGCTAAGGTGGATCCACCCCCTTGAGAGGCAGTAGCTTGGTTATGATAATTCTTTCACTGACTTAGCATGTCTACGTCAAGGCTTAGGTTGGCTTAACTAACTCTGTCAGAAGGTTGAATTTTTCACCCCTGCGAATGATGTATAGGGTGACCAGACAGCAAGTGTGAAAAATCGGGACGGGGGTGAGGGGTAATAGGAGCCCATATAAGAAAAAGACACAAAAATCAGGACTGTCCCAATAAAATCGGGACATCTGGTCACCCTAGTGATGTAGCTATATTGACCTAAGTTTTAGGTGTTGACCAGGCCTAAGTGTGACTCTACCATAACCAGCTTAGCAGGTGCAAGTTGAAACCTCTGTTATGTAACCTCCATTCTCCCCTATCCCCTTCCTCAGGCCTGGCCTGAGATTTACACACAGCTGGACACACATTCTCAGTTCAACCCTTTTTTCTCTGTCCAAGCTCCATTTTCCAAAGACGATGACTATAAGAACTGAAATGTCAGTTTTATGGGAAATTCTGTGATTTTGAAATTTGTTTTGTTCATCATTGCAACAAAAACAAGAAATTTGAAAATTTCTCACAAAATTAAAAAAATAATAATTTCAGGGCATTCAAAAACCTTTCCTTTCAATTTCTAAATAAAATTAAAAGATACTTCTAAATGAAAAGTAACTTTAAACAAAAAACCAAAACATTCCATTCCATAAATGTCAAAACAGAACAGTGTAACCCAGGGGTAGGCAACGTATGGCACGTGTGCCGAAGGCGGCACGCGAGCTGATTTTCAGTGGCACTCGTACTCCCAGGGTCCTGGCCACCGGTCCGGGGGGCTCTGCATTTTAATTTAATTTTAAATGAAACTTCTTAAACATTTTAAAAACCTTATTTACTTTACATACAATAATAGTTTAGTTATATATTATAGACTTGTAGAAAGAGACATTTTAATGTTTTTAGAAGGTATTACTGGCACGCGAAACCTTAAATTAGAATAAATAAATGAAGACTCGGCACACCACTTCTGAAAGGTTGCCAACCCCTGGTGTAACCTTATCAAAATATATATTTTCATTTTCTTCCTACAGAAAATTGTCAAAATCAACATGTTCCCATGGGAATTTACAGTTTCAATAAAAGGACCTTTGCCAACAGAAAAATGTTCCATCAGAAAAATTTCAACTAGCTTGAATGAACACAAAATAAAGCTTAGTCAGGACTTAAGTGGTGCATTAGACCTTGTGAAGGAATACTGCAAATGAATTTCTTGTATGAGTAAATTGAGCAGGATTTGGCTCTGTGACAGAAAGGAAGGGAACTCAGAGTTGGCAGTCAATACATACTTTTAAAAAGTTTTTATCAGATTGACTGGAATGCATCAAATGCCAATAAATCTTTGCCACTATGCAAAATGAGAGTCTCTTTTTTTTTTTTTTGGCTGATTTGCCAACCCAGCTCAAAGTCAATTTATTTTCAGCTCAGAAAATCCTTTAATGCACTAACAAAAAGCTTTTCAGGAGGGAAATAATGACATATGTTGTTTGATTATTAAATTGTGAGCCAGTCGTTTGTAACTCAGAAAAAGAAGTGTATTATGGCTAAAATAATATGACAATATGCTCAACTTTATCTGTTTTCTATTAGAAAAGCCACTGTCATAATAAACAGCTGTCTTAGGTAAAACAAAACAAAAGAAAAATAAAAAATGGGTGAGAGTTAGCATGATATTTTATTTTATCTTTTTGATGGGAGGTTGAGCGAATATTAAGAAGGGGATCAGAGAATATGTTTGAAGATAAGTTTGATGAAGAGCTGGTAAATTCTCCATAGTTAATTCTACCTCCCAAATTTCTTTGATAAAATTTCTTTTGGATTAGAAATTAGAGTGTAAAATGAGGAGGTCAAAGGGGGTAGGGATTTTTTAGCAGAATGAGATGCAATATAAAGATATCAGTGTTTTCCTTGATTGTATGTCCTATCTCCACCATGGAGAGGCCTGGAAATTTTTAATTGAGTTAGTTTAGTAGGAACCTTCCCTTGATTTCATTGGAAGTTGGCTCTGGTTCTAGATTTCTGGCAACCACCAATGTCTTTTGGTATTTTGAAGTGAGAATTCACCCTAGTTTGGAAGTCATTCACTTATGAAATGGATATTTCAGATCACCCTAGAAGCACCTTTTTGGAGGAGATATTTCACTGCTACCGTTGACGTGAAAAATAATGTTAATAAAAGGTGTGATGGAAGAATCTGTCAGTAATTTTATTTCTAATTAAAATTCTGATAAGCATCAGATTTTCAAAAACATTCAGAAATGGTCTAACTCTCCTCTGGCAGCTTCATCAGGAGTAAAGTTAAGCCAATGCTGAGTGCTTTTGAATATCGCGCCCTTAGTTTTTTGTTGGTTGGTTGCTTAATCTGCTCTGCAATGTATGTTTGGGAAGGATTGTTTAAATGTATGTGGGAATAGCACCATGTAAACATCTGCAAGGTCATCTCATTGTCCTCTTTCAAGTCCCTCCTTAAAACTCTCCTCTGCTATGATGATTACAAAAAGATTTGCATATGGTTAAGGAGCAGGTGTGCTGTTACCATTCCTTTTCATCATGACTAATATAATTTCATTGCTTCTGTGTGCTCTAATTAGCTATTTGTTGAATCTACCTATTCTCCATCATAGATTCCAAATACAGAAGGATCATGTGGAATTCTTTACAAGATTAGTGTCATTGATTGTACTTTTTTTAGAGCAGGTATTGTCTTTTAGTTGTGTGTTTGTACGGCATCTTGCACATTGACATCATTATCCATGACTGGTGGACAATCATGCCTTTAGGCTCTAGCACAGTGCTAATAATAAAATAAATAAATAATAATAATAATAATAATAATAATAATAATAATAATAATAAATGAAAGTAATTGGTATTTGATAAAATGGTGATAGACACCTTAGACAAACCTAAGACAAACAGAACTTGTGAAGGACTGCAAGAAAGTCTTTAAAATTGAAGTTGGCTAGCAAGAAAAAAGGTTGAGGGTGATGTGTTACATCAAGTATTATGTGAAACCAGTCATGGCAGAAAGGAGAATCCAGAGAAGACTGGTGCAGTCTGAGAGAATCCGAATCAGATTGGGGTTTACCCTTCAGTGTGGTTATCTGTGTTGTCAAAACGGCTTCAGAAATGCGTGCTCTGTGCAAGGAATGGGTAGGCCACCTGCACCAAATGTCCTTCACATATCATTGTTACTTAGAGACTGGATTACTGCAACCTATTCTGAAGAAGCTATGGCTGAAGACCACTAGAAAACTTTAGCTATGGGATGTGTAGCATGCAGTTGCCAATACTTAGTGCTATTTCTTCCAGGAAGAACATTATTATACCTGTACTCTACCTTCCAATTTGTTTCCATCTGCAATTTAAAGTCTTGGTTTTAACTCACAGTATAATGTCCATTGACTTGCAATGGGACTTTACTCCTAAGTCATTCAGATGCTTTTGAAAATTCCACCCCAGGGTCCCAATTACCTGACAGACCATCTGTCACAGGTTGGCTGAAGAACTGTGCAGAAGTAGGGGTCAAGAGCAGGGAACTTCAGTAAATCCTAGACTGTGAGAGGGACTTCCATAGGTAGCAGTTTGAGAGGCAGCTTTCTCCAACAGGGGCGAGAGCTGAGCCCAGACAGTGGGCTGAAGAATAGCCATAAGAAAGGAATAGCTGGTTTGGGTCTTTTGTTTGGTTATCTAGTTGGACTCTTGTTACCCTAGATGGGGACTGAATGGGTGTCATAACTATAAAGGGAAGGGTAACAACCCTCCTGTGTACAATACTATAAAATCCCTCCTGGCCAGAGACACCAAAATCCTTTTACCTGTAAAGGGTTAAGAAGCTCAGGTAACCTGGCTGACACCTGACCCAAAGGACCAATAAGGGAACAAGATACTTTCAAATCTTGG
Source organism: Mauremys mutica (assembly GCF_020497125.1). NCBI lineage: Eukaryota > Metazoa > Chordata > Testudines > Geoemydidae > Mauremys > Mauremys mutica. Next base: position 107,280,351 of record NC_059074.1, read on the forward strand.
GGAGGAGGAAGGCTTTTGTTTGTGTGCTTTTTGTTTTGGGGGTTGTTTGCTCTTGGGACTAAGAGGGACCAGACATCAATCTACGTTCTCCAACTCTTTCTGAACAAGTCTCTCATATTTCAAACTTGTAAGTAACAGCCAGGCAAGGCGTGTTAGTTTTATCTTTGTTTTCTCAACTTGTAAATGTTCCTTTTGCTAGAGAGTTTACCTCTGTTTGCTGTAACTTTGAACCTAAGGCTAGAGGGGGTTCCTCTGGGCTCTTTGAATCTGATTACCCTGTAAAGTTATTTTCCAGCCTGATTTTACAGAGATGATATTTTACCTTTTTCTTTAATTAAAATTCTTCTTTTAAGAACCTGATTGATTTTTCATTGTTTTAAGATCCAAGGGTTTTTTGGATCTGTGTTCACCAGGACTAATTGGTGAGGGTATACTCTTAAGCCTACCCAGGAAAAGGGGTGTAAGGATTTGGGGAAGAAATTAGTCTCAAATCTGCCCAGGAAAGGGGGGGTTAGAGACTTGGGAAATCTTTAGGGAAACGCAGAGATCCAAGAGGCTCTCCCCAAAGATTTGGAACACACTTGGTGGTGGCAGCTTATTGTTAACCTAAGGTCGTAAATAAGCTTAGGGAGGGCTTTCATGCAGGTCCCCACATCTGTACCCTAGAGTTCAGAGTGGGGAAGGAACCTTGACAACTGGTAATAGAACATGGTGTTGCAAGTGTTTTCATTTCTTGTACCCACTATTGACCACATCTTTGGTTCTGTGATGGCTTGTCTCTTTCTGCATCTTACTTGGCAGGAGAGAAGGCTGGGCCAGACATAGAAAGAGACACATGCTTGCAGGATCAAATATGTGGTCAACAGGGTGTGCTAGAGATGAAGAACCCTGCAACATCAGTACCAACGGGTACTTCAGTGGTAAGTACAGTTCCTTACACCATCTCTTTCCCGATACTGTAACAGTTGAGATCAAAGGATCTTCATCTAACATCTCCTCTTGCATTTGATTAACCTTGGAATTTGCTTCCCAGTTGATTTGAGAGAGCTAGAATCATTTGGTATTCAGTGCATGCTGTAAGGATTATTATCTTCCAGGCTTTTGAGAAGGTCGGTGGGTCTGAGGGTGATGAAGGGAATGGAAAGTTCACGCTGGAGGACTGGATGGGTGAAAAAGATTTTCTTATGCTTATTGATCCAGTCTGCCTGTTATTTGTATAAATTGTTTGCATGTGCAACTAGTCCACAAGATAGACACTTTTTATAAATCTAAATAAATAAAACAGAATTGTGGAGTGAAATATTGTAGTAATAAACATTTCTGCGGTGAATGTGATTAAAACCATAACTATTCTGTCAATGATCATTTCCCACATGCAGTCCTCAAACTGTTATATGTACTAAATATAGCATCCAATGAATTTAATGGTGATTTTTATCTCAGTATTGCAATAGAATGTGATATCTTCTCTCACTGGCTCTTTATGCCAGTATATTAGGTTATTCATATACTAATGTATTTTCTCTGAAAGATTAGAGACATTCTCAAAGCAGGCTACATAATAATAATTAGAATAAGCATTTATATAGTGCTTTTCATCTTTAAAATCCTTTGCAAACATTATCCACAAAAATGCGAGAAATATAAGTGGGCATTGGAGTGACCCTAGAGGAAAGATTAAAAAAGTTAAAAACAGATTACCTTTGATTTTAACATCTGGCAATTCAGTTTATTTCAGGGACATAAAAACATACTAATTTTTTTAATGCAATGTTGTTGTAGCCATGTTGGTCCCCGAATATTAGAGAGACAAACTGGCTGAGCTTATATCTCTTATTGGACCAGCTTCTGTTGTTGAAAAAGAGAAGCGTTTTAGCCTACACAGAGCTCTTCTTCAGATCTGGGATATTTTCTCAGAGCATCACTGCTAAATAGAAAGTGGAACAGATTGTTTAGCATACATAGTTAACACATATTTCAAGGGCCATTTAAGGTGAAGTTGTCCAGTAGCACCTCTTCAGTCAAGGTGGGGGGCGCAGGTTTAGTGCAATTGTATTGACAAGTCATAAATCCTGTGTCTCTATTCAGTCCATGATTTTTAGTGTCTAGCAGAGTTATGAATTTAAGTTCCAGGTTTGTCTTTTTCAGGTTCCCTTTGAGGATGAGAACTGAGATGTCAGACAAAGTGATCACTTTGTGAAAAGAGTGTTCAGCCGCAGGTGATATGGTGTTTTGGTCTTTTATCATGTTTCTGTCTGAGTTCACTCAAGCGCATCGTGATTGTCTGGTTTCACCCACGTAATTATTATTGGGGTATTTAGTGCACTGCATGAGGTATACCACATGTTGTGATACGCATGTGTAGGACCCATAGATCTTGAAATGTGTTATCTCCCATCACCCTGTGACTGGAGAGGAATTAACAAGAGTTACAAAAGGGATCTCACAAAACTGGGTAACAAAATGGCAGATGAAATACTATGCTGATAAATGCAAAGTAATGCACATTGAAAAACAGAATCCCAACTATACATACAAAATGATGGAGTCTAAAATAGCTGTTACAAGTAAAAAAAAGATCTTTATTACTTTTAATAAGTATTAATAAGTAATAAGTATTGTTATTATTGTGGATAGTTCTCTGAAAATAATCACTCAATGTGCAGCAGCAGTCAAAAAAGCCAACAGAATGTTAGGAGCCATTAGGAAAGGGATAGATAATAAGACAGAGAATATCATAATGCCACTGACGTTCCCTCTGGTCTGCACGATAGTTCTCTGAAAATAATCACTCAATGTGCAGCAGCAGTCAAAAAAGTCAACAGAATGTTAGGAGCCATTAGGGAAGGGATAGATAATAAGACAGAGAATATCATAATGCCACTAAATAAAGCCATGGTATGCCCACACCTGGAATACTGTGTGCAGTTCTGGTTACCCTATCTCAAAAAAAGATACATTAGAATTGGAAAGGTACAGAGAAGGGAAACACAAATTAGGGGTATGGAACAACTTGCATAGGAAGAGAGATTAAAAAGACTGGGACTTTACAGCTTGGAGAAGAGATGACTAAGGTGAGGTTAAAATAGAGGTCTACAAAATCATGAATGGTGTGGAGAATGTGAGTAAGGAAATGTTAATTACCCCTTCACGTAACATGAAAACCAATGAGGTCAACCAATGAAATAAACAAACAGCAGGTTTAAAACAAACAAAAGGAAATACTTCTTCTCACAAATGCACAGTCAACCTGTAGAATTCATAGCCAGGGGATGTTGTGAAGGCCAAAAGTGTACCTGGGTTCAAAAAAGAATTAGATCATTTCATGGAGGACACATCTATTGATGGCTATTACCCAAGATGGCTAGCAATGCAAACCCTAGGCTCTGAATGTCCCTAAACTTCTGACTCCCAGATGCTGGGACTGGCCGACAGGGGATAAATTATTTGATAATTGCCCTGCTCTGTTCATTCCCTCTGAAGCATTTGGCATTGGCCACTGTTGGAAGACAGGATACTAGGCTAGATGCACCATTGGTATGAGCCAGTACAGCCATTCTTATGTTTTTAACAGCCCACTTCACCTTGAATGATCCCTGAAAAATGTGTTAACTACTTACGCTAAACAATCTGTTCCACTTTGTATTTAGCTGTGACATTGAGTATATTTTCCAGACTTGAAGAAGAGCTCTGTGTAAGCTCAGAAGTTTTTCTCACCAACATAAATTGGTCCAGTAAAAGATATTACTTCACCCATCTTGTGTCTCTAAGTTTTCCAATGTTGATTATCATTTTAGCTCTCATGTATAAGAGACCAGCATAAACATAAATGCAGAAGGGTGTGTGAATGCCCTCCATGATATTTTTGCAACTTAGAAAAATATCTGTGTAACAAATTACAAAAATTAATGGGCCAGATCCTCAGCTGGCATCAATCAGTATACCTCAGTTGAAGTCAATGGAATTATGCTGAACTACAGCACTCGAAAAATCCCCAAAATTTATGTAAGCTCTGTGGCCTGAAGCTCTAGACGGTAAGGACCTCTCTGTTCCCATCTGGTGGTGAAGAATGGTCACAAAGCTACTTAATATACATGAGCTATTTACCCAGAATTCCAGAGTGACTGACGCTTCAGAAGTGGAAGGGGCTTTCTGCTACCATGTGTTGGTCAACTGGAAGCAGTACAGCTTTCCTTGCATAAGCTTTCTACTCACAATTCCTCCAGTGGGAGTCACCATAATGGTACACAAACTCAAAACTACCTTGGGAGAATGTTTTGTTTATCACTGATGGCTGGCTGTCGTGTTTTCCCAAGGTGATGCTTTTTCCTTTTCTCCTAAGAAAATTTTCTGTGTTTCATACAGAGTCAGTGCTTGCAAGTAGTGATAAACTGCCTATTAAGGGTGTCCAGGAAAAGTAGTTAGTGATCCCAGAAATTCTGAGAGAAGCAGGGGCTCAAGCCAGTGGTGGTGTATGTAAGTTTTAAGAAGAACCACTCTGTTCTCTATTTGAACCTGAATCTTGTTGCTTCTGGCAACACCTGACTGAAGACTTTTGTGTGTGTCTGTCTGTGTTAGTGTTAGAGCTACTTGGAAATTTTCTGATGTGATGTTTTTCCATTGGAAAATGCTGATTTAGTCAAATGGTCCAGCACAACCTGTTGATTTTAGTGAAATTTCACCAGTATGATGGGATGTGTACCTCCTCACTGGCTTTGAATGAGTTAACTGGAGCTAAAGAGCTTCATTAGGGAACCTGGTTGTACCTGGAGAGTGAGTCAGCCTCAATTAAGAATTAGGAGCTAGGAGTTTATATAAAGAATGCCCAAAATAGAAGAGGCTTCAGGAAGAGAGTGAAAGAACTCTGCAGTCATGTTCTTGGCAGTGGAGAGACCCCCACAGAGTCAAAGACAAGGCCCAGGGGAAGAGCTGGGCTTACGGAGAGAAGTATGGCAAGAGGCCAGGAAAGCCACGGAGAAGCCAGGAGGGTCAATCAAGCTTGGGTGGTGAGCCTTGATAAAAGGACAGGATCCAAACTCGCAGGAAGGAAAATGCAGGAGGCAATTAAGTGAGGAACAGATTACAGTTTAAGTTTATTTTTCATTTGTTGAGGGACTCCACGGAAGAGCCCTATGTGCCCCTGCCCTGAAAGACAAATGAAGCTTGAGGGACTACAGAACCTGGGAAGACTAGAAGTACACAGTAGGCCCAGGAAGAGGTCCTTGCTGACCGGATGAAATAGGAAGAAGGCCAGGGATGTAGCAGGGTCTCAATAGACAAACCTTGATGGCTGTCCTTGGGCTGGAACCCAGAGAAGAAGGAGGGCTTGGGTTCCCTCACCAGCCAATGGGGAAGGTGGTGTGAAGACCCTGGATATAAGGGGATAATGATTCTTGAAAGCCTTAGACAAGATGTCTGGGGCTGGGGGGCATGCAGGTTGAGGCCTGATATTAGGACCCTGGACTAATGCTGGTGGGATTTTTTGTCCTCCTGGAGGGGACAATAAGCAAGGGCAGGCACATCCAGAATGGAAGTATTGGGGAGGTGAATATATGCTTCTGCCTCCTCAATATTTTCCATGCCCACAATATCTCGTGGAGGTAAGAGTGGGATCTGGCTTTGTTTTCACCCTAGCATATGCATGGTGATGTGCAGAGGTGAGAGCAGGTCCCAGAGGAGGTGCTGGAGCAGCCATCATGGCACAGGAAATTGAGTCAGCCCTCAGGGAACAGATACGGGAGACCCCGTGGGATACCCAGACTGGACGAGAGAAAGGATTTGGAGCATGTGTGCCAGCTGCCAGGGGCGGCAAAGCATACTCCCTCTTTGAGTATCAATCGCTCCCTTCATTCCCCCCTCCTATCCCTCCACACCAGAGGTGGTCAATGGGTGGACCACAGGCCAAATACGGACAGCCAGACTCTTTTGAACAGATCCCAAAATCTTTTTATTTACTTATTATCATTGTTGTTTATTATTTTCTCTTGGGTATGTACCTTGACCCTGAAATTTGACAAAATAATTGACTACCTCTGGTCTAAATTGGTCTAAAAACTCCTAATTTGATTTATTCATTTACTGCAATAAGGACTAGCACCAATAAGTATTTTATTGAAAGTTTGATGGTTCATCTTTGTATTGATTTGCTATATATTTTGAACCTGAAATCTGCACAGTCCTCAATAGGCTGAATTATTTTTCATTCACAGCAAGCTCCCCTGCTCTCCCTACCCCTGACTATAAGAGATCTGTCTGAGGTTTGAGCCATGAGAAGAGACAGACCAGCACAGGCTGCAGCAGCTGTCATCAGTAAGGGGTGGTAGACAAGAGGAGACTGTTACCCCACCCCCAGTCATAATGCCAGTGGTAACGCTGCTCTTCTACAACAGAAACCAGGCCAAGTTTCCAATGGTAAATTTCTAGTTGCCTCCTTGGCAGTCCCACCTGGAGGGCTGATTGGGAATCTGGGAGCTGTGGAGCCAGAGCTTGACGATTCTGAGCTCCACAGGAGCCTGACTGGAAAGGCGATGCAGAATCAGGGCTTCCTGGCTCCTCAGCAGCCCACAGAAAGGAAAGCTCCTCAGGGTAGCTGGCTCTCCAACTCCTGGGGCAACTGGCTCCCTAGGCTCAATTCTCTGACTCCTGAGGGCAGCCAGCTGTGTGGAGTGGGTTGGATCAAAAATAAGTAGGTAAAATGTGTCTTTATTCCCTTTATCATCTGTTCTCAAAGTTAATCTATTTTTATACTCCCAGAGAATATAATGTGTATTTGGGAAGTCACATGCTCCCAAGAGTTTGATGAAACTTCTATCTCCAAACTTATGGGCTATGGAAAGAAGTGACTAAATCACATACTTATCTAATTGCAGCTAATCAAATTGGATCTGATTCTCCACTGCCTTTCAATGTATGTAGTCAGTTGTCCCTGTGCAAAGCGGTGTAAAATGTTACCAAGCTAAACCTCCATGATAGAGGATTAACCACACTCTCTCCTTTCCCTTTGCCCACCAACATGCATGCATCTTACACACCAAAAAGCCAAAATTCATTAAGTTTCCTATGCAGGACTAGGAAAATCTGCTAAAATACTTATATTTGATTTTATACTAGCTGAAATTCTATATAGTATTTGTGAGATATGTTATAACTTCTGTCCAGGACCTCTCAAGGGGAATAGTGTTTTGAATAGTGGAAGTTTTCTGAAAACAATCCTTATAATTAATAATTCTAAAGAGTGTATTACTGCCCTAAGGTATTAATTATCAAAGACTGTAGGCAACTCATCTTGAGACTAAAGTAGGAGACAAGGGAGCATGGGGGAAGGAATAGCTCAGTGGTTTGAGCATTAGCCTGCTAAATCCAGAGTTGTGAGTTTAATCATTTAGGGGGCCATGTAGATATCTTGGGCAAAATCTGTCTGGGGATTGGTCCTGCTTTGAGCAGGGGGTTGGACTAGATGACCTCCTCAGGTCCCTTCCAACCCTGATATTCTATGGGGGCTGCAGGAAGCAGCGGCTAGCACATCCCTCAGCCCGCGCTGCTTCCTGCAGGTAAACAAACCGGCCCAGCCTGCCAGCAGATTTCCCTGACAGGCCGCATGCCAAAGGTTGCCAATCCCTGCCCTAAATATTTATTTCATGTTTATGCCCTGAGATAAGATACATCAAAAGATCTCTTGGCTGTACTGTACAGATTTCCCTATTATTCCAGACAATCTCTTTCAGTTATAGGACCTTAACTTGCAATTCTTATGCAGGAAACCCTCCCAGAGATGTCAATGAGTGTTCTAGTTAAATGAGCATTGCACCATCAGTTTGAGTCTCTGTGGTGCTTTAAGAGACTGACACCTGAATGAAATCAAACAACTAAAATTACTTGTGTAACCCTTCTGCCCCTCTGAGTTGGCAGCAACAAGGGCCGGGTTCAGTATCCAGGGGTTCCGTTTCAATAACACAATGCAAAACCGGCTCGAGCCCCCACCCAGTGACCTGGGACAATTACCTACCCCCCCCCCCCCCCCCAGGCGCCTCTAGGAGGCAATACTTCCCCACTCGCAAGCACAGAGTCCGAGTGTAGCAAAATCCTTTTAATAAAGAGGGAAACAATGCGACATCACGTTGGAGAGACACCACAAACAGGACTATACACAAACCATAAGCAAAAAACCCACCTCCAAGTACATTTGGCACTGTCCTTTCCACCTTAGGGTCTTAAGTCCAATCACCCCAAAGTCCAACAACCCAAGAGTCTCTGTCTCTGGTCAGTGCCACCCCAGAGCGAGTGGGGAAGTATTGCCTCCAGATGGACTCCTAAAGGATTCAAAATTAGCTCTGCTCTTTAACAGTGGAGAGAGGAGGATGTGCAATTGGTGTTCCAGGCCCTCAAAAGGGGCCCATACCATCAGGTACACACACCAGTCCCCGGCCTCTCTCCCTCACTGGGTTTTGGAACCCATGTCCCTTGTCTAGCAAGTACTATTTAATGTAGGTTGAGTCATTTCTGTCATAAAGCAGTCTCATAGTTCCTCATTCACATAATTAAGGTAACAGCACTTTTTTTCCTTCCTGCCCCAATAACAAAGAAATTGGGGATTCCACAGTGTGAAAATAACCATTCCATGCTGCTGTGTGTTATGCTAAGTGGAGTGGGTTTACCAATGCAAATGCACATTCCTAAAATTCCTTTGCCCACTCCTCATAATGTACCACCAGATGTCAGGGTAGATCTCATCCTGACTCTGCTTACACTTGGTTAGAATGATTCTCCCAAAATACTGTAATTAATTACATTTGTGTATTCTACATTTTAAAAATTCATAATTTTAGATCACACTCAATATTTTATTGCTTTTTTAGACTTGCATAATTTATGAAAGGCCTGAGTCTACAACATTTATCCATACTGAGTAGTAATTAATCATGTGAGTATTCCCATCTCTGGTCACTCACTGGGGCTACTGATGTGAGTAAGGAATACAGAATTAGGCCCTTGTACTGCAAATTGCTCGATGCAGGCAAGGCCTGAAGGCAGTATACGAACTTAGAGATTACTAAGTGGTCCTAGAACATCCATAGGTCAGCAAAGCAACAGTTTACAAGGAATAAAATGACCTATTAAGATTCATTCTAAGTGGAAGTGTTTTTCTTAGGGTACATTTCCACTGCACACCACAGGCGGTGTCATGTAGAGTATGCATAGCTACGTGCTGCAGGGAAAAGTAGTGTGTGCCCATGCCATGGTGTGTAGCTACATGCATCAGTGAGAGGCTATGGCGGGGGGAGGTAGTGGGGAAAAGGCTTTGGGAGCAGAGAGCTGCCTGAGCCTTTTCCTTCTGCCTCTCCTCTGCCAGAGCCTCTCTCCCCCCTGCTAGAGAGTTTGACTGCCCAGGGGAAAGGCTCTGGAGGCTCCCTGTAGTGGGGAGCTGCTGGAGCCTTTCCCTGCTGCCCTTCCCCAATGGAACCTTTCAGCGTGGTGGGGGAAAGACTCTGACAGCAGGACACTACACAGATAAAATAGCAACGTAGATGGAGGCAACAGTGCTTGGGTGTGTAGAGAGCTGTGTAGAGTACATATGTATGTACCCTAGGGGTTCAGGCATGTCTTTACTCTACTCACCTAAGCAGTGCCTTACCGTCTACACTGCTATTTATACCCACTTCGAGGGCCTGCAGTGTATGAACTCTACATGCCACCGAAAGGAGTGTGCAGTGTTGATGTACCCTTAATGCACAGTATATGTATAGGGTGGGATTTCTAGAAGTGCTCAGTGTTGACCTAACTCTGGTCCACTTGACCTCAGTGGGAATCTTAGGATTGAGGTCAATGGGAGCAGAGCTCAGCCAACACTGAGAGCTTTTAAAAATCCCACCTATATAGGATGACCTCTTTATAGCCATCATTGATGAGTGCAAATATTTAGGGGAAGAAGGATGAGCTAAATCTTTTTCATTGTCCCAGATCCAAATCCCCCTGAAGTTATTGGAAAGACTCCCATCACAGGAACTACACTGCAGTTCACAAAGCCTGAGTTAGATACCTATGCTCTCTATGCAATGAATAGGTGTCTTAGATTGCAGTTCACAAAACCCAGACTAGGTGGTGAGGTGCCTAAACTAGCCAATGGGAGATGCTGATGACTGGGATGTGTCCTAAGCTCCATCCCTCTCACAGATAAGCATTACCTTCCAGTCTGGACCTTGGTGCCTATTCCTGCTCGTGATTCTCAGCTATGAACCATGTCCTTGAGTTAGGCACTTAAAGTGTTTCTTGCAAGAAGCCAGGGGGAAGGAGCTCCCTTGTAATTTTCAGCCCAGTGGTTAGCACCCTCACTTGGGATGTGGGAGACCCTTGGTTCAAGTCCCCCTTCTGCTTCAGGAAGAGAAGGAATTTACAACAGGGACCTGCCACCTCACAGGTGAGTGTTATAAACATTGGGCATCCTGATGTGGGGCTTCCTCATTCTCTTCTGTTAAGTATGTATCCAAAGTGGAATAGCTTTAAAGAGAGTCAGTGGAGCAGGGAGACTTGACCATGGGTCTCCCACCTTCCAGTTGTGTGCCCGACCCACCAGGCTATAGCCTCATTCTCACTTGTGCTCTGTCCCAATTAATATTTATCTATTCACAGTGGAACAGTTCAACAGGCAAGACTGAGACAAACTCCCAAGAGAATATCCTATAGCCCAATGATTACTGGAACCTGCCTGAGAGGTGGCAGGTCCTTGTTCAAATCCCTTATCAGGCAGAGGGAAGACTTGAACCCAGGGTCCTATCCCAAGTGAGTAATCTAAATACTGGGTAAAGGTTATGAGAGAGGTTCTCCTCTGACTGTTTTGTGTGGCGATGGGCAGTCTTTGAGTGCACCCATTAGACCAGGCCCACTCTGGGGTTTAAGCAGAAAATAGGTTTCCAGACATCTAGCGTGAGACAGCAGTGCACATGCCCAAAAGCAGAAAGTTAGGCACTTAGGGAGCTTTTACTGCAAAAACATAGGTTTCTAAACTCATTCAGTAGCCAAGCAGGGTTGGGAGGCAGCCATGCAGGAGTCTTGTGATTCACAATGATGTCTAAAAATGGGACTTGGGTGCCTAAGTAACTGAGGTGCCGAAGTACAATACTTAGAGATGTGTTAACTACAGCTTGATCCTCTCCACACTGATGCTTAGTAGCTGCAGGATTTTAAGTCAATGATGCCAGGTTCAGTGATGGGTCCTAAAGTGATGCTGAACATGGTTTGATCCTGTCTAAACTTGCTGTTTCACCATTTTTAGCACCATGTGACAGGCCAAAGTTTAAATGACCTCTCTGCACAAAGCTTTAAGCCTAGTTCAGAGGGGCCATATATTGAGCTATTCTGTGCCATTGATTTTTTTTTAGCAGAACTTACTGTTAAAACCAGTGAAGAGTTTAAAATGTTGACATATGGCACATTGATCTTCATTACCCATGATAATTTTTGTGTGTTTTTTCTTTAAATTAGTCCTTCACTAGGCACAATAGGAAAGAAACTGTAGTAAGTTCCAGACAGAGGACTCATTGCAATTCTTAGGTGGCACCCTGCAGCACAAAATCAGGGGATCAAGCCTTAAATTTGCATTGGGTGAAAGCTCATCTATAGTACAGATCATTCATAATGCCCAGCTTATCACTTTGTTTTCATCTTGTGTGCCATTGCATTGTGCTAGGATAAAAAAAATGTAGAATATCTAAACTTACTGGCTTCCAAATTATCTGCACAAAGCAATATTTAGGTATTGTTATATTGTAATTTAAAATAAGTTCTTATATCAGAACAAGATTCATTTCAGAAGCTATTTCCCCAGAGATTGGAGTATTTATTTTAAGCTTATAACAGTCAGTTGGTTTTGTTTGTTTTTTTAGATGGTTGACTTCCTCATCTCAGTCACTGATAGTATAAGCTGTGTGTGATGTTATCATTATCTCTGTCTCCCAGGCCTTCCAAAATAATTGTTTCACCATCAGAAAAAAGACAAATGTATTTCTTCAATGTCTTACATTCAAGGTGGGAAGATCTTAACTTAAAATTCAGCGGTATTTACAGATGGCAGAGATTGAGCTTTACTGAAAGTGCATGCATTCGTTACAAAGTTCTGTCATTTCAGGACTGATTCTTTGGAAGTCAACCAACTTTTGAACACGAACCAGTCCTGTGGCATGGGTTATTTATCTGGGGGTGGCACACTTTGCTGCATCTATAAGCCAAGCACATTGCCCGCAGCAGAGTAGATTTAAATAAAAGAAACCATAGTGTGAGATAAGCAAAATACTAACTTGTCATACATCCCTTATGATAGAAGGATGTTTAAATCTACTGCTATCACTTGGGGGTATTGATTAGTATTGTATTAATTTTCAGAGTTACTAACGGGATTTTTCAGGACTCATATATGGGTACATTACAAAGCAGTGAGTACACAAATCCTGATTAGTGAATGCCATAGTCATTCACTAGGTTATTTTTTCTAATAATAAAACTAGCATTGAATCTTTGACTTTACCTTGGGAAGGACCATGAAACTCTACTATTTTGGCATTTCCTTCACTTTCAACTATGGGGGTGTAGTGGGGTGAGCACCCTCTCTGGCCCTGGAGGGGTTAAAAAAGCCCTGCAGAGGGCTGAGGCTGGGCAAAGTAAAACCCTGGCTGATTGGGGGAAGTGGCTGCAGCTGGGACCATGTCCCAAACTAAGCAACTGGGCCTTATAAAAAGTCCAGGGAAGCCAGAGTGAGCAGTGTCTCTGTTTGTAGCGAGAGAAGGGCCTGGCTGCTTGGAGCTAGAGACAGAGTACCTGAGTGGAGTAGCGCTGGGGACAGGCTGGGGAGCTGCAGCCTGGAAAGCCCCAGGCTGTGGCCTAGCATTGGGCTAAAAGGTACTGGGGGCTGCAGAGGGCAGCCCAGGGGTAGGCCAAGGCAGCAGGTCCCAACCCTCCTTGCCAGTGAGGAGTTGGCTGATACTGCAGTCTGCCCCAGGATGTGGGGCTAGACGATTACTGGCAGTAGCCTTATACTGAGGCAAGGTGGGAATAGTGGGTGGGGGTTCCCCAAGGAGGGGAGAACCTAAGACTGAGGAGGTACTGCCAAAGGGCAGCACCCCAGGTAAAAGTGGCACTGGGTCCAGAGAGGGACACAGGGGCCAGAGGGCGCTCCAGAGCTGAATCGAGCTAATTCCCAGAAGTCACCAGCAGGAGGCGCCGCAGGGGTGAGTCCATGCTGTGCTACAGGGGGTCTGAGAGATAGAATTAGGGAATGAATGTTATTCAAAATAACTGGTAAATCATTCTCATATTTATTTTCACAGTGAAGTAGTAATAACATCACTGCCTCTGCATTGTATTATTAAAATAATTACATGTTACTGTCTGTTCAGTACTTTTACTACCTCTCTAAACATGGTTACTTCTGTAGTTGAGTGAAAGACTGTCACATTGTTCTGTTGAAACAAGTTCTACTTTATTTTTTCCACAATAAGATGTTCTAGTACTTTGCATCCTACATCATTAGACTCTGGAGCTGACTATATAATTAAAGTACATACAGTTACATGCTACCATTATTCATTTCTAATAGAGCCAGCTGTGAACAAACTCAAGTGTGGATGGAGTCTCAAGATAATGGAATGGCTACCAGTGTGCTATGTTTAATTGGATATGCTTAAGTGGGACTGCTATTTTACTGGAACACTTCCTTGGGAGCTAAATTAGAGGAGTGTTAATGATAACTAATGCTTAATCAGGGGAGTATTAGCAAAACTGTTGCTTAATACACTTAATGCCAAAAGGTTAATAGGTGATTTTAAAAGTGTTTAATTGATCTATCAAGCTATTTAAACTGTTGTTCAAGTTCTTTATGAAATTATAAAAATCATATGAGGGTGCTACACAAGCCCAGCATCATCAGTTAAACTACTATGAAATTTTGAGCTCTCGGTACACACTCTCTCGTCATCTGGACCTGAAGATCAGAGTCTATGTACCCATAGTTTCATATACACTGAGAATTGTTGGCAACTCCCCTACTGGTGCAGCTTCATCCTTACTAAGGATGGTAGAAATGCTAGCGTGGTATACATATTTTCACACACATGTAAATAAAAATGTATTACCTTACAAACTGAATGAGACAGCAGAAACTTAAGTACTCTCCACATCCCAGTTTTTACTTACTGGTACTCACTACCATTCAGTCTTCGATTGCTAAGTGAAGTGCTTTGGAAAAATCAACATTTACATTCTTTCTGTCTCGCTTGCTCCTAATTTATTTTTCCCCTTCAAAAGAATTCTTCCCCAGGTGTCTGTCTGGTGGGTTTTGGTCACATACTTAGGGTCTAATTGACCACCATATTCAGCGTCACAAAGGAATTTTCTTCGGGTCAGATTGGCAGAGACCCTGGGAGATTTTTGCCATCCTCTGCAGCATGGGGCATGGGTGACTTGCAGGTTTAAACTAGTGTAAATGGTGGAGTTTCCACAAACTGAAGACTTTAAACCATGATTTGAGGACTTCAGTAACTCAGCCAGAGGTTATGGATCTATTACAGGAGTGGGTAGGTGAGATTCTGTGGCCTGGAATGTGCAGGAGGTCAGACTGGCCTTAAAGTCTGTGAGGCTCTGACTCCCATTTCTGCTCTACTCTGTCCCCCAGTTCAATGAGGAGAGGTATGAACAGCCGGTAACATTAAGCATTATAGTGATGAACTGGTCAATGGCTTAGTTGATACAGAAGAGGTGGATTTTAAGTCCGATACATGTGAACACAATAGTATTTATCCATGTCCTACTTGGCTTTGTTTAAAAGGAAATATCAGCCATTATGTTAAATTCATCCCATACCTAGAGGGCACAACACTGGACTGGGAGTCAGGTGACCAGAGCCCTATTCCTCTTGCTATGTAACTTTGGTCAAGAACCTTAAGGTCAAATTTTCAAAACTGACCTTTACATTTGGATGCCTCGTGTCTAAAGCTGGGCACTCAGAACACACATTAAACCACATCAAGCTGATGAGTTCAAGTTGATGGAGGGTGCATGTGCTCATCAGCAGTTCTGGAAATCATGCCTATGAATCAGATCTGTTCATTGGTAACTTTTGAAAACATGGACCTTGATTGTCATATGCACTAGTCTCCCTGTCTGTGAAGTGGGAAAAACTATTCTTGCCCTCCCTTTTGTCAAGCACTTGGAGATCCATAGATTAACAGCATTAAGTATGTTTATACTTTTATTATAGCATACCAGGAGGGTAACAGCTTGCTGAAAGTCTTAACAATTCTATTTTGGTATCAAAATCATTGCTCACAAATGAAGAGCTACAGAAACAGTCATGTTGGACCAATAATAAATCACTTAGTCTCATTTCTTATGCTCTGAAATAGTCAGAGATACTAGTTTTCAAATCATTCTGGTTAGAGCAGCAGAACAGATAGGCTGCCAAGCTGGGTAATTAATTATCCATTCTGAGGACACACTATTGTCCAATAAAGATTTAAATTAATATTGATTTATTACCTTTGCACCTCAGCTTCCACACCATGAGACCTGAAATCATACCACCCATCATTTAGAACATCCAGTCTTGGGAAGCCACTTCTATTCTATTCAAGTAGCAATGGGTTGAACAAATAAATATGGCAAAACTCAGTATTAAATCTCAAAGAAAAAACAACAATGAGTCTCTAAGGTGCCACAAGGACTAACAAATGTACTTGGACATAAGCTTGTGTGTGCTAAAACCCACTTCATCCCATTTCAAAACATTCATAACATTCAAAAACCAGTAGGAAAGCACTTCAATCTCTCTGGACACTCAATAACAGACTTAAAAGTGGCAGTTCTTCAACAACAAAACTTCAAAAATGGACTTCAATGAGAAACTGCAGAACTGGAATTAATTTGCAAACTGGACACCATCAAATTAGGCCTGAATAAAGACTGGGAGTGGATGGGTCACTTCAAAAAGTAATTTTCCCTCTGCTGATACTCACACCTGCTTGTCAACTGTTGGAAATGGGTGACGTCCACCTTGATTGCATTGGCCTCATTAGTACTACAGAAGTAATTTCCCTCTCTTGATATTCATCCCTTCCTGTTAACTGTTGAGAATAGGCCACTTCCACCTTAATTGAATTGGCCTCATTAGCACTGACTCCCCACTTGGTAAGGCAACTCCCATCTTTTCATGTGCTGTGAGATTATATATATATATATATATATATATATATATATACACATACACACACACACTGCTTACTGTATTTTTCACTTCATGCTTCTGATGAAGTGGGTTTTAGCCCACGAAAGCTTATGCCCAAATAAATTTGTTAGTCTGTAAGGTGCCACAAGGACTCCTTGTTGTTTTGCTGATACAGACTAACATGGCTACCACTATGAAACCTATTAAATCTCTGTAGAAGTTTAAGATGGGATTTTTCAAAGGAGATAAGGGAGTTAGGAATCCAGCTCATTGAATGCTATTTGGGTACCCAATTCCCTTAGGTTTCTCTGAAAATCCCAATCTAAATTTTTCACACAGGTTTTGGTTGCTGTTGTGACACCACTCACAAGAGTGTTGCTGGTATTTAAGACTGGCACTGTTTCAGGAGGCCACTTTTCAGAAGTATATTTAGTTAGGCATAGGTAAAATATCTGACTGGCCTTTGAGCATGTTAAGTGTGGTCAAGCCCATTTCAAATTATGTTGCCTCCTGTTATATAGTAGTGTATATAGACTGTTGCCTTGTACATTAGAGTGACAGAAGCACATTTCAAAGTATATTCTGTTATAAAAAGCTGGTACATTTCACAATTCAAGAACCTTTGGCAATATCAACACGCTTTTTTCTTCAAATTTCCCAGCAATGTAGCTCCACAGGTGGAAACAATGGTACAAGTGCTAGTGTAGACAAACCACTGTGTTTGCTAACTCTCTTCAGGGCAGGTTTAGACAATGTGGTGCTAAAACACCCATGGATTGTCTCAGTAGTACTCCCATTGTTATCATCACTATTGATTGTGCAACTGAACATTTTAAAGAAAAATGCAAGTGTGATCAAGGCCCTGCTTTGGTCAGGTGTTTTGCGTGGGAATATATTCTTCCCATAAGCAATAAAACATCTAATTTGAGCAGGATAATATTCAAAAGCATAAGGGATAAGCTGGACAATTCACTTTTAAACTCTGTGCCTACTACTCTGCTAAAGGACCAGTATTATGAAGACTTTAAACATACATACATACTGCTAAGAATGTGTTAGTTGGGTGTCTAGATGATGCAAGTGACTAAGAGTGAACAAATAATATATGAAAAAATAAAGCCACTAGTATAGTCCTAACAATTATGCATGTCCTATTATAAAATGGGCTTTTATGGCTGTATTGAAATGTCTTTCTGCTTGTATCAAATGTACTTTGTCTTCCAAACAAGAATATATAATAGCTTTTTGGATTTCCTGTAGGCTGATAATTTATTGTAAGCTGAAAATGTGCAAGCATACACAGAGAGCTCAGAAAGTCTCAGTAGGAATGAAAAGCATATTAAGTAAAATTGAGCGATGCTTATTGTCTGTTACTAAATTAAATTAGAGTAAGCCAGGTAATTTAGAAGGGCTGCTGATGCAGTGGGAGGGTTTTGGAAGCCAGAGAGAAGGCGTAAGTGTTTGGGAATTGACTGATGTGATTTCAAAAAGCCCCGAGAGGTTGGGATGGTCCCTCAGTACTATTGTGATGGGGTGTACCAGGCATTTGCTGCCTCCTGCTGGCAGCCCCACCACCTTGGCAACCCCCACTTTAGGAAGATGTCCTGCCAGAAGGGAAGAGGAGGAAGTTCAGAGCTCTAGGGGATGCTGAGACCACTTATGACCAGCTGCAGGCAGAACCATTGACTGGCAGTCCTCTGGCACATAGAAAGGCCAAGAGTGGGGGGGGGGGGGCAATCAGGGCCCATCAGGCCAGATACAGAGGACTGGCTGCTTCTACTGAATGCAGCCAGGAGAGGATTTCCCTGTCTAACCCAAGTAGCCTGGCCTAGTCAAGGGTTTAACATTAACACTGTGCATCTCCCTGAAAAACTAGTGTTTATATTATGGATTTTAATGCCCCAGTGGCTATTTTGAGTTAAAATTGTTTTCTATTAACTCTGGAAGGGGTCTGGACCGAAAGCTGACCTGGCTGGAGAGGTTGGCCATGGAAGCAGCAGACCAGTGTAGAACCAGGACACTAGAGGCTCTCCCCTTGACACAGGGGCACTCTGGTGATGAGTGCACACTATAACAACTACCCACTACAAGCATTGAAAAACCTCATCCAGTGCATCAAATGCCTCAGTACCAACTGTGGGGGTGAAACTAGACAATCACTATGCTCAATCAAATGAGCGCAGAGAAAAAATGATATGACAAAAACACCATATCAACCATGGCGTGAACACCTTTTACAAAGTGATCAATCCATATCTGAACTTTCAATACACATACTCAAAGTAAACCTGCACAACACCTTTGAAAGGCAAGGCTGGGAACTTAAATTTATAACTCTGCTAGACTCTAAAAACCATGGACTTAAAAGGGACACTGGTTTCATGGCTCTTTGCAACAGTCTAATACACACCTTTACAGCTAACCCGTAATGGCCCATGTCAAGCCACTTTTGGATAACAATCTAACCATTATTTCCCATTCCCTCTCAAATGACCTCCTGCAACGTTAGCCCTTATGCTTATCTATCTGTCCCAACTTGTATTTAGCTCAGACATTCTCATTTCTTTTCTCAGACCTAAAGAAGAGCTCTGTATAGTTAGAAAGCATGTATCTTCCACCAACGGAAGTTGGTCTAATACAAGATATTATATCACCTACCTTTTCTCTCTCATATCCTGGGACAAACACAGCTACAGCAACACTGCAAACAAATGGATTATGCCTCATTCTACAGATTCCCATATTTGTTCTATCTCTAACTGTTTAAAGACCAAGACTTGTGTACTTTAGTGGAGGAGGAAGGAACTGGGTGAAGGTGGTACTCAGCAGGATAGTTGATTTTCACAGACTGGCAGCCAGGACTTTCATTATCTTATTCATAATGAGGAGTTCTTTTCTGACTAACACCTCACAGAGCATGAGTAGCAGTAGAGGTATGGTGGTTCTAGCCATCCTAGCTGATTCATCAACCAGACCTGAGTCAGAAGAATATGCAGCATCTGAGAGTGGGGCACATATGGGTAGCTGTTGCCAGCTTGCTTATGATCTTCCTTTTTTCATGTGGTTTGATGCTCGTGGAGATTTATTAGCTGCTGTCAGAGCGCTGCACAGATAGGACTTCATTGATGCTTGGAACAAATTGTGGAAAATGGAAATGACATGCCTGCACTGGTAGTTTTGCTGAAGTATGCTTAGATTGGTTGTATGTTACAGTACAGCTGTTTAGGAAGCTTGTTCATCCACTGTGAATTAAAATTGATGTGCAGCGAGTCTAACTGAATGGCATAGGATTTTAAAGATGACACTAAATATAATAAAAAAACTATTTCTTCATGATAGTGACTCACACAATGCACTCTTTGTAAAATAACTTTTCCCAGAGCAAAATAGATCTCAAATGGCCCTTTTCAATGTATCTTTACATTACAATCCAAAGACTATTCAAAACCCCCACTCCTATTTGAACCCATGCCATATTCCCCGGCTGATTGAACCTGAGCATTGATAATCTGCTTTTATGGAACGATGTAAAGAAACTTTAAATCTTTTATCTCCTTTGGAAAATCAATATGCACAGAATTAATCTTGTTAAAGAGAAACCAGCAATGTGTTGATCTTTCAAGTCCATCACCCTTTGACACTGGCTACTAGAGATCACAGACAATATGTACACTGATTAAGGATAACTGAGAACTCTTGATTTTCAGTAAGAAGCATCTTTTTTGTTTCCTCATTTTATTTTACTAAGAGGAATTTTCATCTTCCTTGGACTACCCAATAGAGTGAGGAAAAGATGATTCCTTGGAGGTAATGCTTAGAGCTCAAGCTGCATTTATTTTTTTTTCTCTTAATCAAACTTTCCTTCATCAAAGTCATTCCAGCTGTCCATGATAAAGCTGTGCTTTCCACATTGTACAGTATCTTCACTTATTCGCGCTAAATATTTCCTCAAGCACTATCTATCTATCTTACCCTTCTAATATAGCACCACCATTGCAAAACTGGTGGTTAAGCTTGTGGGGTGACAAACTCCTGGCAGAGGCCAAATAGAGACCTGCCAGTTTGACTCTTCCTTTTATTGGAAGACAACAAGTGAAACTGAAGAATACAGAGCAGTTCTGAATTCACACCCATTCTTCCTGGAATTCTCAATGAAGGTGATGGTTGTGATGAAGACACTTCTCATATGGACGTATGAAACTCGGAACTTGGCTGAGAACACCAACTTATTTTATGCAGGCCTCCAAACTCTCAGACAGTGAGAACTTACAGTCACTATCAGTATGGGTTGGATATGAAGTGGCCAGCTTGAGAAGAAAAGTTCTGTGTTCTACTTCTAATTTCCTGAGCCATTGTGGAGGTCCCCTACCCCAAACACTTAAATATCTCCTTAATTGAGTCAGGAGGCATGTGCTGGTGTACCCTGAGCTATACCATCTTTCATAGAGAGACAGGATTGAATTAGCCACCCTAGGTCTCCAGTGTCCTTATGAATAATATATTCACTGGGATGAAAACCATACAGAATAAAAAAACCTTATGTATTGAATACACTATGGAAAATGTTTATATTTAAATATAATTTAAATTCAAATGGAAAATAGATACTCATTTTATAAGACACATCTAGCAAAACCAATTGACAAAAATATTCAGTTATCCATTATAATATCACTGAAGATGTAAAAAGGACATTTTTGCAATGGGCTGTACAGATAATGAATTTCCTGAAATCATTTTCTCAGATGGTGAATTTCCTCATGCTCGCACATGATACAGTCAGTTTCTTTCATAAACTGTACCTGCTTCACCCAATTAAATGAAAAGCATGGTCTCATTTTGTATTCTCCTTGAGAACTGATTCACAATGAATGGATGCTGAGGGGGGTACTCAGGAGACAGTACTAGTTATTCATGTGATAGCCTTTAGGATTACTAACTCAACTGTATACAAATATTTTAGCATAAGCCATTTAACAAAAAAATCAAAATCTGTTTTCTGTAATGAAATGTGAAATATCTGTTAAAATAAATTTAGAGATGACTGCAAAGATAGTTTCCTACAGATATGTTCAGAAACCCTATGATCAGTCAGTCTGCAGAACAATGCTTTTTAGTTGTTTTCCACCATATTTCTGGGACAAATTTAGAGTGGGGGAGGTATGTAGATCAGATTTTCACACGTTTTTATAATGCCAGACTCATGTAGAATTATTATTTAAGTGGTGGCATAGGATGGCATGGTTCTTGCTCCCTCTTAGCACCTCCACTGTGCAAACTGGGATGGAAAAATGAGTAAGGTAAAAACAATGCCCCCTCACCCACCCAGAGTTGGCCACATAGGAAGCAGGGATACTGTATCCTCAACAAGAGTGTGGAGTTACTGCTCCAGTGACCACTTCAGGGGCCCTTGGAAGGAATTCTGGCATGCTCCAGCCATCACTTAGCCCAGGAACGGAATCAGAATCTCTCACTGATTAAAGAAAGTCTAAAACCCTCCTCTACCCTTCCCAGGCCCTTACAGTCAAGTTTTGTTTCCATCCATATTTCAGTCTCTCTGAAATAGGCTGAACATTTTTTTGTATCTGATCCTTTTTGTCAAAAATTCCCATTGAAATCAGTGGGAGATAATTGTATCCAATGGGTGCATAAGCACCCATTTAGAGACAGAAAATACACAATATGTCAACTAGTCCTTCACCTTTCCCATGGAGGATTGTCCTCTTATGCATTTGCCAAAATGTTGGTATGTTTTAAACATGCTAAGTAATGGGGTTTCCACCACTTCCCTTGGAGGAGGTAGTGCAGTGGAGTGGCTAGAGTACTGGATGGGGAGTCAGGTAGGGTAACCAGATAGAAAGTGTGAAAAATTGGGATGGGGGTTGGAGGTAATATATAAGAAAAAGCCCTGACTATTTGGATTGTCCCTATAAAATCAGGACATCTGGTCACCTTAGAGTCTGGAGACCTGGGTTCTATTCTATTCTAGCTCTGCTACAAGCATGCTATGCAACCTCAGACAAGTTACTTCTGTTTCATGTCCCGTCCTCTCTCTCTCTTATCTATCCAGAGTGTACTCTTTAAGGCAGGGACTCTCTCACTATGATAATTTGTACAATGCCTAACAAAATAGGATCTCAATATTGATTAGGTCTCCTAAATTCTGCTGTAATACAAATAATAGTCTTAGTGACAAAGTTTTCCCTAACATTCAGCCATTTCCCTCCATTTTTATCCTACTACTCATATTTATACCACAATGTACCATAAATGATTCTTCACCCTTTGGGGGTGGATTACACCCTCCAACTATTGGTAGCCTCCAATCTTGACCTTCAGCAATAATTCAACACAATTTGGACGCATCATCTTTACTGATATGCTAGATTGCTAGTGTGGGCATTTTATTCCTTCTGATAAAAGAAAGCAACCAATATTTTACAGTCCTTAAATCAGCCTTATGTACTGGAGTTTTCCACAAGTTACTTTTAAATGTAGATATTAGTCCTTTTCTACAAGGATGGCATTTGTACTATTTCCATTACTGTTTTACTAATTAAGTACACTGTCACTTTAGGCAATTTATGAGCAGCTATACTGCAATATACATGTTGTTCAAGTCACTATAACTTTTCTATTTCTTAAGTCATGGTTAAGTAAGCTGAAAGAAATTTTTTATTTTTTACTCTACCAGACATCTCCTGTAGTGTTATACAATGTTAAAAAGTAACTAGCAAATTAAGACTCCTCACACAATTGTAGCAATTGATCAGACAGTTTTAAAATCAAATAAATGGCATATTGCCTATGCTATTCCATACACTTCCCTGCTCTCTAATGGCTTCTGTTAAGTGAATTTGGCGTCTCAAGTCATTTCCTCATAGTCCACCACACAGAAAACACCCCCACAATTTGCACTAACTGACAAGCTTCTTGGAATTATTATCAAAAGAGGCTGAGGACTGAATGTGTATGGAGACTTTCTTGGTGGTGGTGCCTCTAGGTCAGAGATGAGGCACAAAAAAAGTTGAGACAAAACTTGTGCTGTCAGTGACTAAGTTATGTCTCTAAGTGGACAGAGCTTCAATATGGCATCTTTCTCCAGTACTTAAATTTGATAGGGAGTATAAGTAAAAAGAGTAACACCTAAATTATAGCAACTTAATGCAAAATAAGATGACAGATTTCTCAATGACCATCAGTTTCTAAAGATCTTAATTTTGTTGTTAATTATATGTATTGTGTTTACCCTTAGGAGCTCCAGTCATGGACTAGAACCAAATTGTACTAGGCACCATATCAACAAAGAACAAAAAGAGGGTTCCTGCTCCATAAAGCTTACAGTTCAAGTCATTTGCAGCTGAAAGTGTGAGCCTGCCTTCAAACAAACAAGGTGGGTGATGTAATGTATTTTATTGGACCAGCTTTTGTTAGTGACAGAGACAAGCTTTTGAGTTACACAGAGCTCTTCAGGTCTTGTCAAGCTTGAAAGCTTGTCTCTTTCACCAGCAGAAGTTGGTCCAATAAGAGATATCACCTACCTTGTCTCGTTAATATCATGGGACGCAGACAGCTGCAACAACACTGCAAACGACAACTCAAAGAAACAGTTACAGGTGGTCTATACAGAGTGGTTTCACTACTTAGAAAGGATCTCTCACATGCAGTACAGCACTTCCTGTGATCCATTACACCATATTCATTGTATGGTTGCTAGAAGACTTGAAGCAGTTCCGTTCAATTGCCTCCCATCTCCACTCAGTCAATTAGAAGAAGCAGTAGCACAAGATAAACTGTGCTATTGGCAGGAGGTAATGGATGGGTAGTATAGTAGGTGGTTAGCTGGCAAGAAAATATACAATCGAGAAAGCAACACATAAGGCTTTTGTTACCACCATGAAGTACAACTAGACTATGCTGAAGGAATCATTCCTATTCATGGATCCAAAGCTAAGCAAATGTTATACAATCAGATCAGGTAAGCCAATAAAGGAATCAAACTCCCACCTTTGCATTCTTGACTTCCCGGTATAAATATTGAGCAGCTCTGACTCAGAGAAGCATCCTTAGAGGAAAACATTTAAGCATGTGCTTAACGGTAAGTTCATGTTTAAATGCTTTCCTGAATAGGGGTGGACTCAGGTGCTTAAGTGTCTTTCTGAATTGGAGCCTATAGAATGGTAAAAGCAAATGATGTCCCATACTTTCTGTATCACTGTGATGTCCAATGTGGCAGATTTAAGTTTATTTGCTGATGTGCTTGATGATGGCAATATGTGCCATGTCCTCTGTATCTCTAATAAACTCTTTAAAGATCTTTCGCTTACAGTGATTTCAAATCTCATTTTGTTTCCCCTTTTAGTCCTCAGCAAAGCAGCTATAAAAAAAACCCAAACAAATACACACCACTTAGCTATTGATAGAGTGCTACCACTAGAATGATCAATTTAATGCAGAATACTAAGTGCATGGTTCCAGTCAAGTAATTGTTTATTTGTTGGTGTATCTTTGCTTTATGGAAGTATTGCATTCAGCTTAATTTAAATCCACACTAGTGATGGCCAAAACTCAGAAATTCCAGTTTGTGAGGAATTTTGAAGTTTCCCCATGAACTAGTAATTTTGGATTTTTATTGAATTTTTGAAACATGAAGAATGTGTTTCCAAGACAAAATATGTTCCTCATAACTGCAGCTGTTGCTGCCAGAAATTGATGTGATTTTTTTTCACACTCACTGGTTCTTCCACTGAATAGGAGCCATGAAAATGATGGTTTCACATCTGCTGTTCTTGGTGAGAAACAGTGAAGCTCACAAGAGTAATTTCAATGTTGGTCAGCAGCTCTCCAAACTTCCAGGTCCCTGACATGTGAATTGTTCTGGGGCTGGGGACCCTAGGGCTCCCAAATTGGCTTAGCCATCTGGAAGCCCTGGGGTCCCAGACCCCCAGGCAGCCTTTATGGCAGGGTTTCCCTGGTGCCATTCACCCAAGAAACCAGTTCCAGGATTTCCAGGCTCCCTGCCATAGAGCCAGGAAGCTCTGAAAGCTCCTGTTCAAGCCAGACTGCCTGCCATGGAGCTAGGAGCAGAGTACTGTTTAGAGGTGAGGCTTCCAGAATTTCCAAGCTCCCACTTCCACAGCAGGGACCCTGGAAGTCCTGAGAACCCCCAGGGTTTCCAAGCTCATGGAGATACCATGAGGACTGCCCTGGGGATGGAGGACTCACGGCTTCTAGAGTCTGTGGCTCCAGACCAGTGTGACCACACAGATTGCCTGTGTGCTAGCAACTTCAGGGTTTCCAGGGTCCAGGATTCCAGAAGCCCAAAGTCCCCAATGGCCTACCAGGTGAGCTAGTATCATTGGAACCCTGCCTGAGATTCAATTAAAGTTCACTGAACTTATATTACCATGAAACATTCCGGGTTGGATGAATTGACACCAGCTCTAGTCCTCGCTTACTGGGGAAACAAACATTCAACATTCTGGGAAATCTGTAGGCTACCATATTCTGCAGGTCTGCTGAATCAGGAGACATTTCTGCCACCTGAGTTTTCTCTAAGTTAGATCTGGGAGAACATCATAAAATGTATTATTTAAAATAAAAACTGAATTTACTTCTGCAGTACTTGCAAGCCTTTTGAATCACTTTCCCTGAACACATGTTTGAGTAAATGTTATTTCTTAGGAGTATTCATGGTAGGTGAATGTATTGTGAATATTTACACAAATACTGAGGCCCTTGAGCATGTGTGATCATTGGAGTTGTAAACATAGAGCTGGTCAAAGCTGAGAAAATGATTTTACAAGAAATGTTAAAGTTGTCTCCATTTCACATGGTTCAAAAGGGATTTATTTTTCTGTTTTTTCTGACTTTAAAAAAAAACCCAACCTCTTAGTTTTTGTAATTAAACTACAGTAGTTTTCAAAATGTTTCACATTTTCAAAACCTTATTTACTTTCTGACTGCTATTTTTGTATGGTTAAAGCTGGATGATTTTTGTTAAACAAAAGAAAGGGTAATGATTTCAAAGTCCAGTCTGATTAAAACTTGGATAAAAGTATTGATAAAGTACATTGTAGAAAGAGTCATGGAATATGTGGACAATTTTGACTGCTCTGATCGTAGGTTTGTAAATTGCAAGGTCATTGGCTGAGCTTGGGAAGGCCTCACATTCACCTTTATGGCATTTTTCTGTTTGTATTTAATGCAATAACTTTTTAACACTCCAGCCAATCCATTCCAAAATTTCAGGGAATGTTCTAGGCATCAACTCTATTGATTTTGGGGAAAATTGTAATACCGAAATGAAGGACACTGAGCCATTATCAGCTCTTTATCAAAGCCACAAACAGCTCTACAAACCAAAAACCCATTAACTCCTTCCAGCATAATAGTACCCCACTGCATCTCTGCCATCCTCCAGGAGAGTTTAATATATTCACACTGTGAATTATTTATCTCCCGAAGAGAAGGAAGAATAATGGGGAGTGGCAGCAAGTGCTATGCAGTCAGGGGAGGATGAGGGCATGCACACAGCCCCTTGCATGACGGAGGAGAACCTGGTATGAGGGGGTAGTCATACAGATCCCCTAACATAGGAGAAATGGGGTATAACAGTGTGGCACCCACTTCCCGTGAGCACCTCCTTCTGGTCAGGTGTCTCTGCACTCTTTTAATACCAGTCCCATCCCTGGTATTGGTCCACAGCCCTAGGGCTTCCTCCATGGAGGCAATTGTTTAGCACTCTTGATCTGTTTTGGCCGCAGCTCGGCCTCTCAACAGTTCAGTTCCCCTTCTGGGAGTTATTGCTGTCTAATTGTAGAACACTTCTCCAGGGCCTATGGGAGGGGAGGTGGGACGGACCTGTGCCTACCAACTAGTGCGGGTCCCATACCAGGGACCCCAAGAATAACAGCAACTGTGATGTTATTTACATGAACCGGAGATGGTGTGGCTGATGGTGCGGCTGCAGTTCATCTGCAAATTTGACACCATCAGCTCAGGATTAAACAGAGACTATGAATAGCTAGCCAACGACAAAAGCAGTCTCTCCTCCCTTGGTGTTCACACCTCAACTGCTAGAAGAGGGCCTCATCCTCCTTGATTGAACTAACCTTGTTATCTCTAGCCTGACTGAGTTTTGCTTGCATATTTATACCTGCCTCTGGAAATTTCCACTACATGCATCTGACAAAGTGGGTATTCACCCACGAAAGCTCATGCTCCAATATGTCTGTTAGTCTATAAGGTGCCATAGGACTCTTTGCTGCTTTTACAGATCCAGACTAACATGGCTACCCCTTTGATACTGGGAAACTGGAGTGTCTAAGGGAATTGCTTGTGTGACTTGTGGTCAGCCAGTGGGCTAAAACCAAAGTCCTCTCTGTCTGGATGGTTTGGTTTGCCTTAGAGGTGGAAAAACACCAGCCTTGGGCTGTAACTGCCCTGCTTTAAGCAATTTGTCCTGAATTGTCACTCTCAGTTGGGTCCCACCAGAACCAGCATCATTACAGCCACCATGTACCTTTAACTACCCTGCTTTCAGTCCCCAGGCCACTTCCCTGCACTTCCAGCCTCACCCTTATTTCAAGGCTCATCTAAGTTCAGGCCTAGCAGTCAGCCAAGAGTATTTTCTTACTGCCCCCGTCCCTACCTGCACTGAGCTGTCTATGGTTCTGCAGTTCCTTTTTGGCAGCCAGGAGCTCCAACTACACTCCTCTAGATCCAGCAAAGACCTGACTGTCTCTGCCTCTGCGGCTCCTTTTATGTGGCCCTCCTGGGCTCTGATTGGCTGCTCCCTGCAGCCTCTTTGATTGGCTGCCTCCCTTGCAGCCACTCTAGGCTTCTTGGAGGACTCCTTTACTGCTCCTTTCCTGGGATGGGTATGGCAGGAGACTGAGGCTTCCAGCAAGGCCTACTCCACCCTATCACAGGGGATAATAATGTTACCCACAGAAGCTCTGCCCTAGAGTACAATGAGGGACTCTGCTATGGGGCAAATGTGGGTACTTGTCTTCTTCTATGAAGGGGAGCAGGGAAAATGGGGGACCCTGGAATAGATGGAGTTGGGTATAGGGAGAATGGGGGTGCATACAAAGCTCCTGCTATAGGGAGGATGAGGGACCCTGGAATGGGGGCCACACAAAGGCCCTGGAATGGGGACAGATGGTAATAATGGGGCATCCAGGACTATTGGCAAGAGGGAGCTTGGGGAATCTGATATGGGGGGAGTTGGGGGCCCTTGGTGTGGGGGAAAGATAGTAATGGGGATCACAAAGAGCTGCTAGCATGGCAGAGAGATTGGTGGAGTCTGGAAATGGAGGAGAGGAGAATGGGGAGCAAGAAGAACCCTTGGAAGGGGAAGGTGGGGGGCATGCAGAGTCCCTGAAATAGTAGCATGGGGGGTGGCACCCAGGGAGGTTGTGAGATGGAATGGAAGGATTCAAGGAATCCCTGGTGTGTGAAGTAAGCTCAGACAACAGAAGCTATGAACTATATAACCCCCTAGTCTAGGTGGGGACTGTAAAAAAACAATCATGCGACTTCCTATATGTGACCAATCATAAGAACAGCCATACTGGGTCAAACCAAAGATCCATCTTGCCCAGTATCCTGTCTTCCGACAGTGGCCAATGCCAGGTGCTTCAAAGGGAATGAACTGAACAGGGCAATTATCAAGTGATCCATCCCCTGTTGCCCACTCCCAACTTCTGGCAAACAGAGGCTAGGGACAGTATCCTTGCCCATTCTGGCTAATAAACATTGATGGACCTATCCTCCATGAACTTATCTAGTTCTTTTTTTTTAACCCTGTTATCACAGAGCATGAATATTGATTCACAAATATTGAATGCTTCCAGGAATGCTCACAGCATGGAGCAACCCCTAGGCTGATATTTGTTTGCACAAAAACAAAATTAACAATTGTGCAGTGAAAAAAATTCTAAGTCTCTTTATAGAGAAATCAAATCAAGAAAAGAGCTAAATTCACCAGATGAAATATTCATAGTAATGGCATGCCCATTGCTATAGTGACTGGAAGTCAGACCTCTGGGTGCTGTTTTGGTGGTATATGTCAACTAACAGTAACTCTTCAATTTCTCAGTAGACTAAGCGCCCCTAAAACTTCCAAACATCCCTTCTAAACTTCCAGGTGTTCAACTGTTGACATAGAAGGGGGATGGGAGGAAGCAGGATCAATCCCTCAACTTGCTCTGCGCTAACTCACATAGTGGTGGAGTGCACAGTAGGGCAGTAGTAGGATTCTAGGACTTCTAGGAATTGCAGTCAGATGTGTACAATGGGCTGCTCAGGAAGGTATTGTCCCACCAGAGGCATAGTCCTTCCTGGAGAACCTTCTGGCTATTATCATAACTTATTTAACATTATATTTCAGTAATACCTACTAAAGGGTTTATGGTCACACTGTCCTAGGTACTGTTACACATATTGAAAAGATTGTAGCTATTTGAAGTAGGAACCACTGAAGTTTAGTAGAGAGAGACCGGTGAATAAATGGCACATTTTTAGCCTTCAGTTGCATGCAGGAGGATTTCCACAGTAAATATTCCTCCCAATTGTAGGAAAAGAGATTCAACTGTATGTAACATTCTCAGGGGGGTTTTTTGTTTTGTTTTTTTGTTTTTTGCATGGAGATTTTCTGTAGGTGTGAGCTCTGAAAATAAGAAATGATTCAAGAAGCTCGAGCCTTTTATCACTGTTCCACTCAGATTCTGAAAAGAACTGCACCACAAGTAGTTAACAGAAATTTCTCCAAAATAAGAAATGTCTATCTATCCAGTTAAATAGAACTAGTTTGTAAAACTATTTGATACAGCACCATCAGGTAACTCCCCATTACATTACGTAGCATAACCTGGAGATTGTAGGAATGAATGAATGTTTTTCTCATCATCTAGAAAAGATCTGTACATTTTCATTTCACCCAATGTGTATTTACTCTTGTAGTAAGGAAAGGTGTGATTGGGACATTTCTGAATATAATTCAGTCCTAGAGATCATTGTATGTTAATCTGTTATGTATAAATGAAAAAAAAAACAATCCTGATGTTTCTAGGTTCTTTGATTTACAGTTTTTTAAAATGCATTTTTGCACATATAGTTTGTCTTAAAATTACTGCATTAGCTCATTCATATATTACTTCCTTAGTAATGTTAATTAGTTTCTTCTTAGCACCATGTCAGTAACTGCTTTGCATACCAGCAGATGTTCATTTTTACTGCAGAGTCATTGAAATTGATGATCTTATTGATAATTTTATTTTGCTTCTTTGCTGCTCTGGTGAATCAAATCATTTAATTGAATGAACAATAACAGTCATGGAAGTCTTTTATTATGACCTGAAGTTAACATTTAATTTTGTTTCCTTTTTATTTTCCATGTGCAGTCGCTAAATAGAATTAAGATATATATTTACACAAATATCTGTCTGTTTTTCCTAGTATTCTGATCTAAATGAAAAGTCAGAAATACAGAGCATAAGGAAGGGACTTCCTGAGTCATTGAGTCCAGTCCCTGGCTATTCCTATAATCCCATTCATAAATTTATCAGACTCCCTCTTAAAACTAGTTAGGCTATTTGTCCACACCATTAACAAGGCAAGGAGGAAAAAAGGAGTTCTAAAGATATCAACAGTATTGTGCGGAATCTGTCTCACAAGGAAAACACCAGAAGGTAGAATCAAACAAAATGTATTGGAGATGGCAGATCAACTATCATGTATCACAATGAAGTCACTGGCTCACTCAGTGTTTAACAAATCACTGAATTTGAATAAGAGAAAATTGTCAGTCAAAACTGATGAACACTAATACCTCTAAGACAAGACTGTCTCTTTCTGCAGCTCATAAATATTATATTTCCCCCCCCTATTTCCATGTAGCAGGCCACAGTTCAGAGGCTTGTTAGCTTGATTTCCATCAGGTCTGTTGTAAAATTGCAGCTTATACATACGTTGATCAAAGACACATTTATCTATTCTTTGCATGTTTTCAAAGAAGTGAGCCATCTTCAGCAATGGAGAGTTTTACAAAGTGTTATTAAATGGTTCTCATTATCCAGTTACTTGGTACCATGCAGGAGACTCTGGTTTAATCTAGGTCCAGGACTCATTTTCTGGGGAGGGAGGGAGGAATAGAAGAGAGCATGCTGTGGGGAAAGTGTTTTGAACTCATGCAAGTATGAGCTACTTCTTCTATTCCCTGAAATGCCCCCTCTGACTAATTAAATAGTGGCTCACTGGAATTTTCAGTGTTGGAGTGTTTCAAGAGAAGCTTCTACAAACATCATTTCTGACCACTACTTATTTCTTTCTATTTCCAACCCTTCAGCTGGACTGGCAGAGAAGTTTGGAGGAGACGGTTGCACTCTTGATCTTGAATCTTCTAGCTAGGGAACACATTCAAATATCTTTTCAGGGGCTTCCTCAGAGTACCTAGAGAATAAAACTTCCTCACCCTGCCCTATTGTGCTTACTCAGCCCTGATCTCAGTGTGGAAGGGTGGTTCAGTCACTCATTGTATCTGATTTTAAGCCTGTGTTCCTCTGTTGAAAATGGAAACCAGGGTGCCAGTTAGTAGAGCTGTGCAAATAATTGATTCTTTGGCTTCGCTGGCAGTTCTGGGGAGGAAAAAAGGCAGGTAAAAAGAAAAACAATAATTTCAGGTGGACAAACATTTAATTAATGCTTTAATTTTGAGTGGTTTTTACAAATTAAAATTGAAGGAAATTTCAGAAACAAAATGTTGTTTTGAAAGTGTCACAATGAAATGTTTTGACTTTTTCAGATTTTTTAAAAAATACCAAAAACGTGACAATCAGTAAAACAGATAGGCATTCACAAAACATTTTGGTGTATTTGAATCTGCATTGTTCACTAGCTATGTTTCTGACAAAAATTTCACGCAGTTCTACCAAATAATGCTAGTTGTGGTGATTTTTTTTGTGACACAGACACCTCTCCACTAGGAAATGGACTAAGGTCATTCACTCACTTCACAGAGGCTAACAAAAAGCTGTTATATCTAATTTTATAATTTGACATTTATTATATCATAACTTGTTGCCATAAGATTGGGGTCAGATATTGAACAAGATTACTTTACTGCATGATCAAGAGGCCTAAGAAATAGAAAACTTGTTAAAACTTCCAAGGGATAAATATTAAAGGAAAGAAAATTATGTGGGGTGTGGGGACTAAAAGTGGAATTTCTTTGATATAATCATAACATTTACTCTAGAGCAAAATTATGTCTTTAAAATTAGAATTTAGTTTTCAAAAGATAAAAACTAATAGACTAAGGTTACTTTCAAACACATGATATACAAAACAATTGTCATGCAGTCTTTCCAATTTTAAAATATTTATGGAGATGATGACCTATGAAGTGTATTGGAAAGAGGCCGAAATATAGGAGGTGCTGAGGTAATTTAACTTTATCCCTATTTTACCTCTACAGGGAAAGAATATTGATTGGCAATTTTTTTAAAGAAAAAAAGCTCACACACAACAGACAGAGGAGGCAGTTTTAGCTGATGTGGTTGCATTTGTTCTATAAAAGTAGGATAGCTTTGATTTTGTTTATTTGAGGAGGATACTGGTGCTATTTTTCCCCACTAGTAGCTCTTGATCTATCTCTTTGAATCTGTGTCTGAATAGCACTAATGTTTTTCTCCGAAACCAAACCAAAATCACTGGAATATCTGTAAATAAGGCTTGCCCCCCATGCTCAGTGATTTAGAAAAGAAAGTCTTGAATGAACACCTGGTGTGCAAAAAAATGTTTAATACCTCAACAGGAAAGAAAATAAATACAAGGACAGCAGCAAGCCATATAGCAGTCAATATCTAGTGTGATGATCTTGAGTGGCTAAACTCAATGCAGCTATCTAATTAATTGCGACATTTTCCAACTGCTGGAATGGAAGCCTGTAAAGATTTCCAGTGACTCCCCAATTCTGTTTGAGTATGACTG
This sequence comes from Mauremys mutica, assembly GCF_020497125.1. Lineage (NCBI taxonomy): Eukaryota > Metazoa > Chordata > Testudines > Geoemydidae > Mauremys > Mauremys mutica. Next base: position 107,313,553 of record NC_059074.1, read on the forward strand.
GTGCATTCGTTTGATGTTACTAGCATTGTCTGTGACAGCAGCTGAATTTTCCAGATGTTTCCTCAATGACAGGAAATATTTAAGCTTTCTGGTGTCCAAGTATTTCTTCAATATTTCCAGCTTCTTTTCACAAGCTACTGATGTTTACTAACATGATGTGTGTCACCATTTTTTATCTTGAAGTTTTACATTCAGTTTGAACTATGAGTGAAATCAGCAAACAGCATCTAGACATTCAGCCACTACAAGTTCATTAATTCTGTGTAATCGTCCTTTTTGAACTAAGAGTAACCTGACTTCTTCCAAAAATTCTATAAAATGTCCAAGATCATGCCTCTGACATAGCTCTCTGACACTATTATACATTAGCAATGAGCAGAGATGAAATTCATAACTTATTTTACCACCTTTGTTCACAAATTTCTAACCTGGCTTTGGAACACAACATCTCTTGATGAGTTGAAATTCCACCTACTGGTGACTGACATCCTCAGGAAGATACTGATGGAAATCTGCTTTGCATTTGACCATGCCAGCAGCTCTCTCCTCACTCTTACATGTTCAATATACTAATGTCTGTCCTTGAAAATGCCTGAGCCACTGCACAGAAAATACCATGTACAATTGTTCCTGATAATGTCAATAATTTTAACTTGTTTTTCCTCACACTTTGTCTTTTTGATAACTGAGAACTTAAATAATTAACCAGCAGCTTCAAGTCATGTTCAAGCTGTATGCATATCTCCATTCAAATGACAGATTTGGGATGAAATTCTGGTCCTACTGAAATCAATGGACGTTTTGAACATGTGTTTCAATAGGGACAAGATTTAGCCCTCTGCCTTCATCTGTGTTTTGTTACACAGTAGCTCTTTAATTATAAATTTATTATAATTTCAGGAGCATGTAACTGAAATACTTTAGAAACTTCTTCCTTTAGGAACAGGGAAGTCTCTTTTCTCATCTTATTTAGGAGAACCACTTGCATGAGGATTGATTCTAAGGTTATGCCTTCACTGCAGTTAGCCCAGGTGTAGCCTCTAATTCCCCTTCAGACCAACCAGAAAACTTTAAGGCCAGGCTTCAGGGCACTTTAAGATTGGGCGGATACACCCAGGTGAGGATATAGACTTGAGTTTGGGTTTTGCTTCAGCCCAGGCTGACAACTCACCACCTTTGTGGTGAGAACACAGACTAATAAGCCCAGGTGCTATCCCAGAATTCCAGATGGGCTGTCCTTTGTCTAACTCCTCCTTTCTTCCACACTGTATTTGAACCCCACATTTGACTGTTGCATGCCTGCTGTGTATCTGCAGCATTTTAATAGATGCTGTCCAAGAAATCACCCTCCTGTGCTGCCAGCTGACAGAAATGGAGAGGCAGAGTATTCAGTTGGGTGCCCTATGGTTTATTTTGTGGTTTTCAGACTGAATTCTTTAATGACATTCTCATTAAAAGTTCTTGCTGGCAAATGCTCTTTGCTTTTGCCTTCAGAACTGTCTTTACTAATAATGAGTAACTCCACTTGCAAGTTATTTACATGAAGTATTTTTCTCCCATCACTGCCACAGACAGCTGCTCTGTGCTATTTGAGAAAAAGAGAGCACCCTGCAAATGAATTCATAGAGCACCCCGATATAATGCACTGCTTAGAACCATGGGGTATCTTATCAATAAAAGTATAGGAGGTTACAATTACAAAACATTAAGACATTTTGTTAGTACTATAATGAGTAGAACTTGCTGAGTGCAGTGTGTACAAATACACCTCTACCTCGATATAATGCTGTCCTTGGGAGCCAAAAAATCTTACCACGTTATAGATGAAACTGTGTTATATTGAACTTGTTTTGATCCACTGGAGTGCAAGGTAGAGGTGTAGTTCAATTGGCGTGTTAGAAGTTGATAGTAGTGACCCCAGGACAAACTTACCAAAAATGTTTGTTTTTTAAATGCATAGTTACAATAAAACATTAACATACTACACTGTATACTACTTGTTCAGGATCAGGTTAATATTCCAAGAATTTGGCTAAAGTTTCTGGCTTGCTGGCTGGGAAGCCTTCCTCTGAGTATGCTAAAAAGAGTGAGCAAGTCTCTAAATATCTATCCTCTTTTTAGTACTTCTTTTGTGTATGGTGTGAAAGCTTTTCCATTACAAGGATAGTCCATATTTTATTATACCACAACTCCATAGGAAGATGGGTCACTTTTTTCCAGTAATAGGCAACAAAAAGTTTAGCTGCTAACAATAACAAAAAACAATTTGTCATTATGTTTAAAATGTAGATCCTTTACTGGAGCATTAAGTAAGCAGGTCAGGGGATTTCTAAGAAGCCAGCATTTTGTCATAAGATGAATCTGTTTAATATTTTGTTCCCAAAATCATCTAATTCCTGGAGACAAACACCAGATGTGCAAGTATGTTCCCTGTTCCCTACAATCCCTCCAACAGAGCATCTCACTAGAAGCAAAAATATGTTAGATCTTAATTGGAGTCAAATGCTACCTATACAGTAATTTATAAATAAATTATTTGAGCTACACAAACTGAAGATGTATGTCGCTTTTCCCACTCATTTGTATCTTTGTCCAAAGCCCTGTCACACCTTTTTGTCTGGATTATTCTCTTAACATCTTTTTCAGCCAAAATTGTATAAATCTTAGCAATTAAACCTTTTGTTCCAGCTTGCTCCTGGGTCAACTGAACAAATATGGTTAAAGGTCTACCTCATATCCAGATTTTACAATAAAATGTTTGACTTGTAAATATTGAAAATATGGGATCTTGTTCTTATTCATGTTATTACAGACCTCTTGGTACAATTTCAAATCAGGATCCCGGAACAACTGTCCAAATTGAGTAGTCTCAGCTCTTACCCACAATGAATATTCACTTCAATATTTCCTAGGAATATTTCCTGATTACTAATGAAAGAAACTAAGGGATAGAGCCTTGACAACAGGAATTAAGAACATTTCTCCAGCTGCTAAGGTGGACTGTATGAATGGGTGATTTTTTTTATTTCTGATGACCTAAATTTCAACCCAACAATTACTATGAATAGCTATATTTGGGCTCCAATGATGTTTAAGTTTTACCAAGCATTCTAGGTGTATTTTTGTCTTTTTATGAATATTTCATTACCCTAAAAATGTTGCCTCAAATATGTCCTTTTTTCCCCATTATGGTCAAGGTAGGCAAGGGCATGCTGTGAACGTCTGTTAGTGATTACAGAGACACTTCCAGCTCTAAAGGACTGAGTGATTCTGGATTTATTCTCTTGGCAAATAGAAATGGAAGGTTTCTTACCTCTTTCAGTATCCTGGAGAAAGTAATCTTGCCCTGAAGCAAACTGGCACTGGTCACAGAGAAAGGTCATCTAGGAGCCAGTAACTGCATCTCTTGGAATTTTGTTTGGCTTGGGGGTTAAGATCCCAGCGAAGGATTGCAATAGATCTTCTCTATTTTTAACATCCTTGCTGTAGGACTGTCAGAGCAGAGCTTAGCAGAGGGAACACTGAAAGCTTCAGTAAGACTTGTTCACTCCCGACATCTACAGGTACTTGATCCTTCCTGGCACAAGTAGTAAGGAATAGGCCTGCACGGCCATGAACTACTGACACATGTGCACACTTTGTAAATAAAAGCACTCTGTTTCCAATGACAGAGTCCCAAATGCCAGTTTTCTGGTCTAATTTTAGCCAATCGAGAATTCTGAGGAGTGAGCCCAGTGATATTGCACAATTGTGAAGTTTTAATCCAGACCCAAATTTCTACAAAAGTTAGGGATATTCAGAACAGTGGTTTGGCTCAGACCTCTCTGATTCAAAGTCTGTCATGGGGAATCAAGCAGCTAGCAGTTAATTTATCAAGGACAATGGGATCTCTGTTCCTACAGCTCACATATAGAAATCTGCCTTTTGCTCAGATAATTTCTGACTGACTCCTCTCTTGTTTGGCAGTTGAACATTTGCAGAGAGATGCTGGGTAAATCAAAGAGTTGGTGCTTTGCTGTGAAGCTGGGGAAACGACTTCTAAGACTTTTTATGTTGGCTGTCCCTATTGCCACAGAAGTTCTCTGCTAGCAGCCTTGCCGGCTGCCATTGCCCAACATCTCTGCGTGACAGAGCGCTGACAGTGACTGCAGCTCTGCAGCGGGTAGCATGGCCAGTCTGTGGGTACGTCTAGACTGAAGTTGGAATTTTCAGCTCAAGTAGACAAACCTGCTCTACCTCTGAATGAGCTAGTGTGCTAAAAATAGCATGTAGCTGTAGTGGTGAGAGCAGCAGGAGGGGCCGGCCACCCCAAGTATGCGCCTACTGTCTCAGATGGAATTATACTGTGGGCAGGTAGCCCCTCCCACCGCCTGCACCACTGCAGATATGCTGTATTTTTAACGCCCTAGCTCGATCAGAACAAGATATACTCAAGCTGGAAATTACACCTTCCAGCTCCAGTATTGCTATACCCTGTGTGCTTTCAGACCTTTTCAAATGCTCCTTCCCTCTACTGGGGCCCTCACCTGGCTCTGGCCCCCCAGCTGCAGAAGGATATACCCCAACTAGCCACAAGATGAGGAAGACAGAGACCCCACCCCTCTTTCTCTCCCACATTACTGTCTCATGGCATCAGAGACCAAATAATTCAGTTAAGTGCAACATGCTTAAATAGGAACTTCACTTAATTGAGACATATTTCAGGGACCATCTTTAAATCCATCTATACTTGATAGCAATGAAGCCTGCTGAAGGGAGACAGGTGTCACACGATAGATGCATTACTATGTTTAAGACTTTCAGATATCTTAATCTCATGTGGGTTCCATCCATTTGCTTTTTTAACAATTTTTGGTCTCCTTAGCCTGGTATTGGTTTATCACTGCCTCTTCCAGGTGTTCTCTCTTTTTATGCTAATTACAAATCCAAATCTGCCATCATGGGCATCTTGCAGTTGTCCTTTGGCACCTGGAAATAAAAGGTTAAATCACTTTCCTTCTGCAGATGATGGGCTTGATTCTCTACTGCCTGGTATCTTGTGTAGCCAGTTACACCTGTGTTTTGCACTCACTTGGCACAGGTGTAACTGAAAAGCAGTAATCAGACCAGTGTAGCCTCTCAACTCAGTGGGTCTGTCCAATTTAATATAGTGCATTTTTCAGCTCCCATGGCAGCAGCATTATTACTAAAATGGTGCCTTTGGTTAATTAAGAATTCCTTTCAGTGGGAAGAAAAGACCATCCATTAAGCCAAACCAACCAAGAGTTTGCTGTATACATGAAAAATCTCTTTAAATATTTCCCTTCAGCAAGCACAAATAGTGGAACTTCCACCCAGGCATTATCAAGCACTAGCCTTGAATATCACAGTACTTGTTGATAATTTTGTTCCCCCACAAGCTCTCATATGGAAAAGCAGAAAGTGCCTGGAGTGGGAGAACAAGGATCACAGTGTGACATAACAAACACAGTGATGGGTAAGGAGGACAAGGCTACAACAATAACACAGCTCACTGAATTTTTTTGGAAATTTTCATTCAATAATTATGCAATTTCCATCCCACCATTTTTGACAATCAATGAAGATAATGCAACTGCATAGCTATCAGCTCTATTTCAAACATTGTTTTTAGACCTATGTTGCACCAAAATATCAGCTATATTGTTTCTACTTTGAGATGGAGAGAACATATCTGTCTTTGGCTGACTTTTAGGGATAAGCAAATAGATTTGCATAAAATGAACTCTGATACAAACCTTTTCCCCAAAACTAACACTGAGGGTTTTTTTTTCTTGTTGAGGTTTTATATAAGTTTGACTGGAAAAAAAGCTATGCTCCTCAATACGTTCTGGACTGGATTCTGGTCTCGTTCTAGTTTTACACCATAATGACTTCAGTGGAGTCATTCTATTTACCTTTCAGAGTAGCAGCTGTGTTCATCTGTACCCACAATTTTTTTTACCTTGATTCTGATCTTCAGTCAATCTTGCTGTTTTTATCTGGCTGCAGGATGCAAGGAGGAAACATAAGAATGGCCATACTGGGTCAGACCAATGGTCCATCTGGCCCCGTTTTGTGTCTTCTGACAGCGGCCAATGACACTTGCTTCAGAGGGAATGAACAGACCATGTAATCATCAAGTTATCCATCCCCTGTTGCCCATTCCTAGCTTCTGGCAAACAGAGTCTAGGGAGACTTCAGAGCATGGGTTTGCATCCCGGCTCATCTTGGCTATCCTCCATGAACTTATCGAGTTCTTTTTTGAACCCTGTTATAGTTTTGTCTGTGTGTTGTGTGAAGAAATACTTCCTTTTGTTTGTTTTAAACTGCTACCTATTAATTTCATTTGGTGACCCCTAGTTCTTGTGTTATGAGAAGTACATAATTCTTTATTTACTCTCTCCACACCAGTCATGATTTTATACATCTCTATCATATCCCTCCTTATTTATCTCATTTCCAAGCTGAAAAGTCCCAGTCTTATTAATCTTTCCTCATTTGAAAACTATTCCATACCCCCAGTCATTTTTGTTGCTATTTTCTGAACCTTTTTCAATTCCAACATATCTTTTTTTGAGATGGGGAGACCACATCTGAACACAGTAGTCAAGAGGGGGGCATACAATGGATTTGTATAAAGATCATATGATATTTTCCATCTTATTATCCCTTTCTTAATGATTCCCAACATACTGCTCACTTTTTTGACTGCCGCTGCACATTGAGTGGATGTTTTCAGAGAACTATCCACAAAGACTCCACAATCTCTTTCTTGAGTGGTAACAGCTAATTTAGACCCCGTCATTTTATATGTATAGCTGGGGAATTATGTTTTCCAATGTGCATTACTTTGCATTTATCAACACTGAATTTCATCTGCCATTTTGTTGCCCAGTCACTCATTTTTGTGAGATGCCTTTGTAACTCTTTGCAGTCTGCCTGGGATTTACTTATCTTGAGTAGTTTTGTGTCATCTGCAATTTTAGCCATCTCACTGTTTACCCCCTTTTCCAGATCATTTATGAATATGTTGAGATATGAATGAAAAATCAGTTATTTGGTATTTTCAAGCTGAACCAAACCAAGAAGTACTCTAATCATCATCATCATGAGACAATCCAGTTTTATGAGAATGAAATAGGTTTGGATAAGTAGAATCCAAACTTTTGACTGTTCATTCAAATTAAACTGAGATTAATCACTAGTGATATATGCTTCTCTCATCTTTCTCCAAATAAATAGGCCAAATAATCAGGTATGTACATTTTCATAGCTATATTCAGCTACACCAACTGAGGATCTCACCCATTCTTATATTATCAGCTGTAACATGATGTCACACTATGTTTGGTTATAACATGTTAAACAAGGTCATGAGTTTGTTGTTTTATGAAACATGATGTAGGAACTAAGAGAAACTTGAAGTGGGTGACAATTATATTTTTCAGACAGACTCATATTTTTCTTATGGGGGTATTCATGCATATCTGCAGTACTTTCTCATTATGATTGCTGTGAGCACAAAATTCTATGTTTTGAATTATGTCTTTAAAATTGCCCTTTCATTTCACGGTAATAAGAACAAAATCTTTGATAGCTGCCTGAATTGTAAACTTTAAAACATGAGCACATTTTCATGTTCTTGTCCTCTTTTATGATTGATGTGTTTAAGAAAAAATAACTGCTTTTCATTTTAGTTTCTGACGGCAAATCTGTATTGCTTATATGGAGGAGGGAGGAAAAGGATACTGAATTCTTTACTGTACAGCTGAGTGGATCAGAATAATAAGATAACAACATAAAATATTGCAGAGAAATATGCTTCCACACATTCTCATTTTAGACTCACAAAAGTCATTCACTCTCTGATTTTTGTCAAATAGAATAACAAAACGATACACTCAGGGGAAAAACCTACTAACAAATATGGTCACAATTATACATGCAGTCACAGTATCATCTGCCAAAAAAATAACCTCACAGTGAGGAATGAGTTTAGGATGCAGTAATCTCGCTCTGTCCATTAAGATATGGTTCTGGGAAGCCATATACTTGTAGGGAGTTTGAGCTATAATCAGGGGCGGCTCTAGACATTTCACTGCCCCAAGCAGGGCGGCATGCCGCGGGAGACGCTCTGCCGGTCACCAGTCCCGTGGCTCCGGTGGACCTCCCGCAGGCGTGCCTGCGGAGGGTCCGCTGGTCCCATGGCTCCACTGAAGCCACGCGGGACCAGCGGACCCTCCGCAGGCATGCCTGCGGGAGGTCCACCGGAGCCGCCTTCCGCCCTCCCGGCGACTGGCAGAGCGCCCCCCACGGCATGCCGCCCCAAGCATGTGCTTGGCATGCTGGGGTCTGGAGCCGCCCCTGGCTATAATGATGCCTTAGTATTGTGATTTCAAACTACATCTTCTTAATCAGCTTTTGCACTTTTATGCTTGTTCTGAGGATTATTTATTTATTTATTTATTGCTAATGAAATTCTGGAACAGCCTACCGAGGGAAACAGTGGGGGCGAAGGACCTCTCTGGCTTTAAGATTAAGCTTGATAAGTTTATGGAGGGAATGGTTTGATAGGATAACGTGATTTAGTCAATAGGTCAATAACGTGCCGCCACTGGTAATTAGTACCGAGGGTCAATGTTGGGATATTGAAAGTCTTTTTCCTGAGTGTCTGGCTGGAGAGTCTTGCCCACATGCTCGGGGTTCAGCTGATCGCCATATTTGGGGTCGGGAAGGAATTTTCCTCCAGGGTAGATTGGCAGTGGCCCTGGAGGTTTTTCGCCTTCCTCCGCAGCATGGGGCAGGGGTTGCTTGCTGGAGGATTATCTGCTACTTGAAGTCTTTAAATCAGGATTTGGGGACTTCAACAGCTGAGTCAAGGGAGAGAATTATTTCAGGAGTGGGTGGGTCAGCTTTTGTGGCCTGCATCTTGCGGGAGGTCAGACTAGATGATCATAATGGTCCCTTCTGATCTTAAGTTCTATGATTCTATGATTCTATGAATTCAGCTCTTTAACTCAATAAAGCAGAATCGTCCTAAGAGCAGCTTACCCATCCCCCTTTTTGACTGCACTTGGAATGTCTTATCATAGCTGGGAGTCCAGTGCTAAGACTTGGAATTGCCTCTTGAGAACCACTAACAAAGTGTTAAAGTGGGAACCATTAACAAAGTATTTGTTGATCCATTTGTACTCTTGTGCATCTTTTTTTTCCTGGGTATCCAAACAAGTAAAATGGAAAAGAATCAAAGAACTTTTACATATTACACTTTGCCAGGCACACAGGTTATTGTATCTGCAGAATTATAGTACTGATTTTACCCTTTCATCTTGACACTTGCATTAGATTTACTTTTTAAATTTTAACACACACAATTATGCAAACTGACTAATGGCAAAACTTCTTCTCTTTTTTCTTCTTCTTTTGCACTTTTGATGCCTTAGGCTAGTATAGTCTTGTTAACTCAAGAATGCTGGGGAAGGTTTGTGAAGGCCTGTACTTAAAGATGCTCAGAGACCACGGTGGTGCGTGCAGTAGAAGAAGAGAACCTAAACAGAATAAATTATCTACCTACTCAATGGCAAATGGCATGGCCATACACTTTAAAGCCAATATTCACGTATACAAAATAAAAAATCTCTATGCTTTTGGTGCTCATACCCACTGTTTATACAAGACCCTCGCATAATCTGACTTTGTTGCTGGAGAGGCAGTTGGTCAACAAAAAAAGTACATGTAACACGCTTCTGACACTATACGCTTCTGACACTATAATAATACTAATAGGTTTCAGAGTAGCAGCCGTGTTAGTCTGTAGCCGCAAAAAGAACAGGAGTACTTGTGACACCTTAGAGATCAACAAATTTATTTGAGCATAAGCTTTCGTAGCCCACGAAAGCTTATGCTCATATAATAATACTGATAGTAAGCAAAGAAGTCAATGAGTCAAAGCCATACATTGACCTGTGTCTGAACATACACAAATTAGCTGCAATCTAGTTCACTAAATAAGACAGTTCTAGACTGGGATCAGGGCCCTAGTCAGTCCTCATTGAGATCAATAGGAGTCTTTCCTTTAATTTTAATGGGAGTTGGTTCAAGTCTTAAAACTGCTTTAAGACTGGAAAATAATAATTCTTTCTTCTAAAATGGTAACACAAATAGTGGAAAGAAAACAATTTCTAATATAAATATCTGATAGGGTCCCCTTAAAAGGACAGAACAGAACTTTTTACAATGATATCTGAAAACGCTTTTTTTAGTAAAAAAACACAACTCTGGCCTGTCCTGACAGTTCTTGCAAAGCCAAAATTCCCATAGATTTTAACATGAGTGTTGCATGATTAATAATTATAGGATCAGGCCCTTTATAGACCAATATTTCATTTAGCCACACCCCAACTGCACCATTACAAGACAGGCCATTGATGTATTTTGGTTGCATATAAACCTGGTAATAATGTAATTGATACTCTCATCCTAAATTGCTGGAAAAAGAAATGTTGACTCTTGGAGCTGGGGTTTTAGAATATGTAACGTATGTCAAAGAGATGAACCTCCACATCATTCTTCACTTGACTCTTTATGTTTTTCATTATGTCCCTTATTTTCAGTCTGTCATGCATTGTAAAGGCTGGTATCACATATATGGGACTTGGCAGGTTGACAGTCATGTAACTAAGCATCCATAATTAAAGTTTAATTAATGCTGAGCTGCAATGAAAGCTCTGTGGAAATGCACAAAACATCAAGCGGAATGCATAATGGATTCATTCTAATTAATGTTAACAATGAATACCAAATCAAATTTTAATTGTAACTGTGGTGCACCGAGAGCTGCATAGATGGGCAAGGTGACTTGGAGGTAATAACATTTTTTAGCTTTCCTGTTAATCCTTTATTACATTACAATGGAAGTGTCCAAGTTTTTGTGAATCTGGATACCACCGCACAGTCTGGCTGCGAGACCACCTTTTTTCATCATTCTTCACTTGGGAAAGTGGTACCATAGAAAAAGAGGCACAGCTATTCTTTCTGTCCAACACCAGGACACATAAAGGGTTCACGAATGCTTCATGATGACATATTAAGTTAACAGTATGCTCGCTGTGCACAATAATAAAGTGAGACATTTGTAAAAAGATACTCCTACCTGCATATTATGGTAGGAACCTGTGGTGTAGGAATCAGTGGCTGTACTGTAGTGACAGTTAGGTCTTTCCTAGAATGACATTATAGCATTACTCTTGATGTATACCAGTGTGAACGAGAGGAGAAGCAAATAGATTCACCAGAATGGTTGTAAATATGGAACATACAAAGGATGTGGAAACACTGTACGTCTACGCAAATTCATTTTGAATATTCATTAGAAGTTTGAACAGATTATTTTGCAGTTAATATACAAATGCACATCAGAAAATTCAGCGGAACTCCTTTATTTTAGACTAGTGAAGTTATAAACAGAGAGTGAGAGCAGGAGAGAGAATGAACAATGAATAAAAAAAGTCAACATTATGCAAGAAAAATACCCAGATTCTGATTTCCATTACATCATTTTAAATTGGAAGTAACTGAATTGGCTTCAATGGAGTGACAGATTCTCCTATTTTACATGGGTGAAAATCTGAGGCAACTCCATGGAATTTAATTGAATTATGCTGGTGTAAAAACAGTATAAGTGAAAGAAGAATCGGGCCCAATAACTTGTAACGGTGTTGGGACTCACCACTGTGGCGCCTCCCGCTGGTCGCTCTGAGAATTAGCTCAGTCCTCAGCAGGGCGCCCACTGCTGGTGGTGTCCCGTCCGTCCTCTACTCCTTTGGTGTTCTTATCTGACCTGCGTTGCTTCCCACTCGGTGGCTTCCTCTTTAGGACACTGCCCTCTGGAAATGCCCACTGCTCCGGTCTCATCCCCTTCCGGGGGTCTGGTGTTATCAGCAGTCCTTCTCTGTGCCCCATCCACCATGGTCAACACACCCCAAAGTCTAACCCCTAGTGTCAGGGGTCTGGTGCAGTCCACTCTCATCACATCCACAGGCTGGGTGTTCATGCAAAGGGGAAGGGGTGGGACCCAGGCCTGCCGTCTACACTGGGTCCCGACCCAGGGACCCTTCGGTGGCAGCCGTCCTGCCCTCCTTCTCTCCCCTGGTACGCCTCTCTTCCTGGGCTGCTTCCCCTTTGGCCCCTTTGCACCCGCTAGGCCCTTCCCTCAGGGGCTGCAGCCTGGCAGGTAGCTTCTCGAGAACTTGAATTAATATTCAAACTAGATACCATTAACTTAGGTTTGAACAGAGAATGGGAATGGCTTGGTCATTACACTAATTGAATCTATTTCCCCATGTTAAAGTATCCTCACACCTTCGTGTCAACTGTCCGAAATGGGCCATCTTGATTATCACTTCTAAAGCTTTTCTCCCCTGCTGATAATAGCTTCTCTTAATTAATTAGCCTTTTACAGTTGGTATGGGTACTTCCACCTTTTCATGTTCTCTGTATGTATAAATATCTCCTCAATATATGTTCCATTCTATGCATCCGAAGAAGTGGGCTGTAGCCCATGAAAGCTTATGCTCAAATAAATTTGTTAGTCTCTAAGTTGCCACAGGTACTCCTGTTCTTTTTGCTGATACAGACTAACACGGCTGCTACTCTGAAACCTGTCTTTATGCAAATTGAGCATCCCAAGGGTGTAAAAAGCATCGTAGGGGCGAAACAGGCAGTCAACTGAAAAGCGTTGCAAGTGGCATCCGACATAAGTTGGGTGTCATAAGTTCGAGGACTCCCTATACTAGCAGGAATGTTCACTAAAATGGAGACTGTTAAGGGATTATAGCTGAATATTTGTGAAAAGCAATTCTGAAGTTGGAAATGCCAGTATTCGCACAAGAAACCTGACTGTAAGAACTGTGCTTTTCTATAGCAGTCAGTGGATCCACTATTAACACTGACATCCTGGAGATTAAAACCTGGCCCTTGGAACTACCAGGCTGGATCTTGGAAGCCCTCTGTGTGCACAGCTTCCTTTGATTGAGGTTATGGGTCTATTACCAGAGTGGATGGATGAGGTTCTGTTGCCTGCAATGTGCAGGGGTCAAACCAGATGATCATGATGGTCCCTACTGGCCTTAAAGTGTATAAACTGGGCATTTCACAAATTGGGAACTTGACAGATTGTGGCTGTTATCACAATAACATGACAGCAGGAAAATTTAAGATAGCTCATATTGGAAAGAACAGGATACACCAAGTCATATGGAGAGAAAAACAAAGGGTCAACTGATAATCGCTTACAAAACTAGCAAACCACTTGTCTTGTGGGTTTTTTCTCATTTCTCTACATCCACCAAAGCTATATTTTTCAAAGGGGTGGGAACAAAATTAATGAAACCATTTATAAGGACAGATGTAATTCTCTCTTTTGATACACCCATTCACTGTCTATTATGGACTTTTAATCTTAAAAGGTTTTCACAAAGATGATAAAAATAGTACAGATATTCCCATGGCAGCCTACAAATTATAATAAATTAGCCTTATCCTTATTCTCCACTCTGTTACACCAATTTAGCTCCAATTAAGTCAATGGAGCAACACCAGTGTAAAACCAGCATAAAGGAATGGTCTCTCTGTGGTCCTAAATGAACATTAATAGTTTATCAGTAATAATAGTGTACTATAACTTGTACCTACATGATCTAATCTTCTGGTTTTCATGTATGTACAAGTCCCACAGGGACAAGAGAATTATTGTCTTGCAAAATACTGCAGAAATGAGGCCCATTTGGGCACAATTCTGATTCTATATTTCACTTTTGACTAAACTGAAAGTAAACTAAATAGTCAAATTCCAGACTTGTTTTCTTTTCATTCCTACCCCATTCCTTTACCCTCATTTCCTCTCACTCCTTGCATTATATGCTTTCAAACTTCCTACTGTTTTGTCTATCTAACTCAAGCATCTTATCTTTCTTTTCTCTTTCTCCCTCCTCCCCCAGCTGCTACCTGGCTCACACATCAACATTTAGCTTCTTCAGGTTTATTGAGGACTTTAATGAGGGTTACAAACCCAATACTGAGTATAGGCAGAAGGGAGAGGACTAGGTGGCAAGCAACTAGGTGGACCATACCCAACACAGCTGTCAGAACTGCCAATCATGGAGGCATGCACCCACAGCTGTGATCAATAGGGAAAACAAGCTCAGCAATAAAAGAAGAACAGAAAGAGTCCATGAGGCAGAATGACCTAAGATAGCAGAGGGGTAACAGTCCTATCCTAGACTTTCTCTAAGATACTGATAGGGAGATAAAGGAAAACTGCAAGGCCTAGAGTTTAAGGGCTGAGTGACTCATTTTAGATCAAGTTGATGGACTAGGCTAATTGGTGATGAAGAGAGGGAGATCAGTTAGGAAAAATCTGAATCAGCTCAAGAGGCTGCTCCATGAGCAGTTGATGAGAACTTGACACCTGCCCCCCCCCCAAAAAAAAAACTTTAAGAGGCAGTTACACAAGCCCCAATACAAACTTAGGGTTCCATTTATGCCATGTTCTCAAAAGTGGCCTTAAATTGTATTTAAGGGATGAGAATTCCCTTGTCCTGGCTTTCTGTCTTATTGCTGAATTTCATCTGTTAAGAATAGATACTCATGAGTGGAAAAAAGTCACACTGATATTTTCCTTAGAGACCACTTAAAGAATTGTCTGGAGAATTTGGTCCATGGCTCTCCCTTTCTCCCTGCCTCTCACTGTTGTCATGGATTCTCATTTACCCAAATTCAGATTTTGGAAGGGAGCAAACACTAGTTTGTTATGCACTAGTAAAAGAAGAAAAATTCTCTAACTTTCCAAAGGAACTATTCCTGTGACAGGAATTACACACAAGTAGATTTTTGCAGGGTCAGGATCATAGGAAGTAATTTCAGTGGAGGAACAATTTACAGAATTAGTTAAAATTATACTGAATGTACATTACTTGCTATTATTTCCAGTGCAATTACTGGTTAATTGTGCTATATGCTTTCTGTTAAATGCAGTATAGTATTCACTTATGCAATTATCTTGTGACATCACAAAATAAGTAAGTTGCTGCTTCTGTACCAACTTGAATTTAAAGGGGTAGACTTTCCCAGTTACATCATTGTGAATCTAGAGTATCTATTGACTTTAATGGAGTTACTCTGGATTTATTACAGTTTAAGAGTAAACAGATTTTGACTTAACCCCCAAAATGACTAAAATGCTTTCATTGCTTCTCCATTTATATTGTGTGACAATGAGCCTGTTTTGTCACATCAGGCTTCAGCATTTCTCCCTCTGACATTGAGGGGTCCTGGGGTAAATCAGTCCCACTCCTGAGGTTTAGTACTTCACATTGGTTTAATTACAATATTTACAGGGTAGGCCTTAGGGATGGCCCACAGGCTTCTTTAAATAAAAAGAAAAATTACATTTCCTAACTCCCATCGCAGTATTGCCTCTTCTTATGCTAGCCACCCTCTCTAATACACTTTGGGCCCAGCTATGCTGGGAACCAAGACTCCTTCCCCAAACAGAAATATGCACAAGATTTCCCTTTATCAGAAAAAACAGCTCTTTACATTGGAGAAGCCTTGTCTCTTGGCTGCACACAACCCTTCTGCAGCCTGTTTCTCATCCCTACTCTCTTTTTTCTCTCACCGGAGAAGATTTTTAAAAGTCACAAGATGCCTTTAATTAGATCTAGTTGTCCATAACTAACCTGTGATAATCTCTTTTAGTTCATAGGAAAAAGGGCTTTAACCATTCTATGACTAATATACCTGATCTCAATGAACCTTCTAGAATTGACTGGCACAAATTGGAACTTAAACTAAGATCTGTTAAATTTAAGTTCTATTTCATCTATGCACACACCAATGATAGTTTTGCCAGCTCAGCTTGGCTCCAGTGAGAGCAAGAGAGGCAATATTCTTTCCTTCTGAGCTAGTTTATTATTACTATGCTATAACAGTAGACCACTAGAAATTATCAGACGAATGGAGATATGAACACAATTGCTCTGCTGAGACACATTTATTTATTACCTTCTATTTGCATTATTGTTATACTCTGCTGAAAATAAGCTGTTGGAGAGAAAAATTTCATTCAAACAGAGCATTGTATTTACCTCACCCTCCCTTGCTGAAATCTGCTACCATTCATCTTGTGACATCCTTTAATAAATCCTTTTTAATAGAGCATAACACTAAATGATATGTTTATTTTTCATTCTACAATTTACAATTTGGTTTGCCTGGCTTTTCTTTGCAGACTTTTAAAAAGATTATAGGCTGTTGCAGACCTCATTAAAATCAATAGAAAGACTCATTGATTTCAGTGGGTTTTGGCTTAGACTGTATGGGCCTTTTGCTGCCCTCATTTACCACAGAGTAGATCCAGAATAACTCCACTGAAATTAGTGGACCAGATTCTCTGTTGCCCAAGAAAAACTGAAGTAAGTACTGTGCAACTGTTCCCTGTCATGAACTTCAGTGTCAAGAATAAGTATGAATCTAGATGGTGCCTTTAGGTTATTTTTTATTTTTATTTA
This sequence comes from Mauremys mutica, assembly GCF_020497125.1. Classification (NCBI taxonomy): domain Eukaryota; kingdom Metazoa; phylum Chordata; order Testudines; family Geoemydidae; genus Mauremys; species Mauremys mutica. The sequence goes on from NC_059074.1 coordinate 107,330,121, forward strand.
TTTATATTTATGCAAATGATGAAAAAATGGTACATATCCTAAATGCCCTTGACATGAAAATACATTGCAAAATTACTCTTAATGCAGAAGTACAATTTTATCTGTTTTAGGTTTTGTACTGCTGCCCATCAGAGTGTCTGAGCACCTCCCATGTAAAATCAATAACAATGGCAGAGTCCCTATCAGACTTCATGGGGTCTCTGGCACATCTCCCTTAATATAATTTACCACCAGGAATTTTAAAAACTTCATGGTTCTATGACTGTTGACACCAGCAGAGAATTTGGTCTTGAGTGATTATACTACCTTAAAAATAACTGCTACATTGCATGGCTAAATCTCCATCAACTTTTTGGAAATACAGGGGTTAGAGATGAAATTCTACCTAGAAAAGCCATGTTCCATTATTGTGTTAGGCAGGAGATCAGACTAGATGATCACAACAACACATGCTGGCATTATAATCTATGCGTTGTAAATCTGTTTTTGAAATTTACCAAATAAGGCTAATGACTTGTGGTTTGCTTTTTAAGGCATTAACTTTTCCTGAATAAAGTATTCCAGTCAAACAGTGATGACTAAAAACTGTTGTGGAGCTAAAATATGAGAAGTTATTAAGCTGCAAAAGAACAGAACAAAACAAAAGTCACATAATTAAACATTTCAATTAATATAAATTTTGTTTCAGTGACAGTTCATTTTAGTCTCTGTTGAAAAGCACTCTCATTCTACAGCACAGTAATTGCTGTCTGCTCTTGGAATCTCCTTGACTGGTAGCATTATGCCATCACTTTATTAGAATTAAATAAGTTGGTATTCCTCTTTTAAACCTCTCTTAAAATAAACAGATGCTTTCAACTATATGCATACTTGCTTCTCACAAGGAGACATTCTCTTGTTTCATGCCTAATAGATCCACGATCAAGCATATGTTTTGAGCTATCCTAACTACAAATGAGGTATCTTTTCCTTTTGTGTTCCAGTATATAATTATATTGCAAGGATTAGAGTAGAGTTAATGGAAATCTGGAAGAAGATTTTCACATTGTGTGCCTTTTTTCCCCTCCAGATTCCATACACTGTTTTGGAAATATTAATTTTAAATTTCAGCAAATTAATCTCAAAAGACCTATGGATATTATAATAATTTAGTAAATTATTTCTTGTATTAGATAACTACTTTTGAATACAATTTACTTTTTATCAAAACCAACTTTGTTTGTTTAAACAATCCCCTTGCCTCCATGAAGTCTTCCATTCCTTTCTTGATATTCCAGAAATCTTTCCATCCCCAGTTATAGTTATGGTATTTTATTTTTTTTAAGAGTGCATTGGAGGAAGATTTTTCAAAGGGAAAAATGGCAGTTGGATGCTACCTCCCATTGATTTTAATTGAGATTTAGGGATAAAACTTCCAAAAGTGCCGAAGCCCCTCTGCAAGTGACTTTGGTCAGATTTTAAAGGTATTTAGACAACTAACTCCCACTGAAACCAGAATCAGGCTCGAAGCATGAAATACCACAGGGAAGATGACTCCAACAAGAGTTAAGCAGCTAAATGCCTTTACAATATGTCACTTGGGCACTTTTGAATTTTGTTTTACTTTTGATGTCTACCCGCCACTTGTGCTTGTGAAAGTTTTCCCCAGGGTGTTTCATGTTCAGGGCTTGAGCCTCTTCTCTTCCAGGGCTTGATCCTAAATCAGTAAGTCAATGGGAGTTTTTCCATGAATTTCAGTGGAAGCAGGTTGACACATTTATATGCTAGTTTTATACCAGAATAACTTTGTTGATTTCAAAGGAATTTCTCCTGATTTAAACCAGCATATGCAAGAGGAAAATCAGGCCTGTACTCTTAGGTGATGTCTACACTATATGGCAGTGCAAGCTGCAATGTATGAATTGCAGAGCGCACCGGATATTAATATAATCCTCTTTCAAACAGGACTATGTTGAAGTGAATGAAGTACCATTTAATTTGCATCAGCGGCATCCACAGAGGGCAGTTTAGAGAACAACATTTTGATGCTCTCTGCAATTCACCCTGCACCCCACCCACCATCCCATAGTCTGCATTGCGGCAGTAAAGACAAGCCCTAAATCAGTGATTTCCAAATCATATTTGCTAAATGTTATAAATCAAAGCAAACTTTTTTGTTACTTTCAGTTCAGCAGTATATGGGAAAATCAAACTGTTTATCGGTGTTGCATTGCTAACGGAAGTAAAATAGTCTCCTTTCTTACCGTAAGCAGGATTGAAGCAGAAGCTGAATGGAAGGGAATTGTGAATATAATGTTGGTTGATAATTTTTGTTTTATTGACTGTGTTATTGGATTTACACTCTATAATTCTGGAGACAGGGACCTTCTACTTGGAAACACCACCTTTATTTCCACTTTACATAGTTCCAGACTGACTATGGGAAAACTGACTTTCATTAATAAAAAGATCAGAGGTATTATATCGGAAATGGTATATTGCTCTGAATCATTACACACTTTTTTATTACATCTTTGACTTTAATGCAATGGCTTGACATCATTCGAAAGTACAAAATGAAACATTCTAGGAACAGAAAAAAAATAAAAAATATCACAACTATGGCACTATCTCCTTTGAAAATAATTGCCCAAATGACAACACCAGGCAGGTGCTGAACAAAAAACAAGAAGTTGTTCCTTTGCAGAGTATAAATGTCTTTCCTAAACTTGATTATTTCAATTAAGTCTGTAAAAATGCACAGAGTAGGTTTATGAGCCTTTGATACAATTGAAAGCTGAGTCATCTTTTCATGGACTTTATTATTTTCACTGTATTTTCAAGTCTGATGAAAGAGCAGAAGGCTAATATGAATGAGAATCTGTAAGAAATGAGAAGCATCAGTCATTGAGAGCTTTGCTAGTTTTCTGAGACCATCTGAACATCCAGAGATTGCAAAGTTAGGTTAGTAATGAGAATTGGTGGGAAACTTCCCAGGGAACCATTTTTCCAGTCAGAAAATGCCAGTTTATCAAAATCAAAACATTCTGTGTTAACATATCAATTTTGACCATTTTAATTTAGAAAAAATATCAAAAGGAAGCATTTTGGAACAAAATGGTTTAAATTTTCATTCTGAAATGTATTTTATTTATATTCAATTTAAGGCACCTATTGTTTTTCCTTAAAATTCCCAGTTTTCAAAAAAGCCCACGTTTGGGTTTCACTGTTTTGAGTGAATGTTTGAAATGCTAGAACTCCCTGGACCCAGCTCCTTGCTCTGGAAGGACAGATGGCAGCAGGGGCAGCTCCAGGCACCAGCACACCAAGCGTGTGCCTGGGGCGGCAAACTGCAGGGGGCGGCCTGCCGGTCCCCGTGAGGGCAGCAGTCAGGCTGCCTTCGGCGGCATGCCTGTGGGAGGTCTGCCAGTCCCGCGGTTTTGGCGGCAATTCGGTGGTGGGTACACCAAAGGCGCGGGACCGGCGGACTTCCCGCAGGCATGCCGCCGAAAGCCGCCGTGCTTGGGGCGGCAAAATACATAGAGCCGCCCCTGGATGGTGGATAGGTGCCCCTCATAGAGTCCTTGCTGGACAGCACAGCATGCCTGTGCGCAAGAAGGAAACTTCCAGTTGGTGGCTGCTAGTCTGCAGTGGGGGAGTGAAATGAGCAGGGAGTCAGGTCTTGGCAGATGAGACCACTGGAGTGCTGCAGCGATGGGCCTGCAGAAAGCAGGAGGCGTCAACAGGCTACCTTATGAGTTTTGTGCACCCTTTTCCTTCCCTACTTCCTGCTGCCATTCAATTTCAGTTTTCACCATTTTTTCACCTATTTTTTTAATTTTGGCATAAACAGTGATAAAGTCTCAGGACATTTTAACCAAAATAAAAACCAAAATGAAGGGCCTTCCTTGTATTATAATTTATAATATAAAATGAAGTTAAAATCAAACCCTTACAATTATATTGAAATGAAACATTTTAATTAACCCAAAATGATTTTTTTTAATTTCATTTCATAGGAAATTTAAAAAAAAATTCCAACTTGAAGTCAAAACAAATTGTGGAATAACAGAATTTCCTGCAAAATGGGAACCTGGTTCCTACAGAGCTTTACTAATAATGTTGTGGGGAAAGTCTTTCTTGTGAGATTTCTCGCATCTCTTCTTCTGTTCCTGGACAGAAATACCACCAGAACAATCTCTCTTGTGGTATTGAGATTCTCCCTCCCCCCAGGATAAGAGTATTTACACACTGGCAGAACTTGTGAAGCAAATTTAGTTATGGTTCAAATACAACCGACTGAATAAATTCTCCTACAATCCACAAGCTTAGCAGATGCAGACAAGAAACTAAAAATACAATTGCACAGTTAATTTGCTTCCAAATGCTCTGAAAAGACAGCCAATATTTTTTACTAGTAGCACATTATGTCTAGGTTGTCAGCAAATATATGCTGATAGCTTTCACGCAGCCACTTCAGTGCAGCTTGTTTAAAATGTTATGGGAGCTTTCAGCTGCGAATGCCAGCAGCCTTGATGAGAAGTTGCATCTTACATTTTTTCTTTAAAAAATGACTTTACTGTGCTGGATATCGAGGTGTGTCTACACTGCAATTAGAGATGTGATTGCAGTTCAGATAGGCACACCCGTGCTAGTTTTAATCTAGCAGGCACCACTAAAAATCGCAATGACAGTACAATGGCATGGGCTAGCAATGTGAGTGTGTGCCCATTGTAAGCAAACACAAGCAGTTATTAAAGACCCCATGGTGTTTCCCTAGTAACTCAGCACTTGGAGAGGTGCTCCATTATCTGAGTTCACATTTTCCAGTTGTGAGGTGAAGACTATTATGGGAGATCAAGAAAAGCCAACTTGGGTGGAGGGAGGTTCACTTCTTCCTCGCCAATGTGAAAAATGTCAGCCCATGTTGGCAAATGTTTGAATATGTGAGTGCAAACGTAAGCTGTTTATGGTGAACAGTGTCATAGGTGGGTATAGCAGACTGACTAGAGAGCAGTATTCCCCTCCAGTGACTGGCCCACACACTGGATATAGTATGTACTACTACTGTTGGATGAAGGTGATCTCTTTTAGTTCAAGTGGTTGACGCCTATGTTTTTGGAGCTAAAAGACATTGTGTGTGATTTACATAATAATTGTGCCTACTGTCACCAGTGTTACAAGAATACTCTGTGTGTATGTACTTATCAAGTCCACTCTACTGATAAATCAGCTCTTTTGAGTTACAGCATTTCTACTGAATCCAGAATGTAAATCAATGACAACAATAAATATTGTTCTCTTCCATCCCCTACAAAAGTAATTCAAAGAATATTCAGAATTCACAGATTAGGGTAAAAATTCCTCTCATGTTCTGGAATGCAGTCCAGATCAGTGAGTGGCTGTGTCGCCACCTGTCCTGTAGCCCTGGGTGCCTTAATTGCTTGGCTGCTGTGGTTCACAGCCTGGACACTGACACCCAACAGCTGGTTTAAATTAAAAGTAAAACAAGTATATTAACAGAAGGAGATGTTCAGTGAGTTCAAGTACACAGGATAGAGTTGGAAGCAGTTGCAAGCAAATAAAAGTGAAAAACGCTTTCTAGAGACTAAGACTTAGCAAAATTACTGTCTTGGTCCAAGATAAGATTTTTACCGCACTACCTTCCACAAGAGGGCTGACCTTCCCCGTACCCTTGGTCAGTATCTCTCCCCAAAGACAAAGTGCCTGATTCCTTTATCTTCTTAGGTGAACGATAACTTGGGATTCTTTGCCCCTTTCTCTTATAATATTCTTATAATAATATAAGATTCCAGAGAATCTTTGAAATGGATTCCTCTGAAGATGAATTCCTGAAATAATGTTAATTCAAGATGTGAGGAAGGAGACATGGAGTCTGATGGTGAAGGAAGTTCCATGCCGGTTTCTTCCCCCACTAGTGTTTGCAAAATTGCAAATAGATTTGTTCCTGCCCTCTTTAATGCAAATGAATGTCCACTTGCCATGTGATTGCTAATCAACTCTGATGACATCTGGCTAGAGGTGTCAGCTTGTCCATTGTCTGGGATAACCCTGTTCACCCACTGCCCAGACTTGTCGGTGTTTACCCTACAGACACCACATGAGAATAGTAATGATCAGTGTGTTATTAGTTTTCCAGTTATACCTTACATGACACAGATAGATACAATTTACTACATTAATGAATTGGGCTATACTGAATTGCTCAGGCCAACTGAAACTCACTACCAGATTCAAGTGAGCCCCTTGTCCTCTGGCACTGGGATGCTTTCAGTGTCACACTTCCTATAATATTTCATTTAAAGAAGTCCTTCTCACCATATCTTACTTCATTGTGTCTAAATAGCTGCAGTTTGATCCTTAATGGTAATCATTAAGTGAACTTTATGCCGGGGTGCCAGCAGCAGGGATAGGGTATGGGGGCTAGCACCCCATGCAATGGAAATATTGGGGGGCTGATGTATGTTTCCACCCCCAAAAGTTTTCCACCCCCACAGTATGTTACAGAGGCAAGACTGGGACCTGGCTATGTTTCTGCACCTGTATTTATGCGTGGGGAGGCAGAGGCAAGAATGGGACCTGGAAGAGGGGCTGGAGTGGGCACAATCAGTGATATACAGGATTGGGCCAGCATTCTGGGAGCAGATAGGAACAGCTCTCCTCTCCCTGCCTTCCAGCCACCACAGGTCCTAGCAGAGACACTCAGCCCAGGAAAGGGGCAGAAGCACATGCAACAACAACCAAGGTGGGGTGGGAGATAGGGCACACCTGGGATTCGGGAATACCATCCACCAAGGAAATGCCAATATGTCCCTTCCCATTCTGGAGTCCCTGCTGCTAAGCCTCAGTAGATCTCCTTACTCCCCCTCCTATCTTTCTGCCTCCCAATTCAGAATGAGCTTCACCTCCCCTTTCCCCCCAACAGCTTTATGCAGCTCTATTGCTGGGGGCAGGGAGATTGGGTGACTAATATATTTCCCCCACATTATAAGTTAAACCATGATCATTATTTTTCTTACTTCAATATTCCATTCAGTGTCCATTAAGTGACTTTACTCAGTTATTTTGTTATATATTTGCAGATAATGAATCTTTCCTCCCATGAATCTTCATCTTTCTGAGCACCGTGAAACCTATTATTTCATCACATTTGCAATAAATTGGAGCACTGTTCATACTCTACCCACAGGGTTCATTTGAAATGTCACACTTTATTCAGAAGGTTGAATTGCCAGAACTGACATGTTTGGATACACGCCAATAAAGCCTACTAACGTGTGAATAAATCCATTTTTGTCAGAATATATGTCTCAAACAGCATGTTGTTTTTCTGCAATTGCTACAACAGCCTCATTTATTGGAAGCTCTGGTTTTCATTAAGGTGTTGAATAATTTTCTTTTAAAAATTTTCTTAATAAGCCCTTGGTTCATTCTCTCTTTAAATGTCTTTATTGCTGTGGGGGTGGTGGAATTAATGGCTCAGGGAACAGAAAATAGATGGGGTAAAGAGCCTTTGGCTGACCAGTGACATATTGTACATCTCAATACGTCCTCTTCTTGTTGGACGCTGCAGAAGCCACACCATGGATGAAAACTTGGGCCCCACTGAAGTCAGTGGCAGCTCTCCCATTACTTTTAGTCGGGACAATATTTCATCCCATGGGAACACGGTGCTGTTGGAGTCTGAGGAGCTAAGGTACAGAACTGAGAAGGGAGACTATAGAACCAGGCTACCAAAGTAACGTGTAACACCATACCCTGGCAAACCTCCAAGTACCCACGTCATGTCATTATTCTTTTGCAATCTTTACATTCCGTTATTAGTTCACCAAGCCTATGTTCTTTAATATTTAGGGGAAATGTTGCAGATGTGTTTTAATTAAAAGAACACTGAACTGATTTTCTCCTGCAGGGCTGTCACAGGGTGAGCTGGCCCTTTAAGAGGGTTGGTGCTCAGTTGCACCTATGCCATGCTTAGCTCACCTCCCCAGGTGAAGGAGATGAGTGCTGAAATCACGAGATTAGGTCATGTGACTAAACAAGGCCCACAAGGAGGGGTGCGAGCCAAACATAGGAGGGAACTTCAGGAACTTCAGTAAATCTGGAAGATCAGAGGAAAATGCCAGGGAGAGAAGACCTGCAAAATTGGCACTCTCTAAAGAATGGGAGGGTAGCCAGGAAGGGTATAGGAAGAGGCCCTGAGAAAAAGCAGGACAGGTTGAACTTATGGGACCGATAGCCCAGTTGCTTAGGGGTCCCAAGGCTGGAAGCCCATAGCAAAAGGTGGGCATTAGTTCCCCCTATGCTGCCACCCTCTGAGGGGATGCAGTGACCCTGAAAACAAAGGGAGGATGGAGAACACAGATCAGAACCCACAAGTGGCTAGAGCGGAGCTAAGGGGAAAGGCAGTGTTGGAAGAGTGTACTGTGGAAGAGAAGACAGACGCTCAGGGCTGTGCCTAGCAGGACTGGGGCGGAAGATAAGCATTATTACTCTGGAAGGGGTGGACTTTGGTTACTAAATCTGAGGGCTAAATCAAGGAGGAACCATTGAAGCTGAGGGGAAACTGAGGCAGGGTGCCTGCAATGTCATATCATTCCACAAAGAGGCATGCTGTTGGGCTGCACCCTGCAAACGGGCATTCTAAAAAGCTCACAGAGAAAGAAACACTTCTCAAGCTTGATAACCTATGAAATTTATTTGTAAAGAGTTTTGGATTCAATTGTCACTTTTGAGTTTAATGTTTTAGGCATCGTGTTAAAAAATGAAATTCATATCACTGGGACATCAGAACTGAAATCATGGCAGTGGGGGGAAATTGATTTGCTTTAATATAAACTAATATCAGAAGAAAACTCACAAAATCACCGAAAGTACAGATGACTGTTTCTATGAGGTCTTGCAGAACTTCTGGTCAATGTAAGTTTATTTCCCACATTTTCTAATGGTTTGTTCCATTTAGTTTTAATTAAATGACTAGAGCAATGAGGTTTCCACTATTTCCCTCTAAAGCCTCTGCTACAGTATAGGAGGTCTTTCTTATTCAGCCTACATTTTCCTTTGTCCATCTGGAGAAGGGCTCCTAAATGCCATTGATTTGTCAGTGAATCTTAGGCATCTAAGGACCAGATTTTTAAATGTATTTAGGTGTCTAAAGATGCAGGCAGGCTCCTAACTCCCATTGAAATCAATAGGAGTTAGGCACCTTAGCACTTTTGATAATCCCACCAGGTGCCCAAGTCACTTTTGAAAATGGGACTTAGCTCCTAAACCACTTTGTAACTTTTGTAAATTTCCTCCATAGACTTTATTTAAGCCAGGGATTTGTGAATCGGAAGGAATCTCAAGGAGTATCCTTCACGAGTTTCAGCTCGCAGTAGGGATTAGGATAACCCCTGATTGGATGCTCAAGGAGGGATAAAGGAAACAGTCCTTCCATTACACCTGTGCACTGTGCCACTGGGGACACAGGCTACTCACACAAAAAGAGTTAAGGAGAGGCCATAAGCAGTTCTGCTCATGTACAATGCACTCTTTCGAAGTGTGAGGGAGTTCCCACTACATGGTTTGTTCCCAAGATTAGCCCCTTTCCCCACAACATGGCCCATGCCTTAAAAATAACACTTTGACTATTTCTGTCTATAGAGATGCATGTGCAGAAAGAATTTTCTTGACACAATAAACCTGAAAGTTCTCCTTGTGATTTTCATCTCATTTTTTAAAACATCAAAATATCACCCTTCACTCAAGCAAAATGGTACCTTTATCATTTCTGGGACAGCTAGAGACAATAATGCAGTTGAAAGCAAAAATAATACATTTGTTACATAGATGATCCTTCATCATGTTCAGAGTGAGTGGCAGCGGCTTAATAGCTAATGGGTTGATGCTCCTCTGCTTTTCACAATGACAAATGATATCAAGGTATAACATGGCAGACGTACACAACAATGAGAAAATGACTGGTCCCGTGGAGAACCTAATATCTGTATGGATTTGCATTGTTGTGTGTGAATGATGGAACACTGGGTGAATGTGTTTACTATTTTGCTGTGTTTCCTATACCTATACAGAGATCTGCTTGGAGAGCCAGATCATCTGTCTTTCCCTGATGGCACAATCCTGCAAAATGAACAATAATTCTTCCCTACTGAAATCCTTTTAAAGTTTTCATGTGTCTGTTTATTAGAGCTGGTCAAGAATTTTCCATCAAAATGATTTTCCATTGGAAAACACAGTTTCCACAAAACTGAAATTTTCTGCAGAAAAATTTGATTTTACAGAGGTTATGATTTTCCCTTGGGAAAATAGAAATGAAAATTCCATTGCAGGTTGGTTCAAACAAACTGAAATACTTCATTTACTAAACTTATCTGAATTGTTTTGATTTCATTCAGTTAAACAAAAATTAAACTGCATTTTCCTGTTGGGCCATATTGCCTTATGAGAGTTGTGGTTCTGACCCAAATTCTCTTTTATGGACTGTTTCCCTTCAAGCACTACGTATTTCATAAGGCAATGTGCTGATTTCACTCTGACTGACCTGCTTAGTGCATCACAGTAGTTACATGTCTCTAGGCACATTATGGGAGATGTAGTCTTGCCAGGGTGCCTGACCCATATGGGAGAATGATGGTATCAGGTTCCCCAATTATAAATCCCCTAAGGCAAGAAACCACCATAAGGGATGCAGTTTAATGTTGAAATGAAGCGTTTTGAGTAATTTCAATAAACCAAAATGAAAAATTTTCCTTGTGGGGAAAGTCACAATGTTTTGTTTCAATCAAAAATTTCCAAATGAAATATTTTGACACTTCCAAATCAAGTATTCCTAGAATTTCCAGTCAGGGAAAAAACCACCCTGTTTCAGGCAAAAAGAAAGGATGAAACGTTGAAATTTTCCAAAGGAAATCAATTCTCATTTCTGCTCAGCTCTACTATTTATCTGCTCTGTGTAGCTGGCTTTGGGCATTAGCGAAGAGATGAACTACAATTGGCATGCTTGCCCTATTTAGCTTGCACCAGAAATTGAGCCCCAACTGCTTGAATCATTCCAGCCCTAAAATCTCTCACTAAAGTAATGTAGACGAAAGACAAATATTTTAAAAGTTAGGTTAGTCACACAGGAAAGTCAAGGTTTAGGGCAGGCTTGATGGACTTTTCCTAGTCTATTGACCCTTCCCTTGTTAACTAAAGCTTGGGATCAAGAAGGAAAGTTCAGATCCAGATCCAGAATTCTTTGTTGTTTGGAGGTGTCTGATTCAATTGCATCTCTGTAGTTCTTGTTTCCATTTGAAAGGCATATTCAGCAAGTCTCAGATGACACCTTGTAATGTTGTTTCTCTGAAGTTACAGTTCCTACTTAGGCCTGGTCTACACTACAAAACTAGGTCAGTTGTAAGCTAACTTGCATCACCCTACCTGTGCATGTGTCTGCATTTAAATTTGTCTCCCACTGATGTAAGTGCCTCATTGCAGTGATACAGTAACACCACATCCCCGAGCGGCATTGAACTGTGGTCAATGTACTGAAGTCTACACAGCACAAGTGTAGACACTGTATTACTTATGTTGACCCTAATAGTTCTTCAACAGCTGTCCCACAATGACTGACATTGACTGCTGTGGTCACAATTGTGAACTTCATGGGACCAGAAGGCCTCACTCCCCTTTAAAACTCTCAATTTTTGAAATGCATTTTCCTGATTATCCATTTGGGGAGCAGACCTAGTAGCTCTCCACTCTTGTGTCCAACTGACCATACTGACTACATGCTCCAGACACACTCCATTGCCACTTGAAAGTGAAGGAGCTGCATCAGGTGTACCAGAAGGCCAGGGAGGCCCACAGTCAAGCTGATGCTGACTTGTAGACCTGCCGCTTTCACAAAGAGCTTAATTCCATACTTGGCAGAGACCCCACTACCACCCCACAGACCAACCTGGATACTTCCAAGGAGCCTGAGTAATAGAACTGTCATGTGAACAGTGAGGAGGAGGAGGAGAATGGGGAGGACATATGCCTGGGCATCCAGCTGTGCTAATCCCCCTGATCTGCACACACTCAGATTTTCTGAACCTGGACATAAATCCAATTCTTGCAAGTGACCACTATGTTTATAATAGGCTGTATTGGAACCCTGAAGCTGAAGATCATTGAACGCTAGGTTTTTGGAGAGCTGATTCAGATCTGGAGCTGCATCTTGAGGTTGCAGCCTCTCTCTATTATCCAATCAACTTTAACACACTGAGCTTGATTCCCAACTGTGGTACTCCAGTTTTACACCACTTTTATTCTCTTCATTAAAATCAATAGAGAATAAACTGGAGTAGCACTGGAATAAAACCAGAGTAACACAGTGGTGATTCAGGCCTAGTAAGAACAGAGAGCTAGATCCTCAGCTTGTATAACTTGCCAATTTACAGCAGCTGAGGATCTGGCCTTTCATATATTCCCAATGGAAGATGATAGCATGAGAATTTTTGCCTGAGGAAAGAGTGCAGGATTTTATCCTGAAAGTCCAGTGCAGTCCACATGATGTTCCTGATATGAAAAAAAACTGGGATGTATAATATAATTTTAATGACTGTGGGCCTGATTCTCCTCTGCCTTTGACCTTGTGAAGACTTTTACACCTGTGTAAAGTAGGTGTAAATGCTCCACCATTCTGATTTGGTAGCATTTTATACACTCCTGTCTGCACAAGTAAGAGGTGACAAGTGGCAAAGCAGTGGAGCACCTGGCTGCCTGCTTTTATTAAGTCTCTTTTTATACTGCTTTGACATCCATAAAGAGAGAGAATCCAGTGCAGAATATTTCATCAAAACCATCATATGTAGAACTAGAGCTACATATGAGCTGGTAGGGGCTGTCTAACAACAGAGACTATACTATCCTGTCAAGAATTAGTATTTGATATAATATGTAGGTCTCAGGGCACTTCAATTAATTATAATTTACAGAAATGATCTGGCAAAATGTCTTTGCAATCAAAACAAATCAAGCTTAATATTAACAAACTCTAGTAGCTGTACAATCTTTCACTTAGCCTATTAAATACCAAATCACCACATAAGGCCCATTTTTAATGGGATCACTTACAAAGTAAAGGACTCAGTATAAGTGTCTGAATCAAGGGTACAATGCATCACTTTTGGGCTATGTATAAGTTCTCTCACAATTACACTATAACATGGGTTATAGATATAGATCTAGATATGCAATCTGAAGTACAAAGAAAGGAGAGTAGACTGTTTAGATTCTTTAAATGTTTTTATTACTTTTTTGTTTGTATTGTACTGGAAAAGATGTTGCCACTAACAAAAATTCATTTTAAATGAGAATGGGTCTCTTCAAGGATTTGTGGGCATTATACAGTAATGTGGGGTATAATAATTTCTGTTGTTACAAGGACTTGTGAAACATACAGGAAAAAGCCCCATAGATTAAATGAAGGGGGAAAAATAGTTTAAATGATGTATCTCAGGCAAAAAATACATAGACTTAGAGCTAGATCTTCAAGCATGGCCAAAAAACAAGAAAGCACAATAGGGGTGATTTGCAAACGTGGCTTAATGTTCTCCCTTGTATTGTACAGCTAAGTGAAAGGTTATTCCTTTTGTACTGTACTAGAAGAGCTTGAGGCTGCTCTAGTTTGCCATAGGTGCAGGGACAACAAGATGCTCAAAACACAGCTGAGGGCCACCTGGAGCTCCTGGACACACCCATCTCTCTAGCCATGCCCCTTTCCCCTGGCTTCTCCAGCCTCTAAGAATGTGTGTTGTGAAGATGCTATAGTACTTTAAATACAGCAGGTTAAAAAAATGGCTTTTTTTAAGCAAACATTTTTGTTTTGGTTTTGGTTTTCTGTTTGTTATGTTGTGGGGGCATGTTTTCATTACAGAATAGAAACCAACAATATTTTGGTTGTGGTTGAAAAACTGGGAAATGTGCATGAAAAATTTTCACATCCCCCTTTACTTCTGCCCTATTTCTTTCTAATATTTTCCTGAAAATACTGACTATTGTCTGACCAGCTCTACTGTGGGATCATCTTTCCACTGTTCTTACACACAAGAACCTTTAAGAATGAGAACCACAATGTTGTAAAGTTTCATTACCTAGGAAATTTCGCTGACTTCTCAGGTTCTTTCTTTGAGAAATGCCATTTCAGAACATCTAATTTACTCATGTTTGCCCTTTCTCAGGCATGTTAATCATTCATTTTACTGCCTACTTTGTGTTGAACAGAATGAAATTCAAACCCAGCACTGCAGATGACCTCCTGATCCACAGTCATTTTATCTGAGCCCATGAAAATGTGGGATGAGGTTAGGATGCAGCATATATTCCTATTACACATTTTCTAGGACTGTATTGCAATAAAGCAATATATGCTACCTTTTTCTTTGGATGCTAACATCAGTGGTTTTTCCTGGATGTTTCAGGTAGAATTTACCTTTTCTGAATAAAATGCCCAAACACGATGCATATGCCGCTGCTCTACAGTCGCCATCAAAAAGCAGAAATTAAAATGCACTAATGAATTTAATGTAATGTAGTCTTCCCATGCCAAGCTCCCTTCTCAAATATATACAGAGTACCCCCTATTGTCATCATTAGAGATTGTGTACATGGCTCAGAGGGTATCTCTTCAGTGCAGAGTTAACCCAGGTGATCAGCTGCCAGATTTGCCTAGCCCGAATTTTAATGTGCTCTCAACAAATCCATACCGAGTTGCTGCATCCACACTGGTATTGTACTCACTCATGTGTAGGACTTCTGAGAACATATCCTATGGTTTTCATCACTGCACTAAGCCTGCAGAGTTTGATATTTGCCTTCTTCCAACTAATCTAATTTGGTGCAACTGTGACAACCTCCTGAACAAACCTTATGGAATTAAGATAAACTTAATTCAGTAAAATTAAACCAGATTGAATCAGGGTTAATACATTGTATTAAAAATGCAATTGTGTATGTGTTATTGTGGGATTGTGTGCATTTCCATGGGAAGGGTAACTAGGAGAACAGCAGGGGCAAAATCACTCATGCTGTAACATCTCCAGAGAAGCCACCTCCCTGGAAGGGTGTGGATATATCAAGTTCAAACTGGATTCTCCAGGGACCAATAGACAAAGAATGGATCTTTGAATAAATAGCCTGGTTTTAAGCTGTCTCAGGTCCTTCTTCCTGATCCAGCAAACAGACAGGACAGCTGGTCCATGAAGGACCCCAAACCTTAGGGTAGGGTTGAAAGGACTGGGCCCACTGAGTTCTCATAAAACTGGATGCTTTTTCTGAGCTGAAGCTGGGATGAACTGGTAACCATAAGGAATCCCCTGGGGTGGAGTGTTGAAGGACTGCTCCTACCAGAATCCATTTAGGATGAAGTCCGTTGATCTTATTAGCATGTTTATTTTGCTGTTCTTAATATATTTTCTTGAAATTCCTTTTATCTTAAGAGTTAAGTTGGCTTCCATAGGAAGTGCTGTGTGGTACCTTGTAACTATAGCAATGACACCAGTTAACCATCTCTGAAGAGCAACCAAACAGGTCCTGGGAATAACACAGTGAAGGCAGGAACTGTGCACCCTGAAAATATCCCAGTCAGTGGGGAGAGAGACCCGGATCTCCATCCAGAAAGGCAACAGCTGGAGAGCTGGTGTTAGCAATAGGACTGATAACAATATAAATTGCATAAGTGCCAACAGCAGTAAAAGCAAGTACCATACTAGGAAAAACAGCCAAAGAAAAATTGGCTGGTTGAGTTATGCAGCTTAACTCTGAAGACCAGATGAAATCACAGCTAGGACATTTGTTCTATTCTAATGACCAGTGAAGGAGCGATGGTCCAGGTTCACAGAGGACCTCCAGCCTTGGCAGAGGATCCAGCAGACGGAGATTTTTGAAGCCAGTGCCTTGGAGGGAAGCAGGGAAGAGGCTAACAGGGGCAGCAACTATGTGCCATCCAGACCAAGCACACCACTGCAACAGGAGTGGTGGACAGCTGAACAGCTGGAGCAGGAGAAACTGCAGCTGAAGAGGGATTGAGCATGTCTGGAAATGTAGCAGCTTGCAGACCAGGAACAAGAGAGAACAGACTGGGAAAGACTCTGTTAGTATGAGAGAGAAGAGAAGGAGAACCAGCTCCAGGACAAGAAGTGGCAGCATCAGTTCGAGTCGGAGAAACTGCACAAACAGACCCCTAAACCAGTAGGTGGAGCCAGCATCCAGGTACTTTTCCTGGTGTGTGGTGTAGACCAGTGCTTCTCAAAGCCGGTTTGCCGCTTGTTCAGGGAAAGCCCCTGGTAGGCCAAGCTGGTTTGCTTACCAGCTGTATCTGCCACTGGTATAGACTCCAAATTACTTCCTTGGTTTATGGAGGGAGAGGACATGGATGTATTCCTACATGCTCTTGAAACGGGTGTGAATTGAATAAGGTGGGGAAGTCAGACCTGCTAAGGTACCTGGCTCTACTACTGACTGGGACAAAGGCCTTGCACATTTTTACCCTTATGGGAAGGAAGGACTATAAACATAGTAGTTGCAAAACTGACCCCCTGAAGTGCATAGGAGAAGGTTAAGGGGAGTTTAGAAAAGAGGGGACATGACTTATGCTGAGGTTGCAGTTCAAATTAGGGGTTATGTATGGAAATAGGGAACTGGTTGGGGGGTTACCAAGTTTGATGAGGCCTGTGAGTTAATGATATAGAACAATTCTATAAACTCTGCCAACCTGACCAATAGTCCTCAGGAGGAAGGTCTTGGATCCTTATCCCTTTTGTATCCAGTCAATCAAGGCAGAATCCCAGGATTCCAAAAATAAGAGTGAGGAAAAGCTGGCCCTTCTGTTTCCTCAGAGGATGCAGCTGGCTGATACTCTCAAGCAATTTCCCCAGTAGACAACCACTGTTCCCTAGTGTCAGGCAGCTCTCTGCACTAGTTCTATTTGCTCCTGAATGCTACCCAGCCTCAGCCAGGACTGTCCCTCTTTAGAATCCACCCTTCTCCGTGATTGTCAAGCCTTAGAGGTGAAGCAGGGTGGGGTTGATTACGCTCTTTAACCTATTCTTGACAGGGGTGAAGAGCTTTCCCTGCTATAAAGACCTACACACTCAGACCCCAATCATGCACTGTAATCCATACAGGCACACCAATGCACCCATGTGGAGGCCTGTTGATCTCTGTGGGACTGTGCATGGTTACAGCAGTCATCCCACATGGCACATGCCACAGGAGGATGGTCTAGAGAGAGACTCAAGTCACGACATCTGCATCTTGATTTTGTATACCTGGAGTTTCACAGATGTAGAGTTTAAGGCTGGAAGGAACTATTAGATCATCTAGTCTCCTGTATATTAAACTTCACCTAGTGAGTACTGTATTAATAATATAAATAATAAATAACAATCAAGCATAATTTGTTTGGCTAAAGCATATTTTCCAAAAGGCAGCAAGTCTTGATCTGAAGAGATGGAGAACCACCCACGTCCCTTAGCAGATTGTTTCAATGATCAATTAACCCTTATTGGGGTTTTTTTTAATGTGTGTCTAATTTCTAATTTGAATTTATTTGGCTTGTGGGGGAGGGTGTTATGACAAGACAATTTTGGTTCACTGTATTGCACAGGCATAGACTGTTTTCAAAATGTGGATACAGGGTTGGATTTGAGTACCCTTAGTGCTTCAGAGGTTCTGATCCAGGGAATGGGCTTTGGCCCATCTGTATAAGCAAGGAGTCTTAGGTCACATCTATACTAGAGACCTTACAGCAGCACAACTGTACCAATGCAGCTGTGCCACTGTAAGATCTCTCATTTAGCCACTCTATGCTGACAGGTGAGCTCTCTCTTCAGTTGTCCTTACGGATGGCAAAGTCACCCCTTTCTTCCCAGAGTCCCATTCCTGAAACAGCTGGGCTGCTCTTCTGGGAAAGTGCATTTGCACAAACTCTTCTGCGAGATGACCACTGATTCCAGGGTCATTGACTGGTGCCTTCAGACCCAAATGTGCATATTAATGGGGAGGCTCTGGAGAAATTATTCCGATACTTTGGCATCCACTATTTCCTCCGCACTTCAGGTATGTGGCCTTGGACAGTGAGTAGCCCAGTCAGTTAACTTTTGTGCAAAAGCTGAGAGCCGTACCCCTTAAACCCATTTAGCAGCCCAAAATTTGTCATTATCTGTTCTGTTCAATATCAAGTTCTGTCCAATATCTTCATCAATGATTTAGATAATGGCGTAGAGCAGTGATTCTCAAACTAGGACCGCCGCTTGTTCAGGGAAAGCCTCTGGCAGGCCGGGCTGGTATGTTTACATGCCACGTCCACAGGTTCCGCTGATCTCGGCTCCCACTAGCCGTGGTTCACTGCTCCAGGCCAATGGGGGCTTCAGGAAGCAGTGCGGGCTGAGGGACATGCTGGCCGCCCTTCCTGCAGCCCCAATTGGCCTGGAGTGGCGAACTGTGGACAGTGGGAGCCGCGATCGGCTGAACCTGCAGACATGGCAGGTACACAAACTGGCCCGGCCTGCCAGGGGCTTTCCCTGAATAAGCAGTGGCCCTAGTTTGAGAACCACTGGCATAGAAAGTACACTTATAAAGTTTGCAGACGATACCAATCTGGGAGGGGTTGCAAGTGCTTTGGAAGATAGGATTAAAATTCAAAATGATCTGGACAAACTGGATAAATGGTCTGAAGTAAATAAGATGAAATTCAATAATGACAAATGCAAAGTACTCCACTTAGGAAGGAACAATCAGTTGCACACATCTTGGTAGTCCATCAATCCGACGATGACAAATCTGAGCAAATCATCTATTGTTGGTTTCATGGTGTGCCCTCTGATGGCTATACAAGCCAATTCTAGAGGTGCACATTTGGCTGCAGATGGTGCATGGGAAATTCGCAGTCAGTGGGTTGTGCACTGCTGATGCTCTGTGACATTGTTTGCGTGCCACTTGTAAACGCCGGCAGCAGTCTTCCTCAAAGGCGATGCAGGTATTTCTGACTGTTGCACGCCACTGTGTTCTGTCGCTGGCGGCGTCCTCAAGGTCCCAGGTTTGATACTGCTATACTGCAGATTGGCTTTGATGGTGTCCTTGTAATGTTTTCGTGGACGACCTATATGCCGGATGCCCTGGGAGAGCTCACCATAGAGAAGCTGGCGGGGGATTCTGTTGGCATCCATGTGGCTGACATGACCGGTCCAACGTAGCTGTGACTTCATGATCATCATTTCGATGCTTGTCATCTGGGCTCTCTTGAGGACCTCAAGATTGGGCACTTTGTCTTGCCAGCGGATCTTCATGATGTTGCGGAGGCAACGCATGTGGAATGCTTCGAGCTGCTTGATGTGACACCTATATAGTGTCCATGTTTCACACCCGTACAAAAGAGATGAAAGAACAACAGCTCTGTACACAAGCAGTTTTGTTGACATCCGGATATTGTGGTGGTTTAAAACTTTGACACGCAGATAGCCAAGTGCCTGGCTTGCTTTGGATATTCGTGCGTTGATCTCATTATCCAGTGATCGATCACTGGATATGACACTACCCAGGTATTTAAAGTTCTCCACTACTTTAAGCTTAGTGCCATCAATGGAGATACTTGGGACAGCAGCATTTGATCCAGGTACAGGTTGATGGAGAACTTCTGTCTTTCCGAGGCGGATAGTTAGTTCTGAAAATGACCTGACCATTACCAACACTCTGTTCCGACAAGCAGATAAATACAAAACGACGTGGATGCACCCTAGGTCCAAACAGTGGCATCTGATAGATTATGCCATTGTCAGAAGGCGAGACATCCGAGACGTAATGATCACCAGAGTAATGCGAGGCGCAGAGTGCTGGACAGACCACAGATTAGTCTGGATGTCTCTCCAACTTTACATCGCTCCCTCTCGGCACAAACGCCCTAAGCATGTGCGACCTGCTTTCAACATAGCCAAACTGAAGGACGCTCAATGTTTCAACAACTTTCAGAAGAGTCTTGATGATAAACTGACATCTCACGGACAACTGATCGGTACTGCAACCGAAAAGTGGGACCAGTTCAAGCAGATGGTGACTGACACAGCAATAACATCTCTTGGACCAAAGAAAAGAACACATCAGGATTGGTTTGATGAGAACCAAGAAGAAATATGCTCAGCTCTGGAAGTAAAGAGAAAAGCCTTTATTGAATGGCAGAATGATCCCTCCTCAGTCTCCAAACGGGACCATTTCAAGTACCTTCAGAGCAAAACACAGAAAGACCTCCGTCAGATACAAGACAACTGGTGGGGGAGCAAAGCCAAAGAAATCGAGCACTATGCTGAGACCCACAACTCAAAGATGTTCTTCAGTGCTATTAAGACTGTCTATGGACCTTCTAAACTAAGGACCACCCCACTGCTCTCATCAGACAACACAATGCTGATTAAAAATAAAGAAGGCATCAACAAAAGATGGCGAGAACACTTTAGCAACCTTCTCAATAGACCATCAACCGTGATTAATAACGTCCTCAATGAAATTCCACAACAACCTGCTCTGACAGATCTTGACTCTATGCCCACTATATATGAGATTAAGAAAGCTGTTAGCCAGATGAGTTCAGGAAAAGCTCCTGGAAAAGATGGGATACCAGCAGAGATATACAAAGCAGCAGGTCCAGCAGCACTAGCAGCGTTACATCAGCATCTGGGAGGATGAAAACATACCACAGGACCTCCGCGACACTACTATTGTCTCTCTTTTCAAGAACAAAGGCAGCAAAGCAGAATGTGGAAATTATAGAGACATATCCCTCCTCTCCGTTGGAGGGAAAATCATCGCCCGCGTCATCTTGAACCACCTAATAGCCAGTATTTCCGAGGCAAATCTACCTGAAAGTCAATGTGGTTTTTGACCTGGCCGGAGCACAGTCGACATGGTGTTTGCTGTCAGACAAATACAAGAGAAGTGCATTGAACTGAACATGCACCTGTATGCTATCTTCATAGATCTGACAAAGGTGTTTGATACTGTCAACAGGGAAGCCCTTTGGATTATTCTAACACGACTTGGCTGCCCAAGAAAATTTGTCCAGATTATACGCCTTTTTCAGTTGCACACATACAAAATGGGAAATGACTGCCTAGGAAGGAGTACTGCAGAAAGGGATACAGGGGTCAGAGTGGATCACAAGCTAAATATGAGTCAACAGTGTAACACTGTTGCAAAAAACCCAAACATTATTCTGGGATGTATTAGCAGGAGTATTGTAAGCAAAACACGAGAAGTAATTCTTCCGCTCTACTCCGCACTGATTAGGCCTCAACTGGAGTGTTGTGTCCAGTTCTAGGCGCCACATTTCAGGAAAGATGTGGACAAATTGGAGAAAGTCCAGAGAAGAGGAACAAAAATGATTAAAGGTCTAGAAAACATGACCTACGAGGGAAGATTGAAAAAATTGGGTTTGTTTAGTCTGGAGAAGAGAAGACTGAGGGGGGACATAACAGTTTTCAAGTACTTAAAAGGTTGTTACAAGGAGGAGCGGGGGAAATTGTTCTTCTTAACCTCTGACGATAGGACAAGAAGCAATGGGATTAAATTGCAGCAAGGGAGGTTTAGGTTGGACATTAGGAAGAACTCCTTAACTGTCATGGTGGTTAAGCTCTGGAATAAATTGCCTAGGGAGGTGGTGGAATCTCCATCATTGGGGATTTTTAAGAGCAGGTTGGACAAACATCTGTCAGGGATGGTCTAGATAATACTCTGTCCTGCCTTGAGTGCAGGGGACTGGACTAGATGACCTCTCGAGGTTCCTTCCAGTTCTATGATTATAAGGTTTCTATGATTATTTTTCTGCCAAGAGGACTACCGGGTCCAGAATGGCCACCATTACCACCTCATAATCAGAGGACTGCTCCTTCCTGTGGGCCATGTAGGCTGCATGGACTTCCCTTGATGAATAGGATACCACCTTGTCTGGCAGGCTGAGCAGGAACTACTTTGTAGGGTGCAGCATATACTGCTTGGTTCATCACCTTGCTAATATTAGAATGTCTGCTACACTACACAATATGAACTATAAAAATATATGGAGTGTTCTGATTATTCAGATATTGTAGTCTATCACAGCTTAATCCTTTCTCCCTCTAATTCTACATATTTACTAAACTTCCCATTTAAAGTTCTTTATGTTTCACATTTATTGTGCATGCATAACTTATTCTTGTTTCATACAGAAGATTAAAATGAAGATTAAAAAACCTATATTCTCATGCACTTGGAAATAAATGGGTTATGAAAAATAATCTATTGCATAATACTAAAACCACAGTAGTACCATTCCTTGTCATTTCTCAAGGGTTACAATGATATACCATCATATGAGTTATTTCCAAAGCTTGCTGTTAGTCATCATGGATCCTTCTGTGAAATGAAACACTAGCAATTTGTCACGTTATCTAAAATTACATAGACAATCTAATATGACTAGAAGCCACAGTAACAGAAAGCCCCGCTGGAACATTTGCACATGTTGTGAAGAATCTAATATGTTTCTCTAGAGTATGAGTGAGCTGTATGTATCTAGAGTATGAGTGTGTTGTAAATCTTTCTGATGGTTAACATCTTAAAAACCTAAAAATTCGTAACTACGGTAAACTTAAATAATGCAGCTCTGGTAATAGTTTCTATGCCATTGTAATATTGTTATTTTATTTATTTTGATAAGGGCAGATACTGTCATGGCCAAAGCAGTTTATAGTCTGACTAGACAGAATCAATTCTATTTAAGTTTTTAAGAATGTGGGCATTACCATGGTGCCTAAATGTGAATCTTTCTGGGTATTTCTACACTACAGCTGGGGGTGAACCTCCTATCCCAGGTAGAAATATTCATGCTAGCTCTGCTCAAGCTAGCAAACTAAAAGTAGGAGTGTAGATAGGGCTGGCCTTATACCATGAGGCGAACTGAGGCAGCCGCCTCAGGTGCCAGACTGTGTGTAGGGCGGTGCCACTAGGACCCAGAGTGTAGAAAATTGTGTCTGCTGCTGGTGCATATGTATTCTCTCTGTTCTACATGCACAGAGATGGTGGAGTGCTGTGCTGGAGGAAAAGACATAACAGGCAGGCAGGAGAAAAGATGAGAGGGAATAACAGAAAGCAGCAGGCGCTGCAGGGAGAGAGAGGAGAAGGAGTCTCTTATGTACCTCTTTAGCACCCCCAGGAGCCTAGACTGATTAACACCAGCTTCTCAGGGAGCTTCCTGTTTCCTGCTGCTTCCCTGAACCCACTTGAGGAGAACAGGCAGTCAACTGAAGTAGTAGGAGCCAGTTAGGCCCTTAAGACGCTGATATCTTCCCTCACTCAGGCTCTGCTACCAACCTGCTTATTTGTCCCCTTCAACTGAGTGTTGAGAGCCACTATAGCTGGCATAAAACAGGAGTCATGAGTGTAAGAAGAAAACGCCCCTCTGGGGCAGCATTCAGAAAAAAGAAAGAAAGCAAAGGAAGCTTTTCTATCTAAGCAGGAAGGAGCTCTCCTGAGATACACAGACACAAATGTTCACAGTTAGCCTTCCAGCCCCAGTGAGGATGTGAGTGGTGAGGAGATGCCTGATCTTCCAGTTAGTCAGAGTACAGGTGGCAGCTACTGCAACATCCATATCTCCATCTTAAATGGATGTAACCATGCACATTTCTGCACCATGCACATTAGATCAGAAAAGAGTGTGGTGGAGGTACAAGAAATAGCTGCTGGTGAGTTTAGTTCTATAAGTCTAGATGATCCAGAACTGTGAACCCACTTGAACAGTAGCCTGAGGAACTTCCTTCCATGGGCCACAGGAAGTGAAAAACTTCATGTTCCCCAAAGACAATGAAAATAGAAGTTTCCATTCTATATGTTACTGGCGTGAA
This sequence comes from Mauremys mutica, assembly GCF_020497125.1. Lineage (NCBI taxonomy): Eukaryota > Metazoa > Chordata > Testudines > Geoemydidae > Mauremys > Mauremys mutica. The sequence goes on from NC_059074.1 coordinate 107,354,018, forward strand.
ATCCCCAATGGTGACAAATTGGAGAGGCCATAGCTTATGTACTCAAAAACCCAGAATGCTGAATACTGTTTTTGTTGCAAACTCTTCCAGTCTAATGTTCTGGCCACATTGGGTTGTACAGGAACAAAGGACTGGAAAAATCTGGCTAGAAATCTGGCATGCCATGAGAAGGCAGCAAATCACCAGAGAGCATTCCATAGGTGGAAAGAGCTTGAGATGAGACTAAGGTTAAAGGCCACCATAGATGATCAGCATCAAGAGAAGATTGCATTAGAGTCTTTTTACTGGCAAAATGTTCTGAAAAGGCTCATTGCCTTTGTGAGAATGCTTGTTACCCAAAACCTAGCACTGCGTGGCACTTCAGATCAGCTGTATGTGCCAAACAATGGAAACTTCCTTAAAATTGTGGAGCCGATGGCTGAGTTTGTTGCTGTACTTCAGGAGCATCTAAGAAGAGTCACCACCCAAGAAATGTACACACACCATTACCTTGGAAAAACAATTCAAAATGAGATCATACAGTTACTGGCAACAAAAGTCAAACAGAAGATTGTGGCAGATCTGAAGACAGCAAGATATTACTCTGTTATTCTGGACTGCACACCTGACATCAGCCATACAGGTGTGTTTTGTAACGACAACAGAACCAAGTGAAAATGTCCCTGCAATGGTGTCTGTCAGAGAGCACTTTCTAGAATTTATTGAAATTGATGATACTACAGGAACTGGTATGATAAATGTGCTTCTTAAAAAGCTGGAAGATACGGGAATTGCAATAGCTGACATGAGAGGTCAGGGCTACGATAATGGTACCAACATGAGAGGAAAGAACAGAGGAGTGCAGACCCGGATCCGAGAGTTAAACCCTTAAGCTTTTTTTGTCCCATGCAGTTCTCATTCATTGAACTTGGTGTTCAGTGATGCAGCATCAGCTTCTAGTGATGCTGCTGAATTTTTTAATGTAATTCAAAGCATCTATGTATTTTTCTCTGCATCAACTCATTGATGGCAAATTTTGAAGCAACATCTGGGAACATCCTCTCTGACACTGAAACCACTGAGTGCCACACAATGGGAAAGTCGAGTGGAGGGGATAAAGCCTATCAAACACCAAATTGGGAAGATAGATGATGCCATAGTTGCCATTATGGAGGATAATGCTATGACAGGAACTGTTTGTGGGAGAACAGTGGCAGAGGGAAATGGCAGAGGGAAACATACATAACTTCAAATTTCTTTGTGGCTTACTGTTGTGGCATGACGTATTGTTTGAAATAAATGTTGTAAGCAAGAGACTCCTTGATATAACTGGAGCAATGGAACAACTGGACAAAAGCAAAGTCATACCTACAGTCTTACCGGTCAGATGAGGGATTTCAAAACCTTCTGAAGTGTGCAAAGAAACTGGCAGAGGAACTTCACACTGAAGCTATTTTCCCACCCATTCAAGAATACAAGAATCACCGAAGAAGGAGACATTTTGATCACGAGGCATGGGATAATCCCATAAGAGACCCCAACAACAACTCAAAGTCGAATTCTTTAACCAGGTGTTAGATTGTGCAATATTGTCAGTTGAAGAATGTTTCATGGAGCTCAAGGAACACAGCAGTATATTTGGGATGTTGTATGATATTCCAAAACTCCTCACTGTACCTGAAGAAGACCTACACCAGCAATGCAGGGCACTAGAGACAGTGTTGACACATGATGACATGTGCAATATTGATGCGAGTGATTTCGGTGATGAACTGAAAGCCCTTTCAAGATCCATTTCAGCAGGATCAACTCCAAAGGCTGTTCTGGAATATATGTGCACAAATAAGGTGACCACCCTCTTTCCAAATGCTTTTGTTGCTCTGCGCATACTTCTAACACTTCCTATAACAGTTGCCAGTGGAGAACGCAGCTTCTCCAAGCTGAAGTTAATAAAAACACACCTGAGTGTTGATGTTGCTGCATAGGCAGAGGCTCAGGCTTGCCACACAAGCTCAGATTCATGGGGTTGTGTGTGTTTACACTCTAACAGATAGACTGGGCCACCATATGTGCCACAACATCCACATGGCTACTTTTAGCATGTTAGCTTGAGCTGAACTAGCGTGAGACTGTCTACACTGCATGTCCCAGGTGCAATGTATACGTACCCATGGCGGACAAAAATGTATCAGGAGACCACGTGGTAGGTCAGCGGTGCTTTGTTGTTGGGGCAACAAATCTCTCCGAGGGAAGGGGGGGAGCATTTCAGTGAGAAGGAAATAAGAGAGAAATAGGCCTAGCCAATTTGAGCATTAGATTTGGTTATGTGTATTGTAACATATAGAATAGACTAGTATCCCTTTACATAGCTTGAGTTCTGTAGTGGCACTTCCTGTATTCTGTGTTTAGAAGCTACCTGAACCCAGTTAGAGCAGCAGTATGCACGTAGCTAGGCCTCTTATGTTTCTGTATATTTAGTAAAGACAGTTATTTGGGAACCAACCGTGCCTGTGATTTCTTCATATTGATTTTGTTAGGTAAAGAGCAAAAGACTCCCCAAAGATGGACCCCAGATTTAAAAAGTCTAGGCTCTTTGCATATCAAGGGGGAGAGAAAAGACACTGTCCGCTTAGCAAACTCTATAATCAGTTTTTTCTTGTCATATGCCCATCCAGTAACTTCATGTTCATGTATGTGTATGATCCCATTTATGAATATCTGGCTCATATAATGGTAATAATAGTGTCTGATCCTGAAGTCAAAGGGAGTTTCAATACTGACTTCACTAACAGCAGGATTGGGCCCTTGAGTCCTGCATGTAAGATCATGGGGATTTGGGGGACATGCTGGGTATTTTCCATCCAATATACAGAAATACATATATCTTCAAGTGGCTGGATTGAATCCACTGGTTTGTGCATTATGTCAAAAAACCATTCACAATAGTTAATGCACGATCACCATTATCATATTCACATATGGAGCACTATCTGCGGAAGGTATGTTCCTGTCCCCAAGTCTGTCTATCTTGTCTGTAGGCCAGACTGAGGGCCAAAGTATGAGGCCATGCAAAGGTTTAAGGGGGCATAAAGCGCTTTCACTCTCTTGTGCAGCCTCCCTAAATCCCAACAGCAGGCACAGGGGGCAAAGAAATGGTTGTGTGCCACAGGTGCTTGGGGTGTGGGGGAGGTGAAGCATTGGCTCTCCTTCCCAAATACATTGGCCAGAACAACTAAACAAGTCTGGAGAGGAAGTATTTTTTTATTGGTGAGGGCACTGGCAGATTAGCGCATGGGCCCATGCCCAGGGACCCCAGCCTATTGGGATGTAACCCCCAAGGAGATTACCTAGATTCCTGGGGCTCTGTCTGCTGGCAGCTGAGGGAGAGGCACACTGTCCCTGGTAGAGAGGGGGAGCCAAAGCAGACTCAGAGTCTGCCTGGCAACCAATAGGGAGCTCAGGAAAGGGGAGATGCTGTTTTTTGAGACAATCTGGAGCCAGCCAGGGCAAGGGCAAGGAGTAGCTGTGTGGGGAGCTGGTGAGTCCCAGGCCTGCATGCAGGGTTCCCCCTGAGAACTGGCCTCTAGGGACCTGAAAGCAAGATCCCTCAGCTGGGCTTTTCACTCTCCACTGATGACTCCAAGTTTGTAGAGTTTTGCTGGGAAACTTCGCCCTCCAGCTCCCTAGGGAAGACCAGTCACCACATGGCGAGCTCTGCTCTGTCTGCTAGTTCAGGGCTGCTGCCTGCTGTGAGTGTGTCTGGATGGTGGGGTAGGAGACTACAGTTTGGATTTTAGTATAGTTGTGTAATCTGCATCTTGAGCCCTGCACCCCTTTGTGGTGAGGGGAAATCCTGGGACCACAAGCAGCCTGACTCCTGCCTGAAGAGGATCCCTGCCAGCAGAGATCATCCCCCTGCAGTGACTGAGGAGTCCAGAGTCATCTCTGAACCTGAGGCTCATTCATGGAGCTTGTGAGTGCACCATCTTTTAGTTAGTCAGGGAACTTGTTTTGGGGACCCACTACTCCCTGAACTGTGTCCTCAACAAGGACAAGTGCAGAGTCCTGCACTTAGGACAGAAGAATCCCATGCACTGCTACAGACTAGGGACCGAACGGCTGGGCAGCAGTTCTGCAGAAAAGGACCTAGGGGTTACGGTGGACGAAAAGCTGAATATGAGTCAACAGTGTGCCCTTGTTGCCAAGAAGGCTAATGGCATTTTGGGTTGTATAAGTAGGGGCATTTCCAGCAGATCGAGGGACGTGATCATTCCCTTCTATTCATCACTGGTGAGGCCTCATTTGGAGTACTGTGTCCAGTTTTGGGCCCCACACTACAAGAAGGATGTGGATAAATTGGAGAGAGTCCAGCGGAGGGCAACAAAAATGATTAGGGGGCTGGAGCACATGACTTATGAGGAGAGGCTGAGGGAACTGAGATTGTTTAGCCTGCAGAAGAGAAGAATGAGGGGGGATTTGATAGCTGCTTTCAACTACCTGAAAGGGGGTTCCAAAGAGGATGGATCTAGACTGTTCTCAATGGTAGAAGATGACAGAACAAGGAGTAATGGTCTCAAGTTGCAGAGGGGGAGGTTTAGGTTGGGCATTAGGAAAAACTTTTTCACTAGGAGGGTGGTGAAGAACTGGAATGGGTTACCTAGGGAGGTGGTGGAATCTCCTTCCTTAGAGGTTTTTAAGGTCAGGCTTGACAAAGCCCTGGCTGGGATGATTTAGTTGGGTTTGGTCCTGCTTTGAGCAGGAGGTTGGACTAGATGACCTCCTGAGGTCCCTTCCAACCCTGAGATTCTATGATTCTATGATTAATGGTTTGAGGATTTTATAACTGCTGTGTATTAAACCTGTGGACGGACTTACCACCTTCTCCCACTTGTGAGTCCTTTGGGCTGCACTGAACCCAGTCAGCCACACTGCTAAACCACTGCAGAGAAGATATTGTGGTCATATGTCATCAAGGGCCCCAACAAAGTACATGTACCAACAGGACACTGATCTTACATTTGCTACATCAGGTCACGTGACTGGGAAACATCACAGGTATTATCAGCGTGGCACCGGTGACCCTAAGAATAGTATTTTACTCTGTTATGTTATATTTGTCTCCTGTTTAATATAATTACTGTGTTGACTATATTGTATGTGTTTGTGTTATTTCTTGGGAGTCTCCAACTATCTGGCAAGTAAGTTAGGGTTACCCTGTGATTAGAATTTTCCTCCCAAGCTGCCCTGGTGACCCCGCCAGGAAGGAGCGAGGGGGGTGGAGGCTCTGCCAAATAAATTAATAGGGAAAAATAAAGAAGATACACCCTGCTGACTGGGTGGGGAGATTCATAAGAACCCAGACCTGTCCATCAAAACCTGTAAGCAGATTGGCATTAAAGAAGGTAATTGGGCAGAGAGGGGGTGCTACAGGGAGAACCCAGGAAAATGGGTGCCTCTGCGCCCCAGCCCACCTAGCATTCAGAATCATTTCAGAACCCTTTGGAAGTGGTGCTGAACACAGCTTTTCTGCCATGTCCAACACTGGGTCCAGTGTCCATCATGGACTTGACTTCTCAGCACCCCAGAATTCAGTAATTTGGGTCCTTTTACCTATTCTGTCTTGCCTGTTATACTTATCTGGCGTAAATGTATGACCAGACACTATAAGTGACAATAAGTCTGTCTGAAATTGCATTTTTATTGATTAAGTCTGAACTGGGTAGGCATGTGACTCAGTTTCTTCTCTACACGCCCAACAATGCCTAGCATAATTCAGATATAAAACTTTTCAATTATTGCATTTGCATTAATAAAAGGAATATATAGAGAACGAGAATTAATCCATAAACATAAACAATTTTCTAATTCTCCTAGGGCACAGATTTCACTGTGCAGTTGATTATGCCAGAAAAAGAAAAGTAATTAGACTCATGGGTATAATTAAAGATTTCAGGGTGGAACATATAGCATGGAAGAGCAGCAAGCAGCTTGTCAGCCATTTTTAACTATTAAACATGTCCCTCCAAGCTTTAGGTTGTAAATTCCTTTCATTAGCCCAAGAAAGAAAATCAATCATCTGTGCTCCTATCTTGCCAGAAAACACTAAAGTGAATCAAGCAGAAAAGCTGGTGGATCTGTGTAACCACATGGCATCATTCAATGTGTGCATTTTTCTGGCTCGTCACTTCCTCTTTCTCATTTTGAATAAGATGTGGCTTTTTTGGTGGTGATTGGAGCATGGGCTAGGACTGATGTGGAGAACATATAGTATAGTTAGAGTGTGAGTGTGGGTGTGATGAGAGAAAAAGAGTTTTCCTTTTAGTAACCCCCATAGGCTTTTCTGTGTTGTGATGTGGCCAACAGTGCATCATATTTGTGAATTTAGCTGTAGAAGACCATTAGCTATTTGTCTTAAGGATATATACGATGAAATCCCACTGCACTGGTATATGTGCATACATTCTAGTCACACACAGTAGCGCACTGAGATTTCACCATGTAGCTCAGTCAATAGGAGTAACACAACTAAATCACTATGGACCAGATCATCCCCTCTCAAAGAAAACCCACAGCAGATTTTCTGAGGGGAGAAGTCCTAGCTCATTCTGTCAGGTGGCAAGTTTGACCTGTCATGTTATGAAACAAGCAGGAAGTTTCAGCCCAGTGAAACCTATGAAACCTCCGCTTTTCTCTGGCCCAACTTTTAAGAATTGGGTAAGAGCAGACACTGGATTTGTTTCTTACAGCAGGTAAGTTTCTTCTTTAGAGCGTGTATGAGCTTCTCCATGCTGAGTAAATGAATCACATTTTAAAGTGTTTCAGCTACCATATTTGTACTCTAGATAGTCTTAAACAATACAACACCTGGTATAGGCAAACACAGCCATATTTAAAAACATGTTAGCTGCTCATGGTTGACCCTAGGGAACCTTATTTGTTTCTGCTGCAGCTGCCACTTTATTATGAATTATTCTTTTTGGGCAAAATTTCTTTTTGATGGGTTTTTTTGTGCTGTTTGTCAGCCATATAACATTTGTTTGAATATAGACATTTTAATGCCTTCACAAACTTTGGCAGAGAGGAGTAATTTGACAGGATTTTTTAGAACTTACAATAGGTAAAATGACAAGCTCTTCACACACACAAAAAATCAATAGCACAGGAGAAAAAAAATAGCTGTGGTAGAAAAGAAACTAAAAGTTGCAATCTCTAATGAAAAGAAGCTGAGCAAAAGAATCTGAGCCCCAGAATATAGTCACCACTACTTAGAAGAAGAAATAAAAGCCAGAAAGCTGTAGATAACCATCACTAGGAATAAAATGATGACCTGGGAAAATGACTGCAGGCACACCAGTCTGTGATTAATGGGACTGCCTGAAAATATACAGCAAATCTACCTCATCTGGAAGAATTCTTAAAAAATATGCTGAAAACATTACAACTAAAGGACTGCAATATAGCTCTAACAGTTGAGGGAGCACACAAAGTGCTGGAGGGGAAAAAACCCCAAACTACTCAGCCAGTAAGTATGACATGACTTATAGCCAAAACGAGAAATCTTATCCCTGCACAAACCAGAAAAACTGGACAATTATTTACTAATTTTTATTCTGTTTCCTTCCAGACTTTAGTACAGAGCTGTAAAAGAAAAACTGCATTTTTGCTGAAGTTAAAAAGGCAAAATATATGTGCAAAAAAACTACCTCCATTCTGTTATACTGAGAATTGAATAGAATAATAAAGTACACAGCACAGGAGGCTTGGAATCATTGCAACATGTGTGGAATATCATTCAAACATAGCATGCGCTTCATCAAAACATTCCCATTGTGTGTGGTAGAGTCAAATGTTTAATACAAAGAGCCTAATAAGATCTTAATATGCATAAAGGTATCATACAAAAATTGTGATCTGTACTAGTGGCTCCAGGGTGGACTCAATTATTAAATTATAGTTAATCAAAATATGACACCCCAAAAGTTACAATGACAAAGTCAACAAACATGTGGACAAGGGGGATCCGGTGGACATAGTGTACTTAGATTTCCAGAAAGCCTTTGACAAGGTCCCTCACCAAAGGCTCTTACGTAAATTAAGCTGTCATGGGATAAAAGGAAAGGTCCTTTCATGGATTGAGAACTGGTTAAAGGACAGGGAACAAAGGGTAGGAATTAATGGTAAATTCTCAGAATGGAGAGGGGTAACTAGTGGTGTTCCCCAAGGGTCAGTCCTAGGACCAATCCTATTCAATTTATTCATAAACGATCTGGAGAAAGGGGTAAACAGTGAGGTGGCAAAGTTTGCAGATGATACTAAACTGCTCAAGATAGTTAAGACAAAAGCAGATTGTGAAGAACTTCAAAAAGATCTCACAAAACTAAGTGATTGGGCAACAAAATGGCAAATGAAATTTAATGTGGATAAATGTAAAGTAATGCACATTGGAAACAATAACCCCAACTATACATACAACATGATGGGGGCTAATTTAGCTACAACGAGTCAGGAAAAAGATCTTGGAGTTATAGTGGATAGTTCTCTGAAGATGTCCACGCAGTGTGCAGAGGCGGTCAAAAAAGCAAACAGGATGTTAGGAATCATTAAAAAGGGGATAGAAAATAAGACTGAGAATATATTATTGCCCTTATATAAATCCATGGTACGCCCACATCTCGAATACTGTGTACAGATGTGGTCTCCTCACCTCAAAAAAGATATTCTAGCACTAGAAAAGGTTCAGAAAAGAGCAACTAAAATGATTAGGGGTTTAGAGAGGCTCCCATATGAGGAAAGATTAAAGAGGCTAGGACTCTTCAGTTTGGAAAAGAGAAGACTAAGGGGGGACATGATAGAGGTATATAAAATCATGAGTGATGTTGAGAAAGTGGATAAGGAAAAGTTATTTACTTATTCCCATAATACAAGAACTAGGGGTCACCAAATGAAATTAATAGGCAGCAGGTTTAAAACAAATAAAAGGAAGTTCTTCTTCACGCAGCGCACAGTCAACTTGTGGAACTCCTTACCTGAGGAGGTTGTGAAGGCTAGGACTATAACAATGTTTAAAAGGGGACTGGATAAATTCATGGTGGCTAAGTCCATAAATGGCTATTAGCCAGGATGGGTAAGAATGGTGTCCCTAGCCTCTGTTCGTCAGAGGATGGAGATGGATGGCAGGAGAGAGATCACTTGATCATTGCCTGTTAGGTTCACTCCCTCAGGGGCACCTGGCATTGGCCACTGTCGGTAGACAGATACTGGGCTAGATGGACCTCTGGTCTGACCCGGTACGGCCTTTCTTATGTTCTTATGTTCTTATGACAAAACCTCGTAGCATATAAATGGAAGTCTGAAAGTCATCAAGTTATTATTATACAAGAGGTCTTGTTCTTGTCAGTTTTGGAATGGCAATATAGATGTACACGCATAGGGAAAAAAATTAAAAATCCAATATTTAAAGGTGTATACTATGAAAAATTGTTAGAAAGTATGGAAAATAATGAAATATACTGCAATGGCTAAAGTACAATTTAATCTATAATGTATTAATTGAATGGATTTTTTTATCTTGAAATAAAACAAGTGAATATGGTCAAAAGACAAAGTACTTTGCTATTTAAAAAAATGTGTATGTGAAATTCGTATGCATCTGATAAGTGTGGTAGATGATAGCATTAAACAAAAAGGGAAAGGTAATTCTAGTGCAGGTGTCATTAGGTGGTGATGTTACACAGGCTTCCAAGTTCTTTTTACGGGTACAGGCAAATGTTCAATGTTGGTAAGACATGCTGTGTTCTTGTTATAGAGGGAGCTGTGTGAATGGCAAGACAGTTTGCTGTCTGCCTTGGTTTCTGAATACAGTCTATTCTTGAGACACAGATGATCCCTGGGAATGGATCATTGGTGTTGGGCTGAGATTCTTGAAAGAAAGGGATACCTATCTTTCTGTTCCTTGGCAGGGTATGTAGGTATGTGTAAATAAAGCAAGTTACATTTAGACTGTATGCAGGATCCATGTCATTGATTTCTGTTACACTGTGAAGCTGACCTGTAAGGTCTTGACATCTGTCACTCAGCATAGTACTAGTGTCAGAAGGGGCAACAATGAAATGAATCATTACTTGCATTCCTCACAGACTGGAGGTATAGTTATATTACCTAGTAGACAGACATTCTTATTAAAATAGTTTTTAAAAGATTGACATAGCAGGAGGCATTTTAGAAACAGATGAAGACAAACTCCACTTAATATATATCAAATTTCAAGAGTTTAACATCAGTGTTCAAAATATATCTTGAATTGTTGACTCCATTTTTGAACAAGAATACACTCCTTTCAGATTCCCCATAAATTTAGTAAAGCTACTTGTTAAACCATGTACACTTTTCCTTGGACTTAGAGTTCTAGAATACTTTTTCAAAGTTACTTTTCATAGGTAGACCTAGTTTAGTTGTGACTCTCCAATGAAGAAGATGGGCTGGACTTTAAGAACAATACGTTTCTTAATACATTTTAATTTGCCATGCTAAATGTGTATCAGAAATTCATGCTTGTATAATTTTCTTTTACCCATGAAATTTATGCTTTTTCAAAAAAGAAAGCTTAGATCTATCTGTTGAGAGAGAGCGAGAGAAACACACATTTTGAGTATACAAGTTAATTTTGTAATATGTTGGATTTGGACACCCCATTATGTTTTATAATCCTAATTTTTAGGAGAGCTCTTCCACAGTGCTCTCTCTATAGTTGTTTCCTTCTTTGCAGTCTGTGATATAGTTCTGACTCCTTATAAAATTACAAATTATAATACATTATTCATCTTAATAAGGCTTGCAGGGAGAGGAAGATCTGTTTTACGTGTATGGGAAATTAAATAAATTACTTGGTCATTAATTTTGTTCCCCTTCATTGAAACCACTCTCACCATTTTCACTCTGATTTGAAAAAAGTTGCACAGATGCAGACAGATGGTTTGTCATGTATGGACTTATCTCAGAAGGTTTCTTGGTTCATTCTGGATAAACTTCCCAAATCCAAACCTGATTTGAACTACTTGAATCTCTTGTCTTGAAAACTGGGCTTCAGATTTCATCAGAACATGTTCTTTCATCAGAACTTTGATTTATCATCTCCCGTTTGGTGTGAGCTACCATGAGGAATATGTAGGACTAGGTAGCACCTTTAAGCAGAGCCCTGGGCAAGATGCAGTATATAAACCTCACTGCCTGAGAAGTAGCCTATGGAGAGATTGTGCCCTAGAGACCCTCCTCTGAGGCAGTCAGGGCTGGATTATGGAATAGGCAGCTCAATGGGATATTGACTCCAAGGCCCATTGCTCTAGGGATCCCCACCAAGACTATCCCAGCTGAAAACTGTGTGTGTGGCAGGAAGAGAGAAGAGACAGCCCTTCTACCTGAACCCCAGGGTAAAGATTGGGATATATGGAAAGCTTCTTTGCAGCTGTCCCTGTCCTCTCCCTGCTGTTCACAAAGTGAAGGAAATCCCCTGCTGCTTCCCCACCAAGTGGAGGGTGGACCTCAGGATTGGGGCAGCACCTCAGGAGGCTCAATGTCATTGTGTGCCAAGGGTCCCAATGGGCACAATTCCTGATGCTCTCTTACAGCAGCAGAGAAGTTTTCTTGAAATGGTACCATTTATTTCCCCCTGACCAACTGCAGTGGACAGAGTGGGGCAGAGTCAAGGCTCCACCTCTTCCCCATCCCTGTCTCCTTGCCTATTTGCTCACAGGGCTTATCTGATGAGCAGGGCCTGCACTATGCACCACACTTGAACTCCAGGTCTCTCTAAGCAAGTCTTCCTTGTCTAAGCAAAGGGCTGAAGGACTTACAGCCTGGCTCAGTCAAGGAAGTCAAGGCCAAAGTCTAGCCCTCAATACTGGGATACTTCTGACTGTTGGAGGAAAAAAGTTATTTAAGATTTCCTAAAAGGTGGGTGCCGGTACAAGCCAGTTCTTAATTTCATCCAAACTGACTTCAACAGGGCCAGGATTTCACTCCAAGTGGTTTAGTGACCAAGCAAACTATGTCCAAGTTAAGTTCTTCAGTGCCCTGCAGAAAATGCCATGCTGTGCATAAAAACGAGGAGCCAACATTTGCTAATCAAGGGGACTGTGGATGAAAGTGGCATGAACTGGTGGCTGAATCATGTTGAATATTTATTTTATGAACTAACCCATTTATTAGTACACTTTTGGGCATAGGTGGGATATGCAGCCATCTACGGCAAAATACCTTATTCTTTGACAGCCAGGTTTACAGGAGATGGCTGGCAGCCCAGGGGATAAGCCCAAGTTGTTTGGGTGGGGGAGGAGACTGGAGACAGGGAGGTAGGGGACAAGGTGTCTTTAAAAATAATGTATAATCTTTTTTCCCATGGTTTCAACACACAGATCTGATCCTACTTATACTAATGCCATGCAGCTTGTAAAGACTTTATTTATCATCTCTCTTGCTTTGTTTTAGCTTCAGAATTTCATGAAACTTAAAAACTATCAAGAGATCATGTGCTTTAGAAGATCACATCCTGTTCTCCGCAAATACTTTGATTGGGGAGTCAGCTGCAATCAAAAAGGACAATGCAGTGATTCCAGCTTAGTACTTCTGCCCTAAGCAAGTTAGAGAAACTCACTTCTGCTTTACACTGCAAAAGATCCATCCAAACACAACTTTCTAGGACAGAGGCATCATGTGTTTCATTGTGGGAAAACTCGTAACTCTTCATGTATCATTCACCAGTGCTTCAGTAAAAATTTACTCTAATAATACAGGTAGATTTGCTGGTTAATGCTAATATTTTAGACAAAGTACACAAAATATCTAGAACTTTCAAACTAAAGATGGACTGAAACCTCAAAATTCAGTCCCAGATTTCAATAACCCAAAGTTTCGGAGTATTTAGGTTAGACTCATCTCTACTTAAAATGTTGCTAACTGGATTATAATTAGTGTTTTTATATTTTTTGCACAAGTCAAATGTTCAAGCTCTTCAGTGTTATTTTGTTCCCAAATTCATGCTGCAAAACTTTTAAAAGAAAAACACACACGGAAATAATGTTAATAGATCTCTTTTTGACGGGTGAGGAGACTATATACAAGGCACTCAGATATAATGGTCAGGAGCGTGGTATAAAGCACCTGATTACAATAGCAAAGTCTCTCCTATCCTTGACTTTCCATTTTGCTTTTAGTGTCTATTATTATATGTACATGTACTGCTGTCTGGTTTATTTAGAAATGTGTATAATCTATATTCTGTACTAATTGTTCTGTTTCTGCAGAAACACAGATCTAACTTTTAATACAACATACTACATTCACTCAGCCTCAAATAGCCTTCACATGGCCTAATCCATATGACTGATGTTTTAACATATGTACCTTCAGGCTTACTCAGCAACATGGATCTAAAACGATCATTTCTGTATAGGAACATGGCTTGAGGGTCTGTGGTAAGAATAGCCCAACGGCTTTTGAGATGGACTTCCCTAATTAGCTGCAGTTTCTTCTAGAGAAAATCCAATCAGATCTATGGGAAATTAAAAGAACAATTAATTTTCTTCTTATTTGTTTAGGAACTATGAAGACAAGAATCTGGTATTGAATGGTGGACAAATGGGGCTTGATTCTGACCAGTGTGAATCATGACTAAATCCATGAAGGTCAATACTTAGGGTAAAATCAAGGAACATGAGACTAGAATTGGTATGAGGAGCTTTTGATTCACCTTTGTATAAATTTAGTGCCTGAATAGTAACAAACTAGTGTGGAAAAGTGAAAAATCTATTTTAGAAATGCATAAGTAGCTTAGGAAGAATAATGCTAAATAATACGCCAGCTGTGATACAAAGCAGAAAAAGCAAGGAAATGTAAAACTGAGACTAATAATACCTATCTCCTATATATAGCGCTTTTCATCAGTAGATCGCAAAGCACTTTACAAAGGAGTCATTATCCTCATTTTACAGATGGAGAAGCCGAGGCACAAAAAATGCTACATCCTCTCACAGGATTGCCAAACAATAGTGTGATATTTTCTAATTGGTATTCATCTGTCTTGGATTCCTATTCAAAGGTTGTATGCAATATTGTTCTATAATCAGCCTATTAAGTCTGATTTAAGGAGAATGGTTTTATATAAGCTAATGATAAATATGTTATGTCCTTACTTTGCAATCTTTCCCTTTCTTTCTGTAGAACATGGGGTTAGTTTTTTCTTGTCAGTTTTGGTTGGGGGATCTGTATGATGTCTCAAGGGGAGAACGTAAGCTTGTGTTTTGTATCTGGATTTTGTCAACACATGCAATAACTTTAACTTTTTGGATACTTTAGGTTTGGATAGCACATTGCAGGATTATGAGGATTTTAAGGACCATGCTGTGCTTCTCCATTTGGTCCTATCAGAGCTGGAGTTTCCTTACAAGTTCCCCATCCAACTACTGATGAGACACAACTCTGCTTGTGAACTCCGATCCATGTGACAACCCAAGGTAGTGGCACTGCTGGCATTAGATCTGATAAGTACCTGTCTTTAATCTAAAAAAAATGGACAATGGGTTAAAGTTGCATTTAAACCCACAAAGACAATGAAATTCAGAGAAAATACTGAAGATTAGCACTATTGCCTCAATCAATTCCTTATAGAAGTATCAGAATGTAGTTTGTTCGTTTTTCTCTTCTAGAATTCAGATTGTTAACCTGGCTTCTCAATCTTTATTTTTAATCATCAGGCTTTTCTGATCGTTACATTTTATTTAGCGCCTGCTGGTTTTCCAGCTGTGTATAACACATAGACACACAAGCGAAGCCTTTGATTTTTAATGTTACTCATGTTTCCTCTAGGCCCAAGTTGTCATCCAATATTCAGGGCCTTCCTGGATTGTCTCTGCTAGGAGGAGAAATTGATGATAGTCAGATACAGTGAGTGCCAGTTTTTAGCAATCCTTTTAGATAAAGACAACTTTGGGTTATTAGCAGTGTTTTTCTGAGATCTGATCCTGTACCACTGACTTTAATGTTAATTGGATTAGAATATTAGCAACTATCATGCTGCCTGTTGACAACTTTTTGACAACCCAGGTTCCCCCGCTTCCCCGCACCCAAAGGCGGGTTTGTAGGTCTGCAGCCAGGGAAGGAACCCTGGAATGTGCCATGCCTGGGCCCCTGGTGCCAGTGCAGAGCGCAGCCCAGGGAATGAAGGGAGATGTACTGAAGCCCCATGGGCTCTCAGAAACCCCCTTCCTGCCGCTGTCCTGCAGCCTTGCCTCCCAACCTCCCCTCCCAGCCCACAACACGGGACTCTGGCTAGGGCTCCCCACTTACCACCTGTGTGGGCAGTGGGACCCAGCCTCAGGGTCACCCCATGTTGCTGTTTCAGGCCTGGGCATGTCGTTTATTGGCAACTTTTGTGTAAGAGCAACTTTTTGCTGGGCACCGAAAGATTGCTAATAAGGTTGCATTTCTTTGGTGCAATCTTGTTTATTTACAAAGAATGCAGTCAAAGTCCTGTTTCAATGGGAACAATAGGAATAAACAGGAGGCAGTTTTCTTTCTCATAGTTTCCAAGCCTCTTTCCAGCCTGTCCAATGCCCCAGTGAGCATTGTCTATGCTCCCTCTGCGGGCTACACTTACAACTGTTTCCCTAGCTTACTGCTGACCTTCTTTGGGCTTTCTGGTGCCTTTCTGCTTTTGACACACAGAGATACAACCAATAAATGCTCTGGGGCTATCAGTCTCCAGGGAAACCCCTTAGCCCACATTGCTTAGCTTCTCCTCAGCCATTGTCATGTTGGCCAATGGCTTGGGTGGTGGCTTCTATTATTTCAGCTATCACTACACAAAGCTATTGCTCATTCATTTAGCCTGAGTGAAGGGTGCTGAGTACATCCATTAATGTTAATCAGGTCTGTGGTTGATGGCAGCAATTAACATCTTCTAGTGTAAAAATCACTATTGCTACATGTTAGCTCCATTAGTAACACTGGAGTTCACCTCCTATTTGCAAAAAGTACAGTACAACACAAGTGCTGCTATGTTTATGAAATAAAACAATAAGGAAGCAGTGTTAAGGAAATTACTGTAATTAGAGATACCTGGTGATTCAATTACACTTCTCTCTACCTTGTGATGCAAAAGACAATAGAAACAAGTAGTGAAAAGAAAGAAAATTGCAATTTCTCTCACTTTTTTTTTTTAAGATGTTCTGTAATTTTTGTTTCCACCAGTCAGGGGCAGGCCATGCATATCCATGGTCCCAAAGGACCTCCTCTTATAGCTAAACCCCACTCAGTGGAACTTTTCTACATGACAAATCTCAGCAACATTTCTATTAATTCACTCATATTGATTGCACGCAGCAGCCATACACTTAAAACACATGTTAATAGATGGACAGTTGGGTAACAATTTGCAACAAAGTCCAGAATAAGTGACTTTTATTTGGCCATCAGTCAGGAATTGCAATTGTTTTGCAGTCGCTACTGAAATATAATATGAGAGCAGCACAAGATGACAAGGCTACAGGGCCTTCATGGGGCATCTAAATATACAAGGTATAATGTATACTGGAACAGGCTACATTTATAGAAATAAATGGGTTTGTTTCATAAATATCAGAAGACATTTGTTTATTTAGGGGAAATCTGTACAGGCCTACAGGTGTCCTGTTCTACTGTGCCATTTTTTTCCCCTCATATGTTCTGGTAATGTCCCTTAGTTTACCATTTTTCTAGTGCTGCCCATGTTATTTTAATAGTGGCAGCTCCCTCTACTAATGACTAAATATATTCCTGCACTCTGCCACCCATTACTGAACCTCTCTAGCAGACTTTTGAAGTTGCTATGATGCGCTAATGGAAAAATACAACTGTGTCTTTTGCCAAAATACATTTCATGAGATTGCTTAATGGGTTATAAGAGAATGGGTTGGCTGATCAGTAATGCAGGGGCAAGGAAGCAGAACATTGAATCCTCCTCATGTCAGGACCAATTTACAACATAAGCTGAAGATTTCTGATGGAAAAATTGTTGCAATTTGATACATAGGTGAAAGTAATGCGGAACAGGATGAGACACATGCTCAGGTACCACTATTTTCAATATAAACATGGATAGATAGAAAGTCAGTATGAATTCAAAAAGATATTATATAGCCATTATATATGCTTTACTAATTTTGTTTAGGAACACAATGGGAAACGTTTATGGAATGCAAATATATGTAGAAAATAGATATTTGCTATACATATTATATAGCAGTCTCATAACTTGTAGAAAACAACTTCAAATATAATTCACAAAATATTTTATTGAGGAGATAATCTTATATTGTGGAAGAATTAACACATTATTCTCTCTTTTTATACTCTCTTCAGATGCATTGTATTAGCCACTTGGCCAAAAAACCTGCTGGACTAGTTCCAAGATGCATCCACCAAAATATAAGTATAATTATTCTTTCTTCATTGTATTCCAATTCATTCAAAATCAGTCAAGGGAGATTAAAAGAAGAGCTGTCATCTGACTAATATAGGGGCCCCGACCCTGCAAACACTTATGCATATGCATAACTTCACGACTAGCTCTGCTGGCTTCAATGGGGCTACTCACACATTTAAAGCTGTTCATGCACATAAACCATTACACGATCAGGGACATAATGCTTAATATTGCAAATATATCTCAGCATTTTAGATTTGCTTCATTAAAACAATAGACTATTTAGGTCACACTTTTCTAAAAATATGTCCTGAGATCTAAGGCCTTGTCTACACTACAAGACTATTTAGAATCTACTTAAGTCGAATTTGTGGATTCGACCTTATGAAGTCGAATTTGTGTATCCACAGTAAATACACTAATTCGAATTTCTGAGTCCACAGTAACGGGGCTGGCGTCGACTTTGGAAGCGGTGCACTGTGGGAAGCTATCCCACAGTTCCCGCAGTCCCCGCTGCCCATTGGAATGCTGGGTAGAGCTCCCAATGCCTCCTGGGGGAAAAATGTGTCGAGGGTGCTTTTGGGTAACTGTTGTCATTGAACCGTCAATCACGCCCTCCCTCCCTGAAAGCTCCGGCGGGAAATCTGTTCGCGCCCTTCTCTTGTCGGTTACAGCGCGTACGCCACAGCACTGCGAGCATGGAGCCCGCTGCGATCATCGCTGCACTTATGGCCGTTGTCAACTCCTCGCACCTTATCGTCCACCTCTTCCACAGTCAGCTGCTGAGAAATCGGGCGAGGAGGCTCCGGCAGCGCGGTGAGGACAGGAATTCACAGAGTGGCGCAGACCTCTCACAAAGCAGGGTACGCCGCGCCGTGGAGATCATGGTGGCAATGGGTCAAGTTCATGGTGTGGAACGGCGATTCTGGGCCCGGGAAACAAGCACGGACTGGTGGGACCGCATAGTGCTGCAGGTCTGGGATGAATCACAGTGGCTGCGAAACTTCAGGATGCATAAGGGCACTTTCCTTGAACTCTGTGACTTGCTGTCCCCTGCCCTGAAGCGCCAGGACACCCGGATGCGAGCAGCCCTGAGTGTGCAGAAGCGAGTGGCCATAGCCCTCTGGAAACTTGCAACGCCAGACAGCTACCGGTCAGTAGCGAACCACTTTGGCGTGGGCAAATCTACCGTGGGGGTTGCTGTGATTGAAGTAGCCCACGCAATCGTTGAGCAACTTCTCTCAAAGGTAGTGACTCTCGGAAACGTCCAGGACATCATAGATGGCTTCACCGCGATGGGATTCCCAAACTGCGGTGGGGCTATAGATGGGACTCACATCCCTATCCTGGCACCAACCCACCAGGCCAGCGAGTACATTAACCGAAAGGGCTACTTTTCAATGGTGCTGCAAGCACTGGTAGACCACAGGGGACGTTTTACCAACATCTTCGTTGGGTGGGCGGGCAAGGTTCATGACGCGCGTGTGTTCAGGAACTCTGGTCTGTTTAAACGCCTCCAGGCAGGTACTTTCTTCCCGGACCACAAAATAACGGTTGGGGATGTGCAGATGCCTACAGTGATCCTCGGGGACCCAGCCTACCCGCTAATGCCCTGGCTCATTAAGCCCTATACAGGCGCCTTGGACAGAGAGAAGGAACTCTTCAACTACCGGCTGAGCAAGTGCAGAATGGTGGTGGAGTGTGCTTTCGGACGTCTCAAGGGGAGATGGCGGAGCTTACTGACTCGCTCGGACATCAGCGAAAAGAATATCCCCGTAGTTATTGCTGCTTGCTGTGTGCTACACAATCTCTGTGAGAGCAAGGGCGAGACCTTTTTGTCCGGATGGGAGGTTGAGGCAAATCGCCTGGCTGCAGTTTACGCTCAGCCAGACACCCGTGCCGAGAGAATATCCCAGCGGGAAGCGCTGTGTATCCGGGAGGCTTTGAAAGCAAGTTTCCTCGGAGAGCAGGGTAACCTATGACTCTCCACTTGCTTTCAAGAGAAACTGACCCTGGGCCTGTGTCTGTATGTGTCGATTTCGATCTGCGGTTACATACCCCGTTCTCCAAGTTTCCCCCACTTCCAAAGCACGTTTTAAAGCAAATTAATTGTAACACTCATTATTAATAAATCTTTGTTTTACTTTGCATTTCTGTTCAGGTGTTGAAACATGGACGCATACTGTGCTGGGCACGGTGTGCACTGATGTACAGACCGCTTGTTCCATAGAGGAATGACATCCTCCTGCTACTACATAGGTCTCTGGGGTGGGGGACGGTTGCAAGTGGTTGTGCATGAAGGGGAGGGTTTGCAGGAAGGGGTGGGTTTGCAGGAAGGGGCGAGTGGTGCCTTCTTTGGATAGGAGTTTGGATGACGGCAGTGGGCTGCGGGTTTGGGCGTAGGAAGGGGTGAGGGGTGTGGGGGAAGGGTGAGTATCTGTCCGTGGATGAGGGCTCTTGTTGGGGCTCAGGGCAGCGGAGAGGCTCGTTGCTACGGTGGAAGTGCATGGTAAGGGCAGCGTGCCTTAACATTAAGGGGGTGGCAGGCGCTAGGACCCTGGACAAGCATACACATCACAGAATGACCCGGGGCAGCATACACCACACAGAGTGACCCAGGTGCCTACTGACTGCAGTGTGTGTGTGCCCTGCAGTTGATCATGGCCCCAAGTCTGTACCCTGGTAATGTAGGCTATACCGTGCAATTATAAATCCCCTCCCCCCCCCATACACAAAAAAATCCTCTGACACGAAAGACGTGACCGAAACAGTGAATAACAGCAAACAGCTTTTAATAATCTAATACACACTGGGGGGATGAAACTTGGATTTGGGACTGGGTGAGCCTGTAAGGGAAGCACTTCTACAAATTTATAGTGTGAGAGGTGTGTGGTACATTAGCGCTATGCAGTGGTGCAGTGACAGTTCTCACGGCCCCTACCGCCCCGCCGTCTTGTACTTTTGGGTGAGGGGGGGGCAGGACTTTTTGGCGGGGGAGGGCGGTTGCAGATACACTGCAGGGGGGCTCTGTCCTCCTGCCTGCGGTCCTGCATAACATCAACAAGGCGCCGGAGCGTGTCCGTTTGCTCCCTCATTAGCCCAAGCAGCGTTTGAGTCGCCTGCTGGTCTTCCTGCCGCCACCTGTCCTCCCGTTCGATGTGTGTGCGATGCTGTTGACATAGGGTCTCCCTCCACTGTCTCTGCTCTGCCGCCTCGGCTCTGGAGCAAGCCATCAGTTCCGCGAACATCTCGTCCCTAGTCTTTTTCTTTCGCCGCCTAATCTGCGCCAGCCTCTGCGAGGGGGATGCCGGGGCAGTCCGGGAAAGAGCCGAAGCTGTGTGATGGGAAAAGTAACTGATTTCCTTGAACAGATACATGTTTGCGAACAGTGAACACAGTCTAGTCAGTTTCTCTGAACAAGACCATACAGGGCAACAAGTCTCACGAGATCTCAGGACAAGTTCGAGATTTCGGAATACGCTCTCATTGGCTGCGGCATTGCACAGGAGAGCGGACAAGTGGGGAGAGACAGCTGAATCTGTCTAGCAGACAGTCCTGGTAAGCCTTACAGTACATTCTGCTTATCAGTTAATGGATAGCTGTGCCCTCCCGCTAAAGGCAATCTGGAAATCATATACTCTGACCCTTTTCCAGCCACTCCCGCCAGTGCACGGGAAAGATCAATGTATGCTTTTCCTATGTGGCCTACAACACATGGCTGTTAAGCGAGGGTCATTGTTATGCAAAGTAAAAGTCAACCATTCACAACAGTAACAATACACTAATTGCCCTAATTAGATGCAGCATTTCATGAACGAGATCACCCTGATGTGGGTCCCTCGGAGTCACAAAGAGCGGATGCTAAGGGAAGCCCTGCAGAGACCAGGACCATATGCGGCCATGCTTGTGGAGGCGATGATTCCTATCTACATAAGGATGTCCTGGCGTGGAAGAGTGTGCTTCCACGGAGCACCCAACAAGGCACCTCTCCCCAGGAACCTCCTGAGGAGGCTTTTCGAGGACCTAAATGAGACCTTTCTTGAATTGTCCCTGGAGGATTATTGTTCAATCCCTATATGTGTGGACCTACTTTTCATATAGTTTTTCATTGAAAATTTTATATATAGTATTTCTATTTTTTATACCTGTTTTATAAAAAATAAATGTTTACATGTTTATAGCACTTACCGCCTGATCCTTCCCCTGATTCAGAGTCCGGGTTAACGGCCGGGGAGGGTTGGTAGGGGATCTCTGTGAGGGTGATGAAGAGATCCTGGCTGTCAGGGAAAGCGGTATTGTGTTGGCTGTCGCCTGCGCCGTCCTCCACAGACCCTTCCTCATCTTCCACATCGGCGAACATCGAGGAGGAACTGTCCAGGTTCACTATGCCATCCACTGAGTCCACGGTCACTGGTGGGGCAGTGGTGGCAGACCCACCTAGAATGGCATGCAGTGCCTCGTAGAAGCGGCATGTCTGGGGCAGGGCTCCGGAGCGTCCGTTTGCCGCTCTGACTTTTTGGTAGCCTTGTCTCAGGTCCTTGATTTTCACGCGGCACTGCATTGCATCCCGGCTGTATCCTTTCTCTATCATTGCTTTGGAGACCTTCTCGAAGGTCTTTGCATTCCGCTTGCTGGAGCGCAGCTCCGACAGCACAGACTCCTCGCCCCACACACCGATCAGATCCAGGACTTCCTGGTCTGTCCATGCTGGGGACCTCTTTCTATTCTTGGATTGGCCGGACTCCTCTGCTGGAGAGCTCTGCATCGTTGCAGGTGCTGCGGAGCTCACCCCGATGTCCAGCCAGGACGTCAGATTCAAAGTGCCCAGACAGGAAAATGAATTCAAATTTTCCCGGGTCATTTCCTGTGTGGCTGGTCAGAGAATCCAAGCTCCGACTGCTGTCCAGAGCGTCAACAGAGTGGTGCACTGTGGGATAGCTCCCGGAGCTACTAAGTTCGATTTGCATCCACACCTAGCCTAATTCGAGCTAGCCATGTCAAATTTAGCGTTACTCCACCTGTCGGGGTGGAGTACCAAATTCGAACTAAAGAGCCCTCTAGTTCGAATTAAATGGCTTCCTGGTGTGGACGGTTGAGCAGTTAGTTCGAATTAACGCTGCTAAATTTGAATTAAAGTCCTAGTGTAGACCAGGCCTTAGTAATAGGATGGAAAGGCTGATGTTTTCTTAAGCACATTGTCACAGCAAGTTATTTGTTTAGGCCTTGATCCCACCAGGTACTGAGCACTGTGGCCCCAATACAGGAAATCATTTATGGACATACTTAAATTTAAGCATGTGTATAGTCCCATTCAGGTCAATGGTACTTTACTATTATTAGGGCTGTCAATTAATCGCAGTTAACTCCCTGGATTAACTTTAAAAAATTAATCACGATTTTAAAAATTAATCGTGATTAATCTCAGTTTTAATCACATTGTTAAACACTGGAATACCAATAGAAGTTTATTAAATATTTTGGACGCTTTTCTACATTTTCAAATATATTGATTTCAATTACAACACAGAACACAAACTGTACACTGCTCACTTTACATTATTTTTGATTATCATTTTTACAGGGCAAATATTTGTAAACAAAAGAAACAGTATTTTTCAGTTCACCTCAGACAAGTACTAAAGTGCAATCTCTTTATTGTGAAAGTGCAACTTACAAATGTAGATTTTTTTTTTGTTATATAACTGCACTCAAAAACAAAACAATGCAAAACTTTAGAGCCTACAAGTCCACTCACTCCTACCTCTCGGTCCAATCGCTAAGACAAACAAGTTTGTTTACATTTATGGGAAATAATGCTGCCCACTTCTTATTTACAATGTTACCAGAAAGTGAGAGCAGGCTTTCGCATGGGACTTTTGTAGCCAGCATTGCAAGGTATTTATGTGCTAGATACACTAAATATTCG
Source organism: Mauremys mutica (assembly GCF_020497125.1). NCBI lineage: Eukaryota > Metazoa > Chordata > Testudines > Geoemydidae > Mauremys > Mauremys mutica. The sequence continues at coordinate 107,377,378 of NC_059074.1, forward strand.
TATGCTGCTTCATGCTTCCCCCGCCATTCCAGAGGGCATGCTTCCATGCTGATGACGCTCATTTAAAAAATGTGTTAATTAGCTTTGTGACTGAACTCCTTGAAGGAGAATTGTATGTCTCCGGCTCTGTTTTATCCACATTCTGTCATATATTTCATGTTATAGTAGTCTCAGATGATGACTCTGCATGTTTTTCATTTTAAGAACACTTTCGCTGCAGATCTGACAAAATGCAAAAAAGGCAGCAATGTGAGATTTCTAAAAATAGCTACAGCACTCGACCCCAGATTTAAGAATCTGAAGTACCTTCCAAAATCTGAGAGGGACAGGGTGTGCAACATGCTTTCAGAAGTCTTAAAAGAGCAACACTCCGATGAGAAAACTACAGAATCCGAACCACCAAAAAAGAAAATCAACCTTCTGCAGGTGTCATAATTGAAATCAATATATTTGAAAATGTGGAAAACATCCCAAAATATTTAAATAAATGATAGTCTATTATTGTTTAACATTGGGATTAATCGCGCAATTAATTTTTTTAATCATGTGATTAATCACAATTTTTTTAATTGCTTGGCAGCTCTAATATTATGAATGAGCTTGAAGCTAAGTCTGTGCTTAAGCGTTTTACTGGATTCTGACCAAAAAGTTCAGAATTGAGCCCTTAATTAGTCAGTCAGTTAGAGAAATACACTTTCGAGAGCTATTGTTAGTATTTCAAAGGCATATATTTCTTTACAACCAGTCAAAACATATTTTAGAAGACTTAGTGGCAAGAGAAAATAACTTATTGGTCAACCCAAGGATAGTATGGTATATAAGCAAGTTTCAGGTTCAAGATGTAGTGACAGGGTAACAGAGTATCTTCAGAGAGAGAGATTTCTGAATTTTGTTTGGGTTGTCAGTCATTTCTCTTTTAAATTAGTTTGTCAGTTTCAGGATTGCTTGTCACACCTTCGGATTGCTGATAATAGGCAAGACATCAGCGCACTGTAATCACAGCGCACAACAAGCAGTGAATATTGAACCAAATGTCCTGGTTTCAGGTTTCATAACCCATTAATATATGGCAAGCCAGAGGGAATTGTAGGGTTCTTTAATTCATGTCCATCTGCTACATGTGTAAAGACAACAGCTGGCGTGAATTGTTTCAAAAAATCCTTTGGATTATCAAGACGAGAGAGGAGAGAGCTAAAACCATTAATTTATAATAAACTTTATTTTTTTTGGCATCTTTATATTTACAGAATTATAAGGTAGGTATAGAATTAGGGACTAATCCTGCAAAGTACTGCTGAGTCTTCTGCGGTCTACTGACTTCACTGGGAATTGAGAGTACTCTGCACCTTGAAGGATTGGCTAGTAGAAGGTAGGATTTTCCAATGGCTAGAGTAAATGACAAGGACACAGGAGTTATGGGGTCTCCTCCCTGCTCTGCTGCTGTGTCTACGGGTATCTTGGGGAGTCACTTAACCTCTCTTCATTTGCCCCATTTCAAAAAGGGAGTAAAATGACATTTACCTGCGATTACCTCGCAGGAGTGCTGTGTGGATTAATTAACTAGTATTTATAAAGCACTCCTACATCCACTTCCACATCTGGATCTCAGAGTGCAAAATACTATTGTATTTTTTCTATTTGTTTTGGAAATATTGAGACGATATTATAGATTATTCCTACCCCCAACCTGTCAAAAATAAAAAAGGGAAAATATAAACTAATATGGATGGATAAAAAAAATATGTTAAGTGGCTCATGTTAAATATCCATACAGATCTAACACCGTATCTCAGCAATATCAGCCAAAACCATGAAACAAACATCTGTTACCTAAGATATCCTAATACATTAACGCGTTTGCCTAATTATTCATAGATTCATAGATTCTAGGAGTGGAAGGGACCTCGAGAGGTCATCAAGTCAGTCCCTGCCCTCATGGCAAGACCAAATACTGTCTAGACCATCCCTGATAGACATTTATCTAACCTATTCTTAAATATCTCCAGAGATGGAGATTCCACAACCTCCCTAGGCAATTTATTCCAGTGTTTAACCACCCAGACAGTTAGGAACTTTTTCCTAATATCCAACCTAAACCTCCCTTGCCTGCAGTTTAAGCCCATTGCTTCTTGTTCTATCCTTAGAGGCTAAGGTGAACAAGTTTTCTCCCTCCTTCTTATGACACCCTTTTAGATACAGGGCAGAGGGAAAGAGAGGGGCTAATGTAAGGGTGTCCCCCTCCTCCCTGCTCCTGCCCCCTGCTTATCCCATCTCCATAGAGTGTGGGGGGGGGACGGACATGACGGGGCTCAGGACAGAGGGAGCTTGCTCACAGCAGCTGCTGTCTCTACTTGCTGATCTACTTAAAAAGGCACTGTACTTAAAGTGCAGTCAGCATACTTAAAGGGGCAATGCACATCTCTCTCTCTCTCTCTCTCTTTCTCTCCATCTGCCATGCTGTCTCCCCTCCCTCCATTTGTGCTGCCTTGTAGAGTATGAGTCTACATTAACAACAGTGTGTTAACCTTTGAGGGCTCAACTGAGTACTAGTTCATCATTTAGCAGTAAGGTATTCCTTAGGAAATATCCCACCATCTGACTTCACCACCTCAACCAAGCTTCACAATTATCATTGCTGTGTACAGTATTAAATTGTTTGTTTATATAGTCTTTTTTGTTGTGTATATATATAGTCTTTTGTCTGGTGAAAAAAATTTCCCTGGAACCTAACCCCCCTATTTACATTAATTCTTATAGGGAAATTGGATTTGCTTAACATCGTTTTGCTTAAAGTCGCATTTTTCAGGAACATAACTACATCGTTAAGCGAGGAGTTACTGTATTCCATTTTCTGCCTCTGCTTTTGTGCCTTGCCTATCCTAGTCTTCTTGTTACTAGCTCAGGAGAGGTATGGACATAAGCCTTAATTGTGTGTCCTGAAAGCTGCCAAACATAATCTGTGGTCAACTGTAGGGAGAGAGTTCTACAGAGCTGATTACCCTCTACTGAGAACAGCCTACCAACAGTCATAGAAAGTTATTCCTAGGACTGAGTAATGACAGCATCAAAGCTGAGCTCAGCCATCTGAATGAGCGAGCTGAGTCCCTAGATGTTCAGTTAAGCAGAGAAAGCTTATAAAGCTTATTGGAGTTTTACTATCAGGAAAACTGCCAAGTTAATCATTTGCTAATGAGTACTAAAAAGACAAAAAATGAAAAATGAAGCGCAAAGAACTACAAATCACTAGAGGCGCTAGTACACACTGAGTCATTGATGATTGTCAGAAGCAGAATGTGTAGGTGGTAGGGGTTTTTTTAAATGAAAGGCTATAATTTTGTCATAATATCAACAAACAAAAGTAATGGAATACTTTAATAAGCAACACAGCAACACAAATTCAAAACCCATACTCAGTGCAAACCACTTACAGAACAAACTATACATCTAGTTTTATTCACTACTTATAACAGTGGCATTGAGTTTATTGTGATATGTCTGTGTGATGAAGCGGAGAAACCTCCCACAGGCACGGAAGGGTTTAAAGAGAGCCTTTGTGCCCAGATAGCCCCACCCCATTATACTTGCCATACATTGCCAGGCCTGGAAAGGAAAAAAAAGGAGAGAACCTGTCTCAGTTTGGGGCTGACTGGTGATAGGGTGACCAGATGTCCTGATTTTATAGGAACAGTCCCAGTATTTGGGGCTTTTTCTTATATAAGCCCTATTACCTCCCACACACTGTCCCAAGTTTTCATATTTGCTATCTGGGCACCCTAACTGGCGAAGAGTAGGTTTGCCAACACTCCAGGATTGGCCTGGAGTCTCCTGGAATCAGCATTGATCTCCTGGTGACTATTGAAAGCAATTCAGGTGATTTTAATAGGATATTTAAGAAAATTACATTAGCTTATGTTGGGGGGGGAAAATCTCCTGGAATAGCTTCAGTCAGAGTTGGCAACCCTAGTGAAGAGGCAGGAGCTAGCTGCCTCCCTGTCTGAGAGGAAGAATCACTAGCCTTCCAGCCAAGGCAGCTACCAGGAAATAAGTGCTGTCTTCTGGCTAAATGAGACTATGGAAGAGACTTAGGAGCACCTGGCCTTAGAGATTACTAGATGACTGAAGCACAGAGACCTTGTGGTGTTCCGGCCCTGACAAACTTACGGCTGCCCCACCTAGAGGAACCTGGGACTACAGCAGGATGCACCCAAGGTCCATGAGGGGGTGCTAATAGCAACAAGCCACCATAGTGACTTGGACTATAGGGACCACAGCCCACACTGAAGGGACAGTGGTAGGAAGTAGCCCAGGGAAGTGGACATGGATTTCCTGCTGGAAGATCCCCTATTCAGGGTTTGACTCACACCGGACCATGGGCTGGGACCCAGTGGAGTGGGAGGGCCTAGGTACCCCTACTACACTGCCTTAAAGACTGAGGCACCTTAATCAGGGAAGCAAGGGGCTGGAAATCAAGCATTCCAACCACTAGGCCACTCGGCCCTCCAAGCTCCCTGTTAGTCTGATTTTGAAAATACCTGTCTATAGACATGGCCATCATAAGAGGATTGCATGATGTACTTACATTCTGCGTACTCAAAGTCATAGTGAAGATACAGAGATAAAGAAAGAAAAAATAATCTAAACACTGTATTACATCACAGTATCATACTGATACAACACTAAACTTCACAATTTCTCTTCTCCGGCTCTTCTGTTCATTTGAGGTATGTCTATAGGGATCATCATTATTTTTAAATGGCTTTTATAAGAAAAGAGACAAAATAAAAAGACACCCCACAAAGGGTGGGTAAATGCAAAAAAAATGGCTAAGGTGGTAAAAGACTGTATTGTAGTAGTATTATGTTTGTTAAAGGAATTAGTATTAATATTAGTCAAACAACTAAATTCAAACAATCGCTAACCATTCAAAGTAAAACTCAAGCGAAATCTAGTATAATTTGCCTTTTTATGGGTAGAAATCACATGAAACAGTTTAGTTCTAACACCATACACTGGCCCAAGTTCAGTCAAGATTGGATGCCAGATGGCTTGAAGCAGCTTAAAATTCACAGAAAAAACCCCCAGTTTTTCTGAGATAGTCACACATTTTGATGAGCCTTTTCACAAGCCTGGCTTCAAGTTTATGTCAAAACATCAAGCCTGTTTGGGGGTTTTTTGGTTGATTTCTGCAGGGCTGTAGTGTTAAATAACTGTAATCACCTTTACAATACAATACTCCAAGTACAGTAGTTCTTTTCTTATCCTTATGCAGTTCATCATTCCAGTGATGAGGAAATAGCACAATAGTCAGCTTTAGATTTAATATATAATAATTAGTTTTAGAAAATAGTTCTCCAAACATTCTTGCAATCTTAATAAATGTATCTACTCAAATAAAATGTAGATTCCTCTGTAACTCCAATAAATTAATGATTTTCACAGCTTGGAAATATCTACTTTTGTTTATTGGGATATCAAATCTTCAAGACCAAGCAATGAACAAGACTCAGAACTGTAGCAATTAGGCCTCAAACATTTCTAAATGACTTTCCAGATCATTCAGAACATTAGTGTACCTATCCTGTCTTTCAAATGCAAATAAAGATATGTAAGCATTGAACTACTGCTTTCAACCTGCCATGGTTAGAAGACGACTGCCTTCAATAGATTGTTACCTGCTCCCAACCCACAAAAATGTGTCTGCTATCCAAATATTTATAATAAATTACACAAGCTGCTTCTGTCAAAATAGTCACCAAAAGAAAATCTATTCAGTTATTCAACCAAATTGAAAATGTGTGAGATTTATATAGAACCTTTCATCCAGTACAATTCCAAAGTTCTTTTCAACTTAGATACAGATTCACGTCACTGAAAAGCAGTCATCTCTAAGGCTTTTTAATAGTGCTCAAGAGCACAAAACAGCTATTTGTGATTGGAATTGAAGAAAAATGCCATGTCCAGTTGAAGCTAGAGGTGTATGTAGCATAGCATAAATAACAAGGCTAGGATACTATTGCTAACACCTCTAATGAAAAGTAGTGTGAGATCATTAATACAGGTAACTAGATAGTAAGATCTCAAAAGTACTAGTATGTCTCACCTGAAAGATTTTAGAAATAGCTCTCAGTTTGTAATTTGTTAAACTTGTACTCCACAGGTCATGTTTTAATACACTTTTAAACCTTGCTATGATTCCAGTGTTATAGAATTAAGGACAATTGTAATAGTTTATCTTAGTAAAAGCTAGATAACTTTGTGAAGATGTGGAGATATCAGAGCATTTATGCATAAGAGCCATTGTAACTAAACATAATGTTCTAATACATTTACTGAGATAAAAAAAGAGTAATTCACTTTGATGTTTGTTTTTGATCATCTAAAAATTATTGTTAATATTTGGTACATAAACTGAGATAAAAAGCAAAACAAAAGCAGTAGGTGGGCAGAAGCAACAAAAGAAACTGCATATTAAGCAAGCATGCAAACTTCATTCATTTAAGGTAGAGCCTATTTAAATCCTGAAAAATAACACAATTACTTGAAGATAAATGCCTACTTGTGATATTTCAGTAGTACGTTGGCTTTCTGCATTGTGACAAAAGAAAAACAAATAGTAATACAGGGCCCAAAGGATACAATAGTTAATGAGTAATGAGGGGTCACAAATGTCTTCTGTATTTATATCTATACTGAATAAACACTGAATGTGTTCAAGAGTTCTGTAAAAAAAATGTAAGAGCAGTGGCAAACAACCTGTCTGCGAACAAAGGCAGAAGCTTGGCACATACAGATGAATGGGAGCAAACACAGATAAAGGAACATAATATACTTTAGTTGAATGAGAATTCTGTTAAAAATCTATAAGAAAATCAGATTTCATTTTCAGGGGGCTTCAACTGATGCTAAAGATCTAATGCACCCTTAAAAATAAACAAGCTTACCAGAAACAAATGGTGTGTGTGCGTGTGTGTCCTGCACAATGAATGTGTCAGCCTGTACTGGATGGAATGTTACACCTGCTAAAGCATGAGTGACCCTATCACCCTCTAACAGCTAAATACTCTGCTACAAATTATAATACTGCAATCACTTAATTAGTGTGTGAGATGTTGCAATACAGAGTCTGCAGCCTAGAGTTTACAAATCCTAATAATACTACATGTGACTATTTCAAGCTTTTAAATATTTTTCTTTTCAATTTCTCCAAAGTCACTAATAATTTCTTATTTTTATATCCTGGGTATGTATGTCTTCAAAACAGCAAAGGAGAGGAAAGTTAGTTTCTTCTTATTGACTTACACTATCCCATCCACTCCAAATAAAGCTGTCTGTAGACTTGAGGGTGTAAGAAAAGTTGGAGATTTTTGGACATTGCCAAAATATCAAATCAAGTTTCAATTGCCTTTCCACATTTTTCTGAGATTAAGGCCAGGTCTACACTACAGACCTATGTTGGTATAACTGTGTTGCTCAGGGTGTGAAAAATCACAACCTAACACCCCGTGTAGACTATGTTGACGGAAGAGCTTCTCCCATTAACATAGGTAATGCCTCTCAGGGAGGTGGATTAACTATGCCAATGGGAGAAGCTCTCCTGTCGGTGTAGTAGTGTATTCATTAGAGCACTACAGCAGCACAGCTGTGCCACTCTAGCACTGTATGTGAAGACACAACCTTAATATTTGAGTTTATGCAAATAGACTGGCTGTAACATAGTCTATATAAAGTAAGACAATTTGCAATTTGCAGTTAGTATTCAGGAATACAGAGTTGCTCCATTCATTACTATGCAGATTAGCTCCAAGAATGCTTTAAACACCAGAAGATATAAATCACTGCCTATTATAATTTCTTTCTTCACAGTTTTAGAACTGTATTACACATCTGACTAGTATCTGTTTCTCAAGTATAACTTGTAATTAAGGATCTTTCAAACATAAATCGTACTTTATTTGAAAAACAAATATTATTTTGTAGACTAATTAGATGTATGGAAAAATCATTACATTCCAAATTACAATTAGGCACCATGATGTTTTTTGAATAAGAACTGACACAGAAATGTGAAGCTTAATATTCATTATGTACATTGATTCCAATTGAAAATATTCCTGAAGAATTTAGGGTTTTTTTTTTTTAAATAAAGTCTTTATTTCTTGGGTCTGAGCCTCTTTTCTTCCATCATCTTTTTTTATATATATATAATTTAGGAATGATAGAGAAATTCCCTTAGCTTCAGATCATCCAAATGAACATTCTCTTATGAAAATATCTTATCAATTTCTGAACCATACTCTATTTTCTTCTTGATTTTTCAGATTTATGCCAAAACAAATTTTGATGTTATTAGATGATATGTGTGATGCTGGCAGACCAGGTGCAAGCTCATGTCAAGGCCTCTAGGTCTCACTGAAGACTGACAAATGTACAGCTGGAAACAGTCTGGTTCCACTGTGTGTTAGCAGTGTTAAAATAAATATTAAGTTGGTAAGAATGTGTTTAGTGTTTAGACCTGGTGAAATGTTTGTAGGATATCACCTGTATTGATCTCGGTTATAACATCTGTAGCCCATGGTATAAAGTTATATTGAGTGTTTCCATTGTAAACCTCTGTAACTCATCAAACAAGAGTGAAGCCTTCTTTCATGAAAATGCTGGCTTCCTACAGAAGATGTTAGGTCCTGCACAAGGAGAAGGCCTTTGAAAACAAATGAGCCAATGTGAGACATAAAAAACAAAGACCTTGTTAATTACATTCCTCACCACCTCCAGAAAGAGGAGAGCTGGATATGAACTCACCCCATCAGATTGGACTCTGAGGAGAGGAGGATAAAAATCTCTGATGAGGAGAAACTGTGTTCTTTTTGCTGCTTTCACTCTAAAGGGGCAAGAACCACAAAGCACAAGCAAAAGACCCTCAGTTGTTTTGCCTGAGTTAGCCCTAAAGGACATATGGAGTTTGCTTATTATAGAAGTTTCTATTACCTTTTGGAATCTAAGACTGTAACTCATTTATGTGTGTGTGTGTGTGTGTGTGTGTGTGTGTTACCTGCTTTCACCTTGCAAATAACTCTCATTTATTTTCTTATTTAATAAATCTTTAGTTAATTTATTACAGGACTGGCTACAAGCATTGTCTTCAGCGAGAGATCTGGTGTGCTGTCGACCTGGGGTAAGTGACTGGTCCTTTGGGACTGGAGGTAATATGACTATTGTTGTGATTTTTGGTGGAAAGGATAGTCTATCACAAAGACAATTTTGACTGGATGGCAAGTCAGACCGGAGTGCCCAAGGGGACTGCCTATGACTTCATGTTAAGGCTGTTATAGTGCTTTAGGAGTTCACACTTATTGCTTGGTTGGAGAACTCTAATTATAAACTGTACAGTGAGTTTGGGGTTTGTGCCCTATTCCTGGACAGTCTGTCCTGAGGTTTGCAAGTATCTCCACACAGTTCCCTATTATCTGCCAGATTTAGTGAGAGGCCCCACAGACTAGTCCATTCTAGTCAAACCCTGCCCACTTGTGAATTGATAGGAGAATGATGACTTCCTCCGTATCACAGGGAGGACTGGGCCTTTAAGAAGGAACAACTCCAGCCCACTTGTGCTATTTGAACAGCCTTGATGAGGCCTGATGGAGGACAGGTGCCCTATGTAAGGCAGCAGGAAGCTGCAGAAAAGGGGAAGTTCAGGAAGTTGTGGCAGAAAGTGAGGAAAAGATCTTGCAGGGAAGACAGAGACCAGAAAAGTTGCCTTGGCTCGGAGGACTGGGAGTAGCCTGCTAAGGCAGGAGAAATACCTTGACACCAGAGAATTTTGTAAGTCAGAACCAGAAGGCTGAGCTCCAGCCAGGTAAAGCCTGGGAGTGGTGACTGAATGGGACCAAGTTTGGCAAGAGGACTGAGGGGGGGGAGAGAGAGAGAGAGAGCACTGAACTGGACTTGGAGCCTGGAGGGCCATATTGTATAAGGACTAAATAAATTGAATATCAGGAGGGGAATGTTTTAAGATATCTTTGGGCTGGTGGAGGATGACGTTTGTTTAAGAAGCCCTGAAGCAGGGGAAATAGAGGCAGAGTGATGCAGATTGGCCTCTGGCCATGAGAAGATGATTGGGTGGTGGCTGACCTCCTTACATTCCTCTGTATTTTACTGTGGGAGAGGATGACCTGAGCCCCAGACAGGCCCCACGTGTAGGGCAGAAACCAGAGGAAGCAAGTTAAAATACTGCTTTGTGGGGCTGGCAAAAACTGGCCTTACAGTGGAGAAGAGCCAACAATAAATAATGCAAAAGCTTTGCTAGGGGGCTGTTAAAAATTAATAAGTAAGAAGCTATCCAGATCTATCAGCCAAAATGTATGTTAATATGATGCTCTGACAGGTCTGATGTCTGAGGTAAATAAGGATATATAAACCAAAATAAACTGTGGTGTGAACAGAGCCAGCATTAGCAGCAAACCCAAAGGATTCTACTCAGTCTTGCATGATTTCTTATGGCTGCATTGTCAAAGCATTATAGATCAAAAGGAACTTCTTTGGGATTTGTGGGTGCAGCTCTTTGCCCTGAGCTTTCTCAATTTGCAATGCACACATCATTGGCTAAGTGACCCATCAGCAAAGATGACTTCTACCAGTAGACTGCATAGCAACCTAGTCCAAAATTCACTGAAGTCAATGAAGAGATTTCTTTCAGACCAGGCTTTATAAGTGTTGTGTCAGGAAAGAAGATTTGAGTGTAGAAGCCTGGTAGAAGATTAGATGTTTCAACAGTGGCAGAAAATGATGTTCAACATTAAAAGCTTGTACAGAGCTTCAGTGTTAGGAAAATGAAGCATAATTTTGTAGTTTATAATAAATATATTTTCTAAAAGGATAATATATTGTATTGCCTTATTGAGAACTCCCTTGGTTATGTTAACCAGCCAGAACAGACCATCCATTATATAAGAAAACTCATTATAATTTTCCGCTAGCACATCAGATAAAAAATGGCCAAATAGCATAGAACATTTAAATAGCAATTAATCATAAATCACCCTTTTTCCCTTTAAAAAAAGACCTCTTGCAATTAAAATTTTGAGCAAAGTTGTACTTAAGAAAAATGTTTCTAATATTTTAGGTAAAAATTGGTTTATTTAGATGCAGTTACAGCTTCTCTGTTGTCTTCATAAATACTAGACAGTGTCTCTCTTATATCCTTTCATCTGTCTAGGCTCTGATCCTGAAAAGACTTATGCATGAGCTTGAAACTAAACATGTTTGTAGTTCCATTGACATGACTCAAGCTGTACCTGTGCTTTACTTTAATCATCTGTGAAGTCTCTACAGGATTGGGGCATTAGTCATCTATTTCTCTTTCCATCTCTCCTCACAGTCCTTTTCCTTTGCAGGACTCTCCACACTTATCTCCAACCTCTTTTGCGTGGCTGCGGTAGCAGGGTGAGCTGGACTCTGCAGCATGCAGGCAGGGCCGGCTCCAGACCCCAGCGCGCCAAGCGTGCGCTTGGGGCGGCATGCCGCGGGAGGGTGGCAGGCGGCTCCGGTGGACCTCCCGCAGGCATGCCTGCGGACGGTCCGCTGGTCCCGCGGCTCCGGTGGACCTGCCACAGACATGCCTGCAGAGGGTCTGGTGGTCCCACGGCTTCGGTGGAGCATCCGCAGGCGTGCCTGCGGGAGGTCCACCGGAGCCGCGGCACCGGCGACCGCCAGAGCGCACCCCGCGGCATGCCGCCCTGCTTGGAGCGGCGCAATTCCTAGAGCCGCCCCTGCATGCAGGGAGTATACAATCCCTGTGTGGCCTCCTGGCCTTTCCTGAAACAGGAACCTGATCCAATGCCCAGTGAAGTCAATGGGAGCCTTTCCATTGACCTCAGTAGGTTTTGAATCAGACCCCAGGAGACAGATGCTCCTAATTTCTATAATTCAGACACTTCCTAAAATGAGACATAAGAACATAAGGGCAGCCATACTGGGTCAGACCAAAGGTCCACCTAGCCCAGTATCCTGTCTTCCGACAGTGGTCAATGCCAGGTAACCCAGAGGTTATGAATAGAACAGGTAATCATCAAGTGATCCATCCCCCATCACCCATTCCAAGAAGGTAGGGACACCATCCCTGCCCATCCTGGCTAATAGCTATTGACCATCCCTACCCATCCTGGCTAATAGCCATTGAGACGTTGAACTGGAGAAATAACTCCACACTATGAGTTATCATTTCCTCATGCAAGAGACTAATTAAAGGTGATGAATTATTGCTGCAAGATTCTGACATGAGTTACTACCATCCCCTCAGTGGTGAGTTGAAATGGAGGGAGGGCACATGTCACCTACCTGGACTAGAAATCATTTTCCCATTAATAGAAGGTAATTGTTTACCCTTCACTTAATTTAAAAATCAAACAAATCCACCAAAAGGTAATTTTGTCCAATATTCCCATCTCTTATGTTTAATAACCAAAGCAAATATGGTTAACTGTGAGCGTGCGCATACTACAGGTCAAAGAAGTGTGAATGCTATGACAGTGATATAAGAACTCCATCCCATTGGGCTTCAGTGAGCATCAGTGTCTGGCTCTGAAGGTCTTCTAACCATATTATTCATCTTTGATTGTTGGAGATAAAATAGAGCCAACACCTTGTAAGTTAAGTACTAAATCATTCCTAGGAAAAATGTATTCCAAGCTCCTTCAGGTGCTCTTAAAATTCAAACATTCCTTTGTTTCAACAAATTGAAGATGTGTTAATTGTATAAGCCTCTGCAATTTAAGGAGAGATTTCCTCCCCTCCCTCCATGTCTTCCCCCCTGCATGTTTTTAATTTCTTCCGGGCATAACTCCATTAAAGCAAAAGAGCAAAACCAGGGATGACTCTAGCCTGAGGTGATTTAAATAAACATTGATACTGTTTTGGATTTATAAAAATATGTTGTTATGCAAATAAAATATGAATAGATAAAAACAATCCTATTTACTTATTGTGATTAAAATACCCTCTAGTTCTACAAGAGATACCAGTTGTTTCAAGATACTGTAATTAAGCTAAAATTATAGACTGACAGCAAGTGAAAAAGAGGCTGAATCTCCTATCTTTTGCCATTTTTCTTTGTGTGTGTTTTGTGTACATTCATCTTTGTTTTTTCTTAAAAAGATATAGGACTTCAACAACAACTCTAAAACTAAAACTTGACTTAATCGTAAAACTGACTTGTACATGTGCTAGTTGAGGGGAGGCTGTCAAGCAAAGACTCTAAACAAACAACTAAAGAACAGTAAATAAGGGAAATTGTTAAAATGAAGGTTTATTTAAAGCATTTTGAACTTCAAAAGTTAACTTCTATCTTTTTAAAGTATGTTTTATACAGTGTTTGTTTTTTTCCCCAATGGCAACCGACTAAGGTATATTAAACATATTCCAAAATACTTAACTATTTTATTCTGTATGACAGACTAACTATGGAATGTCAAAATAATATTTAAAACCAAGGGAGATGGAGGTGAGTTTTAGATTTAGTTTAAATTGGCTTAACTCCAGGCCCCAGCACGCCAAGCACGTGCTTGAGGCGGCATGCCATGGGGGGCGCTCTGCCAGTCGCCAGGAGGGTGGCAGGCAGGGATCCGGTGGACCTCCCGCCAGGGGCGGCTCTAGACATTTCGCCACCCCAAGCAGGGCGGCATGCCGCAAGAGGCGCTCTACCGAACGCCGGTTCTGCGGATCCATTGGACCTCCCGCAGGCGTGCCTGTGGAGGGTCCGCTGGTCCCGCAGCTTTGGTGGAGCCATGGGACCAGCGGACCCTCCGCAGGCATGCCTGCGGGAGGCAGGGGTGGCTCCAGACCCCAGCACGCCAAGCCCGTGCTTGGGGCGGCAGGTGGCTCCGGTGGACCTCCCGCAGGCATCCCTGCGGAGGGTCCGCTGGTCCCACTTTGGTGGAGCCGCGGGACCAGCGGACCCTCCGCAGGCATGCCTGCAGGAGGTCCACCGGAGCCGCGGGACCAGCGTTCGGTAGAGCGCCTCTCGCGGCATGCCGCCCTGCTTGGGGTGGCGAAATGTCTAGAGCCGCCCCTGGCGGGAGGTCCACCGGATCCCTGCCTGCCACCCTCCCGGCGACCGGCAGAGCGCCCCCCACGGCATGCCGCCTCAAGCACGTGCTTGGCGTGCTGGGGCCTGGAGCTGCCCCTGGTGAACAGTAAGGAAGAGGAAGACTAGGAGTGTTTGTTTCCTATTTAAAAATGGCACCGAGACCATTCTCTTTCCAGCAGGGGTTGAGCCACATGCCTGGTGCTGTGTGCCAAGCTTGCCCCAGCCTCCTGTTCAGGGACATATAGCCTTGAACTGAGTGTCCCCGAATGGTGAAATTATTGAAAGGCCCTGGCTCATAGACTCACCATCAACTGGCTGTGTCTTCTGTTTTGTGTGCAAATTGTTTTCTCCAAACAGCACATCTGCACTAGCTAAGAGAGGATTTGGTTCATAGGATCACATTGGCAGACTTGGTGAACATGAAAGTTCTACTGAGCACCAACAAGCTCTCACCACTTATCTAATGTGTTTATCAAAAACTCAAACCCTTGATAAACATATATCAGATGGTTCTATTAAAGAAAGAAATTACTGGACAGAAGTGTTGAAGCGAGTTGTAGCAACAATAAAATTTCTGACAACACGAGGTTTGGCACTGAGAAGGTCTAATGAAACTTTTGGCAGTCTTAATAATGGTAACTTCCTCAGCTGCTTAGAGCTCTTAGCACACTTTGATTCTTTCCTGGCCTGCCACATCAACAAGTATGGGAATGCTGGTCATGGCACATCATATCTATCATCAACAATCTGTGAAGAGTTCATCAAACTCATGGCTAACAAGGTAAAGGAGGACGTTGTGGATGAGCTAAAATTGGCTAAGTATTTTTCCTTCAGTGTTGATTCCACACCGGATATTAACCATACTGATCAGATGACATTTACTGTGCGCTATGTGCTGAATAACTGCACACATGTAGAATGCTTCTTGATTTTTGTTCCAGTTACATCGCATACAGGTCTTCATCTGTTTAATGTTATCAATGAAACCCTAAGTAATGAACTAAATATTAATCTAAAGGACTGCAGAGGTCAAATATACAACAATGCTAGTAACATGTCTGGCATTTATTCTGGTGTGCAAGCTTGGGTAATTGCAGTCAGTGAGAAAGCAGTGTACATCCCATACATGACCCACTCACTAAATCTATGTGGTGTTGCTGCTGCAGAGTCATGCACTGATGCAATTACATTTTTTGGATTTGTCCAAAAACCTATATTTTTTTTCTCAGGTTCAACTTATCACTGGGGCCTGTTGCAAGAGTCTCTGAAAGAGGAGACACCTGAGGCCAGTAAGAGAGAACTTCTCCCAAAGCTCCTCAGTGACACAAGGTGGTCAGCTCGAGCAGATGCACTTCACAGTTTATCATGCAACTATAAATCCGTGCTTCAGACTTTTGGTGCAGACAATGTGCAGAACAGTGAAAAATGAGCAGACTCAAAACTCATTAGTTGAAACCAGGGATCAATTGGAGACTGCATTTATGACAACATTTTGGAGTAATATACTTACAAGAGTAAACAAAACAAGTCAACTTCTGCAGTCTGAAAGAATAGACTTAGGCACAGTTGTGATGCTGCTAAAGTCACTATCTGAGTTTGTGGCAGCACAACGGAATAGTTTTGAGGAATATTGTGAATCTGCATGTCTAAGTTCTACAGCTAACTTTCAGGTAAAGCAGCAACATCATCCAAAAGTGTATGGCTTATGATAGTGAAGAACCTGCAGTTGTGCTGACAGGGGAAGAGAAGTTCAAAGTTGAATCATTCTATACCATCATTGATTCACTTGTCAGCCATCTCAACAGAAGTCAGGCATATTCAGAAATAAACAGTCGTTTCTGTTTTTAAACAGGTGACCTTGACAGTACTGCTGTCTCTCAGATGATTAGTTGAATTCTATTCAGGTGACCTCGATGAAGAGATCTTTGAAGAATGGGTACAGTGGAGCTCACTTGTAAAGCAGTTTGCCTCCGAGCCATTATCACAAGCTCTGGCTACGCCACTGCAAATGCTGACCATAATGAACATGCATAATTTGCAAACAGCCTTTCCAAATGTTTTGTTGCACTACGCATTTACCTGACACTACCAATCTCAAACAGTGGTGAAAGGTCTTGGCCATTTTCACATTTAAAAGGGATAAAAAGTGCTTTACATGCTACAATGGTTCAACAAAGACTTAACCGTCTTACTCTGTTATCTATTGAATCTGAGATAGTAAACTCTATAGACTTCTCTAGATTAATTGAAATGTTTGCTGTAGCAAAAGCACGTTGAAAAGTCTGACGAAAACTTTCATACATTTTATTTACAGCATCATTCTTCATACTAGTCTTGCTTCAGATAAGTAATTTGTATATTACATAGCGAGTATTAATGTGAGTAACTTACTCAACCAAACCACTTCATGTAGCTATTATTAATAAAACCTGTGCTGCTATGTGCTGTGTCAAAGACAATTTCTATGTCGATCTCCTGTCTTTTACAATCATTCCCCAAGGGGGCCCACAAATATGTTTGGTGCCAGGCCCATCAAAAGTTAATCCATCCCTGGTCAAAGGACATGGACCGAATTTTCCTCTCCCTGTGAGGTATGTTGCAAAAAGCTACAGCAGGCAACACACTATGGGTGATACAAGGAAGGACTTGTAGGGTGGTTGGGTCTTATGCTGTTACAGTACCACAAGGACACTAAAGGCACTTTTACCCCTTACTAATACAACAGGATCTCAAGAAGGAAGTGACAAATTTGCCATCACATCAAAGAACCAATGTGGAAAAAATGCTGGAATATCTGGAGCTTTATATTGAAACATAATCTTATTGTGCAATTAGAGCTCAACAACCTCAGCAGAAGGCGAACGCCACTGAAACAATACAGGAGTTTGCACTTGCTTTCAGGAGATTGTATACAAATTGAAAACAGTGGCTCCCGGAGGAATAGAAGATGAAGACAAATTCCTCAGAGATTTGTTTGTGACAGGACTTTTTGACATTTTTAGGTCTTGGGAAAGCTCATATGGAATCATAAAGAATTAAGTTTCCTTGAAACTGAGGGAAAGGTATGTTATTCAGAGAGCAACAAGATGGAATGTCCCTGCAGGAGTTTATTATCCCCGCTCTAAAAATGTTTTAGGCCTTTTGAATCCCTTCTAGTCCTAATCCTAATTCCAGATCTGTCTCAGCAATGACCTTGGCCATTTTCTAGAATGTCAGCTCAGACTATTGAGATCAGCTTGGAATTATTATATATTGTAATATCAGAGGCTAAGGGGAAACAATGCTGTACTATTCTGATCAAAGAATATATGCCTTCACAGTCTTAACCCGAAACGCTCAAGCTTGATGTAGAAAAGCATTTGCTTTAAAATCTGAATCTTCTTTTGCTGCTTCTGTTTTATTCACTGCAATATGTCATTTTATGTTAAACAATTAGAAGCTTCAGGACTGATCATGTTGACTTTGCTAAGGTGAGTAGTGGCGTGAGATGGAGCCTTCATTATTTTTAGATATGACCAAGTGAAACATTTTTCCTAGGTTCAAGCTAAAAATCTGAGGCCCCTTAACTCCTTGGAAACTGTGCCAGAGTAGGAAAAAAAAGTCTCTGCAAGGATTCAGTCACAGTTTCCTCCCCAACTGTTGCATGGAGCAGGAGGGTAATTATTCACCTGTGGCACAGGGAGTAAGGTAGTGGGGAAGCAGTGTTGCCTAGTGGATCAAGCACTGACAGGGCACTCAGGAGATCTGGGTTCTGTTCCTGGTTCTGCCAGTGGCACTTTGGGTAAGTCATTCCACCTCTCTGTGCCTCATATCTGTAAAATGAGGCTAATGGTACTGACTTGCTTTATAAGGTGCTTTGAGATCTCCTGCTAATCTGTAAAAGCAGCAAAGAGTCCTGTGGTACCTTATAGACTAACAGACGTATTGGAGCATAAGCTTTCGTGGGTGAATACCCACTTCGTCGGATGCACCCTGCTAATCTGGGTGGTGGTTTTTGTTATTGTTATTTGTTATTGTTAACAGACTATGAGTTCAGCTCATAAACCCCACAAATTCCCCAGGAACCATGGGAGGCTAGGACCACCACTACAAAGGACTTGTGCCTTCATGCCAGCCTGAGTCCTTAATGACCTCCCAGTTGCAGTGCTGCTCCAACAATGTTAGGGCTTCTCTAGGTGGCAGATCCCCCTGGTTCTCTACATGGGGGGTGAGGAGAGCACTCTGGAAATGTAAAAGCCCATAGCTATAGCTTTTGGAGGAGTCTCAAAAGCTTTGTATTACAAGAAACACCCAACCCCAGCTAGGAGCTTACCTCAGATAAAGCTGCATTGAGAGCAGCATGAGTTTTGGACAAAAAGCTCTCCCCCAGTGCTGTTCAGACATTTAAAAAACAAAACAAAACCAAGCTGTCCCCTTCCCCATTCACTGTAGCCTAATTAAATGGGTTATTGGTCACTTAAAGTCATGTAAGGTAAGATGTCACTACCCATATACAACCAACCAACCAGCCGCCTTTGCAAGAGGTAATAAGCAGGCCCAGATTAAAGAATTTTGGGGCCCTGTGCACTAGGGAAAAACACTCTTGCCCATACATACTCCCACCCCACACCCAGGCCCCAGAATACTCCTCCTGCCCCACATATACCCCAACATACATCTTGCCCACTGCAATCATCAGCCACACTGGCCACAGCCCCTAACATACCCCACTCACCCCCAACCCCTCACCCTGCATCCCCCACAACACTCCTCACTCATCCTATCAACAACTTTCCCCTAGACCCTCACCTACCACCACTGGGACTGTCTGATAGATCACTGGCATCTTCCCAGCTCAGCTCTTCTCTTCCATCCTGAGCTAGAGTGGCTCCGCCTGATCCCAGCCACTCCTCAATCATATAGTCCTGCACTGCTCAGGTTTGGCCAGGCTGCCTCTTCATCATGGCGGAGGGGAAGCTGGCCAAATCTGAGTGAGAGGTATCATGACCTGGAGCATGGGGTCATGTCATTGCTCAGTTTTGTTTGTTTTTTTCTTGTGGTCAGGGTAAAGTTATGAAATTTCCCCTGTATGATGTTAAATAATACATCTTCAAACCCACCCACCCCACTGCCTTGCCCAGGCCAATGTCATCAAGCAGTTCTGTGTATGCTTATCTTAATTTGCACATAAGCAGTAAACAAAGTCTTCAAGCAGAAAAGGGGAGGAAGGAAAAGCAAAGGAAGCTCACATAGGTGAAAAAACCCAGCAGGGAACATCCTTCCAAAAAGACTCTTTGTCTCCTGGTTCTCAGCTGGAAATTTTTTTTTAAGAGGAACTAAAAAACTATAAAAAGGGAAACACCCCAAGACACCCCTCTCACCTCATTCTCTGCACTTGAGAAAATAAAGGAAACAGATGGTGGATGCTGGGGAAGAGGTCCTGACCTGAAGAGTTTAGTCAGTAATGCTGGAAGCATGTAGTGAGAACCTTTACTTGAGTCTAATACACAGGCTTCCCGACAGAGGGGGGGCAAAGGGGGCAATTGCAGCCAGGAGCCCTGGGTCCTTTTAAATTACTCGGGCAGGCTGCAGGCCTCCTAGGCGCATGCTCCCAAGTCCCAGCACCCACCATGGGCTGCAGAGCGGCTCCATTGGGCTGGCCCGCGAGGCTCCGTGCACCCCGCCAGACAGCGCCAGGACTGGAGGGGCCCAGGGAGGCAGCAGGGTGAGTTAGGGCAGGAGCCCCCCCCCCCCGCTGTGCTGGGAGGGGGACAGAGCTGGGGGGAGGAGCCAGCCCAGCTGTGGCAACAATCGCTGCAATTTTGTATCCAGGAGCGAAACTTTGAGGGGTGGAAGCTGGGCCAGGGCCATCCTTAGGCATACGCAGCATACACGGCTGCGTAGAGCACCCAAAAATGTGGAGCACCATTCCCCTCGCTGGGCACGGTTGCAATCCTCTCTTCCCTGGCCCCTCCCCTACGCTGGGACGGCGGGCTTCTCCTGACCCCAACCCCGCCCCTTCCCTCACTCACTCCAGCCTCCAGCTCTGCTGCCCCAGCCCCAGGGAGCCCAGAGTGGATTCCCTCCCTGGACCCTGCCTGGTCTCTGACGGGGGCTGTGCCAGGGCCAGGACAGGAGGAGAGAAACTTCCATATGAGTCAGCAGGGGGAGAGCCCAGCCAAGTGTGGGAGGGAGGGAAGGAGAAGGAGGGGACTTAAAGTGACAGTGCGCTCACTGTCTCTCACATTTCCTTAACACACACACACACACACACACACACAGAGTCTCTCTCACACACAGACTGGCTCTCACACCCACATACACTCTGCCTCTCACAAGTCACAGTCCCCCAATATAGATTAGCACACACACACAGTCTCACACTCCCCAACACACACACTGTCACACAGTCCCCCAACACACAGTCACACACACACACACACACACTGGCTCTCTGTCTTTCTCTTTCACGCACACACACACACACACACACACACACACTCTGTCACACACACACGTATTATTGTTGTTGTTATTACTGCTTGGTACTTCCTGTCAAAATGACCTTAGTGAGTCAGGAGTGGCAAGGGGCTGCAGGATCTGCTCTCTCCCTGGGCTGTCTCTGGCTCTGTGGCTGCAGCTCTGCTGTCAGCACAGGATCTGTTCTCTCCCTGGGCTGCTTCTGTGACTCTGCTCCCAACTCTGACCCACTTCCTGAGCTGTTTTTCTGGACCCCTCTGGATATGGCACGATTCTGCTCCCCAGCTCAGCTTGGGCCCCTGCTTTCTCCTTAACTCAGCCCCACTCTGCCTGACCCAGGCAAAGCACACGGAGGACGGGACCCCCCTTGGCCTCCTGACTCCCTGATTAGCCTGCCCACCGTGTCAATCAGGCTCAGAGGCTGAGGCTGACCTGGAGCATTGGCCTCTCCCCAATCTTTTAGTACTGGGAGCACCAAAACACCCCCACTGAATGTTAGTAAGGGGGCAACAGTCCCCTTACACAAGGCACCCAGGTTACAGGGCACTGGTGACACAGCCCCACACTAGTCTGGACCTTATCCCAATATGTCTCAGTGTCCGGCAGGAAATTATTCAACCAAAAGTCAAATAATTATGTCTGAAAGTAGATTTATTACAAATAGAGAGAAAGTGTTAGTAAAGCAAAAGAAATGGGACTTACATAATAGATTTAGATTGAAATTCTCATAAGCTAAAGTTTAGAAAAGGCATTTTCAGTTTTTTGACAGGGGAAAGAAAAGAAAATATCTTACATGTCTGAAAAGCAATGTTTTTCCTGACCACTCACCATCAGCTTGACACAGCCTTTCCTTGGTGTATCAGAGAGCGCTTTCAAGTTCCAGGTCTTTTGATGTTCAGGAGGTTTTCAGAGTTCACCGTCATACCACACAGCCCCCCGCCCACCCTATCCCCGAGAAGCCCTTTAAAGCCAGATCACACAAAAATGCTAACCAGCTTCCTTTCCCCAGTGCTAAACTTCCTGGGTCAACAGATCTTCTGCAGCCAGGCAACATCCATTCCACATCTCTTTATCTGCTTTTAAAAAGGTAGCTCATGGAGTGTCATAACTCAGTTTTACTATAAGCTTTCTCCATAGTAAATATCATTTATTGATAAATACCAATCTCTCTGATATGGTATCAATATATCCAAAAAACTAGTGTTTGTAGAAAATAATAATAATCTCTACAATAGCCAATTTTAATTTGTGGCTGGAGCAGCTGTGTTATAGCTATTTCTGTCTTGTGTGTCTGTATTAGAGCTGTAGGCTTTTTCCACCAAAAATGGCCAGAATATATTCAAAACACCTCAAGAGGGGAAGGAAGGCTGCAAAATATAAATGAATGCAGTGACCATGTTGGTCATGTGCACCAGTTGTTGCAGCTGAAAGACACATTAGTGTGGTCAGTGTAATTATGAACATCCCTGGTTACAATAATTACAGACTAAGGCCTGAACTACACAGAGAAATTGACTAGAAGAGCTCCCTAGATGGACATTCTAGTCCACACCTTGCAATCCCCTAAACCAACATCTGCTTGCAACTGGACTAGGCTGGCACTGAATGTAGGCTATTCCTATCCTATGTGATTCTTCCCAAAGCTCCTTCCTGCTGAAATCACCGTGGCATATTTGTAGGATTTATTTTGCTTGCTTCCTTTCCTCTTATTGATTTTAAATATTCTCCCACCTCTACATGCAAACTCTGATGTGTAATTAATTACCCAAACCTGTGCGCTGTGTCATTCCTCCTGACAGCTCTGTCTTCCTGTGTTCCTTCTGGCAGAATGATAGGGTTTATGTCCTCAGGTAAAAAACCTCATATTTCAATGCACAGGAAAATATCACTCAATAATAAACTTAGTTAACAATCCAGATGATTTTTCTGGGCTCCTCCCAGGACACAAATTACCCTCTCTTACACTCTGAAAAATGTTTGTCTCAACTGAGTCCACACTGCAGAGTGCTGGAGCTTGTAGTCAGGATTATCAACCTGCATTAATCTCTTCTAACAGCCCATAAGATCATATTCTTACAAGGTTAAAAAAAGCTCTCTATTTGGTTGATGAACTCTCCCTGGACAAAGAGATTTTTGCCCAAGTTAAATAATTAATCTCCTTTTATGGTCTGATATTGCACCCAATGTCTCCATTTCCTATGTAAAAATTGCACTTGACTTTCAGCCATCAACCTATATATTACACAAAATCCACATATATTGTTTACTCATCACCTCCATTTTTCAAGCAAGTCAAATTACCATTACTGTTCAATACACAGCCTTGGCCAGTCCAACAATACCCTGCTACAATCAGATCATTTATTACCTGCCATCAGAATGCTCCTTCGCAATATTAATTTGCATACACTATACTACACAGTCCATCAATTTTATCATTTCACAGGTGATTCTACCTGCATAACGGGACCATACGGTAGCTCAGTCTGTTCAGTTCAAATCACTGCTATCCTGGGGGAACTGCAGTGACTCGCATTGTAGCTATGTAGTTAATAAATTATAATTATAAATTTGTCTTAAAATAGAGTAATGCAAAATCTGACCACATCTGAGATCTCGGAGTAATGAGATTAAATATTAATAACAAAGTGATCATTACAGACCACTTGTGCTTTCACATAATGGTAGAGGTTCCTGTTCATATAAATATCTTGCAACTTCTTAGGTAGTTGCTTTGCAGTATGAATACAATCCAGTATCTCTATAACATATAAAATGGGCAATCTTCTAAAATGTCTTTTTCACAAAAATGATTAATTTGATGTACAAGAAACTGGTATGATTACTGCTAGGTATTTAATTGGAGCATTCAGAAAGCCTTCCAAACTTCAGGATTCGGATGGCTGGGACATGAATGCAACATCTGCAAGAACTAGTGCCAAAAACTGCCATCATCTTCCATAAGAATGGAAAGGTGTTTAGCTGCAGTGTTTAACCTCAAATCTGTTTTCTGGAGATTAATCAAATTAACTATGTTTCTGCAGTCTAAAACATTTCTAAATGCATTCAGATATGTCCAAAACATGACTTGTTTGCGGATATATCCATCAATCTTGTGATGTGGGCAGACCAGGTGCCACCTCATGCCACGGCCCCAAGGCCTCAACTGAACACAACTGAACACTGACAAATACATAGCTGGAGCCAGTCTGGTTCATCTGTGCACTAGTATAGTTAAAAGAGGTATTCGAATTATAAAAAAAGTATTTAATGTTTAGATTTTATGGAAAGCTTGTAAATTGCTGCATGCCTTAATCTCACTTATAATATCTGTATCCCATGTTATAAGGTAAATATTTAAGGTATTTCCATTATACAAGGCACCGGTGAGACCTCATCTAGAATACTGTGTGCAGTTCTGGTCTCCCATGTTTAAGAAAAATGAATTCATACTGGAACAGGTGCAGAGAAGGGCTACTAAGATGATCCAAGGAATAGAAAACCTACCTTTAGAGGAGACTCAAAGAGTTTGGCTTGTTTAGCCTAATCAAAAGAAGGCTGAGGGGAGATATGATTGCTGTCTATATATACATCACAGGGATAAATACCAGGGAGAGAGAGAGGAGTTATTTAAGGAAGCACCAATGTGGACACAAGAACAAATGGCTATAAACTGGCCATCAACAAGTTTACCCTTAAAATTAGGCGAAGGTTTCTAACTATCAGCAGTTTCTCCTCCCTTGGTTTTCACACCTCAACTGCTAGAAGAGGGCCTCATCCTCCCTGATTGAACTAACCTCATTATCTCTAGACTGCTTCTTGCTTGCATATATATATACCTGCCTCTGGAAATTTCCACTTCATGCATCCAACGAAGTGGGTATTCACCCACAAAAGCTCATGCTCCAATACGTCTGTTAGTCTATAAGATGCCACAGGACTCTTTGCTGCTTTTACAGATCCAGACTAACACGGCTACCCCTCTGATACTTAACTATCAGAGGAGTGAAGTTCTGGAACAGCCTTCCAAGGGGGAAAAAAACTGACTTCAAGGCTTAGCTTGATAAGTTTATGGAGGGGTTGGTATGATGAGACTACCTACAATGGCATGTAGCCAATCTGAGACTGCTAGCAGCAAATATCTCCAACAGCTAATGATGGAACACTAGATGCGGAGGGCTCTGAGATATTACAGAGAATTCTTTCCCAGGTGTCTGGTTGGTGGGTCTTGCCCACATGCTCAAGCTATAACTGATCACTGTATTTGGGGTCAGGAAGGAACTTTCCCCTGGGTCAGATTGGCAGAGACCATCAGGGTTTTTTTGCCTTCCTATGCAGCATGGGGCATGGGTCACTTGCATGGTTAAACTAGTGTAAATGGTGGATTGTCTGTAACTTGAAGCCTTTAAACCATCATATGAGGGCTTCAGTAACTCAGCCAGTGGTTAGAGGTCTGTTACAGGAGTGGGTGGGTGAGGTTCTGTGGGCTGCAATGTGTGTAAGACTAAATCATGATGGTCCCTTCTGACCTTAAAGTCTATGAGTCTATAAGTGTTTGCTCTGTAATTGTAAGTCACTCGTCAGGAAGGAAGCATCAACAAATGTGAAATACTAGTTTGCCACACAAGGTGTTATCTCCTGCCCAACAAACGAAGGTCCATCAACACCACACAAACCATTGTGGAACATCAGAGGACAAAGACTTTGTTGAATGCTTCACACATACCCCCAAATGAAGAGGAGAAATGCAACTGAATTCCTCCCAGCATCTAAACTTGCATCTTGAAGCAGAAGGGGGGAAGGAATAAAAGGCCCTAACAAGAAAAAAAAAACTATCTTTTATGTGCTTGAACTCTGAGGAGCAAAAATTACTAAGCATAAGCAAAAAAATCCCAAGTGTTTGGCCGGAGTTAGGCCTAAGGGACATATAGCTCTTGCTTATTATAGAAGCTTCCACTATTTTTGTGAAACCTAAGATTGAAACTCATTTGTGTGCATATATGTTTACCTACTTTAACCTTGTAAATAACTCTCTTATTTCTTTTACCTTGTTAATAAATCTTTAGATAATTTATTATAGGATTGGCTACAAGCATTGTCTCTGGTGTGAGATCTAAGGTGCTATTGACCTGGATTAAGTGGCTGGTCCTTTGAGTCTGGGAGTAACCTGAATCAGGGGCGGCTCTAGGATTTCCGCCGCCCCAAGCAGGGCGGCACGCCATGGGGGGCGCTCTGGCGGTCGCCGGTCCCGCGGCGCCGGTGGACCTCTCGAAGACATGACTGCGGAGGGTCCACTGGTCCCGCGGCTCCGGTGGACCTCCCGCAGGCATGCCTGCGGATGCTCCACCGGCGCCGCGGGACCAGCGGACCTTCCGCAGGCATGGCTGCGGGAGGTCCACCGGAGCCGCCTGCTGCCCTCCTGCAGGATGCCGCCCCAAGCGCGCGCTTGGCGCGCTGGGGTCTGGAGCCGGCCCTGACCTGAATATTGCCGTGATTGTTGGAGTAAGAGATCATCTATCAGAAAGGTAAGCTTATGTGGTTAGCAAGATAGATCAGAGTGGCCAACAGAACTGTCTGTTTCTCCACGTTAAGGTAGTTATAGCACTTGAGGAGTTCACACTTGTTGGGTCAATCTAAGTATAGAACTCACAACTAATGTGGGGCTGCTTCTTAACTGTCTGTGCTGAGGCTGGTGCTCGCTCTCTTGAGCCACTGCAAGACAGCTTGACAAGAACCATCCAACCAATTCTCTTTGTTGCCTCCTCACTCTCCTGAACTTAATCATTAAAGTACTCCTTACCTAATTGCATTTTGTACAAAAGCAAAAAGAAAACCAAAGGGGAAAGGGAAACTGTGCTCCATTTCAAAAGTAAAGGGCACTCTTAAGGCCTATTGCCCCCTGTGATAAGAATTGCCTTTTTTGTTTTCCTCAGGCAGCACCTCGTAATTTCATTGCAGTACATGTTAAGAATTTCTAATGGGATGAATTAACAGATATTTATTTCTAAATCTTCCATTTTTCACTTAGCCTTAGGGATTTTTTTTAAAGGCTTGTTACTTAGCAAGGACAGTTCAGAAAACAAACAAACATCTTGTGCAATTAGCATATATCTCAACTCCTTCATACAAGGAATTAATTAGTAGATCTTTGCTAAAAACACAGTGCAGGGCAAAAACACTCATGACTCATTCAGCTCATGTGTACTCAAGGGTCTATTGAAAAAACTGATTTCTGTATTATCCTGCAACAATTTGTTCCTAATTTGCCTGATTGGCATAATCCCCCATGTAAATGTACCCACTAAGTATTTGAACCAATAGAAGTGCTGTAGGAACTGACCAGAAAGCAGAGCCAGCTTTAGATATAGGCATTGTAGCCAAACGCATAGGGCCCTGGTTCCTGGAATCACACAATGATGCCAAACTTTCCGCTTTTAAGAAAAATCTTAAAAACACGACCCAGATGTAACCAATGCAGCAACTCTGCCTGAAGGCAGCTTGAAACAACACCTCTGAGAGGTCTGAGATGTCTATGTGTCTCAATGGGTTTTTATCTATGCAACTCACTGTTGTGGGGGACTCCTACAGACATCAACCCAGCCGAGAATTCTGTGCTCATGGGGCGCTTACTAACAAGCAGACTGGTGTCAGTATAAATCCTTTATTATGAACAGGAACTATGTACAAAAATGAAGTAACAAAACGTGCTACCATTCTGCATAGCTATAACCTGTGACTGCCCTGTCCTGGGCTTCTTTGTTTCTGACCCAGTAGGAAGTCTCCCCGGAAACCAAAAACTACATGAATAGTGTACAGGAAGTGGCATCTCTACACTTCCTTCAGGACTTACTCTGTAGCACATCAACTTTTTTTAGATCCCCTTTTAAAATTTCTTGACTGAACTAAAACTCTGTTAAATTAAACCAACTATAACAAATACAATAATTGACTTACTCTTCAGGTTGCTTAAACGCAATTCAGTCATGTGTCAATCAGTGTCTTAGGGCGTTTCTGCCATCTTCCCAATCTCCTATATTGCAAATGCTTTATAGTCAAATCCTTGACTGTCAAGTATCAGAGGGGTAGCCGTGTTAGTCTGGTTCTGTAGAAGCAGCAAAGAATCCTGTGGCACCTTATAGACTAACAGACGTTTTGCAGCATGAGCTTTCGTGGGTGAATACCCACTTCTTCGGATGCAAGTGGTGGAAATTTCCTGGGGCAGGTATATATAAGCAAGCAAGAAGCAAGCTAGAGATAACGAGGTTAGATCAATCAGGGTGGATGAGGCCCTGTTCTAGCAGTTGAGGTGTGAAAACCAAGGGAGGAGAAACTGGTTCTGTAATTGGCAAGCCATTCACAGTCTTTGTTTAGTCCTGAGCTGATGGTGTCAAATTTGCAGATGAACTGGAGCTCAGCAGTTTCTCTTTGAAGTCTGGTCCTAAAGTTTTTTTGCTGTAGGATGGCCACCTTAAGATCTGCTATTGTGTGGCCAGGAAGGTTGAAGTGTTCTCCTACAGGTTTTTGTATATTGCCATTCCTAATGTCTGATTTGTGTCCATTTATCCTTTTCCTTAGAGACTGTCCAGTTTGGCCGATGTACATAGCAGAGGGGCATTGCTGGCATATGATGGCATATATTACATTGGTGGAAGTGCAGGTGAATGAACCGGTGATGTTGTGGCTGATCTGGTTTGGTCCTGTGATGGTGTTGCTGGTGTAGATATGTGGGCAGAGTTGGCATCGAGGTTTAGCTGGGGACTGTATGTGATGGCCATCATATGCCAGCAATGCCCCTCTGCTATGTACATCGGCCAAACTGGACAGTCTCTAAGGAAAAGGATAAACAAACACCTCAACTGCTAGAACAGGGCCTCATCCACCCTGATTGATCTAACCTCGTTATCTCTAGCTTGCTTCTTGCTTGCTTATATATACCTGCCCCAGGAAATTTCCACCACTTGCATCCGAAGAAGTGGGTATTCACCCACGAAAGCTCATGCTGCAAAACGTCTGTTAGTCTATAAGGTGCCACAGGATTCTTTGCTGCTTCTACAAATCCTTGACTGTAACATACAGTTCAGTCTCATGTTCAATAACAGGTCAATTTGTAAATTGTTTTCAACTCATATATCTGCTCTCACTTCACTCATCTTGGACAAGCTGTCAGGTATCTTGAGCAGATGCTTACAATTCCTATGTAAGATTTTGCCATCATCTTTCGCCACTGAGTATGAGTGTAATGACTCTTCTTTGGCCACTGTAGCTTTGACTGGCCAGTGCCCATCTTGCCAGAGTCTTGATTTTTTAACTGTGGAACAAGTCTTGCTCCTTTATTATAATATTTTGTCTAACTTTATTTTCCCCGTTTTGCCTCACTATCACAACTCCTTAGTTACCCTTTCATTTTCTCCCATATCTGGTATTTATACATCTGATGTAGAAAAGTTCAGCAGTTGACTTTCCATACCGCAGTGGTGTAGCTCTATAGTTGAGTAGTGATAAGTACGGCTCTTCTCTTGCATCCATTCCTTTTCTGAGCAAGTTCTTCGCTAAACATACGCCACATTCAGCTAATCCATTGATTTGAGGATATCTGGGAATAGATGTTGCATGATGAAAGTCATACATTTTAGCAGAGTGCAGGAATTCACTGCTCTTGAACTATGCTCTGTAAGTGATTACTGTTCTTGGAATTCCATGACTTGCAAATATAGATTTAATGTGACTGACTAGTGTTGCTGCTGTGGTGTCTTCAACAGTGACTACTTCTGGGAAATTGGTAAAGTTGTCCATTATAACCAGGTGATCATGTCTTCCGAAACTGAAGATGTCAGTTTCCACTTTTTCCCACAGACTTGCAAGCTGTTCATGCAATATCATTGATCCTTGCTGCTGGGACTCTCTGTGCTTCTGACATTTTTCACACCTGCTCACCATTTCTTTGATGTCACTATACATCTGTGGCCAGAATAAAACTTAGCTAGCTCTCCTCTTTGATTTGGTCATTCCCCAGTGCCCTTCATGTATTTGTCCCAGTATTTTTCTTCTCATCGCTGTGGGAACAACACTCTGTGTTTCCCTTAAGAGCACTCCTGAGATCTCTAAAAGTACTGATTTTACCCCTCCTTTACTTTTTACATCTGTTACTGTTTGAAGCATTTCCTCTTTAGCTGTTTTGTCTCCAATTCATCCCATATGCCAGGAGTTTCAGCATTTGACACTTTTATCATGCTCTCATGTATGTTTATTGCTTGTTCCAGATCATCAGGCTGTGCATTGTCAGATGGAACATATATGGTCTTGAAAGTGGCACCCAGGCTGGAACTTCGGGGTAACATCACACTTCTGTATTTTCGAAAGTAGTTGATATATCCTTAGTGAAACTTCTCCAAGTCGCTTTTTTGTACTCCAGACCTATAGCAGTGCAACTGTACCAATACTGCTGCGCCCTTGTACCACTGCTAGTGCAGATGCCCTACACCAATGAGAGAGAGCTGTTCTATCAGCATAATTACTCCACGAGCAGTGGTAGCTATGTCAACAGAAGAGCTTTTCCCGCCAACATAGCATTGTCCACACTGGTGCTTAGGTTTTCCACAACCCTGAGCAACTTAAGTTATACTGAAGTAAGCACTAGTGTGTACAAGCCCACAGTGGTTTGTGATCAGTTTCTGCTTTGAAGCTATGACCATGAAGAAAGTAATAAAATCTTGTACATCCATACACTAGACCCACTGTCTCTTTTTCAATTTGAGCATACATCTTCTCTGCAGCTGTCATAGCGCTAGATACATACAAGAGCGGCAACCAATTGGTTCCATGATACTGTAATAGTATTGTTCACAGCCCTCTTTTGAGGCATCCGTACAGAGTTTGACGTCTTTCAATAGATCAAAATATTGCAGTACTGGAGCTAATGTCAGAATGTGTTTTAAATCATTGAACTGTCTTTCATGCTCTGGCATATATGCCCATTCAGTGACCTCATGGAGGAGATGCCTTAGGGACTTGCGTGAGCGGTATAGTTAGGTATGAATTTGCTTACATAATTCAACATGCTAACAGCCTTTCAATTCCCTTGCTATCTTCAGATCTCAAGTTGTTTAGAAGTATTGCTTGAATCTTTGATTCATTGTACAAGATTCCCATGGAGGTCAGTTTCTCTACCAAGTATGTTATTTCCTTTGTTTGAAATTAACATTTGCCCTTATTCAGTTAAAGGTTATTGGCTCTCATAATGTCCAGTACTTTCCAGATTAGTTCCTGATGTTCAGTAGTAATGCTGTCTCCAATTATTATGTACATTTTCATTCCCACTGGACCCTCTAGCACAGTGGTTCTCAAACTTTTGTCCTGGTGACCTCTTTCACATAGAAAGCCTCTGAGTGCAACTCCTCCTTATAAATTAAAAACTCTTTGTGTATATTTAACACCATTATAAATGCTGGAGGCAAAGTGGGGTTTGGGGTGGAGGCTGAAAGCTCGCAATTCCCCATGTAAGAACTTTGTGACCCCCTGAGAGGTCCAGATCCCCATTTTGAGAACCCCTGCTCTAGCATCTGGTTCATAGTACAGTGAAATACTTCTGGAGTCAAACATTTTCTGAAAGGGAGTCTTAAGGCTTGTCTACATTTACAGCACTGCTGCACCTCTGTAGCACCTAGTGAAGATGCTACCTATGCCAACGGGAGAACTTCTTCTGTCAGCATAGGTACTCCACCTCCCTGAGAAGCCTTCCCATTGACATAGCTCTGTCTACACTGGGAGTTCAGTTGTCACTTAGGAGTGCAGATTTTCCACATTTCTGTTTGTTGGCTGCTTGGTATATACATATTGCCCTTTCTAGTATCAGATCAATACCCCTTAGTAACCATTCACAGACTTTTTTTTGTTACACCCCTAGACAAACTGGTATTTAATGAAGAGTCTTTTAATATTTCATATTCACAGGACTGACTTTATAGTTTTAAGTTTGTGACAAAATCCTCTAGTGTTTCCCCTGCAGTCTGTGCTCTCATTCTGAACAATCTCTCTCATAGGTAACATTTTTTGCTAGGGACACAATGATCCTCCAACATTTTCATTATGTGTGCAAGCTTTCCTCTCTCCCCATCACTATCTAGATGGAATGCATTCTGTAAATCCAGGACTTTTGTGCCTTCCCCTTTAAAGAGCAGAAATATTTTTTGCTCATCCTCCAGTTTATTTGCCCCTGTGGTTTTCATATACAGCTGCTAGAACCTTTTTCAGGCACATTCAGCATTTCCTGATTCTCAGGGCTGGTGGTGGAGTCATTTGCAGTTGCACAGTCTCCATAGCCACTATTGCAATGTTACTTTCACTGGGTTTCCAGCACGCTGTGCCTCCCACTCTTGGTACATGTAGTATCTTACTGATGATTAGACCGCTGTCAACATAACCCCTTTATTATCAACAGAAACTATATCCTCAAATGAAGTAACAAAACTTTCTATTCTTCTGTGTAGTTGCAGCCTGTGACTTCCCAGTCATGTGCTTCTTTGTCAGGGCCGGCTCCAGGTTTTTTGCCGCCCCAAACAAAAACAAAAACAAAACAATGGAGTGCCGCCTCTTAAAAAAAATCTCCCCCAAAGGGCTGGAGTACTGCCCCTTGAGAAGTGCCACCCCAAGCACATGCTTGGAATGCTGGTGCCTAGAGCCAGCCCTGTTCTTTGTTTCTGCCCTGCAAGAAGTTTCCCAGGAAACCAAAGACTGCATAAAGTGTGTATAGGAAGTGTGGTATCTTTACACTTCATGGAGGACTTACTCTGTAGCACAGCCACCACCTTAGCCTATTTCTGCTGGGAACCCTCTGCTTGGGTGGATAGGTAGGGGATGAGTCTCCCTTCTCCAAGACAGACCTTAGCTTGCCTAAAAAACAGGGTGAATGGTGGTATGGGGAAAGGAGTGAAGTTTATGCACCCTCCCCTAGCTCAGCAGATGGTGACTTCTGACATTAAGACCTCTGACCAATCAAGAGCAGAACCACTGTGCAGGGGAGGATCCATGACATGAGGGGCCCCAGATTGCCTCAGTCTGGTCATGGGTAACGGATTGTGAATGTCAAAACCAAATGCTCTGAACAACATCATTTGACAACAATAAAAAATAAAATATTAAATAGATCTCAGATTTGAAAATCATTAACTCAAATGAGCAAAAAAAATTACAGACAAGCCCCATACTTGGTAATGTCACTGAAGCTGTGAAGCAAACTCCAGCTAAGATAATTGTATCCAACAAGACAGTACATAAGGGACCCAGATTTAAAAGTTACTTTATGTCCAGGTCAATATTGGCCTAAACTGTTAGATCAGTTTTGATAATATGCCTCTGTGTCCCAGTATGCCACTTCCCCACTTACCTCAGTGTCTCCTTCCCCTGGTGAACCTAGTTTAAAGCCCTCCTCACTAGGTTAGCCAGCCTGCTTGTGAAGATGCTCTTCCCTCTTTTCATTAGGTGGAGCCCATCTCTGCCTAGCACTCCTCCTTCTTGGAACACCATCCCATGGTCAAAGAATCCAAAGCCTTCTCTCTGACATCACCTGCGTAGCCATTCGTTGACTTCTACAATTTGACGGTCTCTACCCGGGCCTTTTCCATCCACAGGGAGGATGGACGAGAACACCACTTGCACCTCAAACTCCTTTATCCTTCTTCCTAGAGACAGGAAGACTGGGGAAACACCCAGAGGTAATAAGGGGACTGTAGTCCTTGTGTGGAGGACAACTTTACATAATAAACAGGTTGGGTGAGGGATAGGAGAGAGAGAGCAGCAGAGAAAGAATGTCAGGGCAGATCAGGAAATGATCAGGAGGAACTGATTTCTAGAGATGTAAGATTTTCATTTCCTTTCTCTATAACTAAGCTAACTGGAACCTGTTTCTTTTGTGTTACTACCATTTTTTCTATATTTTCAATAAATCTTGTTTTTAAAACATGTACGGTCATATGGGTAGCTTCACGCAGATGGCGCCAAACTGGCTAACTACAAGGAGAGCTGCTGAAAGGTAAGGAGTTTCTGAAGCTTATCTCCCACAATTCCTGGTCTTGGTCAGAGGGGGCATAGACAGAGGTGTCCTTTCCCATTAAGGTGAATCACAAAGGGCTGCAGCAGGTGAACACCAGGAAAAAGCCCAAAGATCAAG
The DNA here is from genome assembly GCF_020497125.1 of Mauremys mutica. Classification (NCBI taxonomy): domain Eukaryota; kingdom Metazoa; phylum Chordata; order Testudines; family Geoemydidae; genus Mauremys; species Mauremys mutica. Next base: position 107,411,082 of record NC_059074.1, read on the forward strand.
GAGGAGATATGAGTTGGTAAGGGTTCAGGTGATAACAAGTTTTCAGGCTCATGCCACCAATTCGTGATGCTGAAGAGCTGGAGAAAGTGAGATTTATGGTGCAGAAACCATATGCAACAGCAGTATGTCATGATGGTCCACTAGACAGATAGGCAGAAGATACTGGAAGGGACTGTAGTCATTGACAACAAGTACCTAGAAGAGAATTCAGAGTATTTACAGTAAATCTGTCTATTACACTGAATTATTAATACAGTAGTGCCTAAGGACTCCAAACAGGGCTTAAGACTCTATTGTGCTAGTCACTGTACAAACAAATGACACAAAGAAAAATCCCTGCTACAGCAAGCTCATAATCATGGATTTAGAAAATATATACTAGGTGGATAAATAGATGAAGGAGGAGGGAGGAAGTGGTGGGAGGACAAGTTAACAGCAGAGAGTCACATTGTTGTCAGTACTCAATGCCAGACAGTTGTGATTTGTAGGCATCACTGCAAAATTAGAAGGAAATTATAGTGGCCTGCAAAGAATAATTAAACATCAGAATCAGACAGCTGCTTCTACAGTAGAATCTGACTCCAAAATCTCCTTTGTATCACCAGAAGAGGAAGCCCAAAAGGAAGCCCACATTGTTAATAGAAGAAATGATGTTTTTCCAGGATTCTCTGAGGTGCATGTAGGAGGAGAAAGAATAGCATCTTCACTTTGCGGCTGCTTTAAAGAACAGACATCAAAGACAGAGGTTCCCAACAAGGGCAAGGATAGGGAAGGGAAAAGAAATAGATCTAAAAGGTTAAGATAGCTAGGTACAATCTGATCTCTGAGGAATGAATGTGATGTGTTGTTATTTTTCAGCTAAACTGGTTTGCAGCCAAGACCTAGAGGAGATTCATATGGAATAGGTATTTTCTAAATTTCTTATGCTTTTTTGTGAGACTTTCTCAAGTAGTGACTTACAAGAAAGTTTGGATGGTAACATTTAATTAGGTCATTATTGTCCTTTTCTCAAAGGAGTCATTTGTTACTTCAGAGGCCACAAAAAATGCCTAATTAATTATCTCTAGGAAATGTTAATTCGCAACAAGGGTAGATATAGGGATAAATAAAATGTTTTCATATTGTTTTTAAGGAAATGGAAATGAATGATGTTTAAAAATTGTTTTTGTTTAATCTTGATAAGGCTTGTGTGTGATTTTTAGCGTACTTCTGGTTCAGTTGGAGAGTGTTACCTTGAAAAGTGCTGGAACAGAAGTTTCATAAGTCATCCTTCTAACTCACAAAAAGAGTATATTCCAAAGCCTTATAGCAGGACTCAAGCACTGCTCCGGTCACAAAGAAAATATCATATAGCATCTGCATTCCACTACTAACCAATAAGACTATTTATTAGTAGATCTGGGTGGGAACATGATTTTCTGTTTGATGGGAAATTCCACAGATTTGTAAAAAAAATTCTGATATGGAACAAAAATTAAAATTTTCCACAAAATCAAATTCAGGAAAAAAAATTCTTTTGGGTCAATTAAAACATTTTGGTTTTGATTAAACAGAAACATTTAATGCATTTAAAGTTTTTTTTTTAATTAATATAAAAGAAAAAGACATTTCAAAACAAAATAGAAATGTTCCATTTCAAAAATGTCAGAACATTATCAAAATGTTTCATGCTGGGTTTTTTCCCCAAAATGGAAATTCACTGAAATTGACATGCTTCCATGAAACATTTCACTTTCAATTAATTGGCAATTTCTGATTTCTTCCAGTGATGCAAACTGCCTGCAACTCAGTTTAACGAGACAGTTATGCTACTATTACAGTTGCCTTCCATTGCTGGGGCCTAATCCAGTTCTTATTGAAATCAATGAGCATCTCCATTGACTTAAGTGGGATCTGGGTTGAGTTCCTGGAGCAGTTCAATTAATATTTGGCATGCATATATATCTTGCTGATGTTTCTCCCATACAGTTTGGGTAAGCAAGATATTCTATTTGTAATATCACTAAATAAGGAGAAGCAAAATAATTTGTCCCTGGTGAAAAGTCTGCATCACAGCTTGGCAGCTGGATCCTGTCTGTATTGTTTACTCTTCTTAAGTACTAAAGGGTAAATTTTTTTAGGTCATGTCTACACAAGGAGCACTTAGCCCATATAGCTATACCAATATACTATACCAACAAAGCACTTGTAGTGTGAATGCAGCTTATACGGACAAAGCTGTGCTTTCAGATAGATAGCTTAATCCAGCCCCACCAAGTAAAACATGCTGTACCGCCAAAAGTGCAATTTTGCTGGTATGGTTGCACTGATGCCAGGGGGGCTTTTGCCAGTACAGCTATATCGATCAGGGATCACACTTCTTCACTCCCTTACTGACATAGCTATGCTGGCAGAAGTCTGCAATGTAGATTTGGCCCCTGTTAGGAGTGTCAGTGATGATAATGTAGTGTTCTAGCCTGTATATTTGCCTAAGATAGAATTTTGGGTCTTGTTTGCCCATTTGACTTTTGAACTATTTATATGCTTACTAATATGTGTGAACGAAGACACTGTGTGTTACATCTGGATTAGCTACCATGGCCAAAGAACAGCAAACAAGTCCATGTTGAGAAATAAATCTTTACAAAGATACCAGTTGGTGAGTAGAGTGGGAGTTTAATATACGAGTGCACACTTGAAGAACAGTTCTGCCTCAACTCCTCTCCTGAGATAAGGTCAAACAACCAGTTGGGAGGGGCAAAAGGGAGGGGACAAGGTATAATAAACATTAAAAGCCAAATAAATGCCTGTTCCTGACCAAAGCACAAACTCACTCATTACCCCTCTCTTGGGATACCAAAGAGGTGGTACTGAAGCCCCCAGACTCAAGACCCTCCAAAATGGAATATGACCATAAATTGTAAGGGGGGGGGCAAGGGTGTGCACTACAGGTATCATCATGCCTACTAAGAAACACGGAAAAGGCTCTGCCGTGTACAGAGCTATGCATACGCTTGCTTGATTGATGCATAAGTTTGATGCATACGCTTGCATGAACATCACATTGCCTGAACTTCAGACTTCTGGTCTTCTGCTTTCTGTCTGTGTGACAAGAAGCGGCGGGGGTGGGAGGGGTGTGAAGAGAAAGCCCTTAACAGCCCCAGATAAGGAAAAGAGATTAGCTACCATGCCCAAAGAACAGCAAACAAGCCCATGAGAGAAATAAATACATCTTTACAAGGATACCTGAATGGTTTCTAATGTTGACAGAAAAATTCACAATATACACCTCTACCTCGATATAACGCTGTCCTTGGGAGCCAAAAAATCTTACCGCATTATAGGTGAAACCGTGTTATATTGAACTTGCTTTGAGCCACTGGAGTGCACAGCCCCACCCCCCCCAGAGCACTGCTTTACCACGTTATATCCAAATTCGTGTTATATCAGGTGGCGTTATATCGAGGTAGCAGCATATATGGAATATTTGGAAAAGAAATAAAAAACTGAATAAGCTGTAAAAGTATAAGCCACAAGAGAAACAGCAATTTTAAGCAGGGAAAAAAATAAACCTCAAGGCTAGCAGAATCAAAAATGCCAAAACCAAAACCTCTCTTTTGGAAAAGAATAGAAAACAAGGTTATTAATGCTTTTTTGTTTACTTTTGTCCCCGGGCAAGTCCATTAATCTCTCTCTGTCTCAATTCCACACTTGTAAAATGGGAATCTTTCTCCTGTGCTTTTTCTGTCTTGTTTTTGTATTCACATCATAAGTTCTGTGAGGCAAAGGCTGTCTATTGTTACATGTGTACAGTACCTAGCACTATCTGGGCTCTCATCTCAGCTGGGGCCTCCAGGCACTCTTGTAATACAAATAATAAAAATAATAATACTGTTTGCTTCCTTTCTAACCACTCAGATATAGATCACATGAGCAGCTACCTTTGGTGATAGTATGTTTCTGTGTCTGGGTAGGTGGATGAATGGATGGTGGGTGTGGTCATCTCTCAGGTCTGCCATGGTCAGCTGTTGTGTTTCCATTATGCAAGTCACCAGTGCTGCTATTATGACTGCAGATGGTTGTGCATGGGACAGTGGTCAGCTATGACCAGTCTTCCAGGAGGGAGATTGCCTCTCCATTCACAACTCACTGCATAGTCCAATTAATTGGCTCTAAAGTACTTCATCCTGGCCACAGATATACCAGGTTTTTGGCAGAGGACCACCCTTTCCAGAATGTTTTACCAGACAAAATCAGGCTGATCCCAACTGTGACCATTTTTCAGAGTATGTTGTAATCACCTTTTTTATGAAAGCCTTTCAGCACCCCACCCCCACACAGAGAGTAAGCAAAATTTGCTGAACCTGTGAGAGGTGATGACCAAACTCTGCGATGGAGATCCCTATCAGCATTACAGTGATTGTTAATTCTTACAGATGCAGTAGCTAGATTAGATACTTTGATTTACCATTGATTTACTTAATATCTGTTGTAAATCCAGAACTTGAAATTGTAAGTTGCATCTTTGAAAAATGATCCTAGCAAACTAATAAGTCATTCTTATTCTGTATTTGTTGTTAGCCATTAAAAATGTGATGTATATAATATAACCAACGAAATGGATTTCAGTTAAAAGTAAAATTGAGTATTCTAATGGACTCTATAATTTTGTATGCAAAAATCCCTAATAATTACTGTTTGCTTAGGCTTCAGTTCCATTCTCAACTGATTAATATTGCAGTCCACATTTGATTTAGCTCATATGCAAGGATTCTGCATTTTAATAGTGAACTAAAAGGAAAGCCTGAGACTCAAATCTGGATTCTTTTTGCTCAGCGCTTTAATAAATGGAGATAGATACACGAGCTGCATTAATTACAGCTGGCTGGAGGAAGGCAATTCCATTTCATGACAACTTTTGAGGTTTCAAATTTGTTTTTGTTCCACACTGGAATGGAAACAAAACCTTTTGAATGTTTTTGTGGAATGGAATTGTGTCAAAACCCCTGGTTTCGGATCAAAAAGTCAGAAGTGATCAAAGAGCCCTGGACCTCAGAAACTTTCCCATTTAAAACTTTGCTGAAATTGACACATCTCTGCAAAATGTTACGGCTTTGACAAAACAGCATATATTGACAAAAATACAGTTTGTCAAAAATATTCTAAGCAATTCTAATATTAAGGCTTTGTGTTGCATTGATTATTTGGCTTTCCCTCACATCTTGCTTCACTATTCACTACTGTGACTTACCCTGTAACAGCAGAAACTGCCCAAGTAGTGCATGTGATTGTTAACTCATTTTATTTCAACTCGTCGAATCCACAATTAGAGTTTCAAATAGAGGCAGTAATTCCACAGAAACATGCAGGAGTATAGAAGTCATACGGCTATGTTTATATTTTGTGCCATTTCAAATGAAAGGACTTAAACTGACTTGGCCAAATTCTACACTTATTGCTACCACTACCATAAATGGAGCAGTACAGTTGTAACTGAGGAGAGAGAACATGTTTATCAACAACTCTGTTGTTTCAGAGGGCACTGACTGAAAGCTTACAAAGTTTCCATTGGCTTCATTGGACTGGGACTTCCCCCATGTCCGTCCCCCCCCCATCCCCAGCCCTGCCTCCCTCCTTGTGCAGGGCTGGCATTGCTGCTTCCCCCCCCTGCACATTCCTCTGTACCCCACTTTTTGACAAAAGTGGGCATTTGTCCTGTTAGCTCTTGCCAAGAAAAAATGGGACAAATGCCCACTTTTGCCAAAAAAGTAGAGACAGCCAGGACAGGGGTTAAAAAAGGGACTGTCACGGCCAATATGAAGGGCTAACAGTAATAAATCTAGCTACAATTTAAGCATAGTCTCTGATACCTTAGAATATTAAATGTTCTATTGGAGGAACACAGGCAAATTTGCCAGTGTAATAAAATCCACCTCCAATATTGCATTATAATAGGCCCACTGTGGTACTTACTGATGCAGGACTTAACAGGTTGTCTGTGGTGCACTCACTAATCAAATGGGGTTGGCTTTCCTCCTTGTTCCCAGCTGCTAAATGGCATGAAAAGCCAGCTAAAAATATATTGTTATGTCAGGAAATTACACTATTATGCATAGGGTGACCATATCAGAGACTATGCTTAAATTGTAGCTAGAGTCCAAAGCACCTTCTGATTTAACATATCTACTTTCCAGCATGTCTTCAAATAATATTTACATGCTTCACTATCAGAAACTACTTTTTATTACTGTTAGCCCTTCAGAGGCAATACAGTTATGGAAAATGAGCAGGATCCTAGTGTGTCTAATATGCCTTCAACCAAATCAGCAGTTAAATTAATCGCAGAATCTATAATGTAGGAGGGCAGAAAGAATGCAGCTTCTTTTTCAGATCTCAGTTTGAATTTGCAGTGTTCACAGTTAGAAAAATCAGCTTTTGACTTGGAAACTGAGCACATTTCTTCCGTAAGTCAATGAGAGAGAATAAATATGGAACCCCCTCATGTCATTTTATTACAGAGTCACTTATGACTTTAATCACACGTTAAATGTTCCATATGTTCTATTACCTAAAGGAGGATTTGACTGGAATAGTGACAGATGGGAATATGATAAATTTTGTGAAGATGGGAGTTACCTCAGATCACAAAAGCCATCAAAAGCACTTAGTGGTCTGACAGTAACAGGGGCTTCTCAGATATTTGGAAACAAAGACATCTTCAGTATCTTACAACCACGTATATGCCATTGAGGTCTCTACAAATAGGTAGAGAGATAGAATCTTAATGTCCAAATGTATCCCTTGTATAAACTCAATGACTTCAATAGACGGATTTGAGCTTTACAGTTTTAACTGGATCTTAAACTCAACAAGATAGATGGAGACAGAGGGCAGTAGTTGGGCAGCCAGTTATGGCTCTCTGACTCTCTGCCCCATCACAGGTTAGAGCAACTGGGTGAGGCGGGGGGAGTGTTGTAAAATGGGAATAGTCAGAGTGCATTGCACTCCATCCATCCTCCCTCTTTGCCGCGCACTATATCTACCTCCAACACGCCCCTTCCACTGTGGACTATGGGGCATGAGACACAGGAGCGGGCTATGACAGTTGTATGTCTGGCATCCCTGGATGTGAGTTACAAGCACACACGGAGCAGAGTGAGTCAGGAAATCTGTCTCAATATGTCCTCCCTGCTCAAGTGGAAATCTGAAACTTTCAGCCCCTTCTCCTGTCACCAGCTTAGTTTCTTGAGCACTGGCAGAGTCTTCCTGACCGAACACTGCTAATGTAAAAAACCTTTTCAAAATAAAATTGTATAATACTTCATATGTCATAAAGGAACAGTACAGGGCATAGACAAATAGTTTGGGCAGGATATGAGGTATTCTAAGATCTCCTTAGGAAGGTCTGACAGATTATTCCCAATATTTCTTCAATACCCGAGATACATAGAGTTTGGACTGCAGCATTAAGTGTGTTAGAGTTAGTGTGACTGCGCTAAGCAGTCTGGTTCATATTACAGAAAGTAATTCCTTTAGCTTGATATGATGAATCTGTGTTACTTTGTACACTGAAGAACTGAACATATGTTATCTTCAACACTCTCTCAGGATAATTGGATCATGGGACTAGCATTACTTTGAGTTGTCATTTCCTGTAACCACAGTTAGAATAATAACAATGACGGCTGGTTGACGCAGGATTATGCAGCATACGTATATTACCTACCATCCAATGGCAGCCCAGAAACCCACCACTGTAACCTAGCATGTCATTTCATGGGGAAGAAATAGGTGTAGAGATCAAAACCTCTAAAATAAATGGAATATATGGGAAATGTAACAAAAAACAAATTGGTATAATGGGGGAAAGGGTTATTTCATTACATTCTGCCACAATAATCCTATCTCAGAATAAGGTTTGTGTGTACAGCTTAAATGGAGGCTCAGTGTCGAAGAAACAAAATATTTAATAAAAGATCCACATTTTATACTTGTATATACTGTGGATCCGAACCTAAAAGAATAAGCATTTTAAAAGAAAGTAATGCATCTTTCTTGAAACCATAGGAAGTTAATTCAAATATTATACTTCAAATTGAATATTTAGCAAAGCAAGAGCAGGCAGTTTTGCACATCTCCCCATATTACATTTGTTTTAACCCTAATTAAATTAACCCTAGCAGGGAGGCAACCCCACTATAGTTAAGGCTGAGACCAGCTTACTATTTATCCATTAATTTTTGTAAATGCTTCAAAGTCTTCATGCAAACTCAGATTGCCTTGAAATTTGCTAAGCCTCAGTGGGATCTTGCATAGGGTTAGTGGTTTCAATTTGTGGTCTTTGGAGCAACACGTTCTTGAGACACAGACCTCCCTCAAAAACTCAAGACATCAAGATGTTATGGTTCATATAATATTTGTTGTGAGCATGTGGGGTTCCGACTAGCGAACTGATCCACCTCAAACTGTTATGACCTGGCAGGGTTTTCAGCTCAGCTAGTGTCTGTTACTTACTACTCCCCTAAAAAAATAAAAGCAATAGTTCAAAAATTATTCAGGGTTAGAGGCTGGGTGGCACACCACAAATAGTGTTTGTGCCAGTGCTGCAGGGCAAGAGCATGTAGAGACACAACTGATGTCAGAGTCACAAAGTACCTCACGGCAACATGCTGCAGCCATTGAACCTTAGACAAACTCATTGTCCCTGAATTCACAGTCCTCCACACAGTGTGCCTCTGAGAATGTCTGCTGTGCATGTTCTTACTTTCTGCTTTAGTTGGAAGCTCCAAAGAGGCTTCGTTTGAAATTTTTGCCCGAGGAACAAAGTCTTTTCTTTAAAATCTGATATTCTGAAATACTCTTAATCCCACATGAATACTCAGATTGTTTTGAAAATTATTATGCCTCACTAGAGCCAGGGTAGAGTTTGTGGTGCAAGTCTGGAGTCATTTGAGCGGGGGGGTTTCACATACAGCCCTCTCAAAAAGTAGCTGATTTGAATATTTTCAAATTGCTCCATAACCCCGCGCATAGGGAGAGGGTCTTTAAAACTGGCATATCATAATAGGCATAAGGGACTGGAGCATAGGCAATTATACCTAGTGGTTGCTGCTAGGTTGGTGCCATGGCATCAAGAAGTGGTCACGAGGTAATGGTCAGCAAGCCGCAGTCAGAGGATTTGTGAGAGCCAAAATCAGTATGCTAGAATCAGGTTCAGAGTCAGGCCCAGGACGGGGATGAAAGATCAGGAGTAGCTACAAGGCTGAAGTCAGGAAACTAGAGTCAGAGTCAAAGTCAGGCAAAGATCAATGATTCAAGGGCAGGGCTGGGCCAGAAGTCTGCATAGTTGTCTAGACCAGTGGTTCTCAAACTAGGGCTGCTGCTTGTTCAGGGAAAGCCTCTGTCGGGCCGAGCCGGTTTGTTTACCTGCTGCGTCCACAGGTTCAGCTGATCACGGGTCCCACTGGCCGTGGTTCACTGTCCCAGGCCGATGAGGGTTACTGGAAGTGGTGGCCAGCACATCCCTCAGCCCGTGCCGCTTCCTGCAGCCCCCGTTGGCCTGGAGCGGCAAACCGCAGCCAGTGGGAGCCGTGATCGGCCGAACCTGTGGATGGGGTGTGTGGAGGATGCCATTTTGGAATCCTCCATGCAGCATGGCCTTGCACATACTGACACATTTTGAGTCACACTGTGTGGAGGATGCTGTCTGGAGGACATCCATGTTGTTTGGGATAGCAAGAATTAATAAAGTGTCAAAATTAGGTCATGCAGCCAAAAAGTTTGGGAACCACTGTGACCTAATGGTTATTTCAGAGTTTATTGACGCTTCCTCTAAAGCTCTAAGTTAAAGGCCACTATCAGGTAGGATACTGGACTAGCTGGACCGCTGGAATGGTGTAGTCTAGCATTCTAATATACTTGCTGTTTTGCTGGTTCATGCTCCTAGCTGTAGAATATTGAAATAATCAAATTGCACTTTTATTCTACTCCAGGCACAAGAAAGACTTTTGCAGTTGACTGAACTCTAACCAATTTAGAATGAAAGTACGTGATCTGAAATACACATATCCATGTAAACTGCAAAGTGATTTGGTGTCACAAAGCTCTAATGTCAAAAGATATAAAGAAAAGTCAGTTAGGTGAAACACTCAATGAAAATGTAATGCATCCTGAGTACGTGCAAAGATTTATTTGTAGACTCTTCCCCCTCCCCGCCCCCAACAGACATGTTGCAGCACTGTGCGTCACAATATGGTTAGTTTGTGCTGCTATTATATTGATGGGAATGTATAATATTTATTGACTTGCATTTTGTTAACAAATTGGCCATTTTTAGATGATATCAGTCAGTGGTTTGGACTAGAATCCTTGTAATGAGGATCATGAGAATTGCTATTTTGTCTGGTATCCAGAACTAGATGCTTCAGAGTAAGGTGCAAGAAACACCAGGGTGGAATAACCTGTCCATAGGGAAAGTTTCTTCTTTACTCCTGGCAGTTATTGGTTACCTTATGCCTCAAAACATGAGTTTGTTCTTGTTTAATGAAATCATGGATGTGCTCATTATCCATATAAATGTTTAATCCCTTTTATATATATATGAATTGTACAGATTGACTGTGTTGTGGTGACAAAATCAGGGAATTTTCTGAAATATTTTGTGATTCCTATGTGTGCCTCAGTTTCCCTCTGAACTTTTCATTGCTATCCAGTGAGGGCAAAAGGGTTAAAGCTGCTTTTGGAGCAGAGCAATAACATGAGGTATTTGTGCCATGTATCTGGGTTGAAATGAATGGGTCATAAAAGGCCTGGTTGAAACAGACTCATATGAATGCAGAATCTGAAATGACAATGGCAATCCCAGTGGCCAGAGCACTCACACCTAGCAACCAAGGGGAAGGAGGTTCACCACCACCACCCACCTCTCAGCAGGAAGCAGAGCAAAGGCCTCACCTCAAGTATGAAGGGGAAAGGTGGCAAGTAGCTGGAATAAGGGCTTCCCTTTCGGGGTAGAGAGAGACAGGGCTGGCGGGGCAGGGGTGCTGGCAAGGTCTCAGAGCCAAAAGGGGATTCCCCAACAGCTTGGCTGGGTGGAAGGCTGACTTGGCCAGAATGGACTATGTCTTAACCTTTATTTCTCTATGCTCACCTGAGGATTCCATGATGCTGTGTTCCAGTTGACTAATAAACCCTACTATTTTGAAAAGGCTGCCTGGAGTAGCTGCAAATACATGCTGAGATGCATTCCCTAAGGAGTGTAAGAGTCTATCTCAGTTAGACACCCAGGGAAGAGCTCATGGTGTGAAACAGGAGTGCTGAAGCCCAGAGGCTCTGTCTGAGGCATTGAGGCCATGGGACCTACTGTTAGGAACAAGTGGGATCCTGGGGTTTTGGCACACTAAAGGGGTGCCTCCAAAGGACTATTTAAAAGGTGGGGAGTAGCATGGATCCTGTAGATCAGTGGCCATTGTGTAAAGGTTTATAACAGGAATAGCATCTTAGAAACATGCTGAGTTATTTTCTGCTATGTGAAAAGAAAAGTGGCAGACACCTTGTTAAGATATATAGATCCTAGATACCTTGTTCAAACTTTTGGCCATAGTCTTTTTTAATCATAATAATCATAGAATCGTAGGACTGGTAGGGACCTCAAGAGGTCATCTAGTCCAGTCCCCTGCACTCATGGCAGGACTAAATCATCACTCACAGGTGTTTGTCTAACCTACTTTTAAAAATATCCAATAATGGAGATTCCACAACCTAGCTAGGCAATTTATTCCAGTGCATAACTACCCTAACAGTTGGAAAGTTTGTCCTAATGTCTAACCTAAACTGCCCTTGCTGAATTTAAGCCCATTGCTTCCTGTCCTATCCTTACTGGTTAACGAGAACAATTTTTCTCCCTCCTCCTTGTAACAACCTTTTATGTACTTGAAAACTGTTATCATGTCCCCTCTCAGTCTTCTCTAGACTAAACAAATCCATTTTTTTTCAATCTTCCCTCATAGGTCACGTTTTTTAGACCTTTAATCATTTTTGTTGCTCTTCTCTGGACTTTCTCCAATTTGTCCACATCTTCCCTGAAATGTGGCGCCCAGAACTGGACACAATACTCCAGTTGAGGCCCAATCAGCGCAGAGTACAGCAGAAGAATTACTTCTCATGTCTTGCTTACAATATTCCTGCTAAGACATCCCAGAATGATCCTTGCTTTTATTGCAACAGTGTTGCACTGTTAATTTGTATTTAGCTTGTGATCCACTATGACCCCCAGATCCTTTCTGCATTATTCCTTCCTAGGCAGTCATTTCCCATTTTGTATGTGTGCAACTGATTGTTCCTAAGTGGAGCACTTTGCATTTGTCCTTATCGAATTTCATCCTATTTGCTTCATACCATTTCTCCAGTTTGTCCAGATCATTCTGAATTTTAATCCTATCCTCCAAAGCACTTGCAACCACTCCCATCTTGGTATTGTCCGCACACTTTATAAGTGCACTCTCTATGCCATTATCTAAACCATTGATGAGGATATTCAACAGAACTGGATGCAAAACTGATCCCTGCAGGACTGCACTTGATATGCCCTTCCAGCTTGACTGTGAGCTGCTGATAACTACTCTCTGGGAATGGTTTTCCAACCAGTCCTGCATCGACCTTATAGTAACTCCATCTAGGTTATATTTCCCTCATTTGTTTATGAGACAGTCATGCGAGACGGTATCAAAAGCCTTACTAAAATCAAGATATATCACATCTATCACTTCCCCTTCTCCCCCCATCCACAAGGCTTGTTACCCTGTTAAAGAAAAGCTATCAATTGGTTTGACATGATTTGTTCTTGACAAATCCATGCTGACTGTTACTTTTTACCTTATTATCTTCTGTGTGTTTGCAAATTGGTTGTTTAATTATTTGCTCCATTATCTTTCTGGATACTGAAGTTAAGCTGACTGGTCTGGAATTCTACAGATTGTCCTTATTTTCCTTTTTATAGATTGGCACTATATTTGCCATTTTCCAGTCCTCTGGAATCTCTTCCATCTTCCATGGCTTTTTGAAGATAATCACTAATGGCTCAGATATCTCCTCTGTCAGTTTTTTTAATATTCTAGGATGTATTTAATCAGGCTCTGGTGACTTGGAGACATCTAACTTGTCTAAATAATTTTTAACTTGTTTGTTTCCCTATCTTAGCCTCTGATCCTACCTCATTTTCACTGGCATGCACTGTTAGAGGTCCAATCGCTAGTAACCTTTTTGGTGAAAACTAAAACCAAGTCATTTAGCACTTCTGCCATTTTCACGTTTTCTGTTATTGTCCCCCCCCCACCCCCCCGAGTACCCTGTCCTTGATCTTCCTCTTGCTTCTAATGTATTTGTAGAATATTTTCTTGTTACCCTTTATGTTTCTAGCTAGTTTAATCTCATATTGTACCTTGGCCTTTCTAATTTAATCCCTACATACTTGTGTTAATTGTTTATATTCACTGTGACAAAGCTCCTCCTCTACCTTGGTGGGTCCTGCGCTTATTGGCGGATTTATTCGCCTCAGAGATCTTCCCCTCTGGTGGAACCCACAGTCTGGGTCAACTTCTCCTGTGTCTGATCAGGAGTTGGGAGGTTGGGGGGGGAACCCGGGCCCGCCCTCTACTCCGGGTTCCAGCCCAGGGCCCTGTGGATTGCAGCTGTCTATAGTGCCTCCTGTAACAGCTGCATGACAGCTACAATTCCCTGGGCTACTTCCCCATGGCCTCCTCCAAACACCTTCTTTATCCTCACCACAGGACCTTCCTTGTGCTGTCTGATAACGCTTGTACTCCTCAGTCCTCCGCAGCACACCATCTCACTCTCAGCTCTTTGTGCCTCTTGCTCCCAGCTCCTCACACGTGCCCCACAAACTGAAGTGAGCTCCTTTTTAAACCCAGGTGCCCTGACTAGCCTGCCTTAATTGATTCTAGCAGCTTCTTGATTGGCTGCAGGTGTTCTAATCAGCCTGTTTGCCTTAATTGTTTCCAGAAAGTTCCTGATTGTTCTGGAACCTTTCCTGTTACCTTACTCAGGGAAAAGGGGACCTACTTAACCTAGGGCTAATATATCTGCCTTTTATCACTCTCCTGTAGCCATCTGGCCTGACCCTGTCACATCACCCTTTGTCATTTGACCTAGTTTTCCCTTTTTGTCAGACTCTCTTTAGAGATTCAGATAACTGAAGATCTCCGGTTAAGCCAGGGTGGTCTCTTGCCATACTTCCTAGCTTTCCTACACAGTGGAATGGTTGCTCTTGTGCCATTAATAATGGCTTTTTAAAAAAACGTCAGCTGTCTTGAACTGTTTTTTCGCCTTTGACTAGCTTTCAATGGGATCTTACCTACCAACTCCCTGACTTTGCTAAAGTCTGTCTTCTTGAAATCCATTATCTTTATTGTGCTGTTTCTCCTCTGATCATTCCTTAGAATCATGAACTCTACCATTTCATGATCAATTTCACCCAAGCTGCCTTCCACTTTCAAATTCTCAACCAGTTCCTCCCTATTTGTCAAAATCAAATCTAGAACAGCCTCTGAGGTGTCGGAAGTCAAGAAAACTCTTGGTTAAAAAGTCTCATAACTCATTTAGTGCTCAGAAAAGGGAGATGGATAAATTATCCAAAAAGTGTCTTTTCTAGCATTTAAACACTTTGTCAAGACTCTCTTGCTATGAGACCTACAGGAAATGAGTCAACAAATAACTGTTTTACTCATAGACTCAAGGTCAGAAGGGACCATTATGGTCATCTAGTCTGACCTCCTGCACAATGCACGCCACAGAATCTCATCCACCCACTCCTGTAACAAACCCCTAACCTATGTCTGAGTTATTGAAGTCACCTAACTGCCAATTGAGTTTGTATCTCACTAGATTGTATGAGTAATCTCACTGCTGTAAGCTCTGATCATACTTTTCCCTGTGGTTTCATCTCTGAATTTAGATTGTAAACTTTTGAGGACAGTGTCATGTCGTCTTATTTGTTCTCTGAGGCTCCTATCTCACTTCTGGCTGTGATAAAATAATAAATATATTTGTTTCATATTTTCCTTATGTGTTTAATTTCATGAGGAAGGTTCCTGAAAGCTCCTTCATGTGTATGTAACTGAATAAGGAATATCAGATATATGACTAGTCACTTTATGCAACTGTTTTCCTCCCAAATGACAATGCCTAAAGCAAACCTAGGCTGGGCTATAGGAAGACAAACACTTTTGACTACTTTTTAGGCTTCCACAAAATAACCTTCAGTTGTTTGTTTTAAGAAAGCTTATTCAGTACAGTTATGCTGCAAGGAAGTTTGGTTTAGCAAAGCATTCTGGCAAAGGTACAGAGTATGGGAGGAAGTGGTACCTTCATCCATTGCTGTTAGGGAGAGAGACTCCAGTGTTGGCCTTAAATATTTTAGGATTTTGAAAAATGTTTAGGAGGATGCCAGCTCCTCCCTTCCCCCACGCCCCAGGAGGCTTCTTCTGCTTTCAACCATGAGGATCACATCCCACTCTCTCCCTTCATCTTCTGCCTGGCTTAAAAAAGAGAAACCTCCTTTTTTTTTTTTGCTGCCACTCCAAATCCCATTGATTTGGCCTCCATGGGAGTGCAATAGGGGCCACATGCAACTGTACTCGTCATACACCACCAATGGCTAGTCTAAAAGCCTTTCTGGAGTTCTGATTATGCCACCAAACTTGGGCTTTGTTGTCTTACCATTTTAATCCAACATCACATATAAAATAAATTGGAAGGAATCCCGATTGCTGGCTATCATGCCTTTGTTGCATCGCCACCACATCCTGAACATCTAACTATTTTTTTCTGCTTAAAACTGAGTTCTAAATTAGTTCACTTACTTTTGACAGCTCTAATTAAATATATGGATTTTTGCTTCAGAAGTGTGTTTGAGTCTACGTAAAACTTGATGTATGCTAGAATTTGAAAAATTCCATTAGTTAAGGAGACAGTGTGGGAATCCAGTTAATGGAAGTTGTGCATTCATTCTGCTTGGCATAGTGCAGAAAAATCTAATTAAAACAGCCAAGCTGTTTCACTTTTGATAGCAGCTAAACTCCAAGAGCTGAACCAATTATTCTTCCCCTCCCCCAACCTTTTAATCAATATTCTTACAGAACAAATATAAACACAGATACTGGGGATTTACAGGCTTGCTAGGATATTAGTGTCATGGGTGCACAGACTCGGTGCTACTGAATAGCTATCAATCAATCCCCATCAGAACCCTCTCCAGTGTTTCAACCTCCTGTCACTAAGGTGTACCTCCTGGGACCAACCTCTGAGCCTTCATGGCCTGAAATAGGAGTGCTGAGCTTCCCATAGTGAGACCACTTGAGTAGGACACCTGGGGAAGACTTGCACTCACCCCAAAGGAGAGCCATGCACCCCAGCTTCCGCAGTCAGAAAGGAAGTTACAGCAAATTCCATCTTGGTCAAATGCAGAGCCCTGGCCCTTCCCCCGAGAGCCAATCCAGGAGACTGAGTTGTGCTTCCAATAGCCCACACTATGCCACACCCATTTGCTCCTCCTCCGTCCTTTGTTGTGTTTCCCGGGCAAAACCAGGTCACCTGGCCTCCACCTCAGCTCTTCGTTCTCCAGACTGCCGCAGCTGGCTGGCTTCTTGCAGAAGGTGGGTCCCCCGGTCATCAGTTGCTAGGTTACAAAATGTCCAGCCACTGTCTGGGCCCAGGCGACTAGACTGTAGTCACAACTGGTCCACAGGGGGTCTCAGCAAAGACCAAACACCCTGGTCCTGGTTAATCATGCAACACATGGGGGAAACTGAAGCACACACAGTATTCATACAAAACATTCAAAAAATTCCCCACTTCGTCACAATCAATAATGGAAACGTCAGATGCAATACACTAAAATTTAGCATTTAAATAGGACTTTATAAAGATTCTACGAAGTAGCCATTTTACAGATGAGAAAAATGAGGGTGTAGAAAGTTCTTTGTGCTATGATGAGAAGTCATGCACTAGAAGAGAAGTGCAAGATTCCATGGCAAGTGGCAGGACAGTCAAGAGTGGATCAGTGAGGGAGAGTGACTGAGAGACCTGGCAGGCCCTGAGTGTGGCCAGAGAATGCAGTATGTGAAGTGTTTATTGGGCCCTATTAAGTGCTAAAGGCTATGGAGCCTAGCAGCTGTAGTGTCGTAGGGTACCTTTACACTGCCAAAAAAAAAACCCCATGCTGCCTGAGTCTCTGAGCTCAGGTCAACTAACTCAGGCTTGCACTACAGGGCTAAAAATAGCAGTGTAGGTGTTTTGGCTCAGGCTGAAGCCTGGGCTCTGAGAGACTCTTTTCCCCTTCACTGGGTTTCAGAACCCAGGCTCCAGCCCAAGCAGGAACTTCTACACTGTTGTTTTTAGCCCCATAGCATGAGTACATCTGACCCAGGCTCTGAGACCAACTGCTGTGGGGCTTTTTGTTTTGTGGTGGCCTGTTTTTTATTTTGTTTTTGTTTTTGTTTTTTTTAGGCATAGACGTACCCTTATATGCTTGCATATTAGGCATGCATCTGGTGCTATCAGGGTTCCCTCCCCTCTCTGAATGCCAGGGTACAGATGTGGGGACCCGCATGAAAGACTGCTGAAGCTTATATTCCACCAACTTAGGTTAAAAACTTGCCAAGGCACAAATTCCTTGCCCTGGGATGGTATCGCTGCCACCACCAAGTGAGTTAGACAAAGATTCAGGAAAAGGACTACTTGGAGTTCCTGTTTCCTCAAAATATTCCCCCCAAGCCCTTTCACCCCCTTTCTTGGGGAGGCTTGAGAATCATATACCAACCAAGGTGAGCACAGACCAAACCCTTGGTTTTTTAGGACACTAAAAACCCAATCAGATTCTTAAAAACAGAACTTTATTATAAAGAAAAAAGAAGCACCTCTGTAAAATCAGGATGGAAGGTAATTTTACAGGGTAATAAGATTTAAAACACAGAGGATTCCCCTCTAGGCAAAACTTCAAAGTTACAAAAAACAGGAATAAACCTCCCTCTTAGCATAGAGAAAATTCACAAGCTAAAACAAAAGATAATCTAATGCATTTCCTTGCTATTACTTACTATTTCTGTAATATTAGAGGTGTCATTTCAGTAGGAGCTGGATTATTTGCTTGGTCTCTCTCTTTGTCTCAGAGAGAACAACACAGAGCACAAAGCAAAAACCTTCCCCCACCGATTTGAAAGTATCTTCTCCCCTTATTGGTCCTTTTGGTCAGGTGCCGACCATTTATTTGGGCTTCTTAACCCTTTACAGGTAAAGGAGGGATTTTATGCTACCCTTATCTGTATGTTCATGACAGGTGCACTACCAAATACTTTATCTGAATAAGGAATGTGCACCACAGCATTGCAGTGTCCCATGAAGGAGCAACAACTACATCACCATTAAACAAGATGTTACTGATAGAGTTAGGAATAGAATCCAGAGGCAGAGTGAAGCAATGCTTACTACAGAAGTGTAATTTCTAAAGTGCACTAATGTGTTGTGCCTTAATTGGGCCATGTAGACCCTACTGGTGTGCACTAAAGGTTCCCTAGTGTGCTTTAATATGGTACTGTTTCAGACAGCACTTCATGGACCCATTAATGTGCAACAGGTTACCATTCCAGGTAGACAAGCCTCAGGTATTTTAAGTCCTGTTTTCCAGTCCTTTAAATTCAGTGAGCATCCTTTCATTAATTTCAAATGGGCATAAGTTCAGGTCCATAATTCCCAAGCCTTTGCTTTATCTTCTGATCTACACTGGTTCCTATTGAGATACAAACTCAATTGGCAGTTAGGTGATAATGGCAGAATAATTTCTGCTGTCTGACTTGTATATAGGATTACCAGTGGAGAGGATGAGTCTGCAGGACATTATTATAATATGGCTACATCATCATTGCCTACTTTTCTCAAGAAGCCAGTCTCCATTTCTCATTCTCCCATTACCCAGCGATTCCCATGGGCTGTATAACTTTTTGAAATTGCTTCACCCTACATGAGAAGGTGAGACATGGGGAGACTGGTCCATCCTTCTGCTCTCTACCTTCTCTGGGCAGGGAGAGAGAAAGGTGTCTAACCTATCCTTTGATAGGTGTTAGGGTGTACTACTTCAGATAAAATAAGAGGCAGTTCTCATATATGATTTAGTTGGTGTTGGTCCTGCTTTGAGCAGGGGATTGGACTAGATGACCTCCTGAGGTCTCTTCCAACCCTAATCTATGATTCTATATGATATTCCTTGTCTAGCAAACAAGTATGCAAGAGACTGTTTTTTCTCACACATTGAAAGATTATTTGCAAGCTGTGAAATGGGAGTGGTTGATTTGATGCTGTAAAGAGGTGGATTATCCCCATGAAACCCCTTGTGGCTTGGCATGGCACTGCAGGTGCCCCTTGCCTTAGATTTCCTCCAGTTGGGGTGGCAATAAGCTCACGTTAATGGATTTGGGCAAGGAGACGCCAACATATACCAATAAAATAGCATGTCCTCTGAAATATTTCAGTACAGGGGCAATTACATAAGAGTTCATAAGGTCTTCATCTCTGGAACCTGGTTCAGAGCTCCCAAACTTAAAGTCCTCAAACCAAGTCTCTACATTTGATCAGGCTACTGTCCTGAAGCCTGAGAGAAGCCAACACCCACTGCAGCCTGCATGGATTTTTCTCCCCTCTCCACTGCTCAACTTCCTCATCTTGTTTAAATAGCCTAGCCTAAAGCAGGGCAGGGTGTGACGGGTTTGGTCAGAGAGACCCCCCTGGGGATTTCACCTGATATGCTGAGACTACCTCTGAGCCTGTTTTCTCTGCCAGTTTGGGCCTTCAGAACCTTGCCTTGTTGATCCAGATACACTAGTCAGCTGCAACACAGACCCAGGGTGTGACCCATGCCCCCAAAGCTGCTTTGGAAGATGCCAATCCACATCTGAGCTTCCCTGGGAATAGTCAAACTAACATGTAAACAATGGTGTTGGCCTGCAAAAAGCTGAATCATTCATGGACATGTGACTTGCCCAGGTGGCTACAAACTCCATCTTGTAGCTGTGATTTTGCACAGAAGAACAAAGGGCTTTCCACCCACAAGAGAGAGAATATAAAAGGCCCTGGAAGCCCCTCCATTTCGTCTTCAGCTGGCTTAAGAGATGGCTTCTCCACCCCAAAGAGATGCCTGAAAGAAACTGGAACAAAGGACTGTAACTAAGGGGGTGTGAGTGATTGCTGGACCCAGGCCATAAGCCACAACGTTGGTCTGAAAAGGATCGGTCCCAGACTAGAAAGGAGTCTAGTCTGTGAAATAAGCTTATTGGAACATCTCTGAGGGTGAGATTTACCTGTATTCAGTTTCCTACTGTATTAGACTTAGACTTGCGTGTTTTGTTTTATTTTGCTTGGTAACTTACTTTGTTCTGTCTGTTATTACTTGGAACCACTTAAATCCTACTTTTTATATTTAATAAAATCACTTTTGCTTATCATTGAGCCCAGTGTTAGTGACTAATACCTGTGGGGAGCAAACAGCTTTGCATATCTCTCTATCAGTGTTACAGAGGGCGGACAATTTATGAGTTTACTCTGTATAAGCTTTATACAGAGTAAAACTGATTCATTTGGGGTTTGGATCCCACTGGGAGCTGGGTGTCTGGGTGCTGGAGAGAAGAGCACGTCTTAAGCTGTTTTTAGTTAAGTCTGCAGCTTTTTGGTGTATTAAACTGAAAATTCCTTGCAACAGGGACTTTGTATTCTTGCTATACTTGTCTGTAAAGCACTATGTAAACCTTCATTTACTGAAGAAGTGGCTGCATTTCAGTTGTGTTGTACATTACAATAATTGCCTGGTAGTAACCAATACTACTAAGGTTTACAAACCAGTATCTGTTATAATCATGATGTTTTGCTCATTTTTCTAGACAACTCACCTTTTTCTGGTGAATATTTCTAAGCTTGGTCTGTCCCCAGTTTTATTTTTCTCAAATATTTGAAAATCCCATTGACCATTACTGGGCCCAATTTTCCATTGCCTTGCACCAGTGCAAAGTAGGTAGCAAACCTTACTGAATTGGAATTCTCCACTCACACCAGTGGTGATAGAGCCCATAAATCCTAGTACTGAGGTAGCCTGATTATAGAATCAGAGGGCCGTATAAAATAGTCATAATAAATAATTCAAAAACTCTAATTCAGTTTTAGAATAGTATCTTTAGCTTAATATGCAGCATTATTTATGGTTCATATTCATTCTCACGGCAACCATTTTTCCCCAAAAGTTTCTTAGTTGTAGAATTTATAAGTCATTGCAGAAACACAATGCTTCAGTTAATCTATTTACTGTTCTTGTTTGACAGAGAACAAAATACCCAAAGAACCTGTAATTAATGGGAAATATTTGCTATTCATCTTGTCATCATTCCTTAAACAATGGAAAGCAAACAGAAATTTTGGCTACAAATATGGTACTGCTTTATACAGTCTTATTATTTATTGAATTCTACAGCAATTTATTGAATGTGGTGTTTAAGAACAAATTAACTGTGCATTTCCAGTAATAACCATCACCCACTATATGTGTTTTAATGTATTTTCTTACACAAAGGATAAAAAGCAACCTTGCATTTTTAATAGTCATTGATTGTTGTTTATCTAAGCTTTAAAGCACATTGTAAAATAATGATCTCCACATTGGTAGATTTCTAACTTCCAGTACTATAACCATCCAATGGGTGACATAACATTCGAAGCACATTTTTGGGTGTCAAAAATAATAAAAAAGTTTTTTTCTCCAACAATTTTTAAAAATATCCATTTAACAGCCCCCTGTATGATCCCAGTCTTGAAAATGCTCACACATAAATACATAACTTGAAGTTAAGGGGACTACTTGTTCTTAAAGTTTAGCATAGATCTCTTGCAGGATATGGGCTCGTTGTGCACAATGAGGGGAAGGAGTTTGGGAGAACAATTCACTGAATAATTTATTTGATGGCTTTGGCTTTTTTTTGTTGGTCAATGACTATGAAGTTATTATTCATAATGTATGTTTGGTGAATTCATTTAAGGAAATATTTGGGAGTGCTGTTAGTCCTCCTTCAAATACTCTGTATTTGGCCAAAGTCGCATGTTGTGGCTTCTTTTTCCTGATTGAATGACCTATTGTTTAAAAGCACCAGCAGTGCACGAAGAAATCATTCAGGTGATTAAACATTTCATGGAGGCAGAGCCCTCTAGGGAGACAAAAATAGCAGGAGCTAAGTAGCCCTAGATAAATGTTAGGATAATTAAAATCTTATTGTTCTGTTTTGTACTAGAAAGATCATATGTACATGGAACTATTGGTTCCACTTATAG
Organism: Mauremys mutica; assembly: GCF_020497125.1. Lineage (NCBI taxonomy): Eukaryota > Metazoa > Chordata > Testudines > Geoemydidae > Mauremys > Mauremys mutica. Next base: position 107,433,438 of record NC_059074.1, read on the forward strand.
ATTTTAAAAATAGCTAGTCACTTCCAGACACAGAAAGAGAATAAACAAGCCATATTTATGGAGTGGCCTAGCACAGTGGTTCTCAACCAGGGGTACGTGTACCCCTGGGGGTACACAAGGTCCTCCAGAGGGTACATCAACTCATCTAGATATTTGCCTAGTTTTACAACAGGCTACATAAAAAGCACAAGCGAAGTCAATACAAACTAAAACTTCATACAGAAAATGATTTCTTTATACTGCTCTATGTACTATACACTGACATGTAAGTACAATATTTATATTCCAATTGATTTATAATATTATGGTAAAATGAGAAAGTAAGCAATGTTTCAGTAATAGTGTGCTGTGACCCTTCTGTATTTTATATGTGATTTTTGGTAAGCAAGTAGTTTTTAAGTGAGGTGAAACTTGGGGGTACGCAAGACAAATCAGACTCCTGAAAGGGGTGCAGTAGTCTAGAAAGGTTGAGAGCCACTGGTCTAGCACACTTCATATTCAGTTTTCTCATGTCACATCCACTATTTGAATATTTACATAAGGTGGTTAGGAAGCAGGTCTGGTGCAGATATGCTCATTCACACATGAGCACAATGATTTCATATTTGCATAAATAGAAGTCCTCTGCAAAAAAAAAGGTACATCAACGGGTGGATTGAATGGCAAGTCAAATGTAATGAACATGTTTGCAAATAGTTTTACATGTTCAATTCTTGAGACTGCACAAGGCACACTATCTATTTTATTTCCTTTTCTTTTTTAATAAGTAGAGTGTTTCAGTGCGCACATAAGGCCTAATCCAAAGCCCACTGAAGTCAACTGAAAGATTACTATTGCCTTCAGGTGATATTTAGTTCAGGCACATGGACCTCAGTGGGAATTAAATATTTTATAAGAGTCTAAGATGCCATCTGAAAGTCTATTATTAATTTCCTTATTTGCTGAATCCAACAAGCAACAAAAATGTCTGAGTTCAGACCTGCAGATTGCAGTGTGTAATGTTTATGCATGTGAAGATCAGCTGCATCTTTGAAGAATTTCTTTTGTTCAACCTCAAAATAGGGAAAATATATTCTGAGTCTCAATCTAGGCAAGATAACAGAAGGAACATCACTGTGATGTTCTAGCAAAAATAGGGTGACCAGACAGCAAATGTGAAAAATCAGGATGGGTGGGGGGTAATAGGACCTTATATAAGAAAAAGACCCAAAAATTGGGACTGTCCCTATAAAATCGGGACATCTGGTCACCTAAGCAAAAAGAAAGTAAACCACAGAAAGAAACAGGAGAGTCAGTAATTTAAATATACATTAAAAATATGTACTTATCACTGAAAACCACATACATATCCTGATTTGAAATGAACCAAATGGGTTCATAGAGCAGTCAATTCTAATCACCATGAGCAGGATCTTACACTGATGTGAATTGGCATTGACTTCAATAGAGCTACTTTGAACATGGGTCTTAAAAGATAACTTGTTCTCTCCCACCTGCTGGTCTGTGTATCCATCTGTTGTTTCTTGTCTTATACTTAGATTGTAAACTCTGGGGCATCTTTTTGTTCTGTGTTTGTACAGAGCCTAGCACAATGGGATCCTGGTCCATGACTAGGGCTATAGGCACTACAATAAATAAACTGATTTTCATGTATTTTACATTAAATCATTTGTTTGCAGGTTCTAAAATTACGTCTGGTTTTACTGATTGAAGATATCCAGCACATTTTAAATAATGCTTAGTGTAAAAAAGAAGGCATTATATTTTTTTAAATTCCATCAGAAGTTTACTAAGAGCAAGCTAAAAAAGCACACAGGTGTGAAAGACAGTTTATTCTACTGGGTAATGCAGCTGTTCATTAGGATTTCCAAAGTAACCTGCCCACCCAACCTAAATCATTGGGTGCACTGTGTATGTATCTTAAAGAGAGAAGGTGGGTGAGATACTATCCTTTATTGGATCAGCTTGTATTGGTGCCTGAGAAGAGATGTTGATCCAATAAATCACAAAGTAACCTGCCCACCAATAAATCCAAAGTAACCTGCCCACCCAACCTAAATCATTGGGTGCACTGTGTATGTATCTTAAAGAGAGAAGGTGGGTGAGATACTATCCTTTATTGGATCAGCTTGTATTGGTGCCTGAGAAGAGATGTTGATCCAATAAATCACAAAATCCTGTTCGTTAGGATTTTGAGGTATTCAAAATTGTATTTTGAATACCTCAATGCAGCTGTTCACCTTTTCACAAGAGAAATTTCACAGCAATGTGGCACAGGGTACTGCCAAATCCCCTCAAGCACTTGTTGGGTGTATGGATTCTATCCTGTAAACTTCAAAACACAGAATAGTGTCAACCTTCTGCATTGAGGTATTCAAAATACAATTCCTGTTCGTTAGGATTTCCAAAGTAACCTGCCCACCCAACCTAAATCATTGGGTGCACTGTGTATGTATCTTAAAGAGAGAAGGTGGGTGAGATACTATCCTTTATTGGATCAGCTTGTATTGGTGCCTGAGAAGAGATGTTGATCCAATAAAAAATATTACCTCACCTATCTTGACTCTTTAATACCCTGGGATCAGCATGGCTACAGCTACATCACATACAATGTATGTGTCTTGGTTATTGTGTTTGCCTCTTCTATAAGCCTAATAAAGAAGCTAAAGGTGAAATTCTGGACCCGTGGAAATAATGGCAAAACTCCCAGTGACTTAAATGGGGCCAGCATTTCACCTTAAGTAGTTCTGTGACAAACACTCACTTGCCTAAAATCATTCCTATTTTGAATGCATTACTAATATAGTACACATCTCTCTTCCCTTCATGCTACAAAAGGGGGATCATATCCAGAACAATAATGTAAGTATGGTTAGTAGATGAGTCTAAACCACCAGGGTTTCTGCCCTTTTTTTTGTTGGAACTCCATTCCAGTGGATTAGTGACTGGGTGCTCTCTCCACCACATGTTCCCTTTATATCACATCCCGGCAGTAGCTGTAACCTGTCCTTTTTTCCCTTCTGCTTTTCATTGTCTGTTCCTTTTTAATCATCTCTACTCTTGCTTTGTCTGGTTGGCTGGGGGGAGGTTTGCCTTCCATCCTGATGCGTGTGTGAACACACTCTCTCTCACTCACTCTCCTTCGCTTTGTGAAGGTCTCACACAAGAAGATACTAAAGAAGCTCAGTAGCCATGGGGTAAGAGGCAAAGCATCGTCATGGATCACAAACTGTCTAAGAGACAGAAAGCAAAGAGTAGGATTAAATGGTCAGTTTTCTAAACAATAGGATGATCTAGGTATTGTATTTAATGCACTTATTAATCTAAAAAGTGGAGTGAGTAGTGAAGTAGCAAAACTTGCTGATAGGTTTGTGCTATGTAGGTTAATTAGGATCAGAGAGGAATATGAGGAAATTCAGAAAAAGCTAAACAAGCTAGGTGAATGGCAAATTAAAGTCAATGTTAAATACAAAGTGATCCACAGTTGGAGGAATAACTTAAATTTCTCTTACACATTACAGGAGGCTAAGTTAACTATATCCACTCAAGAAAGGGACCATTTAGCTCTGTTAAAACGTCTGCTCAATGCTCAACTGTGGCCAAAAAGTTAACAAGCTGTTAGGACGGTCTGTTCTATGTATGTTCATATACCATGCTCATCATATAGGACACATAAGAAAAGGAATGGTGAAGAACACAAAGAATATTATAATGCCTTTATAAGTCAATGGTACAGACTCCTCTGGAATACTGTGTGTCATATTGGTCACCTTGGCTCAAAAACAATATTGTTGAACTAGCTGGGCTTCTGAGAAAGGCAACAAGAATAATGAAGAGCATGGAAAAACTCCCATGAAGAGAGATTGGAAAGACTGGGATCCTTTACCTCGAAAGAAGATGAATAAGCAGGGACATGACAAAAGCATATGAAATAATGAATGGCTTAGAGAAAGTGGATTGGGACTTCAGATTTTTCTATCTCAATACAAGAAAAAGGGGGCATTCAATTAAAGTGGCAAATTCAAAACTGATAGAAGGAAATACTTCTTTCACAGGACAGCTAATTAAACTGTCTATTCATTGTCACAGGAAGTCATTGCGAATGAGAATTTAAGATTGGATTGGACACTTAGATGGATATCATTATCTAGAGTTACAAACAATTTTATAACAAACTTTGTGGAAGGGCTATTAAACCTCATGCATCAGGCTAATCTCTAACTATTAGAGATCAGGATGAGATATAGTGTTGAGAGAAATTACCCCATATCTGCCTACTGTGAGGTTCTTTCTCCTTCCTCCGAAGCAGCTGTTCCTGGCTACTGTTGCAGACAGGATACCAAACTAGACAGACAGGTCTGATCATAGTATGGTAATTCCTATGCTCCTAGATATTTTCTTTCCACTTACCAAAACCTGAAAACTCATCCTGAGATCTGAAGTGTATTTCAGGTTCAGTGCAACCATCACTAGACACATTCTGTGGGCCAAATTTTTCTTAGTTATACCAGTGCTCTGTGCAACCCCATGGCCTTCAAATGATTGCAGAATTTGGGTCAACTATTATAGCTTAGTTAAGAATATTTTTGACAGACCAGGATGCCAATCATGCAAAAACTTAAGCACATGCTTAATTTTAGTCACTGTGAGTAGTCCCATTGATGTGTGTAGGTCTTTGAAGGATGAGGGCCCAGAATGACTCACGTTTCCATAGATGAAATGACTCTTCCGTGCTAATAGTGTAAGAATAAACATTGATTTAGTTGTTAAAGTTAACAGACAACACTTTGGTTACTTAACAGGGACCGGAGCTGTTGGTTAAGAAATGCCACTCTTATATATTCACACCCTCATTCTTGAAGATTTTCTTTATTTTTTTTTAATTTGGTCAGTCAGGTTTTTACTTTCAGGGCAGTGTAGTATTTCTATCCTCATTTCCCTCTTGGTCCTACTCTCTGCCCATCACTTTCTTCTTCCCATCCATTTCCCTCCTTCCCTAGTCCTCTTGAGATGGAGCTAGAAGATTGAAAACCCTTTTTTTCATACATTTATAATAAATGTCACCTTTCCCCTCAGGATTTAGCAATCTCAAAAAGTAAATGGCAGAGGAACACTTCCCATACTTTATGCTCTATTTTTACAGTTTAGTTCTTAAAAGACTAAATTAGTGTGTGTGTGGCGGGGGGGGGAGGTTCTGTCATTCAGTCATTACTCTTTAGCTGGTGATAGTTTAAATGTCAGTTCTTCAGGTTTGTTTTGCAGGGGGTTTTGTTTAATGCATTTGCTTATCACCTTAATAACTGAATGGAGGAAAACAAACAACTGAATTTTAACTCAATCTGCAGTTTATTTGTTCCGAAATATAATTCTAGCATCATTGTGTGGATGGCTGAAACCTGAATACTTTGTTCAAGGAGGGGAGCTGTGGGGTATAGACTAGCTCAAGGGGTTGCTGACCCCAAATCCTGAAGTTGGCTCTAGGCCTAGAAATCTTCTTTTGAAACAAAACTAGCTTTCTGCTAACATTGCTTGTATAAAGTCTGCTCCCCCATCACCCTCACTCTTGTAGCTTACGTGGGCCATAGATCTCTTTACTTGCAATACAGTAGAATCCAGAGGCACCAATCCAGATCAGGACCTTTTTATGCTAGGTGTTGTACACACAGATCCTTCCCAAAGAGCTTAAAGTATAAAGAAATAGGACTGAGGACAGGCGAGAGGCACAGAGGTGACTTCACTTGTCTAAGGTCACCCAAAGGGTCAGTGACAGACCCAGGAATAGAACCCAGGTCCTCTAAGAGTAAGGCTTACACTGCAATTAAACATCTGTAGCTGGCCCATGCCAACTGACTTGGGCTCATGAGGCTTGGGCTGAGGTGCTGTTTCATTACAGTGTAGAATTCGAGGCTTGGGTGCAGCCCAAGCTCTGGAACTCTCCCACCTCACACGCCAAGCTCAGAAGTCTACACTGTAATGAAACAACCCTGCACCCAGAGACTGGTGAGCCTCTTGATTCTCCTCTTGACTCCTGTTCTGGGATTCCCCAATCTGCCACTCTGTCCCTCACAGACTTCAGGCTGGTCCTCAATCTCACCTTCACAACATGAGTGCCTGGTAGCAGTAGGCCTTCTTGTCTGGAGCTACAGACATACACAGCCTATCACTCTCCACCCTCCACTCTCCTCCCATGAAACAATCAGCACTTTCTCTGTCTCAGGATGAGGCGTTACAGGGGCCATGCTATACCTTAATAAGTAGCCCTCACATGCTATACCTTAATAAGTAGCCCCCTAACCTGAAGCAAATACTCAGCAGCAACTACACACCACACAACAAAAACACTAACCCAGGAACCTATCCTTGCAACAAAGCCATTGCCAACTCTGTCCACATATCTATTCAAGGGACACCATCATAGGACCTAATCACATCAGCCACACCATCAGAGGCTCGTTCACCTGCACATCTACCCATGTGATATATGCCATCATGTGCCAGTAATGCCCTTCTGCCATGTACATTGGCCAAACCGGACAGTCTCTATGCAAAAGAATAAATGGACACAAATCGGATGTCAAGAATTATAACATTCAAAAACCAGTCAGAGAACACTTAAACCTCCCTGGTTACTCAATTACAGACCTAAAAGTTGCAATTCTTCAACAAAAAAACTTCAAAAACAGACTCCAAAGAGAAACTGCAGAACTGGTATTAATTTACAAACTGAACACCATTAAATTAGGCTTGAATAAAGGCTGGGAGTGGATGAGTCATTACACAAAGTAAAAACTATTTCCCCTTGCTATTTTTCCCCTAATGTTACTCACACCTTCTTGTCAACTGTTTGAAATGGGCCATGTGATTATCACTACAAAAGTTTCTTTTCTCCTGCTGATAATAGCCCACCTTAATTGATTAGTCTAATTAGAGTTGGTATGGCAATACCTATTTTTTTCATGTTCTCTGTGTATATATATCTTCCTAGTGTATTTTCCACTGCATGCATCTGATGAAATTGGGCTTTAGCCCATGAAAGCTTATGCCCAAATAAATTTGTTAGTCTCTAAGGGTACGTCTACACTACGGGATTATTCCGAATTTACATAAACTGGTTTAGCAAAACAGATTGTATAAAATCGAGTGTGCGCGGCCACACTAAACACATTAAATCGGTGGTGTGCGTCCACGGTCCGAGGCTAGCGTCGATTTCTGTAGCATTGCACTGTGGGTAGCTATTCCGTAGCTATCCCATAGTTCCCGCAGCCTCCCCCACCCCTTGGAATTTCCGGGTTGAGATCCCATTGCCTGATGGGGCAAAAATCATTGTCGCGGGTGGTTCTGGGTAAATGTTGTCAGTCACTCCTTCCGCTGGGAAAGCAACGGCAGACAAGCATTTCGTGCCTTTTTTCCCTGGATTGCCCTGGCAGATGCCATAGCATGGCAATCATGGAGCCTGTTTAGCCTTTTGTGACTGTCACCGTATGTGTACTAGATGCCGCTCACAGAGGCGATTCAGTAGTGCTACACAGCAGCATGCTTTTGCTTTTGCTTTTGCATGATAGCAGAGATGGTTACCAGCCATATTGCACCATCTACCATACCATAAATTGGTAATAAGATGATCGTGGCTACCAGTCCTTTTGCACTGCACCATTTGCTGCTGTCATAAGTGCCCCTGGCTGAAATCAGCCAGGGGCACAAAAGCCAAAATTGGGAATGACTCACTGAGTCAATCCCTCGTTTTTGGTATCTAAAAATAGAATCAGTCCTGCCTAGAATATGGGCAAGTGTACTAGAGAACCACTGTATCATAGAACCAGAGAGCACAGCTGCTCTGTGTCAGATCCTGCAGAAATTATGAGCTGTATGCTATTCACAAGGGGTGCTCCTGCAACAACCCCACCTGTTGATTCCGTTCTTCCCCCAGCCTTCCTGGGCTACCGTAGCATTGTCCCCCCACTTGTGTGATGAAGTAATAAAGAATGCAGGAATAAGACACAGTGACTTGTTAGTGAGATATGAGTGGAAGGCAGCCTCCAGCTGCTATGATAGTCCAGACAGGACAGTAAGGAGTGTGGAGGAGAGGAGCCCAGCATCCCTCTGCTAGTCCAGGGGCAATTGAATCTTTTCTTTACACATGAAGGGTGGGGGCTGATGGAGCTCAGCCCCCTGTTGCTATGATGACGATGGTTAGCAGCCATACTGTACCATCTACCACGAAAAATTAGGACCAGGCGCCCTTGATTGACCTTACCGATGCTAGTCGGCATGGTTACCAGTCCTTTTGCACTGCCCCATGTGCCAATAGGCTGATGATGAGGACGGATACCAGTCATATTGTACCATCAGCCATCCATGGCGTGGGGGGAGCAAGGATGTTGGTGTTGAGTGCTGCAGCATCGCGTCTATCTGCAGCATTCAGTAAAGATAGGGTGACATGTAAAAGAGTCAAGAGAGGATTGTTTTCCCTTTCACTTCTGGAGGTGGGTGGGGGGGTGCGTAAATTGCCTAGCTATGCCCTGACCCACCGCAGACAGTTTTTGACCCTAGAAGCATTTGGAGCTCAGCCAAGAATGCAAATGCTTTTCAGAGACTGCAGGAATTGTGGGATAGCTTGAGTCCTCCAGTCCATGAGCGTCCATTTGATTCTTTGGCTTTCCGTTACGCTTGTCACGCAGCAGTACGCTGAGTCCCTGCTATGGCATCTGTCTGGAGATTTTTTTTAAATGATTTTGAATTTCGTCTTCTGTAACGGAGCGCTGATAGAACAGATTTGCCTGCCCTTACAGCGATCACATCCGCATGGTCCATGCGGGAGCTCTTTCTTTATTTTGATTTTTAACTGCCTCGCCACACGTGCTGATCGGAGCTCCACACTGGGCAAACAGGAAATATTCAAAAGTTCGTGGGGCTTTTCCTGTCTACCTGGCCACTGCATCCGAGTTCAGATTGCTATCCAGAGCGGTCAGTGGTGCACTGTGGGATACTGCCCGGAGGCCAATACCGTCGATCTGCGGCCACACTAACCCTAATCCGATATGCTAATACCGATATTAGCGCTACTCCTCTCGTTAGGGAGGAGTACAGAAACCAGTTTAAAGTGCCCTTTATACCGATATAAAGGGCCTCTCAGTGTGGACGGGTGTGGCGTTAAATTGGTTTTACGCTCCTAAAACCGGTTTAAACGCCTAGTGTAGACCAGGCCTAAGGTGCCACAAGGACTCCCCATGAAAGTAGGAATCCAATTAGATTTCCAGACACTTCTGTCTGCCTAGGTAGCAGTCCTGCCTGTAGTTGTCCTTTTAATCTTTATTTGGCCAAGAGACTGCAACATTTCTTGGAGATGTGATCTTGGTCATGTTCATCTGGCCTTTGTGTTCTTCAGATTGGGTTATTGCAATGAACCCTACATGGGGCTACTCTGGAAGACCACTCAAACTTCAGCTTGTACAGAATGCAACTACCTGCTTTCTTAGTGGTTCTTCTCTCCAATGTTGCTGTTTTCCATAAAAGTCTGAATATTGTCAACCATAGAGAGTCTAACACTAAATGTTGACTGGAATTCTTGAGTGAGAATATGCTGTCATTTATAAACTACTTACAATGAGGTGCCTCAGTTTAAGATGTTACCAGAACTCCAGGAGGGCAGTTTTTATATCCTCTGGGACCACCTTTGATTTTGATATAAAAGTTTTTCCATCCCAATAAGTTGAAAATGTGGCACGTACTGTCATCTATCATGCTGTTTAATGCTGGATATCTCTACCATTTCCTTCATTCTACCTTGGATCAGTTGAAAGAATGGGGACTGTTGTGACACTTGAGTGGAGCTTAAATTTAAAAAAAAAAAAAAACAGTAAGGGGCTGCCTTAAACCTACAACATCCAGAAAATTATTCAGAACCAAGGACACCACAATAACCCTAGATCAACCCCATGTGCCTAGATACTACAGTATATCTCAAGATCCTGAAAATAGAACACTGAGCAATGTGAGATATCACTGGGCAAATACTAATTCCACTAAGATAAGGCAAGTATTGTTCAATATAGGCAGGTGTGACAGACCAGCCATGTGAAGTTCCAAAACCTCTGGCATATGATAATGCAGGAATTGCTAGTTAACTCTCATTAGTATAACTGATGAAGATGGATGAAGGCTGGTATAACAGCTTCTGATTTCCCTGGTGCAGTCTGGAGCAGATACCTGCTAAAGGCAGAGGAGGATTATTGCTGCAGTCAAGCAGGGAAGCTGTAAGTGTGCAGTGTTAGTTAATGCATATTTGCCATCCATCACCACACTATGACTGCCAGTAGCCCAGCTGAAAAATTCCACATCCTGAAGCACTGCAGCATGAATTACCAAGACCTCTCATAGTGTCTAATTCTGGTGACTAGGACCAGGGCCGCCCAGAGGCGGATGGGGGGGGCAAGTGGGGGAATTTTCCCCAGGCCCCGGGCCCTGCAGAGGCCCCCATGAGAGTTTTTCGGGGCCCCTGGAGCAGGGTTCTTCACTTGCTCTGGGGGCCTCGGAAAACTCTTGCGGGGCCCGGCCCCTGGTGCATCTTCCGCTCCGGGTCTTTGGCAGTAATTCGGGTCGGAGGAGGGGGAGCTTCGGCGGTAATTCAGCGGCGGGGGGTCCTTCCGCTCCGGGACCCACCACCAAAGTACGGTGGTAATTCACCAGGCAGGGGCTCCCCCACTGCGGATCTTCGGGGCACTTCGGCAGCAGGTCCTGGAGCGGAAGGACCCCCCGCCGCCGAATTACTGCCGAAGCAGGGCCCCCCCCACCGCCAAAGACCCCGGCCCCCTGAATCCTCTGGGCGGCCCTGACTAGGACATCTATGCTATAGGCAAGTGGACTGCTTCTCCTCCACTAGCTTCAAGGGAGAAGCCTGCAGAAGCAACAATGACAGTAAGGAGGTGAAAGCTGGTATCAGCTCTTTCATTCTCCCAATAGAAGTCCTTCTCAAAAGATAGGTTTCAGAGTAGCAGCCGTGTTAGTCTGTATCCGCAAAAAGAACAGGAGTACTTGTGGCACCTTAGAGACTAACAAATTTATTTGAACATAAGCTTTCGTGGGCTACAGTCCACTTCATCAGATGCAAAGAATGGAACATATAGTAAGAAGATATATATACATACATGAAAAGGTGGAAATTTCCATACCAACTCTAAGAGGCTAATTAATTAAGATGAGCTCTTATCAGCAGGAGATATGAGAGTTACATAGCACCAGGGTGGAGTTGCAACACCAGGAGGGAAATATTGCAGACACACACGACCTTGGAGCAACGCTGAAGGAGTGAAAGGAGACAGGGCCTGGAGGTGGGCAAAGAGAGTTGGGGAGGTAAATGGGAGAAGGAGAAGGGGGAAATGATGGAGAATTAGATGATATGGGAAAAACATAGGGACTGACTGACTCAGAAAATAGAGAAATTAGATTAACAAGAGGTGAAAAAGGAGGGAAAATTAAACTGAAGAAAACCTGTGACACCGAAAGAGTGAAGGCCAGATATATTCAGGTTTAGGAGAGACTATAGAGCAGGGATCGGCAACCTTTGGCCCGCGGCCCGCCAGGGTAACCCCCCTGGTGGGGCGAGCCGGTTTGTTTACCTGCAGCATCTGCAGATTCTGCCGATTGCAGCTCCCACGGACCACAGTTCACCGCTCTAGGCCAATGGGGGCTGCAGGAAGCAGCAGCCAACACTTCCTTCGGCCCTCGCCGCTTCTCGCAGCCCCCATTTGCCTGGAGCGGCGAACTCTGGCCAGTGGGAGCCGCGATCGGCTATAAACCCCCGTCCTAGGCCAGGTCCCCATTGGGGTAGGTGTTCTACAAACACAAAAACAAATCCCCAGTCCCTACCCCCAAAGGGTTTACTACTCAGTAGAAGTGTAAAGGGTATAATACTATCTTGATTGTGACTAGGTAAGCGGAATCAAGTCCCATTAGAAGACTCTAATTGTTGGTGACTCCATTTTTTCTTGATAAATGCTGCCCTGTTGCTATTTTTTTCCCATTTGGGTCAGTTTCTTTTTGTTTGTTTGTTTGTTTGTTTGTTTGTTTGTTTGTTTGTTTTTCGTCCAACAAACTGCTTCCTTCAAGCATTTTCCTCAGAAGAGTAACCTCAGGACCTCAGTTTCTACCTCTCATGTGAAATAGTTCAGGGTTTAATTATGTCACTGGTTTATTATTATTATGTAGAATCTAACAATTCTTTTAGCCAGAAAATATAATTAAGGCAAGATGAGGTTAGGATCAAATTAAGCGAGAATGGAAGGGTGCTCTGACCCACCCTGTGAGGTCAAACCTCCCCATCTCAATTGTTGATTATTTTAAAATTCATATTTAAGAGCTGCTGTGGGTGTGGAAAGGAAATATAGTAAAACAATTATTTTCCTATGTCAGCACAAGGAAAGAGAATACCAAGAACATTAGATATGACAGTTTTAACCATAAAATAGATCACATTTAAACCATTAAATAAAATGTCATATTTAAGTATTTAAATGGTTTAGACTGAAATGTGGGTTGTTTGGAGTGTTCACATTTCAGAGAGACGCTACCACATATGGGAGCCAGGTTACTGAATGACCCATTCTAGACTTCTGGTGTAATTTGCAAATGCCAGTCTACTGATATCTCTTAAAATACCATAGCTGTCTTATTAAATCCCCTTCATGCCTGGGAGAAACTACCTGTAAAAATCTGCAAAACTAACTCACTGTCCTTCTTCAAACCCTGATCAAAGCTCTACTATGCCATAAAGTGTACAAAAAAATTGACAACAGTTAGGCTGCTGGCATGCTGAAATCACAGTCGATCATGCTGACTGTTAGTGTCTCATTGATTGTTTCCTTGTACTCCCCAACCTGTCTATGTTCGTCTGTTGTCTCCTGTCTTATATTCAGATTGGAAGCTCTTTGCATAAGGGACTGTCTTTACAGTGCCTAACACAATGGGTCCTGGCCCTTGACTACAATAATAATTATTACAACAACAAGGAACCTGCAGTCCTACTAAGCTCTTCAAGAAGACCCCATTACCATATTCATAACAGAAAGATCTGGGTAGTGCTAGCTCATAGTGGAGTGCTGCTTCCTGAGCCAAAAGGTTGGACAGGAAACACAAAAGGGACAGCAGCCCACCTCAGGCTGAACAGGGGGATCGCAGAAGAGGCAAAATGAAAAAAAGAACAATTGAGAGCTGATGTGGATAGACTACCGAGAAGCATATGACCACGTCCCGCACTTGTAGATCATTGAGACACTGAAAATGTTCAAGGTTCATGCAAAAATCATTTCCTTTCTGCAGCAATCACTGGTTAACTGAAACGCTTGATCCAACCTGGAAAGGGACTTTCATTGATGAGGTCCAAATCAAAAGAGGAATCTTTCAGGGGGATTCTTTTATCATCAGTCCTGTTCACTGTAGCAATGCTGCAATTGACATGGGTGGTTTCTGAGATAAATTATAGTTGTTGCTCTTTGCTGATATAATCAGTTGTTATACATGGATGATCTGAAACAATATGTCTGGTAACAAAAATGAGATAGTAGTCATTGACATATGAAGATATAAAGCTATGTGTTGGCTTGATGAAATGTGCATTGACATCTGTAAAGAGGGCCAAACTGGTACCATCAGATGGCATACAAAGTTAATGAAGGTACAATCCAAGATCTCTCTCAGCATGTCTCCTGCTATTGTCTTGGAATTAGGGAACTGTCAGAGTTACAACATAAGGAAGTCAAAGAGCAAGAAAGAGTGTTACAGATAAATGAGAAGTTTACTGTAAGGACAAAACTCAACTTGAAGAATTTAATCTGAGCCATTAATACATGGGTAATACCAGTAGTACAATACACTGCTGGAGTAATCAAGAGGAGAATAAAAAATCTGACATCCAGACGAGACCATCTGGATGTGGGTCCAATGATGTGATGGAAGGAAAAGTTCTCCTATCTGTGGAGGAAGCAACTGATAAGGAAAGATATAACTTCAAAATATATGAGGAGCCAGCCAGAGAAAAAGATCATCTGGTTGTCATCACACACAATGGCTGAGGGAGCATCCCAGCCCAAAGAAACATTAAAGAAAGGTGAAAGCAAATTGCCGCAGAGAGACTCCAAAGATTTACATAGAAATCAATACACAGACAGTGGTGGAGAGAGATCAAAGCCATTAGTGATAGAATATTAACATTCATGCCTTGTAGGAGGATACCTCGAGAGAGACAGAGAGCCTCATTATGGAAAACAAGAACAAAGACAATCACACAGATCACTTGAGCATGTGAAGCAATTCCTAAGGGCATGAATATGAGCATCTCAAGAACATGATAAGAGTGCAGGACATGATGATTAGTGGCCTCCAGAAAACAGCACTCCCAGGATCTGTGAGAATTTTAAGGAAAGTCAAAAGAGAACCAGTGCTTGTGAGCACCTAAAATGCAGGAATTTTAAAGAGGGCTTAACCAAACTCCTAGCTACCCAAATCTATGGAGTAGGCTCATGGCCAGGATTGACTCATGATAAATTTTAAACTGTATCTTTCCTCCTTTTTATGCTTAAAAATCTTGTATGTTGTGAAGGCTGTTTGCTTAAAAAAGAAAAAAAATCCCCTAATCTAATAATGAGGGACGATAGCAATAAAGATGACAATAACCATAGCATCCCAAAGAAGGACCTATAACTCAGGGCCAGAATAAAGTTTGGAATTAGAGGCACCAGTTCCTGGAGTCATGAGACGAGATTAGAATCTCATCCTTCATTTAAAAATTGTACATTTCTAGTGCCCTGGTTGAGGAGGAGAACTTGAAAACATGATTCAAGCTCTTTTAGTCTCCTCTTGTAAAATAGTCCTCCATTCCCGTGATCATCTTAATAGCCCTCTTCTGCACCTGTTCCAGTTTTGAGTTTATCCAACTCCTAAAGTAACACATATATAACAAAAAGAACATGTCTGAAATATTGAATACTATTCTTATTTCAAGTATGTGAAAATGTTTACTCGTAAAATAGGAGATTTTTCTACTACTTGTAATAAGAACCTATAAAAATCTAAAAAATCTACTGTATGATTCTTTGTCTACATAGTTTAAAACACAATGGAATGTTAATAGTCTATATGGCAAAGCACATTATAAAAAGGAAAGCAACTTCCTTATTGATCTGTACATCTGTGTGTATATTGTACAGAGTGACTGCAGGCATTTGAATATGGAAATATTTAGCAAGGTCCATTGTGGGAGCTTCATTGTTGGAAATGCTCAAAAGTAGACTAGTAATATTAATAGCTCTCTCATTTAAAAAGCACTCATGTGAATAACAACTGAAGAACTGGGCTCTTAAACTAATTAGGCTAGATAAGACATTGGAAAAAAAATCTACTTCTACTGTAGGGGAGCAGGAATTATTTAGTCTTTCCCCACTCTAATATCTGTGGTTATGTGATGCTGTAAAAACCAGCAGCATTTCTGGCTGCCTTGAAAGCTTTGCTTAATTATTGTGACTAATCTCTCCTCCCAGTTAGCGAGAGATTGGATGTCTCTCTTTCGTAAAGTACACTAGAGTACACAGACTTAGTATCTTTCCACATCTATCAGAGTACATTATTTTACAGCAGCTGCCTTCCGTGGGGATTAAGCTTTAGGGATATCTAGGGTGTTCTCTCATTTCAAAAATGCAAATGATAAATTATATCATGTCAGTAACTAATATTGATTATTTTAATTCACTGCTATTTAGCAAAGATCCAGTTCAGAACACAGTAGATTAGATAATAGAGCAATTTGCATACAGTATAAATTTGAAAGATTTTTTTTGCCTTGTGTTATGACATTTTTTATTAAGCATGCATAAAGCAATTATAGTAAGGCTGGGAGTTAACAAAGGGGCCCAACAGAGTTAGGTGCCCAATTCCATTATACATCAGTGGAAACGGAGTACCTACCACCCACAGAATCCTTTGAAAAACCCTGCCTTCATATCACAACATCTGCTACCCTCCCTCTCCACATCTTAAAAAGGTGAAAATAGAACACCTGAAAGAATATTTTGAATGAAGCTCGGCAGCAGGGGGAGGAGAGGTGCATCTTCCCTGACTGATATAGTCTTTCCATGGCATTCCTAACCCTTGCCATTCATTATATTGTGAGCTGTTTGCAGTTTAAACAGCATTTGGTATGAAGATGAGGTTTGCATCACTTTGTTGGATAGTCTCCTGCAAAGTCTGAAAGTGACACCTCATTTAGAAGTCCTGCAGAATTAAAGACTTGATAACTTTTCTACAGACTCTGTAGCCAACCTGTACAAATCTATAGTAGGGTTATAATTTAAAAACAATTGGGAATGAATATTTATTAGGTGTACTATAGTCATCATTAAAAACTCAACATTCATGCCCGGTTACCATGCAGATGTATCCATCTAAGGTTCTTTTATGGCCCTGGTTACTGTAGTACCAGATTTCAGAGTAGCAGCCGTGTTAGTCTGTATCCGCAAAAAAGAACAGGAGTACTTGTGGCACCTTAAAGACTAACAAATTTATTTTAGCATGAGCTTTCGTGAGTTACAACTCACTTCTTCGGATGCATAGAATGGAACACACAGACAGGAGATATTTATACATACAGAGAACATGAAAAGGTGGAAGTATGCATACGAATTGATTAGACTCTTCCTGTTGGTATGCATACTTCCACCTTTTCATGTTCTCTGTATGTATAAATATCCCCTGTCTGTGTGTTCCATTCTATGCATCCGAAGAAGTGAGTTGTAACTCACGAAAGCTCATGCTAAAATAAATTTGTTAGTCTTTAAGGTTCCACAAGTACTCCTGTTCTTTTTTGTAGTACCAGAGTGCCTCAAACATTTGTTAGTCTCTAAGGTGCCACAAGTACTCCTGTTCTTTTCACAATTTTTAATATATTTATCCTCACAACTCTTGTGAGGTAGGGAAGTGCTACATTGCCGATTTTTCAGATGAGGAACTGAGGCACAGAGAGACTAAGGGCTTGTCTACATGAAAAATTAGAACTGCAACAAACGGGGGTGTGAATCTACCCCACTCTAGCCTGCCAAGGTCTGTCTGTGTGCACCCTGCTGAGATATATTAACAGTTTGTTAGAGTGATTTAACTAATCCTCTTTAAAACAAGACCAGCTCAAAGACCTTTAACAAACTGTTAACATGCCTTAGGAGGGTGCACATAGAAGTTAGACCATGGCAGGCTAGTGCAGAGTTGACTGACACCCCAGCAGTCCACAATCTAATTGTTCGCGTAGACAAGCCCTATGGGCCAAGGTTTTTTTACGGTATTTAGGTGTCTAGAGATGCAGATAGGTGCCTGGTAGGATTTTTGAAAAGTACCATCAGTTGAAGATTAACATGGCCAAAACTGAGCTCCTAATCTTTCCTCCAAGAGACTCCACATTTCACCCATTCTCTGACATCTCTGACCCAATGCTGACATCACCACTTAAGTCATATAACAGACAGTTATGTGGGGGAGGAGTTCTTTTCTCTTTTTAGACACAAACATCCAAGCCAAATCAAAATCCTGTTGCTTCTTCCTCCAAAATATTTCCAGGATCCATCCATTTCTTTCTATCTCTATAGCCACAGTATTCTGTACTGTGGAGGCTGATACAGATAGACATGAAATACCTTTATGAAAAAGAGACAAGTGCAGGAAAGTATTAGCAGATGCTGCCGGTTTACAAATTCATTTTACCTTTGCAAATGGTCTTATTCTCCAACAGTTTGTTTTTGTTTTGTTTTTTTCTATGAAGAGGAGAGAAGAAAGAACACTGGACAATTGGAGCCAGGTTCTCAGGCCCTCTAAGGCTGTTTGTGACACAATAGTGATGCAAATCAGCTTTAAACCCAGGATTTCCCAGGCCTCAAGTATTCCTCAGATATTATGGGCTATTTAATATATGGACTATTCCAGAGAATGGACATGGTCAAGATTAGAGGTCTGCAAACCATGCTAAACACAGCATAGCATGACTCAAAATCTGGTCTTCGATGTTTTAGAATAATCCTAAGCTAGATGGTGTATTCCTTTGGGCTAACTGTCTTTTTATTGCATGTTTGTAGGGCTTTAACACTATAGGAAACTGATTGTTGATTGGTGTTTTAGGCGCGACTGCAATATAAATAGATAATTTCATAGAGTGATAACCATGTCCATGCATGTGGACATGAATGCACTGCTCATGCAAGACAGTTGAGTGTGTATGTGCCGGCAGTTTCTTGGCTTGCCATAGCTCACTCCAAATACATCAAGGAATTGTATTTCTTGTGATGAAGTGGGTTAGATTCTATATATCAGATAAAGATCTTTGGTGGCTTTCACCACTGCAGACGCACATGATCATTGAAATGGAGCAGGTAAACAGTTCCCTCCCATCTCATTTCACTGTTAATTCACTATTGGGAATGTAGAAATAGATTCCTCTTTAGTCTTCTTTTCTTCATTTTAATTATCTAATACATATTCCCCAGAATAATGATGTAATACTGGGCTATCAGGACTGCTGCTATGAATAAGTTCAAGAATAACTATTTTATATCCAGGGCCGGCTCCAGGCCCCAGCATGCCAAGCATGTGCTTGGGGCAGCATGCTGCGGGGGGCGCTCTGGCAGTCGCCGGGAGGGCAGCAGGCGGCTCCGGTGGACCTCCCGCAGGCGTGCCTGCGGAGGGTCCGCTGGTCCCGCGGCTCCGGTGAACCTCCCCCAGGCATGCCTGCGGATGCTCCACCGGAGCCGCGGGACCAGCGGACCCTCCGAAGGCACGTCTGCGGGAGGTCCACCGGAGCTGCGGGACCGGCGACCGCCAGAGCGCCCCCCGCGGCGTGCCGCCGTGTTTGGGGCGGCGAAATTGCTAGAGCCGCCCCTGTTTATATTCACTACCTTTATTTCCACTTAACAGTCAGCTGTTCCTCCTGCTTCCATCACCCAGTCATACAATGCTACCTCCTCACTCTCAACAGAATCACCAGTGAAAGTTGCTAGCTCTTCACTCTTTCCTCTGTGGTAATATCGGTTACTTAGCAATTCTAGCCAGGCAGGCAGGGAAACTGGCCATGTGCCAGTTGTGTGAGAAGGAACAACACTTTTAAGTTAGTGTGCTGTTACACTGGTTCACAATGTTGTGAGGCTTGATGTGCATACTGTAAACGTGGAGACACATGAGACCACCTTTACCAAGAACCCTGATGTTTCCTTTAGTACAATCTTCTCATGTGGTAAGGCACTGGAGCTGGTATCCAGCATCATAGAAATAAATGGTACACTGCTAAAGTGCATGGTGGATATAAGTGATGAAGTTAATGTTCTCCCCTCTGGTTCATAATCTGGACAATTGCCCAACTGCAGTGTTATAAAAGCTGGTAATTTGTATGCTTTGCAGACAGTGGGTGAAGTAGGTGAATGCTCTGTGGTCTACAATGACATAGCTTTGGCTGCAAAGCTTTATACTGTAAAGGCGCTGCTACAAATACAGTTACATTATTGTCCTATGATCTGTGCTTACAGCTTGGTATTATGCATGAACTTTTTACTAAAAGATATGGCAACTCTGCAAGGTGATGTGTTGTACAAGCAGATTTGATAGACTCAGTCCTTAAAAGAACTTTGTCTACATTCTACAAAATTCATTCCAAGCTCGTGGTGAAGCTCAGAATATCTTATACAGAGAAGCCCAGGTGCTTGTTCCATCCTCATCACCATAATGTTAAGCTCTGATGCACCGTGGCATAGCAACACCAAAACACAAGGAAATCAAAGCAAGACATGCAGGTAAGTAATCAATCAAAACAAGTAATAACCACGAACTAGTTAAGTCAGCAACAATCTGAACAAAACAGTACAAATAGCAGGTATATAGCAGCAGGCCCTGAATAACTACAAATGCCCAATGCTATGTACACACACACACACACAGCAGAACAGGAACTCGAACAGAGTTCAGGGAGCAGAAAACAAACAGGAATAGGGAGCAAGAAGTAGGAAGGCAACATGCACACCAGTCATCAGAACACCTAGGAACAATGAATGCAGCCATACTTAAAAAGTGGTGAACCATATTCTGGAAAGCACCAAGTCTGAAAAAGATTTAGGGGTCACAGTGGACAAGCAACTCGAACATGAGTTCCCAGTACACTGCTGTGGCCAAAAGGGCTAATCTGATTCTTAGATGTATAAAACAGGGGAATGGTGAGTAGGAGGAGTAGGGAGGTGATTTTTATCTCTGTATACAGCATTGGTGAAACTGATACTGGAGTATTGCATCCAATTCTGGTGTCCACATCTTAAAAAGGGTATAGAGAAAGTAAAGATTGCAGAACGGAGTCACAAAAATGAGTTGAGGGTTGGAGAAAATGCCTTAAAGTGAGAGATTTAAAGAGATCAATCTGTTTAGATTATCAAAAAGACTGAGAGGTGACTTGCTAAGTGCTTAGGTACCTTCACGGGTACTAAAAAATGAAACAGCATTTTATATCGAAATAACACTGAAATTTTCACATTGCTTTGAAAAGTTGATACAAAGTGATTTCCGACTGGAAAATCAAAACAAAGTCAATAGTTTCCCATGTAAAACTTTTTTGATTTAAATTAAACCCAAATTTTTTGATTATGTGTTTTAGTCCGTATATTTCAGCCAATTCCAGATACATTCTTTCTCTACACAGACGGCAGATAGGCAAGAGTACCTATTTGCTTCTAGTGGGTGGAGCACTGGACGGGGCACAAGAGCTCTGTGTTCAATTCCTGGGTCTGCCATTGCCTGTGGCTGACCACAGGCAAATCAATTACCTCCCTGTGCCTCAGTTTCCCCATATGCGATAGGAATAAGAGGTTTGTGATCTACTGCTGAGAAGCACTAAAGTATTTATTATTATGCCAACATCAGTATTTCTGGTGGTCAAACAATTGCCCTGTCATCCTACATCTATTTCATTCAGTTTCCATACTTTGTCAGATATTCATTGGGTGTGTTAGGACAAGACAGTCTATCAGGGAAAGTGTAATTGTGCTCTTCCAGTTCAAGGCATACAGCTTTGTTTCAGGAAAGCTGTGACCCACGTATTGTTACAGGACATTTCTCCTTCCTTCTGCTTTCCATGGTATTTATGGCTTGAGAACAGTTTGTTCTACCAGTTTCAATAGTGGTTTGTTCTCTGCTGTGAACGGACTTCATGTCATTCAGTTTACTGAGTATTTATGTTTACAAAAGTGGAGAACACTTTAAAACTAGACAAATTTGACTTAACATTAACATTATAGTCACAAGCCAGTTACATGAGCATGTTACATGAAATAACAAAAAAAATGCCTTTTTGTTTCTTTCATAGAAAACTGGGTCTAGAAATTAGAGATGTCAGGAAAATATATCTACTGTAATGCATAAGGAAGTAGTCTGTGTTACAACAAAAGCTTGTCTCTCACTACAGAAGTTGGTCCATGTAGCAGGGAGGTCACACTGGTCCGGTTAGAAAGGGGTTAAAAGCAGCCAAGGGAGGCTGGTTGGGTAAACGGCCACAGGTGTGGTTGCATCCAGTTAGAGACCAGCTGGATGGTGAAAGGGCAGGCTGACAGAGTGAGAACACTCTTGCTCCAGCTGAGGAGCAGAGAGGGCAAGACTGTCTGGGAGAGCAAGCAGGGTTCCTGAGGCAGAGCAAGGCTGGGGGAGGGTAGGCAGAAGTGAGGAGCTCTGGCCTGGTGATTCCCCAGGCTGAGGTTTTGCTAAAGGCCAGGGGAGGTACTAGGACTGCAGGGAGGCAGCTGGGACTAGAAAGGCAGCAGATCCAAACCCCCTTGCCAATGATGAGTAGCCACTTCAGTCTGCAGTTTGCCCCTGATGGAAGGGGCTAGATGAGGACTGGAAGTGGGTCACTGAGGCAAGGTGGGCTTAGGGCACTGGGATTCCCTGGGGAGGGGAGACCCAGAGTCTGGGGGCACTGCTGCAAGGCAGCACCCCAAAGTAAGGGGCACAGGGATCCGGGAGGGACGTGGAGCCTGAAGTGCTACAGGTGGTGGAGACCAGGAGAGCAGGTACCGATAGGAAGACACTGGCCAGCAGGAGGCATGCTGAGGCTGGATGAGCTAATTCCCGGAAAGACCAGCAGGAGGTGCTGCAGCAGTGAGCGCCCACCATGTTACAGTCCAGTAAAAGACATTACCTTACCCACTTGTCTTTCTAATGTTACAAGTAGGTCATTTGGGACAAATAAGCTAAAGATGGCAGCCCTAAAAGAATATGTCCACTTTTACATTTTGGAAGAGTTTAGTGAATCCTGCTACATATCAACACATTGTCCATTTTGGGGAGGGGTGTTCAATAAAACTGTTAGTTCTTTACTTTATCACTGAGATTCAGGGCCAGAGACTGCAAAGAGGAAGTGTTAGGAGACTTGTCCCCAAACTTATGCAGCTGCTCCATGCCAACATCACTAGCAATGCCAAACTTCTCAGTGTCAGAATTGGTCCCCTAGTATAAGGCAGAGGACATGCAGCACTGGTTCTGAGGGAAGCAGGGCTGCTATTGCAGCCTGTGGTCCCTGGGAGCCTAAGAGGGAATTCTAATGAAGCTAGTTTACTTCTCCTGCATCCACTGTGGCATAGACCCTCCAAGTTTCCCCACACAGGACAGTGCCTTTAAGACACAACGATGCCCTCAATTTATTATTAAAGACTGTCACCAATCTGATATATCAGACCTTACTACTCAGGCCTTATTGTTTTATTTATTATTTGTATTACCATAGTACTGAGGAGAGTAAGTCATGGTCCAGGGCCCCACTATGCTAGGCATTGTACAAACACAGAACAAAAAGATAGTCCCTGTCCCACAGAGCTGTAATTGCAAGACAGGAGACAACAGATGGGTACAGACTGGAAGTACAAGGAAACAATGAGACAATGCCGGGCAGCTTGACAAGCTGTGGTCTCAACATACCAATGACCTAACTGTTTTTGTAGGTATCACTGCCAGGGCTGGCCTACAACATTTTGGCACCTGCGGTGGGGAGCTCAAATGACGCTTCCATGCCCCCTCGCTTGGGCCAAAACTTTGAAAGGTCTCAATTCTGCCTTCTTCCTGTTCTACTCCTCTCATGGTATTGCTCTGGTACTTACCCCAATAAAGGAGAACTAACAACTTAAAATGCCTTGTTCGAAAATTTTAAGTAACACTTAACTTTCAAATGCCTGAACAGCAAATGTAACTTTTCTTGTCTGCATAGTATTTTTATCTGTTTGAATAATCAAAGTGGTGCTTTCCGTGCCTTCTTGGTTGCAAAGATTTGAACTGCTTCCTGAAGGTCCACAGTCTGGGCCAGCTCATGCTCTATTGAGATGGTTGCAAGGCCGATCAGCCTCTCCTGTGTCATTGTGGAGCGTAGATGTGTTTTTATTAACTTCAGCGTGGAGAAGCTGCATTCTCCACTGGCAACTGTTACAGGAAGTGTTAGAAGTATGCACAGAGCAACAAAAGCATTTGGAAAGAGGGTGGTTATCTTATTTGTGCACATATATTCCAGAACAGCCTTTGGAGTTGATCCTGCTGAAATGGATCTTGAAAGGGCTTTCAGTTCATCACCGAAATCACTCGCATCAATATCGTGCATGTCATCATGTGTCAACACTGTCTCTAGTGCCCTGCATTGCTGGTGTAGGTCTTCTTCAGGTACAGTGAGGAGTTTTGGAATATCATACAGCATCCCAAATATACTACTGTGTTCCTTGAGCTGCATGAAACATTCTTCAACTGACTGTATTGCATGATCTAGCACCTGGTTAAAGAATTCAAATTTGAATTGTTGTTTGAGGTCTCTTATGGGATTATCTCGTGCCTTGTAATCAAAATGTCATCTTCTTCTGTGACTCTTCTATTCTTGAATGGGTAGGAAAATAGATTCAGTGTGAAGTTCCTCTGCCACTTCTGCGCACTCTTCAGAATGTTTTGAAATCCCGCATCTGACCGGTAAGACTGTAGGTATGACTTTGCTTTTGTCCAGTTGTTCCATTGCTCCAGATACATCAAGGTCAACACCTTGGAGTCTCTTGCTTACAACATTTATTTCAAACAGTATGTCATGCCAAAACACTAAGTCACACAGAAATTTGAAGTTATGTATGTTTCTGGTGATTCCATTTCCCTCTGTCACTGTTCTCCCATGAACAGTTCCTGTCATAGCATTATCCTCCATAATGGCAACTGTGGCATCATGTATCTTCCCAATTTGGTGTTTGATAGGCTTTATTGCCTCCACTCAACTTTCCCATTGAGTGGCACTCAGTGGTTTCAGTGTCAGAGAGGATGTTCCCAGATGTTGCTTCAAAATTTGCCATTCATGAGTTGATGCAGAGAAAAATACACAGATGCTCTGAATTACATTAAAAAATTCAGCAGCCTCACTAGAAACTGATGCTGCATCACTGACCACCAAGTTCAATGAACGAGAACTGCATGGGCCAAAAACAGTTTGAGGGTTTAACTCTCGGATCTGTGTCTGCACTCCTCTGTTCTTTCCTCTCATGTTGGCACCATTATCGTGGCCATGACCTCTCATGTCAGCTATTGCAATTCCCGTATCTTCCAGCTTTTTAAGAAGCATATTTGCCATACCAGCTCCTGTAGTATCAATGTCAATAAATTCTAGAAAATGCTTTCTGACAGTAACCATTGCAGGGACATTTTCACTAGGTTCTGTTGGTGTTACAAAATGCTCCATTAAAGTAATTTGTTCTGTATGGCTGATGTCAGGTGTGCAGTCCAGAATAACGGAGTAATATCTTGCTGACTTCAGATCTGCCACAATCTTCTGTTTGACTTTTGTTGCTAGTAGCTCTATGATCTCATTTTGAATTGTTTTTCCAAGGTAGTGGTTTGTGTACATTTCTTGGGTGGTGACTCCTTAGATGCTCCTGGTGTACAGCATCAAACTCAGCCATCGGCTCCACAATTTTAAGGAAGTTTTCATTGTTTGGCACGTACAGCTGATCTGAAGTGCCACGCAGTGCTAGGTTTTGGGTAACAGGTATTCTCACAATGGCAATGAGCCTTTTCAGAACATTTTGCCAGTAAAGAGACCCTGATGCAATCTTCTCTTGATGCTGATCATCTGTGGTGGCCTTTAAACTTTGTCTCATCTCAAGCTCTCTCCACCTATGGAATGCTCTCTGGGGATTTGCTGCTTTCTCATGGCATGCCAGATTTCTAACAGATTTCTCAAGTCCTTTGTTCCTATAGAACCCAATGTGGCTGGAACATTAGACTGGAAGAGTTTGCAACAAAAACAGTATTCAGCATTCTGGGTTTTTGAGTACATAAGCCATGGCCTCTCCACTTTGTCATCATTGGGGATTTCATGCCAGGAATGTGTTGGATGGAAACTTCTATTTTCATTGGCTTTGGGGAACATTCAGTTTTTCACTTCCTGTGAAAAAACATCACTTTTTTTCCTGTGGCCCATGCAGTAGAAGGAATTTCTTCAGGTTATTGCTCAAGTGAGGTCACAGTTCTGGATCATATAGACTTAAGAAACTTAAGGAACTCAGAAGCAGCTGGTTTCTTGCGCCTCCACCACACTCTTCTCTGATCTACACTTTTCTTCAGGGATGTGCATGGTTACATCCATTTGAGATGGAGATATGGATGCTGCAGTAGCTACCAAGTCACCTGCACTCTAACTGGAAGATCAGGCATCTCCTCACCACTCACATCCTCACTGGGGCTGAAGGCTCACAGTGAACATTTGTGTCTATGTATCTCAGGAGAGTTCCTTTCTGCTTAGATAGAAAAGCTTCCTTTGCTTTTTTTCTTTTTCTGAATGCTGCCCCAGAGGGGCATTTTCTTCTTTCACTCATGACTGCTGTTCTGTGCCAGCTATAGTGGCTCTCAACACTCAATTGAAGGGGACAAATAAGCAGGTTGGTAGCAGGGTCTGAGTGAGGGAAGATATCAGCATCTTAATGGCCTAACTGGCTCCTACTACTTCAGTTGACTGCCTGTTCTCCTCAAGTGGGTTCAGGGAAGCAGCAGGAAACAAGAAGCTCCCTGAGAAGCTGGTGTTAATCAGTCCAGGCTCCTGGAGGTGTTAAAGAGGCAGGGCCAGCTCCAGGGGTTTGGCCGCCCCAAGCAGCCAAAAAAAAAAAAAGCCGCAGCAATTCATCGGGAGGTCCTTCGCTCCAAGCGGGAGTGAGGGACCCTCCGCCGAATTGCCGCCCAATACGTGAAAGTGCCGCCCCTCTCCGGAGTTGCCGCCCCAAGTACCTGCTTGATAAGCTGGTGCCTGGAGCCAGCCCTGTAGAGAGGTACATAAGAGGCTTCTCCTCCTCTCTCTCCCTGCAGCTCCTGCTGCTTTCTGTTATTCCCTCTCACCTTTTCTCCTGTCTGCCTGTTATCTCTTGTGCCCTCCTTCCTCCAGCACAGCACTCCACCATCTCTGTGCATGTAGAGTAGAGCAAATACATATGTACCAGCAGCAGACACAATTTTCTACACTCTGGGTCCTAGTGCCCCCCTTCTCCCCAGTCTGGCACCTGATGTGGCCACCTCAGTTTGCCTCATGGTAAGGCCAGCCCTGATCACCTCAAACGAGAGTTTTGAGATGGTTTTGTAGGATGATAATGAAGCTGTTCTTCCCTTAACCTTATTTAACTGAAAATGGCTGTGTTCTAGTCTATTATACAGTCTTCCCTTCTGCTTGGGATACATGGTATAAAACTCATTGTAGTAAATAATTTTGTGGCATGTGCATCGCATGTTGACAGGGACTATTGCATATACTTAACTACCTAACTGAGTCTGGGCCTAAATATATGGTGCATTGATTGATTGGAATTTGTACACTTTGTACTAGTATTTGTATCTATGTGGATTTTTTATGTGTTCTGTGAGCCAAATCCTTCTTGCAAATTTCCTGCAAAAGTTCCATTAAAGTCAATGGGTGTCTTGGACATATAAAATGAGACAGATTTGGCTCTATTTTTAATGTGGATTTTGTTTATGTTGACCTTAAAAAAGTCTAAAACAGATTTATTTTATTAACACCCTTTTTTGTTCATTTAACTATAAAACACTCAGTAGCTTACTACATTAATTAAACAAAAGATAATGAAAGAAAAAGGAGTCTGTTTGCCCAAATATATGTGTGTGCCATTTGCCTATATTGTGAAATAAGGAAGATGAAGGGGGAAAAGAGAAACTAGATTTTTTTTCCATTGTTTGTTCACTCAGAGGATAGTAAGTAAGTAGCCCATAGCAATGACCTTTTGGAACTCCTTTAAGCCTCTTAAAATTATAGTAGTAGATAGTAACATGCTCCTTCTTTTCATAAAAACATCACTTTTTTCTACCAACATTATTTATTTTGGTGTATTTTAACCTTTGGGGTTCTTTGCTCATAATTTTCTATACTTAAAACTACTTAACTCAAAATAATCAGCATCTGGTGTGAAAGTATAATGAATGCATTATGTATTTTTAATCCAGTATTTTTTCTCTTCATTATTCTAATACTTTCAGTGATCTCTAATGAGCAGAGGTAGGGACGAAGGAATAATTAGTTCATAATGTGAGTCATATTAGTGTGCAATGACTAGATGAAAAGTTCAAAAACCACATACTGGAGGAGCATATATGACTTTGTTGGTTTGACCCTATTTGCTATTCACTATGTATTAAATTTACATTTTGGTGCCCTACTGTATCAGGGCTGCTATGGCAACTCTGAATATGTGGCATTCCTCCCAACTGGAAAACTGCACAGCATGCTTTTGTGTCCTCAGAGGAGTAATTCCTGCAGCTCTCTGGTTTTCCTGATAAATTTCAGTGGTGTTTGCATAAAGCCTTTTCCCCTCCCACCTCGGAAAACAACTATGAATCTTAGACTATGAGCTGTCTGGATCAGAGGTTGTCTCTCCATTTTACTCATTTCTGCAGTGCCTAGAACAATAGGATCTTGTTCCACTGGGAAGGACATTATTTGTAATAATTTATTAATATTCTGCATGACTTCATTATTGAGATAGTTACTTATGGCTATATCAGAAGTTTACCATATGCATATATTTAACAGCAAGGCTATTAGAAAACAATCAGGAAGGTAACAGAATGGCTCCAGATGAGCAACTTCCTGGTAAATACATCAGGGATTATTGAGACAATGCCTGAGCTGTTGGTTGGGAAGACATTACTTCCAGGCTCCAGCCAATATTACAAGACTCGTTTTGGTCAGAGAGATAAGCTTTTGAGCTGCTCAGAAGAAGCTTGTCTCTTTCACCAACAGAAGTTGGTCCAGTAAAAGATATTATCTCACCCACCTTGTCTTTCTAATATCCTAGGACCAATATGGCTACAACAATATTGCAAACAAGACTTGTTTTGTCTGGGCTGGGAGCCAAAAAATCAGAAGGCCAATAGGCAGTTAAAGACTGTCTCTGACTAGAGCAGAAAATTGTCAGAAAACTGTGGAGAGCAAACAGGTACAGACTCTTGCTTGAGGTTCTGAAGAAGGTAAGCCTTCCTAAGTATACAGAGGGGTGCTTAGCTTTAGGTAAGATAGATGTGGGTGTAGCCCTTCTATTGTTTTAAAAATCCATTTTCTCTTATGCTTTGCTTTGTTCCTACTGTTAGGATTAAGAACATAAGAATAGCCACACTGGGTCATACCCATGGTCCATCTACCCAGTATCCTGTCTTCCGACAGTGACCAGTGCCAGATGCTTCAGAGGGAATGAGAAGAACAATTACTGAGTGACCCATCCTCTGACATCCAGTCCCAGCTTCTGGCAGTCAGAGGCTAAGGGGTATCCAGAGCATGGGATTGCATCTCTGACCCTATTAGCTATTAGCCATTGATGGATCTAACCTCCATGAAATTATCTAATTCTTTTTTGAACCCAGTTGTAGTTTTGGCCGTCACAACATTCCCTGGCAATGAGTTCCACAGGTGAACTGTGTGTTGTGTGAAGAAATACTTCCTTTTGTTTGTTTTCAGTACTACTGCATATTAATTTAATCAAGCGACCACTGATTCTTCTGTTATGTGAAGGGGTAAATAACTCTTCCTTATTCACTTTCTCCCCACCATTCATGATTTTATAGACCTCTATCATATCCCCCTTTACTCTTCTCTTTTCCATGTTGAACAGTCCTAGGGTGGGTTTTTTTTAATCTATGTGTTTGATAATTCTGGTCTTTTTTTAACCCTTTTGCCAGGCAGAGTTGACAGCAACAAGGGCTGGGTTCAGGACATAGCGGTTCCCTTTCAACAATACAATGCAAAACCGGCTCGAGCCCCAATCCAGTGACCTGGGAAAATCACACACATACCCCTGAGTGCCTCAAAGAGCAGGGCCGGCTCCAGACCCCAGTGCGCCAAGCGCACGCTTGGGGTGGCGTCCCGCG
This sequence comes from Mauremys mutica, assembly GCF_020497125.1. Classification (NCBI taxonomy): domain Eukaryota; kingdom Metazoa; phylum Chordata; order Testudines; family Geoemydidae; genus Mauremys; species Mauremys mutica. Next base: position 107,462,862 of record NC_059074.1, read on the forward strand.
GGAGGGCGGAAGGTGGCTCCGGTGGACCTCCCACAGGCGTGCCTGCGGAGGGTCCGCTGGTCCCGCGGCTCCGGTGGAGCATCCGCAGGCATGCCTGTGGGAGGTCCACCGGAGCCGCGGGACCAGCGACTGCCAGAGCGCCCCCCACGGCGTGCCGCCATGCTTGGGGCAGAGGAAATCCTAGAGCCGCCCCTGTCAAAGAGGCAATACTTCCCCTCTTGCAAGCAGGGAGTCTCAGTGTAGCAAAAATCTTTAATAACAGGAGATAAACAACTCAGCATTAAATTGGGAAAACACCACTAATAGAGTTCATAAACACAAACCATGAACCAGAAGACCCACCCCCAAGTAGATTGGGCCATGTCCTTTCCCTTTGGTTCTTGTGTCCAGTGACCCAAAAGTCACCCCGCCCACAGTTTCTGTCCTTGGTCAGTGCAGCCCCAGAGTTCAGAAGTTCATCTGCAGAGTTTACCTCCCAGCCTGAGTGGAAGGGGGGGAGGTATGGGGACACCTTATATCAGGCCTGCACAACTCGTAAAGCGGCGAGGGCCACATTACTCCAAAGAAAACAGCTGAGAGCCGAAACCTCCCAGCCCCGGAGAAACACCCTGCTCCAGAGCCGCCCAGCCCTGCGGAAACAAACCCTCCTTCCCCAGTGCCGCCCCACCAAAACAGCTGTGGGCCAAAAAGGAAGGTTGGGGGTGGGGAGGTGATACTTTATTTTAAATCAACCAGGGGCTCCCAGCTGAAGAGATGGCTGGGAGCCCTCACGGGAAAATTAAAGGGCCCGGGGCTCTGGCGGCTGGGGGAACCCGGCAGGGCCGGCTCTAGGTTTTTTGCTGCCCCAAGCAAAAAAAAAATTTGGCTGCCCCCCCGTCCCAGCCCTGGGCTCCCCTCTGTACCTCCCTGCTGCCCCAGTCCTGGGCTCTCCCCCTGCCACCCACACACACACACCCCCTGCCATCCTAGCGCTGGGCTTCCCCCTTTCCTCCCCACTAGTGCCCTCCCCCCACCATGCTGCTGCCCCAGCCCTGGGCTCCCCACCACCACTGCCCGCCCCCACACCTCCTGCCACCCCAGCCCTGGGTCACTGGTAACTCGCTCCCAGGGCGGGTCATTCAGCAGGAATTTTGGATGTGCACAAAACACAGATAGGATTGGTTCCCATATGGTTACAGAGCTGCAGTAAAGTGGACCAATTTTCAGCTTGTGTGATTGGAGGATATCTGGATGCATATTATGAGACTGTCCTCCATAAATGAGGAAAAGTTGAGGTGCCTTTATTATTCTTTTGTCCCACTCTTTCTTTCTATGGGGAATTTGCCAATGCAATATCACTGTCTTCCTTTTAAACAAACAAAAAGGCAATGGCTGTTGAAAATAGCAATTCCAGTCCTAATAAGCATTTCTTGCTCAATTTTATCCTACTTTTTTTACAGCAAGTTACAGTGGATCAGTATATTTGATTTGGGAGAAATGAAGTAAAAGCTGCCCAAACTGAGCTTGAGCACTCCTGAATTCTGAGGTGTTCAAATCTGGAAGGCAGGTGCTGCGGGGGGGCCTGTGGGCTCCACGGGGGAGAATGGCAGCAACGTGTCTGGAGCTGCACGGAGCCAGACACGCTGGTCTGAGTGGCACGGTAAGGGGGCTGGGGGTTGGAGAAGGGGTAGGGGGTTCCAGGGGGCAGTCAAGGGACAGGGAGCAGGGGGGGTTGGACGGGGTGGAGGTTCGGGGGGGGCAGTCAGGGGACAGGCAGCAGTTGGATAGGCATGGGAGTCCCAGGGGTTTATCAGGGGACAGGTATGGGGTGGGGTCATGGGGGGAAGTTGGGGGGGGTATCCGGAGGGGGCAGTTGTGGACAAGGAGAAGGGAGGCTTAGATAGGGGCTGGAGTCCCAAGGGGCAGTTAGGGGCAGGGGTCTCGGGAGGGGGCAATCAGGAGGCAAGGAACAGCAGCATTTAGATAGGGGGTGGGGTCCTGGGGGGCAGTTAGGGGCAGGGGTCCCAGGAGAGGGGTATCAGGGGACAAGGACCAGTGGTGCTTAGATAGGGGGTGGAGGTCCTGGGGGGCAGTTGAGGCAGGGGTCCAGGGGAGGGGGCAATCAGCAGCCGTGGGTGGGGATTCAAAGGGCTCTGGGGTGCCCGAAGCCACGGGGAGCCCTGAACCCTTTAAATCCCAGCTACGGCTGGGAATCTCTGCCGGCAGCCCAGAGCCCTTTGATTCCCGGCCGCGGCTGAGATTTAAAGGGCTCTGGGCTCCCCGCGGCTGCCGGCAGCCCAGAGCCGTTTGATTCCCGGCTGTGGCTGAGATTTAAAGGGCTCTGGGCTCCCTGCCCCTGCGGGCAACCCAGAGCCCTCTGACTCCTGGCTGCAGCTGGGATTTAAAGGGCTCTGGGCTGCCCTCAGAGCGCCGTGTGCGGGGGATTTAGAATCCCCCCCGCAGGCCGCACAGTGAGGCTCCGCGGGCCGCATGTTGTGCAGGCCTGCCTTATATGCTCTGCTGCTCAGGTTGATGGCCGATTGCCATGCCTCTCCATGGGGTTCTGCTGCAGTCTTCACCACCAGCTGCGCCTCTCCGCTAGCCATTCTGCAAGCTGCTCCTGTCCGCCAGCTGGCCGTGCATCTCTGCTAGCTGTTCTGCTACCCACACCTCTCCGCTAGCCACTCACCAATATGTCTTCAGCCCCTGCCCCCTACTTAAGAACATAAGAACATAAGAATGGCCGTACCGGGTCAGACCAAAGGTCCATCTAGCCCAGTATCTGTCTACCGACAGTGGCCAATGCCAGGTGCCCCAGAGGGAGTGAACCTAACAGGCAATGATCAAGTGATCTCTCTCCTGCCATCCATCTCCATCCTCTGACGAACAGAGGCTAGGGACACCATTCTTATCCATCCTAGCTAATAGCCATTTATGGACTTAGCCACCATGAATTTATCCAGTCCCCTTTTAAACATTGTTATAGTCCTAGCCTTCACAACCTCCTCAGGTAAGGAGTTCCACAAGTTGACTGTGCGCTGCGTGAAGAAGAACTTCCTTTTATTTGTTTTAAACCTGCTGCCTATTAATTTCATTTGGTGACCCCTAGTTCTTGTATTATGGGAATAAGTAAATAACTTTTCCTTATCCACTTCTCAACATCACTCATGATTTTAAATACCTCTATCATATCCCCCCTTAGTCTTCTCTTTTCCAAGCTGAAGAGTCCTAGCCTCTTTAATCTTTCCTCATATGGGACCCTCTCTAAACTCCTAATCATTTTAGTTGCCCTTTTCTGAACCTTTTCTAGTGCTAGAATATCTTTTTTGAGGTGAGGAGACCACATCTGTACACAGTATTCGAGATGTGGGCATACCATGGATTTATATAAGGGCAATAATATATTCTCAGTCTTATTTTCTATCCCCTTTTTAATGATTCCTAACATCCTGTTTGCTTTTTTGACCGCCTCTGCACACTGCGTTGACATCTTCAGAGAACTATCCACGATGACTCCAAGATCTTTTTCCTGACTCGTTGTAGCTAAATTAGCCCCCATCATGTTGTATGTATAGTTGGGGTTATTTTTTTCCAGTGTGCATTACTTTATGTTTATCCACATTAAATTTCATTTGCCATTTTGTTGCCCAATCACTTAGTTTTGTGAGATCTTTTTGAAGTTCTTCACAATCTGCTTTGGTCTTAACTATCTTGAGTAGTTTAGTATCATCTGCAAACTTTGCCACCTCACTGTTTACCCCTTTCTCCAGATCATTTATGAATAAATTGAATAGGATTGGTCCTAGGACTGACCCTTGGGGAACACCACTAGTTACCCCTCTCCATTCTGAGAATTTACCATTAATTCCTACCCTTTGTTCCCTGTCCTTTAACCAGTTCTCAATCCATGAAAGGACCTTCCCTTTTATCCCATGACAGCTTAATTTATGTAAGAGCCTTTGGTGAGGGACCTTGTCAAAGGCTTTCTGGAAATCTAAGTACACTATGTCCTCCGGATCCCCCTTGTCCACATGTTTGTTGACCCCTTCAAAGAACTCTAATAGATTAGTAAAACACGATTTCCCTGTACAGAAACCATGTTGACTATTGCTCAAGAGTTTATGTTTTTCTATGTGTCTGACAATTTTATTCTTAACTATTGTTTCAACTAATTTGCCCGGTACCGACGTTAGACTTACCGGTCTGTAATTGCCAGGATCACCCCTAGAGCCCTTTTTAAATATTGGCGTTACATTAGCTAACTTCCAGTCATTGGGTACCGAAGCCGATTTAAAGGAGCTTAACACAGCTCTCAGTGATTTCAGCTATTAGTAGGGGAGCTTCAGTGCTGGTGCACCAGGAAGTCCTCTTGAATCAGAACCACTAGCCCAAAGTAGATCTAATGCTTAGACCTAGGTAACAGTGATTTCAGCTCTGCCGCATGTAACAAGACTCCTAATGGAGTCAAAATTAGCTCTGTTATTACACAGAGGAGAGGTCAAAGTGGTGTTTAGGGCCCTCAGAAGGGGCCCACACTACCATGTACAAATACCTCTCCCCAACCTCTCTCAATTCACTTGGCTTTGGAACCCATGTCCCTTGCCTACCAAGTGCTACTTAGTTGAGGGTGAGTCCCTCAGTCATAAAATGCCAAGTACAGTCCTACTGTCCTTGTCCACTGGCTCCTCCCCAGCACTGCACAGAAGTCTGTCTAGATGTCTCAAGAGGTCTGCAACTTTTTCACCTGGCAGGCAATTCACTATGTGGTTCTCCTGGTCATCACAAAGCCAACTATCTATGCTGCTAATAATCAAATTCCCCATTACTATTACTTGTCTTTTCCTAATAACTGGAGTCCCTCCCCCACAAGGGTATCCTCAGTGTGAGAGGATATCATGACATTATCCAATGATGGGATCATTTCCCTCTGCTCCAGTTTGATGTTCTCCTTCATTCAGACTTTCATCCTCCTCAACAGCACAGAGGCTGTCAGACTGGGGGTTGGACCACACAACTGTGTCCTGGAAAGTCTCCTCTATGTACTTCTCTGCCTCCCTTATCTCCTCCAGTTCAGCCCTGTGGTCTCAAGCTCCTGTACTCGGTCTCTGAGGACCACGAGCTGTTTGCACCAAATGCAGAGATACACCACCTTCCCATAAAGCATGTAATCATACATGCTGCATTCAGAGAGATAAACTGGATTGCCTCCACTCTGCTGCTGGACTTCTGCCTGCATTATGTTTACTCTTGCTGGGTTTTTTGTTTGTTTTTATTTTAATCTGCATGTAGAGAATGTTAAGTATAATTGGCTCTCATGGTCCCTCTCTAAACTCTCTCACAAAACTCCCCTGTTCACCAGCTTTTTTGGTCACTTAGGTGCTGGCTATTTATACTCCTATTCTCCCTGAGTAGCCCCACTCCCTTGTTAGGGTATCCTAAAGGGAATAGGTATCAAAGGTCAGCAGGCTAGGGCTCTCTTAGGAAGCTCTCTGCCTTCCCTAGCAAGCTGCTAGACTCAGTCCCCCAAACAGATCAGACTACAAACTTCAATCAAGCAACAAGCACACAACAACAAACAAACTAACAGACAACAAACTCACCCCAAGGGTAATGTAGTCACTTCTCATTCAGCTGGAGAACTCCTGTGCAAAATTCCCCTGTTTGCTGTTCCTCTTTTCTAGCTTCCAATAAACAACACTTTGTTTTAAGAAGGCTGTTTGGGGTCACTGTTCCCAAGCTCCCAAAGGGAAGTCTTTCATGTGTATCTTCAGATCTGCTGTGTATCTTCAGACCTGATCTAAGAGTGGGAGAATCACAAGATTCCACTCTGAGAAAAGTTCAGGCACAACACCTAATACCTCTAGGTGGTCAGAGAAAGGTTAAGAGATACAGTTAGCTCTGAACCAGACATGCACAATATAATCAGTAATAAGATTCAGAATATTGCTGCCAGTGTACTTTCCTGAATATGGTTCTCAGCATATGTCACTCCTCCTTTGTAATTGTTTCACTAGCTTTTGATTTACACATTGCATTGAATATAGAATCCCTCTTTTGGCTTATAAACTTGACAACAATTCTTATGCCTTCCAAGCTGCAGTACTGAATTTTATTTTAGTATATGTACTAAGCCACTTTGCCAGATCAGTTACCTACTCATTCATTAAAATATAGGTTTTATACAATCACTTTATAGTTTTTTGAACTTATGAAATAACACAGGTTGCCCACGGAAAACAAATCTATTTCTGGTTATAATATACAACAGGGTTGCATGTTTCCAGAGACAGTGATCTCCTCTTATACTGACAAACTTCAGGTCTCAGAGACATAGCTTCTCTTAGTCATAATCTACTGATGGGATATTAGTAGAATCAGATCAAACAAATATGGAGCCCCCAGAAAAATCTTCAGGGGTGAAAGTAACTTAAAGGACTTACCGGTATGCTGGAGTCCTGAGCAGGGGCGGGGCCTCAACCGGAAGAGGCAGGGCCTTTCAAGATTTTAAGGCCTGGGGGCTCCGGCTGTGGCTGGGAGTCCCAGGGCCTTTAAATCACTGCAGAGCTACCAGCTGCAGAGGCAGCTGGGAGCCCTGAGGTGAATTAAAGGGCCCAGGGCTCCAGCCACCACGGAGCCCCGGGCCCTTTAAATCACCGCTGGAGCCCTGCCGCTACTACCCTAGTGGCGGCAGAGTTCCAGAGGCAATTTAAAGGGCCCGTGGCTCCCCGCAGTGGCAGGAGCACCAGGCCCTTTAAATATCTGCCTGAGCCCAGCTGCAGGAGCCCCGGGGCTCCGGCAGCAATTTAAAGGGCCAGAGGCTCTGGCCGCTGCGGGGAGCTCTGGGTCCTTTAAAGCCAGAGAAGTCGGTCCAGTCTGGCACAGCTTACCGGCTCTTGCCAGTATGCCGTACTGGTCCGGACCGGCTTACTTTCACCTCCGAAAATCTTTCATCTGGACTCACTGTCTGCTGGAAAGGTTAAGTTTCAAGGTGTGACTTTCTAGTTTGGTCCTCTACTCTCCATGGCAGCTGAGAAGCAAAGGACAGAACAGAGGGGAAAGTAACTTGAGGAGAGAGATTGAGACTGTCATTAGAAAAATAGTGGATCCAGATTTCCTGTTAAACAAATGGTAAAACCCCCATTGGCCTCAGTGGGTCTATGATTTCACCCCGATTTCTTTTCTTTTCTTTTTTTTAAAGGGAGGAGAAGAAACCCTGAATTGTACACTTGGGTTTTATATTTATATTATGTGGCCAGAGCAGTCTGTTTGTCGTTCTTTCTTCCGGGGTAACTTACACTATAGATTCCATGAGTGTGAAACCATCTACTGAGTATTAGTTTTGAATACTTAATAACAGGATCTAGTTTTGGCAAGTCCAAAGAAACAAAATAATAAAAACCTTTTCCAGTTTTCCTCATTTTTACCTGGGTTTGTTTCCCACTCTGAGAATCATCACATTACACTATGTAAGTCTGTGCTAAGCACACAAAAAGAAAAGATATCTAGGGTCCAATTCAGTGTCTACTGAGGTCAATGGAAATGCCTTCACTGACCTTAGTGGGATTTGGCTTAAGCCCCTAATGTGTGGTTTGGCAAGGTAGGATCCTAAATCAGCTTTTCTCCCTAGACTTTGAGAATCATGAAAGTGACACAATCAAGTATATTTTACATTATCCATCTTTGATGTGAGAGAGGTCACTTACAGTTTTGAATGTAGGAAAATAATGTAGCATATGCACTGGTAACAGCTGTATATTTTTTGAGCTATACCAATGAGTGGTTGTTTATTCAGAGTGAGTCACCTCTCCAAGAGCTTGATCCAAAGCCCATCTGAGTCATTAGGAGCCTGGGCATTCCATGGGCTTTGAACCAGGCCTCAAGTATGAAACATACTATGCACAGTAAGATTAGAAAGATTAATTAAATCAAAATTCATAGCAAATGGACAAGCAGTGCATGGGAAAGAAATGTAAAAGAAAAGGGGCTAAGGTACAATTAAAAGAAATGTCAAGGAAACACATGGGATATAACACTGTCATGGCTTCTGGGTCATTTGGAAGATGAGAGAGATTTTTTCAAAGGCACGAAGTAGTAGGTGCCTAGCACTGACTGAAAGGCACCTAAGCCCCATTTATGCCTTTGAAAATCTCCCCTTTAAACTCACCACCCCAGTCCCCCTGTCTCTTCCACCCATTACAGCTTATCTTTTAGATTGCAAGCTCTCTGATGCAGGGACCGTCATGTGTTATATATTTTTACAGTGTCTAGAACAATTGGGTTCAGGCTTGTAGGTGCTTCTGCAGTCTAAATGTTTAATAATAATATGTTTCTTTGTTGGGAGATAATGGAGGTGACAGTAGCATAGGACCCTGTATCATTTACAATTTCTCTGTGTAGCAATGTAGGCATCCCCATTTTCCACCCAAGTGTTCTTCTATAACTGCTCTTGTCACCAAAAAGAAACAAAGTAGGTGAGATAATATCTTTTATTGGACCAACTTCTGTTCTTGAGAAAGGGACAAGCTTATGAGCTTACACAGAGGTTGTGAAAGGACCAAGACACCTAAAATCTTTCCTGCTCTACTCCAAAAGCAGAAAGCACCTCTATCCTGGAATCAAGGGCCCTCCCTCTTAATCTTCACAAAGTAACTCAACAATGCTGACTGGTTAACCATTCCAGTGACTGTTAACCCATCTCAAGTAATTATTTCAATAAATTTACCACTTTGCCACATTATAGATTATAATGACATATCATTAAATTAATACACCAAGAGCTATAACGTTATCAAAGGGTTTGAAATTTTGAGGCCCAATTCACCACTTCATGAAATTACCCTGGCATAAAACAGGAGTAAAGCAGTAGCTGCTCACGTCAAAGAGGGTAACGGTATATTCATGTTTCTGTAACAGAATAATTAGTGTTCTGTACAGCTTGTGGGAGTTGCAAAGTTGTAACCCTAAGATGGTTTCAGGATAATAAAAAGCCACCCCCTTCCCACCTGGCCAGTCCACCTGCAGCCCTACCCCTGGTGTAGGTGCTTCTCAGAGACATGCCTGGAACCCTCTGGCATAGATCTAATTGAGCCCCCCCTTTTGGCCACTCACCAGACTGCTGTGAGGGGATCCAAACAGTGAACATGACATGCCCTATGGTTGCTGGGGCCGGTCATGGTTTAGGCACTGTTCCTGGCTCTGGACCTCTAGGCACACACTCCGGGTGCAGACCTCATATCTGATGCCCTCGTATAGTGAGGAGCCCTTACCTGCAGAGCTTAATTTGTTCTGGGGCTTGCCAGGGCTCAGCTCCAGCACCTCTTCTGTCAGTGGCATGCAAGGTATGAGCTCGCACCCATGGTAGGTGCAGGCTCACACTATTACTGGAGAACCCTGGCACCTCTTCCTTTGCAAATTAAGCCTGGGATTCCCATGATATAATTTCCTAAGTGCTGAAACTAGTCTCCTCTCCCCTAAGCCTCCCCAGCAGCTCTTGCATATTTCCCAGAATCCCACTACAGATGTGTGGCTTCTGGTTAACAGTTTACCTCTTCAGGAGCACACACTAGTGAAAGCCAATGGACACACAGACTTTACATGGGATTCAAAAACCCCATTACTCTTTTTACTTTATAGCATGAGAATACACAGATCTGTACAATATAATAAACACACCTGTACTCATTTCCCTGCCTCAGTTCTCACCGCTCTTTAAAGCTCTTTCAGTTTGAGCAGATACTACTGGAGAGTCAGTGATTTTTTTCCCAAATCCATGGAGTCTTTCCATCTCAGCTAGCTTTCTCTGATCTCAGCTGATCCACTGTTAAACAGGACACCTTTGCTACCAAAGCATGCGCACATCTTCCTCTCTCTTGCCCAAAGCTACCTGTTCCTATCTCAGTCTCTTGAGTTTCTGTCCCTCTACCAACCCCTGATTCCTTTGGTGGTGTTCTTCCACTCTCTACTTCACCAACTCCCTGCTAACAAGCTGGAGGAAGTAGTTTCTCACAACTTCAGCCAATCTCCTTAGAATACAAATTGTTCAATCTAGAGGACAATCGTTAAGGTTGACTCTCCATTGTATTTGGTCTGTGAGAGACATTCTTACAGAGTGGTAGCCATGTTAGTCTGTATCATCAAAAAGAACAGGAGTACTTGTGGCACCTTAGAGACTAACAAATTTATTTGGGCATAAGCTTTCGTGGGCTAAAACCCACTTCATCGGATGCATGCAGTGGAAAATACAATAGGAAGATATATGTATATATCTCTATATAAAATTTGCAAACTGGACACCATTAAATTAAGCTTGAATAAAGACTGGGAGGATGGGTCATTATACAAAGTAAAAACTATTTCACCATGCTAATTTTTCCCTACTGTTACTCACACCTTCTTGTCAACTATTTGAAATGGGCCATCCTGATTATCACTACAAAACTTTTTTTTCTCCTGCTAATAATAGCCCACCTTAATTGATTAGTCTCATTAGAGCTGGTATGGCAACACCCATTTTTTCATGTTTTCTGTGCATTTATATCGTCCTACTGTATTTTCCACTGCATGCATCCGATGAAGTAGGTTTTAGCCCACGAAAGTTTATGCTCAAATAAATTTGTTAGTCTCTAAGGTGCCACAAGTACTCCTCGTTCTTTAAGTTGTACAGACAAATTCCCCATAGCATCACACCTGCTGCACTTTTTGTTAAATTTCAATCTAAATTCATGGGACATTTGTTTCAAAGTTACCTTCAATATGACTTTTACAATTCCTCATTCCCCCACTGTCATCAACAAACTTTTTGAACATACTCACATTAGTTAAGATGATACCATAATACCTGAACAGATGTCATATTTTCCTTCAGTCTCAGAGATTGTTTCCTAGTCTGAGTCAGAGCTCCATGGATGTAATGAAATAGCAACATGTTTTTTAACCTGAATTGGAGCTTTCTCATCATACTGCCAAAAGAGAATTCCCTTTCTGGACTAAGATACTCAGGTCCAATCTATTAATTTGCAGTTGTTGTTTAAGGCAAAATAATAGTTAAGACTAATATTAATTTATATTCTATTAAAAATATCACAAGCTAGTTTTAATAGCAAAATAATACAATTAGTTTGAAATTACAAAAGTTAATTGATCTCTTAAATTGGATGAGACACTCGGGAAATCATTTTTAATATTTGTAACTAACTGAATAACAAACATGAGCATGTACTATAGCTTTGCTTATTAAAATATTATTTTGGGAACCTAATAGAATTATTTGGTTTAATGTATTATAACATTGCTAACTTCCCAAAATGTAGTTAAATCCATTTTATTATAGGCAATCAAACAGAAACTGAAAATCTTTATAATACTCTAAATTGTTCAGTAGGGAGAGTTATCCTAGTGGTTCAACATAAATCAGAGTGCTCTGTACCTATAACTCTAGATGCTCTGAATTTAAGTTGAATCTTAATGTGTGATCAAATGATGTAATGTGTGTGATCTCTTGCTTTGACCCCACTGACTGGCACTAAAAGTGACTAGATGTCCAGTAAAGGACTATGTGTGATGGATAGGGAATACTTGTTATGGCAAATGTTTTCTGTGCTTGAGGAGGTAATGACCTACTGAGTCATGTTTTTAGCTTGTTAGGAGTTGCTTGCTGTCTCAGTGTTTCTGTAATAATGACTTGGTTGAAGGTGTCTCTGGGTTATTGATTGTTAGCTTGGATGTCTTGAAAGGAACTCCCAAGTAGCAAAGTTGTGAGAGAGAAAATTTCTTTGTGCTAAACATAGTAGATAAGGAGAGTTTCTGAAAGTTAGTTGAGAGACTTCTCCAGATCAGTTTGGTAAAATGTGACTTTCCATTCTGTATTGTGCTATATCAGTCGTTGACTAGTAATCTTTGATTAGTAAATACTGATTGAGCCTGGGTTATTGGAAGTCTTATGAATTGAACCTAACAAACATGTGCTCCAGCTCTGCCCTCAAAATGCCCCCGTATGTGGGTTGAGGGGGGTGCATTGGTGCATGTAGAGCTGCCGACATTAGGATAATCCTTGGCTGCCCTATAGGGCAGTTTTTCACCTGCTTTGAACTGCCTTTGAAGTGCAAACAGCTGAAACAGACATCAAGGAGCTATGTGTGTGTGTCCTCAGATAATCTCAGAGGCCAAAAATTTCAAACTTACCCAAGAGAATTTAGGCACCTATATGAGTAAAACTGATTTTTTTTTCAGAGGTATTAATTTTTGTTTGCATTACTGTAGCACTTAGTCACTGAACTGGAGCTCCACTGTACAAACCTAGAACAAACAAATGGTCCCTGCCCCAATTTGTTTACAAGCTAAGTATAAGACTAGAGTGAAGGAAGTAAGTGTTGGGAGCAGGGCTGTCCCTAGGAGGTTGTGGGGCCCAGGACATTAGAAACTTGGCACCTATCTGCCGGGGGGTGCTCCTCCCTGGCTCTGTCCAGGCCCCACCCCCTTCCCCCAATTCCCCACCCTGCCCTGCCTCTTCCTGCCCCTTCCCCACCTCTCCCCCGCCCAGTTCTGCCCCTCCTCCAAGTTCACTGCGCCCTCGCTCCTCCCCCCCCAGTGCCTCCTGATGCTGCGAAACAACTGATCCACAGCAGGCGGTAGGTGCTGGGAGGGAGGGGGAAATGCTGATCAGTGGGGCCCGCTGGGAAGCAGGAGGAGCTGGGGAGAGGAGGAGGTTCTGGTAGGAGGGATCCTCCTCGCTTCCCCCACCTGCCTGCCCACCTGCCGCTAGCCTCTCCATTTGCCTCCTCACCCCGCCCGCCTCACCTTCCCACCCTGGGTCCCCTCAAAGTGCAGGGCCTGAGGCAGTCGCCCCAATTCAATGTACCCAAGGGATGGCTCTGGCTGGGAGTGAGCCAAGGCTGGAGAGAGGCAGAATGAACTTTGCAATGGGAGAGAAGCGCAAAAGGGTTGAGTGGAGGAGAGTGAAGCATGGAGAGAGCATGGAACCATATCTATGGAAGAAAGGGAAGAGAAAGCAGACAAAAGGGCATCAGCAGTGAGGTGTTGTGCATCTTCAGCTCTCACTGATTTCATATTCCACTGGCTCATAGTTTACAAGTTATTTTATTGCAAGAAATAATCTCCAGTATAAGTATCAGAGGGGTAGCTGTGTTAGTATGGATCTGTAAAAAGCAACAAAGAGTCCTGTGGCACCTTATAGACTAGCAGGTGTATTGGAGCACAAGCTTTCATGGGTGAATACCCACTTCGTCAGACACAGACATGCGTCTGACGAAGTGGGTATTCACCCACGAAAGCTTATGCTCCAATACATCTGTTAGTCTATAAGGTGCCACAGGACTCTTTGCTGCTTTCTCCAGTATAATTACATCCAAAAAAGTACATTAATTAATGTTAAGGTTGTCTGTGCAACCTTAATTTAGCCCCCTTTCATAAAAACTTTAATGATAAAACCTTTAATTACAGGATTACGTACTATTTTCTCCACAGGATGCCTACCTCATTAAGTACACAGGATGGACAGTTTAGCAAAGTTATAAGTAACTGAAAACAGTGTTGAATAATATAAAATGTTAAACAACCTTCAATATAGGTGTGGCTATCTGCACCACCTAGAATAATAATTCATAAAGTTTTATTCATTCATTCTGAACTGAGAGCTACAGTCAATAGATTTACAATATTTTTTAATTACGAACTATAATATATGGTTTGATATCCTTCTAGCTACACTGACATAGGGTTGATCTTTCTCAGTTGAGATGAGTACACGATGTGGCTGGTCTCAATAAAGATGGTGGCTTTGCCATTCTGTATTCAACAGGTTCATTTTTCTAAAAGATAGGCTCAATCTTTACAATTGTATGTTGTATTTATGCATGTTACTTAACTAACTCTCATGTGCTGAGTGACAGAAAAACACAAAAAGGTAGATCACAAAAGTGATACCGCCTGCCACTGTATCATAGACAGCTTTGTCACTATGGCTAATTGTGCTGGGTAAAGTATCTTCAGTGGACTCCAGGTGGGAGAAAGGTACAGGAATAAATTATTATGTCTGTGGGAAGGGAGAAAGAACAAGGAGTTGGAGTGATTTCCCAGATGCTCTTAAATATTCTGGTCAGAAGGAGTAAGTGGCTTATGGCTTTTGTAGGATAGTAAGTTATGGCTTTCTGGAACTTGAGAGGTTTACCTAAAGGAAATATTGCAGAGATGACGTACAGATAGCTTGACAATAACAAATTTAGAAGAATGAATTAAAAAATAAATAAGCCAGTGACCTTTTTCTTATTTCCTAAAACTAGAAGACTTTTTTTTTTTAACTTTTGTACCTCCAAGCAGGGCCGGCTCCAGGCACCAGTGAAGGAAGCAGGTGCCTGGGGCGGCCAATAGAAAGGGGCGGCAGTGAGTCTCTTGTCGGGCGGCACGTCGGGATCGGCAGTGGCGGCACTTCGGCGGCAGCTCAATCGGCCCGCTTCAGTCTTCAGCGGCAATTCAGCAGAAGGTCCTTCACTCGCTGTCTTCCTCTTCGGCGGCAGCTCGATTGGGTTCTTCTTTTTTTTTTTTTTTCCGCCACTTGGGACAGCAAAAAAGCTGGAGCCGGCACTGCCTCCAAGACACTTCTCTGAGACACAATTCCCTTTCTGTTCCTCCCTTGCTCCAGGGAGTAATTTGCTATTGACATATAATGGCAGCAAATTATGACACCCCCCACACTGAGTCAGCTGCCCTGATTTTGCACTTTGGAGAGCAGAGCCTTGGGGACACCTTGCCCCAACCCACTTGTTCTCAGGATGAGGAGTAGGCACATACTGCTTGCTTACTTACTTTGGTATCTCAGGAGCCAAGATCTGGGTCGCCAATGTAGGAAGGTCAGGGGGTGTTCTGTACTAGTAATGTCCCTGTTTGTGTACATAGCCCCAAGTCACAATGTAGCCCCCTATGCCTGTTTGCAAGTTGTAAAAATGAAACTTTATAGGAATTTAGTATTTGTGAAAGGTGCAGGACTTAGTCTTGGAGACCCATCTTCTGTTTAGCCAGAGAAAATAACATTCTGTCCCACACTCACCTGTTCATGTGCCTCTCCCCTGCCACAGGAGGGACCCACTTTTAAGAATGTAATCATTAGGTTAGTGTCCAGGCCTGTTCAGTCATTAATCTTTCTAATGAGACTGCCAACAAGATTACCAATTTAGATGGTTGGGGGTTTTTTATGTGGATACACGCCAACTACAAACCAGAGCAAAACCACCAGCACACCTGGCTTAGATCACAGAGCAGCCATCATATCATAGCAACATTTGCTCCCTAACAAAATGCCAAATTCAGGTCAGCTGTTGTACTAGATAAATAATAGTAGCAGGGACACTGGCACACTTTGAAATGGCACATAAGGAAGATGAAAGTTATAGATTCTGTCAGATGTTTTTGTTTTAAATAATGTTTAGTGCTCAGATACTATGGACTGAATATCGTGCCTATGTAAATAGAGGTGATGGCCAAACTTACTGACCCTCCGAGACACATACAGCAATCTTCAGAAGTTCAAGAGCTAGGGCACACCTACCAGGGCTTGGGGCTTCATCCCCACGGTGCCCCTCCTGGAGCTCAGGGCTTCTGCCCCACTCCTGCTGAAGCCCTGAGCCCTCATAGGCACACCCCACAGGGCTGAAGCCCCGAGACCTTCCCGCCCCTCCCCACTGGGCAGAAGCCCCTAGTCTCATCATCCCACCTCAGGACAGATTCCATGAGCTCACCCCTACCCCAGTCTGGTAGGCAGAGAATAGGGAGGAACATGGGGGCTCCACCAGCTGCACTTCAACTGTAAAAGAGCCGCATGCAGCTCGTGAGCCACAGTTTGGCCATGTCTGGTATATAAATTAGATCTGGAAATCAGGCTCCATGGATTTGATTCAGACCAGCACTCAGCCACCACATTGGAAGTGCTGTCTGAGGTGGATGATTTGGAAGTGGCTATAATATGGGATATTAGTAAGGGTGGAGATATGGCCAGGATGCCAGTGCAGCTCCTGTGTAGTTTCAACATGCCCTCTGGGGAAGACTTGTGGTCCAGCTGCTTCAGAAATTGCACCTGTTTGCACTGGTGAGGATCAATCAAATTCTAGCTCTTATAAACAACCCCCCGAGCCATCAAATCCCTCACTGTGATTTGTCCATATTTCACTGCTGTGGGTGGGTAGTACCAAAAGAATACCCTTAGCTTGGATTTTATATTCATTTTAAAGCTATCCTCAGATTATCTTTATTCTATGGTGCCAGAGTCAGTGATCAATTGCTATTTTACAAAGGCTTTCCTGTGCATTCTGATGGGACACAAATAGACAGTTCTGAATTATGGAAAGAAGTCCCAGTTCAGACTGGAACCAAGGTCTCCAACTCCATAACCTCCCATAAAAGATTCAGCTGCTGAGCTAAAGCAGAAGATATGATGCTGTAGCCTAGCAGCAGAGACTCAGCTCTGTGTGTAACTTGCTAATTTGACACAGCAGATGTGATAGAAAGAATTAAAACTAATTCAGAGGAAGCCTACAGGCAGCAGGCCGTTACATCCATCATGTCCTCTGCCAAGAAAGCCTAGCAACTTGGAATAGATCAAGGATTGTCTAGGAGCATTTTTAACAGAAAATTTATTTTTAATATATTCTGCTAATCTGAATATGTTAACTAATTAATGACAGAAGTTTGAATTCTGCTTCTTTACAGCACTCACCAAATTAGACTTCTCAGTAAATTTTCTCACTGCAGAAAAATAGTGGTGAATTAAAGGAAACATTTGTAGGGTTGCTCAGGAATTTTTCAACAAAACATTTTTTGTCAGAAAACACTAGCCTGATGAATCTGAAACTTTTTGCTGAAACATGTCAGCTTGGACTAAAATTTTCTCAGGAAACCGTCTGAGGGCCAGGATTGAATTTTGAAAGAGTGAGGGATCCAGAATAGCCAATGTCCTGATGATTGGAGCACTCCCGTAGTTTGTGGGAGACTTAGGTTGAAGTCCCTGCTATGAATCAGGGTCTCCCACATCCCAGGTGAGCTCCATAATCATGAAGCTATGCTGGCATGAGTTTCTCTCATGTTCTTTCATGAAAAATTTTTAAAGGTCTCATCTTTATTCTGATGTGGAACAAAAACAAATTTTGAAGCCTCTTAACATTTTTTTCCAATACGGAATTCTTCTTTTCCAGCCAGCCCTAATTACTTATAGTGTTGTTATGTTGAAAGGTGCCAACATAATAGGTGATTCTTGGATCCAAAGACAATCACAGACCTCATTAAAACCATGAGCCACGCAACTTCATCCAGCTAGTAGTAGTAGCAGTAACAATTACAGACCATAAGGGGGACAGCTCAAAGCGATAGGCCAGAAGGCAGATCAGAGCCAAGCCATGTGCATTCATGGATTTCCCACGTTGCTAGGGGCTAGGATATTGGGAAGTAGGCACTGTGTGTGGAAGGCAGAGAATCTGCAGAAGCAGTTGAGTATGACCTTGGGCGGAAGTAGAGGGACAGGGCTGCTTGGCCTAGAGCTCACTGGAGTGACAGACTTAGGGATTTCTTAGCAAGAAAACTGCCTTCTGTTGTTTATTTCTATTGTGTTTAGGGAACAGGACTTTGGTACACTTTGTAAATAAACAGGATTAGACCAAGGATATACCTGGCTCATATTTCTCAGTTTCTTATTCTAACAGACACTACCCTACAAGGCCTCAAATTTTGGCTAACCACTCAAGCCAAAGGGGCAACAGTATGAATGCAATAACTGAATTCATATCGAACCTGAATCTTGACAGCCTTATGCACACCAGGAAATACCTCATTCAGTGAGTAGTCTTATTGACCTCACTGGGCTTACTCATGAAGTAACTTACAACTCACACCATAAGAGTGGCTGAATCTGGCCTATAGAAGATATTTTTGTTTTCTAGATGCAACTTAATTTTCTATTATAAATCCTAATGTGACACATTTCTTATGAAACTACTTAATGGCCTCATCCGGCTCCCATTGAAGTAGCAGGTCACAATGAAGTCAATCCCAACAGCCGTAGATCACTGGAGAGCTTTGTCTTACATTCAGTCATTTGTTATACCCGCAGCTGATGCACATACATATGTCCAGTTACAGCTAAAGAGAGAGAGGCATTCGTTTGGGGACTAATCCCACATAGTGCAGAACACCTTTTACTTACAATAATGTTAATGAAGCTCAGCAGCTCATAAGACGGAGCCCTGAGAAGCAAATCAACAGCACTTTATATTGTTTTGTTAAATCAATATCCTTATTTACACTAAGGTGCTTTTATACCACTGTGGCAGAGCTCACTTTCAGGCCACTTTACACTGCCAGAGTGGTGTAAAGGGGCCTTAGAGCAGGGTTTCTCAAACAGGGGTTGCCGCTTGTGTAGGGAGAGCCCCTGGCAGGCCGGGCCGGTGTGTTTACCTGCCCCATCCGCAGGTCCAGCTGATTGTGGCTCCCACTGGCCGTGGATCGCTGCTCCGGGCCAATGGGAGCTGCTGGAAGTGGCGCCTCCACTTCCAGCAGCTCCCATTGGCCCGGAGCAGCGATCTGCGGCCAGTGGGAGCCACGATTGGCCAGACCTGTGGACGGGGCAGGTAAACACACCGGCCCGGCCTGCCAGGGGCTTTCCCTACACAAGCGGCAACCCCCGTTTGAGAAACTCTGCCTTAGAGTAAATGAAAATCAGGACCATTGTATTTCACCAGTCCATATTACAGCAAGGACAGTCCATGACAAGAGATTAACATGATTTACTCTTCTGCATCAGCTGCCTAACTAAACGAGACCACTTCACTGTCATTTGACTTCTTTCCTGTTAATTTTATATTTAATAATATTGGATTATTAAATCCAATTTATTTATATTGAATTTGAGGGTAATTTTCTCTGCTTTCAAACAGTATACAAGCACAATATAAGAAATCTAGAAATCTCCCCTTCTCCCAAAATATGGCATTGTTTGTAAAAATCCAAGTGGATGCAAATCACATTAACGTTTGGAGTAATTACATATGTAGGCTCTGTTACCGCTATATAATCTGTATGCATCTGCTTCCATTGGCTCATAGATCTGCCAAAAGTAACAAGCAACAAGCTGTGGAGTGTGACACAAGCACTGCAATTTGGATGTTCAGCTTCAGATTATCATTTTGAAGCTATTAGAGGTGATGCTAATTGTAGCACAGCAGGTAGAAAATTAATCTGAGACTCTGGGCCTTATTTTCATAGCAATTGCAGAGAAGCAGAGTTTGAAAGTCTGAGTTACCGGTATATGTGGATCTAAAAGACACAATGCTTTTAAGAATGACTTGAACTATCCACAAAGCTTTGGTATTCAATACCCAAACATTTTATTTACTAAATAATTGTTTTACAAACAAACAATGCAACAAAAAGACATTTTGATCTGAAGACAGTGAGATTTGTAGTGGTTCAGAGATATTCCAGCAATGAGTTCGACAGATACAGGCCAATTGCCAAGGAAGCTCTGCCTATGTCCAGTATACACAGTCTAACTCTTGAGATTGACAGTTCTTTGGTTCCAGTGGAGCACTTTGCACCCAGTGGGAGCTCATGACTTCAGAGAATGAAATAGTCCCTCAGGTAGTTTGGGCCAATCTCATGGCAGAGTTTGATGAGGAAGGAAATCTTGATTCTTCTTCTGTATCCTATGAGGACCAAATGCAGAGCATCAGTATGATGTGGTTTCAGCAGCCTGTGTTCTTGAATATGCAGCCTCTTTCATTTAAAAACAATATAGAAGGTTTTTAAGGTCAACAGTTTCATTCCTGTACAATCTTAATTCTTCCCCTTCTGCTTCCATTCTGTGCTCTGAAAGAGGCAGGGGTCTGTGAGAAAAATAGTAAGTGATTCTGCTGTTAAAGTTGGTATAAAAATGCACATACATTAAACTCAAATATGAATTAAAGTTGGCTGAGCAACTGTAAATATTTCACTTCCTGATCTTCATGGTCTTGATTTTTGCAATCCAATAACATTCTTTTAATGTTTTTATGTGCAATTTCCTAGGGTTGTTTTTTTTTTAAAGGAAAAAGGTAAACAAAATTATATTATGTGCAATTATAATAACCACTGATACTATGCATCATCATCAGTGGGGTCTGAACCCTGAACATGAAGCACTGCAACATAGAATACTGCTACCTGAGCTATAAGACTACAGTAGCTCATGGCAGCAAAACGCTGTGACCCCAGGGAAGGGGCTAGACTGCTAGGGCCAGGTGTAGGTTCAGGATGCTGGTTGAGAGGAGCCTGGTTTGTATCTTTCTCTCTCCCTATCCTCCTCATACCCACCTTGGGAGGTGGGGGTAGGGCCAGTTTTAGGGGTGGAAGAGTAGAGGGGGTTGTCCTGGGCACCAGCTTCTGGCAGGCACCACATCACTGTGTTGCTTGGGCTTTATTTTTCTCAGCCACTCCAGGGGATGGAACTTGGGTGAGGTGTTGAACAAAAAACTTTCCCACCCTGGCCTGGTGTCAAGTGTGGTCCAGGGAGAGGGATCCCCAGCCTGGCTCCCCACTCCCTCACAATTTACAGCTGTCTGTCAGCTCCCAGCTGTTCCCAATGTAATGACATCATCATCTGCTGACAGCTAATTTGTGAGCCAGGCCTCTTGGAATGCTGGTGTGTTTAGTTTGTATGCTGGCAGGCTGTTAAAATTTTCCTGAAGAATATAAGTGAGAGGGGGGAAATGGAGAGTTTTAATAGTTTATATCTCAGCAAATGCTTCATGGGACAAATAAAAATCATCTCTATAGCCTGAGGGCATTCCTTCAGCTCTGCTGCAAAGAAAGAAGGCATGAGAGCTTCTTAAAGAAAAGATTACAAGAATCCTTTATAATGAGAAGTGTTGGGCAATCTAAATATAGGGGTTGCTACCAGCTCCCCCCTTTAATGTTAATACTTGACTAGCTTTTAATTAGCACCTGTAAGCTTGTCTCCCTGAGGAGTCTCCATGTACACTTACTGACAGTGTTTTCTACAAATTCCATATTGAGAAAATTACGATGATCGTCAGTCGTTGCCATTAGATTTTATAATGCATTTATCAAACAGAAACCTCACTAGTCATAGAGCACAAGCATGAAAAACACTGACGTCATACTACACCAGTCTTGGAATACATAATGGACAATATGGAAATGAAATGTGAAGTCAGTGACTAAACTAATCAGAATGTAGAATAATTATCAGCACTCTAACCCAACAATATAAGCACTTCCAGTCAGACAGGAGAATAGATATCCTACAGTTTTTAATTTCACCTTAGGCAGACTATCAGCCATTCTCAGTTATCACACTAAAATAATTATGCTGGGGGAAAAATCTTGGATATAGTTAGATACATTTTAAAATGGATGTGCTGGAATCAAATCTTTGTAAGACTTATTTTTCTCTTGTCTCACACGCTAGCACCCATAGGCTGGTATAGGAGTCCCTGCAATGGCTTAGTGTCCCTCAAGAATGTCCCTACCATGGAGAAATCCTCCAGTGGCTAGTGTAAAGCTTCCCCAACATACCAATGAATCAGGCCCTATACCTGATAGTGATCACCATATGACAAGTTACATTTAAATTAATCTCTGATTACCTCATTTGCTATCTGCCCATTCATCTAGCTCCCAGGGACTAATTCTGGCATTCCAAACCTCTGAGCAGCTTCAGACAGCTGTTGTTAAGAAATATCAGCCACCTTCCAGAGAAATATTTCCTTTTCCCCACTCCAAAATGTGGAATTCTTCCCTCAAATTGCATTTGCCCAAGATGAGCCATATTTATTGCTGTCTCAATGATCAGTTTAAAGTCTAATGTCTTCTCAGATCTGAAGAGCTATGAAATTCTCAGTGCTCCCAAAGGATTGGACCCTTGAGGACATTCACTTATCTGGGCCAGATTTTTCCTGTCTGCCAAATTCACCTTGCATCTGTCATGCAGCGCAAAGTGAGCTTAAAATGGTGGGAGATTGTCCCAGTTGCAGGGGAAATCTCCACTGGTAGACAAGTGGTGCAAAGTTGGTGGAGGTGGTGGAGCAACATCCAACAACAACACTGCCACCCTGACCCAACACTACCTCCCCTGCCTGCTGTAATGGGTAAAAGGACCATGTCAAGGAAGGGCAGGGAGCCCTGATCTTTGACTGGTATAAGATTTTACACCAGTGACCTAAGTCAGAGTTGTTCCACTAAAGCTTTAACTTATACTGGCAGCTATGAATCAGGGAGCTACAATCAGTTCCTTGTCCGCTGTCTTCAGGCACAGTGGAAAACTAAGCCCCCTTTGTACAGAGGTGATGTGTTATTGTTTGCAAACTGGAAAAAAAAATACAGTAAAACTCTGATTGGCTAGGATGAGTTATCACTTGCTGTTGCCATGGTTTCCTGTATGGGGGAAAAAATGGCTTCCATTTCCAGTAACTGTGGACTAAGGACTTGACTAAGGACTAACTGTGGACTAAGGACTTGATCCAAAGCCTTTTCTAGTCAATGGGAGTCTTTCCAATCCATTAACATTAGTGGGCTTTGGATCAGACCCCAACAGTGAAAAATCACATTGCATTAGTACATGGCTGCTAGAAAAGATAACATGTATTATGGTTCTGAAGTGATTTAAAGAAGCCCAGGAGCATGCTGATTTTTTCCTCCCACCCCTTTAAATGCAGTGGTTCTGCATTTCAACGCTGACTTTTCATTCATGGTGAAGGAAGTTATTTCAAAAGACATGCTAAGAAGTGAGGCACTAAGTATCCACTTGGCTTTGCTAACTGA
This sequence comes from Mauremys mutica, assembly GCF_020497125.1. Taxonomy (NCBI): domain Eukaryota; kingdom Metazoa; phylum Chordata; order Testudines; family Geoemydidae; genus Mauremys; species Mauremys mutica. Next base: position 107,485,656 of record NC_059074.1, read on the forward strand.
ATTATTTCAAGTTCAAAGATAATAATCAGTTAGCTGGGAGATGAAAGGATGATCACCATTATCTGTCAGTATAACTGTCCGTAGGGTAGCATTTATTTCACCTTAGAGCTTCTTCAATAAATGTAGCCTCAAAACATATGCACACAAACTATGCTTTAAAGATAATTTTCAACCTGAAGATATTTTGTTAGTAATTTATCTCTCTCTCTCTTCTTGACCTCTAATAATAAATCTTTCATCAGTCTCTTGCGTGAATCCAGATGTAATTTTTATACATCTCTGCAGTGAATCCTTATGGCAGTAAGGAACCTATAAAGTGACTTTCTTTCTGACAGAAAGTGCAGCGTTTGGGGCCTAATCCTGCAAGGTGCTTAGCATGCTCAACTCTTATTGACTTCCCTGAAGAATCTGGGCAAGTGAGCAAAACCTTAGGTGAGCAAAGAGCTTATAATGTGTTCAAAATCATTTCTCCCCTTCCACTATTAGTGGTGGATAGCAAGTCGAGTTCAAAGTTCCTGTTTGTCCCAGGAAAAGAAGGTTATGATTCTGACTTCCTTGTGAAAAAAGAGGTGGAGGATGAAATCCTGGAGTGGGAAGCCTAGGTACCAATGAAGATCCCTGTGTTTGTTAGAATTAAGGCATTCATCAAGTTGGTTGGTTTGTTTTTAGAGAATGAAGTCCCTTAGCAATGTGATCACTGTACGACAAGACTTAAAAAAAAATAAAAGAAGGAAAAAAACACCTGAAAGACAGTCATTAGGAAAAATGAGTGTAAACAGTGTGTGTAGAAGACAGCCTCAGGCCCTGGCAAGGGAAGAAGATTCTGTAAGGTAAGGAGGGTAGAGTTAATCAGAGAAAGAAGCAGAGGTATGTTATATAAACAGGCTTGTTTTTCCTGCAGAAGGGAAAGTAGCTAAGAGAGAAAGTAAAGGAAGAAACAGACCATGGCAAGCACAAATGATTATATGAAAAATGAAAACAGACAGAGGAAATTAATAATTTCCTGTACAACCAGAACATTTTAGGATTCTGCATCATAGCAACGAAGTTTAAAATAAAAACAAAGAAGGAATACATGTTTCTTCTAGAGACCACTCTTCTTTACCAAAATACATCCAGCATGAACTTATGCTCTGCATTCTGAAGGAAACCATCTCTCAAATAGCTTAGCAATTGGTCTAAATGTAACCAATACATTTCCTTGCTCTCTGTTATACAGTTAAGAGACTGTTAATATATAACAACATTAAGCCCAAATAATGTATCACAATAACAACTTTCCAGGTACACCTCTACCCCAATATAACACAACCCGATATAACACGAATTCGGATATAACGTGGTAAAGCAGTGCTCTGGGGGGCCGGGGCTGCGCACTCTGGCGGATCAAAGCAAGTTCGATATAATGTGGTTTCACCTATAACGCAATAAGATTTTTTGGCTCACGAAGACAGCGTTATATCGGGGTAGAGGTTTAGTTATTAAGAATTGCCTGCTGAAACATTCTTTGCATAAAATGAGTAATGTATGATCGTTGGGATGTCATTTGCAACTTTATAATAATATTAAAGCCTAGGATAATAAAATCAAACAATTGATAAGTGATACATACAGTGTAGTGATATATTTCTGCAGGGGTATATTTCGCTAAGACTTCCTAAATATTAATGGACAGAAAAATATAATCAGAGGTCCAGATTGTCAGCTGTCGTAAATTGGCACAGTTCCATAGACTTCAGTGCAGCTACATTGATTTGCACCGGTTTAGGATTTGGTCTTGAGTATATTATTTTCTCATTACCAATCACCTAGTATAATCTTATGAGGACACACAGTAGAGAGACTGAATATTCTAGTGCAGTGTTTCCCAAAATTGGGATGCCACTTGTGCACGGAAAGCCCCTGGTGGGCTGGGCCTGTTAGTTTACCTGCCATGTCCGCAGGTCTGGCCAATCGCGGCTCCCACTGGCCAATGGGAGTTGCTAGAAGTGGTGCAGGCCAAAGGACATACTGACCGCTGCTTCCAGCAGCCCACATTGGCCTGGAGCAGTGAACCGCAGCCACTGGGAGTCCTGATTGGCCAAACCTGCGGACATGGCAGGTAAACAAACCAGCCTGGCCCATCAGGGGCTTTCCCTGCACAAGCGGCGTCCCAAGTTTGGGAAATACTGATCTAGTGGATTGAACAAAGATGGGAGTCAGGAACTCTTGGGTACAAATCATATCTTTGCTCCTGATATGTTGTGTGACCTTAGATTAGTAGGATTTTGAAAGATGACCATAAATTTCTGTTTTCTCAGATTTTGGGTACCCATATTGAGGCACTGATAGCTTGGTTTTTCAGAGGTGCTGGACATATTATGTTAGAATGAATCAATTAATCTTTCATCTAGTCCATTTTTGCTAGGCCTCAGATTAAACAAAAACAACCTCATCCAGTTACATGCAGGGAGAGTTCACAAGGTTTTAGCTATTTCCATTTAGTAATTCCAAGACATCTCACTTTTGAAAATTGCCATTACCACTTCTTATACACTCTTGTACAATGCAATCCCCCTGGCAACAGGAAACTGACTGGAGGGGGTTGAATTATTGACCGAGAATTAATATATGTCACCTATTGCTGCACACCTGACAAAGAGAGACATGATGAAGTTCTCCTGGCTGATTTTTCTTACCATTTAGATATGGAAATAGGAAGAGAGAAGGGGGTAGAATTTGATTGTAATGCACATTCTGTGGGAATGGGTGGTAATAGCAGAGGCAATATAAAGAGAAAAGGGGGTTGAGATCTTTTTCTTTCCAAACACATTTGCAATTCTGACATTCTGAGTTTTTCTTCCATCAGAGAATTTTTCAAAGAGAATTTGCAAGGAATTTCCATGTCAAAGCTGAAATGTTTCCATGTTGGATTTTACAAAAGAATGCATACAGCTCTTTCTTAGTTGCTCTTGGAATAAATCAACATATAGGAAAATCATTTTGGGCTAGATAAACTGTGTCCGTAGGACACAGATCACAGTAAAGTATATTACATTACAGCACCATCTCAGGAGACGCCTAGGGAGCTATAATTCCCTCCCTGCTCCCAGGGGATTGTAATTTTACCTTATGTCAGCTGTAAATTACTAGTCCTAGCATGCAGGCTCAACTGAAATGGTTGATGCGTTTCCCCTCCCCTCCCCTCCCTGCCCACATACCGAAGGGAGGGAAGGAGTAAGTGTATATAGAGCATCTCTTATGCCTACATACCCAGCCCCAAGGTCCAGGTAGCTGATGCAGGGGACATAGGGAAAGCTTTCCTCCCTCTTAGGCCATGTCTACACTACAGAGTTTTGTTGACAAAAGTTATGCTGCTTTAATTAAACCGCTTTAATTAAACCACTGTTGCATGTCCACACTATGCTCCTTGTGTCGGCAGAGCACATCCACACCAGCAGCTCTTGCATTGACACAGAGAGCAGTGCACTGTGGGTAGCTATCCCACTGAGCAACTGGCCACAGGGTGCTTTGGGAAGGGTTTGCAATGCCTCATGTGGCAGGTTCAGCATCACATGATGCGGGTTTCTCAATCCCATGGTTAGGAGAGTGTGTAACATGGAACGCGTGTGTGTGAGAGGGGGGAGAGACAGAGTCAGAGTGTGTGTTAGGTAAGAATGAGTGTGTCAGCATGCTGTCTCGTAAGTTCAGACAGCTGCTGGAAGCAATCAATCCTGAGGCAGGGGGAAGGGGACACGCCCAACATCAGCCCCCGCCTCCCTCCCTCGCTCTGCACTGCACAGTAGTCTCATCCTCCATTCTTCCCTTCCCCCGCAGCAACAGCCAGCCTGCTGCTGTGTTCCTATTGCCCGGGGAGAGCAGGATTTGCAAGTTAATGATTTGCTGTTTGCTGCTGGAGTGAAGCAGCATGCTCAGTTGTCAGAACTTTCCGGAGCTCTGAAAGGGGAGGGGTGCATACCTGTGTAGCTGGAATGCAGGGCAGCCGAGTTCAAAACTGTGAGCAGACAGTCAGGCTGGTATTGTGGGATCCGGGGGGGGGGGGGGAGCCAGTTATGGCAATATAACAAACAGCAGCATCTGTAGTAAGAGGAGGCCCCTTGGTATCAGAGGCCTGGTATGAGGCCTGAGGCCTAAACTAAAGTAATGGTCAAGACTTTGCTAACATAAAGCAAAGTTAAGCTGTGAGCTAGAGGCAGGCCCTGCTCACAGAAGCTGGCAAGGAAAGGGCTGATGCTGCAAGAAGATACGTACCTAAAAGGTACTGAACACTAAATATCAGAACATTCACATACTTGTACATTCCACACAAATAACAAGGAACAGGCTGACCCATCCCAATGACAGGGCCAAAAGGGTAATATGATGGATAGAGTTGTTTGTTCAAACCAACATGTACAAGGTGAGAGGCGGCACCTTACTACGTAGAGGGCTTGTACCTTGCTACGTAAAGGGGTTGCACCTCATACGTCAGGAGTGATGTGTAGCTTGTTTGTACCTGTGTATAAGAATGCATCCTTGGGGCAGTGTCTTTGTCCGGCTGAGGGGGCAGTGGAAAGTCCCGCCACTGACTGAGCCAAGTCCATTGCCAAGAGGCACTTTCTCGTAGTATGCCCTGAGTTAGACTAAGAAATCTACAGGGAACTATCATTGTGTCCGTACGGCAATAAACCTGGCCGACGTGCCTTTGTACCTTACTAGACTCTATGGTCATTGGGGGTTCTCTTCGGGTCTGCTGTGTCAACTATCTGTGCAGAGCTGGGGCAGCACACAGAGGGAACACATGCACGCAGCTGAGTGATATCAACATTGAACAGAGCAGAGCACCACACCGGTAGCACTCTGACAACAGCATCTACACTAACATTTTGACACTTTAACTTCACTGCAAAATGCTTTATGCCTCTCATCAAGGTGGTTTTATTTTGTTGTCAAAACAGCAGAGTTTTACTGACAAAAGTAGCTTTGTAATGTGTACGCCTTCCCTGTTTTATCAGCAAAATCTGCCTTTTGTTGACAAAACTGTGTAGTGTAGACAAGCCCTTACTCACCTGTCTAGGTGCAAAGACTGAGCTACAATCTAGAATACTACTGCAAATCTATGCTTATCTTTTGCTTTATGAAACACGATGGCAGAAGTTCTGCAAGTAGATTTATAAACCAAAATGTTAAAACCACATTTAGTACTATTAACAAACCAATCATGTTTTGTGGCAGGTAAGGTTGCATCAGAACACGTCCCTTCCACCTCAAACTTTAAAAGCATGAAATCAAATTAAGGGGAAAGATATGTTCATTCTTTTCCACCTTCATGTTGCCTACAACACTATTGATGACATATGCCATCACTCTAAAGCTTTATGTGTACCCATCTTCATCTAACTTGTACTCTAACATAAAACCTAAACAGTGACCTCATATGCTTTTATAACAATTGTATGAACAGATCAGCACATCTGACTGTCACACGTTCCATGCATTGGGGAACTAATTCTGCCTTAGCACTGCTGAAGTCACTAACCTCTGTATATCTGATATTCTCCGAAGCACTGCATGAGGAGCAATAATGTGGACAAAGGACACATCCAGACTGCTTTAGAATTCTTGCAAAAGGGGTGCAAAAATAGTGAGAGAACCAGTGAAAAATTGCCACAAAGGTAATTTTGAATTCTTATTTTACTCTTGTGTTAATCCATTTTTCATCAAACTACCATGAAAAATTCAAATAGAAATTTTCAAAAGCTTAAATTCAATGTGTTGTTTTTTGCCATTTCAATGAGACTTTTATAAAATAAAGGTTTAAATCTCCTGTTAAGCTGAAATCTGTAACACAACTTTAACTATGTTGGTAGCAATCCATCATAGAAAATCCTCAATAAGCTCTGCTTATCACTGTAAAGCTCAGAGCCATTTCATTTCTAGGGCATGAAAAATATCTATCGTATAATTCGTCTGCTAATGAAGAAAAATGCGCACACAACCGTTGTTAATATTAGAAAATTAGGTGCCAATTGAGGACTTAATGTAGGTGATGGAATCAGTAAATCCAGTGGCACATCAATATACATGGAAAGAGAAGTCAGTAGTTTGTTTAATAAAACAGAGTAAGGAAAATTTCACATAATATCACTCCTGATTGGTAGTGAAGTACACTCATTTCTATTTGATAATTGATGGCTCCTGAGAACTGGTGGACTCATGAATGAAAATCAGAGAACTGATTCAAAAAGTTGCTCATCAGCTTATTTTTTAAAATACATTACACAGGACTAATTTAGCCACCACTAAATTCACTAGAGATCCTAAAGAAGTATCTCCCCTCTGCCCTCAGTATCTGAAACTGACCCTGAAAATGTAATCCCTGTTATGGGATTGTATGTTTTCTCCTATAGGAATAGAAGGTATCTGCAAAAAGTCTTAACAAAGTAATTTCAGGTTAATATGGTGCGATGTGAATCTGGGGGAATACTAGATTTCCAAATGAGAAGGATACATTTCTTTGCCATAATCAATACCAAACAGATACATTTCTATTTCTAGGCAATGAAGTTCCTGGTCATATGTAAAATAAAAAACAATTTAAATATCTTAAAATATTTTACTTTTGGGACAGAGCCTACAGGCCTTGAATCAAAATACTATTAATTTGGAACAGTATTGGTTGTAAAGTATGAGCTTGTATGGCTAATGTATTGGTACACTGATGGTTTGCCAGCCACTTTTGGCATTAAATCTACCACTTGTAATGGGGGTAGGTGGTAGTTTTGGATTCTTGTTTTAGTACTTCCTCTCTGTTCCAGTTTCCTGGCTTCCTCATTTGTAAGTGCTTCAGAGTTAATTGTCTCTGAGCTTATCTACTGTGTAAAATTACACGGTTAGAACACTACCTTGAGGAGTTCTGGTAATTAACATAATGTTAAGCACAATTGAGCACTAACTATAATCAGAGCAGTTGTGCGCAACATCCTCTCATTTGGTTGTAGTTAACCCTAGACATGTTAACATGCCTGTGTTCTACACCTGTTTGATGATTTGTATTTGCTCTTCAAACCATGTATACATGGAACTTCCCTTTCCACTCTTTCACACTCAGCTGGTTGATATTGTTGCTGGAATAGATATGGCAGTATAGCTTTGAGACATGGACTCATTTTGTGATGACTGTATGAAATAAACTAAGTTTTTGTCAGAGGGATTGGGTGGCTTTATGTGTCCCATATTTGCCAAAGATGCATAGATTTAATAAATCTTAAGGCCAGAAGGGGGCCTTTACGACCATAACACAGCCCACAGAATTTCACCCAGTGAGCCTTTGATTCAGTTTTCTTCTGATGCCATGTACTAACAGTGTGCAATGGAAGAGTGCTCGTCAAGAGCCTGATTTTTGTTTATATTCCCTGTCATATTGCATAACATGAGCCAGATTTACACAGGACAGGGTATCTACTGATTCCAAGGGCTGCTGTCATTGCAGCGCTAGACTAAACCCAGAACTATTCTCCTCCCTCTCCCCTGATTATAGTTGTTAAGAGCTTTTTACAGTGCTTTTGAGATAAAAGCATCTAATTAAATGTAAGAGGTTTTTAATGACTATTCACAAAATGTCACACCCAGGGACAAAAATTTTCCTGTCCCTGTTCCAGGAGCTTGTCCATCAAGACTATTGGCTCTAAAGAGTGCAATTTTATTTCAAATCCTGCCTCTTATGTTGAATGTCAGTGAGTAATTTAAAGAACATTTTGTATACATGTAACAGAGGTCTTCAAATTCATTCATCATGTCACTTTTGTCACTTTTGATAAGTGGAAGGATAGAAATGTTATTATGCATTTCTTTAAGAGTCTCTTCTTGCTGCAGTATCTGCTAACATTGACTACTGCCAGACTCTCCACCTCCTTTGTGATATTTTACAATGAGTTACTGTGAAAGTTCTGCAAGTGTAGTTCTAATGTGGAACACTCAACATTGCAAGATGGCACCACAAAGCAGTTTTGTTTTAGTCTACTGACAGTGGTACTACTACGGACTAGTAATGTTTTGGGCTAATGCATTTATAATATAGTGGTTAGATATGGTTATGCTATCCTAGAATGTCTTTAGTTGGCTTTCAATCCTTAAAACAATCTTTTAAAAAGTGATAATTTACACATAAGTGACCTAGAAAACATTTTTCATTAAATTTGAGGATGGCAAAAATTAGTTGTCGTTCTTTTCTGAAGTGAGCAGAGCAATTAGCTCATAAAACTGTCTGTGAATATTTGTTCATATTCAAAAGCTGTTTTTGAACAGCCCATATTCACAGCATTTCTATGCTCACTTTCTGCTGTGTTGGTTACATACTGAAGTTATCCAATCACAGAACAGAAGCAATACTAAGGCTAGGTCTACAGTGGGGGTGGGGGATGTCGACCTAAGATACGCAACTTCAGCTATGCGAATAGCGTAGCTGAAGTCGGCGTATCTTAGGTCAATTTACCTGGCCATAAGGATGGCGGCGAGTTGACCGCTGCCACTCCCCCATCGACTCCGCTTCCGCATCTCCCGATGGAGTTCCGGAGTTGATGGCAGAGCGATCGGGGATCGATTTTATTGCGTCTACACTAGACACAATAAATTGATCCCCGATAGATCGATCACTACCCACCAATCTGGTGGGTAGTGTAGAGGTACCATATGTAACTATTCCCAATAAGGTGTTAGTGAATAATCTGCAGACCAGGAATTACATAGCTGAATGAGATGATTTTGTGAATAATTTTAAACAAGTACATTTGAGAATTTAGCGATTTCCACAATCAATCCCTCCACACACACACCCACACACACATTTTATTTGTTACAAGTGATTCATTCAACTCTAGCTAAGGGAATTAAAAGGTGGCTCTTTCAGGAGAGTCAAGAGCTTGATACCAAGGTGCAAGATATCTTGATCTGCAACTGTGCAACTTTAACTGGTTATTATTTATTTTCAGCTCTTCCCAGTCATTAGAGTTAATGGGGCAGATCCTCAGCTAGTGTAATTTGCCATAGCTCTACAGCGGAACTATGGCAATTTTACACTAAATCAGGATCCGCCCCCATTTTTAGAGTGCAGCATTCCTTAGGGACATTTGATTTTATTAACCAAGCATGTGTACAGTAACTCCTTACTTAACATCCTCCCACTTAACGTTGTTTCAAAGTAATGTCACTGCTCAATTAGGGAACATGCTCATTTAAAGTTGTGCAATGCTCCCTTATAACGTCGTTTGGCTGCCTGCTCTGTCAGCTGCTTGTAAGATTCTGTGGAAGAGCAGCGACTTTACAAGGGAGCATTGCACAAGTTCCTCTTCTCTACCTCCTCCCCCTCCCTCCCAGCGCTTCCCTTGGCGGTGCTCAGGACTTTCTGGGGGGGGGGCGGGAAATGGAGCGGGGATGCGGCGTACTCCAGAGAGGAGGTGGAGCGGGGACGGGAAGAGGCGGGCCTGGAGCATCCCCTGGCAAAGTCAGCGCCTGTTCTTCTCCGGGGAAGCTGCTGCTGCGAAGGTGCTTCCTAGCATCCTTGCCTGCAGCGAGCTGTGCCTGTGTGAGGTAAGCCATGGCACTTCCCAAGCACAGTACAGTATATAATGTCTTTTGTCTGCCCCCCAAAAATCTCTTAAACAACTTAAAGTTGTATTTTTCAGGAACATAACTACAACATTAAGTGAGGAGTTACTGTACACTAAATTCTAATCCTAGGAGAAAGATTGCAATATCAGTCTCAATGGGAAACCTACCCAGTGCTTTCCTTCCAGAAATATTCTTTTACTTCTTGTTCTACTTATCTATTGACTTGTGGGTCTGCTTCTATTGCTTCTTATTTTCCATTTCTTTATATATCAGCAAAGGGGACGATACATACTATCACTGTCCTCCGATCTTTCTCTTCTTAGAATATTGTTTTTATCTGTAATTCCTGTTCCTGCGTTGTTATGAAAGGACATCTGCTGTCGTCCTATCACCACTTCATGATTATCCTCCGTGTACCTTATATGTTCAAGATCAAGAGGGCATTTCATTTCCTCTAATCTTGACTCTTACACAGCACAGCTCAGTATATTATTCAAACAGCTCGATTTTGCTCCCTCTTTCCTCCTGTTTTCTGCTGAGTTCTTCTTTATGTAACTTACCTACCCTGTATGTTTGTTGTCTGCTACTGAATTTGAACAAACTTAGAGGAGAATATCCCCAAATTGTATATTGCACTTTATGCATTTGGACAAAAAAAAAATCGCAGAGCAGGCCCAAGAGATCTGTCCCAAGGTATCTTGTGGCTTTTGAGGCACAGTCCCCACCCTGTCTCACTGGCTACCTAGGGTTTGGCTTCTGCCTATCAAGCAGAGTAATAGACATTAACCTCATTAAAGCAGGGGAAAATACAACTCTGCCCATGTTACTTTGTGGGGGACAAGGTGGGCAAGGTAATATCTTTTATTGCATCAACTTCTGTTGATCAGAGAAACAAGCTTTTGAGCTACACAGAGCTTTTCTATGAGTCTCTTCCTTTGTGATAGTGTATGACATTCCAGGGTGCAATCCAGACCTGTGAGGGGTTGCATCACCACTTGCCTTACAATTTCGGGTGCCTCACAAAGCTTCGCTTCAGTAGCTTCCAACCTGGGCTCCTCACAAACAGCCAAGCAGCATGCAGGTCACGCCCTGAGTCTCTGGGTATAGCTGCAGCCCTGGTTCAGCAGCTCTGACCCCAGCAGCCTGTTAGCAAATCCATCCACACCCTGGCTTCTAGCAGCCTTGGTTACCATTTGCACGGTGGCCCCAATGCTTCCCATCCCAGATTTTCCCCCAAAAAATTGTGTTTTGCATTGTCCAGTCCTCTCATGGATAATCCAGATATATTAGGTCCATTGCCCCTCTAAGGGGATCAATATACAACTCTCTGCTGCCTTAAATAAAGTTACTCAAACAATTCACAACACTGGATTAGTTTTGATTAAGGAATAAAACACATTTATTTAACTACAAAGAGATAGGTTTTAAGTAATGAGACTTTAAAGTCAGAAATGGTTACAAGAAAAATAAAGATTAAAATGCTTTCTAAACTTAACAAGCTGGACTTAAAGTTCTTACCACAGGCTTACAATAACATTGTTGACCAAATTTCAGTTCAGGCTCTGCTCCAAAAGTCCATAGGCTGTTTCTTTTTGTCTTCTTAGATGAAAAAAGAGAGATGTATAGGGAAAGAGAAACTGGGGTGATTTCCCCCTCACTTTTATAGTCCAGTCCTCCTTTGAGATGCATTTTCATAAAGGTTACTCAAAGCAAAATTTATTTTCATCACAATAGCAAAAGAGGTTCCATGATGTTTCTTCTTACCTCTGTTTGCTGAAATGCAGATTTTCCTGGTTTTCTGTCCTCCCCCTCTCACTGTCTGAGGACCCTGTTTAAAACTTATATGGAAACTGAGATAAACATACATTCATTTGTTTAAGATCTGTTCAATCAGTTCTGCCTAACTGGGGCTATGTGGGTTTGAAATGTTCCACCAACATCAGTTAGGGGGGATTCATAACTTTACATATAATGTTGCTACATACATTTCACCATTATATTATTGACCAGTAAGTTATTAGTTTTCAAATTATACGTAATAGGGCATATTTTGTACAAAGATTATTATAATAATGTGTAGGATATGAATACAGGGGTGCATTCTGTCACATAGTGATAGTGACATGCCTCCAACAAGATCACAAAAATTTGGATATGCAGATGATCTTGCCATGACAATCCAAGCACCAAACCTCCATAACATTGAGAAAACATTAACTGAGGACCTCCAGAGTATGGAACAATACTTCTGGAAATGGAGGCTCACACCAAACCCTGGAAAAACAATAGTAAGCACATTTCATCTTGATAATAGGAGTGCCAAAAGCACACTGAAAGTAGCTTTCTGTGGTAAAAATGTGTGACATGATTACACTCCAACATACCTCGGAGTGAAACTCGACCACACCCTCCCCTTCTATGATCACTTTGAGAAAGTAGCTGCAAAGATAAAAAAGAAAGCCAACATAATCCAGAAACTATTAGGTGCAACCTGGAGTTCATCAGCATCAGTTGTGCAAACATCTGCAATAGCACCTGTATATTCAGTAGCTGAATATTGTGCACCAGTATAAAGCAGATGCAGCCACACACAACTTATTTACACCCACCTGAATAGAGTCAGTTGGCTCCATCACTATGGCTACCTGTTCTATCTAACATTGTTATGCCGAACTGCTGCAACACTCTACAAAGGTCAGTGAATCCAGGAAAACAGATGCCTTCCTATCCACCAAGACCTTGAAAACTCCCCCTCGCCCCCACCCCAACATCTTAAGTCCCACAAGCCTTTCTGGGGACATTTGCTTAGCCTCATGCAATCAGGCTATGATCAGAAGCAGGCTTGGAAAGCAGATCGGAAACAAGACTTTAAAAATAAGCACCTTGTGCCAGATCCCACACATAAGGCTCCTGGGTTCGACATTCCATGGTCATTTTGGTCAACTCTGAAAGTAATCCAAACCAACCATGGTAGATGCGGTCATCTAATGCACAAATGGAAAATCAAGGACTCCTTGGCATGCAAGTGTGGCTCCCCATGACAGACCATCAAATATATCCCCAACTACTGCCCAATTTATAATTATTGAGGAAGCATTAATGCAATGGGGGAGGGATAGCTCAGTGGTTTGAGCATTGGCCTGCTAAACTCAGGGTTGTGAGTTCAATCCTTGAGGGTACCACCTAGGGATCTGGGGCAAAAATCAGTACTTGGTCCTGCTAATGAAGGCAGGGGGCTGGACTAGATGACCTTTCAAGGTCCCTTCCAGTTCTAGGAGATTGGTATATCTCCAATTATTATTATTTTTAATAAATTCTGCTACTCCTGATGTAGCCATTTGGCTCGATCAACTTCAGGTGAAATTGTTGTTGCTGCTTTACACCAGCCATACAAAAGAAGAAGAAGAAGTGATGATGAATAATGTAGATTGTGTCTATAAAACTGTTAATGACTAAGGCATTTTACTGAAGTAGTTGTATAAAATTTCTAGATTTTAACATTGTTTAATTAGCTAAATGCTTTGAGGTGTTGTGACATCAGCAATGGTAAAAAGCAATGCAACACAAGAAGTGGTAGCACACCCTGGGGTACCTTGATGGCTCATTTAGCTAATCATTCTATTTAGCATAATTATACAATGAAAACAGGACACAAATATATTGCACAAACAAAAATATGATAATGTGCATATATTACCATAATTTGGCCTACAAATTAAACCTCCCTTTTGGCCTTCTTGTCATTAGGTTGACTAAATAAACTCATTATCCATGTCAGTCTAAGAGCCATTAGGTGGGTAGAATGCTATGAATGGCATCTTACATATTTGCAGTATGTTTAGTTATTTCCTGAGTCCAAACATGACTGTTTCTTCGTTAAAGTGCTTTGAAATAAAATACACTGGGAATGAGTCACACTTAAAATCCATAGGACCACAGGGGCTTGTTCCAAAGCTCTGTGAAGTCAATGGAAAATTTTACATTGAATTCAGTGGACTTTGGGTCTGCCATCAAAGGGAATTTAATTAGTTCTTATCCACTGTCATTAATTATATTGGTGTTTGAGAGGGACTCAGACTAGTTCTTGATACATGCATCCCCTAATTTAGGGAGAGAAAGTCTAATCAAAACCCAGATTTAAATCCAAACTTTTCAGTTCTCCCCATCACTGTAATGAGTTGAATTACACCAGTGGTTCTCAACAAGGGGTACGCATACCTTTGGGGTACATAGAGGTTTTCCAAGGGGTACATCAACTCATCTAAATATTTGTCTAGTTTTACAACAGGGTACATAAAAAGCACTAGCCAAGTCAGCACAAACTAAAATTTCATACAGACAATGACTTGTTTATACTGCTCTATACACTAAAATGTAAATACAATAGTTATATTCCAGTTGATTTATTTTATAATATGGTAAAAATGAGAAAGTCAGCAATTTTTCTATCACCCCGCTTTGAAATTTGAAAAAGTTAAGTTTTGGAAGGGGGTTAAGTACTGTGTGCCTTTGTGTTTCCAAGACCAGAAACAGAAGTACGGAAATACCATGAGAAAGAATGCTTTTCTTGTTGTATTTTCAGTCTCAGTAGAAATTGGAATACTGGAAATCTTGCAAGAAAACTTGTTTTTGAGCTCACCACCCAATCTTTGCTTACTCAGCAGATTTATATAGTTTGAATAAACAACCAGACTTCTCTGAGTTTATCTTAACTGACCTTCACAGCTTTATGACTGAGGTTCACTCCTCCCTAATATTTAGCCATACCTTTAGAACCAGGTTCACTAGCAAATTCCAGATGCCTTGTGCTTCATTGCCATTGCATAGATGCTTTAAACTGAGTTTAGTCAGCTAATTAAGCCAGGTTTACAACTGCTTTGCAGTGCCAGAGCAGCATAGAGCAGCCAGACCATAGTGGTGGGTGACACCCTTCATTTTCAATCATTTTAATACTATATTGTTTCACTGGATTACTACACAGAATACTTTCAATCACAGGCAGTTTAAATGTGCACTTGATGTAGTTATACTTGTTATCAAGTGACAACTGGTGGAAAATTATATTAGCAGCCTTTCATTGAATGTAATTCTTCATCTTAAGGCATCCTGACAGTTTAACCTTGTCTGTGTGGTAAAGTGAACTTAAGGATATGTGCAACTACACAAGATAGCCTTGCAAATTTTCATGAATATATATATTAGCACAGGCACAAAATCTACTCACCCATCTTTACAAAGAGGATAATATTAATTAAAAGCTAAAACCGTCATTCAGCCATCAGAGAAACTACTCATTTGGGTCCAGGGACAAGAAGAATTTTGCAAGACTGTATTAAGAAGTCTGTGCTATAAGGAGATAAGATCAAAGTGGTTATGACCAATAAGAGAGGCGAAATATTTGTTCTGAAAATCTGGAATATTGGCTATTATTCCAAGCAAATAAGTATAGGCATCTTTATGATCTAGGTGCTCTTACCACCTAGCACAACTGAAATGGAAACTAACTGATTAAGTTGTTGCTATATTTTCCCATCTATGGTCACCTTGGAGAGTATTCTTAAGTTTTGAATTAGAATTAGTGACTAATACTTTTGTATGCAGACTCTTCTTCATTTATAACGGTTTAATAGGCAAATTGAGTCTCAGTGATTAGGAGCCAGTAGACTGCCTGAAAACACAATTTCTAATCCTGGTCAGAAAAATTTCAAATCTTTTTTCCCCTTTTCTATACCTTATTCTAATTGACAAGACAGAAGAATTTTGGTACACAAAATATCTAATTGGGAAACTTGCCCGCTAGCATTAACATTGTAATAGCCTAATTGTATTTTAATTGTAGCACCTCGTGGTAATTGTTTAGGAACAACATTTATGTAAGTTAACTAGGATAGCTAGGTGTAGAGAATGAGGGAGACCTATTATTTTTGTGAATATTATATATATTCAAGAGTTAGTAACAAAGTAAGAATATACATTAAAATGTTAAACCTAGCCACACGTTAGTATTAGAACTGAGTAGGTCTAATATTTTTTTAATTTTCTTTCTTTATATAGAAATTAGATACAGTGCTCCTGTCAGCTAATTTCTAAGTTATCATTTGCAAAAAAAAACTTAGGGTTTTCAGGTGCCTAAGTAGCCACTGGAATCACAGTTAAAGTTGCCCTCCCTCCCCTGCCCAATCTGAAATGGTGCCCCTAGTCTCTGCCTGGCTGGTATGCAGATAGGGGCTAAACTGACATGCAAACTTTGTCACTGCCAGCAAGACCAAAAGGGAAGGGCGGGGAAGAAGAGAACACTAAGATCAAAAGGGTCTCAAATGAAAGCACATAAAAGCAATTTTTAGCTTTTAGAAAGAGGTTAAAAGTATAGTAGTCGAAATCAGAATAATGAGCTTCCTGTTGAGTCTCAATACTTCATTTGTATAGTTCTTTGAATTATTAAAATACACAATAAAGGAGAAAAGGAACATTTTCTTAATACACCTATATTTGAAAAAACTGATCCATTAAAATATATTCATATGCATATCATTCCTGGGCTGTATGCCAAATTTCAGCCAATATCAATTTACAATGGTAGAGTGAATAATACCTAACTTAATGCAGTTTGGACAATGCTCTTGTAAAGAAAATAATATAAAGGGTGTTAGTCTAGGTAGCAGAGTGAACTGCACATATCAATTAATCTCTGGAGACCAAATTGTAAACCCTACATATACACAAATGGATATAAAGCTAGTGGTTCCTGTCACAGGGTCCGCACAGGTTTCTGCTTTCTCACCCTGTGCTTAGGCTGGTAAAATAAGAGTCCTCATGCCTTCTTCTGGTGTTTCACCCTTGTGCTTTATTTTACAGTGCCACCGTGCAGTCCTCAACAGTTATCCCCTTTCCAACCCATTCCAGGGTCTCTTGAGGCTCCCTGCCTGTGGTGTGGAGACAGAACTGTAGCCTCCTATCCCCTCCCAGGTTAACTTCCTGACTGAATTTGGTTCAGGGCTTTTATAGCCCTCCCAGCCTTCAGCCCAGCTGTCACTGCTTAGCTCAGTCTATTGCAGTGAGCCAGCCCTCCTTAGGGCCCGCAGCTGGGCTCCCTGCTGGCTGCTTTGCACCTCTGCCCCTGGCCTCTCTGCCTGAAAGCAGGTCTTAGCCAGCATTTTAGCAGGACAGTCAAGGGGTTTTAACCCGTGCCCTGGCTCAGTTCCACACTATTGTCGGTCAAAAATTCACCACAATTTGGCTTATTTGACTGTCTGGTCAGGAGAAACCCAAGTCTGAAATTTCAAAAGGCATGACAGGTCAGGACTGAGGTGAACCAGCCGACCTATCCTTAGTGACTTATTGATTTGTTATCCCAGCCAAGTCATTGTTTTCTCTTCTTTAGGCTTCCTATCTGTTGTGTCTTCTTATTAATTATTTGAATTAGAATAGCATCTGGAGGCCCCAGCATGGTAGGCACTGGTCAACTACCTAGTGAGAGATAGTCTTTGCCCTAAAAGTTTACAAACTAAATTAGGGTGACCAGATAGCAAGTGTGAAAAAATGGGATGAGGTGGAGGGTGATAGTGCCTAACTAAGACAAAGTCTCTATAAAATTGGGACTGTCCCTATAAAATTGGGACATCTGGTCACCTTAAACTAAATAGACATGGCAAAGGGAAAACAGAAACATGAAATGATTTGTCCAAGTTCACACAGCAGGGTAGTGTTTTGGCTAGGATTAGAACCCAGGGGTCCTGACCCATTAGACCATGGCAATTCTTTTACTTAACTTCCTTTTTAGGCTACAGCTACAATTACAGCAGCATGTAGCATACCACACTGCACACATCCTTAGCCTGGGTATAAATAGCAGTGTAGATGGTGAGGCATGGCTTAGGTCAGTAGAATAAAGATACCCTAAGGTTTTGGCGTATGTACCCTACATGGCTCTTTACATACACAGCAGTGCCTCCTACATCTATGCTGTTATTTTTAGCAGTATAGTGTTCTGCTGCCTCTCACCCGGCCAGAGCCTTTCACAGCTGCATGTAGCTACACATCACAGCATGGACATACCCTGCTTTTAACTGACATGTGTGGCTACGTGTACCCTACACGCTGCTGCCAACTTTGACAAGGCTTTCGACTACAAAGTCTTCAGGGCAAGGGCTGTCTTAATCTTTGTATTTTGTACAGCACTGAGCACACTGTCTGTGCTAAGCAGATAAATAGTAATGACAAACTGAGGCATAGTGAGATTAATTACATTTGTAAATCCAAGGTCAGACTACAAGAAGTATTGGCTAAAACATTGCACACAACAAATTAGTGACAGAGTTGGATCCCAGCTCATCTTATTCTCACTCCCTGTTATATAGCCTCTTTGTATTGTATTTATAAGCCAGAGCCTTGCTGTGATGATAATTAAGCTTTTGCACCATTAATATTTTATTTATGTTCAGCACATTTTTGTATCCACTGAGAAGTGTAATATAGGACATTAGACCCATAAGAAATCTTCAGAGGAAATACTTATGGCAGATGGGACGTATTTCTATAGGTACCATTATATTCATAGATTCATAGATTCTAGGACTGGAAGGGACCTCGAGAGGTCATCGAGTCCAGTCCCCTGCCCTCATGGCAGGTCCAAATACTGTCTAGACCATCCCTTATAACACAAAAAATACTCGAATAGTCAAAGCCTACTCAAATCATTAGTTTCTTTTAGTTAGTAACACAATAAACTATAATTTTGAGAAAAACAAGTGGTAGCCAATGGTTAATCAAAAAAGCAAATGGAAGTTTTGGAGATTTGCTAATTATTTCTTCCTGCTGCAAATATCTGTTTGGCTCAAGAATTCATAACCCTGTGTCATTATAATTCTGGCCACCTCCTGATCTTTATTAATTATATGGCTCTAATATGAGTCAGAATGGAGTGTTTACTGAGGATGTCTCACACACAGGCATGGAAGTGCATTTTCACCAAACCCATTCAATTTAGTGTCCTTATTAACATGCTCTATAGCCTCTCGTTTACAAAACAAACTGCCATTAATGCTTGGTAAGCCATTATTTCAGCGGATGCTTTTGTGCATGCTTAAGGGAAGAAAGTTTATTGTTCTATGTAGATACTGTATATTCCTTGTTCATCTTTCAGTATCTAGATTTCTTACAATGCTCTCCGCAGCAGGTCAGTATCTCTTTATTGTGACATGAAGGCATGATCACAGGACAACAGTAGGAACATCAATTTAATGGGATCTTGCTTCCTACACTATTTGCTAATTCTTGGAGAGAAAATGTTATTCTTCAGCAGATATTTTCAATGGCAGGTGCTGAAACAGCTAGGCACAAAGTTAATTATACCAAGTGTGATTGATAATTCATTTTCATAGAGAAATCTGGATTTGTTTTGCAGTTGACAGCCAAGCAAATATTATTGATTAATTTTAGCCTTGCATTGAGGAAGAGGCCTTCACAGAGCAAACTGACATATACCTATAGCATTATGTGGTAGAATTTGAAAGGAGCCAGTTGTTAAGATCTAGCACAGACATCTGATAACTGTAGCAAAACACAAAAGAAAAGAAAACAAACACCTTCTTCCTTTGCAGGGGACAGGTAAAAAGGAATGTCAATGTCTAGCCTGGTGTGTCAATGAAATTTCTTCAGATACTGCTTGTCAAGTAAATCTAGATATGACAGCCTATCCTCTGCAATGAGAGTAATGATGAGCTGGGGTTGCTACCTACTGGTCAGATGCCAGATTACGCAAGTCACAGAGTTTATTTAAAGATGTCATGTCAAACAGAAACAAAACAGCAGCAAACCAGTACTGGGATACCATATCTGCTTTGGAAGTCAACCTAATCACAAGTGGTTAAAAATAAATACATAAAAATGAAAAGCTTTGGAATTGACAAATTAACACCGATGGATTCTTTGAAACTAAATCCAATGGTCCAGTAGGTATGTGTAGTGTCTGGGTGGAATGATAGAAAGTAAGTGGTGTAGCAAGTTCTAGCACTAGACTTTTCTGTAGACTTGGTTTTCGTCATAAACTGAAAATGAGTTTCATGTTCTTGGTCTAATCTTTACCAGACTCTTTGTCCACGTCAAATAATCAACACATTTGATTAGGTATCATTTGCACAAATGAGACTTTGATTAGAAGAATGAAAGGTGCTTTCATAAGGAAGAAGAAGCCCTGTGCTTTCTCAATGCATAGTTCGCACACTATTGATTGAATGACCCATCATCAGCAAGGAAGGTGGCTTGTACCAGTATGCTGATGATGCTTGATTCAAAGTCAATTAACATCAATGTCAAGTCAGCTGATTTTGATGATCACCCAAGTTCAGTCCCTAGAGTTGGTAAGAAGGGAGAGGAAAATATGGAAGGTGAGGAGACAAAAACATTTTCTTGTGGAAAACAGGGTGCCTGTAGAATCATTAATGTAAATGGAAATTGTACACAATGGATAGTACAGAATATGCAATAGTGACCTGCAGTGCTGATAAATCTGCATTGTGAATAATAGATTTGCATGCACGTGGGTTAGAGAAGGAACTTTCCATTCACATGGCTGGATTGCAGATATTTGCCATGCTGTTGTAGTCATTTTCGTCCGAGGATATTAGAGACACAAGGTGGGTAAGGTAGTATCTTATTGGACCGACTTCTGTTGGTGAAAGAGACAAGCTTCTAAGCTTACACAGAACTCTTCTTCTGGTCTGGGTTTGCAGGTGGCATATTTCTAGGACTGAGCCTTAGAGACAGCACACCATATGGGTAAAAATTTCAAAAGGACCTAAATTACTTAGGGCAGGTCTACATACACAATGCTGCCGCTGCACTGCTGTAGCACTTCAGTGAAGATGCTACCTACACCAACGGGACAGCTTCTCCCATCGGCAAAGATACTCCCCCTCCCTGAGAGCATTTTCTACATTGGGGAGTTAGGTCAATATAATTATGTCACTTGGGGGGTGGATTTTCCACACCCCTGAGCAACATCATTCTACCAACATAAACTCCTAGCCTCAGACAACTAAGTCTCATAGACTTCCAATGGAACATAGGTCCTTTTGAAAATTTTACCCTGCATCTTTTAGAAATAAGTTGGGTGGTGTCATCACAAGCAAACAAAGCACTCCAATTATAGCAGGTCATTCCCAAACAAGTGGACATAAATGCTCATTGCAAACTGTTTGTCCTTCTGAAATGCACAAACCCTGCCAAAAGAAAAGGATTTTTCTCCCAATTTATCGTTGATGCATCTGTTGAATTGAGGTTGTCCTGCAGTCCAGGACTCTTTTAGTACAATTTAGAAATCCTCTGCAATTTGTGCTCACAAAGATTGTACTAGAACTATACTGGAAAATATTCGGGGTCAGGGGGCGGTTAAAACTGCATCTGCATTGCAAACATGCTGATTTCCAAATTGTAGTCAGAGTCCCGGTGCTATAAACCAGACCTTGAAGATGACAGTCACACTGTTATTGATTACAGTTCATTTGCTTATTTTTAGGTGCTAAATGGTATTTTACATGTTAGAGAATAAATTAATCACCATGGATAGCAGTGGTTTCAGGCCTGGTCGACACTAGAAAGTTAAGTCAACCCAGCTACATCACTGAGGAGTATGAAAAATCCATACCACTGAGCTACGTAGTGAAGCCGACCTAACCTGCTGTAGACAGCACTAGGTCAACAGAATAATTCTTCCACTGAGCTAGCTCTCTCGATGTTAGAACCTGTAGGGCTGGAACCTTAGAGGTTCTGGCCCCGACACCTCTGCATCTCTACGGACGTCTTAGGCTTTGGCTTCCCCAGAAGGACACTCTAAGGCTAGGCTTGGCAGGAAGTACCACCCAGCAGGACCTGAATGGCAGCCCCTCACAGCCCATTGATTGGCCAGTACCAGTACTTAAACCAGGAAGCCCTGCAGGGGAGCTGTCTGAGCAACTACACAGACTGCCTGCCTGCCTCTGCTCCAGACCCTGCTTGCAATAGACTCTGGCTTCTGATCCTCGTTTGTCCTCAACTTTGCTATTCTGAAACCTGGCACCTGACCCCAGTCTCCTGGTAACCTGACCCTACCTGCCTCCTGGTGCCTGACTCTCAATTCACCCTCTGACCTGTCTTGAACTCTGACCTCCTGGGAGCTGACTCAACCTGATTCCTGCTCCAACCACTAGGTCTGACCACACACATCCTGGTCAGGGAGGTGGATTAACTATAGCAATGGGTGAATGCCTGCCATTGCTGTAGTGAGTGTCTACCCTAAAGCACTATAGTGGTGCAGCTGCAGCTGTGCCAATATTGCAGTTCAAGTATAGACTCAGGCTTGGTCTACACTTGAAAATTAGGTTGGTTTTAACTATGTTGGTCAGAGGTGTGAAAAATCCCACTGAAGCTGACCTAAGTCCATGTGTAGACAGCACTAAATTAACAAAAGAATTCTCCCATTGACCTAGATGCGACCTCTAACGAAGGTGGATTACCTTTTCCAACAAATAATATGGTGTAGGTAGTGGCTACCCTGAAGCACTACAGTGGCGTAGCTGCAGCGGCACAACTGTTTTAAGTGTAGACAAGCCCATAGAGTCAGTAACTTCAGATATTCCTCCAGGCCTTAAATGGTGCTAAGCTGGTATGTGAAGCAACATCAATCCCCTTTAATTGGCAGATGCTACTGGTAACTTGCATTTAAATGCATTCTAATTATTGTTCTGTATTTCCATCTTGTTCTTTTAGGCCCAAATGCTGTTCCCCATTTTGCAGCCTGGGTAATATATATGAGTGCTAGGGAACTCCATGTGGTTTAGGAGAGGAGAATCTGCACCTTAGCTCCTGTTCTACTTTCCTGCCCCCAAATATGATGTCCAGTGTTCATCAGCGCAACATGGAAACCATTCTGTGCCAAGTATTGACCTGCCATAGGTAGATTAATAACCAGAGGTGGCCCTAAAATCATGTAATCTGACCTCCTGATAACATAAGCCATAGAATTTTACCCATGTACACCTGTATTTAGGCCAATAACTTGTATTTGTGTTTGACTGAAGAATGTCTTCCAGAAAGATATCCAGTCTTGATTTGAAGACCCTGCCCATTTTGCCTCCCCGTGCCAGTAGGGTCCATACCAACAGGGCTGCCAACAGGGGAGGCAAAAGGACGTTAATCTGTATCAGCTTTTCTATTATGTTGCACATGAATGATGTCAGACTAACTGGCCTTTTTTTAATTTTGACATAACATTAGCACTCTTCCCATCTTCTGGAATTTATCAAGTATTCCAAGATTTATTGAAAATTAACATCAGTGGACCAGAGAGCTCCTCAGGTAATTCTTTTAGGACTCTTGGATGCAAATTTAAAATGACTCTTAAAACAGAGATCAGCAACCTTTGGCATGTGGCCCATCAGGGAAAGCCCCTGGCGGCCCGGACTGGTTTGTTTACCTGCCGTGTAAACAAACAATGGGGGCTGTGGGAGCAATGACCAGCACATCCCTCGGCTCGTGTCACTTCCCGCAGCCCCCATTGGCCTGAGATGGCAAACCGCGGCCAGTGGGAGCCGCGATCAGCCAAACCTGCAGACGCGGCAGGTAAACAAACTGGCCCAGCACGCTAGGGGCTTTCCCTGATGGGCCACATTCCAAAGGTTGCCAATCCCTGTTTTAAAATGACTTTTTTTTAAAAGGGCCAATTTCACAAAACTGAAAACAATTATAAGCCAAGTAAGCTGGGAGGAATAATTTAATAAAAAAAAGGTGAATGATAAGGGAGATTTGGTTAAGAACACTTTACTAGATGCTCAAAAAGTCACAATTCCACAGTTGAGGAAAAAGGCTGTACTAGTTTAAAAAAAATAGCCTGGTTTAGTGGAGAAGTGAAGGCAGCTATAAAATATATATAAAACAAATAGAAGCCAGGGGAAGTTGATAGTAATGAATATAAGTCAGAAGTCTGTAGGAAATTGATAAGGGAAGTAAAAGCTAACAAGAAGAAATCTATGGCCAGCAGAGTTAAAGACAATAAGAAGGATTTTTTTTTAAAATGTTGGGAACAAAAAGAATCCTGACAATGGTATTAGTCCATTACTAGATATAAATGGTAGAATTATCAATAATAATGAAGAAAAGGCAGAAGTGATCAATAAATATTTCTTTTCTGTATTTGGGGAAAAACAGGTTTAGTCATATCGTATAACTCTCTTTACATTCTGCTATTACTGCTGGATCATCAATGTTCATTTTGCAATAAGTGAGAAAGTTCCAACAGACTGGAAGAAAACTAATGTTGTGCCAATATTTAAAAAGAGTAAATGAAATGACCTGGGTAATTATAGGCTTAGCTTGACATAGATCCTGGACAAGATAATGGAGCAGCTGATACAGGAATCTATTAATGAAGAATTAAGGGAGGATAATATAATTAATGCCAGCCAACATGGTTTTATGGAAGATAGATCTTGTAATGTCATTAAGAAAAGATATCAAGTTACTTTGACAAGTTTGGTTGATAAAGGTAATAATGTTGATATAATATACTAAGAGGTATTTGACTTGTAAGGCATTTGACTTGGTGCCACATGACATTTTGATTTAAAAACTAGAATGACATAAAATTTGCATGGCAAGCATTAAATGTATTAAAAGCTGGCTAATCTATAGGTCTCAAAATATAATTGCAAATGGGGAGTAGTCATCAAGCTGGTGTGTTTTTAGTGGGGTCCCACAGGGATCGATTCTTCACCCTACGCTATTTAAGATTTTTATCAGTGACGTGTAAGAAAACATCAAATCATCACTGATAAAGACTGCAGATGACACAAACATTGATTGATTAAGAATGATTAAAGAATTCAAAACAATTAAATATTAATAAAGGAATTAAAAACATGATTTATAAGGATAGACTCAAGGAGCTCAATCTGTTTACCTTAAAGAGAAGGTTAAGGGTGACTTCACTATAGTCTAGCAGTACCTACTTGGGGAACAGATATTTGATAATGGGCTTTTCAATCTAGCAGAGAAAAGTATAACACAGTCCAATGGCTGGTAGATGAAGCTAGACAAATTCAGACTGGAAATAAGGCGTACATTTTTTAACAATAAGGGTAGTTAGCCACTGGAAGAATTTATCAAGGGTTCTGGTGGATTCTCCATCACTGACAATTTTTAAATCAAGATTGGATGCTTTTTTGAAAAGAGATCTGCTCTAGGAATTCTGTGGGGAAGTTCAATAGCCGATGTTATGCAGGAGGTCAGACTAGATGATCATAATTGTCCCTTCTGGCCTTGGAATCTGATGTTATCTGGGCATGCTGATTTTAAAAATGTTTATCCTTAGTAAATGTTGTTCAACATCCTTCTTAGGGTATGTCTATACTACCCGCCAGATAGGTGGGCAATGATCGATCCAGCAGGGGTCGATTTATCACGTCTAGTCTAGATACGATAAATTGACCCCCAAGCACTCTCCCGTTGACTCCGGTACTTCACCAGAGCAAGAGACGCAGGCAGTCGACGAGGGTGTGTCAGCAGTCAACTCACAGCAGTGAAGACACCGTGGTGAGTAGATCTAAGTACATCAACTTCAGCTATGTTATTCACGTAGCTGAAGTTGTGTAATTTAGATCGATCCACGCCCCCACCCCCACCCCTATAGTGTAGACCAGTCCTTAGTTACTAATGGATTGTAGTTCATTGGGAGTTAGACTAGATAACCTTTGCAGTCCTTTCTAACCCTATGATTCTAGGAGCCCCATTTAATTTCAGTACATTATTGTGCTTCTTTCCAGAAATATTTATTGAATGCTTCTGCCTTTTCTGCATCATTATTAATTATTTTACTGCCTCCATCTAGTAATGGGCCTATACAATTGCTAGGATTTCTTTGTTTCTGAGACGGAATCAAAAGGTAGAGTATGACTCTGTAACAGGCTGTATCTGTCCTTTGCAGCTCCCTATAGGAGGCCTATCAGTCCTACTGTATTCCACCCCCAGATGCTGCAAAGTGACAGGAAAGGAGTAGTGAAGGTGGGTCCTCCAAGCCTGCCTAGAGAGGCTTTATGGAAGCAGCCTGCCAATCTGAGCCCACCAGATAAAAGGTATTGCAGATTAGCAAGTCAGTTCTTGGCTAGGACTAGAGGGGTGAGGAAGAGTGCCTCTCTCTGGCCAAAGGAGCTTGAAGGATAACCACAGTTTGTTACTGGGTGCATTTGCTTAAACTGGGTTTGCAGGGAGGGAGAGGACCTAAGAACCTTAACTCTGGTGAAGCTAAAATAGGTAGATAAGAAGAGGCACAAGGAAGAAGCAACAACAAATGGAAATTGAGCAGTGCCTAGCTTCCATTTATAGGGTCCCTCCCTGAGTGGGGATCCAGAGTAGTGGGTGGGCCTGGGTTCCCCTACCAGCTGCACTAGCATAAACCCCAAGAAGGGGATGGGGCTTATTTGAGAGCCTGAACAAAGAGCTGAATTTAAAGGTCCCAGAGCTGGGGCTGAAGACCTCAGTGAGGGCAACAGGACTGTTCCTTTATTGGATTCTTTTTACTACCCCAGAGGGCCAAACCACTGAAGACCCACCAAGTTCGGCCATCAGCCTGCAAGGGCTGCCGGGATGAGAAATGGACAGCATCACCACACCTAGCTTCTAGAAAGTGCTTAAGAGGTGAGTGGCCCCAATTACAGACTCATAGGCTGCTTTCTGGTCTGCTCTAGGGGCAGCACAACATGCTGTTCTTTGCTCAGGGCAAAGCCATGGTCTGGCCCATACAGAAAGACCAGGGCTTTTGTTATATGGAACACTAATAAAATATTTGAGAATATCCTTCCAGCATCATTTACCTTCCATTAGCACTAGGGAGAGTTGCAAACTCAAATCTCATGCCAAGTACTGGGAGACTAGAAGTCAATCATCAGTGGTGCAAGTGCGGTGGTACGGTACGGTACGCTGTACCAGTAAGATATTTATAGCTGGTACAGCGTACCGGAAAGACAGAGGAGGAACCCAGCCCCAGCCCCTCCACACAGCTGTGTCTCCTGAGTCTTCCTGCCTAGGTCTGTGCAGCAGCCCTGGCAGAGGACAGGGCTCGGGGGGAGGGTGGGGGCAGGGCTGGGGGCGGTACAGCTGCTGTGCTGGAATTGCTGCTGGCATGGGGCTGCCCGGCCACCCCACATTTTGCTCCTTTCCTCACTGTAGTTCCCAGGAGAGTCCTGCAGTTCATGGAGCTGCGTCTCCTCCCTCTGTACAGCAGCCCCACCGGACAGGGCTATGGGACTGGGGCTGGACGCAGACAGCTGCCAGAGGAGCTGCTGGCATTCTGCTCCTTTCTCCACTAGGTACCACAGCGGGGAAAGGAGCAGAACGCCAGCAGCTCCTCCAATGCGGCTGTACCGCCCTCAGCTCCCCCCCCCGACCCTGTCCTCCAGCCGGGCTGCTGTACAAACCCCAGGCAGGAGGGCTCAGGAGACACAGTTGCGTGGAACGGCCGGGGGCAAAACAGCAGCTGCACCGAAGGACCTGCCGGCACGAGGCTACCTGGCAGCCCCACGTTCTTCTGCTCCTTTCGCTGCTGCAGTTCCAGAGAGCACTGGGATTTCCCTGGAACCACAGCAGCGAAAGGAGCAGAACATGGGGCTGCTGGGTAGCCCCACACCAGCAGATCCTCCAGCACGGCTGTGCCATCCCCAGCCCAGGCCCCATCCCTTCCTCACAGCTGCGTCTCCTGAGTCCTCCTGACTGGGGTATGTACAGCAGAAGTCTCCGGTCCAGCGGGAGGAGGACAGAGCCCCCCCGCCCCAGATAAAGTGGGATGGATGTGGATCATGAGCAGAGGATGGGGAGAGTGTGGGAGCCCTGAGCTGGGGGGCGAGGCAAAGAGGAGTCATGTGGGGAGGTCATGTGCCCCCCCTTTGTGTCCCTCCCATGAGTGCACCATACCGGCAAGAAATGATTTCTACTCGCACCACTGTCGATGATATATCCTCTCAGTTACTAACTGTTTGTAAAGAGGAAAGGACCCAAACCAGAACACCAAATCCAAATATCCCTGAAATTTGAGAGTCTTCATAAACTTAGTCACATTCAAATCTTGC
Organism: Mauremys mutica; assembly: GCF_020497125.1. Classification (NCBI taxonomy): domain Eukaryota; kingdom Metazoa; phylum Chordata; order Testudines; family Geoemydidae; genus Mauremys; species Mauremys mutica. Next base: position 107,513,336 of record NC_059074.1, read on the forward strand.
AGCTCAGGCACATCTTGTGATTTTGCAATGTGTGTAGTACAGTATTTTTTTATTCTGACTCAATCCGTTAATTACAACTATCTGTACCACTCAGATTTGGATGCTTTGTTATGTAACTATGGTACCCTTTGTTGTATTGTTGAGCACAATCCAGGGGAAAGAATTTGTTAAAAGAAATCACCCTCCTGCTTCTTCTCAACAGGAGAGATAATTCATTGCGATATTTCAATCTTGCGCTGAGTGTATTGTCTTAATGTCACAGAGTATTATGGCTTTTCATCAGGAGACAACAATGAAAAAACAACACTGTTCTTGAAACAGAGATAATTCAGCATGAAAACACTGCGTTAAAATGATATAAAGATTGTGACACAAACTAACAAAAACCAGGAAAGTCAATGTAAAGCATGGCACTCGGTACTAACATTATAGCTCTGAGTTAAGGAAGAAGAATGAACCTTCATTTTTTTAATTTGGTTATTTCTACACTACACTACCCGTGGCTGGCCCATGCTGACTTGGGCTAAGGGGCTTGTGCTGCAGGGCTCTTTAATTGTGGTGTAGACTTTCCGGCTTGGGCTGGAGCCAGAGCTCTGGAACTCTTCCCCCTCACAGGGTCCTAGAGCCCAGGCTCCAGCCCGAATGTCTACACTGCAATTAAACAGCCCCTTACCCTGAGCTCGAGTCAGCTGGCACAGGCCAGCCATTGGTTTAATTGCAGTGTAAAAATAGGAATAGAATTTAATGCTGGAAAGAACGAGGACTCTGTGGAATAGCTGCAAATTGAAAACATTTGTATGATTTTAGTTTTACCTTTAAAAAAACAACAACAAAAGTAAATGTTACCATTTCATGGGAAACCTTCACAGTGTAGCAGATTTGCACAGAAAATATTTAAAAGTTCAACATTTTTATAAACATTTGTGAAAAGCAAAGTGGCCTGGTATGTATGCCGAAATATCTTTTTGTCAGATGTTACGGTATATCAAATGTTATGGTATATTCACTATTTTTCACAGTTCTCTAGAAGACCAATATTTCATTTAGACCATCCATGTTGCCTTCTGGCAGGATCACCTAAATCTCAATAGAAAATGTGGACTAAATATTTTAACTCCTAGTACAATTTGATGTCATTGAGATGTCTAACTCCCTGGTATGTGAATGCATTCACTTAGATGTCTGCATATCATGAATTGCACCCACACCGAAGGACTGGTGTTGTAAATACAGAAGGGGAAGCTGCTGTGAGGCCCTGCTGAAAATACGGGGATATATATAAAAAGTAATATTGTTGTATAACCACTTATCTGTTCTAGACTTAAAGTCCCCAGTCCTCAGATCCAGCTGGGCTGTGTTTATTGCAGGACTCACATGAGATGGGGACATGTGTAGGTGGGCTATATGCACTGAGGCATCTATGCCACTCATTTCTCCTCCCAGATCAGGCAGAGAGAAGTAGCCAGCAGTAGGACTGGAACTTGGGATACGCAACCCTATTCTCTGATGGCACAGTGAACCGCTATAGTTAACATAACTTAGAGAAGCCCTTAAGCTATTTTAAGCTATGGCAAGGGCCCATTTTGGACAATAGCAGCCCCAAGAGTGGAGAAGATACAAAGGTCTCTACATTTTTACTCCCGTCCTCTCAACTGGGCCAAAGGTGAGTTCTGCACAGTTAGGGATTCACCCTGGGGTACCTAATGGGTGTCTCACTGACTATTTGGGTGTAGTAAATGTATGCCCAGAAAATAAACACAGAATCAATGTTACTGTGATACGCGCTGTACAAACACAGAACAAAAAGATGGTCAGTGCCCCAAGGAGCTTACAATTTAAGTATAAGACATGGATACAGACTGACCAACAAGTGAGTGCAAGGAAATAATGACACAGAATAGTTCAGTTTGATGGGGAGCTGTCTCAATATGCCAGCAGCCTATAATATGACATATTGTTAGTACCACAATAATTGAAGAAAGTCATTCACTGCATTTCTGTCACACCCAGGGCAGGTTACAGAATACCACTGTTCACATCTACCCTGAGATACCTTTATGACCCACAACACATTATTATTTGGCATAACTCTCAGAATTTCTGGGAATAATGTATAAAACATAGGGCTCCCTCCATAAGGAAATAAATGCAGTGTCCTGCCATCTACTTTACCCTTAGGTCAGTTTGCGTCCTCCAGCTCTGTTTAACATCTACATTTGTAAGACACCTTCACTGTTGCCAAAAGATTATGATATCCCATGTGCAACTGCAGGACTCCTTTAGTCACCCACTGTAGTAACCTGACAAAAAGTGCTCAAGTGGAATGAGTTTTTCCAAAGTTTTTCCACAAAGTCACAGGATTAGAATTCTATTACGCAATAAGGGAAGAGCTGTGTTCACACCGTAATGTTAAATCATGTTTAGACTGAAAATTAATGTTCATGCACTCCAGCTTCTATCAAGCTAGTCTGTAATAAATTCTCTTCAGAGAAAGAATTATGTTGGCCCAAGAAGTGTTATCAGTAACTATTTTGTTAATATCTATACATTTCAGAGTGAAGTTTTACAGCTCATTTAAATTATTCTATTAAAATGTTTGTCATGAGTTGTTGCCTGATGATTGAGACACTTAGTCCCATGGCTGGTTTAAATTCCAGGTTGTACTACGTGGAGCCACTTCTAACTATTGCACTGGCAGTTTAAGCACTTGAATTCGTGTACAGTATACGCAGACAGGTCTGATGGGAGTCACGGTCGGGGGAGTGGGAGCAACAGCCTGATGGGGCAGAGCTTCTATAGCTATACCCTTCCTTTTCCCTCAGCAGTGGTTGGTGAAGCAAGAACTGGAGAATTAATCAGAATCCAAGAGAAATTGAAGCACCAGCGTCAGGAAGAGCTGGTCCCTGAATGCAACGTTTCAGGAATTCCATGACTTTCTACCGCTAAGGCCACGTCTACACTACCCATCGGATTGGCGAGTAGTAATTGATCTATCAGCGATCTATTTATCGCATCTCGTCTAAACTCCTGGACTCCACTTCAGCAGGAGGAGTAAGCAGAGTCGACGGGGGAGCCACAGCAGTCGACTTGCCGCCATGAGGACAGCCAGGTAAGTCGAATTAAGATAGCTGAAGTTGTGTATCTTAGATAGATCTCGCCCCCCACCCCAGTGTAGACCAGCCCTTAGTGAAGCAGCAATGCCTGAAAGGAAAGTAGACAATTGCTGCTTCCTGTTTGCCTCTACTACACAGATCTGTCTCCTCATCATCGTGGAGAAGGAAAGGATGACCCTGCCTTCCTTTACCCATCAGCCCCTTTGAAGGACAACCTCCACAACCAATTCATCGTCCACTCTAGGGAGAAGATCCCGATAGCAACAAATGAGGACTAACAGCTCCCACTCCCCTCCTGGCATTCCAGGAGGGTTGGGGGTGGGAATGTATTTATAAGAGGTGGAGAGGAGTATCTGGCAGGTGGGAGTGAATGAGGGAGGACAGAAGAGAAGGAAGGAAATGGAGGAGAAAGGGGACAGAGGAGGGATTTAGACAGAGGAAGAGGGTAAAAGTTAACCATAGGTAAAACTGAAAAACTAAGGAAAAGGTTAACAGAGGAACAGAACAAAGGGTGGGGGGGGGAGAGGGGAACGACGGATTATCTGGAAAACACACTGTGTGTCTTTAAAATATTTTGAATAGTTGTATACATAGTCTGCCTAGTAGTTTGTGAAGCTGCTTGTTAATTCTAACCTTCGCTGGTCCATTGGAACATAAAATTCTTTTCACATTCTGTTTACAACATGGTCAGCTACACTATCCACTAAAATATCATTCATGCATTAGCCTCCACTGCTAAGGTTAGAAGTAGAGCCCTCTGTGAGTGCTTCAGTTTTAAAATACAGTGCAAGTGGGTCTGTGTCTCAACTGAAAGCAATCCTCAAATCCTTTGTGTCCCAACTGAGAGTAGATGAAAGGATACATGTTCATCAGCTGAACTCGTCATAAGGATGACTAAGAGCACACATCTAACTGAACCTGATGAAAGAGAGAGCCAATGCTAAGCCACAATCAGCAGTTACTTAGGCAGCCTGGTTAGGTTCCTCTTGTAAATTGTGATTGGAGTAGAACTCCAGTGATCAGTGTAATTATGAATTTGATCAAGCATGCAAACCTGAAGTCTAAAATGGCATTAGACACTGTGTATGGTTTTCTACTGTAGTAATACGTCCCACCTCTTCAGTTTGAGGAATTGCATACACAAAAGTAATCAGACTTCTGGAAAAGCCTGTAAAGGAGAAGGAAGTGTGTGCTTCAACTAAAGAGATGATAACTGAAGCTCCCATGTCCCATGTAAGACCCCCACATATCTTTAAAGCAGGATGTTAGAGGGTGCTGTAGTGCTGAAGACACCCCCTTTCAGATGAGACTGAAAAGTGAGTCCTGACAGTTATCATTAAAAAGTTCCTTTTGTATTTTTCACAAGAGTAAAATAGTTGTGTCCCTGGCAGTTACCCCTAGGTGAGTGAAGATAGAATTGGGCCTATTCTCTCTGGTGTTCTAGCCAAATTCCAGTTTAAGTAATTCATATATATTCATAGGATTTAAAGCCAGGAGGGACCATTATGAGCATATATTCTGACCTCATGCACAACACAGGCCATAGAATTGTATCCAATAATTCCTGCATCAAGTCCATATCTTATACAGTAACTCTTCATTTAACGTTGTCCCATTTAACATTGTTTCAGTGTTACCTCCCTGCTCAATTAGGGAACATGTGCATTTAAAGTTGTGCAATGCCCCCTTATAACGTTGTTTGGCTGCCTGCTTGTAAGATTCTGTGGAAGAACAGCGACTTTACAAGGGAGCATTGCACAAGTTCCACTTCTCTGCCTCCTCCCCCTCCCTTCCAATGCTTCCCCCACTGCCAAACAGCTGTTTGGCGGCACTTAGGACTTTCTGGGAGACAGGGACAGGAGCAGAGACATGGCACTTCCCAGCTCCTGCCCCTCCTTCCCAGAAAGTCCTAAGCGCCGCCAAACAGCAGTGGGCCTGGAGCATTCCCAGCAAAATCTGAGCCTGTTCTCCATGGAAGCTGCTGCTGCTGCAGCAAAGGTGCTTCCTAGCGTCCTTGCCTGCAGTGGGCTGTGCCTGTGTGGGGTAAGCTAGGGCACTTCCCAACCAGAGTACAGTACAGTACTGTACAGTATACAGTATAATGCCTTTTGTCTGCTCCCCAAAAAAATTTCCTTGGAACCTAACCGCCCACATTTACATTAAATCTTATGGGACAATTGGATTCGTTTAACATTGTTTCACTTAAAGTTGCATTTTTCAGGAACATAACTACAACGTTAAGTGAGGAGTTACTGTAGTTGAACAAGAAAATTATTTTTAGAAAGACAGCCAAGACTTAAAGTGCGGAAGAATCCTGCACCCCTTGGTAAATTGTTCTAAGTACATTCTGCCTTGTACATATTGTAACCAAAGGGGGAATATCTATATTCCCCTAGTTGTATCCAATTGAAACCATGTCCCTCATTTCATGCCTAGTTAGGTGATGTTAGATGGTTGTAGCAGTGCATCCTGGAGGTGATTATAATATTGGTTATGAGCAGGTATGTGTAATGTAAGCCAGATTGTCCCGTATTTCAGAGGAGCTATTTATTTTTGAGCCTGCCAAAAGTTTTTTAAACAAGTTGTAGCCCAAATGTGAGAGATGACATGTGACAACACCAAATGAAGGACACCAAACAATGATTAATTCAGGAAATTTAGAGTGCTGGGAGAATCCATCCTTTTAGTGTAAGGAACTCTTTCAATAACCTCACTGTTTTGGTTTTGTATTTCTGATATAGATAGTTTTCAACAATAATAGCAAGAGTGCACCAAATTTTCATGGAACACAGTCAACTATGGGACTAAAATGAATGAAATTAGGTGTTTCAGAGATATGCCTTTTGTTGCCAAGCTGCTGGCTGTTTCCAGTTAAGGGCACACTCTGTGTAAGGGTGGTGTGCCAGGGCCAATCACCTCATGTGAGTGCCCCTGCTTGCCGCTGTGTCTGCACCTGCACTCTCAGGTTTGCTCTGCCTGCAGTGACCCCTGCTGATAAACTTCTTGAGCAGGTTTTCAGTGACTCGGCCCCCTGAGTCACTGAAAATAAATGCACTGACAAAGCCCTGGCTGGGATGATTTAGTTGGTGTTGGTCCTGCTTTGAGCAGGGGGTTGGAGTAGATGACCTCCTGAGGTCTCTTCCAACCCCAATCTTCTATGATTATATGATTCTTACTCCTCTGGCTCTAGCCAACAACTGCTCTGTCCAGGTACTGCAACTCCCGTACCTAGCCAGGAGCACCAATCTTGCTCCCCTGGCTCCAGCCAGCAACTGATCTTCTCTGTTCAGCAGGTCCTTTTAAATGAGCCTGCTGGGCTCTGACTGGTTGTTCCATACAGCCTCTGTTTGATTGGCTGCTTCCTCACAGCCTCACTAGGCAGTGTTGAGGACCCAGCCAAATTTCAGATTGCCAACTCCACTCCTGGCTGCACTTCAATGACTCCTTAGGAAATCAATATGTACTGCACTTTGGGACCCTTGTACATGAAAGGTGCCAGCTAAGTCATGGTCAGCTTTGTTGGTTTCCCCTAAACTGTTTCTCTTCAGTTAAATTCAAGCTGATGAAATGTGAGTCTAATCACCTAAAAACCACTTCCAACATAACTTGCTTTCGTAGAATAACATCTAGGGGTGGAAAAACGCTCTGAAGTTTGCAATTTTGTTAACCACACCGATTATGTTTGAGGGTTGAAGTTCACAGCATTAAATCAAGTGTGCAAAACTTTCCTTCTTGTAATATACTCGTAGGCTCAAATCTTCAGGTGGCATAAATTGTCATCGCTCCATTGATACTGAAGAAGCTATGCTGATTTTCACCGCTAAGAATCAGGCCATTATATATAGATTATTTCTCTCTCCCACTCAGTTCCTTTTTTCTACACAATCTCTCTCCCTCCCTGTGCTTTTTCATTCTGTTCACTCTCTGCAGTTACAATAACAATAATGTTGATACACTTAAGCTCTTTCGAATATGACTTGACTTGATTTATGCCTCTCTATTCTATGTGGAACATAGGGCTTTCACCACTGCTTTCCATCTTTGATAGCTTCTTGCTGTAGTCATTGCTTTTTCCAGTGTCGTTTTGATACCTTTCAATTCTGCTTATACTGAGAGTTTCCAGGTTATCCTTGGTCTACCTTGTCATCAAATATGGTGCAGTGTTAATGTGACCAACAACATAATTAACAAAGCTGTTACAATATCTCGATTGTGCATAGGAAAAAAGTGTTTCTCTAAATACATTGTGCTGTGTTACTGTGCATATAAATAACAATATTGTATGGCAACTGTGTGGTATTAATATGCAGGAGATACAGTGGAATAGAGTAGAATCAGCATTGTATTTAATGTGCCTGTGATTAGGGTTTGTTTTATTCCCAGCCAAAGAAATCAAATGCCCTTAATTTGATTACAAACCAATGTTCTGTTGAAAAGCCAATGGTTTTTGCAAATTCATCAAAGCACTCCTACTTCTTTTGATCTAAATGAAAGATATTTCATTTAAAACCATGAAACATTTGTCCTTTGCTATAATTGCATGTTCTGTAATCAGAGGTATTTGACTTCTTCTTATTACATTACACAAAATGAGTTTACCTAACCCTTTTATCATCATTTATAAGTCATCTGGTGGAGGAAATAGGTTTCATTTCTCATGTTCAGGTTAGGAGTGACTCAGGCCTTGTCTTCACAGGGGAAAAAGATGTATTTTTGCTTTGTACTAGCTAAGATGGAGGAACTAACACAAGGTAAAATCCTAGTGAAGACAGAGCTGCTGTAGTTTTCTCACAAGTTAATAGATCAAGGTAAACCCAAGACTTCTCTATAGGCTTTTAACCTTGACCTGCTTATATATGAAAAATACAAACTGCCTTTTCTTCACTGGGGTTTTTCTAGGATTTAGTTATCATGTGATAGCTAATATGTGGCGAGAACACATCTTTTTTTGTTAGGGAAGATGCACTGAAAAAGCCATTAGTACCATGTCCTGGTTCTTCGGTGGCCTACATGAAATAAATTGGTGGTTTTATTCTAAGTCCTCTGATATAAGAATCCACATTACAGGGGATGCTATCAAGGAATGAATGGGGCAAAACCCTTTTAACATTAGACATGGTTCCTCCAAGTCAGGGTTGAGAATCATTGAGAAGCTTGCACTGCCACTGCTCTGTGCTAACACTGGATGGAAATTTTTGGATAAAACAGTTTAATCTGAAAATGCCAGCTCATTGAATCCAACATTTCTCATGAGAATCAAGTCAGGTTTGATGAACTCCGGCTGAATCACAGGTAGGGTTCCAGCCAAACCCTATTAATTTTCATGGTTCCATGCCTGCTTGCCTTGCAGCTGGTACTACTAATATCCAAATGATGTATACAACATACCATGAGTTGTTTGTACTTATAGTATAAGACCTGATACTTTGTAACTGGTGACTGAACTCTCATAATTACTGTTCTGGCAATACGTCTTGTGAACATCACATAGTTTTAATCAGATAATTGAAGCTTGCTAAACTGTCAGAATAATAGATTTTTATAATATTCTTAGTTTAAGAAACAGGAAGCAATTATTACTGGGCTGTTATCAGTATATATTTACTGTTTTAGTAACAATTATTCTCTGACACTTATAACACTTTAAGGGAAAACATCTTCCCTGCACCAAGATCCACTCTTGCAGAAAGTGGGTATAGGGTGCATCAGGGTGTTGTTTATGGCTACAGCTGGCCAGAAAATAGAATTTTCTTCCCCTGGAAAACTTAGATTTTTTTATTATTTTATTTTAATCAATCCCAAATCAAGTTAAAAAAATAAAAATATTGAATGGAAAGGCTTGCTCCCAGCTGCTCGGATCCTTGGGCAGCTGTCTCCCAGGGCTGCCTGGATCCCCAGGGAGATGAAAGCCTGGAGACTTGGATGGACCCAGGAGGCACCAGTGCAGAAGTCAGAGAGATGAAGGAGACTGGGCTGTCAGAAAATCAGGCAAGGAGGTCTCAGCCTCACTAACATGGAAAGTTTTGACGGAATCAGCACATTCTCATGGAAGGGCTTCCATTCCTTCCAACATTTTCTGGTGGAAAAGCGTTGCATTGGAAAATTTTCAGCTAGCTCTGCTTATGGCTCCCTTATTCTGTGGGCTGATCTGTGCCAGCCCTAAGATCCCACACACCAGATAAGCACTGATAGAGCACAGCTGTGCTCTCCTCCTGGCCCCAACATGCCCCCCTACACCAGCATAGGAGAGGAGGCTGGTTCTGGAGCTGGCTAGGCCAGCTTTATGCTAGCATATAGATCTCCTATGGAGGGGAATTATCAGCTAACTAGAAACAGTCAGCTTCTACTGAGCCATCTGAGCAAAAAGGGTTAAGCTAGACAAATTCAGCCTGGAAATAAGAACATACATTTTTAACAGTTTGTGTAACTGACCATTGGAGCAATTTATCAAGGGTTGTGGTGGAGTCTCCATCACTGACAACTTTTAAAGCAAGTTATTAAAAATATATGCTAAAGTTCAAAAGGAATTATCTTGAGGACGTTCTGTGGCCTGTGGCATACTAGATGATCAGAGTGGTTCCTTCTGGCCTTGGAATCTATGAGCCTAGGAAATGGGCTGAATTGGAGTGGAGAATTTGACCCTAAATCTTCAAAGCACGGTACAAACCTAAACTAATCAGTCCTCACTTCGTCTGTGAGGTGCTTATTGATCAGATACATTTATAAGATGCTTGTTGCTCTGTAAGAGCTAGATCAGGGATCAGCAACTTTTGGCATGCGGCTCGCCAGGGTAAGCCCCCTGGCAGGCCAGGCCAGTTTGTTTACCTGCTGCATCCGCAGGTTCAGGCAATCACGGCTCCCACTGGCTGCGGTTCACTGCTTCAGGCCAATGTGGGCTGCAGGAAGCGGCACAGGCCAAGGGATGTGCTGGCTGCCGCTTCCCACAGCCCCCATTGGCCTGGACTGGCGAACTGCAGCCAGTGGGAGCTGCGATCGGCCGAACCTGTGGACTTGGCAGGTAAACAAACCAGCCCAGTCCGCCAGGGTGCTTACCCTGGCAAGCCGCGTGCCAAAGGTTGCTGATCCCTGAGCTAGATAAATATAACATTATCATTGCTAAGAATGACTGAGCTACTGACCAGTGCAGGAAGGAGCTGCAGTATTGCCATGCAGTGTTGTGTATATTAGGCCTTATGCCTTCAGGATGGATTGTGCTAAACACTGTGCTATTATACACTTTCTTCTGTAATAAAGTCATGATTTGTAGATATCCTCTGTTTTTTGTTTTCTCTCATGTTTCTGGAATACTATTGGGTTTGGAGTTGCTGTATTTTGTTGTTTGTTCGTTTGTTTGTTAATACTATTATATTGATAGCAACTTTCAAAATAATGCCAAGCATAGGTAACACATAATATAAGAAATATTTCAGAATATTGTTGGTGCTTATACAATCTTGATTTAACAAGCTTTTCTTATCTGTTGGCCCTAGAATGATATTGAAGCAAAAGTGGGTGAGATAATACACCTTATTGGACCAGCTTCTGTTGGTGAAAGAGACAAGCCTTTGAGCTTAGGTAGAGCTCTTCATCAGGTCTGGGAACTCTGTGTAATCTCAAAGGCTTATCTTTTTCAACAATAGCAGTTGGTCCAATAAAATATTATCTCACCCACTTTATCTATCTCATATCCTGGATCCACCACAGCTACAACGACACTGCAAATATCAATATCTTTGGGGCATTTAAGCGTTTGAGTATGCATTGCAGGCTTCATTTGGGATACATTTAATTAACCAAATGGATTTACTTAAAGGAAGTAAGGATCTTTAATCTGTAGACAGTGATTAAGAACTGTCTTTCTCTAGTTTTCCATCAGTGCAGGGACAGAGAGGGAGAGATTGGGTAAGACCTTCTGAAAACTGATGTGTCCTACTCTGTATCACTTAAAAAGTTGACTCCTTTAATTGCTTATTAACATTTGCAGCACAAGATGAAATCTTGCGCATAATATTGCCATCTGGGAATAGCAGAGCTTTCATCCAATTTGTCACTTTCTCCTGTTTTAGCCTTGGCTCAAACTAATATTTCAGCATATCCCTTGACAAATTCCACTCTGGCATGCTTTTCTTTTGCCTGTTGAAAAAGAGAAAGAAAGATCATGTGCCTAGTCCAGGGGTCAGCAACCTTTCAGAAGCGGTGTGCCGAGTCTTCATTCATTCACTCTAATTTAAGGTTTCACGTGCCGGTAATACATTTTAACGTTTTTAAACGGTCTCTTTCTCCAAGTCTATAATATAGAACTAAACTATTGTTGTATGTAAAGTAAATAAGGTTTTTAAAATGTTTAAGAAGCTTCATTTAAAATTAAATTAAAATGCAGAGCCCCCCAGACCAATGGCCAGGACCGGGGCAGTGTCAGTGCCACTGAAAATCAGCTCGTGTGCTGCCTTCAGCACACGTGCCATAGGTTGCCTACCCCTGGCCTAGTCCATTCTCTATTCAATTTGACATGGATTAAAAACATCTTATTGCATCAAGCGAGGTGCCCTCTTCATTGTTGCTTGTGAATCTGCAGCCTTTTCATTTCTTGAGTGATAGATTGTGGAACTCAACCCTGCAGTCATTTTTACTTACAATCCTTCACATTTTGAATGTATACTGGTATCATCACAAAGCTCAGACAACCAGTATATCCATCCTACCCAAGGAAGAGAAGTTCCTTCTGCCACACTCCTGGGTGGCAAGTTTGTAGAAATTTTGGTGGTGCCCAGAGCCCGCCACCCAAACTCTGCCCCCACCTGCCTAAGGTTCTGGGAGGGGGTTTGAATTGGGGGGAGGAGGTCTGGGGTGCAGGTCCTGGGCTGGGGATTAGGGTGCAGGAGGGGTGCAGGGTGCAGGCTTTGGAATGGAGTTTGAGTGCTGGGTGCAGGCTCCGGGCTGGGGCAGAGGGTGGGTGTGCAGGAGGGGGTGAGGGGTGCAGGCTTTGGGATGGAGTTTGGGTGCAGACTCTGGGCTGGGGGTGTAGGAGGGGGTGAGGGGTGCAGGCTCTGGGAGGGAGTTTGGGGGCGGGGGTGTGTGGGAAGGGGGAGGGGTGCACACTCTGGGAAGGAGTGGGGATAGGAGGGAGTGCAGGAGTGAGGGCTGTGGGGCTGAGGATGAGGGGTTCATGATGCAGGAGGGAGTTCAGGGCTGGGGCAGAGGATTAGGGTGTGGGGGGATGAGGGATCTGGCTGGGGATGAGGGGTTTGGGGCGTTGGAGAGGCTCAGGGCTAGAGCGGAAGGGCAGGGTAAGGGCAGCCTGCCCGGCCATTAGTGAATGGGGGGAGCTAGGACCCTGGGGCAGCAGACAGCAGTTCTGCCGGGAACGGGGCTCTGCCTAGGAATGTGCTACACCAGCAGCACAAGCAGGCATGGGAGAGGCACACGCCGCTTTCTTTCAGGCAGGGATGCGGCAGGGGGGCCGATCCAGGCAGGGCCGGGGGAGAGACCCAGCTCCAAATATTGGTGGAGCAGGGCCCCTAGCCCTGAATATTCCTGGTGCCTGAGCACCACAAAAGTATATAACCTGCCGCCTATGCCCACACTAAACTATAGAGCTCCAATTTTCCCTTTCAAGAAGCTTGAGTCTTCTCCATATTGACACGAATTAACATGTTTAGCATAGCAATTAGTCATGCCAGAGTAACAATCATGTTTCTGAAGTGAATCTGCAGGGAAGGTTACTGAATGAATCCTGCACCAAATTATTGTCAACTCTTTGGGGCAGGAACAATGTCATCTTTTGTGTTTGTACAACACCTAGCACAATGGGGACCTGATCCTGGCTGGATCTTCTGGGCGTGTCTGTCACAAAACAAATAATAAGTGAAGATGACCCTGCTAAGACCACACCTGTACCCTAACCCTCTTGAAAAAAAGAATGAATAACTGTATGTCAGTCTGTTATGTATGTTGTTAGATGTAGTGCTGGAAAAGGGAGCTGCCAGAATGTAGGGCCAGATGCTCAGAGGATGTAAATCAGCATTGACTTCAGTGTAGCTCTGCTGCTATACACCAGCAAGGGATTGGGTCCATTATATTGCCTTATAGGAGAATATGAAGTGGATACACTGGTAAAGAAAAGTCTGTCACTAGGATTGCCATCATAATGGGCATTAATCAACACATCCCTGCTGGCAGCTGTTGCTGTTAAGTCACTGACTGACTGAGCATGAAATCTGGCAACCACAGAGCTGCTAACAACTTTCTGAACTGAATACTGCAATGCATACCCAGCTGTTGAACCTACTGATTATTTATTATATTGTTAGAAGGGGAGGAGTGTAGAAATGTGCGTATTGTAGTTATGTTTTTGGTATGTCATCTTCTTGTCCCAATATATATTTCATTCATACTGAAACGTTCTCATGCGTGTCAATTTCCTACCTCTCTGTACAGCGGTGATCTCAGCCAAATTAGATCATTTTAGATAAAGATATTGGGAAACTATGCACCACACTGGTTGCCTCTCTCATCAAAGAGGACAAGGACTGAATGGCCATGACTGGGCTACTCTACAGCTCAGAGATACACTTCCAGATCAAGAGTAAGGCACATTGTTGAGGCCAGCACTGTTCATTTAAAAAAGTCTCGACCCAAACTGCTTAACGAGATTAAATATAGGAAGTACAGTTAGAAAAATACCCGAGGCTATTTCACATTGGAAAAGAACAAAATAAAGCAATGTGTATGAGTTAACAGTGCATCCATTCCTCTGATAACTACTGCAGACAATAAATCTGAGTTTATAAAATATTGTCTTAGAAATAAACTGCAAGGCCAGTAAACTCAGGCTCACACACCTCACTGTGGTATTGTCATGAATATTAGACCACTGGGAGCCATAAAATACCCCAAATGTAGGCATTCTGCACACTAACTTTTACAGAGTAAAATACATTCAGAAAACACACACTTGGAGTAGGATGCAATGAAAACACCTGTCTCACAATATTAATCCCAGAATTCAGAAGTAGGCACCATTATTTATCTATTTATTTCTTATTTCAGAAGAGCCTAGAGGCCCCCCACTGGGGCTTTGTCCATACATACAGTTCCTATCCCCAAAAAGTTTGCAGACTAAACAGATAAAACAAACAAAGTCAGGGAAATGAAACAGAGGCACTGAGCAGTGAAGTCACTTTCCTAAGGTCACATGACAGAGCCTGAAATAGCCCCTCCCAGTTGTGACTCCAAGTCTAGCATCCTATGCACTGAACCATACTGCTTCTCTATGGAAGATTGTATCTATATCCATAACCAAAACTTGCTAGGGGCTTGGGAGAATGACTAGCTGAGGTCAGGTTTCAGTGGTAGCCGTATTAGTCTGTATCCGCAAAAAAAATGAGGCGTCCTTGTGGCACTTTAGAGACTAACACATTTAGATGGACTTAAGCTTTCGTGGGCTAGAACCCACTTTATCAGATGTATGAAGTAAAAAATACAGGAGCAGGTATAAATACATGAAAGGATGGGGGTGCTTTATCAAGTGTGAGGTCAGTCTAACGAGATAAATCAATTAACAGCAGGATACCAAGGAAGGAAAATAACTTTTGAAGTGGTAAGAGAGTAGCCCATTACAGACAGTTGACAAGAAGGTGTGAGTAACAGTAGGGAGAAAATAGAATTGAGGAAATTAAGTTTAGGTTATGTAATGACCCAACCACTCCCAGTCTTTATTGGAGCATTTTTCTCACGGCGTGCTATAACAATAAACGCAATTTAAAAAAAAAAAGGATTAAAACCTCATTAGATTAGAGAGAAATCCATAATTTTAAATGCTATGGCAGGCATTTAATATGGCCCAGGATACTAAAATACCTGAATCTGAACCTTGGGGATTTTTTAATGTGATCATTCTTTTGTACTGTTATTTACATAAATCTTTGCCTTCACATACAATATTGGTTATGGTTCCAGTGGATATATTTGTCTTGTTATGTCACCCCGGCTTTGTTTATATACGTAATTATTAAATCAGTAGGTTGTTATCCGTTTATCTTTTATTTTTGTCATACAGCCTGATTGCTTGGCCTTGTCCCTTGCATAGTATGCATAGCCCGCAGGTGAATGTGTTTTATGAGTCCCCCGTCTGTGTCAATTCACACAGGAGATGAGTTGTTACAGCCCCCAGCTACAGAGGCTTGGCTCTTCAGTGCCACTTGTAGCAGCTCATGCTTTTAGCTCTGGAAGTCCCTCGTTCATCCCTAGTGCACTGGCCAAAATGTTAGCTATCACTTTAGCACCCATGTGAAGGAAGTGCAAAGTGTGTGCACAGTGTTACAAAATCAGAATTCTCCACTCATTGACACCAGCAGCAACATTTTCCACTCACTAGGCAGGGGTGTAAATGATTATAGAAGGTACAAGGCATTGGAAGTTTATGTCTCTGTTGTTCCCAGGTTCAAAAACTGTTCATGAACTGGGGCTGATTTTTGCACACAAAGAAATACTCAAACTCACCCTGGTTTGAAATCAATTCCTGGTTCTATATGAAACCACACGGCATTACATCCAACAATTACTGAAAGGTGACTTGTGTAATGAGGAAACATCCTAACGATTTGGATCTATAGATATAGTATAAAGTTGTATCCAAGTGCCACCTACTTGTTATGTTCATACTTATGCCATTACCAACGGAAATTGTTCTTTCCATTCAAAACTGTCTCATAGCACTGCTATGTGGCAAGCTCTGGGAGCAAACACAAAGGTTTTGATAGGTCTGTGTCCACTGAATTCACTTCTATGGTGTTCTTTGCAAGTAAGAATTAAAATTGGAATCAAAACAAAATTGTTATTCTTTTGAATTGATTCAAGACGAAAATTTTAATTTCAAATTATCTGGAAAAAAATTTGAACAAAACAGTTTTTTAAAATGTTGTTCAAATGTTTTTCTGGAAAAGAATTCCTGTGTTTTCAGACTATCCTACTCTAAACCCTGTACCCAGAGTAATACACCTGGCCTGGGATACCCTGGTTCCATTTTCAGATGCTATTTGTTGTAGCTGAACCAGATATGGGAATTCTAGCAGCCAAGTGGTATGAATCAATGGGTTTTAAACAGATTTATGACAGTGAACATTTGCCAACATTAACTCATCTCAAAAAATAAAGCATCTAAAATTTAATTCTGTGAACATCCATTTTCCAAAAGCAAAATTTAATTAGAGCTTAATTATACAGAAATTGGCATTGCTGCTGAGGTAGTGCAATGAATACTCAATCCCATCTGGTCTGGTTTATTATCCACAGACACTATGAGATCACTTATTGTCCGCTCTGTATGTGCCTGCAGCTCCTATTAATATCAATGAGAATTATGAGTGTTTATGAAAAGAATGCACCCTATTGTACTGCATGTTTATTTGAGAAGAATTTTAAATAAAGTAAGTTATTGAAGAATCTTTGTTCTGTTCCGTGTTCATTACAGCTATATGTACGCAAGAATGAACCTGCATAATTTACTGTTAAATTTCAGTGCTTCAAAGCTCACATTAATAAGCTCAATGGAAGAGGAAAGGAATCTGTTAGAAACAATAGCTTCTTTTTAGGTGTGCAGTACATATAGTTCTTCTTACAAAAATACAATGTATAGGCCAAATTCTCTGCTCAGTTACAGCAGTGTGAATCCAAAGTAACTCTGATGACTTCATGACTTCAGTGGAGTTACTCCAGTATTATGTTGGAATAATTGTATGTAGTTCCATGTATGACCAAGCACAATCTTAGCTCCTTATCCTGCACTCATCAAGAGCAACAGTAGTGTTGCCATGCAACATGGATAGCCACTTCCCTGACCCTTGATTAGTCACATAAACTTATGCAAAGTGGGTGTAAGATATTATGGGCCTGAGCCTCTTCTCATGAAAATCAGATCTAACTCCATGAAACATCAGATAAAATTATACCTAGGACTAGCTGGAAGCAGTTTTCCCATCCTGCACATATTTTCGAGATCTCAAAAAAAAAAAAAGAAATCCCATCCTGAATCGGGACAAAAAGTCATTCTCAAAATTTTTCACAAATCAACAAACTGAAAAAAAATCAAACAAAACAGGACAATCAGAATGTTTCATTTGGGATGATTTTGAAATATTTTGTTTCTATTTCAACCTTTCTGGTTGTTTTAACCTTTTTTTCAGTCTAAATGTACTAAAATTTTGAAACAAAAAATCATTCTCACTTGAGAAAACACAACTTCCACCCCCCCACACACATTTTTTTTAGTTGGGAGACTTTTCAAAACTGATGTTTCATAAACAATTTTGACAAATAGGCTTTTTGGGGGATGCAAAACGGTTAACCAACCAGCTTGAATTATACCAGTGTCTTTTATTTTAATTTGGTAGATTTCACATCCACTTTATATTCACTTTGCATGGATGTAAATGAATCCGGCCCAGTAGCAGCAGTACCCAAACTGTGGGTCATGACCCCAAATAGGGTTGCACTATCAGAAGATGGAGTTGTGGTAATCCACAGGGTGTGGAGGATGCCATTTTGCTCTGCCCAGCATGACCTTGCATGTCCAATGTATGCGAGGTCATGATGCCTGGAGGACACCATTTTACTTTACAAAATGGCATCTTAACACAGCATGACCTTGCACTCAGCATACATATGAGGTCACACTGTGCTCCGGATGCCATTTTGTAGAGCAAAATAGTGTCCTCTACACAACATGACCTCACACATATGGTGTGTGTGCAAGGTCACACTGTTCAGAGGACACCGATTTTGCTCTTCAGAATGGTGTCCACTGTCCTCTATGATGTCTGAGGTCCTGGCAGGAAATACTTCATTCAAATGGGGTCATGCTGGCAAAAAGTTTGGGTATCCCTGTCCTATAGTAACAGGAATGGGCTTGTAGACAGAGTCCTTCTTGACACATGCTCAATACTGTTTTCAGTGAAGAGGTTAGAAGTAGCTGTCATTACTCATTCTTTAGCATTGAACAGACTGTTCTTCTTGTAAAGTTTATCCTTAAGAGATAAGAGTTTCTTATGAATAAATCAATTTTGTTTTGCAGTCTTATGTTAGCTGTGCTGAGATATTGTCTATGGAGAAGGTTGTCTTGTGTTTGTACATTTTGAAACAGGGTGGGTGAGGGAGGTATATCTAAAAACAAGTTAGTTTTATTTCAGTGGTCAGGTGACACAAGGAAGCAAGCTGGCAAGACGATATGTTTATGATATTAAATCTGTGTTTTGCCAAGATGACAGGTTCTAACAAAGCCCTTTACCTCTTGCTCTGGCTTTCTGGAGGTACATAGTCTTCTCCAAGAAATAAGACTCTTGAAAATGTACTTTTCATTTTATCCAGTTTTTCCAATTGCATCTCTAAGCACTGTCCTCTGAAGAGATACAGTATAGCTCAACAGAAGTGACCATATCACACATACTCCATGGTCCACACAACACTGCAGAATGCTAATGGATGCTCTTAATGAAAGATGGTATCATAGAGCTTCCCCATAAATCAGTATTGACCTGGAGTGATGCATTCTTGATTAGAGCTTGTCAAAAACTAGGGCAGAAAAAAAATCATTTTTTTCATCCTTTTTTAGTCCTGGCCAAAATGTCAATGAAATTTGAATTGGTTTTATTAGCTCTGTAGTCAGTTAAAAAATGAGAAGCAGATGAGGGAGATTACAAATACTGGTAAACTATGTGTCCTATATTTTCCCATGTAGAAAAGACCAGAAGGTTCCAGCAGTGATACTGAAGCTGTCAGTATAAAAAGAGATCTCCCTCTTCTCCCCATGTGTCCTTCCCCTCCCTTCTTCCAGGCAAGAAGAACCAGACTTTATGAATGTGCCTTTTTGGGGGGTTAATAATTTTACTACATGGAAGTAGATCTCTTCAGTCTGTATTATTTGGTCTAAAATGAATGCCCTCCTAGTGAGAGTTTCTGGGCGGTCAATGCTGAGTTCTGGCCATGTATAAGATGGTTTGGAAATTTGAGTCTGTTGTTGGCATTGGCCAGCTTGCTGGAATATTTTATTATTTTAGGGAAGTTCCATGGCCTGTGATATACAAGAGGTCAGACTGATCACAATGGTCCCTTCTGGCCTTGGAATCTATGACTCTGTTAGGCAATGTTAAGTTGTAACAGGGACTGGACTGCCCCAAAATATGAAAAGGTACAAAGATGGCATAAAGCCACCGCTGCCCTTCCACTCCATTCCTGTATAGAGTGGAGTAATGTAGAATCTGGCACCCTGTTCCTTTGCTGAGAATGTAGGGAAATGTTAGTGATAATTTATGGTGAATGTGTCTATTTTTGTCTGTTGAGTTAATGAAAACAAACAGTATCTAGACACGGGAAAACATCCAAGACAGCTTGGTGCACAATAAAGGATGTAATAATAACCTTTTCCAAATGCGGGCATTTTGTGCTGTTAATACAGTTGCTCTTATCAGCAGCCCAGTAGCCTGTGGCTCTGGAATCGAGTCAGAGAAGCTGCTTTAGAATCACAGATGTGTGCTCAACCGAAGACCCATTGCATTCTGCTGAAGGGGCTGCTTAGATGTAGAAACCAGGTGGTAACTATGCTCTCAGATCAGCAAAGCATGGTGAGCTGACAGCATTTGATTTGGAAATTACTTGACAGGTCACTTTGTGGTGTTTTTAGTTTTGAACTGATGATCTCTTTTACGGTCTTTATTTATTACAGTGTCTTCAAAAAGCCTATCCCTAGCTCAGAATGCCTTTACAATCATTAAAATATTTGTCACCTAAAGCAAAACAATTACGTAGGGCTGGTTTGCAATCCCACAGCCCAGCCTGAGTGAGGGGCAGTAACCAGACTGTGACTGTGTGAATCCCAATCTGATACTTCCCCCTCTCTACCAGCTCCAGAACATGGGATTGGAGGGAGGGAAGATGGAGAAGAGCCATAGTTCCACCCACTCCCTACCCCTATTTGCCAACTGTGTGGGATGGGGGCGTAGCAACCCAGTAATGATTTTCCTCCATGTGCAGGCTCCAGCAATAGAAAGCCTGCTCAGGGAAGTAAGGGGGCTTCTAATGTCCCACTACTTTGCATGGTTGTGGAGAAAAGCTGAAAACATGATCTGAGTATATCCTAAAAACTCTCAAGGCAAATAAAAATGATCCACAATTATTGTTTTTAAAGTCTCATGATTTTTAAACCAATCACATGCTTTTGGGGGTCTGACTCGTAACTTTTGAATGCTTGGGGTTGGCAATATTGCACCGTAGGCCCCTGCTCCCTCCCCTCCAGGGAATGCAAATTCTGTGTGGCAGCTCTTTGTGAGCCTTAAGCGTGTGCATAAAATTCAGTTTTGTTGACTAGAGATGGGATTATTCACACACTTACAATTAAGCAAGAGCAAAAGTGCTTTGGTAAATCAGGGCTATGATGCAGCCAAACCTATCTGTCTTAAAAGAACCTTTTTTGTTTTATGCTTTAACTCCAGAGCTTTTCTGTGATATTGCTGGAAATTCCATGCAAACAATCTTGCAGTAAAAGCACTACTGGAACCTCATCGCAGACAGAGTTAACTCTAGCGCTAACCCTTCAGCAGCTGAAGGGTAGGTAATCAGGCAGGGTTGCTAGTGAACTCATAAAGACCAATCAGGTGCTCAAAGTTAGAGCTGGGGGCTCTATAAAGGCAATTTATGGAAACCAGAAGTGGAGAGTTTCAGGTGTGGTAGGAAAAAGGGGGGACCTAATCTTGTTCGCAGGGATTTAGATTAAAGAAGGGCTGGGTCTTAGGTTTGTAGTCTGAACTGGCCTTCCATTTTGCCTGGTTGGCTCATATAAAAACCCTTTATTGTGGTTACAACCTGTGAACCCTCAAACCCAGAAATAGAACATGTTTGGGAAGGGGGCACTTGTGTAGAAGAACTTTGGGTTGGTACTGGATAGTTTGGTGCACAGTAGTAGTGAGAGGTCCATGAAAGACAATAAAGCCAAAAGCTAACAGCTCTTTGATCCTCAGGGGCATTGTAGGTTCAGTTTTGATTTGACTTTGGGCAAAGGCTTGAGTTGGGTCTTAACTTATCTTGCTTGCCCATCCCTAATGGCAACTAAGATTGATGGTAACAAAAGTTGTTAAAGAGCATAATTAAGTAGCACAGGACTTCTTGATGTCCATTCATTATTACTAACTCGACCAGCTGCTATACAAATTTCTAATGCTACTGAGTTCAATGAGCTCCAGGGTTAGCTTATTGATATATTGCTGCTTTAAAAACAAACCGTGATATGCATTCTGTGAGCAGTACTGTGTCCCAGGGAAGAGAGGTGATGTCAGAAACCCCAGATAAACTACAAATGAATCAAGAAGCAAAAGCAGGGAGAGGTCTTGATATTAAGACTTAATTGTCTGTCTGTATGACAGACAAATGGCTCTGTCTGTTTAACAAGTGAACCCGCAAACAGTGTCTCCTTTTAAACTAAAATATCTCCATTTTTAGAGTCACTATAAAGCAGTTGAGTTAATTACTTACTGCTGTGGATGATACTCTGTGTTACACCAGAGCCTGCACAAAAGCAATATTACAGCACTTGCTAGCTCAATTATGCCACATTCTTGTACTGAATCCAGAGCTGTCAAATCTATTAAACTTCTTATCTGTAACAATGATGCCTAACTGTATCCAGTTAAAGAGAAAATCCTAAATTTAATAAACCCTTGCAATTTCTGCCTCTTTATTCTGATATTTCTTCTGATTGCTTAGGTTTTATATGCAAGCAGCACTGTGTCATATTCTCGCTCTCTAAGGGAAGAGAAAGTAACAGAGGAGATTAACTATTCACCTTACTTGGCTGGAGCAAACAGACTCCTTTAGCACCACTGCTAATTAAGGGCAATCCCAGCCCTATGCTCAATGCATTAGATGGTGATATTCAGACCTCAGTGGTTCAGGAGTCAAATTAGCGATGAACATTACCCAAAAGAGGCACCGTAGTGTGATTGATTAATAACACAATAAAAGCATCCCGATTGGTTAATAACTTATATTGATTAATAATTAATTACAGTGTTTTAATATCATGTGCTACAAAGAACTGCAGGAGACCCATTAAAGAGCCCCTTGCGGCTTGCGAGCCTCAGTCTGAGTATATCTGCATTACACTGTGTGGTTATCACTAGTCACAGGCCCAATGGTTTTTGAGCAAAAGGGGCTTTTCTTTCTGTTTCACAAGCACCCAGAGAGTGAGAGGTAGTAGACACTGACATTTGCTTAAAGACTCCAGACATTGAAAACCATCTTGCCAAATGCTGTGAATTTGTTCCAGTAACACAAATTCAATAACAAGCAAATGTCATTTTAAAAAAAATCTTTTTTGAGAAGAATACTTTACACAGCTCTCCCCATGAGCTATTCTCTCCTGTCTGCTTCATCTTGCATAGTTGAAGTGCCACATCCTGCCTTTCTCAGATAGGAGCACTGAGACTTGATGCAATGGGAGCAATTAGGGAGATTCTATAGAATCCTCTTTACTCCTTCCCAAAAAGAACAGTACAGCTGCTATAGATAACATTCAGGCAAAGATTTTCAGAAGTGACTAGTGATTTTGTGTGCCTCCATTTTTGAGTGCCCAATTTCAGACATTGGTAAAGGGCCCGATTTTCAGAAGGTAGGTGCTCACCATTTTCTGAAAATCAAGCCACTTAAGGTTGCCTCAAGTTGTACCTCCAAAACCAAAGTGATCCAAAATCAATAGTCATGTTTAAAAAACTTCAGTTTACCATATACGCAACTTTTCTGAACAATGAAAAGAATATTCTGGTCTCCTCCCTGTGTTTACAATCTCCAGGAGTCCATTTCAATAGAGTCTGGGGAAAAAAGGATAATTGGGTTGGGCAGGACCTCAAAAAGAGTTATCTTTCTGCATTGTGGCAACGCTGGTATTCATTGAAGAGCAAATTGCCTATAAAATATAAGATTAAACAGAATACACTGTTTGGTGTGATTGTTGAGAGCTCAGAAGTGTCAACGTTTCAGGATTCAATGTAATTGTTTCTGTTACTGGCACAATGGGATGACAGAGTGCTGTAAAGACTGCTTTTGCACAGGCTCCATTGTGGCAGAGAAAGTGTTCTCCACAGAAGGATATGTAACCAATTCTGCTCTGTCGTTTCTCAGGAGCGGTGAAATAGCAATGCTTTTCTCAAGCGGTTAGAACAATACTGCTTTTGCACAGGCTCCATTGTGGCAGAGAAAGTGTTCTCCACAGAAGGATATGTAACCAATTCTGCTCTGTCGTTTCTCAGGAGCGGTGAAATAGCAATGCTTTTCTCAAGCGGTTAGAACAATACTGTTCAAAGTAACCACCTCAAAGCTCTAGTGAACCAGAAAAAAAAATCCTTCTGAAACAGAAAAGAACTATTTCCACTCTAGAAATAAAGGGGTAGAATAGATATCCTTTAATAAGTGTTTCAACATTGACTTCAGGTATTATCCGATGACAATTTCATTCCAAACAGAGGCACTCTCTCTATTACATTTTTCCTCTTTCTTTCCCGTGTGGTTTAGAAGAGAATACTCCATACACAGCATTCTGTAATGGTCATTTTAATTATTACAACAGTAAGCCACATGGAAATAGCACAACACACATAATTATACATATTTACAATGTTTATTGAAGCACAGGAATAGAAACAATCAAAATACTTTTGTGCGGTACATCTTGCCATAGCAAAAAACCTAGCAAAGCTTGAGGAGAGTCAAATAACTCCCTATGGCTACATAGAGAGAATGGCCAAGGAGAACCTGCTGGTTTACTCAAGTCAAGCTTTGAGCACTAAATCTGAGGAATATGAGCTGAAGATCTGCTTTTCTTCTGTCAGTAAGGAGCTGCGTGTTGTCCCAGTGTGACTTCTCCACACAACTGAAACCGCAAGGCTCTAGCTTGGTATTTTACCCGAAAGCAAGGTTCATGCTGCCTATGCCACACAAAGCAATTTAAAGCAGTTACATGGAAAAGAATACAAGTCAAATGTAAGCGTCAAATAATCCATTATAAAGCAGGCTGTTCCTTTGCAGTAGGGTAATGGTGTCATTAAGTAATCTCTGCACCAGAAACGTGCTGCTATGGATTAATGTGTGATACACTTTAACGGTCTGTGAAATGCTATGCTGTACAGTGACACTGTCTAGCTTAGATGAGAAAGGCTAAATACTAAATAGGTGCACTAGTAAAGGAGGCTAAATAGGTGCACTGGAAAAGCTGAGAGAGGACCAAGGACAGTGATGGGCACTGGAGATAGAAAAGGGGGCCTGGGAGTTAAAATGAAGTGTTCATCTTTTGGCATGGTGGGGTGAGATAGTAGGGGTGGACAGAAATATGAGACTAATGGAAGAAGCCAGGCTAGCATTGGTATTTGGGAGTAATTTAGCATAAAGTTATAAGAGAGGACGTGAGGTCACCCAGGGATGGAGTATGTAGGGAAGCAAGGAGAGGACTCAGGAGAGGGAACATTAACAGAAACCAGGAGAGGGGAATAGAATGACCTGCAATGGGAGAAAGAAGACTTGCAGTTGAGGAGGTAGGATAAGACAGAATAAAGAATTTGGAGTTCTGTCTGTGAAGATGATTGTTCTTTACAGAAGAAAGAAGGATACATAGTGTCATACATTCCTATGGATCAGAATTCCTCTGGCTCGGTCATTCCAGTAGTCAGTAAATGGCCAAATACGTACCTCCCAAGGAGCTACTGTAGACTCCTGGGATAGGCAGTCATCCCCAGTGCTGCCACTGAACCACAATTTTGCTTAACCTCGTGAGTTTCTCAGTTTGAATCGGGGTATAATTGTACCTATCTCAGAGGGGTGTTGAGTTTCAGGTAACCTTTGTAGTGATACTTGGACTGAAGGTACTGAGGGAAAATTCTTTCTTTTTTCTTTTCTTTCTACTTGGGATACCCAGACCCCTTTTACACATTCCAATGCATCTCTCAATACAATTATTTTATATATAAACTCCAGATGTGAAATCCTGTCCCCACCGAAGTCAATGGTAAAATCCCATCAACTTCAAAGGAGCCAGGATTTCACTTTGTTTCTAATCGTACTGCTGCCTACTTTCTTTTGGGTAAATCCTCGAAATAGGGATACAATTTACCCCCTCATTCCTTCATAGTGGTAAGTATACACCCCAATACATAGGCCCTGCTCCAGCAGAGCACTTAGGCATTGAAATCAGTTGGACTACTCACGTGGTTGGCTACACATATGCTGAAGTCTTTAGGACCAGGATCTAAATCACCATGTTATTTAGTACAATAATCTGATAACTAAAAGAGAAGTAGTGTTACATTTCTCTGGATATGTGAACAGAAGATTGCTTCTTCAGTCCTCATGAAAGCAATTTTCTTCTTGCTGTTGGAGCATGTTAAGTATCAAGTGTTCAGCCCAAAAGAGACAGCTAAAACAAGGACATATTTCTCTTTGTTCGTTGCTCTTGGTTTTAATTAACATCAGTTTGTTATTTTCATTATTGCACACTAAAGAGTTGGTTTCTGATGATTTTAGATAAATAGCTTAATCTAATAATACATTTGTACTACATTTCATTCTAAGAGGTTTAAGAGAGATTTGAAAATATGATCAATTGCAGGGTTGTATTAAAATATCTCCAATGCTTTTAAAAGTGGAGGGAACTATTGTTGTGCCTTGATGATCAGAGACTGGGAAAGGGAATTGTAGTTTGATGCTTTAACTGGTTCTACCGATCCACAAGTAGCTTGTCCTTAATAGTAGCACAACCGTAATAGTAGCTTAAAGGAACTGTAACACAGAGGCATTGGTTCCTTTGAAATTATGAGCGACCCTAAATATGCAGACTTGATTTAGATTGTGTTGTGTTATTGATTCATTAAGTGTAAGATGGCCTACTTCTACAAACATCTGCATGTGCAGTCCTGAGAGGCTTTGTGGCTGGTCCACTGAGTGCTGGCTGGTCAGATGGTACTGTTCATCTTTTGCCGTTAATTGCACTAAAATAAGTACAAAGTTTTAAAATCCCCGCTTGAGGGATTTAGGGTAAAATCTTCAAGAGTGCATCAGTGACTTAGGTCCCACTGACTTTCAGTGAGAGAGTGAGGCTTCTATGTGTCTAAGACACTTTTGAAAATAGGGTTTGGCTCCTACCTCTCTTAGGGATCTTTGAAAACATTACCCTTAATCTTGCCATATTGCATGTTCAACATTTCCATTAACATTTATAGTAGTTTTAAGTCAACAATGGCACTTGGTAGTAGGAAATGAGAAGTGAAATATAATGAGCAATAGACACAGTAGAGACCACTGAATACATCTACACTGTAATTGAACACCTGTGGCTGGCCCATGTCAGCTGACTCAGGCTCATGGAGCTCAGGCTGCAGGGGTGTAAAATTCCAGTGTATGTGTTAAGGCTTGGGCTGGAGCCCGAGCTCTGGGATCCCATGAGCTCAGAATCCAGCCTGAGTCCTAACACCACACTGCAAATGTATAGCCCCACAGTCCAAGTCCGGTTGGACTGAGTCAGCTGACACAGGCCAGAGGCAGGTATTTAATTGCAAGGTAGACATACCCAGTGGGGTTACAGGCTTCACAAAACCATAGAATTTTATTTTGAAATTTTGGTTTCTGAGAAACTTTTGAGTTTCAGAAAATGCTTTTTCCCCTGATGTTAGCTAACTAATTTTCAAAGGAACTGTCATTTTCTAAACTAAAAAGGAATTCTAAAATGTCAACTAAATGTCAACTAAAAGGAATTCTGTGCTATGCAAGTGACAAAGATTCTGGCTGCCTAGTAATTCTTGCCCTGTTCTAGGACTATAATACAGAGGAATAACATTTAAAAAATGCAGCCTCCCAGAACTCATGGTCTGCCAGAGCCAAACAGAGCTTGGATTTCAAAAAACAAATTTGGATTTGTTGTAAATTGCTGTAGGTCCATTCAAGTGAATGGAACTACATAGATTTGCACAACTGCAGATCCAGCCTTCACAACGTTTTGATTACTCTTCTGAATCTAGAACCTATGGCTTTGGAAAAACCACCTCTCTCAGCCCTAATGAACAGAGTGTGTGCATCATTTTTAGTTGTGTTCCTCATACACTCTATTAGAACAGGACAAGAGCAATGAGCAATAGTCATAAAATGTCACCTATCATCAGAGGTGAAAGTGGGCCGATATGGCGTATCAGTAAGAAGTGGCCACCGGTACCACCCCGTACACAGCCGACGTTAAAGCACTGCCATGGCAGCACTTTAAGGACCCTCAGTAAAGCGCTGCTCAGGCAGCGCTTAAACATCGCTGCCCCTTTTGGGACAGCTGCCCCGGGTCTGGTGATTTAAAAGAGCCTAGAGCTCCTGGCCACTTCTGCTGTAGCAGTGGCCAGAGCCCCAGGCAGCACAAGCCAGGCAGCATGGAAGGGCTGGCTGGGAGAGGCTGACCCCCACTCCTTCCACCCAAAGCCCTGCCCCTTCCAGGGGCCCGGATCAGGGCTCCGTACCGGTAAGTAATTTATCTTACTTTCATCGCTACCTACCAGCTAAGTGAATCAATATTCTTTTTTAAATAACATCAGATCAGTTACACCACTATTAACACCATACCTTTGTTATCCTGTATATTAAGTGTACAGAATTGTGCCCCTTAACAAATTGTCTTAGAAACACTCATTCTTCTCTTCTCACTCAGTAATATCATTCATTTCTGTCTGAAAGTAATTAGAAGTTAGATATGCAATGGTCCCAAACTGAGAGATTTGGATCAATCCTCTGTTTCAAGGACTAGTGAAAGCATCTTAAGCTATTGACATGGCTGTGAAATAAAAGCCCAGATTTATTCCCAGGTAAAGTGCTGCACTGATGAAATCATAATGACATTTCCTGTTTTAGGTTGTGCCCATTCAGTAGAGTCAAGGTAGTCACGGTGTTCTTGGCATTGCTTTTCAGAGAAGTCATTCGTATGGCAGAGGAGCTGAGCAGATAACTGGTGGATCTCTCTCGATGAGATTTCCTCCCGCAGCAAAGTTGACTGTTGAAATGTCTCCTAAAGCTCTCACTCAGAAAATACAGTGCAAATGGGTTGACGCAGGAGTTGCAGAAACTCAATACTCGGGCCACTAAGGTAATGATCATATGTCCTAGCGATGGGTCGATCTCACTGTAATTAAACGACCGGTACATGTACAATACATGGTTAGGGAACCAGCAGATGGCAAAACAGCCAACAAAGACCAGAACAATTTTTGCCAGACGCTTTCGAGTTTCCATCTAAAATGATAAATCAACAGAACCCAAATTAACAACACAGAATAGAACTAATCCATATAACAGACTTAATTAAAACATGTGACATTTCACTACAATAACTCTAACAATGAATTCAGATAAGATCAGTAAAATTACTCCCTTTAAGGGCTAAATTACTTTTGCTATCTCATTTGCTTTCATTTCTCATTTACAGTTCATTTTCATTAACCAATCCTTAGCTGCTGGCAGCTACACTAGATAGACTGGCCTTTATGTTTGGGTTTGTTACATAGATAAGTACACCGAGATGGACTCAGATTCCAAGTATACATTGTCTTTCAGTCACCATAGTAAGCTGGTAGAATAGTTTCCTTTGGAATATATCTCAACACTTGGCTAATTTGAAAAAAGGTTTGAAATTCAGAGACATTATTAGTCTGATGCATGGAGTTTTAGTTCTGCAATGGTACTTACATCCCATTATTTCCCTCTGAGGCTGAAATGCCACAGTTTGTACCATTCTCTTAGGAAATCCCCAGAACAGGTGCTCTTAGCACACAATGGTGTCTCAGATACAGACTGAGGTAAAGGGTCTGGCAAAGCATCCAAAGTAACACTAGAGAAGCAGTTCCCAATTGCATTGCTGTAGGATAGTGGGAGTTGCAGCCCACCTGTTCCTCCAAAGACATTTACAGGGCTAAATGTGGGGGAATATGGCCTACATACTGGTCCTCACAAAAAACAGGATGGAGGGAACAGGCCAGATGGTCAACCCCTGAAGACAGTGAAGATAGAAAGCCACTGTGTGTTCCCTCCATTGTAGGAAGAGCCAGGGCCTGCTGTGGGGAGGAGGGCTTATGTGGAGGATTCATGCTTTCTGGCTCTATTTTTTACTAGAAAAACTCAAATGAACTTGGGGGTGTTGGAAGGTTGCAAAACCCTGTGAACTAAACCAGTAAATATAGTTCACCACTACCCATCCAAACCCAAACCAGTAGGTTTCCCACAGCCATAGAGAGCAGGCTGTTTTCTATCTCTGCAAAGTTTGTGCCATGAGGGGCACACACTCTAGGACTATGGATCTCTTCCTGCTTCTACTCGGCCTGATTCTCCACTGCCTTTCACCTTGTGCAACCATGTACACTTGTACAAAGTGAGTTGGAAATTGGCTATAAATTGCAAAGATAGCAGAAAATATGAGATGCGTATGTTCCCCGTCTGTACTCTTTCTTAGAGAAACTCTGGTTGGCATCAGGAATCTGAATCCTTTACTATTTGTCAAGTAATATGTACATTGGTCAGCCTGTCCTCCCCTTTTTAATCTAATAGATAAACTCAACAAATAATGAAAGCAAAAATCTGTTTTGTTTTTTAAAGAATCTCTAACAGTTTTGGAAATGTGATGTAAATTAGCTTTACTTTCATTGAGGTCAGACAAATGGCTCTTTATATTTCACAGAATAAGAAAATGGTCCATGCAATGCTGGTAAGTATGCGTTTTTAATAAGAAACAGGCTAGAATAGGAACAAAATGTTGAGTAGAGAGGACACCAGGAAATGTTTTCATTATTCTGTTAAATGATTTGCCATCTAAAAATATGTTTCTCTCTTATCAGGGGGTGAACAGGTAACAGTCTAAAATATGGCAGCAAATACCCTACCTAATTCTTTTCATCAGCATTGGTCTTTTATTAAGCAATCTAAGCTGCTGTAAAGTGGATGTATGATTTTGAGGCACTTTCCCTCAGAAAGATTTATTTTATTGAACAGTAAAACTGTTGTGTCATTTACATTGATGAGTCGGCTTCTGATATGGCTTGCTGATATGTCACACTAATTTGAGTTGGCTCCGTCTCAAAGATTTGTAGCATATTGTAATATAGAGGATGCCAAGAAGGATGGTACTACTAAATTTGGATTGTGGAGAACCTTGGTAGATTCAGCATTTCTAGTCAGAGAAATACCCCCAGAATTTGACTGTTTATCCAAGCCATATTGTTCTAGAAACAAGGAGAAACCCTTACAACTACAAGTTTTCTCAAGGGATTTTCAGTACTTCATGGTTTCAGCTAGACTAGATGTCCTACAAGAACTGCCTTTTCTGATGTATTTCAATACTTAGTTTCCAGTCGCAAGGTTTTTTTATACCTTTGATGAATCTGGCCCTTTATCGTTTGTTTCCACAGATTATTCTGTAATGCACTGGATTTCTTTCAGGAAGAGATGAGTATATAGAGGTCAGAAAGCTACAACTGGTTGCCCCAGCAAATGCTGTTTCTTAATGTATACAAAAGTGATTGCTAAATCAACAACACATACAAATACTCAAGTCACCAATACCATACATCAGTATATATAGTAATTAATATCATCAGTTGAATTATTTTTGTTTCTTACTAAAAGGCTAAGACAGAAAAGAAATAAACACACTCTTCGGCTTGTGTTTCTTTGTATTTCTTATGTAACAGAGTAAAAATACTCATTCCAAACTAGTCTTAGAGCTGTTGTAAAATAAGATTTAAAACATGGAGTTTTTTGAGGTAATGCTAGACCTGGGTCCATGCCTATGAAATTTTTAATATAATCCTAGGCCTATACTAGTTATGTTAGAGCTTTTGTGCTTTTATTTTAAAATGTGTACAGCAGACAAATCTTTCAGCATACAAGTGCACTGCAAATAGCTTACCTGTCTTTTAGAATGCTCACTATATTCTCCAGGGATATTGTGTGCACTCTTAATTAAAGTCTTAGCAATATGATAGTAGTAGATACTAATGATAGTGAGAGGGATAAGGAAATATACTAAGAATATCAGCACAGAGTGGATCTTTGGGTGCATGTCATCTGTCTTGGGATACGGTACGCATGCCCTGAAACTGACATTATCTGTACCGTTGATGTGGGCCACTTCAGAGAAAACTGCTTCAGGAACTGCTAACATCATGGAGATTATCCAGATGGCAAAAGCTTTAAAACACGTCCACAGAACTGCATTTGATGTTTGGATATCCATGGGATTTACAATTGCTTTGTACCTGGAGAGGGGCAAAAATAATTAATTAATAATAATAATAAACATTCTATGTCTGATGCAAAAAGGCAATACAAGCCTTTGATTAAAGTAACATGTGACACTTCAATTTTTCTGATGTGATGTGTCAAGATTTACATATAATCTATTTTTACTACAGTATACTATATTTATTAATGTATATTACTTTTGCCAGCATTGATAAATTAACAAACAGTATAGGATACAAAAGGCAAGCACTTATAAAAGAACAGGATTATCATTCCACAGTAAAGTAAAATAAAAGAAAGAGAAATACAGCTGGTCACGATTGTTTTTCACAAAACTGGTTCATCAAAACTAAATTTTTTGGCTGGAAAGGGTTAGTTTGAATAAATTTCTCAACTCAAATATTTTTGAAAAAACAACACATTTTGAACTTGTTGAAATGTTTCAGTTCTACATTATCAAAATGAAAAAATCTAGTTTTCTGGTTCATAACAATCTTAAGTTAATTATAGTAAAAAAATTAAGAAATAACAAATCTTCAAAAGCAAAACAAAACTTCAGAAATTATTGAAATGAAATGGTTTGATTGACCCAAACTGATTTTTTTTCCAGATTTTTAGTTTTTGACATTTTGAATTTGTCCCAATTCAGGATGGGAATTTTTTTTTTTTTAAATCTTGAAAATTCTCACAGGATGGGAAAAATGTTTCCCACTCAGCTCTAAGCAGAAGTCAACATATAGCTAAGTGGATACCAAGGGCTGGTTTGTGGCTGCATCTAACTCAGCCACACAAGGGAGTAGAGTGGAGCGAAGCTGTGACCCAGTGGCAGATTAGCCACTGGGCCAAGGAATCTCATGCCCTGGGGTCCCAGCCAATTGTGAGGCCCTGGAAAAATGGGCTCCCCTGCACCCCAACCAGCTCAGCAAACCAGTGTTCCTGCTGTGGGGGGAGAGGGATCAGGGCCCAGGGGCTTGCCCCACTCCACCTGCCTGTCCAGCACTCCTACCGGGAAGCAGGGGAAGACCCTGCACCCTGACCATGCTCTTCCCCCAGCAGGAGCACCAGGAAGGTGGAGGGGGCAAGCCCCCACGCTCTGACCCTGTTCCCCCCAGCAGAAGGGGTGGGGAGGGGCCCCCTATTATTCTAGCACCCAGCACCACATGGCAGCATTAGATGTCCCTAAACTGCAGACCCAGGCACAGAAGGGAAAGCAGGAGCTAAACATCCAATGTTCTCCTGCACTGTGAGTGAGTGGAGAAGGAGAGGTTGAGAGATGGCTCCACTCCCCTATATGCCAACCTACAGAGCTGGCTGGAAATCAAGGGAGGAGTATGTTATGCCATGTATTATTATTATTTTATTAATCGTGTTTATTATGGTAATGCCTAAGGGCCAATCAAGAGTAAGTTCTCATTGTGCTACACTCACTTAACAAACAAAATAGTAGACAGTGTCTGCCCTGCAAAGCTTACAATCTATATAGTGCTGTAGCAGATTCCTAAGCCAATGCAAGAGAGAAGCACTGGAGGAACTGTTCCTCAGAGGAAAGTTTCTGGGGCACAATGTTTCCTGAAGCAACTCCTGTGTTTGGAAACCTTCTTGTTCTATACAGAATTTTTCTGTCTCCATCATGATAGCATAAAAGATTTCCATTAAGCCTGATGCCCAGACCCTCAAAGGTATCCCACTGAAGTTAGGAGCTTCAAAACCTTTGACAAACTTCAGTGGGATACCTTTGAGGGTCTGGGCATCAGGCTTAATGGAAATCTTTTATGCTATCATGATGGAGACAGCAAAATTCTGTGCAGAACATGAAGGCTTCCAAACACAAATTGTGACCTTATTAGTCAACAGTATCTTTCTTAGTTCTTTCTTCCTTGATTTCATTATACGAAGACAAACGATATGTTTCATTTTATGATTTGATTGAGCTGACGTTGGGTCATTACATCTGCCAATTTTTTAAAAAACATTACATTTTTTTCTGTGAAAGCCATGTATTGTGTTAAGAAAATCAATTCTCTCCCTCTCTCTCTCTCTTTCATGACAGGACATTGAATTATTATAGCTGCAGCCACACCACCTGGGACTGTGGTCTTGTCAGCTCTCATCAGTTAAGCAGTGTTAGGCCTGAACCAGAAATTGATGTTGGTGATTCAGTAGATGGCACACTTTCACCTGAGCCATCACTGAGTCAGTGTTAGAGGGTACTGTGCTGTTGGTGGTGTCCTCTTTAAGATGAGACATAAAGTTACTGATCACTTGTGGTAACAAAAGAACCCCTGGCTTCGGTTCTAAAGAATAAGGGTGGTCAGGCTGCAAAATTTCATCAGTGTGTCCTGTCTACTTAAATTCCCCAGGCATTTTTAAAGAGACACATTATTCTTCACTCCCTGTCCTAGGGCCCAATCCTGTGAGATGCAGAGTGCCCTGATCTCCAGCTGAAGTTAGTGGGAGTAGAACTCAGCACCAGCCAGGAGGCATTCAGCATGTTGCAGAATCTGGCCCATTGTTTATACCTATGAAGAGACATGGCATAGGAAATGGTAAGTAACAGACTACAGATGAAATCAAACATAAATGATGCATTCTGACATTAATTAAAGGTAATTATGCAGCTTCTCTATTTGTACAAAATTGGCACAGATGTAGATAATAGGACAATCTGAAATCTATGAGCTCCTAGATTTCTATAAACAAATTTGACAAATTTGGCTAGGTTTTATTAACATTTGGAAGTAAACCTAACTAAGGAATGTTATTTATTTAAATTAGCAAGGAAAGCCAAGTTCCCATTAACCTCTTTGATGAACCCAGTGCATTGTACATTGCCAGTTAGGTCATGTAGTTATTATAAGTGAGTCTTCAGTTTTAATTAGAAGTCTTCCCTAAAATTCTATCTTCCCCCTTCTCTAACATTACCACCAATGGCAAGGGTGCTTCATTGTAGGAAATATTTTTATAATAAATTTCCTTTCTCTGGAGCTTAGGCATTCTGCTTATAAATACATTCACACACTCACTTGAAGCTCCCACTGTGAATATCTGAACCTGACTAGTGGATATGTTACAGAGCTTCTTATTGTTGGCATGGAAGAAACTCCCTCCGTCATCCTCACCCCTCACTCCCTCGACACACAAACTAAATGTCTTAGTGATGGAATGAAAGATTTTTTGACAGAAATTTTTGTTGGAGTCACATGGTCTCAAACCCTAACGTTGATTATATCATCTGTGATGATTATTTTAAAGAAACTGATATAATTGCTGCTTCAAGAGAGAAAAAGCCACTCAAGTGCTAGATACTGTCATCTTCCATTGCACCTAATACTGTCGGAAAGAGCATTCTTGTGATTTGTCTCTTTTAAATAATAAAATACCATGAATCAGGACAATAATTTACTATAAATATTCATTTTATGAATGAAACAGCAAAGTACCATTCTCAATGTTTGTACTTCTGTGACTGCACTAATGTCATTCAAGGGACTGAGACCTCCAGCCTCTAAAGTATTTAGGCACCTAAATACCTTTGAGAACCTGAAGCTTGCTGAGTACCCTCTGCTTGCGCTGTTTTCAGTATTGTATTATTTCCTTCCTGCCTACAGCATATGCATGCACAGGAAGACATATAAAAGTTCAGATATTATCAAAATATGACTCTGGTACTGGGAGTAGATCTAAATGCTAAAAAATGTTTCACTTCCTTCTGACTATTTTCCTTCTCCTCCCCCAATAACTTCATCGTTCTCCTTGAAGCTGGCTGGGGAAAATATTTTTTAAAACAATTAACCAAATTCAATGGTTGGATGTGCATATAGGACTCCCATGAATCCAAGTGCAGAATTTAGCCTGGTGTTCGGTCCTTTTCCAGTGCTATGAAAGTATGGGAGGTTATTGAAAAGTGTCTTCATGAAATGATTGAAATTTGGAAGGGTCAGAATGGATTTATGCCATATTTGCTCTATGAGTACTCAAGTTCAGAGAAAAGAGATAGCAACTGAGTGAGGTCTTTATGGACTTCGAGATGGTGTATGATCATGTACCACAAGAATTAGTTTGGCAGACTTTGTGACAGAAAGATGTGCTGGAAGGATATGTCCTTCTTTTCTAGGATATATATGATGGAGTGACTACCATAATCAAAACCAAACATTGCTACAACTGAGAATTTCCAGTAAATGTTGGCCTGCATCAGGGTCAGCGTTGAGACCTTTTTCGTTTTTGTTGTCTTGGATGTGATAAGTGAGAATATATGAAGGGAGTCACCTTGGAATATGCTGTTTGCTGATGACTTAGTGATATATGCAGAAGACTGTGAGATCCTGCAACCAACTTTGAACAGTGGCAACACAGTTTAGAGTGAATGTTGGTAAGACTGAGGCTGTAACAACTGATGGAGGAGGACCTGCCATAAAGGATATTACAAGCAAAGAGCCTAAAGTGAAATAATTTAAATACCTAGGATCAATGGTTGCTGACAATGGTACCTTCCTGAGTGATGCCTGAGATCATACCAAAGCTGCTTGGTGCAAATGGTGAGAGATGCCCCCAGTTTTTTGTGGTAAAAAGATACCAACAAAGTTAAAAGCTAAAGTGTATAAAACTGAAATTCAACCCATCCTAATGTATGGAACAGAGACTTGGCCAGCAACAAGAAAAGAAATCAGTATGCTCTCCACCATGGAAATGAAGCTGTCGAGATGGACAGTTCCATGATAGAAAATGAAATGAGGCTGTGAGAGGCCTAATGCAGGTTGCCCCAACTGAAGACAATTTGAGGGAGGTGAAGCTATGTTGGTATGGCTATGTCCAGTGGAGACCTGAGAGTTATGTTGGTAGGATGGCCTTTTCAATGATTGTGGATGGAAGATGATCAAAGGGGTGGCCAAAGACTCAGAACATGGACTGGATATCAGCAGAACTTATAACAATTTTCATGACAGCCAGCAGTATAATCATGAGTTTTGGAAGAAGGCTTTAAAAGTTGCTAAACTGGAATAGGAAAGTAGCAAGAAAAAAGAAGTCTCTAGTCCTTACAGCTATACCACCACTACAGGCATCAGACTTCCTGTCCACTGCTGTGCTGCTCTACACTACACTGAGTCCACTTCCTGCCACACACACTGTACCCTGAAATAAAGCATGTCTAAATGCCTTTTGGGTATAGCTTCACAGCTGGACTAGGATTTTCTCTTACAAAGCCATAAAATCCACCACTTTCAGGCAGCTTGTCAGCCATGAGGAAAAGCAGTTTTCAAGGTAGCAACCACAATGACAAAACAGAAATATCCCTTTCGCTTTTCTGCACATTTGCAGTGTTTCTTTCCTTGTCTGTTTGCCACCAGCAGGGCCGGCTTCAGGCACCAGCATTCCAAGCTGGTGCTTGGGGTGGCATTCTGCAAGGGGTGGCAGGCCCTGTTGTTTTGCCCCCAAGCAGCACGCCAAATTGCTGCTGTGGGCGGTGGGGGCAGTCCCTGTGCCCTTAGGGCGGCAGGCGCGTTTCCGCGGTGAGGGCAATTCAGCGGCAGCTTCTATGTTTAGCTGTCTGGGGCGGCTTCAGCTAAATATAGAAGCTGCCGCCAAATTGCCACCGCCCCGGAAACGCACCTGCCGCCCTAAGGGCACGGACTGCTCCCGCCACCGATGGCGGCAATTCGGCGCGCTGCTTGGGGCGGCGAAAACTGTAGAGCCGGCCCTGGCCACCAGGGAGATCTGTTTCATGGACCTGCAGCACTAACAAGCAGCCTTGTCCAAAACATGATGCCAGATTTTCTCAATACTTCTAACACTGAGATGACTTATTTGCTTAGGCCTTTATCCTGCACCTTTGAAGTCAGGGGGTGTTTTACTGTGCAGGATTAGGGCCTTAAAACTACACCATGTAATCTGCACAGAAATCAGTTGAAATGAGGACCAACGAAGTAGTCAAAGGAGAGTGATCCTCACATCAGAAACATCCAGTTCAGGGTTATGTTTTAGAGACAAGCTCCATCCACACAAACTGTTCAACAGCAGTCTGAGAAGTGTAATGAAAACCATTTGTCTGTACCTTACAAAAGAAAATCCCTTCAAGCTCTTCACAAAGAACCATCATTAATAATGTCCAGGAATATGGAACTACAGGGATTTCCTTTACTTTTATTAACAATGCTGTGGACCATATAAGTAAGCTCCTGTAGAAAAGCCAAACAGTTACTGCAATGTCCTGTGTAAATGGGACATATAGGCTCTCATGACTTACATATACACAGTGCTAACACACCACATCCTCAGCTGGTGTAAATCAGCATAACTTCATTTGTTGTTTGTAGTGATGTTGTAGCCATGTTGGTTCCAGGATTTTAGAGGCAGTGTGTGAGGTAATATATTTTATTGGACCAACTTCTGTTGGTGAAAGACAAGCTCAGAAGATATCACCTCACCCCCCTTGTCTCCATAATTTCATTGACGTCATTGGGGCTATGCCTCTTTATACCAGCTGAGGATCTCTAGCCCAAATTAAGGTGTTACACATTTATTTATTTCTATAAAGGCAAGCTCCAATACTGCCCTGCAGTTATAGAGACAGCTGGATCCCCCAGTTATGAAAAGAGTGAATGTTTTTGCAATTTGAAGGCGTTTGTGAAAACATAGATGACGCAGAAGTTATATCTGATTACATTGCATTCCTGCTGCTTTTGAAGCAGATTGAAATGCAGATAGTGTTTATCTGAGAATTTCAGAGATGTTAATGGGGCCAACTACTGACTCGAAAAGAAAAGGTGTTGATCACTGAGATGTAATTTAAAGCTGATTATTGCAAATTGTTGTCATATTACTGTGATTTGTATTGAATTATGTTTTAAGGCTATTGGGGAAGTTTTCTGGTACAACTGACTTAGCCACATAGCTTCCATTTTAAGATAACAGGGCCAGTGCTTAGCCCACAAGTAATCCCCCAAAATGCCATCTGCCATGCTCATCTCTCTACTGGCATTTTACTTTGAGTGTGATTATGTTAGGTTTGAAATATAAGAAGACATTGTTTAGCTTGACAATATAAATGGTCGTCAGGAGTCTAAATACAGAATTAAGGTGTTGTAATGCAGCACTTTTTACAAAGAATCAGTGTCCAGTAGTAGATCATGCAGAGAAATTTTATACCAGGAG
Organism: Mauremys mutica; assembly: GCF_020497125.1. Taxonomy (NCBI): domain Eukaryota; kingdom Metazoa; phylum Chordata; order Testudines; family Geoemydidae; genus Mauremys; species Mauremys mutica. Next base: position 107,551,891 of record NC_059074.1, read on the forward strand.
GGTGAAAAGTAAACCCTCTAAAGCAAATCCTGCTTTCCTTATATGAGCAGCTGCATTGACTTAATGAGTCTATTTGCCTGAGTAAGATGAGCAGAATTTGACTATTCAGTACAGGAGAAAATGACCTTATTCATATGATGGTCTAGTGTCCTGGGAAGTTCTTTCAGGACACCTGCAATTTCCTAGTTTTTCATAGAATCAGTCTATCCATTTGGCGCTGTTTGTTTTTTAACAAATATAAAATGCTTGTTCAAGACATATCCCTTTGCTGAGTAGAACTGGTTCTGCATTTACCAGTGGAATGATCATTCAGTGTGATGATAAGCATTAGGAGTGAAGAGAAATTGAATGGGTGAGTGGAGACATGATTAAAACTGTTCATATGCTCAAAGTGAATGTCAGTGACATGTGTTCAGTGTTTCATGATAAGTTTCTGGGGAAACAAATTCTGCAACTCCAAGAAATTGGTCCTGTTGAGCCCAAAACTAGCAGCAGCAATAGCCTAGTATGACACTTTTTAAAATGATACTCTTGTCTTTGGTATGATGATTTCTCCACCCTAAAAGGTGTCACCTTAAAAATTTCCCCGTTTTTGATTTTGAAAATATGATCACCTTGCAGGTGGGAAGTATAATTCTATCCTACTCAAACTCCCCCCAGCCCCCCATATCTGGAGTTTCACAGAAAGATGGTAACATTTCTCTGCCTTTTCTTTTTCTCTTGCCTCTGCCTCCACCTCTCATCTAAAATAAACCTAGTGTACGTCTTACAGGCTAACAAAAGCCTTGCAGCAAGAGGCCAACTCGCAGATCCATGGAGAGCCATAGCCTCTTAATGCCACTGGCCTGAATCCATTTACCTGGTATTGCACAGCCTTTCACTGACTGATAAAAGACATCTTTATCTATTTGCTCAAGCCTATTCCTGAGGAGGGTGATGGTGAAAGAATTAATGGAGAATTTTCAATATTCTCTATTGTAATGATATTTAAGCATATACATGCCTCCAAAAATTCACTGATGGGCACCTTTTATACAACTTAATGTGCCATAACAGATTCGGTTCAATATGGAATATGGTCAGAAAGGCTAGCAGTGACTGTGAAAACAGCAAAAACTAAGGGCCTGATTCTTCATTCCATGACACATTTTACACCCCTGTCTAGTCTAGTAATAGACTAGAAGATCAGGCTATAAAACTTTTTGGCTCCTATGAGTCTTGTCTCCTGGAGGTTTGAATGGGCAAGGCATTTGAAAGGAGTGAAGCATTTGGGGTTTTATTCCTCTCCCCCTTGCCCTCACTATGGGCCTGATCCAAAGCCCATTGAAGTCAAGGTCCTTAGTGAACTAATGATTTCCAAAAACTTCCCAGTATATTGGAACAGGTTGGTTTCACAAAACTGGGACAATGAAACAACTTTTTTTTTAAATGGAGATATACCTATCTCATAGAACTGAAAGGGACTTTGAAAGATCATTGAGTCCAGCCCCCTGCCTTCACTAGCAGGACTAAGGAGTGATTTTGCCCCAGATTCCTAAGTGGCCCCCTTAAGGATGGAACTTACAACCCTGAGTTTAGCAGGCTAGTGCTCAAACCACTGAGCTATCCCTCAACATAGTCTGTTTATAATAACATTCTCACTAATACATAATTTATATAAACATCATTTCAAAGTGTGTATATATACCCATCTTGATATAATATACTGTATGGCTATTGCTACTGCACATCCTTAGGCAGTGGATCAAGAAGCACACTATTGCTCTGCACATACCTGAATAAAGAAAATCAATTTTCATCTCCTAAAGGTACCACTACCAGAGGAGAAGGTCAATAAAATGTATTTGTTGCACAGAAGCATAAATGTATGGAGGCAGAAGCCTATGGTGTAAAATCTGTTCAATTACAGTTTACCCTTTTAAAACTATAACTGTCATAAAACCATTCCCCACATTTCCTTTCTAAATTCAGGAATAGCCTGTGCCAGTGATGGGTAGAATAATTAAAGAGCAGCTATAGGATAACACGTCCCCCTGATTTTCAGAAATGTTATGGCCAATACTCAGGCAGTGTAAATGAGCACAGCTCTGTTGACGTCAGAGTCTTGTCCATTTACAGCAGCTCAGGATCTAGCCTTACATTTTAAAATCCTGAATAAAAGGAAACTGTTGCCTCATCCGCCTTTTCAGCTGTTCCATACCAGTTGCCTCATTCTCCCCTTTTCAGCATATCTGATTCCATTTCATTTGCATCTTCTGCAGAAGCTTTGCATTGTAGCAACACAGAGACATCCACTTAGATTTTTATGTATTTGTTTATTGTACCTAATAAAAGGATCAAAGACACAAAAGTGCATTTACCAAAAATAAAGAAGGTAAGGAGAGAAAGCAAAAATACACAATTAAAGAGCTGAATGTGTAAACGAAGTATTGAAAAATAAAACAAAAGGTAGAATATTAATGTGGAAAAAACAATGGATAATACAAAAGGAACAACACACACAAAAAAATAAGAAATAGACAGAGGAAGAAAAGTGAAAAATGATATATAAAAAAATTAACCCCCCCAAAACCATAAAGCCTGAAAGAACAGATGTTTCTATAACAAAACACACATTAGAAATATTCTGTTCCTGATGCAATTCTGCAATCTAAAGCAATGATGCAACATAAATATACATTTTGGGTAAGATATATATAAAAATCAATCACTCTATGTGTGTGTGTATATATATATATATTTATTTATAGAATAAATAGTGAAGATACTTAGCTCATACACACACCTCTACCCTGATATAACGCGATCCGATATAACACGAATTCAGATATAACGTAGTAAAGCAGCACTCCAGGGTGGGGAGGGGGCCTGTGCGCTCCGGCGGATCAAAGCAAGTTCGATATAATGCGGTTTCACCTATAACGCGGTAAGATTTTTTGGCTCCTGAGGACAGCGTTATATCGAGGTAGAGGTGTATTTATTTATAGAATAAATAGTGAACGTACTTATATATATGAGCTAAGTATCTTCACTATTTATTCTATAAATAAATATATATATAAGAGCTAAGTATATTCACTATTTTTTCTATAAATATATCTCATCATCAGTATGCTCAGTAAGAAATGTTTCGCCCCTGGATAGCATTGCCCAGAGAGCTATGTGGACTAGCTTTCCTTTTTCACCTTACTTTGCAGCACTGCTAGGGGCAGAGTACTGATCTTGATAGTATGATCCAATAGAGTAAATCCCACATTCTTAACCTAGAGGAAATGGATATTTGCTAACAAGGGCTTCTCAGCATACTAGAGAAGCTCATTCAGCACATGGTCTTGAGGGACATGTTGAACAAAACTGATTGAGAAAGAAAGAGTAGAACCAGCAAAGAGAAGTTGTATTTGATCTGAATTGCATTATTTGTACTTAACTTGCAAATGTTTCAGGTTAGGTGATTTCTCAGTCTGTTCCAAAGGTCAATTTTCATACTGATTTTTTTCCTTGAATAATTCTCCCATACATTTAGTAAAGCTGTGTGAAAGGGTTAAAACTCAAAAACAAACTGGAAGATTTGGGGCTTTTCATACTGTAAATAGGCGACATGCTGATCTTCACCTGAAGAGAGAAGATACATTCAATGCATATAATACACAATGCCTCTTTTCTGGGGTTTGCCTTTACTGTTAACTTACATAACAACAGCAGAACATAAAACTCACCATAAGCTATCTCCCTGCAGAACCTCCTCTGGCCCAGACCCTAGTTCTCTATGTCTCAGAGAACTAGCTCCAACCCCTCTCATTTCCTGATTAGAGTTGTTAGTATGCATCTGCTAGACTGATTTAGCAAAAATACATCTGCATCTCTGCATGGAGTTCAAGTTCTTGACATCAAGATGCCTGAGCAGAAGAGCCCTGCATCCCAAAGCAAGATCCTAGAATCTGGTGCCTGGGTAAATATCTATTCTTTTGTGACTACTTTGGGCGTGCCAGCTGCTTTGTATGTCCTAAAATAGTTTTTCAACTAGAAAAAAGGAGCCATGTGTGAAGATCAGCACTATATATTTTAGAGAGCTGAGCCCACAAGAAAATACCCATACAAACAGGGCCGCCGAATTACCGCCGAAGCGGGACCCGCCGCTGAAGTGCAGCCCAGTCTTCGGCGGTAATTCGGCGGAGGGGGGCCCCCGCCGCGGGTCTTCGGGGCACTTCGGCGGCGGGTCCCGGAACGGAAGGGTCCCCCGCCGCCGAATTACCGCCGAAGACCGAGCTGAACTCGGCGGCGGGTCCCGCTCCGTCTTCGGCGGTAATTCGCCAGCGGGGGGTCCTTCCGCCCCGGAGCGGAAGGACCCGCTGCCGGCGAAGACCGGGAGCAGAAGAAGCTCCTGCGCCCGGCCCCGCAAGAGTTTTCTGGCCCCCCCCAAAGCGAGTGAAGAACCCCGCTCCAGGGGCCCCGAAAAACTCTGGTGGGGGCCCCTGTGGGGTTCGGGGCCTGGGGCAAATTGCCCCTCTTGCCCCCCCCCTCTGGGCGGCCCTGCCGAAGACCCGCGGCGGGGGCCCCTCTCCGCCGAATTACCGCCGAAGACCGGGCTGGACTTCGGCGGCGGGTCCCACTTCGGCGGTAATTCGGCGGCGGGGGGGGCCCCACCGCGGGTCTTCGGGGCACTTCGGCGGCGGGTCCCGGAACGGAAGGACCCCCCGCTGCCGAAGACCCCAGGCCCCCGGAATCCTCTGGGCGGCCCTGCATACAAATCTGGGGATCAGGATCAAACCTGGTGCCCTATGTTTCATCCCTCCTTTAAACATCATGGTGGTACAGTACCTAGCTCCCTCATGGATTAATGTGGTGTCTTTTGACATCCTCCCAGCCCAGGGTCTGCCAAGCACAGAATTATGTGATGCAGTAAACTGCACCTCCCATCAGCCAGGTATGATGTAGACTCAGTAAATACTGTTCAACAAGCAGGTGCTTGAACAAAGGTCATCCACATTACAAGGCAGAACAGTTCCCAAAAACGGTATGACTGACACCTGACACACTGGCATCCCATTGATCTATTGTAGTAGTCTAGTCCTATCTGTGAACCTTGCAAGGAGAGGTGAGGCCAAGGGCCCAGACCCAGCCCTACATCCCTCCTCCCTGACACAACACATTGAGTGACCTAAGAACCCTGCAAACTAGCCATTGCCAGGCATAGCTAGTTTAGGTATTTTGACTGCTACAAATACACATTGACTCCTACAAATGCATGGATTATTTTCTAGCTAAATTAACAAAAAGCTACCTATATACCAAGGGCCCAGTTCAGCAAGGTGCTTCAGCATGTGCCTAACTTTAAACACGGGAGAAATCCCACTGAAGTATCTTGCTGAATCAGGGCTACAGTTCCAGCAAAAGTCTTTCTAGCACAGGGGTTTTGGAGAGGATTCCCAACAGAAATTTCTCCCATATGCTTTTCCTGTGGGAATCCACTGACTATATATGATTGCAATTTGGGACTGGGCAAGTACAAAACCAAGAAATTGTTGGCTAAACCTGATCTGTACAAAAAGAACATTACCTGAAGAGAAACAATTCCATGTATATGCTCTGAGCCCCAGCCCCTGACTCAATTAACAAATCTTTTGCCAAGCCCCTTCCCTTTCCTTTTCTATCTACTGTATGCAGTCGAGTCAGTTTCCCCTTTTTGGTCTGATTGGCTTTATGTTTTCTGTTATTTAATCTTTGGTTTAAACCTGTTCTTGGTTTCTTTCAAGTTACTTTCAGTGTGCTGTTTATTGCTGCTTATTTATTTCTGAGGGTTTGTTTTAGGGTAAACAAGTATATGCAACTTAAGTACTTTTCCGGTATCCTATATGTGTATTCACTTAGCCACTCACCCTCTTCACTTGCTCCACTACAGGGAAGAAATGAGAACTTTGGGGGGCTCTTAACACATTTGACACAGCAGGAGCAGTCAGGATATTCAGTGACTTTCAAATTCATCCCTCCACCTGTGTGGTGCAGTGGACTAATATTAGTAATCTTGGTCCAATACAGGGGCCATAGGAAACTTGCCTGTTTAAGAAGAAAACAGATAGGGCTTTACAAACTTAGAGTACAATCTTCAGAAGTGCTTGGCATTGACCGTACTCTGCTCCCATGGAAGTCAGTGGGAGTTTTGAAAACCCCACCCTTGACTTTTAACTCAGTCTCCTATTCAACTATCCATTGCCAATACACTAAGATGTATTTGAGTGTTTGAACTTATTTCATGCCAAGGAAAGATTTCACATGGAATTCCCAGCTACACCATTTTCCCTAAACATATTGGGATGGAGATATAGGGCCTGATTCTCTGCTCACATCAGGGTAAACCCGGAGTAACACCATTGGAGTTCATAGCATTACCAGCGTAAGTGAGAGCAGAATCAGGCCCAGTGTGCTCAGAAACCAGTGTTGGGCACATTAAAAATACCTAGATAGAGAGACTGATAGGGAATTCACTTATTTTCCTCTCTTATTCAGTCTCTCTCCTTCCTATTCTTTTAAAATGTCCTTCCTGAGTTAATGAAGAGAACCCAAGATGGCAGATTACAGTCTTCTTGACCCTTGATGTCAGTCCTGGTATAAGGAGGTTGGGATGGCAGATACAGTGCTCAGTATTTGGTTAACTACACCTGTTGGATGGTTTAAATTTCTTCAAACCCCTCTAACTCAGTGTGCCAACGGAGTTTAGCACCAAAAAAGTGTAGAAAATAATTACTTTTTGCCTCCAGTCCATGTTTTTAAGAGAGACAGGCTTGTTTAGGAGAATGTGGATACCTCTGAACACAGACTTCTAGTCAAGATAAATCTTTTACTATTAGTTCCCCACTTATGAAAAATCGATATTTTATGTACCATAACTTATGGGATACAGTCCATAAGACAATATTACTTGTAATGATGTTTCAGCTCTGCAAATGCTGATACTGTGACATGACATTACTCATGAAACTACCACTTTCTGTGGCCTATGTCTCATAAAATGACCTCATGGTCTGGTGTGTATGCAAATATTTAAGGATACAAACCCAGTACCTGCTATGTCAGAGGTTCTCAGACTTTTGTACTGGTGACCCCTTTCACACAGCAAGCCTCTGAATACCACCTCCCTTATACATTAAAAACACTTTTTCATATATTTAACACCATTATAAATGCTGGAGGCAAAGCGAGGTTTGGGGTGGAGGCTGACAGCTCACGACCCCCCATGTAATAACATCATGGCTCCTTGAGGGGTCCCGACCCCCATTTTGAGAACCCCTGTGCTGTGGGATATTTTGGTGCCCACCACACTCTAGTAAAGGACTTTAACACCACTGCTGAAAGACCTCATCCTAATTTTTCAATTGGGTATCTGACAATGTAAGAAATAATAGAGGTATAAACTGATTCAACAAGCATTTTGTTTTCTATTATAAAGTCAGAAACCAGCACTGAACTCATATATTTTTAAGGTTATATAGAACTGTAGTTGTCTTTCTCTCCATTTCTACATCTACTTATGCATAGTTCCAAGAAATGCTACTTGAAGCCATAGAAGATTAAAAGTAATATTGTATTGAATAGTTGAGCTATTCAAATCTCAATAATGATGTAAGGTGCTGATCCAGCAAAGCACTAAAGCAGGCTCCTAACTGTAAGCATGTACTTAAATGCTTTTGGAGTGGGGCCAAAATGATGATGGAGCTTTGCTATTAAAATGTAGGAGTTAAAATGCTGGCTCTAATGTAGTCAATGACAAAACTCTTATTAACTTCAGTGGAGTCTGATTTCAACCATGACCATTACTCAATTATCCTAATAGCCATCTAATTAGTGCTTTCTTTCGGTCATGCTTTTAAACAAGAAGAATAAGTCACTCTGTATGTATGGTGATAGAACCCGATTTATGCTTGGTCTAATTCCATTGATTTCAATGGAGTTACACAAGGGCTGCATTTGACCCTCTGCACTTTAAGCATTCGTTAAAAAGATAAATAAATCTAGAGAAAACAGCAGAATTGTATTTGATCACAATATTAGAAAAATGTGACCATGCAAAAAAGTATGAACTATAAACAGTAGCCCATGGTATTGTTAAAGGAAGCTGAAAACGTTGGGCTGAATCTTTAGCTGGTATAAATCAGCATAGCTCCATTTACACTTCCTGAAAAACTGGTCCATTATCCTGACCTACTTGACTAACCTAATTGCCTTCTATGATGAGATAACTGGCTCTGTGGATGAGGGGAAAGCAGTGGAAGTGTTATTCCTTGATTTTAGCAAAGCTTTTGATACGGTCTCCCACAGTATTCTTGCCAGCAAGTTAAAGAAGTATGGGTTGGATGAATAGACTATAAGGTGGATAGAAAGCTGGCTAGATTGTCGGGCTCAACGGGTAGTGATCAATGGCTCCATGTCTAGTTGGCAGCCAGTATCAAGTGGAGTGTTCCAAGGGTCAGTCCTGGGGCCGGTTTTGTTCAATATCTTCCTTAATGATCTGGAGGAGGGCGTGGACTGCACCCTCAGCAAGTTTGCAGATAACACTAAACTGGAAGGAGTGGTAGATACACTGGAGAGTAGGGATACGATACAGAGGGACCTAGATAAATTAGAGGATTGGACCAAAAGAAATCTGATGAGGTTCAACAAGGACAAGTGCAGAGTCCTGCACTTAGGACAGAAGAATCCCATGCACTGTTACAGACTAGGGACCGAATGGCTAGGCAGCAGTTCTGCAGAAAAGGACCTAGGGGTTACAGTGGACGAGAAGCTGGATATGAGTCGACAGTGTGCCCTTGTTGCCAGGAAGGCTAACAGCATTTTGGGCTGTATAAGTAGGGGCATTGCCAGCAGATGAAGGGATGTGATCATTCCCTTCTATTCGACATTGGTGAGGCCTCATCTGGAGTACTGTGTCCTGTTTTGGGCCCCACACTACACGAAGGGTGTGGAAAAATTGGAAAGAGTCCAGCAGAGGGCAACAAAAATGATTGGGGGCTGGAGCACATGACTTATGAGGAGAGGCTGAGGGAACTGTGATTGTTTAATCGGCAGAAGAGAAGAATGAGAGGGGATTTGATAGCTGCTTTCAACTACCTGAAAGGGGGTTCCAAAGAGGATGGATCTAGACTGTTCTCAGCGGTACCAGATGACAGAACAAGGAGTAATGGTCTCAAGTTGAAGTGGAGGAGGTTTAGGTTGGATATTAGGAAACACTTTTTCACTGGGAGGGTGGTGAAGCACTGGAATGGGTTACCTAGGGAGGTGGTGGAATCTCCTTCCTTAGAGGTTTTAAAGGTCAGGCTTGACAAAGCCCTGGCTGGGATGGTTTAGTTGGGGATTGGTCTTGCTTTGAGCGGGGGGTTGGACTAGATGTGCTCCTGAGGTCCCTTCCAACCCTGATATTCTATGATTCTATGATAGAATCCAGACACATTGAAACTTGTTTTCGAGGCATTTTGCAGATATAATTGTTTCTAATCATCATGCAGTACAATTTCTTCAGGAAGTTTACATGGAGAAAGATCATGGGAGCCCAGTATTCTACAAGGGACAAGATACAAGGTACACATTTGTTTCACTAAAAGGAAGAGGTCACCAGTTTTCTGAAGAAAATATTTATCTGTAACAGAAAGGTCAAATGAAATACAAAGGACAGTTAGACTAGATCAGTGGTCCCCAACCTTTTCATCTGGCGGGCACCAGACAAAGGACCGTGGCGGCGGTGGAGCATCCGCCGAAATGCCGCCGAATTTCAGCGGCATTTCGGTGGCGACGCCTCTCGATGACATCACTTGTTGGCGGCAAGCAGTGTATTCGAGAGGGGTTGCTGCCGAAATGATGCAGGAATTCGGGGGCGACGCCTCTCGATGACGCCGCTTGTCAGCAGCAAGCGGCATCATCGAGAGGCATCACCGCCAAAATGCCGCAGAAATTCAGTGGCATTTCGGCGGATGCTCCACCGCCAGCCAGGATGCGGGCACATTTAGATGTCCCCATGGGCACCATGGTGCCCATGGGCACCACGTTGGGGACCCCTGGAATACATGTATATGCAATGAGTACCACTGTAATAGCCAAACAAGGGTATTAATTGACCCCCGTCCACAACAAGTCTCAATACTCAAATATCATACTGTTCAGTCCATGGTGACTTATGAAGTCAACCCTTGTAATATTTTATTTTCTGAAATCACCATTACTGTAGCACATGTCATTTGACATAGGGAATTTCCAAACTTATGATTACTATTAATTACACTATGGGAATATTTACACCCTCCCTTTTGCTCCTCATTCCAGTTTCTCCCAACTCCTTTTATACAATCCAAATAGTAAATGTAGGCATACTGTTAAAAAAAACTCTGAATATTTTATGTGTGTTACTTTGTATGTTTAACCCCACTGAAGTTTAAAGGGACAAATTTGATCCCTTTTTCCTCCTAAAGCTAAAAAAGACAAATTCACAAATCTCTCCTTAGGTCTGTCTGAGTATTTTCTGTTGATTCTCATGGCAATGATAGACCAGAAAAACTTTTAGTTACAATGTAGTAAAAAGTACAAGTACTTTAAAGGATATCTGTGAAAAGAGTATGTTTACTATGCACCAAACTAACCACTGTAGTAAACAGTGATGCTCCTGTAACTTCTTTGGAGATCCAGCATTCCTTCAGTATGAATGCCTTCCATTTAGTTCAATGGGAGCTTAAGGTCTACAAAAGTGCAGGATAGAGTTGAAAGAGACGTCTCCAACTCCCATTAAGTCAAGACTCTCATTGACTTTAATGAAAGTTGGACTGTGTCCAAAAGTAATAACGATTCAGCCAATTGAAGTCTATGGAAGTTTTTGCTAAGTAAAGACTGATGGATTGAGATTGGTAATTATTTACCAAGTGAATAAATCCATGGTAAATTAAAAGATAATCTACAGAAGAAAAGAAAAAGCACAGTTGTCAAATAATATGCTTGGCTTTGTCAGGGAAATTACTCCCATTTCTACTACGCATAATATAATACAAACCTCTAAAATGTTAAAGGAACCACCTGTAATAAAAACATTTTATGCAGTCAAGACATCATGTGTATTGCTGTTTTCTAGGATGTCAACACTAAAATATATGCAGTCATCATGACTTTAGCATTATTATATAACAAGGATACAAAACTATATGTAAAATAATACTGAATTTATGATGACGCAGAAGTTGTATCTCAAAAGTAAAATAAATTAAACTTGAACCACTATACCACCTCCACCATATTTCACTGGTGATTTTACAAATCTCTGATTTGCAAATACATTCCTTACATATCATATAGAATATCACAATAGCACTTTTTAAAATGAAAGAATATTTTGCATGTCCACTTTCATATACAAGGCAGTTTGAGGTAAATTCCTGAACTGATGAAATCAGATCTTTCACAAGTTGCAGTCAAAGATACAAAACATGAATATAGATTGAATGCTTTATACAAAAGTAATAATATAGGGCCTGATTCAAAGCCCACTAAAGTTAATCTGACTTTGAGGGGCTTTTGGATCAAGCTCTTAGATGAAATCAGACTCTTTTGTAAACTGGCTGAAAACCTGAAATAAAATTGTTTTATACCCTGAAGGAAAAAGTTAAAACAAAAACAAAACAAAAAACAACAACAAAAAAGTGTGTTAAAGCTAAAGATACATTTTCCAACACAAACCTTTATCAGTGTTATACATTTCAAGCCAGTCATGCATGCACATGCTCAGGTAAAACTCCCACAGAAGTCAGTGAGAACTTTGCCTGAAGGAGTTCAAAAACTTTCATCTGAAGCTGAATAAAAGTGTTCAAAACAGGAAAGAAAAAAAGACAATGATAATTTAAAGGATGCAGTCAGTTATTTTGCAACACATTTGTCATTTAGGGCCTGAGCCTGCAATCCCTTCCTTAGTTAAGCAAATACTACACCTGGGAACAGTCCCAGTGGAGTCAATAGGTCTACTCACATGAATAATCACTACCACTGTGAGTAAGAATTGTCAGACTAGGACATGAGGATGGTAAAAAGAGAAAGTGTATTTTTCTTTATCTGCTGTTCCTCTACAAAAGTTTGAAAGTGTTAATGGAGCTGATCCAGTAGCTTTGAATTCCATGAATGGTTCTCTTTAAATCATTCAGCAGAAAGAGATGCAGGAATAAGCCCTTTCCTCTTTATTGCTGGGGGAAAGAGTGAGGGAATTTGTTTGTTGTTTTTTCTGTATGTTTGGAATGGAGATGAAATGGGTATCGCTGTTTTGGACAACAAAATCAAGATATAATTCAAGGGCATGTCAAAACAGAACATTCTGTTGCACCAGCATTCCTATGGTACCAGAATAGGTCTGGTACTAATATCTGGCAACTAGTTGCTCCTGTAGAGCAGAAATTTCTCTGTCTGTCTGTCTGTCTCTCTCTCTCTCTCTCACACACACACACACACACACACACACACACACACACACACACGATCTCTAGGCGTATTGCCATCTTACCTGTCTGCACTCAGGGCGGTGAGCGTGAAGACGGACACGCCCACCGAGGTGAGCTGGATGGCCGGGATGAGTTTGCAGCCCACCTTCCCGAACATCCATTCCTCGAAGAGGTAGCTGGAGGCATCCACCGGCATGCAGGTCACCAGCAGCAAGAGGTCTCCGGCGGCCAGGCTGGAGATGAAGATATTGGGCACGCTTCTCATAGCGCTGTTGGAAATGAAGATCTTCACCAGGGTGATGTTGCCTAGCAAGCCCACGGTGATGATGAGCAGGTAAAGCGAAGGGATCACACAGCGGACGATAAACATCGCCGTGCCCCGGGAAGGGGCCAGGAGGTCTGTCTTCAGTACCACCCCTGGCACCAAAGCATTGCTGACATTTCCTCCTGCGGGCTGCACGGTAAAGTTGAGGGAGAGCTCTCCAGCCATCCTCCCAGCTCCGGAGACACCAACTGCAGTGGGAAAGAGCAAAAGGATTTGTCTCTGAGTCAGCAAAGAAAATGTTGTTCTTTCTTTCTTCCAAGTTTTCTCCCACCAAAAACGCAAAGGAGGGATTGTCTGCGGGCAAACGCTGAAGAGTTAAAAGAGAGAGACCTTCAGTTGTGTAATTTCTCTACCCAGAGCCACTTCTTCGGGGTCAGAACAGTCTCTTGCACATTGGGAAGCTGAGGGGAACTAAACCAGATCCAGAACGAAACTTTCTTTTTGACTTAATCATAATCTTCGGGGGTGCTTCTGTTCTGAAGGGCGCATCCCGAAGTCCTTTCTCACAGCTGCTCACACGGGGATAGTGATGGGACTGGCATAGCTTCCTATTCTCATTGCTCTGGCAAGAGAAGAGAGTGCAGCCCTCCAGGGTCTATGGAACTGTACAGCTCCTTCCACAGGCTTTGATGGTCCCCAGCCTCTTCCCGTGCTGTGTTTCGGTCCCTTTCTGACAGAGCCCAGCTGATGGGCTGGAGGCAGGCTGGGTCTTCTCCTGCCTCAGTCCTTCCATTTTTACATTCGCCCAGCTCCGCCTCTGCTGGGAGGAGCCGCCAAGCCCATTGGGTGGTATGCGTGAAGCTTGGTCCGTCGTGGTTGTGGACTGGAGGAGCGCTTCATCTCCAGAGGAAGGAACGTTTGGCTCGGAGACCGCTAGAAGAGGCGACAGTGAGCACCCTCCACACCTGTCCTGCTCCGAATTGTTATAATTTCCAGCTGGAGCTCAAATCGGAGTGATAAAACAACCATCTAGGAATGCTGCTAACTGGGTAGTTCTGCCTTTGGCCCAGGGAGCTGCCCAGGCCATGTTACTGGCTCTAATACCCATGCATCGCGCGGGCGGGGGGTGGAGCTGTTCAGCATTTAGTGCTGAAAACACGTAGACTCTCCTTAGGAAACAAAACCTCTTTAGTCCCGGACACTTTCCAGAAGCTCTTGAAACCGACTAGCTTTAAAGGGCGGGGGGCGGGAGGCGGATGAACCTATATTCACACGTCTTATCCAACTGTGTTTGTTTTGTCGAGTTCAAAGAGCGGTTGGCCAACAGACTAAGAATGTTTCGCCTTGAGTTTTTGGTTTGTAATAGTTCACCTAAAATTCGTCTGGATTAGGGAAATAGGAAAAGCTGAGATGTATCTGTGCTGTAATATGCCAATGGCAAATCAATATATACTGTAAGTGACGAATGGGTCTGTGCAGCTTAGGGTCTATCACCAGAGCGCCTTGCTCTTCCATTAAACAACATACTTGACATCTTTGTTGCAACACTGGGTCGCCCGAAAATTCTTAGACTACAGTATGGTGATGGGTGTGGTTTGGATGTTTTTGTCATAAAAGACTCACGTTTGGTTTCCTAATCGTACCGTACATTTTCAGTGGGATCCATTCGTTTAATGAGATGCACCTGTACAAATATCGTACAATGGAGAAACATCTAGGGGAGTTTAAGTTTCCAGTGTCAAGAGCCGGTTATAGCAATACAGTGAAATAGCGCTAGTTGCCATGAGTACTGTCTGAAATTATCCCCTATCTTTATTTTTTCTGAATGCTACCAAAAGGCATGGAACAAACTTGCAGTGTTCACATTATTAAAACAATAATCATGGTGTATCTGGCATGCAGGATTAAAAGATTGTGGAATATAGAAAAACAACATTAATGAATGAACACATGCAGAAAGCGGTGAAGTGACAAAAGGAAACTAATATCCTAACAAAGTCTGTCACCTGTATGAGATAATACATATCCGGTCAACGGTGCATTATCCAGTAAAGAAACTGGAATTATAAGGGAAACTGGTTTATCTTTAATAAATCTTTATATATATATATAAAGATAAAAATACATATGTTTAACACACTATTGCTTCTCAAGAGTAACACCATCAACACATTAATTCCTGGGTTGTATTCCTGGCTCTGCCATTGATTGGCCTGCTGGGTGACCTGGGCATATCATTTCACCTCTCCGTGCCTCAGTTTCCCCATCTGTAAAACGAGGAAAGTGATGCCAACCTCCCTTGTAAAATGCATTGAGGTTTACTGATAAAAAGTGCTATAACAGCTATGTTGTTATTTTGTTACTGTTGTTTTAAAAATATTTTTTTCTAATCTCCTGGAATGTATAATTTATTACGGTATTGTAGATTACTGATTCAAATGTACTGCAGAGTACTGTTTTACAGAACACAGTAAATCGTACCGAAAACAACCTGTGCTACTATTCAGAAACATCTGACATCCATACTGCAAGTTTGCCACTAAGTGTTTGTTATAAAAGCTCACAGCTGTCATGTAACGCGTACACTTGTTTACCTATTGGATTTATATCCACACTTAAGCAAATCAAATTGCGGCTCCATTGAGATAGCCTGGAACACACATTCTTGCCTTGAGTAGTTCTCTAAATTACTGGTTTATTATTGATAGAATAAACTTAATTGAGTTTATTTTAACTCTGTAAAGGTCATTGTTCACGATACTGATATTAAATTACCTCGAACGTTTTCTAACCACTATTCACTCTTCCTCCTATTGTAAGGTGTCTACTGATTGAGAAAGATAGAATGAATTAGTAAAAGTTATTCTAACCCCTAAATGTAGAAATGGCTTCCCTAGTGACTTTTTTGAGACTGCATTTTACTTGTGGTTTGGGATGATGGCTTGTCATTGTTTATGTATTTCACTACAGATTTATGTGGGTGATCACATGTCAAAATGAGAGGGAAGTTGGTCTTGGTTAGAAATTCACTCCTCGTGCCAGGGAATGGGGAAATTCGAAAACCTGAGTCGTCTTGAACCAGTCAAATCTGAAACGCCAGCTGAGCATCAAAAGCAACACATCTGAAAGGGCTTTTACTTGGTATTTTATCCTGCATTCGTGGTTTCTGTGCTAACTCCTGAATCTAGCCAAGCAGCCCCCAGCTCTTGACTCAACTAGAGCGAGTCTATGGGAAATTGCCATTCTGACACTGATATATTAAAGAATTCTTATCCTGGCAAATTGTAACATGTTCTTCAAATTCAAAGGTGAATTTTCAAAAGCGCCTGGGTCATTTAAGAGCACAGGTCAATGCTCCTAAATCACACAGGTGCTTTTGAATCCCACCCTGAATCACACAGGTGCCTTTGAAAATCCCCCTTTAAAAATCCTGCTTTAATTCCTTTAAGTTTTACCTATATCACATTTTCAAAACTCAGCACAGAAATTAATATGATCTGACATCTGTAATTTACACGTTGGAAACAGAATGATAGATCTTGCCTCCAGTGCCTTTCAAAGGATAAACACATAGACCATAAATATCAAGAATCTAATTTCCTTGGGGGACAGAGTGGAAGCAGTCAAGGAACTCAGATCTTGATTTTCAGACTATCTAGCATTTACTGTTGAAATAAAGGAATTAATCCATATCTTCTGATACTGTTGTTTATTTCAGATTATAGCCTACGGGCACACAAGAAAAAATGGATACGTTAGTTTCAAAGCAACGAGAGCGAAGGAGAGGAGAGAGAGAGATTGCAACAAGTTAGTAACTCCGGTGAGAAAGAAAGTAAGGGAGGGCTGAAACTCACTTTTCATTCATAACAGTATATATTGGAAATTCAAAATCACGGTGTGGCGGGGAGATTAATCTTTGAAAACACTTACTATGCTGTACCGCTCCCCAAAGGGGAAAAGGCAAATCGGCCCATTCATTAAGACAAAAAGCCTTTTTACAGGACTGAATAACAAGTCGGCACTGGAATGAAGCTAATAGACTGGCTCCACGCGTGTCTCAAGCGCCATCTACTGAGCACTGTTCAAAATAGGGAATAAGTTCAGCTCCCATCTATTCGTTTTACTTAGTATTTGTGGAACAGGTACTTGTGCATATCAGCGGATGTAGATCTGTAGCTGCTCCAAATCGTCGTTTCTGTCCAGCAAGTCTGAACGCAAACTCCACTCAAGGCAGAGGTTCGCATAGGCGATTAAATCTTACCTTGCAGTCTGAACATTAAAAACTATTAGGTCCAGGTGATAATCTCACTCCTTTAATGCACAGGAGATTTTGATGATTGAAAGCATGATACTTATACCTTCATGTAAAAAATAACAACAACAATATTATTTAATCACAAATGCACAACTTCCCATTCTTCTAGAGGAATAATTTGAAAGATGCCCTTTTCTCTCATACTACTTGAATGTGTTATCTCTCAAATATCCACCATGCTGAGTGAAATATATTTTAGAAAGACATCGCTCTCCAGATAAGGAAAGTAATAATCATCTAATATAAGAAGAGACTCCAAGTGTGAATATTAAAGTGAAATAGGTTACACAATGCTGTGTACTCTGAAAGGGACATGGGCTACAAAATCCTTGATGTAGAAATCATCAAAACAATGTCAATTTAACAATAGGTTACTTTGTATCAGAGAATAAATGGAAATGTTTAAAAAGATGCTGAAACAAGTAAAGTTGCTTGTTTTATGTTCTTCTAATCTTACATAGAATCTCAGTTTAGCTACCCTTTAACACAATTCGAAAGAAAGAAAGAAAGAAAGAAAATTCTTAAATCTTAAAATGGAATTTCTGATAAGGAAACTAGATACCAGGCCTCTCTAACAGTAAAGCAGAATGGACTTTTGATGAGACATGAAGCCCCAGAGGTGTCACCCAAAGCAGAGCAGATTCAGATAAACCGTTTCTGCTTTATCCAAGGCAGAAAGTACTATTTTTGTGGCAACTATCAGTATTTAAAGATCAATAACTGGTTTATAGCCAAAAGAGAAAAAAGCTGAAGGTCAGAGCAAGTATTGTGGAGTTCTTGGAAGCCTGATAAAGAGAATGACAAACTCCAGATAATCAGAAGTACTAGTAACAGCTGGAAAAAATAAATACAGAAAATAAAATCCTGACCACTTGAAGTCAATGGGAAAACTCCCACTGACTTCAGTATTGGCATCCAAGTCATCTGCCCTACTTTTCTACTACTCTATTGAAAAATGATGCATAAAGCATGCCTTCTATGTTGATTTGTCAAGGACGTTTTATGGAAGAAGAAGTGGGGGGCACTCCTCAAATCTGAATAAAATAGCCTAAGCAGCCCCATGTCTTTCTTCCTTTCTTTAAGGTAGAGAATATTTTGACAGATTGAGTAACTGAGGAATTCAGTGGGACAGACCATGTACATAACCAGTTGGAAAGAGTCCAGAGGAGAGCAACAAGAGTGACAGAGTTTTGAAAAACATGATCTGTGAGGTAAGGTTGAAAGAATTGGGCATGCTTAATCTAAGAAAGAGACGACTGGGGTGAGAACCTGAAAACAGTCTTCAACTACGTAAAAGCATGTTATAAAGAACATGGTAATCAATTGTTCTCCATGTCTACTGAGGTTAGGACAAGAAGTAATCAGCTTAGATTGCAGCAATGGATATTTTGGTTAGATATTAGACAAATGTTCTAACTCTAAAGATAGTTAAGCACTGGAAGAGGTTACTGTGATACTGACATACCATGTACCACCTCATACCTACATCCTCATGTCTCAGTGGAATACTGCCAAATACATAGCTGGAATCAGTCTGGCTCACTTTTGTGTTAGTATTGTTAAAATACATATTAGAAGTATCAGAATGTGTTTATTGTTTAGACTTTATTTAATGCTTGTGAGTTGCTGCATGCAGTAATCTCATTTATAACATCTGTGTCCCCTATTGTAAGGGGATATTTGAGCATTTGTATTGTGAGTCTCTGTTACTGTGTAAATCACCAGACAGGAGAGAGACATTAGTGTGAAATGCTGGTCTCCAGTGCAAGGTGTTACATCCTGTGCAACAGGGAAGGTCCTTCAACACCAGATGGGCTATTGTGGGACATTTAAGAGGACAAAATACATTGTTGTTCTGCTCTCCCATCCCTGCCTTCCCATGAAGATAAGTGATGCAAGTGGATTCCTCCCATCAGCTAAATTTGTAGCTCAGAATACAAGGTCTCTTCCAGCTCTACATTTCTATGAGTCTATGATTCAGTAAGTGTTTACAGAATCAGGGCTTTAAGGAATAGATTCCTTGAAAAATTACTTTTGTTTTTGACTTAGGTTAAAACACAAAAGAGTGATAGAGTAGAAGAAAAGACTGACTGATTGATTGATTAATACATTGCCTGTGGTTATACCTGACTGATGAATTTCTGAAGAAATGAGAAAATTTTAAATCATTCAAAGCAGAGGTCAAATTAGAGGGAACTAGCAATGGGACTTTGCCAGGCTCCACACATTTGGCAAAACGAGGTGGGGGGTGGGTTAGGGGTTGCAATAGCTATCTATTATTGCAATGAGTCAGACAAACTACAAAAAAATCAAATAACTCTCATTGTATAAACTCACTGAGATTATGTTCTTGCTTAAAATGTGAAAATCTTTTCTTTCAGAACTTTTATATGTATTCTGAGATACAAATATAGAGATAAAAACAAGATTGTCAGCTGTGCACAGCTTTTTTTATGCCAACACTTGTGAACCAGAATTGGATCAAAGTCAAGAACTAATTTTGCATAGGTTGTTGAATAGACCTGATCCGATACCCACTGAAGTCAATGGAAGAACCCCATTGATTACAATGAGTGTTAGATTAGGTGCTTAATAAGAACTTCCAGTTTCTTAGAGGTACCTTCATATCAGCAGTCCTCTGCATTATGTGGAATTTTAATTTTTCTCTTTTCTAGATTAATAGTCTCACTAATTTAAAATAAATAATAACAGAAGTAAGGGAATAATAGCCCTGGCTTGAGCCAAGCACAGAGTAAGATGGTACATAGCAATATTCTAGATAGTGTGTACTAAGGCAACTCCAGCTTCACCTCAAATTCTTTGGGTCTTTCTTGATAAGAGATAATTATTTATGATGAACAGGCTCAAACTGTGCAATGGTTTTCTGCACTGCAAAAGTGGGATTTAGCATGATGCCACCACATTCATTTTCACTTAAGCTCTACACCAGGATTTGAACTCAGAGCTCCAGTTCAGTAAAACACTCACTTAATTTTCAGTCTGTGTTTAAGTCCCATTAAATAATCAAATTGAAGTCAATGAGACTTAAGTACATGCATGACGTTAACCATGTGTTCAAGTGCTTTGTTGAATAGGGATAGATTTAAGCACATACTTAATTTTAGAGCACCTACTTAAACTATAATGCCACATATTCCTCAGTAGTACTATGGTTAAGCAATAGCTATAGTAAAGAAAGCTATATATGGAATATGGAAATAAGAGGGAAGCACAAAAATATCTATTCCTACCTTTTCAATTCACAATCCTGCAACTCGTATGCACATGAGTAATTCTTCACTTCATTCACTTCACTCATTACCCAAATGAGTAAGAACTATTCACATATGCCATGTGCTTGCAGGACTGGACCTTTAGTGGCTTGCTTTATAGTCTGGTTTGGTTTAGTTTTCCTAGGAGATATAAGAAGATTTGAAGCTTCTGAGTTCTAGGGTATTTTTCTCATGGTCATTAATCCTGGAAAAATATGATTATTTATTCATTATTTATTGAATTAGGTCCTGATTCCTAGAATGCACAATATCCACAATTCCCATTGACTTGACAGTAGCTATGATTGATGTTAAAAAGTGGCTGCTATAACTGATTACAAGTTTTCAGAGGAAAATAGTTTGAGGATATAATTTCCTAGTATGAAGGCACAAGATTGCTAGTATTGGAAGAGAAATGATATAAAGTTACAAAAAATAAACTAAAAATATTTATATGTCAGGTAATAACAAAAACTGGATGTAAGAAATTAAATTTGGATGGCCTGATTCTCCTTTACATCTCTCTCTTTCTACAACTTAAGTGTAAAGGGGCCTTAAGTTGGATGTAAAAGTAATTTATCAAAGTAATGAAGCTAGACAGTATAAATGAGAATCAGGCCTGGAATGCTTCAAGGCCATCAAAAATAATAGTCAAATTTAACAAATATAATTCACATTAATATAAAGTATTGATGTTATTTAATTCTGTTTTGTTATTCTGGTATTGTTATTTATATAAATGTACTGATCTTTAATACAGACCATTTAAAAGTCAATCAAGCTTACTGATCTGCTACCAACTCTTGCATCTTTGTTGGATGAATCACTTTCCCCTTCAGTGCCTTGGAGATGTGTGGTGAAGGGGGGGCCTGCTCCCCTAAAATCTTGGATGAACCTGCAGGGGTTAACAAGTGACACTGTCTCTCAAAGAGCACAGAATCCCTTCCTGCTGCCTATCTTCCCCTTCCTTCCCCCCACCTCACCTCCGACTACCATGTCAAAACACATAGCTACTCCCGCTCAGAAAATAAGTCAATATGAATCTCTGCCAACCTTCCAACCTACAAGGCAGGTTCCATTAAGCAGGAGCCATGTGACTTATGACCAATCAAAACCAGCTTGAAATTCAGCAAAGTAACAAAGTGTCATAAATTCTCACAGCCATTCAACATGAAAAATAAATTTCACATTTTCACTGGTGAGGAGCAAATGTTCATAAAATTCTCTTTTCTTGTGTGTGTGTGTGTGTGTGTGTGTGTTTTTGTGATCTTGGAACAGGCGGAGGTTGATAAACAAATGCCTGATAAAAATATTGAACTCATCTCTAATGACTGGCAGTCTGATATCTTGTCACAGTTTGAGGTGTGTGTGAGCATAGCCTGACTCTGTGGTTGACTTGACAACTGGAAATATGTGATAGAAATAAAGGAGCTTGCACAATGTGTAATTCTGTTGAAATTAATATGTATCAAGTTTCTCTCAGCTGCTGAGAGGTCAAAAATATTACAAGTGGCATCATAAAAATGTAACAGGAACTTAGAGAGACAAGAAAACTGAAGATTAATTACCAGAGATGTCAGCAACCTTTAGAAAAATGCCACTAATACTTTCACTGGACTATAACTTTGGTCTTTTGTTTTTAATTCTCAGAACTGTCAAACTTTGTGACTCTCCTATGTTCAAAAGTTCACCTGGCATTCATGGCTGGCTTTCCAAAAAGGAGAAGTGCAATTACACAAGCATAAAGGGTCAAATCCAGCTCCCCCTTCTAACCATGAAATATATTGCTACAGCAGATAGGGCAAAAAGTGTGTGTGTGTGGAGTGGGGTGAGGGTGAGGGTGAGGGTGAGGGTGTCAAGGGATAGAGCATATGCAAAACTGGGGGATTACTGTTGAGTGGATCCTCCAGTTCTCTCCCTGCTGAGGACTGCAAAGGCTGCTCTGGTCACTGGATTGGATTGTGTAATACAGCTCAGTAGCCTTTGTGGGAGAGGAAAGCTACTCCTCATCATGATGCTAGCCTAGGTACCTGAGCTGATGCTCTTTAAACTATGCAGTACACTTCAGGTGCTATGCAAATAATAAATAATGTTACTTATACTTAGTAATTATTCAAGGACTTATAGTTTTTGTGTAATTGAATTTAAGGTCTTAGATCTGAAGCTTTTTGCCATGTATCATTTCAAATGTGGGTTTATTTACAAGTTCCTGTTATGTTTCACTCGCCTATTTAAAAAATTAAGTTATTAAGCTATAAATGTTGTCATGTAAATCATATTAATAAGCCATCAGCCCTGCTCAATGTGAATTTAAGTAATGCGGAAATGTATTTATAATATGGAAACGGACAGAGATGTGTAACTTTTCTTTTTATATTAAAACTCTTCTCTGCAGCCTGCCAGGATTGTCCTGACTACCACTCAGACATAATTTCTGTTCAGCACGGGACTTCATTAATTCTATTTTCTATCTGATAAGAAAATTATGACCTGATCTTGAACGAGAAAAAGGAGATGCACATTGCAAAGATATTCGAGTGTGACAAACAGACGCGTGAAACAGCAACACTGTTACCTATATTTAGTCTAAATAATTACAACAAAGCGCTAGAAACAATTATTTGATCAGAAACGTTTCATAAATAGGGAGAGGTTGCAATAGGTTGTACAAGGACTTGCCGAGTTCCAATTCAGCCTCAGTGGCTGAAAGACAAAGTGGTCTCTATTGAAGCCGCGGAATGTGGGACACTTGGAGGCAGAAACCGGCAGGTAGATCCAGCTTTCTCCTTTTCCCCCACTAGAGCAATTTGAGCTTGAGGGCAGTAGCCCCTGCTGACTGAGGTGGGGGCGAGGTCGGGAGGAGCGACTCATCGGGCTGTGGGTGATTATTGGAGCGCTGACAACAGATGTCTCTCTCTCTCTCCCTCCCTGGTGCGTGCGCGCTGGGCGGGCGAGGCACTGCTGGCAGGACAGCAGCTTTCCTCCAGGATGGTCCCTGCTCCTCTCCCTGGACGGACCCAGCTGGCTGCCGCGGAGAAGCGGGATCCAACAGCAGCTCCTGACTTGAGCGCCAAGTGAATGGGGCGCCCCAACAACGCAACGCCGGGGCTGCGGCTGGTGCGTACTACACCGTCATTGCGGTTGTTGCTACTTTCCACTAGGTCCAGGTCTGCAGAAAAGTTGGTTTCCATTCGAGAAGGAGGGGAAAGTCCCGCAAGCCTCTGCGTCCTCGGGCTGCTGTGCAGCCCGCAAAATACATCTTGCGCTGCTTTTCCGCTAGTCCCCACTTGAAATCTCTGGATGGGTCAGGCTAGAGGGGGCCTAAAGAGAGGGGAAAGCTGGAAAGGTGAAATATAGTGTGGGGGAGGCTGTAAGGAGGAAGGTCGTGTTAGCAAATGGGGTGGATCTTATTAGTGCTTCTCAGAAGGACTAAGGTAAGAAGAGGGGAGGGATAGCTCGGTGGTTTGAGCATTGGTCTGCTAAACCCAAGGTTGTGAGTTCAATCCTTGAGGAGGCCACTTAGGGGTCTGGGGCAAAAATTGGTCCTGCTAGTGAAGGCAGGGGGCTGGACTCAATGAACCTTTCAAGGTCCCTTCCAGTTCTAGGAGATTGGTATATCTCCAATTATTACCTAAACTCCTGTTTGCAAGTGAGCAGAAAGACATTGGGAGAAGACAGATGAAAGAAGTAATCTTGCCAAGAATGCCTTGCCCACCTCAGGATTTCACTTTAGAAGAGAGTCCCTTCCAGCTGCTGTTTGCCAGGCATGTGAGGCGCTTCAATGTTTCCTAAGTTTTCACTGATTTCACTTGTGAGAATGAGATGAGCACAAAGAACAAGTAACTCATGGGAGCCTACTGGGATTGAAACCCCTAAGGGGCACTTTTTTGTGTGTTACTTTAGTTCTCAAGTAGCACAGTGGTGTTGGGAGCTCATTGCCACTTGTTCCCGTCTATTGTGTGACTGTATTATGGTGTTGGACGTTTCTGCTGACTGCGTTCATGGGGGGATTATTAGGCAAACCACATGCACCCTGCTTTTGTTTGGGCTCTTTTTTTTTTGTCCTGAAAGAGTAAGGTTGATTGGGGCCCCAGAGATAAAAAGTGAAATGTGCAGTGACAAGTGTTTTGTACAGCAAGGGTCATGAGAGAGCAATAGCATCAGACTGAGTCTGATGACAGCAAATTGGCAATGAAGGGCATGAATTACGCCACAATTGCACTAGGATAACATCTTCCAAGACATGTCTTTAAATTACATCAAGAACTTCTATGAAGGATGTGTGAGTATTAAGTGAATAATGAAAGGAGAGGTACTGGGGAAATAAATAATTTGCTTTCTTTATCATGACAAATACACATGGGTGGAGATGAAAGTTCTGATAATCAAATATGGAGGAACAGAACAGCATTCTCTGCAAAGGCAGACTTTAAAAACTACATAACCCATGCTTTCCTAACAGAAAATAAAGATGTAGCACTACTACTCAAAGTAATAGTGCAAACAGATAACATTTCCTAGCCTAGTTCCTAGCAAGGCCACTTTTGAGAAGTCTACGTGTTTAATTTGACACTAAATATTAAATGATCTTAGTTTAATCAATAGGATAATAAAAATTGATTGACTCTTTTTTGAAGGATTCCTTTTCAATCTGCCTGACATGTCTGTAGTTGTAGAATACTGAGTTTTATGAATGTAGCTGATATGTAAAGCCACTACTGAAATCAGAAAAGCGTAGTTGTTAAGCAGAATAACTGACAGACACAATACAAATGAGAGTGTACTAGAAACAGTAAGTAAAATCAGTCCCTAACAATAACAAGGACTTTGATTATATTTCAAGCCACTATTTGGTTTAACGTACACAACACCCTTTGTATAACAGTTATTTTAAAAGGGAGAAAAAGGAGTCAGAAGGGTGTTTTAAAACCTGAAATAAATGTTCTAGGTAAGCTGAAACTGGAAGAATAACTTTGTTCATCTTTGCCTTTGTCTTTCCTGCTGCATAATCCTGTGACTGTTACAGCTCAGGCCTCCAACAGTGATTGGTCAGTTCCATACCCTTTTCTTTGGCTCAGTTCGAATGTTTTTCCTTGGTGTTTTGGGCTTTGCAGTTTATGGAAATGAGGCCTTGCACTTCAGCTGTGAGCCAGACAAGAGGGAAGTTAATCTCTTCTGTTACAATCAGTTCAGGCCCATAACTCCTCAGGTAAATTTTCTTTTAATTGAAACAACCAATTATTTAGAAAATAGATAAAAGGTTCATAAAATGAAAGTAAATTCATTCCCCCATTTTACATAATGAGTAGTAATTAAACAGAATGTGGTCGTAGTTTAAACCAGTGTTTTTCAACAACTGGTCTGTGGACTGGGGCCAGTCCCTGAGATCTCCCTGACACAGTTTAGGAAGGCAGCAAGCCAATCCCTGGTATCAAAAAGATTGAGAAACACTGGTTTGACCATCAATGCAACACAGTCTTCTGTAATAAACTTCCATTTGTGACACAGTAAGGGGCTGATCTTTTAGTCTTTATTCACATGAGCCATCGTTACCCTTGCAAGTAATCAGACTGATTTCGACTCATGTGACTAAAGGTTGCAGGATCAGCACATAAATGTACTATAAATAGCATTCTCTGACTTGGAAATATTTGTAGACAATAAGGGCCAGATTCTGTAACCCCTTATGCATGCAAGTCACCATTGTTCACCTAGATCATTCCAGTAACTATAAAACAAACAGGAAGGTTGGCCTAGTAGATAGGGCACTAGCTTGATACTCAGAAGACCTGTGTTTTATTCCTGGTTCAGCTATAGATTTTCTGTATGACCTTCAGCAGGTCCCCTCATCCGCCTAGTGCCCCTACCTGTAAAGGAAAAGAGAGAGAACATTTAACTTACTCACAGTGTGTTATGAGTATAAAATCCCTCAGTGATTGTGAAGCACTCAGGCTGAGATCTGCAAAGGCTCTTAACTTTACACTTACTTCCTGAGCCCCACTTAACTCAGTGGAAGTTAGGAGCCTAAACACCTTTGAAGATCTGGGCCTCGTACTTTGGTGATAAGGGCCATATAAGTGTCTATAGCTAGAATTATACAGACAAATAAGGACTACTCATGTGAATAAGGGTATATAGGCCCAAGATTTATTGACTGTAACCTACTTTATTCATACCATTCTTCAGTTAAGAGAATGTTTACATGTAAATGAACTGTAAAACTGGAATAATATGTAATGGTGATTGTTCTTAACTTAAATGATCTTTTAATTGTTTTTAATGTATATCATAAATATAAAAAATCTTCTCATAAGAAATTTGGATGTGTGCCTGTTTTAACTGGCACAAGGCAGTTGTACATGATCTGACAGCAAAGTCTCTGCTACACTTTAGGTATTCTGGGCATTACAGCTAGTGACGGTTCTGGTACCTGGAGCAATGTTTCATCTTTATGCTGCATGTAGAAACATCGATCAGGAAGATATCCTCCAAAAGCCCACCTATACTGTTTTTTATATCCTCTCTGTTCTGTTAAGGATTGTCCTTGAAGTTGTGGCATTTTGGCTTCAGAGTCATCTCTTTGGCTTCCAAGTAAACCCACTCTACAGGTGTGATGCAGGAGCCCTTGACAAAAAGTTTAATATTACCAGATGCATGGTGCCAGAACACTTTGAAAAGACAATTTTCCTCATTGCTATGTACACTTTTACTGTGATTACAGTGGTGTTGTGTGTTGCTGAGATTTTTGAGATCTTATGTAGGAGGCTGGGTTTTTTAAATAATCAGTGACCCTGTTGTCATATTGAACTACTCCTGTTTATGTGCCATCTGTTCTGACTGTTGTGTGTGGTGGATTTTTTTATGTACAATGGAGATCTCAGTGTGAAACAAAGACCACTTTTTATGCACCTCTGCAATTTTGTATAGGAACTTCCCTTACATGTGCTTTTTGTATATTACTGTTGTCAAATACATAACTAAGGGCCAGATCCAAAAGACATTTACTGATGTGAATAATCCTTACTCACATGTATAGATTGAAGACAATGAAACTACACATATGAATGAATGCCACTTCAATGCCATTTAAAGCAATTTGGTGGGGGATGGGGGAATTAGGTTTTTATTTTTTTACACTTACCCCTTGTTGGAACTTGCTGCTTAACTGCACACATGCATTTGGAACAAGTTTATTTTTAAAATGAGTGATTATTAATCTGCAGGGGGAAAGCCATTCCAAACTACATAAATGCTCTCATGATTAACCTTCGGTTCAGTGAATTTTAATGCTCATGAAGTGAGCTTTAATGCTTAGGTAATGCCTGACATGGTACAAGAAAATGCTCTAAAATGTTCCCAAGCAGCTCTCCCATTGCAACCTGATTCCTGAACAACCATATCCCTGGCCTTCACTAAGACTCCTGGTTGTGCTGTGATTTTAATATTTTAATATGAACCAATGTCTAAACCTAGCTTGCAACAGCCAAACCTATTTTAACTGTGTCCAATGCTAGATGTAAATTCCCTTTTAAAAACAAAAGCTAGTGTGTGCTTCCTTGAATCCCCCACCCTTCTCATCTTTATATTTAAGATAAAACTTAGCCCCTCTTCCTTTTTTTTGTAATGAATCAGAACTTATATTTATGACTTATATTTACTTATGAGGTAAAAGTGTACAGATCCCTAACTTGCCTCAGATATGTAGCATTTAACAATTCATACATATTCATTATATGGTGAGGTGAGGAACAGGCCCTTTGAGTTAATTTTTTAATAGAACATTTCAAAAGAGCTGTCAAGATGACACTGCTGCTTGTGGACCCAGTCGTGCATTGATTTCAATGAGAGTTTTGCCTGAATATGGCCTGAAGGACAGGATCTTGTAGGGGTTTTTTTGTTTTTGCCATGCCACTTCTGCTCACCCATGGCACTATATACTACTGTTAAATAAAAATAATCATAAATATTCTGTGCATTAAAAATATTCCCTGAATTAAGTGTATTTTTATAATTTACACTTAGACTTTTTAGAAAATATATCATATCTTCTCCTGCACTCCAGTTTCCATCTCATAATTAATGGAAATTTTAACATGAAAATTAATCTTGTTTCTTGGAGGCTGGACAGAAAGAAAGGGGTAGTTTTCCTTTTAAAATGTTTACAGTTAGAATGCTAATAATCACCTAGGTTTTTTTGTTTGTTGGAGATTTTTGCCCCTCATTTCTGATTTCTAAAAGTTAAGCCCTCTTGCCTACTTCATCATTGTCCATAGGTGCTAAATAAAAAAAAAGCCCCTCAATTTCATATTGTGCCTACTTTCGATGAAGTGTCAACAAGAAAACAAGAGACTTTCTGACACATTCTCTTGAATTAAACTGACCTTAGGACTTGGTCCAGTGCCCACTGAAGTCAATGGGAGTCCTTTCATTGTCTTCTGTGGGCACTGGATGGGGCTCATAGCACTGAGAATAAATGGAGGGGAAAAATCTTAACTTATTTAAGAAACTTAACTTATTTAAAAAAGACAGTTACACTAAAAGTTAACAAATAAGAACAGACAAAAAGTTGCTGTAAAACATACAAGCTTAAGGGTCTTTTAAAGTTAATTTATCTTTGAAAACTCTGTGGGGAATCAGAATACAACTTTTACAGTAAGCTGAGGCCAAATCCTGTTCACTGTATTCATGTGAGTTGTCCCAACAGGCCCAGTTCTGCAAATCTTGTAATCGTGACCCACACAGGTAGTCCCAGTGACTTCAAGTGAGTAAAGCATGCAGGATTTGGTCACTGTTGGACTCATATCGATCCAAACTGTGTACAGGTTACCTAGTTCTATATGTTTTTTGAGTTGGCTAATGATGAGATCCTAAATTCTAATATATTTTTTGTACTACAGGTTAATCTTTTGACTCTTCCCATGGAAACAGTGATGTTTTTCTTGTCTTAATATTATAAATGAATGTGATATCTTTGGCCAAACACACTTAACTAATTATTTATTTGATATTTGGAAATACTACAAGGGCGGGGGGACTGCCTCTGTTTGTTGCTTGCCTAATATAACATGTACTTTGGTCAGTAGATACATACTTATTTTTGTTGTTTATATCAAATATCCATCCAACTGTTTTTACATATATACAGGATCTGTTCTTTCCAAATTACATTTGTAATCTCAGGTACAATAAAACTTTTTATGTATAAAAATACAAAAATATGTGTGACTATTGACAACCCAGTTCATGTGTGTACATGAAATATAGATCAGTAATTACAATTTTGTCAGTTTTTCCCCCTAGTGCTTCATATTTCTGTTTAAGTGATGAAATTCAAATGCTTTCCAAATAGACCAGCTGACTTCATGTTAATTACAAATAATAATAATTCCTAGATTCTATATAGCACTTTTCATCAATAGATCTCAAAGTTCTTTGCAAAGGAGAGCTGGACAGTACGAATATCCCCATTTTAGCAATGGGGAAATTGAGGCAAAGAAAAGTGCTCAAGCAGTCACTCCGCAGAGCCAGAAATAGAACCCAGGTCTTATAAACCGCAGGCCAATACCCGGTCTCTAGACCACAGCATCTCCTAGCCTAGAATACTCAACACTTGGAATTTTGAGAGAAATTTTGAAATCTTTAAATTTGTTTTCATTCCAAAACCAAGCCATTTCTGAAATTTCCTGCAAAACAGAAATTCTGAAAGAAAATGGTATGCAAAATCCATTTTTGAAAAAAAATTGTAGTTTTTGTTTCAAAACAAAATTTTGTTTTCATTTTATATTATTTACATTTCATTACATGAGAAGTAGTGTAGAATATGTCATAATAGTCAAAATATTCTATTTTATTTTTTTGAAATCATTACTGGAAACGGCTACTTTAACAAGAAAATAAATTGATTGAATAAATCTGTACAAATTGTATCATTACAACACAAACAGGAGACACTTTGACCTAGAAAATAAGATTTTCCACCAGCTCTCATTCTAAACACTACATGTACTTTGTTCAACTACATAAGTTGTTGTATGTAATGCCCCAAGGGTTAACTTGCTTAATCATCTTCCTTCTATAGGATGCAACTCCGCACTTCTTAATCAAGAAAAACTCCAATTGAACTAAATTGTAGTTTTGCCTTGGGCCCAGAATGCATCTCTCAAGCCATTTTCAACCTCTGTTTTACATAGGCTCGCTCCTCTGTGAAGGTGATTTATGTGGCCTCAGAGTTAAGTATAATTATGAAGAATATTCTACCAAAGGCAACAAATATTTTCTTAATGTAAATGGAAGCAGCAAATGCTGTAGATGTACTCTCAGTTGGATATCTGGAGTGCTCCTTTCCCATGCATTAAAATGTAAATACATCCCCGTGTATGAAATGTATTACTGCACGAGAGCTGAGATAAATACTGCACAGAATGAAAAATAAGAAATTCTATCAATAAGCCGGTCCCTATAAAGGTCATACTATAAGCCAGATTCACTTGCACTGGTGTAGGGAGGTGTAAACTGCAAAAGCTGTTGCAGCCATGGGAGCATTCACCCTGAAGGGATGACAGACATTGTACCCACTGCTTTCTATCTGCAAGAGTTCCACTGCAGAGAGACCAGCTTCATAGGAGGCTGGGGCTTTATAGGAGATGTGACTTTGTTCAGTCTTGGCCAGGCTTGAGTTTTCTCGTGGGGTTGAGGTTGTCAGCAATCCCTGATGAATGAATCTTAAATTGCTAGGCGCTCTCAATTATTATGTATTTATAAGGCCTTCACTGCTTGCCGCCTTCTGGAATTATGAAGTGCTCTCAGGAGGCAACAAAGCAACACTAAGTACTGGGAACACAGGTGAGCATTTTTTGGCATTGCAGTGAGATATGCCTGAAATCCAGAGCCAGGGGAAATCTTATAAATTACCCATACAAAAAAACGCCTTTAACTTGCAGTTAAGGCTGCTGAACTGCATTTCCTATCAATATAGTTGCCAAACATTAAGGAAATAATTAGTTAAGACAACATTAACATCCACACCAACCACAGCTCATGTGCCCAATTATAATGTCCAGCTGCACTCATTGCTTTCTATTCTTTCTATTCTAATGCTTTCTATTCTAATGTAAAACCATCCACAAACGCTTTCTATTCTAATGTAAAACCACCCACAACGTACACATCCAATTACCCAAAATTATATTCACTTGTACAATCTTTGTTCTGGCCTCAGAATATTTTAGATAGAAACAGAATAGTTTGGCTCTTGCTGAGGTCAGAGTTAAGGTTATAGGCTTGAGGACAACTTTGAGAAACTGGATATGTGCTTTGAATAACCTGCTCTAGTTTCTCTTCAGATTGTATAAATCATTGATTCCCAAACTGGGGACACGCCCCCCCTGGGAGGGTGCAAGCCTGCCCGGCCACTGGGGGGCATGAGCGTTTCTCGAAAATTAAAAAGGGGGCGTGGTGCTGAAAAGTTTGGGAACCACTGGTATAAATCTTTATTGAGTGAACTTAATTTCAAATTAACAAAGTTTAGGGTATTTGGTAGGGGTGGGTGGGAAGAAGGCAGACAAGGGAATTTCCTTGTTTTCTAAAATGAGGAAAAAACGTTTAAATGGAATTAGAGTGTAGGGTTTGAAAGAGGGCTGCCTGCTCTAACAGATGTTATGAGGCACACCAAGTACAGTTTTTTGTTGCTTTTTTTTATTTTTGCAGTTCTTTTCACATCTGTAGGGCTCTACCAAATTCACGGCCATGAAAAACACGTCATAGACCATGAAATCTGGTCTCTTCCTGTGAAATCTGTATTGTATAGGGTAAAAGCACACAAAAGACTAGATTTCACGGAGAAGGCAAGCGTGTCTCAAAAGGGGTCCCGACCCAAAAGGGGACTTTGGGGGGGGAGGGTTTGCAGGGTTATTATGGGGGGTCATTGTATTGCCACCTTTACTTCTGCATTGCCTTCAGAGCTAGCTTGTCGGAGAGCAGCAACTGTAGGCTGAGGGCCCAGCTCTGAAGGCAGCAGCATAGGTAAGGGTGACAATACTGTGACTCCCTTAGAATATCCTCGCAACCCTCCCCCCCGACCCCCACAATGCCCTTTTGGGTCAGGACCCATACAGTTACAACACCGTGAAATTTCAGATTTAAATATCTGAAATCATGAAATTTATGATTTTTTAAATCCTATGACTGTGAAATTGACCAAAATGGACCATGAATTTGGTAGGGCCCTATACATATAGTGTGTGTGGAATTATAGTTATATGGGACCTGAGAGGTTAGGTAATGGAGGGAAAGATTTTTATCCATATTGAAAATGTTTAACAACTTTAAGCATTTAAAGCGTAAACTAAAAAAACACATCCCCATTCCCTGTTCTCCATGCCTCCCTCTGCCATATCTGTCTGTAACCTTTACAGTCCCTCTCTGAACTCCCAGATTTGAGCATCCCCCAATGTCCCACCGCCCTGGTCCTCCAAACCATCAGACCTCCCTTCCCTGACACCTTTTATACTTCCTTTTTATTTATGCCCTTACCTGAAGCTTTCTTCACACCCTTGTCTGCACCTTTATTCCATGCCTCCATTTTCTGCACTAGGGCTTTGTCCCCACTGTTACCCCTTTCTAGGGGTATTGGGGTCTTGCAGGGTTGTTTCTATTAGGAGGAGAAATTGATGGACTCAGGTATTTCTTTGATGCAATCTTGTTTATTTCCAAAAAAGGTACACAAAGTTCTGTTTTCTGGAACACAATAGGAATCATACAGCAAGAGGCAATTTCCTTGTTCACAATTCTAAGTAGGGAGACCAGATGTCCCGATTTTATCGGGACTGTCGCAATATTTACTTGTTTATCCTGTGTCCCAACCAAATGTCGGGACGCGAATTGTCCCGATATTTTGCACACCGACACACAGGCGGAGGGGGCTCGTGCCCCCAACTCAGGCCCAGCCCCGTCCTGACTCGCCCCCTCCCTGTCTCATTGGATCCCTCCCCAAATCCCCGCCCTGGGCCCGCCTCTTCCCCAAGCATGCTGCATTCTTCCTCCTCCCCTCCTCCCTCCCAGGCTTGCGTGAATCAGCTGTAAGGCAGCGCAAGCGCTGGGAGGGAGGGGGAGAAGCAGAACACGGCAGCCTCTCTCCACTGCTGGCTCTTGGGGGGGGGGTATTTTTATTTTTTGCTTTGCTGGCGACCCCCGCCCCGTCATGTCCCGATATTTCATGTCTCTCAGCTCGTCACCCTAATTCCAAGCCTCTTTCCAGACAATACTCTGCCCCTAAAACTCTCTCTTGGCTTTCTCTCATGGTCATGCTATAAGTTCTTCTCTTGCTCTCTACTTCTCTGGCTGTTACACACACACACACACACACACACACACGGCATTTGCATTCAGTCTAGTCTCTGGGCAATGACTTTCATTGTTTCAGTTATCACTAACTGGGCATTTAACAGTTCCTTCATGTACCCTGTATATAAGGCAGCTAGTAGGCCCAGCAGTTACAATGAGGTGGTGACATCATGTAATTGCCCATATATCAAATACATATTTTCTGGGGTACACCCAACCTCCAGCATAATACCACAATGTCCCAGTCCACTAACAACTTTCTATCTTATCCAGTCCCCCATCCACTCCATCATATTCAAAGCCCTCCATCCTCTCATGTCCCAACTCAAGACGCATTTAAGCATGTATTTTTTATATATATTTTTAACCATTTAAAAATAAATGGGGAAAGAATCCATTCAAATGTGTAACAGGGGAGATGACTGAAGGGGGCTGTAGAGTGCAGAGGTTCTCCAGGAAAAGTGCCAACGGTACAGTGAATTACAAGTTCCATTTCTTAAGCAGCTTTGCATCCAAGTTTCCCTTTGCGCATGTCCTCTCCCACCATATCCAAATAAGAGACGACCCAGGGGACACATGAAGGCTTGAAGGAAAAGTTTCCAAAGAAGCATCGCTTGTAGATCCACTAGGGATGCAGTGTCCCAGGCCGGTGAATCTGCTAGCACGCCGGTACGGTTTGCTAAAACAAAACTGTTCTGAATAAAGGTAACTGAGCACCCACTCTTATCGTTCTGTGGGTGCTCCAGCCCCAGAGCACCCACAGAGTCACCCCCTGTGTCTGACAGGGGAACCGACACAGTGGGGGAGGCCACAACTTGTGTCTCCCGCTTTGATAAGAACAGGCCTGCAGCGGCTACACTACCGACCACCTGCCCGCCCCAGAGCAGCCCGCCCCGAGGCGATTTCTAAAGCGCCCGGATCTAGGGACGCTCGTGTCAGCGCCGGGCTTCGAACACGGCCCCCCCCACCACGCAGGCGCGCTCTGCACGAGGCCGCTTCGCACCGCGGGGGGCGGCCCCTCACCTCACTTTTCCCCGCCTCCCACCAGGGGTCGCTGCTGCAGGAGCGAGGCGCCACTCCCCGCCTGCCTGGGCCGGCGGCGGTCACGGCACCGGAAGCGGAAGTGGGCCGCGGGGGTCGGGCGTGGCGCTAGTTGTTGTTGCGAGTGCTGCCGCCGCGGGTCCGGTCTGGGGCGTTATGGCGGCCGCGGCCCTTCCTGCGCTGCCCGAGCAGTTCAAGAGCCTCCAGCATCATTTGCGAACCGGGCAGGAGCTGGACAAGCGGGAGCCGGTGGTGGCGTATTACTGTGAGTGAGGCTGCAACGGCCACGAGAGCCCCGCCCCCCACTCACCGACCGGTCCCCCCGCCCCCCACCACTCCCTGACCGATACCCGACAGCCACGCCCCCATCCCGTGACGGCGTGCCCCGCCCCGCCCCCAATGCCCCTTCCAACTGCAGCCCCCGGCGCGCCTGCAGGCCCGCCCGCCCGCAGGACAGACCCCGGTTCTAGGCGCGGGGGGGGGCGGTAAGCATAGTGACGCAATAGCTGTTCGTTAGCGTTATAATAAATCACTTTGTACCGCGACTAAACTTGTCCACATTTAATCCGGTGCGATAAGTTAATGTTTGTTCCAATCTCAGCGTTGCCTTTCATTAAGGGAGCACCTATTCTGGGTCCGCCCCCTCAGTGATTAACGCCCAAGCCGCAGCGTCTTGCAAAACACAGCCCAGTGTCCCCATCGTCACCTCACTGTAATAAATGGGCCACCCTTAGAAGTTTTAAGAGATTTTAAAATATCAGTGATGGACGTTTTCAAATGCCTCTTTGAAATATAAAAGTAGACTCTTAAAATGGAGAAACAGACTAGATTCAGGCAAGCTTGGTTCTGTTCCCAGCTCTGCTGCTGATTTATCTGGCCTTCAGCAGTTCACTTTCCCCATCTTTTGAGACAGATGTTTGTGTATACGTCTGGATATTTAAAATCTTCATTTGTTATTGTTTAAAATTTCCTCTTTTTAAGGGCAGGTCTACACTACAGCCCAAGTCAATCTAACTTACGTTGCTCAGGTTACATGGATGCAAATTTTGTGCTGTCCACACTGGTGCTACGTTGGTGGAAGATGCTCTCCTGCCGACATAGCTTATGTTTCTCGCCGAAGTATATGCCAAAGGGAAAGTGCTCCAGTGGTACAATTGTACTGGTGTAGCTGCGCTTATGTAGCACTGTACAGTAGAATGGCCCTCACTCATTTTCAGCAGGGAGGAAATGATATTTTCTTAGGGCTTGTCTACACTACAGACACTACAGCAGCACAGCTACAGTGCTGCAGCTGTTCTGCATTAGTGTAGACCCTTGCTACAATGGCAGAAGGGTTTTTTTCATTGCTGTAGTTAATCTACCCCTTGGAGAGGCAGTAGTAGTTGACAGATAAATTCTTCCATTGATTTAGAGGTCTCTATATTGGCGCTTAGGCTGGTCTAACTACATCTCTCTGGTGTGTTAATTATTCACATTGCTGAGCAACATAGTTAGGCCAATCTAAGTTTTAGGTGTAGAGCATGCCTTACTGTTTCTGTCTCTCGAATGACTTATTCTTCCCCTTTGAGATAATTTTATCAGGAATAAACTTCATGGAGTTGCTGTAGTATATTTTCAGAAAGGAGTAAATGGGGAAAGGAGTTTTTTAACCAATGATTTAATAAAGTACTTCTTTGTATACAGAGGTGAACTGAAAATGCAGGCTTGCAGTATTTTGAAAAACATACACAACTCGGAGGCCCAAGAATGATCCTAGTCTTTATTTCCTGCAAACAAATAATATGCTAATACAGTACTAGAATATCAACAAGTTGAATAAGTCACCTGTAAAATAACAGAAAAACTGGATGTTTGTAATAATTGCTGGATGGTTCTAGTAAAACACAACACAAAGTCATCTTGTGGGTGAAAGGAAGCACTAGCTTGCTCCTGAAGTGTTTTTTTGTTATCATATGTTACACAATGTCTAACTATGTCATACAAATAATAGAGTTTATGTAAGCAAGTAAGTGCATGTTTTTGTTCTGATGAAACTAGATGCAGAAATGTTTGATGATTAACCAGTACTAATGTCTCTTATTTTCTTGATTTATATATGTGTTCTGAAATCTAATTTAAATTCTCAAGAGTGTGTAGGAAAAACTAACTTTTTATCACATCTTAATATGTTGTGATATTTGAACTTCAGTGAATAAATACTTAAGGGAGAGGATATAAAGTGCCAATTAGCTTTATATCATTTATCAAGTGCATCCCTGCTTGAGCTTTAAATTAGTGTAGGTGGCCTTGACTTTTCCATCTGGCCACTCAAGTGTGCTTACTGTGTTATTGAGCCTAGCAGAAAAATATGTTCCAGTGACGCAGTGTTTCTCATTACATTCAACTTAAAGTAAAAAGTGATGACATCTTGTTTTCAAAACTGTTTAGATTCTGAATCCTTTTAAATGTCACAGAGCAAAAGAATCAGTCATCACTGAAATCATTTCAAAACTTTAAGTAGTGTTTCATACAAATAGACATCCTACCCATCTCTAGCAATGAAACTGTTCCTACTATATTGTATGGCTCCAGTCCTGCAAGTTCTGGTGTGTTGGTGTGCTGGAGAGCCCTGTTCATGTCGTGGGATTCCATACAGGGGCAAGGAGTTGCAGGATCGAGGAGATAGGCTTCGATCCTGCAAATATGTGTTTAACTTTACTATGATGAGTACTCCCATTGACATCTTGTGACTACTCAAGGTAGTAAAATTAAGCACAGTCATGAGTGTTGGCAGTGCCAGGGCCCTAAGGGTTTTTCTGCACATTGTTTAGCAGTAAAATTGTAAGTAGTGACCACTCCTTGATATTACTGCGATATGTAACTTCCTGCTGTTCCCTTCCTCTAAACCCCCCCCCTCCCATTTCAACAGATAATGGGTGTTAAGTCTGTGTTATGAACAGACCTTGGTACTTGAATTGGTAGTCAGATTTTTTTACCGCTAAATAACAACTAAAAATCAAGAAGCAAAGTGTAACATATTGTTTGTCTCACAAAAATAGCA
This sequence comes from Mauremys mutica, assembly GCF_020497125.1. NCBI lineage: Eukaryota > Metazoa > Chordata > Testudines > Geoemydidae > Mauremys > Mauremys mutica. The sequence goes on from NC_059074.1 coordinate 107,589,620, forward strand.
AACAGAAAATTTTAAATAGAAAGATACATGTTTAGAAGTGTTTATTGTTAGACTATAATAGTTTTTTAAAGATTACACGTTGGGCTTAAACTATTTTTATTTTAAACTGCGTATTGTAAAATACTTTTTTTGAACATTTCCTTTTCTGGGCTGTATTAAATAGTTTGTGTTAATCATATGGCAAGATCTTCTCAGTGGTTCTTGTTCAGTGACTAGCTGTTTCCACACCCCACTAACGATCAGATTTAGTATGTAGTAATGTCTAGAAGAAAAGTTATATAGCTCCACTAGAGAAAAGGGCACAGGTGATTAATGGGGAACAAGGTGGAATTCTTCCTTCATTAAGTAATATGGGTGGAGGTTAGATTGTTTAATAGAGCTGCATGACTTGTTCAAGGGATGTCATTTTCTAAACACAAGGAGGCAAATCTGATAATAAATCTCTGGCCTGTTCAATACCTAAAGAAAAAGTTGTCCCCAAGTAATATCAAAGGCAGTCTGACTGGAAAATAAACTTGCTAAATAACCGTGTTTGAGAGATAATTACTTGTTTCTGTATCATGTTCACTTCTGTTGTAGAGGTTTGATGACGGAAACTTCTTAATTACTGATTTTCTTTCAACCTTTCACTCTTAGCTCTTTTCAAATTAGCCTGTACATTTTCAAGAGTATATTTATTAACTGAATTGTGTTCTTTTTACTTACTGTAGCTCTAATTTAAAGGTATTGATAGCAGTGAAGGTGTACTGAAAGCAACACTATTGTCCCTGAATCTTTTCAACACTCTATAGTACATACATAAATCACATTTCCATAACCAGTAAAGGCAGTATACAATAGTATAAGTGATATAGTCAGCATGCTCCAGCAACTTCTAAGAAGCAGAGATATAGGGCCTGATTCTGATAACGCAGTATTATAAATCTGAAATATCTCTGTTAAAATCATTGGACTAACTGGTGTAAAATAAGTGTGAAAATAATTTGATCCCTAGATTTTTTTTTTCCCAGATCTTTTTTCGGATCTTTGAATTAATCTTTTGGTAAGATGACAGTTAAAAAAGTCCTTACTCAGCATGTGCATTAGTGATTTTCCTGAAATTCAAGGAAAGAAAACACATACAAGATTTCAAGTTGCTTATTTCTCCCAGTACTCTAGCTGGCCATTGTTTGATTGAAAAGCTGAGCGGAACAGAGGAAAAAGCACCTGGCCCCCATTTTTCAGCAGTTAAATGGGTTTTTTTCACTTGGGGAAATTTGGGGGAATAATAAAATGTTGACAGACATGACCTTTTCTACCTGCAGTAGATCCAATGTCTTTTTAAACCAAGAGATAAAGAACAAGGAAGTGCTGCTTGGCCTTTTTGTCTTTCTAAGGCTGAAGTCTGTGCAGTGTATTGCAGTTCTATATGGATCATTCTGTTTGGCATTACCGAGCTATTTCTGTCTGCTTGTTTTATACAGCAGCTATAGTGTAGACCCTCTCACTCACCTCTATTTGACATAATATGTTGCTTAATGAAAACCTACTTAGTGTTTTTCAAAATTAGCACCAGCTAAACTCATGTTACAGTAAAGTGTTAGCATAAGTGGTAAATTTAAAAACTTGGATATTAAGGCACAGAAATAATTATAGACAGTAAGAAATATTTTTCCCACTTCACTTGGTTATAGTTGCAGAAATAACGCTCTACTGTAACTTCATGCATTTTTGCTTATTAGGAAAATATTGAGTAACCATTAAATCTTTCTTGAAGCAATATATAACTAAATGGTATTAGATCTTTCCACTGGAAAAAATCTTTGTCAATTATGTACTTTATACATTTAACTAGGGCTTATTAGAATTCAAAAGCATAAAATATTGTGCCCAGAAGATTCCTTGTTTATTAAAAGGTGAGTTCCCCAGAGTTGCTACATACTGGAAGGAAACATACATTTATTACATGTCTGCAACAAAGTTTCTTTGCAGGATAGTACCTGCTAAGATTTCAGAGTTCAAACTGATTCACGTGTGGCCCATGGTTGAACAATCTGTTTTCTGTATCATAATAGTAATGGGGAAACAGATTTTATGGGGTTTTTTAAATGTATCATTGCTACACATTAAGGAATAGGTTTTAATCTTTTGTTTTTCTGGAATATTTAAGGAATAAGACATCTAGTTTGTGGTGTGCTGTGACTCATGTTTTGAATATATGGGATAAATTGTCCTCAACTTCAGTTTCTTAAAGATGGGTTTCCTTCATCCTATATCTCAAGTATTTTCCTTCCTCTGTCTTCATTTGTGGGCACTTCTTCCTTTAAGAGGATTGCAAGGAAGAAACTGTACTCTGATGCCTTTGCCCTTATTGTTGCAGCAGAAGAACAAGTAGCTCTGTATTTAGAAGCAAACGCTTATGAGAAGGGTTAATAAAAGTTAATAATTGCCAAATGTATTCGCTGGAAATTATTAGAACAATGAAATCAAGCTGACGATATTGTTTAAAAATACCAGGAGATGGACAGAAATGGAAATATAGAACAGATATGATTCAGAAATTAAAACTTGTTTTCTGAGGTGTATATTCTTTTACTTAAGTAAACTATTAAACCTATGACTTACCCACTGGTCAGAGAATAACCTTTGGTCTAGGACCTCAGTACAGACCGGAGGATCATGAAGCCTCCATTTTAACCTCTCTCAGAACGTTCCTTACACTAACTCATTGTCCTCTGGCGATTTTGTGAATCTAGCCCTTTAAAAATGGCCAGAACAAAATGTTTACTTTTATCTGAAATGGACTTCAATTTGCCAAATTTGATTTGGGTGCTACAGTTTGTTTTGTTTGTTTAATTGCCAGCAAACTGAAAAATCAGTGATTTGCACAGCTCTACCTCCAATTTATTCTGTCATCCAGCTAACTATAATTCCCATTGGCATCTCCCTGGAACTTGCCATTTTGGGCAAAATTCTCTGCAGAGGAGCCCAGGTTGATATCAACATCACCACTCTCTTGCATCTAGCAGCTTGTCTACACAGGGACATGCAGGGTAAGCATGGATGTACATTTAAAGCGCATTAGTGATTTCTCACTAACTCCCTGTGTGGATACTCTTACTGTGCACTAGAAGCGCCTTTGCATTTATACCCTAAATTACTCTGCACTAAGTTCCTTGTACTGACAAGCACTTAGTGTCCTAAAAAGGTGATTAAAGAACATCAGCCTTGTAAGTAAAATGAGGGGTAACCCCAGCAGAAGAGATCCAAATCCCTGGTTCTCTAGTAAATTACCTATCTCCTAGAACTGGAAGGGACCCTGAAAGGTCATTGAGTCCAGCCCCCTGCCTTCACTAGCAGGACCAAGTACTGATTTTTGCTCTAGATCCCTAAGTGGTCCCCTCAAGGATTAAACTTACAGCCCTGGGTTTAGCAGGCCAATGCTCAAACCACTGAGCTATCCCTCTCCCCTTCCTTGACCCTATCTCATATATCCCTGTTTGATTTGGACAGAAAGGGGGGCAAAAATAAGGTAAACGCTAAAAATCACAATAAAAGCAGTCGTCATTGTTAGAAAAATGATTTTCAAGTTGAAAGTGTCCATTTAATCATAAAATATTAACATATCTTCGCCAAACATATTTCACATTTTAAAACATACATCTCATTGCTAATCACAAAAGAAACGACCATTAAAAATGCAGTGATTTCACACTTTCCCTCTTTGCTCCTTCCCAACACACTGACAACCCCATGTAATTTACATGATCAGTCTTTGATAGACATTTCATAGGAAAATAGATTGTTCTTATGATTCTGCAATATACTCTTCTAAAACAGGTGTACTATAAATCTGAAGACCTATTGTGGAACTGGTGTAATTTTTTTTCTTTTCTAAATTGACGTTGATTATATAAAATTCATTTTGGTTATTAATATGCAGGGTTTAATTTAGAAGGCATATGTTACTTCCCTGACCCTGTCCTTTCCCTCCCACCCCAGTCTTCAAATAAAGGAGTTCCTTTCCCCATCCACCCTTTAGTCTGCATTGTGGTGTTTTTTCTTGGCTGAGGAGAGCTGGATGAGATTGTTTGATGCTAACAATGCTACTTCTACAGTAGCTCAGATCTAGGGATTGTTACAGAATGATATAAATACTGTTCCTTCTCACTAGAGACCAGTACGGAATGGGATCACAAAATCTAGATACTGAATGAATATGACTCAGATGTCACAATGTATATTGCTTCAGGGCCAACATAACAGACCCTCTTCTGTAGCTTTCACAGACTATAGTAGCTCAAGAGTTATTTTTCTTTGGTGTGGACAGTCCCATTTTTAACTTCTTTCTTTGAACAAGCTGTGTCATCTTAGATGTGGTAACTCATGACTGCAATTAATTGAACTTGTCTACTTCTACTTTTCAAGCAATTTCTTAAGTATTTGAAAAAGATCTCACTTGCCTTTTTACTAAACTCTTACTCATTCCTAATATCAAGGTTAGTGTTTTTTCACATTAATATATTGGACCATAGTAGTGCTCTGAAGTTAAAAAAAACAAAACAATATTATGATCTCTGCAAGATTGGATTTAATAGGGAATATGGTAAATTGCCTTAACAATACCAAGAATTAGAACTGTAACCTTTCCATTGCATACAGAATACCATTGCTTTTGTCTTTCATATGTATTAAGTGCTCATAATAGGTGTGACTGATAGTCTTGAAAGCTGATGTTTTCATCAGTTGAATAGGTACAGCATAGACAGTTACACTGCAAAGTTCCCCAAATGGTCCTGAAAATGTAGCTCAGGGCTTGGCTACACTTGCGAGTTACAGCACAATAAAGGAGTCCCGGGCACCCTAGCTCATTCCCCGTGCACACTGGCAAGGCACGTAGAGTGCTTTGTCTCCGTGGCTACAGCGCTGCTGGTACTCCACCTCGGCGAGAGGAATAACATTTGCTGTGCCTTGGCTACAACGCATGAGCGTCGGTGTGAACGAGGTGTTGGGTTACTGTGCTCTGACCAACCTCTGGAAACGTTCCATAATCCCCTTAAGTCAAGTGGCCACTCTTGTCATTGTTTTGAACTCCTGTAGGAATGTAGAATTCCCTTTCCAAGCTCTGTTTCTGACAGCCAACATGCAAGCCATGTGGAATGCTGTGTGTGAGAGAGAGAGGTGGTGGGGAGGGGTCTGCTGCTGTCTGAACTTGCAAGACAGCATGCTGACATGCTCTCAGCCCGCCAAAAACCCACTCTCTCTCCCCCCACATACACACAAAACACTCCCTGTCACACTCCACCCCACCCCACATTTGAAAAGCACGTTGCAGTCACTTGCATGGAATAGCTGCCCATAATGCACAGCTCCCAATGCTGCTGCAAGTGCCGCAAATGTGGCGATGCCAGTGTGCAAGCAGCTGTCAGTGTGGACAGACTTCAGCGCTTTCCCTACTGCGCTCTACGAAGGCGGGTTAACTCACAGTGCTCTACATTTACAAGTGTAGCCATGCCCTCAGTCTTTGCCTGGAAGAACCAGGGATGAGTGTGTTTCATTCTTCAACCTACTAATCCTTTAAATTTCTAAAGGCAAACAAACTTTCCATTTGTGATACATTTTCACACTGGCCATTAAAGAGAGGAACGATGGTCCAGTGTTAGGGCAATAGCCAAAGACTTGGGATCAAGTCCCTGCTCTGCCACAGACTTTTTCTGTGACCTTAGACAAGTCACTTAGCCTTTCTGTGCCTCAGTTCAGCATTAGAAAATGGGGATTGTAGTATTCTCCTGCCTCAAAAGAGAGATGTGAGGATAAATGCATTTAAGTTTGTGAAGCACTTAGATACTATGGTAATGAGGGCCATAGATAAAACTTACGTTTTTAACCCCTCCCCGGAAAAAAAAATAGGTCAGGGAAGTCTCCTTTTATTCTTTCAGCTAGTATTTTAAAAACAGATGATTTTTCATTTCCCTTGGTTAGGTCAATAAGAGAAACCAAGCAAATGTAAAACCTGTCTTCAACCCTTGTCAACAATTTTCTTAATTTTTTTTGTGGCTTTTTCCTTTATAGTGTATATGTATCTCATGCTGCATACTAAGCAAACAGATAGTGATGAGACAAAAGACTTTTTAAAAAATGCTTTCTCCTGACCAACATAACTTTCTTTTTATGAGTAACTTATTTTATTATGAGGCTTAAGATCAGAATCTGTTAGGTTATGTAAAGCTTTTAACTTGGAAAGCCATTGATTTGTTATTGTTAGCTCTGTTTAAAGTATTCGGGATATTTGGAGTATCTGATTGTTAAAGCCGAAGTAAGGTTTTAGAAAGTGCATTGGATTGACTCTGACAGTGTACTTGGAGATAGTGTTATTTTAATTATTTTGTGGAAGTGCAATAATCTGACCATTAAAGATTCAGATATTAATACTAACCATTTAAAAGATTAAAACCTATACTTTTTAGGTAATGTTTGCAAGTCTACAGATCAAGTTATTGCCCATTGTCGTCTTCCTCATAATATTTTAAGCTTTCCTTGTGTTTGCTCTGACCATAGCCAGCATCTTCATTGTAATTTATGGGGCAACCCTCTGGTATCTTTCCTTTGACTGAGATCCTAGGTCTGTCCTATTTCTGTCTCCCCTGAGAGTAAATGAACAGGTTATTCATCACAATGACCATGAGTATCCTCTAATTAAAGTCAGCAATTTTAAATTCATGTATTTTTTTTAAATCTTGTTTTTTAGAGAATAATAAAATAAAATTTTAATTAGTGTAAATACATTAACAGCTATGTTGCTGCAGAGTATTTAGCTTAACTAGATCAGACTTTTTTAGTTTTATTCAAACTTTATGTAGAAGGACCAGAAGTTGGTCTTTTAAATAATAACACTGAAAGACCAGAGCTCGGAAGAGTGAATTGGTCATTCTTTTTCTCGGATTCTTAATGGAGATTTGTAAAGCCTATTTGCATTACCAGCTGAACTTCAGAGTTGCAACATGTGTTTTTAATTGCAAATATAACTGTATTTTCCAATTAATTCATTTTATTTAACAAGCTGGTATTCTTTAGAGAATAGTATGTTCTAAAACAGTTGTTTATAATTTTCAAAACAATTTTTTTGAAACAGTATCAAGTTTGTAGTATTAATAGTACAATATGTATCTCCTACATAGTGTTTTGAAAAATATGACCACCCAGCACATATACAACATTGTGGTAAGTTTTAAAATGTGGTACTATAAATGATCCCCCTCAATTCCAGGATTTGGAATACTATTAAATATGAACTGAAAATAGATTTTTTTTTTCTTGGATGGGATTTTTTTTTACTTTTTAAAGGTAGTCTGGCTATCTTTTCCTCCAAAAGAAAAAAAAGTTTTCTTCTGCTTGTATTTTTCCTTAGAAATATCAGGAATTTCAAGTTTTGTTATTTTTGGAGAGGACTTATTGTTTGACTCAAACACTTTTTTTCAGTCAAACTCTTACTGTTTGACTTTTTGCCCATCTGCATCTCCCATGTTATGTAATTGGGGGTGGGGGAAGAAATATGACCCTCCAAGGTGCTTTTTTGTATATATGTGTATATATACTGCAAAATAGGTAACATGTACTGAGTCAGTTAATTCAAGTGAGTTAGACTTGGCCATCCTGAAAAAGTAGCATGATGAATACTAAAACTACTAATTCCATAGTGGAATAAACAGTGGTGCACTTAGAAATCGTTTCTTGCTTGTACATTTCACTCATGGGAGGGACATAAGGGGGAGGCATGTGACCTCCCCATCTGATTCCCAATGTGATTCCTCCCCAGCCTGGGCCCTCCCCGTACCCTCACGATGATCTACATCCATAACCTGGGGGAGGGGGTCTGACTGTCCTCCTCCCGCTGCGCTGTAGACATCTGCTGTACAGACCCCAGGCAGGAGGGCTCAGGAGATGCAGCTGCGTGGAAGGGCTGAGGGCTGAGCTGGGGGTGGTACAGCCGCACCGGTGGAGCATGAAAGAAGTTGTTGTTTCTGTTGGCTACAGAACAGTTGTCCACATTGGATTGAATGGGTCTGGAAATCAGGGTGGATTGATTTTCAAATGAAGGCAATTTAAATCATGATTTAAATCACCAAGTGGAAATCCTTAATTTAAATAGCAAAGAGTCCTATGGCAGCTTAAAGACTAACAGACATATTGGAGCATGAGCTTTCGTGGGTGAATACCCACTTCGTCGACATGCATCCAGTGAAGTGAGTATTCACCCACGAAAGCTCATGCTCCAATACGTCTGATAGTCTATAAGGTGCCACAGGACTCTGCTGCTTTTACAGATGCAGACTAACACGGCTACCCCTTTGATACTTGATTTAAATAGTCGATGTTAGTCAACTTTTCCATTTGTACTTTAGTTACTTTCTAAACAAAGTTGCATTCTCATTGGTCGATATAACCATTAAAACATGTTCACTTACAACTAAATAAAGCCTTTGTGCTAGATTTGGTACATCTTTTTTCTACCTAAGAGAGTATACTGTAACTATATACATATATTTAAGCAAAAATATATAGCTTTATATTTTCAGATTCTTATTAATTGTACATTTTATATGTTAGAAAATAATGAATAATATATTGCTTATTTATAACAACAAAATAATTTTTTGCTTATCATTTGTGTCAAGCTGGATTAGGATGGTAACTGGAATTTAATTAAATGCACAAAACATCATATAACATTTATTTTTATTAAAACAACCTTAAATGTCGTGGGCACAAACTTCTGTAACCAGAACATATTTCACATTTACAACTAAATTATTTTAAAAAGAAACAGAGGTATTAGCTGTAGTCAGTGAATAAAGTTGATTACTGATATTTCAGGCGAGCCTGGGAAAATTTTCAAATTTGTCTAAGTGAAAGTGACTGGAGCTTAAGTTCCTACTTGCCTAAGTCTGTTGAAAATGAGACAACCTAAGTTACTTGGGTTGTGTTTCAGACTTTTAAAATTAGTAAATCTCAGTCCCTCCCTCTTTGTTTTTATGCATAGGCATTTTCAATTCCCAATCGATTTCTCAACTTTGAATGAATTAGTCCACACGAAGAAAATAGTCTTTCTATGCCTGCAAAAGAGGATACAGCTGTCAGAAGCCAGTTTAGCACTTCAGCATGATATGGTTCCAGGTGCTTAGCTCCTGACTTCTACCAGTTCAGTAGTGTGACTTTCTTTAAAACATAATCAGCAAACATATATTGCTTGAATGGTTCACCTCCAGCCCTGAAATTTATTATGGTTGGTATGACTTGAAGGGTGACTATTAGATGCTCATGTCATAGCAGATGCATCTTCTTCAGCAGTTTGGCATCTACTCTGGTACTTTGGATTGAGAATATTGGCAAGAAAATGAGGTGGAGTAAATGCTTGACCTACCTGCTTCTTTCCTGCCTTAACATTGTTGTTGAGTATTTCTTTCTTCAGTGTTCTTTCCAAATTTCAACAGTATCAGCAATACAGCAGCAATCTTTCTGCAGTTTGTTCAAGGCTATGGAAATAGGTTTCAGTGTATTCAGCATATCTTCTATATTTCTCTTTAGCGCAATGTTGACTGCTTTGTCTGTGATAGTTCCATCTATTTTGTCACGATTTTCTTCATAAATTGTCATCAGAATAGGCCAATTCTTAATAAATAGCTCAAAACATTCAGCCACTGAATTCCATTGTACATCTTGGGGGAGAAATAGTTTGGATCCTATTGCTCTCCAGTGAAGCTGAAATAAAGTGGTTGTTACTGAAGTAGTTTTAAATTTCAACAATATTGTCCTTTATTCCTGGAGTTTTACTTAAGTCTTTGGCTAAAATATGCATCAGATGAGCTCTGCAGCCATATGTTGTAAGTTTCAGGTTCCCTCAATTACCTTCTAGATTTCTTCTCATCTTTGCTACATTCACAGCATTGTCTGTGATAAAGCTACACTTTGATACTTCAATTTTTGTTCACAGTTTTATAGTTTTTACTGCTACTTCTTTTTAGTATTCTGCTGTATAGTCATTTCCTGATGTATCAATTGTTTCTGTAAGATAGAACTTCTGTAAAATAGAACATCTTCTGTCATCAGACAAATACAACAGGATCATTGTGTACATTTCTTCTCCCATCAAGACCCAGATGAATGCATTTCCCATCAGTGTTTTTTGCGCGCTGTTCAATTTCTTTCTCATACACTGTATCCAGCAAACTTCCAGCAGTGTCTGCTCTACTGGGTGGAGTGTAGCCTGGTCATAATAATTGAACCATGTCAATGAAATGTTTTGTGCTGAACAAGATGAAAGGGGGGAACTTGTTGCATAAATGAACCGAGCAATCTTTTCATCTATGGAGTCTTGCTGGAATTTGCTGGTCCTGATTACAACTCATCCATGGTTTTACTGGATGATGAAGACAGTACTTTTTGGATACTTACTTTTTGGTAACTTACTGCTCATGTGTGTTTAGTTGCAGTGCTGCTGGTGGTACACATTGCAGATGGTGAACGTTCATAATCCCTTATGTCTAAGAAGGACCCTGAAACAAAATGATAAAGGAAGTCGCTCACTGAATATTACTCAGTGCACTGCTTAAAAAAAGTGATTGTAAATGCAAGATTCCTCCGAGTGCAAATGTTTGTAACACATTTTAAATGATAAAATTTATTCTAAACCAAGTTTTATAGGGAAGATAATTAATAAATATACAGATTATCTAAATCTATTTAAACTCTTATCTCTAGCAGCATACCAAACTGGTTGGAAAAAAAAGGGGTTTAAAAGTTAAAATTCATAAATGTCTAATAGAACTTTATTTTTAAACAGGAAATCTTCACCTATGACAGGGGTAAGCAATCTATGGCATGTGTGCCAAAGGTGGCATGTGAGCTGATTTTCAGTGGCACTCACACCGCCCGGGTCCTGGCCACTGGTCCGGGGGGCTCTGCATTTTAATTTAATTTTAAATGAAGCTTCTTAAACATTTAAAAAACTTTATTTACTTTACATACAACAATAGTTTAGTTATATCTTATAGACTTATAGAAAGAGACCTTCTAAAAACGTTAAAATGTATTACTGGCACGCAAAACCTTAAATTAGAGTGAATAAATGAAGACTCGGCACACCACTTCTGAAAGGTTGCCAACCCCAACCTAAGATGTTTGATTATATTGAGCATTAAAAAATAATTTCAGAAGTCCAGCAGTAACAGTAATAATATAGTTGATAAATATTCCTACAAAAAATGTACGTGCCAATTATATTTGCATACAAACATTTTGAAATTCATAAGTAAGTAATCCACCCAAAACGCAATTTTATTACAATAACTTGTCATAGATTATCATTTATTAGCATACTAGGACCTGGTAGGCAATCCATAAGAATGATGCAAAAATAAGTTTACTAACCAGTTGATTCAGATTGTTCAAGCATGTCCACATCATCATCTTCAGGTCATTTATTTCTGAGGAGTATTTTTCATTATGGTGTTTCATTCTGTCATTTAGGACTTGCACCTATTTGGCACATGTTCCTGTTTTACCCAATGGTAGAGGAGTTTCTTGAAAATCTTCCTGAGTAGGGTCTTTTTATGACCTGCAGCCAAGACAGTTTTTTCCTCTGGTTCCCAGGTGTTGAAATCAACACAAGAGGCTGCACTCTGAAGAATACTGTTCCTTCTTCCCACAGGGTCTTGCTTGAACACCAATACTGCTCCTTTTTTTTTGTTTGCATACTTTTTGTTTCTTATCCCTTGTAACATAAACTGGATCCACCCCTCCCCAATTCTTCACCCTGCGGGGAAAAAACAAACTAACAACTATGGAAGATTTCTACTCGTGTAACCCACATGCATTTTGCACTGCAGTATTTTATTTGAGACAGAGAGGGCAGATGAGAAATTAATGGATCTCAGTTTGTATCTCATTCTGTGTACACATGCAAGGAGACGGAGCAAGGCCATTTACTTGAAGTGCCTAGAACCATCCAAAGCAAGAGCTTGTAGTTACTGGGCAGGTTAGTGCTCTTCCATTAACTGGAGAGTAAGCTTCTGTGGTGAGTTGACTCATAAATAGTCATAATTTTGAGAACTGAGCCTGTCAGGGACAAGCTATAAAATAGGAGTAAGAGACCGAGGTGGGCTCAATGGATGATCCTGATGCGATACAAGATGGGGGTCTCCTGGAGTCAGCGGCCAGGTCTCAATGTCCCCCACAGTATCAAGCCCTTACTACAGTACATGACCTGTTGTGCCATATTCTGAAAGCTTGAGCTCAGAAATTAGATTTTTCCTCTGATTTTTAATTTATTTAGAAAAGCATCCTTTAACTCAACATTTTTGATGGTGACATAGATTCAACATATTTATTAATATTTTAAGAGATTATAATAATGTCAGACCGTGACATATTTTTATTAAATTTAGAATTCATTTTAAACAGATTTATTTTTAAAAAGAAAATCTCATTATAATTTACATAAAATAAAAGTCAGAATTAAATTTTAAAAAATCCAACTTAATATATATATGTATATTTCTTTTAATCTACCCTCCTGGAGAGAGAACTATCTATTCGTCATTACAATTCGGTCATCCCTCTAGGCCAGAGTAGAAGCATGTGGTGGGGCAGAATTAGAAGCTAGCAGCTACCAATAATATCGATTCTGTGGATAGAACTTCATTTGCTGCTATTTTATTTTTATTTAGTACTAAATTCATTTAAAAAAGAAAAAAAGTTTGTTATCCTGGCTGAAATCTGGAATAATTTACTATGTTATAGAAATGAATGTTATGCTCAAATTAAAGACAAACTACTCACAGAGAAATTGTGCTGTGCATTAGCAAAGGAGGAATAAACTAGTATTGCGTGACACGAATAAAAGCAGAATAGTTTGTGTCAAAGCTCATTGTATAATTCCTTCCAGCACACCCACACTTAGTATTTACTGAACAAAGATTAAGGACAACAATTGAAACATAAATATTCAGTTGCTTGGAAAAACATTTTTGTGTGAATTATTACTTGCCAAGTCTTTATGACTTTGAAGATAAATGTCCTGTCTTAAAAAAATGAAAAAAAAGTCAAGAAAAGAAATAGAAACAAACTGTTATTGATTAGTAAAACATATTTCTATCTTTGTGTATAAAAAGATTTAAAGCGATTTCAATAATACATTACTAGCAAGTACTCCTTGCAGTATTAAATGATGGTGGCAGTAGCTTACTCCACAACCCTTTCTTTACCTCTCCACCAACCCAGTCTCTGCATGTTGATTTAGTTTTGTTTGAGTAGACAAATTTGAGCTGCTAAAATATTTCATTAATTTTAAGAACATGGGAGCAAAGGTAATATAGTTTTGTAATTATATATTAAGCAAATTGCTTGATACAGAGGTGAGATTAGAAGTGAGTAATCAGCATCTTTTATTCATCTTCAGATATCTCACATCTGTATCACAAGTAGTAATGAAGATTTGTAGGTCGCTTTTTTCTGACAAAGAATACCTAAGCGCTTCTAACAGTCCAGTTAAGACTTTGGAAATTTGTGTGTTCTTGCAGCTGGAATGTATACCTAACCATGGCTTTTATTTCAGAAGTTACAGCTGCTTGGCTTTCTTTCCACTGAGTATATTTTTTATCAAAAAGTTAACATCAAGTGGCTGCCTTCATTTTAAGCCTATCTCTTCAGTTTGCAGAGTATTATTGGTTCCTTTAAGGACAAGCACTAAATACATTGTTTCAAGTTTAACAGAAGAGAAGTAACTGGAAAATGAGCTTCATAATCATCTTGATGTAAAATGACATCTTGAGCCATTAAGCTCTTGTGTAAAGTGTTCTCATTGTTTTAAAAGGAGACATCTTTGGCTGAAATAATAGTTTAAATATAAAGCATAAGGAGGATCTAATTCTGTGTTGTATGTGGTATTAAGCAACTTAGCCTCCCTATGAGGCTATTAGGAATCAAACATTGTCAGACAAAACAGAATGTGTGTGACCTTAGCAAGTATCATAGCTATATGCTTTTGCAATATCATGGAAACTAAAATTTCTGGGTTTAAGGGAATGTAAACAATTCAGTCTATTTTCTTTAAGAAAAGAAATGAGGAAATATCATTGATGATTTATTAATGTTTGGGTTCCCTCAGCAAACTGGTGGGAAGAGGTAGGGATTTGGTTTCTCACTTGGGAGTTGCCCCTGAACATTGAGAACTCCTATCTTACTTAGCAATGCTTAGGGCCTAGTAAGTTTTGTCTTCTTGCTATTAGGTGTCTGTTAAAAAATTCAGTAAAGGAACAACCTGGACTTGAAAAGAAGACTTGGGCATCACTGCCTACAGCTCAGTGAAGATATCTGCTCGTTGTGCAATTGCAGTCAGAATAACAAATATGTGAAGCCCTTATCCTTCAAACACCTACACACATGCTCAACCTCACTTTTGGACTGTAGTAAAATTAAGTATATTGTTGTGGGATCGGGACCTTAGTTTGCATCAGCAACCAGATGGAGAAAAATATAATGCTTATGGCTTACTCCCAACTGGAATACTTTGGTCATCCCTTCTTTTAAAAGGTTATTTTAGAGTGTTTCTAGCGGGGCGGGGGAGGAGGGCTAGAGAAGGGTCACAAAAATGATTAGAGGCATGGAAACACTTTCATATGAAGAGAAATTGAAAAGATTAGGTTTGTTTACCTTAGAAAGGAGATATCAAAAAAGTAGATAAAACAATTAATGGACTAGAGGATTTAGATGGGACATTTCTGTTTTCTCCCTGTCTTAGAAGCAACAAATTCAAAAGTGAAAACCAAGAAATATTTTTTGCATAAATCTGAATTAGATCATCACTGATGTTATTGAGTCCAAAAATTTAATAGAATTCAAAAAGAGCTTAGATATTTATATGCATAACAAGAATATCCAGAGTTTTTATAGTTAATACAACAAATTTTAGAGGAGATATTAAACCTCATGCTACCAGGTTTTATGCCAAACTCTATTAAAAATGCAGGAGGTAGGTTATTCTGCATCTGCCTAACGCAGTGTTTCTTGTAAGCTCCTCTGAAGCCTCTGTGCTGGCCATCATCAGAAATCACTGGACTAGTTGGTTTGTGGATCTGATCCAGTGTGGCGATTTCTATGTTCCTGTAACACAGCCATGAAGGGCAAAAAGTAGGGAAAAAAATCTAGTGTTTTTTTAAAATGTATTTAATTGTATCTGGGACCACAAACACTAAAATGCCATAATCATATGGTTAGCCCTTACTGCAGGGCAGAGTTAAAGTTGTTTGGGTGCTTTACATGTGCTTATTTTAATATGTTTGGGTTTCTTTTCAGTGTATCCTTAATTCTAAATTTTGTGGATTTGTAATGCTTGGTTTTAGGATAATTGCAGCACCTTGGAGAGTAAAAAAAAATTACTGGTACATACTCTTAAACTTAACTATATCTTAATGTAGGTGAGGGGTTGGGAGTGGGATAAGGATAAGGGGGTACATATGATAAATTCCATCTGCTTTTAAACTTACTGCATTTCTTTCAGTTCCCAAACACTTATTTTCAGTTGCTCAGAGCTTTTACCGAAAACATATCTTTTGGACTGAAGTTCCTATTTAGTCTCAAAATTAGAACTTTGTTTTTGTTTTTTGTTTATTGTATTGTTGATTATACAGCTGTTAGGCTATTTTTTAAATTATCCAGATGTGTACAGGGAGGAGTCAGAAGGCAAAAGTACTTTATTTTTCATCTGCTAAAAAAATGTTTGTCTTTCTTATGGTTAAATAACTCAGATTTATTTTAACATTTTAAAACTTGGCCAGGGCATGATCCTGAATAAGGAGTGCATACTTTGTCTGGTTTGAAGAAATTTGGTTTTGAAATAATGTGGTATTTGGCCCATGTGAGGTACATTTCCTAAACTTTGGAAAGACTTACCAAATTGTGAGACTCATTGTTCAAACCTAATTACTGATAGCCAAGGTGATTCTGTTCTACTTCAGAATCACTGGAGGAAGCTTGGAGCCAGCAAGTTCAATATGCCCTCTGATTTATCTGCATTCAGAATGGGAGTTGCGGGTTCCCTACCACAACCACTCTCAAGTCCCTCTGCCAGTTGCAAAATCAGCTTGTTACACCCAACCACCCTGCCCCTCTAGGCAATTTTATTGGATTTAATGTATTATGATGTGAAGGGGGGACAGATTGATAACTTCAGCATTAATTCACTGGAGTTGTTGAGGCAGTTTCCAATTTACTGTACATGTATTTTATGGTGATACTCACTTTGTTATTATAAAATAAATGTTATATTCTTGCAACAAAATATCATGGTTAGATGACTCCACATACATTTAGTGACCCATTTACTTTTTAGTTTCAACCATTGTATGGGCATATCTTTGTAAAAAAAAAAAAGTCTCCACATTTCCTTCCTTCCTTTTCCCCCCTGCCAACATAACATAGAATTATTGGTTTGAGTTCCATGTTAAAAAAAATATGGGGAAAAGAACCTTTGAGTTTTTATCCTGTTACTGTGAAATAGATAAATAAGATAAACCAAGTGGAAAAATAAAATAAAATGGGGGAAATCTGGATTCTGTATCAACTACTGTGGATTGTGCTTTTTAAATTTTTACATAGTATAGGGCAGGGGTGGCCAAACTGTGGTTCGCAAGCCACATGTAGCTCTTTTACAGTTGGAGTGCTCCATGAGCTGCACTTTGTCCCTCCCCCCATTGTCCACCTACCAGACTGGGGGCGGGGAGCTCGGGGCTTCTGCTCTGCGTCAGGGCAGTGGGGCTTCAGCCCCGTCGGCATGCCTGCTGGGGATTGGGGCTTCAGCCTTGTCAGGTGCCTCCTGCATGGTGGAAGCCTCGTGTCCCAACAAACACGCCCAGCTCTCAAACTTCTGAAGATTATCGTATAAAGAAGAGAGTCAGATAGTCAGTAAGTTTGGCCACCTCTGGTATAGAGCATAATTTCAAACCTTATTTTAGAATCATAGATTATTAGGGTTGGAAGGGACCTCAGGAAATCAGATACAGTAATTTCAGGGAAAGGGTTAACTTCAGAATACTTCTCTGGATAGAGACTCTGCATTTTGAGACTACAAAATGAAAATTCTTGTTTAAATTCCAAAAATATTGAAATTGGACAGGTTGGTTATACCTGTCAAACTTTAAATTTAATCCTATTAAATCAAGATTTTTTTAAAAAAATAACTATTAGAAGAGAAATTTAAACTCTAAACCTATTAGTTAATTGGGATCAGCCCCTGACATACGCTACTCTTTCAAAAAGGGGGCCTCTTAATGAGGGAAATGGATCTATAACTCCTAATTATCACTCTAATTCGGATAAACTCTTATACCTAAGGGAGATGAAATAAGATGGTGTTTATTTACAAATGCTTCGTTATAGTTATATTTTAGGCCTCAATCTGCAAAAACTTACTGATTGAAATCAATTGATTACTAAGTGCAAAAAGTGAAGCACATGCATAAATCTTTGCAGAATCCAGTTTGCCCGAAGTCTGCAATAACAAATGTACATGAACACTCAATAGGGTTAGAGTTGTGATGTGAAAATGAAATTGTTTCTAAGAATATCTGGTTTTGGGGCAGAGAGAGAGAGACACACACACTTACTTACTTACTTACTTCATTAGTGACCTTTTAATATTTTCTCTCCTTTTAAGGCCGTTTGTATGCTATGCAGACTGGGATGAAGCTTGACAGTAAAACCCCAGAGTGCCGCAAATTTTTATCCAAACTAATGGATCAATTGGAAACTGTAAGTAGTTGTGGGGTTGTTGGTTTTTTGCTTTACTATTACAGAATCTGCTACTACCTCACTTTTTAAAAAATTCATCTTTAAACAATTGGAATTGCCTTTCCCTTAGCATTACTTAATGAAACAAACCTATAGGTGCAAGCATACTGTTTAATTGTTGTAATGTATTGTTTTTAAATTAGGTGACAGAAGGATTGAAAAGGGGGAGAGGGTCTACATATATTTACACAAACCTAACTGAAATCTAATACAAACAAAATGTTAACAGTAAAATTCCACGTGAAGTAAACATGTTACAATGATACTTTATTTAAACTCTACTGAGAAATTAGATGACCTAAGGATAGGATTTTCTAAAGTGCTCATTCATGGCATATCTTTTCTCCTACTGAAGTCAATGAGAGTTTTACCATTGACATCAGTGGATGTGGTTAACTCAATGCTGACTCCTTTTGAAAATCTTACCCCAAATGTCTTGCTGGAAGGAATAAATCTCTTTCCATTCTGGTAAGATCAACTAACATAACAATCTAAAATGTTAAGATCTGTCGTAATTTCTGAACTCGATCAGTCAAGAATTCATAATGTGGCAACCTTAATCTTACTCACTTATTATGTAAATAATCATCTGAGCCTCTGAGAAGCAAGGACCAATACTTTGCAAAAGAAAAAAGTATCTTAAACTGAAGAGGAGTAAATTGGAAAAGGAAATGCATGGCTGAATACATCAATAAAGTTATAGAAACTGAATGCCACCTAATGACTTCTAATGTAAAATTCCTGTTGCCCTTCATAGAGTTGTCTTCCTTTCTTTCCTCCCTGGTGAAGGAAAGCTATGCTTGGAAAATATTTTTTTATCATCATCATACCAGTTATGAAGGATATTGCAATGTGTCCTCAAAGTGGTCATTTTTTGAGCTATTCTGATCTCTGATAACAAATCTTTGAACATGTAATGAAAATGGACTAGTAAGCAATGGAGGGAACACAGAAGTGAAGTGTTGATGGAAGTCTATCCCACTCTGCAGAGAGGCAGCCCAAGATGGAGTATCTGCATTGTGTTTATGTTCTATCCTAGAATAGAGTGAATTGTGATAATTGAATCTGGAGGTGACTAATGCATGGATCACTGTGGCAAGAGCCTCATCTGGGAGTAAATAGTAAAGTTTACTAGCAAACTGCAGTGGAAGGAGGATTTTTTATTTATTTTTTTAATACCACTGATACTATCTGATGCCTTAGCTTAGGGATGTGTTAAAGAGATTCACAAAGCATTACGCTATTTGAATATGAAGCCAAGGACAATGTACCAGCTAGTTCTTCAAAGCATTTTTCTTACCAGCACTGCCTCAGTCTTGTCTGCGTTCAGTCTGAGCTAGCTGTTAATTCAGTAGCTCCTGTCTTGTTGGCATAATGACATTTTTGCACAGCTTTTATCTTTCAAAAATGCTATATACAGGAAAGTGTCATTGACATGTTGGCATTGGAGCTTGTTGTATTTTGCCACATCTTCAAATGGTCTTATGGGGGAAAAAAAGGGGGAGATGAAATAACTTTTGTGTCTCAGAGAAGAGCAATTTCCCATCACCACTCTCTGAATCCTTTTGGAAATGAGTGACTGGAGCAGTAGTACTACACCATCTACTTCAGCTGTGTTATCTAGGTGGTCCAATAGCACCGTTTGGTTCAGATCCCTTCCAACCCTAATAATCTATGATTCTAATTAATCTATATCTGAAAAAAGGTCAAATAATTTGAGCACTGAGATGTGGCCTCTACCCATTGCCATAAGAAGTTGTCTCCATGGTGTGCCCCTGTCTGAAGCTCAGCTGTGGAGAATCGAGGATGTTGCACATGTCATTTTTTGTTATTAATTGTTGCCCTTTTCTCTCTTTTGCCTAGGAATGGGAGGCTGGAGACAGAACTATAGTTGGAAGGTTCTTAAGCATCAGATTTTTTTTTTTAGTGCTTGCACAGGCTAGCATTTTTGGGTAATTTGTCATTTTAGCTTCTCTGAAGGAGGCGTTGATGATTTGTTAACAACAGGCATAGTTGTTTTTCACTAGCCAGCAGAAGCACAGAAATGTCTTTCTGGTCTGGTTTAAATATTCCTCAGGGCTTTTTGAGCTTTTGTGGATGTGATAGGTCAGATTTTGTCACGGGTGGTGAGGTACAAACAGTTATCATGCTTAGTCAAATGCAGATGCTGTATAACTGTAAAAGTAACATGGCTTAAAGAATAATAACTGAACTGTCTGGAAATTACCAGGAACAAAATTTCTTATGAAAATCATTATTTTGTAAATAATCATGATTAATTATTATTTAATACTGTATATTTGTTACTGCATTATAAAATATTTTACATATATTGTGTGGTTATGCCTTTGCATTAGATAATTGTATTATCTTACATGGTTCTAGCAAAGTAAATCCATTGTGCATGCTTTTAGGTTTGAATTATAAACCATAATTTAGTACATAATGTTCAACCTCAGCACTACAATGCTCTCTGGGGAAGAATTTCAAAGGCATAGCTTTAGATACCTAATTCCCATTGACTTTCAATGAGAGTTAGGCACTTGTGTGCTATTTGAGCCTTTGAATATCTATTCCTTTATATTGGAGTACCTTTATTAATACTGCCCCTTTATATGTAAAATCTTGGCTAAGGAAATCTGCATGAAATGACAGAGTTCATCTTCAATAAATAAAAGCATGACTACAAGTTCGCATGTTTTAGGTCAAATATAAGTCTGACAAAATTACTTACAAATAATGATAATTCACTGGGAAGAAAATTAAGCTTTCTCAAATACCAGTTGTTTTGTAACGTAACTATGACGATAATCATGTTTAATTTACCTTTGTAAAGAAAAAGAACTATTTGCGATAATGTTTACATTTCAGGTCTAAACTCTCAAGGGACTGTTTTGGGGTATTTTGTGTGCTTTTTACATTGCTGTAGGTGTTCCTAATATTATAGATGTCTAGCCTGTAAAATTAAACTTTATTCATGTGCACCCTTTGAAAAAAAAATACCATTCAAAGTTTACAATTTTTGGCAGTATAGAAGTTGTAGGTTTGTACTATGTGTAGTATTCCTATTTTTTGTTCTGTAAGGATAAACTGAGATTTCTTTAAATGCAAACAGTAAGTCTATTCAGGAGCCCTACATCCACCTGTTGTAACTGTACCAGTGTTATTTACTTTGCGGATTTTATTAGGAAACCTGAGGCTTCTTGTACTCTGTAACATCTTTGAAAAGAGGTCTTTGAATTGCAGTTCACTGCTTAGACTGAGCATTCCAGTAAATATTTAGGTCAATAGAGCAGTCAGGTTAGAGCTGGGACTTCCTTTTCATTAGATCTGAGTTTTTATTAAATACTATAATGTGCAGCACAAAAATGTTTTGTAAGACATAAAAAATATATAGTCACACTGATCTACAGTGTGACTCTATGAAACACACATTATGAATTGGGTAGTGTTCAATCCTTACTCAGAGTTCAGAACATATGGTCTTTCAGATAGTGGAAAAAATGATGTACAGTACTTTAGATATTCCTTCCCAGCAACATGTGTGCATATTTCTTTCAGTATTTCTAAAGAATATTGTGAAGAATGTTTCTATGTTAATACACATAGTTCAGAGCTATTAGTTCATAATATTTTCTCCCCAAAAGGCTGCGCTCTGTCATAATATAAGAAACTGAAGTGAAGTTGTTAATCATGTCTCTGTGTTTAATTGCATCTGGATTGTTTTGAATTAGCAAACTGATCCTATGTCCTTGAAATTCAATTGCTGGGAACTAGTCAGTAACCAGATATGTATTTTTAACTTGCTTCAGATGAAAAAGCAGCTGGGTGATAATGAAGCTATTACTCAGGAAATAGTTGGCTGTGCCCATGTGGAGAATTATGCTTTGAAAATGTTTCTATATGCAGACAATGAAGATAGAGCTGGGCGATTTCACAAGTAAGTGAAGAATGAAAGCTAATGGCTGAAAGTATCTTTTGTCTTCATTACCTAATCTAAGTCATAAATCTAGAGTCCAGAAATTCAAATATCCAAACTCTGTCGTTCTTTCCTGATTTATGGAAAAAACATTGGGTTGTCATCTGCTGATTGCTCTTGGTGGTGTTTTTAAACCTGTTCGTCACTACCCCTTAAAGCTACCATTATAAAATGGCTAGCATCTCTGAATGGCTTTCAATACATAATGCCTTATTTTTTTGGCAAATTATGTACCTCATTTTGAAAACAGCCTTATATTGACCTAAGAAGAGAGACTCCTGAGACCAATACTGAATCATCGTCATCAAACATGACAAAAGTATTTCTACGGCTATACTACAAAAATATCTATGATGACACATCACTAATGTGGTTTGATTTATGGTATTACTAGAAAATAATCATAATAATGGGAAATTATTTTTATGAAAATACATTCGAATGTCTTACGAATTGGCATATACAGAGCAAAACTCCAGATCAATTTTGAAAAAAATCTGTATTTTGCCTTATAGTTAAAGGGGTATTATCAATTTAAATTGACCCCTAGATCCAAATATTGTGGATAAAGTTTTTTAAACTGTTCATTTATTGTAAATTTCAGTGACAATTGTTTTTTTAACAAATAAACATTTCCCTGTAGTGTTTGATGATAGTGTTATGACAAAGTTAAGGTTAGTGACTTTGACTATAAACAGAAGTGAAACTGATTTAATTATTTTTCATTGTCCAATCTGAAAGAAACATCAAAGCTCAAATAATAAGGAAAATTCTTTTAATCATGTGGTATTAGTAGCAAAGATTAGAAATTTTGAGTGGAGGGATTACATCATATAATTTTAAAGTTTATAGTATCTCCTTAACTCATTTTTTAAGCACCAATAATAAGCAAAATTCTTAATATTGCTATGGTACTACATGTCAAATAGTTCCTTATTCAGTTTGTCTGTGTTATTGTTTTAAGACTTTATTATTAAAATAATACTTATGTAAGACTATCCAGATTAAACTCATTGAAAAAAATGAATATGCACCTGACTTCAATGAAAAATTGCAACAACTAAGATATGAATTGACAAATCTACTTTGAGATTTTTAGGCCTAAAAATACTTACCTTTAAAACCTAATACTAGTGATATTCATCATAAGAAACTAAAGTTAGCACAATGTTTGTTTCTTGTAGAAACATGATAAAGTCCTTTTATACTGCAAGTCTCCTGTTAGATGTTTTGTCGGTATTTGGGGAGCTCACTGAAGAGGTAAGTTACACAGGTATACTGTATATCATTGATTGCTTCTTTCCAGCTATGACACAAAGACATGGTTTTAGTCTGTTAAAGCTTTGTTCTACCGTTTGGCTCTCAGTATATTAGCTGTTAATTGTGAATGTCAGTGTAGATGGGTTTTATTGCCGTCTACAGCTTCACTCTTGTGATCATAGGATCTAGAGGGAATCACATCCGGTATTTCCTCCATAAGTGTAATATACAGGTTGTGTGTATTGTCCTTTATGCATAGAAATTTTATATCTACACAAGTGTTTATCAGTTAGTAATTAACATAATGTGCATTTACGTGGGGAAGAAATATTGCACCAGCTAGAGGGAGGGTCGCATGGGGAACTGGGGAGGGAAAATGGGGAAGCCTAAGTCCTCTTCCTTCTCTCCCATTTAAAGAAAAGCGCTTCTCACCACTGATAATTGAGGTTGCACTATATAAAGTTTAAAATACAATATACATTTTTTGGTGCAACAAATAATAGATATCTTTTAAAAAGTGATGTTTGATGTCAGCAAGTACCAAAGTTCAGTTCACAAATGTACTGCTAATGTCATGAATTGTCACTTTATAAGTATGTTGAGCACCACCAGGACTAGTTTCTGGAAAGCCAATTCTAAACTAAAAATTGCAAGTAACTAAAGTAGACTTGGGTCTAGCCACTTTTTACAGCAGATTGCTTATTCAGACAAAGACTTTAGACCTGGTTGAATGGGATGACAGTATGCCTGGTAAAAATGAGAACAACCACCAGGACTACTTTAAAGTAAGGATGCCTGCCAGTGGTAGAGTCACCTGCTCTTTCTTACTCTTGCAGCAGGAGATTTAGACTGGAACATACCGGAGCAGATAAAGTCTAAACAAGATGTTTCATGTTCTTCTATTCCCTTTCTAGAACATAAAACTGAAGGTATTTCTGCAGAATTTACTGAATTATGGTCCTGATGGAAAAGTGTGACAAAAAGGTTGAAATCTTTGGACAGTGAGATAAAAAGAAAGCCATTGCAGACTAGCACAGGCAGACTTCACATCTAGTCAAAGGCAGTTTAGAATACCTGGAAGATCAAAATAAGATGCTGAAATGTTAAACCACTTGGTGTCCTAGTAGCAGAAGGATATGTGGTCGTAGTAGCATTTGTGGAAAAACTAATGCCAGAAGTTCTGAATGGGGATGGGATAGAACCTATCCAAATGGAAATTGGCAAAAAATTTCAGTCAGGAAGTACCACAGCTATACTCTGACTAGAGGGTTCAGAGTAAAATGATGCTTGCTGTGATCTTTCTCAAAGATAGTTGATAATGGTCATTTGTTCTCCCCTGCCCCCAGATTTTAGCCCAGCTATGCTAGTTAGGAGAAGGGATTTAGCTTCACTTAGGGCTTAAACCCATGGAAGAATGCCCATTGACAGCAATGAAAACTGAATGGGTCCCTTAAAGAACTTGGTAGACAAAGGTGCTTTCACACAAGAAGCTGGATTCTAAGTTTACATTACCATCTGACCTGCGTCTAATCAGAACTAACCAACACTGTTCAAACTGCAGTTTTTAATCTTCTAAAATCCAGGTGCTTGGAACATTGTTCCCCCCGGTAGCAGATGGAAATCAATAATTACATCTTTTTATGTCACATCCCAAGATGTAAGGTCTAACCTGTCTTTCAGACTCCGATTGTTTCCATCAAGTGGAAGATTCAGTTGTCCTTACAAGTTTGTGGCCTGAAGAAGGGCTTTGTGTAAATTGTCTCTCACCAACAGAAATTGGTCCAATAAAAGATATTACCTCAACACCTTGTCTCTCTAATAGCCTGAGACCAACACAATTACAACACTGCATATAGAAGAATAGATAGTAAAGGTCTCTGAGGCATAACAAAGGCTAAAGAGACACTTTCGAAAGAATCATATGAGGGACAATCCTTGGGCTCTTGAGCCGATGTAAACTGTACATCCTTAGCTGACAACCAACGTGACTGACTCCAACAAGGATTCCAGACCCTAGTTGCTCACATGATCAGTCTCCTATGCAGCCAGACTGTTTGGGGGCTTCTAGCCTGGGTTCTGTGTTTGCACGCCCAGCACAGGAAAGAGGAGGAGGAATAGGGGTATCAGAATCTAAAGAATCCCAGCACTCAGAGGAAGCTGGAAAGCAGAAGCACCCAGATGCAAGGTAACTGCTCTGGAAGGCTGCAAAGCCTCTAGCCCCATAAATTCACATTTCCAGTTGCCCTCCAGCCCATCCCCTACACCCAAGGACTCAGGTTACACAGTTTCATCTGCTCAGGGGCTAAAGCGAGAGCGCGAGCATCACTTCCTGTGACTTAAGCGCAAGCAGCCCTTCCTGTGACTTAAGTTGTCAGGCTGGGTATAGGGGAAAGCAGCCAGGCAGACTTCTCTCCTTTCACATTCCAGATTTGGTACGAAGAAGAAAAGGAGCCTATGCTGCCAAGACCCCCACCTGCCAGGGTAGTCTCATGCCAGAATATCCCTAACCATAGGCATGCGCAGCACATTTCATTAGGGTGTGCACCCAGGGAAAAAATTTTTTTAAAAGGCGAAAATCATAAAGGTTGGGGGATGGAAGGGGGTGCAGTGTACAGGAAGGAGCTCAGGGCAAGGGATTGGGGCAGAGGAGGGGCGCGGGGTGCAGGAGGGGGTTCAGGGAAGGGAGTTGAGGTACAGGAGGGGGCTCAGGGAAAGGGGTTGGGGTGCAGGAGGGGTGCGGAGTATGGGAGGGGGCTCAGGGAAGGAGGTTGGGGTGCAGGAGGGGTGCAGAGTATGGGAGGGGGCTCAGGGCAGGGGGTTGGGGTGCGGAGTGCAGGAGGGGGCTCAGGGCAGGGGGTGCAGGGTGCAGCAGGGCTCAGGGAAGGGGGTTGGGTGTGAGGTGCAGGCAGGGGGTTGGAGTGCATGGGGGTGTGGGGTGCAGCAGGGGGCTCAGGGCAGGGGGTTGGAGTGCAGGAGGGGTGCCAGGTGCAGGCAGGGGGTTTAGGGCAGGGAATAGGGGTGTGGGGTGCAGGCAGAGGGCTCGGCAGGGGGTTGGGGTGCAGGAAGGGTGCGGGGTGTGGCAGGGGGCTCAGGGCAGGGAGTTGGGGGTGGGGTGCAGGAGGAGGCTCAGGGCAGGGGGTTGGGGTGTGAGGTGCAGGCCGGGGCTTAGCAGAGAGTTGGGGTGCGTGGGGGTGCAGGGTGCAGGCAGGGGTTTGGGGTGCAGGAGGAGCTCAGGGTGCGGCAGGGGGCTCAGGACAGGGAGTTGGGTGGGGTGCAGGAGGGGTTCCTGCCTGCCTGCCCTGGCCCCACACCGCGCTGCTCACCACGCCCCTGCGCGGACCCTGGGGGAGGAGGGGCCCACAGCGCTCTGCATGCTGCCCTTGCCATACCTCCAGGTACCTCCCCCGATGCTCCCATTGGCCGTGGTTCAGAGCCCTTTCCCCCTCGCCCTCCCGCCTGGACCCCAGGAACGTGGTCCCTTGCTGGCCACTTCTGAGAGTGGCATGAGGCCTGCGGCACCATGGGGGGGCAAATCCCACGGGCCAGATCCGGTGCCCTGAGGGGCCAGATCCGGCCCGCGGGCATTAGGGTGTGCCTGGGCACATGCACATGCCTATGTCCCTAACTCTCAGTTTTGAGCATCTCATCTTTGCCACCTCCAGCAGAGAGGCTTCAGGGGGAACTTAGTGATAATGGTTCTGCTATAGACTCCCATTGACAAGACAACAGATCAGGCAAGGAAATGGAGTAACTGCTCCAGTGGTTCTCCTGTGGCTCAACATTTCCAATCCCACAGAAACAGACCAGTAAAGGGGAAAA
Organism: Mauremys mutica; assembly: GCF_020497125.1. Taxonomy (NCBI): domain Eukaryota; kingdom Metazoa; phylum Chordata; order Testudines; family Geoemydidae; genus Mauremys; species Mauremys mutica. Next base: position 107,616,501 of record NC_059074.1, read on the forward strand.
AAGCCAACAGGCAATCATCAGAGTGACCAAGAAGCAACTCCACGTTCCTTCAGCAGCAGATCCATCAGGATACACAGTAGCCAGAAATCATCCATAGCTCGCAGAATCGGTGCTACCCTGTTCCCCCAGGTAATCCTAACCAACCATGAAGTAGAAGAGATGATCAGGGGAAAGTATCAAATGTATATTCTGTCTTTTGAGACTGACAGCTCCTCCCCACAACAGACATGTATGTTCCAACAAAGAGGAATACACATCTAGGCAATGAGGAACACCACCATCCGTTTCTTCAATGCCTCTAGTTAGGTTCCTGCTGGACACTCAAAGCTCTGTTCAGTCCAAACCTAAACAGTCACTGCATCCTTTCACACCCCCATGGGAAACTGAGATACTGTGTACTAGATGGAGGAGCAGAAATCAGTATGGGAAGAGGATTAACTGGAAAATGGGGCACCTTAAATGGCAGCAGGGCATCCCAGAGCTGCAGCTGTAGTGAGAAGAGCATTCTGAATATTGAAAAGAGGAACAACTGCACTTCTCATAGTTGGATGGCACAGAAGAAGAAATAATGGTGAAGCCAGTATCTAGGTCCTTCTAGTATAAGACATAATTTTGCCCTTTCATGCTCACATAAAGCAAATAGTAGACAAGTAGGCTTTTTTTCCCTAAACAAAATATTAGAGCTCAGCTGGATTATGAGAATTTTGCATTCCTTCTATCTAACAGTCTGTTTGGTTTATACGGCTGCTACTCTCAGATCCAAAGATACAGTTCATGTGGAGAACTCCAAAAGAAGCCCATACTGGTTCAGTGGCAAAGTAAAGGCAGCAGTTAGAAATCAAAAGGCAGTATATAACAAATGGAAAATTGGGGAAATAAATAGCAATCCATATAAATGAGAAGTTATGTAGTGCAGAAAACTGATGAAGGAAGCTAAAATCAGGAGAGAAAAGGGTCTGGAAGGGTTAAGGACAATAAGAAGTTCCATATATAAAGAACAAAAGAAATCCTAGCAATGGCATAGGCCCATTATTAGATGGAGATGGATAAAATTGTTAATAATGATATAGAAAAAGTAGAAGTGTTCAATAAATACTGTTCTGTGTTTGGAAAGAAGTGGGATGATGAACTCATCATATGAGGATAATGAAATCCTTTCCTGTCCATTTGTAACTGAGGATGTTAGATATCTACTAGGGATAAATATTTTTAAGTCAACAGGCCTGGATAACTTGCATGCAACAGTCCTAAAAAGATTGGCTGAGAGATCTGTGGCCCACTGATGTTAATGTTTAATAAATTTTGGACAACTAGGGAAATTCCAGAAGGTAGGAAGAGTGATAATGTTTCCAATATTCAAAAAGTGCAAACAGGATGACCTGGGTAGCTATAGACTGGTTAACCTGAAATCAATCCTGGGCAAAATAACAGAATAGCTGAGACAGATTTGATTGACGAATTAAAACATAGGAATATTTTTAATGCTGGTTAACATAATTTTATGAGAAATAGGTCATTTCAAACAAACCTGTTATTTTCTAATGAAATTACAATTTTGATTGATAGTGACTTCCATAGATGTAATATATTTAGACTTTTGTATGGTGTTTGACTCAGTACCACACAGTATTCTGATTTTTAAAAATAAGCATTATACAATATCACTAGATCAGTGGTTCTCAACCTTTCCAAATTACTATACTCAAAGTAAAAGAAGCAGTAAGAGGCAAAAAGGCATCCTTTAAAAAAAATGGAAGTTAAATCCTAGTGAGGAAAATAGAAAGGAGCATAAACACCAGCAAATAACGTGTACAAATACAATTAGGAAGGCCAAAAAACAATTTGAGGAACAGTTAGCCAAAGACTCAAAAAGTAATAGCAAATTTTTTTTTAAGTACATCAGCAGCAGGAAGCCTGCTAAACAACCAATGGGGCCACTGGACGTTTGAGTGCTAAAGGAGCACTCAAGGACGATAAGGCCATTGCAGAGAAACTAAATGAATTATTTGCATCGCTCTTCACGGCTGAGGATGTTTGCCAGAAGTTAGGAATGAGCGACAGGAGATGAATCACTCGATGATTACCTGTTCTGTCCATTCCCTCTGGGGAACCTGACGTTGGCCACTGCCAGAAGACAGATGGAAGGCTAAATGGACCTTTGGTCTGACCCAGTGGGGCCGTTCTTATGTTCTTTCAGGAGTCTGATTTGTTTTGCGTACCCCAAGTTTTACCTCACTTAAAAACGACTTGCTTATAAAACTCACAAAAGTGTCATAGCACACTATTATTGAAAAATTGCTTACTTTCTCATTTTTACCACATAATTATAAAATCAATTGGAATATAAATATTGTACTTACATTTCAGTGTATAGTATATAGAGTAGTATACACTTTTCATAGTCTGTATGAAATTTTAGTTTGTACTGCCTTTACTAGTGCTTTTTACGTAGCTGTTGTAAAACTAGGCAAATATCTAGATGACTTGATGTACCCTGTGATGGGGGCCCTGCAGGTCGAGTTGGGGCGCCCCCGTGAGCCCAGTGCAGGGTTGGTACATCCAGTCCTACAGTCATTGGGATTCCCCACTTGACTGAAATCACCATCCACAGCAACAGTCACACAGTGTCTAACTCTGTGCCACAAACATTGACAATTCCTTTTTAGATTAACTTAAAATTGTCTTGTAAATCAACATCAGGAAAGAAACTCCCCTTAAAAGTGATCTTGAGAGTCTGATTTTTCAGAACACTTACCTGAACCAAATGTTCTTGGTAGAAATGATAAATGCATTTCTCTTGTCAGTGCTTACAATGGTCTGTGCAAAAATTCCTGTAAGTGTCCTTTCTACAAAGGAGGCATTTTCTTTTGCTCATTTTGTGAGGACAGTGGAAACAATGTCAAAAACATAGATTTTTCAATAAAAAGCATCATCGGTAAATTTGATTAAATCTAACTCCTTTGAGAGAAACATCTTTTTTTAGAAAGTTTCGTGTTGCTTCAGAACATCTTTTGCAAACTGGACAGTGGCCTGTGTCAAACATGCACAATGTTCCTTTTGCAGGGTTGGGGTTGGTTTTGTTTTGTTTTTTGCCCCAGAAGGATGTTTCCTATAGCTTCAAGTTGTTTAAACGGAAGAATTAACCCTGAATCTTCTAACAGGAGCTGTTAGGTTGCAACACTAGCTCAAACAATGAATCTTCAGAGTTCCATTTGATTACATTAGCCTTTTAAAGTATTTTGTTTAATTAAATGTTTAAGAATAACCTCATCTGGGGAAGAACTTTCAGTATTAAACATTGGATATAACCTCATATCAGTTTATAATTCTACTTAAAAAGTGTTAATGGCAGATTTTATCTATAGATATAAAGTAATACTGAGCTCATTTTCAATAAATGTTTGCGCTTTCTTCTTTACAGAACATTCCTGAAGATATTCTATTAAAGGTTGAGAAAGTAGAAACAAATTGCAATACAGTTTAGCTATTTAATAAATATCTTTACTGTCTTTCACTTTTGCATAACTAGACACTTCTAGACCTTTAGAGGCAATTTAAGAAGACTTGTGCCCTTGGATGTATGCATTGCTGCTATTGACTGATGTTTGCATAGCTCCTAGTTAGGAGCAGAATTGGTGAAAAATACAGGTTCTGGGTGAACTATTTTAAAGCAGACCTAAGAAAGTAAACTTTAAAAATAAATTGCAAGTAGTGTTTGAGTTCCTAGTTATTGCATTAACACGCCGTTCATATGTTTATTTCTGTTTTTTATATATTTTTACTCTAGCCCATTAATGACATGATATGGATGAAACATAACTGAAATGGTGATTTAACATGTGAAAATTATTATGTTCTATATCCTTAGGCATATCACATTTGCGCATAATCCCGCTTAAGTAACAGTTGTAAAATACTTTTGACAAAAAATAACTGTGGTATTGGAATTAAGGCAAGGCAAGGGAAGGCAAAGGCTATTAAAATTGCTCCGCATTCTTCTCTAAAGATAACATTCTCCAGACCTATTCTTTAGAGTTACGTGGCTTCCTATTTATTTACTGGGAGAATGTTGATAAAACATGTCCACTGCCAAAGCTCCTGGGCAAGTGCACAAAATGTAATAAATGGTTTTTATCCAAAAAGTCAAATAAGGTAACCTACCCATCAACCCACTAACAGCAACCTCCAGGCAAAAGCCTGTTAAAAGATGAGTCTTGGATTGTCTTAAAAGTCATCACATTCTGTTACTGTCATAGAAGTGGAAGAAGTGAGTCAAGGGCCTTTTCTTGACTGAGAATACCATGTCACTAGATCCCTGATGACTAAATCTCAGAACTATTAGCTGATACACTTGAGCTGACTTCAGCTGTTATGTTGGTACATGGGGAGGGTGGCAATCTCTTAAGTAATCAGGAAAACCCAGCAAAGCTCTGTAGACTAAAGTCAGCACCTTACTTTCTGGTTCAAATTTAATAGGAAACCAGTATAGCTGATGTTAACAGGCTGTCTGCAGCTAATATTGCTAAGCAGCTGGACAGACACGTGCCTCATTAGCTGAAGCTTCTAAGTGGTCTTCAAGGGGAGTCCCATGGTAAAGTTCATTGCAGTAATCCATTCTAGAAGAATCAAAGTCATGACTTTGATAACTGTGGCAAAATCTAGATGTGACATAGTCACTATCTAGCCAGGGACATTCAAACAATTCACTTGGTATGTCACTTGAGATTCCAGAGCTAGTTGAGGATCCAAATGCATCTCAAATGCAGCCTCTTGAATATAATGTGAAAAAATTCTCAATAATAGAGGGAAACATCTTCCCTGCTACTCTGTCAAGATCTTCCTTTTCAGGCTTCTAAGAAATAGATTTACTTAAATTGGTACAACTTGTGTGTGTAGATAAGGCCTAAGATGCCATAAGTATGCAGTTGGGACACAGTTGTTTTCTTCTTTTTAAGTGAATTGTAATGATGTCACTAGCATCAACTTCATGGACACCACGATTACAAGAAACCCCGGGATCACTACACCTACCTTCATAGATCCCGTAACCATTCCCAAACATATCAAAAATCCGTTATCTACAGCCAGGCACTCATGTACCACAGAATATGCTTTGAGAAGAAAATCCAGGGATATACACCTTAACACACTCAAAACCACCTTCACCAAAGAAGGACACTTCACCAGAGAAGTAGATTGCATCATGGAATGGCCCACCCAAATACTCTGAGAGAACTTGCTTCAATACAGAAATAGAACCCCTTCAGACCACACACCCCTAGTTGTCACCTACCCCTCAACACTGGAACCATACGGAGTATCATCTAACTACTAAACCCATACTCGATGGGGACCCCATCCTGAAAGAAACATTTCCTGAACCCCCACTTCTGGGCTTCAAACAACTCCCCAGCTTCTCCAAGCTCATCATTGGAAGCAAGCTCCCCACAGAGCAGATAAATGAACTCAAAGGAGCACCAGACCCTGCCAGAACAACGGATGCAAAACCTGCAGACATATCTCCAGTGCTACAATGATCGACGCTCCCCACAACACACCTTTCAAAATCCATGAGTCCCACACATGGCTGTCAAAACATGTGGTGTATCTCATCCAGTGCACTAAATGTCCCAATAACAACTATGTGGGTGAAACAAGACAATCATGATGCTCTCAAATGAACTCACACAGGAAAATGATAAATGAAAAACACACCATATCACCTGTGGATGAACATTTTTCATAAAAAGCAGTCACTCCTATATCTGACCTTTCATATGCAAAGGAAACCTGCACAACACTTTCAAAAGAGGAGCATGGGAGCTTAAGTTCATAACTTTGCTAGACATTAATAATTATGGTCTTAATAAAGACACTGAATTTATGGCTTATTACAACAATCTGCAATTCACTAACCCCCACTTTTTGTCCTATGACTATCCCTTAAAATATGTGCTAACTACTTATGCTAAACTATCTTTTCAATCTTGTATTTAGCTGTGACACTCTTAGTATGGACAAGTGTACATTACAAATTTACATCGGGGCAGCTGCCCCTGTAGCGTCTGGTGAAGATGATCTAAGCTGAAAATAACTCCACCTCCATGAGAGGTGGTAGCTATGTCAGTGGGAGAAGCTCTCCCACCAACATGGCACTGTCTGCACAAGGGGTTAAGGTCGATATAACTACATTGCTCAAGGCTGTGGATTTTTCACACCGCTGAGTGACACAGTTATACTGAAGTAAGGAGACCAAACCTACCTTTCCCAGACTTGAAGAAGAGCTCTGTGTAAACTCAAAAGCTTGTGTCTCTCACCAATAGAAGTCGGTCCAGTAAAAGATATTACCTCACCCACTTTGTCTCTCTAATATCCTGGGACTGACATGGATACAACAACACTGCATACATTCTTAAATAAGTCCATCTTCAGAATAGGGCATTTCCTGCAGGTCGGACTAGTTGCAAAAACTAGGGCCACTGCCTTCACCTGACCTATCCAAGCACGCAACTGGACAAAGACCAGCTAAAATATGAAAAGCATTATCTAATTTTATGTCACTGACGTCTGACTGATTCACAACTGATAGTGCTTTGAATATAAAAATATAGCTTTGGATCTCTATTTATCACATCCCCAGAATCATGAATGAAAACCTCAGGAAGGACCATAAGGCATAGATTAAAAGATGTGTACAGTCTGCTCTGTGCCAGATTACCTGTCTTCCCCAGGCATTTATAGCCCCATGATTGTCTCCAAATATACTGACCAGCAACATCTTGCCAATATGACATGGTCTTGAGTGGAAAGCATACTCCAAAGCTGGGACGAATCATAGAGCAAAATGAAAAGGATGTTGCCAAACCTAATTTTGATCTATTGGATTGGCAGAGTTACTCCAATAATCTCCTCACTCCTACTGCACGTGCGCGCTCACAAACACAGAGAGAGAGGGAGAGATCCAGTCCAGTCCACTGAAATAGGTAATCTCAGATCTGACCAAACCTGTGGTTGGGCCATTCCTAACAAAATTCCACCCATCTTAAGTGAATGTCTATAACTGATCATCTTTCCTAACCCACCAAGACTTCTCCGGTAAATTGGAAATCTTTTTTTGTAATTTAAAAAAAAATCTATTGCATCCATCCAAGGGGAAATAAAATAGCCCAGATATTTTTCATTTTATCATATTATACTCCGTTCTAAATTTGCCTGAAATATAAATAGACCTCTTACACCAGTTCTAACCTCCACTTAATTCTGTGAAATTGCACCCTTTTGTACCAGGTTTGAATTTGTCACTTAAATTTGAAGGTCTTTTGGCTCCTCTAGTTTATTTTGGCCATATGTACGATTCGATTACTGATCTGTAAAAGTGACAAGTGAGAGTGCTCACTGTCTTCTTTCTGTAGGTCATTCTGATCCCATTTTTGCAATGGTTGAAGTCAGTAAAACCCTTAAATTACCTTAATCACTCCAACGTTCATTTTGGGGAAAAACAGGAATCTGTAAAGGCCCTTGATGAGAGGTTTTTCTGGCGGTTCCTGTTTCCCAGAAACAGAAGGTGGCCAAAAATAAGGTAAGGATTTTAAAATATTGACATTCTAAATTTTCCTTCCTTATTTTCTCAATTCCAAACTGTTTTTATGAAGATGGAATTGGAAAGCCTGCCAGCAGCTGAGTATGAACTTTCACTTGTCACTTTCACTGCTCAGCAGTCATCCAGCTTCAGAAAAATGCCAGTTTTGCCAAAACTAGCTACAGACTCTCTTCAAAAGAGTTATTTTTAACTCTTTTTGAAGATATAAATATTTGTTAAACACCTGGTACTCTTATTTCTCTGTTGATTGAAGGTATTTTGCCATTGATCTTGTAACACACAATTCACTAAAAGTTGATTTTGTCACTGTTCTTATGTACAGAGATTATAAAAGATAATCAACTATATATAACAAAGCTGCTGTTCCATCTATTCATTTTAGCTCCATTATAAGACGCTAAGGTAAACTTTACAGTGTCTTTCTAATGGCACCAGAACTTCTAGATGAAACTATAACCTCTTTTATACAAACATGATTTTAAAGCTCTATTTGGAATTTTAAATTTTATATCTTATAAAAATTCCAGTATTATTGGTTAGAGATGAGTTATTTGAATTTAGTAGAAATATGAAATCTTAATCAAATGGTCTTCTGAAATGATCAAAGTATAAAATTTACTTCACTATGTGGACTGTTGCAAAACACCTATCAATTTTTAGTACTCAGAGAGCTGTCCATTATACTAGATGACTAGGGTGTCTGTTTTACTTATCTTGAAGTGTTGCATTAATTGAAGACCTCCCACATTATCACATATTGCTGAGATCCCATGTAAGAGCTTGTCTTTATTAGTTCCCTGGTTTACTTACTTGAATAGTTGTTTATTGTAGTATCAGGTAATTGCAGAGAAGGTTATTGTAACTTTTTTTTTCATTCTGAGAGAGGAGTGGAAAATCTAAATCCTGCTTAAAATAGAAGGTTAAAGACCAGTGTATTTTTTTAATCTGTGAAATCACACAAATTAATTTAGAGTACATTTTGACATATTTTTTTAACCTCCCCCAGAATGTTCAGCACAGAAAATATGCCAGATGGAAGGCAGCATATATTCATAATTGTCTAAAGAATGGAGAGACTCCTCAACCTGGACCGATTGGAATGGAAGACGAAGATGATGGTATGCACATTGCTATTTCAAATAAAATAATATTAACAGGTTGGATGGGCTAGTGAATTAAAGTGAATATTGTTATGTATATTTCTCCAAAGGGAACTTAATATCATCACTTTCCTGCTTAGGTGAATGTTTCACAGTAATTTTCTGTTTTTCTTTTCTGTGCCAGACATCTTTATGATTTTCATTGGACTTTTCTCTTGACTGGTAGCACTAAAAAAAATCTTGCTTGTATATGGAATGTGGTGATTTTGGATAAGTGGCAACTATAAAATAAATAAAGATAATGAAACTCATTTCATAAATGTCTCAAGATGGAATTTAATAATTTTCAGAAGCAAAAGCCCTGGTAAATTAATCCTCTATACCACATACCCTCTTTGACTCTAAAGCAAATCTGCAGTTGGAAGGTAGTCAAGTAGCAATGTAAAGTTCTGAATCTGTTGGTACAGGATGTGTACTAAGGTTTTGGGCTCTGTACCTGGCTCTGCCATAGACAATATAGTTCTTTTCTGAAAAGTGATTCTAAAAATATTATCTCTAGACTTATGTGCTTCAATTTAATTTAAAATGTGTTAAGCATTAGGAAATAGACATATACTATTGTGGATCTGGTTCTCAACCTTTCTGAACCATGATCTCATGCTTTGGCGATCCCCTTCCCATCTAATCAAAGAAAAGGAAGGATGGGCACGACTTCCTGTTTGAGAAGAGATCAGACTGTTGGTCCTTCAGATACAATATGCTGCTTGAGGTAGTGGCAACTAGCTGATGCCATGAAGAAAAACAGAAAATAGGAACATAAGAACTGCCGTACCAGATGAGATCAGTGGTTTGTTTAGTTAAGTTTCCTATTGTGAACAGTACTAGATGCTTCAGAGAAAGGCACAAGAAATGCTGTAGTAGTGATCATAGAATAATCTGCTCTCAGGGAACATTTTGTCCAAGTTCTCTTGAATAACAGATTGGCTTATGCCCTGAAATCTGAGAGTTTATATCTCGTCCAAAAATACACGTGTGCCAGAGTTGTACAAGGAAAATGGGATGAGTGATACATGTAGCAATCAGCTGATATCCTATTGCATTTTTTAGACTGATACCTCTGGGTATCCATTTTTTAAAATAATCTGTTGTAGTTTACACCTTACTTGGTACTGTTTATGGTGTTTGCAGGCTTTCTGTTTAAAAAAAGAACAGGAGTACTTGTGGCATCTTAGAGACTAACAAATTTATTTGAGCATAAGCTTTCATGGGCTAATTAAGAGACATTAAATAAAATGAGGTATTATCAGCAGGAGAAAAATAACTTGTAGTGATAATCAAGATGGCCCATTTTAGACAGTTGACAAGAAGGTGTGAGGTTACTTAACATAGGGAAATAGATTCAATATGTATAATAACACAGCCACTCCCAGTCTCTATTCAAACCCAAGTTAATGGTATCTAGTTTGCATATTAATTCAAGCTCAGCAGTTTCTCGTTAGTCTTTTTCTGTTTTTGAAGTTTTTCTGTTGCAAAATTGCCACCTTTAAGTTTGTTACTGAGTGACCAGAGAGGTTGAAGTGTTCTCCTACTGGTTTTTGCCTGGAATCATATCACATTCAGGAATCACAACATTCAAACACCAGTAGGAGAACACTTCAACCTCTTACAATTGGTATGGCAACTTCCACCTTTTCATGTTCTCTATATGTATATATATTTCTTACTATATGTTCCATTCTATGCATCTGATGAAGTGGGCTGTAGGCCACGAAAGCTTATGCTCAAATAAATTTGTTAATCTCTAAGGCCTGGTCTACACTACGCGTTTAAACCGAATTTAGCAGCGTTAAACTGAATTAACCCTGCACCCGTCCACACAACGAAGCCCTTTATATTGATATAAAGGGCTCTTAAAACCGATTTCTGTACTCCTCCTTTACGAGGGGAGTAGCGCTGAAATCGGTATTGCAGCGCTGAAATCGGTATTGCCATGTCGGATTAGGGTTAGTGTGGCCGCAATTCGACGGTATTGGCCTCCGGGCGGTATCCCACAGTGCACCATTGTGACCGCTCTGGAAAGCAATCTGAACTCGGATGCACTGGCCGTAGACAGGAAAAGCCCCGCGAACTTTTGAATTTCATTTCCTGTTTGCCCAGCATGGAGCGCTGATCAGCACGGGTGGCCATGCAGTTCCAAATCCAAAAAGAGTTCCAGCCTGGACCGTACGGGAGATACTGGATCTGATCGCTGTATGGGGAGACAAATCTGTTCTATCAGAGCTCCATTCCAGAAGACGAAATGCCAAAGCATTTGAAAAAATCTCCAGGCTATGATAGACAGAGGCCACAGCAGGGACTCAACACAGTGCTGCGTGACAAGCGTAACGGAAAGCCAAAGAATCAAATGGACGCTCATGGAGGGAGGGAGAGGGGACTGAGGACTTGAGCTATCCCACAGTTCCTGCAGTCTCCGAAAAGCATTTGCATTCTTGGCTGAGCTCCCAATGCCTGAAGGGTCAAAAACATTGTCGCCAGTGGTTCAGGGAATATGTCGTCAATTTGCCCCCCCCCAAGAAAAGGGGAAAAAATCGTTTCTCACCTCTTTTCAATGTCACCGTATGTCTACTGGATGCTGCTGGTAGACGGGGTGCTGCAGCGCTAAATAGCAGCATCCTCTCCCCTCCCCTCCCCAGTGGCAGATGATACGGTACAATATGACTGATAGCCATCCTCGTCATCATCCTGTGAGTGCTCCTGGCTGGCCTCGGTGAGGTCGGCCGGGGGCACCTGGGCAAAAATGGGAATGACTCCCGGTCATTCCCTTCTTTAAGCTTTGTGTCCTGGAGATTCAGTCCTGGCAGATGGTGCAATAAGGCTGGTAACCGTCCTCATCATAGCAGCTGGAGGCTGAGCTCCTCTCCCCCTTTCATGTCTAATGGAGGTTCTGGACTACCATAGCAGCGGGAGGCTGTGCTCTTCTCCCCCCACACCCTTTAATGAATAATGGAGATGTCCTGCCTGGAATATCATAGCAGCTGGAGGCTGCCTCCCCCTCATTTTATCTCACTAAAAAGTCACTGTTTCTTATTCCTGCATTCTTTATTACTTCATCACACAAATGGGAGATAACTGCCACGGTAACCCAGGAGGGGTGTGGGAGGAGGGAAGCAATGGGTGGGGTTGTTGCAGGGGCACCCCCTAGAATGGCGTGCAGCTTATCATTTCTGCGGGATATCTGGGGCTCTGACCCAAAGCGGCTGTGCTCTCTGGTTCTCTAGTAGACTTGCCCCATATTCTAGGCAGGTCTGACTCTATTTTTAGACAAAACATAAAGAAGGGAATGACCTGGGAAGTCATTCCCATTTTTGTCCATGCGCCCCCGGCCGACCTCAGCGAGGCCAGCCAGGAGCACCCATGACAGCAGCAGATGGTACAATATGACTGGTAACCGTCATCGCCAATTTCCAAAGCAGCAGACGGTGCAATAGGGATGGTAACCGTCTCTGCTACTTTGCAAAGACAAATGAATGCTGCTGTGTAGCATTGCAGTACCGCGTCTGTCAGCAGCATCCAGTACACATACGGTGACAGTGAAAAAAGGCTAAACAGGCTCCATGGTTACCATGCTATGGCGTCTGCCAGGGCAATCCAGAGAAAAAGGGCGCGAAATGATTGTCTGCTGTTGCTTTCACGGAGGAAGGATTGAGGGACGACATTTACCCAGAATCACCCGCGACACTGTTTTTGCTCCATCATGCATTGTGATCTCAACCCAGAATTCCAATGGGCGGGGGAGACTGCGGGAACTATGGGATAGCTACCCACAGTGCAACGCTCTGGAAATCGACGCTAGCCTCAGTACATGGACACACACCACCAAATTCATGTGCTTAGTGTGGCCGCGTGCACTCGACTTTATACAATCTGTTTTAAAAAACCGGTTTCTGTAAAATCGGAATAATCCCATAGTGTAGACATACCCTAAGGTGCCACAAATACTCCTGTTCTTTTTGCAGATACAGACTAACATGGCTGTAACTCTGAAACCTATTTAAAAAAAACAAAAACAGTATTACTGCTAATACCTATATTTTACTGTCCTCCTTTTTTCTGATAGACATACAAGATTTCTCTGTTTGTATTAGTTATTTTTAAACTACTTTCTAAAATGATTGTGACTTAGTTTTACTTTACTATGCAGTCTACTTATTAGCCTTTATACTTTTAAAAATAGACATGAATAGGGCCATCTAAAGGAGTGTAGCTGCAAATTATAAATTTTATAGCATAGAAATATATTTCTGAGAACACATGTAAGTGAAATTCATAAACATTTATGTGAATTGATATTTAATCATATTTCAGTGTGTTTACCAGCTTATTAGTTTATCCTAATTATTATAAATGTTTCGTCGTAGTATATTTTTTCCTGCCAAAGGAACCCAAAGCACTTTACAAACACTGGAATCACTACACCACCACTGAAATGCAGTTGCCTCTGAGCTGGATCACAGCATCCAGTTGCTACAATGCACAAGTTTAGAAACTGTATTCTTACGTAGTTCTGTAGAATTAAGCCTTGTCTAAAACTGAGGTTTTTAGCCACTGGTGCAGCTATGCTCATGTAGTTGTGCCAATGCAAACTCCTAGTGCAGATGTGGTGCCCCTGGGTAAACTATGACTTTGAATCAGTGCAACTTACTCCAGTTTGACGTGCACTTCTTAGTTAGCTGAAAAATGTTGTTAAAAGAACTATTGTGAAATGAGTTCATTTTTATTATCAATATATTATAAATGTGCAAATATAGAAGTCTGTAAATTAAAGAATTTGTTTTTATTGTTCAAATCCATAACTAGTGATTGCCCACAGAACTTGTTTGATTCTTGTAAAATTGTATGAACGATAAGCAAAGTGTAGTACTACTACTAATATTAAAACTTACATATCACTTCTAATCTTCAAAACCTTGTACAAATATTAATTTATCCTTAGAATGAGTAGTGTATTATGCCTCTTCATTTTACAGACTGGGAAACAAGCAAAGATAAGTGACTTGCCCAAGGCCACAGAACCTGTCAGAGGGGAGATTAGAATTCAGTAGTTTTGCACTCTTACTACTGTGCTAAAACCACTACTTTTCACTCCATATCATAACCAGAGGCTGTAGGAAAAAATGAAAACTGCAACTCCCATTGCCAGGGTTATAAGTAAAAGTAAACTAATGGGGACAGTATTTTTGGTGGTGATATACAAATGAAAGCATTGCTGTTCAAAGTGAGCCTGTAGTATGTATTTTTTCATAATCAACAGGCTATATTTTTTTGTTTGACAAGTTTTATTTTGTTCGGTAAGGCATTACTCTCTTAGGCATTAATGCCATATTGTATTTTTATTTATGGGCAATAAAATGACAAAATACTTTTTTTCAGGGGATTATTAACGTTGTACCAGATGTGGCATGTATGCCATAACATTTTGAGCATTGTAGAGCCAAAAGATCATATGCAAGTAGATTTTTCAGTAGAATATTCTGGAAAAAGAACTTGTCATAATTCTTGCTTTGTTCATCCCAGAAAGAAAAGCAGCATTGTTTAAACATACTGCTGGACTTTCCCCATTCCTTTCGGCTTGCTCACTTTCTTCCTCCTCTTGCAAATGAAAAAGTACATGTTTAAATAGAATGAAACTAGCCATCTCCAGCTTGACAAATTACCATATTTTCCATAAGTGTTGTGCTCCCTGTGATTCTTGAAAACCATACTGCAAGTCTTGGAGATGTTTATACAGTAACATAGGTGTTCTCTATGTAATTCTGCTCTTGGATTTAGTGGAGGCTTTTGTCAGTATGCTACAAGACCATGGAAACTTAAAATGACACACTTGATTTATTAATGTGGTTAGAATACGAGTCATAGAATACACATGAAGGTCACTCAGGAGTACCCTTGGGTCAGCTACTAGACTTTTATACTAGTCAAGAAAAACATAGTTATAAGCTGCATATTTATAAATAAAAAAATCCTAAATGGACAAAGTATAAAGATACTAAAATACATGAACTATTGGCATTGATATTAGAGTGTTCCAAGGAATCTTTGCAGTCCTCATAAGAATAAGGAGCAATTTGTAGAAGCAATAAACTTTAACTCTCCAGAAGGGGAGGTACTGAATCACCCTTCTTACCTGACTTGAGGAAAATATGGGTTTAAAATGTTTTTAGAATCATAGTTTGCAGTAAATTGGAGTGAAATGGTACACCAGGGTAAGAAAATGAAATCACTTGGAAACTGAAATTTCTACATGATCAGTTGGAAAGAGGAGACAGTCTTTAGAGTTCTAGTCTGGAGTTCCTGACACCTCAAAAATATGGTTTCTATGCCAATATTCAGTATGATATTCTAAGTGGTATTCCATATGATATTTTAATTTAAAAGTTGTTGGTATTGTGTGTCAGAATGATTACGGTAATGTTCCAGATTTCTGTTACTTTTATGATCTGCTTTAAATATAGGATTACTACCTTCAAAGCAAAAAGTTATTTGTTTATATTTGCCAATATGAAATATCCATTGAATTGTTGCTATCACTATGTATAAAAGTAGTTTAAACACTGTGTGGCAATAAAAATGTGACTGTTAAAGACGGCAAATATAGAACGATAGTATTTCATTCACATTGGCTCTAGAACTGTAAATATATTGTTTTGGCTATATATATTGATAACAAAATTAGAAATATAAATACTAGATAGCTTTAAACAAGGTTTTTGTAAAACTCCAGAAGTCCTAATATTTACCTTTTGAATTGCCAGTTGTTAAAAAGAAAACTATAAAATTGAAATGTGAAGAGACTGTAATTGTTTTATTACATAGTTTTTAAACATTCTTTGCCATACTACAAATGTTTTAAACTTAGATTGTTAGTGTGGTGTCTTTTGAGAAACAAATCATTTAATTTTACTAGTATTGATTCACTGCAAAAGATTTGTATTTCTTAATGACGTTATGGTGTGTTCAGATCTCATACTTAAAACAGTTTCTTGAATGAAAAATTCTGATCCAACATCTTAAAAATAACTAATTGTTTATCTCTTGTATCAACTACTTTTCAATCCTGTGCAATAATATTACAACTAAAGATTGCATAAAAAGGCCATACTGAGTCAGACCAATGGTCCATTTAGCCCAGTGGCCAGATGTTGCAGAAGAAATTAACAGAACAGGGCAATTCTCGGGTGATTCAGCCCCTGTCATTCAGTTGCACCATCTGGCAGTCAGGGGTTTAGGGATACCCAGAGTATGGGATTGCATCCCTGACCATCTTGGCTGATGGCCATTGATGAACCTATCCTCCATACATTTATCTACTCTTTTTTTTTTTTGAACCCAGTTATAATTTTGGCCTCCACACATATAATGGCAACGAGTTCCACAGGTTGACTCTGCATGGTGTGAAAAAATACTTCCTTATGTTTGTTTTAAACCTGCTGCTAGTTAATTTCACTGGGTGACCCCTAATTCTTATGTTATGTGAAGGGATAAATAACATTTCCTTTTTCACTTTCTCCACACCAATCATGATTTTATAAACCTCTATTATATCCATGCTTAGTTGTCTCTTTTCTAAGCTGAACATTCCCAGTCTTGTTAATCTGTTCTCATATGGAAGGTCTTTCATACCCCTAATCATTTTTGTTGCCCTTCTCTGTACTTTTTCCAATTCTAATGTATCTTTTTTTGACATGGGGCAACCAAGAACTGCACGCAGTTATTCAAGGTGAGGGCATACCAGTAGATTTATATAATGGCATTATATTATCTGTCTTCTTATGTATCCCTTTTTTAATGGTTCCTAACCATAGCTTTTTCTGACAACCGCTGCACATCGAACAGATGTTTTCAGAGAACTATTCACAGTGACTAAGATCTTTCTTGCATGGTAACCTCTAATTTAACCCCATCATTTTGTTTGGATAGTTGGGATTGTGTGTTCCAATGTGCATTATTTTGCACTTATCAGCATTGAATTACATTTGCCATTTTGTTGTTCAGTCACCTAGTTTTATGAGATCCCTTTGTAATTCTTTGCAGTCAGCTTTGGATTTAACTCTCTTGAATAATTTTGTATCATCTACAAATTTTACCACAGTTCATCCCCTTTTCCAAATAATTTAAGAATGTGTTGAACAAGCTCTGGTTTTAGTACATATCCTTGGGGGATCCTCCTATTTACCTCTCTCCACTGTGAAAATTGACCGTTTATTCTGACTTTCTTTCTGATCTTTTAACCAGTTACTGATCTGTGAGAATACCTTCTCGCTTATCCCATGACTGCTTACTTTGCTAAAGAGCCTTTGGTGAGGGACTTTGTCAGAGATTTTCCGAAAGTCCAAGTACACTGTATCCACTGGATCCCCTTTGTCTAAATGCTTGTTCAAATCCACAAAATATTCTAATGGATTGCTGAGGCATGATGTCCCTTGACAAAAGCCATGTTGACTCTTCTCAAGCATCTCACGTTTATCTTTGTATCTGACAATTCTGTTCTTTATTAAAGTTTCAACCAATATGCCCGGTATTGCAGTTAGGCTTACTGGCCTGTAAATGCCATGTTTGCCTCTGGAGCCTTTTTTTAAAAATCGGTATAACATTAGGTATCATCCAGTCAACTGGTACAGAGGCTGATTTAAGTGATAGGTTACATACCACAGTTAGTAGTTTTGCAATTTCATATTTGAGTTTCTTCAGAACTCTTGGGTGAATAAGCATATGAGCATGGTGACTCGGGGGGGAGGGCAAGTGGGCAATTTGCCCCGGGCTCCGCAGGGGCCCCCACGAGAATGGCTGAGGCCCTCTCCCCGGCCCCAACCCGACCTCGCCTCCGACCCTCTCCCAGAGCCTCAGCACATCCAGGAGCATCCCTGGACAGCTGCAGCATGGCTCTGGCGGGGCCCCTGAGCTCTGCCCTGCTCAGAGCCGCGTGGTAAGGGGGCAGGGATGCGAGCTCCAGGCTGAGCGGAGGGAACTCAGGCCCCACTGGAGCTCACAGCCCCGCCCCCTTACCACACGGCTCTGAGTGGGGAGGAGCTCAGGCCCCGCCGGAGCCACACTGCAGCTGTCCAGGGATGCTCCTGGATGCGCTGAGACTCCAGGTGAGGGGGGAGCCACGGGTAAGGGGCCAGGGAGGTTGGATAAGGGGCAGGGAGTCCAGGGCACAGGGAGGGGACAGAGGTTGGGTGGGGCAGTCAGGGGAAAGGGAACGGGGGGGTTGGATTGTGGGCATTCTGGGGGTCTGTCAGGACTCTGAAGGGGGGTGGCTAGGGGTCGGGGCAGACAGGGAGCAGGGGTGGGGTCCCGGGGTGGTGATTGCGGGTGGGGACGGTGAGGGGACAAGGAGCAGGATGGGTTGGGGATTCTGAGGGGGGCAAGCAGTCGGGGGGCAGGAAGTGGGTGGGGGTCGGATAGGGGGCAGGGCCAGGCTGTTTGGGAGGCACAGCCTTCCCTACCCTAAAGCTCATTCAGCACTTTGAGGCTTGCAGAAGAGCCAAACGGTTAGCTTTTCCATTAGGGCTACCATCCCTTTCACTTCTCAAATGCCAAATTATAGTCTATATGTAATTTCAGTGCCATAGGGAGATTCATGTCAGGGGAGGGTAGCTTCATTTAAAATTAGCCACTGGGGGAGGGATCACATGAGAAGAGCAATATCCTACACCACCTACCTCCTTCCCAACCCTACCAAGGGAGGCCCCCCCTCCCCTACATTTCCTGAGGCTCCAGAGGGGTTAATTCAGTGGTTCTCAAACTTTTATACTGGTGATCCCTTTCACATAGCAAACTTCTGAGTGTGATCCCCCCCCTTATAAATTAAAAACACTTTTTAATATATTTAACATTATTATAAATGCTGGAGGCAAAGCGGGATTTGAGGTGGAGGCTGACAGCTCACGCCCCCAGTAATAACCTCGTGACCCCCTGAGGGGTCCCGACCCCCAGTTTGAGTACCCCTGAGTTAATTTAATTTTAGCACCCTGTGTCCATTCACATGCATGTGCTATTTTGAGCATTTCAGTTTTCACAACATAGGCTCATCCCAGATTCTGGAACAAGCTCAAATGCTCAGTTCGTGGAGTATGTACGTAAGCTATACTAAAGACAAACCCACAGTAACCGTCTCTAGTTTGTGAGGGACCCCATGGAGCCAGTCTCTAGGAAACAGATACCGTATTGTCCCGAGTATAGGCCGCACTTTTTTCCCCTAATTTAAGTTTTTAAACTAGGGGTGCGGCCTATAAGCGGGATCTTGCTAAAAAAAACCCAATAAAAATACTTTCAATCCCAGCCGCGGCTGGGATTTAAAGAGCTCTGGGCTCCCCGCCGCAGCGGGCAGCCTAGAGCCCTCTGAGTCCCGGCCGCGGCTGGGATTTAAAGGGCTCTGGGCTCCCCGCCGCGGCGGGCAGCCCAGAGCGCTCTGATTCCCCGCCGCGGCTGGGATTTAAAGAGCTCTGGGCTCCCCGCCGCAGCGGGCAGCCTAGAGCCCTCTGAGTCCCGGCCGCGGCTGGGATTGAAAGGGCTCTGGGCTCCCCGCCGCGGCGGGCAGCCCGGAGCCCTCTGATTCCCCGCCGCGGCTGGGATTGAAAGCGCTCTGGGCTCCCCGCCGTGGCGGGCAGCCCAGAGCCCTCTGATTCCCCGCCGCGGCTGGGATTGAAAGGGCTCTGGGCTCCCCACCGCGGCGGGCAGCCCGGAGCCCTCTGATTCCCCGCCGCGGCTGGGATTTAAAGAGCTCTGGGCTCCCCGCCGCAGCGGGCAGCCTAGAGCCCTCTGAGTCCCGGCCGCGGCTGAGATTTTCTTTAAGTTAAAAAAATTAAAAATTTAATTTTTTTAAAATAGCACCAAACTTTAAGGGTGCGGCTTATAATCAGGAGCGGCCTATACTCGGAACAATACGGTAAATGCATGGAGATTAAGTCCATTAATGGCTATTAGCCAGGATGGGTAAAGAATGGTGTCCCTAGTCTCTGTTTCTCAGAAAGTGGAGATGGATGGCAGGAGCGAGATCACTTGACCATTACCTGATAGGTTCACTCCCTCTGGGGCACTTGGCATTGGCCATTGTCAGTAGACAGGATACTGGGCAGGATGGCCTTTGGTTTGACCCAGTATGGCTGTTCTTATGGTCTAAGCTAAATGAACCCAAAGTTATGGAGACAGATATGAGTCAAGGAAGCCAGCAGAGTATCAGAAACCTGGAAAAATCTCTGACTGGATGGGCTCAGGTATTTGGTCACAAGCTGAGGTGGTTCAAAAGTTTTGGATTTTTTTTAAGCAGAATTTTTTTATTGTTTCTTTAAACAATCAAACACAGCAAGCAGCAAATATTTGGCCACACACTTCTGAAACCCCAAACCATATTCAGGTTTTGGCAGACTAATTTCAGCTTTTCAATTAAAAAAAAAAACCCCAACAAATTTTGAAGGAAAGCAGACGATGTCCGTGATTTTTTTTTCTTTTTAAAAACCCTAGTTTTCGATCCAGAAAGTTTTGACGGAAAATGTTTGTCCAACCCTTTTAATGAGCTTTAGTGCCTTTTAGCACTGCTGATGCTGAGAACCAGTGATACCTTGTAAAGAAGTTTTCTCAAAACTGGGTTTGTGTCGAGATGCAGGTTTATTTTTCCCAGGGCCACCCATGGGGCGAGGGGAGCAAGTGGGGCAATTTGCACCAGGCCCCACAGGGGTCCCCACGAGAATATAGTATTCTATAGTATTGCAATTTTTTTTATGGAAGGGGCCCCCGAAATTGCTTTGCCCCAGGCTCCCTGAATCCTCTGGGCGGCCCTGGTGCCATTCCTGTCAATTTCCTGGCTCCAGCATGGAGTCATGAACTTGACAAGAATGACTGCCAACAGCCAATGTAAGTAACCTGCAGTGTCCTCACAGATGCTGCATTGCCCTAACTACACTGATGTCAGCCCTTTGCCTCTCGTGGAAGTGGTGTTGTTATGTTGGTGTAGTAGGGCACTTATATCAGCCGGAGCAAGGCTGTCGTGTGTACACTGACATAGTTAGGTCGACGTAAGCTCCCTTACATCAACCTAAATCTGTAGTGTAAACTAGGTCTTTGCAAAACTTTAACTATTTGGCTTGAAATTTTCCATGCTACATGTCCTTCTCATACTGAATTGTTCAGGATAATTTCAGCCAAAACGGTTCAGCTATTTCTGAGAATGAAGTTAGGGAAAAATACATTGTTTTGCCTGTGTTAAAAAATTCTGGTAAGCTTTTCTTTGAAAAGCTGTAGTGCCCCCATATTTTGGATTGGGACTTGAAAATTGGCAGCGGGGGATGGCCTTTGTGTCAGGTATGTGCCTCTTGCCTTCCTTGTGAAAAACTGCTCAAATTTGGCCAAGTTACAAGCCTTGTTTTAAAAATAAATAAATAAATAAAAGTCACAGTTCATATATGCTTGGAGAATTGCAGCTAAATTCCCAGAATATTCTGTGCACACTGAGCGTGCTGCAGCCTGGGGCAAAGCAGGACTTTCCCTCTGATTGCAGCTCTGGCCAGGGACAGGAACTGGAACTGAGATTAGCAAGCCTGTCTTGCCTGAGCTCTATGACCCCCTGCTGGTCCAAGGCACCACAGAGGAGGAAACTTCCTTATTTGAATGCAGTAGGCTGGAGTAGATAAGAACAGCAAGCCCTGGCGGGGCAGGGGAAGGGAAGGACTAGGATTAACTGGGCTAGGAGACTTGGAGCTGGGGGGATGAAACTGGTGACATGAACTGCAGGGAGGTGACTGGAGGCTGGGAGTAGAGAAGGGACAGATCAGGTGTGGTGCAGGTTGAGTAGGGGAGCTGGGAGCGGAGGAGAGACTAGGACTGGCTAGGTAGTGAGAATGGGATTGGGATGAGGAGTAGAAGATTAAAGGAAGAGAACCGATTGTTATCATTAAGGATGTTGAATGATGTTAGCAGAATTGGATTCTATCCCTGCCTCTTCCAGAGAGTTCCTGTGTGATGCTGTGTCTTTTTCTCGGTGTTCAACCTGAGTCCCTAAAGCCTGAATTGTAGAAGTGCTGAGCACTTAGAGTTGTGGTTATGGGAGTGTGACAAACTGGGAATATGTCTGTTATTTCTTATGAATATTATATGCAACTTAGTTTCCTTGTTCAATTGCATATTGCTGCCTGCCTGAATGCATAGAGTTAAATCAAAGGAGGCTTTAAAGGGGTTGTTGAGAGGCCAAGCAGGAAAGGTAATATAGTGACAGAATAAGACAGCCATACAGGTACATACCTTCAAGCAGGGCTGGCTTTAGGCACCGGCAAACCAAGCACGTGCTTGGGGCGGCACATTTTCAGGGGCGGCATTCCGGCCTTTTTTTTTTTTTTTTTTTTTTTTGCTTCCGGCGGCAAAAGCCTAAAGCCGGCCCTGGCAGTAGCAGGGCGTTGTGTCCAGGGGGCGCCCTGGGGCTGCTGCGGTTTGCGTCGCGGGGGAGCAGTGCACGCACCTCATGGCTGGCCCGGGCAGGCTCCGAACGGGGGACACTCGGGCTGGGGGCCGCCCTGCAGGGCACACAGAGCCACCCCCCTGCACCGCAGCCATCCAGGGACCGCAGCAGGGCGGCCAGAAGCAGCAGCAGTGGAGCTAAAGAGGGTGGGGCGCTGCTGTGCGGGGCCCACGTCCCACTCTCTGGGGCGCCGCTTCCTCTGGGGCTACCCTGCCTCGGCTCCTCAGCCCCTGCCGGGGCGGTCCCCCGGCTCTGCCCTCCCGGGTCCTGGCCAGTCCTAGAGGCGGATGCCCCAGCTGGAGGGACCCTGGGCTGAGGTGTGGCCCGGGAGCCCCGCTGCTTACTCCAACCCTGCCAGCGCCGGACCGGCTGGAGGTGAGGGTGGAGCGGGCGGAGTCAGCACTGGTGCGGGAGAGCCCAGTGCTGGGGAGGCAAGGGGTGCGGAGGGGCAGGGTGGGAGCCCAGGGCTGGGGTGGAGGGCAACCAACAAACTTTTTGCTTGGAGCGGATAATAATGGCTGGGCCATCATTTGAGGAGAGAAGTTACCTAGATGGCTCCATCCAGGTTAGGATGTTTTACTCTTCCCAAGGATAAGCCTGTAATCAAAGTTTTTTATCTGTGGTATGCCTAGTGTTGATGTCTAAATGCCTAATTTTTTTCTACCTGTTTTAACGCACCTTAATTTTACTCCTGCAAATGTTAGCTAGACTGCATTGCAGTGGTAGTGAACTAGCAAGAAATACAGAAGTAAAGGTAAAACTGTGCAACTTTAGGATAGTGTTTGCCTGCAAACAATCTACCGTAAGTTTGTTGTAGAGGTCAGACATCTATGGCAATAAATTACAAGATGCAGATGAGAAAAAATAATTTTCAGAAGATAGAAGAATTTTGCGATATTCTGTGCTTTTCTATTACATTTTGGAAACAATACTAGACACTTTGTTTATAGCTTTCTCATTAAAATGCATTTTTTATATGTTTAAACACTGGCAATATAGTGAATGCAACAGTGATGGCATTAATGTGTAAAATAATGTATTTATGAATAAACTTAGACAAGCCACAAAGTATGATGACAGTGTTAGATTTATTGACAAAGGCAGCCATCAGGCATACTGTGTTTTATTCCTTATGCTTTCAACAGTGTTTGAAGGTGGCAGTGAAAGACTACTAGGACTAACTTAGTTACAAAACTACCAGAAAAATCATTTTTATTATAATTATATTTAAAATCAGACTAGAAAAGAACTTCATGAGGTAGATTTTCTTCTTGATGCACACACTTAAATCCCATACATATGATGCTCGCCTCCGAAAAATATACGTACACAAATTTTGATAGGGAGTTGAGAAGGCAGATAACTTTAAAAAAAAAAAAAGTTTTTCCATGGAATGTATTTTTAGAGTTTATACTTTTAAAGTAATGATATCTTAGTCTAAATCTATTAATATGCTCATACACACATTGTCAGTTTCAGCTATTCTTGCTTAGTTTTCTGTATTAGTAAAGAATATTGTGAAAGGTAATAGAAAGTGGTATTTGTTTACTATTTTTACTAAAGTTAGCTGTCCTACATGTAACTCAAATTATACTTTTCCCTGTTTATTTCAAAAGCCTCAAGTGGGGCAAGATCTCAGTTCCATCAGTTGACTGTCCAATTTTCATTACTAGACACTATTTACATACTTGATCGGATCTCCTGTAGCTGGAGACCAGAATGCACTTCATAAAGAATTTTAAAATAACCAGTTTTTGCAAGATCTAGATACAACTTTATGCTCTTGTGTTCTTTCCGCTGTCTTTGAAGCACCAGCAGTTAACAAACACTATTCCCAAACTGTGGTTGTTCCAGTTGACCTTTCTGATCATGCAGAGGCACACCTCCAATAAATGAAACAGAGCTTTGTTGTCTTGAGCTCCACTAGAAATCTAGGAACAGAAACAAATTCTTAATAAAATTGGACAGTTAGGATAAATTATGCTTGGTGCAGATATGGCCATACTTAGCAGACTAGACTGGATCTTTAAAGTTATATGCCAATTATAAGCCAGGGTTTTTTTTAAAGTATCAGAGGGGTAGCCGTGTTAGTCTGGATCTGTAACAGCAGCAAAGAGTCCTGTGGCACCTTATAGACTAACAGACATATTGGACCATGAGCTTTTGTGGGTGAATATCCACTTTGTCGGATGCATGTGACGAAGTGGGTATTCACCCACGAAAACTCATGCTCCAATACGTCTGTTAGTCTATAAGGTGCCACAGGACTCTGCTGATTTTTTTAAAGAGGCACCTATTAGCTTTACACTAAGATAAGCCAGCCATTCATATTTTAATGTAGGAAGTTCTGCAGGCATGGCCATGGATCAGCTGACCAAATGTCTCATAAGCCCTCTTTAACATTACTTCCTTCCCAAATTTTCTTTTGTATTTTTCTCTTTGCTTTCTTTTCATTTCTCATTTTAATCTTAACATTTTCCTCATGAATATACATGCCACATAAGAGAGATTGCCTTATACAATGTAGTGTGTTCATTCAGATATATTCATTAGTACACACTGTACTCTGTCAAACTGTTTTAAATTCTGTATAATTTATATGCTAAAATGTAAGGATTCAGAAAAATAAAACCATGAGGTTGTACACATTCAGCCCAGTTATGATGTGCATTCTGTTTCAGACATCTATCTACAGCTCTATACATTTTAAGTATGTGAACTCCCAGAACTTATCCCATGATGCACTTAGAATCATAGAATATTAGGGTTGTAAGGGACCTCAGGAGGTCATCTAGTCCAATCCCCTGCTCAAAGCAGGACCAATCCCCAGACAGATTTTTACCCCAGTTCCCTAAATGGCCCCCTCAAGGATTGAACTCTCAACCCTGGGTTTAGCAGCCCAATGCTCAAACCACTGAGCTATCCCTCCTCCCAAATACTGCCATAGATCATTATTTGATTATTTGATAATGGTTGTTAAACCATTCATTTTATAACTGTACAAGATGTTATTCATATAGAGAAATTAAGGTGGATTATTGTTGCAGAAATAAATGGCAGTTTCTATGCTTGCACAAAATTAGAATTAATATAGCCCTTTTCTGTATCTTAACAGATGCTGAAAATGAAGAAGCTAGCTCATCTGCTCTACCTACCCAAGTAGCTCAGCCATCATCTTCTACATATGACCCAAACATGCCAACTAGTAATTATACTGGCATACATATCCCACCTGGTGCACATGCTCCAGCCAACACTCCAGCTGAAGTACCTCATAGCACAGGTATGTTGCATTTATATCCAAGAACACAGATTTACTCTTACTGTGAGGTGCTTTGCTATTCCATTGTAGCCTCCTTTCCAGTTGCATGTAAAGTATCATAAGGATGCAATATTGTACATGTGTTAGAACAGAGGCAACTTTTATAGTTAATACTTCATAAATTACCATGTTAATCCCCGTGTTTTTAGACACTTGTGACTTTCTGGAACTTTCACTTGTTGGGCTGAAACTTTCTCAGCCTGAAAGTGATTTTTTGTTTTTGTTTTTTTGGGTTTTTTTATTAAAAGTTTGGCAAAATAGTTTGGTCTTTGACTACAAGGGATAGTAACAAGAATTTTCTTTTCCCATTATTAACAAATATTTGTGGACAAGTTGATGAAAGTATGTACTCTGTGGGCAAGTGGCAGTCAAAAAATCTAATCAAAATGCTGAGTGTAATAGTAAGGTCTAAAAAGTATATGACTGAAATATTAAAATGTAATGATTTAAATCACTGTACATCCTCGTTTGGAATATGGTGCTTAGTTCTCATGACCCATCTCAAAGAGATGTAGAAGAAATAGAAGGGGCATAGAAAGGCTCACATATGAGGAAAAATTTAAAAGATTAAAAAAAAATTTATTTTAGAGAGCAGAGGAATAAGGGGACAGGATAGAGGTATATACCACCTAGTGAATATGATACAGAAGGTGAATTGGACACTCCCTCTTGCCATTTCTCATTATACAAGTTCAAGAAGACCGTCAATAGAATTAAAAGGCAGTATGTTTATAACTGATAAAAGGAAATACTGTTGACGTTGTGCATAATTAGCCTTTGGCAACACATTGCCACAAGCTGTAAAAGAGATATTTATATGTGTAATGGGTACACTCAGTTAAAACAGAATAAGCAAAATTGTTTACCCTAAAAGATATAAAACCCTCATAGTGTGGACATAGCATATCCATTCGCTGACAAAGTTAATGGTGAAAGTTCTCGTGTGGGCAATTAAATCTGTTCAAATTGGTAAAAGTGCACAGGAGGATGAGTTATTTTAATGCATCTTTGGAGCATTGTAACTCCATTTGAATACCTCCATTGATGCCTGGTTTATTTACTTGACTTCGTCTTAAATCCCTCCACCCAGATGCATCATTTTCCTACATTTGGGACCATATCTAATGGAGTGTCTTAGCCCTTCTGTTCTTCCAACAATGCTATGCTTGCTGTCCTGTTCACTGAATAGCAGCTATGAAACTGACAAGAGTGTTAATTTCACTGAACTGGTCCACAGGAAGGAGCCTGCCAGCCCTGGGAGCCCCAGCTGGAGCCAGGATTCTCAGGGTTGCTAGCTCCCCGCTCCATCTGGGGTTCTGCTGGCTGGCAGGCAATCTTTTGTGGTGAGTGGTTCCTGTAAGGGCTCCAGGAGTTGGAAGGCTCCCTGCCACAGAGCCTAGCAGCACCAACAGTCCTGGCTCCAGACGTAGCACCAAAAGGTTCTCTCTTATCTTTCCAGTATAACTTCTTTACTTCTTTGTCTTTCTCTACATGCATTGTTCTTCTGGTTGTCACCTGTGATTGGCTCTTTTTTAAGACTTCTCTTTCTTCACTCAGTTTCCCTAAAACTCTAAATCTGGTGACCACCTATTCTCATGAGACCTTTTTTTCACACCAACTTTTCCATACTTGTTGATGTTAGTTCTATGAAATATTGTACTGCAATAGCTGTTCTCGAATACGTCTTAATGAAAGATGTTATATAGAAATATTTAAACATTCGTAGCCAACAAATTATTTTTCAGAAGTACTTTATAAATGTTTCTGAAGTTCTCCTAAAGTTTCCTTCAGTCTCAATTATTTCTGATAAAAGCCAGGTCGGGATTATTAACACTGAAAGTTACGCAATAAAACCTCCTGTTAACAACTTGCTTTTTAAGTCTATAATTAAGAGTAACATAGTGTAATTCCACTATTATTTTGCTGATTTGCAGGTGTAACAAGTAATACCATTCAACCCACTCCACAGAATATCCCAGCAGTAGATCCTTCTCTTTACAATGCTCAATCTGCAGGTAAGGCAATGGCATTTTATGTTTTTGCTTATGACTTACTTTTCACAAAAAAATAGTTTGAGGAGAAACAGAATAAAATGTAAGTAATGTTGACAATTCACAAATAAAGAGTATTGCCCTTTGGGGTAGGGACTGCCTTTCTGTGCTTGATGACATCATCTTTCAGAGTGCTAATGAAATGGAAACAGTTTTTAAACTGTTAATAATACCCTGATGTGTAACTTTTGGCTATTACCTCATTAAATCCCCTAGCTATCCAAAGCATGGTCTGTACTTAGAACCATGTTTCTGAAAAGCCCAGAGTAGAGTAGCAAAAAGTAGAGTTGGGTGATTGGGTAGGTAACACTCATCCTCTGAATTGGTATTGAACTAATGAGCTATTATTGTGATAGGGACTCTGTGCTGCTATTTTTCAAATGAGATTTAGAACCATCCAGTTCAGTAAAAATGATGATTCTGGTGGTGTGGCTAAATTCCATGTTGGGTAATCACTGAACATTTCACCTACCGGTACCTAAAATAGCCCTCACAGGGTCAATTTAAGTTGTTGTTCAATTCCTTCCTAAAATAATCACACAAAAAAGACATTTCTGCAGTGCCTCTGCTGTAGAATACCTGTTGTATTCCACGCCAGAGACAGCACGTGTCAGTTGTAAATAATCCCTGTATGAAATGAGCTAACTTAATATAATGCCTGTCTGTAATTATCAATCATTTAGCCAAAGTTTGCTTTGAATCCAAAATATGTTTACTTCTATATTGCCTTCTGTCTGTGGTGTTATATTTGCACCCATTGCCATACTATTTCTCTATTCATAAGTTCATTGTTCTCTCTGTATATACATATGATCTAACCTTAGCGAGAAACCATACTCTGAGAAAGGTGCGGTCTGACTAGAAGCCAGAATCCTCCTAGCACTGACACTCCATTGAACGAGTCCATTAACCTTTCTGCCAGAGTTTTCCATCTGCAAAAGTGAGGTGGTACCAAGATAGATTATGTTGCTGTGTAAAAGTTAGTTAGTGTTTCTGTGTGACTGGTATAATTTTGAAACTGTAACTCAGGAAACTAAGAGACCTCATTAAAGATTGTGTGGTACATTATTAATTAAAATACATTTTTTCTTTGAGATATTAAAAGGCTACTTAGTCTGCTCTTTGAGTATAATTAGGCTTCGAAGGATTCGATTTTTGTCGATTATGTCAGGAAATATCAGTCTACAATCTACAAACTGACAAAAAAATTACCATCAATAATAATCTAAATTTATAGATAAACAAAGTAAAAAAAAAAAACGCTGCTTGAGAACTTATTAGAGTTTGATTTAAGGGTGCTTACTTTGTATATTTTGACGTGATATTGACAATTTTTGTTTTAACAATATTAAAGCTTTAACTTTTTGGATATCAGGGTCTACTGTCATTAAAAATTATTATTTGATCCCCCATTAATTTCTCACATCAGTGAAAACTTAAATTGATAAAAATAAAAAAAGCTTGAAAATAAACATTGATTTCATCCATCAAATTCTGCCAAGCCTAAGTATAATGAATTAAAAGGCATTAACTGGAATTTCGAATTTCAGCCTCACTTGAGTATGTTGTCGCATGAAGATGCTACGTAACAATGCCATCTTGATGTGTAAAAAGCAAATTTCAGTGATAGGAAATGTCTTCAAAAGATTGCAGATGAGTAGGAGTTCATTAATTAATTAGTCTTCCGCATTTTCTTAGAGAATAAAAGGCATGCCTCTTAGTAATTCTGAATAACATATAATGTAGCGTTTCTGGTTACAGTTGCTCCTTTTGTTGAGTACAAAAACATGGGTGTGTGTGTGTGTGTGTGTGTGTGTGTGTGTGTGTGTGTGTGTGTGTGTAAATTTTGAGCTGCTGAAAAGGTTTCATAAGCCCTTTAGCCTAAATCACAGGGCATTATTTATTTTTACACGTTAACTGCCCGCTGTCCTCTTACCTCTGGGAGCCTGAGTTCAAATGCTTAATTAAGATAAAAATAAAAAGGAATTTGAATCTCTGTGGAGTCCCCCTACATGTGATGCAGTTCAGAATGGCTGGCAACCTCTATTACAGAAACATTCAGCACTGGGCTAGTAATGGGCATTGCATGTCCTGATTAAATTGATCCATCCTCATTTAGGTATTCTCATGTCCCCTTTCCAAATCATCTCAGCATGGTCTTGATCCTCCACTGGGATAAGGAGTAACACTACCGTGTGGATGGGATCTGCAACAATGCTGAGAAGAATGAGGTAACCCTGTGATGCGGATCCCGAGTTGCTCCTGATACAGAAGTAGTGGAGATGATCTGCGTGCTCTCAGCTCTGCATGAGTGCACAGAGATCATGCCAATTGGCAGAGTCAGGGTGTGATGCCACACCCCCTGCAGATATGCAATTAAGGATGTAGGAAGTGTGTGTGGAAGTCATGTCCACCCTTCCCAGTCACCACCACTAAATTCCCCTGTGCCAACTGCTTGCAGGCATTGATGCCATCTGCACAGACAGGAACCAGAGGGCAACCTGCAGAGACGGGCAGGTGCCCTGTGGCTCTGAACACAGACATCTCTGCTGGTAAAGGGGCACTTCTAAAAGCTGGCCTAGCCAACCCATGATATCCCCACCTCACACAGACAGAGAGGTAACCTCTGAATTTTCCTCTCTGAACAGTTGCAGAGCCAAGCACTTGTCTGTGGCACATGCACTGCCTCTACACAGATAAGAACCTGTCCCTTGTGGCACGGGCAGGCTTTGGTTTGCATGCTGCTCCACAGGGTGCTCAGCATGCTCATGCCAAGGCTTTCTGAGCACCTCCTTTGTATTTTAAAAGAAAATATAGGTGAAGATTCGTTGGTTGGTTGGTTATAGTGGGAGAAGAGGAGTGGGTGTCTTACTGAAAGAAATAAAGAAAGAAGAAATAAGTATTGCTTTTAGTTTGCCCAAAGTGAGGCATGTGGTAATTGTCATATTTATTAATCAGGTTTATTACAGTAGTGCTTAAAGGCCAATCAAGAATGGGACCCCATTGTGTTAGGCATTGAACAAACAGAGTAGTAGATGTTTCTTCCCCTGAAGAGCTTGCAGTCTAAACAGATGACAGATACAGGGTAGTGCAAGGGGTACACAAGCTCACAAACAGAAAAGTTCATCATTTTTTTTGTTCATTTTTATTTGCTCCTGGCCTTTCGGCTCTGTTTTCTTGGGCAGCAGCACGGCAGGTCATCCCTTGAGCGATCGTGACTTTCCCCAGCAGCTTGTTGAGCTCCTTGGTTGTTACAGATGATGAGCTGCAGGTAACAGGGGGTGATGCTGGTTTCCTCCAGTGTTGCATGTCGTCTCAAGAATCTCAGTTGTCAGATATTCCAACTCTATGGCCATGTAGACTGTGGCTCCTGTTCCAGCTCACTCCACATAATTGCCTTAGCAGATAAGATGGTGCACACAGCCCACAGGGAACTGCAACCAGCCCTCAAGGAACAAGACTTAGCCTTAGCCTTCACTCTGCCTCCCTGCTTCCCTCAGCCTGCCGTTGTAATTCATGCTCTGACAGAGCGACCTCCCAATGAAAATATCATGTTTGTGCCACTGTCTGGGGAGGGGGAAGAGACGGGATGGGTCTATTTACTTAAGTGGGGATAAGCTAAAGGGAAGGGAAGTGATGGAGGGGTTAGGTATGGAGTGAAACTGAGGGAGTGTAAGGCACGAGGAGAGGGTTGGCACAAACTACCAGTCAGCACAGAGCAGAGTTGCAGTTCAAAACTGCAGAAAGTTCTCTGAATGTCCAGAGGTCCCTGCTTTGGCTGCTTCTGCTCCGCCCAGCTAGAGTGTCTGTCTAGCTCCCCCGTGTAATTTTCCCAAAACGCAGGAGTGAGCGTCAGTCTCTTAGGGCAGGTCTACACTACGGGGGGAAATCGATATAAGATACGCAACTTCAGCTACGTGAATAACGTAGCTGAAATCAAAGTATCTTATATCGAATTACTTACCATCCTCACGGCGCGGGATTGACGTCCACAGCTCCCCATGTCGACTCCGCTACCACCGTTCGCGTTGGTGGAGTTACGGAGTCGACATGAGCGCGTTCGGGGATCGATATATCGCGTCTAGATGAAACACGATATATCGATCCCCGAGAAATCGATTGCTACCCGCCGATACGGCAGGTAGTGAAGACGTACCCTTAGCTATGGCTACACTAGAGATCTTACAGCTGAACCGATGCAGCTGCGCTGCTGTAAGCTCTCGAATGTAGCCACTCTAAGCCGATGGGAAAGAGCTCTCCTTTCAGATTAATTACTCCAGCCCCCACAACCAATGGTAGCTATGTTGGTGGGAAACTCTCTCCCGCCAACATAGCACCGTCCACACCGATGCTTAGTTCGGTGTAACTTACGTCGCTCATGGGGGTGGCTTTTTCACACTACTGAGTGACATAAGTTATACTGACATAAGTGGTAGTGTAGACGTAGCTTAGTGTCTGTGAAAGTTCTGACGCCTACAGTCAAGCGTCGCCCAACTGGTTGACAGTTTCATGGTACAAATAAGCCAGAACAGTGTAGCAACTTTGTACACCACCTGCATGCATTAGTTCAATGCAGTTTAGTCATTGTTTTTGTTAGCACTAAATTTCATTAAATTTATTCACAGGTTACATGATGTTTTATGTAAACTTTGTATGCTCCCATAAGCTTTTTTTGCCAATGGCATAATGTAGTGAAGCCACCTGTACCTTCTTGTTGTACAAGTGATCATATTTGGAATTAATAACCGTTTTGGTTTTCCACCCATAAAATTGAAATAATAATTACACATTTAAGATGGCTAAATGTAAATAAATACATCTAGGAAGAAAGCATGTAGGCTATATTTACATGATGGGGGACATTATCCTAAGAAGCAGTGACTCTGAGGAGAAAAAATAAAGATTAGGGAGTTGTGGTGGAAATCAGCTGAACATGAGCTCCCAGTGTGACGCTGTGGCAAAAGGGATAATGGAATCCTTGGGTGCATAAACGGGAATCTCAAGAAAGAGTAGAGAGGTTACTTTGGCACTGTTGTGACTGTTGCCGGAATACTGTGTCTAATTCTGGTGCCCACCATTCAAGAAGGATGCGGATAAATTGGAGAGGATTCAGAGAAAAGCCACAAGTTTGATTAAAGAATTAGACAACGAGCTCTGTCAATTTAGCTTAACAAGGAGGAGGTTAAGGAGTGACTTGATTACAGTCTATATGAACCTACGGGGAAACAAATGGGCACTCCCTCTGATCTAGCAGAGAAAGGTATAACATGATCCAGTGGCTGGAAGTTGAAGCTAGACAAATTCAGACAGGAAATATGACATACGTTTTTAACAGTGAGAGTAATGAACTAAATGGAACAATTTACCAAGAGTTATGGTGGGTTCTCCATCACTGGCAATTTTTAAATCAAGATTGGAATTTTTTTTCTTCTTTGAGTGTTTGCTCACGTCAATTCCATTCTAAGTGTGTGCGCGCTCATGTGCGCGGCTGTCAGAGATTTAAGCTTTAGCGGTACCCGTAGGGCTGGCTGTGGCGCCCTTTAGAGTGCTGCGCTCATGCTGCAGTATATCAGCCACCATCAGCCCACGCCCTCTCAGTTCCTTCTTACCACCCATGATGGTCAGTAGGAGCATCTGTCTTGCTTGACAAGAGCTAACGGTTTTCTTTCCTTGGACTCCATGCCTTCGGGCCTCGTGTACATTGTTGATAGTGTTAAGTAGTTGTTAAATGTTAGTTAGTTAATAGGGTCCCAGCAGGGACTTTGCCCCAAGCCAGACATGCCCCGTGCTGCTGGGTTTAAGCCTTGCCTGGACTGCAGCAGGGCTGTGCCTGTGAGTGACCCCCATAACAGCTGCCTTAAGTGCTTGGGGGAGTCACATATCAAGGAGCGTTGCCAGATCTGCAAGAACTTTCCACCCCGCACCCAAAAGGAGAGGGATATTCACCTCAGGGCTCTCCTGATGGAGTCCGCTCTCCGCCCAGCTTCCGAGCCTTCCACACAGGCCACGCTGAGCACCTTGGCCTCCGTGTGCAGCGCGCCCCCAGCACCTGGCTCTTCCCAGCACCATTAGCCAATGCTGGTACCGAAGAAGAAGGTTAAAAAGCGCTTCCCAGAACTGAGCAAGAGGGCCCAGGGGTCATCCAGCAAAGGACCCGGGCCTGCCCGCCAGCCTTCTCCAGAGCCATGCGAGTGTGCCTCCACGACTGGGGCTCTTAGCCCCCTTAAAGATCCACCAGCGACTCCTGGGAGCAGAATGAGACCCGCAATGCTGCCTGCACCATCGTCATCCCAAGCCCAGGCGCAGAGAGTGCACAGGTCTCCACCTGCTCTTATGACGTCTTCGGTGCCACAGGAACAGGCTAAGGCTCCTCAAGAGGGCAAGCCCACAGTTAAGTCCCCTCTGGGGGCAGAGGAACACCATTAGTCACCAGACAATAAACGCCAGTCTCCACTGCGTAGAGCAGTGCTGTTCACTGTTTTTGAAATGGGGCCCACTTTGGCAAAAAATCTTCAATGGGAAAGCCACATCAACCCGATACAGCTGGTTGAACGCTCCGAGTTCTTTGTTGGTTGATATGGTAATATTACCATTATTGGTAATATTGCTTGGGATGCAGGAGGCGGTATTGGGGGCTGGCTCTGGGAGGGGGTACGGGGTGCAGGAGGGGGTATGGGGCTCAGGCCTGGGGTTTGGGGTGCAGGAGGGGGTGAGGGGTGTAAACTCTGGGAGGGAGTTTGCCGCACCCTGGAGTCCCCTCCTGCCCCCAGAGGGTATGGAGTGCTGGCTCCAGGAGAGAGTACAGGGTGCAGGCTCTGGGCTGGGGCTCAGGGCTGGGGCAGGGGCTTGGGGTGCAGAAGGGAATATTGGGGACTGGCTCTGGAAGGGGGCTCAGGGCTGGGGCTTGCAGTGCAGGAGGGAGTATGGGGGACTGGCTCCGGGAGGCTGCAGGTTGGGCGATGGAAGAACTATTCAGAATCTGCCCATTGAAGAGGGCAGCACTTACTTTGGGCGGCTCCAGCCCCACACCGCTCCCGAAAGGGGCCAACACACCCCTGTGGCCCCTGGGGGGGCATGTGGCTGCGCGCTGCCCCTGTCTGTAGGCACCGCCCCCGCAACTCCCATTGGCCATAGTTCCCCGTTCCCAGCCAATGGGAGCTGCGGGGACGGTGCTTGCAGGCAGGAGCAGCACGCTGAGACCTCTGCTCCCCTCTTACCCCCCTCCCAGGGCCATGGGAACGCTCCCCATCTTATTGCCAGTCTCCCCCGGCACCGGCATCACTCTCCCCAGTACAGTCATTGGTCAGTTACACCTGGCCAGTGATCACTGGTAGCCATGACCAGTAAACAGACTCAGGCGTCCATGGCTCTTCCCAGGTCACCAAAAGGTGGTTCCTCTGGCACAGAGGCCCAGTTAAGCCCACTGCCTCAGTCTCAGCAACAGGATTGGGCACCGGAGCCTGCTCCATCGCCCATGGCACCGCAGTGGCATCAAGGCCAGTGCCCAACACAGTGGTCATATTGGGGAGCATGGGGCATTCAGCGATGACAATGCCCCCTTCGCATCACTCCTCATAGGCCGTGTCAGCACAACATACGACAGCCCCACTGGCACCGGCCTCAGTACTGGAAGCCCATTCTGAGGTTGGGGTAGAGGATCCCGTATCCACCCCTAAACTTCCCTCTCCAGCGGCAGCCGAGCCCTCAGCGCCTCTACTGGAAACCAAGTCTTCCTCATCTTCCCTAGATGAGGCAGTCGCAGGACCTTCCAGGGCTAGCCCCCCAGATAACTTTAGGGAGCATCAAGCCCTTCTCCAGGAGGTGACTGAGAACTTGGGGCTTGAGGTGCAGGAGATGGCGAAGCAGGTGGACACCCTTTTCAATGTCCTCTCGGCTTCCATGCCCACCCGGGTCACCCTGCCCGTACATGATGGGGTCCTCAAGATTGCCAAGTCACTGTCCAGACCCCATCCTCCCCACCTCGAAACAGGCCGAGAAAAAATATTTTGTGCCAGCCAAAGGCTTCAAGTACCTTTATACTCACCCACCCTTCAGGCTCGCTGGTTGTATCTGCAGCCAGTGAAAAGGAAAAGCAGGTTCCCACCGCCTCTACTCCCAAAATTAAAGAAATAAAAAAACTCAGTTTATTTGGCAGAAAAATTTATTCAACAGACAGCCTACAATTCCGGGTGGCGAACCATCAGGTCCTGCTTGGCCAATACAAGTTCAGTCTTTGGCACAGTCTTATAAAGTTCCAGGATTCCATTCCTCAGGGTGAGGCTCAAGAGTTTGGCACCCTGGTAGAGGTCAGTACCGCAGCAGCCAGATGCTCCCTGCAAATGGCATGGGACTTGGCAGCGTGGGTGGTCACATCGGCTGTGGTCATGCAATGCAGCTTCTGGCTCCAAACAGTGCGCCTCTCCCAGGAGATGCAGGCCTCGATTCAGGACCTCCCCTTTGACAGAGTTGGACTGTTCTCCGATCAGACAGATGCCAGGCTACATGGGTTGAAGGACACTAAGACTACCCTTCACTCGTTGGGCATACATACCCTGCAGTCTGCCAGAAAGCCATTCTGGCCTCTGCCGCCATCAAGGCTTTGACAAGCCCAGCAGGGATCTGCAAGAAGGGACGCTCAGTTTAGCCATCACTGCCCTTCTTCCTCCCACTCACCTGCCCAGCCCGGACCCACCAACACCAGGGCGGCCAAAAGCAATTGTTTTGTGGGTGCGCTCAACAGCGAGGCCCTAGTCATCCAGCCGGATCCTGCCCATCCTTTCCTCAACTGCCTTTGTGCCTTCCACTCAGCCTGGTCGCAGGTTACATCAGACCGCAGGCTCCTGGACATAGTAGCTCAAAGCTATACCTTGCAGTTTTTGGATACCCCTCCTTGCCTCCCCCCTGCTTCCCTATTCTTCTGCAGAGACCCCTTTCACGAGCAACTCCTGGTTCAGGAGGTCAACAAGCTCCAGCAGTTGGGGGCTGTGGAGGTGGTTCCTTGGGAAATGGAAGGAAGAGGATTCCAATACTTACTAATCTCAAAGGCCCTGGGGGGCCTCAGACCCATCCTGGGTCTGCGTGGTCTCCCTGGCCTCCATTATTCCCTCTCTGAATCTGGGGGACAGGTACACTGCTCTCAATTTAAAGGACACATACTTCCATGTCTCCATATTCCTGGGACACAAACATTTCCTGCATTTTATAATGGACAGGGGCCACTTCCAGATCACAGGGATACCCTTGGGCCTGTCCTCGGCCCCCAGGGTGTTCATGAAATGCGTGGTGCCAGTAGCAGCTTACCTCAGACATTGGGGGGTCCAGATCTTTCTGTATCTCGACAACCGGCTTATCAAGGGCAGGTCTCCGGAGCAGGTGCAAAGAAGCCTCGATCTGGTGCGTTCCACCTGCAGTGATCTGGGCCTGTTAATAAACATAGCAAAGTCCACATTAACACCTGTCCAGCACCTAGAGTTTATCAGAGCGGTTCTTGACGCCGCACAAGCCAGAGCCTTCCTTCCAGAAGAACGCTTTCAGGCCATGTCGGATCTCATAGCCCATATAAGGAGGCATCCAATCATCATGGCCCACACATGACTGCGACTGATGTGCCACATGGCATCATGCACGTATGTGGTCAGTCACACCCAGCTTCATTTGCAACCCCTGCAGACGTGGCTGGCAATGGTTTACGCAGGTATCCCCTGGACTGAGTGGTCATGGTACCAAACCACATCCTCTCATCCATGGACTGGTGGCTAGACCCCAAGCCAGTGTTGCAATGAGTTCCCTTTGTGTCTCCAGCACTGTCACTCACCCTGGTCTCGGATGCATCGGACCTGGGCTGGGGGACCCACCTGGGCTAGTTCAACACCCAGGGCTGCTGGATGCAGCGTGATATAGCCCTTCATATGAATGTCAGGGAGCTCAAGGCAGTGCACCTGGCCTGCCAGGCATTCTTGCCCCACCTGAGAAGCAAGGTGGTGGAGATCCTCACAGACAATACGGCCACAATGTATTACATCAACAGACAAGGTGGTGCCAGGTCTTTGGCCCTGTGTCGGGAGGCGCTCAGTCTCTGGAACTTTTGCATGTGGCATCCATCCATCTGGTGGCCGCCCACATACCTGGAACCAAGAATGTCCTCGCAGATCACCTCAGCAAGACCTTCTCATCTCACCATGAATGGTCCCTCCATCCGGAGGTGGTCAGCCTGATCATCTGAAGGTGGGGGACTCCCCAAGTGGACCTGTTTGCATCCAGACGGAACAGAAAGTGCCACATATTCTGTTCTCTGAATGGCAGAGATAAGGGATCCCTGTCAGACGCCTTCCTGATTCCATGGTTAGGAACGCTGATGTACACCTTTCTACTGGTGCTGCTTATCCACAGTGTCCTGCTAAAGATAAAGCAAGACAAAGTGTCTGTCATCCTGATAGTCCTGGTGTGGCCTTGCCAACACTGGTTTGGCAAGCTGCTGAGTCTTTTGATGACCGACCCAATGCAGTTACCTCTCTGACTGGATCTGTTGTCGCAGAACCATGGCAATCTGCTGCACCCGAACATGGTGTCGCTGCACCTGACAGCGTGGCTGCTGCATTACTAAGTGAACAGGAGTGCGGGAGTGCTCTGCTGCGGTCCAACAGGTCCTGCTGCTCAGCAGGAAGCCTTCCACCAGGGCTATGTAGCAAAGTGGAAGCACTTCACATGTTGAGCCTCGGACAAGCACATTCACCCTGAGGAGTCCCCACTGCATAACATCCTGGACTATTTGCATCTTAAGCTTCAGGGCTTGTCGTTGTCTTCGGTCAAGGTACACCTGGCGGCCCTTTCAGCATTCTGCCATCTGATTCAGGGCAGGTCGATCTTCACCCATCCCATGACAGTGCGGTTTCTGAAAGGTCTAGAGCACCTGTACCTGCATGTCCGGGACCTGGTCCCGCCGTGGGACCTGAATCTTGTGCTTTCAAAGCTCATGGGTCCCCCACTTTGAACCCTTAGCTTCCTGCTCCCTTCTGCTTTTCTACTGGAAGGTGTCCTCCTTGATCGCTATAACTTCGGCCCGGCGAGTGTACGAGATCAGGGCACTCACGTCGTAGCCGCCTTATACTGTCTTCTGCAAGGACAAAGTCCAGCTGCGTCCGCATCCGGCTTTTCTGTCCATGGTCATTTCTCAGTTCCACACTGGTCAAGACATTTACTAACCAGTCCTCTGCCCAAACCCTCATGCATCAGATGAGGCACACAACTTGCATACTCTAGATGTCAGACAGGCTCTGGCCTTCTTATTGATAGCCATTCCGTAAGTCAACGCAATTATTCATTGCTGTCGCAGACAGGATGAAGTGTTGCCTGGTATCAGCCAGAGAATCTCGTCTTGGATCACGGCCTGCATCCACTACTGCTACAAGCTGGCAAAGGTGCCTCCGCCAGCAATCGTGACAGCTCATTCCACTAGAGTGCAAGAATCTTCGGCGGCCTTCTTGGCTCAGATGTCGATTCAAGAAATTTGTCTGGTCACCATCTGGTCATCCATTCATACATTCACGTCGCACTATGCACTGAACTCAGCAGGCGCGAGATGACGCTGGCATTGGCAGAATGTGCTACAAGCTGCACGACTGTGAACACCAAGCCCACCTTCATTGATACTGCTTGCGAGTCACCTAGAATGGAATTGACTTGAGCAAGCACTCGAAGAAGAAAAAACGGTTACCTCCTTTTCATAGCTGTTGATCTTTGAGATGTGTTGCTCATGTCCATTCCACTACCCGCCCTCCTGCCCCTCTGTTGGAGTTATTGGCAGGAAGGAACTGAGAGGGCATGGGTCGGTGGTGCCTGATATATTGCGGCATGAGCGCAGCACTCTACAGGGCGCCACAGCTGGCTCTACAGGTACCGCTAAGGCAAAAATCTCTGACAGCCGCGCACGTGAGTGCGCACACACCTAGAATGGAATGGACGTGAGCAACACATCTCAAGGAACAACAGTTACAAAAGGGACGTAACCATTTTTTCTTGGTTTTAAAACAGATATGTTCTAGGAGGAATTATTTTGGGGAAGTTCTATGGTCTGTGTTATACAGGAGAGCAGATTAGATGATCACAGTGGTCTTTTCTGGCCTTGGAATCTATGAATCTATTAATTTAAATGATATATTAAAAATAAGTTCAGTTTAGTTACATTTTGAATATCTTGACTGTTTCTTTTTAATAGGAAAAGAAACTTTCACTCCTTTAAATAATTTTGGTTCCAATTAGTGCATTGTTCATATATTTTAAAGAATGGTTAAAGCACTGCTAACACATACTAATAATTTTAATTACCGTCACTGCTTTGATTTTCTGTAGACGATATCTAAGGGCTTGCCTACACACACAGTGCACTGGTTTCATTAAAAGTGTGGTTTTAAACCAATTTATTTAAACTTGTCCAAGTTTTGAGTAGCAATTTAAATAATAAATTGTATATTGTGTAAAATATCAATTGTTTTTCTTTCAAAAACTGCTTTCCTTTCTCACTACATGATTTTCTTAACCCTCCTCAAAATGCTCTTCAATTTTTGCATCATGTTCCTAATTGCTGAGCTGAAAGAATCATAGCTGGTGGAAGTTAGCTTTGGATTGCAAATGACTATCAAATTTCAGTAATGAATACAACTACTATACTAATATTATTTTTGGATTAATACAGAGTCCAGTTTGTTTCAGGATTGGTACCGCATAGCTTTTCCCATGTGTCAATATTTTTCTTGCCTTTAAATTATATAGGTTGAAATTAATTAGTTACTAAATGGACAGGCCATCTAAATGACAGCTTTGAAATAACTACAAATATTGTAGTTTTTCTCCACATCATTTCCAAGTAGATACTTTTTAAAGTATTTCAGGAAAATTACAGTTGACATTTTTCTATACTCTTTCTCCATTGTGAGCTGCTGACTTTAATAGGAGTTGAGACTGCTCGGCACCATATAGGATGAGGCCCTTACTGAGTAAACTTTGGTTTATAAATTAAAATTGCTAGAACCTTTTCCTAAAGTGTTGATATGGTGGTATCTGAAGGAGGCGTCATAAAAAATAAGACTTTATGCCAACAAAACATTAATAGAGCTGGTGCTGTAAAAATAAGATTAGGTTGGTTAATTTAGGCTTTCTTCCAGTAAATTAGTTGAATACTGGAATGATGCCTTGTCTATTTTCTAAAGAATGACTTTCTAGTTTCTTTTGGCATCATAATATGAAGGAAAAAATGTCTGAGGAGAACTTGTTCTTCTTTTACTTTTCATACGTATAGCCCAGTGTGGTGATGGAATTCAGCCCAACTGGTTTGACTCAGTTAAATGTCACTTGGGCTATGAAATATGGACAAATGTATACATACCATCTATGTACAAGTATATTTTTTAAAAAGGCGTAAACTGGCTCATCTGATTCACTAAAGTACACTGCCATTATACAGTAATCTTACAGGTTTGACAGGTGCCAGATGCCAGAATATTCAACAGCTATTCTGTCTTAGGCTTTATATTTTGAAGATGAAAGTAGGTGCAGGTATGGAGTGTGTTTTCATTTTGGATAAAATTAAATCTCCAGAACTTCTTTCCTGGTCATATGCTGTTTGTTTTGGAGGGCTGGTTGTTTCACTGACATGCTTTTACTGGTGAATCTCAATGATACTAAATGTTTCCGCACTGTACGACAGTGGTAATTATCATCTGGATTTGGCTGTTTTGTATATGCTGACTTCTTGCCATATAACAAAATTGAACCCAAAAGAATCTCATTTATAATTTGCTTTGATTGGCTGATATGTTGTCCATCTATAGTAATATAGATACTTAAATCATTATTTAACTTAATCATCTGAAAAATCATTGGTAATTATTCATCCAGGACATATGAATCAGATCCAAATAAGGTTAAACTGAAGTTAAAAATTTTAAAACAAGCTTTAAAAATTGTATTAGATTTTGTCCACTAAACTATTTCTATTAATTGACAAACCAAAAATCTATACTGTAGATTTAACTTGTTTAAACAGAATACAACAACCATAAAATGTATTTTCCTGGTGAAATGGAGTAACAATAATAATTAATAATACCTAGCTCTTACTAGAAAATTAACAAAGATATTTAGTTTTTAATATTTACTATCTTTCCATTTTTTTTATTTGCCCAAAATCAGCTGTCTAAGGAAATATAATGGGTACTTAGAAACATTTATTGATAAGTAAACAACTGAGATTATGAAGTAAACACATAATATCAGCAACTACATAGTTTGTGAGTTTCAGAAAAGGAGATCCAGCTGAACAGAACTGTACACGATAAAACTCATAAAAATATGTTTATATTCATGTTTAAACATTCAAAGAATTAAGTTTACAACGTCTGAGTTTAAACAAGTTTTCTGTTATTAAAACCCCCATCGTATAAGAAATGAATGCTAAATATTCATTTTAAATAGTAAAATATTATGACCTGTTATAATAGGTGCTTATTATAAATTGCCCATGCTTTTATAATAATTCATATTAACGTCCAATATAACACATGGTTTTTAAACAAAAATCTTCTGGTGAATATGCCAAAGTAGTTCCCTAACGACCACCATTTTTCACCTTGAGTAGCATTGATAGAAGTGGGCTTATTTACAGGGTAAAATTTACTATTCATTATGAGTACAGGTTTCAGAATCTGGCCCTAAATTATATGGCTTATATGGGCTTTAGCCTTAACTTTCATTGAATTGGTTAAGCCCTTGATGCAGTGCTTTTAAGCACATGCTTAACTTTAAGCACATCAGTGGAACTATTCACATGCTGGTCTGCTGAATCAGGGTTTACGTCTCGAACATTT
The DNA here is from genome assembly GCF_020497125.1 of Mauremys mutica. Lineage (NCBI taxonomy): Eukaryota > Metazoa > Chordata > Testudines > Geoemydidae > Mauremys > Mauremys mutica. Next base: position 107,658,945 of record NC_059074.1, read on the forward strand.
TTTTGAAAAGTAGGAGTGTGTGTGTGTTTGAGAAGTTTGTACAGATCAATGTTTGGGTTTGTTTTGAGAAAGCTTTTGGCTGGTGTTTGTCAGCATTACAAAAAATACGATCTTGCTTTCTCTGATTATAAGACTGAAAATATTGCAGATATGTTGATAATATTGGGACAAATGCTTTAGTCTGTTTCTCAGTAGGTAAAAGTAGAAATGTAGTATTTGTGCAAATATCTCAATAGGGGATGTTTCTGTATCTGGAAGATTATACAGACAGGGAGAGATTGGCTTCAGCTGTGAGTGTATTATTCCATGTTGAGAGTAAAGCAGTTACACAATAAACACATAAGCCACTGTCCTTGTTTCATGCAGGTTGTAACATGATTACAGTTAACTTACTGTAGTGTGAAAGCTCTTCTGAGCTACCTCAGATAAAGGGCAGATCTTTCTCAAAGGTATTGGTTTACTCATAAAAGGCACTGGATCACGTAAATGTCCAGATTTTGAAGGTCCCCATATAATATTAGAATGACACGAAAGAAACTGAGAATTATATATAAAAATGAACTTAACAATAACGGAGTAGGACCAGCACTTCTTCTCATGCTCTTTGTTAATATAAACAGACGATTTCAAACATTTTAAGTAAAACATTATGAGATTAAGGCCTGAATTTTTCTTATATTTTTACTTTTTAATTATCTTGTTTTTGCAGGGGAAGTCCGTTTGACACCAGAGGACTTCGCAAGAGCTCAGAAATATTGCAAATATGCTGGCAGTGCTTTGCAGTATGAAGATGTGAGCACTGCTGTGCAGAATCTACAGAAGGCCCTCAAGTTACTGACTACAGGCAGAGAATGACACCTTTGTCCAACAGATTCATGTATTTTGCCTAAAGAACTAACAATCCATTACTTTACCTTCTGCCTATTAGGGGGACACAGTTACATGAAAGCTCTCAATTCCATTGACCATGACAATGAAATCTGTGTCTCAGTATCAGATCCCTGAGGTAGCACTAATCAGCAAGCTCAACCAGTTTTCATTTTCCACACAGTGGAACTGGAAACATATGGATGCAGTGATGTGATCAAGATACTGGAGAATGCACTCTGAACACTGCTTAAGAGTTAGAATTAATGTTACAACATTTAGAATGTTTAAGGAAAAACACAGAATCTATCTTTACCATGTTGGAAAAACAAAGTAATGTGCTCTACTGGTATTGAATCTGAATTTATCACTGTTAATAAAATTTAAAATGAAAAATGGCTTTGGGACTGGAAATAAAAATTAGGGCTTTTCTATTGAAATTTAGATAGCAGGAGTGTGGGGCCGGATGGATGATGAAATTATCTTAATGTACATCGAGAAAAGTCCTATTGTTTTGGTATTATCTGAGACCAAGTTAAAGGTGGGAGGCTTGAAAAGAAGAATACTGAGATTTAATTGATAATTTATTGTACTGGAATGTCCATTTCTTGAAGCTTTGGGCAAAGACATTTAGAAGCTCCTCCCCTTCCTCCCCCCTCACACCCAAAACGTGTGTGTGTGTGTGAACTGCTACATATTGGTTTTGGTAACTGATTCTTACTCATTTTGCATGGGCAATTTAAATTTTATGTATTAAGGATTGTTAAAAGAAGGTGGTACTAGTGTTAACCAGAGATGAGCCCAGACCCCAGATCCTAACAGCGTGGATTTAAGCTTCACAGCTGCCCCATTTCTTTCACCAGCCAAATGACCCCTCAACCAAATACCTGACTTTGACACCTTCATAGTCTCTGTTTAGATCCAAACTTTGCAGGTCAGGTTCATCTCTAATGTTAGTGCAACCGAGCATCCTCCCCTGCTTACTTGCTTGTGGAGACACTGGGGATTCTAGAATTGATTAAAATATTTTGGAATTTGAACTCTGAACACTTTATAAGCTCTGTCCTGGGGAATTGTGGAGCTATTGATTGTTAAAACTCCATCCATGCTGTATAAAAATAAGTGAATAAAAGATTCTTAAATTAGTATGACAGCCTTAAATGAGTACACTATAGAAGTTTGTCTATTTGTATAATACATCTTTGAATACCAGTGAAACCTGATAGACGTTATTCTTTACAAAATACCAAATCAGATGTGCACACCTGTTCATGCCTACACTATTTTCCAGGGATGGAAATATAGCTGTTATTTAAAGTACATAAAAGCAGCCTAATGGTATGTAAAATCTGGTGCACAGAGCACATCCAGTTAAGACTGCAAGCTCTGTACAACAGCATGTTTGAAAAGGTAGTGTGATCATTTGTAATGTATTCTTAAACATTTTAACCTAGTACAAATTAATACATAAAACAAGTTCATTCTTACATTTTCCCACTATGGGATAGAATCCCAGTTTAGACAATGTTTGTCTGTGTAAGGGACATTGTTGCAAGTTTAGAACAAACAATTCTGAAACATTACTGACAATAACTTTCTGTAGCTCTCCACAACGGGCTCATGGTTCATTATAGTACTTCAGGCAGGTCAGAGATGCTTCAGTTTGCTGAACAAGCCCTTCTCACCATCATACTAAACTACTGGTAAATTCTTCCATATATACCGGTATATAAAATGAAGGGGGTTTATTGTCACTAGAAACGCTGGATTTTAAGAAAAATATGTTGAATTATCAACCTAGAGAAACCTGTTGCAGTCTAGAAATGACTGTAAAAGTATACAATTTGGTATAGCACTTTTCATCTTAGGATCACACAGCTACTTATAAATATTAAAGAATAAAGCCCCAGAGTACCCTGGGGAAGAAGCTAAGTTTTACTAGTGGTCTGACTTACAAATTAAGTGAATGTTACGCTTTGTTCTAACGATGTTTCTCAAACGAGTACAGTGTTAATCGGGGCTTATAAAATTAAAAATAAGTTTTCTCTTGGAAGAATTTATTGAGCCAGTGCAATGGATTAGAAGGAAATAATTGAGTAGAACTATACACTGAATTTATAGGTCGCTCAAGAAGGAGAAGGACTGGCTTCTGGCTACAAGAAATACGTTAAGTCTCCAAGGAGCATCATTAGTAGAGCAGCCGCGGGCAGCAGTCGCAGCATTTAGCTTTTCCAACCAGATGAAAATTTCAGTGTGGTGTCTACGAATGGGATGGAAATTTAAAATGATTTGAACTAACAGGTTTCCAAAGCTGTTTGCTAGGGTCTCAGTAGCATTTTTTCTTAAATCAAACTGCTTGTATGGATTTTCCCCCACCCCCTCTTAGGAAATCCTCTAGCATTCTGTTGCCTGTAAATTCAAAAGTAATCTAACGCTGAACTCAAAACAGTCTTTTTATATTTTTAAGCAGATCAAGGCATTTTATAGTACAAAAAAGGTCTTCCCCTTTCAAGGACTAATTTTTAATTAGCTATTGTTGACAACACAGCTACTACAGATATTTCAGTGTGCTGCTGGCACACTACCTTTTTTTCCATCTACACACAACCAAATTCTGTGTGCCGTTCTCATTGACTTCATTAGAGGTTGTGTTGCATCCATGTAACTGAAGGCAGAATTTGTCCCAACTAGGTTCAACCAAAATAAAAGAGAGACTTAAAAATGAATGTTTGTAATAAACATTTTGCTCTATGAATATTTTTGATTTAGTGCTTCTCATCCAAACAGATTAACATTGCAATTTATGAACATTCCACTGAAATAAGGCCATTTCTGGGATTAGCTTAATATTGCACCTATTTCAAAAGTTTATATTAATGTTATGCAACAGTTCAGGAGCAGTGAAGTTGCTATATTCAGCTGTTGCAGGGAGGATTTAAGTAAGTAGAATGTAATTAACCTAATTGGAGTTTGCCACAAGCAATGAAACAAGCAGTCTTGATCTTAAGTAGCATGGGAGCTTTTAATAAGTGTTCATGAACTCATTTTACATTCTTTCTGAAAGGTGATACCTCCACCCACAGCTCACTCTAACACTGTGCTGGGAATTAGGTTAATACTGACTCAACCAGGAGTGTCACTTGCTGAGTCATACACCATTGCCTGCAAGTATAAATCTGGGGACTCCATCCACATGCCAATCAAGCATTACCCTGCTTAGCTTGTGCAAACAACCCACAGTCTAAGGAGTGTAGAAAATAAATAGTGCCTTGCTTGCCCTATGTTCATTTTTGCTATTAATAACTTTCAGATAAATACATTTATTAAAAGGTTTTAATTAGTATTAATTTTATGCATAGGTATATCTATAACACTGATTTTCTTAATACTTTTAGAGTTCTAAGTTTTAAACTTCCACCTGTCCTGTAGGTAGGAAGTGTCTTGCAGTAGTTGTAGTTCAGGAACTCGAAGAGTTCTGTGAAATTCACCTGCAAGGCAAGAAATCCTCTGCATGATACAGTGGGAACCCTTAAGAAGTGCCACTGTTTTGAAAGACTCTACCAATTCTGGAGAGAGTCCATTAGAATTGCTGCAATCATTCCAATTGATGGAATGTTTCAAGGATGACCAGTGTAGGTCACATGTAACCTTTATATTTAAATGTTTCCATTAATATTAAGTTGTTAAAGATAAGATTGCAGTAACACCCAATTTAGTTTTCAAGTTGGAGCCTCTAGGTCAGTTACAGAAATTTTATATAGTAAAGGACCACAAGACAACACTTTGAATGAGAAAACCAAACTTTATTAAAGAAAAAAGTTAAGCAAACAGGCATACAATTATTACTTGCACAATACTACAATAATACGTACACTCAAAGATGAAAGTGTATCAGTGGGTGATCAGTCCACTGACAAAAGAGTGAAGTACAGCCTTATAATTCTGTTCCCTTTTGACATTAATTGGAGCTCTCTCCAAATTAACAAAACTACTCCTTTGTAATCCATTGTAATACTAATTAACATTCAACTGTCCCTAACCATAATTATATTTCTGCAAGGGGCCAGCAGCCGGAACCCCAGAGCGGCAGCGGGCTGAGCGGGTCAGCCCACCCAGCTCTTGGGTTTCAGGGGTGGGCTGAGTGTCTCTGTCAGCCCCGCTCTGGGGTTTCAGCTGCCGGCTCCTGCCAGCCGGGGTCTCAACCCACTGCCAGCCTGGGGTTCCTTCACCCAGGTCAGCAGTGAGCGCTGAATGGGACCCCAGCTGGCAAGGGAACTCAGCCCACTGCCGCTCTGGGGTTTCCACCACCGGTTCCTGCCAGCTGGGGTCTCAGCGGGCGCTGAGTGGGACCGGTGGTGGGACCCCGGCTGGCTGGAGTTTGCGGTGTAAACCCCAGAGCAGTGGCAGGCTGAGCGGCTCAGCCCGCCCCGCATGCCATCAAAAATCGGCTTGTGTGCCACCTTTGGCACACGTGCCATAGGTTGCCGACCCCTGGCATATAGAGGGACTTTGCAAGAGCTCAGAAGTTCTGTGTCATTGCTTCCTTGAGTTTAAACATTTTCTATCACCTGTATTTCCTCATTCTGTGTTCCTGATGTAAATAACTTTCAACAACAAGTGCAAGAAGCCAGCAAACTTATGTGGACCATAGGTAACTTTGGGAATAAAATGAGTGATGTCCCTTGAAATTGAGCATAGTTGACAGATATTGGGAATCTTTGAGTTTTGAAACTTTAGATTCTGCCAGAAAGCACAATGCTATGAGAGCTTCTGATGCCATCTGCCTCTGCAGGTAGAAATTATAACTTTTGAGTGAGGTCTAAAACTTGACTCTTGGAGGTTGCCAGCTCTGTAAGGTATATGGAGCCTCATGGAACTAATTCAATTCTCAAATGATTCTTTCTGCTCACACCAAATACAACTTTATTACATCCTTCCCTGAGAAATACACTTAAAGCTAGTGAGTTATAAGCTCCACTAGGAAAGCTTGTAATTCATAGATCACTGCTGATTAAATGCAGGTTTCATTAAAGAGAGTGAAGCATTTTGCTCTCGAGGATGCGAGACAGGCATGGCCATCAAGACTTGGGATTCCAATCCTAAACCTGACACTAACTTGAGTGATTTTGGGCAAGTCACTTAATTTGTCCTTGCCTCAATTATCTCATCTGTAAAATGGGGATATGTATGCTTACCACATCACAAAACTGTTGAGAATTATTTACTGGTAGTTTAACGTTGGCACAGTGCTTTGAAAATATAAAGCACTGTATAAGGATTAAATTGAGTACACTTGAATCCAGCGCTATAAAAGTCTGTGCTCTTTGACAATATAAAATGTCTTTTCAAAAGCTTTTAGCATGAGTCTATCGGAGTAAATGCCTAAGCTTGGTTAACAATCTAAGAACAATTTTTAATGTAAGAACACTACTGGGCATTGTTACTACATGTTTAATCATCACTAATCTTACTGATTTCGGCAGCATGTATTCCAAATACATTGTCACTTCCCTCACTGTTTACTGTTTGGATTGTTCCTTCCCACGGCATACGCACCACACAAGATGTAACAACTGCTGAGGGTTTAATTTATTTTCAAATCAAATGCCAAAGCCTGTGGTTTTATTACCTCATGCTCTCCATGAAGGTGCGCGAGAGAGTCTTTAGCTCAGAAGATCAGAAGTGAGATAGCAGGCTCAACAACTGATGGAAAAGTTTGTAAAAATGTAAAGGCTGGAAGCAGAAAAGGCTGCCAGATTTTCTTTCCTAACCCCCTTCTTCCTCCTCCCCCCAGTAATATAGACATGCTCATTACAGAATACAGACGAGGTCCACACCATGAAGAATTTACCAGCTACTGCAGCAAGAAAAAATAGGATGTGACAAATGAAGTGGAGGAGGTACTGTGAAGGTTTTGTTTATGCAACACTTGTATCAACATCTACAGAAGATGTGGATTTTAAGGAAGGGATTTGAAGAGGTGGAGGGAAAGAGAAGTGGCAGACAAGAAATGACCATTCCCAGTGCAAGGAACAGCAGCAGTGGCATCAATCTCTTCTAGGGTGACCAGATGTCCCGATTTTATAGGGACAGTCCCGATTTTTGGGTTTTTTTCTTATATAGGCTCATATTACCCCCACCGCCATCCCCATTTTTTACATTTGCTGTCTGGTCACCCTAATCTCTTCATAGGGAGGTGAATTCCAGTCATCCCTCCCCCCAGCAGGGACACCATTCTTGTCCTTGCTTGTCCTCTCCCCCCCCATCCCCATCTTTCCTCCCCCTGCAATCGCTATCTCCCTCAGCCAGAGAGTCTCTCTTACCACAGAATGCGTGAGTCAGTGCCGTCAGGGAGTGGAGTTTTCAGCAGACTTCCCTGTGCTCTGCCACACAGGAATAGACTTCCTGTACATCAGGTCACAACCAATTTGTGTGGCACTGAGACCCCATGCACCAGGTTGCAACACCACTCGCTGAAGTCTGGCCCAGTTCCTCCTCCACAGAGGGTGACTGGGTCAAACTTCAGTGGTACTGCAACCACACAGTTTGAGCAATGCTCCCAACTGCCAGCTGCACTGATTTAGTATGGGACCACTGCTTAAAAGTGGTCAGGCCACAGCCCCCCAGCTGTCCTTCAACACGCACATGTGGGAAGCTTAGAGAGTATTCTGAGGTTCAATTTGGGCTCACCTTCCAGTCCGTAAATATACTTTGATCTCAGCACGCAACTGTAAAGGAGTGTAAATCACATTAAATATACCTTCAGTATAACAAAAAAGAGCAAGTAAATTGGAAAGCACCATTTTGACAATTAGCTGATGTAAAGTATGGCTGAAAAAATGTCTTCTCAAAATTAAAAAAAAGGCTCCCCTCAAAAACATTTTAAGAAATTAGTCAGTAGTTGTAAATCATTAAACTGTTAGTAAAGTAAATAATAATATAAAAAATAACTTACAGTACCATGGAAACATGCTGGTTTCCTGTGTGTTCTGTCTGCAAAGTTCTTAGATTCCGACGGCAGAAGAGACCATTGTGATCATCTTGTCTGACCTCCTGCAAAACACAGGCCATGGAATGTCCCCAGAATAATTCCCGGAGTATCTCTCAGAAAAATGTCAAGTTGATTAGCTGAGTTTTGATTATGCAAAATCAACATGGTCCCTTGGAGAAGGATGGTTAAAATGATGCCCCGCACTGAGGGTAGGTCTACACTGCAGCTTGGAGGTGTGGGGTAGCTGCATGAGTCAAATCCCACCTGAGGCAGATTACTTTTGTGTAATGAAATATATCTGGACTAGTGACAAAGAGCTTTTTGGTTCCAGATCCATTGTGTTGCCAGTCCTTCCACTGTGCAGGCTCTCATTTAATACCTATCTTTAGACCACCATAACACTGAGGCCGAGGCCTTCGCTTTTCTTTCATTTGTGACTATTTCCTACTAGAAAGTGCTGTGTACTTCTGACACTTTGTAATAAATAATCAAGAGAATCTTTTTTCCCAATTTATCTAAACTCCACTAGATTTTCCAAGAAAACCAAGACTTTGCTGCCTTAAATGTTTTTGAAGTTGCATGGATGCATCAAGATACCTTTTCATGGGTAATCTGATTGTGCCAAATTTTGCTGTCAAGGACCATGCAACATAGGATAAGATGATTTTATACAATATGTTAATTCTGCTGCCAAAGGTGCTGTCATTTCTCTCTTACTGATTCCTACGATGAGACTTAATTAAAAGAGCAGAAAGAAAAAATAAATGAAAATAGAGGACAGTGCTATTATTTTTTGCTGGTAGGAGTCCTGCAGCTCAGCAAAAGAACATATACTGAATGTACTGGCACTAAAAAGCCTTTATTGATGAAGTGGGTCTCCACAGCTATCCTCCTTTCCAGCCAAACTCTGGGGAATGTACAATAACAAGACTTCATTTAGGAATGTTTGCTCTGCACAGAAATTTCTGAAGGAAGATGGATGGGAAAAAAAAAACCTAAACCCAGATTGTAAAGTTGAGCCATGTATGAAAGTGAAGCCAGTTTCATCTTTCATAACCTATATCCTGATCTGTGTCTAGGAAATGTACTGTTAGTAGATCTCCATTTACTCACAATATAATCAAAATGTATGTTTTCCCTCACTTGTCTTTTTAATTTCTCCTCTGTCAAATATTGGACTTCCCTCCCTCCTGCCTTGCTTCCTTTTTGTATGCTCTCTGTTAGTTCTGTTACTGGATGTTTCATTTATTTTTCTGCCATGTGGACATTTTAATAAGAAGAAGATGCACTGTAATTTTTATATGTGTCAACAGAATTGGTATTTTTCAGTGTAATGGATATGTTTGTCTCTTGCTAGAAATAATAGAAAACAGATGTTCTGTATGTTTGAAATTTCAAAACAATAAAATATATGGAGGGAAAAGCTGCCTGAGCAAAACCCATGTGTGATGTAATTCTATCGAACACAAAGGATTAACACCCGGGATTAATTTGTTTTTGGAAGCATAGCCAGAATAAGAGAGAACTCCACAGATACACTTATCTGCAGAACAACTTCTACAAGGGTGGAAGACTCAGCCATCTCAACTGCTGCTTTTTAAATCTCATTTTACAGTGGAGACAAAGGAAAATTCAAGGTTTTAGAATCTGATTTAACTTGGAAGTGAGGGGTGGAGAATGATTTATGTGTGACTTTGTAGTTGGCTCCATAGGCATTTAAACATGTGGCAAACCTTTACTTAGTGGCTTCAAAAGAATTAGTACAGAATATGCATGACTTTTTGTCTGGTATTGAACTTTGTTTAAATACACCATATTACACTAAGTGGCTGGTAGCAGGGCCACCCAGAGGGGGGGGCAAGAGGGGCAATTTGCCCCAGCCCCGGGCCCCACAGGGGCCCCCACCAGAGTTTTTCGGGGCCCCTGGAGCAGGGTCCTTCACTCCCTCCGGGGGGCCCGGAAAACTCTTGCGGGGCCGGGTGCAGGAGCTGCTTCTGCTCCCGGTCTTCGCCGGCGGCGGGTCCTTCCGCTCCGGGGCGGAAGGACCCCCCACTGGCGAATTACCGCCGAAGACGGAGCGGGACCCGCCGCCGAAGTTCAGCTCGGTCTTCGGCGGTAATTCGGCGGCGGGGGGCCCTTCCGTTCCGGGACCCGCCGCCGAAGTGCCCCGAAGACCGGGCTGCGCTTCGGCGGCGGGTCCCAGAACGGAAGGGCCCCCCCGCCGCCAAAGACCCCGGGCCCCTGGAATCCTCTGGGCGGCCCTGGCTGGTAGTACTTTGTGTAATGGCATGCATAAACAATGCACACATTTCAAGAACTCATTTAACCTAAAATGCACAGTTATCACTGTAAGGGTTCTATAGATTTGCATAAATCCAGCTTTTAAGTGGTTATCCCACACACACACACACACACACACACACACACACACACCTTAAATTCTGACCACAGCGTGTTTGTCACCCAACAAGAGAGGAAGGTAACAAACTTGGTCAGAATTCTTCTGGAACAGAGTCTAATACACGAACGTTGGCTTCCAGCTTATCTGTGTGTGTAATTATATCAGACCTTCAGCAGTTTCGTTTGTCAGCCTTTTTCCTTCAGGTAAGAAGAGGTTAGGACCCGAAAATCTTTCACTAACAATGAAATGAAAATGCAAGAACAGGGATTTGAACTATCAGGAACAAAATTAGACTCCAGTGATGACCATGTGGGGTTCGGAGCAAGTAAGGCTAAGCACAGCATTCTTTTTTTGTGAGTGTGTTTACCCCTCTAGGATGGCTTTCAGTTATTGATGCCTGCATGCACCCTGCATATTCATACCTATCACTGAGTCATAATTGATGAACAACTTACATAAGCTGTTTAAAAGAAAGCTAAACCCCTCCTCTGATATGGGCAGTAATAATGGCATGTATGTTAGAACTGGTGAACATTAAACAAAACCAAATAGCTTGTTATTGACATCTGATTGGATAGATCATGTAAGGAGCTGGTCAAGATCTCGCTTTAGTCATCCAAAGAGATGCTGCATACTTAAGTGCATGTATGCTGTTATGGCCAAATTCTGCCTCCAGGTATATGCTTACGACTCTTTAAATCCTGGGATTGCTACTGAGGCAGCAGGGTCAACTTCTTGGAGAGGGACTGTAGGTTTTGAGGGTGGACATGGAGCATTCAGAGAGGAAATAATGGGGGAAACCACCAAGAAAGTCTTGGAAGGAGGAGGGATTTAGAGAGAACTTCCAGACCCTCTTGAAAGGGAAGAGAAGGTGATGTCTCTGGAAGTGAACTCAAAATGTTTGAATTCAAGTGTTGAAGGGGAAAATAGTCTTAAGATTCAGGTTAATCTACACTGAAGCTTTTAGTCACTGGGGACAGCTACTTGAAGGCTGCACTGGTGCAAACTTTTGTCTGCGAAGACATACAAAACTGTGCCAGTGCATATCACAGATTTGTCGGTCTGCTTTGTTACCAGGGCAAATCCCTGGAGTACACAAGGCCTGGGATTGCATATAAAACTATTTAGGTATTGGGCTGGGAAAGTGCAGACATGTTTCCATACTGCAGATACATTCCTTTTTGCATTTCTCTTGGCTTGATTCCAATAATCAATACTCTGATGGTGCTGGTAGATGGTGATAATGCCGTACCAGAAAAATTTCCTCTGGCCCTGCTATTTTCTGCTAAATTTAAGCTTTCCTATTAAAAAAAATAATAAAATGAGACATTTCTAGCCCAGGTGGTTGAAAAGATAACCTTCCACACCTGATCTGATGCACTGCTGTTACACTGAGAATGTGGGTAATCAGAACAATGCCTCTGAAACGTGTAAGCTGCGTCCATTCATCAGTATCTTGGACATGGCAGGACTGGAAGCTAGTGCTGTGGTGCTAAGTGGAAAGTTTGGAATCTCCTCTCTCCAATGGTATACCGGTTTCTAGCTGTTTTGGACTACAAGCGAAGACCATAAATACATCACTTGTTGCAGAATTGAATATTATCTGTCTGGGCTTTGGAATAATGTAACCTGGGGTAGTTGGGAGGAAGGAAAGAAATGAATTTGATGCCAGATTGATTGTCTTTTCTAAATGGCACGTGCTTTAACACTCTCAGAGGTTAGGAAATTTGAAATAGTTTTGGGGGAGACTGATTATTGGGCAGAGAAGAGGTGAGAAGGTCAAAAGTAGATGGTAAATGCAATTTATTACCTGGATAGCTCCATCATCAGTATGGTGCATGTCTGTGTGTGATGTTATATACATGCGCACACACACAGTGTGCATGTAATATAGGGGAGAGGCTTTTGTGTCTCTTACTCATATTTTATATTAATCCCTTTAGTTATTGCTATCAGGATTTGCCTAGGAGCTGAGCTTTCACAGTTTCAGGCTGAAGCAACCTCACCTGGGAGACTATGGCTTCCTGCCTATCCCATGCTGTACCTTGTACGATATAGACCTTCTCTGTTGAAGTTTTATTCTGGAATACAACTTTCCTCTCTCCTCTTCCCTTTTTTCCTATTACTCCCACACCTATAGTCAAACGACCTGCAATGCAGCCACCCTTATCCTGGCTGAGGGTGGCTGGATTCAGTTCTCACTGTACCCCATAAGCACTGCTCCCCAAACCAGCCAACAGAGTGTCTGAAGAAGATGGAAGAAACGCCCTCTCCATAGAGGATAAGTATTTATTTATTGTTCTTGAGCAACATTACAGACAAATTGTTTGCCTGGCGTAACTCCTTTGGCAGGTCTTACACCAGGGATGAATTTCTTCCTGCAATGGTATTTGGTTTTAATTTTTTCCATAACTTCCTATACTATGTTTTTCCATATCTTCCATATCTCAACATTCCTTCCATTATAATGCCAAGGTTAATTTATTGATATTTCCATTGTTGTTTTCTTTAACAGAATCTTTGTATCTGAAATTTGGACTAGACTTGCCAAGACTGGCAACCCAATGAACCTAAACTGAGCTTTGAGAAAAAGTCTGGGCTCATTTGTGGTCACAAATTGAGAGTATGTTTTGGCTAAGTTTGCTTTTCATATTTTGGGTTTGTCTGAATAAGAACACTTAGGGGACGCAAACTCAAGTGAACTGAGGCAAAAAAAGAGATTCATAAATTCCAAGGCCGTAAGGGACCATTGTGCTCATCTATTCTGACCTCCTGTATAACACAAGCCATAGAACGTCCCCAGAATAATTAGAATAATTCCTAGTGCAGATCTCATTTAAAAAAAAATCAAGTCTTTGATTTAACAATTGCCAGTGATGGAGAATCCACCATGACTTTTGGTAAATTGTTCCAATGGTTAATTATTTTCACTGTTGAAAATTTATGCTTTATTTCCACTATGAAATGTCCAGCCTCAACATGCAACCACTGGATCTTATTTTCCCTTTCTCTGCTAGAATGAAGAGACCATTATCAAATACTTATTCCCCATGTAGGTACTTATAAACTGCATTCAAGTCACCCCTTAAACTTCTCTTTGTTAGATTGAGCTAAATAGATTGAGCTCCTTGGGTCTATCACTACAAGGCACGTTTTCTAATCCTTTGATCATTCTTGTGGCTCTTCTCTGAACCCTCTCCAATTTTTCAACATCCTTTTGAATTGTGGACACCAGAACTGGACACAGTATTCCAGAAACACTCACACCAGTGCCAAATACAGAGGCAAAGTAACCTCTCTACTTCTACTCAAGATCCCCCTCTTTATACATCCAAGGATGACATTAGCTCGTTTGGCTGCAGTGTCGCACTGAGTGTTCAGGTTCAACTGATTATCCACCATGATCCCCAAATATTTTTCAGAGTCACTGATTCCCTAGATAGAGTTTCCCGGACATGCTACATTCTTAGTTCCTAGATGAATTCATCTGTAAAAACCTCTGCAAAATGAAGCAGCTCAGTTTCACGTAGCTCTGTCTGCAAGTATTGTGCCAGAGATTGTAGCACTGGCCAGTTTTCCATATATGATGTGTACTTATTTGACAGGTAGGTTTTTTGCTCTGTGCACCTCTTTCTCCACATTCTGCTATTCCTCTCTTGCAACAGGGAATTTTATTTCCCTTCAATAACAAGTAAGATTTTAGATATATTACTTTGGTCTTGAAAGTTTCTTTACTAAATGCAATCAGAGAGCAATACTGAATGTCTGATTGAATGTATTGCATTGGGAGCAAATAAGATGTAGACCATACAGATGGCTCTTCAGAAAACCTCTCTTTTTGGAATTCAGAGGTGTAATGTTTAGTTTCCATTAAGTACTTGGAAATGTTTTCAATATGACTCTGACTATATGCCCAAGCAAGGCAGTAAGAACTCCCCTTATGCCCCTGCACAGGCTGCCCAGACCTTGATCCCAGGGATGCAGGTGTAAGCAGGCATTGCATGACACTTACTCCTCCCCAATGCAGACAGGGAATGGACAGAGTCTTGGCTCCACCCCTTCTTGTTTGGCCAGTGTAGTGGAGCTGGAGTGAGGAGAGTTGTAATTTGCTGCTAGTATAGACCAACAACAGATTACTCAAATTTCTCTCTTGCCTCCCAAGGCTTCTTCTGAGGTGATGCAGTTCATGCACCATTCCTAGCAGAAGGTTGTATCCAAAGTCACAATCTAGCTGTTAGTTTCATAACAATGACACTTTTTAAAATGTTTGTGCTTTTTACAGTTTATTAATAAAGTTATTTTATTTAGCTAGTGACTGTTCTATATAATATTATTTTCACCATGCATGCATGCATATTATGTGATGTTGTTCTCTATTTTCTTGTTCATACAAGCTCAATAAAACCCTCAGCTCTTATTTTTAAAAAACAGAAATCCACTAGATAGGAGATTTAAATTTGTAAAAGGTTCATCAGTCAAATGATTCTCATTCACTCACAGTGCCATGGATTCATTGCTAAATTCTAATACATTTTTACTATTTTTTCCAAGGGAATTTAGCATTGTTTGAACTAGAAGAGGCCAAGCTGCCACTCTGGAGATGAAATTCCTGTGCCATAAGCAAAGATACAGGACTGGCAGCAGCAGTTCAGGAATCACCATGTGAGTGGACCAGTGGGCTCCCAATCTGGAACAGAATAAATTCATACAGTGGTGAGGTTCACTCTTCATAATCATTGAACTCTTGGCCTCTCTGCAGAGATTGTTGACAAAGGTAATAAGTGGTACTAATTATGATGGTGGGGTTTTAATATCAAGATTAAGCCTCTCTTTTTAGTGAATGAGCGTGATCTCGTTACATTATTAATAGGGTACAAAGTGTTGAAACACCAAGTTTGAAATATACAAATTGTCTGCTTAATATTACAAGCAGTAATCTCTATGCAAGTCTCTTCAGCAAAAATAAGCAAGCTCTCTGGGACAGGGACTGTCTTCAGCTGTGTTGGCTGGGGCTTTTGGGCAGTGCCATAATATATTGTTATTGCTAATAATGATCTAAGCTGCCTTCTGTCATTTGCTCCTCTCCCCAAGTGTTTTGCTGCTATTTTTGCTTGAGGAAAAATCTGTCACACCTGTAAAGGCATTTAAATGACAATATTTCGCATATATAGCACTTTTGCTCCCGGAGCACTTTATACAAACAACACCAGTGCTGTGGAGGGGGAACCAGCTAGGCAACAGCACACTGCATAACACTGGTGTGAGTGGAAAATTTGTCCAAGGATATCTGGGCAAAGCCCACTTTTCAAAACCTGTCATAGGATCTCAGTCTTATCGAGAGAATACAATGCCTCAGTAGCTTTTTAAGGGCTCACACAAAAGACTCATATGTAATACTCAATTTATCTACCTCAGAAAGATCAAATAAACCCTGCCAGGTGTTGTCAGTAATCCTGAGGTTTAGACCTATCATCCTCTATGGAATTTATCATAATGAAAAACAAAGTAGTGTTGTATAAACAAACTGGACAATGGGTGCAGTGTTGATAGTGACATTATTTACATGAAATAAAAAGCTCTACAGGTTGTAAATTCCGACGATATCTTATCATTTGTCAGAATCACAGTAGTTCATTCAGCACTTGCCCTCTATACACATTCTGTACATAAAGCACTGAGGTCTAAGGCAAGAAAAAATGCATGGAGGTGATGAGAGGGAGTATAGCTTTTATCTTAAACCACAGTGCATAATCAGATAGCTCTAGAGCAGTTAAACTATCCATTTCATGGTTCTGGTCTCCACTTGGGAAAGTAAGTAGTGCAATTATCTGGATGATATAAAATAGGTTAGACATTACAATAGTCAGGAGAAATAGGAATTAATCTTTTCTTTTTTGTTTTGGGTCAGTCTTGCTTCCTGAAGTCTGTGTGTTCAGCAAAGGGATCATTTGTAATGGCAAAGAACGAATTGTTCTGTAAAGAGGAATACAGCAGAAGGTAATGGGGAGTTTTCCACAGCTCTTAATGATTTTGAGTATTCGAAACTGCATTTCATTAGTGTCCACATTTTCAGCTACTGAAGCATTTTGCAATATTTGTTGTTTGATTTACTCTTTTACAACCAATGGAACATTTTTCCCATTATCAAGTAAGAGACAGAGGGCTATTCACAGCTTCTGTGATTTGTGTTTGAATACCTGCTATAATTCCTCTCAAGTATTGCTATTAATGTCACCGTTATTGAATGTGTATTCCTTCATATTATAGCAATCAGACTTACTTTACATTTTTAAGACACAATCTGTTCTGTTAAGCTTGTCTTTGCGATTTTTCCTGTGCTACAACACTCCTATTCCATATCTGTCAAATGAAAAATTTGCACACCAGATAAAGTACAGATAAAATAACAAATCACATCCTATACCATAGTCTCCAATACATTCTAAAACATACATACATAGAGCATTCTTTAGTGTATTCCATCGATACTTAACATTTGAAAGTATTCATAAGATCCAATTCAACGTGGTCCAATTTCAGTTTAAATTACCCACCTATCCAGGGCTGGGAGATGTTCCACAATTTGATTTACAAACATCCATACAGCTCTAAAGCTGCCAAAATAATAAATCCAAAGCTCCATTTTCACTGTATGTCCTGTGCAGCCTAACTTGTCATCTTACAAGGGGGAGATTTAGACTCCCAAGAAGTAATATAGTTACAAAGTTTTATGTCACTAATTCAGCATTGTGGCAGACTTCTGTGGGAGGAACTTAATATTTCTCACCTCCATGATGTTTTTGGTGACATTGACAATTGTCTGTCAATAATTCTGTATTTTCGAGCAAAATCAAATTATATGTTGCAATGTCCTTCCCCACTGCAATTTCTCCAATAGTGCTTCTGTTGTCATAGTTTCACAGACCCACAGCCTTGCAGATGTTTAATAGAATCTACATAACAATTCAGGCCCTGATCCTGGAAGCACTTACGCACACACATGTGTGCACACACACACCCCTCTCTCTTCGCCACTTACTTCTTCAGTGTTACTGCTTCTGCAAAGTGGTTAGTAAGACATCTATCATGTGAATTTAAAAACTGATACCTACCTGTTGGTCAGTCACCTACAAATAATAGGCTAGTCCTGGTCTTTGCCCTCAGCCTACTTGCTTTGGCATACATAATCTTGGGTGAGAACAGAGTCAATATTGCAAAACCATAATCCCTCAGGCTAACTGGTGAGATCCAAAAGGGGAGCCCTCTCTGGTCTTCATTACCCAAAACGGGAAGAGATCCTCGAAGTTCCCACCAGATACTCACAGTCATGGTGCACCGTGTATATAAAGCTCACTTCTGTGCATATCTTCTGTTTAGGGTCAGGTCTACTCCAGGCTGGTGTAGCTTGATGGCTTTTGCTGGCTGCAAACAGATTCAAGAGGCTGGAAATGCAGCTGAGGCTTGGCAGGTTGCAGGTGATCCCAGCCATGACACACTTACTCTGGTGGTACCTGTTTTCTCTGTCATGTTGGCAGCAGGAAGGGAGAGTGGCAAAACCGTTTACATTGGCATGATCCTCTCCTGCTTTCAGGCCAGTTTCTGCCAGCAGTGGAGTGGAAAGTGACCACACCATGCCAGACACTCTGGCTCTTTAAATATAAAGGTTAAATAACATGTTTCCCCATTTCCTGGACAAATGTGATGATATAAATATATTCAATGTTCAAAGGGCTATAAGAATTATCATTTTCTATTCAGCAGAGATACACACATGCAAGACCTGCAAAAGTGGTTTGCTCTCACTTTTAATCTATTTGGCAGAAAATTGGCCACTTGCAAGAAAGCTTTTCTGATTGAGTTCTGAGAGAGCAAACAATGATGGATTTAACTGGATGGCTGCCTAACACGGCATGAGCAATCTCTTCCACAAGAAGCTCATCCAGAGTGCTAGCAGAGCTACTTTGATGCCATAAACCTCTTTATGCTTAATGGGCCAAATTCAAAGCTGGTGTAAGTGGGACTGCTCTGTAGAGATAAGAGGAATGACATCTTATCATACCCGGAGTGAATTTGGCCTAACGATTCTTCTTGGCATGTGTGTGCTGAAGCAGAACATTTATATTGTACAGTGGAAACAAAAGGAAACAAGGGATTTGGGATCCTTGAAGGCTGAAGGAGCCAAGCTGAAAACAACAATATTGCAGTGCTCTCCAAGCACTACATAAACCCATTTGGAATATAGTCATGCGTGATAAAAAAAAATGGAATCATAAGGCTGGCGGGGCTTATTTGAAAGTCAAATTATAACAGATGGGACATTTTATTGACATTGAAGAACCAACCTGTGCACATAATAGCCAACTATTGACTGAGGCTGGATTTCCAAAAGAGCCTAAAGAAGTTAGGCACGCAAGTCCCATTTTAATTTAACATGATTTGGGTGCTTAATTCCTTTAGGGTACATCTAAACAGCCTGAGACAGTGAGCTTCCCAGCCCAGCTCAGTAGATTGGGGGAAGGACATGTTTTCATCTTTATTACATGGGGCGGTGGGGGGGGTTGTTTTTATTTTTTCTCATTTAGTCCCAGCTCAGTGCGGCCTAGTGGACAGGGCACTCGATTGGCACTCCAGAAACCTGGGTTTCTTGGGCAAGTCCCTTTCAGTGCCCAGTTTTCCCATCTGTAAAATGAGGCAAATGATACTGACCTCCTTGGTAAAGCCCTTTAAGATTTATGGATTGAGAAGTGCTATAAAAGACCTGGGGAGTAGCATTAAAATGGAAATGATTTTTTTTAAAATGTCCCTCCGAGTAATTCTTGGAAATGACAATAAAAAAATAAAAATTCTCAGTCTTGAAAGGAGAATATGGAGCACCAGGCTGATGAGCAAATTCTTCCCCATGGGACAGCATCAAAATACCAGTCGCTTCAAGGAACCTCTGAAAAGCTGCTAGCCACAAATAGTTGAATCTCTAGTGCTGCTCTATAAGGGTACGTCTATACTTACCTGCCGGGTCAACGTGTAGCGTTCGACTTCTCGGAGTTCGAACTATCGCGTCTAATCTAGACGCGATAGTTCGAACTCCGAACGCGCTCCCATTGACTCTGGAACTCCACCACCGCGAACGGCGGTGGCGGAGTCGACGGGGGACTTCGATCCCACGGCGTCTGGACGGGTGAGTACTTCGAACTAAGGTAGTTCGAGTTCAGCTACGCTATTCGCATAGCTGAACTTGTGTATCTTAGTTCGACCCTCCGCCTTAGTGTAGACCAGGCCTAAAAGAAATAATTACAGTCAGGTGAGAGTTTTGCAATTTTATAATATCCATAACAAGTCATCTTATAAAGTTTACCAGACTTCACTCTTAAGGCCTGGTCTACACTACAGTGTAGGGATGCCGGTATCCATGTCGTTATACCAGTCCAGTTTATCCCTGTTTCGTAAGCTATACTGGTATAACTACATGCATGCTAGGGTGGGTCATACCACTTTAACTACACTGGTAAAGTAAAGCACCACGACATTTGTGTGTAGACAAGGCCTAAGTCCCATTTCAAAAGTGACTTAAGAATCCAAGTCTCATTGACCTTTTCAGCCCTTGAATCATCCTTCAAGTCCTTCTCTGTGTTATTCAGCCAAAGCTAAATAAAAAATACTTACATTTATTTTACCTTAGTTTGCTGATTCTTAAGCAGTGAAATCAATGAAGAAGTTCAGAGGGATGGTCATCACTAAACAAATCGAGCAGAGCTGGTGATAGGCATAAGCAGACAAAACAATTGGATAGGGCATCAAGCATCTCAAGGAGTCTCCCTATTCACTTTTTATTATGTGTTGTGGGGGGAGGGGAGCAAAAATATTCCTGCTTAGGGGCCCCAATGGGCTAGCACCGCCTCTGAGAAGGAAACCCTTAAAGAGAATAAAGTAGACATAAAAATCAACTGAAAGGTACATAACAATCCTGTCTTTCCATGAAATCAAAAAATAATTAAGGAGCTACAAGTTCCCCCATAAAAGATTTTCCAGTGGAGATCAGGCAATATGAGTCCATTAAAAATAAAGTAAAACCAGGCATAGGCATACTTGATAGTGGGGGAAATGGCAAATCTTTTGCAAGCTGGCAAGAGGCTAAAATGAACAACTGAGTTCTAAGAATAGTATAGTAAACTGGTGTGCAGTACAAATACCTATAATAAAACAAGCCTTTCCAAAGGAAATGTCAAGTATTAAAAGGTGGACCAGCAAAAGGGAGTATCTAGTGGTAAGCCTCAGATGCATTATTGAGAGAGATCTCTGTGCTCTGCCCCTCTTCCTCATTCTTCACATAAGTCATTTTCAATCGTGTCAGTTCTCATGACCTAAATCAGTCCCTAAAGGTGTGAAACAAAGTCACATGTACAAAATATTTCAGAATGGAAGACCCCATGGAATTCTCATGCCCCTCAGAGAGAGGAACGCAGATGACAAACACACTGAAGCATAAAAGCCAGGGAAGATGGACATAGAACTAGCAGAAGCTTGCAGTGGATGTAAGAACCTATAAAAGTTAAATTGTCTGTTTTAAGTACTTGTTGCTTAAGTTATGAAATAACAGTAATCTGTACTATAAATTGGCTTCCAAAATGTCTACTGTCTAACGGCCAAAAATCTTCCTTTAATGGGCTGGGAAAGGCCATGCACTGCCAGAACCTCCCTGTCTCCTGGCTACAAACTCGTCGTTAATGATCAGTAATGAGTAATAACCCGTCTTTTGGAAAAACACTGGAGAGCAAATATTTAACAAATTGACTCTACTCCTGCACTGAGTGCTGCTTGGAAAAAGAGAAATAGTGTATAACAAAGACCAGAGCAGGAATGAGCACAACTTTTGATGGCTCTCTCTCTAAGTTACGGTGCTTCTTGTTCATGCTGATCTGTTCTCTTTACTGTACCCCTCTCCATAGCCACGGAGCAGAGTTGCCAGCTCTTGTGGTTTTACTGCAGGTCTCATGATATGTTGTGTTTTCTTAGAGCCTCAGTAGCTGGAATCAGGTTATTGACCGAGAATCTCAACTTTTTTTTTTTTAAAGTATGTTGCTGACCCTTGTAGTTGTGGAGAAAAGCTTGAACTTGTGAGCCCTACGCATTCCAACACCAGGAAGCGATCAAAAGAACCCCAAAATTATTATTTTTTTTAAAAAACTCATGGTTTTCAAACCAATCCCGTGATTTTGGGGGGGCCTGACTCATGATTTTTTAACACGGGGAGCTGACACTTGCTCCTTTTTATATGCATCTCCCTCTCCATTGAAACGTCCTTACCACAGACATACACAATAGTTTGACTTATGCCCACTGCATTAATCATCTACATTATTTTTCTGTTGCAAAGATGCAGAAATAAGGGCAGTTTTAAAATGAAATGTTAAGCTCCTCAACATCACACCAGATCAACAGCAATTTTTTTAAATGACACATTTTCTGAAAAAGAAGACTTTTCTGTAATTGTCTCAGTGTAGCCACTATCCCCCACTTCCAAGGCAGCAGAACAACCACAGCTACTCAACAAAAATGCAATCTGAATATTCTGAGAGGACAGTTGGGCATTTTTGGGAGATCTGAAAGATGTATTTGGTTTATTAGTGAAAAACTGCCTAACAGTCATCACAAGCTGAAAGAAATTTAGCCTTCTCTAGGATTTACAGGATTATAAAGTCTGTTTTGGTTTTTCATTCTGTGTATCTGAACTAACTTGTGTTCTCAGTAGTTCACCAAATTCTTACTCCCACTGCCTGAGTAATTCTCTAAGGGCAAGAATGAGAACCCAATTACAAACAATCAACTATTTTATATGGCTCATAATAGTAGCAGAATAGGTTTTCTTTTGAGCATTGTCATTCAGCTAGTGGCCTTTTGAAGAGGTTATATTCATTTTTATCTCACCATGCATTGCACACAATTACCCTAGGCTGTGCTGACTACCTTTAAGGAAAGGATTCATATTCTGCTAACTATTAACTAACCTCAAAGTGTGGTGCCAGAATTGTGTTAAGAAAATGGTTTAGACATTTAACTAAAACAGATCAGAAGAGTTGGAGTCAAGGACTTACTAGTGTTTATAACATATGCAGCAGATGTACAGGAATTCAACAAAAAAACGAGGGATGGATTTTTGTTACAGATGGACATGAACTAAAAGCCCAAACATCCCAAAACTCCGATGTTTGGCTCCAAATTTGGATCTGAACATTGCAGCTCAAACCATCTGTTCTTATTAGAACTGGATGAATGCATTTCACCTAATTACAAAGCCTGAATTAATTTGAGAGTTCAAACGCGGTGGACTTGAGCTTCTAGACTTGACAAACAGAACTTACAGTTGCTTCCTGTACCAAAATGAAAACTATCTCCTGGGGGCAAAAGACACTTCCTTCCTTCATGGGTTGGAGATAATGTAAGAAGTGTTGTCCCCCAGGATGACCTGCCTATACAAGCTGGCTGCTGTGTGGCTGTGAACCATTTTGTTGAAGAGAGGAGCCAGAGGGGTAGAAAATCATTGAAAACACACAGAGGCTCTGTGAGGAACAGTAGAGAAAGGAAAAAAACCTTTGTTCAAATCAATACAGAGGGAAAAGGAAAACAGGGAAAGCAGTTACACGGCCTGAGGAAAAATCTTTTTACAGTTGCTGTGCTGTGTTGCGGGCAGCTACGGTGTTGCTGTGCTGTGTTGCGGGATAAAATATTAAGCTTAAATTTTCAGAAAGTGACTAGTAAATTTGGAAGACTTGTGTTTTGTCCTACTTGAGACACCTTAAAGGGGCCTGGGAAAGTGCTGGGCACTCAAAAACTAGTCACTATTGAAAACTTAGGTTTGGAGTAAAGAGAATTGTGTGGCCTTTGAACTCTGGAGTCAAATTTTCAATAGGCTTATCTCAGCCTCAGAAGTGAGCAACTTTGCACTCACTGTCTTGGCACATTAATACTTGTTCATATAGTATGATAGAATATACAAACACAAACCCCATGTGCACTTGATTTGCATATGCCCCTGATTAGATTAAGCTGAAAGTAAATGTTTGCACACTAAGAAGATACACCAGAATGCCCTCGAGACTGTAATACAAAATGGCAACAGTTATTAATGCAGTTGTTGCTAGAGAATTTAATTATTCTCTTTACTTTTAAAATGTAGGTTGGTGGTATTCAATACCATTTTGAATCTTAAATCTCATCATATATTTTGTTACTGTATAAAAGACACTGACTAATATGAAAAATATTGCTCAAAAATGTGCTTTAACTGAAGTCTCATGAAAATGAATAATGTTTAATTTATGACAGAAAAGGTTTTACAAAGCTCAGTCACTTGGTGAAACTCAAAGTGTCTAACATCTATGCAGCTCACGAAATTACCACTGAGTTTGTCTCTCCCTTGTATTTGTCCTTCGATGGCCATAGTTAATGTCTGAGTTTGGCTGTGTGAGCCTATTGAGATGGTCTTTAGAGTCTGGCTCTTATGTACTAAGGGCAAGGAAGAACTACACTCATCTGTAAAATATTCAATGGCAAAAAATGACGTTGAAGCAGAGTTAAGGTTGCTTGGTGGTACATTGTCCCCTGGCAGAATGTTGAGTTGAGCAATTCTCAAACTTCTGAAAACAAGGAAATGCACAGTTAACCTTGCCCATGCAACCTAATTCTGCCCTCTTTCAGCAATACGCCAATACACTCCATTAACACACATACCTTTACTCTCCCAACCCCAGAACTGCTGAAATGTACATGCTCTTCATCTCCGTTTACAACCTATTCACTGTCACCCACAGAATTCCATCTAACACTATAGAAGGGAAAAAAGTGAGGAAGAAAAATAAAATAATAAGTTGCCACCTTACCTCTGTCCTCTTTGAGCAATGCCTCAATATGCACATAGCAGGACTGACACTGGCCTTTGGCACTGTAAGATTCAGGAGGTTCCAGATCCTGGTGTACACTCACACACTTTGCCAACTGCCCAAAAGAATACCACATGTGTACCATTTCCAGCCTTTTACCACTCTCAAATTAGTCCAAATGTGGGTGACTAATCCTATCCTGCACCCTCTAGAGGAATACCAGATTTCAAAGAAATCTAAATATGTCAGTTTTACCACTCCCTTACACACTTCTACTTTACTATCATTAAAGCATTAGAATCCTCTCAACACCACCTCACTGCTGACAATAGCCTTTGTAATAAAAGCCCTATGCTCTGCTACTGACATAACCTATACAAATATGCATATAAATTATGCACATTTAGGCATAAGGATTAGATTTGTGCCATACATGATTTCACTGTACATGCACAAACCAATGAACAAATCTTTCTATCCATAATAATCTAAATTTACAGATAGGCAAACAAAGAAAAATGCTGCTTGAGAACTATTAGCGTTTATTTAAGGATATGTATTTTGTATATTTTGATGTGTGATGTTGACCCTCCTCCCCCAAAATTTTGCACAACTGTGAAAAATTGATAAAAATATAAGAAGATGCTTAAAAACAAACATTGGTATTATCTGTTGACATTATAAAAACATAACAATTGAATTCTGCCAAGCCTATGCATACTGCATCCTGAAGGTATACATGCACCTTTTCCCATTCCTGACACACATCAGAGGGTGCAAAACATAGGAGTCCTCACATCACAATCATAGTTCTGTCACACACCTCAATGTAACCTGCCAGAACTCACAAACACACCTCTATCAAGTAGTGCTAACTACTGCCTCCACCGTTCAGCACAGCTATGCCTGATACCAACCACACTCACTTTACCTGGAGTTCATTATATTATATATGCTTAAACTGCTTGCACATCCCAGTTTGCTACTGACAATAACCCTTGTAATAAAACCCCTGCTCCCGCCTAGTGGTATAACGTACACCATTCTGCATTGCAGTGATGCATGCTGGCTCTTGAAGGTACACATGCAGCTCTTCCCTTTGCTCACACATGTTGAAAGATGCAAACATAGATCTCATGTCATAATCACAGCTCTGTCACATACCTCAAAGTAATCCACAGATGGCCTCATATCCCAAACACACCTTTGCCAAGCAGGCCCAACTAATTCCTCGATCACCTAGTGTAGGTACACCTAACACACTGACTGCACCTGAATCATATGCAGATAACGCCTACTGGTTACTGCCAGTTCCATGGGAACAGAGGGAAGGCATGTTTCATTTCTTTGTTTCTGTCCTTTAATAGTGTTAGCTGGAAGCCTGTGGGGGTGAATGAATGGGTTGTAAAATGAGGTGAAGCAATTGTGGGGTTGGCAGAGTAAAGGTATGTATGTTAGTGAGGCAAATTAGGGCACTGCTGAAAGAGGGCAGCGTTAGAGTGCATGGGCTATACTCTGCATTGCCTGGTTTTCCTAAGTTTGAGTCTTGCTCAATTCGACATTCTGCAAGGGGATGATGTACCACCACGCCACCTTAAGTCTGCATTAACATTTTTTTTTTGCCTTTGAATTTCCAATTTTTTTGAATAGGGAAAAATACGTGGTTGGCAGGCATTAGTAATCAATACAGCCGTTGTATGTATCCTGCCCTGAAATTAGCATACTGAGTCCACCACCCCACCCATGCACACCCACTCACACGCACCCTCTGAGTCCCAGCAGCCTGCTTTGGCACCCTGACCCATCCCCATGAGGCCCACCACATTTCAAAACAACCCAAAGATCCATTCAGATTTTACAGCATTTACAAGAGTGGAGCTTTAAACCATATCAACAGGCAGGAGTGGAAATCCTTTAACCATTTTTCTCTATTGGTGCATATGCACAGTAAAAATATATATTTTCTTAAACACTGGTCTCAATTTGGGTATCCCAATGATTTAGTGGGTGCTATCTGCTATTTTGGGTAAAATTTGACAGATTGAGAGCATTTGACCCTCATCACATCAGTAGTTTGATCTCTAGCTCTGGACCAAACATACTCACCTAGAAAGTTTTTTTTTAATGGTTATTATTTTTAGCGCTTATACTTCCAGAACCCTGACTCAAATTAGTCCAAATGTGGGTGACTAATCCTATCCTGCACCCTCTAGAGGAATACCAGATTTCAAAGAAATCTAAATATGTCAATTTTAGACATTAAAGGTCAACCTTTAAACAGATATTGTGAGACAACCTTAACTATAGTGGGGCTGGCATGTCACTATAATATGGAGTATTCTCCCAAACAGTGCTACCTGAAGTAAAGAAGCCATGGGAAAAGTTGAAGGCACCACCAGAGTGACAGGGGATGTAGCTGATTGCGGTAGCCATGAATATTTGAGGGGACCTCAAGTAGCCACCATGGCTTTGAAGGGCCATTACAGTGAGGTATTGTGCAGGAAAATGAACTGATTGGTGGTTTTGTGGAGTGGAGGGGGAGCAGGGATGAAGGCTTTGATGGGTTTAAGAGTGTGGTGGGAGTGGAGAAAGGGGAAGGAAATTTGATGAATTTGTTGGGGAAAGAGGGAAAGTGGGGAGGCAAACTGATGGAGAGTAAAACTGTGTCTGAATAGGCCCATGTTGAATGTCTAATGGGGATCTATCCAAAAATCATTACACTCATCCCACCAACCAACTGACCATGGTTCAATGACCAGAGCAGCTGGGTTCTTACTGCCCCAGCACACTAATTAAATACATTAAGTCTTCATGGATCAATTGAGTTGTCCATATATGTTTTTAATCAAATATTCACTGATTCTGAGGTGAAAGACTTAAAATAAAGAGACTATAAAAAATCCTCAGAGTCTCATGTTTTGAAGACTCCTAGCCGCCACACAGACATTTTCATAACAGCTCAGACTTAGTCCCACGAGTTCCATAAAACATATTGGATCTCCTCAAAGAACAGGTCTCAAATTTCACCAGCTACTTCTGTTCTCTGCCACTGCCAGCCTGCCTCTCCGGCTCAACAGCTTCGTCGCTGAGAGCCTGGAATTCAGGGAGGCTAATGGTAAAACATGGAGTATAAAGAAGAAAGGGACAGGGGAAGAGACTGAGGTTCTAGCAGGAAAGAGGATGTAGGAAGAGAATGGGGCTGTGGGTGCAGAGGGGAAGGCCAATGACTTGGTGCATACAGACTGAGATCCCCATGCTACCAGCATCCAAAGGTGACACTATCTGGAGCTCGCCACAGTGCAGCAGGCAAATGGTGCCACTGGGCACTGGAAAAGGAGGGTGGAAGGAGATACTGAGACTCAATAAGGTGAGCAGTGGATGGGCAGGAGTTGGAGAAGACCTGCATGGGGCAAGGTTGGGTGAGGAATGCAGGGCAGAGCAGGGAACTGGAAGGAAGCCTAGTTTCTCAGCCTGTACCAGAGGTCCCCATGGAGTTGCTGTCTGGCAGCAGCTCCATGAGGAGTCAACTGAGTCTTCACCAAGGGGAATGTTGCTATGAAAATAAAATTTAGGCAACATGATGCCGGCTTTTTGAGCGCAAACATGAAATATCTTTATTAGCCATGGTATACGCAGATGGAATACAAACCCAAACATTGTTGAGAGAATCTAAGAAAGTATAAGATGATTGGCCAAATTTATTTGGGGGTTGATATTATTACCCTCATCTGGATATCGCAACTGAATTGTTGTCTTAGTGCAGTGGTTCTCAACCAGGAGTATGTGTACTCCTGGGTGTACTCAGAGGTCTTCCATGGAGGTACATCAACTCATCTAAATATTTGCTAGTTTTACAACAGGCTACAGGAAAAGCACTAGCAAAGTCAGTACAAACTAAAATTTCATACAGAAAATGACTTGTTTTTACTGTTCTATATACTATACACTGAAATGTAAGTACAATATTTATACTCCAATCAATTTAATTCATAATTATATGGTAGAATGAGAAAGTAAGCAAATTTTCAGTAATAGTGTGCTATGATACTTGTATTTGTATGTGTGATTTTGCAAGGAAAAAGAATGCGGAGTACTTGTGGCACCTTAGAGACTAAAAAATTTGTGCATAAGCTTTTTTGGGCTAAAACCCACTTAGTTTTTAGGTGAGGTGAAACTTGGGGGTACGCAAGACAAATCAGACTCCTGAAAGGGGTACAGTAGTCTGGAAAGATGAGAGTCACTGGCTTAGTGATTTACCTCATTGCACTGTATGAGATTTGTTTTGATAAATCAGTGATTAAAGAATCTAAACAAGTGTAATGAGAGCTAGAATATTAGACTACAATATGACATTTGTATCCAAAAAGACACAAGAAGTGTATAAGATTCTTGGTGACTTTATTAAGATAGTTCTTTACTTGAGTTGCTTGTCTTCTACACACATTCGTAAGCTGAGTGTATCACTATGTTGCCTCCCAAATACACAACTTTTTCTTTTTTGGTACAAGAGTTACATGTCTACACATTCTCCATCTCTTTTCATTTCAGCTTAGACAAAAGGTTACATTTTCACTATTGGTCAGGATTTTATATACGTCCTAGATCATCCCACATGACATTTTCCACAAAGATGTTTTACACATACTGTCGTTTCCATGGTGAGGAGTCTTTTGTGCTGACCATCCCTCCAGACCTGTTGTTCCTTTTGCAAAGCAAGTAGAAAAGTCATGGAGTTTTGCCAGTTCTTTCCCTCAGGGAAAAATAAAATCTAAGACATCTAGGGCTAGTTCAAAATTAAAAAATAATACAGGTTCACAGAAACGCAATACAGATGCCCCAGCATTCCACAACAGTGTCAATTGCTACCAAATCTGTTCCCATTGCCTAACAAGAGTAGGACACAAACATAAAACATGAGAAATATTGCTTCCAGTTTGCCCACAGCAACAATGCTTGTCCAATTAACTAAGGTCACATTGGTTTAGGAGACAAGGTACCCAGCATGCTCTGTCTTGTATTATAAGTTTCACAAGCCTTGGTCAATCCTCCCTAGTCATTCCATGAGCAAAATAAGGCTAAGTATTTTACTGCATTGTTTCCCTGAAAAGTTTTCTTGTAGTTCTCTTTCCAGGCTGCCTTTGAATGTTACAAAGGAAAAGTTAATGGGGAGCTTAAGTTTTGTAAACACGCAATATGTTTGTGAAACTAAATGAACTGTTACTCCTCATTTCTGCAAATCAGGGAAGCCTCAGGGGCTACATTTATGGAAATATTTAGACCATAATGGTTAAGTTGCAGATATTTGCACCACTGACACCAAGTCAGATGAGCTGTGTTTTGCAGTTCAGAAAATGACAAACAGCATTATCCTCTCTATAAAGAGGCACTCTGCTTTCCTGATGAGTTTGCCCCATTATGACTCCATTTTCATGAATTGAGTGGCAAAAAATATGTAAGTATTAAAAAACCCTTGAAATTAAGAACTTCAGTGTGGGACAATAGTGAAAGTACTGTATGCTTGTTTTGATATCTGTCAGTCTTGACTCTATCTCCACTTTAATTTTGCTTTTGTCACCGTCATTTTGTATTCAGCCATATTCATCAAAAGAAAACAAGGACAAAAATAATATTTGTGCTACTCCATGTGACAATGGCCACCAAGTGTCATCAAATTAAAAGCAGTATGTTCATTTTTGTTCTAGAATATAAATGTGATATGTTTTAAATTCTCCCCTTTGTAAAAATCCTACTTTCATTTTATTTTGATTCAGAAGGCATTTGTCTTCTTACATAAAATATTTAACTAAAGTTAAGTAATGGATGCTCAAGCAAAACATTATAAAAATACAAATTTGAATTTTCCTTAGAATTGCAGCCATGTGCAACCAATTATTAACCAGTACCTCTAATAAGATATAAAGACACATAAATGTGCATTTTCTTGTTATAAGAGGCATATCACATTTTGTCAGCAATGGAAAGATCTATTCATAAAAGGGGATGACTGGTCATAGAGATCCCAATATTTGATACAATTGGACAATTTTGGTGATCTATTCTTCACTCAAGGATATTTGAATGTTAGTTTTCATGCTCCATATAAGCAAGCAATTGGTAAATGCTCATGACCATTGGGAAATGAATGACACAATTTACCTCTTGCCCAAAATGTTGGTGGAGCCTCCTTTTGAATAGAATTAACTTCTGAATCCTAAACATGTTCATGATGGTTCTAGATCAGGGATGGGCAAACTTTTTGCCCTGAGGGCAACATCTGGATGAGGAAATTGACCATGAATGTAGGGCTGGGGCAGGGGGTTGGGGTGCGGGAGGCAGTGCAGGGTGCGGGCTGTGTGTGTGTGCAGGAAGGGGCTCAAGTCAAGGGCTTGGGGTTTAGGAGGGGTGCAGGGTGTACGAGGGGGCTCAGGGCAGGGGGTTGGGGTACAGGAGGAGTGTGGGGTGCAGCAGGGGTTGGGGTGCAGGGGGGTGCGGAGTGCGGGAGGGGGCTCAGGGCAGGGGGTTGGGGTGCAGGAGGGGGTGCGGAGTGCGGGAGGGGGCTCAGGACAGGGAGTTGGGGTGCGGGCTACAGGAGGGGTTCAGGGTGCAGGCTTCGGCCCAGCGCCGCTTACCTCAAGCTGCTCTGGGGTGGCAGCAGCACACAGGCTTCCTGCCTGCCCTGGCCCTGCGCTGATCCCGGATGTGGCCAGCATGTCCAGCAGTGGTTCCTGGGGGTGGGGTGGGGCAAGCGGCTGTGCTGCACTCTGCCCTCGACTGCAGGTACCACCCCCCCGGAAACTCCCATTGGCCGTGGTTCCCCATTCCCGGCCAATGGGAGCTGCAGGGGGTGGTGCCTGAAGGTGAGGGCAGCACACGGCGGAGCCGCTTGCCCTATCCCACCCCTCAGAGGCCACAGGGACATGGTAACGGCCACTTCCTGGAGCAGTGCGGGGCCAGGGCAGGCAGGGAGCCTGCCTTAGCACCGCTGCGCCAAAGGGACGGCAATCCCACGGGCAGGATTGAAAACCCTGATGGGCTGAATCCAGCCCGCAGGCCGTAGTTTGCTCAGGAAATATATGACAGCACTGTTTCCAGTGATCCTTATTTAAGATTTAGCCTTATTCATACCTAATTTAAGATCCTACCAGTTTCTTTTTTGGAAGGCAGTGGGGGTAATATAATGTTGAAGTAATTGGATTGTAGCCATAAACTAGAAAAGATCTGCTCCTTACTAGACCACAGTGAAGCATTTCCAGACTCTCACTAACTCTTGTTTCTCTGTTTCATTGGCCAGGGGCTAGATTATGGCACTCCATAATCTGGGCCTGATCCAAAGCCTGTTGAAGTCAGTGGGAGAGTTTCTCTTGATGCCAATGGGCTTTGAATCAGGCTCATGAGTAGTCAGATCAATTTCAAACAAAAATTTCACCCAATGAGTTCAATGGAACTATTCACGGTGTAAGGTACTACTCAATGTGAATAAGGTGGGCCCTAAATGAGTAAGCTGTCGTAGGCTTCCGCAGTACAGCTGAGTTTATGATATAATGAAGTTACTATTATTCTCTTTTAGCCTGCATTTCAATAAATGTAAATGTTAACAGCTGTCTGGGAGACAACAGAGAGATTTTTTCCTGTCTATTGAGACTGAAGAAATTAGGAACAACAAATGTACAACTTCAAAGGAGTTTTTCATCACTGAGCATCATTGGAGACATCTTAATGATCCTTTTTGTCTGTCTTGTCTTCTCTAAATCCCATGCTCATAATACAAGGTAATTTATTCATTATATTGCAGAGATGGCTTTCATGTGGAGAGATTTTTCAAATAATACAGGAACTGGTTTGGATATAAAATGAAAGGACCAAATCCTGAGAGGAGCAGAACAACCCCAATTCCCACTGAGTTCAGTAGGAATTGTGGGTGTTCACACTACTTGGGATTTGGGCCAGATGTTAAGACTGCTCTGCAGAATGTCAAAATTAAATCCCTCTGTTAAACCAAGCAGCACTGGTGCCATTCTAGTTGTACACAGATCAAGCCAATCTAAATAAATTAAAGTAAATGAAGAAAAATATGTATGTGTGTGGGGGTCTGTTTTCAGCTCCATTTTCTCCCTATAGCTTAATGGATGGATGCATTTAGGTTCATGAAAAGGAGAGAATGAAGAACATAGATCATCCTTAACTCTGAATGTCTTGGCTTTTTAATGGCTAGAGGGGTTGCTGGGGTTTAATGTTCCTGTAGGGTTGTTTACCCTTAGCTTACTGCTATGCTTTCTCAATCCTACCACTTTTTGTATGGGAATTGTATTTGTATGTACTCTCTCTACATATATACAGTATATACAGTATATAGAAACATTACATGAAAAGTATCTTTCATTTAACTAAAATCAATTCAAAATAAATCTTTGTCTCAACTATATACATTCTTAGTCTATCTTTTCCACCAAGTTGTTCAATGTCTGTTTCCCTTCGGTCTTTCTTTTCTATTTGTTTTATTAATTCTCTCTTTTCTCCTTTTTTTCAAAATTTTATTCCAAATCTACATCTCAGCTTCTTGTTCTCCTTCTCTACCTTCTTCTGCCATGTTCCCTTCTTTCCTTTCTATAGCACATTCCCTCTCTCCTTTTCTCATTACTACCACTTGTTCTGACTTTTCTTTCATTCTGTAACATTCTTTCCAGTTCTCTTTCCCTCTCAGTCTTTGCTTATTGTCTGCTCCTTCTGCTATGTCCACTGCTTCTTGTCTATCCCCTTCACCTCACTTTTCTATATCCTGCACTCTCCCTCCTTCCAGTGCTTCTTCACACCCCCTACTCTTCACTACCAGCAGTTTTCTCCTGACCCATCAGTCTTCTGAAATGTTCTCCCTATGTCTGTCTGAGAACGTATAAAGTCTCATTCTTTCCTCAGTTGCCTCATACCTTATCCCACCCTCTTGCCTGGGGCATTGGACTTTCCACTCCTGCTCAGCCATCGCCTGTTTGCCTCTGATTTAGTAAGAGGAGCTGCAACTTCCATTCCAGGGCAGTGCTGAACCCAGCTGACAGGAAGTTATTGGGCAGGGAAGAGGAGTAGAGTGGTGACTGTATGTATGGGGAACAAAGGGAGGATCAGGCGTAGCAATTTTGTGCTGCATTGACCCACTACAGCCTCCTTCATAGAGTCATAGAATAGAATAATAGAATATTAGGGTTGGAAGAGACCTCAGGAGGTCATCTAGTCCAATCCCCTGCTCAAAGCAGGACCAACACTAACTAAATCATCCCAGCCAGGGCTTTATTAAGCCGGGCCTTAAAAACCTCTAATGATGGAGATTCCACCACCTCCCTAGGCAACCCATTCCAGTGCTTCACCACCTTCCTAGTGAAATAGTGTTTCCAAATAGACCTCCCCCACTGCAACTTGAGACCATTGCTTCTTGTTCTGTCATCTGCCACCATTGAGAACTGCCTAGCTCCATCCTCTTTGGAACCCCCCTTCAGGTAGTTGAAGGCTGCTATCAAATCCCCCCCTCACTTTTCTCTTCTGCAGACTAAATAACCCCAGCTCCCTCAGCCTCTCCTCGTAAGTCATGAGCCCCAGCCCCCTAATCATTTTCACTGCCCTCTGCTGGACTCTCTCCAATTTGTCTACATCCTTTTTGTAGTGTGGGGGGACGGGACCAAAACTGGACTCAATACTCCAGGGGTAGCCTCACCAGTGCTAAATAGAGGGGAAATAATCACTTCCCTCGATCTGCTGGCAATGCTCCTACTAATACAGTCCAATATGCCGTTAGCCTTCTTGACAACAAGGGCACACGGCTGACTCATATTCAGCTTCTCATTCACTGTAATCCCCAGGTCCTTTTCTGCAGAACTTCTGTTTAGCCAGGCGGTCTCCAGCCTGTAGCAGTGCATGGGATTATTCCTTCCTAAGTGCAGGACTCTGCATCATGGTCCAAGAAGGTGTAAGGTCATGGTGATGGATTGAGGAAGGAAGTTATTTTGTCCCCTGTGGAAAATAGTGGCCTAAATTGACACCTGCATTAGCTGAATGGTGTACAAAGTAACCAACCAGGTGGCAGGCCTTTTAAGCGAAGGGTAAGTCTACACTAAAATAAAAAAACCTGTGGCACCAAGTCTCAATGCCTGGATCAGCTGACTCACGATCGCAGGGCTCAGGCTGTGAGGCTATAAAATTGCAGTGTAGGTGTTCGGGCTCAGGATGGAGCCTGGGCTCTGAGACTCTCCCCCTTCATGGGGTCTCAAAGTTCAGGCTTCAGCCTGAATGTCTACACTGTAGTTTTATAGTTCCTCGAACCCGAGTCAGCTGAGCCAGGCCAGCTGCAGCCATGCTCTGGGTCTTTTTATTTCAGTGCAGACATACCCTAAGTAGCTTAAGAGATACCAGGACCTTTTATTTTTAAATTTTGGCAGATTTTAGTATTGTAGACTGAAGTCCTCCTCCTTTCCACAGAAGAAGCACTGCATGGACATTGCCACGTTCCCCAACTTTCCTGCTCACATGCCTCATCTAAGTCAGTCCCAATCTTTGTTCCATTTTAAGCCTGTCTGTTGAGAATTTCAAGAGACACACCAATTGGGATTTATGGCAGCATTTATGATGGTGAAATCAATCCAAAGGGAACTGGACTCAAATTCCAATTCACATAATACACAGAAAAGCCTATAAATCATATCATTACTTTGGGGCCTCATTTGACCTACTAATCATCTAGTTTTCCAAATACCTCTAGCTTAATAAATTATTGACCGTATTAATATTGCCAAATTAATAAGCATGAACATTTCCACAACAGAAATTTCCTTTTGCCAGTGCAAAAAATAACATGTGCTCAGAATAAAATTAGACAAAGAACAACCACAGAAAATATTTCGACATCATAATGAAAATGGTAAAACTTCAAAGCAACCGCTGCAAATTTTAAATTAATCGTTGTGGGTTGTCAAAAGGACAACAAATTAATTTCAGCTGAGGAATTTATTAGGCATGTATTTATTTCAACTCTCTTCACTTTCATGATTAATGTCTAATGAAACTAATTTCAAATAATAAAATGAAGTTACAGCATGTTTCTGATAGAGAGAGGCAAATGAAAAAAGCATATCCAAACACTTGAATGTTAGAAACCTGAACCCAGGTCTCTAAACCAGGCCAACAGGCTGTGGCTGCCACCAGATCTAGTGGACAATGCTTTAGGCCAAATCTAGTGGACAATGCTTTAGGCGCTTGGCGTGCTGGGGCCTGGAGCCGGCCCTGCTTCCAAGGTATTAAAGTTCAATACATACTGACCCTCTTTGGAGTCTTCAGCCCCTTCATGGGGCCTATGTAAGCTCTCTCCTCAGGACATGCAGCCTGTTCCCTAGTGGTGGCTGGGGGGGGGGAGGGGCAGACCCACCCACTACTCCAGGTCCCAACTCAGGGACCCTACAGATAGCAACCAACTGCTGCATCCCTTTTAACTCTGCTGCTTTTGTTCTCCAGACAACTTCCCTGCAGCCTCAGCACCTTCACCCTTTCCTCAGGGCTGAAGTCTTACTTGAGACCCGTCAACCAGCCAGGAGCTCCTTCCTTCCTTGCTCCCCTAGTCTCTCCCAGTAACAGAATCTGCTCAGGCCCAGCAGCTTCTTTTATAAGAGCCTGCTGGGCTCTGATTGGCTGTTTCCCTGCAGCCCCTCTATTCTAATTGGCTGCTTCCCACACAGCTTGGAGGACTCACCTCTTCTCCTCTTTTCTGGGGCAGGGTATGGTAGGATTGTGAAGCCTCCAGCAGGGGATCCCAGGGCCTGGTACACCCCATCCCACTAACTATAAGGCCCCAGACTCTAACCATGCAGACAACCTAGAAAGAACTCTAACCTAGAGCATATCCCCCCAAAACCCACCTATGGCTGTAGACTCAGAGCTATTGCTAGAGTGACACTGTGCAGAGCTTCCTAGCTGCTAAGCAATGGGGAATTAGCTGTCAGAGCCAGGACCCAGCTGGAGGCCAGCAGCCAAGTCACAGCATCTCCCAACTGATGATAGAAGGCAGCCAGCTCCCCCTTTAGTCCAAGGCAAGCTGTGGCTGGGCAAAGCCAGAGTTATTAGAACACTAGCCCAAAGAGATGGAAGAGTCAGCAAGAATTATAGCAATTCCCATGTTCCTGAAGCTCATTTCATGCTGCAGCCTTAAGTTCTGGCCAGGGCCGGCTCCAGACCCCAGCGCGCCAAGCGCGCGCTTGGGGCGGCATTTTGCCGGGAGGGCGGCAGGCGGCTCCGGCGGACCTTCCGCAGGCACGTCTGTAAGAGGTCCCCCGGAGCCGCGGGACCGGCGACCGCCAGCGCGCCCCCCGTGGCGTGCCGCCGTGCTTGGGGTGGCCAAATTCCTAGAGCCGCCCCTGGTTCTGGCTAATCAGGACATTTGCTGTTATTTATGTGGATACAGTAATGCATAATCAAATATGTGAAGTAATTTGCATAACTTCATAAGATTTATGGATCTTTAGCCTCAGCCACTTTGACTGAACTGGAGCACTCACAATGCACATGCTTTAACACCCACCAGAGGCCCTTCAACTAGGGAAGACCAAATTTCACATTCCTATTATTACACAAGTAAAAACAAAACACAAACAAAAACTGCTTAGGTCTTTAGCATAAAGAAGCAATAATGGGTAAAATTCCATCTTAACTTTTTAAACCAATTTTACATCTTCCCTGAGTAAATTTTACATATTACATGGACCAAGATTAAAAATCTGAGGTATTCTGATGTTGTGTTTTGATGTCAATTATAATGACAGAGGCCATTGTCCAAAATTCAGATAGAGATTGTAAAGACTGAGGCATCAATGGTAAGTTCTAGTGGTCAAAGTTGGAAGCCAAGAACCAGAGCCAGGGTTGTAGCTGGAGTCAGAGTCAGGGGATGAGCCAGGGGTTGAAGCTAGAGTTGGAGGTAGGGTGGAGAAGCAGGGACCTGGAGAGAGGGGGGAAAGCAGGAACCAGGAACAGAGAAGAATCTGGGATGAGGACATGAACCAGGAACAGGTAGGAAGACAGGGCTCAAGAGTCAGGGTCCAAAGTGTGTGCCTACCTGCTAGGGATCCACCTCGTTGCTCAGACAACATCCTGTGCCTCTTTCTGACTTCAGCAGTGCGTCCAAGCTAATCAGGAGCTTCGTGGGCTGAACCCTTGGTGAGCTAGAGCTCTGCTAGCCCTGTTGTCCAGGGCCGGCTTTATGAACTGCGGGGCCCGATTCGAATACCTGGCGGTGGTCCAGGGCTTCGGCGGCACTTTGGCGGTGGGGGGTCCGCTCCGGGTCTTCCGCGGCAAAGAAGGTCCTCCCGCTGCCGAAATGCTGCCGAAGACCCGGAGTGGACACCCCCCCCACCGTCAAAATGCTGCCAAAGACCCGGAGTGGATCCCCTCCTACCGCCAAAATGCCGCAGAAGACCTGGAGCGGACCAGATGAGTAAAAAATTTTTTTAAAATTAATAAGGCCCTCTTAGGCGCAGGCATGCCTGCAGATGCTCCACCGGAGCCGCGGGACCAGCGGACCCTCCGCAGGCACGTCTGCAGGAGGTCCACTGGAACCGCGGGACCGGCGACCGCCAGAGCGCCCCCCGCGGCATGCTGCCGTGCTTGGAGTGGTGAAATTGCTAGAGCCGCCCTTGCTTGGAAGGGGGGTGAACTGAACTGAAAGAGCAACTGAGCTGGAGAGCTGGGGTCGGTCAAGGCTTGCTATAAAATGAAGAGTCTCCAGGGAGGAAGCCCTGGGGGCACTGTTCCATTCCAAACCAGGGACTATTTGAAAGCTAGCCCAGGAGGGGTCTATTTGTGTTTTATACATGGACTGTGTGGAGGGCTGAGCCACTGAAAACCCACCTGAAAAGAGAAACTGCCAGCAGGGATCACTGCAAGTAGAGCAACCAGAGCTAGAAAAAGAAAGAGCAGGCACACGCATACATGATAGGAGGCACTCGAGGGAGGTGAGTGGCGATGTCACAGGATTCTGGAGGATTCTAAAAATAGAGATCCCACCTACGGTACACATAACCATAGCGATACAATCTAGAGTACTTAGATCTCCAAATCAGGAAGATGTAGAACTTGGATGAGGGTAAAGAATAAATAGCTAAGAACTTGAATCTCCTGGTCCCAGCAGGAGACCAAAGGAGCCATCTTCAGTGAGAGTAGAGCTGATCCAAATTTTCCAAGCAAAGTTTTATTATCAAAATAGAGCCTATTTAAAAAAAAGATGAAAATGTGTTTGAAATTGTCATTTGTTTTTTTACAAAAAACGATTCCTATGTTTAGGAACTAAAACTATATTTCAATTTTTTTAATAAAAAACATAAAAATAGGTATAGATTTTTTTTTCATTTAACAAAAACCTGGAGTTCAATGTTTTTTACAAAATATATATTATACTCAATTTTTTTTGTGAAAACTCAAAAAACACAGTCCCTTCTGAACACTTTGAAATGAAAATAACCAAAAATTTTCACTGAAATAAATTTTAATTTTTCAATCCAACAAAACCATTTTAGATATTGAATCTCTAAGGTCTGGTCTACACTAGGATATGAGTTTGGTATAATTATGTCGCTATGGGGTGTGAAAAATCCACACCCCAGAGCAACGTAGTTAAGCTGACCTAACCCTTGGTGTAGTCAGTGCTAGGTCGAGAGGAGAATTCTCCCGTCGATCTAGTTACCATCTATCAGGAAGGCTTCACCAATGGGAGCTAGCATCTTCACTAAAGTACTACAGTGGCACTGCTGCATTTTCAGTGTAGCCTAGCCCTAACAAAGACAATTAACTATCAAGTGTTCATTAGGCACAGGAGATAGATAAATTTTAGGAAAATTTTAAGATAATACAAACAAAACACTACGGTTTGACACAGTCTGAGTGAAAATCTTTTCTTCTTTTATTTGCTTAACTTTCAGTTACTTGCCTCTCGTGATGTCAGAATTTTGCTAGGTCTCCAGTCACTATAAAGTTTTCTGGGTAGACAGGACTTACATTTCCAAAATAAAAAAGCAGACATCTCCCATCTCTGCTCCCCATACCCTTTGGCCAAAACCTTTTCAGGCCTTATTTATTCATCATAAAGAAATACAAGTCCAATTGTTTTTCCTTTGTAGTATCACCTCTAAAATAAGGGACAGTAGAGAGGCAGTGATGGTAGTATAAACTCCAGCATGAATCTAGACTAGACACCAAAAGAGATTGGTGGGTTTCGATTCCTGTGCTGCAGAGCTTTGTGTTAAGCATGCTTTGTATAAAACTAAAACTTTTGCGATATGATACCACTTTGAAATAGAAAATAAATTTAGCTTGGGCTGTGTTTGGCTACTACAATGAGATGTAAACACATCTGTACAAACATGCTCTTCGTTATCTGACAATAGATGGGAAATTCGTGGAATCATGCACATTCATGTTCCAACTTGATAGGGTGCTTGCTTACTTCAGTAATGAGTGTCATAGCAATATTTATGTATAAATAGACTGAATTAATTTAAACTGAAACATCCGTGATGGGATTTTCCTACGCCCCCCTACCCCCTGCCCCATGGTTACATGCAGTGTTTCCAATTTAGTCATTTTCAAATCCCACCCCCCTGTAAATTCAAACAACACCTCTAATTTCAATTCCTGGGGAAAACACATCTTTTAATAATGAATTAAACATCTTTGGTTTGTAGAACAGTGTCTCCCATTCTAATTCTGAGTTAAAGACCCATCTTTGAAAAGTTTAGTGCATAATTCTCTGAATTTTGACTTCCTACTCCAGTTCTGCACCAATGTCATGAAAACCTACCATTAATTTCTCCCTTTGTCCACACAACTACTGTTCATGTTCTAATAGACAGTAACAAAACTTGCCTTTGATTTTTTTTTTATTTAATTGGAAAGTGTTATGAATGATTATCTTTTAGAATTCTTTTCCCTTCAGGAGTTTGTCTATATTTTTATTGTGTTCTTAATCCTGTTAAATATTCCCAGGCTGGCATGGCAACCCCCACGAAGAATCAGGGAGCGTGAATGTGCACATGGAGATTAGCCCAGAAGCATGCTCCTGATGGCTACTTCTGTGCTGTAGGTCTAGGCAGCCCCAAGGGACAGAGGAAGGAGAGAATGAAGGGAAGCAGAGCCAAATGTAGGGTTGGTATTTCCTTCCCCTCAGCTCCACCGGAGGGCAGGTCTACACTTAAAACACTGTGCTGTACCGCTGTAAAGCTTTAATGAAGACTCTCTAAACCAACAGGTGAGAGCTCTCCTATTGGCTTAGTTAATCCACCTCCGCAAGAGGTGGTAGCTATGTTGGCAGATGAGCCCTCCCACCGACATAGTGCTGTCTACACCAGCATTTAGGTCCGTATAACTTTGTTGCTCAGGGGTGTAGATTATCCACACCCCTGAGCAATGTAATTATACTAAAATAATTCTGTAGTGTAGACCAGACTGAGATGAGGATAAGGAAAGCCATCAGCACTACCCTCATGATGTGTGTGTCTGTGTGTTTTGGGATATATGTGTGGATAGGGGGCAGCAGGGCATGTTTGCAAGTATAAAGGACAAAATTCTGGCATGTGCATGCGTGTATGTAATCGATGTGTGTGTGGTTGATGCATTGTATTATAGTTAGTGGATGCAAGTTTGGTAGTGTAGTCTGTTGTGTAGCTGGCATCATTTATTTGTTTTTTGTGTGTGTGTATGTATGTGCATAGAAGATATATTGTGGTTATGTGATGTGTAGGGAACTATATGAG
The DNA here is from genome assembly GCF_020497125.1 of Mauremys mutica. Lineage (NCBI taxonomy): Eukaryota > Metazoa > Chordata > Testudines > Geoemydidae > Mauremys > Mauremys mutica. The sequence continues at coordinate 107,699,847 of NC_059074.1, forward strand.
TGTGTATGTGAAGCAGGTTATGTTTGGGAGGGGGCTGGATTTAGGTAGTTTAAACAAAGTTTGATTCAGTTGGATGGGAAGTACTAAAGAAATGCAGGAGGAGTAGGCAGGAGCAGGAATCTGGTATCTTCTGAAGGTGAGGTGGATCAAAGTTATTATAGTGTGGTGCAGTTTTTAAAAATAAATAAAACCAGGAAGCATATACACTTGTTAAAAAATTAACCATGATATCATGAAATGACACCCTAACAGCTTTATTCACATTCACGGTTTTAATATATTGATTTCACCAGCTCTTCACATATTTATCTCAGTATTCATGATCTTCATCCCTATACTATTCCTTTTCTTATACGGTGAATGGAGGAGAAAAAACATAGCTTGTAGCGCACTGCAAGAATATGATGATGTCGCCATGTTGATATAAATGAAGAGGAAGAACCAAGATGTGTCATACTCCCTGTTTGCATGTTTATATTCTGGTATTACCTGAGGGCTCCAGTCAGTATCAGATTTCTAGGTGCTCCACAAACATATAGGAAGCACAGTCCTTCCCAGGAGTTTGTAATCATATGAAAAAAAATTGTCAAAAATCTGTAAAAATCTGCAAAAATTCTGAAAGCGATTTTCTTTTTAGTATATTAAGCAGTTGTTAGTAGTATAATTCATTAACAGAGTCCTTATTACTCCAAGTTAATTCAATTGAGATTCTTTTGTCAAACTAGGAACATACACCCATAAAAGACACAATAGTAAAACATATTTAAATAGTTATTGTGCCTCTAATTTTCTCCTTATCTTGTGTTGGCTTGTCCATATGTTGCTCATTATTAATCTATTGTTCAAGGCCTCTTAAGAAAATATGCTTTAGCAAAAAGATATTATACCTCTAGAAGTTTATTGACTTAACTATTATTGGTATTATATTATTATCATTATTATTTTATTGCCATTGTGTAAAAATGCAGGATGCAGGGCAGCTGCTAAACATTAAATTTAAATTATTTTTACCACATTGAAGTACCTTTAATAAAATCCAGTACAATTTGTATATTTTCTCAGGCTTTTCTTGATTTGTCCCTGCTGAATATGGATTCTACATATCGGTTTCTCTAACATGGAAAATAGCTGAATCTTTTTAAGCTGTAGAAACATGTTCCATGTTGAGGGTTCAGTATGTGGATATATTTTTTAAAAAATCCTATTTTTGGTAATGCCTCTAATTTTAGGCCTTTCATACTTTTAAGGGAGACTGGCATATATTGTATGCAATGCAGGAAGCACTGCCAATAGTTAAGGTTGCCAGACACTTCCCCATAATATGGCCCTGTTTTCAGTTGCTTATAACTTTGCCATGCTTTAACCATCTGGGATGAAATTTTCCATGCTGCATATCTGTCTTAGGCTGAATTTTTATTTTAAAGTTTCAGTGAAAATGATTCAGCCATTTCTGAGAACAAGAGTTAGGAAAATATGCTGTTTTGCCCATGTTTTTAAAAAAAAATGCCACAGATACTTTGTTGGAGCAGGGCCTTAAAATTTGGCAAGGAAATCTGGTGTCAGGGATGTGCCTTTTGCTGCCCCTCTGAAAATCTTCCCAAATTTGCCTCTGAAAGAACTGTTTGCACATGCTCAGTAAGGCCTGGTGGCACTTCACAGATAAATTCTCTGAAGATTCCATCTGTATTGGGCAAGCTTCTGCCCAGGATTCTAGGGGCTCAGCAGGACTTTCCCTGCAATTGCTCCTCTGTGCTGTTGTAGTGTCGGGGACTGGAACTCAGAGCAGAGAGCCTGTGCCCACACTGTTCTTAATGCACCCCTTGCTGGGCCCAGGCAGCATGGAGGAGGAAGAAGTTGTAATCTTGCCAACTCTTTTGACTTTATTGTGAGTCTCATGACCTATAATGTTTTTCTTACAGCCCCAGCTCCAGGAATCATGTTATTGCTCTGAAACCAGAAGCCCAAAAAAAATAACGTGTAGTTTTTAAAAAATTCCATGATTTTAAGCCAATTTCATTAATTCTGGGGGCTAGGTGCCTGGCATGGGTTTTTAACACTTGGGGTTGGTAACACTTGAGCTGACTGGAGTGCAGAGGAGTGAGGAGTGGGGGCTGGGGAAAGGGGCTGGCAGGAACCAGAGGGTGAGGAAGAAGCAGAAGCGGGAGGGATATATGAGTCTGTGGGGAGTTAGGAGCAGAGGGAGGGGAAGAGGAGTGCATAGTGCATAGGGGGCATGAGCCAGAGTATGGGAGGGGGAGGACTGGTTAGGAGCAGAGTGTGAGGGGAATAGGAACTGAAGTTGGGGTGGGAGTAGATAGGAGGAGAGTGGTGGGGGCAGGAGCCAGAGGGTTGGATAGGAAAAGGAGGTGTGGGAAGGATAGGTATAGAAGGCAGGATGCAAGGCATGGAGAGTAATGGACAAAGGAAGGCAAGGAGGGGTAGGAGTAGATAGGAGGAGAGCAGAACAGGGGCAGCCTTGTGGGGGAATGGGCTAAAGTGTCTGTGACCACTAGAGAACACTCCCCTCCAGAACTTAGGAATTATGAGTCTCACCAGTCCTCTGCTATCAGCAATAGCTGTAAAACACATTGGCATCCCTCTTCTAGTCCTCATCCACATAGAGGAGAATAGACTACTACTGCTACTAGTTACTCCATTAATTCGAATGGTAGAGGTCTGTGTAGTGAATCTAAAGGTCCAAACCCTAATGATGACCCAAGCTGGGGTTCAGACCAATTCCACATGATTCTGACTTTTTTATTTTCAAAACTACATTTTAAAAAAACCTATGCTAAAAAACTGTTAAGGCTGTAAATTTTAGCATTCAAAGTTTAGGAAATGCCAGAATTAAGGTTGCCTGTGCAATCCCTTTGTGTGTACATGTGAAAAATGTGGAAATTATCTTCATTAATTTTTGTGTGTGTTTTATATAATATCTGTGGGTTTGATGGACTAGGTTGCTTGCTAATGGTTAAAATCAGTTCTAATTAGCTTTTGGGTTGCAGGAACCCAGTTAACGACTGTAAACTTCTCTAACTGTTGCTGCTCACAAGGACAATACCAGGAATCCACTATTTGAAGACCCTCTTCACAATACTTTGCACTTGTCTTTCTTGAATTTCATCTAATTGATTTCAGACCAATTCTCCAGTTTATCAAGATCATTTTAAATTCTAATCCTGGTTCCAAAGTGTTTGCAATCCCTCTCAGTTTGGTGTCAGCTGCAGATTTTGTACGTGTACTCTCTATTCCATCATCCAGGTTGTTAATGAAAATATTGAGTAATACTGACCCAGGCCTGAGCCCTGCAGGACCTCACTTTATATGTCCCCCCAGTTTGACAGTGCCACTGCTAACTACTCTTTCAACTAGATTTGCACCCACCTTATAAGAGAGACAAAGTGGGTGAAGGAATATCTTTTATTGGATCAGCTTCTGTTAGTGAGAGACAAGCTTTTGAGCTTATATCCTGGGACCAACACAGCTACAATAATGCTTCATACACACACCTTATAATTATTTCATCTATCTAGACCACTTCATCTAGACCATATTTCCCTAGTTTGCCTATAACAATGTCATGTCTTCTACTGTAATGGCCCAAAACACTAAAATATCACTCTTGCAGGCATTAGTGTTCTTGCCAATTGCTGCAGAATACCATGAAGGGTTTTTATAAGAGATCCAATAGGCATTTAAACAGAAATACTATAGTATATACAAAGAGATATTTTTTTCACTGTCCACTAAAATTGAGATGAATTTACTTGGGTATACATGATGCAAAACCTCCCTTTCCTTCAAACTACAACACTACCCCTCACAGGGTTTTATGCTCTTTGATATTTTCAATGTTTGCAGTTGTGTTTTGGCATTTAATTTTCATTTTACAGCAGAAAAGTAGATCATTTTTCTGACATGGCTAAAAACTAATTGAATGTGACTAATCTGAAATTATTTCTTTTGTCTCTCTGATCCTTTGTCTTTGACTTTGTTACCATGTGTGTATAAAAATATATATTAGTGAACTTTAAAAGGTTCAGCTTTATGTTGTGGTTCAGATAAGCATCCAAACATTTGGATACTCATTCAAAGCTTATCCACACTTTCCTAACCTCTGCAAAGCTGGACTGAAAATGTAGGACTAGGAAAAGCTTTCCTCATGAGGTTTCCAGTGCTTCCATTACTGGAAATACCATGAGGTCAGTCTTTCTTCCAGTATTTCAAATCTTTTACATCTGGATAGACACTGGAAGGGAGAGATCCTGTGTAGAAATAGCATTATCTGAATATTGTAGTGCCACAAAAAAGTTTGGTTTTAAAAATAGGTGAACCAAACTGATTTATCCATCACTTATGAAAATTATTTAAAAATTCCAAAATTATAGTGGAATCCAGGCAATTGGCACCAGGAGCAATGGCATGTTCAATTAACCCCTTTGTTGCTTAGCTGATGGCACTTTCCTAGGTGCTTTGGTAGTGTTTTTTTAAGTGTGAGACAGTTCGGAGTCAGTGCATGGAATGTGTATGTCGTCAAGGTAGTATGTGCATCCCTGGGTCGGTGTGTGTATTCCTCGGTCATGTGTCCCTGGGATGTGTGTATGTGCTCCAGAGGCGGGGTGTGGTGTGTCACTGGCAGCAGGGAGGGAAGCACAGTGCAGTGTGTGACCCTGGACCAATGTGGAATGTATCTCTGGGAGCGGTGTGTGTCTCAGGGTTGTTGTGTGCCACTGGAGCAGTGTGTCTTTCTGGGGAGGAGGTGTATGGTCTCTCTGAGGTATTGTGTCCTCACTGTAGTGTGCCCTCCTGGAGCAGTGGGTAGTGAGTGGGTGTCTCTGGGGTGTGTGCCCCTGAAGCCTCTGGAGCAGTGTGTCTCTCTCAGTTGTGTCCCCTCTGTATTGTATGCCCTCTGGAACAGCATGTGGCGGGAGGGGGCGCGTCGCTGGGGCAGCGTGTGGTGGGAGGGGGGCATACAATACAGGGTGGCAGCGTGTGGTGGGAAGGGGGGTGTCCCTGGGGCAGCGTGTGGTGGGAGGGGGGTATACAATACAGGGTGGCAGCGTGTGGCAGGAGGGGAGGTGTCCCTGGGGCAGCGTGTGGCGGGAAGGGGGGTGTCCCTGGGGCAGCGTGTGGCGGGAAGGGGGGTGTCCCTCTTTCAGTGTGTGGCGGGAGGGGGGCATACAATACAGGGTGGCAGGGTGTGGCAGGAGGGCAGGTGTCCCTGGGGCAGCGTGTGGCGGGAGGGGGGCACCCCTAGGGCAGCATGTGGCGGGAGAGTGTCCCTGGGGCAGCGTGTGGCGGTGGGTGTCTCCGGGGAGGGGCGTCCCCGACAGTGTGCGCTCTGGGCAGCGGCAGGGGGTGCCCCTAGCGGCCCCTGCTCTCTCTCCCGCTGCTGTTTTGGGGCCCAGGTCACTGCTGCCGGGTGGCGCTGCGCCTCCAGCCCGGCCTCCGAGGGGAGCGCCCGCGGGCAGGGGACGGCCCGCCGGCCGCACTGTCCCGAGTCGCAGCCAGCGGCAGCAGCGGCGCAGCCACCTGAGTAATCCCGGCCCGCTGGAAACCGGGAGGCACCGCAGCTGCCCGGGGCCGGCCAGCCGGACCCCAGCGAAGGGGAGGGGTGGGCAGCGCAGGGACCCACCCTCCCACTAGCCACCCCCAGCCTCCCCCCCCGCTCAGCACCCGCCCAGAGCAGCGGCAGCTGCTTGGCCAGTTCAGCCCCCGCTTTCTCCCGCCGGCTGCGAGAGGCAAAGCCCGGCCGCCGCGGCGAGCGGGAGGGACCCGGGCTGAGCAGGGGCCGCTCCCCGCTTCGCCAGCCCGCGCGGGGCTCTGTGCGTGTCTCAGGTGGGCAGCGGCTGCTGAACTTCCCGGGAAGTGCGAGCGAGAGGGAGCCAGAGGCGGCGGCCGCAGCACCAGGGGATGGTGGTTGGCACCCGCCGGAGGACAGCAGCCCAGTAATGTCAACATGTAAGTTTCGTCTCCCTGCGCTTTCCACACTGGGGCGAGGAGTGTTTTTAACCTTCGGAACAGTTTGGTAAGGACGGACTCTCTCCAGCTGCTGGGGCAGCAGACCGGTTTGTCCTTGGTCAAAGAGATTCAGGCCAGACCGACCGCATTTCTTTCCCCCTTAGCCAGTGATGAATCTCGTGTTTATTCTGTGCGAAAAGGTAGGGCTAGAAGAATGGGCAAACCGTGTTGTCTGTCTGTGCACACTTGCCAACGGATACTGCTTGGCCAATATCTGGATTTGCCAAGGGAATGTTCTGTAAGATCTAGAGAAGACCGATATATAAATAATTATTTACAGTCAGTTTGAAAGCAGAAGTTACTCTTTACTTTCGATGCTTCCAGGGGAATATTGCAAAATCCATCCCATCCTGTGTGTGTGTGTGAGTGTGTGTACACACACACACACACACACACACACACACACACGTTATCTGGAGCCAAAAGTTCAACTCTTTCAAAGTGGAGTTCAGAGATCGGCGAGAGGTACTCTTTCTAGCCAGCAAGGTACTGTGCCAAAAATAGGAAGGAACAGAAGGGAGAAGGAGGGGTCAGGCGGAATAAAAATTTAAGTTCCACTCCTCGCTGTTCCCCACAGTCTCCTGCTGGAGAGAGATTGTTAGATTCCTGCAGCCTTTTGGAGGGAGAGAAAGGGCACCTTCACAAGGGTTCGTAGGCGCTATCTTTGATAATCTATCCGGTCCAGGGGTTAGCCTTCCCCTCTGTAATTGTATTGAATCTTGGGCAGATTCCCAGGTAGGCTCTTTTCCTTTGCTGACATATACAAAGGAGCTGTTGGAATCAGTGCTTCTCCAGCACATTCACACCTGGTGATACAGAGCCTATGATTGGGACTGAATGAAAGCAATGATACAGGCGCAAAGGGTAGATTTCTTTTACAGCATAAGGTAAAGTAAGAAGAATTTATGCCTAAAGAACAAACGTTGTACTAATACAGTGCTACCGCGTTAGTAATGTGAGGCATGTTGGTAACTTGCAACTCTAGAAAATTCATTTTGGAGGAAAATCCAAGGACCAAGAAAATATCGGACACGTACAAATGACACGTTTTAAATTAAAATGTATATGCCTTACTGAAGGAAGATGAAGGTATTTTCAAGTCAGATGTTTGACTGGCTCTGAGAACGGTTGTATATGGGGAGAGTAAGCAGCACTCTACAAAACGAAAGTTTTAAATGGCATTGTCTGAAGTTAGCAATTTACAATTAAAAATTAGGTAGAATTGAAATGTACTCTTGTTAGTTTGCAGGAACTAAAACGCTAAGTAGTTGTCTCTCACTGGTTGCATTATAACTCCATAGTGATTACATCATAAAAGACTTTTGTTTCATAACTTAAATGACATGTTTTGAAATTGATGGTATCTCTTTTTAAATTTCAAACTGTCAGCAGCATTTTTTTCTTAATAGTTTCACCCATGTCAAAGATCAAAGAAAATCCAGTCAATCTGCCTAGGGCAGAATTCACATCCCACTCTGGAGAACTCAGCCTAGGTTTTGAACAAGGTCCATGGTGTATGCAGATATGTCCAGCATGTTCTGTAGATGGGGTATTGGTGCATGAGCCAAAGGTGATTGGATTATTTAGGAGTAGTATGTATTTTACTCCAAAGTTGTGTGCTTCCAAAAATATGCCGATGTTGCTTTAGCTGGATATTGTATATACAATGTGGGATTTTTGGTAGTTAGATTTAGCAAGGCAAGCACTAAATTGGTCTTGAACCATGTCAAATTACCACCCCATTTATGGTTTAGATAAATTACATTACGATTTTGCTCTTCCAGAATGAATTGTGAATACACCCATTGTCTCCTGCACCATAGGAAATAGAAGTACAGTAGCTATGGGTTGCATGAAGTTGGTAGCTGGAGTGCTCAACTGGTTATGTCACAGCAGTATCTAAAATTGTCTTTTCACTGACAAATTTGGTAATGCTTTTGTTAGCCATTGTAGACTGCATTTATTATTCTGCAGAGCATTTACATCTGCAGAGGGATAACTGAGAGTTATCCTTTTATACATGTTTTTAACAACTATAGTGAGATTACATCCAACTATAATGGGATTAATGATAGTTACCAACTACAGTATATTGAGCTGCTTTAGCTACACGGATTTCTCTGAGGTCACATGCAGGTACTAGGTGAAGATTGAATCAGACTCACTGTTGTGAATTTTGCCTAAATTTTAAAGAGAGAGAGAGAAAGACATCACCTTGAGCCATGTTCACAGTTGTAGTGATCTGGTTGTTAGAGGCAGAAATAATCTGCAGTTTTACTCCTCTGTAACAGACTTGTCATTCTTGTTATAGTTTACAGTATTTACTTAATCCATTGGAGGGTTTTATTTCATTACTATCCTAATATTCTTGTCTCTCCATTAGTTACAAATAGGGCCCTACCAAATTCACAGCCATGAAAAATGCATCGTGGACTGTGAAATCTGGTCTCCCCCCCATGAAATCTGGTCTTTTATGTGTTTTTACTCAATACTATGCAGATTTTGTGGGGAAAACAAGCATTTCTTAAACTGGGGGTCCTGACCCAAAAGGGAGTTGCAGGGGAGTCGCACGGTTATTTTAGAGGGGTTGCAGTATTGCCACCCTTACTTCTGCACAGCCTTCAGAACTGGGAAGCTGAATAGCAGTGGCTGTTGGCTGGGTGCCCAGCTCTGAAGGCAGTGCCTTGCCAGCAGCAGCAATGCAGAAGTAAGGGTGGCAATACCCAGGGCCAGCTTTAGGCCGATTCCCGTGAATTGGGCCCCGCAGTGTCCGGAAGAGGGGCCCTGCAAGATAAGGCCTCAGAAGACAACTGCTGCCGAGGAAGGAGCCTCCGCCGAAGTGCCGCCGGAAACAGCGGCAACCAATTGAGCTGCCGCCAAATTGCCGCCACTATCTTCAGCGGCAGCTCAATCACTGCCACTGTCTTCAGTGGCATTTCGGCGGCAGCTCTTTCAAATCGGGCCCCGCATGTCCTAAAGCCGGCCCTGGCAATACCATACCATGACATCCTTACTTCTGCACTGCTTCTGGTGGCATCTCTGCCTTCAGAGCTAGGCTTGTGGCCAAGTGGCAGCTGCTGGCCATTATCATAAGGACAAATCAGAGGGTATTGCTGATGGTGGTGATTATTTGCCTGGTACCACAAGCACAATATTGTTAGCGTAAATGAACTTGTGCAAAATTGTGTCAGGTAAGTCATTAATGCAGATTTTGAACAGTAAGGGAGCCAGCATAGATCCCTGAGGTAGACCATCATTGAGGGTGTGTGCTTTGATGATCTGCCCATTCAAAAGGACACTGTACTTTTGGTTGTTCAACACTGAGTCGCATAATGCTATGGCATTTGATGACCCTTGATGCCTTGAGCAATAGCCCATATCGCTACACCTCAGGTGGGGTGGAGGGAAGGGAAGGGGCAGGAGCTAGCTTCCCGAAATGGGGGAGGGGGAGTTTATGTACCGTCCATAACTAGCACAATAGGGTTCTGTCTTCTAAGCACTACAACAATTCAACCCCCCCCCCCCCGAAGTTGTTGTTGTTGTTATTTTTAAGTCTTATAGGATCAGTTTAGTTTGGTCAGTTTTGAGAGAATCAGAACAACACAAGACTTTTTAGAAGTAGGTAGTCACCAGAGACAATGTAGTCCAGTGGATTTAGCACAGAACTAGGCACTAGAAACTCTTGAGTTGTACTCCTTTTGCTGGATGGTCTTGAGCAAGTTACGTCTGTTTCTCAACTTTTCCATCTATAATATGTAGATACGTAGCTCACAAAGTGTTAATGTGTATACAGTACTTTGAAGATGGAGACAAAACCAGGTTTCTTTCAAGTCCAGCAGAATTGTTCTGATTGTTTGACAGACTGGTAATGCTACCTCTGCTCAGAAATTCAGTCTGATGGCTCTGTGAATTCTACTGGTATCAGTGAAAGTCCTGTGCATCATGCTAAAACTTTACTCTGTCAGTGGCTGACATTAAATATGCAACACTTCGTTCTTGTAGAAACAGCAGTATCTTCCTGCATTTGAAATAGAAGATTTCCTGTTACAGTCACCACCCCGATTGGCAAATGTTGAGATTTTAATTGCATCACTGAATATAATTTGTTTTGTTGTCTCAACAGGGTAGATTCTCATCAACCGCAACTTTCTAGGGGAATATTTAGGGTATCTGTATATGTATGAAAATTATTTTTTGCATACTGTACAGCTCCCAAGTCTTGGCATTCTGTTGTCTGAGATGCTAACAAGAATTTATGGACCACTGAGTTGGAGGACAGTATTTCTATTGTCTAGTAATATGCTTATTCTGCTGTATCTGGCTTCATCAAAGAGATTCTTGTATTTCAGAGCCCTGAATGTTCTGTGCTTGTCTTTAAAACTTTTAAAGTTTAATTTTACCATATCTCAGAAAAATAAATCAGCTTCAAGTTAATAATTTAACAAAACTTTCAATAAAGAATTGGACCTTTTTGTAGTCAGATACTTATATTAGAGAACAGCAGTTAGGTTTTCCTACAATCCATTCACAACAGTTGATCTCATGAAATGTTATTTACCTAGGTCTGTAGCATATATGGTTCAGGGGACTGATTTGAAGAACTATTACTTTTAAACTTGCAACATTAGTTGTTTCATCAGTTGATTATTTTAGGATGCTTACTCATCTAGGCTTGTTGGTGTTTAAATTTTTTTCTTTCAAAAGCTAGAAGAGCCATTAGTGGACAAGATTTTAAATTTACCCCTGGCTTCCACTATCCGTTTTAAAGCAATATATATGGAGTGGGGAAAGAGAAAAGATTTCCATATGTTTAAAAAAATCAGGTTTTTATGATATGTGGTTTAACTGCCTGGTGTTTTTTTTCTCACTAACCTCCCTCACATTCACAGCCTGACAAATGGCATTAAAGTTCATCCAAATGTCTTTTGGGTCAATTTATTTAATATTTCACTACCCTGACAGACATTTGTGTGTGATGATGTTTTTTCGTTACTGTTAGTTCGGTGTTCTTGCCAGTCCATCCTGTTTCCTTCCTCATTCTGTCCCCTCAATATAACCCAACAATTTCTTACTGGAAAAAGGCCAGTTATAGGCTGTCAGTACAAAATAGGATGGGAATGGTGTTGGTCAATATAATATGTGAGCTGTGTTTCACTATTTCTTCTTTGCTGTTGCTTGTTGCTGAGTTTTTGCATAAAAAGAGAAAGCAATAGAATAGGTTACAATTAATTTTGGATCCATGATTATATCTCCATAGTAAAGGTTGGGACTAAGTTCCATTATAAGCCTTATTTCTTGCTTGTCCAGCTTCCACACACCATAATTTTAGCTAGGAACATTTTGATTTGGCCTAAAAATTGTCATATTTGCTTTAAAGGCAAAGGAATGCAAATAGAATTGGCCAAACTATTTTTGTATTTATTGTATTAAATATCAAAAATCTAATTTATTTCAGTGAGAATAGGATTGGGCCTCTGGACACTGACAGTCAGAAAATACTACCTTTTTAAGTTAAGGTTCCTATTTACTGTACAATATGTAAACTAAGGAATGTTACAGCTATAAAAACCTTAAGACTGAAAAGTGTAGGAAAGAACAGTTATGGGAAGAAAGGTAAATATTCAAATGCACTCTTCATATTGTCTATAATACATGTCAGTGCATTGCAAATTCCAAAAAGAACCTTAATTCTACCCATATTCCTGCCCAGTCTCAACATACAGACCATATCCCTTTTACATCATCCACCCTACATGTTTTGAATATGGGTTACAAACTGTCATAAACAACCACTCACCCACCATGCATGGCCCACAGACCCAACCACAGTCCATCTTCTGGTTTGCCTGTCTGTTATCAGACATATGAACACCTTGTCTTTTACCTGCCATATAAAGACCAGAGACAACACTCTTTTAAAGCAAGATTCTAAGGAACTCCATATTTTTCAACTGCTGGAGTAATAATAGCAATATCTTAATTATTACTGAAAAAATCAAGTTTTGGCTTGTTTAAAGGTTTCCTAAACTGTTGCTTTCTTGCTTCACAGGATGTCACCTGTGAATGATATGTGGTGCTATCACTGGAAACGGAAGCTGCAGCACTTTCTGTATTTATTGACTATTTACATGATATGTGCGCAGGATTTGGGTAAGTGAGCAAACTATCATCTCTTTCCAATAAAAAAATCATGGGCCCAATTTTGATGAATAAGAGCTAGTCTTATGTATGGCTGTATTATGTATTTCTGTTACATTCACAATTTAATATTTTGATTATCTTGTAATTTGATAGTTTGATTTATGTTTTATGCTATTGCCAACGTTCAATTTAGCTGTTTTTGAAATAGTATTTCACTCATCCATCACTGCCATTTCTTTTTCTTCAGCTAATTGTGAACCTTGACTTTGAGTTATTTGCTTGACCCTTTCTTCTGATTTTTCTTTGTAAGTTCTTGCATCTCTTCTGATTTTCTCATTCATTTCCTCTATTGACAGAATAAGGTGTGATACTTAAATATTTTTCCAAATTTGGATACGTGGGCATGTGTGTGCGTAATGTAGTGACTCTTCACATCACAAATAAGTTGACCTTAAAAACTGTAAATGAAGTATGATGATGATTAATCTAAAATTGCTTCAAAAATCCATATGAACATAGAACAATCATATACTGGACAGGACATTTAATTAAAAACTCAGCCTTTGTCAGTCTGTAGAAACTGGTGAGTGCAGAATTTTGTAATATCTTGAAATTATTGTCTGTAAACTGAAGACCTATAGATTTGATTTACCAAATGCAGAAAGTATTTTAGGAGTTTCAGCAGTTTACTGCACAGTTCTTGAGCATAAGAAAACCTTGGAGCAGATTGTGGCATGCTAATTCCATATCAAATAGGAAATTTTCCAGTTACTAACTTCCCAATGGAAAGACCATACTAAATCTGAAAAACAGGGTGAAATATATAGCGATGTTCTGTTGTTTTTAAACAAACAAGTAAAGAGCTTTGAAATTTCATCAGAGGTTATGTATTTGTTAAACTGTCCAAGCTGCACATTCATAGTTCCAACTGCACAACAGTTTAAGTGATGTACTTTTTAAACCTAGATAAAATATTATAGACACAAGTCTACATTTGGGGCCAGACTGTCTGCTGTAGCTGAGTAGGCTCAGCACAGCTGGGGTGTGCAAAGCTCCTATTTGAATCCCCTTGATCTTGATCTCTCCAGCTGCCAGTCTGGTCCTTAGTGTAAAATAAACCAACTGGGGGACTGATCTAATTTTCATCAACTGTTTAGTGGGCCCTGTGTCTGGCAATTGTGGAATGCTGGGGCACAAGGATGCCTCAGCCAGTCTCCCTAAGCTGGTCACTGGAAGGATCCAGAGCCACTACAGTACAACGGCTCTGTACCATTGCAGGATCCCTCATTTGCAGGGGCATATATGCCAGCAGCTGGCTGGCTACACCAACTTTAAGGTCGCTTAATGCCAGTGGAGTGGTACAAAGAAGCCAAAATGCACTTGATAATCAGAGAGAAGGTGGGTGAGATAATATTGTTTATGGGACCAACTTCTGTTGGTGAGAGAGACAAGCTTTTGAGCTTACACAGAGCTCTTCTTCAGGTTACCATCAGAAATTGGCCCAATAAAAGATATTACCTCACCCACCTTGTCTCTCTCATATCCTGGGACCAATACTGCATACTTGTTAATCGGGCATTTTGTTTTGAATTCACTGGTTTGCTACTTGTCAATTTTTATGTTTCTGTTTTGTTTTGTTTCTCCTGTGTCTTTTGGCTAAAGAGAAAACTTGTGTTTTTTATGTGTTAATTCCTTTATTGCTATTCAAATATGAATGTGTATAGGCAGGAGTTTTCTATTGTACATTATTTTTCAATTAATGGAACATCAATCATCAGACACTTTAGATAGGATAGCTAGGAATAAACAATTTCAATAGACAGATATGTTTGCTGTTCAGCAATGAAGCAGGTCACAAGCAAAATTTGTTAACACTCTATTGAAATGAAAATGAGACATTTATATCTCCTGTGATGTGATTTCAGTGGACCTGTCTGCAGACCTTTGGGTTTTCATTGTTAATGCTGTCCTTGCAACTCACGGGTGTGTGTTTCTTCTTTGTTAGGCTATAACTAGAGATGCCATATACTAACCTTCCCTCCATTTCTTTGTACTTTTTAATAGAAGTTTTGCTATTTGAGGTGTACTAAGCAGATGACAGCAGCCCTTTTAATGCATTACAGATTCTTTGCCATGTTTTTTTCTTTTTACTAAAGATGTATGTCAGTTTGGCTTTGGACACACGTGGTATCCAGAATGTTAATGTTAACTTAAATAATACTGAAGTTAATGCAATAGAATAAATACCATAAAATCTGACATTCAGGCAGCTTCACTAGTGATCCGTGATCTCAGAAAGCTATTGATTTTTTTTGCACTTTGACTAGCGGAGGTTAGATATGTGGAAGGATGATGATAATCAGATGCCTTTCTCATGGATTAACTATAGGGCTGGTAGTCAAGGCAAAAAAAGTCAGTCATGCCTTTGTCGGGGCACAAATGCAAAAGTAATAATTCTACAGTGAGAGCTTTGCTTGCGTAAGGATGCAGGATCAGGCCTGTTTTCAGGAAGAAAACTCAAGGGAGGAATAAACACATCAGAAAACCTATAATAGTAGCAGGATTGTCTCTAAATAGAATGTTTGTTCAGAGTTTTCTGTGATGTGTCAGCAGCTATTTAAGGTGAATAGCTCCTTTTTTATGAATTGGCTAGTTAAATGCAAACATACTGAAAGACAGGTGCAATAGCTCAGTGAATTACCCTAATATAGACCTGCTCAAAAGCACATTGAAGTCAGTGGAAACACTCCCAAGGATTCATAGATTTTAAAGCCAGAAGGGACCTCTGATCATGTAGTCTGACCTTCAGTCTAACATAGGCCATGAGGATTTTCCTGAATTAATTCCTGTTTGAATTAAAGTGGGCCTTTTGCAAAAACTTGCAATCTTGATATACAATGTGCTTTGGATCAGGTCCTAGAAGATCATGGGACAAATCCTCAGCTGCTGTAAATTGTCATAGATCATTGACTTTTAATGGAGCTATGGCAATTTACATCCGCTGAGGATCTGTATTGACCAGCAGGGTGAGAAATAGTGTATCTTTTCCCAGTGTAAGGCTGCCAGCTTGAGATATACAAATAGCTCAAAATTTCTTCTGTAATTTGAGCAACTGGACCATTGGTTAACATACTGTGCTCTTAAAAATCAGTATAAAAAACAAACCAAAACAAAAACCACCTCATCCAAAGTTTAGGAAGTGCACTTTCCACGTCTTTTAAAGTGTAGAAATGCACATGGAATGTCATCCCCAATAGCCTGAACTCTGTTCTGGTCTACCCTATGCACCTGTTGCATCTTGGACATAAGAGAGTGATGTTATGAGGAGTGTGGCCTAGTTATAGGGCACTGGCTGGGGACTCAGAAGACCTGGTTTCTATTCCTGGCTCTGCCACTAGACTGCTGGTTGGCTGTGGGGAAGTCACATCCCCACTCTGTGCCTTACTTTCCACATCTGCAAAAATGAGACTAATGATCATTAGCTCCCTTATAAAGGGCTTTGAGATCTACTGATGAAAAACACTATGAAAGAGCTGGGTGTTGTGGTGATGATGATAATAGAGTTTTTAATAAGGATGACTTAAATCCATCCCATTTATGTAGCTGAGAGACTCTGGATTCCCTGGCTTTGTTTTTGTACAATATGTCAACAATATGTAAGTTGATCCCTTGAACGTTGGCATAAAATCGATCTGAATTTTGATTCAGCATTTAGGAAATTGGGAGATCCAGATACATTATATCTCACAATATGACAATGTTTTTGCCATGGAAACCCTACATGCATTTGGGATATTGTACTGAATGGTTGGCTTAAATAAGGACATTTTTAGTGAAGAGATGTAAAAGTCTGTCTTTTTACAGTAACCTCATATCATCTTAAATAAGGCAGAAATAGTTTGATCTAATGAAGTAAAAACATTGGGGTTTAATCGCCTCAAAATATATAATTAACCTTTCAACAAGAGTTCAGTTAGATCACTTCTCAGTTGTTGTAGTTGTGGATGCATAGGAAGATGTCTGGTCTTTAGAATAGGATTGTTTTCTGATTTTGGTTGCTCTATGGATTGTAATACAGGATCAGAACCAAAGTTGTTTAGGTGACCTTAAATGTATGTTTCAAGCTCCATATTTGCTTTCCAATTTCTTTTTTTAAAGTATAATCTCTTCATTGAATTTCTAGCTTTTCTAATGTCTGTGCCTTTTGAGGGACTTGCAACATTCTCTTAAGAATTTTTATCCCTTTAAGTAAATGCTATAAATCTACAATCTTAACTACAGCTTAATCAATTTTAATGTATTCAGGATGTGGAAAAGATATTTTAAAAATAAACATACATAGAAGGAAACTATAGTTTACAGTAGTTCCATACTATATCCCCTTCTAGTGCTATTATGGAACCACTCTGTTGCAGCTGATATCACCCAGCCTGTGGCAGAACCTGATCTGAAGATGTCAGTAGCCATCTTTTGACTTCAGTCTTTCAGTTGACTTCAGTGGGTTTTCAGTTAGGTCCATAGAACTAGATGTAGGGAGAAGAGTAACTGTGTGACATGTGATATCACAGGTAGTGGTATTCACTGGAGTGTAGGGAACCATGTTAGTCTTTCCAGTGGCTATTTAAAAATATTTATTATTTGAACATAAGAATGGCCCTACCGGGTCAGACCATCTAGCCCAGTATCCTGTCTTCCAATGGTGGCCAATGCCAGGTGCCCCCAGAGGAAATTAACAGAACAGGTAATCATCAAGTGATCCATCCCCTGTCACCCAGTCCCAGCTTATGGCAAACTGAGGCTAGAGACACCATTCCTGCCCATCCTGGCTAAGAGCCATTGATGGACCTATCTTCCATGAATTTATCTAGTTCTTTTTGAACCCTGTTATGGTCTTGGCCTTCACAACATCCTCTGGCAAGGAGTTCCACAGATTGACTGTGTATTTTGTGAAGAAATACTTCATTTTATTTGTTTTAAACCTGCTGCCTATTAATTTCATTTGGTGACCCCTAGTTCTTGTGTTATCAGAAATAGTAAACAACACTTCCTTATCTACTTTCTCTACACCGGTCATGATTTTATAGACCTCAATCATATCTCTCCTTAGCCATCTCTTTTCCAAACTGAAAAGTCCCAGTTTTATTAATCTCTCCCCATACGGAAGCCGTTCCATAGCCCTAATAATTTTTGTTGCCCTTTTCTGAACCTTTTCCAATTCCAATATATCTTTTTTGAGATGGGGCAACCACATTTGCACACAGTATTCAACATGTGGGTGTACCCCGGATTTATATAGAGGCAACATGATATTTTCTGTCGTATTATCTATCCCTTTCTTAATTATTCCCATCATTCTATCTGCTTTTTTGACTGCCACTGCACATTGAGAGGATGTTTTCAGAGAACTATCCACAATGACTCCAAGATCTCTTTCTTGAGTGGTAACAGCTAATTAGACCCCATTATTTTATATGTATAGTTGGGATTATGTTTTCCAATGTGCATTACTTTGCATTTATCAACATTGAATTTCATCTGCCATTTTGTTGCCCAGTCACCCAGTTTTGAGAGATCCTTTTGTAGCTCTTTGCAGTCTGCCTGGGTCTTAACTATCTTTAGTAATTTTGTATCATCTGCAAATTTTGCTACCTCACTGTTTACCCCTTTTTCCAGATCATTTTTGATTATGTTGAATAGGTCTGATCCCAGAACAGACCCCTGGGGGACACCACTATTTACTTCTCTCCATTCTGAAAACTGACTATTTATACCTATCCTTTGTTTCCTATCTTTTAACCAGTTACCAATCCATGAGAGCACCCTTTCTCTTATTCCGTGGCAGCTTACTTTGCATAAGAGCCTTTGGTGAGGGACATTGTCAAAGGCTTTCTGAAAATCTAAGTACACTATATCCACTGGATCCCCTTGGTCCACATGTTTGTTGACCCCCTCAAAGAATTCTAGTAGATTCGTGAGGCATGATTTCCCTTTTGTTTGTTTGTATTCTTTAAGGGAAAGGGCTAGAGAAGAGAGGATGTCCGGAAGGTCTTCGCTTCCCCATAACTTGAATAGAAATCAGTGAGGGGTCTGGATATACACAAACTGGGAGTCAGGTCAGGGGATTGGAGGGGTTATCCACATGTAAAAGAGCCAGGTACTAGTTTGGGATGTGACCCTATCCCCATGTAAGGAATACAGGAGCCAAGTCTGGGGTGTTTGTGGAAGGTGGTGATTGCAGCTAAAGGTGGGTTTACGGTGCCCACTTATATAAGGGTGTGAAGCAGGTCTGGAGTTGAATATCTCCTTCCCTCCCCCCATGAACAGAAGCCTGGTGAGAGCAAGTTTGGAGGAGAGGGAACAAAGCAGAAAGCATGCTAAAATAAGGTTAGTGTGGATTAGCAGGGAAAGCTAGTACTGTGCACCTACTGTTAAAATTGATTCAGCTTTATCTTTAACGTGCCTTTCTTGCCTACACAACTCAGGAAGAGTGTATTTGCAACTGTTCTGAACCAGCCTACCCTAAACAAGGGCCAAAGATCTTATCTCCAAGTGAGTGCTGAAATAACTAAAAGCAGAGTTGCTTATCTTTCTCCCTCCTACCATGTGTGCATTAAGGATTGAAGTGCCAAGATACTATCCAAAACAGCCAGTGTAATTCTACATATACAGCTGAGAGGCAGGGAATGATTTGATAACTTAATTACTAACACTTTGCAAAAATTCTCTCCTGGCGTCACTGGGGTGGGGATAAGTGTGTAGACGCTGTGTGTAAGTGGAAGTGACATTTCTGACTCATACACACAATGAGTACTTAGAAAGTTAGGAAACCTAAAGAAGTTTCAGTTAAAAGGTATCTGCTTTCCCGCCTGCTAGAGGAAGGATATCTAATTTCTCAACTCTCTCTCAAAAGATACCTTTTAACTGAAACTTCTTTAGGTTTCCTAACTTTCTAAGTACTCGTGTGTTTGAGTCAGAAACGTCACTTCCACTTACACACAGCATCTACTCAATATAATAGATGTGCATGTGTACATGGAAATTGAGAGGTTAAGTATCATAATACCGAGATTCTCTCTAGTAGTCCTGTAACACTTTTATTTATACCCTTTCCGTGTTAATTTCCCTTCACATTTTAATGTAGTCCAAAGCAATATCAAAATAAGCACTTTATGCTGTATTTGTTTAATGTCCAGATTTATGCTCTAATGGGGTATGCATTGAGACCATTTATGGATTTACATCTTTTGTTGAAATCTGAGTTGCCTCTTTTATACACCCCTGCCTTGACCAGCTAATTAATGTGAAAATAAGTGTCAGCTGAGATGATTAGTTCAGGAAGCAGCCTCTTGTTATCTTCATTTATTTTATTTTTAACAATACATTTTTGATTGAACTGATTGTTATCTCCCTCGAAGTGTTTTGAACTTATTCTATTAAACATGAAAATATTACCTAAAAAGCTTGCTGGGTTTCCCCTTCCCCGCGATGTGGAACTGTAGCCAGAAAGTAGAATGCAGCCAAACACCACTGAAAATTCTGAGCTGAAGAGGAATTGTCAACACCTGGTCTATGCTTTCTGCTAATTTTTTTTGTTCCACAGTAGTTACAAAAATAGACTTTATATAAATAAACCAAGGGATGAAAGCATCAGTCAGGAAGGGTAGTAATATTTTTAAAGCACCTGTTGAAGAGTGTACCTTGAATAAAGATCATCTGCTTATCCCATCAAATACAGTTTGTGGAAACTGTAAATTACATATGATATTGTGTTTGCTCTGAGTAGCAGAGCCAAGAATAGAGCTCAAGTCTCCTGACTCACAGTCCAGTCCAATAGGCCACATTGCCTCTCATAAATGTTATGTTGTAAAAAGGTTCACAAGTTGCTATAGTCTTCATCTGTTCCCTTAGCAGGATGAATGGCTTTCATTTCAGTATCTTTTATTCATCAATCTTTTAGAATTCTACTTTCCTCTACTATGAATTATTGACATCAGAAATATTGGATCATAAAGCAGAAATTTTAGTTGAGAATAGGACAATCCCTCAAGTAAGAACTGATACGTACATAAATCTAGCAAGTTTGCCAAATTCGTATTCATACAAATATCTTAAAATAAAATCAGTAATGGATGGATAATTAAAATAGCTGATTTCATGTGCCTGCCACCATTTTATTAACTTTGGTACCACTAAAGAGTCAATATTTGTCAATAAATGCCAGGCCCCAATCTTGCAGGCACTTACTCACATGCCTTACATTATTCACATGAGTAGTTCCACAGGATGTTGAATCTGGTTACATAATGGGATTGCTGAGGTGATTAAAGATACACATGTGCATGTTCACTGGCTCAGGGCCTCATAGATCACTGTCTGGTAACTGTGGGTAAATGCTGGATTTATAATGTCAGCATTTGATCAGCTACCACATTGAGATAGCTGAGAGAGCACAGATTTGCCTTTATACGAACGACATGGACTTTGCTAAAAATAAAAGGCTTTTATTTTACAAAAAATTGAAACAAGCAGAGTGAAAGAATTTTAGTCACTGCTGAAAAAATAGAAAATACATCATATTACTCATTCAGATTTTAAGATTTTGTATAAATACACCTGCATAAATAAAAAGCCACACTTGCTAGTCCTCTGACTGCTGCGCCATCAGTATTTCCTCCATTCCTCACATCTGAAAGAAAAAATAAAGTTGGCTAAGCATGGGATGTAAAATTTTTCCACACGGTTAACTAGAAATGCAGCACAAAAATAAATAAGGGAAAATGATATGCCTTTAACATGACATGGTGAACAATAGCCCCAACCTCCCATCACTACTACTTGTGAACCACCCCATTGCCCCAAGATCAGCTACAAAAGAAGCATCAATGGGGAGGGGGAAGTGGCTAGTGGCTACCCCCGACCTTAAGCATTCGGACCTTGTAGGTTCTTGCCATGAGAATCCAAGTCTCCTAAGGGAACAAAAAACGGTATCTAGCAATGACAACCCAGTAAAATGTATAATGATAGTAGATCAAAATCAGATCATGTTCACAATAATATTTAAGCAATAGGGTTCAAGTCATACTGGAACTCTACAAAATGCCTTTCCAGCACTTTTTTTGTGTGTGGAGACAGAACGGTGTTCCAGTACTTATGGTACTACTACTAGAAGTGTGTTACGACTCAAGTACTGCTAAGCAAGCGAGACTCTTCACAGACCTCAGTCAAGGCTGGTGTCCCTTGCTGAGCCACACCCTGCATCATGCCATTACAGAGTGGGAGTCTCCACTGTGTCTTTGCTCTTTTATATCATAAGGCACATTCTGAAGAGTATACTTGCACCTGCTGTTGGCACAAACTATGCACCACAATTTGTAGTCAGTGTCTGATAAAACTTAAGGACAGAAATTGAGCCTCCAACTAATCAAACTACTCTCTCTCTCTCTCTCTCTCTCTCTCTCTCTCAAAAAATAATAATAATAATACCAATTATGAATTTGTGACAACTTTAGTAATAGACAAGATCATTTGTAGCAAAGGAGTTAATCGGACAGAATTTGCCCTTTCTTGTAGTATTTTTCCCTGTCTTTCATTTTGGATTTTGTCCCACTGTCTTTCATATTTGGACCTTCGCAGTTTGAGCAGTACATTCATAATTGCTTTGTTATTAGGAAACAATTTTCTTTTACTTGTTGCTAATTATTCTCAAGGTTTCCCCCTGTATGGTCTTCCTGTCATCATTTTCTATTCCGTAAGCTTCCTGTTTTGTAAGTTCTATATAGCTCCAGTAGCTTCCCAGTTTTGAGTTGGATTGTTGACTGCATGGCACTTGAAACTGTAGGGCATAATTTTTTTCTTTTAAAAAGAAAGGCATTTGAGGCAATAGAACCCCTCACAGTTGTAACTCAGTTGTTTGTTTAATATTCTGAAGCTATTGGAATTATATTTTATAGTTAAAATTTTAAATGTTTACTATTTCATGGGTACTACACATTTATTTTGTTTACTAATGAGCATATTCTGTACAGTTAAAAATTTACTTCATATGTTTGTGTATCATTTTGCATGATTTTTTTCAGTCCCATCAAAATTTAGGTTTCAGTTCTGAAAGTACTTATTCTGGGCATTCAGGTGTAATCCCATTGTCTTCAGAGGGCCAACTCATGGAAGTGAGTGCTACACCCAGTGGTAAATATGTGCACAATTGGGCCCTTATCCAGCAAGAAAAACAGAAATGTGGAAAGAGCTTAATACAACTGGCCTGATTATTTAAAGGGTGCAATATGATCATAGTTTTTTCCAAGTTCCAGCTTTTTTCCATTATGAATACAGTTCAAGATGGGTGTCAGGATACTGCAATTCCCCATCTTAAACAGAGTTTGTTTTGTTCAGATACATGCTCTGACTGCTCACTGTTCTCCTAATTAATGGTGCAGTGACAAACCCATTCTATAAAGCTGAGGTCATCTTTTATCAGAACTCAGTTATGAGGTGGAGAAAAAGACTTCATGGCTGAAGTTATCACAGAGGCATTTGTGGTAAGAGACACAGTCCTGAGTGTGTGGTTTTTAGATGGAGGAGGTGGGATGGAGAAGTGAGGTTATGGCTACTCTAGGGAGCTTTCCTGTCAACTTAATTAATCCACCCCCAACGAGCAATGGCAACTATGTCAGTGGGAGAAACTCTGCCATTGACATAGTGCTGTCCACACTGGCACTGAGATTGGTGTAACTTATGTCACTCAGGGGAGATGACTTATTCACACCCCAAAGAGACATAAGGTATACCATCCTAAGTGACAGTGTAGACATAGCTGCAGTGTGTGTTTCTCATTGCCTGCCTGGGATTTACAGGAAACTATTAGTAACTGCATCTGATTTTAAAATCTTTTAATAATTTTTCTTCTGTGTCTACTTTTTCCAATTCTCCAGCATATTAGCATATTTCATACTAGATATGTGAAAGAAGCTGATACCCAGGAACCATACTGTAATCACATCAGCTTAATGCTACAATCACTACAATGCCCCAAAGACTATGGATATGATTTTATGGAATGAAGTCTAAATAAAGTGGAATAAAGTGTGTATTCATGTTTACCCTAGGCATTGAGCAATTATCTCAAATGATTGATTTGACTGTTTCTGTGTTTTTGACTTTGTAAAATATTGTTATTACTTAAGAAATCAACACTATAATATACACTTGAAAAAATACAAGCAGAAAAAATTATAGCATTAACTGAAAGCAGAATTGGTTAGAAAGAAAACTGAGACCTCTTTTGCGTCTTAATTTTGTGTGTGATATGAGTAATTGAGGAACTGGAGCTGCTGCAATGGGATTTTTTTCTATAAATAAGCAAGCAAAATCAGATGGTACAAAGAGATCTAGTTATGTAACAGTATGGTTTCCTGTACTATAAAATCTAGACTTTTTTTTTCTTTGAGCTGTTAAAGCCTGACATATGATATTTGTTTCTTAGAGGAGAGCTTAGTTAACCTTATTATCAGTCATATGCACCTGTTGGATAGATGAGATGTTTGTCCATTGTATTAGTAATTAATTTTTTTGTAATTCTTTAATTCTTTGTGGAGATGGAGGGCCCCAATCCTGGGTTGTATTCAAGTATTCTCAGCACACCTCAGGAAGTGGGAGAGCAAATAAGACAAAAATGGTTTTAAGTAACCTGATCCTTCAGCTGCCTAGCGACCACATGGCATCACAACTTAGAGCAGCCTCAACAGTGTAGCTCAAGCTTACACCCAGCTGCCTTCAGGGGGCTAATCCAGTAGCCAGGGATCACCAGTGCATAAAGACATCTCTGCCATCTCCACCTTCCCCTGCCCATGCCCACTTGACGAATGGCCAGAATAGGGAGTGGAGTAGCAGGTGTATGTCACCCAGGGATTTGGCCACATTGGGGTGGGGGGGAGGGAAGGAGGGACTAGCCACTTATACTGGTATAAAACAGCTATAGCATAGATCAGGCCATAAAACTATCTACAAATTGGGAAGTTTATATTCTGTTCTGTCAATTACTGAATAAACCATAAAAGCAAATTACAGTCAACTGTGTTCTCCCCCTGCTTCAGGTATTTCAGTTAAGGGTTGATGATTGCTTTCTGAATAACAGAAGCAGCATCAATAGCAGTAGCTTCTTTTGTTTAGCTCTGTACTTTTCTCACAGATAGCATTTTAATTAAGGTCACTATTAGAAAGTGACAGTGAGGCTCAAGAAAGCATATCTATATGTAACCCCCAAGGAGATTACTTAGATTCCTGGGGCTCTGTCTGCTGGCCGCTCAGGGAGAGGCACACTGTCCCTGGTAGAGAGGGGGAGCCAAGGCAGACTCAGAGTCCACCCAGCAACCAACGGGGAGTGAGATGCGCTTCCCAGGGAGTTCAGGAAAGGGGAGAAGCCACTTTTTAAGTCAGCCTGGAGCCAGCCAGGGCAAGGGCAGGAGTGGCTGTGTGGGGAGCTGGTGAGTCCCAGGCCTGCATGCAGGGTTCCCCCTGAGAACTGGCCTCTACAGACCTAAAAGCAAGATCCCTCAGCTGGACTTTTCCTTCTCCACTGATGATTCCCAGTTTGTAGAGTTTTGCTGGGAAACTTCCCCAGCCAGGCTGGGTTCGCCCTCCAGCTCCCTAGGGAAGACCAGTCACCACATGGTGAGCTCTGCTCTATCTGCTAGTTCAGGGCTGCTGCCTGCTGTGTGTGTGTCTGGATGCTGGGCTAGGAGACTACAGTTTGGATTTTAGTACAGTTGTGTAATCTGCACCTTGAGCCCTGCAGCCCTTTGTGGTGAGGGGAAATCCTGGGACCAAAGCAGCCTGATTCCTGCTTGAAGAGGATCCCTGCCAGCAGAGATCAGCCCCTCTGCAGTGACTGAGGAGTCCAGAGTCATCTCTGAACCTGAGGATCGTTCATGGAGTTTGTGAGTGCGTCATCTTTTAGTTAGTCAGTCAGGGAATTTTGTTTCGGGGACCCCCTACTCTCTGAACTGTGTCCTCAAGCCAGGGAGTAATGGTTTGGGGATTTTATAATGTGCTGCATATTAAACCTGTGAAGGGATTTACCACCATCTCCCACTTGTCAGTCTTTTGAGCTGTACTGAATCCAGTCAGCTACACTGCTGAACCACTGCAGTGAAGAATTTTGTGATCATAGGTCATCAAGGGCCCCAACAAAGTATGCATACCAATAGGACACTAATCTTACATTTGCTACATCAAGTCATGTGACTGGGAAGAGTCACAAATATTATAGGAGTGGGCACCAGTAACCCTAAAAATAGTGTTTTACCCTGTTATGTTATATTTGTCTCCTGTTTAATATAATTATTGTGTTAAATATATTGTATGTGTTTGTGTTATTTCTTGGAAGTCTCCAAGTATCTGGCAAGTAAGTGGGAATTATCCTGTGATTGGAGTTTTCCTCCCAAGCTGCCCTGGTGACCCTGTCAGGAAGGAGCGAGGGGGGTGGAGGCACCGCCAAATGAATTCATAGAAAAAAATAAAAATACAACCTGCTAAGTGGGTGGCGGGATCCAGAAAAACCCAAACCTGTAAGCAAATTGGCATTAAAAAGGTAACTGGGTAGAGAGGGGGCGCTACATATATATGTACTGATATATAGGTAGATAGATAGATATAGATATATTACCTGTGTGATAGATATATATATATATGTGTGTGTGTGTATATATATAATGTGTATACACACACATACACAATGGACCGTAAAGCCATATTTTTCACAGTAATATAATGTCAAGTAAGTACTTCCTAGACCAGGGGTGGGCAAACTTTTTGGGGCGAGGGCCACATCTGGGTGAGGAAATTGTATGCAGGGCCGGGGCAGGGGGGGTGGAGTGCGGGATGTGGAGGAAGGGGCTCAGGACAAGGGATTGGGGCAGAGAAGGGGTGCAGAGTGTAAGAGGGGGCTCAGGGAAGGGGGTTGGGGTACAGGAGGGGTACGGAATGCAGGATGGGGCTCAGGGCAGGGAGTTGGGGTGCACGGGGTGCAGGGTGCAGCAGGGAGCTCAGGGCAGGTGGTTGGAATGCACAGGAGTGCAGAAAGGGGCTCAGGGCAGGGAGTTGGGTGCAGGAGGGGTGCGAGGTACAGGCAGAGGGCTTAGGGCAGGAAGTTGGGGGGCGGGGGGCAGGAGGGGTTTGAGCTCCAGCCCGGTGCCGCTTACCTAAAGTGGCTCCGGGGTGGCAGTGGCGCACACCAGGGCCAGGGCAGGCTCTCTGCATGCCTGCCCTGTCCCCACGCCACTCCAGGAAGTGCTGCGGCCCCTGGGGGGGGGGGGGGCAGAGGGCTCTGCGTGCGCACATGGAGCCCTTTGCCTCCCGGCCCGGGGGCTGCTTCTGAGAGCAGCGCCGGGCCCGCAGCACCACCAGGGGTAATCCCGCAGGCCGGATCCAAAGCCCTGAAGGGCCGGATCCGGCCCGCGGGCCATAGTTTGCCCATCCCTGTCCTAGACCCTTTGCCAAAAAGCTAGTGACTGTTATCTATAAACAGTTCATGCCTTCTTTGCTTAGCTGTTTTCTTCTTTTTTAAGCTGATGCACTTAGTATAAACTGCATGAAGGAACCACTCCTCCTTTGGTGCTTCATCCTTCATTGACTCTGTCCATTTCTGAAGTGTTTGAAGCTGTTACAGAATGTCTATAAAATCTCAAATGTTGAGTGACCATTTGGCAATTTAATTAAAGTAATTATTAGCTGCTCTCTGGATCCTAAGAAAAGACTTCCTATTCTGTTACGTTTGGATGCCTAAATTCTCTCAGATTTAACAATGGAGTGTATCAAGTGATGGAAACATTGCTGAGAAGTCTTTCCATATTTGTAAAATCTCTTTCATAGAGATTATTTTCAAACACTTATGTTTCCTTGTGATCTTACCAATTTTCCCTGTGTAGTCACTACTCTGAATACTAATGAAGGACTATTCATTGTTAGTGTGTTAATTTTTTTCAAATTTCCATTTTTTTATTAAAAACAGGACATATCTGTGAGAACTTTTGCAATCCCCCCAAAAAAAATTTCAGTTAGTTTTAATGTTAATTAGTTCTTGTGACTTCCTGAGAAGACAAAGGGGGAGTTGATCTATAACATTTTTCTAGAACAAATGGGGAAATGTGCCATAAAACAGAATAATAGCAAATGTTCTCTTGGTTGCTTGACATCAGGAACAATCCAATTCAGACAGACCTGCTTTAAACAACGGGTTTGAACAGAATTTTGTGAAGTAGGAAATAAGAAGCTGTATGACTGATGTTCATCAATACATATTATGAGAGTTCTTACAGTTTTTCTCCTAATCAGTAGATGATAAATGTCCCAGTTGCAGAAGAAACTTGCATATTTTGAATGGTATGAACATCCTTACATGATGGTGACTAAATGATAATTTAGTGTCAGATCCAATGAATGTGCAAGTTAATAGTTTTACTCATGTAATCTGTTTATTGAACTCAGGAGAGGAAAATTACTCATGTGCATACATGTTTGCAGGATTTGGCCCATTCATTGCATAATGGACATGGTTACTTATGAGAGACAAGGTGCGTGAGGTAATATCTTTTATTGGACCAACTTCTGTTAGTGAGAGAGACAAGCTTTCAACCTACACAGAGCTCTTCTTCAGCCAGGGAAAGGTACTTAGAGTGTCATAGCTAAATGCAATATGGAACAGATTGTTTAGCACAGTGGGTCTCGAACGTTTTGTACTGGCAACTCCTTCCAGACAGCAAGCCTTGGAGTGAGACCCCCCTCTTATAAATTAAAAACAAATTTTTTATATTTAACACCATTTTAAATGCTAAGTGTAGAACCCTGTTATTTAAAATTAATTTATCTTTTCTCACTGCTTTTAAATTAAGAGTAAATCACATTTTTTTGAATTATTGTTATAAGCCTTTTAAAATAGTTACTGTTTAATATGGGGGGGGGCCGAAGAAACTTTGTCAATATCACTTTTCACAGCAGACTTGGTGCCCCATTGCCACCCTTATTCTTACACTGCTGCTGGCAGCAGGTGCTGCCATCAGAGCTGGGTGGCCAGAGAGTGGACCAACAAAAGTTGGTTCAGTAAAAGGTGTTAGTCTAGGGTTCCCATATTTCAGGTTCCCAAAAAGAGGACACTGCCGGGGGGGGGGAGGGAGGAAGCAGGAAGGGGGAGCTGGAGGTGGGGTATAGTTAGGGGTGTTGGAGGCGGGGGTACTCACTGGAAGTGGGGGGCAGTGTCACTCCCTGTCATGTTAGCAGGGCAGCTGTGCAAGCCCAGGACGCAGCAATATCCATCAGTTAGTGCCTCTATGTGGGACTCCCCCCTCACAGCTGGGAGTGGGGCCTGGGTGGGTGGGATCTGGCACCTGTGGCTGCAGGGGAATGAACCAATCATCTGCCTATGCAAGGGAGGGACCAATCAGGGCTCTTTCTGAGCTGCAGTATCTGCTCTGAAAAAATCCTGGACATTGCCTGTTTGGAAAATCTGCCTGGACAGAGGATGGAGGCTCAAAAAAGAGGCAATGTCTGGGAAAACCCATATGTATGGTAACCCTAGATATTACCTTACTCACCTCATCTCTAATATCCTGGGACCGACAAGACTATAACTACACTGCATATCTTAAAATGTGTTAACTAATACTAAACAATCTGTTCTTCTTCGAGTGATTGCTCATATCCATTCCAGTTAGGTGTGTGCGCGCCGCGTGCACGTTCGTCGGAAGATTTTTACCCTAGCAACCCCAGTGGGTCGGCTGAGCGCCCCCTGGAGTGGCGCCATAACGGCACCGCATATATACCTCAGCCGACCCACCCGACCCTCAGTTCCTTCTTACCGCCCGTGTCGGTTGTTGGAACAGTGGAGTCCAGCTTGCCTGTCCTCCGCTTCCCTAGCTTCCTCATAGTTCTTTTCTCTAAAAAATTGTACATAGTTGATATCTTCGTTGTAGGTTTTCTTGTTTTTGATAGTTTAATCAGTTTACTGTTAGATAGTTAGCGGGTTCGGGGATTAGCCCCCACCCACACCCGGAACCGGAGCGGAATCCTGAGGCGGGAAATGCGATCCGTGGGCACTTCGGCACAAGGGTTATCTGCTCCGCCCTGGCCCTCCTGGCACGCCTCGGCCTCTTCACATGCCGACAGTTACTACGTCGACGAACATGACCCTCAAGTCCCTTCGGGAGTTTTTCAGCAGTCCCATTATGCGGACCAGGAACCTCATCACTGGGGTTATTGGACCCCTTGGGCCTACCACCAAGCCCAAGGCGCTCCTGTGCCTACCACGCGCACCGTACCACACGAGTCCCGCATCCCGGAGGCTACAATAAGCCGCCCCCCAGTTGACACTGAGATACCATCGTGTGCGGAGGAAGGTAGTCAGCCTGCCCAGGAACCTCTGGAACAGGAACCTTCCCAGGTCCCAGACGCTGACCGGGACACCATCATGCCCGGGATTTCTTCTTCTTCCTCTTCCCCGGATGAGGCGGTGGCGGGGTCGTCGTCTGCAGGTCCCCCACCAATTGACTTACAGGCACACCAAGAGCTCCTTCGCAGGGTGGCACTGCGAATGGACCTGCAGGTGGAGGAGGTATCGGAAGTGATAGTGACCATTTTGTCAGCAGACGCCCCTACCCGCATAGCCCTGCCCTTCATTAAGACTATCCAGGCGACTGCTGAAAACCTATGGCAGACTCCGTCCTCTATTGCACCCACAGCAAGGGGTGTGGAACGCAAGTACATGGTCCCTTCCAAGGGATATGAATATCTGTATGTACACCCTATCCCCTCGTCGTTGGTGGTGCAGTCTGTCAACGATAAAGAGCGTCACGGCCAGCAAGGCCCGGCTCCTAAATCAAAGGACGCCAGACGAATGGACTTGCTTGGTCACAAGGTCTACTCTGCTGGTGCCCTGCAGATCCGAGTGGCTAACCAGCAGGCCTTGCTAAGCCGTTACGGGCATGACACTTGGGCTGAGGTAGAGAAGTACAAAGAGCTCCTACCTCAGGATTCCCGACAGGAGTTTGCGGCCTTCGTAGAGGAAGGTAAAAAGGTAGCGCGCACCTCGTTACAAGCCTCCTTAGACGCAGCTGACTCGGGGGCACGTACTATAGCCTCGGGCGTTACCATGCGCCGGATCTCTTGGCTCCAGAGTTCGACGCTCCCTCCTGAAGTTCAGTACACCATTCAGGACCTTCCTTTTGATTCCAAGGCTCTCTTCTCCAAAAAGACGGACTCCAGACTCCAGAACCTAAAAGACAACAGGGTCATCATCCGTACTTTGGGGATGCATACCCCTGCTACCCAGAGGCGTCCGTTCCGCCCCCAGTTTAACCGCCCTTACTATATGCCTCGCTACAGGCAGGACTCTGGTCGGCGACGGGGTCGCGGGGGACGTAGACGACAGCCTGGCACCCAACCGTCCCAGGGGCGAACCCCCTCTAAACCACCAGGGCCTAAACCATCCTTTTGAAGATGCACCCGGGGATGGCATACCAGATCTTTCTCCAGATCCCTCCCTGCCTTTTTCCAACCGCCTTTCCTATTTCCTCCCGGCGTGGGCCCGGCTGACCACCGATGCCTGGGTCCTACGCACCGTGGAACGTGGTTACCAGGGGCGGCTCTAGGCACCAGCAAAACAAGCTGGTGCCTAGGGCGGCAAAATCTAGGGGGCGTCCCCTGGGGCCGGGGGGGGCGGCAGGCTGGGCCGGCGGACCTGCCACAGTCGTGCCTGCGGGAGGTCCACCGGAGCCCCGGGAGCAGCGGACCTGCCGCAGGCATGACTGCGGAGGGGATGCTCGGCCGGCGGCTCCAGTGGACCTGCCGCAGGCATGACTGCGGAGGGGGCGCTCGTCCCGCGGCTCGGCTGGACCTCCCGCAGGCATGACTGCGGCAGCTCAAGCGGACCCGTCGGACCCGCGAACCGTCCGCAGCCGCGGGAGGTCCAGCCGAGCCACGCGGGACCAGCGGTCCCTCTGCAGTCATGCCTGCGGGAGATCCGCTGCTCCCGCGGCTCCGGGGCGCCTCCCGCGCATGACTGCTTGGGGCGGCCAAAAACGTAGAGCCGCCCCTGGTGGTTACCAACTACAATTCGTTTCACCCCCACCTTCCCACCCTCCTTCCCGGTCCCTCTTCAGGGACCCCTCTCACGAGCAACTCCTCTTACAAGAGGTGCATTCGCTCCTAGCCATCGGAGCGGTTGAGAAGGTTCCGGAGAGGGAGAGGGGCAAGGGGTTTTACTCCCGTTATTTTTTGATCCCCAAGTCCAAAGGGGGCCTCTGACCCATCCTCGACCTGCGGGACCTCAACACATACATGCTGAAGTTGAAGTTCCGCATGGTATCCCTCAGGACGATTATCCCTACTTTGGATCCGGGAGACTGGTATGCCGCCCTCGATATGAAGGACGCTTATTTTCATATCGCCATCTTTCCACCGCACAGACGCTTCCTCCGCTTCATGATCGCTCACCTTCACTTCCAGTTTGCGGTCCTCCCCTTCGGCCTATCCACGGCCCCAAGGGTGTTCATGAAGTGCATGGCCGTTGTCGCCGCCCCCCTCCGTCGGCGCGGCATCTGCGTTTTTCCCTACCTGGACGACTGGCTCATCAGGGGGGAATCGCAGGCCTCGGTCCAGCAACAAGTCACAGTGATCAAAGACTTATTCATGTGCCTGGGCCTAGTTCTCAACATAGAGAAGTCCACCTTAGTACCAACTCAGAGGTTGGACTTTATTGGCGCGACCCTGGACTCATCTCTAGCCAGAGCCTACCTTCCTCAGCTACGGTTCCAGGCCCTTACACAGCTAATCTCCGCCCTTCAGGCCTCTCGTATGACCTCGGCCCGTGCTTGTCTCCGCCTCCTCGGTCATATGGCGGCTTGCACACACGTAACTCCGTTTGCCAGGCTCCGCCTCCGCCCACTCCAGCTGTGGCTCCACTCCAGATACCGTCCGCACAGGGACCCTCTGGATACCCTACTCACCATTCCAGCGGGTGTCCTTCAATCCCTGGATTGGTGGCTGACCCCTTCCCATGTATGCGCGGGGGTCCCATTCCATGCTCCTCAACCTTCCCTTTCCCTGACAACGGACGCCTCGTCCCTCGGATGGGGAGCCCATCTCGGCGATCTTCGTACTCAAGGCTTGTGGTCGGTGCAGGAATTGAATATGCACATCAACGTCAGGGAGCTCCGGGCAGTGCGCCTGGCATGCCAGGCGTTCCGAACTCGCCTCCACGGCCGTTGTGTCTCAGTCTTTACAGACAACACAACGGCCATGTACTATATCAACAAGCAAGGCGGGACCCGCTCTTCCCCCCTCTGCCACGAGGCGATACTACTCTGGGAATTCTGCATAGCCCACTCGATACATCTGGTGGCGTCTTTCCTTCCCGGCGTCAAGAACACCATCGCGGATCGCCTGAGCAGGTCCTTTCTCTGCCACGAGTGGTCGCTGAGAGCAGACATCGCTCATGCCATTTTCCAACAGTGGGGATTTCCCCATGTAGACCTGTTTGCATCCCGATCAAACCGCAAATGCCAGGAGTTTTGCTCCTTTCAAGGCCTGTCACCGGGCTCTCTGTCAGACGCGTTTCTCCTTCCATGGACTCGTCATCTGTTCTACACCTTTCCTCCATTCCCCCTCATACACAGAGTCCTGCTGAAGCTCCGACGGGACAAGGCACGTCTCATCTTAATTGCGCCAGCGTGGTCCAGGCAACACTGGTTCACCACGTTGCTCCGTCTGTCGGTAGCCGGCCCAATTCCTCTGCCGCTTCACCCGGATCTTATAACACAAGATCACAGCACTCTCCGTCACCCAGACCTGATGGCCCTCCACCTCACGGCGTGGCTCCTGCGTGGCGAGACCAGTCGGAATTGCGCTGCTCTGCTCCCGTGCAGCACGTTTTATTGAGCAGCAGAAAGCCTTCCACTCGATCTACCTACCTGGCCAAGTGGAAGCGCTTCCCTTGCTGGGCTCAAGCGCATGACGCTATTCCTTCAGAGCTTCCGCTTCCAATGGTCCTTGACTATCTCTGGTCGCTAAAACAGCAAGGCCTTGCACTGTCCTCTATCAAGGTGCACTTAGCGGCCATCTCCGCTTTCCACCCCGGTGAAGGAGGGTATACGCTGTTCTCTCACCCGCTGACTACTCGTTTCAGAAAGGGCCTTGATCGTCTCTACCCCCAGGTGCGCCACCCGATTCCCACCTGGGACCTCAATCTCGTCCTCAGCAGGCTCATGTCCCCACCCTTTGAGCCGCTGGCCACCTGTTCCTTGCTGTACCTGTCATGGAAGACGGTTTTTCTAGTGGCTATCACATCAGCCAGACGGGTCTCCGAGCTCAAAGCGCTCATGGTGGACCCACCGTACACCGTTTTTCATAAGGACAAGGTGCAACTACGTCCACATCCGGCATTTCTCCCGAAGGTAGTGTCCGCGTTCCACAATAACCAGCACATCTTCCTTCCAGTTTTCTTTCCAAAGCCTCACGCATCCTCGCGAGAGCAACGACTTCACTCCCTTGATGTTCGTAGGGCGTTGGCTTTCTATGTTGATCGGACAAGACCGTTCCGCAAATCCCCGCAACTGTTTGTGGCAATTGCAGACCAGATGCGAGGTCTTCCTGTCTCGTCGCAGCGAATCTCCTCCTGGCTCACAGAGTGCATACGCACCTGTTATAGCTTGGCTAATGTCCCTTTGGGCCATCTCACCGCCCACTCTACCAGGGCCCAGGCGTCCTCCGCTGCCTTTCTGGCGCAAGTACCGATACAAGAGATATGCCGAGCGGCGACCTGGTCGTCCGTTCATACTTTCGCCTCGCACTATGCCCTGGTCCAACAGTCGAGAGATGACGCAGCCTTTGGCTCTGCGGTCCTGCATTCCGCCACGTCTCACTCCGACCCCACCGCCTAGGTAAGGCTTGGGAATCACCTAACTGGAATGGATATGAGCAATCACTCGAAGAAGAAAAAATGGTTACTTACCTTTGTAACTGTTGTTCTTCGAGATGTGTTGCTCATATCCATTCCACACCCACCCTCCTTCCCCACTGTCGGAGTAGCCGGCAAGAAGGAACTGAGGGTCGGGTGGGTCGGCTGAGGTATATATGCGGTGCCGTTATGGCGCCACTCCAGGGGGCGCTCAGCCGACCCACTGGGGTTGCTAGGGTAAAAATCTTCCGACGAACGTGCACGCGGCGCGCACACACCTAACTGGAATGGATATGAGCAACACATCTCGAAGAACAACAGTTACAAAGGTAAGTAACCGTTTTTTCCACCTTGTATTTCACTGTGACATTGAGTACCTCTCCCAGATCTGAAGAGCTCTGTGCAAGCTCAAAAGCTTGTCTCTTTCACCAGCAGATGTTGATCCAATAAAAGATAACAAGATAACAAAAATATAACAATTACTTCACCCACCTTGTCTCTCTAATATCCTGGGACCAGCACAGCTACAACAACACTGGAAACAATAGATTTATGGTATTAAGATTATCAATCTTGGACTGGGTATTTTTTCTGAATGGTGAAAAATTAATATTAGGAATGTTATATTTTTAATTTTTAGAAAACTGAGGCCCTGATCTTGCTAGGTGTCTTATACCACTAAGTTCAGGGGATGTTTAAGGTGCTTGGCAGCTCACAGACTCAGGCCAGGTCTACACTATAAACCAGGGGTTGGCAACATTTCAGAAGTGGTGTGCCGAGTCTTCATTTATTCACTCTGATTTAAGGTTTTGTGTGCCAGTAATACATTTTAACGTTTTTAGAAGGTCTCTTTCTATAAGTCTATAATATATAACTAAACTATTGTTGTATGTAAAGTAAATAAGGTTTTTTAAATGTTGAAGAAGCTTCATTTAAAATTAAATTAAAATTCAGAGTCCCCCAGACTGGTGGCCAGGACCCGGGCAGTGTGAGTGCCACTGAAAATCAGCTCGCATGCTGCCTTTGGCACACGTGCCATAGGTTGCCTACCCCTGCTATAAACTTACATTGGTATAACTACATCGCCCGGGGTGTGAAAAATCCATACCCTTGAGCTAACCTAACCCCTAGTGTGGACAGTGCTATGTTGATGGGAGAGCCTCTTCCCTCAACATAACTACTGCTTCTCGCAGAGGTGGATTAACTGTGCTGATCAGAGACTGTCTCCTGCCAACATAGTAGCATCTTCACTGAAGCTCTACAGTAGCGAAGCTGCACCGTTCTAAGTGTAGACCTGCCCTCAGGCTCTGACTGAAAGAATATGCCCCTTACAGATCAAATGGGAGTTTCAAAAGTGGTTACCATTCAACTTAACTCTGCTCCCACTGAAGTAAATGGAAGTGTAACAGGTTGCTGGCCAGGAAGCCCTGAGCCAGACCCCTGTTAGGTCAGCTCCAATTAAGAAGTATTAATTGGGGCTGGCTGAGTATGCCATGCCTAATTGGTAGAAGAGAAGCTCCTGCGGGCCTTATTAGCCAGGGGACTATATAAGGCTGGCAGGCAGGCAGGAAGGAAGTGGAGGCGGGGTGGGAGAAGAGCAAGGAAAGGGAGGAGTCACAGGCTGTGCATCCATGTTGGCTGGAGAATCTAGCTGTCCCCCAGGTTGCTGGTTTACAACTGTCTGTAAATAGAAGGTGGTGGTGGGAGCTGACACTGTTAATTAAAAAAGCACTGGTGACTGCAGTTAAAGGAGGTCTAGGGCTGATTTGTGCGAGGGTGAGCAAAGGCCTCGTTATAGGAAGCTTTACCACTGACTTCAATAGGAGGAGTTAGACCAATGAATGCTTTTGAAAATCCCATTCCCTATGATCCAATCAAAAACTATGTCTAGTTTACATCTTAGCCTAGCAAAGTTATTATGTCAGAAGAAGCCAAACCTATCTTCCCCCCCCCCCTTTGTCTGCTACTACAGTAATGCTATTCAGTGTTCAGGATGGAAAAGGCTTAGAGAAAGAAAAAAGAATTGCTGTGTACCCTTGGCAGTGATTACATGTTTTAGCATGTGGTTTTGTATTGACCCTACTATGATCTCACCCACTAATGCCTGTTATGGAAGGGGATTTTGTATTCTGCTTTTTGCCTCTATAATCATCATGTCATATGATGACAATAAACTGATGCTTAAGGAATGAATTGATCCCCTGCTAAAGACCCTAATGCACAAATCCCATTGGAGGCATTGATATTAAATGACTTTTAGTCACCTTTATTCAGACTTAATGCAGGCTTTCCTATAAATACTTGCACAATATTGCCCTGATTTTCAGCAGTACTGAGCACCTGAGCTTCCCATGACTTCACTGGGAGCTATGGGTGCTCAGCCCTTCTGAAAATCAGACCAATACTAAGAATAGAGAACTGTTTTCATATTTGTATAATACATATTTTCATCTAATTAGATCTGGCACTGTGTTAATTATCTGTGTTCTGATTCCAATAATCCTCTTTTAAATAAGCTTTAAAGAACCTTACTGGTCACTGTTCAGTAATTGGTAGAACCAATAAAGCAGTCAGTTGAATCTGAGCATCCATCCATGTTTCTACCTATTCATCCATGTATAATCTGGTTGTTTTTAATCCTAACTCACAGAGAAAAGCTTTCTTCACCCCTGTGAACAAATTAGTTGTGATCACATTGAGATGAAAGATTTGTTGTGGTTTTACAATAATTTCACTATGCTGTGTTGGCTCCTGATTGTAGGACTGTACAGTCAGGGCCAATTTCTAATCTCAGATGTGTGGTGTGCCGTGCTCCTTATCCTAAATAATCAGCTACTGCTTTTGTTCACTTGAGATACGTAAAGTACTGCACAAACATCTTGCATCAGCAGGGAGCAAGGCATAGTTCTAAAGAAAATAAAAATCTAATCTTTTGGCAATTTATATTATTTCTCATTAGACTTGTGCTTAGTGTCCCATTTAAAAATTTCACTTTTAGTTTAAAGATAGGAATCATGATAGGA
Organism: Mauremys mutica; assembly: GCF_020497125.1. Taxonomy (NCBI): domain Eukaryota; kingdom Metazoa; phylum Chordata; order Testudines; family Geoemydidae; genus Mauremys; species Mauremys mutica. Next base: position 107,736,972 of record NC_059074.1, read on the forward strand.
AATAAACTTGCCACAGTTTAAAAGCAAAAATGGGTTGAAATCAGAATCAGGTCAATGAAGTTAAAAGCCATATTTTTATTTTGGATAATATTTTAACCTGCCCTCTAGGAGACAAAGGGAACATAAATTAGCTTGAAGCAGTTGGTGGAAGTTAAAGTAAATGACAAATGGAACTGTTCATTCTTTTTTTGACAGTTTGCCCTATATCGTTTGATATTTTTATTTCTTTATTTTAAATACAGTTCCTGTTTGCAGTCCAATTCATTATATTGATGTAATATTCTTAATTAATTTTAATTAATGATATATCTGTAGATGAGAGTTTGTACCTTGTAAATAAATAGATACATACCCAAAAGTCAATGGGATTTCAACCTATTTGTTTATGAAGCATCTAATACTTAGAGGCACTAATTTGCTTGTCCTTTTGGAGCTACTATAATATTGTTTTTTGTTCTTATTGATAATAATAGTCTACATTACTTTCATCTCATAATGTGGTCAGTCTCAAACAACTGATTTCAAAACCTAGAATGAACTATTAGTGGCTATCAAACCATGCTCTTCAAGGCAGGGACCCTCTGTTACTCCGTGTTTGTGCAGTGCCTAGTACAATGGGGTCCCATACTTGGTTGGCCCCCTAGGTACTTCCATAATAAACATGATTAATAATTATCTGGCTAGTGCAAACATTTCCATAAGCAACTTCAGTGGGGAAAAACAAAGTCTAATGAAACACAAGCTTATGATGGTAACTTAGAATTCAATAAAGAGAAATTTTGATGAACAATGTGAGTCTCAATATGCCACCACATGATGGAATTTCTGTTTTCTCAGTTTGCACTTTTAAAACCTAGGAAGTTCCACACACACAAAAACAGTATTAATAGAAAATTATTAAGATTTCAAAAGTTAGGGAATGCCATGATTAAGGTTGCCTATCATTCTCTCTCTCTCTCTCTCTCTCTCTCTCTCTCTCTCTCCCCCCCCATACATACACCTTCTGCATATACATTATAAAACAGACATTAGTTACACAATCACACACTATTTTTTAATTAGGACCCCTGCCTTATTCATAAGAACATAAGAATGACCATACTGGGTCAAACCAAAGGTCTATCTAGCCCAGTATCCTGTCTTCCGAGAGTGGCCAATGCCAGGTGCCCCAGAGGGAATGAACTGATCATCAGTAACATCAAATGATCCATCCCCTGTTGTCCATTCCCAGCTTCTGGCAGACAGAGGCTAGGGACACCATCCCTGCCCATCCTGGCTAATAGGATGGACCTATCCTCCATGAGCTTATCTAGTTCTTTTTTAAACCCTATTATAGTCTTGGTCTTCACAACATCCTCTGGCAAGGAGTTCCACAAGTTGACTGTGTGTTGTGTGAAAAAATAATTCCTTTTGTTTGTTTTAAACCTGCTGCCTATTAATTTCATTTGGTGACCCCCTAGTTCGTGTGTTATGAAAAGGAGTAAATAACACTTCCTTATTTACTTTCTCCACACCAGTCATGATTTATATACCTCTATCATACTCCTCCTCGGTGCACTGAGTGAGTCTGCTTTGGTGATGAATCTGGATTGTCCAGTAAAGGGGGCTGTTGTCTATAGAATCCTTGCCTCATTTGTTGCAGAAGCTGGAAAGTGTGAAGTACATGAGTAGGTTTGGCAGAATTTGATTTTTTTGTTTTATAATTCCAACCGGTAATCTCTATTTTTAAGCATTTTTAAATAATTTTAGCTATGTAAATGTTCACTGTTGCTCAGAATTATGGGTTTTAAGCTTTAAAAAATCTATTTAAATTTTCACAATTGCAAGAAGTTATGGGGGGGTGTCCATTTTTTAATGACAGTAGGCATTGCGATTCAAGAAGTTAAAGCTTTATAGACATTAAGACACAAATTGTCAATATCACGTCAAAATATACAAAGTAAATAGCCTGAAATTAAACTCTAATAAATTCTCAAACAGCACTTTTCTTTCTATGCCTGTCCATAAATTTCAATTATTATAGATGGAAATATTTTTTTCATTTTTGTGTGTGTGTGGTGAAATAGGCATTTACCAACATTTACTGATAAAAATCTAGTCGTTCCAAGCCTATGTATGTAGCAGGGAATTGCAAGAAGAGACTGGAGGTTCTCATGGTTAATACAGTTGACTGCTGCCCTGGAGAATCGGATTCTGTCCCTCCCTCTGCCACAAAGTTCCTACATGATGCTGAGCAGGTCTCTTAAACCAAACTTTTTACAGGTGGTCACTATTTGTGTGTTCCTCGCTTTCTGGGTGCCTGACTTGAGATCCTGGGGTCTGAATTACAGCTATGCTGAGCACTCACAGCTGCAACTAAGGTCAATGGGAACTGGGCTTTGAACATATAAAGGGCTATGTAATGCTAAACTGAAAAATCAGGTCCTAGGCATCTCAAATCAGGCACCTAAAATTTGTGGATACTCTTAACCTTAATTTCTCTGTGTCTCAGTTCCATATCTGTAAAATGAGGTTAATTCATCCACTCATTTTACAGGGGTGTTGTGAAGAAAAATTGGTATTTATGAAGCACCCGGAGACTCTAGTGATGAGAGGCATAGAAAAGCTAATGAGGAAATCATTAATTCCATATTTAGAGCAGGGTTTGAATAGTGTTCAGGAAATAAGACATGGGGCCTGCATTGAACAACAAGGAGAACACAAAATATTGAATAGCTTTTCGTTAAGTGAGCACCATCCACCCCATGCACTGAATGAGGCAGGGTTGGCTATGGAAAAAAAGTATGTGATCATGTAATTAAAGACTGTATCATAATGTGTACTCACAAGGGGGGCACTTCCTACCTTTTGAGTACTTCACTTTACAACCGTAATAATGTTATTTTAACCTAGTTTTCTGTGTGTAATTTTTATGTTTATATATACACTAGAAATGTTTGTTTGTTTAAAAACATAGCTTGACCTATGTAGAGATCACAAAGCACTGTTAACAAAATATTAGTTAAAAAATTTCCCTGGTGACATTGGCTTTTTGTTGTATTCTCTACTGCATTAACCAGGATGTTTTCTATGGCATTTTTGAGACAGTTTAAGGAAGTCTGGGATAACTACGCTGACACTTTGCTGGCTTGAGATAATCTAGCTACTTCACTGTGAAGCATGTGCTCTGGGAGTTGAAGATTTTTCCTTTTTAATGCATTACTTGTGCATTTAGTGTAGCCTCTTAATGACCCAAATCTTACAACAAACTGGTGCTATATGATATGAATAGCAGCAGCAGAAGTTGTTTCACAGTAAGAAAAAAAGGCCGGGAGATGTATGTATTTATTATATTGACCTGTATGTTATTTACAATTATAAAACTATTCTATTTAGGTTCTTTTGCCACACTGATCCTGTGATATCTGAGAGCCTTCTAGTTGACACATTAAGTGACATGGCCACCATCTGTCACATGTGGTTTTTTCACCGTTCCTCTCTTCAGGGGACTTGTTGCATGTGGATTTATAAAAATTCTATATATTTGTTTTTAATTCATGTAGATTCATGAAGGCTAGGTAGAAAAAGCATGCTTTACACTTGGAATAAAATGGATATTAATATCCATAGGAAGAGGGGGGGAAACAATATGTGTGAAGACAAAATACTTAAGGCCCCAATTCTGCAAGGTACCTAAACATGTGTGTCTAAATTTAAGCATGTGAGTAGTCCCACTGGCTTCAGTGGTGCTTGACTGTAGACCCATGCTAAAGTACCTTGCTGAATTGAGGCATAAAATAATAAATACTTAAAACATACAGCCCAGAAAATAAATTGCATAGCATCACTTCTGCAAGACTAATCCTGTGGGAGGGCATTTGAAGAAAGCGGCAATATAAAGGAGTAGGGTCTGACATGGAGTGAGGTATTGGTTTACTATTTGATTAGATTAAGGCTGTATTTTTTTAGGGACTGAGGTTCTTTGAAGTCTGTACAATCTTTTTGTGTATCTAAGTAGTGGCAGGCTGCCCAGAGCTTGTGGAAGGGCACCTTCTTCTTGTATTATAAGTCCAAAAATAAAAATAAATAAATACCTTCTGTCAAGAATAGAGTATCTTTGATGTGAAGATCTTCTAACAGATGAAAGAGTCCAATTTCAAAGTTGATGTGCAATGCTAAACTCCTCTACTTCCCTAACACCTTTGGTGCCAGCATCTTCAAAAAGAGCAGGCTCATAATTCCTAACACATCAGATTTGAAAATGGATTCCTTTATTATTATTATTATTATTATTATTATTTTATTTTATTTATTTCTAATAATAGTTCTTATAGCACTTATATAGTGCTTTTCACCAGTACATCTAAAAGGACTTTATAAAGGAAATCAGTAAGTCTGAGAATTCTTTCCAGGCAATTAGTTGGTGACAGAACAAAAAACACAAGAACTGATTCTCCAATTCTACAAGAATCAAGGGCTGCTGCAGTCTTTGAGATTGTCCATCAACTAACTTTTCTGATCCACAAGTATAGACTGAGATCTAGCACCTATTCTCATGGTAGCTGGGGCACTCAGGAAAATGAGAAAATAAAATTAGAGCCTCTGGATGCTGCTGCTTGTCGGCAGCATTTCAGCAGATGCTCATCTGCCGTCACGGTCCTCTGTGGCTCATTGTCTGGTGCCTGCCAGACGAAAAAGGTTGGGGACCACTGCACTAAACATTAAAAACAGTAAGGCATTGATTCAAAAAGAGCCAACGATCCATTGTAACACAAGCAAAAGCAAAACTGTGATTGTGTTTGATGCTTACGATTAAATGTGCACACCAAGTCATAGCAAATAGATTAATGTACAGGTGGCAACGACTTTGTATAATGCTATAAAAACTTAACAGAAATCTGTCAAAAAGCACAGCACTGTCTAGAGTCAAATGCAACTAGCAAATCTGAACACCTGACATGTCTGGAGGAATCAGCTTTGCTAGTTATTCATTGTTGTGGGCATAATGTGCACGGTATGGTTCCCCCGGCCCCGCCCCGAATACTTTCCACTCCTCCCTCCCCTCCTTGCCCCCCTCAGGAGACTTGCTCCCCAGTTTGAGAACCTCTGTTCTAGATGAATGATCTGTGAGAGGCTGTTACTCCAGAGTCCCAGACCTTATATTAACCCATTCCAGTAGCAGGCTTCAAAACAATAAGTGATCCTGACAGCCAATGAAGACGTCTGAGGGGTACATTCAAAATTGTCCTAAAAATTAATGAACACATGAGCAGCTCAAGGAAGTGACAGTTCCCCCATTTACAGCCATCTCTGTAATTACCATGAGCATAAGACTCTTATCACCTGCCACAACTGATAGATAAAAAGACATTTAAGTTGTGTGGCTAGATCTCATCTCCTCCATCTTTGAAAAAGGCCCCTTGTGGAAATGGGGGAAGTCAAATCTTCTCCATCTCTGAATTACATAGGAAGCTCCTTCAGACAGGAGATTCTAAGATGAGCACAAGAACCTAAGATAGGACATGTCAGTAGATCATGATGTTCAGAGCTTTCCCTTATTCAGGCATAGGGTGACCAGATAGCAAATGTGAAAAATAGGGACTGAATGGGGGGTAATAGGTGCCTATATAAGAGAGAGCCCCAAATATCGGGACTGTCCCAATAAAATCGGGACATCTGGTAACTTTATTCAGGCAGAATGGGAAGACAGTCAGCAACTTATCCCATTTCCATACTTACTGTCCTTACAAACATAGGGCCAAATCCCTCACTCTTCACAAAGCCCACGTAATTGAACTCTGCTCAGAGAAGTTCTGAGATGGTCAGGGAATGAGCATTCTCTCCCTGAAACTATGGAGCACTTCTGCATAAACTTGCAGGGATGCAGTTAGTCGTGCAAAATACATATACATGGGGCAGGTTGTTTCTCCTCTATGGAAAGCTGAAAAGTCCAGCCATTTTAGGAGATCTTTACCTTTCCCTCTAAAATGAACCATGCTGCAGTATGTACTTAGCGGAAGATAACACTGTTATGCTATTGATGTTATTTTAGTGTACGGTATGCCAAGAACCTTCTGATACTATTATTTCCTGGAAAATGATTGTTTTCTCAGAACAGGAAATTTTGTAATTTGTAAATTAAATAGCAATGGTTGCATTTGAAGGGAATGGTGCAGCACTGATTGACAGGGTATATCTTGACAGGATAGATGTGGTATATCTTGATTTTAGTAAGGCTTTTGATACATCCCACATGGCAGTCTGTCTCATAAGCAAACTAGGGAAATGTAGTCTGGATGAAATTACTATAAGGTAGATGCACAACTGGTTGAAAGACCATACTCAGAGTAGTTATCAATGCTTTGCTGTCAAAGTGAGAGGGTATACATAGTGGGGTCCTGCAGAGGTTAGTACTGGGTCCAGCACTATTCAATATTTTCATTAATGACTTGGATGATAATGGAGTGGACAATATGCTTACAAAATTTGCAGATTACACCAAGATGGGAAGGATTGCAAGCATTTTGGAGGGTCGGATTAGGATTCAAAATGACCTTAGTAAATTGGAGAATTGGTCTGAAATCAACAAGATGAAATGTAATAAAGACAAGTGCAAAATACTTCACTTAGGAAAAAAAATCAAATGTGCAACTACAAAATGGAGACTAACTGGCTAGGCAGTATTATTTCAGAAAATAATCTAGGGGTTATAGTGAATCACAAATTGAGTATGAGTCAACAATATTGTGCAGTGCAAAAACAGCTAATATTATTCTGAGGTGCATTATCAGGGGTGTTGTATGTCAGACACAGGAGATAATTGTCCTAATCTACTCAGCACTGGTGAGGCCTCAGATGGAATACTCAGGGGCGGCTCTAGCCATTTTGCCACCCCAAGCACAGTGGCACACCACAGGGGGCGCTGTGCCAGTCGCCGGTCCCGCGGCTCCGGTGGACCTCCTGCAGACATGCCTGCGAAGGGTCCGGTGGTCCCGCGGCTCCGGTGGACCTCCTGCAGGCATGCCTGCAGATGCTCCACCGGAGCCGTGGGACCAGCAGACCCTCCGCAGGCACGCCTGCGGGAGGTCCACCGGAGCCGCCTGCTGCCCTCCCGGCAACCGGCAGAGTGCCCCCCCGCAGCATGCCGCCCCAAGCACGCGCTTGGCGTGCTGGGGCCTGGAGCCACTCCTGGGAATACTGTGTCCAGTTCTGGGTGCCACACTTTAAGAAAGATGTGGAAAAACTGGAGATTGTCCAGAGGAGAGTAACATAAATGATAAAAGGTTTAGAAAACCTGACCTATGAGAAAAAGTTTAAAAGAATTGGCCATGTTTAGCCTTTTGACAAGAAGACTGATAATAGCCTTCAAATATACTCAGTGCTGTTACAGAGATGTTGATTAATTGTTCTCCACGTCCACTGAAGGTAGGACAAGATGTAATGGACTTAATTTGCTGCAAAGGAGATTTAGGTTATATTATTAGGAAAAACTTTCTAAGTATAAGGGTAATTAAGGTCTGGAATAAGCTTCTCAGGGATGTTGTAGAATCCTATCATTGGAGACTTTTAAGACCAGGTAGGACAAACAGGGATGGTCTAGGTTTCCTTGGTCCTGTCTCAACATGGGAGGATGGACTTGATAACCTCTTAAGGTCCCTTCCAGCCTTACATTTCTATCTATCTATCTATCCATCCACACACACAAGTATAAACCAACTTGAGTATGAATGATCCCTCTAAAATCCTATCTAAACATGCACTATAACACCTGCATGTATTTCTCACTTATATGTGGTCATTTTGGTTATCAGCATTATAACTAGCATGTAATATTTTACCCACTCCACCTCTCAGACAAAATAGGTATTTGTGAAGCTAATGAGCATGTTACTCAGCTGATGTAAATTGGCAGAGCTCAATTGATGTTAATGGAACTATAGGTGAAAATTGATATGGCTTCCTTGAAGTCAACGGAGCTATGTCGATTTACACCAGCTCAGAATCTGATGCTGTATATTTGTATGTACAAGGCTATTAATATCATCTTCTGGAATTAGGTTCTTTTACCAAATATAAGTGCCAAAAGTTAAAAGTAGAAAATCATATGCTTCTGATTGTTATTACACATTTCTAATATGCGCATGTTCCATAATATCTAGGTGACCAAAATTTAGAAATGCATTAACCCTTCTGAAAGGAAGAACTCCCCACAGTTCACTACATATGTTATCTTACTGTTGTCAAATCTTGGCACTGTGATTTGTCAGAGGGATTCATGGAATGAGAAGTGCTAGAGAAATCAGTGTATCTTGAACCACACTAAATATAGTAAGGCTTGGGCTTAGACGTCATAGCAATAAGACCTATAGGTGTGGGGTCCTCTCAAAAATGCCCTGCCTCCATCTCCTATAAGTAGGGCCCTACCAAATTCATGGCCATGAAATCAGACATCCCTTGTGAAATCTAGCTATTGGAGGGAAGGGAGAGGGGCAGGACTGGGGACTCACCAGCCAGGGGTTCCTACTGTTCGCCAGGCTCCAGCTGCTAGTCTGCCAAGGAACAGGACTTTCCTCTTCCCCTGCGCAGCCACTCTTGAGGTAGATCAGACCTACCTCTGGGTACCTCCTCTGGCTGCAGGAAGCTCTTCAGCTGCACTGCCTTCAGATCTGGGCTACAACCAGAGGAAGTTCGAGGAGGTGGGTCTGATCTCCCTTGTGCTGCTGGGAGTGCCCCAGCCAGGGGCTCCCAACTGCTAGTCCTGGGCAGGGAAGGGACATGACTTCCTCTTCCCCTTCACAGCCACTTTTGGAGACCCACCTCCAGGTCCTCCCCCGGCTGCAGGAAGCCCCACAGCTGCACTGCCTTCAGTGCCCCAGCAGCATGGGGGGAATTCGACCCACCTCCAGGAACCTCCTTCTGAAGTCAGCACAGAAGGGAGGGGAGGGATAGCTCAGTAGTTTGAGCATTAGCCTGCTAAACCCAGGGTTGTGAGTTCAATCCTTGAGGGGACAATTTGGGGATTGGTCTTGCTTTGAGCAGGGGGTTTGACTAGATGATCTCCTGAGGTCCCTTCCAACCCTAATATTCTATGAACCCCCCTACTATTGCTTTGTGACGCCACCCCCACCCCATGACTCCCTTTTGGGTCAAGACCCCCTCAATTATAACACCATGAAATTTCAGATGTAAACATCTGAAAATGTGAAATTGACCAATTTTAAAACCCTCCGGCCATGAAATTGATCAAAATGGATGGTAAAATTGGCAGGGTACTGCTTATGAGTTCAAACCTGGGCTCTGTCAGCCAATGTATCTACACTGAAAGTAGGGGGACAAGGTGGGATACAGGGAGAGAGAGAGGCGCAAGTCTTTGAGACAGCTCCATTTTTGGCTTTAAATTTGAAAACCATGAAGTGGCCCAGGACTGGTATTCAGAGCCAGTGTAAATAGTGGTGTCATTTGGTGTTGTCAGTTTAACCCTTTAGAAGGTGGGTTGCAGTCAGCTGCACTAAATTACAACTTCTGGATGGTCTTTCTAGCCAGCCCAGTGCAGATAGAATACCTTGTAATAGTCTAGCCTGCAGATGACAGCATAGCTAGTGCATTTAAAACAGAAGGATAAAATCACCTGCCTACTCTTAAATGAAAGTTATTTCTAGCTGATGTTGCTATTTGGTGCACTTGATGAATCCAATAGGTCTGTCAGTTCACACACACAATCCATGGCATTTCAATGAGTAGAGACTGCTTAAAGTCGCTGCTGGCAATTCATTCCAGCCAGGTACTGAAGTTAGGGAGCAACAGCTCGTGTTCAGTGGTGTTGAATGTCAAAGACAGGTTCAGTAACATCAGCCTGCATGTTTGATCTCTGTCCCAAGCAGATCGTCCATCAATGCTGTGTCATTTTCGTGTCCTATCCAATCCTGAAACATGACCAGAAGTCTTCTATACTAAAGAAAATCATGCCACAATTATAATTTAAGTAATTATGAGAACTGAACCTTTCTTTTTCTAATTATTGCTGCCTGAATGAAATAGGTCTTAATTATCATACATAAAAGGGCTTAAGTGCTGTCAGTATCAAGCACTGTCAAAACCTGTTGGCTGTTCCGTACTCAGTTCCTGAGTAGTCAGCCAGGAGAGGGTGGGATCTTCTGTATGAAGAAACCTCCTCAGTAACTAGGGGCAGGAGAGAGCTACCCAGGCTACCACAAGCCCAGCAATCATTTCTGCCATAGAAGATACACAGGGGATGCTGCACAACACGACTTAAGAAACCGCCACAGCCGAAGCAAGCAGAAAGAGAGCATCAGGATTCTTGGGGAACTGCTCAGGTGAGCAAGGAAGTTATGAGCCAAAGGTCCCCATTAGCAAGCACAGGGTCCCTCTGCTTTCCGTCCTTTCCCCGCTACTGTGACATCACATATCCTGAGGATCAATGGACAAGTGTAGAGCTGGCACACACACAAGGCTTATTGCAGTTTACCATGAGCTTGGATTGGGCCCATTGTCTTTAAATTCTCCCTTTCTGTCTAAATACTACATGTATTTCAGAACAAGCACAATGGGATAAGATAAAGATGGGATGTTAGCATTAACTGCGGATTTTCATATTTTACCATTTTATCTTGCCAATCTAACATTACTGAAATGTTGCTTTTCAGTTATGTTCTCATCCTCCCTATATTTGTGGATTCAAGATTGTTTGTAACAAATAAACAACATTTTTTAAAATGTACAGTTATTTATTCTAACAGAACATGTTGTCCAAGGCATTATTAATGTATCTAGGTCAGGATTCTAAAAAAGTCACTTGTGATTTTAGCTGCCTGAGTTTTGGAATGAACCCCTTAAAGGGGCCTTATTTTCAGAGCCCGTGTACTGATGGTCTCTGGAAATCAGATCCCTTAAAGGTATCTCAAGTTGGGCACCCAAAAACATGTTCTTTGAAAGTCTTGGCCCTACTATTTTGGAGCTCTAAAATGAAATTAGCCAGCTTCTGTGTGGCGTGGGAGCTATACTGAAAGTATTCATGTTGATTTGTCCAGACTTCCCAGTAACTTCCACTGAAAAACATGCTTGATCCTGTATGGTGGCATTTCACATCTAGTGCCAGGTACACTACACTGAAATAGGTTTGACATCAATGGAACTGGAGAATCTGGGATAATCTTTCTAGCATTTATTTAACTTCCTGGCAGGTTAAAAGCCTATTAGATAAGGTAGCCTCGAGTGACAGCCATTCTGCAGATCTTGGCAGTAGGGGCAGAGCACTTTGGTGTGGTTATAGTGGGAAAGAATGGTTTCCTACACGAAGAAGCTCTTAGTACCTTTGTACAACGTAAACTACAGTTGAGAGGCCTGGATGAGATAATGTAGAAGAAAAAGATTCAGGCTATTGAGGCTGACTCATTAAACACTTAACCAAGGACCTGGTGTAAAAAGAGTAATCCCACCAAATTTGGTGTAATCCCACCAAATCAAGCTTTGGGATTAGAGGGCAGATGTATCTTACTCTCACTGTCACTCCTTTGACTTATAAGTGATCCACTCTTTTTCAAACCTATTTCAGTGTAGTGTACCTGGCACTAGATGTGAAATGCCACCATACAGGATCAAGCATGTTTTTCAGTGGAAGTTACTGGGAAGTCTGGACAAATCAACATGAATACTTTCAGTATGTGATATGAAAGGCAGCACTGACCTTATTTAAATAGCTTATTTTCTTTCCAATGCTGTTACAACGCTGCAATAGAAGATTCTTTGATTCTAAAGCCATGGGATCATTTCGTCTGACCTCCTGTATAGTCCAGGCTGTAGAACTTCCCCAAAATGATGCCTATAGCAGATCTTTTAGAAAAACATCCAATTTGATTAAAAAATTGTCAGTGATGGAGAATCTACCATGACTCTTGGTCATTGTTCGAATGGTTAATTACCCTCAGTGTAAAAAATGTACATGTTATTTCTGGTCTGAATTTGTCTAGCTTCAGCTTCCAGCCACTGGATCATGATATACCTTTCTCTGCTAGACTGGAGAGACCATTTAAAAATATTTGTTCCTCACATAGGTACTTACAGACTATGATCAAATCATCCCTTAACCTTCCCTTTGTTAAACTAAATAGATTGAGCTCCCTGAGACTATCACTATAAGGCATGTTTTCTAATCCTTTAATCATTCTCATGGCCCTTATTTGAACCCTCTCCAATTTATCAATATCCTTCATGAACTGTGTGCACCAGAACTGGATACAATGTTCCATCAGAGGTTGCAGCAGTGTCAAATACTGAGGTAAAATATCCTCCCAGTTCCTACTCAAGATTTCCCTATTTATGCATCCCAGAATCACATAGGCTCATTTAGAGAGACTCAGAGAATAGGCAGGATGCAACAACGCCACAACACTTATAATTGGTTAAATATATAACTTGTTTGATTGTTATGATAATAAAATAATATGACCATAGAGAGCTCCCCCAATTCAGAGATTCACCACCGTCTACCTTGATTATTTTAAAATCTCATCCAGATTAAATTCATACATTTTCAGTGCCTAAAAATTGTTACATTTTCTTTCTTTGGTTGTTCATGGTGACTAACCCTTTTTATTTATGTAAAATCTCGTGTGTTAAGATTGCAGTGACTATGCTGTGTTAGTTTCAAAATTTGTACATAACCAAAAATTAGATCTGCTATTCAATGTTCTTCCTTTATATCACATACATCTATTCATGTCTGAGCCCTAAAGGCCTGATCAAAAGTCCATTGAGGTCAATGGAAAGATCCCCCATTGACTTCAATAATCTTAGGATCAGGCCCCACAACTGCAAGGGCTGGAAAAAGCTCACATTTTGTTGAAGAAATGTAAAGAATCATTTAGAAAACTGTTGAAGTCACAGAGAAGGAATTTCTGCATGTAGAATTTCATGCCCTTGGCAGCTATATCTGGGAGAATAAGCAGTGGAAAGGCAAATGTGTCTTTAATAGACAGCAGTGTTATTCTGAAAAACACATACAGGACTTCTTTATTTAGAAAGTAGGTTGTTTTCTCATGATCAAGTTTAGTGCAGCCTTTAGTCTCAAAAACAGAGAAGGAGTAAACAATGTAACAAAGGAAAATATTTCATTGAACGCACACAACCTACATCTTTTGCAAAGGTCAGCGTGTTTTGGATTTTACATTGTTTTTTTACTCTTGAGAAATAGATACAATATTGTAAATATCTCAATAGGTATGCAAGAATTGGGAGTTAAAACTATAAACTCACATTTCTATCTGAGATGAATGAGAATGACTCTCTTGCTTCTGAGCTAATGAAAATCAGCAGAGATCATGTAACTATTAGTATTTATGCTAATATATTTCAAAAGCTGCACTGGACATTTCTTGTAAACTATCTAGACAAATAAATAAGAAGGAAAAGAGAAGATCTCCGGTAAATATATAATCCCAAACTAAAATATAAGACCAATAATAGTCTATGCCTTTTTTCCTTAACATACCTACTTCTCCAATACTAGAAATTTATGGCTCTGAATTCCTGTTTCTAAAGTTTATCTGGACTCCTGATAAAATATCTGAACCATATCTAGGCTGAACAACAACTGGAAAAGTTCACACTAAGTTTTTGTTTCACTGTATGATAGGGATGTGAGTGGGGGGCTGAGAAACTGTTCAGACCAGTCTCCTCACTTTGCTTTCATTCACTTAACTGACACACTTTGTTGGCCTCTAAAGTGAATTTTCAATACAGGGAAATGATTGCAGAGATTAGACCTTCAAAAGCCAAGACAAAGTGTCATTAATGGGTTCATTTAGTTCAGGTTACATTGCAAGTATCAGCAATAAGAAGGAGACATTAAAACCGTAAAAATAATAATTAAATTACAGTGAGAAAATGTTACAAGTATAATCACATTTAAAGACAAGTTAGTACATATTTCCAGAGCCGTGACACAGCAGGTGGCATAGGAGTCTATCTACATTATAGGATTTTTCTCCCCTGACTTTTTGGTTTTAGCTTAACAGCTATGCTCCAGGTTGCATTTCTATTGTTTGTTAATCATTCTTTTGCCAAATGCTCGGACACCTTTCTCACCTTCCCCTCACAAAATTTTGCAACTAAAACTACAAGTGTGTCACTCTTTTACTACCAGCTCTACTTGTGGGGCTGATTATCCGTGCAAAATATATATATATGTACAGAGAGAACATGCATCTCTCTGTGTCTGGGAAGCCCTCTCACGCTCTCCAAACCTAGGTATTTAATTCTTTGTGTTTCTGTTGTTATTGTTGTTTAATCCAAGGTCAGAGTTTGCAATCTAACCATCCTGAAAATTTGCAGGATCAGGGCAATTTGTGATTAAAACATATTATAGTCAAAATGTAAGTAATCTGAAGGTAATGAAAACCAAGGGAACTCAGCACTTCAAAGGATGAGGCCCTAAATCAGGGGTGGGCAAACTTTTTGGCCCGAGGGCCACGTCTGATGTGGAAATTGTATGGCCGGCCATGAATGCTCATGAAACTGAGGGCTCCAGCTGGGGGTGCGGGTTCTGGGATGGGGATGGGGATGAGGGGTCCAGGAGGGTGCTCTGGGCTGGCACTGAGGGGTTTGCAGGGTGGGAGGGGGATTAGGGCTTGAGCAGGAGGTGAGGGGATCAGAGGTTCAGGCTCCAGGCAGCTCTTACCTCAAGCAGCTTGCGGAAGCAACGGCATGTCCTACCCCCAGCTCCTATGCAGAGGCGCGGCCAGGTGGCTCTGCACGCTGACCCATCTACACACACCACCCCTGCAGCTCCTATTGGCCATAGTTCCCAGCTGCAGTGGTGGCGCTTGGGGTGGGGGCAGCGTGCGGAGCCCCCATAGGAGCCAGAGGGGGCATGCCACTGCTTCCAGGAGCCACACAGAGCCACAGCACATGCAGAGCGGGGCAAACCCCTAATCCCGATCCAAGGCTGGAGTGCCGGAGCGGAGCAAGCCCAAACCCCACTCCCTGGCAGGAGCTCGAAGGCGGATTAAAACATCTGAAGGGCTGTATGCGGACCCTGGGCCGTAGTTTGCCCATCCCGGCCCTAAATGTTAAATTTGGACTAGTGTGGTTTTTATTTTAGCTTTTTTTAAATTAATTATATCACATGATAGATATAAATGACAGGATGCTGGTGGAAGTTGAGGGCACTCAGCATCTTGCAGGAGGATGTAGCACCATGTAGCTGAGGATCCTGTTCCTTAGTTTCTGAACATTTCCACAGTAGTGACTCTTCAGTCAGGTTTGGAGTATGATTCTCGGAGCCGATTTCTATCTAGGATTCCTGTGCTGATGAACTGACTGGAGATAGTAAGTAGATAATCTAATATCATCATGAGTTTATATTTCAGGTGCAAAGGTAGAGAGCTACTTTGTTTGAGCTGGCAAATGGATTCCAACTCTAAACATCAAAGTTTATTTTTCATAATTGTTGTTTTGAAAATAACTTTCCTATGGAACATTTTAAGTGTAGTAATTAATGATGTTGGAAGCACTTTCAGAGAGAGCACTATTATGATTGTGTTTTCTCTGTGGTTGGCTTTTGCTGGATCCATTAGCTTCAAAGTTACAAAATGATGAAATTAAATTTTTGAGATGAAAACACATGTGGGCTTAGTTCAAGTTCAAAGCTCTGTCAAATGAAAAACAACCCAGTACAAAATTTAATTATCTGTGAAAATATTTTTAAATGTAATGTTAAGTGGCAGCTCCATAACCTCAAGCAAAAGAAATATGGAATCCAGCTAGAGCCCAGCTTTCATTAACTGAAGCATTAATACAGCGTGATCTAGTACAGTGTGTTTAGAGTCAAGCTAAGGCACAGTACTTGATTGTAATTGTCAGGGTACAGTCATTTTTAAAGAACAATTTGTACATTTAGTTTCAGAGAAAGATGGTGCCATAAAAATTTGCCTTTTACTCACTTCCTGTCTCATTTCCAGGAACACAGTGCACCTGTCATTATAGTTCCTAAATCTTTTAAAACCTCCTTAAACTCTGTCTCTAGAGTTAAAATACCTTCTTCCTGTCTGCATTACTTTTAAATAACACATCATGAAAGATATTTCCTTTGACTAATTTGCTTGGTTTGGTTTCAGAGATTACAAAACAAGGCAACTGTAAATCTCTGAACTTTCCAATGGGAGACTAGAGTTTTAAAATGTGGTTTCCAGATATCAGGGGTGAGTTCAGAATCAGGTCAGAAATGAAGGTAAGTCCATTTAGAAGCAGCATGTTTTGTCACACTTAAGTGCACTAATTTTTATAAGCCAGCAATTACATAATTTGTTTTTTGGGAGTTTTGGAAATAGGAAATCATGAAGGCTTTTGCAGAAAAATGTAACAGTCACTGGGATCAGAGGGTATTTTTCCAAGAGTTTTGAAGGAACTCAGATATGAAATATCCTCCAGTCATGTATACCAGATGACTGGAGGATAGCTAGTATACTGTTGATTTTTAAAAAAAGATCCAGAGGTGATCCTGGCAATTACAGGCTGGTATGCCTCACTGCAGTACCAGGCAAAGTGGTTGAAACTATAGTAAAGAACAGAAATATCAGACACACAAATAAATCCAAAATGTTGGGAAAGAGTCAACACAGTTTTTGTAAAGGGAAATTATGCCTCGCCAATCTATTAGGATTTTTTCAGGGTGTCAACAAACATATGAACAAGGGTGATCCAGTGATTATAGTGTACTTGAACTCTCAGAAAGCCTTTGACAAGGTCCCTCAGCAAAGGCCCTTAAGCAGTTAAAGCAGTCCTGGGATAAGAGGGAAGGTCCTCTCATGGATCAGTAACTGGTTAAAAGACAGGAAACAAAGGGTAGAAATAAATAGTCAGTTTTCACAGTGGAGAAAGGCTTATACTATTTGTACTGTCACCAGTGCTGTTCAACATATTCATAAATTATCTGGGAAAAGGGGTAAACAATGAGGTGGCAGAGTTTGCAGATGATTCAAAATTTCTAAAGATAGTTAAGACCAAAGCTGACTGCGAAAAGTTACAAAGAGATCGCACAAAACTGCATGACTGGGCAACGAAAGGGCAGATGAAATTCAGTGTTGATAAATACAAAGTAATGCACATTGGAAAGCATTATTCCAACTATTCATACAAAATGATGGGGTCTTAATTAGCCGTTAGAAAGAGATCTTGGAGTCATTGTGGATACTTCTCTGAAAACATCCACTCAATGTGCAGTGGCAGTCAAAAAAGCTAACGTACTGTTAGGAACTATTAGAAAAGGGATAGATAATGGGACAGAAAATATAAAGCCACTATATAAATTCATGGTATACCCAAACCTTGAATACTGCCTGTAGTTCATGTCACCCCATCTCAAAAAAGATATATTGGAATTGGAAAAGGTTCAGAAAAAGGCAACAAAAATGATTAGGGATATGGAAGAGCTTCCATATGAGAAGAGATTAAAAAGACTGGGATTGTTCAATTTAGAAAAGAGGCGACTAACAGGGGCTATGAGAGAAGTCTATACAATTATGAATGGTTTGAAGAAAGTGAATAAGTGTTATTTATCCCTTCCCATGACATAAAAACCAGGGATCACCCAATGATATTAACTGGAAGCAGGTTTAAAACAAACATAAGGAAGTACTTTTTCACACTGCACAATGTGGAACCCATTGGCAGGGGATGTTGTGAAGGCCGTAAGTATAACTGTGTTTAAAAAATTAGATAAGTTTATGGAGGATAGGTCCATCAATGGCCATTAACCAAGATGGCTAGGGATACAATCCCATGCTCTGGGTACCCCTAAACTCTGACTGTCAGAAGCTGGGACTAGACAACGGGATGGATGACTCAATATCTGCCCTGTTCTGTTCATTCCCTCTGACGCTTCTGGCACTGGCCACTGTCAGAAGACAGGATACTGAGCTAGATGGACCATTGGTCTGACCCAGTATGGGTCATACCTTCTGTGTTCAAAGGTGGAAAAAAAATCCTGTTATATCTGAACTTTAAAAAAAAGTGTCATTGTATAAAACATGAATATATGTAACAGTTCATAGGACTGAAAGAATGAGGCAGTGTCTTTTTTCTCCCCACCCCCAAAAGTTCCTCCACTGTAATTTCTAGATAACATTAAAAGATCAGTGAATGGATTGATCAAGAACTTTGTTCCCAAGAATTATGGGTTGGCAAGATCATGGGAAAATATTTCAAAAGAAAATAAGTTATGAAATTCAAGTTATATAAACTCAATTCCAGAAAGACATTGACAAGTTGGAGTGAATTCAAATAACGATTTAAGGTGAATATCAGAAAACAATTCCTAACTGTGAGATCATTTAGCCTATAGACGCTTCTTCCCAAAGGAAGTGTTGGAAGCCCCATTTCTTGAGTCATTCAAAACTGGACTGGAAAAAAGCATTGGATTCTAGAGGGGAAATTCCTGCACTGGCAGAGGGATGGATAAGGTAGTTTTAATAAATTTCTTCCGTGCTTATCTTTTATCACTGTAGAAAAGGAACCAAGGCTCTATTTCAAGGCTCATTGAAGCCAATGGAAAGACTCTCATTTACTTCAGTGAGCTTTAGATCAGTTCCTCAGAAAAGACTGTCAATATTCAGACACAGTAAATTAATTAATTAAAAAAAAGTTGTGACAGAATGTACTCATGTCCACACCCTACATACTTTGTAATAATCTTTGTAGGAAGTATGTCTTGTAAGGTATCCTTTGAAAACTCATCATTTTCTGATCAATATTGTTCTGATAAAATGTGTGTGGCAACATTGTATGTGAAGTTATACAATTCCACTGTATGGTGTTATTAACACATGTTGCAAATTGAGGTTGGCAAACTGGTCTGTCTCCAGTGGAATGTGTGCTCTGCTTACTTTGCATTTAAGCATAAACTGAGTCATCAAGCAGGAAGGGGAGACAAAGGAAATTCAAACAGGTGACCAAAAAACAGCATGTAACATCCTTCCATATAGACTTTTTGTGTCCTGGTACCCAGCTGGAAATGTTTTTCAAAGGGGAGACTGAAGCTATAAAAAGGAAGGACAAACATCCCAAGAAACCCGTATCTATCTCTCTCTCTCTCCTTGCCCACCAATTCTCTACACCTGAATCACCAAAGGAAGCCTTCATTGGATTCTGGGAGAAGGGGTCCTGATCTGCAGGGTTTGGTCAGTAAGACTGCTGAAAGCATATGGCAAGAATCCTTGCTTAATACTGATATAGTTTTTTAATTTAAATACCAGTAGTGTTTTAACTTTATTTTCTTGTAATCATTTTTTACTTTTATGCCTCATTACTTGTACTCCCTTAAAATCGATCTCTTTGTAGTTAATAAACTTGTTTTATTCTTTTATCTAATTCTGTATGTTTAAATTGAAGTGTTTTGGAAACTCCATTTGGAATGGCAAGTTATGTGCATATTATTTCTATTAAAGAGGTAATGGACTTTATATAAACTTGTATTGTCCAGAGGAGGGCTGGGCAGTACAGGAGATACATATCTGTGGGAAAATCTGAGACTGGAGGTGTGTGGCTGGCTGGCTGCAGCACACACAGAGATATAGCTGGGAATGGCTTGCATGCTGGAAGCTGTTTGTGAGCAGACCAGGCTGGAGGCTACAGCAGTAAAGCATTGTAAAGGGCACCACAGGTTAGAGGGCAGAGGTGACACTAGTCTGGACTATACCCTGGTATGTCCCAGAAGGAAATAAGAAATATTGAAAAAGGATAAAAATCAAAAGTCACTAGAGGGAGAAGGTGAATGGAAAGAAAATCTGAGAGAAATAAGAAATAACACATGGAAGAAAAAATGCAATATTGTGTGTTTAGTTGGAGGGATAGTCAAGGGGTACTTGGAAATAGAAACATTTAATACACTGATCCTGTAATTCATCTGCATTTATAATTGCTATTGACTTCAGTGGGCACCTGTTCTCTGAGCAGAACTTCTTCAGGTTGGGAGTAAAATAAGAAGAATAAATCACACAACCCAAACCAGCAAATGTAAAAGGATCACACATGGATGAAGCAAAAAAAAATCAGTTATTCCAGGTTTAAATGCAAGTAGCATGCTTAACTAAGGATACACTTTCATATTTAATCTTGTATGCATGATCTTTGCATTTTTGCTGGAATGAGAAGAAATGAAGAAGGAAATGGAATCCAAAGATTGCTAATATTGATTGATCAGCAATGACAAAGCGAAGAAATTGTCAGTTTAGCTCATTTCATCTCCTTCACTTTAGGTCTGATTGGAATCATCTGTGCCGAAAAGCAGTGGTTGATGCTCCATCATTGAAGTTATTTATAATTACGTTGAATGACATTTTCAAGAATGTTCAGTAGAGAGGGCTAGAGCCTCACTTTGAAGTAGATGGGGGAGGAGTGGGTGGCTATGTGTAGGGAAGATGGCTTTTTAAACCACTTTTCCAGTCTCCTGATTCTGAGGGTGCTGGGGGAAGATTCCAGCATAATTCAGAGCAGCCTAATAACTATTCTAAATTACTCTAGCTGGAGCAGTCCCAAGGTTGAGGATCAGCCGGAGTGCATTGCAGCCTACCTCCTCACGTCTCCTTTGCCAAAGGAGGGAGAGTAGATGCTGTAAAGCTAGTTACTCCAGCTTTCTATGAGCTGAGGCTTCTCCAGCACTGGGGGAATCCTTAACAGCATATTTGAGGTAGATTTAAGCCCTCTTTGCATCACATATCAGAGGGGTAGCCGTGTTAGTCTGGTTCTGTAGAAGCAGCAAAGAATCCTGTGGCACCTTATAGACTAACAGAAGTTTTGCAGCATGAGCTTTCGTGGGTGAATACCCACTTCTTGCATCCGAAGAAGTGGGTATTCACCCACGAAAGCTCATGCTGCAAAACTTCTGTTAGTCTATAAGGTGTCACAGGATTCTTTGCTGCTTTTGCATCACAGGAGCAGCGTGAAGGGAACAGAGGCTGGACCAAAGATCTGGCCCGGAGTATGCAGATTAGTCTGTGTGCTTTACAATTAATGATGACTGTGTCCACTTTGTAGCAAAGTGGATCAAGGATTGGATTGTGACTCAGGAGACTTGAGTTCTATTGTTGACTCTGCCACTGGTTTGCTGGGTGACCTTAGGCAAGTCATGTCAACTCTCTGTGCCTCAGTTTCCTCATCTGTAAAACAGGTGTAATGATACTAGCCTGCTTTGTAAAGCACTTTGAGACCTACAGGTATTAAGTGCTGTGTAATATTATAATTATGTATCACATGACCACAATGGATTTTCTGTTTGTTATTTCTATTACAGTAGCACCCAGAGGCTCCTTGGCGATCTGGGCCCCATTGTACTAGGTGTTGTACATACACATAGTGAGAGAATGCCCCTGTCCTGAAGATATTACAGTCTAATTAGACAAGACAGACAAAGGAAATATTATTAAATGACTTACTCAGGATCACACAGGGAGTCTGTGCAGGTATTGAAAACAAATCACCTGAAATCCCAGTTCAATGCTTTCATTCCACGACCATCCTGCCTCCTTCCTCCCTTTCCCCCCCTTCATTCAAGGCTTTTTGTGAACCTGACAGATTTTTAGTCATCAGATGCTCATAATACCCTGCAAAAAGAGAAGCTGAAATATTGTGCACCAGTCATGCTTTATTCTGTGACTAGGTTCTAGACTATTGATTTTATTAATAATTTGCAAATAGATCCTTCTAATTCCCAGGTGAGGTTCCTTGTACAAATGTTTCTAATGCAGATTTTAACAGGTGTTGTGTAGCCTTTAGAAATTCACATTAAGTAGAACAAAGCTGGAGGGCATATTAAAAATATCTAAAACACTTCATTAAATATCTGGTCAGGACCAGAGCTGGTTGAAATATTTTGGATTATTTGATCTTTTTCATGAAAAAATGACCTATTTTCCAAATTGGAAAACTTGAGTGAAAAAAGTCTGGGTATTTTTATCAAAATTGGAAAACGAAATTAGCTGTTTTTTTCAGGGTGTCCCCCATTTTTTTAGTCTACTGGTTTATCATTATTTCCTTTTTTATCCCCTCTTCTCTCTCCATCCCCCAGTTTTTTCCCCATTATCCCCCCTTTCTTCAGTGGTAAAATAGAAAAATTAAATAAAAAAGGGAGGAGGAGGTGCAAAGGAGAGAGAGAAAGATAAATGGAGACAACAATGAAAAATTTCAAATACTAATTTTTTGTTAAAAATGAAAATGATGATAAATGAAAAATCCTTCCTTTTCAAACCCCATTAAATGAAAATGACTTTAAAACTTTTGAAAATTTTCACAACTCTCCTGCTGCCACCCCTTATTTTTAAACCAGCTGTAGTTAGGATTGATTTACTAACCCACACAGGGACTGAACCTTGGGAGGTGAAAAAGCATTTTGAATTGCATTAGTAGATGGTGGGTGAAGGAGAATCACACGTGTTCAAATTATTTCTCTGAAAAGTACATCTGAAATTATGACACTGCCCCTCGAAGATGAGATTGGACAGAGGTATCGCAACCAATGGCTAGCTTTGATTGTGTACTGAAATGACCCAACAAATACAAAAGGACTAATTGCTGAACTCTGTGCAACCCTAAATAATGCTGCTGAAACAGATAGATTGCCGCATATAATGGAAAAATGAGAAAAAGAATTCCAAGGTGTCAAAGGGAAAAGCTATCAAAGGGAACGGTTGCTGGGCAGATATGCACCTAAATGCCTACACTAGCATGTCATCACTATCATAGAGAATTCCAATGAAAAGTAATTACTACCTGTTTCTACACTCTGTTAATCTCCAATAAGCTGAATTCAAGCAGTCCCAACATCTGCTGGAGAGGATTCAGGCGAGTCACCAACAACTCTTACATTTTTCTAGGACAACTCAAAGGCCCAAACATTCTGCTTACAAACACACAATGCTTAAAGAATATCTTTGGCATACAGTTTGGTAAAATCCCAACCTGTTATGTTCTGATGGATTCCATAAGAGCAAAGAATGAGGTTGATTCAAATAGACAGATCCTCAGCTGGTGTAACTTGGCATAGTTGCATTGAAATCAGTGGAATTACACCGGTTTACACTAGCTGCCCAGCCCATTTAGCTGTCTTAGTGCAGTACAGCAGCTGAAAACAAAGAGAGCCAGCTCCTGTGTGACTAGCCAACTCTTAGACCACCAGGTACGGCTCTGTGGATCTCACTTCGAAACTACTGCTATATAACATATCAAAATCCCTCAAAAACTCCCCTATTCCCACTTATCTCTGTCCCTAAACTCATTTACTCACTTATATTTCCCTCTATACTGACATATATATTCACCTGCATACAGCATTTCTAGGTAGCAAACTGTTTTTAGTGTTGTAAAAATCCTTCCATGTACTGAATTTTTGTTACTTTGTAAAAATCTAACTAAAGCCAAAGCTAGTTAGTCAATTCTGTTATTTATATAAGATTATTGTGGAGATGCCAATGAAAATATTCTGAACTTACAATGGGTGTAACACAGGATTTTCACGTTGCCCTTTCCCTCTGGGGGAAATCCTTAACTTTGTTTAACATGTGAACTCTGTGCAAACAGGTCACTGCAGATTTACCTAGCTGATGTGTTTGTTTCCACTTCCCTTTACATTGGCACAAAACCAAAGAACCAAGGGGAAACAGGTGGTGCAGGGCTCCCACTCTGGCTTTGAACAGATTTTCTTCTATTGTAGTTTGTTCCCTCGATTCCCGAGATCAATCAGAAACTAATAGTGTTACTGCTTCATCAAGCCACCCACTGTTAGGAGACAGAATCTTATGTGCATACATATAATGATAATCATATGTAAATCTTTATATTACATAATGATTTATTCTCAGCAAGTGTCCCTCAAGTGGAACTATACTGATGTACCCTAGTTGAGGAATTGGCCCATTGAGTCCAATTTCACTTCCATTGTCAGCAGTGGGACTCTGCTATTGGGAGAAGGGATAGCTCAGTGGTTTGAGTATTGGCCTGCTAAACCCAGAGTTATGAGTTCAATCCTTGAGGGGGCCATTTGGGGATTGGTCCTGCTTTGAGCAGCAGGTTAGATTTAGATGATCTCCCCAGGTCCCTTCCAACCCTAATAATCTATGATTCCCTTTGCCATGGTTTGTAATGATTGCGCTGCTAACATTAGTATGTAAGAACATAGGAATCAATCCTAAATTCCAGCTAGTCTAGTATGCTAGAACCAGATGCTTCATAGGAAGAATCCTGCAGGAGGATGCCCCATCATCTGTAATAGGATAGATTGGTTTAAATCCTGAATGCATGAGGTTTAATATCCCTTCCACAATGTTTATTCCCATTAATTATGATATATCCAGAGGTATCTCTCAATATTCTTGATATCCACAGTAATGTCCCTTTCTCCCTTTTCAGTCTTGCTAAGTTCCTGGCTTCAACATTTTTCTGTAGCAAGGAGTTACACAGTCTAATTATGCATTGTGTGAAAAAGTATTTCCTTGTATCAGTTTTGAATTACCCTCCTTTTAATTTCATTGAATGTCCCATTGTACTTGTGTTACAAGACAAAGAGAAGTTCCTCAGCTATGTTTTACAGTAGTAAAAATTTTTTCACACAGTAAAGTAAGCAGTAAAGGTCAAAGCTACCAGGAACAGATAAATTGAATAAGAAGTCACTTTGCTGACTACAATTTCACTTTCATATATAAGACAATAAATGCTAGACTCTGAGGAGGTGTTCAATACTGCTTCACTTTTATGTGGACCAACCGGTTCAGCCATATAAAGAGCTTACAGCAAGACATACTGTATCAGCAAATGAAGATGTGAGGCAAGCGGACATGACTGGCCAGTGCATAGTACTTTCTTTGTCTCCTGGCTTCAGTGGCCAAAACCCAATTGTTGAATAATTTGTGTGAGAGCACAATCTTGTCTTTCATTATAAAAGTCTCCGTCAGGGTTATGTGCTATTTCTAGTCAAGAATATGGAGGCTTTAAATTCTTGCTGTGTACAAGGAATACTGCTATATGGATGATGTTATGGGGTTGACCCAGAATGTGAGCCTGAACTGAGGTTTAGGTTTTAATGCTTAAAATAGCGTTTTTTCTTGCAAGTAAATCGAAAACCCCCCACATTTCCTAAAGTTCAAACCAAGAATAGTACCAAGAAGTAGGAGATTCTTGCTACATATGGCGTATTATGAAAAATATATTGTGGCATGTATGTGTTTGTATGTATGATAAATGATGGGTTAGGGTAGTATAAGTTTGGTTTGGTTTGGGATAGGCATATTACTCATGAGATTATGCATGTTCTCATATGTGTTCTGACAAAACTTTCATGCCACAGCACTCCGCCATGGATTCTGTGTTTGCCACATATGCTACAGAAAAAACAATTTTAATAACCTTTTAGAGAACTTTTAAAAATTGTGTTTAGACTATTTTTTATATTCATCAGCCTGCAAAGCAAGGAGCTTTAGTATTCATGAGGTCAGCTGTCAGAGCTCTAAGAGGAACTATAAAAATGACCTATAATGTTCCAATCTGTAACCAGTCTCTTGGGCATGACCCGTTTAGTGGGCCAAGGCCCCAGGCTTCTCACAGTTCCCCTGGGGCAGGCCCCTGGCCTCCAAGACCTTCAGCACTAGTGATCCCTGTTTCTCTACATGGCTTTCTGCAGCGATTCCACCTAATCCGGGCTTCTGCAGGAGACTTGTACTGTAACTCTTCAGGGTGCAATGCTCTCAGAGGGTATTTACAGTGACACAGGCAGCCTTTTCAAAACAAGATAGCCATTTGTTGGCCATCTGGAACGCAGAATCTGAAAACCCTTAGATTAACACTGAGAGGCAGAAGTTACTCTACAGTCTGTCCTGAGCAAGCCAGTGCCATCAGTCAGGCTGCGAAGGTCTCTATTCCTGGCTCCCTCCCTCTTACCTTTGTCTTCCCAGGTGACAGCTCCTGTATCCCTCCAAAGGGCAGCCCTCCTCCAGTCACCTGACACCGTTCCACCCCTTTGTCCTCCACTTCAGTTCACATCCCACATGCCAGCATTTCCTGCTGTTAAGTGCTGATTTTTCAGTCACTGGGGCATCTCTGTAGTTCTGGACCCTCTGTTGATTTGGGTCAGTTTCAGCTAATTCTTTAATGAACCTTTAATGAATTCAGTCTCTCAGACAGCTAGGTGACGTGCATTCCTCATGCCTCCTGCACTGTTCTAGAAGCAGATTTAGATCTTTTGATAATACAAAATGCAAAGGAGGGGATATGGAGGCACACATAGGATTCATAAAAATGCTAGAGAAAATCCCCACTTTGTCACACCATCACTGGATCAGAACTAGACCTTGCCTCTCCTGGGCTTTGAGTAGATTTGGGGGTGGAGGGGAATATTTCAGAGGCAGTTTGATTTGAAAAAAACAACAACCCAACAACCACAGTGGCCTTTTGAAGTTGCTTAGTGGACTGAGAATGGTAGAATATGCACTTTGGGGAGGAAAAGGCAGGAAGGAGGGGATTTGATTTCTGTGAAAACAGTAAGGCAGACATAACGTGAACCTTTGAACATTATTTTATCACATGGAATCTAATTGATCAGATGGTTACCAACTCCACATGTATGGCGTGTGTGTGTGTGTAGCTATAGATATGTGTGCATAAGATATAATGTGTGCATATATAATTAGATATATATAATTACCTAGTTATTAGTGACTTACCTGATAAAGAAAATGGGAAAATGGTCAGAAATGGAAGAGATGAGCTTACTTCGCATCCCTCCCACTGCTGTCCTGTCCTGTGCACAGGCTTTTCTGCCT
The DNA here is from genome assembly GCF_020497125.1 of Mauremys mutica. Taxonomy (NCBI): domain Eukaryota; kingdom Metazoa; phylum Chordata; order Testudines; family Geoemydidae; genus Mauremys; species Mauremys mutica. The sequence goes on from NC_059074.1 coordinate 107,763,770, forward strand.
GTTTCATACATTTGAGATTACATACACTTAGGGGTATGTGGCAGGGCAATGGCGTTAATTCCCATTGGTTCCCACTCTGTGTTTGTCAATCCTCATGGAAGCAAAGCATAAGGGGGCACACATGACAGTAGGCCTTCAAATATAGGTTTTGATTCAAGAAAGCATCCCTGATCTGGACAACACTTTAGCACTTGCTTAACTTTAACCCTGTGCTAAAGTCCCATTGAAGTCAATAGGATTTAAGCACAGACTAGCAGTTAAGCACATGCTCAAATTCTTTTTTGAATTAAACCATGTAGTGTACAGGATGTACATGTAGTGTACTTGGATGTTTTCTGTGTAATACTCTGAGTAAATTTCCCAGATCTGATGAAGAACTCTGTGTAAGCTCAAAAGCTTGTCTCTGTCACCACCAGAAGTTGGTCAAACAAAAGATATTTCCTCACCCATCTTGTCTCTCTAGTATCCTGGGACCGACATGGCTACAACAGCACTGCACACAGAAAACATTCATCAGGGATTAGGGTAGGAAATTTTGGGAGTTTATACACACGCTTGTCAGTGTCCCTTCAACTGGAAAAGAAAATCTGGCTAAAATTCAATGTATCAATTATATGTAGGCAGTGCCAGTGCAGTGTGACATGCTAGGGATTTTTTCAGAAGAGGTCAAAGAGGTTCTACAAATTTGTAAAAAAACAAAAAACCCTGCTGCACCTACTCAGCTGCAGCTCCACAAAACTCTCAGAAATAGTGGGATGCATGGGTTGAAAATATGTTTTCAAATAAAGTGCACTGAGGCCTCAAGAAGTCCCATGTGAAATGTTTATGAATGAACCGCATAGAGCTAGTCTTATAGCTGACACTGAGCAAACATTGCACTCAGTCCACTCCAAAAAAGGATTCAGTGTGAGAGCCCATTACAGCCACTCTTTCTCTCCCCCCTTCACCTTTGAAATGATTTCTGAAAGAGAAGAAAGTGCAGCATGGGTGAGGTTTGCCGCTGTTCAAACCTCTGGAATACTATAACTGTCCTGTGTTCAGTGTTTGCGCCCCATACTGAAAAAGTAGGGGATTGTTTTTCCTGTAGACCTTCCAGACCACACACATCATGGTGGTTTGGTGCTTTCTCCTGCTTGTCCATCACTGCCCTCATTCACATGCCTGTTTGGAGTCATAAATACATCTGACCTATCACCTTGAAACTTCTCTGTAAACCTGCTATCTTGTGGCTTCCATTTAAAATATGAATGTGATGAGCAATTAGTTGGTAAAAAGGGGAAATTATTTTCCTTTTAATTAAATTCAACAAGATAGTATAAAACCATAAGTAAATTTTATAAACTTTTAATGTATCTTTAAAGTGGTCGTGTGGTTGGCAGGACTCGCTTCTATTCTGAGCTCAGCCACCCAATTCCTGTATATGTGAGCAGCCACGTCATATGACTTCTCTTACTCAAACCAAGATGACAATACTTACTACCTGTAAAATCTCAAGTCGTTAATGCATGTGAAGTGCTTAGGCAGTCTTCAGATAGAAGATGCTATATAAGAGAACATAAGAATGGCCATAGTGGGTCAGACCAGAGGTCCATCTTGCCTAGTATCCTGTCTTCCAACAGTGGCCAATGCCAGGTGCCCCAGAGGGAATGAACAGGACAGGTAATCATCAAATGATTCACCCCCTGTTGCCCATTTCAGCCTCTGACAAACAGAGGCTAGGGATACCATCCCTGTCCATCCTGGCTAATAGCCATTGATGTACCTATCCTCCATGAACTTATCCAGTTCTTTTTTGAAGCCTGTTATAGTCTTGGCCTTCACAACATCCTCCAGCAAGGAGTTCCACAGGGTGACTCTGCATTGTGTAAAAAAATACTTTTTGTTTTAAATCTGCTGCCTATTCATTTCATTTGGTGACCCCTAGTTCTTGTGTTATGAGACGGACTAAATAACACTTCCTTATTTACTTTCTCCTCACCAGTCATGATTTTATAATCCTCTATCATATCCCCACCCCCCCAGTCGTCTCTTTTCCAAGCTGAAAAGTATTCAAGATGTTGGAGTACCCACAGATGTGTAGATTTCTAGAGAGGCAATATGATATTTTCTGTCTTATTATCTATCCCTTTCTTAATGATTCCCAACATTCTGTTTGCTTTTTTGACTGCTGCTGCACATTGAGTGGATGTTTTCAGAGAACTATCCACAATGACTCCAAGATATCTTTCTTGAGTGGTAACAGCTAATTTAGATCTAATCATTTTATATGTATAGTTGGGATTATGTTTTCCAATGTGCATTACTTTGCATTTATCAGCATTGAACTGTTTGTTTTCTTTCTATTTGGGATGAGTTTTTGGGTGTCATCATTTTAGGCCTCATCAGGACAATGCACAAAGCTGAGTTGGGGGATGGTGATGTTGTGAGGTGGGTGAAACCTTATTATAGATTGAGTTAAAACCTCATTGAGATTGGGTGTGAACCTATCCTTCAATTAATATAACTATCAGGATGAGTTAATCAGAAGCCCCCAACCTAAGACAAAAGGGGGTTGTGAACCCCCCTCAGGAGTTTGGATTTTATTATATAAAGTTAGTACTTTGTAGTCATTTGCAACCACTTTGCACCAGTATAGATAACTGCATAAAAAAGCTAGCTTAATAAAGTATGACTTATTGATATAGCTGGAAGAACCACCTGTGGTTAGTTGCCCACCATTTTCTATTATAAGACCCTGTTTTCAGTTGCTTATCACTTTGCTAAACTTTAACTAGTCAGGCTGAAATTTTCTGTGCTAGTTAGTTGCATCAAGCTGATTTTTAAATTGTTATTTTTAACAAAATCAGCTAAAATGGTCAAGCCATTTGTAAGGAAGTTCCTGGAGCGGGGTGAGGGGGGGAAGGGGGAGAGGGGCTGGCTGGAAGCAAAAAGGGAAGGAGGTGAAGGGTGATTCCATTTTCAGCTGGCCACTAATTGTGTGTTCCTCATTTTCTGGCTGTCCATTGTGAGATACCTGTGGCAAGATTGGCAGAAGTGCTCAGGGCTTGCAACTACAACTGAAATCATTTGGAGCTATGGTATGAACATGTAAAGTGCTATGCTAGTGCTAAGCACTCTGGAAAATTAGCCCCCAAATTTCTCAAGTTGGGAATAAAAAATTAATGGAAACTTTTGACATTTTGAGACAATTTTGGCCTTAAAGTGAATGTTAATTGGGAATTATTGAAGAATGCTTTGCTAGATGCCCAAAAAGCCACGATCAAGGAAGAAAGCTATATTGGTTTAAAAAAACAACAACTCTGACCTAGTTTAAAGGGAAGTGAAGGCAGTTATAAAAAATAATAAAATAATAATATATAACAAATGGAAGAAAGTAGAAGTTGATAATATGAATGTAAATCAGAAGCTAGGAACTGTAGAAAATTGTTAAGGGAAGCAAAGGGACATAAAGAGAAATCTATGGCCAGCAAAGTTAAGGACAGTAAGAAGGAGTTTTTAAACAAAAAGAATCTCAACAATGGTATTGGTCTTTTACTAGATAGGAATGATAGAATTATCAATAATATTGCAAAAAAGGCAAAAGTGTTCAATAAATATTTCTGTTCTGTGTTCGGAGGAATAACAGGTGATATAGTCTCATCAGATGATGATAACACTCTTTCCATTCCATTACTATTTCGAGAGGATTTTAGACATTTTAAGTCAGCAGGTCCTGATAAGTTGCATCCAAGAGTTTTAAAAGAGTTGAGTGAGGAGCTCTCTGGACCATTAATGTTGATTTTCAATAAGTTTTGAAACACTGGGGAAGTCCCAGAAGTCTGGAAAAAAGCTAATGTTGTGCCAATATTTAAAAAGAGTAAATAGGATGACCCAGGTAATTATAGGCCTGTCAGTCTGACGTTGATCCCGGGTAAGATAATGGAGTGGCTGATATAGGACTCAATAAATAATTAAAGGAGGGTAATATTATCAATGGCAACCAACATGGGCTTATGGAAAATAGATCCTGTCAAACTTTATTTTTAATGAGATAATGAGTTTGGTTGATAGATAATAGTTCTGATGTGATATGTTTAGATTTCTGTATGGCATTTGACTTGGTACCACATCATTTTGATTAAAAAACTAGAACAATATAAAATGAAAATGAACACATTACATGGATTAAAAGATGCCTAACTGATAGGTCTCACATTGCAATTGTAAACAAGGAATGATCATCAAGCAGGTGTGTTTCTAGTGGGATCATGCATGGATTTGTTCTTGGGCCTCTGTTATTTAACATTTTTATCAATGACCTGGAAGAAACCATAAAATTGTCACTGAATAAATTTGCAGATGGCACAGAAATTGAGGGAGTGGTAAATAATGCAGAGAACAGTCACTGACACATAGCAACTGCATCGCGTGGCAAGCTGGGTGCAAGCAACCAATATGCACTTTAATACCGCTAAAAGTAAATGTATACATCTAGGAACAAAGGATGTAGGCCATACTTACATGATGGGGGATTTTATTCTTGAAAGCAGTGATTCTGAAAAAGATGCGGGCTTGGATAATCAGTTGAACGAGCTCCTAGTGTGATGCTGTGACCAAACCGGCTAACGTGATCCTGGGGATGCATAAATAGGGCAATCTTGGGTAGGGGTAAAAAAGTTAATTTACCTCTGCATTTGGCACTGGTGCGACTGCTGCTGGAATACCGTGTCCATTTCTGGGGCCCACAATTCAAGAAGGATATTGATAAATTGAAGAGGGTTCAGCGAAGAGCCATGAAACTGATTAAAGGATTAGTAAACATGTCTTATAGCGATAGACTCAATAGGGTGACCAGACAGCAAGTGTGAAAAATTGGGACGGGGTAGGGGGTAATAGGCGCCTATATAAGACAAAGCCCCAAATATTGGGACTGTCCCTGTAAAATCGGGATGTCTGGTCACCCTAAGACTCAAGGATTTCAATCTATTTAGTTTAACAAAGAGAATGTCAAGGAGTGACTTGTTTGTCTGTATCTTCATGGTGAACAAATATTTGATTATGGCTCTTCAATCTAGGAAGAGCACACACAAAAAATGTAGAAACCCTACCTCCACATGCTCCTCACAGAGCAAACCTCCTAGTTGGCATGCTGCCATACCAATGAACAACACAGAAATGGTCCCATGTAAACTCCAGAAATGGGATGTGGTCTGAGGAAATGTGGTGAGAATGAGGGCAAAGTCAAAATGCCACACATGCTACCCTGGTAAAACAAAAATACCTTACCTGCAGTTACCAGATGCCAGTCAATTCTGCTCTGAAATTTAACTTGCTATTGGTAAAAATTCACATCTCACTGAAATAACCTTGATTGGATGTCTGAATAGACTTGAGCCATCTCTCAGTGATCTTGATAATATTGTGAGTGGTTGTCTCAGATGGCAAGAGACTTCAAAAAGTGTACTGCATACTATCCATACCAGTGGGAGCTTCAGGCAGCATTGCACACAGTGCTTCCTTGATTGTTCAGAGAGCACAGCCTTCAGGTGGCCAATTCTGGAGAGTGGAGTTGGGTTCACTGGCCCATTTGCTCTTACTAATCTGGCTTTTAGTTTTTGGTCTTTTTTCTGTGAATGAAAGGGAATAGAAGCTAATCCCAGGGTTTTGTTGCACTTAATCCTAGTGAGGCAAATAGAAAGGAGCACAAACACTGCCAACTTAAGTGCAAGAGTGTAATAAGAAAAGCCAAAGAGGAGTTTGAAGAACGGCTAGCCAAAAACTCCAAAGGTAATAACAAATTTTTTTTAAGTACATCAGAAGCAGGAAGCCTGCTAAACAACCAGTGGGGCCCCTTGATGATCAAAATACAAAAGGAGCGCTTAAAGACGATAAAGTTATTGCGGAGAAACTAAATGGATTCTTTGCTTCAGTCTTCATGGCTGAGGATGTTAGGGAGATTCCCAAACCTGAGCTGGCTTTTGTAGGTGACAAATCCGAGGAACTGTCACAGATTGAAGTGTCACTAGAGAAGGTTTTGGAATTAATTGATAAACTCAACATTAACAAGTCACCGGGACCAGATGGCATTCACCCAAGAGTTCTGAAAGAACTCAAATGTGAAGTTGCGGAACTATTAACTAAGGTTTGTAACCTGTCCTTTAAATCGGCTTCGGTACCCAGTGACTGGAAGTTAGCTAATGTAACGCCAATATTTAAAAAGGGCTCTAGGGGTGATCCCGGCAATTACAGACCAGTAAGTCTAATGTCGGTACCGGGCAAATTAGTTGAAACAATAGTAAAGAATAAAATTGTCAGACTCATAAAAAAACATAAACTCTTGAGCAATAGTCAACATGGTTTCTGTAAAGGGAAATCGTGTCTTACTAATCTATTAGAATTCTTTGAAGGGGTCAACAAACATGTGGACAAGGGGGATCCGGTGGACATAGTGTACTTGGATTTCCAGAAAGCCTTTGACAAGGTCCCTCACAAAAGGCTCTTACGTAAATTAAGCTGTCATGGGATAAAAGGGAAGGTCCTTTCATGGATTGAGAACTGGTTAAAGGACAGGGAACAAAGGGTAGGAATTAATGGTAAATTCTCAGAATGGAGAGGGGTAACTAGTGGTGTTCCCCAAGGGTCAGTCCTCGGACCAGTCCTATTCAATTTATTCATAAATGATCTGGAGAAAGGGGTAAACAGTGAGGTGGCCAAGTTTGCAGATGATACTAAACTTCTCAAGATAGTTAAGACCAAAGCAGATTGTGAAGAACTTCAAAAAGATCTCACAAAACTAAGTGATTGGGCAACAAAATGGCAAATGAAATTTAATGTGGATAAATGTAAAGTAATGCACATTGGAAAAAATAACCCCAACTATACATACAACATGATGGGGGCTAATTTAGCTACAACGAGTCAGGAAAAAGATCTTGGCGTCATCGTGGATAGTTCTCTGAAGATGTCCATGCAGTGTGCAGAGGTGGTCAAAAAAGCAAACAGGATGTTAGGAATCATTAAAAAGAGGATAGAGAATAAGACTGAGAATATATTATTGCCCTTATATAAATCCATGGTACGCCCACATCTTGAATACTGTGTACAGATGTGGTCTCCTCACCTCAAAAAAGATATTCTAGCACTAGAAAAGGTTCAGAAAAGGGCAACTAAAATGATTAGGGGTTTAGAGAGGGTCCCATACGAGGAAAGATTAAAGAGGCTAGGACTCTTCAGCTTGGAAAAGAGAAGACTAAGGGGGGACATGATAGAGGTATATAAAATCATGAGTGATGTTGAGAAAGTGGATAAGGAAAAGTTATTTACTTATTCCCATAATACAAGAACTAGGGGTCACCAAATGAAATTAATAGGCAGCAGGTTTAAAACAAATAAAAGGAAGTTCTTCTTCACACAGCGCACAGTCAACTTGTGGAACTCCGTACCTGAGGAGGTTGTGAAGGCTAGGACTATAACAATGTTTAAAAGGGGACTGGATAAATTCATGGTGGCTAAGTCCATAAATGGCTATTAGCCAGAATGGGTAAGAATGGTGTCCCTAGCCTCTATTCGTCAGAGGATGGAGATGGATGGCAGGAGAGAGATCACTTGATCATTGCCTGTTAGATTCACTCCCTCTGGGGCACCTGGCATTGGCCACTGTCGGTAGACAGATACTGGGCTAGATGGACCTTTGGTCTGACCCGGTACGGCCTTTCTTATGTTCTTATGTTCTTATGTTAAGTAACCAAAATTAACTCCCTTTTTTTTTGTAATGAAGTTTTTATTTTTTCTAACCATTTTTTTCCTGTGATCCCCTATCCCCTGTTCTGAGACAGAAGAACTGGATACATGTCCAGCTATAAATGCTTCCCCCTGACCGACATTGTGTACAGAACAATTAGTATAATACTAGGATGGCGCCAAATCAAGCTTTGCTCACCTAATCCTTGGTGCCTACGGGACAGCTCACCTGTAATTTGAACGTACTGGTCACCCCATGAACGTACTACAAACAAAAGCTGGGAAACCTGCCATAATCCCATCATCAATTTATGCTCCTGAAGAGGATTTGAATTGGAAACATTGAGAAATTCAATACACTAAAAAGCCTCCTTTATTTCATTTATGACAGTCATGGTGCATTGAGCAAACACTTCTTCCATTTGATAATTGACAGGTCTAAATGTTAATCAATTGACTTGGTTCCTGTAAAGTATCCAGATATTGTTTGCCTAAGAATATTCTGAATACCTCTTTTGAGGCAGGCACCATCTTATTGTTCTGTGTTTGTGCAGTGCCTAGCACAATGGGATCTTAGTGAATGGCTCAGAATCCTAGGAATGACTGTGATAGAAATAATACTATCATTTTAATTATGTAAAATGTCCCTATATACTACCTTTGCACTTACTGTAGTATCTGTGTATTGTATTTTAGTAGTAGCATATATTTTTTTCTAGTGCTATAATTTTTCTTTCTTTTTAATCCTGTATTTTACCTACACTTTGGGAGTCTTTCCACTAACTTTAATGGCATTTTAATCAAGCATTTTAGGTGCAGTTTAGTAGCAATGTCTGCTGATGATGCAGTATCAAAAGAGGATTCTTCTCTTCACAGAAGGGGGGGGCGTTAATTAATTACCTTTCTACTTTTCTTTTAGTGAGTTACTAAAATTCCAGGAAGTTGTTATTGACAAAGTTATGTAACTTTTACTTGTTATGGCATTGAAGAGATCAGTCTTTAAATCCAGCAGAGGCTAGCAAGTGGAACTGAAAGAATAGTACCTTCTTTTTGTTTTGGAACAACTTTTAATACTTTATTTACATTTGATGTTGCATAAGATGCAGCAAATTTTGACCCCGGCTAAGTTTTAATTCTTCATATTTTGTTGCTTAACTCAGTTTATGTAATAACGAAGGTTCAAATTCTCCCACTCTGAGTAGTACCTTACTCCAAGAGCAGGGCCCAGTGAAATCAGGGGAATTATTTGCTGAGCAAGGAACTCAGCTTGAGTCCATGTGGCAGGATCTGGCCCTTTTAAGTTTTTGCCTACATTGCTCAGTATTCTTTTGGCAAGAGGTAGCTGAATTGTCTTATCTACATGAGCCATACATGTGAGGGGTTTGAATGGCAAGAGGAAAACATTTTCATATATACCTCTTCATCTGAGAATATCAAGGTGTTCACAGGAATCATTAAGGGCTAGATCATCCTTTGGTCTGCATGCAGGGCATAAGAGGGAATAAAAACCCACTTCTACCCTTGCAATCCTCCTCTCCCAGTCCGCTTATGCCAGCCAGTCAGCATGGAAACGGTGCAATAACTTGTTGTTGATATAAACCAGCAACAAATTATTATCTCTCTGCAAGAAGCAGAGAGCAGGGACAGAACTGTGGATGTATTTGTTGGAAAGTTGCTGATACAATTTGAAAAGTAGCTACTGTAGACTTTTTAGACTCTTTCAGTTAAAGGGTATGTGTGTGTGTTTGAGAGTAAGAAAGAGTTGCTTTTACATTGTCTGCATTAGTATATCAGGCAAATATAAAAAGATACTGCATGGCATACCACTGTGTATTCAGAACTGTATTATGTATTTCTTTCCCAGAGTATTTTTTATATATGTGCTCCTTTTTAGTGATCATTTACCCACAATGTTATTGTCCTTTAAAGGAACACTTTCCTTTCTCCTCCTTTCACTTAAATTTTAGTTGTTATATCAATTTCTTGATGTTTTAGTTCATGTTACAATATCTCTCATCCTTCCCCACCCCCTTTTCTTTTTCGGTCCCACAGTTCTTGGATGCTCTGATTGCAGGATATCGCTATCCAACCCCACGGGAATCTTCACTTCTCCCTGCTTTCCCAGTGATTACCCTAACAGCCAAGCATGCAAGTGGACCCTCCGAGCTCCTCCTGGATTCATCATTCAGATAACATTTATTGAGTTTGACATTGAAGAAGCTCCGAACTGCATTTATGATTCATTAACTCTAGATACCGGAGAGAAGAATCAGGTTAAGTTTTGCGGCGTCACTGCCAAAGGATTATCATTTAACTCCACTGGAAATGAAATGATCATAACTTTTGCAAGTGACTTTAGTATCCAAAAGAGAGGCTTCAATGCCAGCTATACCCGAGGTATGTAAGCATAAAGAATTTCTTTCCTCTTTTATCTAGCATGTCCTATACCAAGCAGACTCACTGTATGTGGTAAGGTGAATCTTTGAAGTGAGAATCTGGAGATCTCACAGGCTAAATTCTCCCATACAACTCCACTGACTTCAGTAGTGTTACACGAGTAACTCATGGCAAAATTTAGCCCTGACAGGCTATAAAAATGCAGTTTGGTAGAAAATGTTGCACTGATTTATTTAATATTCATATGAAAGAGAACCATTCCAAAGTAACTTGGTTATAAAATTATATATGCAATAGAATGGATGACATTAAGGGGAAAAAAATCTCCTTTCAAATGTATATGCCAGATCTCAACTCTTACATTCTGCTCCTCTTACTTCACAGGACTCTCATATTCAAATCATTCTTATTATCATCAACATGATAAGTAGACAAAGTCATGATTTCCCTCAGAGTAATGTGAAAATCCTGTTACACCCTTTGTAATGTTATGGGTATTTTCATTGGCACCCCTGTGGTAATCTTAGATAAATAACAGAATTGACTACCCAGCTTTGGCATTAGTTAGATTTTTACAAATTAATACAAATGCAGAACATGGAGGTATCTTTAAACACTAGACAATTTGTTTCCTAGAAGTGAGGTTTTAAAAGGTATGTACTTTAGTATACAATAAGTACACAGGCCAATATACATGTGGGTAGAGAAGGAAATATAAGGGAGTAAATTAGTTTAAGGATGGATTTGGGTTGTATAATGGCAGGCATTCACCCAAGGAGCACTCCCTGGTGGCCTAGGGTGGAGCTACAGTTACTTATCTGCCTCAGTTTCCCCTACTGGGCATTTTGTAAGTTCAATGAGCCTTGTATACCATGAACAGTGCCCCTTGAGAGGTCTAGTTTATTTAATTTACACCAAACATGGTATGTACACAAGCCTTATCCTTCTGCTGTAAGTCCTCAGGCTTCTCCCCTGCTGACTCAGGGTATCTCCCAGACCTCCTTGCTTGAAGAGCTAAGTAATCTCTCTCCTCTAGTGCTTTTTCTCTTTGTGTTCTGGGGACAGTTCCTGACCCCAGAAGCCTCTTCAGGGAGACACCCTGGGAAGTAGGTTCCCACCTGGTTACCTAAGGAACACTTTCTCTCCCCACCTTCCCCCCGGAAATTTGTGTCTCTGTACTAAGCTCCTGTTTGAGCATACTTAACCTTTTATAAAGCCCAGATGTTCTTTATCTATTCAGCTACCAACCAGCTACTTATTCAATTAACCAGCCACAGATGGATCTAGGTTGGCTTATTCTCCGTAGTGAGCCTGTCACAGGGAGGCCAGGTGCCTGAGCCTTCAGAAAGCAGGGGAGTTTGGTGAGGTTTGGTATATTATATAATACTGGCTTCAAACGGAGGTCCACAGAGCATTCCCTCGTCATCCACAGAGAGTTGGATGAGCATATGGGTGCTGGTTCTCCTTGTTTCCAGTTGCAACATTGTATGAAGACAGTAACTGGGCCAGATGCTCAGCTGGTGTGAACCAATGTAGCTCAACTGATTTTAATAGAATTACATCAATTTATACCAGTTGAGGATATGGCTCATTAAATGCTTTCCTAGTATTACTTGTCCATGTAAGCAATCATTGTAGTTGTTACAGGGATGCTATTCAGTCACCAATGAGAGAGGAGGTGGGTCCACCAGGCAATCTCTCTAAAAAAGTGTAGTTCACACTTTGTAAAAGTTTGGGACCCTGTAGCTCATTCAGTTTAGTACATAGACAGAGCATATATCCAGGTATAAAGCATGGTTTTGGTGCAGCATAGTTATATATTTGTTATGCTGGAGGATGTTAATAACTGCCACCTCAGTAAAGCTGATGGGTGAACTAAGCACCCTTTCTTCAGTCTAAATAGAAGAAGCAGTTAAAAGCCCGTTTATGTTATAAAAGCTAGAAAAAATAGGGAGTCACCACCCTAGGACATAAACCATATAGCAAGGCCAATCAGAACTTAAGGCCAGGTCTACACTATGTACTTACTGTGGTATAACTACATCACTCAGGGTGTGTGTGAAAAATCCACACCCCTGAGTGACGTAGTTATACCGACCTTAACCCCCGTGTAGACAGTGCTATGTAGGTGAGAGAGCTTCTCCCGTCCACATAGCTACTGCCTCTCACAGAGGTGGAGTTATTAAGTCAACGGGAGAGCTTTCTGCCATCACTTAGAGTGTACGTGTACAATTGAATTGTAGACCCACCCTAAGCTATGTGGGGTGAAGGGTTTCCCTGGGATAGACTATAAAACGTAGAGGCTAGGGGAATGATTCATTGCAGTCAGTGTGTTAGAGGCAGAAAGGCAGGAAAAGCCATCAGAAAGTGAGATAAGTAGTGGGCACAGTACTCATTGGAAAGGCAGGCTTGGATTTCTGAGCAAGGAATTGCTGTTTGCTGTTTGTTCCTGCTGTATTCAGGAAAACAGGACTTTGTGTATATTCTTGCACTGAAAAAATACTTGATTCTATCATCAATTTCTTCTCCAACAGAGAATTTCTTCTCCTAATGGCCTCAATATTGATTAACTGCTCGGGCCAAAAGGAACAACAATATTTGTTTTCTCCTTCATATGGTGATCAGCGCCTTAAGTACTGATAGCTGGAATTTACCAAAATGATGAATTGCTTACATATTTGGTAACTGGGAGAGAAATCTGCTGGTAACATTGACTCCAATGTTCTGCTCACTCTATCCAGAACACATATTGATATCAGTTTTTCCCTTTCTTGGGAGATGTGGGGTTCTCAGGGGCAGCTCCAGGCACCAGCGCAGCAAGCGCGTGCCTGGGGTGGCAAGCTGCGGGGGGCGGCCTGCCGGTCACCATGAGGGCAGCAGTCAGGCAGCCTTCGGCGGCGTTTCTGTGGGAGGTCTGCCAGTCCCACGGCTTCGGCAGCGGGTACGCTGAAGGCGCGGGACTGGCAGATCACCCGCAGAACCACTGCCGAATCCGCCTGACTGCCATGCTTGGGGCGGCGAAAAACATAGAGCCGCCCTGGGGGTTCTGACGTTCAACCACCGCTCCCGCCCAGCACTGTGGAGTCATATTACAAGGCAGATCAGAATTGTTCAGTGACATAACAAATTTACTGAATGTGTTAACATTGCTTATTCTCTTCTTATACCTTTTCAACACAGCCAATGCCCCTCAATATTCTTGACCTTCCCAAACACACAATGAATAGTATTTGTATAAATAACCTTCACCCTCTTTCTCAGCTCTGAGTTCTTATACTATTCTTTGTAATGTGGTATTTCACCTTACTTATAATGTAAATACAATTACATTACAACTAAGCTATGACAATGCCCTTTTTCTGTAAGGGGAAGCTTAACCAAGTTTCTATCTCTAAAATATGACTACTTGCTATTGTCCTCGAGGAGAGGACAAAATCCTTGAAGTGACTATGGTAACTGGGTAGCAGGCCCTTTGAAGGGATCAAAGGCCCAGCCTACCTGTGACAGGCTGCACAATGGGGGGGATGAGTCACTCCAGGCCAGTGGGGGCTGCAAGAAGCGGCACAGGCTGAGGGATGTGCTATCCGCCACTTCCTGCAGCCCCCATTGGCCTGGAGTGGTGAACTGCAGCCAGTGGGAGCTGTGATCGGCTGAACCTGCGGATGCGGCAAGTAAACAAACCGGCCCAACCCGCCAGGGGACCAAAGGTTGCCGAGCCCTGGACTAGGGCATAAATATTTGTGAACACTAGCTTGCAGCATTCAAACAGACTGCTCTTGAGAAAAATTGAACAGAATCCTCAGACCCAACAAAAACCCATTAGTTGAGTTTGGCAATAAAAAGCCTTTGATTTGCCAAGGAATGTAGCTGAGGCACTCTCTGCTACAGTGTTACAAAGATGTGGCATAGGCTTCAGTTGTGTAATGCACTCGTGAAAAACAAGTCAATAAAAATCATGAAAATAAATTAAATGTTTTCAAATTACTGCTGTAGTGTGTTGCCTAATGCGTTTTTACAAGTTACCAGATGAATGCAAAGTAATTGTAAAAATGACTTCTTGCATGCCATGAGTTTTGAATGCAGCCTTAGAGGTTAATAGTTTAATATACTTAATTCAACTTCAGGAGTTATTAGTTATCTGTAATTCAGCACTAAAATGATCTTTGCCCATTTTTGGTTGAATGTATTGCTAAGCTAAATGCACTATAACGTGCAATACTGGGCCAGTTCAATGATAAAAGCATTCTTCTAAATGTTTGGCTTACTGAATATTACTTGGATCTTTGTCTTTAAACCAATTTGTATCTCCCTTTGAAATTTATTTATATATGGATTTTTGCATGTGTGTGTACTAGTTGCTGTTTCTCTGAGGAATCAGAAAGTCATCATCCCCCAAACTCCAGATGTTGACCCTGTGTCTGTGGCAAAAACAGTTCCAGTGCCAGTGCTTAGCCAGTTCACTCTCTGCTTTGAAGCAACCAAAGCCAGCAATGATGCCAGTGACTGGAAGGCTTTCTCCTACAGTGATCCTATGTCAACAGAACTCCTCAGTTTTGGAAAGACCACAAAAGGCCACTTCCTATCAATCTCAGGCACAGAGTGCATACTAGACAGTGTCCTCATGACAAATTCAAATGGAGATTTTTTCACAGAAACTTTTGAACAATTGTGCATAGTATGGGATGGCTTCTCTGGAACTATAGGTGTAAATGGCAAGAGCATCTATCACACGGTTCTCTGCTCAGGTACCCTTGGCCAGGTTATCCCTGGCAATGGAAAATTGGTGTTGGGCTCTGACAGCAATGAATTAAGCTCTTTAAATGGGGACATATACAACTTTCGTCTTTGGAACTTCACCATGAGTTCCCAAAAGCTGTCCAACCTCAGCTGTGATGTGAAAGGAAACATTGTAGACTGGGAAAATGACTTCTGGAGTATCCCAACTTCAGCATTGAAAGCAGAAAACAATTTAAGTTGTGGTGAGTATGTTTGGCAGAATCGCTTTTGTTAATTTTTTCCCCCATGGCATTGTTCTTGAAGTATCATATGACAGCAAGAAACTGCATGTGTAGAGTTACAGACAGCAGCACTTCCCAAAAGGCAACCTCATTTGTCCTAGCCTTGCCAGCTACATTCCACGAAAAATTAATTTTGTCCTGGGTGTGTCTGTTCCTTTAGTTTAATCAAAGCTCATATCCAGCCTGACTTCAAAAGACAACTGATGAGGTTAAACTAAATTTATAAATGAGGGGTTTATATGTATTATTCAGGACAGAAGCAATAAATGACCAAAAGTAATAAGAGAAGTAAATAAAAGTTCTCCGATCTTTCCTTTCCATAAATTCATTAGTTTAAATGTGATTTTAAGACAAGTTAGTTAATACACTTGATTGTGGAGACGTGGAGCAAGATAAAAGGTGTTTGTTTAAAAGGGGTAATAGGTAGAAATAATACTGTCTGTATAATGCTATAGGCATGCAGAGCACTTTACAGAAACATATAAAGACCAGAGTCCCTGACCTGAAGAGGTTACAATCTAAGATTCTTATCCTGCAAGCACTTAAGAATGTGCTTAGCTTTAAGCCCTTGAAACACCAGTAGGACTACTCAAGTGCTTAAAGCTAGGCAGGTTATATTCTTTTCTGTGCCAGAGTTCTGTTCAGTGCAGGCGTGGATGGGGACCATTAGAAAGCTGGTTGGGCCACCCTGATTCTCCTGCTTTGTAGCTAAGATTACTCAGGCCCAATTCACAAGTCCTAAGTCTACTCATTGCTGTGTCTCTCTAAGGACATTGCAGCAAGAAAAGATTATCAAGATGTTCCAGAGGTACTATTCTTTTCACAGTTGTTGTGATTTTAATGATCCAAGAATTGTCTAGATCTCCAGGAAAGAAAGTGCTCCAAGTTTCTACCAAGGCAGGAAGTAGAGCTATCCACTCACTGTGTCACCTCCTTTATTCCTTCTCTTTATTCCTCATGCAACTCTGAAAATGTCATCATAGAGTAAAGGTATAAGAATGCACCTGGAAATATTATCTTCCATGGGTTTTTTACTCTGAGCGTACCTGGAAACTTTGAGAGGGGATACAATAGTTTTTTCTCTGGGATCTTCCCAAAATCAATCCCCCCAAAATACTGAATCGCTGCTTGAAATAATTTCCATTTCAAACTTCTTTTTAAACGGCTTGTTTGTTATTAGCATTCTTCTCACAGGAAATGAGAGAGAATCATGAGTGGGAAAAGAGCCAGTAGATTTCAGTCCATCCACGGTGATCTTTGGAGAAAAAAATTAATTGAACTGACAACTTGGCACATTAGCCTGCACTTCTGGTCTCTGACCCTCTAGTCAGTAGGAAGGAGCAGTGTGTGCTTTGTGCATTTGCTGTACATCCATTGTGCTGTCTGTGAAGAGTGCCATAAAAAGCATCTGTGCACAAAATAAAACAAACCCAACCCCCTTTCCCCCCCCCCCCCAGAAACCTGAAGAGAATGAAAGGAGAATAAATAAAGGCAAAAGGGATTAAGAGGAGAGGAAACATTTCAGATTAAAATTGCTGGTTCTTCCCCTTCCCTTTGCACATCATAAGACAAATATTACCTCATGGTCCTGCCTCTTCTCACCCCCCTAATCCCCCACTGCACAGTTTCTCCTCTACCCAGTTGCTTGCTGCTCCTCCCCTCCTTCCTAGACACTTGATCTTCTCAAAATCCCTCCCGCCCCCATCACTCCCCTCTAGTTGGGCTCCCTCTGCTCCCAGGCTGGGACAGGAGCTGCAACCTGATGCGGAGTCTGCTGCCTGCCTGCCCACGAGATGCAGATAGGAGCCGTCCCCAGATAGGAGCCGTCCCGGCTGAGCAGGCTCTGATGTGTGTTGATGACCTGGCACCTGCCCTCTTCTCCCACCCGCAATAACCAGACTTTTGGTGTCTGGTCAGTATTTCTGACTGGACACTTCCAGGACCCCTTTATAACCAGACTTTCTGGTCAAAAACCAAACATCTGGCAACCCTAGTGTGGCTAGATGTATACTTTGTACGTGACTGTGATCTGCTTCTGAATTCCAGTTCTGCAGAGAGGGAGACCATCCCCTGCAAGACACACATGACACTGATTGGCTTTCCACAGAAACAATTATACTCCTACAAGAACAGTATTCTTCTCCTAGTGATTTCTCACATTCAGCTTTCCTGGTTCCTTACCATCTTAATGGTTTTGTATTATGTAAACTCCTTACCAAAAGCACCCATCTAGATCTCTGGATAACCTCAGCATAAACCAAAGGAGCTGTACATTTTGTGTTTTCTAACTTTGCTTGGGGCATGGAACTTGTCTTTGTTTATTGTAAAGAACTATGCAAGCTTACATCACTAGCAAAATAAATATTAGGGCTGTCGGTTAATCACGGTTAACTCACGCAATTAACTCAAAACAATTAATCGTGTTTAAAAAAATTAATCATGATTAATTGCGTTGTTTAATACATTTCAATTGGTATTCTATTTAATATTTTTGGATGTTTTTCTACATTTTCAAATATATTGATTTCTATTACAACACAGAATACAAAGTGTACACTGCTCACTTTATATTATTATTTTTATTACAAATATTTGCACTGTAAAAATGATAAACAAAAGAAATAGTATTTTTCAATTCATCTCATACAAGTACTGTAGTATAATCTCTTTATCATGAAAGTGTAACTTAAAAATATAGATTATTATTATTTTTTTGGTTACATAACTGTACTCAAAAACAAAACAATGGAAAACTTTAGAGCCTACAAGTCCTACAATTTACAGGAGATAATGCTGCCTGCTTTTTATTTACGTCACCTGAAAGTGAGAACAGGTGTTCACATGGCACTTTTGTAGCCAGCGTTGCAAGGTATTTACATGCGAGATATGCTAAACATTCGTATGCCCCTTCATGCTTTGGCCACCATTCCAAAGGACATGCTTCCATGCTAATGATGCTCATTAAAAAAATTTGATAATTAAATTTGTGACTGAACTCCTTGGGGGAGAATTATATGTCTCCTGTTCATGTTATAGCTGTCTCAGATGATGACCCAGTACATGTTCATTTTAAGAACAGTTTCACTGCAGATTTGACAAAATACAAAGAAGGTACCAATGTGAGATTTCTAAAAATAGCTACAGCACTGGACCCAAGGTTTAAGAATCTAAAGTGCTGTCCAAAATCTGAGAGGGACAAGGTGTGGAGCATGTTTTCAGAATTCTTAAAAGAGCAACACTCGGATGAGGAAACTACAGAACCCGAACCACCAAAAAAGAAAATCAACTTTCTGCTGGTGGCATCTGGCTCAGTTAATGAAAATGAACATGCGTCAGTCCGCTCTGCTTTGGATCGTTATTGAGCAGAACCCATCATTAGCATGGACGCATGTCCCCTGGAATGGTGGTTGAAGCATGAAGGGACATATTAATCTTTAGTGCATTTGGCATGTAAATATCTTGCGACACCAGCTACAACAGTGCCATGTGAACGCCTGTTCTCACTTTCAGGTGACATTGAAATGGGCAGCATTATCTCCTGCAAATTGTAACCAAACTT
The DNA here is from genome assembly GCF_020497125.1 of Mauremys mutica. Lineage (NCBI taxonomy): Eukaryota > Metazoa > Chordata > Testudines > Geoemydidae > Mauremys > Mauremys mutica. The sequence goes on from NC_059074.1 coordinate 107,782,463, forward strand.
GTTTGTCTTAGCGTTTGGCTGAACAAGAAGTAGGACTGAGTGGACTTCTAGGCACTAAAGTTTTACATTGTTTTATTTTTGAATGCAGTTATTTTTTGTACATAATTTTACATTTGTAAGTTCAACTTTCATGATAAAGAGATTTCACTACAGTACTTGTATTAGGTAAACTGAAAAATACTACAGTAATTCCTCACTTAATGTTGTAGTTATGTTCCTGAAAAATGCAACTTTTAAGTGAAACGATGTTAAATGAATCCAATTTTCCCATAAGATTTAATATAAATGTGGGGGGTTAGGTTCCAAGGAAATTTTTTGGGGGCAGACAAAAGGCATTATACTGTATACTGTACAGTACTGTACTGTACTGTGGTGTGGAGGTGCCCCTGGCTTACCCCTGGTGCTCAGGGCTGGAGGCGCAGGGTCTGGGAGGGAGTTAGGGTGTGGGAGGGCGCTCAGGAGCGGGTGTGGGGTCTGGGAGGGAGTTAGGGTGTGGGAGGGCACTCAGGGTGGGGTGCAGGGTCTGGGAAGGAGTAAGGGTGCGGGTGGGTGCTCAGGGTCGGGCGCGGGGTCTGGGAGTTAGGGTGTGGAAGGGCGCTCACGGTGGGGGTGTGGCAGGAGGCTCAGCCCTGGGGCAGGCAGGAAATGCAGAGCACTTACCTGGGGCAGCTCCTGTTTGGTGCAGGGGGTGTGCAGGTGGCTCTGTGCAGCGCGGCACTGCCCCCATGGCCGCGATTCTGGGAGCCATGATTTTAGGAGCTCTCCCTTCCTGGCAGGCAGGGCCACCCGGAACACAGGGGCTTTAGGGGCTTTTTCCCCTTCAAAGCCGGACGGAGAGAAGTGGCGCTTTGAAGGGGAAAGCACCACTTCTCTCCAGCCGCTGGCTGCACTGCTGCCCCTGCTCCTCCTGAGTCCTCCGGCCTGTGGTCGCAGGGCCGCATTCCGAAAGGGGCATTAGAGCTGCAGGCCAGGGCCCCGGGGTCCTCTTACCCCAGGGCCCTGCAGCCCCTAAAGCCCCTGCGTTCCGGGTGGCCCTGCCTGCCGGGGGGGAGGACAGCTTCCCTGCTTGCTCGCTCAATCCCTCGCTCCCTGCCTCCCTCCCTGCCTCCCTCCCTCCCTCCCAGAAAGACCTAAGCGCCGCCAAACAGCTGTTTGGCAGTGGGGGAAGCGCTGGGAGGGAGGGAGCAAGGGAGGGGGAGGAGGCGGAGAAGAGGAACTTGTCAATGCTCCCTTGTAAAGTCAGCCAAACGACATTATAGGGGAGCACTGAACAACTTTAAACGGGTATGTTCCCTAATGGAGCAGCGACGTAACTTTGAAACAACGTTAAGCGGGAGGACATTAAGTGAGGAGTTACTGTATTTCTTTTGTTTTTTACAGTGCAAATATTTGTAACCAAAAATAAAGTGAGCACTGTACACTGTGTATTCTGTGTTGTAATTGAAATCAGTACATTTGAAAATGTAGAAAACATCCAAAAATATGTAAATAAATGTTATTCTATTATTGTTTAACAGCATGATTAATCGAGATTAATTTTTTCAATTGCTTGACAGCCATAATAAATATTAATGCTGCCCTGTCAGAAATAATGCCATTATTCCAGGTTTTAAAACAAAGTATAGTCACTGAAATATACCAATGGCAGGTTCCTTTTCTCCCATCTGTAAAATTATTGTAAAAAATAAATATGAATACTCATCAGACTAGCATGGTAGTGGACCCCAGGTTTTATACATTAATACTCTGTTTTACATATGTATTAGTTTTGATATTTAAAATATTAAAATAGTGGCCAAGGGCCATAATCAGGACCAGGACCCCATTTTCTCTGTGCTAGGCACTATACAAACACATTGTGAAGATACAAGCTCTGCCCCCAACAAGTTTTGTTAGCTAAGGGTACGTCTACACTTACCTGCCGGTTCGACGCGGAGAGTTCGACTTTTTGGAGTTCGAACTATCGCGTCTGATCTAGACGCGATAGTTCGAACTCCGGAAGCGCCGCGGTCGACTCCGGTACTCCACCTCGGCAGAAGGAGTTGCCGGAGTCGACGGGGGAGCCGCGGAGTTCGACCCCACCGCGTGTGGACGGGTGAGTTGTTCGAATTAGGGTACTTCGAATTCAGCTACGCTATTCACGTAGCTGAATTTGCGTACCCTAATTCGAACCCCCTTCTTAGTGTAGACCAGGCCTAAGAAATTACTTGGGAAAGCAGTAGTAGTGTATGTGCAGTGGAAAGAGCACAGGAGTAGACTCCTTACCCACGTACACCACACTCTGTTTGGTAAGAGTGCAAAAAGGCCAAGCACTCCAGGGGAGTCTTCTCCCAGGGGTGCTAAATTATTACAATACTACTGGCTTACCCAACTACACCATTTCCTCAGAAAAAGTACTGTGAGAAATACCACCTCAAAAACTCATCTAGAAACCCCAGAGGATGCACCTGTAAGATTTTTCTCTTCTCCTCATCTTGTTGAGTAATAAAGAATTCTTTGTCAAACCAACCTTTGAAATAAGAGTTGATGAGTCAGGCTATCAATGACAGGCAAAGAACTAGCAACATTAGAGAGATTACTTTATGTTACTGATAAGGATTCATTTAATTGCAAAGCAAGGGTTTGTTCAGAAAAGAGATATTCATCCTGCCATGTTCATGCTTTGGTAAGGAGCTGAAAGAAGCTAAGTAACAAAGCAGTCTGAACACTTACTAGTGAATGCAGCATATTTGCATGTGAATGTCACTTGTATTATTGAGCTCCGCAAAGGGCTCTATTTTCATTTGCAGTTAACAGACTTTTCAGACAGCATTTGCTAATGGAATTAGTGAGCAGCAGCAAATTGCTGCAGATAACCTTCTTTTGAGAACTGTGCCTTTTACTGGTTAAATATTCCATTCAGAATTTGATTCACATGCATGTTCTTACCACTGTATAGTGGTGCTGGGTTTTTCTGGGTTTTTAATACAGCACACTAATGCTACTCGTCATTTAGATGGGCCTGCATTTCATTTCACTATAAAATCGTCAGCTGCATTTGATACCAATAGTATATGTCCTTATCCTATACCCACATTAATACAAAAATTAATTGGTTCAGTCATAACTGGCCATCCCTTTTAAGTCCAAAAAGTGAATTAAGCAAGATGTGTAGAGGGTTGACATGCTTAGGTGATATTGATGAAAATATTGCAGCAGCTCAAAGTATGTTGACATTCAGATCCTCATATCTTCTTTTACTGAGCACTGAGAGATGATATGGTCTGGCCAAAACCAGGCTTGATCAACACAAAAAAGGGTGTGTTTAGCATAGTGCCCAGGCATATTTATCTTTAAAAAATATACGAAAGTGAGGTCTATTGCCAAGGGGAAGTTACAGTGACCTTCAGGAGCTATTTAGCCACCCTCCTCTGATACAGACCCAATAGGGGATCAGCTTTCAGGGTGTTTTTATATTAACCTATTAACATTAGCAAATATATTTGTAAAAATGCTTCACACAGGATGTCATGTGGCTTGCAAAGGATGCTCGGTGGAGTTTAGTTTCTTATATAAAAAATATATCACTCATCCCACCGTCCCAGAGGTTTCAAGTTATTTCATGGAAAAACACTTCAGCATACTTTTAAGCCTGGCCCTGTATTCTCTCAGGTCTCCAGCCAGCAGTATCCCACTCTGGTGCATGACCTCTGGGTTCACTGCTGCCGAGTGATGAGCACCTGGCTCCATCCTAGCTCATTCTCAGCACAACAATAACCACACCATGCCTAGCAGGAACAGAACAGAAATAATATTTTCAAAAATATCTAGGTGGTTTAGGTGTCTAAATCCTATTTGCAGCAATTATGTAGGATCCTAATTCTCATGGTACTTAGGCTCTTAAGTCACTTAGGCAATTTTAAAAGTTTTACCTTCTCATTCCTACTTTTTCTGTTGTTGTTTTTTTTAATGAGCCCAACACTGCTCCTATTAAAGTGAACCACAAAACTCCCAATGACTTCAGTGAATTCTGTAGGGTTGACAGGTGTCTGGTTTTCGACCAGAACGCCCAGTCGAAAAAGGACCCTGGAGGCTCCGATCAACACTGCTGACTGGGCTGTTAAAAGTCTGGTCAGTGGTGCAGTGGGGCTAAGGCAGGCTTCATGCCTGCCATGGCTCTGCACAGCTTCCGGAAGCAGCAGCATGTCCCCACTCTGGGTCCTATGTGTACGGGCAGCCAGGGGACTCTGCAAGCCACCCTCACCCCAAGCGCCATCTCTGCAGCTCCCATTGGCCAGGAATGGTGGCCAATGGGAGCTGCGGGAGCCGTGCCTGCATACAGGCAGCACACAGAGCTGCCCGGCCACGCCTCCACGTAGGAGCCAGTGGGGGGACATGCCGCTGCTTCTGGGAGCTGCTTGAGGTAAGCGCCTCCCAGAGCCTGCACCTCTGACCCCTCTCATGCCCCAACCCCCTGCCCAGCCCTGATCCCCTTCCCGCACTCTGAGCCCCTCAATCCCATCCTGGAGCATCCTCCTACACCCCAAATGCCTCATCCCCAGCCCCATCCCAGAGCCCGCACCCCCAGCCGTAGCCCTCACCCCTCAAAGCAGCCAACCTCCTGCCCAGCCCTGATCTCCCTCCCGCCCTCCAGACCCCTCAGTCCCATCCTGGAGCATCCTCCTACACCCCAAACTCCTCAGCCCCACCCAGATTCTGCACCCCAAGCTGGGGCCCTCACACCAATCCCCTGCCCCAGCCCAGAGCCCCCTCCCACACTATGAAGCCCTCATTTCTGGCCCCACCCCAGAACCTGCACCCCCGGCCCAAAGCCCATACCCTCTCCCACACCCCCTGCCTCAGCACAGAGCCTCCTCCCATACTCTTAACCCTTTGGCTTCACCCTGCAACCTGGATCCCTCTCCTGCATCCCAAACCCGTCATCCCTGGCCCCACCCCAGAGCCCTCATCCCCAGCCAGAGCCCTCACCCCCTCCCGCATCCCAACCCACTGCCTCAGCCCGGAGCCCCCTCCCACACCCTGAACTTCTCATTTCCGGCCCCATCCCAGAGCCTGCACTCCCAGTTGGAACCCTCACCCCCTCCTGCACCCCAATCCCCTGAGCCAGCCCAGTGAAAACAAGCAAGTGACTGAGGGTGGGAAGAGCGAGCGACAGATGGAAGGGAATGGAGTGAGAGGGGGCGGGGCCTCAGAGAAGGGGAAGAGCCTCGGAGGAGATGGCAGGCCAAGGGTGTGCGGTTTTGTGCGAGTAGAGAGTTGGCAACCTTAGAATGCAGCCCCAAACTTATTGGACCAGATCTTCTGTTATGGCTGTGCTAATTTACACTGGCTGTTAACAATCCGAAGAGGCCAAAAACTGCAGCCAGGGATTGATGCGGCATAGAAGTGTCCCAGTCATGCCTTCTTCCTCTGGACACACCCTCTTTCCGCATCTAACATAGCTGCAGGCAAAGGTAGTGCTATCAGAACCTCTCTGCAGCGGTGTGTGCCTAAAGGAACCCTCTTGCACTAAGTATCAGAGGGGTAGCCATGTTAGTCTTGATCTGTAAAAGCAGCAAAGAGTCCTGTGGCACCTTATAGACTAACAGACGTACTGGAGCATGAGCTTTCGTGGGTGAATACCCACTTCGTTGGATGCATATATGTAGTTGGGTTTCCGACGAAGTGGGTATTCACCCACGAAAGCTCATGCTCCAGTACGTCTGTTAGTCTATAAGGTGCCACAGGACTCTTTGCTGCTCTTGCACTAAGGTGATTCTCCCAGGAAGATATGCTGGTTTTGGGGCCAGACCGAGCCAGCCATATAGCACAAAACATCTATACTTCACCTAGAAATCTGGCCCATTCACATTTTACACATACAAGCTGGGTTTTTAAATATTGTTTATCTAAGTATTTAGTATTTATTTAGTATTATTTCTGCACATGTGCATTATCGAGTATGCCATGCTATTTGGTCCCATTATTTTCAACATAATGTGCAAAAGTTGTATGTGCAGCTGAAGCACGGGAATATTCAAAATATAATGAATGCAGCTACCCCATTACTTGCTCAGTTGGTCACTGTATATGTAGTTGGGTTTCCATGCCACCAAAATATGTTTATGTTGATATGATTAATTCAGTAAATGCACATTCTGATGTCTTTATCTGTTTATTATACATGCATACCACAACATTAATCATGCCCACACCCTGCACACAGGAACTGGTTGAATCACAGCTTATCTGCTTGGTATCTCCTTAGAGGAATTTCTCTGACTAGTAAGCTGGTAGACTATATTGCCACAACGGAGTTCAGAACTCACTTGAAGCTGCCATGTTGTTATCCATTAATTCTGCATAGGCACTACAGCCATACTAACTACTACATTTTTAAACAGTTGGGTGGAATTTTGCCACATACTACTCAATGATTTCAAAGGGAGCTGCGTAGCTAAATCTTACGTAAATCTTGGAAAACATGAAGATGGGAGGTACTTGTTAGATATGACCCAAACTTGCAAGCCAGCAGGACTTTCCTGGAGTTGTCAGCAACATAGGGAAATTATCATACATGAGTCTTCTGAGCAAAATGGCATATCAGGTTTCCCACTGAGATAAACCAGAAAAAGACCTGTGAGTGCATGACCTAATATATTTTGAGATATGACAGTATTATGTATCATATACCAAACATTTTTAATGATTTGTCTTTCCTGATTCTAAAGGCTCATACCTAATTCTCCCACCTACAACTGAACCAACTAGTTGTGAAAATCTTGGAAGCCTTTGCCAAGGTAAGAAGCCAAAGACACTTTTTGCATTTTTCAGCTTTACCAAATCTCCCTGTTTTCTTTTCTTTTAATTTCATTTTACTTTAACTTCTTAAAGCTGACCTCTAGAAAACTGAGCAAAGAAAGGAATTTCTTAGCTTCAACAGATGTGTGGGTATGCTATACATACAGTATGTAGAAAGAATGTGATCACACTCTTGATAATACAATCAAGTCCATAAAGTCTTCATTACATCAAAACCTAACAATCATATGCTAATGCAAAGATAAACTTGTTTCATTTCTTTCCCCATCTCTTTTCCTCCTGCAGTTAAAGGCTATATTGTTAACGCTCGTAGAAAAATCTGTAAATCAGGCATAAACTGATGTAATTACAGGAGCTGATCATTATTTAGATGTTTTTAACAGGCTGCTGTGAGACTTAATTAATTGTTAGTCAGTATGGTTTGAAATCCTCAGGTGAAAGGTATTATACAAATACAAAGTGTAATTGTTATTATTTATATAATAAAACTACTTATTGTAATAGCTGATGATTTTCTGGCCTTCCCCCCATAGGCATACTACTGAATGATCACTATAGGTATCAACATGTCCGTCAGTCACAACAGGAGTCATGACATTAGACCTCTTGAAGGGCCAGATCAGCTGAGTTACTCCTGGAGGAATTCTGCGCCACTGCGCATGTGCAAAATTCATATCCCTCTGCAGAATTTCTTTGCTTCCCCTCAGAAAATGACAGGGAAGCAAAGAGAAGCGCACAGGGGAGGGGTGGGGCTGGGGATGCCCATGGACGTAGTTTTGGGGGACATAGCAAGATTATCACTAGAGCTGGGTGAACACTGCAGAGTTCCACTTCTATGTGCCATGTGAATCAAACCTGCAGGAATTACTCATAAGGATTCACCCCCAATCAATTCCTGCAGCTCTGCCTGGTGGTTGGAATTCAGCACAACCCCCTGGCGTGAATGGTGGCAGGCCTACTTTCACAATGCATTCATGAACCCAGAGCCTGCTAGTTGGGTTAAACTTCTCTATAAAACTTTCATACAGCTCTATGCTAGTTGCAGCAGCAGCACTTGCTCTAAAATAATTTCAAGTGATTTAACCCTTTTAAAAATAAGGGATGGAAGGCAGAGGCAGGAGGGAAAGAAAAGTAAATAAAGAGGAAGGACTTAAGATTCTTGGAACTCTTTCTGTGGTAAAGAGTAAAAATAAAACATATTGAGCTTAACAACAGAGGGTAAAATTAACTCCTGGTGGGGAGCCAGGGTAAAGGCTATAGCAGGCTATACTGGAGTTTTAGCCACTTGCACTGGATTTTCTTGTGATGAATTTGACTCAGGCTGCTGGAACATATACTTGCAGTGTTTCAAACTAGAGCTAAACTGATGTCCAGGTTGCAAAGTCCACAGTTAAGATGAAATGCCAGTTAGGTCCTGAAGTTAGTTTTAAATAGCATCTTTTGGACTTAAGGCACCCAAAGTACTTTGCAATAATGAGTTAAATACTGGTCCTGGAGCAACTGCTTAGGTAAATGTGGTAGCCATCGTGAACTCGGAAATAGTTCTCACACAGTCATGGTTATTAAAACCAGTTTTATTGAGACAGGATTATGATAACCAGAACATCAGGATAGTCTTTTTAGAAGAATGTCCAGAGATCTATGATTTGCACCAGACAGTCAGTACTGCAATATTATCACATCCAAGGATGGTGTTTCTTAATGTGCTGTCCTACTCTGAGACAGGACTCTGTTAAAATGGCACATTTCTGTATTTATTGTTTCAGTGGTGTCAGATCAAATTTGCTCAGTTTATAACTGAAGAGAGAGAGAGAGAGAGAGAGAGAATGTGTGTCTGTGTTTCTGACTGCCAAACCTGCAAACTTTCTTTGGACTCTTAGGGTCAGTGTGAGTTTTTGTCCTTTTTTTTTTTTTGCATCATCACTAGTTATGAAATCGCCAAATTATGCCATCAATTACACATGTTTGGAATTTAGTAAACAATTCTGTTGGTTTAAAGAAATAAGATCCATATGCCTCTCTTAGCTGTGTTATGCTCTTAGCTGCTCTGTAGTGCTAAAAGGAGTAAAAAGCCTTAAAAACTTATTTCTCAGCAGATCTGGTTCTGAAAGCGCAGGAGGAAGAGATCTGATTTATAAGAATGTGCCATTTCTGTGTAGTCACTTTTCAGATTAAAACCACCCTCTGTTACAGCTTCCCAGTCTACCTTTGAGCCCATGGTTTTTTGTCTGAGAGGCTAGAATGTTACAAGCTAAGCTAAGCTGCCACTATAACATTAGTTTTATTACTTTAATAGACAAAGCCTATGCTTTCACTTTAGCGGGTACCTAAGTACCTAAGGCATCTGCATACAGGCTGCTGAAATTTTGTTCATTTTGTGATTCCTCTTTGTTCAATTTTTCCTTCCTACAAATCTCTTTTTTTATCAGGAAGCCATTATTTAAACACTTTACCAAGAGGATGACACACATTGTGTCCTCCTACGCTACCAATTTCATGAACAGGCTAGTAGTGGATGCTGAAGAAAGTTATGGTGGTGGCTGTCCCTAAACCAAGGACATTGTCTTTCCAGCCGATAAGGGGAAATGGATCAAACCAAATTTGTTTCAGATCACAGCTCACCCTTAGGACTTCATGGAGTAGCACTGTAGCCAAGCTACCAAGATGATGAAGAAAATTGGTTGTACATTTTCTCAGTCCCTGATCATTCTGGCAAGATGTTCATCAATTTGCAAGTAGAACATTGTTCCTTCTCACAACAAACTAGGCCTGATTTTCAGCAATGTTGAGCACCCTCAGCTCTCACTATCTTCATCTAGAGTTTTGAGGTCTCCGCACCTCTGAAAATCAAGCTGCCTATGTTTACTAGGACTCTAGAATGTTCTCTTTCAGATTCTCCTACTTCTTTCACTGTAAGTACTGTCCATCTCCCATGAAGTATCTGGAATTTAGCCCAGAAATGGAGTCACAAAGAGAAAGCTTTTAACTTATACTTAATGTTTGTTAATCCTTATGCATTCCAAGTGATCTAAGTTTGATAGGGAGTATTATAAACTAATGTGGTACACTGAACATTATCGACATCTCCTGTTCCCTCCCACATAAGCCTGGTCATCTGTTTATAATTATTACTGATTACTATCCTTTGAATAGGTTGCCACTATTCAGATGTCAAGCATTTTTTAATGAACTTATTTCCACAGTGTTATAAAAGCAATTGTTGAAGAAAAAGAACAGATGCTGTTTTTTTATGGGATAAAGACCTTAGATTTTTATAGCAGCATTTTGTAATTGGGATGGATGCCTTTTTCTTTTTTACCGCTTTTGTTGATTTGGCTAATGAGGCCCTCTTTGTCATAATTATATAAATGGTTGAACACATATGATCCACTGAATTATAATCCTGTGTGTTCAAATTCTTTAATATGTTTCTCTGTTTCGCTTAATTAAAATATGAATAGAATACAAGTAACAAAGGTGAAACAAATTTATTCTCTCACCAAAAAAATCATACAAGAAGCTTGTAACAAAAACAACATAGAATGCAAACCCTGCTGAAAATACACTTTCATAAGCTTTGGAGCTTGGCTGTTGGTCAAAATTGTATCAGAAAAGAACATGGCAGGTTGAGAGTTTTGATGTATAGGTGTCCATATTGTAAAGAGAGCTTTTCAGCAAAAAACTATCCATTTTGGGTGAGAATTACTGAATAAAATACATTTCTTTTCCAAACTGTTATTTAAAATGCAGTGATATGATTATTAATTGTTTTGCTAATGTTCTGTGTAAACACACAAAGCTATTCTGTTCTGAAAGGAATTTTCTGGTATATCTTCTCTGTACCAACTGAAAATGCATTTGATCTAGTCCCTAAGGTATACATTTTGAAAGTGCTGTGTGAGGTGACTCCTCCTGATATCAGTAGAAATTGTACAGTACATGAAGTTTTGAAAATCAATGTCTTGAGAATATTCCATGTATGATTTTAATTCTGTTCATTATACAGATCTTAGTGGAGCTAATTAGATCCTTACACTGGTGTTTTAGTTTCATAGTTGTTCTTCATCTTCCTTTCCTGGGTAAAGACATCTATTTTTTTCAGAAGCTAATGTTCGTAGTTTGTGTGTCTTTGAAGCTGTGTTATTTATTTTCTGGCCTTTGCACAACTCTTCATTGAAGATCTTATCAAATGATTCAGAATTTGTGGAGACAGTACTGGACTGATCTTGTAACCCTTACTCCCACGGAAGTCTGCAGGAGTAAGGATTGCAGGACTGGGTTCATTCATTCATACATCAGTTCATTCATATTCATCCGTTTATACAGAAGTTTGGTGTGTGCATATTAACATGTATAGTAAATGGTTTCCTTCACTCTCTATATATGTTTTCATGCATTATTCCCATTGTGCCTGACCGCATTAACATTCATGTTTCATGCAAATTCACCTTTCTCTCATCTTTGTTACCAGCTACTACTGTAAATGCTACTACTCCTCCACCACCCACTGTCACCACTAACATGCCCGATACTAATAGAACCGATAAGCCAAACGATGGTAAGAAATCCTGTGTTACATTTTTCCTTGTACTGTGTCTAGAGCAAATGTATTGTGTTATAAGATTTATTTAAATATAATAAATGTCAAGTTTCACATACTGGGTTTGATTCTGCTCTTAATTACACTAGTGTAAATCAGGAGTTACTCCATGTCAATCATGTAAAACTGGTTTGGGAACAGAATCAAGCCCAATATTTGTTTAACATGTTTGCATATTTCTTGTATAAAAGCGAGCCATTTCTACATTATGTATCACTTGTTATTTATATTATTCATTCACTAATCTTCAAAGCACATAGGGCCAAGCTAGATATTTTAAAAAGAGAATAAAAATAGACATTCGTTGAGACATTTTAACATAGCTGCTGTTTAGGTGCCACATAGAAGCCACGTTTTCAGCTTCCCCATTAGTAAATTTGAGAAGCCAAGTAGAATCTGTCTGATGGAGCCAAACAACTTCCACTGACTCAATAGGAATCTTTCATTGACTTCAAGGGGAGTGGGATCATGTTTTATTTAGGAAAATATTGACAGCATGGAATATAATGTAGTTTTCATTCAGGAAGATTAGGGAAACTTTAATGGTACCAGATGAATCGATTATAAGCCCACTGCTATTCACAGGAAAGTAGAGATTTCATTTGAGATTTTGTCAAGTTCTAAGAGATCACTTTCCTCAGGAGATAGTGTAGCATGTCAGGGGAGCTACCAAAATACAAATTAAGTAAAAATAATAATAGTAATGAATTGAAAGAAACTATTTTAACACAACTTTCATTGGTTTTCTACAAAATATCACAGGAGATCTCACAAAAATCCTTGTCTGCAGGGATTTCATTTTCAGTGGGCTCCACAGAATTAAATCAATGATTGTGCGTTTTAAACAAATGTGTTCATTTCTATTGGAGGATTTAAAACCTCTGGTAGTTTTATACTATAGCTTATTATGTCCTGCAAACATTACTGTAAAGTTCATCATAGAATTTAGTAGTTTGTACCTATATTTTTCTTCTTTGATATTTGACTGTACTCTAGAGGAAAAGAGCCAGACCCTGGAAAGTGTTGAGTCACTTATGTCAAGGGGTGTTTTGTTTCTATTTATGGAGCCAATCCCTAGATGTTCGCACTGAACAGTTAACCAAGTGCAGGAAGGCTGAGATTTTCAAAGCCACATAGGGAAACTGGATGCCCAATTTCCAGAAAATCAATTGGATGTCTAAATCTTGTGGGTGTCTATAAAATTCTCTTCATAAAGCAGAAAGACTAAAAGACAAGAGGCCAAATTCATACTTAAAGTAAGCAAATACAGCTTCCACTGAGCTAACTGAGAGTTTATGACGTGAGGTGAATCATTTAGTTTGTATAAATAATATTTCTTTCCTCCATTAACTATATGGCTTGCTACATACAGACCTGCAGGAATTAAGAGTTCCTGCTACAGTTATCTTCAGAATGAAGAGAAATTCACCTGAATCCTCCCACTCACTACTACAAGGGCAGCAAGATTCTATGATAAAAGGGGTAAAAAATATAGGAATTATCTCAACCCCAATTATTTGGCCAGTGAGACAAAGGCCTCTCCAACCCAGTAAAAGTTCATCACCTAAGGACCAAAACCCAGAGAGAAAAAACGCACACAACTTGTTCTTCCTACCTACTTCTGAGGCCACATCATCTGCTTCTGGGGAGACTGAAGTTGGTACCTTGGATCCTTTTACAGAGCACAATACTACAATGAATCAGTCAACCCATAATAGTGTTTTGAATCACTCTAGTGGCTTACTGAATGAGATTTATGATATAGCACAAATTCCAACAACCCCCACAGTTACAGATCATTCCAAGAATGTAGGACTTCCTCTTCTGCAGAGTGAAAGTTTTAGTGCAGAACTAACATGGATTTTGGCTGATGGACTGGATTATACTAATTCTGAATCATCATTCCTTTCTCTGATGAGCAAAAGCACCCTTTATGAACACACAAAAGAACCCCTGCAGATTTTTTCTTCTAATAGTGGCACATCCTTTTCCACACATGAAAGTATATACAATGTCTTGGAATCTCTCAGCTGGTGGAACAATGCTGAATCATATCATCATGTTATTTCTGACATTCCAGAAGAAAACCATCATTCTCTGTCTAGCCTGTCTACTACTTCTACACAATATGAGTCATCTTTTCAAAAAAGTAGGCTGGACTTACTAGAATTTTCACCTGAAAATGTTTACCTTGTATCCACTAAGAAAATTATGGAAGATGATTCTATTAGGAATAGCATTTATATTGCAGAAGCAAATGATGAACTGCAGTCTACAAAATTTAAATACTTTAAGGAGCATCAATCAGTAAACCTTAAAAAGGTAACCTCCAAACAAACTCAACTTTCAAACCCATCTAGTTTCTTCCAAGATATAAAAGAAATATATAAAGACGGTATGCTTGATATCCAACCAACAGAAACTCTTCTAACACTGGAAGACAGCACAGAGTTGCTAAGATTGTCAGCACCCTTGGTAGCAACAAGAAAGAGAAGTTCAGAATTTCAACACATTGTTACTGTTTCACCAGTTTATCAAGAATCTTTGAGTCATGCATATTTGAAAAGTGACTTATTTATATTTAGGCCTTTGACCAAATTGCCAAAAGAGGAAGAAGAAGAAGCATCTTCCCCAGAAGATGAATTTGAACTCTTCAACACACTTATTTCTACCAGCAACTATATACCTCATTCTTTAAAACCCTCTGCAAATATGCAGAGGAAACCAAATGAGATCCCTGGAAATGAAAAATTTGAAAGTAGTTTAGATACAATTCATAATGACAACCTACATGAAGATTCTGTTTTTTCCACACCTGAGCCAGAAAACATGAACAGAATCAGTAACACCTGGAACCCAGGCTATTTGGGTCTGCCAACACAGTATGTTAATATTGCTCCTTCTTTATCAGCAAGTTTTTGGACTTTGTACTATAATTTCAAACAAGAGTCTCCAGAGTTTTCTGGGGAACCTTCAGAAAGTTGGTGGTTCTCATTTAATAAACCACTTGTTTCCCCAACAAAGAAACAGCCATTTTTTAGTTCCCCTACTGCGGCTGATAATATCCTTATGCACACTACCATCATCAATACATCAGGTTACGGAACAGAAGAAATGAACTTTTCTAGCTATATGTCATCTTTGGATATGGAAAGCTTTAATTCAATTGTTCTGATCTCTTCACTAGGAATTTCAGAAAATACAAAAAGGAAAATATCACAGTCAAAAATGACCATTTTTCCTAACATAAATGTGTCTTCAAATTCTCATTTCCCTTCCCTGGAAATGTCTTCATATCAGCCTTCCATGCAGTTACAGATGAGTACCTTTGATATTTCACATGCAACTTTCACAGACGAATTTAAAAGTGTTGCTAGTTTACGCATACAGACTTGGGATCAAATTTCAAGTACTGATCAAATCAGCATGACCTTCCAACATCATAGGCAGACATTTGCTTCAATTTTCTTCACTTACTCAGCAGCCCAGCCTTCATGTACAGAGGATAACTATATTGCCTGTTTAGCTGACAGATCATCAGAGAGTTCAGTAACCTATACAAAAGCTAATGGACCATCACAATCACAAAACATATATATGGTCAAAGAGAGTAATGGAAAAAGTAAAGTTCAGCCAGATGTAGACACTGATTTTGTAGGAACATACAGCTCACTGCGTTCTAACTTCCTCACAAAGACAATGTCTTTGGAAAAAACAGACACTCTTAATTCAGAACAAAAAATCAGGGCCAGTGCACATCCTAACAGCTACTCAACATCATTGTTATTTTCTACACCCTCACTATCACAAAGTCTTCAAAATGATCTTGATCAAATTTCACCAAGCTTGGGTCAGCTATGGAATGTAGCAGAGTTAAATTTACTAACAAAGCTAGCAATTAAAAGCCACATAACTGTTCTAGAACAAAAATCTGTTGACGATCCAGAAATCAATCTGACTCCTTCTCTTCAAATGGGAGTGCTCTATGATGTAAATATTGGGAGTACTACTTTACTGATGTCAAATACTGAATCACTTCTTTCAGGAGGAGAATCAGAATGGGAGGTATACCACTATTCTAGCAGACAGACTGAAGGGTTTATTAATAAAGGAATGTCCTCTTTGAATTCCAGTAATATTCATACCACTGATTTGCAACTACAGATAATGCCTCTTTCTTTTGAGGCATACACCGATTATGGAAAAATAACAAATATCTCTTTTATTTTGGAACCAACAACAATTTCAGTAGTGACCAGTGCAATATCTCTGTCATCTCCATACAGTGGGACTTTTATTCATGCCACTGAGAGTATTTTAAACCATGCTGTAACAATAACCGGAGCAACTGTTCATCATTCTGTCTTGCAGTCCCAAAGATCAGCTTCTCAAGTAATGTACCACCAGTCTTCTATTTCAGCATATGAAAATCCCTTGGCCAATGCATCTGCTGGAACAAGCCAAATCTTCACCACTTACAGACCACTGAATCCACTTACCAGCTCCCCCAAATTAGTTTTGTCTTATTTATGTAACTCCTTCACTGAACTGAGCTGCCTGTGTGGACCTGAGGTCAACTACAGTATGTCAAGGCATTAAGCTAGATGTAGAGAAAATATCACCTCATCTGCTAGATATGCACTTTGTAGAACTGGATGTAGAAATAGCCAGATTTAATCCTTACATGTAGCTTCATGTAGATTGTAGAATAGCAATTTAATTACAGTAGGAGGGAATTTGTAACATGTTCCAAAATAATCTTAGCACGTGCCATTAACATGTGGTCTCTAATAGCTATCTTCCCATTCCCTAACCAATAGAGCTCTAAGGAGACTGCTGGGACAATAAGTTGATTGCCATCTATTTATTTATTATTCTGATGTTCATTATTTTTATTTTTAGATTTTTTTCAATTACAGTATTTACATTTTTGTGGCTTTGATTATTTTATAAAGTCAAATCCAGCGTCCAGCTCAAATTTAACAATTAAAGTTTTGAAAAATGTGAGTAACATGGATGGAGAGGGGGAATCCAATCGTGGTTATTTTGCTCATTTTCTATATTTTTGCAATTTTATTATTTTTATTTATTTATTTTTTAATGTTAAACTGCTTCAGTCCACTTTTCATCAATTATTTTCCTGTAAAAATAATTTTCTCCAAGTAACATTTTTAAGGGGGCGGGGGAAGCAATTTTGGATTCACCAGCTGTCCTGTAGTCTCCTGAGAGTGATTAGAAATGTAGAATAGTTCTTTGCTAGTCTGACTGAAACATGCTTTGGGTCATCATGTGGTGGTGACTGTGAAACTATTTAACACTAGTTAATAGATGCTGTGTTAGAAAAGTATTTTATTTTGTACATTAAGATGATTTCACTCATATTATATGACACGATATGACTATATAAGAGACTATACATATACTATGACACTGTGTGTGTGTGTGTGTATTTGTGTGTATATATATACACACATAAAATACATTATCTATAAATAATACATACCATGCATTTAATTATCTATATGCAGTATATACACCGTGTATTCTATATGTATATACATATAAAATACATTAACTATATATAGTATATACCATGTATTTTACAGTACAGTATATTTTCTCTTTCTGAGTCCAGACTTAAACATTCCATTTTCTTCCATGAAAAGATCACAGTAAAGATAACAATGAAAATGCCATCTTCAGAGTAAATCAAATAATGAATTTTTATCTTTATTTATTTATTTTTTAACTAGAAAAACATACATTAGTGTCCTTTAGGTTTATGACCTTTTGCTGTGAGAGTTTAGTTAAAACATTACTTGGCAATCAAGTTTCCTTTAAGGGCTTGATTCTGCACTGTTGAATTCAAAAGGAGTTTTCACACTGACCTTAGTGGCAGTAGGAGTGACCCTAACAAAGAGAAAAGCAAGCTCATGAGTAGGGCGATGCAAAATATTTACAATGACATTGGAAAATCTCAAGTCTCATTCAGAATCTATTCAACTCATTCTGTTTTTTCAACAGCCTGTAACATGATCTTCTATTTTAACAAAATCTTCAGCATTTTTGAAGTTTTGACTTTGATTTTTGAACTTGAAATCTCAAAAGGTTCAGAAAAGCCTGAGTGTCTGAGCTCTTCCACTCCAAGCCAGGACTATGGCAAGGCCTCTCCTCCACTGCTTCTCCAGTCAATGGACTATAAGAGTTGCCACAGACCCTCCGCACCCACTTAAGTCATAGGACCTATATAAATGGAGATCTGTGGACCATGCCCATGGCTAATACGGCATTCAGAGGCAGTGCTGATACCTTTTCCATAATTCATAGAGAGTAGGTAACCTGTATGGCTGCTCAGCTGGTGGAGTCCTCCACAGTCCATGTGTGGAGCTTAATTGGTTTGGAGGTCCTTGTGCCACCTCTCCACATCCAGATGAATTTCACACAGAGAGAGCCATTTCCCATGAAAGCTGGCAAAATTTAGCAGTGTTTTAAAGCACAATTCTTATTTTGTGAAAAGTCAAATTTTTGAGTTACAAAATGGCTTGGAACAAAACGTACTTTATTTATTATTTATGTATGTGTGAAATTTTGTAACAGGAAAAAAAGAGCTGTTTACCATCCTCATGAGTTTAGGGAGAATTTATCTAAAGTTAATTACTATCACTTCAAAATAGTCTTGTTCATGTTCTAAAGTTTCACTGTCATCTAAAATGTGACTCCTTAAAAAATGGCAAGATGAGGTTCTAGATTTATTGTATCTCAAGGGTTTCCAGATTAAGTTTGTTCATTTTACAGTTAAAATATGGTTTGTCTTTCTAACTGCCAGCTGTGCAAACTTAACCTGGGATTTGAGAACAAAGATTCTTCATGCAGTATTATGTCCAAGAAACACCCATCCAACCCTACTATCTTCAAATTCTGTCCTCAGTTATTTTGTTGCTTTTAAACTGATGGGTTCACATTTTATTCTCAGACCATTATAAATCCTGAAAGACTCCAGTAAAATCTGCGAAGTTTTTCTAGATTACACCAGATTATGTCCTGTTGAAAACTCAGTATTTACGATTATTTTATATTTATGGCATTTTCAGGATCCGACAATTACATTTCAGTCATATACAGAGTCATATTTACATATAAATTCCATTTTGTTGAACAGTAGGCCCAATCCTGCATTCCTGGGTGTACTCAAACTCCTATAATAACAAAGAGAGTTTTGGGTATACCAAAATGTGAGTTCAGGCCCTATTCACCAAGTTATCTTTTGCTACAAAAATACGGTCTTAATGTTTTAAACAGAGAAAGTTTGGCATATATTATCTAAAGTTTGGCAATATATTATGAATGATGTTCAATGTTTCTGATATTTGTAATGCTGTTTTTAATGGACAGGGGGGCTATTCTACAGGATTTCCATTACTCTCTTCAATTACAAGGCCATCTTACAGTCAAAAGTACAGAGTGTGGTGGCCGAATGGGTAAGTTAAGTTTCTTTCTATTTATGTGAGTTGTTATTTGTGGATCTGCACCTTAAATTACATCAAATTGATAAGAGTTGTGGAAAAGGGGGAACATCAAAGAAACCAGTTTGTCTAGTTTGTAAGCTCTCCGGAGCAGGGTCTGTCTTTGTGTTATTTGTTTGTACAGTAGTTAAAACAGTGGGAATATGCTCCTTCTTTAGGCCCTTAGGTACCATGGGTAAAATTTTCAAATGTTACCTAAGGAGCTTGGGAATTTAAGTCCCATTTTCAAGTGATGTAGGCATTTAGGGACGGAAATCAATGCCTGTTAAAAATGTAGCTCTTATACATCCGAGTCTCATTCAAAGTCAACAGGACTTAGGATCCTAAGTGCCTAAGTCACAATTGAAAGTAGTGCTTAGGCTCCTAAGTCACTTAGGCATTTTTGAAATGTTACTCTACAGCAATAAAAAATGAGGGGTTAACACTACTAGTGGTCCATGGACCAGAGTTTGCATATGTCTGGAGCAGAGATTCTCAAAGCCATGTATGCTTGCTATGATTGTCATAATACCAGAAACTGCCTTGTTTATTGTAGCATGCTCTCCCTGTGCCAGGCTAGTTTTATGTTGATACAAGGGATCCAGAAATGTCAAGCCACCAAATGTAGCTTGATGTGCATAAGTGGATGGACTGCAAACACAGGTCATCAAAGTGATGAGGAAAAGATCAGAAAATAATAAAGACACCACCAGAAAAAACTCTATCAGCAAGCTACTATTAGAATACAAAGAACTTCAAATATAATATTTCTGGAGGAGGCATAGCCCAGGGGAACCATGGAATTTTCCAAAATATCTTTTTCCTAATGTTAACATTTGACTGTAACATTTATTTATGTGTAATTAACTGCTTTCAAGCTAAAGTACATTGCACGTATAAGATTGTCTTAAAAATGAGGTCAACACATATACAAAAGCAGAAAAGTAGGCAGCACAATAAGATCTTGTTCTTGTCTATGTGGTGTTTTAGAATTTGATTTAGTACATTAACCTTCTCTACCTCATATTAGGGAGCTGTTTCAGACAGATTAGATATGTGACAGAATGTATTTTTATGTTCTGATAGCTGTTTGTTCTTGTTATTATTTGTTTGTTTATTTTATTTGTTTATTTATTTGGTGGTAGGATGCCTAGATAGGCCTTTTTATTTTTCATATAAATTTAAATAATTTTAATGGTAAATTACTATATATCTGTGAAAAGTTTTGATAATACAGCAACTTGAAGTGATATTTGCATGCTACCTACACATAATTTTATACCTAAAACAAATTTTTGGGCAAAACACCTTGGAAATATACAATAGTTGGAATATGCTTTAGAGCATTTTGATGTCAATAACTTTCCATAAAGTGTCACATTGTAAATTAGATCAGGTGATGGTTGATAGATGTAACTGAGGCTCATTACTTTTTTGTTAGTGGTTTGAGGTGGGCACTTTGCTATGTACATGTGGAGAGGCAGCCTTTCTATTTTTTTACTATTATTTTTTCCAGAAGAAAAATAGTTTCCTGATGATAGATTTATTGACACAAATCTGCAGTATTTATATTTCTGTAGCAAGAGACCCTGAATCTGTACATTCATTATTAAAATAAATTATACTCTATGAAATGACTGAGATAGATTTAATGATGGTTTTTGATGGATGTTGGTGCTGAAAAGTGACAATTATGCACTATATTCTTATTGACCTGCTGCATCTAAATATCTTAGAGAACATCCCCACAGTGCTCTTAAAGCAGTCAGTGAAAAGCTGGTCCATAGGGAGAGCACAGTTGGCTCCAGCTAGGTATTTCATACAGTGTAGGACCCTTAGGGGGAGATCAATGGAGTAGTTGAGTGATTGGGCTGTTTGCATTCCATTTGAACGATAGGAGATCTCATACCCTAAAATGGATTAAATACAGTGTGTCCATCTTGTATGTTACTCCCACAATGAGGTTACAAAGGGTCTAGTCTCAGTGTGCCAATCACCCTACTGCAAAGATCCATGGCGATCTGATGAAATTGTTCACTGCTATGGTGTTGAAGTCACTCAGTATGGACATCTGAGTTTTAATTCTTGAACATGGGCAAAAAAATACCTTGTTCCACTCTCCTGGCCACTGTAAAGTAGTCATTGAAAGAATGCAGTTGAGCACCTCAGGGCAGGCCGCAAAGTCTTTCTCCCCAGTACAGGTACTCTCTCAACTCTCAGTTTCCTCTCAAGACCACAGTCTGCGGAAACAAACAAATGAACAAACCCTCTCTGTCCACTGAACTTTCACCCCCACAAGTTACAATTTGATAATCCTCCCCAAATTTACAAAACCCTCCAATGTCATTCATAGAGCGGTGGTGCCAGGCAGCTCAATCCATTCCCTCCCCCAGCTTAAGCCAAACCATGAACATCCTCTGTAACCACTCCACTTCATAGGACTCTACCCCTCCATGTGGTCTGAACTTTTTGAGGGGAGGAAAGAGGGAATAGAAACTAGTATATCACCTCTTTATGTATTTAGGGCTAGACTCTGCACCCTTTGAAGTTAATGGTAATGCTCCCATGATCCTCAGTGGGGCAGGATCGGGCACTTCATGCCTATTTAAAGAAAAAGATTGAAACAAAGAGGTTCAGCAGCAGAATGTAGACTTTTGATGAAAATTTACAGCATATTTTCCATATCATTCAGTGCCCAGAAATCTTTCCAACCACAAACTTTACAGAAACAGTGGCATGGGGGAGTCTCAGCACCTCTTACAGTTGTCTATTGCTTTTATTAAGGGTCCCTTCCCCACTGAAACCCTCCACTTTGCACCGGTAAATGTACACATCTATTAAGGCCATAATCTCACAATGGGGAAATGTTATTCTCTTCATTTTGCTAAATAAAGGCCTTGTTTTTGGTGGGAGAAGGTGAGCTTATAAACTCTGCTAGATAATGCAGGGGCCTTTCTTTACCACACCATCCTTGTATTTATTCTCTCTGTATTTTTCAGCTAAATCAGACCTTCCAGAACTGGAATTATACCGTGTATGTGGTCAATATCAGGTAAATGTTGGTGATGATTGGGAAAATACCTGATTTAAGTCCTTAGTGGAGTTACAACGCACTAATTGCTATTTATGCTTCTTGCTTTTTAAGTATTCAGCCAACCACTGTGAACGAACTGCCAAGGGAGAAAAGAAGCACTGATCAAAGGTAACGTTCTGGGACTTTTTAGTGATAGAGGCAACATATACTATCAAAATTGTGTGTGACATAATTGCATGCTATGGGTTACACCCTTCCATTTGGTAAATGTCATTTATGGCCACCTACTGTCCTGGATCTGCACACAAGCCTCACATTGGTATGATGTGTATTGTAATTTAAACTACCTTCGATTTAAATCAGGTTGTTCAATGAGCTCCTTAAAACTTGGCTGATCATTTTGCAAAACTTAATTTTTCCTGTCACAAAATGTTGCAGACCCGTCTAACATACATGGAAGCAATATCCATTCTTCTGTCCCAGCACTATCTATCTTACGGTTTTCTATAGCACCCATCACTGGTATCTAAGCACTATCTCTGGAAAGAGGTATTTTTTTCTCCTCTGCCTCATCTCTAAGGGCCTGATCCAAAGCCTATTGAAGTCAATAGGAGTCTTTCAGTTGATTTCAATGGACAATGGATCGAGACCCAGCTGGTAGAAAATCATGCTGGAACTGAATGCCAAGTTGATGCAAATCACATTACTTACCACATGCCCTCACTTCCTGATTTCAGTGGGCTGCTGATTAGGCAGTGGGGTTGGGATTTGCAAAGATAGCCTAAGAAAGTTAGGTGTCCAACTACCATTGAAAGCCTGTGAGAGTTGGATGGGGCTAACTTTCATGGGGCTCTTTGAAAAGTCTAGGCTGTGGGAGGCAAATGAGAAGGATGCTGCTCTTCTGACCGAATCAAGGGCAGGTGGCCAAAACACACTGGCTGCTGTGGAGTAAAGTGAGACTGAGTATGGAATGCATCTCCTGGCAATGTAGGTAACTGCTTTGTCATTAAGATGGACATGAGAATTGTTGTGATAGGATAGAGCCTTTTATCCCATGGTAGCCCATTCAGGGATCATTATCCGGAGCTAGTTTCTGATGCTCTCAGTTCTTGTACACTCTTCCTTACTCTTAGTGACCTGACAACAGCCTGTGAGAGATAGATGTTGTCACCACTGAGGGAAGGAATCAAGGGATGCCGAGGGGATGAAAAGGTTTTCCTTCCAGTGTCTTTACATCTCTTACAAGAGAAGTGGCTGCCCAGCTTGTCAGCAGCCCTGCTCCCCTAGTACAGTAACAGGAGACTCAAGGCGGTTTCAGCCTCCCATCCTCCTACTATGAGCCCTAGGACTTTTTTCTCCCTTCTCTCTATATCCGTCCCTAAGAAAAGAAGGGAAAGAGGAAGAAATATCTCTTTCTACTTATAGTGCTGTGTAAGTGCTCTGTCTGACAAGGTGCTAAGAGTTCTGGGTCCAATCCAGTAAAGCATTTCAGCATTACTTAACTTTAAGCATGTGAGCTTTACTTCAACAGGACTATTCACATACTTAAAATTAAGCGTGCCCTTAGAGTGCTTTGCTGGATCAGGCCCAGAGAGTTCGACACCATATAGGGATTGAGCCCTGAGATACATGTTCAGCTCTGCACATGACTTTATCAGAGGACTGTCCCCAGACAGGCAGCCTTCAGGAACTGGAGGCAAAATCCAGGAAATCCAAAATAAAGTGCTCAATTAAACTATTAATTTAAAAATAACCCTCAGCTTTACTCTAGAGTACCTTGTGATATCTAAAAGTATTGGCTGGGGAGTAAAACCACCCTCTAAATCTCTTTTTTAAGAAATAGGCATGTGCAGTTCTGATTGTAAGATTTTGTCCTTTTCTTTTTTCTTTTAGTTCTTGGAGTTTATATTGCTCCTTCAATATCCTTCTCATCCCACTGTGTTCACTGTCATGTTGTAAGGAGTTAGCCTAGCTGCTATGCAATTAATCTAGCTGTTATGAATCCTCCTAACATCTAACAATGTGAATTTACGGGCACTGTATATGAACACTCCCTTTTCTTGATACTTCACTCATCACATTGCATTTCAGAGGTAATGGGGATTATGTCTAACTCAATACTGTACAATTTTTCAGAATTAAAGGTCTGATCTGAAGGCCAAATAAATGCAGTGGCTTCAATAGACTTTGGGTCAAGCCCAAATAGAATAGAAAGCATTGTCCCTTCATTATGAAGTATTTATTTCAAATACTAATTGTGTTACATATAACAAGAGTCTGTTTCATATACTCCAAGTTGTTGTATAGCACATACTACACAAAAAATAAAAGATCTATAAGGCCCTTGATTACATCTGAAGAAACTGACTGAAATAATTGAGATTGGCTGGGTGGAATTTAGCTCAATGGGTGTTTTGAGTAGAAATTAAAATCACATGCTGTATCTTTCTAGTGTTTTTATATTAGTGACATGTATTTTCATCTTGTAATGCCATATAGAGTGGAATCCACTGGGAAAGCCTGTATTCTTCCAGTGCCAGCAACAAGTGTATATGCATTTCTCACAATACACTGTCTTGTCATTGCAAAAGCAGGGGATTTATCTTCCCAGTTGCCTCCACTGTTCCTGTCTCTAAAGGCCAGTCTTTCAAATCCTTGCAACTCACATATATTAGTACATAGGTATTTGTAGTATTGACAAAGAGGAAATCAATTGAATCTCAGGTGAAGACCCAAAAAACCACCTCCACTGCTACTTCCTCCAGACTGTTGACTTTAAAATGTTTGTTAAAATTTTTCAGTTTCACGTTTTTCTTGGACAAGATTCTAAAGAAACCAAATAGCATTTAGGGTATCATTTATACCTATGAAAAGTTAGCTGGTAACACTTGTAAATCTTTATCCAAATGGAGGTAATGTTTATTTCTTACTTTTAGGATGATTTGGTAGAAGATCTTAAACTTTCTTTTTTTATGGATGAGTCTTGCTCTCAATGTGTATTCATAAGGATTTTGTAAATACATTATCAAAGATTATATTTTCTTGTTTTCTATTCTATGGACAGTCATAAATAATGCTGATCTCTTAGTTTCAGGAAGCCCAATATGTCATCTATCTAATAAATTTCCCTTTGCTTTCAAATATTTTCATTCAACTTTCCCTCAGGTTTTCTCTAAACCCAGGTTGGCTCCAAATATAAAACTTCAGTCCTAGCCCATAAGCAGCATGGCCTTAGACCTTATCTTCTGTAGATGTAATCCTATTTGTCTTCGTCTTTTTAACTCACTCAGCATCATCTCTCACCTACTTTTCTCTGACTTTTGCTCAGAATCATGGTCTTGGTTCTTTAATTTAACTGTCTTAGTATCTATCCTCTTTTTTTGCATACATCCAATAATTTTTTAATGCTCTAACCTCACTCTCTCTCTCTCTCTCTCTCTCTGCCCTCATCGTGCGTATAACTATTTCATTCAATAGTTTGAACTACTTCCACACTGCTTCCACTCTAGTCATTTTCTGCTGTTTTACTCTAATCTGTTTCCATCCTCATTTGCTATATTGCAGCCATAACTTTTAAAACAGCCTCAGCATAGTACAGTTCTTCATCAGACCTCCTGAAGTGATGGATGCAGAACCCATAGATACAGAATTACACAGAGGGAACATGGGAGTGGAGAAGCTGTCATTTTGGGTCATGTTAAAAATAGATATTTTCAATAAAAGTTATAAACAATTACATTCTGGAGAAGAGAAAAACAAAATACAAACATGGAAGGGGCTTGTTACTCTTGCATTGCTGAGCTCTTTGAGCTGAAACAATCCAAAGTACACTGTGCTTATGATGTGATAATTCAATGTGATGATGAGAGTCTCATGCAATGCCAAGTCCAAAAGTGAATATTATTATCAGCACCTTGAACACGTGTAAAGATCTCTGGATGGCAGCAATGTGACAATATCATGCATTGGTAGATTATTAACTAAAGTAAGAGACAGAATTTTATCACAACAGTGCTGTAGTTTTGTGTGTGTTTAATTTTCTCTTCTTAGTAGCAGTGTCTCTATCTCAGAAGGCGCTGGTTCAAAATAGAGTTGAAAGGACACTCCAGATGGGGTATAAGCACAATGGTTTGTGAGCATGGTGGTCTTTTCTCCCTGCCATTTTGCACAAATCTTTAACAATAAAGTAAATTTGTGTTCTTTCTGCAGATAAAATGTGCATGTTTTTTGTTTCTTCCATTGATTCCTTGCCCTTTTTGACACCACACATTTCTTCTGCTGCTCCTGCTGCTTTTCCCAGAAAGTTCCTACAGATCCTAGGTGTAGCCATATGATCAAGGTTGGGTCATTTGGGTAAGAGAAATGGCTTCCACAGAGCTATTCAGCACCCCCACTTTCCTTATGCTTTTTTCCAAGCAATTTTGCAAACCTTGAGCCTTGATTTCATATATGAGCTTTTCTCCACTTACCAGCAAAATAAGATTGTGCTTGCTCCAACCTCCACTACTTGACTGTCATAATTTTGGCCCATACTCTGTACTTAATCACTCCTACTACAGGCAATAGCAGTTCTAACTACTGTTTAACAAATAAAAAATCAGTCACTGTTAACATGTTTAAAAGATCAGTTGCTAAATCTACGTAGAAATCTCGTCCCTTAGACATGAAAAGAAAGAGCTGAGCAAGAAAGAAAAAAAGTTCTACCAGGTCTGATTCTGCCCATTAAAGTCAGTAGGAGTCTGCTATTAATTTCAGTAAGAAGAGAATCAGGCTTCTGATGAATTCTGGGTGTTGTGATGTTTAATGGAATATTTAATGAATTCTTGAGACTAGATAGACTACTGTTTAGAAAGTGTTATGGCTTCAGCCAAGAGTTAGCAGTTCAGGGCCCCCTGTTCTTGTTTTTATTGTTTTTGGTAAATTATCTTTAGTCATTTAAGTGTGTGACAAAATATAAAGAAGGCACATAAGAGTTTATGGAGGAAGCTGGCATAGTGCCCGACACTCCCATTGTTCATAATTGCTTTCAAATACATTATGAAGTATAAATACCAGAGTTCATATAAAGTAACACAATTGTAATGTCTGCTCTTATTTTAAAAAAATCCTGCTAAACTCTACTGCAAAATCACTCAGCATTGGCCCAACTCTGCTTCCTTTGAAGCCAATGGAAGTGATATCACTGAATTCAATGGGAGCAGAATGCTGAGCACTTTTGAAAATCCAACTCTGTGCGCACACATTTGCTTTTTAAAAGTGTTTTATTTCTGTGTAAATATTTTGCTTGTGAAAGATACCAAATTCTGAGTCCTGGAGACTGAAGTCCTCTTGTACCCATGGAAAAGGTACAAGGTTCTCCACAAAGCCTCACTAGTATATTTTAGCCATGACCTGTAGGGAAGGCCTCTGTGAGCAAATGGGTTATTCAGTCTGCGTGCTCATTCAATCCTTGGCCTCTCTGATGCAACTGCCAATAAGGAGCCTTGATCCAGCTCCCATTGTCTTCCATTTAACCTTTCCATTGACTTCAGTGGGAGTTGGGTGGGGCCTGAAGTTATCAGAGCGCTAGTTGTACTTGGTTATTTTGTGATGTCGACAACTTAATGATAATGTAACAAATCCATTTCACATAAGATGGCATCAGCCTTTGGTCACTGTTGACACAACATGGATTTTAACACTTTTTTTTCCCTTTACTGCAGCACTTCCCTTTTAATTTGTAGCAGATTGTAGGTTTTACACTGGATCATGACATACCGTATTATATTAATAGTAAGCACCTATATAAGACTGAATACCAATGCAAAGCAAATGTTACATTCTGAAGCAAATTCAGTATGATCAACTATTTGTCTTGCCACTCCAATTCTATGAGGAGGCATGTAACCCAAACAAAGACACATAGGCATTGTCATATTGGATCAGAGCAGTGGGCCATCTAGTCCAGTACCCTGTCACTGAAAAAAGCTAGTGCCAGATTCTTCGGAGGAAGGTGTAAGAAACCCTGAGGGGGAAAATTATGGAATAATTTATCCATAGAGGAAGTTTCCTCCTAATCCATGTCTGTTTGTGGTTAATTTATATCCTGAAACGTGAGGATTTATGTCCCTTCTAAAATATCCACTTCTTCTTGTATTATGAGAGGGTAACTAGAAGTTCCTGACTTACCTTCTCTATACTACAGATTACTGTGTATATGTCTATCATGTATCCTCTTATTTGTCTGCTCTCTAACCTAAACATTCCCAGTCTTATCAATATTACCTTATTTAGAAGTCTCTCCATGTCTCAAATAATTTTTGTTGGTCATCTACAAACTCCCTCTATTCTGCTATATCTTTTTATAGGTAGGGTGACCAGAATTAAAATTATTCCAGGAAAGGGCCCTCCTATTGATTTATGTGATGGGATTATCAGATTTTCAATATTAATTCCGTTCCATATCATTTGAACATTTTGCCTGCTGTGTGGACCACCACTGCTCATTGACCAGATGTTTTCATTGAGTAGTTCACAATCATGGCTGGCTCTTTTTTCTTGAATAGTTGCAATTAATTCAGAATTCAGCAACAAGTAGTTCAAATTATTCCTTCCAAGTCATGCACCCATCTGTGCTGCAGATCATATTGCATGTATCCCAGTGTATGTTTAAACTTGCTACTAATTTACGAACATCTTCAAAAACTGCATAACAAAATAAGATGTGTAGAGAGAAGCTGAAATAGCAGACAAGTCAAATTTCCAAAAGTGCCTTGTGACTTATGAGCCTAAGTCCCAATGAATTTCAATGGGTGTTAGGATCCTAAGACGTTTAGCTGTTGATAATTTTACTCTATGTATTTAAAAAAAAATGGATTCCTAGCCCCTGAACAATAAGTTTACAATGATAACAAAACTAATTAATAATGACTTGGTAGCTGAGAGACTACAGTTGCATTCTGAAAAAGGACATATTAAATACATGATTAGTTCAGCCAATTAACATTATACAAGGAATAAGAGACAAAAGAAAACTCTGCTGTAATAATAATTGATTATTTATATTTCAGTGTGATCTACTTTACTGTATGTAGTGCATTCCTTTGGGGCTATATTGTGGCTTTTAGGACATGGCCTACTTGGTGGCAGCTCCAAGAGTCATTGTGCCTGAGGGAAGCTCATCACTCTGGTAGCAGTGATGGAAGCATACTTGCACCTCTGTTATATCCTGGATCAGGGTGCAATATGTGCTATCCTCCTCCTTCCGTGTCAGCTCCACTCAGCTGACTTGTGAAGAAGGCAGCAGTCTTCCATGGGTTTCTCACAGCTAGTGCTAGCTTCATCTTTCCCCCATCTTCCACACTTATGCCAGATAATCACAATCTATTCTTCGATACACAGTGATTTCAGTGTGAAAGAATTTGTCATTATGATTTTTGAACGGAGTTTCATATAAACATCCATTTGCTATAGTATTACTACCTTCAAGATACATTGTGAAGGATGAATGTGTGTTTTAAGGTTGGGATCACCCATCATTACATCACTAAAGCAGTGTTTCCTCATTGACATTTACATGAAAATTAGCCTACTATTTCACAAATTCAAACTACATTTCGTATTTCAACATCAAAATGTTCTTTGTCTGGGATCTGACTGCTACAAAAATGGAGGTAAATGATCAGCTCAGAACTGTGTTAGTAATCAAGTTAAAGCGATTATTATCTATTACAGGTTGTTAACATGAGTCATTTTGTACAGCTTAATGTTTGTAATGTATGTCAAAATATAAAGGAGTTCCATGTTACACAATATGTACAGCATATGCTGTAAGAGTTATCAAAAGCCAGATAAACAGAATAGTTTAGCAGATGTTCTTTATTAGTGCTGCATAATCAATGTTTCCTCCTTGTAAATAGTCAGGATAACTAACCCATTTATAGCTGATCTATCATTACTCCTGTTGTTCTGTTGCCATTAGAGCATGGCTTTGATTGCTGAATGTCCAAAGTCACATTCTGATTAGCTGGTAGGGGGAAGAGGGGCTGAAACTGACATGCTCCTCAGACAAGTCTCACTCTTCCCCTGAAATAAATGCCATAATAACCCCTTTACCACTGTCACCCTTGTGCTTCACAGTGCACCCTAAGCATGTATCAATAGTCTGCTAATGCACAGCCTATTGAGGTTATAGCTGTGAATTAATATTCTGTTGAAGCCAATGGAATGTTAGGATGAACTTGGTAAGTGTGATAGCACAGCAGGGATGAGCTTTCTAGAGGTACCTGTAATTCTTCTGCAGCAGTAACTCTACTGGGGCCACCCACATCCAAGGCAAATGTGTGACTAGTGGCCAGGTTTAAACATTTGCTCAGCAATATAAAAGAAAAACTGTATATTTACTAGTGCAAGAGCAGAGAATAAATATTTCTATTTATATAAACAGTAAATATGTGCCTATTTGTGCACTGGCATCTCTCCTTTCAGCTTCCAAGGAGCCCATCATTGAGCCTGGCTCCTGGTTCAGTGTTATGCCTTCCTACTACTAGCCTGGCACAACCCTTGGACATCTTCTTGTTTCTCCTCTAAGCATTTTTCCTATACCTTGGGGTACTCACATTTCTTGATGAGGTTTTTGAGCATTGGCTGTTTATCCCTATGACCTGGACTTCTCTCTTGTCTTAGAACAAGTCTAGCTGGGACCCCTCTTTTCATTTCACCATTCCATCTGAATGGCCAGCAATGATATCCTGCATCCAGAAAGTCCATGAGTCTGGACAAGGGGAAGATATTGTTCTAATTCCCACACAGGAGAGGGACCAAGGCTCAAGAAAGTATCAATGGGTTTCTGTCCCAAACAGTTATTACTATTCTACGACTACTTGTTTCTATTCGACTAAGCAGCTAATCTTTCCTAATTAGGGGTAATATTTTCCAAAGTAACTAAATGACTTAGTAGCCAAATCTCATTGACTTTCAATGGGACTTTGGTTCCTAAGTCACTAAGGGCCAGATTTTTAAAAGTACTTAGGCACTTAAAGATACAGACAGTTCCCAAGTAGGGTTTTCAAAAGTATCTAGATGCTTTAGAAAGTCCATCTAGCCACCTACCTGTGTCTTTAGCTACCTAAATACCTTTCAAAATCTGACCCTTAGGTGCTTTTAATATTTTTACCTTCGATCTTTTAGAGAATTGCCTCAATAATAGTAGCTGCTGGTGGGATTTCCCAACAGTGCCAGGTTTGGAGGGCTATGTGTGTAAGAGAAGGCTAATTTACAGGTAAGGAACAATATTTTCTGAGTTATTCCCTCCATATTGGGATAGACATGGTTTGCTCGGTCTCTCTCATGACATATAGGGCAGGTACCTTCATCATAAACCTTATTTAAGATGGTTGGATATTTTAATTTCAAAACCCTGATTCCTTTGTTATATCTCATTCTGATTCAAACACTGGGATAATTTTCCTTGCAGATTTGTGGTTTGGGCTCTTCTGGTTTACAACTCTACCAACAACATCAGTTTAGAAGAGCAAGCCATCCGGCAGAAACTCATAAGCAATAATGAAACCATAGGGGATGGACTGAGAGTCCATACAGTGGATGTTGATCCAGTAGGTAGGTAAAGAAGTTTCAACTTTGCCATTCTTCAGGTTTTGTTTGCTTGCCCCAAAAAAAGTCCCTTCCCCTGCTCCCCCTATTTAGTGAACACTAAAGGCTCTAACAATGGATTTCCCTATTGTATTGAATCATAGAATAATAGAATATCAGGGTTGGAAGGGACCTCAGGAGGTCATCTAGTCCAACCCCCTGCTCAAAGCAGGACCAATCCCCAACTAAATCATCTCAGCCAGGGCTTTGTCAAGCCTGACCTTAAAAACCTCTAAGGAAGGAGATTCCATCACCTCCCTAGGTAACCCATTCCAGTGCTTCACCACCCTCCTAGTGAAAAAGTTTTTCCTAATATCCAACCTAAACCTCCTACACTGCAACTTGAGACCATTACTTCTTGTTCTGTTAACTGCTACCACTGAGAACAGACTAGCTCCATCCATCTCTTTGGAACCCCTTTCAGGAGGTTGGAAGCAGCTATCAAATCCTCCATCATTCTTCTCTTCTGCAGACTGAACTCTGGTATCTTCTAATTCAGATAAAAATTATGACCAGACAAATAGGGCCATCAATGGACTCTCAGTAACTGGTCTGTGGGCTTCAAATTGCCATTCTGATATCCAAGTTCTCGACTGCTAACTCAGCATAGCTCTTTAGGCTTCAGCGGAGTTATGCCAATTTACAGCAGCTGATGATCTGGCCTGGTAGGTCCGGGACAAAGGTGTACAATGTACAGCACCCAGACATTACAAACATGTTGTAGGCACCCACCGGAGAAAAGATCTTTAACAGAATGGTTAAAAAAATGTGATGCAAGAGAGACTGATAAATTAAGCTATAATTTACTTGATAAAAGTTAAGATCTGTTCTCATTTATGCACATTGTTGTTCTGTAGAAAAATGTACAGCTGAAGAAAACCCTCTGAACTATTTCTGGCCAGATACCAGGCCCACTGGAACCAACTTTACATTGTGCCATGGGAGCTCAGTCCAGATTGCATCAAGAACATGGTAAGTAATCATGGAGACCTGTCTAGAAGCTGTGAGCTGTCTAATGGCAAAACCAATATTCAGTATTCTCATTTTAGTGTGTATGCCATTTAAATTGTGTCCGATTTAGCCCATGAATGGATCCGTGTTATTTTAAAGTGAGGTTACTTTCATATTGTGACACATGCAGGCCCAAATAGCACAGAGAGGCACATGTTGCTGGAGTAGAGATATCTCCTTGATTAGTAATAACCAGGAAAAGATACAAATAGACATCACTTCTTCAAGGTGTAATGAGACCTGCAAATACTATCTGGTCAAAAAATAACTATAATTGTATCTTCTTACCTAACAGATCTGCTCCCTGTGTATCTTCAAATCATTCTTTTATTTAACTGTCAAAAATAATGTTTTACTACAGCTAGTACTTCAAAACCAATAGTAAACTGGATTCTAAACTGATTTGTCCATCACAGACAGTATTCTCAGCTGAATTCTGGTTGAAGAGGTTTATTTGGTAGGTTCTGAGACCTCTCATCTAGTTAAAGCAAAGTCGGACTCACATTAAATACTTTGAAAAGTGCACTAAAATCCGTAGATTTAACAGAGATACTGGTTTTATGGCTCATTACAACAATTCGTAACACACCCGACTGCCTGCAAACCCTCCATTGTCCTACAGTATAGATATTAATCGCCTGTTTCATTTTAAGTGTGTGTGAACCACTTAGCAATCTGTTCCACCTTGTATTTCATTTGGACATTCTGGTTATCTTCCCCAGGCCTGAGGAAGAACTCTGTGAATCTCAAAAGCTAGTCCTTTCCACTAGCAGAAGTTGGTCCAATAAAAGATATTACCTCACCTACCTTGTCTTTCTCATTTCCTGGGACCAGCACAGCTACAGCACCAAAATGGGCAGTTTGGCAGTAGTTAGTAGTAGCAGGGAGTAAAGATGTGGCTAAGGCTTTAGGCTGCAGGTTTTTAGGTTTAGACTGGGGACTCAGTAGACTTAGGTTCAGTATTTGGCCCTGCCATAGACTTGCAGTGTGAGCTTCAGCAAGGCACTTAATCTCTCCATGCCTCAATTCCCCACCTGTAAAATGGGGGTAATAATCCTGCCTTTCCTCCACGCATTGATCTGTCTTCTCTATTCAGACTATAAATTTTTCAGAGCACCGACTGTCCTTTCCTGCATGTTTGTACAGTACCTATCACAATGAGGCTTTAATCTAGGCATGATGGTGATACCAATTATGGTAATAACTATAGTTAATATGATAGCCATAAGCAATAATACAGGCTAATAATGAATACTTTTAACGCCGTAAAAAGACTTATCTGCCTACATTGTATCTGGGACATGGTCTGAGAAGGCTGATCCAGCTCT
The DNA here is from genome assembly GCF_020497125.1 of Mauremys mutica. Lineage (NCBI taxonomy): Eukaryota > Metazoa > Chordata > Testudines > Geoemydidae > Mauremys > Mauremys mutica. The sequence goes on from NC_059074.1 coordinate 107,816,369, forward strand.
TTTACTTTCTGGAAACAACATGGCAACATGAACATCAGCCTAAAGGTTTTGTGCCAGACAGGAAAACAACCAGAGTTTGTGTTTAACTAACTTACTTCCTCAGCCTGTTAATCTTGTACAAATACCATTAGGTTCTGATTGAACAACATTTGTTGCAAAATAGTTGGGGCAGGGGTCAAACTGTTTTGATGTGTGTGCCACTGAGTGACTACACATTGAAGCTCCTGGCCTTTACTGCCCCAGGACTGCTTATCTCTATTGCACACTCATTGGGGCCTACACAATAACTTTGATTGTCAGCATAAAATATTTCTAATCCAAAATTTTTATTCTGCTTTGTAGCAGGCTTTTCTTGCCTAGCAGTCTCCAGTAACTCTTGCCAATACTGGGAACAAAAAAAAAGCAGGCAACTACATGCTCAGCTGCTACACTGTAGAAACAAAAAGATACCAAAGATTTGTGTGTGTGTGGTTTACAAAGGATGAAATGCATAGCCAAAATGTGTAAGCATTCTGCCATCTGTTGTGAAAATGGTGGGCGTGATTAAGTGAAAAATGACAGTCAGGGGCAGCTCCAGGCCCCAGCACGCCAAGCACGTGCTTGGGGCGGCATGCCGCGGGGGGTGCTCTGCCGGTCGCCGGGAGGGCGGCAGGCAGGGTGCCTTCGGCGGCATGCCTGCGGAGGGTCCGCTGGTCCCGCGGCTCCGGTGGACCCTCCGCAGGCACGCCTGCGGGAGGTCGACTGGAGCCGCGGGACCGGCGACCGGCAGAGCGCCCCCCGCAGCATGCCGCTGTGCTTGGGGCGGCGAAATGTCTAGAGCCGCCACTGATGACAGTGGAGCAGAAATTCAGTGATGTTTTGATCCCACCCCTCAAAAAAGGCTCAAATAGACAGCCTAAGTAGTTTAACCTGTCCCAGGCATGGAGGAAAATGTTAAATATAGTAATGTCTCTGTGACACTGGGTCCTAAGCAAACCCCACAGCAACAGAAGACTGATGTGGCCTGCAAACATTGTACAGTATGAATCACAGATTTGGCAGTGCAGAGGTAACCAGGTGTTGGTTAGCACATCAGGGAAACCTACTGCCGTGCTCTTGATGATGCGTGGAACTCACATACTCAGTCATAGAAAAAATGTTAGAGGGACAATGTCAGGTTACAATTTATATTTCCCAAAGCTACATTAAAAAAGCATTAAATATGCTATGTCAAGCACTCAGTAGTTAGGATATGCCAGAATTAAGGTTGCCTTAATTTGTCCCACTTGTGCGTATGAGTTATGATACCGTCTTTTATTACAGGGCCATAGAGTGTTTTTTCCATAGTTTGGAAATATAATCCATGGCAATAATCTATTGCTGTGAGGTTTTAATAACAGAATTTTTAAATGGTTACTTATCAGTGATACTTTAACCTGGGGATACTTCTCAGATATGTCACATACCCTTTATCACATCTTAGACACCTGCCTGCCTGCCTATCTTTGCACAGGATCAAGGATGGCAGAATGTTTATGTCCAGCTTTCTTGCAACTGTTCACACTCTTCTTACAGCCACTGCTTTTTTCACATAGGGCCGATTCAAAGCCTAAGTAAGTTAAAGTTAAAATATAATGGCAGGATTTGACACTTTATGTGAAAATTTCAACTACTCTTCAAAACATTTGGTCAGGACATATTAGGAATGCTATAGACCAAATAAGTGCTTTGGTCACTCCTGAAATATAACTCTAGATCCTCAACTAGTGTAAATCCTCACCGCTTCATTGGAGACAATGTAACTATGGCAATTCACACCAACGGAGGATCTGGCCCATGAAGCACACATTTTTTGCACTATTGTTGATGTCACTGGTTTTATACAACAATCAACCACAAATTCCCAATATCAGTCATATCTTTTGTGACAAAGTTCCTCCTCTACCTTGGGGTCCTGCGCTTATTGGCAGATTTGCTCGCCTCAGAGATCTTCCCCTCTGGTGGAACCCACAGTCCGGGTCAACTCCTCCTGTATCTGATCAGGAATTGGGAGGTTTGGGGGGTACCCGGGCCCACCCTCTACTCCGGGTTCCAGCCCAGGGCCCTGTGGATTGCAGCTGTCTGTAGTGCCTCCTGTAACAGCTGCATGACAGCTACAACTCCCTGGGCTACTTCCCCGTGGCCTCCTCCAAACACCTTCTTTATCCTCACCACAGGACCTTCCTCCTGGTGTCTGATAACGCTTGTACTCCTCAGTCCTCCAGCAGCACACCCTCTCACTCTCAGCTCCTTGCACCTCTTGCTCCCAACTCCTCACACGTGCACCACAAACTGAAGTGAGCTCCTTTTTAAACCCAGGTGCCCTGATTAGCCTGCCTTAATTGATTCTAGCATCTTCTTGATTGGCTGCAGGTGTTCTAATCAGCTTGTCTGCCTTAATTGTTTCCAGAAAGTTCCTGATTGTTCTGGAACCTTCCCTGTTACCTTACCGAGGGAAAGGGGACCTACTTAACCTGGGGCTAATATATCTGCCTTCGATCACTCTCCTGTAGCCATCTGGCCTGACCCTTTCACACTTGTTAATTTTCATTGTAGTTTTGTTGCTTCCAGGATTGTAATTTTAATGTAACATGATGCTGTGAAATTTACAAATGAATTTTGAAACATCCAGCTTTATTATGCTACATTATTCTGAATAATATGACACGCTTTGCATAAATCCATATTCTGTCTTTTTTTTTCCTCCACAGTTTTTTAAACCCGCACAACTATACATCATACTGGGGCCAACCTGATCTTAGAAATTGCACAGGTAAGTGTATTGATATTCATCCTTTATCTAGGAGCAATTTCCTTACACCCCCTCTCCCCCCCCCCCCAGGGACAATGTACACCTCCCCCCGAACTCTCCCATCACCCTCAACCAAGATGAAGAACATAACAAGAACTAAAGAATATACCAACATGTCATCTGAAGGTTCAAGTGGTGTATCTACAACAGCCCAAAACACTGAAGAAATAGTGTCTCCACAACCTAAAGGCAGTTTCCGATGTTTCTTAGTCAAACTTTCCCCATGTATTGGTGCACCTCTTGCAAAAAAGATTAGGAAAAGAAGGAAAGCTTCCCACTGCTACAACTGATAAAACTGGAGGAGCCTGGTTTGCCAGACCAGTCAGCAAAGCAGATGCTGACAAACTACATGAAAAGGCTGCAAAACACCAAGCCTCTGGACTGCATCGACATGCAGAAAGCCTTATAAGCCAATCATTGTAAAAGCCAGTTTTAGAAGTACCGAATGAGGCTGTTGGAATGCTGCAGACACAACACCGTTTATGTGAATAAACACAGCTGTTGGCATCATACTTTCTATGTAAGCAAGAGATACCACACACTACAAACTGGAGGCCAATGTTAAGTTCATTGAAATTGGACACTGTTTCTGAACAAGATTGTCAAATGCTCACTATCTTTCTGCAAGAAACTCAACTGACTGATTAAAAGCATGCAATGCAACAGTGAAAGACTCAGCAGTTGAAAAAGTGAAGAACTGTCTCACCACATTCAAAACATTTAGATACATGACTGATGAATGCACCAATGCAAATTGGCATCAAGCATTAAGTCATTGCATATATTATCTTGATGTCAGTGGTAGGCCCATAGATACATTTCTAGATGTTCAGGTTATAGAAGACACATCCGATGCATGTGTGACAACCCACATCTTAGAGTTAAATGCATGTAAATTGAACACTAAACAGATGGCTGCTTGTGCATTTGATGGAGCTGCAAACTTTTCTGGAAGACATGGTGGAGTACAAGCGTTTCTCAGAGAAAAGTGTAACCATAATCTCTCCTAAACACACTGCAGAAGCAATCTTAACTTTAATATCTAAAAAGAGAATGGAACAATAAATTAAGCAATCAATTTGCAAACACCTAGAAGATAATAAGGTGATAAGTAACAGCATGTCAAACCAATCTAAAAGCTTTCTTTGACAGGGTAACAAGCCTGGTGGATGAGGGAAGTGGTAGACATGTGGTATATCTTGCCTTTAGTAAGGCTTTTGATACTGTCTCAAATAACCTTCTCATAAACCAACTAGGGAAATACAACTTGGAGCTACTATAAGGTGAGCGCATAACTGGTTGGAAAACTGTTCCCTGAGAGTAGTTATCAGAGGTTCACTGTCAAGCTGGAAGGGCATATCGAGTTAGGTCCCGTAGGGATTGGTTCTGGGTCTGGTTCTGTTCAATATCTTCATCAGTGATTTAGATAATGGCATCGAGAGTACACTTATAAAGTTTGTAAATGATTCCAACTTGGGAGGGGTTGCAGGTGCTTTGGAGGATAGGATTAAAATTCAAAATGATCTGGACAAACTGGAGAAATGGTCTGAAGGAAATAGGATGAAATTCAATAAGCAATTAGGCTGTGATGTGATAGAGAATTTGAATACAGAGTGGAATGTCATATGATGAATGAATGAGGATTTCACTTCAGCTTCTTTTTTATCATCACTAGAGGGTTAACCTTGATCTTTGTGCTTTGTTTCCTGGGATGAAAGAAGTCGGAATTCATCTTTTGCTGTCTCTAGTCACAACAGCTCCAGTTGAGCATTCTTTTTCAACAATGAATAGAATTTTGTGCTTTGAATGAAGTCTCTTTCTGCTTCATCATGTGAATGAACTAATGAGCATATCAGCTGAAGGACTGGAAGTACCATACACACAAGAAGCCACGAAAGATGAGCGCACTTCATTCAAGAAGTTCATTAACAGATTTGTGCAAAATTACAAGAAACCAAAAAGGATGTAGATATAATGCTTCACAGAAGGCCTGACTAGCCAACTTTAATATGTGTGATGATTTTAAAACAGGTGTTAAAGTAATAAAAGGGTTGTGAAACATTTTTCAGTTTTTACTATGGTGACATACAGCCCATCTTCGCCCTCATGGTCTCATCCCCCTGTAAATTTTAACACACACCCCTAATTTCAATGCCTGGGGAAAATACCGTGGAGCATTCTTGTGGTGGTTGGTGGTTGGTTTCCTCACCCGATGCCAGCATGTATCCCTCACTCATACTAAGTTGTTTCAATATTTTTTAAAAAAATCAAAGCAAATATTGAAAATCTATGAAAAAACAACAAATTGAATCCAGCCTATCCATGACAGTCTCTGGATCAAATTCAGTGCCATTAATTAAATTTTTATGCCAAGATTGGGGGCAGGTGTTAATTTGCATCAAATTGACAGTCTGTTCCAGTCTGATTTTCCAATGTTTTGTAGCTGGGGCCTGATTCAAAGCCATTGAAGTCAATGGAAAGGATTCCAGTGGGCTTTGGATTGGACTCCTGGAGCCTTATTCTCATTTACACAAAGACAGCTTTATATCACACTGGTTTTAAAGTGGGAATAAATTATATTTATACCCATTTTATGGCCCTTTTACACTGCCAGAGTAATGTAAAGGACCTTAGTGTAAACTGGAGTCATGTTCTTTGTGTAAACCAGTGGGTACAGTCATTGGAACATAGGAGTGCAGAATTCTTGTTTGGTAGCATTTTAAACCCAGTTTGAACTTATTTTGCACAGGAGTAAGTGACCATACAAGGGATAAGGCAGTGCAGAATCAGGCTCTCGGGTGTAAAATGAATGTAATGTTAGCTAACAGGGCAACGGTGGTTGTACATCAGGAAAAATAACAAATGTGTGAGTGTAGATAAAATGATTTGTTTATAGTTTTTTTCTCCTACATTCATCACTCTACCTCCTTAGCCTGTCAAATAACTTTTTCAGCACACTTGCAGAATGCCAATTTTTTTCAGATTACATGGCTTGACCTTTTATGCTAGTTTTCTGGCCAACTGATGCCCAAAGTCTAATTTATACCACTATTTGTGTGTGGCCCACATTGCCACCATATTAAACACCCAATCTTGTCTTACCAGAAAAAGCCCTTGTATGAGATTTACTTGTCATGCCATTCATGCATAGGCTCTGGGTGAAATGAACTCAATAGAAAAATTCCAATTGACTTCAATAGGGTCAGGATTTTACTTTCTGAACCCAAAAAGGAGTTAAATTTCTCCTGGAACTGGGGCATCAGGAGACCCACAGTTTGGTTTCAGGGGTGAAGGAGAATGTGGTTTTCCCAAAGAGAAAAAGATTATAAGATAAGGGCAGGAAAGGAGAGAAGGGAAGGAAATACTCTTATCTTCGTTCTTTTTCCCCTCTTTTCTCTTCTTTCATTCATCCATTCTAATCTTTTCCTACTTTAAATGAGGATAAACCCAGATAAAATTAGTAAAAGAAAGAAGAAACAGAGAAGTACGTTATATAAGTTCAGCTCGTCCTATATATTTTATGTTGATTGGTTATTATGTTTGTTCAATTTAGCACTGAATACATTGTAAATCAACAAGCAGGAAGTGCTCTTCACATGTATCCCTTTCTCCTTTTGCTCCCTGTTACCAATGTTCTCACAGAAAATGCAGCTGATATAGCCAATCAACTTCTGAATCTCACTGGTGAAGGGCAGCAGCTGACCTCAGACAAAGTCAATGATGTTGTCCAGAAACTTAAAAAAATTGTGAACGATGAAGAAATTGATGCGTCTTTGGGTTCTACTGTGGTGACAATTTTTTCCAATATTTTAACGAGTTCAGACAGTGTATTGGCAGCATCATCTTCTGAGTAAGTGTTTCTGAATTTGAGGGAGGAGGTTGAGAAAGTGTTTTACTACCTGTTGGGGCATGGGATCATAAAAACTTGAAGCTTTCTAAATAGAGATACACAAGCTACAGTCAACCTACCTTAGACTTTTGATTAAGTCCCTTGAAAGACATTTTTCCAAGTGAGATGACTTATGAGACATTTTTCCAAGGGACGTATATCAAGTCTCGGAATTAAGGGGCTTGACAAAAAGTAAACTATTTTGATATAATAAGTGAAACTGTAATATGAATTTCAATATTATTAGAATATTGTTCTGTAGCCAGAAATGTCAGACAGACAGATCCTTCCTTAGTGAAAATCAGCATAAATACACTGGTTTCAATACCTATGCTGATTTACATCATTTGAGGCTCTGGCCCAGAGAGATCAATTTATCAAATCTCCTGTTGGGTTTACAAAAATTAGTATCAGAAATGGACTCAAAGCTCACAAGAGTAATTTTCTTTCCTGATGCTGTATTACTGGTTTCATCATTATTTTTCTTTCTTCTCATCTCTTCTGTTTTGTTTATATGTATATAGATAGATATAGATATATACAAACAACATTTTTGTTTATAACTTTCTTTGTTTTTAGAGCTTTAAAAACTATTGATACCTTAGCCTTAAAGATTCAGTTCACTGGACCATCCATGAGCATCTCAACTCGGAATCTGGCACTTGGAATTTCTTCTATTAATTCAACTTCATTTAGTGGATCCTCCTTCAGTGTTGGTCCCCAGAACAATGCTTCAGATTTTCAGGTACAGAACAGACATTTACACTGGAACTCAAAATATTGAGAATGATTACTTATTATTTATTAGGTATGATACAGGAGCACTGAACCCCGTTGGGAGTATTGTTTAAATTGTCTCCCGCATTCTTTCAAATAGCTTAATTTAGTACACCTCTACCTCGATATAACACTGTCCTTGAGAGCCAAAAACTCTTACCGCATTATAGGTGAAACCATGTTATATTGAACTTGCTTTAAATAATAATAATAATAATAATATAATAATTGGAGATATACCAATCTCCTAGAACTGGAAAGGACCTTGAAAGGTCATCGAGTCCAGCCCCCTGCCTTCACTAGCAGGACCAATTTTTGCCCCAGATCCCTAGGTGGCCCCCTCAAGGATTGAACTCAACCCTGGGTTTAGCAGGCCAATGCTCAAACCACTGAGCTATGTGCAGCCGCCCGCCTGCCCCGGGAGCACTGTTTTACTGTGTTATATCCAAATTCGTGTTATATCGGGGCGTTATATCAAGGTAGCGGTGTACTTCCATGAGTTATAGGAAATCCAGACCAAATTGTGTCTGTTACAAATTTAAATGTTTTGCTGACATATTCTAAACTAGCTCCATTTTTTCATCTACTTGGAAGAATGAGGAGGGAAAATATCCTCTATTAATCTTCTGTACAACCCGCCTCCTGAATTAGACTTTGGCAATCTGTTAGCCAACACACATTTAACAGCCCCATATGATTGTCACTTATAACTACATTTTACAAATAGCTGATGATGTTTCTTCAGTCAAGTGTTGCTTTACTGATATAGAAACAGCTGATGATATTGGTATCTCTGCCTATAAAAATGATATTGTTGATTTCATACATCATATTGCTGAGGACCAGAAGTTCCTATGAAATATTTAGCAAGCATTAAACCCAGAGCAATTTAGCTATATCAGCAAAATGCCCCACCTGCTTTATTACATACTTCCAAGTGAGCAAAAAATGGTGAATTTCAGACTTCCAATAATGTGTCACTATTGTATATAAAATTCTTCTTAGGGTACGTCTACACTACAAGACTATTTCGAATCTACTTAATTCGAATTTGTGGAATCGACCTTATGAAGTCGAATTTGTGTATCCACACTAAATACACTAATTCGACTGTCTGAGTCCACAGTAACGGGGCCAGCGTCGACTTTGGAAGCGGTGCACTGTGGGAAGCTATCCCACAGTTCCCGCAGTCCCCGCTGCCCAGTGGAATGCTGGGTAGAGCCCCCAGTGCCTGCTGGGGGAAAAAATGTGTCGAGGGTGGTTTTGGGTAACTGTCATCATTGAACCGTCACTCCCGCCCTCTCTCCTTGAAAGCGCCGGCGGGAAATCTGTTCGCGCCCTTCTCTGGTCGGTTACAGCTCGGACGCCACAGCACTGCGAGCATGGAGCCCGCTGCGATCATCGCTGCACTTATGGCCGTTGTCAACTCCTCGCACCTTATCGTCCACCTCTTCCACAGTCAGCTGCTGAGAAATCGGGCGAGGAGGCTCCGTCAGCGCGGTGAGGACAGGAAGTCACAGAGTGGCGCAGACCTCTCACAAAGCAGGGTACGCCGCGCAGTGGAGATCATGGTGGCAATGGGTCAAGTTCATGGTGTGGAACGGCGATTCTGGGCCCGGGAAACAAGCACGGACTGGTGGGACCGCATAGTGCTGCAGGTCTGGGATGAATCACAGTGGCTGCGAAACTTCAGGATGCGTAAGGGCACTTTCCTTGAACTCTGTGACTTGCTGGCCCCTGCCCTGAAGTGCCAAGATACCCGGATGCGAGCAGCCCTGACTGTGCAGAAGCGAGTGGCCATAGCCCTCTGGAAACTTGCAACGCCAGACAGCTACCGGTCAGTAGTGAACCACTTTGGCGTGGGCAAATCTACCATAGGGCTTGCTGTGATTCAAGTAGCCCACGCAATTGTTGAGCAACTGTTCTCAAAGGTAGTGACCCTGGGAAACGTCCAGGTCGTCATAGATGGCTTCGGCGCGATGGGATTCCCAAACTGCGGTGGGGCTATAGATGGCACTCACATCCCTATCCTGGGACCGGCCCACCAGGCCAGCGAGTACATTAACCGAAAGGGCTACTTTTCTATGGTGCTGCAAGCACTGGTGGACCATAGGGGACGTTTTACCAACATCTACGTCGGGTGGCCGGGCAAGGTTCATGACGCGCGTGTGTTCAGGAACTCTGGTCTGTTTAAATGCCTCCAGGCAGGTAGTTTCTTTCCGGACCACAAAATAACGGTTGGGGATGTGCAGATGCCTACAGTGATCCTCGGGGACCCAGCCTACCCGCTAATGCCCTGGCTCATGAAGCCCTATACAGGTGCCTTGGACAGTGAGAAGGAACTCTTCAACTACCGGCTGAGCAAGTGCAGAATGGTGGTGGAGTGTGCTTTCGGATGTCTCAAGGGGAGATGGAGGAGCTTACTGACTCGCTCGGACCTCAGCGAAAAAAATATCCCCGTTGTTATTGCTGCTTGCTGTGTGCTCCACAATCTCTGTGAGAGCAAGGGGGAGACCTTTATGGCGGGATGGGAGGTTGAGGCCAATCGCCTGGCTGCTGATTACGCTCAGCCAGACAGCCGTGCCGATAGAAGATCCCAGCGGGAAGCGCTGTGCATCCAGGAGGCTTTGAAAGATAGGTTCCTCGGAGAGCAGGGTAACCTATGACTCTCCAGTTGATTTACAGAGAAGCTGAACTTGAGCCTGTTTCACTGACTGTTGACTTCGATCTGCGGTTACATACCCCGTTCTCCAGGTTTCCCCCCTTCCAACACACGTTTTAAAATAACTTTAATGGAACACTGATTATTAATAAAGTTTTCTTTAATTATGAATTCCTGTTCAAGGGTTGAAACATGGACGCGGACTGTGGTGGGTACGGTGTGCACTGATGTACAGACCGCTTCTACACTAGAGGAATGACAGGCTCCTGCTCCTACAGCGGTCTCTGGGGGGAGGACGGTTGCAGGTGGGTGTGCAGGAAGGGGTGGGTTTGCAGGAAGGGGTGAGGGGTGCCGTCTTTGGGACGGAGTTTGGATGCAGGCTCTGGGCTGGGGGTTGGGGCGTAGGAAGGGGTGAGGGGTGTGTGGGAAGGGTGAGTATGTGTCCGTGGATGAGGGCTCTTGCTGGGGCTCAGGGCATCGGAGAGGCTCGTGGCTAGGGTGGAAGGGCATGGTAAGGGCAGCCTGCCTTGCCATTTGTGGATGGCAGGCGCTAGGACCCTGGGACAGCATACACCTCACAGACTGACCCGGGGCAGCATTCACCTCCCAGAATGACCCTAGTGCCTAGTGACTGCAGTCTGTGTGTGTCCTGCTGTTGATCCTGCCCCCAAGTCTGTACCCTGGTAATGGAGGCTGTCCTATGCAATTAAAAAACCCCTCCCCCCCCTTCACACAAAGTCTTCTGACAAGGAAAACGTGACGGAAACAGTGAATAACAACAAACTACTCTTAATACTCAACTACACAGTGGGGGGATGAAACTTGGATTTGGGACTGGGTGATCCAGGAAGGGAAGCACTTCTCATACTTTAGGGAATGAGAGCTGTTTGGTACATGAGCGCTCTGCTGGGGTGGAGTGACAGTTTTCACGGCCCCTAGCGCCCCTCCTTCTTGTGATTTTTGGTGAGGGGGGGACAGGACTTTGTGGCGGGGGAAGGCGGTTGCAGATACAGTTCAGGGGGGCTCTCTGCTCCTGCCTGCGGTCCTGCAGAACATCTACAAGGCGCCGGAGCGTGTCCGTTTGCTCCCTCATTAGCCCAAGCAGCGTTTGAGTCGCCTGCTGGTCTTCCTGCCGCCACCTGTCCTCCCGTTCGCTGTGTGAGCGCTGGTGCTGACATAGGGTCTCCCTCCACTGTCTCTGCTCGGCCGCCTCGGCTCTGGAGCAAGCCATCAGTTCCGAGAACATGTCGTCCCTAGTCTTTTTCTTTCGCCGCCTAATCTGCGCCAGCCTCTGTGAGGGGGATGCCGGGGCAGTTCGGGAAAGAGCCGCAGCTGTGTGATGGGAAAAAGGAAGTGATTTCCTTGAAAAGATACATGTTTGCGAACACTGAACACAGTCTACTCAGTTTCAGTGAACAAGACCATACAGGGCACCTAGTCTCACGAGCTCTCAGGACAAGTTCGAGATTTCAGAATATGCTTTCATTGGCTGAGGTCTTGCACAGGAGATCGGACAAGCGGGGCGGTACAGCTGAATCCGTGTAGCAGCCAGGCCTGGTAAGCACTACACTATAGGCTGCTTAACAGTTAATGGATAGCTGTGCCCTCCCGCTGAAGGCAATCTGTAAAGCATAAAGTCTGACCCTGTTCCAGCCCCTCGCGGCTGTGCCCGGGAAAGATCACTGTATGCTTTTCCTCTGCGGCCTCCAACACGTGGCTGTTAAACGAAGGTCATTGCTATGCAAAGTAAAAGTCAAGCATTCACAATAGTAACAGTACACTAATTGCCTTAATTAGATGCAGCAGTCGCCGAACGAGATTACCCTGAGGCGGGTCACTCGGAGAGAGAGAGAGAGGATGCTGCTAGAATCCCTGCACAGACCAGGACCGTATGCCGCCATGCTGGTGGAGGCAATGATTCCGCTGTACATTAGGATGGCCTGGTGTGGAAGAGTGTGCTTCCACGGAGCACCAAATAAGGCACCTCTCCCCAGGAACCTCCTGCGGAGACTTTTCGAGCTGCTCTCCGAGAGCTTCGTGGAAGTGTCCCAGGAGGATTTCTGTTCCATCCCTATATGTGTGGACCTTCTCTTTATATAGTTTTTTATGGAAAACTTTTTATATAGTTTTTATTCCTGTTTTTTAAAAAATAAATGTTTCCATGTTTATAGCACTTACCGACTGATCCTTCCCCTGATTCTGAGTCCGGGTTAACAGCCGGGGAGGGTTGGTAGGGGATCTCTGTGAGGGTGATGAAGAGATCCTGGCTGTCGGGGAAAGCGGTATTGTAAGCGCTGTCGCCTGCGTCGTCCTCCACAAACCCTTCCTCATCTTCCCCATCGGCGAACATCGCCGAGGAACTGCCCCTCGACACTATCCCATACTCAGAGTCCACGGTCACTGGTGGGGCAGTGGTGGCAGACCCACCTAGAATGGCATGCAGTGCCTCGTAGAAGCGGCATGTCTGGGGCTGTGCTCCGGAGCGTCCGTTTGCTGCTCTGACTTTTTGGTAGCCTTGTCTCAGGTCCTTGATTTTCACGCAGCACTGCGTTGTATCCCGGCTGTATCCTCTGAGTGCCATGGCTTTGGAGACCTTCTCGTAGGTCTTTGCATTCCGTTTGTTGGAGCGCAGCTCTGAAAGCACAGACTCATCGCCCCACACAGCGATCAGATCCAGGACTTCACGGTCTGTCCATGCTGGGGACCTCTTTCTATTCTGGGATTGCATGGACTCCTCTGCTGGAGAGCTCTGCATCGTTGCAGGTGCTGCTGAGCTCGCCCCGATGTCCAACCAGGACATCAGATTCAAAGTGCCCAGACAGGAAAAGGAATTCAAATTTTCCCGGGTCATTTCCTGTGTGGCTGGTCAGAGAATCCAAGCTTGGACTGCTGTCCAGAGCGTCAACAGAGTGGTGCACTGTGGGATAGCTCCCGGAGCTAGTAAGTTTGATTTGCATCCACACCTAGCCTAATTCGAGATAGCCATGTCGAATTTAGCGCTACTCCCCTCGTCGGGGTGGAGTACCGAATTCGAACTAAAGAGCCCTCTAGGTCGAATTAAACGGCTTCCTGGTGTGGACGGTTGAGCGGTTAATTCGAATTAACGCTGCTAAATTCGATTTAAAGTCCTAGTGTAGACCAGGCCTTAGAGATGACCAAAAGAAGTTGATTGAACTTAGTGTATCTTAGTATCACCCATGAAAAATAATGAAACATGGGTGTTCTCATCTTAGGCATAGAGATGGATTGTATATTTTTACCTCTCAGATCTACATATACTCTGTGATGTAATTTTAAACAGAACTAAGTATTCGAAGTTTCCTAAGCAGGAGTCTGCATTCAGTCCTCCTGCAGAGTAAATCAAAGATGGTATCTACATGAAGGACTTCATCGGTGTTGTGGTACAAGCTTTCATGGATCAATATGGAAACCTCCAACAGTTTTTTTAATAATTCTGCTTACTTTGAGCCCAACCCTGAGTTCTGCTGTGCACATGCATCTTCCATTAACTCCAGCAGGAGATAAATGTTCACCAACTCTTTGATTTTGGCTTCAAGTTGTTAAATGTCTTTTTCCTCACAACATCCCTGTGAGCTATAAAGTGCTATTCCTATTTTGTTACAGATAAGGAACTGAGATGCAGAGAGACTAGAGGCCAAATGTTTAATGGTATTTAGGTGCCTAAAAATGAAGATAGGCAACTAGTAGGATTTTCAAAAGCCCCTATGTACCTCATTCCCATTAAATCCCATCAGGCACCTGTCTGCTTCTGTAGGCACATAAATACATGTAAAAATCTCACCCTAAGTGACTTGACTAAGATCGCACAGGAAGTCTGTGGCAGAGCAGGGAATTGATCTTGAGTTCCTTAGTGCCCTAGCCATGAACTGTCATGTCTCTCCCACTGGACCACATGCCAAACACATAATCTCTGTGTAAGTCTGCAGTGTAGGTGAAGGTAGGTGAGAGGGGAAAAAAGAACCACAATAAAAATCTTTCTATTATAAACAAATAATCAGACCCGAGGTGCTAATTTCATAATTTAAACATGAAGTTGTGCTAACAGTTAAATGCAAATCATTACAGTCTAGTGTAACAGAATAATATTGCTGTAATATACATGAGAAACTAAATTCTCTGTTGGTGTAAACTTGCTATTCCTAATAAATAACTTGTCATTTCTGTAAGTACCATGCAGATTTATGTCACGATGTACATGAATAACAATATCATAAAATAGCAAAGAATCCTGTGGCACCTTATAGACTAACAGACGTTTTGCAGCATGAGCTTTCGTGGGTGAATCCCCACTTCTTCGGATGCAAGGCTTGCATCCGAAGAAATGGGGATTCACCCACGAAAGCTCATGCTGCAAAACGTCTGTTAGTCTATAAGGTGCCACAGGATTCTTTGCTGCTTCTACAGAACCAGACTAACACGGCTACCCCTCTGATACTTAATATCATAAAATATTATAGTATTTTTAAATATTGTTCATATTATCTTCTGGATCTAAAATTCAAAGGATCAAATTCTCTGCAGGTGTAAGTAGGCCCCGTGACATTTATTTTAATGGAGTTTCACTCATTTTCACTCTCAGAATTTTGCCCATTTTTCTCCAAATCAAATTTAGTGGAAATGGATGAGGATGTTCTGTTATTAATAAAGCTTGATTGCTGAGTATTATAAAAGAAAGGGAACAGTTATCATTCAGTTTTCTCCTTGCATTTATGGAGGTGAAAGGAAAAATTCTACATTTAGATCTGGGATGTCCTGCATGTATAATAACAAATACCATCTGTGGCATGAGGACATCCAGGAATATTAGAATTTTCTTGCCCTGGAATAATTTATTACAGGACTGTTTAAATAATGATGAAATCCAGATTGTGCCATAAGAAAAGACAAGTTCATTAATAATGTTCCTATTGGAACACTGAGTTGGTTTTCAGGCTTTTACACTTCCAACAGCTTATTGACAATTCTTAGCCCCTTCCCCATCAACAATTTCCTCAACATCTGTGGTCACAGTTTATATTTCCATGCTTATTAGGCAAGAATTTTTCTCTCCTCTCTGGGTGGAGATTCCCTTTCACAAGGTCAAGAACTTCTACCAAATATTGTGATGATCTTTAGGGAATCTTAAAAACCTCAAGCTACATGTTGTTTTATTTTTTTTCCCTCTTAAGACGGATATCAAGGAAATCTATCCACAGCAGCTTGAAGAAATTGTACTTCAGTCAAGTATCTTTACAGTTCTTGCCAAATCTTTGACTGGTTAGCATTTGGGAATTC
Organism: Mauremys mutica; assembly: GCF_020497125.1. NCBI lineage: Eukaryota > Metazoa > Chordata > Testudines > Geoemydidae > Mauremys > Mauremys mutica. The sequence continues at coordinate 107,831,822 of NC_059074.1, forward strand.
ATTTTGTTAAATTGGTCCTGTAATATAGCCCTATTTTTAGATAAACCTCTTCCATTCTCTTCACTGAACCTAATATCTCCAGTAGATGCAGAGTTTCTACTAGCCTTAGCCAAATTATTCTTTGAGGACAACTTACCAGATGAATTTAGCCCTGCGTTCTGTCTGTCAGGTATTATCCCTAAACAGCTTGTGATTTTTACAAATGCGTGTGTTCTTCACAAATGCTTGATAAACAGTTTGTGAACAGGGCCTGTATGTCTTGTAGTTTTGTAGCCTATGTTTTGGTTGCTATTGCTATTTGCACCCTCTGAGTTATCATACACGTGATTGGTCGACGTAAGGTTATAAACATTGGGAGTCCCCTTTAATGATCCTATATTATCTATGAACTACTGATAATTATTCAAATCAGTTGTGGGAATAATAAGTGCTTTCCAAAATGGCTGCAGAAGCTGTAATAGATTCACACATTTCTTTGCTCTAGTATTTTTAATGTCCATGAGCATTGTTGTCAATAAATATTCACTCTTTCAAATGTTTACAGTAAACAGATAATAAGGATTGCAAATACCAGTGTGTCATTCACAAGAGTATTTATGAATACATCTTTTTCTGTTGGCCAGTTCTATTTTCCTGTTTAGAGATGGGTGTCTATAGATAAAGTTACCAGACACAATGAAGTACTGTAGGTTCCAAAATCTCCTGTGCCAAGACAACTCTTGAAAGAACGTTCCTGACAAAATAATATAGAGGTTTAACCAATGACAGTATAATTTCTTTTGTTTACAAAAGTTCTTTCAACAAGGTCAAGTCTTAAATACCAACCATAGTGCTTTTGACCTTTTCAGTCCCAGCTAATGGCTCTGTTGCATGAATTTGTAAACTAGTGTAATATATGTTTATATTCATAGGCACTCTTACAATATTTCCCATGTCTACTTGTCTGCTAATTTCAGTGTCTTGTTCAGAAAGTTGTAAGTCTCTTGCCTCTTCCACTGTAGTTACAAGAAAAGAGGAGGCTCTCAGATATATGACAGTGCTGACTGTCGAAATAAGGACCTGATTGTATGGACTGATGGATTGATTGACAGAGTGGGCTTCTAGCTGTTTGACACATTCCTGTGTAATCTATCCTTATTCTGACTCCAAGGAGTTTCTCATTTTTGCCATATCTAGTTGGTGACCCTAAATGTAATAAAAAAAATCTTAGTTTTTTTCTTCCCCAGATTGTTTCACACGGAAACTGGACATGCTGATAAGCTATTACAGAATTCAAAAGGGAGAGAATTAAATCTTTTCTAAATGACAAACAACGACATTAATCTAGCACTATTGTTACTATGCATTAGTCAGTATAAACAGAATTCCACAAGGAAACATGTCGTTTACTCACCAATTTTGAATGAGAGTTATGTAGAAGCTGCTAAATGGAAACATTTGTTGCTCTCATGGGGAAATGACATATTTAAATATGGTGAACTAAAAATCCACCTTACAGCAATTTACATGTATATCAAAAAGTCACCACAACACAATCTTAACAAAAAACTGGGGGAAAAAGGCCATTAATGCTCTTTTATTTCAATGTTGTTTATTAACGTAAAATGGCTAAAAATGTCTCTTAAGACAAGTTAAATATAGCCAGGGCCCATCTATTCTGTGATTTGGTAGAGTTTGCCACAAAATCAACCCCTTAATACAGAATTGTGCTCCAGGTCAAAGCTTCGTTTTATAAAGAAAAATATTTCTAGCCTGTGTGGTTGTGAAGAAAATATTCTAAGGCTTTGCTTACAATAGAAATCCTGTACCCTTTTTCCCAGCAAAGGGGTAGGTGCACTGGTGCTTGCAGCACTGTAAGTGCTAATGTGGATAGCAGCCAGCATTAGTTTTCATGATTCAATAGTAAAAATGCCTGAGCCCTGCCCATACTGGTGCTCACATTGCCTCTAGCACCAGCACAGCCGCCCTGCTGCTAGAAAGTGGGACATTTTCTAGTGAAGACACACTCAAAACATGAATTAAGTGTAAACTGAAGCAGTGTTGTGTCCCTGAAACAATGGCCCAGCTCTGCAACAGTAGCCAAGGAGTACAAAACATTCCTCATAAAGGCAAAGGCAAAGTTGGTCAGTGTGCTCCCTTACTGCTTGATTGTCTCGTGGGCATAAGTGAGAGCAACATGAAGGGTGCTGTAAATTACCCTCACTGCTCTGGGCCCCAAGGGATCAATACAGCAGCTGGAGATTAGCTTTGTCTACTTCTTGAAGCTATTTGGGCACAGGAACTGTCTTTTTGTTCTCTGTTTGTACAGCACCTCACACATCAGAGCCCTAGTCCATGATTGGGCTCCTAGGTGCTACAGTAATACAAATAATAATATGTCTCAAGCCTGGACTCCCACAAGGAAGATGTAAAAACATACCAGAACATTATTTTGGACTGTATCAATCCTCATCTAGCGCCATGCTATATTTATGCTAATGGTTATTGTAGTCTTATGTTCAAATCACATTTGACAATACTGCAGGGAGTGTGCGCAGATTCAGTGGACCTTGGTTGATTTCATTTTTGTCTGACCTGCTCTTTCCTCTTTTTATAAAACAGTTAGATTTTGACAAGACTCAGGGAAATGCCCTGGCTTCTGTTGTTCTGCCCTCAAGTTTACTGAAGAATTTAAGTCAAGATGAGTTTGAAGCTGTATCTAGGGCTCAGTTTACGTTCTTCAACAAAAATGGACTTTTCCAGGCAAGTACAAATATGCTTGAATCAATTTCACCTGGACTAAAGCAAGTGAGCCTGCCACAGTATAATCACTTTTCAATATCTCATGAGTTATAGAAATGATATGGTAGTAGTAGAGGTAGGCATTGGGAATAAATATTGCATATTAATAATTACTAGATTACCACAGTATTTAGGTTATACATTACATCAGAGATCTTACTGCAATTCTAAGGAAAGTTTCCTTCTGTAGCACACAAGCTTCTGCTCATAATAGTCTAGAAGGAATTGATATCCAAGTGGTCATAGGCATAGATTGGCATAGCTCCACTGTGTTCAGTTGAGCCACACTGTTTTACACCAGCTTGGCATCGAGCCTAAAATTATTTCTCTTCCTTTTTTTTTTTTAAGTGATCACCCAGGGTGAAATTTACCCCTGTGCAGAAGATCAGCACAAGGCCAATGTACCAGTTAAATCCCGCTGATACCTTTGTGCAGATACTTTGCACAGGGGTTAATTCCACCGATACGAGAGCATGTTAATTTTACTGTTGACCATCACAGATATGCCTTCTCAATCCTGATATAGTGTGTTTACACCTTATATACAGGTTTTCTGAGAGGAAATGGTTACTCAGTAAGGTTAGTGATATTGAGATCGGAGAACTAAGAGGATCTAGTTATTTTGTTCTTCTTTAAGTCTGATCATGTGATAATCACTTTCCAGGTCTTTATGCACCAACGAGTTAGGAAGATCTTCACAATTGAAAAAAATCACTCTACATTCAAAAGATATTGTATTCATTCAGAAGCAAAAATGAACAGTGTTTTTGGCTTCAGTTCATTTTCCCATTAGTATTTCAAATGACCTTTGGCTCTTGTGCATCCGCAGGACTCTGTGGTATTGTGTTGTGTATATATTATCATTTTTATTGGCACTGTATTGAGATACTTGAGATAATCTAGGCTAGCAAAATACATGTGACCCATAGTTGCATTCTGAAATACACCCTGCAGTATCTGCAGCTGTGAGTCAAGAAACCAGAAGCATACAACAGTAGGTTTTGTCATAATGACACAAAATCCATACAATGATAAAACATTCTATCTTAATAAATAGCACTAAGCTTGGTCTTCAGAAGTTCCATCATGATTAGTCATGACTAATCATGGTTTCTTCATATTTTATATTAAGGGGCAAGGTTCAACCATAATGATTGTGACTTACAATTAATGATACCCTCTCAAAAGACAAATGACACTCCTGACGCCAGATTAGTATATAATTGATCTGTCTGACTTCCTCTCGTGTATTCCTGAGTGGTACTAGAATGTGTTTGTCAGTAAGAAAGATATATTTGATAGGAAGACAATAAAAACATAGGGCCGCAAGCAATTTTTTCAGGAATAGTTTACTTTTTTAAACAATTCGTTTAGGCGGCCTAGGTGAGCTGGGTCAGATGTTTGAGAAAGTGAGCATGTGCAAAAACCATATTTTCCATTTGCACATGTGAGCATTTATGCTTTCATCAGACCATGAAACAGAAACAGTAACTTGTGACCAATCACAAGTAGCCAAGGTTTCAATCCTTTAAGGAGCTCTGATCTCTTCACCAGTGCGGGAGACTTTGCAGCACAAACAGTGAATATAGATGCTCCCCGACTTACGCAAACATTCCGTTCCGGAATGCCTTGCATAACTCAAATTTTGCGTAAGTCGAAAACATATCTCCGACCATTACACACACACAAAAAAAAAAACCCTCCTATTTCTAGCTTACGGAACTTTTTCGTAACTTTTTACGTAACTCGGGGAGTGTCTGTACTGAACACTCACTGAGAACTCTTGACAAGCCATCCAGAATTTTTTTTAAAAATGTAAAAAACTTATGTTAAATATTTTGAGCCATAAAAATGTTTGAGGAAATCATGATGTGCTCACACATGTCCTAAACACAAGAGACTAAATTCCCTAGATAAATCACATGTGGAACGTTATTTGCCATTCTGTAAGGAGGAGTACTAGAAGAGGAATAGGAGGGTCTCTTTCTGGAGGTGGCTAGATGGAGGCATGAAGAAGGGAAAATTCTCATTTCAAAATGTCAGCCTAATCTAGACTAACATTCCCATCTTTCCTTGGAGTACTAATATTATACTGCTACTATATTAATAATAAGACCATCTCATTCTTCTCTAGATCGCAAAGCACTTTTAAACAAACAACATCAGTCCTTGTGCTATCGAAAGATAGTCAAATACCTTTTCATGAAGAGGCTTCCAAAGAGCACTCAATGCTGCTTGACTACTTCAGCTAGTTTATACTGGATTCTGATTATGAAGACAATTAAATAATGGTCACTTCCTATTCAAATAAACTACAATATAAAATAATCTGCAGAACATCTCAATCAACAGAAATTTACTGTTTGGTGCATGAAGCACTTTCTTCTGTTAGTGTAAAAATATGTAATGAATGCACAGTTCAAAATTTAAAAAAAAATCTCCACAGGCGTTGGCTATGCCATTTCTCTATTTGAGAGAATGCTCATATGTATTTGGTGCTATTGCATTACACTCCACTATAATTATCTTGCTTATTAAGGTTTATATGAAAACTTGATTTTAAAAGACTCTATTTTGAGCCTATGAAGATAGTATTTTAAAATGGTACAGTCTATATGAATTGTATTGAATACTATATAAATATTCAACATTTCCTCTCAGACCCCTGTAATAGTTCCAGCCGCATAATCCTTTCATTTTTATACCTCTTATATTCTCCTGTCTAAAAGCTTTTCCCCAACCTTAATTCAGTCCAAACTAATATCATAAGAAGAAATATTACTTGTATTTTATTTTAATTTACAGATGTCTCTTATCCGCTCTTAACGAAGTGTGGGAAGAAGACATCAAATGGCCTTTTGAAGTCTAGCCTCCAATTTTTTTACTAAGTGGCCGATCCAAAGCCCACTGAAATCAGTGGGAGTCATTCCACAAGCTTCATTAGGCTTTGGATTAGGCACTAAAAGCTAAGAGGTAGACTTGTCACCTTTTGTTGTGTGAACATAAATAGATTTGTAAAACTGTGGCTCATCTCCCTATGCCTTTTCAGAGCAGGTTAGGAATAGCACTGGGTCAGTAATAAAGTCATGCTCCTATTGAAATTACCACCAAATAGGACTGTGTTGGAAATATTGTCTCTTACAATATTGTGTCACTTAGAACTTTTTTTTCACATCTTATGTCACTTCATGACCACTTGCTGTCAGGTAGTGTATAATACTGAAGGTGGTGAATAGATCATGTAAATATTATATGTAATGCCAAACAGCCTCCCAGAGGCTGTTTTGTCAATAACATAAAAAAGCTCCAGTTCATTTTTGGTTAGGGAAATGATCTAATTATATCACAACTTGTTATCAGTTAGCATTGTTTGAGGTATAACGGTGGTTGGCATCAAACAAAGTGATTTAAGAGAGAAATTTTATGGAAATTGCCTTACAATCTGCCCTTAATTATGTGCTTGTGTATGTTTATGATAATAACGGAAATAGCAAAGGAAAAGCTGTAATTTGATCTTACAGACAGGATGTTCTTATAATGGATGGTCTTAAGTATAAAAGTGCTGACAGTTTGTTTATTCTGGCACAGTGCAAAAATAAAATCATCTTCTCTGGCTAGTGTATTTGGTGCTCTGATAATATTTATTGCATTTTTTAATCTTTCAAAGGATGCAGAAATGAATGCCAATTTAACCAGTTTTGTAGTGGCATGCAGTATTGGAAATGTTACCATCCGGGACCTTCAGGATGCTGTCAAAATTACAATTAAACATACCCTGTTCCAGGTAAGAAAAAACTGGTGTAACCAGAGGTAAAAAAATTCAAATTGTATCTGGCAGTGGTAGAATCAGTGGTAGAAAGATTATCATTGGTTTTGTTGGGTCTGGGGAAAGATTCCAGTAGAGAGGGAAAAAATCACATTTGTTAACAAATACACAAAAAATCCAGTGTTTAATAATCATCTAAAATGTAGGTAATTCAACCTGTCCCTGCTGCAGTTTCCAGGCTGATAATACTTGATACTTAATCAGATGGACTCATAATTTGTGTCAATATTTATTGTTCAAGGGAACTTCAGGTTGATGTGGATTCTTTGACCAGACATGGAGCATTTTATTAATTGTACCTCAAGGAATTTTGTTATTTCTTTGTTTTGTGCAAAGAAACAAAGGACCGTTATAAAGTGACCAATATTACTGATGGGAAAGGAGAGCCCAGAAAAATCACTCTTTTGTCATGTTTTATTTATTAGTTTTTTAAAAAAATCCCCATATGGGTCTCATTCGGCTCTCAGTTATGCTGCTGTAAACCAAGAGAAACCCCACTGGAGGCAATGGAGTCACACTGATGTCAAACTCTTTAGGTGAGGATAATCAGGACCATTGACCTTGGGGAAAGGAAAGAGGAAATAATAGTTCATATTTCAGTTAGCTTAGACTATCTGCTCGTTATGAAATCCACTTCAAACTAGATGGCCTCGAAGTAGATTCAGTAAGTTATTCCCTTCAATTTTTACCCATCATTGGATGCCAGTTACTTGGCGAGTCCCTTGGGAGACCCCAAAGGAAGCGAACAAGCAGAAGAACTTCTACTTAGGCCCTGTCCTTGCAAAGACTTCATACATATGCTTGACTTCAATGAGATTACTTACAGTGTGTAAAGTTAAGCATGTGTATAAGTCTTTACAGGATCAGGGCCGGATTTAGGGCAGGACTGTCTTTTTAATATAGTGGGGCCCTGATCCCTGACTGGAATTTGTAGACACTACCACAGTTCAAATAACAATAATATTTCTCTTCAGTTTTTGTGTGAAAACCTAAGTAATGAAACTCCTGATACATCTGTACATTTTAATCAAATTTATATTTTAATAGATGAAAATGTTCATTTGTATATATGTGTTTAGGAGGATCTTAATCCTACCTGCGTCTTCTGGGATATGAACAAAAACAGTAAGTTTAAAAATATTTCCAATTATTGTATGTGAGGAATAAAGATGTCTTGGTTTTTAAATCAATCACACTTGACACCAGGGTAGACAGTGTTTATGGCATACAGAATCCATTTTAGTTGAATACAAAGATGCAGTTATGTAGGTTTTTTTCCCTTTCTTCCTTATCAGTACAAAATAGTAAATAGAAACTGGTGAAGCCACAGGATGCTATTGCTTTGCAGGCTAACACTTTTTGCTTGTGACAGCCAATAGTGGAAATCCACAAATAGAATTTTGCACCCAATTTGAATAAGCTTTGTGCCTGGACTGTATATCCATGGGCTTCAACATTGGATACCAAGGCTTCCAAAAGTGTTTATATCTAAAGACAATCAGCTTTTAACTTTTTTTCCCACTTGCACAAATCAAATAATAACTAGTCAGGAGCATGGGCAGCCTTTTAATGATCCTTTCTCAAGATTGATCTGGAAAAGATTGTGTATATCTTCATTTTAAAACTATGGGAGCTATCTATCTGTGAGCTTGTATCGCTAATCATGAGCCACAAGCTCCTCATGGTTACATGGCATGAAAGGGAGCAAATTACAATAACAATATGAAAAGAGGCTGAACATCTACTTCACCAGTGACAATGGCCTTTATGTCAGCAGCTCAGGGCATCCACAAAATTGGAGTATGTTCAGAGTTGAGCACACAGGCCATTAGCAGACATGCTAGCTTACTGAAGAGTGAAAAAAAATCTGCTAATGCAATGACAAAAATTAATGCTTCCTTTGACTGTTGGGACACTTTAGTAGCTTTTCTACCCTGCTGCTGCCTCTTTCTCCAGCTCCTCCTCCTCTAAAGAGCCATCTTGGATAGGTTCATGGAACAGAAGTCTGTAAGAATACAAATTTTAGAGTGCTCCAAAACATCTTGAGCCTGGATATCATTAACTAAGTATTCCATAGACCAGTTTCAGAAATAGGATATGTCATACTATTGGGTCATTATATTACAAAATTGACCTACCTTATAGGATCTGCTCAGGCTTTGGATATTTAGAAATGTACAGTAAGTAAAATGGTGCTAGAACCATCTCCAGGAAAAATATGTGGAGGACTGAGACCAGATCCTGTGAACGGTTAGCTTCACCACTACCTGCTTTGCTTTTACTATGCTTTTACTCAGACTGCTGGAAGCTCAGCTGATTGCTGCTGGCCAATGAAAATGTGTTATCTAATGCTTTCATGTCCCATCCTCTGGCTTGTTAGCCCTTGTAAAAGGTAAGCTCTTTACCTGGAAGGTCCTCCTGCTGCAGCCAGCTTCTTATATCCATTTTCACCTCTCCACTGCTGAGCACAGCTCTCAGCTCTCCCTACCTTGAGACAGAAATAGAATGATAGGAAACCAGGGGTGGGAAACAAGCAAAAAGGTGTGTTAGAGAAAGGTCTTACAAGGGGAAGGTTTCCTGTTTGACATGGGTGGGGGGTGAGGAGTGAAATGCAGACAGAAGAGCTCAGGAGAACGGGGTAAGTTACAAATAGAGGAGAGAGAAACTGAACAAGGACCTAAGCTGGATATAGAATATGAAGGAACCGGAGGAGGGGCGGAGAAGGAGGAGTCTATCCCAGGTGATTGCTTAGATTCTCTTCTATCCACTGTAATCTATCTGCTTAATCTACCCCTCTGTAAGAGTACTTCATTGGCAAAAACTCTAAGAAATCAGATACTTCATTCTGCATTGATAAATATCATATTACTGGATTTGATGTATTCAATGGAGTTTTTCTACTTGAAAGTATACTAGATTTCATGTTGGGGCTCTAGATGGCTGCCAAAGAAATTGTGCAGAGGTTTCATTTGCAGTTGTAAGTGTCTGTATTGCTTGATTTCTGTAGATGGTAATGGCGGCTGGAACCCCACAGGCTGCATTGCACAAGCAGAATCAAACGAGAATGAGACAGTTTGCTTATGCAATCACCTCACACACTTTGGGGTGCTGATGGTAAGTGCACCTTCATTGTTTGCTGATTATGTGAAACTACAATGTAATGATTTTGTTGGGGGGCAGGAGAGCTGCAGAGGCAGGGATGCTGAGCTGCAGTGTTACACAGAAACCTTCCCTAAAATAAAAATTCCCCCACAGCTAATCCTGAAAAGAACATAGCACAATGAGTCTTGTTCCTGGCTGAGTCCCTAGGGTGCTATCACAACACAAATAATGAATAATAATATACTGTGGGCTGCAATATAACTCTGGGCTAGAGTGGTAGTGGTCAGACTTGGGTCCAAAAGAAGGCCATTATCCAGTGGAAGTAAACCAGATTCCAAAAAGAGACCCTGCCAATGCTGAAGCAGAAAAAAAATGATTTTTGAAGAAAATATGTTATTGATAAGATCCTGAAGACACCAGAGACCCCCAGAGCCGTAATGCATTAAACACGAGGCAAAGGGAAGCCTTGTGGTCATTGCCCCCAACTGCCATCTCATTGCTGCTGAACCTCTGACATCAACAGAGAGGCATTCTAAGAAATACTTAAAATGACAAGCATCATTTGACTTTATGTATCAATTTATTCATCTCCAGTAAAAGGTGATCCGAGGGTCGAGTTAGTCAGCTGACGTCCTAAGTAACCGTCACTTCTGTAATTCTTCTTAAGGGCCCAAGCCAACAAAAATTATTTGTGGTGTTTAGGGTCATGCGAGACCAGAATGCCTTTGATGAGACTCCAGAAGACAGATTTATACAAAGGAAATTGGGTGGGGAAGAAAAGCAATGTGCAACAACCAGCCAGAAAATAGGCCCTACCTCTGTGGCGGGAGGTTTCCAGGATGGCTCAAGGGAAGGAGAACCTGACACTGAGAATTAATGGCTCCGTTTGCAGAGAGGCTGAGAAGATTGCAGAAGAGAGGAGAATTTACAGACTGTGATGGAAGCCAGTGTTATATAGAGACAGAGAGGGTTAGGGTGGAGAGCTGGAAACTGAAAAAGAGAAAGATGTAGGGCTGTGAGGGCAGATAAAGTAAGAGAAAATACTCTAGGATTAGAGAGAGGGCGAGAGAGGGAAATAAAACTCTGATGTAGAAAGATAGATACAAAGAGAGAGAAAAGAGAGTGGACCGTAGTATTAGGAAGAGAGAAAGAAAGGGGAAAATATATGTCCTGCAATCAGGTAGAAATGCCGCTGAAGAGGAAAAGTCAAGGCCAAAGAGCACGACAACAAAGTCCCATCCTGCGACTCAACAGGCTGTAGATTTGAAGAGATTTATATTTATATTTTAATGTCAAAAGGTATAAACTAATCTATATATTTAGGGAAAAAATCCTTACTTGCTGTGTTCGGTAAATGGGCTTGATTCAGCCCTGTGCTGTTCTAATCTCAAATCAGTATATTCCAGGGTGCAACACCTCTACTGGAAGAAAATCCATTCTTAGGGAACTCGTGGTGGTGCAAAGCAATTGCCAATTCTGCACAGCCTCCCAATTGGATGGCACTGGTGCGAAGAAGATATAGCCAGAATGCCTGGAGGATGCACTGTTTCAGCACTCATGTCTCCCTGGCACCTTGAACAATACCCTCTATTGCAGCCTCTTTTGCAGAATCCTCAGGGAAGGGCTTCATAGCAAACACAGTTTACCTTCCTGTGGGGGTGGTGTTGCCCCCAGAAATGTATATAGCCTTGCACCAGTGGGGTGAATCTAAATGTTGCTAAAAGAAAAAATAGAAAAAGGAGTTAAAGCTATGAAATGTATGCAGTCTTTTCAGAAAGTCTGATGGTTTTTCAAAATCCCCCATCTTCTCTGGGTTCCCACATCCTTAGCAACCTTATTCAATATTGCTCTGTACTGCGGCTTTCTCTCTAACATTAACATTCCTTGGCTCCAGAAATATTCTTCCAGGGAGGATGTTTGCTACTCGTGCAGGTACATGTGTTTTGATTTAACCGGTTTAACTAGGATATTTTAAAAAGACAAACGATAAATATTTGAAATACCAGGAGATAAAATGAGGGGAAACAGGAAAATCTTTTCCTTGCAGATGATTTACAGAACCAGGGAGCCATATATTTTAAAATTTGGCTTCGCTGAGCCTCATAATATAGTTGCTTTGTTCACATCTTGCTTGAATTTAAATAGGAAAAATGTCATAAGGCTTTTTGTCCTTTTGTACACTAATTATATTCTAGCTTCTCATGCTTATAGGGAAAAATGAGCATTCTTTCGGATATGTTCAATGAGTCCCTTCTCCTAGTCTGAATGTTTTTGTTGCATTAAGAAGTGAGAAGGAAGTCTTCTGAATTTTGGCTGTGTTCCAATGGAAGATTTTTACATACTTTTTACATGCTTTTTCTGTTTTAATAATCCTGCTTGAATTTCCACACAGATATTTAGCTACTTTCACAGGATGTTCTCTGGATTTAAATAAACAGTCTTACAAGTGTCTGACACAGACACACACGAATTGACAACTGCATGCAAGTCTTGCATTTCCCTTGTGAAGAATGGCATATTTTTAGAGTTTAAAAACCTATTTGCTAGCTATTTTTGTAAAGGGCCTATCAAAGAATAGTTTCCATTAAATGTGAGCATTTGCTAACAGTTGCATCGCAGAGATGCTGTAGTGTTTCTTATATTCAGGCCTGGTCTACACTTGAAAATTAAGTCAGTTTAACTACATCGGTCAGGGGTTTGAAAAATTCAAACCCCTGAGCGATGCAGTTATGCTAACCTAAGCCCCAGTGGAGACAGCTCTAGGTCAATGGAAGAATTTTTCTGTCGACCCAGAAAAGAAGGGTGAAAAGTCCCCAGAATTTTCACATTTAATTTTCAATTTTTCTGTTGAAATGTTGGTTTGAAAGTAAAATATTTGTTCCATGGATGCCTACACACATATAATCTCCTCGGAGATTAAATTAAACATAGCTATTGTTATGAGAATTTCTGTGATTTACCTATTCTCCAGCATGGTGCCAATTTGAATATAAATACAGTTATATTTCCTGCAGCAGATTCAATTTAGACGCATTCAGTGTAAAAGAGAGGTGCATATGGGCCTCTGAACATAAAGGGGTTGAGAGGATGAGAAAATTGCAAATGATTGATTTTTCTACAAAAGGCCATTTGAATTCTGGGTGATGAAGTATAATGAACAGCAGAGACCTATGTGTAGGGCCCTACCAATTTCATGGCCATGAAAAACATGTCACAGACTGTGAAATAAGCCCTTCCCCATGAAAACTGATCTTCCGCTGGCTGCTGGAAGTGCCCCAGCCAGGAGGTTCTTAGCTGCAAGTCCCGTCTGGGCTGGGGAGGGACAGGATTTGACCTTCCCCTGCATGGCCACTTTCACTCTCAGGGGGAGCCCAGCACTGGAAGTTCCTGCAGCTGGAGACTTGTGGAGGTGGGTCCAATCTCCCTCTGCTCCTCAGTTGATTCTTAGCTTCAAGTCCCTGGGGAGAAACAGGACTTGTCCTTCCCTTGCATGGCAGCTCAGGGGGAGGAGGGAGATCAGACCCGCTTCCGAGGACCTTTTGGGTTGGGACCCCACCGCAACAATACCATGAAATTTCAGATGTAAATTGCTTAAAAAGTGAAATTGACTAATTTAAAAACCCTCTGGCTATGAAATTGATCAAAATGGACTGTGAATTTGGTAGGACCATACCTATGTGTATCTGCTGATTCCAGCTGTAACAGTACTTCAAGTAATGGTCCCTATGGCATTCCACTGAGGGTTACGCATACGCACCATGCACCTGGAGTCAGAAAATTTAAAAAGTAGAGTCCGTTGGTCCATGCATGTGCCTGGCTCACCTTATGCTTCTGTTCGAGGCGATAAAGGATGGGGTGGACTGACCACATCTCCAGTTCCTTCTCACCACCACATGGTCCTGGTCGGAACTTGCAGTGTCCTCGTCCCTGATAATATTTCAAATAAGGATAGTTGTACATAGTTTACCAGACTATAGTAGTTTTACCAGTTTTATTGTAGTTTTTATTAGTCAATACTTTTAGTACTTTGTTTGGATAGACTTTGGGAGATTTTCAACCCCTTACCCCATGTTGGGGTACCGGACTATGTCCAGCCTATGTCTAGGCTTCAAACGCTGCACCTCCTGCCTGCACTTCTTCTTGATCAGTGACAGACAACATCATTGCCTTTCCTGCCTGGGGGAAGCTCACATTGCATCTAGGTACAGTATTTGCCAGTCCTTCCCCAGCCACACCTGAGAAGGCCGGGCTCTTCGCCTCCAGCAGCACATCATGGAGCTCGCCATGAGACTGTACTCAGACCCAGGCCAGAGAACTCCCCCAGTGCATCAGCCTGATTCAGTGAGGAGTGCACCTCCAGCTACCATGTCTAAATCCGGTGCTGAAGATACCACCCCCATGGACCCAATGGCAGGGCCTAGTCAGGAGGCAAGGAAGCACATCCATGAGCATGGAACTAAGTCTTTCTCCAAATCAAAGATGATGGATGCTCTTTCCACAAGTTCAAGGCATGGGGACAGAGCACAAGCTAAGTCCCATAGACATGAGAAAAAGACCCACAAGCAATGAGATCCAGCAGTTCCGAGCGCCAATCCATCAGTACCACGAGCACCAGCACCCCACAAGATTCCAGGAAAGACCAGATCACTGGCACTGATACCCGGAAAAGAGAGTGCCTCTTACTCCAGGGAGATCCAGATTTGTGGCCAAACCTCAGGATGTGTTTGCATTGCTGGACCCAGAGTCACCCCCTCCATCGGGTCCTTTCACTTCTAAAGAGATCATATCTCCACCCTGGGATATGCCTTCGGTACGGGATCCCTCATCCTCTGCACTGATATGCTAAGCTTTTCCACCAGCTCTGATGGTACTGCCTTCTCCTCTTCCAACGAATCAGAACCAGGAGAAGAACCGCCTGTGTCATACCATTCCTATGCACCTTCTTGGATACTGTCACATCTGTGGCAGCATCTACCACCTCAACCTCCTCGGAACTATTGGTACCCCATGCCATGGAGCCCCCCACAACCTCCCTCAGACCCAGCCTATTGGGCATATTGGGGATACTGGTCACAAGTACCCCCCTTCGGAACCTGTCTGATCTGTGAGGGAAACTTTGTCTGACTCCCTTTTAAGGGATCTTTCAGGCAGGCATTTGAATCTGATGGTAGAGAAGGAACCCTTTAGTCCAGTTCCAGCGATGGCACTGAAACCAGCAAGATTTCCCTCTTCATCTCCGGACGAGGTGGTGACTACAGCATCCCCTTCCTCACCGGATGATTTCAGACAATTTCAGGACCTGTTGCGGAGAGAATTACAGTAAATTAGAGGAATTTATTGATAGCCTGCCACAACATGGTCAGGCTTGTTTTGAGGTGCTTATTGAGGAAGGGAAGCTGGTGGCCAGAATGGCCCTCCAATTGGCAGTGGATGCAGCAGATACCTCTTCCAGGCCCCTGGCTACAGCCATAGTAATGCATGGGGATTCTTGGTTCCATTCTTCTGGTTTCCCTAGGGAGATACAGAACACTATTGAAGACCTTCCTTTCAATTAATCCCATTTTTTTAACCAGAAGATGGAATAGCTGCATATGCTCAAAGATTCCAGGGCCACCCTTTGATCACTGGGCATCTACCCTCCTGCCCTGAAGCAAAAATTCCACCACCAACCACCCATTCAAACACTATAGATCTCCTCAATTCTACTCTCAGAGACTTTATGAGCCTTCAAGAAAATGTCAGAAGGCACAGAGGTCTTGCACCAGTGGGGCTGCAACCTCCAGCCAAGAGGTATTTGTGATGCGAGCCTGAAAGCCACCAACCTCTGTGCCTATCACCTCACGACCCTCCTATTCCCTTTGGGGGTCATTTAGCACTCTTTTCCCACAGTTGAAGTGTGATGGGTGCTGAACATCATCCACCATCGCTATACAATCAAGCACCCCACTTGCTACCTCCTCCAAGACTTCTCTACCCCATCAGAGACCACTCTCATGACACCATTCTTCCCCAAGAGACAAACTCCTTGTTACAATAGGGACCAATAGAACACATTCTCCCAAAATATCAGGGAACGGGATTCTGCTCTGAAGAAAGGTGGGTGGAGACCAATCCTCGCCCTCTGGCACATCAATCACTTCATCCACAAGCTCAAATTTTGTATGGTCACACTGGCTCTTTATGAAGGATGCTTACTTTCACATCAATATTCATCTGGCCCACAGACATTTCCTGAGATTCACAGTGGGTACCCACCATTTCCAGTACAGAGTGCTTCCATTTGGGATAGCCACCACTCCCAGAGTCTTCAACGTTTTTTCCCATCATAGTGGCCTATGTCAGACATTGTGGTGTACTCGTGTTTCCATATCTCAACGATTGGCTCCTAGCCACAAGG
The DNA here is from genome assembly GCF_020497125.1 of Mauremys mutica. Classification (NCBI taxonomy): domain Eukaryota; kingdom Metazoa; phylum Chordata; order Testudines; family Geoemydidae; genus Mauremys; species Mauremys mutica. The sequence continues at coordinate 107,847,928 of NC_059074.1, forward strand.
TCCAGGCAATAAACCCATGTGTCAACCCATGTTACTCAACCTTCTTTTGTCCCTCAGCGTCAGTGTCAACGTAGAGAAATCGATCCTAAACCCTTTGCAGTCCCTGGACTTCATAGGGGCTATCATAAGTTTGGTCTCAGCATGAGCTTTCTTGCCTGGAAACTGTCCACTGGTAATGGACAGAACTCACAATGTGAACAATCAATGTGTTCCAGCAAGGACTTGCCTGTCCCTCCTCGGCTACATGGCTTCATGTACTTACATGACCTCCTTTGCACAACTCCATCTTCACTGCCTCCAGACATGGCTCCAGTCCATTTACTTGCCAAACTGCCACTCCATGGCTTCCATGCTGACAGTCCTCGCCAAAATGCTATTATACCTCCAATGGTGGACAGACCCAAATCCAGTATGTGTGAAGGTTCCCTTTTTTTCTGCCTCACCAGAGAAGATGATTATCACTGACATCCCTGGTGAGCTGGGGGGCTCATTTCAGTGACCACGTGGCTCAAGGAAAATGGACTCCCAGAGAATCCAGGATGCACATAAACATCCTGGAGCTCTGAGCTGTGAGAAGAGCATGCCAATCCTTCCTTCCCTTCATCTGCTCCCATGATGGTCTCATCATGTCAGATAACATCACCAGTGGCTTTTACATCAACAAACACAGAGAGAGAAGATCTGTGCTGTATGCACAAGTGCTCAATCTCTGTAACTGATGCATCAATCACCAGATCCTCTTGTCCTTAGCCCGTCTTTATGGGACACAGAATGTATTCACTGACTCACTCAGCAGACATTCTGATTCAGTAGTACACACAACATTTTCACTCCATGGGATACCCCAACCTGAGACCTATTCACTTCACAGGTGAACAGCAAATGCACAACATACTGCTCCAGGGGAGCCCTCAATCACCATTCTGCTCATTTGGTCAGACCAGCTATCCCCTTCCTCCACTACTGCTCCTACCTCAAGTACTGCACAAGATTCAATGAGACAGAGCAATGGTAATTCTGATCACTCCCTGCTGGCCTAGACAAATTCTGGTTCTCTAATATTCTCCACATGTCATCCTGCTCACCAGTTTTCATCCCCATCTGTCAAGATCTGCTGACCCGTTATAATATAATATATGGAGATATACCGATCTCATAGAGCTGGAAGGGACCTTGAAAAGCCATTGAGTCCAGTCCCCTACCTTCACTAGCAGAACCAACTACTGATTTTGCCCCAGATCCCTGAATGGCCCCCTCAAGGATTGAACTCACAACCCTGGGTTTAGCAGGCCAATGCTCAAACCACTGAGCTATCCCTCCCCACAAAAGGAAGATCAGACATCCTCAGGGCCGGCTCTAGGATTTTTGCTGCCCCAAGCAAAAAAAATTTTGGCTCCCCCAGCCCTGGGCTCCCCCCCCCCCCGCACCCCGCTGCTGCCCCAGCCCTGGGCTCTCCCCCACACTGCCGCCCCAGCCCTTGGCTTCCCCCTTTCCCACCCACCAGTGCCCTCCCCGCACCTCGCTGCCGCCCCAGCCCTGGGCTACCCCTTCCAGTGCCCCCCCACACACCTCCTGCCACCCCAGCCCTGGGCTCTCCCCGCCCACACACCTGCACCCTCCTTCCGCTGCAGCCCTGGGTCACTGGGAACTCACTCCCAGGGTGGGTCATTCAGCAGGAATTTTGGATGTGCACAAGACACAGACAGGACTGGTTCCCATATGGTTACAGAGCTGCAGTAAAGTGGAACAATTTTCAGCTTGTGTGATTGGAGGATATCTGGATGCATATTATAAGACTGTCCTCCATAAATGAGGAAAAGTTGAGGTGCCTTTATTATTCTTTTGTTCCACTCTTACTTTCTATGGTGAATTTGCCAATGCAATATCACTGTCTTCCTTTTAAACAAACAAACAAACAAAAAGGCAATGGGTGTTGAAAATAGCAATTCCAGTACTAATAACCACTATGAAGCATTTCTTGCTCAGTTTTATCCTACTTTTTCTACAGCAAGTTACAGTGGATCAGTATATTTGATTTGGGAGAAATGAAGTAACAGCTGCCCAAACTGAGTTTGAGCACTCCTGAATTTTGAGGTGTTCAAATCTGGAAGGCAGGTGCTGGGGGGGTGGGTAGTTGTGGGCTCCGCGGGGGAGCATGGCAGCATGTATGCAGCAGCGTGTCTGGAGCTGTGTGGAGCCAGACACGCTGGTCTGAGTGGCACGGTAAGGGGGCTGGGGGTTGGAGAAGGGGTAGGGGGTTCCAGGGAGGGCAGTCAAGGGACAGGGAGCGGGAGGGGTTGGATGGGTCAGAGGTTCGGGGGGGGGCAGTCAGGGGACAGGCAGCAGTTGGATAGGCATGGGAGTCCCAAGGGTTTGTCAGGGGACAGGTATGGGGTGGGGTCCTGGGGGAAGTTGGGGGGGGGTCTCAGGAGGGGCCAGTTGGGGACAAGGAGAAGGGAGGCTTAGATAGGGGGTGGGGTCCCAAGGGGCAGTTGGAGCAGGGGTCCCGGGAGGGGGCAATCAGGGGACAAGGACCAGCGATGCTTAGATAGGGGGTGGGGGTCCTGGGGGACAGTTAGGGGCAGGGGTCCAGGGAGGGGGTGATCAGGGGACAGGGAGCGGGGGGGGAGTTGGATGCGTTGGGGTTTCTGTGGGGAGCAGTCGGAGGGAGTGGCTGGTGGCAGGGTGGGGCTTCCCTCCCCCTGGAGTGTCCTGTTTTTTGAATGTTAAAATATGGTCTCCCTACCATTCACAGCACTCACAGCACACTGTCGCATGAGGTCCCCCTCCTTCCTTTCCAGTTGGTAGTTGCCAAGGGAATGCTGGGAAATGTAGTTCTTTCCCTGCTCCAAGGCTGGCTCTATAGGCAGGGAGCTAACCAAGGAACTACAGCTCCCAGAGCCCCCTGTTGGTTCTCAGCTCCCATGCCGCCCCTGCAAATGGGCTGCCCCAAGCAGGTGCTTGCTTTGCTGGTGCCTCGAGCTGCCCCTGGACATCCCAATCCACATGCACTACACTTCAGAGCATGGTATTTGGCTGGGTATCTGCCTTAGAATGAACATGCTCTTCAGCTGTACAGGACATCCTTTCTAGCAGCAGGAAGGACTGCACCAGATGTTATCAGGACAAGTGGTGACGTTTTTCATCATGGAATCAACAAAAAGGTGATTTACCAGAATCAGTGCGGAGGGATCCCCCTCATATTGGACCACGTTCTGTCACTAAAGTCATTGGGTTTTGCCTTCAATTCTTTGAAAGTACACCTGGTGGTGATTAGCACATTCCACCCTCCAGTAGAAGGTTTCTCTATCTTCACACACCCACTAACTGCCACCAGAACCTTCTCACCAACCGATAGCTCCTCAATGGGACCTGAATTTTGTTCTCTCTATGCTAATGAAGACTCCCTTCAAACCTTTAGCGTCATGCTCTATGTCCCTCCTTTCCATGAAAGTTGCCTTCCTTGTTGCTACCACTTCCGTGAGAAGAGTTGGCTACATCAGTGCTATGATCTCGGACCCACCTTTCACGGTTTTCCACAGAGATGAAGTCTCCCTACAACTACACCCCAAGTTCTTACCAAAGGTGGTTGCTCAATTTCACATACATGAAGTCATTCACTTACCTGTTTTCTTTTTGAAATGACATGCATCTGCAGAGGAATGTTGACTCCATTCCCTCCATGTTCGACGAGCTCTGTACTGCAGAGAATTAAACCAATCAGGAAGTCCTGTAGACTATTTATTGCAATAGCAGAGAGAATCAAGGGACAGGCCATCTCCACCCAGAGAATCTCCAAATGGATTTGAGGATGTATCAAACTCTTCTACCAGCAGTCTGGTCTACCTCCCCCTACAGGGGTACAAGCTCACTCCACAAGGGCTCAGGCTTTGACCTTGGTCTCCCTTCAGAATGTGCCACTCATTGACATATGTAGAGCGGCCATGTGGAGTTCTCTACAGATCTTTGCTATGCATTACGACTGCTATGCAATAATCAGCAGTGGATTCCTCCTTTGGTATGGCAGTCCTTCATACTACTGTTCCATCCTCATCCTCGCACCCCCTTCTCCCATAGGTGCTGCTTGTTCATCAACCTCAGCGGAATACAATAGGGATCATTACGCAAAGAAGAAGAAGTGGTTAGTTACATGTAACTTGAGGATCTTTGAGATATGTGGTCCTTAGCTGTATTCCATGTCCCACCCTCCTTCCCCTCTCCTATGCATCTGCTGGAGGTGGTGGAGAAGGAACTAGAAATGCGGTTGGTCCACCCACTCTTTATTGCCTGGGACAGGAGCACTAGGTAAGCCATGGCATATGTGTGGACCAATGGGCACTACTTTTTAAATTCTCCAACTCCAGGCACATGGTGCAGATGCATAACCCTCAATGGAATACAGTTAGGGACCACACATCTTGAAGAACCTCCAGTTACAGGTAAGTAACCTCCTCTTATGGCACAATGTTGTCAAGGGATTTGGGAAGGAAGTCAGATGTGTGACAACTATATACTAAATATCCAGTAAACTCAACCTGTAGCATTGGGATTATATAGATATTGCCTAAGTGTTCTTGAATTTTTGCTTGACTTTGCACCAACAAACAGTGTCATGCTCATAAAAAAGGAGTTTGCTGCAACTTAAGCCTCTTCCTCTTCTCTCATGTAGGACCTCCAGGGAACTGCTTCACAAATAGATCCACAAAATAATAAAGTCCTCACCTTTATCACCTACATTGGTTGTGGGATATCTGCCATATTTTCAGCTGCAACTCTTCTGACATATATTGCTTTTGAGTAAGTATTACTGTCAAAAACAATTCAAAACAAATATTTTGTTTGTAATAAATAAACAAGCTAACCAGAGGCTAGGATATTTTGTTTGATTGGGTTGGGATGTCTATGTGTCTCACGAAAAGTGGCTGAACACCACTGTGCTCCACTGTTAAACATGGAATGTTTCTTACAAAGAGGCCCAAGCCCAGATTCTCTCTTCCTAGCCTGGCCACTTTGTGTTGCTCAGGCTGGGCAAAGTAGCAGAATCTTGGTCCCAAATAATCTTCTTGAGGGGCATAATGTGTCCTTTTATATATTTTAAAAATCTACCAACATGTTGCTCAGTCTTTTTTTTAAACTCCCTATTTAGGCCTCATAGTTCCTAAATATAACAGGAAAAATCCAGCCCTTTCAGGCTGGAGACTTTCGGTAGAGAGGGGAAGTGAAATGAAGATATGCCATCTATATAACAATTCTGAAAACATCCTACGGAAATGGCAGAATGGCTCAGGGATAACTCTGTAAATTATAAATTGGTAACCACAGCTGCTATAAATACCTCAGTACATTTTGACTACTTAACATATGCCTCTGTTTTTGTCTCTCTAGGAAGTTACGAAGAGATTACCCCTCCAAAATCTTAATGAACTTGAGCACAGCCCTGCTCTTTCTCAACCTGGTCTTCCTGCTTGATGGTTGGATTGCATCATTCAACATAGAAGGCCTTTGCATAGCTGTTGCATCTCTTTTGCACTTTTTCCTTCTGGCCACCTTTACGTGGATGGGACTGGAAGCAGTCCACATGTACATTGCTCTAGTAAAAGTGTTCAACACCTACATACGGCGATACATACTGAAATTTTGCATTATTGGCTGGGGTATGTGTGAGAAGATGTATTTCTTAGATAGTGTATATTTTTAAATTATGTATTGTTATGCATTCCAGCAGTGCCAAGAGGCCCCAAGTGAGGTTATAACCCCATTGTGCTAGGCACTCGATAAACATTAGAGCTGAGTTAATAATTGATTTTTTTGGTTCAGTGGCAAAACTGAAAAATGCAGAAGGAAAAAATTTCAGGTTGAACAAAATGTTTAAGCCAAAGTGAAATGAAATTTTTCCAGGTTTTTTTTTTTATGTTTTGTACTCTTTTGTTTGTTTTAGTAAACTTCACAAAATTGTTAAATGAAATGTTGAAAGGAATCAAAACAAGATTTACTGAGCCTCTGTCCAATGCCTCAACCACAAGTAAAATGTATTACTGAAAAATAACTAAGATTCATGAAAGAAGGCTTTTCATTTTTTTCTATAGCAGGGCCCTTTGGCTTCTGCCAGACATGCTGCCTGAATGCAGCTATTGTGTTCAAAATAATACTGAGCAACACAAAACCATTAGCCTCATGAACAGAGTGGTGATCACAGTCCAGTTCCTAGTTGGCAAGTTCCATATAGTAAAAATAACCCTCATGACTGGCACCCTTGCTGGCAGTCTCAGCAGAGAGGACAAGGATTGAATAGTCAGTGAAACTGACCCTTAGGAGTAATTTCTCCAAGACAGGGATGAGAGACAAACACATAGTATGAGAGTCTTACACTGATGCTGCTTGTGCTGTATCTCTGTGGACAGAGGGCTTCAATATAGCTGTCAGTCCAGCACCTTTCTCAAGCACTACATTCGCTTTATATTACATAGAAAAAAAAGTATGTGGAACTTCTGTTTATGTAGGGGTGTAGATAGCGGATATAAGAGATATAGAGTTTTGTAAAAATACAAACTGCACAGCTTTACATGGTAGCTGAAGGAATAAAAGATACACAAGCTGTTTTCCTATACAAGGATAGTTGGCCTGGGAGCCAGGAACCGTGGGGTCTCCAGCTCGAACTTCTTGTATGACCTTAGGCAAGTCATTTAAGCCAGCATTGTCAAACATGAGTGCCTACAATTAGGCACCTAAATCCATATTTAGGTACCTAAGTAAGTGGCTTGATTTGGATGCTCGGCCCTTCTGAAAAATCACTGCAACCTGATCATTAGAGCCTCAACCTTTCTGTGCTTCCAGCAACACTTTCAAACTAGGAGTCTAATGTTACGCATCTAAATACAAGAGGGCCTCTAAAGGGATTGTGCCCTTGTAGCTCCCGCTGATTTCAATAGAACTAGTTAGTGCTCAGCACTTCTGAAAATCAGACTGCTTTAATTTACATGCCTATATGTGGATTGGGGAGCCTAACTTTAAGCAATCAGGGTTGAACATTTTTACTTTACTTTCCCCATGTGTAATAATAATAATATTTATCCCTTAACTTCTTAATGCTTAAAGCACTTTGAGATCCTTAGATGGAGATTTGACATTTATATAATTGGTGAGAAATCATTTATTTCATGCTGTTCTTCCATGCTGTGGTATATCATGGACAGCTCTAGAGTTATATGGCTACCTCAGGATACTCTATGCTAAAGCAAACATTTTCAGCTCTTTTGATCATCAGTAATGCAGTGTTGTCTGGAAGTTTCAGATGCTTTGGGGTTTGAAAACAAAAATACAATAGCTGTCTCTTGTATTACAGGTTTACCTGCGCTAGTGGTAGCAATTGTATTAGCAAGCACAAATACAAATGCAAGTCGTATCTATGGCAAAATTGTATATGGCAGAGATGCTAAAGAGCAAGGAGGAGATGATTTGTAAGTAATTTAAAAAAAAATCTGTTACAGTTCTGTGTTTGCATTTTGCAAAGGATTTGGGAGTGGCCAAACTGGCACTCATTAATTATCTCCTAAAGTTTGTAGATAAAGAACAAGAAGAGGGTGTGATCGTTATCTTCTAAATCAGGGGTGGTCAAACTACGGCCCAGGGGGCCGTATCTAGCCCTTCAGACATTTTCATGTGGCACTCAAGCCAGTGTAGCTGTAGCTGTGTGAGTCCCAGGATCTTAGAGAGATACGGTGGGTGAGGTAATTCTCTCTCTCACCAGCAGAAATTGGTCCCGTAAAAGATACCCTCTCCCACCAGGGAGCAGGGTCCGGGGCTTACCCCGATGCAGTGCTTCAGCCAAGGAGTGGGGTCAGGGGCTTGTCCCGCTCCGCGCATGCTGTGGCTCCATGCGACTCCTAGAAGCAGCGGCATGTCTCCCTCCAGCTCCTACACAGGGGCAGCCAGGGAGCTCCAAATGCTGCCCCTGCCCCAAGCACTGCCTCCACAGCTCCCATTGGCTGGGAACTGCAGCCAATGGGAACTGCCTGGCCGCCCCTCTGCGTAGGAGCTGGAGAAGGAACATGCTGCTGCTTCCAGGAACTGCTTGAGGTAAACGCCAACCAGAGCCTGACCCCTCCTGTGCCCCAGCCCCTTGCCCCAGCCCTGATCCCCCTCCCACCTTCCGAACTCCTCAGTCCCAGCCCAGAGCACCCTCTTGCACACCCAACCCCTCATCCCCAGCCCCACCCCAGAGCCCACACCCCCAGCTGGAGCCGCACCCCAACCCCCTACCCCAGCCTGGAGCCCCCTCCCTCACCCTGAACTCCTCATTTCTGGCTCCACCCCAGAGCCCGCACCCTCAGCCGGAACTCTTACCCCCTCCCACACCCCAACCCCCAATTTTGAGAGCATTCATGACCCGCCATACAATTTCCATACCCAGATATGGCTCTCGGGCCAAAAAGCTTGCCCACCTCTGTTCTAAATTGTTTGCTTCTGAAGCCTTCTAAAAGCTCTGAGAAAATCAGAAGAAATCCTATGTTACCAAACGCTATGTACAAAATATCCCTATGCTGCTGAAAGTAAATAACTCATAGCTTAACAAAATAATAATAATACTGTGTTTGGTTTTGTCTTAAGTTTTTCACTTTTTGATGGAAACGAAAGATTGTTTGGGCGGGAAGGGAGGAAGATGTTGCTTAACAATCATGTTTCTTTTGTAAATGAAAGGCCTTTTCACAATGTAAGCCACTTAGCACTTCTGTCTTCCACATTTTTATGTAGACATCCCAAACAATCTCAGAGAAGCTTATTTTCTCACTAACTGTCTCTTATATTATCAATGTCTTGCATGATAAAACAGCACATTGAAAAAAATGCCATTATATCTTCTCATTAAAACTTCATGTTAAACATTCCAGTTCTCTCAGGCAGCCATTTGCAGCTAAAAGAATGAGCGACATAGGCGCAACTGATCCCTGGCCTAGTGCCTGTGATCATCATTGTCTAGTGGCTAGCCCCAAAGATCACCCAGAATGCTACTTTCTTAAGTTCAAGTAGTAGAGAGCTGAGTTTTTCTGCTGGCGGTCCTGGTTTCAGTACCATCTGAGAGCTGTGAGCATGTGTATGCTGCCAGTTTGTTTCATTAATTCACAATGTTCTATCTTAAGCCTGAAGCCACTTCAGATTATGGTAGAGCATTGCATGGTGGGACTGTAGTTCCCACAGGCTACATCTATATGGTAAACATGAATTTTATATACAGTAGGTACATCCCTCAGGTACCAGGCAAGATACCAGTGTGTTCCTTAGTTACTCACAGATGCCCTGGAGCTTCACCCTGCATAAAGAAATAAAATGGTCACAGGTTTTGGTTGTTACACAGGAGAAAACTTATCTGTACAGCAGTGGAGACAGATGTAGATTAGTTTTACATGTAATGATTTAAATAACTAAAGAAGTGCATAGTTATTAGTATCTAAGAATGACTGTGTTTTTTGTTTTGTTCTTAAAAACAGCTGCTGGATCAAGGATAAGGTTGTCTTTTATGTGACTTGTGCTGGTTACTTTGGAATTATGTTTCTTATGAACATAGCCATGTTTGTGGTGGTGATGGTGCAGATCTGCGGGAGGAATGGGAAAAGAAGCAATCGGACTCTGCGGGAAGAGGTCCTGAGGAATCTTCGTAGCATGGTCAGCCTGACCTTCCTGTTGGGCATGACATGGGGTTTTGCCTTTTTTGCATGGGGCCCCTTACATCTCCCTTTCATGTACCTCTTCGCAATATTCAATTCATTGCAAGGTAAGATTAATTCCATTTCAGTAAACCAAGCAAGGATTCAGCTGCTGATATTATGGAAGGGAGTGCTTCTAGTGATTTGACCAGGGGACTTGGAACCAGGTTTCTTGGGATCTGTCTTTGGTACTAATTCACTGCGTAAACATGGGACACTTAATTCTATCTGTGCCTCACTCCCCATCTGTAAAACAAGAAGGCCTACCTCACATGGATGTTGTAAGGCTTAATTAATTAATGCTTGCAAAGTTCTCCAAGTCGACCAGCCCTGCTTTTGCTATTGCTCACAGTTGAAAGAAACACCAGTGATTACAGCATTCTGTTCAGGTCTCTTTCCTTTATTGAAGATCGGGGGGGAGGGGAGTATTTTTCCAGCATAACTTATCCTTCAGGTGTAGAAACTTGTAATCAAGTTATTGTACATCATAAATTATAGAAATAGTCCACTGATATTTAAAATAATTTAAATTCAAGCAAATTTGTGCATACACCACCCAGCATAAGAATCTCCTGCCCCACAAAAACAAAAGAATCAATAAGAATGTCATTAATAGAGACCATATTATCCCACCAACAAATAAATATAGAGATAAAAATAAATCTTTCCAAAGGTCAGCAAAATCTTTCCTTCATGGAAAAGCACTTAACATTTGTTCTGTGTGGATTTCATTCTATCCGCTGCTACAGATGAAACAAATTTCCTGCTGTAAGAGATTTACTAAGCTTTCCTGGGAAGAAAATAATATTGGTAAAATGTGAGTCAAAATGTCCAAAAGGTGTTTGAATCTGGTGTTTTAAATATTTTGCCTCCGAAGGAAATATTTAGTGTTTTAAATATTTTTCCGCCCCAGATTCTGATATGATTTACTTCTGATTAAGGATAAAGAAGTATTTGCTTTAATGTATCAATGAGTAATACACAGGGTCTAGAGAGATCGGAAGCGTAGGGAAGAACATAAAATGAGATTGAAAAAAAGCAAGCTAAGGGTCTGATTCGGCAAGTGCTCTGTCACGCTGCCTTCAGCAGGGTTTTATGTGCAATGGGCCTGTAGAACTGAGCCCTAGTTCAAAACCTCCGAGGAATCTTTTTCAGTGGGAGAGGCATACTTTAAACGCAGTAATGTCAAAAGAAAAAAAAAGAAACGGGGAGGAAAAGAAAGCCCAAGGAATGAAAGCAGATCGCAAATTAAATGTGCTTGTAACACATTTGGTGGCAGAAAATGCCAGTGTTTTAACTTTGAGACTGTCTGTACAGAGGCATTACAACATGAAGCAGGGAGATGATCCTGTATAAAACACCAGCCTGTCTGGAAGTAGAATATTACTTATATTTCTGGGCATCTCCACACTAGAAAGAGTTGATAAACTGAGGAAATTCAGAGAAGATTAACAAAAATCATTGAGGCTGGAGACATTCACCTAGGAGTAATGAGGTGAAACTGAGCAATGGAAAATTTAGGATATATATCAGGAAATATTTCCTAATCAGAAGATGCACTAGATTGTGGTGTAAGTCCCATTGTTGGAGTCATTTATAGTGCGCAGCACAAACCATTAAAATACACTGAAAAGCACTTCCTGCAGATGGAGTAGGGGACGTCCATTAACTTGTGGGCTTTAGGGTACCATCAAAGGGATACATTAAGGCCCCCAACTCAGCAATGCACTTAAATCCAAGCTTAACTTCCAGTATGTGAGAAATCCTGTTGATTTCAATGGGGCTACTCGTGCTTAAAGTGAAGCACACACTTTAAGTAATAGAAAGGGGCAAATAAAGTGTTGTATGTGCTCTGATGCAGTAACATACTTTATGTACTAGAGGGTTGCACACTTCATGGATCTTATTTACATACTAGTGATTCCTTCCATCCCTCCATTCCATCCCACAAGCTCCCTCTGTGCCATCCTCCCTCCCCCTCCATTCCAGGGACTCCTTGCAACTTCCCCAGGCTTTTCCGGCTGGTGTTTGTGTGCAGCCCTTCTCCCCTCCCTAATACCAGGGTCCCCAATTCCCCACACCCATGACAGGAGTTCTGTCTTTGCCCCCATTCCCTCCTCCCCTCGTAGCAGGGCCCCCCCAACCTACTCCACACATCAGGGTTCTTTGTGCCTCCTATTCCTCCCCAAATATTATGGTCCCCCATTCTCCCTCCCCATGCCAGGGACTGTGTGCACACTCCTATTTCTCCCTACCCCCCGCCAACACACCCCCAGTTGTTTATTTTTTTCTCACTGCGTGATAAGTCATGCAGGGGGTAAACATGTCAAACTCTGTTGTGAGGAGGGGCAGAGATGAGATGGGGTATTGTTATCCTAGAAGGAGTTAATGGGTGCCATCAACCAGTTATTTGATCTATAGACAACTGCAAAGGTGATTGCAACTGTGGCTGTACTAATCAAATTCAGAGGCTCTCTGTATCTCCCACTCACGTGCGCACGCACACACACACACTTACTGCAGAAAATAAGAAAATTGAAAAGGGAAAAACAAGGTTCTGCCAACTGATGCCTAGAACTTTCCTTGTAGGCAGTGTAGCTGTAGCTGTGTGAGTCCCAGGATCTTAGAGAGATACGGTGGGTGAGGTAATTCTCTCTCTCACCAGCAGAAATTGGTCCCGTAAAAGATACCCTCTCCCACCTTGTCTCTTGATCTTTCCTTCACATTTTGGAATTGATCAGATGCAGCATCCAAAAGTTACTGTTTTACATAAGGACAGACAATTAGAAATGCCATCACTCCCTTTGTAAGGCCTTCACAAGCTCAGTAGTTAGGATTTTAATTGGTTTTGTACTTCCTGAATTTTAGTTCTCACAATTTTTTTTGTCAACTATCAAATAATTCACAAACAACATTTTTCATTATTCAACCATCACCACAAGATAGCAAAGCAAGCAGGTTGCAGCCCTCACTGACCTCAGTTTGGGCAATGTTTTAGGGTAGAGACTCACGTCCATGCCCAGTTGTACATGCCAAAGTGCACCAGTGCCCAGATACTGAGATCTGTGCTAGCACGTTTTTTTTTATGATTCAGAACAATATTTTCCAAACCCTGCACTGTCTTGTTGTTCCACCCTCTAAAACCCAGTAGACGGAGTTAAGCATGATTAGGAAATGGAAAAATCTCCAAAGAAACCCAATTAAGCATTTAGGCCCACAACAGACCTCACTTAAATCATTTTTCAGATATAATCATTTAGGGATCTGGCATTAGAATTTTGCCCTCAGGTTCAGCCTTGGCTCTGCCTCAGTTAATGAGAATGAAGCAAGCACATGCCAAATCAGAGAGAGATGGAAGATTACACAACTAACACCTACCTGTGCAGGGCCAGGATCATGTTATAATTCCTATTTCTGCTTTCAAAATGAGCACTGGAGTATCTCTGTGGAACTATTACAGTTGTACTGTTAACCCAAATTACAAGATTCTTACCAGCACAGGACTGCATTCTGAAAATTGGAGGCTGTAGATCTGCATGCAAACAAAATTCTGCTTACAAGTGTGTGCACCTGCATATGTGGGCACATTTACAGCAAGTGTATGCACAAACCAGGCAGAAATGGCTAGTTGAGCCACTTCCATAGTCATTTATAAATGTATTTTCCCCATTTTCACACTCATTTGCAGTAAATATGCAAATAGTGATGATCTTTTTTTGTGCACTGTATTGGTGCGGAGACATCCAGTCTCCAGCATTTAAAAAATTGGCCCTGTACATCAGAACACTAGGACACTAGGAGTTAAACAGGAAAAATCTCCCTCTGCACTTGGCTTTAGGGGTCTTGATCTTGTCATGTTTATGAGCGCAAAATGCTCATTCAAGTCAATGAAAGTCATGGTTGTGTAAAATCTAGAGGATGGGTAAGCACTCAGTGACTCAAGCACCTGTTACCTTGTACACCTCAGTAATGCAGGTTGATGACGAGGACCAGTTCATAGTGGTTTTCAGAATGTTTACAACATTAAGATTTTATACAAATAAAATTTTGATTTATCCATTTGTTTGCATTGCTCTCAGGTTTATTTATATTTGTATTCCACTGTGCTATGAAAGAGAATGTGCAGAAACAATGGAGGAGGCATCTCTGTTGTGGCAGATTCCGACTGGCAGACAACTCAGGTAAAAAAAAAATGCATGCGCATTTCATGGCTCCATTTCTGAGATGCAGAAGTAGACTGGAAAAGGCCAGGTGCAAAGCTTGGGTCTCTTGGATTTAACACAATTTAGGCCACAGATGTGGAAAGAGTAAGGAACAGGATTATTAATAGCCTATGACTGTAATAATGATTGCCTAGGGACTCTTCAGAGAACGCTCCATAAAAAAGTCTCTAGTCCTCACTTTACCAGCTGGCTTCACTGGAAAACTTAAATTTTGTAATGCTGTGAGCATGGCTTTGGAAGTGCCTTTTGTTTTACAGCAACAGTGATTCACTGTTTAAATAAGGATTCAGAGGGTCAAATCCTGGCCCCTTTTCCTTATGTATGAGGGGCTTGTGCCAGACCAAGTGGTCCTATGAGCTATCAGACTAATGTGGAGGGGATGTTGGAGGTGCTTCAGAAGAGCCATATGTTGAACTGATGAGGCAGGGATCTTTCAACCCCACATGTATCCTGTGTGCATCTGAGCTCTTTTCCCCCAATATTATAGCCATAGAAACCAGAGTAGCCAGAAGAGATTTACCAGGGGCAGAGTAAAAGAGGCTTGAGCACACCCAGAAATTGATGTCCCTTCCTACAAACAGGATCTCAAAGTGGCAGGGAATGTAAGGTCCCTTTGTGGGAACTCGCTACTGCTGCTCCCCATAGCAAACAACTATTGCTCTGGGCCTTCCGCAAGCACAAAAGCCACTTCCCAATGTGTTGATAATATTGGCCCAACTCCACGGCTGGTGTAAATCAGCATTGCTCCATTGAAGTCACATTAACATGCCATAGTTTGATATACTCTCAGAAATATTATTTTTTCTATGTAAACCATAAATCCACTGTCTGACCTAAAGATTTGAAGTGAATTGCAGCAGTGTGGATGCTTACACTTTTGACCATCTGATACTTACTCACAAACCAAGAGTCAGAGCAGCGGCTGGTGTAAATTGGTATTGTGTGTGACAGCATGGCCATGGGCAACTTAGTGTACTACCATTTTGTCCTAATTACTTTAATGCCAGCAGGTGAGGCATTCTCACTGTAAGCTGTGATGCCTCTTATATTGTCATTTCATATTAAGAAATCCTGACTCATGAAATCAAAGTTAAGACAAACTAGGAAAGATACATTAATTCTGATCAGGCATCCAGATTATTTCATGCATTCAGTTTCCAACATGCATGCTGTAAATTGTGAACTGGCAGCTGCAGATGGACCAAATTATTTCCATATTTTTACACTGCTGTTGGCAGCCTTTTGGGAGGATAGCAATAAAAGTTTGACACATTCAAGGACTTCAGTGGTGGTACTTTCTGTGGCATAATTACTTTTTATACTTACCAACTCTTCACTGCTGGCTGGTTTGTTAGGGAGGGTCAGCATGACACCATTAGCAGCTGGAAGAGTAGAGTATAAATCAAATAAGATTTTAAAACATGATCAGATTATAATGAACTTTAGAACACGATCTGATCAAAAATCTTCATGTTGTCATGGTTAGCACAAAAATAGTAAAATTCACCCTAGTGCAAAGAGTCAAGATAAAATCCCGCTGCTTACATAAACCAAACCACCCATTAAAGATTTAAGTGGTACATAGGTCTTTGCTTGGGCCCCTCTGCATGTGAATTACTTTCCTCCCAGAAGAATAAATTATAATAGTAATAACAACAAAAGGAACAAGGACTTGAAACTAACCTTACATGCAGGTATGTGTTGCAATGTGTTTTGTAAAATTAGCTGTTAAATTTACTCCTGTATGTACTAATTTTGAAACATACATTGTGATGTTTGGAATATCAATATTCTAACAACATTTAATCGTGAAGTAACTTTTTACGTAATTTGGGGGAGGGGATTATGACTTGGGGGGGCGAGGATTGTTTGTTTCAATTGTAAGAAAAGCTTAGTTTAACAATGCAAATTAGATGCAAATTATATCATTTAAAATTATTCCATTCAAATGTATATTATTATTATTATATCAGTATGTTAGGTACTGTACACATATATAGGAAAACCCAGGGTCCAAATTAAGCAGTACAAAGCAGCCTTAGATCTAGCAGATCCAGCCCCCTTATGATACTTTTAGTAGGGGAATCCCTGCATGGAGTAGCCAGAGTAATAGTGCCCACACACCCCTTCTCCTGGGTTCCTCAGCATAGAGGATATGGCCAGGGCAATCTCAGACCCCAGCAATCTCTTGCTGCTGGAATGTCTACCTGGGTGTAAATTAGAATCCAGCCACCCAGATCCAGAATTGCAAGAGTGCAAAGGTGGCTAAAAGTCAACCTTGGTTCTTCCCGCTCCACTCTTGATGAACCTGCCCCACAGTCCTTGCCCTACAGAACTCACAGTCTAAGATTTAAAATTATGGAGGCCCTTGGTTATCTATGCTAGTGAACCACATTTCTTTGCATTGTTCTTTTTAATCATAGAAAAAGAGTAGGGACCTGATTGTTTATTCTTTGTGCACCCAAAACTTGCACTACAGGGCCCCAATCCCTTCCTGGGGTCTCTTGGCGTTACCAGAATACAAATAAAGAATAGTAGTTGTTGTTCATTTTATAAGAAGTTTTATAAGAAGTTTGGCAGTGCCATTTTTTACTACCCCGTCAACAGAGGCACTGACTCCATCGGTGCTCCAGCAAAAATAGTAGGTGCTCAGCAGCCCCCCCCTCCCATTAGCTCCTCTCTCTCCTCCCAGTGCCTCCCGCCTGCCACGATCAGCTGTTCAGGGGCATGCAGGAGGCACTGGGGGGAGAAGGGGATAAGCAAGAGTGGGGCATACTCAGGGGAGGGGGGAAGAAGCGGGACAGGAGCAGGAAGAGGCGGGGTGGGAGCTTGGGGGAAGGGGTGGAGTGGGGGAGGGGCCTGGGGCAGATCAGGGATCAAGCATCTTCTGGCAACTCAGAAATGTGCCACCTCTGACCATCAATCAGTTTTAACCCTAACTGGAAAGTGGAAACATCAGCTACTGTTCTTTAATGTCATCCTTAATAACAAAGTAAAGCATCTTGAAATAGTCCTGCTTTCTAAAGAACAAAAGATGCCACCGGACAAGAACTAGAGCAGACCACTTTGTTATGAGTAAAAAGTGCTTCTGATGCTTGGAAATTAAATAATTGAGAGAAGCAGGAGTTTAGTGCTGATAGAAGTGAATGATTTAAAAAAATGTCTATTCATTTTCAGACTGGAGCAAGACAGCAACTAATATTATAAAGAAAAGCTCAGATAATATTGGGAAATCCTTGTCCTCCAGTTCTATTGGCTCCAACTCAACCTATTTGACATCCAAATCTAAATCCACTTCAAATACATACTTCAAAAGAAACAGCCATACAGGTGGGTTATTTCTAGTACATCAAAGAGATCTTTCTGGTATGGTGCTTCAAATTGTGAATGTTTACTTTGCACAATAGGTATGCCAATGACTTGTGTTACCTTCATGCATAAAAGAAAAGTCAACTGATCATTTTAAAAAATGTTTTTTTGTTTAGTAAGGGCTGTCATGAGGCAATATTCACCAATCATGATAAATATCTAATCTTGGACTTTTATTGTGATAGAAAAAGTATATTTAATAAAAATACTTAGCTCTTACATAGCACTTTTACCAAAAGATTTAAAAGGCAGGTGGGCACAGAGAGGTGATGCAACATTTCCACAGTCATATAGCAGGCTAGAAGCAGAGTCAGGATAGAACCCATATCTTCTGAGCCCCATGGTAGTTTGCTGTCCACTGGGCCAGGCTGCCTGCCGTTTAACTGTAACTACATTTACTGACAAAGGAAAGGTACAAATGGAAGTTATTTGGAGGTTTGATAGTACTGTGTTAACAAAATATACACTGTTTTCCCCCTTGCACAAATAGCATTTACATAGCTGTTCAGATGCCATGTGTGTAATAAAAAGGACCAACTATATCTCTATATTCCATTCACACAAAATAATTATGTATTTATTCTAGGAACATTTTAACGATACCCAAACAACGGAACAACAATGACCTGAAAGCTCATGTGCTCATATTTGTTTTGGTTTAGAGAAGCCTATAAAGCAAAGTGATTTTTCCATTGAACTTTCATTAACCAATGCCTCCATGGATAGCTTTCTGCATAAGACAAATGTTATCAAGAAATATTCTTCTAAAATGTAATGGAAATCAATGTTCACATATATTTAACCCAGTCTGTAAAAAGGGAATCTATCTGTTTCAAAAACAATCTGTTAGATTCGCTCGTTGAAATTATCATCTCCTTTATGAATAATTTCAAAAATACAGACTTGGCTTAAATGAACTGACTAGAAGGAACTTTTAGACTTTTTATAATACTAAGTACACTTCACAGAGTCACAAGACAGGTCCCATTTCTGATACTCCAGTCTCCTTTCATGTGTAGATCGCCTACTGACATCAGCTGAAGCTCTACACAAATATGGAGAACAGAGCATCAGAGTCAAGTTTCACTGTGTGATTTGGAGAGGAGAATTTTGCCCACAGTCTGAACAGGTGATGTGGCTTAGTACCAGGAATTACCTTCCTGCTTTTCCTTCTCCTTATCACATGGTTCATTCAAGTGGACGATAGCTGGCTGATTAGATCCAGTTTTTCAAATGTTTATGTTGCCCCTTTGGCCTGAGCAGTTAGCCAGTATTCCAGGCCTTGCGGGATTGTTTCAGTGAGGAGAAGTTAATAATATGAGTCAGGTATTTAATTGGTGTAATGTTATTTGCTTACAAAGAATGTACACAAAGTCCTGTTTCCCTAAACACAGTGCAACAAACAACAGAAAGAAATTCCCTTGATCAGAAATCCCCCAATGTGCCTGTTCAGTGAACTCGGGCTCCCAGAAGTCCTGTCCATCCGTTTCCCCTCATAGTCCTGCTCACAACAAGCTTCCTGCTGGCTTTGTTCGTCTATCACTCGCAGTCGTCAGAACCAAATCCTAGCATCTGTGACTGCCACTGGCAAACCCATTAGCTCACACTGCTTAGCATCGACCAGCCATGCAGACCATCGTCTTCAGCAGACCCCTCCACACCCCATATTTCCAGCTGTCTTTACCATATAAAAGGGGTTTCCTTCTCACATCAGCTTTCATAGTGTTAGGTTTATTTCAGTAAGCGTGCTGCCATTATGACACTACAGCAATGCCAACTCAGCAGATAGTACCTGGTCACATTCTCTTGTTTCCTGATGATCATACTATAAATGTGTCAAATTTTATATGTTATAGAGTCATGTACATCTCTCTGTGGTTCAATCCACAGCACATTCTCAGTTCAGTGTGTAGTTCTGTTGACATACAATTCCATTTATGCCAATGACAACTGAGAAGTTATAAAACTGCTGTATAGGACTCTATCAACACTTCTTTTTTGTTAGATCACAGCAAGCCTGTGCTTAACGATAAAAACACACTTAAAATTAAATACATACTTCAATGCTTTGGTAAATTAGGGCCTTTGTAGAATGTTAGCAATTAGAGCATGCCTGATCATGCGTTTTCACTACTTTTAGTGCTTCTGCAGTGTAGTCTTAAAAGAAAATGGATTAGTGCATTGGATTAATGCTTTAGGAGAAATAAAAAAGGTCCCAGATAATAAAATGTAAGTAGAAAGAGGAAGAACAAAAATATTAAAAAAACAAATGAATTTCTTATACCTTCAAACAAACTGGGAGACTATCCTTTTGGAATAATGATCAGACCAGGTACTGAATATTTTTTAACCTTATGCAGAATTCTCCACTCAGAACCTTATTGCAGATCAAGACTCAACATTTTGCTCTTCCTACATGTGCATATCCCCCACTAACATTAGTCAGAGCCTCTGCGTGCAGGGAGATGAAACATCAGATAACAGGTTCTGAAATGAACCGAGAATGTTGTCCATATAAGGGAATGTTTCTATAGGATGTTTTTATTACTCAAGCTAGTTTCTTATGCCCAAGTAACTACTTATATGTTTTTAATTGTGAGTTAACTACACTAGTCATGGAGTTTTATGTACTTTGCCACTGGAACCTGGGCTGCCAGACCTTGGTGGTAGAAAAATCCTATTAAAAGGGGAGTTACAGCAGCACAAACATGCCACCACCACTATTTCCACAAAGGGCTAGCCGTGAAGAAGGTGTGGCCAAAGGCCCCAAGGATGAGCTGACTCAGCACCTTTCCTGAGCAGCCTCCATTGGATATCAGTGGAGCTGGAACTTAAAACAAGCTCGCTCTTAATTGAAACTCTAGGTAGTGCTATTACTATATGCCCTTTCGAATGAAACGCCTCAAAGGCACAGCTATACTGTGTACACCTCATATTGCAATTGCACCTCCATCACCCCTGGCCATGAATCAAACCCCTCGGGCCCAATTCATAAAAGCATCCTCACTCAGGAAAACACTTAATCATATGCTTAAAGCAAGTGACTAAGTGCTTCCTGGATAGGGATGGACTTAATTAGGAGTTTCAGGGCTCTTCTAAATTGGGTCATAGATAGTAATGCAATAATTTACTGGATATTATAGAAGCACCAAAATATTCTGTGTTCTTTTTAATATTATAGTGATTTCCTTTTCCCTTGACCATTTGAAATATATATTTTATTTCGCTTTTTCTACCTGTGACACAAATAATTTTGACTGGATCCAGTTTTTTAGATATCTACATTCCTTCTCAAACAAGATTTCATGGCATGAAAAAAAATTCAGAAGTTATTTTGTCTCTATTTGGTTCAGTTTTTTGCACAGCTAATCTACTCAAATTGGTATCTTGGCGAATCTATAACCATTTTTAGTATACTGTGTAATAGATGTATGTCTTGGTAGCTGTTAACATGGTTGTTGATCCCTGGAATTGACCCAGACATTCATATGTTTATGGTATAGATAATGTCTTCTAAGAGCATTTCCTCAGCAGAGGTGGAACATTCCAGGTAAAGTGTGCATCATTTTTGTTGAATGCATGATTTCAGCAGGGAGGAGGGGGAATCACTTGCATGAAGTCATAATTGACACAAAAAGGACTGTTGCTAATCAGAAATACTGCTTATTCTTCACTATTCGTGTTCTTGCTGATAGGCTGTAATTCAATGGGCAAATATGCTTTGAACTCTGGTTGTCTATACACTGCATGGAGCATGGGGTATCTGAAAGATTACCCTTCTAGAAAACGTAGTGTCACAGTATTAATGCTCACCATGTGATCCCTGTTAAAAAAAAAATAACATTAATTTAAAACAAAAAAAGTGCATTTGAAAGCCAAAAGACCCCCCAAAAAAGCACCCTACTGTCAAAAGTGATGTGATGAATTGCTAGATATATCACGGTACATTTCTAGAAGGAATAAATGTATAAAAGGTTATGCCAGGGCTCTAAAAAATTCTCTCTTTATTTGGGCCTATAACCATTATAGAATTCAATCTCCTACCTATTGGTTTTAAAATATCTTTCAATTACATCAAAATTAGATCTGAATGACAGATTGTATTTTTCAAATATGCCTAGAAACTTTGTTGTGTATTACTACTCAAGTTGAGTATTTGTTTAGTAGAACGGACAAAAGAATCATGTGGCACAGCTGTGATATGGGACTGAGAGAAAGCAGTCACATGAAGCAATGAAAGATTATACATGCTGAAATACTAACTGCACAGATATCAATGGCAAAACTTGCATTGACTTCAGTGGGCCTAGATTTCATCCACAGGGTCCGATCCAAAGCATGTTTAATTCAACCAAAAGACTCCCATTGACTCCAGAGAGCTTTGACTAGGCATATAGAGTACAAAAAATGTTTTGGAAAATGAGAGTTAGTTTAAATGATGCTGTGTGAATGTGCGTAATCATTTTTTGGGTACCGAAACAGTCTTTCCTAGGACACAAGAATTAATTTTAAATTCCTTTCAAACAAAATAAATAGAAAAACCGCATTGGCTAGTGAGTAAATGAAACTGAAGAACACACAGTACCCAGCCATTTGCAGTAGTACAAGGAGTTATTTGCTATAATTCATTAGCCATTTTCACCCTCTTTAAAGAAATAAAAATTCTTAAACTGCCTGTTCCTTTGTTCATAATGAAACTGTTTAGATTTTCCTCTATGCCATCCATTTCTCTTTTACGTGCAATTCAAGCAGCATTTCATATTGCAAATCTTTATGAGAATTATAGCTTGGTACCATCATTAAATCTTTTCTGAAACCTTTTGTTTTCATTGGTAAGCAGTATATTTTATATAAAACATATTCTAATATTAATATAATAAAATACACTGATTTAAATAAAATTACCTTTTACAGAAGAATTATCTGAAGGTGGTTTTACTATAAGCTGTATCAAGCTGGTTGACTAAAGTGCCAGCAGTAGAGAGCATTGCTTCATGCAGCCATTCATCTTGCTACCACACTTTGTGTTGGGTCATATCAGACTTGTGTTAAAAAGAGAGATTCAGGTCCCAAAGATGAGGTTGGAGAACTCATTAATATAAACAGTCTAAAAAGGGGAGGTAATGATTGCTCACTACATGAGCTCTCCCTACTGGTCAGACTCAGAACTGAAATGCTGTTAGCCACACAAGTGGATGCTTGTCCTCTTTGTCTGAAGAAAAGTACCACACTGGAGGCTATATGAGTGAAGACTACAGGGTTAAAGGTGGCAGCTGTGGAGGTACTCAAGAACCTCTTTGAATACACCTTAATCAGTATCAGGTGAAGTGGAGAACGATGATCCACACAGCAGAAACAAAATACTTTCTCCTTATAGCTGAGTACTCAGATATACCTGGGTCCCCTGTGTAAAATGCCCTTCAAACCAACTTGGGTATATGGTGATAATAATGTATGATGTGGTCATCAGAAGTGTTACTGACATCAGCAGACACAGTGGGATGTAGATTTTTGAAAGTGAAAGGAGGGGGGAAAATAGTGAACTGTCTTCTTCCTTTTTCTCTCCTGCTTCATGCTTGGTTTAGAGCACACGAAACATGAAAACATATGAGTTTTCCACATCTGTTTAGTGCCACAAACCACAAGCATAGCTCCTCAGCTCTCCTTGTATTCTCCATGTGCTAGAAAGTCAAATAGATGCAATTGTAAGAATCAGGCCAGTTTTAAAATCTGCTCATCTATTTTTATTTGGAATCATCTGCTGCTTTCTGTGCTTGTTTTTGTTGTGTTATTTGATAATGGTTTAACTGTTATGATTCATATTATTAAATGCTTTTCACTAGCATTTTTCAGCTATTTCATTATTTGGTTCAGTGGGGCACTATTTACCAAATGTTACCAAAGCAATGCTTGCATCACCCCCTCTCCTGTAATACTCAGACAACCTTTTTAATTTGAGTGTTCTGTAGCTGGAATCTTCAGCAGACAAACTAATGTATCCTACTGTGCCTTGATATAGTTGCAGCATAAGCAAAAGGGGTGATAGGGGAGTAGATTCAAGAAAGGACTGAGCCGAGAGGCTAGGATTCCAGCTATGTAGGTTAGAATATGTAGAATTTAATCTATAGCATATAACTGAAAAGAAAATAGAAGGTATAATGTCAAGCTATTTAATGGCTATATCAAAAAAATCAGCAGGGCAATAGAATTGAAAAAATAAATTACCTACAGTAATGTAGAGGCGAATTGCCTGCAGGTGACAAATCTGGTAGATAATGAGCTTGTTTTAAAAGCCCTAATTTCCTGTTCCTGTTTCTTTTCCCCTTCCTAGACAATACTTTCGTTGACAAGCCCTCATCAAAGTTTGCCCAAGTGGATGGAGAGCAGACGCCAATCATCCCAGTCCATCAGGTTATTGACAAAGTCAAGGGGTACTGCAGTGCTCACTCGGACAACTTCTATAAAAATATCATGATGTCAGACACATTCAGCCATAGCACAAAGTTCTGATTGGGTTTCTGAACTTCTGAACCACAAGACAACATGCAGCCTGGAGATTCTAAACAATGGAGTACTTGGAGACTGAGTGGGGAGAATTATATTACCAGATTTAGTCATTTTCCCCATGGTATATTGTCGTCCTCTTAACAGCTTCTTCTTGAGAAAAGGTTTTTTCCCCCATTAAGAGAGTCAGTCATTTTCTCGTACATAGTACTGATACTGACATTTTCCCACCATGAAATAAAGACTTTTTTCAATCATCAGCTCTATGCCAGCCAATAGGATACTGGGACAGCTAATTTAGGTGTGATCCTATGTGTATATTTGCAAGACTGAAGAAGTTCCATAAGCCCATCTCTCAATAATGTCAGATCTGAATGGGAACAAGACTTGGGTCTGTTAGAGAAAACAGAAGAAGTATCCCACAGTACACACAAGCTCTTGGATGCAGCTTTCTTAGTCAGTCTCGTCTTCATGAGAAATGTGGATTTTCCTTACTGTATTTGTTAAACTCTTGCTGTTTAGGTGTCCATTGCCTGCAGTGTTTTCCACAGGTGAGGAAAGCCCTAACTCCAGTGTCAAAGGGTTATTTTGACCAAATGAATAAGTAAATCTCCAGGGCTAACCACACAAAGAAAATTGGATCCAAATATTACATACAGAAACTAGTCTATAAACTCTGGACAGCATTGTATCCATATGCACAGAAAAGCATTTATCACATACATGCACTCCAGGATTTGCTTGTGATAAGGATGTGCAAAGCCACTGATAACTCTCCTGCAAATTTTAAGCCCATATCTGTGTGTGTGGTTTCAGTTAGTTCAGCATGAGTAAAAAAGTGAATGCTAGACTTTACACAAAGGCATATGTTTCAATATTCATTGATTGATTTACAAAAAGGGAACACCACCCATTGTAACACTGGTATGTGTGAGCCCATGCTGATTGCTCATGTTGGTCAAGTGAAATGGGAGTCATTAGCATGTACATTCATAGGAAATATTACAAAGGACCCCACACTTTGTAAATCATATAGTGCTATAAGTTTATTAGTTACAATACCTCACAGATCCCTTGTAAGCCCAGGTTAGCTTGTCCATTTTCTATATTGTGTGTACAGAGAACTTCTGTCACATGACATTGCAATTTATGATGGCTTTCAAGGTCACAGTACATTACACAATAGCATTCAGCATCTACCTGTGGACTTGCATCATCCATATCTTCAAGCTTTCACTGGCATCAGCTGATTAAACTAAATATAGATCCGTACTGTTTGAGATGCAATGACCAAGCAACAAAAACTGACTTCTGTATCATTGTGCTATGCACAGGAGTGTGTGCAGAAGTAAAAGAAGAATATAAAATACTTTACTTTTCTAAGTCATGGCACCATATGGCCATTTCTAACACTATTCTCAAAAGTGCACAACTATTCTTGAAAACATGTAGAAACTCATGCCAAATTGTGAAACACCCGTAAATGCACATTTCATTTAAAATGTCAGTAATAGAGCTGGCCAGAAAATGGGATTTTTCCATGAAAATTTAAAAAAAAAATGTGTTTCCAAAAAAGGCATTTTCCCAAAAAGGCCATTTTTCATCAAATTATTTTTACCTAAAAATTTCAGTCAGTTTTGTTCATCACACTTCCATAAACCACTGGTCTGATGTCACACAGCTATTGATTAGTTCTCAATTAAGAAGCAATTAGATGTTCCGTAACAGGGTATTTGGATTTGTACCTTTATGGGCTCTTTGCATCCATTTGTTTACAAAGATCATTTTATTCTGTGCCCACACAAATGGAATATTATCCTTAACTACAAACACCTTGATCACTGCAGGGAAGACACATATTTTAATCATATTCAATCCTAAAACACTGTTCTGAAGTAACGGTCCTACAAATAACCCGACCAACCCTTTTTCATATTAGCGCAAAATCCTTACATGCCCGTATACGCTAAATTCATTCCTATTGACGTCAAATGTAATTATACTGGGGATGAATTTGGTCAAATACTTTTATCAAGGGAAATAATTTAGGGAAAACTTATGTGTGAGCATTTACAGAACTTGTATATTATCATCCTACCTGCAGTAGATAATAGTGTTCAGATAGTAGCATACTGTGAGATTTCTACCTGTCTAGGATGTTTTACAGTGACAAGAAGGAAAAGAAAATACTTCTGGACATTGAGGAATTAATGAAACACAGTCATTCAATAAAATATGAAGTAAAGAGTAAAAGAAATATCCTGGCTGAAGCCTAGCTGTAACCTAACCAACAGATTCATGTACAGTTGCCTATATTTTTGCTAAATTAAGAATTTGCTCTTTTTTTACTACCATGTAGTAGTCTTTAACTGTCTATGTCAAATGTTCTTGGATACTCTCACTTTTGCAATGTAAAATCTCTACTTTGTTGTTGATGTCACAACCTCCCTTGTATATATATATTTATTTGTGAGGTTAAATATGTCAACATATATTTTAGCTCCATAATCTCTGTCCTTGTTATTTTAAGATTCTGATTCATCATAGGAGGAGAGGGTAAGAATAATCTCTCATACTTTTTCCAAAATTGTGAAATAGTTTACTGTAGTTGTATCTTTTACCAATATGAGGGAAAAATGACAGTAATTTGAAATGGTAGTTAGTGGAAGTTAGTGTAACTGATTTAAAGATGGACTAAAGTGGAAAGAAATATTTTTCAAATAAATATTCATGTTATTAGTGTTACAAAGAATTAAAATATTTTAATAATGACTTTTTTCTTTCTTACAGTTCAATGGGAAAACTTTAGTTGGTGGAATGTTGGAAAATAAGCTGCTGCTTATTCAGTATGTGCACTGGGGTTTGCTTAGCCAAAACTCTGGGAATAAATCCAGTTCAGCCAGGAATGTATTTTGCACAATTCAGTTTTTCTTGTTGCAATTAATTCAATGCCAAATCCAATGCATGACTGAAGAGTTATGCTGGGTCATTCATTTAGTGGCAACCCAGTTATATTGAGACACTGAAAGGACATGACGGGGAAAGGAGTTGAGGAAAGCTGGCTGTATTTCAAAGAAACCTTATTGAGGTTGCAGGAACAAACCATCCCGATGTGTAGGAAGAAAAGTAAATATGGCAGGCGACCAGCTTGGCTTAACAGTGAAATCCTTGCTCGTCTTAAACACAAAAGAACAGCTTACAAGAAGTGGAAGATTGGACAAATAACCAGGGAGGAGTATAAAAGTATTGTTCAGGCATGCAGGAGTGAAATCAGGAAGGCCAAATCACACTTGGAGTTGCAGCTAGCCGGAGATGTTAGGAGTAACAAGAAGGGTTTCTTTAGGTATGTTAGCAACAGGAAGAAAGTCAAGGAAAGTGTGGGCCCCTTGCTGAATGAGGGAGGGAACAAAGTGACGGAGGATGTGGAGAAAGCTAGTGTACTCAATGCTTTTTTTGCCTCTGTCTTCACAGACAAGGTCAGCTCCCAGACAGCTGCACTCTGCAGCACGGTATGGGGAGGAGGTGACCAGCTCTCTGTGGAGAAAGAAGTAGTTCGGGGCTATTTAGGAAAGCTGGACGAGCACAAGTCCATGGGGCCGGATGCGCTGCATCCGAGGGTGCTAAAGGAGTTGGCCGATGAGATTGCAGAGCCATTGGCCATTATCTTTGAAAAATCACGGCGATCGGGGGAGGTCCCGGATGACTGGAAAAAAGCTAATGTAGTGCGCATCTTTAAAAAAGGGAAGAAGGAAGATCCAGGGAACTACAGGCCAGTCAGTCTCACCTCAGTCCCTGGAAAAATCATGGAACAGGTCCTCAAGGAATCAATCCTGAACCACTTAAAGGAGGGGAAAGTGATCAGGAACAGTCAGCATGGATTCACTAAGGGCAAGTCATGCCTGACTAACCTAATTGCCTTCTATGACGAGATAACCGGCTCTGTGGATGAGGGGAAAGCAGTGGATGTACTATTTCTGGACTTTAGCAAAGCTTTTGATACAGTCTCCCACAGTATTCTTGCCAGCAAGTTAAAGAAGTATGGGCTGGATGAATGGACGGTAAGGTGGATAGAAAGCTGGCTAGATGGTCGGGCTCAACGGGTAGTGATCAATGGTTCCATGTCTAGTTGGCAGCCGGTATCAAGTGGAGTGCCACAAGGGTCGGTGCTGGGGCCGGTTTTATTCAATATCTTCATTAACGATCTGGAGGATGGTGTGGACTGCACCCTTAGCAAGTTTGCAGATGACACTAAACTGGGAGGAGTGGTTGATACGCTGGAGGGTAGGGCTAGGATACAGAGGGACCTAGACAAATTAGAGGATTGGGCCAAAAGAAATATGATGAGGTTCAACAAGGACAAGTGCAGAGTCCTGCACTTAGGACGGAAGAATCCCATGCACTGCTACAGACTAGGGACCGAATGGCTGGGCAGCAGTTCTGCAGAAAAGGACCTAGGGGTTACGGTGGACGAAAAGCTGAATATGAGTCAACAGTGTGCCCTTGTTGCCAAGAAGGCTAACGGCATTTTGGGTTGTATAAGTAGGGGCATTTCCAGCAGATCAAGGGATGTGATCATTCCCCTCTACTCAGCACTGGTGAGGCCTCATTTGGAGTACTGTGTCCAGTTTTGGGCCCCACACTACAAGAAGGATGTGGATAAATTGGAGAGAGTCCAGCGGAGGGCAACAAAAATGATTAGGGGGCTGGAGCACATGACTTATGAGGAGAGGCTGAGGGAACTGGGATTGTTTAGTCTGCAGAAGAGAAGAATGAGGGGGGATTTGATAGGTGCTTTCAACTACCTGAAAGGGGGTTCCAAAGAGGATGGATCTAGACTGTTCTCAGTGGTAGAAGATGACAGAACAAGGAGTAATGGTCTCAAGTTGCAGAGGGGGAGGTTTAGGCTGGATATTAGGAAAAACTTTTTCACTAGTAGGGTGGTGAAGAACTGGAATGGGTTACCTAGGGAGGTAGTGGAATCTCCTTCCTTAGAGGTTTTTAAGGTCAGGCTTGACAAAGCCCTGGCTGGGATGATTTAGTTGGGTTTGGTCCTGCTTTGAGCAGGGGGTTGGACTAGATGACCTCCTGAGGTCCCTTCCAACCCTGAGATTCTATGATTCTATGAAAGGGGAACAAAAGCAGAAATCCTATACTATACGCTGGCATGATATTTTCACAGGAGTATAAACAGATCATCTTAAACTCCGATTTACGCCAAGATAGTTAGTTATTCATCTCCATTTGTTTCTAGGGGCAGGATTTGGCCCTTAAGTATAACTTCAATATCTTAGCAGGGTTTAAACTGAATCTCATAATATATAGTATTTTGACTAATCACTGCTAAAATATTTTAGCCAATTGTCATACCTCTTAGCCAAAAACATAGCTCAGTAGTTGCTGTGGCTTACATACAAAAGCTCTAATGTTAAATTGCAAAGAGCACAGAAAGCCACTGAAATGTATTTCATCTACGACCCCATACGTGAGCCTCGGCAGAGAAAATGCACTTACAACTTATTAAAAACTAGGAGGATTTGTTTAGAAAAGTGTTCTGACGTTCCCATGAACATTGAGTAGAATACCATCATTTTCATCCTGAAATATAGTTATTGTTGGGCTTGGTTTTATTATAAAGCAAAATGACATGAGCACTGCTGCTTTGTGTCTTTACCGTGCTCTATAGCAGTAGTTCTCAACCAGTGGTCCGGGCCCCCCGGGGAACCATGAGCAGGTTTTGGGGGGTCCGCCAAGCAGGACCAGTGTTAGACCTGCTGGGTCCCAGGGCAGAAAGCTGAAGTCCCACTGCATGGGGCTGAAGCGTGGGGCCCTAAGCCCCGCCCCCGGGGCTGACGCAGAAGCCTGAGCAACTTAGCTTCCCAATGCCCCCTGTGTCCTGGGGCCCTGGGTAATTGCCCTGCTTGCTACCCCTTAACACCAGCCCTGGCTTTTATATGCAGAAAACCAGTTATTGTGGCACAGGTGGGCTGTGGAGTTTTTATAGCATGTTGGGGGAGGGGGGGCTCAGAAAGAAAAATGTTGAGAACCCCTGCTCTATAGCAAATTAAAGCAGATTTTGCAGTTGCAAACATTTGCTAGCATTTTGTACAGCCTATTAATTAAGCAGCACAATTCATTCCATGGCAACCAACTAACAAAAAATAACTCATATCAGGCTTGAGTGAGTGGTAGATACAGGATTTTTTTTAAAAAGAGAGAACACAAACTTGAAGAAGGCAGTGAGACCTCCTTGTGTCATCTACACCTTGTACTGGGTAGATTGTAGGGTTGCTATAAGCAGAAGTCAGGCTTCTGAGGTCTGGCTGCAGCGCTTCCTAACCCTAACCCTTGCCCCCTCCCCACACACACACCGCAGGCCGGCTTCAGCTCCGCTCCCACCCCGAGCCTTGGCCTCCAGACTGGGGCTCTGCTCCCAGCTCCATTGGGGCAGAGGGATGTAGATGAGGGGGGAAACCCTGAAAAGTTGGGCACCACTGGCTCTAGGGATGTTACACACATTGCCACCTAGTGGCTGAACACTATTATACAGCTTAACATTGCATTATAGCTAGGACTACACAACAACCAAACGTATGTGGTAGGTAGAGAGGAAGGGAAAACGTACTATCAATGAGGACACTGAAAGAGGGTGCATGTGCATACAGCAAACTCCCCACCTTAGGCCCTGATTTTACTTTGTATAGGTGGACCCCCCTGCACCCTAAGGAGGCCACTGACTTCATTGGTGCTCTGTTTAAATGCAGGGATCTGCCATTTTGAAGTGTCATGAAGTACTGGGGCCTTTTCTCCTCATTCTCTTACTTATTATTTATTAAATATCAATAGCTATTTAACTGTAATCCTCTGTAAATGGCTCCTACAATAAATAGCCTCCACCAAGGCGGAGGGCTTTGCATGGGTGACTGTCACAGGGATGGGAAGACAATACTCCCAGCCAGCTTGTGGAACAGCAGTGAAGCTACTTCATGACCATACTACAACCACTCCTGTAGGAAGAGCTGTATTCTTCTGTGCTCCCTCACGTTTTGGCCACCTGGTCAATATAGTTTGCAAATCCAGTGGCTACGCCCTTGTACTGGTATCCTCAACACCACAGTAGAGATCATTCAGTGCTTAATATGCTTGCAAGAGAACTGCTTAATGCTGTAAAAGGCTCCCAATGGCTGTGTGTAACCAGCTTGACCATACCTCACTCAAACTCTCTGGGAAGCAATTCCATTAAAGTCACAGTTCCCAACACCACATCTGTCCTTCCAAGCCACATTAATTAATATAACACAATCACAAATACTTATAACCAACCTCAGAACTAAACTTGCTAACAATGTTCAAATTAGTCTTCAAGGTGCCCTATGCTGTCAGTCGAACCTGTGGGGCTCCCCTGGAACATCAGTACCACTGGTGTCAGGAGGCAGCAAATCCACTTGTTCTGATTGTTCCAAGGGCTTGCACTCTGTAGTCTCTACCCACGGTGACGGGGGTTCTTGCTTGCCTGAGACCCTCTTGGGCAAAATAGGACACTCAGTGCCCCGCCCTTCTGAGATTTGGAGTAGCCTATTCTACTGTAGCATGTGTCCAGCTCAGATGACAACCGCCTTGATCACAGGGCAAACTCTGCTGTTTGCAACCATTGTTTCCCTTCATACCGATGCACAGCATAGTTTGCATGCAGTGATGACAGCTCCTGGGACCCCCAAATTATATTGGGGTTTTTTGTTTTGCCTTATCTAGCTCTTTATACATGTGCTAGTCCCTACTGACCCTGACATAGGTTCCTAGCAGCACAGGCAATCTTGTTTTCTGTTGAACAAATTGTCAGCAGCTAACAAACCATGTTTCATTGGTGCTGTTCTGTAATTTAATAGTACTAATAATGGATCAGCGTCTGACTCCACTGTCTTTTTCGGTAGGTACTTCTTTATTTTGACACTGTTTTCCACAACCCATTGGATTGGAGATAATGAGGCCTAGTGGTTACGTCTCAACCCGTATTTCACTGCAATCTGCTTAACCTCTAAACTGTGACTCATTGTCAGACATTACTATGTTAGATATAACATGTAGCAAAAATAGATTTGCTCTGCACACTCACCTGTTTAGATGTATCGTCTAGTAACGCTATGTCAGAGAAGTGAGAACAGCCTAGGACAAGTAGATAGTTTTTTCCATCCAACATAAACTAATCCAGGGAGCCAATTTTTCCTATGTCACCAACATGGGGTCTTTCACTTGACTTGGCCAGTATGTTTTTTTCCTGGGGTGTGGTGGGGGAGGCATACGCAACAAGCCTTAAGAGCTGCCTCAATGTCACTGTTCCTTTGAGGCAAGTACAATAAGTCTTGGGCCCTTCTCTTAGCTTTGTCAATCCCTAAATAATCTTCATGTAGCCTTTTTAATGTAGTTTTCTGTAACACCATAGGAATCACCACCCTGGTGCCTTTAAACAAAATTCTCCCTCGTACTGAGAGCTCCCTCTTACATTGATAATGCGGCTTGGGAATATGCTGTCCCAGTTGCTCTGTGCTAATAGCCCTAACTACCTTCTGCAGGGTTGCATGCTATGCAATAGCTCTGGCAAGTGCAGTACACATCTTGTCTGAGACTGGACAGTTTGTATTTTTTTAAATCAGATTGACATGAACAAAAATCTCTCTGGACTTTGCTTCACTGAACTTCTGTCAAATGAGCAAGAGTATGTCTGCAACCACCAAATCTCTCCCCGGTATGTAGTCCATTCGCAAAGCACACATTTGTTGCTGAAAAAATAATCTCTTTATTCTTTGGGTGTTTGCCAGGCCCCTTTTGGCAGTGGCAGTTACTGGTTTATGGTCAGTTTCAGTTAACACAGGCCTTCCATCAATAGAGACATAAAACTTCTTACACCTAGGAACTAAGGCAGAAGCCTCCTTCTCTCTTTGAGCATATTGATTCGTAGTTTTTGTTATTGCCCCGGAGGCATAAACCACTGGTTTCCAGTTTTGACCATTCTGTTGTAGGAGGACTGCGGCAATACCTCCTAGGAGCTGTCTGCAGACAACTTAGTTGTGAGCTTACTGTTATGGTACCTCAGGACTGCGGCCTCTTTAATTAACACCTGCAGGTTCTCAAACCCTAAGATTTGCATCCCAGGTCCATTCAGGGCCGGCTCTCGGCACTAGCATCCCAAGCATGTGCTTGGGGTGGCACTTTTCAAGAGACAGCACGGCTCTGCACAAGATTACTTTCATGTGCCTTTGAAACATGGTGCTGAAGGAAGAGGGTTTGTGTGCCAAGTTTCCACTGAAGTACACGGGGCCATTGAGGGTGGTCAGCGGGGTGTCATAAGCACTCCATCTCCCGTCCTAGCTGGGAACAGTTTTATCCTACAGTACAACAGGCTCAAATCTGACCTGGGTCCTGACCCAACAGTAAGTCTGACCAACTTGCCACAGCAGGACTCAAGCAGTGCTTGAGAAAATCCCAGTCAGTGAAAAGGGCAGCAGGCTGAGGTGAGTGCTGACATGTTGCCTATCAAGCTTGACCAAGCCCTGGTAAGGCAAATGTTTATAAGGGGGAACTGACTCCGGTGATGTGTCAGAACTGCTGCGGGGGGAGGGGTGGTTCCAGTCCTGCAGACTGGAAATGAACCTATAAATGCATTCAGAAATAAAGGAAAACCTGAGGCTGCAAAGCAAGTGCCAAGCCCCTGCTGGCACCAAGACTTCCACGTGCACTAGTGCTGAATTCGAGCACACATCCTTTTTCGGCGAGGAGGGCAGTGTGATGGGTCTGCAAAGGAGGGGAATACAACTCCTGTCAGCCCCTTCCCCATTGCATTTACTTTCCCCCTGGCCTGGTAAGGGGAAAGGTCCTGAGTCAGGAAGTGGCCAGGCTCTGTTTGGGAGCGGGAGCCACATGGCACCAGGGAGCTGGAGAGAACCCCCAGGAACTGAGGACATGGGCAAAGCTGCCAGCCATCATAGCTAGGTGCAGGGCTGTGTGGGACATACATGGGGCAGCTGCACAGGGAGCCAGTCCAGAGGGGCCCAAAGAGAGTCACCGAGCCTGGCTTGGGAACACACAAAAGCATATTTGCTGGAATGGAGACTGAACTGATGAGGGTACCCCAAGCACTAGGCCTGAAGAGCCCTGACTGAACTGCCTCAGTGACCCAAACAGGAACCGCAAGTGCTCACTTTGAACTGTAACTGTTTACGCCGTTGTAGCTGAGGTATTTGCAGCCTTCCCCTTTCCTGCCAGCCCTACTGAAAACTCTCCCTTCACCGTGTGTCTGAGGGGTTATTGGGACAGCAGGACTATTGCTAACAAGGCCTAGCTGAAGCACCTAAGGTACTTGCTGCTGAGATGCGGTGCACCACATGCGCTACTGGAACCACAGGGGTCTGGTGTACACAGTAACCCCAATAACAACAGGATTTTTCAGCAACCCAAAGCAGCCATGAACCTGGCTCAACTGCTAAATCTGGCTCTTTGTATCCAGAATACAAGTGAAATGGAGCCAAAGAGCACTGCAAATTTAGAGGATTCAGGGGAGAGAGCAAGGAATAGTAACACACACACAGTCCAGATTTTTTCCCCAGCAGTGCCTACAGTCTCAAAGGTCTTGCCCAGTCTTAAATCAGGCTGTGCACACAGATCCCACCTGTATTCTGTTGTTTGAACTCTTTGATAGATCTGGTTCTCCAGCTGGAGATGCCCCATCAGTAACACTCTGCTTCTTTCCTCTCCCAAAATGTCTCTGAAATTTGGCTGCTGATTGCTTTACTTTGGCGTCCTGGCCAACTCTTTACTGCTTCAATATCAGATTATTTTGGGAGAGGGGAGGGCGTCCAGAAGCGTGCTATGTTTTCGCTGCCGATTGGCTGATTCTGATAGTCCCTACAGTGCAGTACCTCACAGAATTTCATTTCCAAACACTGTACCACTCAATTTTGAAAAAACAAAAACATTTCCTGTGTGTTTTCCTTTTCTCCTGTGCCTGGATTTAATTATAAAATATTCCAGCAGAGGGCAGTGACGTATTACTGTGTGAAAACTGTTTTAAAAAAACAAAAGACAAGAACACCTCAGCAAGATGCTTCCATAAATAAGCCTGGGTGCAAATATTAGTTGGAGGGTTCAACTCAGGATTACTAACTTGTATATTATTTACTACAATTTTATATCACAGCATAAAGTGAATGGTTTGTGCATGCACCTATTGGCCTAGAGAACTATCTGCATGTGTTCGTACAGCTTTGTGGGGGAGTAGAACACTGATTTTTTTTTTCTTACATTGGTCATTGCATTTTCTCCTTTTTGGAGTAAGAGGATGTGATGGGAATTTCAGAATCTCTTTAACACCTAATGGATCCCGTTGACCAGCAATAGGGTGACCAGATGTCCCGATTTTATAGGGACAGTCCCTATTTTGGGGTCTTTTTCTTATATAGGCTCCTATTACCCTCCACCCCCATCCCAATTTTTCACACTTGCTGTCTGGTCACCTTAACCAGCAACTACTGTTCTGCTTGTAGCTAAGAATCCTTTCAAGTTTGTTCACCAGTTTGTTCCAGTACTGTACAGGTTATACTGATGACTTGATTTTTCTGAGCTACTGTCTTGTGATTCTGCAAGTCACTGTACATATTGTCCAGGGAGACAAGACAATCACCATGTGTTGACAATGCCACATGATATTATCCCTACATTTTCTCCAACAAAGTAGGAGGCACAGCCTGACCCTAGCAGATCATCTAATCCAAATGCAGATTTCCTACTGTTTTCCATTCACTGACAGCTCACAACTGAGGTTTACAGCTGCTTGATTCTGCTGTTTTGGTCTCCGCAACCTACCCTCATGCCTTTTTCTGGCCATTGTAGAGCTGGTCAGGCAATTTTCAAAGGAACCATTTTCTGACAGAAAATGCTGTTTTGTCCAAATTTAAACGTTTCATGGGAACATGTTGATTTTGATGAAAATTTTAGATGGATTTTTTTTAAACAATTCAAATGAAAACAAAGTGTTTTGTTTCAACTTTCTCATTTCCTTCCAGCTTTATTTTATTTCATTTTTTGGGTTTATTAAAGTCCACCTATTGCACCTTCATTCCCAGTCATAAACTCATCCTATAGGTCTAGCAATTAAAGTAATTGTTTACATGGACATATCAAATATACTTTTAGCTGCTAAACTGCACTAAAACAGCTACCAATGAGGAGAAGCCAGCACTATATGGCTACCAGCACCCATAGCTAACCCCCAAGCTTCTGGCGTCTGTAGGTGGTGGGGGCCCCCGGAGCTGCTGGTGGTGGAGAAACCTGCGAGCTCCCGGCCACCACAGGTCCCCAGAGCTGCAGGCAGCAGGAGCACCCTGCAGCTCTCGGCTCCCATGGGCAGCGGGGGGACCCCCTAAGCTGTAGGCAGCAGGGGTACCCCACAGCGCCTAGCTGCTGTAGGCAGCTCCTAGCCCTTGTGCAGCTGCTCAGCTTCGGGTTGTGTGAGGACCCCACAGATCCCCATTTTATCACCGATTTATAATAAAAGTCACAGACAGGTCATCTGCAAAAAAGAAAAATGAATGTGACTAAACCTATCTGTGACAAAATCTTAGCCTTACTCATAGCTCCATGTGAAAATCACTGACGCATCATGAGCAGGAGGTTGGACTAGATGACCTCCTGATGTCTCTTCCAAACCTAATCTTCTATGATCATATAGAGAATGCCTATGGAACTCATCCAGGCCTGGAGGTCTGTGAATTTATCGTTGATTAGATCTATTTGATTTTGTAAAATACACTTTGTCACAGGGTGAGTTAGGCCTTTAAGAAGAGGTCAGCCACTGTCCCCACCTCCCAGATCATGTGACTGTGATCTAAGGCTCAAAGGACTACTGGACAGTGGGGGAAGCAGATATAAGAGCTTCCTGTGCGTAAAGGGAAGGCTTGTAGTAGAAAAGGCCAGGCTAACCCTCTAGAGGATAGGTCCTGAGCTGGTGAGGTTCCTTGTGGGGAGGGCGCTAGGGAAGGATTCCATGAGTGATTTGGTGGAGGACTGCTGGAAGAGGCTGGGGAGAAGGCCTAAACAGAGAGAGGAGAGAGCAGTAGGAAGTAGCCCTAGGAATTATGAAGCAGGGCAGTGTGGAGCTGAGGGTGGACAGCTGCTGCAAAGCCTAGAGTCCCAGGCCCAGAGCCTGAAGTAGGGTTGGGTTTTCCCATTGCCTCTCCAGTACCATCTATAACTGTGTGAGGGGAGATCAAGAAAAGGAAGGAGAACTAAAGATGACTTAACCTCCTGGTACAACGAGAGTTTGAGCCCTCCCCTACAAACAAGCAGGAAGGACTTAATAGCGGCACAGAATTTAGAGTCTGTGGCCCAAAGAGGGCAACATGTTTTTTTCTTTTTTGGTTTGGACTTAATTTGCCCTGGAACAAGATGACTTGTGACTTGTGACTTGGCTAGAAGACCAAGTCATCTTGTCAGCCTGGAGACTAATGTCTTTGGCAGAAGAACTGCAGGACAGCCACACATCATGTTAGAGAGGTATGCTGCATTCACATACCCTATTACATCACGGGACTGACACAATGACTGCATGACCTGCTGTTGCTTGTAGTTAGAGGAAAATAGAGGGAAAACTTGAGTACATATTTCCCATAGGTCACACAAAAAATTGATGGTAAAGAAGACAATTAATTTTTTTTTAATTGCTCTGTTCTCTGGCAAACTCCCAGTCAATGTGAGTTTCATTATAAGCCTGCAGAGTTGGAGGTTTTTGTTGTTTAACAGAGCAGTTGGTTTGTTGTTACTGGTGTTTTAATGCCTCTTAAACTGTGACTCTCTTACCTAGTTTATTTTGCAGTTTAACCCTAAACTAATGTGAATTCTAATTTCAGTGCCTGCGCAATCACTTTCCATCTTATGACTGATGTAAGGGGAATGTTTGTTGTGTAAGATACTTCTGATGATGCTGAGCAGTTCCGCTATGTGGTGTTTACTGTGTCTGAGGGATGAGCTGCTTAATTTGGTCGTTTGAATTTAAACTAACAATATTTGTGGGCAGTCACCGTGGACATTAACCAGAGACCTGGATTTATGGAAAATGATGGAATATTCCCTAAACTGACTCCCAGGCAAGGGCAAAGAAAACACATTTACTTCCCTTCCCTGACACTCCCAACTTAAGTGTCTGTTCAAGGGCTCCCTTTGTTAGTAGAACTGGACCAAGCTATTCACTAGAGATCCTGCTACTTGCCAGCATCTTTGTGGGTTCATATGAAAATTGGGGAGCATCACTTAGCCACTCTGTGCAGGCAGGCTTGTGTCTGGCTCATCCTTCTGTCTGCCTACTAAATTAATATAACTGCTTCAGCAGTGTTTGATAGCGAGGCTGCTACTGCTGACCTCAACCTGGAGTGTGCTGGTTGGTCCTGCTCTGAATCTGCCAGCCAAAAGTGTCAGCCCCTTAATCTGCCAGTTTAAAGAAATGCATCCGGCGCTAAAGCAGCAGTGAAACAGGTTTAGGTATTTCAGTGAAATAGGGCTAAGGAGCGAGATAATGACAATCTACAGCAGGGCGTAGAGGTGGAGAGAAGAAGATTTTTCTAAACCTGTCACTTTAAAGAGATGATGTTAAATTAAGCAGTCTAGACTCAGATCTGCTAGTGATTATTATAAGAGTAATGTGTTTTTAAATAGTGGCCTATATTTGTGGGCATGCAACTTTGGACATGCAAAACATCTGCAGAGCGTTCTTTTCAAGCAAAAACATCTCATAGAATATTAGAGTTGGAAGAGACCTCAGGAGGTCATCTAGTCCAATCCCCTGCTCAAAGCAGGACCAATCCCCAACTAAATCATCCCAGCCAGGGCTTTGTCAAGCCGGGCCTTAAAAACCTCTAAGGAAGGAGATTCTACCACCTCCCTAGCTAACCCATTCCAGTGCTTCACCACCCTCCTAGTGAAATAGTGTTTCCTAATATCCAACCTAGACCTCCCCCACTGCAACTTGAGACCATTGCTTCTTGTTCTGTCATCTGCCACCACT
Source organism: Mauremys mutica (assembly GCF_020497125.1). Lineage (NCBI taxonomy): Eukaryota > Metazoa > Chordata > Testudines > Geoemydidae > Mauremys > Mauremys mutica. The sequence goes on from NC_059074.1 coordinate 107,886,771, forward strand.
GAGAACAGCCGAGCTCCCTCCACTTTGGAACCCCCCTTCAGGTAGTTGAAGGCTGCTGTCAAATCCCCACTCACTCTTCTCTTCTGCAGACTAAATAACTCCAGTTCCCCCAGCCTCTCCTCGTAAGTCATGTGTCCCAGCCCCCTAATAATTTGTTGTCCTCAGCAGGACTCTCCAATTTGGCCACATCCCGTCTGCAGTGGGGGGACCAAAACTGGATGCAGTACTCCAGGTGTGGCCTCACCAGTGCCGAATAGAGGGGAAATAATCACTTCCTTCCACCTGCTGGCAATGCCCCTACTAATACAGCTCAATATGCCATTGAGCTTCTTGGCAACAAGGGCACACTGCTGACTCATATCCAGCTTCTCGTCCACTCTAATCCCCAGGTCCTTTTCTGCAGAACTGCTGCTTAGCCAGTCAGTCCCCAGCCTGTAGTGGAGCATGGGATTCTTCCTTCCTAAGTGCAGGACTTTCACTTGTCCTTGTTGAACCTCATCAGATTTCTTTTGGCTCAATCCTCCAATTTATCTAGGTCACTCTGGAGCCTATCCCTACCCTCCAGCATATATCTACCTCTCCTCCCAGCTTCGTGTCATCTGTAAATTTGCTGAGGGTGAATTCATCCCATCAACCAGATCATTAATAAAGATGTTGAACAAAACCGGCCCCAGGATCGACCTCTGGGGCACTCTGCTTGATACCGGCTGCCAACTAGACATCGAGCAGTTGATCACTACCTCTTGAGCCCGACAACCTAGCCAGCTTTCTATCCACCTTATAGTCCATTCATCCAATCCATACTTCTTTAACTTGCTGGCAAGAATACTGTGGGAGACCGTATCAAAAGCTTTGCTAAAGTCAAGATATATCACATCCACCGCTTTCCCCAGAGCCAGTTATCTCATCATAGAAGGCCATCAGATTGGTCAGGCAACTTGCCCTTGGTGAATCCACATTGACTGTTTTTGATCACATTCCTCTCCGCCAAGTGCTTCAAAATGGATTCCTTGAGGACCTGTTCCATAATTTTGCCAGGCACTGAAGTAAGGCTGACTGGTCTGTAGTTCTCTGGGTTCTTTCTTCCCTCACATGCCACAATGATGGACATGGCCTAAGAACCTAGAGAGGTTTTACCCCTGCATGCACAAGAGAGTGCACAAATTTCAGGCCATCATTATGAAAAGAGGCCATGCTTCCCCACATCCCCACCCCATGTACACAAAAACAAAACAATAGCCACTGATTGTACTAGGGTCCACTAGACAAAAAGTCAAAATTTTCCAGTTGCCTAAAGTTACGCACTTAAGTCTATATTTAGGCACCAAATTTAGGCTTGATTTTTATTCTTTTTATATTTATAATCAGGAAAAACATCTGACAGATTTTGGAATGGACTTCACTTATCCTGGCTTGCTACCTAACAGTTTTCCTCTGTGGATAAATCTTAAAAAGTCTTGACACAAAAATTATAGGGTTAGGCACTCAAATGGTTAGGATTTGCAGCTGCTTATTCTTGGAAACCTGACATTTTGGTGTGTAATGCAACTGCATGCTCCTGATTGACACATGGCTGTTTACAAGAAGCCTGTTCTTCCTGTGGCTGGTGGCTGGGAACAATTTCCTAATAAGGTGGGCTGTGAAAAAGCAGCAGATGCAATAGCTAAGGAACAAACAATACTATTGCATTATGGAGTGTTTTGACTCATTACTGTATTTGAATCATTGATGACTCAGTTCCAAAGTACAAAAAATAAAGCTGGGACTAGCCCAGCTAAGGTGCAAGCTAGCACAATTTCAGCTTGTAGTTGAGAGATGGGGTCCTCCATCCTTGCACACCTAACATGAACATCCAGGCTCAAGCTAGGCAGCTCCAGTTCAGCACACACTTCTCTTATAAACATAATGGCAGCTTAAATGGGACCATTTCTCTTTAACTCTGTTGCCCCATATTTATTATGGCACAGTCTTTATAGGCCTGAATCAACGCTCATTAAAAGCTATTGGAAAGGCTCCTATTGACCTCAGTGGGCTTTAGATCAGGCTCCATGAACACTCTCCCACCATTCACAGCTCATTCAGATTGTACTCTGGCTCACTTCCACTGATGGAAAATTCAGTCCATGCCTGGCTTATGTCACAATGCCTAATTCCCATTCTAACATGGATATCGGGTTAATGGGGAATGAGCTTCCCACCCTTTGGGTCTGATCCTGCAGCCCTTACTCACATGGTACCAAGAAGTCCCTCTGAGGGAGGGGCGCAGGAGCAGTGGAAATGGCTGAGATAAAGCAGATCTAGAACAAAACAAACCCAGAATTTGTCCCCAGGTTGAGTGAATGATGTTGCCAAAGCTTCTCCTTACTGCTGCTTTGCTATGCAGGTGAGGGGTGGTAAAGCCATTGGGCCCACCAAGCTGGCAGCCCTATCTGGGTCTAGTGGAGCTGTAGGGGTGACTGGAAAGCCTGTGGTGTATTATAATTTCCACTTCATCCAGGGTTCATCCAGCTGCACAGAAATTACTTCTCACTTGCATAGTTTAGTGTCCTATAAACCCACAGCATAGCATTAGCAAAAGCTCAAAGTCTGGGAGGAAGAGGCTTGTCCGCACCCAATCTCGGGGGCTGGTTTTTTCCTCTCAAAGATTTGGCCCAGCGGCATTTTTCTTCAATGGCTCTTTTAATGACTTTGTTTACATGTATGGAAGTGCTGCCTTATCTCACAGCATAGCTTACAATGAAATATTATCTATCCCTCATCTTTTTAATGAATCTGACCCCACACACACATACACCACACTATGTACCTACTAAATAAGCATATTTCTGGCATGTGCACCTCTTATAGCTGCATAATTTGTATATGTAAGGTAAACAAGGAAAAATGCAACAGCCTCAGTGAGTAAGTGTTCTTACATTCTGTAAGTCTATTTTCTTTTAACATGCCACTAAAATATATGAAAAAAGACAGGAAATTATTATGTAATTTGTCATATTTTGGAGACAAAAATGCAAACACTGGCTCACATTTTTATCTTCAGGTGGAAACAGATTTTGAAGTGCCTCACTTCAGGGGGAGGGATAGCTCAATGGTTTGAGCATTGGCCTGTTAAACCCAGGATTGTGAGTTCAATCCTTGAGGGGGCCACTTAGGGATCTGGGGCAAAAATTGGTCCTGCTAGTGAAGGCCCCACTGGCTGGACTCAATGATCTTTCAAGGTCCCTTCCAGTTCTAGGAGATTGGTATATCTCCAATTATTATTTTTTTTATTATTATTATCACTAATGTGTGGTTTGTGCACAAACTTTGTTTGATTCCTAGCTGAGCAAAGTTGAGGCCCAGATGGCCAGTTACAAATACAGTAGTTGTGTATGACAGTGAATCAAACAAAACATCCTGTATTGTGATGACTAGTAGAACAAATATCATTCACAAATGCGCTTATTAAAACAGAAACTGCTTCCTCTGCTTATCCTGATAGATCTATCAATCCCAAGAATCTGTCAATCAATTTATAAATCTGATTTAAAGCTAAAGCTAAAAAAAGCTAGCCTGGCATTCTAAATTGTTGGTTGTATTCATAAAGCTTGAATATGGAAGCAATACATTTAGCAATCTAGTAAGTAAGGTCTCTAGGCTATTGTGTGAGAAATAGGTACAAGGATAGGTAAAGTTGAGCTCTAACACACTACTAAGGTAATAGGCTCCTAACCTAGTGAACCCTCATCCTAGGGCAAGAAGCACTTCCTCCACCATGGGACTGAAACAGATCTGCACAATAGACTTATTTTCAAAGGAAACGATTGTGCAGTTTGCCTAATGGTTGAAAAGTGACATTGTTTATGACAGCATCATTATGGGAGCTCCATTTTGGATACTTCACTAATCCAGTTTTCATCTTTCCTTCAATCTAATTTAACAATCACAAGGAAAAAAAACCCTGCTGGTTAAGCTTTTAACACTTCACTTTGTTCAGGTGTAGGAGGAGAGAATGTAGAGTTTAAGGTACATGGCTGGGAGCAAAGAGAGTGGGGCTCTGCTCCTACCTCAGGAACACATTTCCTTTGACCTTCAGCTAGTCACTCAATTCCTCAGTACAGGGGTGCCAGAGCAGGGGGAGGAGGTGGAGAGGAGCAAGCAAGGGTATGGTCGGGTGGGGAGCGGGGAAGAGGTGGTGTGGGGCTACGGTTCAGGCACCGGTGACCCCCCTCCACACACTTTAGGGACCTTCTGCTGTTTCTGCCTCAGTAAGTCACTCAGTTTACTTATCTGTAAAATAGAGAAGTTATTTCTGCTCAGTAAGGGTATGATTAGCATATGGCGTGGGGATAGATGGGTCATGGACATGAAGCTCTGTGTGTATGGTTGTGTGAGGCCCTGTGTGTGACCTATCATGGTACAGCATGGGATGGTGCAGTATCCTTCCTACCCCTGGGTTGTTCAGAAATGTCAGGATCACTGAACAGTGGGATAATGCTGAACAAGGGCCTGGCTGCTGCACTAATTGAAATCTCTCCCCAGAAACCTCTAGCCATAATCCGTATTTTGCAAACAGTGGTACAACATGTTATTATACAATCAATGGAAAGGCAAGAAGGCCTACCCCACCTCTATCCAGGGCCGGCTCCAGACCCCAGCGTGCCAAGCGCACGCTTGGGGCGGCATTTTGCCGGCAGGGTGGAAGCCGGCTCCGGCGGATCTTCCGCAGTCATGCCTGCGGGAGGTCCACCGGAGGCGCGGGACCAGTGGACCTCCCGCAGGCATGACTGCGGAGGGTTCGCTGGTACCGCGGCTCAGGTGGACCTCCCGCAGGCAGCTGCGGGACCAGCGGAACCTCCGCAGACATGTCTGCCAGAGGTCCCCCGGAGCCGCGGGACCGGCGACCGCCAGAGCGCGTCCCACGGCGCGCCGCCCTGCTTGGGGCGGCAGGATTCCTAGAGCCGCCCCTGCCTCTATCCTTCAATCCTGGATCTTGTGTAACCCCCTCATTCATCCCTTCCCCACCCCCAAACACCCTTGTAATTCCCACATCAGGAAGAGTACAGCAGAGAAGAGAAGCAGTCCAAAATTTGGAGTCACTGCCTGTCGCCTCATGACACTGAAGCACCAAGACGACTTTCAGAATCTGAGCATGTACATGCCCAGGAAATCTATATGTGCCAGATGTTGGATGTGTTTTCATCTGGCCTAACTTTCAACCTGCCTTTGCCCATATGTACCTACTGCTTAAATCACAGAGGGATGGGACATGGGATGCAGAGACAGATAAGAGCTGATTTAAAATACCAGTCGTTTTTTGCGGGAAATGTAATGAAATTTTGAAATTTCCCATCACAATTTTTTTTTAAATCTTAAACCTCAAAAAAATGTCTGGATATTTATTTTAAAACCAGAAACATTTTCCTTGAAAACATTGATTGTGTGCAAAAAAAATAAAGTGTTGATTAAAATGAAATTGTTTGTCAACAAGCTACTTTTCATTAAAAACAAACTTAAAGCAGCTCCACAGATAAGGCTTTTTGGAAAGATTCAGTCCTTCTATGCATAGAATCATTGGACCTCAAGAGGTCATCTAGCTCAGTCCCCTGCACTCATGTCAGGGCTAGAAGTATTACCTAGACCATCCCTGACAGGTGTTGAAGAAAGGAATGTGGCTACAAGCTCCTCTGTAGGCACACAACTGATGCTTTGAAAACTTGGCTGAAAATAAGATACTCCTACAGTTGCATGAGCAGTTTTGCTTCTGTTTGTGTCCTTTTGGAATATAAGGACACGCTATTTAGAATGCCAGCTACTCTTATTTATGTTATGTTGCTCAGATCTCACAGATTTTGTCCCTTCACTAAATATTTCTATACCTACATTATGCTCATTTTTATCACACGAGGAGAATAGCTTGCTCAGTAGATTGGTATTAGATGGGCCGTACTCTAAGTCACTGGGTCAAACCCACCCCAACCTTGTTGAAGGTCATGGAGTTTTGGGGGGGCCTATTAGAAAAGTGTTCTGTTCAGTTCCTGTTCACCGTCACAACTGGCACACTTCCTGGCCAGCTCCGCAGTGAGCCCAACAGTTGAGTGGGCATTAGTATCTCACCTCTGAAAGCAGACCTTCCAGACCTACTAGTGGGGAAGCATTAGACAGCTTGGCCTTCTGCTTCTTGTGCTATACCTGGTCTGTGGTTAGAATTCACTGGTCAGGCTGACATTTTTCCACCCCTAAATTTTCTTTAGAAAAAAAAGAAATGCTACAGGTTAAATCCTGGCCCCACTGAAATAAATGGGAGGTTTGGCGCTGATTTCAACAGGACCTGGATTTCACCCCATCTCTCCTAGTTATTCAATCAGAGGAGGTAGAAGTTTTGCATAGGAGTCAGTTGTGCTCTTTGGAAATTCCAGAGTAAAAATTACTTTCAGGGTAAATTATGCAGACCACCACATTAGAAGTACATCAATTTGAAATCTAGTCAGTTTCCAAAAAATTGAGCTCCTTACAGTTCCTGCCAATTTATCTGATTTTACAGTGATATTTACCTATCCTAAAATGTCTGTGTTAGAGATACAGACAGAAGGAAAAAATTAACTAATGCTACACCCAAAGTGCTGTTTAGTGCACAAGATAGAGAAATCGATTTCTCTTTTTCAATTTATTTCCTTGTAGGTATTACCATTTAGCAATATTAAATACAGAATTTTCACACAGAAGTGAGACTTAACTTGATGGTGCCACTTTAATGAACAGTACCTGACAAAAAACATTTTAGTGCACATAGTAAGATCCAAGTATCAATCTAATATTTCCATATGAAATTATTCTGAAAAAGATACTCCCAGTGGCTGACATTTTCAAACTCATCTAAGGGCTTTGGGTGCCCAGTTTATCCAGGTGGCTTTGAAAATCCCACCCTCTAAGTATTGGCTCAGATTCTGCAGACCAGCAGAGCCAGGCTCACCACAAATCTGGATTTCGAGGGATGAGGGGAGAGGGAGAATGTATTTAACATAGTTGAAGCCATCTTTGTCCTCCCAGTCGTGGGGCTGACAGGCACTAACCCAGTCCCCAGCATAAAAGTGAAAAGCTGGAAGGCTAGCCACCACATAATCCCATAGGCAGGCACAATCTTCTACTGGCCAATTACAGTTTAAGCACTACAAAGCAGCCTTAATGAAGTGGAGCATCTCAGGATTGCAAACCCAAAGGATGGACTTTGTCATGTTTTCAAGATTTTCCTCCATGACCATGAGGACTGGAAACTTACTTTAAAACTATAGATAGTAATAACAGGATTTCAGGAGCTGGGGCTTTAAGAAAAAAATCAAATGTTGGGATAAAATGGTGAGAATTAACTCTGTACCTAGCTCATTATCTCTTAACAAGAAGTTTGGTACAATGCCAGACAGAGGGCCTGATTCAGATCTTTCTTACACTGATGTAAATATGCAGTAATTCCACAGGAGTCACATCAGTGTAAAATTTAGATAAAGGTCAGAAATGGGCCCTTAAGCATTAAGTTTAGGATTTTCTAAGAGAATTTGGTTCTCAACTCCCATTGAATTTCAGTTGGAGTTGGGCACCCAGCTCCTGTAGGCTCCTTTGAAAAACCCAGCCTAAAATACTTAGTTTTCATGTGACACATCCTGGGCCAGATCCTGAGCTGGTGCAAATCAGCACAGCTGATATACATCAGCTGAGGATTAGGCACGCTATAGTCTCACCTCCCCATTTATCTTATTATACTTCTCTCTTTCCCCCGCCCACCCACCATCAGATATGGATATTTTAAAAACTTGTTTAGAATACTTTAGGAACCTGTCCGTGTCAGCTTATTTCAAGTTTTGATGCTATGTGATTATGGTACAAAGCAGGCACTTCTTGTTGCATATTGAAGAACTGCAAAGATTCCCATTTAGATTTCCTTGAAAACGTTACTGACTTCTATTAGTGATACATTCCAAAGAATAAATTCTAAATGCTTAGAAACCTGCTGCATCCTGAACCACTCCGCTTCCAAACTTATTGTGCTGAAGCTACAAGCTAGAAAAGTAGTTGCAGCAATAGATCTTTTACTGTCCCTAGGTACTTACAGCCAACTTCCTTAAGGCCTGAACAATGTATTTAGTGCCTGCTTCTGATTTTGCCTACTTTGGTATAAATGGGGATTAACTCCAGGGAAATAGAAAAAAATTCAGCAACAGTAGTCAGAGTAAACTACAGTACTTTAGGGGAAAGCCAGATATGAATGTGCTAGTGCTTTTTACTACATATTAATCCAGTTAGCATATAGTGTGTACACACATGGGCTAAGAAGGAGTCTATGGGATAGATTTGGATTTCATTCTGAGTATTTAATATAAAGGGCAGATAACACTGGCTTGAGCCAGACAAGAGATGTGCAAATTCCCCCTTGCATCTCTGCCAACATATCTTGACCTACAGCACCCTTGTGCCATTTTTGTTGTTTGTAATTTTTTTATTCACCTGGATGAAGAGGAGATTTAAAATTAAAGCTGGTCAGAAATTTTCCAACACGATGTTCCCCCTACCACCATCAGAAAGTGATTTGTTGAAAGCTAAATGTTTTGTGAAAATGTTGATTTTGATGAAAATTCATTTAAAAAAAATTTTTAAAGCACTGGGAAGGCTGAAATGGAATGGAATGTTACAATTTTTGGGGAACAGAACATTCTCTTTTGAGACCACTGTGTTTCAATTATATTATATACAGTTTTTTAAAATGAAAACTGGAACAAACCATTTCATCAGAACAAAATATTTTGAGCAACTGGAATTATTCTGGTATTTCCTTTCTTGGGAAATGTTTAAAAACATCTCATTCCATTTTTGAATGAAAAAAATTGAAATAGAATTCCCCACAAAAAGAAAAATCTGATCCCGACCCAGCTCTAAAATGTTATTGCATTTGTGGTCTAATTTAGCTCTGTATTGAGTTAGTTCACTCTTCCACCACTGTTTCCATCAGCACCCTTCTTTTATCCCATTAAGAAGATCTAGAGAACCAAATCTAACTGCATGTCAGACCTAAGGGTAAAAGTTTGATACAGTTATTTAGTGTTATGTTTTGAGGGACAGTTAGCCCTTGGCAGAAATTCTAAACATTTATATACTTCACTGCAATCATGACCATTACTTCTATAGAAAAATAGCCTTATAATGAAAGGTAGCTGATGCTTATAAACTAGGACAATCACAGTTTAACTGCAGCCTGCAGTTTGGATCCACCTCATTTGGACGGTATGTACCCTGTATATCTTGTTTTTAGTCTAATACAGTGTGAGCACTACTACATAGGCAACTGTATTCTATGCTGTGGTAAAATACCCTCTCCATCTGGAAACGTGAAACTAATTTTCTTGGCATTTCAAGTCCCATAAGTTGAATTTGCTCACAACATTACTACATGAGTAATGCACCCGTTCAATAGTTTCTCAGAGCTGGCTGCCAAAGCAGCAGGGCAGTGTTAAATAAAAGGTATATTTTATGCTAGCATTAATGCCTTTTCAACCGAATGAATTGATCTGTGATGGCCTATCCATATTGCTGCCATTTGTTTTAGTTTTACTTTTATGTTTACAGTGTCTAATTTCAGATCTGCTGAGAGGTAACCATTTCTGTTCAGGTTTAAAGTATCCCATTACATTATAACCCACTGGAGTCCATTATTACTCATTTTTTGCTGGTTCTTTTTTAATTTTTATATTATAAACCAAATTCCAATTGTGAGGCTGTAGGCTGTTACAAAGAGGAAGTATATATCAAATCTATGTCCTTGGGCTCAATAAACTACAAATGCAGGATACAGTTTATGAGAGTGAATTCTTTCCATAGGAATTTTGTTTTATTATTTTTTAGTTTTCCAGACAGAAACAATTATCTGATGTATTATTTCTCTTCCCTGGGATTATGTTTCAGTAATGGGATGGGCGCCACTCCCTGCCATACGAGGATCACAAAATGGTCACATCTTTTGAACTTGTAATTTATGCAGGACAATGTTATAGAACCCATGTGCAATTCTACACAACAGCATATGGGCATGGGAGTGCGTTGAAAGTATATGTGTATGGGGGGGGGCAGGGATTAACAGCAAAATGGAAGACAATGTTGCCTTGCCCTTGACAGGCTGACAAAACATACCGCAATGAACAATAGCTGTTCCAGGACACCTCTTAACCTGAGCTGGACTAGGGAAGAGGTGGAGGTGCGCTGTCTTTGGGACCATTCTGGCAGTCAAGGAGCACAGCCTAGCCAGGCCCTCTTTTCCCTGGCTGCACCGGGGCCAGTGAGAAGGGGAGGGCACAGCCAGTAGGCCTCTGAAGGATTCCCCAGCACAGAGGGAATCCTCTAGTGGCCAGATAATCCATCTTTAGGGATGCTTTGTACTGCTAGGTTTAGTGGACCAGAAAATACAGTCCATTGTATATGTTTGTGTCTAGCATTTGACAGCCTTTGACTGAAAGGCACTGGAAAAGTCAGAGCAAGATAGGCTTTTATATTTCTATAGTGCATTACCCCCAGTGCTCCCAAAGCCATATACAAGTTATATGGAAAGGAATCTCCGAACCCACCAGTGAAAGGCACTGCAGTGGTGGTTGTAACATAATAGCTGCACAAAAACATTTGTGATTACTTGGACAAAGGAGAAAAATGTTAACCAATTAAGACTTAATGTGGCATTTAGGTAAGCAGAACATAATTACCTATATCAGATGTACCAAAGTCATTTCTGTAAAACATGCCAGTGTGCCACAGAGTCTTTGATGCTCACAAGTGGTTTTATAATTTTTTTAATCTTATGTGGAACACAAGTGTTTCTACCTTTTGGGTTTTGATATGGCTGGGGCATGTACCCTTCTGATATCATTCCTAGTTTTAACCCCTCTTCACATGGTCCAGCAAATCGGCCTTCAATCCATGCTAAAGTAACAGAACAAATATGGAGACAAAAATCTGTAACCACAGAAAAGATAAGAGTCAAGAGCAATGAGAAGTATGTTTATTACTACAAACCTTGTCAAACAAACTCGATGCAAAATTGATCAGAGCATAGTAGGTGAAGTAATGAGTTTTAGTAAATTCATGGATATCATCTCACTCCAGGGTATAAACAAGATCCAGTGGCAGGAAGCTGAAGCAAGACAAATTCAGACTAGCCTTTCTTTTAAAAAAGTGGGATTGGTGAATTCTCCATCACTAGAAGTCTTTAAATCAAAAGCTATGCTATAGCCACACCAGAAGTTATGGGCTCAGTGTAGGAATTATTAGGTGAAATTCTGTTATGGTGATATGCATCAGGTCAGACTAGATGATCATAATGGTCACCCCTGGCTTTAAAGTGTATGACTCAAAAAAAATTCTTCACAGTTGATTCAAGTTAGTTTCATATAACCAGTGATGTGAATTGTAAATTGCCATTCACTGAGGGCCCTTCAGTCAGTGCTGCACGGCAACACTGAGTTGCAGAGTGGTGTCTAGAGAATGGTGACATTTCTAATATTTTAGAACATTTCCATTAATAATCTGGAAGGAAAGCAATAAAAACCCAGTCAAAATAATCCCTTCCCCTAGGAAAATACATTGAGTGGTCCCAGGAGGAGGAGATCTCGGTGAAGATCCCTTCACAGAGATTCCTCCATATTATTTTAGTTCTCTTTAGAATAAGTTAAATGCACCTACATACAGGCTCTGAGTGCATAGTTAATATTATGTGGATACATAATTGTGTACGTGTAAAACTTATGACCATGCATTGTCACATAATATCCCTTAACAGAGAAAGCCAGTGAAAAATGTTGGATCACAAAGGGTCAAGGGAGCATTGATAATTTTGCTAGAAAACACCACAAAGGTCCCACATTGCAAATATACACCAGCAAAAGTAAAAGATTTTCCTGGACAGATATTTGAAGATGGTGGAAAATTCTTGAAAAGTGTGCAACCTTGTTCTGGACAATCAGAGGAAAAAAATTGACAATTTGAAACCATCTCACCAAATCAGAGGCATTTAAATAGAATAATTGCATTGCAGGAAGAAACAAAAATGCAGTTTACACTTCAGTGTGTTTCAACAGAACCACAATAGCACGAGTGCTTGGATGTTGTCAATGGCTGGGTCTTAACTTGTACCACTGCAAATATTCCATTATCTAAAATGGACCATCATTTCATACACCAGTTTCAAAACAACTGCGTCAAAAATGGTGGTGTAAGTCCAGGTTACTAGATTCTAGATGCAGCTCTTACAGATGTCAGAGAAATAAACGTAAGGACAAAGTGAAGGATAACTATGTATGCTATATTCTATGAAATGACTGACAATGAGGGCTGCTATGCACTTAACATTCTCATGCCACTGGTGAAAGATGGTACTGAGAAGATATCCTCCTATCTTGCTGATACACTTGATGCAGAAAACAAATCACAGCACTGTGTCTCAGTCATACAGACTGTGCAAAGTTACAAAATTGCTTACAATAACATGGTAGTCTTTCATCAGAAGGGTAGCTGTGTGTGTCGCTTTTTACAGATCCAGACTAAGTTCTGTGGCACCTTATAGACTAAGAGACATATTGGAGTATAAGCTTTTGTGGGTGAATAATCACTTTGTCAGATGCACGTCACATCTGATGAAGTGAGTATACACCCATGAAAGTTTATGCTCCAATATGTCTCTTAGTCTATAAGGTGCCACAGGACTCTTTGATGGTTGTCTTTGACACAGATAATGCTGCCTACATGAAAAAAAAGCTTACAAACTGTACTGTCTGGACTGTTTCCCCAATAGCATCCATATAACATGGGTTGCTCACACAATCAATCTGATGGGGGAAGTTTTCATAAGCCATTCAAGGATGTCAATGCACTGTTCAGTACCATAAAATGCACTTTCAATATTATTGTGGCTTTGCTGAATAGGTGGGTGTGGCAACTCTGCACCACATTTGTTGTGAGAACTTGAAAGAATGGATTTCATCTGACAGCACTCTGTGTTTAATGCTGAAGATAGTGGTGTGTTTTATCAATGAAATGTGCAAGCCAACCATTGACCCAATGGCTACATTTGAAAGCCAGAGACAGTGCACTCTTTGCTTTTGAGAAAATGAAGGAACTGCTGTTTTTCCTTGAAACACATTCTGGATTTGAAGGAAATCACTCAAAGGTTTCTCAGGCTATAGATGTCAGTGTAACAACCGATCAAAGTAGCAAGTTGGTGCACCTGTTTCCTTCAGCTGTTGACAATTCAGTTGAAAATCTGAAGTACATCAGTGATACTGAGAGTGGGCAGCCTGCAATTAAATTCCTGAAATGAGTAAGGATTTTCAATGCCAGAAGAGTTCCTGTAATGTCTCATGTCAAGGAGGATTATGCTTCAATTTCTGACATCACTGACATTTCAGCAGAGGAGTTTACTTTGTGTACTGGGAAGGTGGCATCTGACATGATCTACACTCAGGGGAAATTGACATTGCCATGTTTTGGTCATCAACAGCCAACCATCTTCTGAATTTGAAAACATTAGCTTTTGGATACATAAATGCCGTAACAAACACAGCTGATGCTGAGTGCAACAACTCACTGTATATTCTTGTCCTCTCCAATTGGAAGCACTCTCTTGTGGAAGACAGACTGAAAGAGTGGATGTTCCTTTATTTCAATCTTGGAATTTAATAAGACTTTACCAAAAAAAATCCATTGATTTAGTCTTACTAATGTTTTATTTTACTTACTGTGCTAGTATTTTGATGAGCAGTATCAGAGAAGATCCAAATATAGCTGCACAATTTTATTACATTTCACAATACTTGAGATACCACAATGACTCAAAGCATTCTTTTGAATTGTTTTTTGTTTTGCGCTTGTACTGCAGAAAAAAGGGCCATTTTGCTGAAATTTATAAAAACTAATCTCAATTGAACAGTCCTTAAGAACTTTAGTTGTAAAATAATCACACCTGCTGGGTCCCTTTTTTTGTTCAAGGAATGCTAAACTCTACAGTAGATTGTGATAAAATGTGCTATATAAATACAAAATACCTGCATATATTTCCAGAGAAGGCTCAAATATGGTCATATATTTTGTTTGTAAAAATTTACTTTTGCATAATTTTGCTTGCACAACTTGATTTTTTCTGTGCATAACTCCCTGGGGTGTATCTGAGCACCCTACCAATAACTTAAAAATGCAATCCAATCAGCTGACCCCTTCTATCAAACAGAAACATGTCTTCAAATACTAACAGCCCTACCTCAACCCACCTAGCTATCTTCAAAGGGCAAGTAAAATAAATAGGCCCTGAAGTTTGAGCTGATCATGCATAGACATTTCAAAGCTGGTGTAGGACTGGTGGTGACTGCACTTTGATTACTGCATTCATTTTTGGGCACCACAATACTAGAAGGTTATTGGCAAATTGAAGGAAGGTTCAAGTAATCATACCAAATGATAGGGGTCCTGGAGGGAACAACTTACAGTAAGAGGAAAGATTAATATACCCTGGCTGATAAAGTGTGGACAAGTATTTAGATGACTGAAACAAACATTTTAGGTGATACACAAGTACATAACTTGGAGTAACAAAATGCTATCAGGGGAAATTGGCCTCTTAGGGCTTCCATTCTTTACAGTGTCCACCCCTTGATATAACCTTCAAGAAATAGCCTTCTATCTTCCAGCTTCATCCTGCTACTGCACCACCTATGCATTTGTTCCTTGTCACCTATGCCCTACTAGATAGGATGTTCTACTACAGCCATTGCCCCGCCCTAGTGGTACTGTCATCTCCAGTAGGACAGCCCTATAAGAATTGCCCCTGTAAGAACAAGATGCCAAAAATGATTAAACTTGAGGGTGAAGTGTGGAAGCAGCTCTGGTATTTAAATAAGTTAGAAAGAGCTTTGGGACACTGATGAAAAAACTGGGTGTCCTGAATAGGATAACTATTTTTAAACAATTAAGGTTGGCTCTCTTCTCTCCATGACCATCACTTGCCAAGAAGTGGGGGACAGAAATTCTTCCTAGACATGTTTTAAAACCAGGTCATATAAATTGCTAGCAAATATTTTATGGGGAATAATCATGGACCAGCAGCAGAATGGATTAGATTTACAGATTCCAAGGCCACAAGGACCTTTGTGATCATGCAATAGAAGTTCTGCAAGATTCCTAGAGCATAACTTTTAGAAAAACATGAAATCTTTATCTTTAAAATGGTCTGTGATGAAGAATCCACCACACATGTTGGTTAGTTATCCCTCTGTTAAAACGTATGCCTTGTTTCCAGTCTGAATTAGTCTAGCTTCAACTTCTAGCCATTTGGTTGATATAACTTTCTCCACTAGTCTGAAGACCTATTATCAAATATTTGTTCCCCACATAGGTACTTAGACTGTAATCAGCCTTCTCTCTGTAAACTAAATAGATTGAGCTTCTTGAGTCTCTTGCTATAAATCATGTTTTATAATCTTTTAATCATTCTCGTGGCTCTTCTCTGAACCATCTCCAATTTATTAACATCACTCTTGAATTGTTGACACCAGAAGTGGATGTGGTATTCCAGCAGCAGTTACATGAGTGCAAAATACAGAGCTAAAATAACCTCTCTTCTCCTACTCAAGATTCCTGTTTATGCAGCCAAGGATTGCATTAGCTCTTTTGACCATAGTGTCATAAGTGAACTAATGGGTCTTATTTTTTCAACTTCTGATTCCTTAACTCTTTGCAATTGCAGCAGGAGTTCAGTAACAATGTGATAGACATTTCCATCTAACTCAATATTCTTACTGGACTACTAACAGCTCTGAGCTGGCAAATTGATGCTTTTCCATCTTGAGAAAAATCTTACATTAAATTTTAATACAAGATGGCTAACCAGTAGGAGGTTGTCTCAAATCCGCATCCTCATTCAGGTTCACATACACCTTCTGTTGAATATCTTATTTCTAGAGTGATCTGAAACTTGCTTACGTTTAGAAGCTATGTTTAGTTTCAAACTACTTAGGAGTTTTGGACTCGGATTTCTTCAGTATTTTCCCCCTTTCCTTATCTCTCCCCAAACTAGCTTTTTCTGGTTTTATTTTTAATTGTCCTGCCCACTCTTTGCTAGAGAAAAGTAATTTGCAGCTGGTATGCTTTAGTGCCTTTGCCAATTAAAATACAATATGCCACTTATTGGCAACATGGCTATAATGATTCAAGCCACTTGCTCTATAAACCAGGAGGACCTGGCAGTAAAGAAAAATTCACACCAATGCAGAAGAAAACTGTCAGGTCATTAAATATTTGACTATTTAAAACTCTGTCTGGAGATAAGTGTCTAGGGAGAGTTACTCAAGGAGGCTTACTAAAATCAGGCATACAGATAGCAAATTGCAATTTGCTAATGCTCATGGACAGAAGTTCAACAAAATGCAAGAGGTGGCTTCGGACAGTGGTAGACACTAAAATGTAATAATTGCTTTCTAACTTTGATTTCATCGGACTATAATATTACACTGAAGGAATAATGTAACAATGCCAGCTGGTAAAGAGGCCTGGACGGGGTGCATAGAAGTTACAGATATCTCCCAAGTCTGGAACTTATATTCTAGCTACTAAAGAATGTCATTACTAGGAAGTCTCTAATAAAAGCTTGTCATATTGATCCTCATAATTTTTGCAAGATGGATGGATTATATCCACAGACAATCCAGGAAGTTTCTGGAAAGTGTAGGGGACAATTTCCTGGTGCAAGTGCTGGAGGAACCAACTAGGGGAAAAGCTCTTCTTGACCTGCTGCTCACAAACAGGGAAGAAATAGTAGAGGAAGCAATAGTGGATGGGAACCTGGGAGGCAGTGACCATGAGATGGTCGAGTTCAGGATCCTGACACAAGGAAGAAAGGAGAGCAGTAGAACAGAGACCCTGGACTTCAGAAAAGCAGAGTTCGACTCCCTCAGGGAACTGATGGGCAAGGTCCCCTGGGAGAATAACATGACGGGGAAAGGAGTCGAGGAAAGCTGGCTGTATTTTAAAGAATCCTTATTGAGGTTGCAGGAACAAACCATCCCGATGTGTAGGAAGAAAAGTAAATATGGCAGGCGACCAGCTTGGCTTAACAGTGAAATCCTTGCTCGTCTTAAACACAAAAGAACAGCTTACAAGAAGTGGAAGATTGGACAAATAACCAGGGAGGAGTATAAAAGTATTGCTCAGGCATGCAGGAGTGAAATTAGGAAGGCCGAATCACACTTGGAGTTGCAGCTAGCCGGAGATGTTAGGAGTAACAAGAAGGGTTTCTTCATGTATGTTAGCAACAAGAAGAAAGTCAAGGAAAGTGTGGGCCCCTTGCTGAATGAGGGAGGGAAACTAGTGACAGAGGATGTGGAGAAAGCTAGTGTACTCAATGCTTTTTTGCCTCTGTCTTCACAGACAAGGTCAGCTCCCAGACAGCTGCACTCTGCAGCATGGTATGGGGAGGAGGTGACCAGCTCTCTGTGGAGAAAGAAGTAGTTCGGGACTATTTAGAAAAGCTGGACGAGCACAAGTCCATGGGGCCGGATGCACTGTATCCGAGGGTGCTAAAGGAGTTGGCCGATGAGATTGTAGAGCCATCGGCCATTATCTTTGAAAAATCATGGCGATCGGGAGAGGTCCCGGATGACTGGAAAAAAGCTAATATAGTGCCCATCTTTAAAAAAGGGAAGAATGAAGATCCAGGAAACTACAGGCCAGTCAGTCTCACCTCAGTCCCTGGAAAAATCATGGAACAGGTCCTCAAGGAATCAGTTCTGAAGGGGAAAGTGATCAGGAACAGTCAGCATGGATTCACCAAGGACAAGTCATGCCTGACTAACCTAATTGCCTTCTATGATGAGATAACCGGCTCTGTGGATGAGGGGAAAGCAGTGGATGTGCTATTTCTGGACTTTAGCAAAGCTTTTGATACAGTCTCCCACAGTATTCTTGCCAGCAAGTTAAAGAAGTATGGGCTGGATGAATGGACGGTAAGGTGGATAGAAAACTGGCTAGATGGTTGGGCTCAACAGGTAGTGATCAATGGTTCCATGTCTAGTTGGCAGCCGGTATCAAGTAGAGTGCCCCAAGGGTCGGTGCTGGGGCCGGTTTTGTTCAATATCTTCATTAACGATCTGGAGGATGGTGTGGACTGCATCCTTAGCAAGTTTGCAGATGACACTAAACTGGGAGGAGTGGTTGATACGCTGGAGGGTAGGGCTAGGATACAGAGGGACCTAGACAAATTAGAGGATTGGGCCAAAAGAAATATGATGAGGTTCAACAAGGACAAGTGCAGAGTCCTGCACTTAGGACGGAAGAATCCCATGCACTGCTACAGACTAGGGACCGAATGGCTGGGCAGCAATTCTGCAGAAAAGGACCTAGGGGTTACGGTGGACGAAAAGCTGAATATGAGTCAACAGTGTGCCCTTGTTGCCAAGAAGGCTAATGGCATTTTGGGTTCTATAAGTAGGGGCATTTCCAGCAGATCGAGGGCCGTGATCATTCCCCTCTATTCAGCACTGGTGAGGCCTCATTTGGAGTACTGTGTCCAGTTTTGGGCCCCACACTACAAGAAGGATGTGGATAAATTGGAGAGAGTCCAGCTGAGGGCAACAAAAATGATTAGGGGGCTGGAGCACATGACTTATGAGGAGAGGCTGAGGGAACTGGGATTGTTTAGTCTGCAGAAGAGAAGAATGAGGGGGGATTTGATAGCTGCTTTCAACTACCTGAAAGGGGGTTCCAAAGAGGATGGATCTAGACTGTTCTCAGTGGTAGAAGATGACAGAACAAGGAGTAATGGTCTCAAGTTGCAGAGGGGGAGGTTTAGGTTGGACATTAGGAAAAACTTTTTCACTAGTAGGGTGGTGAAGAACTGGAATGGGTTACCTAAGGAGCTGGTGGAATCTCCTTCCTTAGAGGTTTTTAAGGTCAGGCTTGACAAAGCCCTGGCTGGGATGATTTAGTTGGGTTTGGTCCTGCTTTGAGCAGGGGGTTGGACTAGATGACCTCCTGAGGTCCCTTCCAACCCTGAGATTCTATGATTCTATGATTAAGGAGTTGGGTATATGTACTGAAATATATTTTAAAGTCTATCAACCAAAGAGGAAAAAGGTTTTCTTCCAGACTGGAGGCAAGATGTGTAGCTCTGTCAAAATGACAATTAAGCAATTGTAACACAATGGAAACCTCATTTGCATATGGAGTCAATAGGAAAGTAGTACACAGGAAAACAAGCCATGGGGGTTAGCCAGGCCTTCTACAAAGCCAATGCACTTTGGGGGGGGGGAGGAAGTGGAAGCTAATAAGAGGCAAAGAAGATGCCCCCTTATCCTGCACCTAGGAAGTAAACAGCACATTTACATCCCTGAAAACAGGATCTCAACCAGCCTTGATTGAATGCTACAAAGGACACTTGGGGTGAGAAACTTTAGGCTGAAGGTTAGCCTGTTAAGTTTAGTTTCTAGAAATCATGTCATGATTGTGTTTTATATGGAACCCTTTTGTTGTTTCCATTATCTTTACTCACTTTCTCTTGAATCTCAAATCTTGGATAATAAACGTTACATTGTTTTCACTATAAATAGATCTCAGTGCTGTGGTTATATACAAGGAGTGGATCCTGAGCTGAATCATTCAAGCTGTTGTGTACATAGTTTCTTTGGGGACAGCAGACCTGGTGTTTCTGTGAGCGTTCAGTGGATAAGGGGTTGGACCCTACAGGGAAACCCTTCCAAGGGGCTTGGGTCTGGGGTGCACCTATTGTTAACCTGCAAGGCAAAGAAAGGGCTGGCATGGCCCAGTGGTAAGTGCTGGGGTGGCTAACAAGCTGGGGTTGTCAGGGACCTGACACCCAATTAAGCACTAGCAAGTTTCCCTCTCATTGGAAGCAGAAGGTAACTCACTGTCCTGGGTACCCTGAGAGCCATCACAAATAGGAAATCTGTGTTGATATAGTACATATTGTTAAATATTTACTTTTAACATCAACTATAGCAGAGGTGGCTTAGTTGCCATTTGGATGCCAAATGCAATGACTAGACAGGAGGAGGAGAGAGTAGAATGGAAAGTGAAAGAAAGTTGGGTATAGAGTAGAAGAGTTAAGAGTGAGAAAGTAGGAATGAAGAGCACCTACTGGAGAGACTCTGATATTGATTTATTTTTTCCCTTACTTTCCAGAGAGAAGTGTCTTACTTGACTTGAGAAGTCATGCAAAACTACATTGATATGTCAAGTATCAGGGTGTAGCTGTGTTAGTCTGTAGCCACAAAAACAACAAGGAGTCCTGACAACAAGGTGCCACCAGACTCACTGATGTGTAAACTGTGCATTTAAACCAAGAAGACACAGGAAATTCAGTTACTGACCCCACAATAAATCTATCCCCTCATACGTACCAGTTGTGAATAAAATCTTAAACACATAAGATTGGGCAGTATGGCATATGCTACTCTTCAGCAAGAATATATTTTATAAGTGGATTAACTCAAAGCAACCAGGCAACCCACCTAAAAATGAGTACATTCCCAGGCTGGGCCTTCAAGTTAACCAAATATGTACAAGAGAATAAGGGTTTTATCTGGAATTGGGGAGGGCTTTTCAGGAAGATCTTTTTGGCTTGAATAGGTGAAAGAGAGACATATAGAGAAGAAAACTATAAGCAGTATTCCTGCCTTTCATTTACCTCAATACCTGGAAGTTTTTACACATTGGCTTAAACATGTTTGTGTGACTGCTTGTTATTACACTTTTGATATAGTTGTGAAACCCTCTATTATACCACTTGTGGCGAGTAGCACTGAGCAAAATTGTCCTGTCATCAGCAAGACATGAGCTACAATCAAGTACAAAGAAAGCCTTGACTTTAAAGGATGTCAAAGTCCAGTCTCATCAGTTAAAGAGACATTTTAGGCAGAGAGCTCTGTAAAGAGCTTTGAGTTCCTCATTCTTATATAATACATTAAATGTTTCCTCCATGGCATCCACATTAGACATTCAAGGGCAACAAAAGTGCTAGTGGAAGATCTTTACTATTTTACCCTTTCTTCTCTAAGAAATAACACAAGTCAGTTTGGTCTCCATGTCCACTAAATTCTTGATCTCATTGCAAAAGTCGTCAACAAGTATTGTTGTTTCCATGCTATGAAGACTCACCTATAACAATACACTAAATACCAGGCTAAAATACAAACTTATCTTCACAATGTTAGGCTGGCATAGCTCTGTACTAATATTAACTATGCCTTTCCAAAAGGAAATGAAATTTTAAAAACCCCATATGTCAGCCGAAGCAAAAGACATGAGGGGAAGTGTTGTGTTTTTTGTTTGCTCATTTGTTATTTGGGCAAAGATCTAGCCTTGAGTAGGCCAACAAACGTGAGTTATATAGGCTTTCAAGAGTTCCATAGTCTCTTCATCATTAGCGGCATAACAAAGTTAGTGTGGAAATACTCCCTACCCTCCCTTAACATCTCAATCATAGATTTAAGTTTGCAATTACTTCTCCCCCCCCCACCCCACCCCCGCCGAGGAAAGGAGGTTGGCAAAAAGTATAACTTCTTTGAAGACGTATATGGTCAGGGACAAATCCTAAAATCTGTATCCTAACCTTTGTTCAGGCAAAACACTGAAGACTGAATGAGTTTTACTTGAATAAAATTTGAATAAGAACTTAAGGATTTGGCACATCACCTTTCATGAAAGGTGAAGGACTATTAAAAAAAATCAAAGTAGGTTGTTCTCTGAAAATAAAGGCAATAATTTGAAATGAGAAGGAAACAATGAGGCAATAGATAGTATACTTTTGTACAGTATACCCACTGTAGCAACCTGCCTGGAACTTGGAGGGAAAATCCCAGGTTGCAGGAAGGGTTTCATCAGCAAGGTGTTAACCTTTAGATCCACCACACAGACATCTGTCACTTGAGCTCATGGAGTAATTGACAGTGTCATACGTTGTCATATTCAGTGTGGACTAGCACTAGAAGGGGATGAGACACTTTGCCAGTGGGTTTCACAGATATTTCCTGGGGAATGGTGAGACTCAGGAATCTTGGGCTGTCTAATGATCACACACCCTTCTGCCTCTCCCCACCCCAAGCTTGACTTTTTCTGCCCTGTCCCCTCCAAACTGTCCCAGTCTTGATAGGTCTCTACCCTGGGCTCCTTGTCCCAGTCCCATTCACCTTGCTTATCTAGTCCCAGTCTCTAAAACTTGGCTTAGAAGCTTGAAGAGTAGTCTCCCCCTTTGGGATCACTGTCCATGCCTCAACCTCCCCTCCCAATTTGTCCCTCTCCCCACACTCAGTCCTAGTCTCCTTGCCCAGCCTGACCGCCATTTCCTTACCAAGCCAGTCCAAGTTCACCTCTTCTGGTTCTTCATCCATTGTCTCTCCTTTAGCCCCAACTCCCAGTCTCACCCACCCTACAATTCCCAGTCACAGTTTCTGTCTCTTGCCAATCCCAGTCTGCTCAAGCTTCTGTCTGCTCCTGCTTTCTCTATTCAAATCAGGTGGCATTCTACTCCTTTGGCTAGTTCCAGTGCCCAGCCCCACCCCAGGAGCAGCTTGGACTTGCAACCATTACAGGGAAAACCTGGCTTCACCCGTCTCCCTGGGCTGCAATATGTTCAGCGGTTCTGTGACGTTAGTGAGCACAAGCTGCATGTGCCATCAAGCTCTGAGGGGATGGAACATGCTGAGTGAGGACTATATCTTCAGAGATTTTAGATGGTAAACTCTAAGGGTATGGCTACACTTACAAATCTGCAGCGCTGGTAGTTGCAGCGCTGGTCGTCCAGCTGTGCAGGGCCAGCGCTGGTGTGTGGCCACACTCACAGCTACCAGCGCTGGTGTGTGGCCACATTTGCAGCATTTGCAGCGCTGTTGGGAGTGATTCATTATGGGCAGCTATCCCAGCAACACTGAACTTGTTTGCATGCCTCTATTAGGTCATATAAAGTACAGTTCTGCTTCCCTTTAATCATACACTAAAGATAACATTTCATTACCCCACCAGCATCTAAGACTTAAGTGAATTTTAAGTCAGAACAGCCAAAATTGATCACCACAGCAAAGGAGGTATGTCCTGGGTTCAGTAGCTCAGGATTCTTCTTAACAGCAGGAAATGGAACTGGCTCAGGCCCCCACCTAATAATCTGGGGAAACTAAACCCCACCCCAGGCACCTCTGCGAGGCAATACTTCCCCACTCACAGGCATTGAATGTGTGTACATCAGAAGAAATATTTTATTAAAAAGGAACCCCCTATTAATTTGGGAAAACACCACAAGTACATTCAGAAGCATGTAGCAATAGCAAACACCCACCCCACTGTACATTGGGCAGTGCCCTTTGCCTCTGTTTCCCACATGGCAGTGTGAAAATTTGACAAATGAGTGTCCCTTGAACACATCACTCACATCTCTGCAACTGGCTTCCTGTTATCTTTGCTGCAGTTATCTCTGCTGCATATCACCACTTCTGCAATGACACATTCTGAGTTTCTCCCACTTATCCCAGCTCTTAATGATTTCACTGGGGAAGCTTCTATGCTGCCTTCATTGCCACAATACTGCCTCGATCAGTGATTTCAACTGCAGTGACCACTGAACAAACAGCAACTGACTCCAGCTAGCACTGCCTTTAAACACTGGAGAAGGGAGGAACAAATGGTTTTGAGAACCCTTGTGCCAACACCCATCTCAGATAGAAATACCCATCTCATCATCGGTGGGATTTGGCATGCCTACTTCCTGCTTAGCAAGTTCAGTTCAGGGTGACCCCCTCAACCAGGACAGGCTAAGTACAGTTCTGCTGCTCTTTATTCATACAATAAAGATAAAATCGTTTCATTACTCCTGCATTCAAAGTGCATTGTGGCAAAGCCTGTTTGTTCGCCAAACACCTAAGCAGAATAGTTGTGTCTATGCAAATACAGTCTGCTATTGAAGTCTTTTCCCTCCAGT
This sequence comes from Mauremys mutica, assembly GCF_020497125.1. Lineage (NCBI taxonomy): Eukaryota > Metazoa > Chordata > Testudines > Geoemydidae > Mauremys > Mauremys mutica. The sequence goes on from NC_059074.1 coordinate 107,910,751, forward strand.
GCATCACTAGATATCAGGAGAGAGCTCATTCAGACCCTGCTTACAAACTGAAAAGCAGGATTATACACTAGCCTGGGGAACGGAGTCCTTCATATAAATAGGAACAAATCATTTAGTAAGTTTTAAAAAATATATAGACATTTCCATGAACAGCCTATGCTGTTACATTAGCTAGGATAACATCTCAAGAGCTACCAATCCTTATTTTTCAAGGCATAAGATAAGAGTCCTCCAGTTGGACCAATGAGAAATATTTCCTCTGGATGTGTATTTCACAATGATGTATTTGGGGGCCAAGATCCTGACCCACTCTAGCCCCTTTACACCAAGTAAGAGAGCTGGAGTGTCAAAAAGGGGTCCTAAAAGCCCCATACCCACTTAGGGAAGGCTTCTCCCAGCATAGGCACCCCAGAAGACAGATTAAAAGCTGCCCTTTGAGGACTTCATTACTCACCTCTCTATGCCGCTTGTAGGACTTTCTCCACTGCCCTTTTTGGGGTGGGGTGCAGCAAAGTCATGAGGCCTCCATTAGGAGGCCTCAGGGCCTAGTCCCCCCCACATAGTATCCTTCATAAGGTTTGGCTTAGGGAGTGTGCAAGGGACAGGGCTGAGGGTAGGAAGGGTGTGTTTGGGGCATGGCTCGAGCACACTGGGCTGCAGACATTCTGGGCAATACTGCAACCTGTAAGGCAGCCCAGGGTGTCTGTTGTAATGAAGACAGACCCCCATGTCTGTCTAACATGCTGAGGGTCCCTCCAGCCCTAGGAGCAGTCCAGAAGCAAGAGGTTGCAAAGGTGGCTTAAAACTACCATAGCCTTCCCTCACTCTTGGCTGTGAGCTCCACACTGTACCTCTAAGAGGCAGAGCACAGAATCTTACTCTGAGAGGTTTATGTTCTCCATGGTGCATTTGACCCTTTAACCAGGCTCAATAGTCCTCTAAGGTAGTCTTCATGTATTTCTTTGTTTGTTTTGGGTTAACTACTACTACAGTCAGCAAACAGATTTCAGCTCACATTTTAGTTTTATAGGTCCCACTCAAACAATGGCTAGCATTATTTTTGTTTTTGTTCTTTTCTTGGTTATGGATGTTTGAATTATTTAGATGATATTTAAGCATTGAGAATCTGGGCTATTTTGTAAAGATATAAATGACTATACAATGACATAGCATACAGAAACAGCACCCAGAAACTGAAGAACATTCTCCACCAGAATTACTTAAAGGTGGGGCAAATTTGAGACTTACTTTACTCAAAATGTGCTTTTAAAAATGGCATGAGGCAGGATTATCAGTCTCAAAGATTCAAAAATCATGAGTCAGACTCCAAAAAATCATGAGATTTCCCCCTCAAATCATTACTCTCTCTGCCTTTCAATGGATGTGAAACTTATCATCTCTGAGTCTCATCCATTTCCCCATTTGTAAAATGTGGATAATGATATTGAACTCCTTTGTCAAGCACGTTGGGTACGTCTGCACTGCAAAGAAAAACTCATGGCTGACCTATACGAGCCATCTTGGGCTCAAGGACTCTGTGAGGTGGGAGGATCCCAGAACTTGGGCTCCAGCCTCAGTCTGGAAGTCTGCACAGCAATGAGTCCCGCAAACCTGAGTCGGCTGGCCTGGGCCAGCTGCTGGTGTATAGTTGCTGTGTCGACAAACCCTTTGAGATCTACTGATGAGAAATGTTAAACAAGAACTAAAAGTTATTACTATACCTAGAATGTATTTTTCTAAAATGTGTAGTGATTAAAAATTAGTTTGGTCCAAGATCTGGGATTTTTTATATTCAGTCTTGGACCATGTATTGAAAACCAATGGTTAACCAAAGAATCCAGTGACAATCTGAAGAACCAATATCTAGCAAATCATCAAGACTAGAAGTGAACACTTCATGCCACTGGAAATCTGAGGATGCCAGATTTCCAGTGAAACAAAGCATTCATTTCTAAGTTTGGCTGGTTGTGAGATATCAAACCTTAAAATCATATCACTATTTGGTTCATTTTATGTTTTCATTTGAATTCCAACATAACTGTAGTGGTCAGTGTCTCAGGAACCCCTAGAAACCCATGCTCTATTACTCTCAAACACTATAAATAATTCTTCCATTTGTGAGATTTTGACTGGTAAAAGCCTATGTACAATACATAAAATCAAACAGAGTGTAATGGATGACATTGTTCTTGGTAGCCAATGCTGTTTTGTATTTTCTGTCCATGTTCTGTTATATTTTACAGATGTGACATTGAATGGACAAGTCAAAAGTGCTTCTTTAAGGTAGGAAAATTATGTTACGATTATCACCCACCAAAAAGGAACTGACTCAACAGATCTGAAGTGTGTGCTAAATGAATCCTTATATTAAACTGAGGAAGGACACTGACATTTTATGGCTAAGGTTATAAGTAGTGGCTTTAATTCTGCAGACCTGAAATTGGTCTATAATATGGGCCCTCATAATTATATAATAATAATAATAAAAAATATCACCTCACTCTTAGACAGTGGTTTTTATCAATAGATCTCAAAATGCTTATAAAGGAGGTCAGCATGATTATCCCCAGTTTAAAGATGAGGGCACTGAAGCACAGAGATGACAAGTTTCAGTCCCATTGAAAGGCAGTGAAAGTTATATTTATTCTGAAAATTCTGAAGCCCTTTACTGACAAAGGAGGCCCCCAGGTGAAGGAGAAGGAATTCAGTATTCATATTTTTTCCAAGTAAAAGCATTCAGGGCCTGATCCAAACCCAATGACGTCAATTGGTGTCTTTCCATTCACTTCAGTGGGCTTTGGATCAGCCCTTAAAAGAGCAAAGGGGTCAGCAGGACTAAGTTTTCTGTTTTCCTCCAGGTGAACGTTAGCAGGACTTTGAACAAGCACTAGAGGAAATGTATAGATTGTAAAATTATGTAATTGCAAATAATACTACTTTTTAAGAATTTTACCGTGAATGTCTGTATAGTTCTTTTCATGTGAGGATTTCCAAGTGCTTTCCTAACATTAATAAATAAAAGTTGAGAGAATAAAAGCCCCATTGCATGAGACCTTACCTTAGACCTTAATCCATCCCATGCTTTGCTGCACATTGGGCTACCCACATTTGCCATACTGGCCTGTCAACTGTCCCTCTCTGCAAATCTTCCCATTTCATGTAGAGGTGCTTGATGTCATTCGGAACTGTTCGTTTCCATGTTATTCACAGTCTTCCTCTCTTTCTTCTTGTGTTTTCTGGCTTCCATTCAAGGGCAGTATTTGGTAAGCGTTCTTTTTCTATTCTCAGCATATGTCTCAGCCACTGATGTCGTCTTTTGTAGATTATTTGCGAGAGGGTGCCTTGTCCAGTCATTTTTATGACTTCTTCATTCATCTTCCTATCTCTATATGTTATTCCCAATATTCTTCTCAGACATTTGTGATTAAATGCATCCAGCTTTTGCATACCTTTCTTGGTAAGTTGCTATGTCTCACTGCTACATGTTGTGAAGGCGATAACAATTGCTTTGTACACATTCAGTTTTGTCTTGAGGGAGATGTTTTTCAGTTGCCAGATGTTTCTGAGTCTTCCAAATGCAGTGTTTGCCTTCCCGGTTCTTATTCTTTCCTCTGAATTAATACCATCTTGGCTGATGGTACTCCCAAGATACGTAAAATTGTCCACCTTCTCCAGTTTCTCTTCTTCAATTTTGATTTCTGTCCTGTAGTTCCCATGAACATGACTTTACATTTCTTTGCATTGTATCTGAAACCTATCTTCTCCATTATTTCTTTTACTTGGATTGTGCATTTTTGTAGTCCGTTGGCATCTTAGTTGATAAGAGCCATGTCATCAGCAAAGTCTAGATCAAATAGCCTTGAATTGTTCCATTTTAGGCCATATGTATCACTGTCACATTGTTTTAATCCATAGTCGATGACAAGCATAAACAAAAAAGGAGACAGAAGGCAACCCTACCTTACATCTGTCCTGATGCTGAATGGCTTATCTGATGAATGAATCCATTTTCCATTTTAATGCAGCATTTTGAGTTGGTGTAGAATGCCTTCATAATGTTGATTAATTTTGTTGGAATTCCATATTGTTCCACAGTTTTCCACCAGTGCTGGTCCCAAGCCCAGATCAAAAAGGAGGAGGGTTGGTCGATGGGGTGGCTTCCTGTCACCATAAAAAAAAAAGTTCTAGCTACAGAAACTACTCACATAAACCCCATTGCATGAGTCAGAGCCAAAAATGAGATCTGAGGATGGATAGCTTGAAATGGTTGTTTTCTAAGTAACTAATTCCAGGTTCCTATCCTAATGCCTAACAAATCCTGGATGTCAACACAACGGTTTTGATTGTTTTGGTTTTATGGTTTCAGGAGTATGCAGAACACTCTGCCAGAAAGACAGATGCCAAATAATAATGGTTGGAGCCTCCTCTGCCTGGAAAACATGTATGAGGCAACATGATTTTTATCTACTTTGAAACCATATTAGTTATCACCACTCGTAACAAGGGTCAAGTTATCAATACCAAAAAATGCTTTTGAATCATTTGTGCATCCTGCATATAGTGTGGCCTCACTTATAAAGCTCTAACAAGGCATTAATAGGAGTCATCTGTATTGTGCAAGTGCACTACAACATAATTTAAAGCAATGGTTGGCATTGTGAGCTCTGGCTTCTGTTGCAAAACAAGGTGAAGATTTTAAACAATATGCAAGCAGAGTATTGAAATAATGTAAAATACTGGCCAAACAGACCTTAGCCAAACACTCTTGATCAACCTTTCAAACATTAAAAAAATAAAATAGTAGAAAGTTGCCTAGGTGCAAACTACTGACTTGCCACTTCATACCAAACTGTTGTCATATATTATGTAACTTTGAGTAATACAGTGTTTCAACATCTAATACTATGTGAAATGTTAACAGTGATTGCCACTGAAAAGAAAAGCAATGTCTGCTATTTGGATTCAGTGAAATGAGAGAGACAAGGTAGGTGAGGTCATATCTTTTTTGGGACCAACTGCTGTTGATGAAAGAGAAACTCTTTGGAGTTTGGAGCTACACAGAGTTCTTATTCAGGTATTAGAAAGGTAATCTATTACAGTTCAATATAAGGTGGAACAGATTGTTACGCATAAGGAGTTAATGCATGTTGCAAGAGACCATTCAAAACGAAATGGGGAATTAGCAACTCTGCTGTCATAGGGCAAAAGAGAACTACTAAGTTACAGATTGTTGTAATGAAACATAAAACCAGTGTCTCTACTGAGTCCATGATTTTTAGTGTCTAGCAAAGTTATGAATTTAAGTTACGAATTCAGTGACATGGTCAGTCTGACACTGCTCAGATCAATTTATTGAACTGATTTCTGCTTTCCTACATTCCCCCCCCCCATAGCAATTAGAACAATATCATTAGCAATACTGACCTGGATTTTTGAACCATGTATAGTGTGGAACAACCCTCTGGAAATACTTCAGTCATAGAAAACATTCAGTTGATCAAATCCAGGGTGAAACTTTGGGGTGCAACGATCCAGGCATTTTCAGTGAAGGCCAACTGACAATGGAACTCCTTGCTTCTGTGAATCAAGGTTGCCGTCTCATTTTTTTAAAGAGCTCAATGGAAGATAAACCTCTTCACAAAGGCCTTTCCTTAATACAGGACACAAAGTAACATGGATATCCCCACACTTCCCCCATAGCATGATCCCCTAAATGACTCTGCTGAAGAAGGCACAGAAAAGACGTCTTATACTTGGTCTGTTATGGAGGTAAGTATCCTCAGCTGGTGTAAATTAGTGTTGCTCCACTGATTTCTTAAGCTTTCATTGACTTCTCAGGGGGCCTGATTCTTTCTTCACTTACACCAGTGTAATTCCAGTGACTTCACTGGAGATACTCCTCATTTTCCATGGTGCAAGTATGAGGAGAATCCAGCCCAGTACATAGATAAAAGGTGAAAGGTTTTCCAGCGAGACCTGGATAGGAAAACAAAGTCCATATTGCCTCATGTTTCATATCTCATGGGGGGGGACTAATCACAGAACAATCTATTCTTCTGAGTCATTTTCATAGGCTTAATATTCAGTGGTACTGGTAAGCACTCAGAGCGGTATTTCTCATTGAGGAGAGAGTGGAGGAGGTTTATGTGGCAGAGTGAAAGATGAAAATCACAGCATAGGAGCAAGAGAGTGGGAATGGCACTGATCAAGCAATGTAAATCCTGCTATGCGTCTGCAAAACACACAGCAGCATGTCTGCCATGTATAATGGAAGGTGTGCATACAGCATGCTGACTACATGCTGGAGATTTAAATTTCCAGTGCTGGATCTAAGACAAGATAATTGCAGATCATTTTGCATTGTCCTATTTTTAAGTAAGTTAGACTGGCAATGTGCATAATCAAACGGCACAACATGCTCAGAACATATGCCACTGACAGTTTAAGTGGACACTGAGCAGGCAGCATGCTGCGTAATGTTTTCACTCTGAGAACAGTTCATCTAGTTTCAAGCAGTTTCTCTTGTTCACCAGTTTCAAATTCCCCTGTCCCCATTTCAGGCAATATCAGGCTTGAAAAAGCTTGATTTTTGCCACCAAATTTCTTTATGGTCTAAATGTAGGTACAAACTAAGGGTGAAATCGTGGCTCCAATGAAGTCAGTGGGAGTTTGGCCATTGACTTCAGTGGAGTCAGGATTTCAGCCTAAGACTGACTCTGGGATCACTGCCAATGGTTGTTTACTTGGGCTGATCTGCTGTTGTTTATGCCACTGTTGTTTATGCCACTGGTTTCCAGGGAAAATACATAAAGTCCAATTCCTTCAATTTCATTAAAAGTGCATCCCTCAACGATGCTCCTTGTTTGTCTTTGGGGTCAGCTAAAGAATTTCTGTATCTTTATACACCAGAGTGTTAAAAGAAAAAGTGCACTGGCAAACAGAGCTGCAGAGAGCCACAAAACAATGGCCACGCAGTATCTTGACATTACATTGCAATGCACTTGGCAAGATATTGCAGCAGCATTATGTGATGGCATTGAGTCTCAGTGCTGGAATGGAATGGAATGGCACAAGACAATGGCAGACCGTACTGCAATTATTTGTGGCTTTCTAATTCCAACTGATTGCAGACTGCATCTTGGAGCTCCTCAAGGTGGAGTGCCACTGATGAAGAATACTGCCTAATGTGCTGTATATTAGCAGTGAGAAGCAGCACGGTCTACAAAAATGAGCACAGAGTTCAGAACTCCTGAATTCTAATTCTCACGCTGTCTTGATTCATTGTGTGGCTTTTGGCAAATTACTTCACCTTGCTGCCTCCGTTTCTCCATTTGTAACATGGAGTAAGTAATAAATGCGTATTTCCGTCTCAAGACTGTTGTGAGGAGTTATTACTTAATGCTTGTATAGCACTTTGAATGTAGGCTTGGCGCAATTTGATAATTTTTAAAATAATTTTGATGGATAATATCACTGTTTATTTTTAAGCATTTTTTCTATTTTGATCTATTTAAATTTTCATAGTTGTGCAAAATTATGAGGTTTAAGCATTTTTTAATCTTTATTGATCTAAATTTTCACAGTTGCCAGAAATTATGGAGGGGAGTCAAACAATCGTTATTTAATGACAGTAGATATTGAGATTCAAAAAGTTAAAGCTTTATTACCATTACAACACAAATTGTCAACATCACATATCTTTACATCACACTAAGAAGTTCTCCGGCAGCATTTTTCTTACTTGTGCTATCTGTAAATTTCAATTATTATCACTGGAAATATTCTTTCTTTGGTTTGTACGTGTGCAGTGAAATCAACATTTACCAATAAAAATCAAATCTTTCCAAGCCTATGTATTTGTATGTACTTATTTGTTCCACGAATACTTTAAAACACATTTTGCTTCACCATGCTGTGCAACCTGCCTTGCTGAGTTCACAAGTATCTATTGCTATAACACCTGTCCTTCCTCCACCAACACCCTACTGTTTTACCACCACCTTCACTGCAGGACTCAGATTTTATTATGTTGGGGCCACATTATAGGCAGTGCAGTTAGAGACCCGTCTAAGTCATGAGTTAAGTTTGCCCAGTACTTTCCATTTCCCTGCAACTATGTCAAACTTTAAACATATGGGCTGAAATTTTCCAAGCCTCAGACTGATTTTTTTGGAAAATTTCAGCAAAGCAGTTCAGTCATTTCTCAGAACAGGGCTGGAGAAAATACTTTTATTTTGCCCATATTAATAAAAAATTATTGTATAACTTTTTCATTCAGAAACTCAAGGAGCTCCAGGCTTTGGAGCAGGAATTTTAAATTTTAAAAAAAAAGGGAGGGGGATATCTTTGTGTCAGAGATGTGCCTTTTGCTCTCCTTGACAAAATCTACCCAAATTTGGCAAAGTTCTGAGACTCTGAATATCTTGGGTCACACGTGTTCAGTTGGGAATTTAGCTGCCAAACTAATGCTGAAGTCTTCATCTGCACTGAGCATGCTCCATCCCCTCACAGTTCCTACTTACTGACCAGACTGCATGAGTGCCATGTCTACAAAGCGTGTGAACATATTTCATTCCAGGGCTATGGGAGCTGTTCAGGACTTTCCTAGCGATTACTCCTCCTAGTAGCTGAGGCCCTAGTGGCATGGGGCATGGTATGAGACAGAAGTCCAGTGGAAAAATTAATATGTGATCATGTAAATAAAGATTGTATCACCATGCATACACACAAGCGGGTTGAATTAAGGTGTCACAGGCACCATTAGCTCTGGCATCTCCTACCTTTTCAATGCTTGATTTTGGAACCTTAACAGTCTTTTAATATAGTTTTTTGTATGTACTAAGTGACTAGATTAGATAACATGTAGATAGATGGGTCACAGGAATAGTCCCATAGTCTGTATTTCTACTCAATATGTTGCCACATGTTGCTGGTTTCATCTTGTTTGAGTGCCTGCAATTTGACCAAAAGGTCAAAATAGAGGGGAGTACATTATAATGGTCTTGCTGGCAGAAGTCAGTTTTTGTACTTTGCAGCTTCATTAGATGGCATTACATCACAGGACATAGACAAGCATAGACAAGCAAAGCCAGAATTGATCCTGCTTGACTCAGTCCTAAATGAATGGAAAATGACTGTCTGGTTTGCCAAGGTGGAGCAATAATGGCAGGACAAATCTGTGATTTGGATGAAGCTTTAGTTCTTTATGGCACTTCCTTTCAGTTTTGTGTTTCAGCTGTGGTTTGGGAATTTGCAACATATGAGAGGGTTTTGCAAGAGGATTGTTCAAACAAGATGAAAATGTCTCTGGATTTGGAAAAATATATTGATTTATTGATGTGCAATTTGAAAATATTTTCTTTTCTTTTTTATTTTAAGAACAGGGCTACCCATTACTCCACATACATAAGGATCATGGTATTGTATCATCCCTTATTTTGTAGCATCAATGAGGGGATGTTATCAAACCACCCTTTCCCCTTTTCCTTTAAAAAAAGGCAAAACCACACAGGTAGAACAGCAGTATGATGTAGAAGTGCTTTATGTGCAGTCTTTTAGTTTGTGGCGGGGGTCCAGGGAGGCCACACTGAGGTTACTTAATTAGGGCAAACTACAAAGAATGGGGCAGACAATCCCCAAAGCTGGTGGTCATTCCAATACTTAGATCCACCAAGCTAGCCACAAAACAGCTTCTATAATACCTTACTGGTTACCCAGAAACCAAAACACTGTTCCCTTAAAGCAATCCAGCCTTGGGCTTCCACCCAGACACCCAAGTCAAATATGATGAGAGATTACTGAAAATCTTATTCATCATATAAGAAAGTTCTACCAATCCCAAAGGATCAGGCACATTACCTCCTAGATTAATGAATATTTCAGATCTTACCCAAATACATGCTTACACCCAATTCTTATTAACTAAACTAAAAATTATTTAAAAAGAAAAGAGAGAGTATTGGTAAAAAAGATCACTACACATACGGATATGAATATAGTTTTGAGGTCATTTTCATAGTAGAGATGTGAGCTTTAGTGTTGCAAAGAGTTCTTGAATCAGGCTTGAAGCAGTGATGAAATAAACTGTTGACTTGTTAAGTCTCTGGTTGCTCCCAAATAATTGGAAGGTCCTCAGTCCCTTGGTTAGAATGCTCCCATTAGTATAAGTCAATAGTCCAAAGATCAGAGCAGAAAAGAGGCAAAATGGAGGTGTTTCCAGGGCCTTTTATAGCTTCTGCCATGTGGAGGGAAACCCATTGTTTTAGTTTGTGGAAAATTATGGATAATAAGATGGAATCTGGAGTCACGTGGTTTAGTCACATGCCCTTGCATGATTTGCTGAGTCATAGCAGAGGCCATTACCCATACTCTAGCTAGAACATTCACATGAAAATCCATTAGGTGTAGATAGGCTTCTTCCATGGTCTATTGTGTTTGTTAATAAGTCATCAACTTGAATAGTCCCTTCACAGTGTGCTGGCTGAATACCTTGTGGGTGTTATCACAGGAGAAAACTTTTGAAATACAAGTACATGGTTAATATTCGTAACTTCAGACACAATGATACATGCATGCAAAATATGATTGTCCTATTCAGCAAATTATAACTTTTCCATAGACTCCTTACTTGACACACTTCGTACAAGATTTGTTGCGCTTATATAACAGTGGTAGCAACAATGATCTACCTGGTCATATTTTAATCATATAATGTCACAGGGTTAAATCTCTCTGTGGTCTGGTAGTTAGAGCAGAATATCTAGAATTGGGGATCATAAATTCTACCACCCTGTAGCGAAGTGAAGACTGCGTGGCACTTCCTGCTGGTTGTCTTGGGAATTAGCTCGATTCCAGCCCAGGGCGCCCTCTGCAGGATGGTGGCTCACTTGCCACTGGCCCTGTGTCCCTCCCAGACCTCAGTTCCCTTTACCTTGGGGTTCTGCCCCAGCAGTACCCCCATGCTCTGGGTCTCCCCTCCCAGGGGAACCCCCAACCCTCTAAACCCACCTTGCCTCAGTGACTACTGCCATTCACTATCTAGTCCCCATTCACTGGGGCAGACTGCAGTCTGTAATGGCCACTCATCATTGGCAAGGGGTTAGGACCTGCTGCCTCCGCCTATTCCCAAGCTGCACCTCTGTAGCCCCAGTACCTGTGTAGGCCTTCATCAAGGCCTTCAGCCTGGGGAGTTACCAGGCTGGAGCTCCCCAGCTCCCTTGGCCTATTCCCCAGCACTGCTCCAGTTCAGGTACCTTGCTCTCCAACAGCTAGGCCCTCTCCCTCCAGGGCTAGAGAGAGACTCGTTCAGCTCCTGGCCCCCAGTCCTCTTATCAGGGCCAGCTGAGCCCTAATTGAGCTGGCCACACCTGCGGTAGCTACTCCGGTGCTTTCACTCCTTTTCCTAGCCACAGCCCTCTCCAGGGCAGCCCTCTCCCTGGGCCGTTTTAACCCCTTTCAGGCTGGAGCAGGATGACCACCCTGCTACACACCCATAGAGTGACTTTGAGCAAGGCAGTTAGCCTTTCTGGACAAGAGCATATCCTCTTCCAGAGAACCCCACGGGAGGATGCTCAGGGGAAAACATCACAACAAGGATTTCCTCACTGAGTTACTCATTCTATTTGGTGGGAGAGCAGGGTATGCACCTATTCCTCTGTGGAATAGGTTGTTGCAACCTCAACCCCCAGGAGCTCTGGATGTGTTCTATGCAGAAAAGATAATGCAGTCCTATGTTGTATTAGCTTTTCTACCTAAATTCTGTAGGACCAAAGGTGTGGACAAAGTGCATCCATCCCAATCTCCATCCCTTTGCCCTATGCAGACCCTGAACTCACAAAGTGGGGGTAAATTGCCATGGAGGTAGGTGACCTCTCCTCTCCAGCACAGGAGTGGGAGGTCCACTTGTGAAGGATCCCCTGAATGCACAGATCTGATTGGGACAGCGGGAGAATGATGCAGGCCTTTGTGATGAAATGGTCTTGGTTGAAATGTAGATTGTCCAATTAGGGTGAAAGGTGGCAGGAGGCTGTGTAAAACTGTTCTTGAAAGAAAGCCCAGAAAAGAGTCAAACAAATAGTGTGAAAAGAGTTTCAAGGTTTCTGGTGAACTCACAGAATCGTTGTATCAACAGACCAGTTATCTGTTGCTTCTAATAGCATCTAATAATCATCTTCAAAGAAGAGGAAAGATAATTTGATTGGACAGTTACGCTGGTTGGTTTTTGTTGTTGGGTTTTTTGATTGGGGGTCGGGGGGTGTTGAGTAGACCTTGGCAAATCACTTTACATGGCAGGAGGCTTGTTTGGGCGGAATTGTTTTCACCCTGTTGACAAGTGTCTATCTCATTGTCTTCCATCATATGCTGGGTCTGATCCAGGGATTTATCATCATTCCACTGGGCCTTTTTATTCCTGATCTTGAAGGATATTCTGACCAGACTGGATGATCAGAGGGAACGAAAAGCCATTGCCATCTCCAAGGGTATGTTCTGAGTAGCTCTTGAGATGTGAACATAAGGTTTATGCTACCACCCATTTTACACCTCCTACTTCTTTCCTGTCTCTCTCTCTCTTTGCCTCCTGTCTCGTAAAAGCCTGGCTTAACCAGACAGGACAAATCTAACCTTACAACACTGTGCTGTGATTAAGACACAAACAATGAACGTACCAATATGGGCAGCAGGTTTGGAGGAAGCCCTTGGACCCAAAAAGCTTAGATCCAAGGATCTCTGAAGGTGTCTCATGGTTAGAGAGTGCTACGACTGCTATGGGGATGGGGGAGCAAGAGAGAGCACTGACAGGAAGGGATCTAGGAGTATCATCGCACAGTTGTTTCTTGGCTCTACTGGGGCAGAGCAATAGAGGCTGCCGAAGATCTGCCGGACTCTAAATGGGAAATGGAGGAGAAATAAGGACTATCTATGCTTGTGGGGGCAATTGAAAAAGAAGGATCTGCAGTCACTTAAAGGGGCATCGGTGAAGGGCCCTCAGGCTTGGAATGAGGGCCAGAAGAAGAGGGAGTCACATTATTGAGAGTTGACCCCAGAAAGAATGTGAGGGAGGAATTGCTTTTTGGAATATAACAGATATAACGTATTCTTGAGTACAATTTGAATTAAGGCCTTAATTGCAGATACAAGCTGCAAGATCATCCCTTCAGCATCCCTTTTTTAGCACTATTCTGTCCCAGTCTGTTATGATTCAATGCTATAGTAGCAGCGTGGAAGCTAGTTTCAGGGGCAGTATCATTTGACATCCACAGCTACCAGAGGACATTTCTGATGCATCTGTCTGTCCATTGACATGCATGAGAGATAGAGCAACCTCAAAAGGCTTAGAGTTTGGATTTGGATCAAGTAAGCACCCTAAGGTTTAAATGTTTATCCATTCTTTCTGCAACTTTTGTTTCTGAAAAATTGGACTAGACATTTCAGAAAACAGACATTCCCAGGACATATCCGATATTTCTGATTCTGCTCTTAAATGGACACCAGAAATAAAAGAAAAACTTATCAAATATTTTAGAAACTAAAAAAAAAACTGTGGGGGGTCTAGAAACAGAAGAAAGTCCTGAGCCTTTAGTTAGTTAACAATTATTCTATCCTCGCTGTTCAGTTCAAGAAGATGAATGATCTGAAACATTTGGATCTTGGTAATCTGCGAAACTAAAGAAGGAAAACAGAAGAAATGGCACTTAGAAAGTGGTGACAGGAATGAAAAGAACATTTATTACTGAGGCAGTGAAGGAATGAGAAAATGAAGAGATTGCTGAAGGGAGTGATAGATACTGATGGTGGTTGCTGAGACAGGGAAACAAAGAAATATTGTTTTTAACTACTCAATCAACATCTCCTCTTCCAGCAACATCTTTCTCTCACCTTCCTCCCTCAAACTACACATCATAGTGTAACAGAAAGTAGAAGCAATGGAAGTAATAGTAATGTGGTGTTGCACCTTACCATGCACCATGGTGGTATAGATTAGAAGCAAGAAGGGTTTTGGAAGAGTAGCAAAGAAGGCCTCCTATTTAATTAACCATTTAACACTGGAACGGTGCTGCCATTTCTGTGCAACAGAAGCATTTAGCATTGTTCTCTGTGCTGACATTCCATTACCAGATATGTGGGGCAGTACTGAGGGTAAACATTACACATATTACACCATGTGCACCGAATGAGTTAAGAGATAGAATAAATAAATAATACACTGAATGGGTTAAATGATCCCTAGAAGTTGTCTGGAATCTTTTCCCAAAGAGAATGTTTTCAACCTTTCCATGTGTAAAGACGATACAATATGTAGGAGAAAAGGCTGCTCCTTGATTATACTGAGTCACAAATGTAATGTTTTTCCATGTAGCTTTCCAAGCTATAGCTAGTTCAAGCCTTGAAAAGTGATATGAACAGTGAGGTACAAACACATAGTTGAATATAGATTAAATTCAACACTTGAGAACTTCTTTTTCCCTCAGTTTTAGTGGCTAAGCTTTGACATTTCCGTTTCATAATAACCAACCTCATTTTTCAAGTCAAATTCCTGCTGTACTGCTTTTCACACTATTTCAGAGATGTGTATTGCCCCAGATCAACATTAGTGTCAAAAAACAGATGGGACTACAAATAATGAGAGCTAATATTTAGCTATTCCTTTAAATTACTGGAAATAATCATGAGTACTTGACAATAGGCGCCTGTCAATGGTAACAATTCAATATACCAAACCACACAGCAGACACTCATCTGATATCTTCTCCGTTGATATGAATTGGCAGGGGGGTCGGATAGGGGCGGGGGTCCCAGAAGGGGGTGGTCAGGGGACAAGGAGCAGGGGGGGTTGGATGGGTTGGGGATTCTGAAGAGGGCAGTCGGGGGCGGATAGGGGGTGGGGGGCAGGCTGTTTGGGGAGGCACAGCCTTCCCTACCTGGCCCTCCATACAGTTGCGCAACCCAGATGTGGCCCTCAGACCAAAAAGTTTGCCCACCCTTGACACAGAGCCTGATTCTGCCACGTTACTCATGCTGAGAAGGGCCTTACTTCACCAGTAGCCCTGGCCGGGTGTCATGGCTATGAGCTCCTGCTGCTGGTAAGGGAGTGGGAATCGGGGTGGGGGGGGGTTGGTTAAGGGAGCGGGAGGTCCTGGGGGGCAGTCAGGGAGGAGGGGGTGGTTGGATGGGGCGGAGGTTCTGGGGGGGCGGTCAGGGGATAGGAAACAGGGAGGGTTGGGAGTGGGAGTCCCAGGGGGCCTGTCAGGGGCCAGGGATGGGGATTGGAGTCGGGAGGGCAGTCAGGGGACAGGGAGCGGGGGGGATTGGGTAAGGGGGTGGGATCCCAGGGGGCAGTTGGGGCGGGGGTCCCAGGAGGGGGTGGTCAGGGGAGGAGGAGCAGAGGGTGGTTGGATAGGGGGTGGGAGTCCCGGGGGGGCTATCAGGGGGCAGGAGTGTGGATAGGGGTCAGGGCAGTCAGGGGACAGGGAGCAGGGGGGTCGGATAGGGGGCGGGGGTCCCGGAAGGGGGTGGTCAGGGGACAAGGAGCAGGGGAGGTTGGATTGGTTGGGGCTGACCACCACTTATCTAGCTTGCTACCTTATACTGTATGCAAAAAATGCACACCAATGTCAATAGCAGAATAAAAAGTCACATTCTAACATCTTCCTTCTAGCTATGAGCTCTTAAATCATACAAAAATCAGTCAATAGAGACACACAGAAATGCCCATGTGCAATTTTGGAAACCACTAGGTATTGGAGCACCAAAATCACAGAACATAAAAGCAGCAAAAGTCATGTAAACATGCTCATTAAGGATAGCTGAGGCCTGGAAACACCAAAATGCTGTGGCTGACCCAACTTCAAGATCCACCCCACATAGATACTTCCTCGCATGTCGCCTATCTCACTCACAAATTCTTTCTGAAGCACCCCTTCTTATTACCCCACCTGTCAGAGGCATCCTTGGCAATATATTGGGAAGCTGACAATAATAACATAACTCTGCTCATTTCACCACAGGTGTTTGTGCCTTTGAGATAGATACAGCAAACCAACTAGTACACACACAGTTGTGATAAGGAGAGGGAGGTTATAACTAGAATGGTATGAGCTACTGAAGGTGTTGTTTGTATTTGTGCCTTTTAATCTATCAAAATTTGTCTACTATCATTTTGTAGTAACTTTATTAAACAAATTAACTTTATTAAACACCAAAATGCTGTGGCTGCCTTGATTTTGCCTTGATTTTGTCCTCTTTCCTCTTCCCTTTTCTAGTTCTTAAGTCCAATATTTCCTTTCTTCTTCTGTATGTGGTATATTATCTTTTAAATGCCTCTTTTCCCTCCCTGTAATTTCTTCATGCTCTCTTGCCCCTTCATCCCTTTCATTCTCTGCATTCCCATTGTTCCCTTGTATTCTTCACTTGCACTTTCCCCAATAACACCATTAGAAGGGGGAAGAAAAGAAACCTCAAACATAGTTCTCCCCAGCTGCTCTCTTGGGTAGTTTGCTCCTCAGCCCCCACAGAACAAGACGCTGGGCTCTGCCCAGAGCTCTGCAGAATCCTCAAGACAGTACCTGTAATATCACTGGATCACCTGAGTCAAGATTCAGTGTCTCATTCGTCATTTCCCTGTACTTTGTGTAGTCACTTACACCAGTGCACTGCTTACCATTTTCATATTCCGTGTTTCTCCTCTCTTTGTCACTGCACCATACTTATGAGGTATCTGAGCTTAAAGCAAAGGCAAAAACACTATTGCCTTCAAGTATATCTGGCATTTACTGCACAACTTTTAATGGTACCAGGGTTTGTGGTTTAGCTGCATATTTCGGAAACCATAGTGATGTGAAAAATGAATATCAGTCTTTTGGGAATTTCTATCTAAAATATCAAGGTTTTTAAAGATGCAGATTTCCTTGATAATGCCTAGGAGTCCTGCCAGCATAAATACAGACTTTTTTGTTTCATTGGGACGGCTGTACACGATTCAATGAAATGGATGCTCTAGGAGATGAATTTGAATTGTCAGTTACTGTACTTGTGGCATTTTCCTGAACTTTGAAAAAGATAAATCTTGGACTTAACATTTATACTTTTTATGAGTAGTTTCTAGGCAGTGGCCTGGTTACAGATGCTGGACAAGGAAGAGTGCAGCAATTCCTTGCTGATTTTAGTAACTTTTTTTTTCGGCTGTGTGACTCCTTCAGATCTGTGGGAAACTAGAATGTCCAGTTCCAACAAACACCAGCTTCAGCAGAGCAGGGGGGCAGAGCTTAAGGCACATGCTGTTCTGTGTCTTTGGAACTTCTTGAATAATAATGGTGAGACATACAGGAGAGTTAGTAAGAGTCTTTATTTCATATAACTTGAGTCACAGCTACACAGGTCACTTGACAGGAGTCAGTATACACTGACTCAGTGGCTACTAATACAGTTTCCTGATATTTAAAAAAAGCAAAGGAAGATTAAGGTATAGGTAAGGGGAAATATACATATAGGACTCTTTGTTTTTACTCTTCATACTGTATGCTCTGTATCTTGGGGTGAAAGAATAAATAATGCTTTGTTCAGAAGACTCTGTTTCTGTCACAGGCTTTTGAAGGAAACTCTTTAACATGTCAAATCCAGTGATGCCTGTTGTGTTAATATGGTTGGGAAACTGCGGGGCTGCAGGCCAGAGTTCCAGTCCACGAGTGGTTGGACCACATGGGTCCACCAAGAATGAGGAGCAGGAAGCCGGACCTGTCACCTGAGGGTCCGGCTTCCTCAAGAGGGAATCTAAGACACAGGTCTCCTGATAACTGTGGCCAAAACCTAGCAGCTAAAACCATTAGCTAAAACTAACAAAATGTAACACAAAAACATAAGTGTCTAGAATGAAAATCAGGATACAGGGCCTGAACCTCCTTTAGAAATGAGAGAAGTATCCTGCCTAAATTTGCACATCTGCCAGTAACTACTAATTCTGAAACCCTGAGGCTTCTGTTCACCAGTCACTTTCTTATTCTCAGAACAGTTCGTTCTGCAGTGTCCTGTTCAGCTTCTAAGGCTTCACCAACTAGAGGCTGTGGTTGATGCTCATGGTGATTTTCGTTGACAGTTACTGGTGAGCATTCATTACTTCTGACAGTCCACAAACACAGACACTAGCTTTCTGGATGCCTTCAAGAAACAGAGAGTCAGTGGCCTTCTTGGTTTTGTTTGGGACACTAGATAAGACTAACCTTCAGGGTTAGTTATGATGTACGCTCTGTGCACCTGGTGGATGGTATAACTGTTATCTTGGCAGATCTCTAGCCATTTTCTATTTGGAATCCAACATTCTCTCCCATTTGCAATGAGAAGGTGGGTATTTAGCATTTTGTCATAGTGATTCTTCTATTCTACTTTCTTGGCATATTATAACTATTTCGGAGCTAATTGCCCACGGCTCCAGAAGCTTGTTAGATTTTGACTCTAAGGCCTTGTCTACACTACAAGACTATTTCGAATCTACTTAAGTCGAATTTGTGGATTCGACCTTATGAAGTCGAATTTGTGTATCCACAGTAAATACACTAATTCGAATTTCTGAGTCCACAGTAACGGGGCTGGCGTCGACTTTGGAAGCGGTGCACTGTGGGAAGCTATCCCACAGTTCCCGCAGTCACCGCTGCCCATTGGAATGCTGGGTAGAGCTCCCAATGCCTCCTGGGGGAAAAATGTGTTGAGGGTGCTTTTGGGTACTGTTGTCATTGAACCGTCAATCACGCCCTCCCTCCCTGAAAGCTCCGGCGGGAAATCTGTTCGCGCCCTTCTCTTGTCAGTTACAGCGCGTACGCCACAGCACTGCGAGCATGGAGCCCGCTGCGATCATCGCTGCACTTATGGCCGTTGTCAACTCCTCGCACCTTATCGTCCACCTCTTCCACAGTCAGCTGCTGAGAAATCGGGCGAGGAGGCTCCGGCAGCGCGGTGAGGAGAGTGGCACAGACCTCTCACAAAGCAGGGTACGCCGCGCCATGGAGATCATGGTGGCAATGGGTCAAGTTCATGGTGTGGAACGGCGATTCTGGGCCCGGGAAACAAGCACGGACTGGTGGGACCGCATAGTGCTGCAGGTCTGGGATGAATCACAGTGGCTGCGAAACTTCAGGATGCGTAAGGGCACTTTCCTTGAACTCTGTGACTTGCTGGCCCCTGCCCTGAAGCGCCAGGACACCCGGATGCGAGCAGCCCTGACTGTGCAGAAGCGAGTGGCCATAGCCCTCTGGAAACTTGCAACGCCAGACAGCTACCGGTCAGTAGCGAACCACTTTGGCGTGGGCAAATCTACCGTGGGGGTTGCTGTGATTGAAGTAGCCCACGCAATCGTTGAGCAACTGTTCTCAAAGGTAGTGACTCTCGGAAACGTCCAGGACATCATAGATGGCTTCGCCGCGATGGGATTCCCAAACTGCGGTGGGGCTATAGATGGGACTCACATCCTATCCTGGCACCAGCCCACCAGGCCAGCGAGTACATTAACCAAAAGGGCTACTTTTCAATGGTGCTGCAAGCACTGGTAGACCATAGGGGATGGTTTACCAACATCTTCGTTGGGTGGGCGGGCAAGGTTCATGACGCGCGTGTGTTCAGGAACTCTGGTCTGTTTAAACGCCTCCAGGCAGGTACTTTCTTCCCGGAACACAAACTAACGGTTGGGGATGTGCAGATGCCTACAGTGATCCTCGGGGACCCAGCCTACCCGCTAATGCCCTGGCTCATGAAGCCCTATACAGGCGCCTTGGACAGAGAGAAGGAACTCTTCAACTATCGGCTGAGCAAGTGCAGAATGGTGGTGGAGTGTGCTTTCGGACGTCTCAAGGGGAGATGGCAGAGCTTACTGACTCGCTCGGACATCAGCGAAAAGAATATCCCTGTAGTTATTGCTGCTTGCTGTGTGCTACACAATCTCTGTGAGAGCAAGGGCGAGACCTTTTTGTCCGGATGGGAGGTTGAGGCAAATCGCCTGGCTGCAGTTTACGCTCAGCCAGACACCCGTGCCGAGAGAATATCCCAGCGGGAAGCGCTGTGTATCCGGGAGGCTTTGAAAGCAAGTTTCCTCGGAGAGCAGGGTAACCTATGACTCTCCACTTGCTTTCAAGAGAAACTGACCCTGGGCCTGTGTCTCTATGTGTTGAGTGAGATCTGCGGTTACATACCCCGTTCTCCAAGTTTCCCCCACTTCCAAAGCACGTTTTAAAGCAAATTAATTGTTACACTCATTATTAATAAATGTTTGTTTTACTTTGCATTTCTGTTCAGGTGTTGAAACATGGACGCATACTGTGCTGGGCACGGTGTGCACTGATGTACAGACCGCTTGTTCCATAGAGGAATGACATCCTCCTGCTCCTACATAGGTCTCTGGGGTGGGGGACGGTTGCAAGTGGTTGTGCATGGAGGGGAGGGATTGCAGGAAGGGGTGGGTTTGCAGGAAGGGGCGAGTGGTGCCTTCTTTGGATAGGGGTTTGGATGACGGCAGTGGGCTGCGGGTTTGGGCGTAGGAAGGGGTGAGGGGTGTGGGGGGTGAGTATCTGTCCGTGGATGAGGGCTCTTGTTGGGGCTCAGGGCAGCGGAGAGGCTCGTTGCTATGGTGGAAGTGCATGGTAAGGGCAGCGTGCCTTAACATTAAGGGGGTGGCAGGCGCTAGGACCCTGGACAAGCATACACATCACAGAATGACCTGGGGCAGCATACACCACACAGAGTGACCCTGGTGCCTACTGACTGCAGTGTGTGTGTGCCCTGCAGTTGATCATGCCCCCAAGTCTGTACCCTGGTAATGTAGGCTATACCGTGCAATTATAAATCCCCTCCCCCCCATACACAAAAAAATCCTCTGACACGAAAGACGTGACCGAAACAGTGAATAACAGCAAACAGCTTTTAATAATCTAATACACAGTGGGGGGATGAAACTTGGATTTGGGACTGGGTGAGCCTGTAAGGGAAGCACTTCTACAAATGTATAGCGTGAGAGGTGTGTGGTACATTAGCGCTATGCAGTGGTGCAGTGACAGTTCTCACGGCCCCTACCGCCCCTCCGTCTTGTACTTTTGGGTGAGGGGGGGGCAGGACTTCTTGGCGGGGGAGGGCGGTTGCAGATACACTGCAGGGGGGCTCTGTCCTCCTGCCTGCGGTCCTGCAGAACATCAACAAGGCGCCGGAGCGTGTCCGTTTGCTCCCTCATTAGCCCAAGCAGCGTTTGAGTCGCCTGCTGGTCTTCCTGCCGCCACCTGTCCTCCTGTTCGCTGTGTGTGCGATGCTGTTGACATAGGGTCTCCCTCCACTGTCTCTGCTCTGCCGCCTCGGCTCTGGAGCAGGCCATCAGTTCCGCGAACATCTCGTCCCTAGTCTTTTTCTTTCGCCGCCTAATCTGCGCCAGCCTCTGCGAGGGGGATGCCGGGGCAGTCCGGGAAAGAGCCGAAGCTGTGTGAAGGGAAAAGTAACTGATTTCCTTGAACAGATACATGTTTGCGAACAGTGAACACAGTCTAGTCAGTTTCTCTGAACAAGACCATACAGGGCAACAAGTCTCACGAGATCTCAGGACAAGTTCGAGATTTCGGAATACGCTCTCATTGGCTGCGGCATTGCACAGGAGAGCGGACAAGTGGGGAGAGACAGCTGAATCCGTCTAGCAGACAGTCCTGGTAAGCCTTACAGTACATTCTGCTTATCAGTTAATGGATAGCTGTGCCCTCCCGCTAAAGGCAATCTGGAAATCATATACTCTGACCCTTTTCCAGCCACTCCCGCCAGTGCACGGGAAAGATCAATGTATGCTTTTCCTATGTGGCCTACAACACGTGGCTGTTAAGCGAGGGTCATTGTTATGCAAAGTAAAAGTCAACCATTCAAAACAGTAACAATACACTACTTGCCCTAATTAGATGCAGCATTTCATGAACGAGATCACCCTGATGCGGGTCCCTCGGAGTCACAAAGAGCGGATGCTAAGGGAAGCCCTGCAGAGACCAGGACCATATGCGGCCATGCTTGTCGAGGCGATGATTCCCATCTACATAAGGATGTCCTGGCGCGGAAGAGTGTGCTTCCACGGAGCACCCAACAAGGCACCTCTCCCCAGGAACCTCCTGCGGAGGCTTTTCGAGGACCTAAATGAGACCTTTCTTGAATTGTCCCTGGAGGATTATTGTTCAATCCCTATATGTGTGGACCTACTTTTCATATAGTTTTTCATTGAAAATTTTATATATAGTATTTCTATTTTTTTATACCTGTTTTATAAAAAATAAATGTTTACATGTTTAGAGCACTTACCGCCTGATCCTTCCCCTGATTCAGAGTCCGGGTTAACGGCCGGGGAGGGTTGGTAGGGGATCTCTGTGAGGGTGATGAAGAGATCCTGGCTGTCAGGGAAAGCGGTTTTGTGTTCGCTGTCGCCTGCGCCGTCCTCCACAGACCCTTCCTCATCTTCCCCATCAGCAAACATCGAGGAGGAACTGTCCAGGTTCACTATGCCATCCACTGAGTCCACGGTCACTGGTGGGGCAGTGGTAGCAGACCCACCTAGAATGGCATGCAGTGCCTCGTAGAAGCGGCATGTCTGGGGCTGGGCTCCGGAGCGTCCGTTTGCCGCTCTGACTTTTTGGTAGCCTTGTCTCAGGTCCTTGATTTTCACGCGGCACTGCATTGCATCCCGGCTGTATCCTTTCTCTATCATTGCTTTGGAGACCTTCTCGAAGGTCTTTGCATTCCGCTTGCTGGAGCGCAGCTCCGACAGCACAGACTCCTCGCCCCACACACCGATCAGATCCAGGACTTCCCAGTCTGTCTATGCTGGGGACCTCTTTCTATTCTTGGATTGGCCGGACTCCTCTGCTGGAGAGCTCTGCATCGTTGCAGGTGCTGCGGAGCTCGCCCCGATGTCCAGCCAGGACGTCAGATTCAAAGTGCCCAGACAGGAAAATGAATTCAAATTTTCCCGGGTCATTTCCTGTGTGGCTGGTCAGAGAATCCAAGCTCGGACTGCTGTCCAGAGCGTCAACAGAGTGGTGCACTGTGGGATAGCTCCCGGAGCTACTAAGTTCGATTTGCATCCACACCTAGCCTAATTCGAGCTAGCCATGTCGAATTTAGCGTTACTCCACCTGTCGGGGTGGAGTACCAAATTCGAACTAAAGAGCCCTCTAGTTCGAATTAAATGGCTTCCTGGTGTGGACGGTTGAGCGGTTAGTTCGAATTAACGCTGCTAAATTCGATTTAAAGTCCTAGTGTAGACCAGGCCTAAGATTTTGACACTAAGGGTTTTGTCCTTATGCCCATAATAATAAAATGTGATCTCTTAGGGCAACAGCCTTGCTATGCTATAGTTAAGGGAGCAATTGGACTCTTTGGGCTGATGACATAACTTTCCTTTTGCATCTAATGCTGTCATTGTGACTTCCAAGCCACATACATCCACTTCTAAGTGTGCGCAGCAGCGGCTGTAACCAAAATAAATTAGTACAAAATATGGTCATTTCCTGGGAAGTATAAAACACTTTTCCCCTAAAAATGGAAACCTGTCCTTTATCATGCCGGTGGAGAAGTAAATCCTTGTCAGGTAGACCCAGATCCACAAAGATAATAGGGACCTACTTTCCATTTTTAGTCACACTACAATCCACAAAACTTCCACTCAGCTGCTGCCTAACACTGTAGGCGATTAAACTCACTTTTGAGCCTAAGTTTTTGCAGTAAAAGTTTCCCAGGCACATAAGTCTCTGCCTCTGGGAACACGTCCTGCTGCCTAACTCTTGGGTCCATGCACCTATTTCCCACCTAAACCCCAGGGTGATCCACTAACTAGGACAAGATAGAGTCCTTCCCCTCTCCTCCCTGCAGGGCTTGATGGGTCAGTATACACTGACTCAGTGGCTACTAATACAGTTTCCTGATATTTAAAAAAAGCAATGAAAGATTAAGGTATGAGTAAGGGGAAATATGTATGTAGGACTTGTTGTTTTTACCCTTCACACTGGGGTGATCCAGCGGGTGTGCTTAGAGCAGGGATGGACAAACTACAGCCCACGGGCCGGATCCAGCCCGTGAGCCATTTTAAGCTGGCCCCTACTCTGGCGCTCAGCTGATCATATCAGTACAGTGGATATGGAAGGGGAAGACCACAAAACAGGGCCGCCCAGAGGATTCAGGGGGCCTGGGGCAAAGCAATTTTGGGGGCCCGTTCCATAAAAAAAGTTGCAATACTATAGAATACTATATTCTCGTGGGGGCCCCTGTGGGGCCCAGGGAAAATTGCCCCACTTGCCCACCCCAGGTGGCCCTGGGAAAAATAAACATTTAAAAACCTTCCGCATCTCAGCACAAACCCAGTTTTGAGAAAATTTCTTTTCAAGTCACCTTTACAAGGTATCACTGTTCTCAGCATCAGCTAGTGCTAAAAGGCACTAAAGCTCATTAAAAAGGTTGGACAAATATTTTCCGTCAAAACTTTTTTTGGATCAAAAACTAGGGGTTTTTAAAAAGCAGAAAAAATCACAGACAATGTCTGTTTTCCTTCGAAATTTGTTGTGGTTTTTTTTAATTGAAAAGCTGAAATAAGTCTGCCAAAACCTGAACATGATTTGGGGTTTCAGAAGTGGCCAAATATTTGCTGCTTGCTGTGTTTGATTGTTTAAAGAAACAATAAAAAAATTCTACTTAAAATAAATCCAAAACTTTTGAATTTTAATAGAGTTAGATGGCTTGCCTCCTTGATCTTCTCCAGCAAAAGCACACACAACAACAGACAGACAAAGATTTTCCTCCCTCCCAGATTTGAAAGTATCTTGTCTCCTTATTGGTCCTGTTGGTCAGGTGTCAGCCAGGTTATGTGATCTTCTTAACTCTTTACAGGCAAAAGATGAATTAACCCTTAACTGTATGTTTATGACACACTCTAAAAGCTTATCAGAGGTCACTGCTCAATCTGACGGGGGCCCTAGTAAGCCAAAGTTCTTCCAGCCCTTCTGGAAGGGTTGCCTCTTGGTCAGAAGGACTTGTCTGCTTGCTGAATCAAAAGAAAGCCCTGAGTCAGTTTAAATGTGGACTTTTTATGCCAAACATCCTTTCTTAGTCAGTTGGTCTCTGGAAAAACCTAGTTTGAACCGGTTTATGCAAGCGTTCCCAGGCATGGTACCTCTCTGGAGGTCTTTACAACCTGAGTGATTCACCTTAAATCACCATCCACTGCTTTTAGTTCCTGGAGGAGCTGTGGTATCATTCCCCCTCACTCTCCTCCACTGCCCCAAGTTGCATACAGTCTCTGGCCCACAGTGATACATAAACCATAATACAGTTTATAGTTTATGGTTTATGTATCTGTATTATGGTTACATAATACAGATACATAAGCTTAATACAGTATGTATCCCTAGAGATACTGCACAAAGTTGCAACATATGTCATAACAACCTAGTATGATATTAGTCTCTTTTGTAGCTGCATCATACTGTTGACACATTCACTTTGTGATTCACTATAATCCCCAGATCCTTTCCAGGAGTACTATTGCCTAGCTAGTTATTCCCCATTTTGTAGTTATGCATTTGATTTTTCATTCCTGTGTAGTACTTTGCACTTGTTTTTATTGAATTTCATCTGCTGATTTCAGACCAATCCTCCAATTTATCAAGGGCATTTCAAATTCTAATCCTGTCCTCCAAAGTGCTTTCAACCCCTCCCAGCCTGGTGTCATCTGCAAATTGCATAAGTGAACTTTCGACTCCATTATCCAATTGATTTATGAAAATATTGAATAGTACTGGACCCCTGTGAGACCTGCTGGACACATTTCCCCAGTTTGAAAGTGTATCGTTGATAACCATTCCTTGATTACTGTCCTTCAACCAGTTTTTCACCCATTATTTCACCTACCTGCACATGACTGAGCCATAGAAGGCAGGCCAAGCACATACTTGGCTAAAATAATGTAGAAATATCTTGTGGTTAATCTGCAGAGCAGAAATATACTATTTTTCTTCTTTGCCCAAGGAGTGATTCTGTTATAGGTCAGAAGGAGGAATGTGCTCATGCCATCCAGCAAAAGTAACAGTTTCAGCCAGATATCTAGGCACTGGGACAGAGGCTAGGTGAGAAGCTGAGAGTTAAGGTATGCAAGCCATATTTAGCAGGTTCCCCCTATGAGACTGAACTCAGGCCAATGGGCCATTCAGGCTAGGCATAAGGAGCATAAAGAAGCCTGTGCAGTTACAGCTAAAGCTGGGTGATTTCTTTGTTCAGTCAAAACAACATTTAAGAAAAAATGTGTAGAAAAATGTTGTTTCATTCAGCTTTTGTTTTCCACTTAAATTAAAGTCTTTAAAAATGGTTTTCATTGAGCTTTTCCTCTCTGGGGCTTTCCTTCTCCTCGCCTCCTTTTCCCTCTCGGGGCGGGGAGAGAAAAAGGTAAAGACAGAGAAAAAGGAGGCGGGGTAGAGAGGTAACAACAAATTGAAAACCTTGGAGGCTTTTTTGGTTCTTGTTTCAACAAGAAGCAGAAAAACAAAAACAAACAAACAAATAAAAACCCTGCTAAACATTTCAAATGAAATGAGAATTTTTTAGAATCCCTGACCCATCCTGCTCCTTGTCTCCTGACCAGTCCCCCCTGAGACCCCTCCATCCAACCCCCTTTCCCTGTCCCCTGACTGCCCCCCCAGAACCTCTGCCCCATCCAACCCCCCTCCCTGTCCCCCAACTGAACCCGGGACTCCCTGCCCCTTATCTAACCCCACCGGCCCGGCCGCTTACCCCCGCCTCCCAGCGCCTCAGCATGCGCGTCGAGAAGCAGCCCTGAACAGCGCTGCAGCCATGTGGCTGGTGGGGGGGGCCCTGAGCTCCTCCCCGCTCAGAGCTGTGTGGTAAGGGGAGGAGCCGCTCGGCCCAGAGCTAGCAGCCCTGCCCCCTTACCATGCGACTCTTAGCGAGGTGGAGCTCAGGCCCCCCTGGAGCCATGCGGCTGCAGCACTGTCCAGGACACACTGAGGCACTGGGGCGATGGCAGGGGCAAACCTCAGCCATTCTCGTGGGGGGTCCCTGCGGGGCCCGGGGCCTTGGGCAAATTGCCCCACTTGCCCCGCCCACCCCCCCCCGGTGGCCCTGCCACAGAATATAGGAACTAGATATGAGCTCAAGCCAAAACTCCAAACCTGTGCACTCTTCAGCTTTGGTTGAGTTTGGACCTAGATCTGAATTTTATGGCTGGCCTTTACCTCTGTAATGGGCTGAACCCCGAGGCACTTTGGGAGCGTTTAAATGCAGATATAGATTTGGGGGTTCACTTAATCTATGCTGTGCCTCACTTCCCCAACTATAAAATGGGGAACGTACTTCTCTACCTCACAGGTGTGTTGAGGGTAAAAAATCCATTAATGATTGTGAGATGCTCATACTACAGTGATAAGGGTCATCTGAGTAGACAGAAAGGAGGAAAACAGGAGCTTGAAGGATATATCCTATCTGTGTGTTTCATTTCCAGTAACCATAAAAACATAAGAATGGCCATACTGGGTAAGACCAATGGTCTGTCTAGCCCAGTATCCTGTCTTCCAACAGTGGCCAGTGCCAGATGTTGCAGAGGGAATGAACAAAACAGAGCAATTTGTAAAGTGATCCATCCCCTGTCATCCAGTCTCACCAAGGTGTAGGGACACCCAGAAGATAGAGTTGCATCCCTGACCATCTTGGCTAATAGCCAGTGAAGGACCTATCCTCCATGGACTTATCTAATTCTTTTTTGAACCTAGTAATACTTTTGGCCTTCACAACATCCCCTGGCAACAAGTTCCATAGGTTGTGTGAAGAAGTTCTTCCTTTTGGTTATTTTAAACCTACTGCCTATTAATTTCATTGTGCAAGCTCTGGTTCTTGTGTTATGTGAAGGGGTTAATAACAGTTCCTTATTCACTTTCTCCATACCATTTGTGGTTTTAAGACCTCTTTCATAACCCCCATTAGTTTTCTCTTTTCTAAGATAAACAATCCCAATATTTTTAATCTCTCCTCATATGGAAGCTTTTCCATACCCCCTAATCATTTTTGTTGTCCTTCTCTGGACTTTTTCTAATTCTAATATATATTTTTTGGACCAGAACTACACTCAGTATTCAAGGTGTGGGCATACCATGGATTTATATAGAGGCATTATGATGGTTTCTGTCTTATTATCTATCCCTTTCTTAATTATTCCTGACATTCTGTTAATTTTTTTTGACTGCTGCTGGACACTGAACAGATGTTTTCAGAGAACTCTCCATGTGTAGTAAAAAGAGAGCCTGAAACATAAACCCTCATATTAGTGGCCTGGTATGAGGCAGGACCTGCTTGCAGAATCTGGCAAGAACAGGGCTAATATTGCAGAAATACACATTTTTAAGAAGTGCTAATTACAAAGTACTTACTCAAACACATTTCGATATCAAGTGGTACCAGAACATTCCGATATTAAGGGTAGTACAAAAATATTCTCCAAGGATAACAGCTCTCTGTGCAGGGCTGGGGCTGCACATAGAGTGAACACAAACGTGCAGCCAAACATCTATCAACATCTAACCATACTATGATGACTCCAAGATCTCTCTCCTGAGTGGTAACAGCTAATTTAGACCCCATCATTTTGTATGTATACTTGGGGTTATGTTTTCCAATGTACATTACTTTGCATTTATCAACATTGAATTTTGTCTGCCATTTTGTTGTCCAGTTACCCAGTTTTGTGAGATCCTTTTGTAACTTTTTGAAGTCAGCTTTGAGCATAACTATCTTGAGTAATTTTGTACCATCTGCAAACTTTTCCACCTCACTGTTTGCCCCTTTTTCCAGATCATTTATGAGTATGTTGAATAGCATTGGTCCCAGTAGCGATCCTTGGGGGACCCACACCCTATTTGCCTTTATCCACTGTGAAAACTGTCCATTTATTACTACCCTTTGTTTCCTATCTTTTAATCAGTTACTGATCCATGCGAGGACCTTCCCGTGTATCCCATGACTGCCTACTTTGCTTAAGAGCCTGTGTTGACAGACCTTGGCAAAGGCTTTCTGAATATCCAAGTACACTATATCCACTAAATCATTCTTGTCCACGTTTGTTGACAATCCCCACCCCCCAAAGAATTCTAATAGATTGGTGAGGCATGATTTTCCTTTACAAAAGTCATGTTGGCTCTTCCCCAGCATATCATGTTCATCTGTGTCTGATAATTCTGTTCTTTACTATAGTTTCAACCAATTTGGCTGGTACTGAAGTTAGGTTAACTGGTCTGTAATTGCCAGGATTGTCCCTGGAGCCTTTTTAAAAAATCAGTGTTACATTAGCAATCCGTCAGTCATCTGGTACAAAATGTGTTTTAAGCAACATTACATACCATATTTAGTAATTAGTAGTTCCTTCGGCGCTCTTGGGTGAATACCATCTGGTCCTGGAGATTTATTACTATTTAATTTATCAATTTGTTCCAAAACCTCTATTGACACCTCAATCTGAGACAGTTCCTCACAATTGTCACCTAAAAAGAATGGCTCGGCTGTGTGACTCTCCCTCAGATATTCTGCAGGGAAGACCGCTGCAAAGAATTAATTTAGTTTCTCCGCAGTGCCCTTGTCTTCCTTGTCTAACTTAATAGTGGCCTAATAAAGTTAGAGGAGAAAATATATCTTTCATTTACTTGGAAGGCTATGTCAACTGAAATGAATAGCTTCATCCTGTTAAACCATTTTGCAGAGAATGGTACAGAAGGTAGAACCTATTTCAAAGCACTCAGCAGTCAGCCAAATTGAAATCACTTTGACATTTGACACATTTTCTTTCATGAAATTTGGAAATTAAATAGAGTGAGTGGATACTGCTTTCACAGTTATGCAAGGTTCACAGCTCCTGAGGGAGAGACCAGCATCAGACACAACAGGAAAAATTCTTGCAAACATGAAAAATAGCAGTGTACATATTCAGACAAAATCAACTGAGTTCTACTTGCCTATTTTATATACTATTGAAGGAAAGAAAAATTTACAGCTTGACTTCCTCCTTCTCTGTATCATTTCTGGCCCGTACAAGTGCTTTCTCTTTACCCAGTGGAGTACTTACAGCCACAAGTGTCTCCTCCCCAACCATCCCCCTTGTAACTCAATTACTGACCTCCCAATCAAGTAGGGCTGCATGTGAAGCCTTTCAGAGCTCTGAACACTGGTTTAGAAATAGTTAAAGCAGCATGAGGTTCTTTGTCCTTCATTGTCAGTTTAGGACCAAAGGAACAAATATGAATGTGTGGAAATAATTCACTATGGAGGACGCTAAATAATGGAGTGATGCAAAGATTACAATTATTTTTTTAAGATTATGTGTGATTGTGTAATCAATGGCCTAAAAGACAAAGTGTTCTAAGGGAATGGATTTTGCTGCTGAGACAAAGCAGTCAGTCAGTACAAAAAGAAGAGGGTGGTACCATTCTCAATGACTTGGCTAGGTTTGTATTTATTACTAATGTTTATGTATTAAGCACTCAGATTGTCCTAGGCATTGCATAGAAATATGTACAATTTGGTTACTCCACACACTGTTTACAATCGAAATTTAATATGACATCATAAGGGTGGATTATAAGCAGGCAAAAAAAATGGGGGAAGAAGGGAGAAAGGATGAGGGGGTAGTAAGATCACAAAATTACTTATTAAATGCCTGCTCCAAAATCCATGGCAAGTCTATGGAAGTCTTTCCACTGACCTCAGTGCATTTTGGACCAGGTATTATAGCACTAACACATTCCAGTGGTTCCATTAAAGTACTTGTTTTCTTCTAACTCCTCATAGATGAGAGGGCAGAATTGAGTTTTGAGGATGGATTTGAATGAACCAAAGAAGGTGGTTGGGTGAACAGTTTAAGTATCTTTTGCAATTCTTTTCAGAGAAATGTAAACTCATATGACAGGGAACAATAGGTAAAAATACCATCTGTGCCAGGCAGCATGGCCCAGAGGGTAGGGCACTGGACTGGGACTCACACCTGGGTTCTGTTTCTGGCTTTGCCATTGACCTAATGTGTGACCGTGGCAACTCATGTCACCTCTGTGCTTCTGTTTCCCCTCCTACCTCTTGTCTCTTTAGATTGTGTAAGGGGAAGGGACTGCCTGTGACTGTGTGCCTGCACAGTGCCTAGCACAATGCAGGGCTCCCATCTTCATTGGTGCCTCTAAGTACTACTAAAGTGATGATAGCAGAGATGCTACAAAATACTGCACAGACAAAGCATTCTGGAGGTAGTGGTAGCAAGCACTCTAACACTCACAGCAGTTCAAAGAGACTCATGTGGCCAGTGTGGTATCAAATTGGGCACAGAATAAACTATTCCAGTGTTGTTCTGAAAGCATTTAGTGTGATTGCTCTCACACTACCGATAGTACCTTTGGAACACTATCTAACACTGGTCATTTACGTATAATATCATAAAAAAAGAGAGAGTGCTGCAGCACAACATAACCAGAATGACTCTAGGATCTTAGAACTACACAAAAATTAGAAGTACTACAGGTATGCTCCTACAGTCCTTACACAGGCAAAACTCCTTATTGGCCTACAAGGAATGCTGTATGATGCCACAGATGTCTAATATTTTCAAAATATACCTTAGTGAGGTATACAGAATTCAGATTTTTTCAAGTTCCTGATACAAGAACAGGGTCATGAATTTAACCACATGACTGCTACTGAAGGTACCAGGTGAGCCCTAATATTCTATGGAATTCAATGGAATTTAATGAACTAAGAAGACATATGTACCTGTTAAGGTCAGAGGTTCTGAAATCTGGAGACTTTATGCAAATGACTTTTGTGCCCTAGCTTGCATATATGATTAATATGCTTTACTTTATTTACATAAATGACCACAAATGTCCTGATTATCAGACTTTAAACCAAAAGAGCCTGCGGCATGGAAAGAGCTTTAGGAACACAGGAAACCCTATAATCGTGATTGGCTCTGGCATCTCACTGGGCTGGTGTCCAAGGAATTTTGGCTGCTTCTTGAAGCTCTGCCGTGGCTTCTCTTTGTCATGAACTGGGTGGAGGACTGTGGTTGCCCTAGTGCTGGCTGCTGCTTGCCCTGGGTTGGGAAGGAGGATCTGACTGGTTCCTGGCATCAAATTGGGGATGCTTTGGCTGGGATCCCAGGACCAGATCCACAAAGGGACTTAGGCATTGCAGCAGCTAACTCTTAAGTGCCCTGCTGCTCAGTAGAATTCTCAGCTCCAAGTCAAGCACCCAAGCTCCCTAAGCAATGCCGGGGGAGAGGTAGGCACTTCAGAATGAGATTCTCAGAAGCAAACAATCTGAGTAGGGAGCAAACCAGTAGGAAACACTGAGGAGAGGGGAGGAGCCTAACTCTGGGCCAGAGAAAGGCACCTCTCTCTGATGGGGATTCATAGCCATGACTCTTCTCCTGGAGTTAGGCACCTAAGACAGGTCAATCCTATCTCACAGGGCTGGGAGCACCACCCTATTATAGCCAAAGCCCAGTAGTTATGGACCTGACGAAGAGTGTGAGATACCCGTTTTTAAATCCCCACTCTCCTAACCAAAGGGCTATAGAGTCATTCTCATTCTCTCAACGAGTAGTTAATTATTTATACAAAGTGGAGCAGCATCAACAGGAGGGAGTCAGAGAGACTACCCCAGAATAGTCTAGTGGTGAGGGCATGCAAGTGGGAGGTAGGAGACCTGTGCTGAAGTCCCTACTCCAAATCAGGCAGAAGGTAGGTTCAGACCTGGGTCTCCTACCTCCCAGGAGAGTTCCCATTTGTCTATAATGAGATCCATGCACACACCCCCAACATGCCTGAACAGCTCACTCCCAGGAGCAGTTTATGTGCAGGTTAAGCATGCTTAGAGCACATAGGTCGGGCCTCACAGGTGAGCTATGCAGGGGAATGCTTAGTCTGAGATCTCGCCATGCCTTAGGTGTGAGATTGGGTGCGGAGCAGCTTGGTGATATCAGGATTTATGCAGTTTTGTGCATGCCCTCCGGCAGAAATATAGGTGCCTAGGGGGTTAGACCAAGGCTGACTGTGGGGCACCTAAATGTTAGATTTACTTAGGCACCTAAAGTGGCAGTTGGGTACCTAAGTCCCTTTGTGTGTCTAGCCCCTTGCCCCTAGCTAGGTGCCTACCTCTGTCTGCTCCTTGTGGCATGGGGCCAGGGAAGGGCGTCTCTGAGCCTGGCAGTTGCTCCCCATGTCTGGGTTGCACACCCATACAGCCAAAGACATGTAGCCAGAGCATTGTCCAGTGTTATTCCAGGCATAGCTCTGAGCCTGTGGCTATGGGTGGGATGGAGGATTATGCTCTAGCCTCTATCTTTATGCTTTGACTCCTCCAGGCTGGATCTACATGATTTATGGTTCAGGACTCTAACCATAGAGATCCAACCTAGAGTGGCCCAAAGCATAGAGATGCATTCCTGTCAGTGCTGCATAGCCAGAGAGTGAAGCTCTTTTAAATGTTCCTAACTGAGAGCTGCTGAGAACTGGAGGTTCCCAGTGGCCAAATTAGGTGACTTAACCAGTCCGATGGCAACAGTGCTGCAGAGGTCAGAGGAGCAGAGATTCAGCCTTCAAAAAAGTTAAAAACCTCAGGCACAGGGAGACACTTTGAAGATTTCCTGTAGATGGAATTTCATTACCCAGAGAGAAACTCATGGGTAGAATAAGCTGCCAAAGGAAACAATAGGAGCCACAATCTGGTTTAAAGATTTAGAAATATATTTGGAAGAAATAACCATTTGGTGGTATGTTTGCTAGCTCAAAGAGTACCTATCTTTTTTTCGTTCCTAAAATGTCCTGTATTCCAGCTACAGGATCGAATTCATCATTCACAATTACACTTTAAAAAAACCCTTCTGCCAACAACCGGCATCTGCTGCAGCTTTAGATGGTGATTCTCATGTCCAGATGAGCTACACTTGGTTCAGATCCCAGGTGGGTGGGAGTAAAATTGACTTTCCTACATCTTTTGTAGCACCCCAATTCTAGGGTCAAGAAGCAACCCCTTTGGCCCACAGTCTAACTTACAGCAGCCTCAGAGCTACCTTACCCTGCACCTGCTGCCTAAGGCCTGGTCTACACTAGACGTTTAAATCGGTTTTAGGAGCGTAAAACCGATTTAATGCCAAAACCGTCCACACTAGGAGGCACCTTATATCGATTTTAATGGCTCTTTAAATCAGGAGGCACCTTATATCGATTTTAATGGCTCTTTAAACCGGTTTCTGTACTCCTCCCTAACGAGAGGAGTAACGCTAGTATCGGTATTAACATATCGGATTAGGGTTAGTGTGGACGCTGATCGACGGTATTGGCCTCCGGGAGCTATCCCACAGTGCACCAGTGACCGCTCTGGACCGCAATCTGAACTCGCATGCAGTGGTCAGGTAAACAGGAAAAGCCCCGCGAACTTTTGAATATTTCCTGTTTGCCCAGCGTGGAGCTCCGATCAGCACGGGTGGCGATGCAGTCCGAAATCAAAATAAAAAAAGAGCTCCCGCATGGACCATGCGGATGTGATCGCTGTAAGGGCAGGCAAATCCGTTCTATCAGCGCTCCGTTACAGAAGATGAAATTCAGAATCCTTTTTTAAAAATCTCCAGACAGACGCCATAGCAGGGACTCAGCGCACTGCAGCGTGACAAGCGTAACGGAAAGCCAAAGAATCAAATGGATGCGCATGGACTGGAGGACTGAAGCTATCCCACAGTTCCTGCAGCCTCCGAAAATTATTTGCATTCTTGGCTGAGCTCCTAGGGTCAAATGCTTCTAGGGTCAAACACAGTGTCCGCGGGTCAGGGCATAGCTTGGCAATCTACTCACCCACCCCCCACCCACCCCCAGAAGCGAAAGGTAAAACAATCCTCTGACTCTTTTACATGTCACCCTATCTTTACTGAATGCTGCAGATAGACGCGATAGTGCAGCACTCAACACCAACATCCTTGCTCCCCCCCCCGCCATGGGCGGCTGATGGTACAATACGATGGAAATCCATCCTCATCATCAGCATAAGCTGATCGTACAAAAAGATGGAAATCCATCCTCATCATCAGCCTCAGCTGATGGTACAAAAGGACTGGTAACCGTCCTCATCATCAGCCTATTGGCCCTAATTTTTTCTGGTGGATGGATGGTGCAATATGGCTGGTAACCATCCTCATCATAGCAACAGGGGGCTGAGCTCCATCAGCCCCCACCCTTCATGTGTAAAGAAAAGATTCAGTTGCCCCTGGACTAGCAGTGGGATGCTGGGCTTCTCTCCTACACACTGCTTAATGTCCTGTCTGGACTATCATAGCAGCTGGAGGCTGCCTTCCACTCATTTCTCACTAACAAGTCAGTGTGTCTTATTCCTGCATTCTTTATTAATTCATCACACAAGTGGGGGGACAATGCTACGGTAGCCAAGAAAGGCTGGGGGAAGAACGGAATCAACAGGTGGGGTTGTTACAGGAGCACCCCCTGTGAATAGCATACAGATAATAATTTCTGCAGGCTCTGACACAGAGCAGCTGTGCTCTCTGGTTCTATGATACGGTGGTTCTCTAGCACACTTGCCTATATTAGGCAGCACTGATTCTATTTTTAGATACCAAAAAGGAGGGATTGACTCAGGGAGTCATTCCCAATTTTTGCTTTTGCGCCCCTGGCTGATTGGCCAGGGGCACTAGCAGCAAATGGTACAAAAGGACTGGTAGCCATGATCATCCTCAGTTCCAATTTATGGAAGGATTTGGATGGTGCAATATGGCTAGTAACCATCTCTGCTGTCATGCAAAAGCAAAAGCATGCTTCTGTGTAGCGCTGCTGAATCGCCTCTGTGAGCGGCATCTAGTACACATACGGTGAGAGTCACAAACGGCAAAACAAGCTCCATGATTGCCATGCTATGGCATCTGCCAGGGCAATCCAGGGGAAAAAGGCGCGAAATGCTTGTCTGCCGTTGCTTTCCCAGACGAAGGAGTGACTGACGACATTTACCCAGAACCACCCGCGACAATGATTTTTGCCCCATCAGGCACTGGGATCTCAACCCGGAAGTTCCAAGGGGCGGGGGAGGCTGCGGGAACTATGGGATAGCTAGGGAATAGCTACCCACAGTGCAACGCTCCAGAAATCGACACTAGCCACGGACCATGGACGCACACCACCGATTTAATGTGCTTAGTATGGCCGCGCTCCACCCGATTTTATAAATTCTGTTTTACAAAACCGGTTTATGCACATTCGGAATAATCCCGTAGTGTAGACGTACCTTAAGTTTCCAAACAGCTGCTCTGGTGGCTATAGCGTAGAGGCACTTCAGCCATACTCTAGGGCTGGAGTCGATGAGTGGCATAGAGTTTTTATGCTGACTCTGTACCACCCAACAACTCCTGTGCCAAAGACATTCCCAGTTAATCCATTAAACCAGTTTATGTCCTATTTGCACCAATGGAGCAGTACAAAAAGATCATAAGAAGGCTGAGAACCAGACACTCTAAATGTTTCATCCTGGCTGCATCATGCAAAAAAAGGGCTTAAAAATATGAGTTTTGAATGTGAAAATTATTGTCAATTTCTGTGCGGGGAAGAAGGATTATACATGTATTAGTTACACCATGTGAGGAACATCTTTTTGCCATTACCTAAGTAATGAAGCTTCAAGGATAAGAAAATGGAACTTGGAAGCCCTATTTTTCCCATCTCGATCCAACAGCAGCGGGGGTAGGTGCCTCCCACATCATCTGTACATAATGAAGAGTTACTAAGAGGCTTTTCTACTTGTCAGCTCTTTGACATCTCTTGAACGTGGTTAAGGTGGGCTAAAAGACGATTAGTCACCACCCGCCTATAACAAAACAAGTTCTCTTTCTCAAGTGATTGATTTGAAATGTTTAACTATGAATAAGATCATTTCAGATGCTTGTGCTGTTCCACGTGCCCTTCTGATGGCAAGTAGGCACAGAATATGTACCAGAGAGATGACAAATAGGCCTGTCACACAACACACACACACACACACAGCTCTGAACTCACGCGCTCTGCTGTCTCAGGTCTCTGTTCTGAGTGCTTATGTATTTCAACAGGAAGAAAATCAGGGAGGTGGCACAGAGAGAGGCTTATGTTGAATGTATTAGGAGCACTTTGCTTTTCTCTTTCTACATGCCACTAATGCATATTTAGACAATAGAAAAATAGGAGACAATACACAAAAGAGGCGATCCCTCTCATCCTGTCACTTGTGTGCATACAGAGGCAAATCTCATTGACTCCCACAGGAGAAGTTGCATCCACACAGCTCGCAGGAGCCCCAGTCACAGCTGAGGACACAAGCTGTAACTCAGGGCCTTCTAGCTGCATTCAGGACTGGTAATGGATTGTGGGCAGCTGTGCAAAAGTGACCATGGACCATCCTCCTCTGGACCCAGATTCGAGCCACCCCAATAGATTTGCCTTCCTCTTCCACATGGCAAACAGCAGTAGCCTGGAGGAGACTTACCTCCTGGTATCATCATTTGCTCAATTCAGAACTTAGGGACAGAAGCATGCATTGCCCTACAGCACCTTTACGCTGCTTTGGTGGTGTAAGCGGGGCCACAAAGGTGATTAATCTGGCCACCTGGGAATACTGCCATCGCAGATGACTTCCCTGGGTGTTGGAGAGCCAACACAGGCACTGCCCACCGGCATCCACCTAGGAGGCATGTAAGTGGCCATAACTGGGAGGAGAGGTTAGCACTGTGGCAGTTTTGCTCTGGCTATTCTTGTTTGCCAGAAGAAGCAAGCAGCAGAGACTAGCCAAAACACATCCGCACTGCAGCCACAACCCCTCTTCTCTGTCCCTGGCCCTGACACATCACCCACATTGTGAATTACAAGAGCAGGTTACTTATGGCCCTTACACCACCCAGCAAAAGCCATAGGCAGGCGTTATTCTCTGATGGTGTGAGGTTGTCTAATTTATACTAGGGGCTTGTGGTCCCCTCCCCCTGCTAGCTCAACCACACAACAGAGTGCTACAAACGTGGCATATGTTCTCCTGCTTATCTTCCAGTTCCTGAGCCAAATGTATCTTGCTCAGAACTGATGATGATCAGGCACTTGGCCAATGAATATTTTTTCTTCAATTGCTTTATTTTTTGGTCCCCCTTAGTCCTGCCTTTCTCCTACTACTGCAAGTGATCAGGTGCCCGACCTCATGCTCCCTGCCCCTTCTGCTGCTTTCCTCCTCCTTCTCTGCCCCTTCAGTCTCCCTCCCTGTTTATCCACTCCTCTCTCATTCTCCAGCAATCCCTTCCCACCAGTCCCCCACTTCAACCTCCCTCGAATACTAAGTTATTAGTGCATATAATATAAATAAAGGATGATGTCCTACCAAAGTCAAAGTAAAGAGGTGTGTAAAAGGTGCGTCGACACAATGAACTTGAGCCAAGGCTTACCATAGCTGCTGGCCCATTGGCCCACCAGGCAGTCAGGAAGCCTGTGTTCTGTTCCCAGAACGTCAGCTAACTTGCTGTGTGATCTTAGACAAGTCACTTAGGCTATGGCTACACTTGCAGATGTAGGGCACCGGGAGTTAAACCAGCCCTCAGAGACAGCAGCAGGGAAAGCGCTGCCGTGTGTTCAAACTGTCAGCTGCAAGTGCAGTGGTGTGGCCGCCCTAGCAGCTCTTGCCGTGACACAGAGAGCAGTGTATTGTGGTAGCAATCCCAGTGTGCAAGTGGCTGCAGCGTGCAGCAAGTGGCTGCAGGTGCTTTTCAAATGGGGGGGGGGGTGGAGTGTGACAGGGAGTGTGTTGTGTGTATGTGTGGGGAGAGACAGTGTGTTTTGGGGGGGTGGAGTGTGACAGGGAGTGTGTTGTGTGTATGTGTGGGGAGAGACAATGTGTTTTGGGGGGGTGGAGTGTGACAGGGAGTGTGTTGTGTGTATGTGTGGGGAGCGACAGTGTGTTTTGGGGGGGGCAGATAGAACGACCAGACAGCAAGTGTGAAAAATCGGGACGGGGGTGGGGGGTAATAGAAAAAAACCCCAAAATCAGGACTGTCCCTATAAAATCGGAACATCTGGTCACCCTAGGGGCAGAGAACATGTCAGCATGCTGTCTTGTAAGTTCAGACAGCGGCAGAGGGAAGGGGGAAACCCCAATATCAGTCCCCACCCCACACCTCTCTCACACACATGCACAAACACCTTCCTCTGCAGCAGGAACATTCCACAGTAATGGTTTGCTTTGTGTCCCGGAGCAGATAAGCATGTGGGTTGTCAGAAACAGAGCTTTGAAAGGGGATAGCTGCATGCCTGCAGCTGAGGTCAAAACAATGACTAGAGTGGTCACTTGACTTCAAGGGATTATGGGATGTTTCCGGAGGCCAGTCATAGTGCAGTAATGCAACACATCATCCACACTGACACCCCAGCGTTTCAGCCAGGGCTCAGCAAGCTCTATGCTTCTTGTGGAGGTGGATTAACAGGAACACTCCAGCCCTGGAGTCCAAGCGCTCTAAGTGCCTTGCCAGTGTGGACATCTCCGGAGTTAGGGCGCCCAGGGCTGATTTAATGGGCTCTAACTTGCAGGTGTAGGCAAGGCCTTAGCAACTCAGTGCTTCAGTTAACCTAACTGAAAAATGGAGCTGACAGTACTTATCTGTGTAAAGAAATGTAGGATAAGTTACCAGAGCACTGGATG
The DNA here is from genome assembly GCF_020497125.1 of Mauremys mutica. Lineage (NCBI taxonomy): Eukaryota > Metazoa > Chordata > Testudines > Geoemydidae > Mauremys > Mauremys mutica. The sequence continues at coordinate 107,950,471 of NC_059074.1, forward strand.
AGTGCCTATAGATGTCTCTTTTTCAGAAAGAAAGAAATTGTTATCATTAAGCCAAAGATAATACAAGTTTAAAAAGGAATAAGGAAATACATGTAGCATTGCCACAGCCATTTTCCCAGGATAAATTAATGAACCAATCACACACAGTGCACATACTGTATAGGAAAAACAGCATTTCCTACAGATGTTTCAAGACAGAACAGAAAATACTACCTGTCATTGCAGACAGTAGTGCACAGGTGTGCTGCACAGATACAGGCCTACAGCCTATGGGCACATGAGGATTAGCAATATTTCAGAAACTACACAGCAGACCACTCTGGGGGGTGGGAGTTCTCATCATGTTGTTACAAAACAAGTAACAGGACAAGGGTGAAATATTCTGGACACAATATTCTAGGTCAAATCCATCCATCTAGCATATGCCCATTCAGTTGACAGCTGGGATGAATTTGGTTCAATGGTATCATTGTCAATCTCTGATTTTTACTTTGATTCCCCCTAAATCAAATCTCCAGCTCTTTTCCTAGGTAGATGTCAAGAAGAAAATCCTTGGGGCAGTTTACAGTTCAAAGGTTGCAGAGTTTTGTTTATATGGAAAAGTTATGGGCTTTACAAGAGGAAAACATGTCTCAAATCCAGCTATTGCACCAATGCCAATTCCTCTTGAAGTACAAAATGCCACATCTTCTGTGCAAAATTTCTGTAACATCTGCTTCTTACTGGGAGGGTGTTTTCAGTTCATAAAGGAAAATTAATCAGCTGAAGAGAAACTTTCATCCTTTGGCAAAGAGTGGGGAAGGAGAAAATTATATAAACATTTTCCATTAAATTATGGGTTCTTGGAGAAAAGTTAATTTATGTGCCAACCCCTGCAAACACTTCACAATGGGTCACATGGTGCCATCTGTATTCTAGGTAGCACTTTTAATTTTCTGAAAAACTGATGGTATAATATGTCCTCAGTGTAAACTACAGTCTCTTTATAGTCCTATATTCTATCTCTATATAACTATACTCTCTATGAGATAAATATATGGGGTGACATTCCCAGCTGAGAACCTGGAACATGCTGTCTGTGGTTATATTCTGGGAGTAACATGTATGTGTTGCATTAGGTCCCAATCCTGCCCTCAGGTAAGTAGCTAACACTCCCATTGAAGTCTATGGGCATGTGAAAAATCACATGACACTGTGCACCGCGCAACTGTAAAGTGTTCAGTGTCATGTGATATGAAGCACAATACAAGTAAACAATTGTTGAATTTGCTTAGGTCTGCATCCTCAATGACTTATCCAGTCATATTCCGGACAGGCATAAAGTGAAATGTGTGTGGCTTTATTGGAGACTAGGCTTTGTGTTATATTATGTGGAAAGAATCCATTCTGACCAAAGCAGAGTGGACTAAATGGATAATAAGCTAAGGATACTTGCTTACTCTTATGGAAAGTTAATTTGCAGAAAAGCTCATAGAAACGTTACACAATATCAGGAACAGTGTCTGCAATGCTATGATTCTGTTTGACAGGACAGGTGATCTACACACAATATTGACCAGAGAAATTAGTTTCCATTTCCATATACAAGAATAGCCAGCATAGGGAACATGGGACCCAAAAGAGGAAATAGACAATAACACAAATGAAAATTCCAGTCAAGCTGAATCCACCAGTGGATAATGCACAGAAGCTGTTTCACTTTATGGAAACCTGGCGACAGAAATAGCCCAAGCATATGCTATTAATGTTAACACCGATGACCTCATAAAGCCCTCCATTTTCTGATACTGGGGTGCCATTGCCCCCCCCCACACACACACACACACCGCCTGCTTAAATAGGACAAAGCATCTGCTTTAGATCTTTATATGCCAACAAGAGGACAAGCAATCTCACCAGTCTCCCTTTCCCTCTGAATTAGGGTTACCAGATAGCAACTGTGAAAAAACAGGAGAGGGGATGGGGGGGGTAATAGGCACTTATATAAGAAAAAGTCCCAAAAAACAAGACTGTCCCTTTAAAAACAGGACATCTGGTCACCCTACTCTGAATGCAAGAAGTATTTCAAGACAGACAGTGAGCACTACGCCTTGTTCTACTCAGTGTTATTGAAGATGAATTCTTTATGAAAGGCTTGTGTGACAAGACTGTATGCTTCACAGGAGATCTCTGAGAATTGGGAGTTTCTCAGTATTGTCCACATTAACTGTGTTTGCTGGAGAAAAATACATGAAAAGAGACGAGTTGCCTGAAGGTGAAGAAAAATCCTGATTTGCTCAATAGTAATAATTATACTTAGCAGTTCTATAACTCCTTTATTCTGAAGTTGTCTTTGTTAGGAGGATTCTAACATCAACTGGAACAGATCAGCTGACAGATCTGTAACCAATACTGCCTCAAGCAAAACCTTAATATATTACTATTAATTAACATTGATTTATAAAACCCTCTCACATCTTCCCTGCTGCAGTATAATCTGAATATTAAAAAGAAATACAGTTTTCTGTATTTTCTGTGCAAGAGGTCAGACTGTGACATGAACACGGTTACTATCTGCTCCAAACTCATGCTGTGACAAACTGGGGAACAACTGTATTATGTTTTATAAATCTCACATCCCTTAGTGTACCTGCATGATATTACCCTGCCTGAATGCAAAAGAGGCGGAAAAAGAAGAGTTGTCATGGAAGCCAGGAAGACTAAAACAATAACAGAGAAAAGACAGCTTCCCAGGTACTCGCTACAAAACAATGTCTGGGCCAGCAATTGGGGGGAAACTAGCTTGCTGGCACCATGCAGTTTAAGCAGTTTTTCCTCTTCATCGATTCCAAGGCCAGAAGGGACCACTGTGATCACCTACTCTGACCTCCTGTAGTACACAGGACATAGAAATTCCCCAAAATTTCTAGAGCAGATCTTTTAGAAAAACATCCAATCTTAATTTAAAAATCATCAGCAATGGAGAATTCCCCACGCACTTGGTAAATTGTTCCCATGGCTAAATACTCTCTCCATTAAATATTTACGCCTTACTGCCAATCTGAATGTGTCTAGATTCAACTTTCAACCTTGGATCATGTCTCTGCTAGACTGAAGAGCCCAGTATCAAATATTTGTTCCCCATGTAGCTACTTACAGACTAATCAAGTCATCCCTTAACCTTCCCAAGGCTAGGGCTGAGATCAAAAGATCCCCAGGGATTAAAAATGGTGCCCTTGGCAGAGAAGGAAGGGGATGTGGTCAGCTCAGCTGGAAGCTGACAGATACAGTGTCAGCATAGGACCAGGCTGACAGATACAGTGTCAGCATACAGCCAGGCAGACCCTCAGACAAGGGACAGATGATTCAGGAAATTGGTAATGGGATACAATTTTCATCTTCAAGTCACTGGGTCATATCCAATCCAGGATCACAGTTATATATATATAAAAAGTTTTAACTGTTTGGTGACTTCTGCAAAGAGACCTCTACAATCAATCCAATTCCTAGTGGTGCACACATCACACCAATTCCCATTGTGCTTGTCCCTATTGTTAGTAGTCTCAGCCAAAAAGACTGAGACAATAACTAACTACCCACTGAGCTCTAAAAGTGGTCCCTCTTGGTTAAGGTTAAGGCATATTAATAGGGTGCTGTGGGGAAGTTTCCTCTTCCCCTGTCCATGCTACACCTGTTTTGTAGATAAATGGAGGATTTGTTTCCAGTTTTGGCAGTTTGGCATCTTTCAGCCACAGTAAATACACCTTTCAAGAAAAGTCCTTGCATTGCAGGATTTGATCATTAATTCTGTTCTCTTAGGTCTCCAGGATGCCAAGATTAACACTGGGGTTAGAAAAAGTAATTTAACTATAACTGCTGTGTGTTGGCATTCTGTCCTGCACAGAACAGGCATTCATTCTGTGGAGCCAAATGCTTTCCTTCTCATGAAGGTGAGTTTATTAAAAATACATATAAGAATTCAGATATAAATATGCAGGACCAAATCTACAGCTGGTGTGAATTGGTGTAGCTCCATTGACTTTTTGACACTAGCTGGGATCTGGCTTGTAGAATAAATAGCTGGTTTCTGTAGGGGAGGAAGAGAATATAAATTGAATTATCACACTATGTTCTGTTTAAATTGGCATAAGCAGCCACTGCTGAGCAACTGCTGTTTACATGTCCCACTTCCAGCTTGGTACAATCTAAAGGAGACTCTGTGTAGGGAACTGAAACCAAGGGAATATGGAATAACATCCTACGTCTTCAACCAGAGGACCACTTAAAAAGCACTTGTTATTCATGGGAACAAAAACCATGGGAACAAAAACCAAATCTGCCCAAATGCAGAGGACTAAGATTTAGGGACAAATCTTTCCTCTGAGGCCATGGAGCATCCAAACTGGAGCAAACTGCCAAAGGTGGGAGAGATGCACCATCCCTGCATGTCACAAATTGCAGATAGCACACAGGAGACAGGTGGAGCGGGGCTGTGGAGGAGAGAGGGTGGGGCAAGGTGATAACATTTTCCATTCCACTAGTATCTGGGAAGATGTTAAACAGCAGCTACTAAAGTTAGACTTTTTTAAATCAGTAGGTCCAGATAACTTACTTCCAAGAGTTTTAAATGAGCTGGCTGAGGAGCTCGCTGGACCATGAAATGTTGGCTAAAAGGTGAGTGGGATGGCCTGGGTAATTATAGGCCTGTCAATCTGACATCAATCCCAGCAAAGATGATGGAGTGTCTGAAACAGGACTACAAATAAAGATAGAGGAGAGTAATATAGTCAATGCCAATCAACATGGGTTTATGGACAATAGATCCTGTCAAACTAACTTAACATCCTCTTTATGAGATTACAAGTTTGGTTGATAGAGGTAATATAGTGTAGTTGTAATAGACTTTTGTAAGTCATTTGACTTGGTTCTGCACAACATTTTGATTAAAAAACTAGAATATAAAATTTACATGGCACACATGAAGTGGATCAAAAGCTGACTAACTGATAGGTCTCAAAATGTAACTGTAAATGGGGAATCATCATCAAACATGTGTGTTTCTTGGCAGGGATCAGTTCTTGGCCCTACGCTATTTAACATTTCTATCAATGACCTGGAAGAAAACATAAAATCACTGAGAAAGTTTGCAGATGACACAAAAATTGGTAAATAATGAAGAGGACAGGTCATACAGAGCAATCTGGGTTGCCTAGTAAGCTGGGCACAAGCAGACAATATGCATTTTTCTACACTAGGAACAAAGAATGCAAAAAGATTTGGGGGTCACGGTGAACAATCAGCTGAACCTAAGCTCCCAGTGCAATACTGTGGCTAAAAGGGTTAATGCGATCTTGGGATGCATATACAGGGGAATCTCAAGTGGGGGCAGAGAGGTTATTTTACCACTTAATTGGCACTGGTGTGACCACTGCTGGCATGTGTGTCCATTTCTGGTGTCCACAATTCAAGGAGAACGCTGATAAACTGGAGAGGGTTCAGAGAAGAACCACAAGAATGATTAAAGGATTAGAAAACATGCCTTACGGTGACAGACTCAAGGAGCTCAGTCTGTTTAGTTTAACAAAGAGAAGATTAAGAGCTAAAGGGCGACTTGATTACAGTGTGAGGCTTACCAAGGGTACCCAGGGTTATGAGGCACCTCACTACTACCCTGAGGAAGCCTTGTCTGTCCCTGCTGATGGTCAGTTCCCCAACCCCACCAGCCTTGCGCAACACAAACACTCCCATCCAGGCCTGCGCTGGCCCCACTCTTTTTCTACAGGTTCATGATAGGCCAATGATCAAGCGCTCCAAGCACCCCCTGGAGTGACCAGCACCTGGTTCACTAGACACAGAATTCACAGACCAGCTACTCCCAAAGAAGCAGTACACACCAGGTTAACAATCTCACTTTAGGATCACCACTCCATTTAACACACAACACTTAGATATGTTTATAGTGAAAACAAGTCACAGTTTATTTAACAAAGTACAGAGATTTGAGATGTAGCAAGTTAAAATATTGGAAACAAATGGTTATATGTAATATAAAATCATAACATGCATTCTAGAACCTAGACATTCTTAATTAGTTATTGTTATGTCTTATAACTTTGCTCGCCAGCATTTCTGAGCCAGGTAAACTGTGTTCCCTTTATTCATGAAACAAGCCACACTCAGTTCTCTCCTCAGTGAAGGATAACATATGTCTCCGTGCATTCTCCTGCTATACCAGACTAATTCTTTGATCTTAGTCACAAACAGGACACCCTCCTGCTGTGTGTGTTCCTTCCTGCAGACTTTTTGATCTCTTGTCAACTTCACAATCAACTTGATTAGCTGATGGCTTTGTATGCAAATAAAGCGACATTGTAAGACACCATCTGGTGACCTGTCTTAGCTTATGTATCTTAAGAACATAGTTTTCAGTAGAGCTACATAACTCTTTAAATAATATCTTTATGAATATTTTGCAAAGATTATGATGACCAATGGGCTATGGACTCTCAGTTGAGACCTTACCTGCCACCCTTTGGCTAACTATTATGTAGCTATCAGGCCAAGGGATCCTTGTAAAATCATCTGCCTCCCTTATGCCCTCTACCATTTGGGGAGCCTGAGTGACAATAAATACTTACATGGGGAACAAGTATTTGATAATGGGCTCTTCAGTCTAGCAGAGAAAGGTATAACATGAACCAATGGCTGGAAGTTGAAACTAGACACATTCAGACTGGAAATAAGGTGTACATTTTTAACAGTGAGGATAATTAACCGTTGGAACAACTTGCTAAGGATCATGGTGGATTCTCCATCACTGACCATGTTTAAATCACTAGTGGAATTTTAAAAAAAAAGATATTCTCGAGGAATTGTTTTGGGAAGTTCTATGGCCGAGATGATCAAAATGGTCCCTTCTGCTCTTGGCATCTAATAATCAGGGCTGCGGTAGCAGCTGCTGAGCATCTGTGCAACTGTTCTGCAGACTGGCACAGAGAGAAAATTCCTCCCACCATCTCCATGAAGAAGACGAGCATACAATCAGATATGCAGTCTATGCTGTGCCATGCTGCTCAAGATCCAGGCCTGAATGTGGATGAAAATCTTAAAGTCAGACCCTGGCAAGTCATCTTAACACCATTTCCTTCTCACATATTATCTAATACCTGCTAGCAACAGAATCACTTATGATCTCATAAAACGCCATGTTAGAATGGCTTTTGTCTCCAACAGTATTTGTCATTGGATAATTGGATATTATTTACCGTGTGTGATAGGCAGGGTGGCAAGCCCTGCATATTAGTAAGGTTGCCTAATACTTCACATTATAAGACCATGTTTTCAGTTGCTTGTAACTTTAACCATTTGTGCTGAAATTTTCCATGTTGAGAGTCTGCCTTAGGCTGAATTCTTCATAAAAAATGTCAGCCAAAGTAGTTCAGCTGTCTCCATGAATGAAGTTAGGAGAAAATACATTGGTAAGAATTCTGTTGCCCATTTCTTTCTATCGCTATAGTGTCCACATGACTTAGAGCAGGGATTTGAAGTTTGGCAAGGGGATGGCCATTGCCCAGTGAACATAAGAACATAAGAACGGCCATACTGGGTCAGACCAAAGGTCCATCTAACCCAGTATCCGGTCTTCCGATGTGCCCCAGAGGGAATAAACAGAACAAGTAATCCTCAAGTGATCCATCTCCTGTCGCCCATTCCCAGCTTCTGGCAAACAGAGGCTAGGGACACCATCCCTGCCCATCCTGGCTAATAGCCATTGATGGACCTATCCTCCATAATTTATCTAGTTCTTTTTTGAACCCTGTTATAGTCTTGGCCTTCACAACATTCTCTGGCATGTGCCTTTTGCTGTTCCTGTGAAAATCTGCTCAAATTTGGCCAGGTTATACACCTTTGAAATGCAGCAGTTCACGCATGCTCAGTATAGACTTGCCAGCTAGAGCTTAACAGCCAAAATCTCTAAAAATTCTGTCTTCACAGGACATGCTTGTGGCTCTCACAACTCCAAACTGTGCTGACCAGACTGTACAACCCCATCCCCATAGAGCAACTACACACGTTCTAGCACAGGGCTACTGGACTTTTCCTGAAATGGCTCCTCCAGGCCAGGATGGGGGGATAGACTTTCAACCAGGACCCAAAACACAGAGCTCAAAGCACTTGGTTTGACTCCTTAGGAGAATGATCACTTAGGGGATTCCTCCCCCGCCCTTTATAGTCCAGTAAACCTTAAAAGGGTATCCCCACATAAAGCACTTTTCCCCTGCTGGGTGTAGACACCATTCTGGTTCCTCCCCTGCTGGTGATTTTTACAATGCAAAAGACCTCTTCCTGGAACTTCCAATACAAATGACTAGCCCCCCGAATTTGGCCACACCTGATTTGAGGTGTTGGCCTCTTTCCTTTGTCTGGAGAAAACCTGTTTACCACCTCCCCCTCACATGCCTGTTCTGAACACATTTTAGTCACTTATTTCCAGCACAGCTGTACAGTTCTTTGTGGGTTAACTGTACATAAATCAGGCAAGAATCCTAATGATCAGTAAGTTGTTAGTTTTCCAGTGATACAACACATGCCACCTCAGGTAAATATGACAGTGTGCCATCTGGCTTAGGGTCACAGAGGGCTGTCAGAGTAGATGAGGGTGAGGAACCTGTGGAAAAGTTTGAAATTGAGTCTGGGAGCTTGTGATGAGAGTATGGAGGAAAATGTTGGGGAAAGCAGGAGAAACTGATGAGGAGCTGGGGGGAGAGAGGGCACAGATTGGCAGGGCAAGGAGACCGGGAACCAGTGGGGGTGAGGAGAAGGACATGGAGGTGAAAGGAGGCAGATCTCACAGCCAGTGTATCTGGGGGGTGAACTGAGTGGACAAAGAGACTGGGACAAGGAGCTGGGTGAGGAGAGGACAGTTTGGATGAGAAATGAGGGAAGGGAGGGACTGGGAGCAAGTGAGGACGGGGAAGATGTGGGGGGAACTGGTGGCCAGGAAAGAGCGAGATAATCAAGGAGCTGGTGAGGGAACTGGGACTGGCTGGGCAAGGAGCCTGGGAGTAGGGGCAAAGGACACTGGAACTGGGATGGGGAGTCCAAAGGGTGAGATTAGGATTTACTGAACAAGGAGACTGGGAGTGGGATCAGAACCTGAGGAGTGAAGACTGAGACTGCCTAGGTGAGGTGGATCGGTCTGGGACAAGGATCAAGTGGTGGAGTAGAGATAGGAGTAGGACAGTAGCTGCTTGGAGGGGATAGAGCAGATGATTGAAGCTTGGGAAAAATGGCCAAAAGAGTCTGTGCACACGACAGCATGCCCCTCTCCAGAGCCTGGAATGGAACCCAAGATCCCAGAGTTTGACCATTTCTCTTCTGTCAGCAAACAGCTGTGAAACCCACTGGCAAAGTTTTCAATCCCTCTCTTGTGTTGGTCCACATAGAGGATAACAACCTACTACAGCTCTCAGTTACTCCATTAGCTCAACTGGCAGAGACCTATCAATTAGCCAGTTTAATCCATTTAATGTGTGCCAGGTTAATTTTAAAACTAGAATGATATAAAATTAACATAGCACACATTAAATGGACTATACAATAAATGGATTAAAAACTGGCTGACAGGTCTCAAAATATAGTTGTAAATAGGGAATCATCATTAAGCAGGTGTGTTTCCAGTGGGGTCCCTCAGGGAACAGTTCTTGGTCCTGTGCTCTTTAACATTTTTATCCGTGACCTGGAAGAAAAAAAAAAGTCATCTCTGATAAAACTTTGCAAATGACAAATATTGGGAGAGTGGTAAATAAAGAAGAGGACAAGTCACTAATACAGAGAGATCTGGATCAGTTGGTAAACTGGGGACAAGCAAACAATGTGTGTCTTAATATGGCTTAATGTAAGTGTGTAATCTAGGAACAAAGACTGTAGGCCATACTTACTGAATGAGGGACTCTACCTTGTGAAGCAGTGATTCTGAAAATGCTTTGGGGTGGGGTTGGAGAATCCTGTGAACATGAGCTCCCAGTGTTACTTGGTGGCAAAAAGAGCTAATGCAATACTGGGATGTATAAACAGTTGCCTGTGCAAACCTTAATTCAATCCTCTTTGTGTGTATGCATTATGATAGTCTTTAATTATATGATCATACTATTTTTTCCATAGGATGCCTACCTCAATCAATGCAAATTAATGGGCAGTGCTAACTTAACGAGCAGCTATTTTTCATTTTTCAATGTGCAGCCCCAGGCCTTATTTACTGCTCAGAATTCAAAGCTTACTCTGAAGAAAAAATGTTAATTTCCCCATTGGCTTCTATCAGGCACTCACTACTGTAATATCTGGGGGTTTCACAAACGTTAAAGAATTTCTTTTCACAACATTACTTTTTGATGAGTGGGTATTGGCCTCATTTTACTGATGGGGAACTGAGGCACAGAAGGGTTAAGGTCAAAAGTATCCAGTAATTTTAGGTGCCTAATTTCAGATATTTAAGACCTGATTTTTCAGAATAGTTAGCATTATATAGCACTTTATACATTCGAAACACAGCTCTCATTGACTTCAATTACAGCGGTGAGCACTCAGCACTTCTGCAAATCAGATCCTAGGATCTCAAGTTGGGCACCCAGAAATATCTGTCTAAAGTGACTTGCCCAGCATCACATAGAAATACTGTGACAGAAGCCAGGACAGCTTTAACCATGAAAATATACTTTTTCTTCCTGTATTCCCTGGCCTCATTCACTACATACCTTCCAACTTCTGCAACAAATGAGGCGGGGTCTTACAGACAACAGACTGTTTCACAACACAACCCTGATTCATCCCCAGAGCAGGGTGGAAAAAACAGTAGGTGATCGTGTAATTAAAACTTCACTGTAATGCATAGGCACAAGGCAGCTGAACCTTAATTTTGGCATTTCCTAACTTTTGAGTGTTTGACTTTACAACCTTAATACTGTTCTTTTAACATAGCATCCAAGTGCAGGTCAGGCCCCAAGCTGGCTTCTCCCAGCTGACCCCCAGGCCAGCAGCAAAGTTTTTCCAGAACTGAACAGACTCACACTCTTCTTTCTCAGGGTTTCTCCCTGGGCCCATCACTAGAGCTCAAAACTACAAACAAAATTAAACCCTGCCAAAGCACCCTTCTCTCCCCTCCAGGCTTGAGCCTCTTGGGCGCCTCTTCAGCTCCCTGTTCACCTTCCAGAACACCAGCCCCAGGACTGTATCTCTGGGGCATGGGCCCACCCCACACTCCTGTGGCTTGTCTTAATTTCCAGCCACAACCCAGCTTAGCAGCTCTCCTGCACATCCAGGCCCTCTCTGGTCGACTTCCTCCCTTTTTAAGTCCTACACCCAGCAGAGAAATGGCAAAGTAGGGCTCATTAAACGGAGCTGGCCAGTCCTCAGTCTTAAGTGTAGTCTTAAATTAAACTGTGTCTAAAGTAAATGTATATTAATATAATGTGAACCCAACCTTACAATTTTAAACACACTCCTCTGCCTTTCATCTGGTGCTGTCATTTACACCTCTACAAAGAGGGCTTAAGTCTGTGTCTCATTCAAGTCCTTTCACACCACTCTGGCAATGAGAAAGAGACAGAAAGCACATTATCTCCTGCTGGGGCTTCCTGCAGTACAGGGACATCACCCAGCTGGCACAGAACCAGGAGGGAGGATTCCTGTGTTGCCTCACTGCAGCCTCTGATCTGGAAGACCTGCTGGGGTTATTCCAGATGCTGTGCTCCAGAAATCTCTGGCTGATGGATGACCTCTGGGGACCACTGGGAGCATAGTGTAGAACAGCGTGTGGATTGACTAGGAATTGAACGGCCTCTCCTGTATGCAATACAGACAACTACAGCTAAGCTGTTAGGCCAGTCCAATGAATTACTCTATTTGATGGTTATCTTGGCTTGTCTAGTTAAAAGGAGACATTAAAATATATTATGTACTCAGTATATTGCACTGTAGGTTTTTGACTATTGCCAACCAACAGCGTTAAATGATGCGAACTGACAGCCAACTTCAATATATTTTTAGTAGTAAACAAAACATAGCCTGTAGTGTAAACACAGACAATATAGCAGTATGGCAAAAGTAAACACGTTCCTTATCCTGGGGGGACTCATACTTTTCCAGATAAGGAGTTTGGTTAAATATCTTGCCTACTGGCTTTCTTTGAAGGGCATAACAAAATTAACTACATTCAAAGCAAAAAAAGGAGATCAAATTAAGGTATTTCTAGTGTTTCTAAGTAAGGATATTATTTTTCCACTAGGTACTTCCCTTGGGGAAAAAATCTGTTAGCTATAAAGCTATGCATATAGTGTGCAAATCACAGACATATCAGAGAGAAAGTGATATTGGTCTGGTGATATATATGTTTTTATCAGCATGAATTTAGGAAGCCACATACCTCAAGATGCAGAGCCACAAGCAGAGTATCCTAAATGAAACCAATAAGCCTTTACACCATACTGCTACACTGTCACATAACTCTCTCTATGCCACATACATAAGAGGACAACTATTTGGGAATATTTTAGATAGATTTTAACCTTTTTCTTGGGATTATTGTTTTGTAACCCTGTACCGATGTAGCCAGGCGCCTTAGTTACTATGAGCCATTAAGGCTCTGAGATGAAAAAAGCATAGTTAACGAATGGTAGTAATCTCTAAAATGATCGAACATTGCTTTTTTTAAGAGATAAAAATGCCATGAATTTAAAGTCTGATGGTTCCAATTCTCAGTGCCAGCCAAGCTGAGCTTGGTGCAGGAGCTGGGGGAAAGGAGGAGAAAGTGTCTTTGTGCCGTCTGTGCGCTTCCCACGTTCTGGAGCCAGCCAGGGGCCAGGTGTAAGAAATACCTGCCCAAGGACTATTCTAACATGCTTTGCAGCGAACCCGTCCATACACCACTGCAGCAGCCCAGAATAGCCAAAGTACAGTGCATTCTAGTGACAGCCTGTCCCTCTCCCTAGTATGCCTCTGTATGAGAAAGTACAAGGGGAGAGGCAAAAAAACTATTCCTCTGGTTCTATATTGCCTGAGGAACTCATACACACACACCAGAGACATTCTTAGGGGCCAATTCCACCAACTATGGTCCCTTTCCATCCTCAGAGCCAGTATAAAGGGAATACAGTGGAGCCCAAAATTGGGGCCTGATATCTTTGTGCCTTCGAGGGCTGGAAGTGAATGCCAGGAAGGGAGATGCAAAGGTGCTTCTGGGAGATCTTAGAGCAACCCAAGAGCTGCTTTAAGCAGTGCCAACTACAGTAATCCCTTATGGATCACTGTGTCAGGGATCAGGAAGAACACTGTATTCCTCTCTCCTGTGCTTACTTTACAACCATCTGCCAGGGGAATCCTCACCCCAGAAGCTTTAGGAGCATGCAAAGAGTACTAAAGGTCTTAGCCTGCTCCCATTCGAGCCAAGGATCTAGACCATGATGTTTGGAATGTTAAATTAACTTCTGAATGGGTTTTTCTCTGAGTGTGGTGTCTTGTTGACCCGATATTGATCCTGTATATACCTGCTTACAATTAAAATGTTGTAGGTCCCATAGGTTTAGTACCACTGAGCAGTGCAGTGCTTTGCAGTGGGAAATGCACTTATATCCATTAGTGAGGGATAAGTCTTTTATAAATAATGGGTACAACACAAGAAATTTTAGGAACAGGAAAAAGGCCATCTGGCTGGATATGTCTGCCTTCCGGTTAATTTCAGTCCCACCTACCTGTTTTTTACCACATTCCCAATCCCATCTTTTGCCAGAAATAAAGGCAGGCGTCTCTAAAACTCATTTGCATTATTTGGTTTAATTGCTCTTCCTGGTAATTTATTCTGTACGCATACTGACTTTTGTAAATTATGGCATTTTTGACCTTCTAGTGAAATTTCTAAAGTTAAGGTCCCTGATCCTGCATTCCTGTCTCAGGCAGGACACCCTTTAGAGTCAGTGGGAGTCCTGCCTCAGTAAGGAATGCACAATCTGGCCCCAAATAGCCAAACAAAAGCCCATGCATAAATTTGATCTATCTCAGTGTAAACCTTAAGGGCAATTCTGTCCTCCAACAGTGACAAGCTTCACAGCTGCTGAAGGGGAGGAGTGAACCTTGTGTCTTTATCATGAAATTGAATTATATCTTTTTTTCCCCACAAGTACATGATTTGGCAATGAGATAATTTTGCCAGACACAAATTTTGTATTTGGGTATTAGTGCAGGCCCTTATGTTATGAGAAAAGTTTGAAAAGTAAAACATCTTTGGTGCTGTTACAACTTGCCCCGGAACTGATTTATATTAATAAAAGTTAGAGGAATGGATAGCTCAGGAGATTAGCAATTATGGAGCTTTTCATCTCTACAGCACCAATTCTAATCTGCCTGCATTGGTAATATCTAATGCAGCTCAGATGTACCCAGAATTTGGCCCTCAGCCTTGATAAACTTTCAGACCTCTTTACAAATATTATTTATGCATTCCACCAGCTCTGTGAATTTGCCAAATGTCGTTATGCTCATTTTACTGACAGGCAATATTATTGCTGTATATTTTATTAGTTATTAAGATAAAGACAGAGTAAAAAGGAGTTTTGAAATAAGACATTAAGAAAGAGGCCTAAATAATGTAGCGAGACTAAATTCAGTTTTGTATAGAACATTAGGCAGACATTTACTCAGACATATTTCTTTAATATATACTAACTTGAACTTCATCTATCGTGTTTGTTATCTCGCACTTCTTTAGGACACTTTCCCATGGGAAAGGCACTGAAAATGTGCCAGGTTGGGTTAGGGTTTTTTATTTCTTTTTACATTTCAAACTACTCAATAAAATACCACTTATGAAAGATACAAAAAACATGTGGAAATATATTTTCCCCAAAGGGGAATTCAGCTGTTCTCAGCATCAGAAACCTGAATATCAGGAGACCAGGACAACATATGAGGAATTTATTAAAGAAATAATGGAGGGAATTGGAAAAAGATTACTCCAGGCTGCAAATGCAAATGAAAATCATTGTAATCTGAAAATGATTTGGTGGTCCATATGGATTGGTAGTTTCTCTGCAATTCCTAATAGACATCCACCTACATCACAAAAACTACAGTACTTACACACATGTAACACCCTTTCCAGCAATTTCAGTGGAGGCCAGTGAATAAGGGTCTGATGCAACAAAGCATTTAAAAGTGTGCTTAAAATTAAGCATCTGCTTGTGTGCTTTCCTGGATTAGGGCCTAAATGGGTATAGAGACTGAACTGTTAAAACATGTGGTCCCTCCAGAATAAGGGTAAGATATGAGGGAAGCTGCACTGCTGTTACTCCTTCTGTAGGTGTTTCTGGAAAGGATTACATTTCCATCTGACATCTTTTACCAACATGAAATTCTATTTAATGTATAGAAAAAACAATGAATCTGACTCAGGGCTGTATTTTCTGGGTGCTCAACTTGTTACCCTGTGGTCTGATCTGCAGAAGTGCTGAGTACTTACAGCTGCAACAGAAGTCACTGGGAACTGTGATTTTCACATATCAAGTGTTATATAAGGCTATATATTCTGAAAAAAAATAGGATTTAGTCATCTCAAATAGGGCATCCAAAATTAGTGGATGTTTTTTAACCTTGATCTCTGTGCTTTAGTTCCCCATCTATAAAATGGAGATAATACCACGCCTTGTTGTGAAGATTAAATAATGTCTGTGGAGCACTCTGATCCTATAGTGATGAGCACCATAAAGAAGTCCATGAGAAAATTCATAATTCTGTCTTCAGAGCAGCCTTTGAATAGTGTGCTGTAAATAAGGCCGGAGGCCATACATTGAACAATGAGGAAAAGATAAATTAAATAGCTGCTCATTAAGTGAGCACCATCGATCCTGTGCATTGAATGAGGCAGGGGTACTATGGGAAAACTAGAATTTGATCATGTTATTAAAGATTATCATAATGCATAGATGCCAAGGGGCCAAACTGAGGTTGTGCAAGCAACCTTTATTCCGGCATTTCCCAGCTTTGTAGTGCTTGACTTTTGAACCTTAATAATGCTCTTTTAACATAGTTTGTGTGTAACTGTAATTTCATCGGTTTAAGAAAAAGCCTGAAAAATTAAGAATTCCATCAAGTGGAATCACATTGATTCCACCTGGTGCATCAGCAGGGTTGGAACCATTAGATCCACTGCACAGATCTCTGTTGTGACAGGTTGGACCCCCCCTTCCAGGGTTTTTGATGTATTGCTACCTGATGTACTGGGGTCCCACTGAGCCTGCCCGTACCACCAGCCTGGGCTCCCTCACCCTGTCCTGCTGCACACACACACCGTCTACAATAAGCTCTGTGTGGGAAGACTCAGCTGAGGGAATTGTTCAGCACTCAGGTGCACACAGCCTCTGGAGTGTAAACCCAAAATTCTATTGTCTTGTGCTGTATAGAGATCTACACAGCGTAAGCACATGAAATTCACTCCCTCCCTCAATGTGAAGGAAGATATGCACCGCTTTTTGTTCCTCTCCCCCCACAGTTATGAATTGCACAAACTGGATTTCAGAATAAACAGAAAACAAGCTTATTAACTACAAAAGGTAAAATTTAAGTGATTATAAGGGACAGCAAACAGAACAAAACGGATTACTGAGCAAATAAAACAAACACACAAACTAGGCTTAATACATTAAAGAAATTGACTACAAATAGTAATTTCTCACCCTAAATATTGTCTTATGCATGAGACAGAGTTTTTTGAAGGTAAACTGCACTGCTTGCAGCTTAAATCTCCACATTTACCCTTCACAGGCTGACCTTTCTCACCTGGGCTCAGCCCCTATCCCCCATTTAGTTCCTTTCTTTCCCAGTTTGACACCCCTCCATCCCCGCAAACCCACTTCCCATGGAAAAGTACCACATTTCAAGATCAATCATAGAATATCAGGGTTGGAAGGGACCTCAGGAGGTCATCTAGTCCAACCCCCTGCTCAAAGCAAGACCAATCCCCAACTAAATCATCCCAGCCAGGGCTTTGTCAAGCCTAACCTTAAAAAACTCTAAGGAAGAGTATTCCACCACCTCCCTAGGTAACCCATTCCAGTGCTTCACCACCCTCCTAGTGAAAAAGTTTTTGCTAATATCCAACCTAAATTTCCCCCACTGCAACTTGAGACCATTACTCCTTGTTCTGTCATCTGCTACCACTGTCTAGATCCATCCTCTTTGGAACCCCCTTTCAGGTAGTTGAAAGCAGCTATCAAATCCCCCCTCACTCTTTTCTTTTGAAAACTAAACAATCCCAGTTCCCTCAGCATCTCCTCATAAGTCATGTGCTCCAGCCCCCTAATCATTTTTGTTGCCTTCCACTGGACTCTTTCCAATTTTTCCACATCTTTCTTGTAGTGTGGGGCCCAAAACTGGACACAGTACTCCAGATGAGGCCTCACCAATGTCAAATAGAGAGGAATGATCACGTCCCTCGATCTGCTGGCAATGCCCCTACCTATATAGCCCAAAATACCATTAGCCTTCTTGACAAAAAGGGCATACTGTTGACTCATGTCCAGCTTTTCATCTACTGTAACCCCTAGGTCCTTTTCTTCAGAACTGCTTCCTAGCCATTCAGTCCCTAGTCTGTAGCAGTGCATGGGATTCTTCCATCCTAACTGCAGGACTCTGCACTTGTCCTTGTTGAACCTCATCAGATTTCTTTTGGCCCAGTCCTCTAATTTGTCCTCGTCCCTCTGTATCCTATCCCTACACTCCAGCATATCTACCACTCCTCCCAGTTTAGTGTCATCTGCAAACTTGCTGAGGGTGCAGTCCACGCCATCCTCCAGATCATTAATGAAGATATTGAACAAAACCGGCCCCAGGACCGACCCTTGGGGCACTCCACTTGACACCGGCTGCCAACTACACATGGAGCCATTGATCACTACCCATTGAGCCTAACGATCTAGCCAGCTTTCTATCCACCTTATAGTCCATTCATCCAGCCCATACTACTTTAAACTTGCTGGCAAGAATACTGTGGGATACTGTATCAAAAGCTTTGCTAAAGTCAAGGAATAAAATGTCCACTGCTTTCCCCTCATCCACAGAGCCATTATCTCATCATAGAAGGCAATCAAGTTGGTCAGGCATGACTTGTCCTTAGTGAATCCATGCTGACTGTTCCTGATCACTTTCCTCTCCTCAAAGTGCTTCAGAATTCATTCCTTGAGGACCTGCTCCATGATTTTTCCAGGGACTGAGGTGAGGCTGACTGGCCTGTAGTTCTCCGGATCCTCCTTCTTCCCTTTTTTAAAGATAGGCACTACATTAGCCTTTTTCCAGTCATCCAGGACCTCCCCGAATCGCCATGTGTTTTCACAGATAACGGCCAATGGCTCTGCAATCACATCCGCCAACTCCTTTAGCACCCTCGGATGCAGCACATCTGGCCCCATGGACTTGTGCTCATCCAGCTTTTCTAAATAGTCCTGAACCACTTCTTTCTCCACAGAGAGCTGGTCACCTCCTCCCCATACTGTGCTGCCCAGTGCAACAGTCTGGGAGCTGACCTTGTTCATGAAGACAGAAGCAAAAAAAGCATTGAGTACATTAGCTTTTTCCACATCCTCTGTCACTAGGTTGCCTCCCTCATTCAGTAAGGGGCCCCACACTGTCCTTGACTTTCTTCATGTTGCCAACATACTGAAGAAACCCTTCTTGTTACTCTTAACATCTCTTGCTAGCTGAGACTCCAAGTGTGATTTGGCCTTCCTGATTTCACTCCTGCATGCCTGAGTAATATTTTTCTACTCCTCCCTGGTCATTTGTCCAATCTTCCACTTCTTGTAATCTGCCTTTTTGTGTTTAAGATCAGTAAAGATTTCACTGCTAAGCCAAGCTGGTCGCCTGCCATATTTACTATTCTTTGTACACATTGGGATGTTTTTTTCCTGCAACCTCAATAAGGATTCTTTAAAATACAGCCAGCTCTCCTGGACTCCTTTCCCCCTCTTCTCCCAGGGGATCCTGCCCATCAGTTCCCTGAGGGAGTCGAAGTCCCAGATGACATGATTACATGACCCCGCAGTGTCAAAGCAGCATCCCAGGAAACTTCTCAGGAAGGAAGGAGATTATTATCTTTAAAGTCCTATTGTCCTTCCTAATGGCCCATCCAGGCTGTTTGCATACTGTCTGGTGGGCGTTCCCCAGGTGAAAACACAGTTGTGATTATTACATAGTCAAATATTTCTAACTTCAGATACAGAAATGAAATATGGTATACAAAGTGGACTATCATATTCAGTAAATCATAACCTTTCCAATGATATCTCACACAACCCATCTTGCATAAAACATATCTTAGTTATGCCATATTCATATCATACCAATATTTCTAAGAATACATCTGTCACTTGAGCTAATAGAATAATTGACAACAGTAGTAGGTTGTGATCCTCTGTGTGAACCATCACTAAAGGGTGATGAGACACACACTTTGCCAGTGCATCTCACAGCTATTTGCTGATAGCAGAGGAATCGTTAGACACAAGAATCTTAGGTTTCATTCCAGGCTTGGGGAGGGGCGTGTACTACAGTGGACACAAACTCTTCTGCCGGTTTAGCCTCAAGCTTAACTCCTTCATCCCCCGTCTCCTCCAATCTGCCCCAGTCATGTTTATTGTCCAGCTCTTTACCTACCAGTCCTGGGCTCCATTCCTCAGGCTTCTCATCCCTGTTCAGTTTCTCTGGGCTCATCATCTGAAGTCCAAATCTTCCACTTCAAGTCTCTCCCCACCCCTATACTCAGTCCCAGTCTCATTGGCCAGCCATTCCCAGTACCCTCTTTATCCAGTCTGTCTCTCCACGCCCCCAACCCCAGTTCTCAGTGCTAGACTCCCTAGGGCTCCACATCTGATCCAGTGTCTCTGCCTTCAGCTCCTTGACTGATTTCAGTTTTCTCCCTCAGCCAACGAGCTTCCAGTTCCCCCACTGGCTCCCAGTCCCAGACTCCTTGCTGACTAGTCCCAGGCTCCACACCACCAGTTCCCAGTCCCAGACTCCCCTTCCCCCCAGCTCCCAGTACTAATCTCCTTGTTCAGCCAGTCCCAATCATTGTTTCTCTTCCCTTTCCCTTCTCCAGTCCCAGCCTCACCAGACTCTTTGAGCCAATCTACTCCTTTTCTTCTTCCGTATTCCAGCTCTTGGTAGGGTTGCTACCCCTGAGGTACAAAAAACTAGGATGTTCCTGAGCCCATAAAACTGGAGAGCTGGCAGTGTATACTGAGCACCCTTACAAGCATGTGTGAGCTGTGATTTTTCGAAGGTTTATAACATGGCTGAATTTGAGCAGATTTTCACAGGGATGGAAAAAGGTACATCCCTGACATGAATGCCTCTCCTGCCAAATTTCAAGTCCCTGCTGCAAAGCATGGTGGTGGTAGCAGTCTTCAAAGAAAAGATTGCCAGAACTTTTTACCAGGGGCAAAATGACATTTTTCTGTATCCTTATTCTTGGAAATGGCTGAACCATTTTGGCTGAAAATTTCCAGAACAATTCAGCCTGAGACAGACACCCAGAATCAACAATGTTATCCCAAACTGTTAAAGTTTGGCAACATTATAAGAAATTGAAAACAGGATTTCAAATGGGAAGTGTCGAGCAACAATAGGTGGCATGACCAGCCTTGCCTATAATAATTTTTCAAGATTTTCCCTACTGTAGTTCCAGTTTGACCAGTCCAAAGGAGACAGAGGCTGTAGGGAAGTTATAAAACATCATCTCTGAATAAATCCCACAGAACTTTGTCTTGTGGTTTGGACTCAAAAAAGCTTCTTTCATGCATGACTGTAAGCAATTGAGTTCTACATATTGTTTTGTTTCCATGAGAAAAGAGGCAATAATATTGGATTTCTTTGACGTTAGAAGTGACTGTGACAGTCCCACTGAGACATTCATTTGTCATTTATATATGATTAGAAGAATGAGCCTTGGGGCGTCTAACTGAGTTACTCAAGAGCAAAGTGATGGTGGGATTTGAAAGCAGGATGTTTATAGAACAGAATACAAGCAGTTAATTCTAGAGGGATTCAGAAACAGGTATGGGTCTGTGCAACACTTGGAACTATATGTGACAGATTTCCCCTTATCCTTCCCAAAAAGTGTTGCTTCCAAACAGTCTTCACTGAACCCACTCTCTGTCCCCAAATTACAATAGAGATGAAAGGTCAAATCGTCTTTGCGTCTTTGCTGGTGACAGTGCCAGCTGCACCTTCCAGGCCACTTAAAGGTGCTGCAGACAATTCTAAGTTGGGCCACTGATGTTGAGTGTTTATTAGACCCTCTGCCAGAGGAGGGTCGGCATATCAGAGATCCTCCACCCCGCTCCTTATTCCTTCCCTGACCCTATCTCATCCCCTACACCAAAGTGGGTCACACTACAAAAAGGCATGGGACTCTACCCCTTTTCACTGGCTCAAATGGTCAGTAATGAGCCATAGAATCTGACCAGAAGTGAATTATCTAACAAAACCATATTAAGCTGATTCCCTCCACTGGGCTGCCAAGTCCATCCTGTCTTCTTCTGTGTCTGATGTTTAGAGTATAAGTGCTTTAGGACAGGAACTTACTTTAATTTTATGTTTTCGGCCAAGCTTGCATGGACCTCCACTCAACTTGAAGGCATTTCTCTGTCTGTCTGTCATGCGATACCTTTTGAATGCCACATCTGATCAATTCCAAAAAGGCAAGGAATATTCTAGGCAGTGATGAGCAGAGCCCTATGGATTTGAGGAAAAATCAGAAAATTGAAATGGAGGGAAGGGGGAAAACACCTGGAGCCCCTGCCATCTGTTTAGCACAGACAGCCACAGCTTCAAGTACCTCTGCAGTTGTGTATAGCTCAAACTCACTAATGGCACCCTTTTACTGATTATCCGCCTAATAGAGTTTAATATGTTGGCATCCTTACACCCTGAATGATTTATTGCCAAGATAAATAATAATGACAGTGGTGGGAAGCATGCTGGGGGTACTGTGGATAGTAGGGGTGTACACACATTCCCTGGCTTTGGAGGGAGAACGGGGGACACTGATATGAAAGGAGAGGGGGAGGGGGCGCACACAAACCCCAGAGTGGGAGAGAGGAATTGGGGGACACTGCTATGAGAGGAGGGGGCACATAGAGCTCCTACCATGGAGTGAAGGTGGGAATGGGGGACAGAGACCCTGGCAAGGAGGTGAGAATGAGGGAGGAGGAAGTGATGGGCATATAGAACCTCTAATGTGGGGGGTGATAGGGTGAGGGAAGGGGTGCACACAACCCCTAGCAGGAGTTTTAGAGAGTCACTGAACCAGCGGGAGATGGGAGGGTAGCACAGAAGGAGCATTTGGACTGGAATGGAGTCCAAGAGCTGAGTCCACACAAGCTATGACATCTGCGACCCCCTACCGTACATAACTGAGCACACTGTCAGCACTCAACACATACGGGTGATAACAGATCTGGTGTTCTTCATTCAGAACAAATTACCTGGTTTTTCTGGTTTCTGTATGATATAACCATGTAATGGAGCTTTGTGGCCTCTGTCCACTGGGGTTACAATATAAAACTATTCTCTATTGCAGAATGTGGTCTCTCTGAGAGCAAGGACATCCTGCCTGATTCTCCTCTCACTTCTGTTGGTTTTATTTGTTTGTTTTCATTGGAGTTACTCCTGATTTAGACTGATGTAAATGAGAGGAGAATCAGGCTTGTGCAGAGTAAATCTTCATTGGCTGGCAGTATGGAATATCCAAGTGTTCTCTGAGGTAGATAAGTGGAGCAGTCTCTGCTACAGACTACTTTAATTTATGACCAGACACCCTTTCTAGCTCCCAAACTTAATCTATCCCATGCCACTTTCTGGAGCATGCTCAGTAGTCATGTTATTTCCAACAGCAAAATATACAAGGCCAAATTTATTCCTAGTATAACCCCACTGACTTAAACCAGGAATGAATCTGAGCCAAGATGCACTTCTACAGGTCTGTTTGAATGGAATTGCATCTGTCTTAAGATATGTTACTTTCATATATAAACCAGCAGGTATTTCATGTTGGTGAACGAGTCATACAAAGTCATCAGTGGGGCATCCATAGCCTTATTACCACTGAAACAGGAGCAAACTATACTCCGAGGATTCAAATTCTGGCAGGCAAGCGATACCATATATCTGAGCTTGAGCTTGCCAGCTCAGTGCCATTCCACTCCCACCTTCTTCGACTAACTTCTTGACCTTCAACAATGACTATTCTGATCAAGCTCTGGAGCTGGGATAGGCAGTTGAAATCAGAATGCAGGCAGTTAATAAAAGCATTTGGAAAGGCTTGAATTTTTTTTCTGTTACGTATTGCTGTGAATTGTGACAAAGCCTAGGTGTATGTGGAATGCAATGCAAACGTGATCACAGACAATCAGATTAGCCTCTTTGTATTAATCATTGATTATCTCTAGTGAGAGAGCTTTCCACAAGTGGATCTGCAGCATTCAGTGGGAGGCCAAAGGAGGGAAATATTTTAATTTACAGCTTTGTATTAGTAACATGAGCATGACATTAATGACACAAAATCCACAAGTTGCTCTGTGAAGAATGAGGAGTCCTTGTGGCACCTTAGAGACTAACTAATATATTTGGGCATAAGCTTTCGTGGGCTACAGCCCACTTCATCAGATGCATGTTACCATTGTTTCCAGTGGAATGCCTCTGCGGTTTCCACCTGGACTATCCTTCCAGTATAGAAGAGAGTGGAAGCATTTATGTTAAACAGACCAGTCAGCTTAACTTTTGTACCCGGAAAGATAATGGAGCAATTATTCAAGCAATCAATTTGAAAACATCTAGAAGATAATAAGGTGATACAAGTAACAGTCAGCATGGATTTGTCAAAAACAAATTGTGTCAAACCAACCTGATAGCTTTCTTTGACAGGGTAACAAGCCTTGAGGATGGGGGGGGGGAAGTGGTAGACATGGTATATCTTGACTTTAGTAAAGCTTTTGATACTGTCTCGCATGACCATCTCATAAACAAACTAGGGAAATGCAACCTAGATGAAGCTACTATAAGGTGGGTGAAAAACTGGCTGAAAAAAATAACTACTCTCTGGGAATGATCAGTGGCTCAGGGTCATTCTGGAAGGGCATAACAAGTGGGATCCTGCAGGGATCTGTTCTGGGTCCGGTTCTGTTCAATATCTTCATCGATGATTTAGATAATGGCGTACAGAGTACATTTATAAAGTTTGTGGCTGATACCAAGCTGAGAGGGGTTGCAAGTGCTTTGGAGGATAGGATTAAAATTCAAAATGATCTGGAAAAAACTGGAGAAATGGTCTGAAGTAAATAGGATGAAATTCAATACGGACAAATGCAAAGTACTCCATTTAGGAAGGAACAATCAGTTTCACACATACAAAATGGGAAATGACTGTCTAGGAAGGAGTACTGCGGAAAGGGATCTGGGGATCATAGTGGACCACAAGCTAAATATGAGTCAAAAGTGTAATGTTGTTGCAAAAAAAGTGAACATCATTCTGGGATGTATTAGCAGGAGTGTTGTAAGCAAGACACGAGAAGTAATTCTTCCACTCTACTCCTCTCTGATTAGGTCTCAGCTGGAGTATTCTGTCCAGTTCTGGGCACCACATTTCAGGAAGGATTTAGACAAATTGGAGAGAGTCCAGAGAAGAGCAACAAAATGGACTAAAGGTCTAGAAAACATGACCTATGAAGGAAGATTGAAAAAATTGGGTTTGTTTAGTCTGGAAAAGAGAAGATTGAGAGGGGGCATAACAGCTTTCAAGTATGTAAAAGGTTGTTACAAGGAAGAGGAAGAAAACTTGTTTTTCTTAACCTCTGAGGATAGGACAAGAAGCAATGGGCTTAAACTGCAGCAAGTGAGGTTTAGGTTGGACATTAGGAAAACCTTCCTAACGGTCAGGGTGGTTAAGCACTGGAATAAATTGCCTAAAGAGGTTGTGGAATCTCCATCATTGGAGATTTTTAAAAGCAGGTTAGACAAACACCTGTCAGGAATGGTCTAGATAATTAGTCCTGCCATGAGTGCAGGGGACTGGACTAGAAGACCTCTTGAGGTCCCTTCCAGTTCTATGATTCTCTCAACTGCTTCCCCCGTCCTTGCTCTGGAATCACCTCTGAAGGGGGTCAGGGGAGGCTGTTCCCAGGGAAGTAGCCACCAAGCATTCCCTGATACTATGGCTCTCGCAAGTAAATTAATGATCTCGAAGCCATACTGCCCAAGGGCCCAGGGAACAGGGCACCACACACTAGAGAGGAGGCACACCCTTGACCTTCACTAACCCCTGTGAGTCATACAGATCTCAGGGGAACTGTTGTTTAGGGGGAGTTCAATCCTTCCCCGATGGAAGAATGGCAGTAAAATTCCAACAGTGAAAACTCATGTTCCATGTAGGTGCAATACAGCTAGCGAACAAGAGCAGCAAATGGGGGAGTTTTGCAAGAGAGTTCTCCAGGTGAAGGAGGAAAGCTGCATGAGCCTTAGGCTGTGGCTACACTTAGCACTTCAAAGTCCGTACTCTACCTCCCTGTGGGGAATAACGGACAGCGCTGGGAGCCGCGCTCCCAGCGCTGGGGCTTTGACCACACTGGCGCTTTGCAGCGCCGCAATTTGCAGCGCTGGAGAGGGTGTGTTTTCACACCCTGCTGCAGCGCTGCAAATTTGTAAGTGTAGCCAAGCCCTTACAGTATGTTTGTTGTCTGTTGGTTTGTTTAGCTGTTGTGTGCTTGCTTGAAGTTTATAGCGTGGTC
This sequence comes from Mauremys mutica, assembly GCF_020497125.1. Lineage (NCBI taxonomy): Eukaryota > Metazoa > Chordata > Testudines > Geoemydidae > Mauremys > Mauremys mutica. The sequence continues at coordinate 107,976,273 of NC_059074.1, forward strand.
TGCTTTGGGGGCTGTGTGCTGAGCCAAGCAGGCTGCTTGGCTGGGCTGAGAGCATGCTAACAAGGCTCCGGCCTGTTATACCTTGATCCCTTGACAAGGAGGCAGTGCTAATTCAGGGAGAACAGGGGTTTAAAAAGCCAGTTCCTTAGTGACCAGAGGAACTAGAGAACCATCTTATGCTCTTAGCTGGCTTCTGTTTAAATTATGCCCCATTCACTTCAGGCAGAAATGGACTCTACTGGTCTGAGAAATCTGGGAGAGAATTCACATGCTGTGAAACTCTTTAAGAGGAGATTTAAATGAGTCATTGCAATGCACTAAATATAAGTGCCCCATGATTCACCCAGGATATTTTGTGATTGTATTATTCTCTTCTTTGAAAGAAGACAGGCATTTCATTCTGACTTTCACACACACAAGTATTCTCCTTAAAACCTCTCACTTTTAAATTGAGTGCCAAAATATTTCCAAGTGCCAGCCAGTGAGTCATCTTTATAAAAAGCTTCACCTTTGGAAGGTGGTTTTCATTTGAGGAACTTGAGATTGCTTCCTGGATACTAAACATTGTGGAATCAATAATTAGGTTAGAAAAAAGTTGAAATATTTAACCAACCACCTTCAGTGGCTCTATTAACTATACATTTCCAACTGTGGGATTTCCAAGCTCAAGAAAAGAACAAATAAAAAAAAATAGAGAACCAAAGATTTGGCTACTTGCTCAAAATGACCAACTTCCACTGTTTTTTCCCCCATACACAAAGATATTTTAACCATTTTAATTGCTTTTTATAACACAACCAGACACACATATCATATTGCATTGGAAAAAGTAGAATTATTCTTTTTTACATGGGATAAATAGAAAGCATATGATGTAATTCTGCCTCCTCCTCTGATATGGTATCTTTTACCCTATATTGCCAAGACATATAGCCCTTATTAATGCTACAGTCTATGTTTCATTGTTTTGCCATCACACATGCCAAACTTTTTCATGCAATTGAGCTCCTTGGAATATCCTTGTCTGTACACTATATAAGTTCTACATGTCCTACACGATACAATTGTGGCAATATGGAAGCGTGTACAAAAGACTGTGTGGATGTCTCTTATGGGGGGTGTAGGAGTGTGTGGGGGGGGTCTGATTCTGTTTTAAATTAGACATGGCTATATAAAATGTGGCACTTTCTGTTCAGATGCATGTGCTTGCAGCAATTGGCAGCAGATGGGCATTTTAAATAGAAGATTATTAGAGGGAATAAGTAGGGTGTAGCAACAAGGTTAGAAAATGGGGGGGGAAGAAAAATCAGATGTTGGCTAGGTCAAAAAGTCAACAAGAATTAGAACCTACTACATGAGTTCTGCTCTTGAGATAGATTTCCAGTACAGTACTTAAGTTCTGTGCATGAGTTTTACTATTGGGATAGCAACAGTGTACTGAAAATATGCTAATATACTAGGTCAGCTCTGAGGACTCCTGGAATTCTGCACTGCAAGGGTACATCTAAGCATAGTTAGGGGGAAAGCCGACTGCTGCAGAGGAGCATGTGGATCGGGCACAGACTTCTCTTAGGGGAGAGTCGGATAATAGAGAATCTCCAGGTTATAGTCAGGAGCAGAGGATGGAAGAGGATAATGTAAGGGCCAGATCACATGATAAACAGTCACATAAAAAAGAATCTGGCACATCAGAAAAGGGTAGACAAACAGGGACAAGTTTTTAAAGTGCTTGTACACAAATGCTAGAAGTCTAAATAATAAGATGGGTGAACTAGAGTGCCTTGTGATAAAGGAGGATATTGATATAATAGGCATCACAGAAACCTGGTGGACTGAGAACAATCAATGGGACACTATCATTCCGGGGTACAAAATATATCAGAAGGACAGAACAGGTCGTGCAGGGGGAGGAGTGGCACTATACGTGAAAGGAAATGTAGATTCAAATGAAGTAAAAATCTTAAGCGAATCCACATGTTCCATAGCATCTCTATGGATAGAAATGCCATGCTCTAATAAAAATATAACATTAGGGAATCTATTATCAACCACCTGACCAGGACAGTAATAGTGATGATGAAATGCTAAGAGAAATTAGAGAGGCTATCAAAATTAAGAACCCAATAATAGTGGGGGATTTCAATTATCCCCGTATTGACTGGGAACATTTCACTTCAGGACGAAACGCAGAGATAAAATTTCTCGATACTTTAAATGACTGCTTCATGGAGCAGCTGGTATGGGAACCCACAAGGGAAGAGGCAACTCTAGATTTAATCCTGAGTGGTGCACAGGAGCTGGTCCAACGGGTAACTATAGCAGGACCGCTTGCAAATAGTGACCATAATATAATAAGATTTAACATCCCTGTGGTGGGAAGAACATCTCAACAGCCCAACACTGTGGCATTTAATTTCAAAAGGGGGAACTATACAAAAATGAGGGGGTTAGTTAAACAAAAGTTAAAAGGTACAGTGACTAAAGTGAAATCCCTGCAAGCTGCATGGGCGCTTTTTAAAGACACCATAATAGAGGCCCAACTTCAATGTATACCCCAAATTAAGAAACACAGTAAAAGAACTAGAAAAGAGCCACCGTGGCTTAACAACCATGTAAAAGAAGCAGTGAGAGATCAAAAGACTTCCTTTAAAAAGTGGAAGTCAAATCCTAGTGAGGCAAATAGAAAGGAGCATAAACACCGCCAACTTAAGTGCAAGAGTGTAATAAGAAAAGCCAAAGAGGAGTTTGAAGAACGGCTAGCCAAAAACTCCAAAGGTAATAACAAAATGTTTTTTAAGTACATCAGAAGCAGGAAGCCTGCTAAACAACCAGTGGGGCCCCTTGACGATCGAAATACAAAAGGAGCACTTAAAGACGATAAAGTCATTGCGGAGAAACTAAATGGATTCTAGGGAGATTCCCAAACCTGAGCTGGCTTTTGTAGGTGACAAATCTGAGGAACTGTCACAGATTGAAGTGTCACTAGAGGAGGTGAAGTTGCAGAACTATTAACTAAGGTTTGTAACCTGTCCTTTAAATTGGCTTTGGTACCCAATGACTGGAAGTTAGCTAATTAACGTCAATATTTAAAAAGGGCTCTAGAGGTGATCCCAGCAATTACAGACTGGTAAGTCTAACGTCGGTACCGGGCAAATTAGTCAAAATAATAGTTAAGAATAAAATTGTCAGACACATAGAAAACAAACTGTTGAGCAATAGTCAGCATGGTTTCTATAAAGGGAAATCATGTCTTAGTAATCTATTAGCGTTCTTTGAAGGGGTCAACAAACATGTGGACAAGGGGGATCCAGTGGACATAGTGTACTTAGATTTCCAGAAAGCCTTTGACAAGGTCCCTCACCAAAGGCTCTTATGTAAATTAAGCTGTCATGGGATAAAAGGAAAGGTCTCTCATGGATTGAGAACTGGTTAAAAGACATGGAACAAAGGGTAGGAATTAATGGTAAATTCTCAGAATGGAGAGGGGTAACTAGTGGTGTTCCCCAAGGGTCAGTCCTAAGACCAATCCTATTCAATTTATTCATAAATGATCTGGAGAAAGGGGTAAACAGTGAGGTGGCAACGTTTGCAGATGATACTAAACTACTCAAGATAGTTAAGACCAAAGCAGATTGTGAAGAACTTCAAAAAGATCTCACAAAACTAAGTGATTGGGCAACAAAATGGCAAATGAAATTTAATGTGGATAAATGTAAAGTAATGCACATTGGAAAAAATAACCCCAACTATACATACAATATGATGGGGGCTAATTTAGCTACAACGAGTCAGGAAAAAGATCTTGGAGTCATCGTGGATAGTTCTCTGAAGATGTCCACGCAGTGTGCAGAGGCAGTCAAAAAAGCAAACAGGATGTTAGGAATCATTAAAAAGGGGATAGAGAATAAGACTGAGAATATATTATTGCCCTTATATAAATCCATGGTACGCCCACATCTTGAATATTGTGTACAGATGTGGTCTCCTCACCTCAAAAAAGATATTCTAGCTCTAGAAAAGGTTCAGAAAAGGGCAACTAAAATGATTAGGAGTTTGGAGAGGGTCCCATATGAGGAAAGATTAAAGAGGCTAGGTCTTTTCAGCTTGGAAAAGAGGAGACTAAGGGGGGATATGATAGAGGTATATAAAATCATGAGTGATGTGGAGAAAGTGGATAAGGAAAAGTTATTTACTTATTCCCATAATACAAGAACTAGGGGTCACCAAATGAAATTAATAGGCAACAGGTTTAAAACAAATAAAAGGAAGTTCTTCAAGCAGTGCACAGTCAACTTGTGGAACTCCTTACCTGAGGAGGTTGTGAAGGCTAGGACTATAACAGTGTTTAAAAGAGAACTGGATAAATTCATGGTGCTGAAGTCCATAAATGGCTATTAGCCAGGATGGGTAAAGAATGGCGTCCCTAGCCTCTGTTCGTCAGAGGATGGAGATGGATGGCAGGAGAGAGATCACTTGATCATTGCCTGTTAGGTTCACTCCCTCTGGGGCACCTGGCATTGGCCACTGTCGGTAGACAGATACTGGGCTAGATGGACCTTTGGTCTGACCTGGTACAGCCGTTCTTATGTTCTTAGTTCCCACTTTATGTGTAAAATGTTTGACAAAGTGCAGGAACCATCAAACATGGGGGTTCTTAAACATCTGCAGATACTATGGAAGTACTCAGATATATATCTAATTATGCTGAAACTGGTGACATCTGGAATACTACAGCATCATACGAAGCAGTTGTTACTGAATGTGTTCAAAACATGCCATCATCCACTGGTGTAGTGTCTTCATGCAGTAACATAGGAATTGCCATACTGAACCAGGACAGTGATCCAGCTAGTCTATTCTCCTATCTCCAACAGTACCCAGCAGCAGACACTTCAAAGTAAAATGTAAGAAGCCCTGAGGTAGGCAATAATGGAATAAACCTGCCCATAGGGAAAGTTATTCCTAACCACTTAACTGAAGAATATGTATGTTTGGCAGTTGGAAAAATTGACCTGACCTAAAATAATGAAAAATGAGCACCACAGCATTCAGATTCCAGCAAAAGAAAATAGAAAGCAGCCCTCTTTAAAAACCTCAGCCGATTACAATTCCCAACATTACCAGCAATAAGTGGCACCCATTGCTGAGATGCTTCAGGTAACTGTGAAGTAAATGGATTAAGTAGTTCATGGAAGGGTGCAATTCTAATTTCCAGTTCACTGCCTACCCAGTCCATCCCAGCACACGGGGCCTAGTTCTGAGGCACTGACTACTCACTGACTACCAAGTCTAACTCTCAGTATTACAAACAGGAGAACTACTTTGCTTCCTACACTAGGTGGCATACAAGGGCTAAGATTCTTTATCCTCCGGGCTGTGTCCTGGTGGTGTGTGAGATGCTGCTTGTTCAACCTCATTGTCCCTCTTGCTTGTCTTGTGAAGGGTTTTTATTTTAAGTCAAATCAGTTGCCAGAATATTCATCAGGACAAAAGACTGAAGCACTTTCTAGGGGACTCCCCGCGCTGCTTTAGAATTCCATCTGACCACTGAGCTCTGGATTGGCCCTGATGCCTTTTTCTTATCACCCAACTTTCCGCAGCCAGGTGTGGTACACTCTGAGTACGTGTCCCATCTAGTCAGGCTCCGGTTGCCCATTCTTACTCCTTATATCCCTATTAGTCCATATTTAAATATGCCAGGTAATAGATAGCCCTGATACCTTTGAACCTTTGCAATTCACTGGGCAGGAACTCTCCATTTAAAAAATCTTTTTTAGGAGGTATTATATTTTAGCTTCCTTAAATGGCTCAGATTTCTTGTCCCATTTTGTGTTCATTTGTCTCTTAACTTGCTCGACTATTGCATTTCCAAGTTGCTGGCTTTAATTATTTGCACTGTAAAATAATAATGGAATGACATGAGCTCATCTCACAATAAGAACAAAGGGCCCATCTGGCCCAAAATCATTTAGAACATTTGAACAGGAAAAGCTTTCAGCATAATGCGTCCCAAGTCACTTCTTGTTTTGTGATCTCTCTCTCCTATATAACTTCAAAGTTACCTCATTTTTATGTTTTGCCCTTTCTAGTTCCACCTCAACATGTCTCCCTAAACCTTTCCCATCACTTCACTGCCCTTCCAACCTCCAACTTCTTGCTTCAGCAGCCTTGCAAAGGATAAGCTCTGTCCCTGTAAACACCCTCCCATCCCACACATGTAATCGGTCTACTCCCTGCATGAGAGAGGCGCCTATCTCTGCAGTAACTGAGCCCGTAGGACTCAGATAGTGGGTTGATTAGCATGTTAAAAGTCCAGAGACAGGGATTAGATGACAGTGGGTTTTCAAAGATAGCAACGGGGACAGGTTTTTACATCCTCAGCATGGGGCTGAGTCAGGGAGGTTCTGAAGAGCTGAAGGTTGGGGAAAACCTTTTAGCTTCAGAACGTTTACTATATTTTCTGCCCTGATCCCACAGATGCAACTCCTTTCTTTAACTCTTTCTCCTGCCTCTCCATAATCTGTCCTCCTCCCTTTCTGAATTTTCGGTGCTGTTCTCTTCTTTTTTCTCTTTTCATCACCTTCTGCTTATCCGGTTCCTTCTCTCCCCCGGACTCTTGGCCTGGTTACAGCTGGCACTTGACAGGTGAGCAGCAGAAGGCCAGAAGGACAAACAGCTGCAACAGAAGTGGGGAGAGAAAGAAGGCTGAATGTCAATAACTCCTAGACTTTCAACACAGATGTCTGGATCTGAATTCAGATCCAAAGATCCCCAAAATTCAGGAGCATTCATATTTGTAGGCTGCATCTAAAACATGTCTAGCAATAATCTGTGGCCATCATAACAAATACACAATTTCTATACTTTACAATCCATAATTCAAACCCTTAATGCTGCACTAAGATCCACCACTGTTATTCCCATAGGCACTAACGTAGTACAAAGAGGAAGAAGCAGAAAGACCACAAGGAAGGACCCAGACAAAAAATGAGACAACCATGCCATTAGACTGAATGTATAGGACATCTTCTGCTCTCAGCTACACCAGTGTGTGTGTGTAACTGAGGACTGGATATGATCCATCTGGCAAAAACTAAAAATATGACTGTGTGAGGTACTACACATTTTAATTGCCACTTATTAAGTTAGATCTGCATAATTCATTCATAACTCAGTCACTCATTGAACAATGTGGTCATTCCATACTTGTGCCCGTAAAAACTATACTGCCCCCACACTTCCACACATTCTCCCTGTATAGTTCCTTTTTATTTGGCTGCCAAGATATGACCAGCTCCAGTGACAGCTATGATTAACTAGATGCTCAAAATGCAGAATACCGTCTCCATTATGCATTATATTCATGGCCATATTCAGAATGGAAAGAAGGCCTGTTTATTTCTAATTCACTCTGGAGACACAGATAAATGTAATGTGTCATCATTAGGGACCACTTACACATCAGATCACACAAGACTACTGCACGTATATATACAAAACTAACAAGTAACACAAAACCACCCAGAAAGGGGTACTTCCCGGTGTACTACTGGATGACTCTACTTTCACAGGCTCTATAAAACAGTCAAGACATTTCATTTCACAAGAGAGACCTAAAAGGATGAAATTCTGCTATTCTGCAGACTCCACATCAGAAATATTATGATTTTTAGCATACTGCCAAAAGGGCAGGAGCAAATAACATTGAGAAACAGAATCAACATCCTTCAAAACCATAAAAAAAACTGGAAGACAAAACTTTCTAACAGATACTAAAATAGTTCATTTAATTACTAGTTTAAGGCATCTTAGCTGCCAAAGCACTATTGGGAGGGGTAGGGGTTAAAAGGTCTTGTTTCTTTTTCCCTCTTTTGAATATGGCAAAACAACAAAAGAAAAAAAAACAGAACAACCCAGTGACAAACGAAAAACCCAGGGCAGACCACTTTCTAAGGGCTTGTCTTCACTACCAGGGTAAATCGACATAAGGGTATGTCTACACTGCCCACGTTACAGTGTAGTCACACTTTATTGCTGGAGGAAAGCTCTCCTGGCAATTAAAAAAAAACCACCCCAAATGAGGGGTGGTAGCTTAATCACTCACTGTCTATACTGGTGCTTTTCAGTGCTAAAACTTTTATTGCTTGGGGGGGCGGGATTTCACACCCCTGAACAACTAAAGTTTTAGCGCTGAAAGTGGCAGTGTAGACACAGCCTAAGTTACACTACTCCAGCTACATGAATAACATATCCAGAGTTGACTTAGGTCAATTTACCCCAGTATCTTCACTGTGCTGCATCAATGGGAGACACTCTCCAGTCGACTTACCTTACTCTTCTGAGGCCTGGTCTACACTATGGGGGTAAGTAGACCTAAGTTACGCAACTCCAACTGGAGTCAACGTGGCTTAGGTCGACTTACTGCGGCGTCTACCCCAAACTGGATCGATTGGAGAAACTCTCCTGTTGACTTACCTTACACTTCTCATTCCGGTGGAGTACTGGAGTTGATGGTGAAATGATCGCTGCAGCATCGATCCCCAATAAGTGTAGGGTTAGAGTTCACTTCATTTCCCATCTCCAGTGCCTTAAAAAAAAAATAAAAAAAACCTCCCATAGAAAGTAGCTGGAAACCAGAGTTCAGTCTCTAAGGATTTTCAGCAAGGACTGCACAGGGTCCACCTTCCCACATTCAAGTCCCAAAAGAAACTAAAGAAATGAATTTAATTAAATAACTTTATAAAATCTTATGATAAAGAAACAAATAATAATCTAATTTTTACAGCATGACATGGCTATTTTATAATCCATAGACATTACCTTCACAGTTATACATAAACATAAATAAAGAAAACAAATTAAAATCTGAACAGTTCAGTCCCCACAGAAATACAGCGAGAAGAAACTGAAAAGTTCCCAAAATCTTAGGTTTTGTTCACCTAAGTCTCAGTTAGAGTCTTTGATCACCAAGTCTATACAGTCTGCTGAGTCTAAAACAACATCTTCCCTCCACTTGCTTGTAGGAATCTTCAGCTGGAATCCCTGCAGACTCTTCCTCTGCTGAAATCACAGCTAACCAGTCAGCTGACTGATTAACCAACCACTCAGTTACGTGTATAGATTTAAAGAAAACACAAAACTGAGAAGAGCAAAATATAAACAACTCTTTCCCCATTACAACATTTAAAGAAAAGTTGGTGAATCACACTAGTTGAGACAAGTATCAGAGGGGTAGCTGTGTTAGTCTGGATCTGTAAAAGCAGCAAAGAGTCCTGTGGCACCTTATAGACTAACAGACGTTTTGCAGCATGAGCTTTCGTGGGTGAATACCCACTTCTTCAGATGCAAGTGGTGGAAATTTCCTGGGGCAGGTATATATAAGCTTCATGAGGTTGATGGATTTCCACTCCATATGGCTAAATGCAGTGCCTTGCATGGTGTCAAGTATCAGAGGGGTAGCCGTGTTAGTCTGGTTCTGTAGATGGTGGAAATCCATCATGATAGGAAATCCTATCAACCTCATGAAGCTTATATATACCTGCCCCAGGAAATTTCCACCACTTGCATCTGAAGAAGTGGGTATTCACCCACGAAAGCTCATGCTGCAAAACGTCTGTTAGTCTATAAGGTGCCACAGGATTCTTTGCTACAATTAAAATAGTTATTTTTCCTTCCCAATTTCCCCTTGCTATAATTAGCATTGTCCAGGCTTCCCTGTTAGAGGGTTAACAACATCACTAACCTGCTGCGAAACGCTGCAGAGTTAGGGACAACAGCCTGCTTCCTGCTCCTGGGCTCAGCTTCTCCCAACCCAGACAGGGCACATGGCCCCCTGCAAAGCAGCTGCCCTGACTGCTGCCCTCATGCAGTCTGACCCCTGCAACAGGGAACCTACTGGAGCAGACCCAAAACTACCACACCCAATTCCAGAAGCTTCTAGATGTGGAATGCTTAATCTGCCTAGCAACAATGATCCAGACACAGCTCACTCCTACCTCCCTGCAAAGGGTCTCTTAAAGGGGTATCGCCCTATTAGGCACATGGATTACATAGACATACCCTCAGGGAGCTGGAGTACCAGGGTTGACCAAAGAGCACTCTGCCATCGATTTAGCGGGTTTTCACTAGACACGCTAAATCGACCCTCCTCATAGTGAAGACAAGCCCTAAGACTCAGCAGACCCAGCTAGAAGGCGGAACTGATCTCTGCACTATAAAACATGACAACAAAGAGTGTTATCACTGAAGCTCTAGAGGGAACTCTACACCATTGAACTTCCAGGAGAACCTTGAATATCCATGTCAAGGTTTCCTCCCCCACTTTGAACGTTAGCGTCCAAAAGGTGGGGACCTGCATGTACCCTTCTAAGCTTAATTTCTAGCTTAGATCTGATAGCGCTGCCACCAACCAAAAATATAGTGTTTTGGTACACTTTCCATTCCCCCCAAACCTTCCCTGGGGAATCCAAGACCCAAACTCCTTGGATCTTAACACAAGGAGAAATTAACCATTCCCCCTCCTTTCCCCCCAGACTTTCCCCTCCCTGGGTTGCCTTGAGAGGCTTTACACAGACCCAAACTCCTTGGATCTTAAAACAAAGAGGAATTAACCATCCCCCCTCCTTTCCCCCCCCGCAACTCCTGGTGAGTCCAGACCCAACTCCTTGGATCTTAAAACAAAGAAAATCAATCAGGTTCTTAAAAGGAAAGCTTTTAATTAAAGAAAGAAAAAGTAAAATTTATCTTTGTAAAATCAGGATGGAAAAATGTATTACAGGGCACTTAAATTTATATAGCCAGAGAAATCCCCTCTAGCCTCAGGTTCAAAGTTACAGCAAACAGAGGTAAAAATCCTTCCAGCAAAAGAAATATTTACAGGTTGAGAAAACAAATATAAGACTAACAGATTTTCCTGACGAGGTACTTACAAATTTGAAACATGAGACTGATTCAGAGAGATTTGGAGAGCTTGGATTGACGTCTGGTCCCTCTCAGTCCCCGAGAGTGAACAACCCCCAAACAAAGAACACAAACAAAGACTTCCCTCCAACAAGATTTGAAAGTATCTTGTCCCTTCATTGGTCCTCTGGTCAGGTGTCAGCCAGGTTTACTGAGCTTCTTAACCCTTTACATTAACCCTTAACTATCTATTTATGACAATCCAGAGCTCTTGAAAAATATTCTCCAAATACAGATAGTGCTAAAGGGAAACACAAGGTTAATATTAATAGTGTCATGGTAGCAAAACTACTGGTAATTGTTTAATACTTCTGCATCGTGGTAGAGTAGCAAGCATGTCACAGGGTCCACTCACGGCTAGTGGCACCTCCTGATGGCCATCCTGGGGATTAGCTCCCAGGGAGGATGGACTGCAGCCTACTTCCCTGCAGCCCCCTTCTAGGGCCAGCTTCCTGGCACATACAAGCCCTGCCTAATGTTGTCAACAATCCCTCATCACAAGGGACATCCCGTATTTTTTCATCTCTGTACAAGGTCAGGAGTTGCTGAGCACTGCAAAAAGCAGCAAAAAATACCTCTGGTGAATGTAGGTGAGCACTGCTTAATTAATTAATTATTATTAATAATAATTAATTTTAAATAATAATATTGGCAGGAGGGATAGGGCAGGGGTGCTAAGAAAACAGTCCTTTATTTTTGAAATACAATGTTAGCAACCCTAGTCCCACCTGTCCCTGCCCAGCTGAGCCTTGTGTCTAATTAATCAATCCCTGCTCCCTGGCTTCTCCTCTAGGCACAGACTGGGCAGTCAGGGCCGCCCAGAGGATTCCGGGGACCCGGGGTCTTCAGCGGCGGGGGGCCCTTCCGTTCCGGGACCCGCCGCCAAAGTGCCCCGAAGACCCGCGGCGGGAGCCCCCCGCCGCCGAATTACCGCCGAAGCAGGACCCGCCAGCGAAGCGCAGCCCGGTCTTCGGCGGTAATTCGGTGGCGGGGGGGGTCCCCGCCGCAGGCCTTCGGGGCACTTCGGCGGCGGGTCCCGGAACGGAAGGGCCCCCCGCCGCCGAAGACCGGGCTGCGCTTCGGCGGCGGCGGCGGGTCCCGCTTCCCCCCAGCCCCGGCCCCAGCCTCTTACCTGAGCGCGTCTCCGGCGGGGCCTGAGCTCCGTCCCGTTCAGAGCCGCGTGCTGAGGGGGCGGGGCTGTGAGCTCCACGCCGAGCGGAGGCAGCTGCCCCGCCCCCTCCCCACGCCGCTCTGAGCGGGGCGGGACTCAGGCCCCGTTGGAGCTCCCAGCCCCGCCCCCTCACCACGCGGATCGGGGCAGGGCTCAGAGGCTCGGCCGGAGACTCGGCGCTTGATGCGCTGAGGCTCCAGGAGAGGGGCGGAGGCGGGAGCCTCCGCTCTTCTCTTGGGGGCCCCTGCGGAGCCCGGGGTCCGGGGCAAATTGCCCCCTTTGCCCCCCCCTCTGGGCGGCCCTGTGGGCAGTTAACTGGGCCTAATTTACCCTCTTAGGGCCAGTGTGGGCCCCATCACAAAGCACAAAATTGACTACAGCAAAATATATTTCACTCTTTCCCCTTTTATTCAACACACGTGGGGGCGGCACTAAGGGATGCAACCCCCTCAGCATTCTCATGAGCCTCATCGCTTCATCTTTTTCAACACACCTGAACCTTGCTCTTCCCTTACTGTCCCAGTGTCTGAATTAGGGACTTCTTAAAAAGCTAGCTGGCTTTGGCTTAGCCTAGCTAAGATCCAGGTGATACTTGTCAGCAGTGGGAAGTATTTCGAGGAATTGGAAGGGGCTGTGCTCATGCTGTCAAATGGGGGTGAATGTCTTCTAATGTCAAGGTAATCTGCTGTATTGGAGACTTAGGACCAGAGCCACAAAGATATTTAGGCTCCTAACTTCCACTGATTTCAATGGAAGTTAAGAGCCTAAGTACCTTGTAGGATCTGAGCTTACTGCTTTCATCGCTGATCCTGGATTCCTAAGTACTCATCATTAGCTAATCAAGGAATTTAATTTTTTTCCTCTCAGATGTGGGCTTCATAAAAGCACCTGTGCTTTATTACCTCCACGCTAAATTACTGTGAGTGTAATGAGTTCCACAAAGTGCTACCCTCAAAGCTTCAGCTTGTGCAGCATGTAGCTTGCCCACAGATCAATGAGAGCACTTTATACCAATGCTGTATATTCTGCACTGGCTGCCAGTTCATTTGAGTGCGTTTCAAGCTGTTGATTATTATCTATAAAGAATTAAATGGCGTAGGTCCCTGTGATCTGAAAAACCCTCTTCACTTTCCCCTGTGATGGTGGTTATGACTAGCTGGGGTGCTTTTACAGTCAACCACAGGATGGAAGTCAGAGGGAGTGTTGGCAGATTGGTCTCTGTGGGAGGTCCCTAGGTCTTCATGTCTTCTGGGTACCACAGAAGTAGGGCTTAAGGTATGATATGAAAGGAGACAGGATGGTGGGTTGGCATGTTCAAAATACATGTTGTATTAATATGATTCTCATTTTCAGTGGCAAGTATTGCATTATTTATGTTCTGTGAATGGTACTCAGATACTATGGTGGTGCAAGCCTTATAAAGTTGTATAATAAATACATAATGATGATAAATGACAATGTAATTCAAATATTCTGAGACATGCACTCCACACCTCCATAAAATGACCTGTGTTTTATTCAAGAGATATGTATCCCTGCTTTATAAATGTTTACACGAAAGCAATGTTCTTGTCTATAGCAGAAGCTCATTTGCCAATGTAACAGAACCTTGCTTTGATATTTATTGTTACATCCGTCTCCTACACACACAGAGCAGTGTGCCTCCTATTACAGAGGGGGCGTTCATAGCTGTTATCTTGAAAGGAGGTAAAGACCTAGACTAATGTTTCACATTAAAGAAACAGCTACTGCTGTTTAAAGAAGCTTAGCTCAGAGCTTGAGATGAGCCCAAAGGGGAAGCCCAATGAGAACACCCTCTGGCTTTGGGAAAGTTTGTATCTGGATCTGAACTTTACCGTTAGCTCTTATCTCTATAATTAGCTGAACAAGAACTCAGAATCTAACCATTTCCCCCACTCCCACCCCACACTGCAGGAAAATCTGAATCCAGATCTGGAATGGAGCTCTGTGGGCCCTTCTCTACTTGCCAGCTTCACACAGAGCTCTCATGCCAACTTATATGCCATTTCACCTCCCACAAATTCAGATTCACTGAAGCTGGGTAGGAAATTTGATTTGGCTAGAGTTAGATAGACACGGTGATAATATTCACTCCTACTCCGCATAACACTGGTTGCAAGATCTTTTGTTTGTATTATCACTACAACACCTCTTGGTCTATTAATACACCATTATCTGCAAAAAATATAGTCTGGCACTAAGAAGTAAAAGGTAGTAATGAGGAGCATCTTGAAACATCAGGTCCGTTCCAAAGTAAATCTAAACTATTCAAATACATAGTAAGAGCTATAAATGCTACAGGGAGAAGTCATCACAGAATATAAAGGACACATAATCCCCTTTTACTACCAAATTGGTCTGTGCCAAGTGGGACTTCTGATGTTTTGATGTGCCACTGTTCTTGCTCAGTGGAGAAGGGAATATTTATATACTTTTGCAGCAGGTTTACTGGTTATTTTTCATTTGACGTTAACACTCCGTATTGACACCTTAGTACTGATTTTTAGGAGGGGCTGTTTTTACAGACAGTAACCTGAGGTGCATGGCAGATCCAACTGCAGAGGTGATAGCATGACCTCTCCACTCAGGTTTTGTTATCCAGAACAGCCTAGAGAGCCTTTGGGGGTGAAACCTGCAGAGCCTGTTGGGATGGAACCCAACGCACAGGCTGTTTCCAAACTGGAGCTGCAGGATTTTCTGTTTATTAGCCAAAGGGCGGGGGTAGAGGAGGAATGAGGTTCATCTAGGGCCTGACCTTCCATAAATACATTTTCCTGTAGCATGTTTTGATCCTCAAATACAGCAGATAGCTGCTTTATCTGAATCTCATGTCCTTAACACATGCACACAAAGCAGGAAAACTTGCATGTACTGTATCAAGTAGTAGAAATATATTTTTGTATGCATTCTGTCTAATAAATGTCTTGAAAGGCAGATAAAGAGACAGCCTGATTTCTCTTTTTTTCTCCCTCTCTCTCCCTGAGAGGTTTCACATTACATTAGTGTTACCACCCACATCTGGGCCTGCAGTCAGAGAGGCCTTGCTGTGCCATTACAGCTCTCCACAATCCCTGCCTGGGAGAAAACACAATGACAGTCTTCTGGAATCAGAATGGAAATCTCTTTACAAAGTGACAAACCATGAGCCCAAGGGTTTAGAGTCCAGAGACAACTCAGCCAGCTGATGGTAGCAATGACATGGTGCTGCAGCTCTTTTCATCATGAGCCACCATTTCCAGCTGCCTCAGCTTGAGCTTCTTGGGGTTCCTCCATGTATCTATGCCAGTGTTTCTTGTATCCCAACCCTGCTAAAGGAACTCTTTTACCACAGCCTGACTGAGGTGACTCTCACATTCCCCAAGGCAGTGATTCAAGATATTAATCAGCACAATGAGTGCATCTGAGGGTTTTTCCATCCATCACTTCATCCTGGGCTGTATTTTTCCCACCCCTCAGTTGCAGCCACAACAGCTGCACTCCCTCTGTGGATGGAAGGAGTCAAGCCACCTTCTTTTGCTGTTTACCAGCATAGTAGCAAAGCACCAAACAAAGGTAATGCTGAGTACACCCATAAGGGTCTCTGTTCTCCTGACTCCCTGTGCTCCAATTTCCTCCCTCTACTCCCCTCCTCTGTAGTACTGTTTGCTTTGCTTTTTACCATCCTTTTCTCTGCCTGGCATCCCCATTGTGGATTTGTCATAGATGGTAAGACCTTAGTGAAAAGGTGTCTTTTGTATTTAGCCCTAAGCACTCTTTTAACTACTTGGTCATAAGTTCATCCAGGCTGTGGAAGAGATGAGGTATTTAGAAATGTGTAACCTTAAGGCTATTTATTGACCTAACTGCAAAGTCTCACTGGCCAGGATGACCCTGACATGGAAATATGTTATGAAATTCTGAGTTTTGTGAGCTAGAGAGCAATGGGTTAAATTAATAAATTGCCACAGACTTCTACTAGAGATTTCAACCAGCTTCAGTGTATAAGACAACACAAGGACACATGGTCTGGGATTTTCAAGGCATCCCGTGGCATCCCACTCCCATTGACTTTCTCTGACAGTTGTGTGCCTAACTCCCTTTGGCCCTTTGCAAATCCCAGCTACTGTTTACACTAATAATACTGAGCCACTCCCCAAAAAGCGATTTAAAGTTTATATTCATTAAACTAATTTTTAAGCCTCACTTAATCTCTGTCGGCCTTTATCTCCCAATATCAGTGTCATGCCAGCTCTTGAAAGCCAAATCCCAATCATAACAAGTATCTGAGTTTATCTCTAGAGGGTGATTTAAATTTGTTTCCACTGGTACCAAATGCCTATTTTGTCTGTATAAATTATTCAGGGCAAGGGGTTGTCTCCCTGCTCCCACACTACTAAATATAAAAAACTAGCATGTCATCAAGTGCATATCACTCCGAGGCTAAATCCATCCCTGTTTATGGTTCCTTATAACTCTAAGGCAACAGGACTGTGGTGATGGTGATTAAAAAGAGAAATGCCTAACTATTACTACATCCAGCCTACAGACAAAGCAAAAACAGCAGCAGATATAAGAAAATATGAAAACACTTTTTATATACAGGAAAACTACTGAAAATACTATTTCTTATAAAGCAGTGGTTTATCAACCCATAGCCCAAAGCCCAATCAGTACAATTGCAGCCCACGTGACATCCTCAGGGCCAGACAGGTAGTATATATATTGTGTGGGTGTGGCCCACCTAACACATAGAGAGCTCCATATGCAGCCCACAATGGTATATAGGTTGAGAAAGGAATAAATAAACTGTCCCACTGGGCCTTATCTATAACTCTTCTACATAGAGAAGCATGAAGAGACACAGAGTATCTCAGATCCCACTAATGTCTGCCTTCATTGTACATACACAGATCATTTGAATACTCATCCCTTCAAGTGGATTGTTAAGGAGGCATTATGCAACTTTAACATTTCTTTGAGGCTTACAAGCATAAATCAGGCCAGACTGTTGCCACATAATATCTAAACCAAACCTTCTTGGCTCAAAGGCAAGCTCCTGAGTTGAAACACCTTCCCAGTTCCATGCCAAACCATTCAGCTGACAGAGGTATCAATTCAGCAAAGCTTTTAAGGTACTTGAAGGTAAATACATGCTTAAATGCTCTGCTGAATTGACATCTTAATCAGTAACTCAAGTTAGCAAAATGCCTCTGGAATTAGCATTTCTGAGTTCTAGGATGATGACCTGAAGTCTCTCCTTCCAAGTTCCCCAGCCCACAGCTGTAACTATAGAATCCTACAAAGTACTGCCTTCTTTTCAGGGGTAAGCAAGAAGGAGAGGGTAAGGATTCAAGAACCAAGAAAGGAAAATGGGGTAAATTTCTGCTCTCGTTTACATCAGGGTAAATCCAGAATAACACCACTGAAGTCAGTAAAGTTAGTCCAGATTTCCATTCAAGTAACCAAGCAAAACTGGGTTATCATCTATATAAACATGCATATATTATTTAAGCCTAGTTTGTATAGTACCTTCCGCTTAAGATGAGTACCAATAAATTATTTCCTATGGTTAATTTGAGCAAAACTCAGGAAACAAAACATTTGTTCTGACAATAACATCTCATTTTATTTTGATCCATTTTGATTTCCAAGTGCAGGTATTATTTGGTCAATTGACCACTGGCTAATTAAACTGTCACTGGCCAACATTTTGGCTAGAACAATAGAAAATTGAGGCCAAGAAACACTCATGATAATAAATGGCTATGTTAACAGATAGTAAAACAGTGTGTTAACTTGTATTTATCATCATCCATTATGAGCTGTGCAGGCAGTGATATGTACCCTTGTGCTCTTAATAATAACAAGATCAACCATTTGTTTTAAGCCACATTATAAGAATAGACTTGATTGAAGAAGAGGAAGGCACAGTAAATGAAAAAAATCACAATAAAATATTGTTATGGCAAATGAAGTCACATGTAATTTGGTCAGATGTCCAATACACAGATGACAAAAAAAACTGCAGCCTACCTAAAGCCAGTGGAGTGAATTCCTCATTATAACAGCACAAAGAAATAACTGTTGATGAATTGTTAAAATTTTGAATTGCAAATCCTCCAGTTTTGAAAAGTCCAAGAAAATTCTGATATATAATTAAGGCTGCTTTAAATTATTACTTTGCTATAGTAACCTCAGCAACAGGGACTGAAATCTCCTTTACAATGTGCTGTGCCACAGCCAGTCATACTCTATTAAGCCACCCCAATGGGTATTTTGCTTCTGGTGATAAAGGGTATGTACTGAAATCAAATGTGCTCAACAGGAATGATGAAGAGGAAAAAAAGGCATGTCTGCAGGGGATATACAGAGGCCCTGATCCTGTTCCCAGAGAAGTCAATGAGAATGTTGCCACAGAATTCAGTGGGAACAGGATTGGGCCTATGAGTAAATTGCTCACTAGGTTGCACTGTTGCTCTGGAAAAACAATGCTGCTTTTATTACTTCAAAAGGGTATTTATATGGCTGTGGAAAAGAGTTTCCACCCCAAAAAAGGAGCTCAGAGCAAAGGAGTAATCTGGCGCATCCATCTATGGCTAATTAATGAATGTGGCTAGCACTATATTTTTGCCCTTTAGCCCAAGTGGTTAGCCAATTTGGGGGATCTATCAGGTTGTTTCAATTAGGAGGAGAAATTGATGGAGTTAGGTTTGCACCCAAGAAATATCTAGATATTTACAAAGATTAGAAAGTACAACAGGAAAGCAGTATTCTTGTTCATAATTCTAAGCCTCTTTCCAGCTACCATTCTGCCCAAGAGAATCTCTCATCTCCTTCCAGGGCCACACTCAGACTGCTTCTCTGGCTGTCTCCTAGCTTTTCCTGTCCCATCTGCTTCTGTTCTGACACACAGACACAGACACAGACACAGACAGCTCCTGGGTTTGCATTCAGTCCCTAGGGAAATCCCCTCTGTTGCAGCGCTTGTGTGGCCACTTGCTTCCACTATCATGCACAAGTTAGAACTCCAGGGAAGAGTATGCTTAAGCAACTGGGATGTCTGGGGCGGGAGGAGGTCACCATTGGGCCTGGGGAGGGGGTAATGGACAGCGAGTCTGTGCCCAAGAAATGTGCCAGACATGCCAAGGAAAGAGACAATGCTGGAACCTCCTGGGGAAATATAATATTAGGTATAATATTGCTTTCCCCTTTCCCATACCTTAGCTTAGCTCTCTGCTGCAGTATGACCAGAGTTTAGTCTTTTCAAGGCTTTGATTTATATATATATTATACACCATTAAATCTCTGAGAGACCAACAAAATCTTTAAAGGAAAAAAGTTTACTACGTCTATAAGAGTGTGTATGTGTGTGTTATTTGCATAACAGTTTGCTTATAATCCATGAAACACTTATGAATATTATCGACAACTTTCAGGGGGTTTTCCTCAAGGCTTAGTACTTGTTACTTCCAATGTTCAAATGCAGCATATAAGTATTCACACGCACGCGCGCACACACACACACACACATATACTGCCCAAGGGTTCTTCTCTGTCTCTCAAAGAATGGTGTCTTGTCTTTTTGTAGGGCCTGCCCCTCCTTAAAGTTGGGAAATAAGTGTCAGTCCCACAGTCTCTTTCAAATTCCATTTGAACTTCACAACAAGAGTTTGCAATTTGCAGACAGCCTTCAGCAAATTCTAGACATCTTCTTCTTCCAGTGGGGTAAGTGAGCCTGCAGTCTAAGTCCAACAAAACTGGCGGAGTCCCTGGAACACAGTCCTTCAGCAGACCCTTCTGTTCCTTCTACTGCTCTATTACTGAGTTCTTTCAGTCTGGCTCCCACGCCTCCTATTTATAAATGCCTTCTCCTCCCCTTGAGTTTGGTTCCACTCTCACAGAGTGACTTGCCAGGCTGCTTGCCCTCAATGAAAATCACCCATGTAAGTTCAGATAGCCTGTTGCCAACCACAATCTTGAGATTCTGGCCCATCCAGCACTCACCTCACCTGGCTCTGGCAAGTCAGCAGGCATACAGAGTCCCCGAAACAAAAAACAATGTATCCTCCCCATGGTTTCTGCCCTTGTTTACACTACGAAGTGGTGCAATAGAAGCATGTGGGTCACACCCACTCAGACTCTGGAAGTTTAAAGCATATGGGCTCAGTGTGTGAGGCACAAACACAGCAGCAAATGATGCATGCCCAGGAAGGGGAGCACCACCAGGACCAGGCCATAGGCCCTTTTCAAATGTTTCAAGTTGAGCCTCTGAAAAATGAGGTATCCAAAGTTACAGGCCACTTTTGAAAATATAGACCTTAGTTTTTACTGGCTCCACTGTCTTTCAGCATGGGCCAGCCCCCCTTCTGATAGCTCTTTATCATACCTCTCACTAGTGTTTCATTAAAAGGCATAGCACTTATTTGAGACCAGCAGTTGCCTTGGTCCCACATCAACTTGCTGTTATTTCATTGTTTAGTCCTGTGAATGCTCAGCCTCAGAGAGGTGAGATCATGAAAATGAGGTTATAGCAAATGTTACCTATGAGAAAGAAAGAGAGTTTCATCATTTTTGGCATCCTGCTCTCTTGTTTTTGTTGTATCTCGCATCTGGGTCCTTGGCTCACCGTTTGAAAAGGCCAGTGTTATGCCACTGGACCTTGGAAATCTGAGAGCTAAGCTCTTTACTCTAAGTCTACCTCAGGCCTAACAGCTTGTAGTCTGGATCTCATTCCTGCAGGGCTTCAGTGAACTGCCTGTCAGATTCGTGTGCTGAGGTGAATGTACTCCTCAAAGCTTGCGACTTATCTTTGTCTTTTTTGTCAGTCCATTAGGCTCATGATGAAGGGTGCACTGTGCAAAATTGTACTGCTGAGACAACAGGAGAGTGCTTCACGAGTTTTCCTCCATTGACTTTAACTAACCTTGCACTTGGCTTGTTAACCTTGCAGAGCGTGGGGAAAACTCTTTGTTATTAAAAAAATAAATAAGAATTTGAGTTTGTTCAGCAAGATTTCCACAGGTCTCCAAGCTGGAGAATTCATATGTGTCTTTCTAACCTACGCCTGGTGTCAATGTGACCCTCTGCTCAGTGTGGCTTATATGTCCCCCTCTCAGCTTCAGAGCCTGTAAGAGAGAACACACACAATCCACCAAACAAATAACAATACTCTGCCCTTTTATTAGCACCAGCCTTTCTAGGAGCTCATAGCGCTTTACAACCATCAGTAAATTTAGCCTCATAATAGCCCTGTAAGCAGCAAATTTCAGGAGGCAATCACTACTACCCCAGTTTTACTGATGCAACTGAGGCACGCTGAGTTTAAGTGACTTTCCCACAGTTGATCTAACCACAGTAGATCCAGGTGTAGCTAGGCAGGTTGGGTTCAGCTGGAGTTAGGGCAAACCTTTTCTTTGGTTTCGGTTCATATGTCTTGTACCCACTGAGAGCCAAAAAGCTCAATGCAAAACTCAGGGAAAACCACCTGTCAAAAGCATGCAAAACTGAGAGCCAAATTCTCTGCTAAGGTAAATCAGGACAGCGCCACTGAAGTACATGGACCTGCATCAATTTACACCAGCAGAAATCTGGGAAAGTAACAGCTTTGCTTGGTTTTGATGCAGAACTGTACATCAGGCAATGTAGAATGTTTGACGCAGAACTGTACATCAGACAATGTTCAGACTAGAGTAAGGTTTTCAAGTTTGTGCACCTAACAGCTTTCTAAACCTTAGTGATCCTTTCAACAAAGAGGAGATACATTTTTAGATTATTAGAGAGCCAGAAACCAGGAGAGTTTTGTGTCTTCTGTGGTATAATAATTATTATATTGCAGTGGTGCCCAGAGGCCTCAATCAGGACTGGTATCTCATTGTGATTGGGACTGTAAAAAAATAGAGCTACACATTGCCTAAAACAAAATCTAGCCCACAGAGGCAGACAAGGTCCCTGCCCCAAAGAGATTACAACTGATCCTGCAAAGATTTAAGCACACACTTAAGTCAGTAGAACTACTCACAGTGCATAAAGTTAAGCACATGCTTACATCTTTACGAAATTTCCCTACATGGAGAAATGTATGGAGAGGCTGTAGTTGGGCTCTCCCATCCTTTCATTCATTTCTTCTTGTGGAACATTGCACATGAAACCTCCCACAGCCCTTTCCTGAGATATGAGGATTGCAGCAGAGCACGTTACAGAGCTCAGTCTCTATTTCCCAATGCACAAGGCCGGTATAGTTGGCGCAACAGAGGAAACCCTCTCCACCTAGGAGCTGATAATTCTACCTCTATGACGTTCCCAACCTTATTTTTAGCCTGAGAGCAGGGAACAAAGCATTAGTCATGAACATGAGCTCCCTAACCCCTGATAGTGGTAGATTTAAGGCTAGATAGTGCAAACCTTACTCATGGTAGTGAGCACAGGACTATTCCCAGGGGTGACAGCAGTCTGAGCAAGAGTGCACAACCTGGCCCATTACAAGTATTCATGTTTTCTTTTTAAACAAGTGAAAATTTAAAAGTGAAATATTTAATCACACAAACAAATCTAATAGTTGCCCTGGACTCCCCACCAAAAGTGGCAGTTTCCCATTCACGTCCCGTCACACCAGCTTCCCTGCAGCCTCCCTGCAGTCCCTCCACGGAGCTGGGATTAGCTCAGTTTCACAGGAGCTGTGCGGGCACATGAAGCAGCCTGCCCTGAATGGCAGCTCTCTTAATAACTTCAATCCCTACTCAGCATGCGCCACAGCACTTGTTCAATTATTATTAGCCAAGATCCTTATACAACCAGAATCCCCCATTCCCCGCCAGAATCACGGAAGCTAAGATTCAATGAAGAAGGATGAGAGAGAAGGAAAGAAAATGTAGGAGGCAGCGCTACAAGTTAATATTTGTAATTTGCAGTAATAAATTATATGTGCGTGATAACACTAACAATGGGGGGTTACATTTCCCCACAGTTTGAAATTACCCCTCAAACAAACAAACACTGCAAGTGAGAAACGAGGCTAAATGCCTCTTGAAGAAGAAAAAGGGCAGAGGGAACCACATTCCCAAAGAATTTTCAATCCAAAAGCAATAGGTCTAGTATTCTCCTTTAGAGTCTGTGAAGAAGCCTACTCAGATCTGCCCCCCACCATCATGGAATTAAAAGGGAAAAAAATCTGTGAACCATCAAATCAACACACATGGGCAGCACTCCTCTCTTTGGCTAGGAGCCAAGTCTCTATAGTTTATCTAAGGCCATAAAAGTGGCTTTTGAAACCATTAGGGTCCATGCCCAAATCCTGTTGCAGATAAGAAGGTTGGTACACTCGTCACTTGGGCTTTACTATTCAGACTGCATGCCTTGGCATTGCAAATTTAGAAGTCCCTGCTGTGGCATGACGAAGTCAAATGACTTGCCCAAGGTCTCACACAGCGAGTGGCAGAGTTAGAAACAGAACCCTGGTCTCCAGACTCTTGGCTCCTGCTCTAACAACTAGACAACGCACTCCCTACCCCTAAGGCAATATTGTACTTCTGCTCAAAAGTACTCCTCATAATAATCTATTGGCATCAACTTTTTTTTTTTCATTTTCGCTTGGGGCGGGAGATAGGAGAGTATTTGTGTGGGGTTAAGGGGAGAGGTCCCTGCTCACTCTCCTGACCAAAGTGCAATGAGGTAGTAATGACTACATGGCCACCTGGTTAGGCAGTATGGCAAGGGAGTAGTCCTAAGGAGGTTGCGCTCCAGCTTCCATGAGGGCCCATCACTGTGGCAGGCTGTGATTGCCCAAACACACACATGAAAAGGAATTGATACCTGGCTCATGGGAGAGCCTGGGCTTAGACCGAAGCATAGCATACGTCACCACATTCTATTACAAGATTTCATTGTTTGTTCACTGGCTGGTTCCTAAATGCTAGACTCATGCAATTGGTTAATAGAGTAACATATTGGCTTGTGTGTGTGGCTAAACTGCTTTATGCTGGATGGAACGTCACACCCACTCAGAAGTGCACGGTCATGTTGTTCTCCAGGAGAGATGAGCACATAAAGGGGGCATAAGCCTTACTATTACTGCAGTTAACACAACAGGCCTACATATGTTTTCCCAGCCTAGGGTGTGTGTGTGAGAGAATCTGTGATTTCCTGCTTGTAGTAAGAAAGGTTCTTAAGGGGGAGGACGGCAGAAGTAAAGCATGGGGATGGGGGGAAGAAAAGAGATGGTGGTGGATCTTGTTAATCTACACTTTGAAGCAACCTGCGAGATCTTATGCAGGGAAGGAGGAAAGCAAAGGACTTGGGCAGGTGTTTTCAGAGAGAGTCAAAGTTTGAGAGAAAAGCAACAAGGATTTGGGGTATGAGCTTCAATGAGGGTGGAAAATAGAGTCCAGTGAGCAGTAGCAAAAACCTTAGAAACCTATTAGCCACAGTCTTTCAGCAACTATTGGGGTTGTGGAGCTTTGGCAGCTTAGGCTTACCGCTATCTATATGGTTGCCTAGAACTCCCAGAATATACACAGGGGCCTGTGCCCCTCATAGAGCTGACAGATCTAGTAATAATCCAGAAATGCCCCCAGTCTGCCCATCCCTCAATGTTTCTTCTTTCCTGCTCATCCATTTTGTTCCTTCCCCGTTTGCTCAGAGCCTAGCACCATGAAACAGGCTATCAAAACTCTTGGCAGAGGTTTTTCCTGAATGGCCCTCCGCCCATGTCACTTGTCATGCTCCTGGCACATGGGTTGGCTTGTGTACAAGCTTCAGAGCCTTTGGGTTTCCCTGGCAGATGTGAGGAGGGCTGTGTCACGAGGAGGTCAGAGGGTGCAGCCTTCGGTTGGGAGACAGCTGGACAGGGCTCTACCTGTCTGTCTTTGCACCAGACCTTGAATAACAGAGAGCCAACCCTGCAGTAAAGGAGGCTGGCAGTGTGTTCAAAGAATGGCACTTCTGCAGGACAGAGAGGTTTGGCAGTCCAAGAGATGTAGGGCCATGGCAAGAAACATGCTGAAAAGAGCAAGCAGTGCTAGAAATCATGTTTTAATAGGTCACAAGAATAAAATCATGTGTATAAGTACTGTAGTTAGCCCTATGAACAGAGAGGCTAGATGGACCTGTGCCATCCAAGTGCTCTGAAACAGAGATTTGGTATTGGAAAAAACTGTTCACTAATGTACAGATGTAAATTTTTCACAACGAGGTGGAAACAGTATCAGAAATAACAATATTGGCATCTGCCTCAGGACAGTTGCTACCTTCTTACAACTTTTTTTTTTTTTTTTGCATCTGGTTCCATTTATGACTCATACTTCCCAAACAAGCCATATGTTGCTGCAGAAGGCCTTTAACTTTGCTTGATTCATATTGAGCTGTATCCCTGGCTCTCACCCAAGTACATGTAATAAAACCACTTTTTCCATCAAAAATAAAAATGAAACCCCATTTGCACCGAGATTTAATTAGCAGCCAGTAAGTCATTTCTGTGTTGAAAGCATGCACACTCCTGTTTTGTTAGAGGCTGATCTGCACCTTCAAACTCCATTGTAACATTTCATTAGTTCAAAGATGCAGAGATGCCAAGGCCAGGAGGGATCAATCACTGTGATCATCTCATCTCACCCGTTGGATAACACAGGCCATACAACTGCCCCCAAAATAATTCCTAGAGCAGATCTTTCAGAAAAACATCCTGTCTTGATTTACAAATTGTCAGTGATGGAGAAGCCACCAGGACATTGTACATTGTTCTAATGGTTAATTACCCTCACTGTAAAAAAAGTGATAATATGGAAAGATTTTCTATCATTTTACTGCAAATTCTGTAGCATTAAAATGATGGTACATTTTGGAGAACACATGCTTTCCAAGTTATTCTCTTTGGATGTCGCATTTTGCATCACCCGTTTAGAACATTGTGACATGGATGATTTTAAACCACCTGATATGGAGCTGACAACAGTAATTTCTGCTGAACTAGGCCGTTTATCAAGAAACTTGTGTATAAAACCAGGAGTTGGCATCATATTAAAACACTCCGAATATAAATGACTAAACCATCGTCACCGCTGATGTTCCTGCAACAGAAAAGCCAAAACCTAAAATGGAATAAAAAAAATAAACCGTACCATTTTAAAAGAGTCAGGCATCTTTGTATTGAATTGCCCTTTGTTTTAATTGTAATGCTTGGGTATTGTGCATCTGAACAACAAATTGTTAGCTATTGTGTGACATAGTCCTTTAGGTACAATTGACATCGCAGTATATGGTACTTTTGGTATTATATGGAACATCTTATTTTTAAAAAAGCATCAAAGGGATTAACAATAGTCCCCTCTCTTGGGAAATTTCAGTGGAGATGCCAGGAAACTCTGAAAGGTTCACCTTATAGAATTGCCAACTATTTATCAGGAGAGCGTAGGGGCTGTAGAATGGGCAGTGGGGCTCTTCAACACTGCATCTCCTGGGGAGCAGAGAATAGGAGACATCTCTACACCACTCTAATGCTCCCCACTGGCAGCACGGTTCCTGCAGGAGCTGTTCTGCCACTGGCTGAGTCCCCACACAGCTGCACACTAGCAGCCAAAAAGAAACCCCAGCCAGAGTTAATGCTGCTTTAAGCAGCATTAACTCTCACTTGGATTTGTGCATGCAAATCCCCAGGGTTAGTGCAGGGCAGTGCCCAGACAGTGGCTGATCCTTTGCTGTAAAGCCTGGCAGAGACCCAGCTCCAGAGAGCTCCAGCAGCAGCAGTTGCATGGGGTACCAGAGAGAGGGAATAACACCACAGAACTGTTGCTCCCCCAACTTTCTATTCCCTCCAGGCTCCTGTCCCCTGTAATAAGGGATACAGCAGGCAAGCAGATCTACTCATCCTACAACACTCCTAAGGCGAGATCTGCTTGATCTCAGCACCCCCGCTGCTCACAGCCGGACCATAGGAAATAGAAATAGAAAAAAACTATTAGGCCAGTTAGCCCCTCTTCTGCCAGTGGAGTATTCCTTCCAGTGTCCATTCCCCCCCACTCCCCCCTCCTTTGTGTAGTACAATATAGTGTTAAAAGTTCGCTCTCTCCTCTTTAGCATGTCCACAAAAAGATGGTGAAACAGATCTCAGGTGAAACTCAGGCAGTCTTTCTGTAGCAATCCCACATTTAATTGTTAAAATGTCATAAATATAAAACCGAGAGGAAAAACCTTGTCACGGAAATTCTTTCATCTCCACTTTAGCATTCTCATTTTTCCTGGCAGTGAAATTAAGCAATTTCACCCATCAATGTGCTTGCTTGCTTGCTTGCTTTTTTACAAATATGGGTGCTGAGCAGGGAAGAGTGATCATGAAAAATGCCAAATGGAGCTGAAGCCCCAAATGTATTCAAACTCAGTTATTGAGAAGTGTAATGTCTAAGGGCTAGATTTTCAACCGTGCTCAGCACTTTTGAAACTGATCACTTCAGTTAGGTGCTTAAATGAGAGCACTTCAGCTCTCTTGAAAATCTGGGTCTTGAAATATTCACTACCTGTTGCTAACTCTTTGGAGATCCTGAACATAGGCACTAAAGACAAGCGCACAGGCCCTGCCCTAAGCATTCATTTGGCTTGCAGTCTGGAAAGTGCTCATGTTGAAAACGTGCCATTGCTCATATGCTTTGAAAATACACAGAGTATTCATGCAAAAACTCTCTACAGTTATGGCCCAATGTCATGCACACAAGTTTAGGGCCAAGGCCTGCCACCATTGAAGGCCCTGGTAAAATTCCTATTGAATTTTACCAGGGCCTTCAATGGTGGCAGGCCTTGGCCCTAAACTTGTGTGCGTGACATTGGGCCATAACTGTAGAGAGTTTTTGCATGAACAGGAACAGGCACAGGCCATTAAGTCTCAAGGAGGGGAAGGAATGGAAAGGACTGCAAAGGGCTGAGCACCCTTTGTTTTGGGTGGCAGTCAGAGTGCTCAGCAGTACCTTGTAGAAATGAGCCCTCACAGTCCAATCCTCCTGCCACTGAAGTGAATGTTAAAACTCCCATTGGATTCGATAGTGTCAGATCAGGCCCAAAATGACCATCCTTTCCTTTATCCTCACTGTGAGGAGGGAAAAGGAATTGTCTGCTTTGCCACTACAGTGTTTCTCCACCTATTTGGGTCTGTGTGTGCCTCCGTATATATTAACACTTACAGGTTTGTCTCAGAATAGTCATGTCAATTAGTGGATGTCATTCATCTCTGAAGAATGTGACATGACGGTTTATGTGGTAATGTTGTTTTGTTTTTAATTAAGTCTGTGGCTGATTACATTCCTTCACTCATTGTCTGCCTCAGGATAAATACCCAAATAAAGGTGAAATACAGGGATACCCAGTGGAGCGAGAAATTGTTACTACTTACTTTTCTACCTCTATTTTTGCTAACATTTCTCTCTCTAGCCTGCTGCCAAACCTATGAACAACTGAGCTGGTGTAGGTTACATCTCTACTCCTGTGTAGGCATATCTTCAAGCAGTTCCTCAGCTGGTGTAAATCAGCAAAGCGCCACTGGAGTCAATGGCGCTACACTGATTTACCCAAGCGAAAGATCTCACCTATACAGACCTTACATTACTACATTGTTACTTTTATAGCACAGAGGAATGTACAGTACAAAAGGAGGCAATTTATATTCGTTTAAATCTCTGTGAAAATGACATTAAGGGTCTGGGGGCCACTTATTCTCAGAGTAAAGGGCAGCACAAGGCCTCAAATCCCAACTAAGCCCTATATGAGGTCTCACGTGGTGCATAGGTCTCATGCTGGGCCTCTCACAGGTGTGAATTTAATCCCTCAGCACCAGTCGTGCTCCAAGACAGGGTTGTCAACCCTCCAGGATTGTTCTGGAGTCGCCAGGAAATAAAGATTATATCATGTGATGAAACCTCCAGGAATACGTCCAATGAAAATTGGCATCCCTATTCCAAGATGAGATCATTACCTTTACCATGTATTTGATTTTGGTTGTGTACCTATCATACAGCCATAGACCTTTACAAAAGCTTAAAGACATTTCAAAAATCTGTTCTAGCTACAAAAACTAGCAGCCACACTTACAGAGCTCTCTCCTCACACACAAATGAAAGAAATGCTAAAGAGGAACCTTCCTCACTTAATATAATACCCCAAGAGAAGCCTGTGTAAATACAGCAGGTCACCATAGCCCATGTAGGTCTCACACATCAGGGCCGCCCAGAGGATTCAGGGGGCCTGGGGAAAAGCAATTTCAGGGGCCCCTTCCATAAAAAAAAGTTGCAATACTAGAGAATACTATATTCTCGTGGGGCCCCTGCAGGGCCCAGGGCAAATTGCCCCACTTGCGCCCCCGTCCCGCTCCCGAGCGGCCCTGTCACACATGGACAAAAGCAAAGTAATTCAAAAAGCCACTCTCCATACCTAACTCTGCCTGTCATGCCAAATCTAGAGCTCAGGTGGCTGATGTAGAGCACACAAAGCCCAAAAGAGCGATATAAGGGCTATTCAAACTGTTTAACACTTAAGTATTAAATTGGGCCTCCAGAAAACATATGTAGAAAACCTGCAATAGAGTCTGCAATTCAGGAAATGGAGGGCACATCCAAGTATTGTCACAGTAATACACTCAATTGACACAAACGCACATGGTCTTGGCTGCCTTTTGTGTGTGCATGTGTGGGTGATTTACAACCATGAATGTCAAAAATTTGGTGAGAATTAAATGCATGGTAGAGTGGGGAGGTTTTTGCACTGCACGTGCTGGATTTACTTGGAAGACTTTCTTTAGAGCCTCCAAAGCATATTAATTAGGATTTTTAAAAGCACTTAAATGACTTAGGAGGACAAGTGTCATTGACTAAGTCTGCCTAAGGCATTTTGAAAATCCCATGCATTTTGTCAATGTGTCCTAATATGGGAAATGTCAATGTGCAGATATTTAACACGGCACAGGACATGGTAGCTACCCCAGTGAGTGTGTAATACTAAAGTTGTGATTGTGCAGATAGTAATGTGGGGCACATCCCATCCTTTTCTTTGCTGTCACGAAAGTTGAATAGGTACTGACACTGCTATGATGACCCTACTCTGAGAAGGAAGGAGGCAGGGAGCTTGGCAGGGGTCTGTTTCACCCTTGGCCCTTATGTAAAATTGTATAGATTATATAAGAAATCAATAACCTTCCAATACAATAGGTAATTATATCCTTGCTTTAGAATTCTATAGGATTTTTCAAAACTCCCAGGGAAAAGAAAATATTCCCTATTAATTTTTTATATTTTCTCAGAGTAATTTCTATAGTACCCAATTAAATCTCTCTGGATTAAATCTCTTTCTTTCAGCCTTATTGATTTCTGGAGGATTTTTACATAAGAGCATGTATATCTCAGAGCTACTCTACTGGGCTCCATCCATCCCAATCACACAGAGGGGCTAGGAGGTGACCAGCACCATGTGACTAAGGCTGGGTAAGGAAAGGGGCATGAAACAGTGCATCCGAAAATCAATGAGAGTTTGGAGTGTAACCTGCTTGGGCATATTGGAAAAGTGCCCATCTGCATCTTTAGGTGCCTAAATAACTCTGAAGAATCTCCCCCTTGGTCACTCTTGAAAATTGGAGTTAGGGTTCTACATCACTTAGGTGCTCTTGAAAATTTTGTCCCAAGTGTCTGCATTAGATTCATTTTTCAATATTTTTTCAAAGCATAAAACTAATAATCCATTCCTACTACATACTTAGCATGTGTAGAATGATTTCTGTTTTTCAAAGCACTGTATACATATTAACTCATTAAAACATATCATCAGTATTAAAATAGAAAGTATCTGAAACCATTTCTGGAGTTGCTTCACTTTAACCAAAAAATATCCTGAGTAATTTCAATGATACTTGATCAAAAGTTATACAAAAAATTGCTCCCAGGCTGAGCAGCTGGGTGACAAATCGCAGCTGCAAATGAATTAAAACAAGCAAGCTATAAATCCAGCAATAGAGGGGGGTCTTATATTGGAAATGCTAATAGACCTGATTACCATTGTGCCAATCCTGGACTCCATTCTAATAAAAAATGTGTGATTATTTGTCCATTGTGCAGGGCATTTTGTTCTTGAATGAGTTAATACAGTAAAATGCACCTCAGCAGGGTAACAACTTTTTTGCCAGATAGGATTTTTAAAAAGTTTGTTTATTACAGACTCCTCCTTTTTATATGGGTGCATGATGCTGTATGCATCGTGGCTCCAACTAGATATCCTGCTTCTCCTCTCTTCAGGTTTAGATGAGCCAGTTCCTGGCATGGATAGAACTTGGTAAGCCTCCCATAAGTACCTGGAATAATGCACTGCAATGGAAATAATGGGGCAGATCCTCAGCTGGTGCAAACTGGGGACCTGCTTATTTGTTGGAAAATAAGATGTACTCTGATGGTAGCTGGTAGGAGGGCACAGTGCGATCCGCATTTTCAGCTGTTGCACCCACACATAACCCCTTCTACTGGTTACTAAGCCATGTGTTTAGGAATAGATGGCACAGATAATTTACTATCATGCTAAGTAATCTTCACAGATAAACTTGGAAAATTCAAAGAACACATGAAAAGTAGACATCTCATTCACATAACTGTATATTTATTTCTTTTTAAAGAACACTCCTTAATTGTATTGTAATTCAATATACAAACTTGGTTTCACAGAATTATAATATACTAAATAGCACAAAAAATAACCCATATTTTTCTTGGTTTTTTTCGTGTGTGTGTGTGTGTGTGTGCTGGTGGCAGTGGTAACCCATCACACCTTCAAACATATAAGCAGGGGTTACTCCTGACTGAACACCAATCCAGATGGTGTCCTAAAGATGCCATATTCTTGAAGAACAAGAATACTTCCTTGCCCCTGAACTCTGCGGATGTCCGCAGTTGGAGTGCTCTCCCTCTAGCCAGGAGGGCTGACGACTACAGTTGTGGTGCTCTTCCTCCTGTCAGAAGGGAGGACAGGTAGTCTCCCCTAAAGCTGAAACCAGTATCACTGTGGGGATTGACCAGCTGCTGGTGTTCGAGAGCAAGTGTCCATCTTCTTTTCTCCCTGCACCCCCATTCCCACCATTCTAGACCCCAAGTGTGACCCCTCTGCAATCCAGCTAAGCTCCACACCATCAGTTTGTGCAGAGACACCCAAAGTCACTCCCGAGCTTGGGTCTCCCACACGCAGCGCACAGCACTGCTTGCCAAGCCATTGGGCCAGCCGACAACCAAGTTCTATAGACTTAGATGTGCTTTGTCACCTCGTTTTTAAAGACACTCCAGTATAGGTATGTGTTGACCTATGGCCTGATCCTGCTTTCCTTGAAATCAATGGCACAACTCCCATTGACTTCAATGAGAGCAGATCAAACCCCTAGTGTCCAAATGCGTTACATATAATTGTACCAGTGATGCACTTGTACATATTTACATGGGGTGGAATGTTTTCCCATTTTTTTAAAGGAGAATATATAGATCAACATGTTCACATAAGACCAAATACTTTTAATATATTTATAACTGTTTTATAAAGCTTTGAAAAAAGTCACAATAGCACATTGTTTTACTTTAATGCTTTACGGTACTATCAATTTAAAATCACAATCAGCACTTAAGTTATAGTCAATCCAGCAAACAAGAGACAAAAAAATTACAAGAGTTAAGAACTCGCTGATACATCCTTTATCTTTTTTTTGAACTAATGCATAAGTGCAGAATAAGATAAGATACTCTAGTTTAAATATCTTGTTTACAATATACATTTTTGTTCTAATTACGCAACAGTAAATCCCATGCTTCACATAGAAAAGCAATCCACAACATTAAGAAAAAAATTTACAATTTATGAAACAAAGTAAATAAATATTAGTATTACAGAATCAGAGCTGTACATAAAAGCTTTTCAATTTTAATCATATAAAAATATGCTTTTAGTGCAACCTCACATATATACTGATGCTGTTTTGCTTTACATCATTTAGATCCAAGTGTCCAAAAAAGGAAAGAAATTACATTTATTACAAAGCAGATACACAAATTCTAAAATATGTACAAATTACGGCTAAAAAAATGCTTATAAGAATATAAGCAAAGTAAAGAAAAGGCACAAACATCTGTACAATTTAAAAGTACCAGACCCAATAAGAATTTCAAATTTCATTTTGGTCAGGCTCATGATGACTTGTCATTTTATCTAATTCTTTTGATATAACAAAAGTATATATAATTGCAAACAACTGTAACTTAGGACAGGCATGCTGTAAAGTTGAATACTTCTACCTCTAGAAAAAAAGGGGGTGGGGGGTGGGGGATAAATGTATGGGTAAAAGTCTCCAGGCATCTCAGATCAATGCAGTTTGCTCTTCTCAGATGATGTATCTTTTCTTTCCTGTGTGCTTGATGGAGATTCTTTCCTGCTGTGAAAGCCTAACTCTCTGACATCTACACCGCTCTTGTTATAAAAGGTGGAATGAGCTAATGCAGTCTGTGATGTACCAAAACTGTCCTTTTCACCACTGTGCAAGTCAGGATGGGTGGCTGAAGCACAGGCCTGGCCTAGCTCAGATCCACTAAAGTGTTTAATGCTAAAATGTGCACTTTCTAAGGGCTTCTGATAAGGCTCAGAAGCCCTCTGCAGCTGCTCTGCCCCATGCAGAACGGCTTCTTCTGTGGCGATTCGCAGAGAGGCTATGGCTTTTGTACAAGTCTGTATGTTCTCCTCCTGTTCTCTTTCTGTAGCTATAAAACTGTCTTCTGAAGTGCTTTGTTTCAGCAATGGAGAGGAGGATACATTGGATGGAACAGCTGGGTGCAAAATGTGAGGAGAGGTACATTTCTCATGGTGCTTAGAAATGACATAGGATTCTTTTGTAATGGTTTCTGAAGTTACTCTTTGCTTTTCCTCAGAGCTCTCCCTCTGCAGGGGCACGATGGACGGAGGATGTAAATCTGATAGGGCCATAGGTACTGAATGGACCATTTGGATACCTCCAATGGGCATCATGGGGAGAGGTGCTCGGATTTGTTGCTGGGAGTGTAATGGAAGGTGACTGAAGACATAGTCATTAGGACCCTCAGGGAACAGGCTAGACCCATGATGGTTCGAAATTCCTTTTTCTCCGTACACACTGAAGTAAGGACTCTGAGACAACCCTTTTCTCTGTAAACAGAAAAACAACAACGTGGTCAGCAGAATCACTCCTGAAGCTTCCAAACCTACCAATTTCTCTTTTAAGCGTTGCGTGTAAAATAATGACCACCTGTTCATATAGCAACTTTCATCCAAATGGATCTCTTAAGCACTCTGTAAGCTCTACTATCTGCTTAAACCAGGGACATAAGGTATATGTAGGGTTCATGTTGTTCGGCACTGAAAGGCGTCTCCTCTGAGGTGACATGTGGCAGCTGTTTTATGGCACACGACTCCAACATACAATATTATAGGTCAGCAAATGAAGAACACTATAATCAACTGAAACTGCAGAGGGAATTTTAGGGAGATAGAATCTATTGCCCTGGGTGAAATTAGGCTGGGGCCTCACGGTCAACACCCCTATTCTTGCAAAGTGTGAAAATTCCTACAGTGCTGGTATTGGCAGCCTGCATTTGGTAGCAGCGCCTTACTGCTGGGAAATACACTTTTTAGTATAAGAAAAATTACCCCCCCACACACACATTTTAGTTCTGGCAAAAGGTGCTGGGCTGCTGGGCTGAAGCTAGGAAGAATAAAACCCTCTGTTCCACAAAACAGGTATGACACAGGTAACATCAGAGCCAGCTTCCCCAGAGTGTCCTAGCAATGTGCCTCACCCCACACCATTTCTCTGCTGAAAGGATAGTTCTATTTCCAGGCCTGTTTAAATCCTTGGCCTCCATGCAGAAATGGCAAGTATTCACACAACGCTTAATACAATGATGGCCCAATCCTGATTTTGTCCTCTGGGCACTATTCCAATATAAATATGAAATAATAATAAGAAGGGTGCCAATTGATTGCCAGTTGAAGTGGTGGTTTTGTGACACAGACACTTATCCACTTGGAATGGGATTGAGGGATTTTCCACAGGCCACTGTACTGCAATCATAAGATACTGACTTTTGGTCTTTCTCCACCGAGTCCTATCTTGAAAGAGCGACCCAGAATTGAAAAGCTCACCTCCAGTCCGTACTAACCACATCCTCAGCCACTTGGAGCCCCCTTTTTGGTCTCTTAATTTCTCCCATTTGTTTTTTATTTGATGATTACATGTTGCTTATTGGTGGCTAGAGTAATAGTAATGGAAGAAAAGTAGGACTACATTTGCATAATGTTATGTGGGATTTATCCACACAGCTTCCAGGGACTCTCATGGGAATCAAATGACTACAATCCTATTCACTGCTTTAAAGTGGAGGGGTTAGTGATCATAAGACTATTAACCACTCAAGAGCTGTGCAGCTAACCACAGTGCTGGTATGGGCAGTCTGGAGATTGTGCCACAAAAAGCTAATGCATTAAGCATCAGCACTTCACTGGGAAATCCTAGTTCCCAAGGCATTAACCAACCATTTGATCCTATACCAGGGAACTGGTTTAGGGGACAATGAAAGATTCAGTGTTTGTGCTACCTGATGGATGAATCTCACATTGCATGGCAGCTTTGTCATGTTAGATATAAATCAGTGCTGGGGCAGGAGGGATAGCAACATAGAATATCAAGGCTGGAAGGGACCTTAGGAGGGATAGCTCAGTGGCTTGAGCGTTGGCCTGCTAAACCCAGGGTTGTGAGTTCAATCCTTGAGGGGGCCACATAGGGATCTGGGGCAAAAATCAGTACTTGGTCCTGCTAGTGAAGGCAGGGGGCTGGACTTGATGACCTTTCAAGGTCCCTTCCAGTTCTAGGAGACAGGTATATCTCCAATTATTACTAACCCCCTGCTCAAAACAGGACCAATCCCCAGACATATTTTTGCCCCACATTCCTAAACAGCCCTCTCAAGAGCTGAACTCACAACCCTGGGTTTAGCAGGTCAATGCTCAAACCACTGAGCTATCCCTCCCTCTCATGTCTCAGGATGACCTGAGATAGGTTAAACTCAGAGAATAATCTATGTCAGGGTTTCTCCTATATAAGGGTGAGACATTTAAACACTATAAAAAAACCCTGTCCTAGGTAAGCACAGCAGCAGCTCACTATGCTGCCAGTGAGATACGGAAGTTGAGGAATAAAATGGAATTGCCAGAGCACCAGGCTGAGAGTGCAGAAAGACATAACTATTTCAGTGTTCTCTAGTGCACGAGCTTTAGAGATTCAGCCTGCCGTTGTTTTAGAAATTCATGGTCCCTCAGCACAGCTGCTTGAATTTGTTTTCCTTCTTTGGTCTGCCAGACAGTTTCTCAATCTGACTGTCCTCTTAAATGTTTCCCAATCCATGGTCTCTGACGTGACCACATCGGACAAAGACTTGACCAAAATAGAAACAGAGCAATGGCAACACAGAGGGGCTGCAGAGTAAACTAATTCTTAGAAGAACGAACCTAGGAACACAGAACCCCTAATGGACTAAGAATCTGTAAACAATAACTTCTCCCTGTTGTATCCTGCAACAATTTCATAGGGCAGACAGACAGCAAACAGCCTGTCCACCTCCTATGGAAACTACTAATATGATACGAGCTGCTAAATTGTTTAAGAGCCTGCAGTGTCCTAGATGTACTTAGAATTATACAGGGTCCTGAGTCACAGTATTCACATCTGGATCCAGATTCTAAAGCTCATGGGTGTTCAAATGAAGGGTTCTGGTTTGAACCATTATAGAAACAAGGTCCAGCTGAAAAATTCAAATGCAAGTTCACAGTCTGAATCCCCCTAACCTCCGAAGTCTGGGAGAGTACAGGCTGGGATTTGGTTCAGGCCTATCTGCATTTAGGATGAAATTAAAAGGAAAGATGAAATAAAGGGGTGCCCTCAATTATGCACAGACATCTCTTCAGAAATGAAACTGCTAGACATCAGCTGCAATGCCTTACATTGTACCTGAGTTGTGTGCATGCATCTTGTTCTGTGTGAATCTTGCCTCTACTACAGCTTCCCATCCCTTCTGGGTCACTCAACTCCTGCCCAGTGCTAGTGGTACTAACCCCCTCAAAAGGGGAACGAAGGGAAAGGACTCCCTGCACTGGCCAGCAGATCTGATATTGAACCTCTTTAAAGGTCAACCGAGCAGTGTATGCTCCGACGATCCCACCACAGCACAGCCCCAACACCCCCTAATGCAGGGTTGTGCCTTTATAGTACAAGATAGATAGCAATTTAACTTGTGCACCAACTTCACAGTAGTGTCAGACCTACTTTGAAGTTAGTGTTTTGTTAGTTAACTGCTATTGTACAGCCAGCAGAAGGCACATAAAAATCTTTTCTTTTTTGTAGGCCCTATAAAAATAATTGCCTTTCTAAGGTTTTTAAATTTCTTATAGAAATAATAATTCATAGATATATAGTGCTTTAATCCCAAGGCACTTTAAAGTATATATAAAGAACCACCAAAATGCAGCCAATCGGAAATGGAGGGTGGCAGCCAATCAAAGCCCAGTAGAACAATGGGGAAAGAACATTTTTGGCCAGGAAACTAGAACAAATACTTATTCATATAAAAAGTGCCATGGAAGTTTTAACATCAATGCAGAGCAGACAAAGTTAGTCCCTTCTTACTCAACTGATCTGATAACTCTGTGTATTCAGAATTTGGCTTGTTTTACAGATTATATATATATAATAGGAATGAAAAAGTGTTTTTTATATATATATATATATATAAATATATATATATATATTAGGATTGTGGAGCCAGCACAGCTTTGCAGGAGTGAACAGGAGTCTCCTCTGGTTTCAGCATCAGTGGCAAAATTGTTAATTAAGTTCTAATTACCAGATCCTGAAAGTGAAAAATAATCCATTCCCCCCCTCTAATATTTTCAGTTATAGTCATTTCAGGTGTTGTTTGTAATAAGAATAGATTAAAAAATATTCAGAAGTGTGTGATTTTAGGTTCACGGAGCTTAAAGTCAGAAGGGATCATTAGATTATCTTGTCTGACCTCCTGTATATCACAGGCCATTACATTTTATCTAGTTACCCCTATTAAGCCCAATAAACTGTATTTGACTGAAGCATATCTTCCAGAATGGCATCCAGTCTTTATCTGAAGACATCAAGAGATGGAAAATCCACCATTTCCCTTGGTAGTTTGTTCCAGTGGTTAAAGAATCTACTGTTAAAAAATTCTGCCTAATTTCTAATCTGAAAGTTGAAGCCAGACAATTTCAGCCATTGGGTCTTGCCATGACTTTCTCCACTAGATTAAAGAGTTTTAAAATTAGCCCAGTCATACTGATGTCCTGTCTAGGCTTAGATCCAAAAATATGAAGGAAATAAACATGAGAGATGACAGAGAATTACTGCCATTCATTACAACTTGAATTATATGTATTTTATTGAAATGGGTCTGACATTATCTCAGAAATGCTGAGGTCTCAGGAGCCAATTTTGCAAGGCGCAGAGCACTTTCTGAAAGAGCAAACAGATGGTGCTAAGCACCTCTCAGAATGTGTTAAGCACCTTGCAGGATTAGGCACAGAATGCACAGTGTAACTATAATAGCAAGAATTGTCATGTTGCCCATGGGGAAGTTTGTCACATCCCCTTTCACCAGTTTTATTACACCTCCAGGAATACATATGCCAATGGAAGTGTCTCATATACAGGATATTTAGTCATTCAAGGGACTTAACAGCTCTCCCTTCACAGTATAACAACGTCAGCTGTGGGGTCTCATACAATATTCATTCAATGCCAAGATACTATGACTGCTAAATGAATAACTATTTATCCTTTTCTTTGCCAGTAAAAATGGTTTGCGTGTCCTTTTCCATGTCCTGTGGGAGCGCTAAAGTACACTAGGGAATCAATTCCAAAGTTTAGAAATTGCTACTCTTATGAGTCCACAGTTCAATTCTTGCCATTCCCAGGGAAGAATCATAATTGTAGTGAACAAACAAGACAGATGATGGAAGATGAGGAAAGCACTGCCAGACTGTCCCAGGAAGGGAGCTACAGTTCTGTCACTGACTGCCCATATTGAACCAACAGGTGTGGATGAAAGCAGCATTCCAAATAAAATTTCAGCAAGACGGCAAAGGCAACATGAAAACTTGTGATCAAAAGAAGCATCCTAAACAAAAATGAAGTGATTCCTTAAATCACAAAGTAAAATAGATTTGTGAAAAATACTATTTATTCTGACTTATATTACTGTAACACCTGGGAGCTTTGCGAATGTTAGGGCTTGTGAAAGATACTGAACTGACAGCTTTAGAAAGCCATTCACAGAGCAGGTACAGCATGGGGACCGGCAGTGCAAATTTTATTCCCACTGTCCCACCAACATTCTTACAGACTAACTGGGATGAAGCATCTCTGAGTTTGAAGATAGTTCAGTTTCCACTCAGTCCTTTGTGTTACTGGTGTGACTGCCAAGTGTGATGGGGGTTTGTGTGATGTAAACACTACCATCAGATGATAACTTCTAGGCCCTAATCTTGCAATGTGGTGCATATGGACACCTCCCTGCTCCCATCTGGAGTCTCATTTATATCAGTACTTCTGTTTATTTCACCTGTGCTTCAGCAGTGTACCTCTGTACATTACATTGCAGTGTAAAGGGCCATACTCACTACTAGCCTGGGCTGAGTCCCAGCTGGCAATCCGGAGGTGAAAGGCTACGAATCTCATTACCAAGCCATAGGAGCAACCGTACATCACTCGGTAAAATACATTTTACATGTAAAATAGCTAATGAGGGGCCAGATGCTCCGGTGGTGAAAATCAGCATAACTCCACTGAAAATGAAGTCAGTGGAGCTACACTGATTTACCCCAGCTGGAGATCTGGCCCCAAGTCTGTAATGTTCTGTACCAAGCCACTGCAAGTGGCTGAGTCAAAGTCGTGGCTTGGTCCATATCTACTATAGTTTCCAATGTTCTTTCCTCAGGTTTTTTATGAGGCTCCAAGCCTCTTCTTTCCTCCTCTATAGAAGTTTTAGGTGAGTGATTCCAGCATGCAAGTTTACAAAGTTATTTTAAAAGCTCTGTACAAGTTAAATAGTGCACTAGCTTTGATAATAACAATTAAAATATTATGTCATACTTACTGCATGTCCCAATGGAACGGATTCAGACTGTAAATATTGACCCATAGACAATGCTGGATTATGGTACAGACCCCTTCTGGGTGATGCTGCTCTAACTGAGGCCATATATCTTCTCTCTCTCCTTGGAGACAGTTCTCTTCTGGCAGATGCATCTTTTCCAGGTGACATTGGTCTCCTAGGTGACAAATGACGT
This sequence comes from Mauremys mutica, assembly GCF_020497125.1. NCBI lineage: Eukaryota > Metazoa > Chordata > Testudines > Geoemydidae > Mauremys > Mauremys mutica. Next base: position 108,016,786 of record NC_059074.1, read on the forward strand.
CTTGGTGAAACATCTCGTCTCGGTGATAACTCTCTTCTCAACACAGCTTCCTTCCTTGGGGAAAGGTGTCTCATGGGTGAAATATCCCTCCTTGGTGATAAATGCCTTCTGGGTGACAAATCCCCTTTGGGCATTAAATACCTCTTTGGTGAATTATCTCTATATGGCGAAGAATCATACCCTGGTGAGGACTGTCGGCTAGAAGGTGAGAAGTCCCTTGGAGATGAGGTGGGCTCTAATGAAAGCATGTAATCCTCCTCCATACAACTAGGTATGTCTAACCTGTCTTTGTCAGGCTCCGAATCAGTACTTTTGCTCTGGAAAAACCTCTGATATTCCGTCATTTGTGAGTCTTCATATGAGTCACTTGGTGTTATAAGCTGAGTAACCTGAATACTAGGTAAAGTAACCAAATAACTGATCAGGGAGGAGTGTCCCATTGAAATGGAACTGTCAGGAGAAGCCCCATAGGACGCTGCTGCAGCATTCACTGATAGTGAAGAGAATCTGGGGGGTTGGGGGCTGGTGCTTCTTGATCTCGTTTTTGGTGTTGAGTCTCCCTGGGTATCATCAAAATCATCGTCATCCTCTTCATCATCGTCATTGTCATCTCCATCATCCCCATCCGATTCCTCAGCATCAGAAAACTGGTGTTCTTTTGATATGCCTGCCATACTACTCTTCTCCGCTTCCTGGTGCATGTCTTCAATGTTTTCTGAAATAATCATGGCAAGTCAATCAAGTATGCACAGAGACACATTTCGGGTCCAATTCTGCACCCATTCCATACTTAGAACATCCTTTGGCATCACTGGATGTTCTCGGTGCAGAATGGTTGCTCAGTCAGATCTTTAACAGAAACTAAACTGCTGTTCTGAATATTCATAATAATATAAAACCCCATAATCAACCTGAGTGAAATTCACCCCTGTGGAGAAGGCCAGCCCAAAGCCTATCCTCCATGCCTGTGCACAGGGGTGAAGTTCATCCTCTGTGGACATTATTAACCTCAGAACATTTATACCCAACAGACTAGAACTGGACCGGACACAGAAGACATTTAAATGGTAAGAATTTTTTTCCAGCCTCAGCTGCTGTAGTATTAAATAATTAGAATTCACCTCAAACAAATATGTCAGATTTATTTTTGTGCTTACAGTTTTTTAATAAGATACTCAAAAGACCTTTTTTTAAAATAAAACCACCCCGAAAATATTCTTAACTTATCCTCTGGTGTCATCCACTATGTAACGAGTCATCTGCACACTCTAAAGGCCACTCCAGCTAAATTAACTCATTGTGACATACCTGCTTCTTCCGTTTCGGCATCATCCACAGATGTCATTGATACTCCCAGCTCCAGGCATTTTTTCATATGTGCTTTAGACTTCATATGTTTTGTCAGATTTCCTATCAAAGGTACAGAGATGATGCTAATTAGTTGACATCAGCGAAGAAATCTCTCCCAGTCAGTTTTTGTTTTCTTTTTCCCCGCCTAATCGATAGAAGGGTGTTTAGGTTAAAAAACAAGCAGAACTGACTCATTCAAACTCAATCCCCATCAGAGCCAGTGTAATTTAATGAGTGTGGGAATTTACATCTTCCCCAAAACTGCTTATATAAACCTCTCTCTTCAGCAAAATAGTGGCGGTATTTCCGAGAGCTGATAATTGGCAATGAACACTAACGTATACCAATTAAACAATTCTTGTAAGTACTTTGAAGGCCATTCCAACCTAATCCCTTCTTACTCATCTTCCTCTTGTATATTAACATACATAGGTGCTGGAACTTGGAGTGCTGGGGGTGCTACCACACCCCCTGGCTTGAAGTGGTTTCCACCATATACAGGGTTTACAGTTTGATTCAATGGCTCTCAGCAACCCCACTATACAAATTGTTCCAGCACCTCTGTTATCATACCGCCCCTCTCTTCCTATTCCCTGCCAGAAATGCCAGTCTCAGCTGCCTGCACGTTCATTTCTTCCACATGCAACTTCATGTTTTCTTCCACGTTACTTCTTATGCATGGACCATCCTCTCTGAGCTCATCTTTAAAGCCACAATCCTAGCCTCCCTCAAATCCCTCCTCAAGACTCATTTCTATCATGATGCCAAAGGTAAAATGCATTCCAATAATTGGATAGTCAGGGTACTACACAGGGATTACAAATACCAACTCCTTCTATTGGTCTGTTATACCTCCTTGTAGGTTCTTATCTTAAGTTAGTACCCATTCCTACAATGAGTGACCAGGCAGTACCTGCGAGGAGCTCCACTGCTGATTTCAAGCAGGATATTGGTTGTGGGCAAACAGGCAGAAGCCTGCCCACACAGCGCTTATTGCAGGATTGGGGTCTTTGAAAGTGAGTTTATTAGGTAATGTATTTTACTCTGTGTTTGTATAGTGCTTAGCACAACAGAGTCACTACTGTTATATACATAAGAAACAACAACAACAACAACATATCCTTTGAAAGAAATATAGTGACAGGATACACTGTAAAAATGATTTATCAGGTTCATGTACATAGTTTTGAAATAGGTTGTTGCTTTCCCCCTCTCCAGTGGTATAATCACAGTGTAGAAAATGGTGCAGATTGCAGCACTAGGGCCAATATGCACATATTTTAATAAGTATTATATATATCTATATTGAAGTGACAAATAAACCACTAAAAATGCCCCTCAGCTAGAGCTGACTGCCCCATGACCTTTTCTGAATTAGTTGGCTAATTATTTGCAGGCATTATGGAAAAAGTGGGCCTTGAGGAATGATTTCAAGAAAAAGAAGAGAATGAATGAGTCCAGGTGTAGAGGTCCCCATGGAAGAAGGCATGAAGACAGATGTTAGAGAAGTGAGTGGACAAGGTTAATATCAGTGAATAAATAATATTCCTATGAAACAAGTATTTTATACCCATTTTACAGATGCATGGTAAAGTTAAATGACTTCCCCAAAACCACATAGTGACTCCATGACAGAGCAGGGAACAGAATCTAGAAGTTTTGGCTCTATGTCCTGTCCTCTAATCACCAGACACAATTTATTTCAATGTGAAATATTCAGGAATCCTGGCTCACAGTTCCTAAAGGCTGCCATGCAACATCAAAACCAGTCTCTGAATAATTTCTGTCAACGCACTGTGCAGGCGTGAAGGGCCCATGCCACAGCCAGTGGAGGTCTACTGCACAGGGCAAAGGAGGTGGATGTTCAGACCCCATAAAGGACTCCACTGCTCCTTTACACCACAAATCCACTCCCCGTGTTCTACAGGAGGTCAGACAAGATGAACAAAGGTTCCTTCTGTCCTTGGAATATATGAATCTGTGCTCCACTGGGACTCCCTGCATTCCAGCACACTCAGGGGGTTTTGAATGGAAACGGAGCAAATTTTAGAGAATGAGACTGAAGAGATGTAGTTGGTGGAGCTGCTACTATGCATAACCACCAGTTATTCCCTATGGCAGGAGAAGAGGTACTAGAGCCAAAGAAGCTACTACAGCTCTAAGTCTGCAGTAGCAGCCATGCAGCTGCACTGTGATCACTCCCCTTTTACACAATGAATATTCTCAGTGCAGGGCCAATTACTCAGGCTGTGCCCAGAGAGTGGATTTGACCTCAGATGCCTTTTGTTTAACCAGTATTCAAAGGATGTTAAAAATGGAGAGGAGGAGACTCGCACGTGTTATATACGCACGAAAAATGCTGCTAAAGAAATAGATTTTTTTAAAAAAAGAGGTAGTTTCAAAGCAAATTCTAATTCCAATGTATATCATTATCCATGGCCTCTGGGTGACAAATGGATGCTTTTTTTTCAGTGCTGATAAATACATGTGAACACAAGCTATCAGATCCCTATTCATAATTAATGCAACTGTGGATGGAGTGGCCCACCTGGGAGTCTGTGGATTTGTACATTATTTATAAACTTGAAACTGAACCACTGTACAAGACCATGAAGGCATGCTTTCCTCTGCACCTGAAACGCTGCTTCTGCATTATGCCACTACCCATGAGTCCCCCCGGAGTATTTTAGATTGCAGCAATTAAAACTTGCACCATGTAACATTTTTAGCATAAAGTAGTATTTGCAAGGGCTGTTCTTATGCCACTACATTTCCTCTGCAGACAAATGGGCTTGATAGGAGCCTCCAGCTCTTAAAATTAAGTTATGCAAGGAGTCTCACAGTCTCACATAAATCCTTGAATCATTTAGATATGAGGGAAAATATATTTAATGGAGTCCCATGTTCATAAATAAAACCATCTAATTTTGATGAAAGTTTCCTCTTTGATTGGAACTTTGGATGCTAAATAACTAAGGAATTGGTGGAGGGAGGGGGAAGGGTTCAAGTAGAAAAGGCCAAATACCTTTAGTTTTGAAGGCAAAATTACACAACCTGCATACATAAGGCCGTACATCGGTATGAGTGCGGATATGTTTTTTGAGCATGCTTGGTTTCTTGCAGCGAATCCCACATTCTTCACAAATGTATTTTCCTCGCCCACGTCCTCTGACATACACATAATCCTCATTTGATTTATACCTGTTGGAAGAGGGCAATGTATTTGAATTATATAGCCTCTAAGTCATACATGTACATAAACAGTGTCTTTATAGCCCTCTGTGGCCCAATCCTACATGCATTACATGCACAAAGCTTCCACTGTAGTCAGTGGGAGTTCTACAAATGCTGCACTGTGTATTTACTGCCCAGAGTGTATTCACTTTTCAGGAAATGCAGTAATTTGAATATGTTTGCATGTCTTAGTTATTGTTTAACAACTTGAGACCAGCGGCTCAGATCTGATCGGAGTACACAAGAGAACACCCCAGAATATGGGTTTATATGGTCACCCTAAGGGTTCTACAGGAAGTACAGCTGCTAAAGAATAATGTACCTAACCCCCTTCTGCTGCTCCTTTCCTGAGAAGTTCAGAATACACACCACTCCCATTGAAATCAGCAGGCACTGGGAAGGCTCAGCTCACAAACTATTCTCTACAGCGGTAGCTGGCACTTAAAAATGAAGGCACCACATGGAAGATGCTTTTAACATTGAAGAGGATTCTAGAGGAGTATATGGCATTTTAAGGTGATAGGGCTGAAATGTTTTTTAAAAAATCAATTTTTTCTCAGACAAACTTTGTGATTCATATGCGAAGCTGCATCTCTGACTCAAGGCACTGAGACTAATATCCAGTACATATATAAAATATTCTTCCCTATTCATCTCTGACCTGTTATCCACCAATATGTGGACCCAATTTTCACATCTGGGCACCTGAAGTTAGGCATCCAAAATTCACATTAAAAGCTGCTGCTTTTAATCTCTCCCCATCAACACTAATCCTTCTCCTCTCCCTCCCATTTCCCAGTCACCAGGGATAGGACTGCCATCCTGCCATAATCTGGGCATCATCTCGTACTAGTCCTTTCTCTAGGCTGTGCTCAAGTCCTTACACTTCTCTTGACAGAACATTTCAAAGATTCAGCTTTTTTGTTCTGTTCAGACTCCTAAGGCTCTTGTTCAGGCCCTCTTTGTCTTGCTACTTGCGTACTGTTGTCCCCATCTCCTTTCTGGCCAGCTATCTCACCCCTCTCAAGTCCATTCGAAACTCAGATGCTAGGGTCTACTTTCTGCCTCATTATTCCAACCACATCACATTCTATTCTGTGTCCCTCCTCTTGTTCCCCCTTCTCTACTCATTTCACCTTTGCTGCCACATGGTCATCACACAACAAGTGTGGTCATTATTGATCTGGGCTGGATTTGAACTCAGTGCAGGAGAGTTAAAAGGCTCAACACAAAGCCCCTGAGTCATGCAGTTCCACTCCAAACTGCCATTTTATTTTGTCTTTCTAATTTTCTCTCATCATCAGTATAAAAGAACAAAATAAACAAGCCATGAACTCTAGTTGCAATCCAGCACAGGTCATTAAACAGCATGGTGTCTGAAGAGATGCAAGGTTTTTTCCCACCCCTCCCCACCCTGCTTTCAGTGTAAACTGTAAGTAACTGACTGAAATGTATTGTAGGATGTAGCATATAAGCTAATGAAATTTAAAATTGTTGAGTTTCCTAGAGAAATATCACTTCCAATCCTTCCAGGGTTCTGTAGTCGTAGGTGAGGGAAAGTAGATTTTGCTATTCAAATAACATCATTTGAATCAAGCTACCTGCCAGTGGTAATAATGCTTTTAGAATGACAACTGTGAGGAAACCTGCACAGGCAAAGTGCAAAGACTAAGCCTGCACACAAGAATTGCTCTTATTTCATACTACCTTCTGTGGATCAAATAAAACAAAAGACAGACAGAACGATGAATCTCTTAAAAATAATGATGAACTAATGCTAAGTGATGACATGCGGAAAATATTAGATCTGTTTAAAAAAAACCCACCACCACAAGCTAGTGAAAGGAATGAATCTACCCTTCTGCAAACAATGCCACTGTTAGGTAAAATGATACCCTTCTGAAATGGATCTACAAGGAAGATGCATTAACACAACAGAATCACCATCCTTCACACTGTCGCTACGCAGGTAAGAGATCTCTATTGGGAAAACCCCATAACTAGAGAGACATACAGCCTGTCTACATAGATTATTAAAGCCCAGCAATCAATGTACACAGCGAGGCACCTAACTTCTTTCTTCCATACTTCAACTGTCTCAAGATACCTGATCTATATCAGGACAAATTCATAGGTGATATGTAAGATGATGTAAGTTATATCCCTTTACAGTCACTTAGACACATTTATGCTCATATTCCCTTAGACCTTATCAGTATGTAAGGAAGTCTAAGATGGTGTAATTAACACATCAAGTTTCCTGACAAAGGTGCAAAAAGTTTCAGGTACAATATAGGGTAGCCAGCTTAAACGAACATCTTTCAGAGCCTCCTGTTAGTTGCTTTTCTTGCTGAGCTATACTCTTCTGACCACTAGCATACAGATTACATCAATTTAGAATCCCTTAGGATGGGTGATCCAAATTCAGAGATGATATGTAAAGGCAGGTGTGTGAGATACACACTTGTAAGTGAGTGAGAGTCTAATTAACAGCACTTTATACGTCTTGTAAACTTAGACTCACCTCTGAATTTGGGTCACTGAAAAGTCTCTTTTGTAGCCAGTTTACTGGTTTTTGGTTAGTAGCACAACGCACTACCACAGGGAACACCCAGGATCAGGTATTCCTGGGTTGTCACGCCCTGGAACAATCTCAGAGATGACATTCTCAGTCTTCGAAGAGAGATGCAGGATATGCCCCTTTTTTGCTACAGGTTATAGAGAAATATCAAAGTTTATTTGATTGAGACTGCCCCCACACATCCACAAGCCTTTTAATGAGAGGGATGCTGAAAATGTTGAAAAATGACAGAAGACAAAATGGATTGCTGAATGCCTTGTGACCCTGTCCTGACTGGCTAGTTATTCTGAGACACTTCTGCAGGGTAAGGAGAGCCCTTGGGCCTGACATGTATGAAAAGAACCACCCAGCTGGATACCTGGACATTCACCACTACCAACATACAAACACCATCATTTCAGATTTTCATAATACAAATACAATTCTTATGCACGTACTGAGAATACACTGTAACGGACAATCCATTAATATGCTGATCATAACAAGCTAGATATGCCTAAAAACTACGTCAACGGACTATTAGGTCTGTTTTTTCCTCACCTATTTGCTATTTATTTGTTTTGAATCAATTGAACAGCAGCAGATTAAACTTTGTTTTTAATTTGATTGTTCTTACGTCTAAACATGGATACCACGGATTTTATTACCAACCAAAATTTTGTACCTGAAAGTCAACATTCAGTAAAAAACTAAAATATTCCAGGAATAAGAATAAGAATGCATAGCTTCTTTGTTAAGGCTGGTGTACAATACAGCATTTAATAACAGAAAGGTGTCTACCAGGAGTCCAATGAACACAAGAAGATTGCCAAGAAATCAAAATATTAGCCATCCATCCTCTTTTTTGCCCCAAATAAGAGAAACGACAATAATTCAGTAATGCTTTCTATGTATATAGAAAGTATAGTTGTACTAATGGCATAGGTGCTGGAACTAGAGGTGTTGGGGATGCTGCCCCTGGCTTGAAGTGGTTTCCATCATATACAGGGTTTACAGTTTGGTTCAATGGCTCTCAGCACCCCCACTATACAAACTGTTCCAGCACCCTTGGCTAATGGCAAAGCAGAGCTGGAAGTAAGTACACAGGCTTTACTGTGTTTCCTACTATCTTGTTGCATGACTGACATATAAACAGGAGATGCACGGGGAGCTACAAAACATGGCATGAGCCCAGAAGGCTGTTAATTTCCCTAATTCATCTATGTTCAAGTTCAAATCTGTTTACTCTGAAATGACAGGCTATATTTGATATTTCCAGCTGCATTTTCTTACCCTCCTTCAAAGATTTTAATTCGTACTGGCTCAGTCTGTTTGGATGCAATGTCTTTATCTCCATGACTTTCTCCTTTTACTCTTTCTTTTATAATATTCCCCACTACTTTCTTTTCAAGTTTGCTGCCAAACAAGAAGAATGGTTCGTGTTTCATCTGTGGAACAAAGTCAATGAGTGTTATTACAGTCTGGAACACAGAATAAATGCACACTTCATTTCAAATAGTTTAAACATTCTGGGCTGAATTCAGCTCTGAGTTTGGATGCAATTCCATGAAGCCAATTAATTTGGCTCTTTACATCTGGTGAGAGATGGGGGAGGAGCAGAACAGGCACATTTTAAAGGAGCGTTATCTGGTGATACAGCACAAGCATCACCACATCATGCTGGCCAATCATGGCTGTGGTATGCTGATCACTTGGGACCAAATCTGGAGGTCCTTATTCAGTTGCTATTCAGTCTTTATTCAGGTAACTCCCATTAATGTCAATATTTGTTACTAGAAAAAGGCTGGAGTAAAAACTAAATGACCCATGTGAAATAAGGCCCTCAAATGTCCTGCTCTTCTATTGTCTTACATTGTCACCGAAATCATACTCTGAATCAGCTGTCAGAGCACGCAGGGGAAGAACAGGGGTCAAGAGCCATGGCCCTAGAATGCTCTCCCAGAGTATGTTGTACCTTTTGATTTTCCAATGTGGATAGTTTTAAAAGTGACAAAGAGGTACATAGGACAATCATATAGGCTTAAACAGGACATATTTGCTTTGAACCTTTATTTAACCTTTCAGGGATGATGCATTTTCTGTTCAAAACATTAGAAAAGCTGTAATAGATACAATTTGTACTTATTATTGAGAATTGCAACTGTCAAATATCAGCTTTTCATTATCCTTACGTTGATTTATGCATCATAATTTATTTCAATTTTTGGTTTGGTGTGATGTCTAGATGAAAGGGTTTTTTTAACTTATTGTTTACCTGAGCAAACTGTTTCCATGCACTTGATGAGGTCACTTTACCAGCTCCAGGTCTATGCATAGCAGCCAAAGAATAAATTTCCGGGGTGTTTTTCTGCTTGGACCTTAGAAGTGCTAGAGTAGTCTTCGTATTTAACCCTGATGGGTTTGGGTTACAGGAACTAATGCACCATGAAGCATAAACTGAAGATTTGAGGGTTGCTTGTTGAATGTAACTGGGCTTGGTATAGTTTAAGAAACACCAGCTCACAGTAGTAGTAGTGCGTAGACTAGGGAACTGAAAGATCTGCTGAAAATCTGCTCCATCTGTTAGGAGGATGGTTGAGCGTGCTGCTTTCCCATTTGGATTGGATGCCATCTGGACCAACATACCAGGAGGCAATTTCTGCTGTCGCAGTTGTTCTTCTGTCTGAATTTCTCCTGATGGCAGTGAAGACCTCTGTGGGCTCATGCTCATATCTGATGCTGTTTCATCCACATCCAATTCTTCTGGTGACTCTCTTCCTTCAGAAGGGCCACTCGACTTGTGCCCTGGAGATGCTGAATCAAAACTGGAAAGCTTTTCCCTGCTCAGAAAAGGGTCAGCTGTTGGTATGCTGGCAGATGGGAAGTCTTGAGATGATGAGGACGATGATGGTGAAGAGGATGACATGGACGGCACACTTTCCTTTGGCTCAGTAGCACAGCTCTGCCTAACTAGCTGAGGCTTTTGCGGTCTGGGAAAATCCTTCTTTATATCTGAATTAGTCAACTCTACTGCACTTAGCTCCTCAACAATCTGTCCATACATTTTTTCTTCTTTGACCCTTTTCTGCTGCTTAGTCTCCATAAAGAGCTCCAAGCTGCTTGCTGGTGAAAGCATTCGTTTGCTTCCTCCCAGGGTAGAGGCAGTGTCAGAACTGGATGTCAGACACAATGGGATTGAGGATTCCAAGTCAAGTGGTAAAGTCTGTGGTACTTTCCACAAAGGATATTTTTCTAACCCACCATTCTGGCCTAATAGCTGGGCTATGTTAAATCCTAGTCCTTGCATGGCTGCACTTGTTGATAATGTTCTTTGAGAAACTGTCTCATCCACTTTGCAAATGACAATAGCAGGGCTGTTGTTCTGTGCAAGGATCTGGGAAATGCTTGTATACATGACACTACCATAAGATGGCACATGGGTCTGAATCCTGACAGGAACAACTGTTCCTGGTAAAGACTGTACAGATCCATCATTCGGGGAGTCAAAACCTGTCTGTAGATGCTGATCAGAGGAGGTATCTGCTGACTTAATACTAGGGTCTGGCAGGTATTTAGCATTTTTCGAATACTGCCCAGATGTTCCTGAGTAACGCGGGTACGTTTGCTCTTTCGCATGCATGTATTCAGCCGGTTTCTTTCCAATATGCTCTTGAGCGTGCTCCAGGTGATAACTAGGATGAATTTCTGTTTGGAAAGGTTGTTTGACATATGCTTTTTGTAACTGCTGTACAAAATGATGTGGCAAGTTTCTCTGTAAAGGTTCTGCACATGACTGCCATAAGACAGGTTGCTGAGCTGGTAAGGGAACCATACTGACAGCAGGATATGGAAACTGAAACAAGGCATTGGGAAGAGGGGGAAATGGAACCTTTTCTTGATGTGCAAATAGGTGCTGTTGCTCTGCTGGATATTTGTTTAAAATATAAGGTGCTTGTTGAATCAAGGGATTCCTTAAAATGTCCTGATTGTCTGCAAGGATGGCGTGTTGCTGGGCAAGCTGTGCACCAGAACCAACAGCCTGCTTTCCAGAGTCATCTGCCTGAATGGGCTGAAGCACAGAGGTGGGAGAATGATGCCAAGCAACTTGGGAAGAGCGAAGACCAGCGTGTATGTGTTCCATCTGCTCTTGCTTTATACTTTGTTCCACACTTTGATCAGTCTGGGGAATCTCTGGGAATCCACTAAAAGAAGCCTGACGGACCAGAAAGCATTTCTTCCTTTCTCGTGATGGAGATAATCCTGCAGAAGGTGCCCCAGCTGCTGAAGCATGAGACAGATTCCCATAATCAAAGGATTTACTTCGTATCTCTGGGATTTCAGCAGCATGCGGACAAGGCATCTGTTCAGACGAGCAACGTCTCATTTCCTTCTGATGGTGATGCCCAGGGACAGAAAGTGAGTAAGCACCAGCTGGAACAGTTAAAAACTCGGACTGTTTTCCAAACTCATCCTGTTTGGAAGGCATGATGAACTTGGTATTTTCTTCCCTTTCAAAGGACATTGAAAAACTTGAACTATGGGACAAATTACTTTCTTGGCTAGGGCTGCGAGAGAGGCTTGTGCCGGTGGATTCAAAGCTGGACTCTCCAGAGGAGTGCTCCATGTCAGCAAGCCGTAAGCGTTTCTTTTTGGGTGGTAATTTTTCTGCTGGGAGTTGAGAAAGAGTTTCACTTCTTTGCGGCCACTGGAATTCTTCAGCAGGTCTTTCCTGCTCTTTAGTCTGAACTTCTTTATCTTTCTCAGGTTTATCTGGTTCCTCTGTAACACGGATCTCAGGTACTTGTATGTTATGCTGGCGAACCAGTCTGGGCTGCATATGGTATGGCTGTGGCTGTTGGGATGGAGACGGTTTATTCACACTATCAGCATTTTCTGTTTGCTGAGCCCGCTCTGGGCTCATTGGGGACTCAGAAATCTCACTCTCACAGGTTTCAGACAGCGAGTAGGTTTTATCCTGCAGGCAAGCAATATGTTCTGTAGATTCAGACCTTTCAAATGAGTTTGGCCTGCTCAATGAGTTTGTATGCTGAATGACAGAGATGACATTTCCAGGGGGTTTTCTGTTCAGTGACTCTGCTGTCTTTTCTTGTTCTGCAGCTAAAGGTGACTCTTCTAATGAAGCTGATAGGCTTCCAGACTGCAAGTGAGGTCTACAGATTTCAAAACGGTCTGCGTGACAATGGGAAGCATTATCCCATGCGATTCTTGGCCCTTCCTGAATTTGGGGTTTGGGATCAAAATCTGAAGGCAGCATCCCCACTGAGGTGCCAGTACCACTGCTGCAAAGCATGGGAACATCCTCCTCATCCCCAACACTTTTCTCTTTTCTGCGTTTTCTGTTTTCAAATGTGGTTCCGTATACAGACGGCACTGGCTGTGATTGTCCAAATGAATCAAAGTACTCCCCTCCTTGTTTTATCCCGCCCGAGCATGGCAAGTCTCGGTAGTTCAGCTTTTGAGTTTCAAATTCTTCCCATTTTCTGTAGTGCTTTCCACAAGCATCATAGTCATAGAAGGTTCTCTCCCCTGCTATCAATTTCTTCTCCTTCAAGGATGACCCTTTTTCACCACCTGTTGACCTGCTGGAAGCAACAAGGATATTTTTTCCTGTTCTCCCATGGTAGTCTGGATCTGAGTGCCCCTCCTGCACTGAGGGCAGCTCAAAGGCAGCTTGTCTTCTTAACATCCTCTGATGGGATATTCCTACTGTCCCAGGATAAAATACATCATCTGAACCCGTCATTCTCTCATCAAAGGAATGGCTTCCTCTCAAAGATGAGGGGACACTTAAATTGGTTGCAGAAGATGTTGGCATGGAGTTACTTCTAAGAAGTGGAGAAGCATCTACTGGAGGCTCTAAAAGTCCAGGTGTGTCACCCTGCTGACTTAATGGGTAAAGGTTCAGTTCATTTTTGATGGATGATGTTGTAGTCTGCGATTGTTTGGACTCTGTATTGCTACTACTGAAGAGTTGGGTAGATGTAATAGTGCTCAGTTTACTGGGATCAATGAGTGCGTCTTTATTTGGAGTTAGATGAGAAATATGTTCTTCAAGCATCTTGATGTCTAATCTGGTGTTCATCAGAGGTAGTGGCTGCTCCACTCTGCCCTTTTTACCCATTAAATTGTGTTCCTGATTGGCTGTTGCTACTGTTAGTGCTGTCCTTTGACTAATCCGATAGAATTTCCCAAAGATTATTTCTTCATAAGACTTTGCATTAGTATTTGGAGGGCTTATTTGTTGCTCTGCACTTTCTGAGCGGGAAAAGTAACCAGAATCAGTGCTTCCTTTGCTATGTGGGCTCAAAAGATTTAGTGACTGCTCAGAGTCTTGCCCTTTTTTCTCTGACAGTCTTAGTGCAAGTCGCTGTTTAACTGTATGAGAGTCATCAGACTTCGTACTTAAGGATGGGTTTTGTAACATGTCAGATCCAATGTACTGTGAACTCTCACTGGGTAACTGAATCCCACTTTTAGGGATAATCAAAATGGGCACTTTCATTGGGCCTCCCAATGATTCATCTATGGACGAGTGAAAGTTACTTCTGCTAGCAATGTCCAGTGGCATCTGTGGGACTGGGCTCAGTTTGTCAGAACTTTCCACAAGCAATGAGGTCTCATCATCTGTGTCTGTGCTCTGCTCACCATCTGAATGTATTTCTGCTTCCACATCAATAAAACTGGCATCTAGGTCCAATTTAGATACCGCTGACTCTGTGAAAGGTACCAGTCCTGCTTTAATTGCATGGGCATGTGATTTCCTGTGCTTGTATAAATTGCTCTTGGTCTTAAAAGAGAAACCACAAGGAACACAAGGGTATGGCCGTTCCCCAGTGTGGGACCTAATATGTTTTTTAAGCACACTAGGTTTGGCACAAGCCCTGCTACAGTAAGGACAAATATATTTGCCGGGCTTTTTGGGTTTGTGCTCTTTCTTGTGAGCATCTTCTGATTGGTCTATCGATTTCTGAGAATATTGGCTATAAGCAGGGTTCAAACTTGAAATCTTCTTTCTAGAGAAACCTCCACTGTGGCCGTGCAAGTGAAAAGGAAATATGTCCTCTGAGGCAACTGATTGCAAGTGGCCAGGAAACTGCCATGTGTGGCCTTCCAAGCTCTGATGTGGCTTTATGTTGTGCAAGAACCCTTGTGGCAATGAATGCTGGGGAAAAGAAAGTGAATGTTGACATGAGTAGGGGCTTGGCCGATGCTGTGGATATTGCTTCTCTGTGACTTGCTGCCCAACTTCACTGGATGAGCCGAGTTTCCCAGAACTAAAATGTTGTGCTGATGCTGTGTTTCCAATTTGCTCATGATCTGTTTCTGGTTGCCTCTGTATTTCTTGATTGCCAAACGTGCTCATCTTAATAACAGCTGAATGTTCTTGCCTCCATCTAGTTGGTTCTTTAGCAGTTTCTCCAGACCTTGAGGTAGCTTTTTGCCCTATAGCTGTATCCCCAGAGTCCATTTTGTTACACAAGGTCTTAAGTGCTAGTTCACTTGAAAGCTGTGCAGACACATGGAGTGTGTCCAATGCTGTGCTTTTTAAAGTTTTGTCACTCCCATTTTTCCAGAGCCTTTGCAAGTTCACAGACTTCTCTTTGTCTTTTGAACTTTCCACACAGTAGTCTATAGGCATTAGATTTGAGTGTGTATGCTAATATAATGATCATACAATTCTGTTCATGGCAGGAACTTTCCCAAACAGTTTCTCATGCATTTGCAAGGAGTTGGTATGGCATTTAAACATTTTCCACTGTAAGTGTTGAGATGCAGAATGATCCAGAGAGAGATTTGTTGATCTACTATAGCAAAGTCCTTTTCAGCCCTTCCACAACAATGCAGTTACCTGTAAGAGAAGAAAATAAAAACATGCAGATTAATACAAGTGGGTAATCACCACATGAGCAATTTAATTTGTTTCACAATTCTCAAAAGGAAGAGCGATGAATACAAAAATGTAAGAATAGTGTAGTAATTTGCATTTGTATTGTGCCTGTCTTCCAAGCTTATTAAGGAACTTTACTAACATTAATTAAGCTTCACAAAACCCATGGTCAGGAGCGAGAACAGAATGTGTGGACAGAGAATGACCAGGTTAAGAAGACAACTGAAGGTCACATACCAAGTCAGTGAAAGAAGTAGGACTAGAAACCAGGACTTAAGTTTTTAAAAATGATAAATAACTTTAGGTGCCTCTTTTTGGGGTGTCCAATTATTAAACTTTTTGAAATTGGCTTGATTTTCAGAAAGTTCTGAACACCTAATTTTTTCCAATCAGGGCCCTTTAAGATGGCTCAAGATGGAAACTCAAAAATTGAGACCCCCAGAATTACCATGCAGTTTTGAAAATGAGTCCTTTATGAGACTCTCTACATCAGGGGTAGGCAACCGGTGGCACGGGTGCTGAAGGTGGCGCGAGCTGATTTTCAGTGGCACTCACACTGCCTGGGTTCTGGCCACCAGTCTGGGGGGCTCTGCATTTTAATTTAATTTTAAGTGAAGCTTCTTAAACATTTTAAAAACCTTATTTACTTTAAAGACAACAATAGTTTAGTTCTATATTATAGAAAGAGACCTTCTAAAAACGTTAAGATGTATTACTGGCAAGCGAAACCTTAAATTAGAGTGAATAAATGACTCGGCACACCACTTCTGAAAGGCTGCCAACCCCTGCTCTACGTAAAAAGATAAATGGGCACAAAGCAGACATCAAGAATGGTAACATACAAAAGTCAGTAGAACACTTCTGTCTCCCTGGACACTCAATAACAGATTTTAAAGTAGCCATATTTCAACAACAAAACTTCAAAAACAGACTTCAAAGAGAAACTGCTGAGCTACAATTCATTTGCAAACGTAACAGCATCAATTTGGGCTTGAATAGGGACTGGGAGTGGCTGGCTCACTACAAAAGCAATTTTCCCTCTCTTGGTATTGACACCTCCTCATCAATTATTGGGAGTGGACTACATCCACCCTGACTAAATTGGCCTTCAACACTGGTTCTCTATTTGTAAGGTAACTCCCTTCTCTTCATGTGCCAATATATATTTAAGCCTGTATCTGTAATTTTCACTCCATGTATCTGAAAAAGTGGGTTTTTTAATCCATGAAAACTTATGCCCCAAATAATCAGTTAGTCTTTAAGGTGCCACGGGACTCCTCATGGTCTTTATGAGATGAGTCCTAACTCTCAGTAACCTGCTCTCATCACTAGATCACATAATTGTCTTGTGCAAGAAAATGTAGATTACTGCCTTTTACATTATTTTTAAACAGTCAACAGTAAATAAATACGTTACATAATTGTTTTTTTTAAAAAGCATTTAAAATCGAAGCTAAAACACTACAGTGTAACCTTTTAGTCAGAGTACGTTTCTAAAGAAGAATTATTGATGACAACAGTAGTTTAAAAACTAAATTTATGACACTTAAGCATGTCATATTTAAAAGTAATTTAGAACTGCATGTTATCTAACCAGGTTTCAGCACTTGATACGCTTAAGTACAATTGGTTTCCACAGTTCTGTTTGTAAATAAGTAAAGCTCAGGGGCCTGATTTATGCATCCAAGCAGAGTGCTTGAATTGGAAGAAAAATGCACCATCTCTGCTGGCATATTATCAGAACATAGTATATTTCCAGGATGAAACAGGGCTAAGGAAAAAGGGAGTCAGGATTCCACACCAGATGGAAGATGAAGGGAAGAAGCTAATGGAATGTATTATATTTCTATGGCTGAAGCACTGCACTTGAGTTGAAAAAAAATTGGCAAAGAGTGGAAAAGTGGGGACAGGATAGGAAGAGATGTAATTTTGTTTTTCATAATAAAAATGTTACCTGCATC
Organism: Mauremys mutica; assembly: GCF_020497125.1. NCBI lineage: Eukaryota > Metazoa > Chordata > Testudines > Geoemydidae > Mauremys > Mauremys mutica. The sequence goes on from NC_059074.1 coordinate 108,033,800, forward strand.
TTCTAGACATCTAATACGCATGACTGTCTTGAATATTCCTGTGAAAGAAACAAATGCAGTTAGGAGAAAGTCTTGAAATATATAACTGGCACTGGACAGAGAAATATGGTAACTTCCTATTGTGTAAAGCAGTGCCTGACAGATCCACTTGGCCATCCCCTAGTCATGAGCGAGAAGCTTCTCCTGGAGAGTTGGAGGCCCGAGCCTGATAACTCTCAGTGTCCAGACTGTGGCTGGAACCATGATAGCAACAACTGTATTTTAATAAAGAATGTTAGCACAGTTTTAAGAAATTTTCCGATGTAGATAGGGAGACCCATGTTAAAAATCCAAGTTATTCTGAGATCCATATTATTCTCAGAATAATTTTAAAAATTCTTTCACCCATGCTCTAAAACTAGCATATAGTCTAATTAGGAGGATTATCTGTAGTCTAGTTCGGCTAGCATGGTTCTCAGAAAAAAAAAATCTCTTTTCATTTTTATCAGAGAAACAATTCTAGACACACCTTAGCAACAACTTTTAAATACGACCACTGCTAGCACAGTTAATTTGTTTTTGATACTTTAAACTATGTGTTACTAAACTAAATGGAAAGGCCTAGTACTTTACTAACATATTTTTGAAACCTACTTTTCCTATTTTCATGTGCAATCCCTTCGCCTCAACTTCCATGGTGAGCACTGATGTGCCAAGCCAAATCAGCAAGACTTCTATGACAAATACCTTATTTATACTGCTCTGCATAGAGAAGTATATTATCTAACATGCAGAAACTACCAATATTTCAAGCTAAAGAACAGATAATAATGACACGTTTTCTTTAATACCTTTGGCAGGACTTTGCTCCCACTGGAATTATTGAGATGAGCCCACCTACAATGATCAGAAACTGTACTGCAAGCTAAGTAGAGCGCATCATTTGCCTTGCATTGTAAGGTCCTCTCTGGAAGTGGACCAAGCCCAGGTTTTCCTATCATAATGTGGAAATATAGCTAAGCCATCAAACCACATTAGTGCACAATCATCTCATTTCATTTTACAGTATTGAAAATGTCGATCATGAAAAGATTACCGAGAAACTGGGAACTGTATTTTTGTCAAATCAAGAATTTAGCACTTTTACGGGAGCATTATTCCCTCTTACTCCTTTTTCAAGGATGCCCCTGTTCTGCTATATACAAGGCACAAATATTCATTTGACTATGGAGCACCTGAAATGTCATAACTAGAGCAAGTTATTAAGTGGCTGTACTGGAAAGCATTAAAATAAAATTTGGTAAATCACAGTTCTCAGTGCTTCCCAGCTTGTAGTTCATATTACAATCCTTGTAAATGAACAAATTGGAAGTTTATGTATTTCCTGAGTTCCTGACACAGAAAAACTCTTACTGACTCCGGAGTAAGTTAGACCCTGCTCAGTATTAAGGCGTATTTCTGTGTGCTGCTCTGACAGCATAAAGCTGCACTAAAACTACTGTATCTGGCCCCTGGAGAATTTTTACTCCCTAGGGCGATACTTAGCATAGAACTGCTGTATTGGCTGCTTCAGGACACTTGTATTTATGCAGGGGGCATTGGCAGAGTCATCAGGTTTCTCTAGTTTCTGCCAACCAGCCTCAGAAGTAACGGAGCACAAAGGCCATCTTTGGGCTGAGTATGGTCTGCAACTGAGGATCTGATCATAAGTGAAGATCTACCTCAGGATTTGACTCCTGGCAGTGAATAGTAATAGAATACTTTTGGCATAACCTCCCTTCCCCCAATTCCCTCTGCTCTGCCAATGATACCCACATCAACAGCCATTTGTTGATTGAATATTGTTACCATATGATGGCTTTAGGTGGCCCATGATGAGTTTGGTGGTTATATTCCAGATCCCAGTAGACAGAAGTCGCTATGGCAACATTGGTGGCATGAACCTGAAGTCCTTACTAATTAAGACAAACTCAGAGCTAAGTTAGGTCTGAAAAAGTGGGCTCAACAATTGGCACTAATCAGCAGCCTATGAATTCAAGAACTGCATGGGCAAGGAGACTGTTCTTCTCACATTTGTACCTTAGAGCTGAAGTGCATTAGGGGTCCAGTTTGTGGAAGTTGTAAAATTGTCTGTACCTGGATAAACAGATGGATTCTGTCTCTGGGGTTGTCAGTATGGCATGAGCTCTACGGTCACACACAGAAAACCAAACCAAAACAAAGAAGACCATCGTTTACAAATGTCTTATGCACCGTGGATGATAATCTAATCACAAAGGGAATTCCGTTTCTCCAGTCTTCAACCTATATTTATTAAGAACACAGTGAAGATGCCCAGATATCTGAGCTTTGTGATAACATTTACCCCTCCTTGATCACTGATTTTTTTACTTTATATTTCCAACATTTTTGGGTTAGGAGCCTCTTCTGATTATGGTTTTGTCGCTGGCATCCTACCTGAAAATTTGAACGTTTCTGGCTATGCATGCAAATACTTGTGCTCGTCATTTGCACTTGGCAAAGTTTTGTATTATTTCAGAATAGAAGAATGTTTGTGCCTTTGCTGCAGATCTGAAGGAACACCATGGGATCCTTTTGCACATACAATTTAAAGAAAGTAGCTTAGTTTAACTGAAGTAACTATATTCTCTTTAATCTACTAGCTCTTGTATTTGAGTATTTTTGAGTGCTGTAGTTATCTTTTCACCCTAGAAAACACTATCCCAATTTATTCATTTGTTTAATTCCACCATAGTCAATTTGATTTCTGTATTTTATCTTATTTTACTGAATTCAGTTGCCATTCTCCAAAGCTAGCCATTGCATTAGAGGCATTCCACAGCATTGTTGCTTTGAAATGCAATGAAATATTAAGAATCCTGAAAACATTTGTAAGTTAAAATGAGCTGGGCTAATCTTCACAATGTTTCATAAAATCTCATTTCATACTATTTTTGCATTTTCATGCATGTACAAAATAAACATTGCTTTACTGAGGATGCTAACCAAATGTATATTTGATTGTACACTTGTCATTAAACAAACATACCTGAATTACAGCTGCCAGAGGGGAGAATCTTAGACCCCAGTCTTTCAATCTGATCAGTGTGGGCACACACTTGTGCCTGTGGGAATTCCCAACAAAGTCATGAGTTTAGGGGACTGCACTAGCAGATCCAATTACAAGATCAGGGTTGAAGCACCAACTCTGAAATACTTAGACTCTCTGGAATCCCAGGACTGCATGCTGGTTCCAGGATTTTATTCATAATTATTTGTGTATACAATTTTGTGTGCATAGTAATTTGTGGGTTCTAAGGCCAGATTTTGTATTTGTAAAAGCAGCATTGGCATATCATCTAACTTTCTAACAGGCACGTTCCATATATTTAGATGCTGTTATTAAAATTTGCTTCAAATTTTGCATAACATTTTGGAATTTTCAGGCTGAAAGTTGAATAGCTGTATACTTCTGTTAATATTTATAAAATTGATAATTTTGTTTCTACTTAGGTTTTGCCCAGCTCATTTCAGCCTTGTTGTACTCAAGGAATTATATCACAAATGACTAAACAGAGGATGCTGAATGGCTCAGATGATTAGGGAACAGTCCAAATCCCATTAAAGTAGATGAAGAGGCCTCTATTTACTTCAGTGTAAAGCCTTTTACCTCTAAGCCACTGAAGTCAGTGCTGATTGAAAGAAAGATTACCTGAGAACAGATATGTATATATACACAATAAGTTGGTCTCCGTTTAGTCCTCAGTAGACAGGTGTCAATTTCAGAAAATCCATCTCAACTTGCAGCACTATGCACCCTTGTTGGAAGTTTCAGTATAAAGATATAAATGCCTCTAAGGCACTGAAGTCAGTGCTGATTAAAGTGGGGTGGGGAGGGCGGTTGGCTTACAGGAAAGTAGAGTGAACCACCATTCTGCACTTGCTCAGCCTATAGCTGAACTGCTCCTTACTACTGTCCAGGCTTCATGAGCCATGGGAGAAAGGGGCAGGCTGGGGTAGATGCAACCGCGCGGTGCTGCCGACTGGGAGAGCAGCCTGAGGCAGAAGCCTCCAGCTGGCATGATATTCCAGGCAGGACTGAATCTCCATTACACAGATCTTAAAGAGACAATGACCTGAAGTCATTCCATTTTTTTTTTTCCAGACGTCCCCGACCGACCTCACCGAGGCCGGCCAGGAGCACCCATGTCCGCCCAAGCGCGCCCGACTGACCTCACCAAGGCCAGCCAGGAGCACCCACGGGATTACGATGACGGATACCAATCATACTGCACCGTCTGCCGTCTGCAAGGCAAGGCAAGGGGATGCTGCTGTGTAGCGCTGCAGTACTGCATCTGCCAGCAGCATCCAGTAGACATACGGTGACAGTGAAAAAAGGAGAGAAACGATTTTTTCCTGTTGCTTTCACGGGGGGCGGGGGATGGGGCTGACGACATGTACCCAGAACCACCCATGACAATGTTTTTGCTACATCAGGCATTGGGAGCTCAACCCAGAATTCAAATGGTTGGCGGAGACTGCAGGAACTGTGGGATAGCTACAGTCATCAGTCACACCTCCCTCCATGAGAGCAACTGCAGACAATCGTTTCGCGCCCTTTTTACACGCAGACGCCATATCACGGCAAGCATGGAGCCCGTTCAGCTCACCGCAGCAGTTATGAGCATTGTAAACACCTCACGCATTATCATGAAGTTTATGCAGAACCAGAAGCTGAAAAACCAGGCAAGGAGGCGATGGCAGTGCGGTGATGAGAGTGATGAGGACATGGACAGAGACTTTTCTCAAAGTGTGGGCCCAGGCAATGTGGACATCATGGTGTTAATGGGGCAGGTTCATGCCATGGAACGCCAATTCTGGGCCCGTGAAACAAGCACAGACTGGTGGGATCGCATAGTGTTGCAGGTCTGGGATGATTCCCAGTGGCTGCGAAACTTTTGCATGCGTAAGGGCACTTTCATGGAACTTTGTGACTTGCTTTCCCCTGCCCTGAACCACAAGAATACCAAGATGAGAGCAGCCCTCACAGTTCACAAGCGAGTGGTGATAGCCCTGTGGAAGCTTGCAATGCCAGACAGCTACCGGTCAGTCAGGAATCAATTTGGAGTGGGCAAATCTGCTGTGGGGGTTGCTGTAATGCAAGTAGCCAAACCCGATCACGGAGCTGCTGCTATCAAGGGTAGTCACTCTGGGAAATGTGCAGGTCATAGTGGATGGCTTTGCTGCAGTGGGATTCCCTAACTGTGGTAGGGCAATAGACGGAACCCATATCCCTTTCTTGGGACTGGGCTACCAAGGCAGCCAGTACATAAACCGCAAGGGGTACTTTTCAATGGTGCTGCAAGCACTGGTGGATCACAAGGATGTTTCACCAACATCAACGTGGGATGGCCAGGAAAGGTTCATGACGCTCACGTCTTCAGGAACTCTGGTCTGTTTAAATGGCTGCAGGAAGGGATTTACTTCCCAGACCAGAAAATAACTGTTGGGGATGTTGAAATGCCTGTAGTTATCCTGGGGGACCCAGCCTATCCCTTAATGCCCTGGCTCATGAAGCCGTACACAGGCACCCTGGATAGTAGTAAGGAGCTGTTCAACTGTAGGTTGAGCAAGTGCAGAATGGTGGTAGAGTGTGCATTCGGACATTTGAAGGGTCACTGGCGCAGTTTACTGACTCGCTCAGACCTCAGCGAAACCAATATCCCCATTGTTATTGCTGCTTGCTGTGTGTTCCATAATCTCCGTGAGAGTAAGGGGGAGACATTTATGGCGAGGTGGGAGGTTGAGGCAAATTGCCTGGTGGCCAATTACGCGCAGCCAGACACCAGGGCGATTAGAAGAGCACACCAGGAAGCACTGCACATCAGAGAAGCTTTGAAAACCAGTTTCATGACTGGCCAGGGTACCGTGTGACAGTTCTATTTGTTACTCCTTGATGAAAACTTGCCCCCTTGGTTGACTCAAAAATTCCCTGTAAGCAAACCGCCCTTCCCCCTTCGATCACAGATTAGAAATAAAGTCACTATCATTTAAAAACCATGTGTCCTTTATTAATTAATTATAAAAACAGGGAGATAACTCACAAGGTAGCCCAGGTGGGGTGGGAAAGGAGGGAAGGAAGAGGCTTCAAAACTTGTTCAATGACAGCCTTCTGTCCACTGGGGTGGAGTGGTTGGGTGCCTGGAGCCTACCCCTCTCCCCCCGCGTTCTTGGGCGTCTGGGTGAGGAGGCGGCTATGGAACATGGGGAGGAGGGAGGGCAGTTAAACAGGGGCTGCAGCGGCAGTCTCTCTAGCTGACGTTCCTGAACCCCACCAGATGCCGCATCATGTCCGTTTGTTCCCGCAGTAGCCCCAGCATTGCTTCATGCATCCTCTGATCTTCCTGCCGCCACCTCTCCTCACGTTCACTGGCCGCTTTCCTGTCCTGTGCTACTGTGTCCCTCCACCCTTTCTGCTGAGCTCTTTCAGTGAGGGTGGCCTGCATAAGCTCAGAGAACATTTCATCGTGCATGTGTTTTTTTCGCCACCTTATCTGAGATAGTCTTTGAGACGGAGGAGGGAGGCTTGAAACATTTGCAGCTGCAGGAGGAAAAAAGATACATTTTACAGAACAATGGTTATACTCTTTCACGGTGAACAACACTATTCACCTTACATAGCACATGTGATTTTGGTACAAGTTCATTTTTTTGCATCTTATATTGAGTGCCTGTGGCTTTGGTGTTTAGACATCAAACACGCCGGGCAACAGAATTCGGCTTGCAGGCAACCATGGTAAGCCACAGTCTTTCGGCTTCTGCAACCTTCATAACAGCAGCGCCCTTCTTTCCCATACCAAGCAAAGCCCGTTGAGTTGTCCATTTAGGGCTGCGGGTTTTGTGTTAACATGCAGCAGCAGAAACCAAACTACCCCCCACCCCCATCCATTTCTCTGGGATGATCGCGTTAACTCTCCCCCCACCGCACCGCGTGGCTGGTATCAGGGAAGATCCCTGCTAGCCAAACGCGAAGAGCTCAGCGCCAATGCCCCCTCCTCTCCACCCCTCTCCCCTGAGCTTGGCTAACTGCAGGGAGGATTTCTTTTCAGCCACAGGCAAACAGTCTGAGGATAACACAGAGAGATAACGAACGGATGTTGCTTGAATGCCAGCAAACACCAGGACCATACGCTGCCAGGCTTTGTCATGCAATGATACAAGATTAATTGCTACTAGCATGCCGTGGTCAAGTGTCCTACCATGGAGGACGGAATAAGGTTGTTCTCCCCAGAAACCTTCTGGAAAAAGTACCTCCAGGAGAGCTTCATCGAGATGTCTCTGGAGGATTTCCGTTCCATCCCCAAACACAGTAACAGACTTTTCCAGTAGCTGTACTGGCCATGAATGCATCCCAAGTCCTCAGGGCAAATTAATCATTAAAAAACGCTTGCTTTTAAACCATGTTTTATATTTACAAAGGTACACTCACCAAAGTTCCCTTCTACGGCTTCATGGTCCGGGATACTGCCTTGGGAGGGTTGGGAGGGTATTTCAGTCAGGGTGAGAAAAAGATCCTGGCTGTTGGGGAGAATGGTGTGCTGAGTGGTCTCCTCAACCTCGTCCTCCTCCTCTTCCTCCTCGTCTTCCCCGTCCGCAAAATCCTCAGGCATGGCGACTGAAAGTACCCCATCATCGGAGTCCATGGACAGAGGTGGGGTAGTGGTGGCAGCCCCCCCTAGAATTGCCTGCGGCTCAGCATAGAAACAACATGTCTGCGGCTGTGTCCCGGAACGTCCGTTTGATTCTTTGACTTTCTGGTACGCTTGTCTTAGCTACTTAAGTTTCACGCAGCACTGTGTTGAGTCCCTGTTATGGCCTCTGTCCATCATGGCCTTGGAGATTTTTTCAAATGTTTTGGCATTCTGTCTTTTGGAACGGAGTTCTGATAGCACGGATTCGTCTCCCCATACAGTGATCAGATCCAGTACCTCCTGTAAGGTCCATGCTGGAGCTCTTTTTCGATTCTGGGACTGCATGGTCACCTGTGCTGATCAGCTCTGCACGCTGGGCAAACAGGAAATGAAATTCAAAAGTTCGCGGAGCTTTTCTTGTCTACCTGGCCAATGCATCCAAGTTCAGACTGCTGTCCAGAGCGGTCACAATGGTGCACTGTGGGATAGCTCCTGGAGGCCAATACCGTCAAATTGTGTCCACACTAACCCTAATTCGAACCGTCAATGTCGATTTCAGCGCTACTCCCCTCATCGGGGAGGATACAGAAATTGATTTTAAGAGCCCTTTATGTCGACAAAAAAGGCTTTGTTGTGTGGATGGGTGCAGGGTTAATTAAATTTAATGCTGCTAAATTCGACCTAAACTCGTAGACCAGGCCTTGGATGTGATCCCTCCAAATTAGGGATCAGGCACATTGCCATGGCAGCGAAGAGTCCTGTGGCACCTTATAGACTAACAGACGTATTGGAGCATGAGCTTTCGTGGGTGAATACCTACTTCGTCGGATGCTGCATCCGACGAAGTGGGTATTCACCCACGAAAGCTCACGTTCCAATACGTCTGTTAGTCTAGAAGGTGCCACAGGACTCTTCGCTGCTTTTACAGATCCAGACTAACACGGCTACCCCTCTGATACTTATTGCAATGGCAGTGAGGGGAGGTTTATATCCATTCTGTGGGCCTGATCCAAAGCCCATTTAAGTCCACAGAAGTTTTTCCATTGACTTTAAGGGGCTGTGGACACAAGCATGAGGATTTATTTGAAAACTTCTAGAGAAAGAGCCAAATTATTTCAATGGCATCTTAAGTTAAGGGCCAAATTCTTCCCTAAATCACACTACTGTGAATCTGAAGCCATTAACATTAAAGCCACGGAGGTAACTCCAGATTTACACTGTGTAACTCAGAGCAGAATCTGGTCCTTATTTAGCTTTAAATTGTAACAAATAATGGTTTCAAGTTAACTGCTGTGACCTGGAAATAAACGAATCCACCACCTCCAGAATGCTCACAAAGAAAAAGTGAACAGCACATTGTACTAAATCTTGAGATGCTTGGTTGCAGGGAGATGTAGATTTTTGGTGGTTATTGGATCCTGCCTTGCGTTATAGATGCTCACAGCCCAGCTGCAGCCAAACACACAATTCTTGCTAAATTAAATATCACAAATATAATTTTAAAAGTACAGCTGCCACTCTCTCTAAAAAAAAACAAAACCCTTTAAACTTAAGTTGAGGGTATTTTAAGAAGTCATACTACAGCAGACCTGCTTTATCATTGACCTTTTCACTATAATGACAAGGATTGCTCACTCAAAGTACATCACTATTTCCTTCCCCAGCATCACACATAATGTACACATTACTACCGGATGGAAAATATGTATAAAAAAAGCGTACACGTTGCCAGAGTCCAACTGAACACAGACTTATTTCCACAGGATGATTGCTCAAAAAAAAAAATCTACATAAGAGCCAAATTCATCTTAAACACTTCCTTTATTGGTAAAAGTTCCCAAACTAACCACTGTTCTTCTCCTTGAATTGAACAAATAACTGCTATCAGAGAGATGGCAAAAGAGCCTGCAGTACACACAACCTTGTCAGTCAATTAACAGCTCGTTGATCTTTCTGATCACATTACTTTTAAAAGAGGAGGTAAATATTTTGCATCTGATTGCCTAATCTAGCCATGCAGACCACTCTGGAACAGTTTCCCTGAGGTATTTGAGACTGTCAGATAATACTGCACTTAACGGTCCTGGTTGACCATGTTCCAAAAAAGACATATTGAATCTATCTGTATACATAGCAGAAAAACTGGGATTATGCAGACATGCAGCTAAATGAGAGAACTGTGTAAATTGTTAATCTTCTCCCAAGGCTACTTATTTCCTTTGAGAATAAGTTAAAGCATGAAAATTGATGGGTAAAACATCAATAATTGCCCATGTGCACTTTTAAAAGTTCTGTTGGAACAACTGCAGATTTGATAGACATGAGTCATCAGTGGGATTTTTATAACAACACAAATCCTAATAATATTGGCTAACTCAAACTTGTGGAAAATAGGGACTCATGTAGCATATTCCACTATATGTACTTGGAAGAGTTGGAACAAGTACATGAGATTAGGGAAAGAATTAAAAAAAAAACCCTAAATGCAGAGAAATATATTAATCTGAGAGAAATTTCGCACTTTTCAAGTGACAGATTAAATAAATGCATGAATTTAGTGGCAATTCTGAAGGTCAAAAGAAAGGAGAACCAAAATGTTAGTGTATAAACAATACATGCTCGTTCTCTAAATTACCCGCACTTGATATACATTAAAGAGGGCAACCAATATCTTAAAGCGTTTAGACTGATAATGTTAGCAGAATGGATTTATGAAAGTTACATATTTTCATATCTCTAAATTTCTCATATAAATACTGAAATGGTTGTTAATTTTCACCAAAAAACAAAAACAAAAACAAAAAAACATTGCAAATTGGGCCAGGGTGAAGTTTCAATATTTCTATTGGGGAAAGCAATGTTTGTATCCTGGTAAAGTTTCTCTCCTGTAAAACAGTGAGTATTTTCAAATTTTACCCAAAAATTTTTTTACAATTGATTTGTGGAAATATAGCATAATTTTTAGAACAAAAATATATAGAAATATATGAAGTGAAATCACATTTTAAATTTTTTTAAACAGAGATAATTGCTGTATTTTAATGGAAGTGAGATTTTTTTAAACTAAAAATTATCCATTAGCAAAGATAATTGTATAATTTAAAAACATCTAATCCTCCTCTCATTCCATGTATCAAAATAAGCAATTCACATTTCACACTAAAGTACTGATGCCTGATCCTATAAACACTTAGGCCTGGTCTACACTACGCGTTTAAACCGAATTTAGCAGCGTTAAACCGATTTAACCCTGCACCCATCCACACAATGAGGCCCTTTATATCGATATAAAGGGCTCTTTAAACTGATTTCTGTACTCGTCCCCGACGAGAGGAGTAGCGCTGAAATCAGTATTGCCATGTCGGATTAGGGTTAGTGTGGCCGCAAATCGACGGTATTGGCCTCCAGGCGGTATCCCACAGTGAACCACTGTGACCACTCTGGAAAGCAATCTGAACTCGGATGCACTGGCCAGGTAGACAGGAAAAGCCCCGCGAACTTTTGAATTTCATTTCTTGTTTGCCCAGTGTGGAGCTCTGATCAGCATGGGTGGCGATGCAGTCCCAAATCCAAAAAGAGCTCCAGCACGGGAGATACTGGATCTGATCGCTGTATGGGGAGACAAATCTGTTCTATCAGAGCTCCGTTACAGAAGACGAAATGACAAAGCATTTGAAAAAATCTCCAGGCTATGATAGACAGAGGCCAAAGCAGGGACTCAGCACAGTGCTGCGTGAGAAGCGTAACGGAAAGCCAAAGAATCAAATGGACACTCATGGAGAGAGGGAGGGGGTACTGAGGACTCCAGCTATTCCACAGTCCCCACAGTCGCCGGAAAGCATTTGCATTCTTGGCTGGGCTCCAAATGCCTGAAGGGTCAAAAATATTTTCCCAGGTGTTTCAGGGTGTATGTCGTCAATTTACACCCTTCCCCCCCCCCCGAAGGAAAAGGGGAAAAAATCGTTTCTCGCCTTTTTTCAATGTCACCCTATGTCTACTGCATGCTGCTGGTAGACGGGGTGCTGCAGCGCTAAACTGCAGCATCGTTTCCCCTCCCCTCCCCAGTGGTAGACGGTACAGTACAAAAGGACTGATAGCCGTCCTTGTCATCATCCTGTGAGTGCTCCTGGCTGGCCTCGGTGAGGTCGGCCGGGGGCGCCTGGGTAAAAATAGGAATGACTCCTGGTCATTCCCAGCAGATGGTACAGAACGGCTGGTAACCGTCCTCATCATAGCAACTGGGGGCTGAGCTCCATCATCCCTCCCCCCCCCGCCCCCGTCATGTCTAAAGAAAAGATTCTGTACTGCCTGGACAATCATAGCAGCGGGGGCTGGGCTCCTCTCTCCCCCCCACCCTTTAATGTCCTGCCTGGACTATCATAGCAGCGGGAGGCTTCCTCCCCCTCATTTTAGCTCACTAAAAAGTCAGTGTTTCTTATTCCTGCATTCTTTATTACTTCATCACACAAATGGGGGGACACTGCCACGGCAGCCCAGGAGGGTTGGGGGAGGAGGGAAGCAATGGGTGGGGTTGTTGCAGGGGCACCCCCTAGAATGGCATGCAGCTCATCATTTCTGCGGGATCTCTGGGGCTCTGACACGGAGCAGCTGTGCTCTCTGGTTCTCTAGTACACTTGCCCCATATTCTAGGCAGGACTGACTCTATTTTTAGACAAAACATAGGAAGGGAATGACCCGGGGAGTCATTCCCATTTTTGCCTATGCGCACCCGGCCGACCTCAGCGAGGCCAGCCAGGAGCACCCATGATAGCAGCAGACGGTACAGAATGACTGATAACCGTCATCTCATTGCCAATTTACAATGGCATGGCAGACGGTGCAATATGACTGGTAACCTTCTCTGCTACCTTGCAAAGGCAAATGAATGCTGCTGTGTAGCAGTGCAGTACCGCGTCTGTCAGCAGCATCCAGTACACATACGGTGACAGTGACAAAAGGCAAAACGGGATACATGATTGCCATGCTATGGCGTCTGCCAGGGCAATCCAGGGAAAAAGGGCGCGAAATGATTGTCTGCCGTTGCTTTCCCGGAGGAAGGATTGAGTGACGAATCACCAACGACTGTTTTTGCATTGGGATCTCAACCCAGAATTCCAATGGGCAGGGGAGACTGCAGGAACTATGGGATAGCTACCCACAGTGCAACGCTCCGGAAATCGACGCTAGCCTCGGTACATGGATGCACACCGCTGAATGAATGTGCTTAGTGTGGCCGCGTGCACTCGACTTTATACAATCTGTTTTACAAAACCAGTTTATGTAAAATCGGAATAATCCCGTAGTGTAGACATACCCTTACTCATCTAACTAGACCTACTAACTTCAACAGAACTCATCACATGAGTACGAACTACACCTGTGAATAAATGTTTGCAGAATCCGCTCCTCCATTCACTTTTTCACATAGTACCAATCATTGTGTACAATCTAATTTTAAATCTTAGGGTTGTTTACTAAATCCTGAGCTCGCTGTCTATAAAAACAAGATTATTTGCACACTTGGGACTAATCCTGTTCCCAGAGTTTTTCTGTTGTTTCCATGTTCACCTGCAGGGGCCAGGAAGGGAATTTACTCCCCCTACTTTTCCTCCCAAATGTATACTGGGGTTTTTTTGGTCTCCTTCCTCTGAAGTGATGGCCACAGCTGGAGATGGGACAGTGGACAGGACCAAAGCTCTGAGGTGACATGAAGCATTCTCTCTCTCATGTGCGAAGAGCTTCAAAAGGATCTTATAAAACTGGATGGCTGGGCAACAAAATGGCCGATGAAATTCAGTGTTGATAAATGCAAAGTAATGCACATTGGAAAACATAATCCCAACTATACATATAAAATGATGGGGTCTAAATTAGCTGTTTCCACTGCAGAAAGAGATCTTGGAGTCATTGTGGATAGTTCTCTGAAAACATCCACTCAATGAGCAGCAACAATCAAAAAAGCAAACAGAATGCTGGGAACCATTAAGAAAGGGATAGATAATAAGACAGAAAATATCATATAGCCTCTATATAAATCCATGGTACGCCCACATCTTGAATACTGCGTGCAGATGTGGTCGCCTCATCTCAAAAAAGATATATTGGAATTGGAAAAGGTTCAGCAAAGGGCAGCAAAAAAATGATTAGGGGTATGGAACTGCTGCTGTATGAGGAGAGATTAATAAGACGGGGACTTTTCAACTTAGAAAAGAGACGACTAAGGGGGAATCTGATTGAGGTCTATAAAATCATGACTGGTGTGGAGAAAGTAAATAAGGAAGTGTTATTTACTCCTTCTCATAACAGAAGAACTAGGGGCACCAAATGAAATTAATAAGCAGCAGGTTTAAGTCAATCAAAGGGAAGTATTTTTTCACACAACACACAGTTAACCTGTGGCCAAACCTTTACATTGTGCCCCCCACTCTCAGCAGGCACCAGTCATCTCTGGCAGAAGCCCCCATCCCCACCATTCCAGAGCAGGGCAGAAGCCCCGAGCTCCCCCATGCCAAGTCTGGTAGGCGGAGAATGCGGTGGGGGTCTCCGGGAGCCGTACTTTAACTGTAAAAGAGCCACAGGCAGTGCAGTTTGGCCACCCCTGGTATATATCATCGTAGCAACATTTTAGGATATCCTGATGCATGAATTGCTGCAAGCCAGCATGTATAACAGTCAGTTGTGCATGGTCTACTGCAACTGGTACTCTTCATTTGAGAGAAACATCCTAGATATTACGTAAAAATATACAGACCTTTCAAGGTACGAAACCAGGTAAATACAGTATTTTACTGTTTGAAGTTAAGCAGATTTCTAAACTACATCAGACAAAAACAGAACATTAACCAGCACTATTAACTAACGTGAGTGCCACTTTTTAGAGGAAACGCAGAATTCAGTTGCACAGGAAAATGAGCACTCTCTGTTATAACCTAGCCCAATCCCTCCCACCCTCCTGGACAGTCAGCAGTCTATTGGAAATGTACCCAAATGCCTGGTCCCACATGCATCTAAGCTCCAGGCTTCTGGGTATACAGTAGGCACTGTTTATAGCTCTGTGTCTCTAGGGAACACTCTAGGGCAACATCCATTGTACTCAGTCAAGTTAAGCTGATTTACACCAGCTTAGGATCTTCCCCTTACTTATATAATGCTTTTGAGCCACAGACCTCACAGTGCTTTTCAAATGAAAGTAAATATCATCCTTCCCACTTTAGAAAGGGAAATTGAGGCACAGACCCATGAAGTGACACAGCAGGTCAGCGCCAGAACTAGGAATAGCACATATATAGTGCTTTGTATCCTCACAACTCTGTACAAATACTAATTAGTTAACATTCTTTGGGAGAGAGTCGCTGTGTTGCCAACAAAAAGCACATACTCTATTTTAATTAGACTCTGCTGCTGTGTTTTAGCACTCAGAGCACCTAAAAGAACTAATTAGCCTGTTTATTTAGATACACCCTCCACCCCCACCCCATTTGCAACATTTTAGGACACCCTGTTCACTTGGAGATGGTGAATCACTGCAAGCCAGCATGCCCAATTGGTTCCTCAAAAGACACAAAAGGTGTAAAAATAGCTCTTGCAGATGAAGTAAGAACAGCGTCAGCAGCCAGATGAGCGTGGGTGATCAGATAAGGGTCTGTTGTTGCAAAGGGCAAATTATTAAGAGAATGCTTGTCTTTATTAAGCTTTGTTCTTCCTACTTGAAATAAGCCATTTGCGATGCATAATAAATGACAACACCTGACAAGCTCTACTCCTCCTATAATTGCAAGTTTCATACAGACTCAGGAAGCAGTTTGAATGTATGAAGGTGTCACTAAATATAAATAAAATAAATAAATGAGCCAAATACAAAGCCTAAAAATAGCCAGGACTACCCACTGCCTATGACCTTGTGTGTCTATTGGGCAAGTCTAACACCAACTTTATTTGTTTTAAAAACAATCCTACCTTTATGCAGAACAGCTTCCTCTTTCTAAATTTAATTTGAGAACATGAGCTATACTAAAGGAAAAAAATAAAAAAAACACCACAGTTCTTAAAGTTGCTGCTTTTCACTCAGAGCACTGCAAGGCTGGCCGAAGAACTAGTATGTGACAAGACAGCATAGAAAACATACAGGGGATTTATACTCTTAACATCTCACAGGAAATAGCCAACAGCTCTTTATCAAAAGTTCCCAATGGATAGTCAACTAGGGCATGAAATAGATTCAGAAAAACATAACTGTGCACTTGAAACAATACTTCCCTTTTGCTCACCAAGCACAGGCACGTTTAAACACTGGAGCATGGCCATTTTACAAATATATTTCATCACACTGTTTCAAGTGGAGGAGGAGGGATCAAAACCTGGACCTTAAGCACCAAGCCCACTATCACTTGAACTAAAGAAGTCTTGACCTGCGAGAAAATAGAAGGCCAAATACTCACTAGGATTAGTTACTAGAGGAGGACATAATCACATGCCATAGACCAGTGAATGGCCAATCCTGAAAACACAGTGGTCTCAAGTCTCATTTACATTAGAACCTCAGAGTTACGAACACTATAGTTACTAATTCATCTGTCAACCATACACCTCATTTGGAATCAGAAGTACACAATCAGGCAGCTGCAGAGACCAAAAAAAGCAAGTACAATACAGTACTGTGCTAAACGTAAACTAATAAAAATAAAGGGAAAGTTTAAAAAAATTGACAAACTACGAAAACTGTTTCTGTTCTTGTTTCATTTAAATTAAGATAAGAGCCGCATTTTCTTCTGCATAGAAAAGTTTTAAAGCTATAGTAAGGCAACGTTCAGCTGTAAACTTTTGAAAGAACAACCAAAACGGTTTGTTCAGAGTTACAAACATTTCAGAGTTACGAACAGCCTCCATTCCCAAGGTTTTCATAACTCTTAGGTTCTACTGTACGCTAAGGCTGCATTACACCACTTTAGAATATAATTCACTCCCACTTTAAGATCTCTTTACATTGCCGAAGTGGTGTACAGTGACCTTAGTATCAGAGACGGCATTAGGCATAAGCAAACTAAGCAATTGCTTAGGTGCCTGAGCAGCTCAAGGGGGCCTCTATTTGACTTTTAATATTATTAATTATGATTGTGATGGGGGCAAAATACTCCTGTTTAGGGCCCTCAGTGGTCTAGCCCTGCCTCTGCTTAGTGTAAATGACAATCAGACCCAATGGAACTACTCAGCGTAGTAAGCACTATGCTCAGGTATGTTTCTAGGACTGGGGATTTTCAAAGCTCTGTAAAAATATTAACAAACAAATGAATCTTCAGAGAGTTAAGTACTATTCCCATTTTATGCACGGGGATATTGAGGCACAGAATGGCTAGAGTTGGGATTAGCACTCAAGAGCTTTCACAGACTCATAGATTCCAAGGCCAGATGGCACTATTGTGATCATCTTGTCAGGCTGCCTCTATAACACAGACCAAAGAATTTCCCCAAAATAATTCCCTGAGCAGATCTTTTAGAACAACAGTCAACCTTGATTTTAAAATGGTGAGCTATGGAGAGTCCATCACAACCCTTAGTAAATTGTTCCACTGATTAATTACTCTCACCATTAAAAAGGTACACCTTATTTCCTGTCTGAATTTGTCTAGCTCCAAACTCCAGCCATTTGATCATGATATACCTTTCTTTGATAGACTGAAGAACCCACTTTCATATATTTGTTCCCCATATAAGTACTTATAGACTGTAATCAAGTCACCACTTAACTGTCTCTTTGTTAAGCTAAATAGCAGTATGCTCAACCGACTGTACATAGCTGTAGCCAAGTAACCGCCCTATGCCCGGAAATATGAGGGTTGGTATGAGTCACGGATGACTTCTACACTGGATGTAGACCGGCTGACTTTGCTCAGTGCGTATAGGGTTACAGATCAGTCACACTGAGATTTCCAGCCCCACTGTCTTCCACCCATAATAGGTGGGTGGCAGGAACTTTGAAAATTTTACATATTACGTCTTATAAAATTGTCAATGGCTTTACAGCCCAAATCGTCAAGGCACCATCCCTTGGCTGTACCTTGACGCTTTTGGATGCTCATGCCTTGTTACCACTAATGTAAAGATAAGTCGGTCAAGGTTAGAGGTCCCTTAAGAATCTCTGTAATTGTTTGAAGTGTACTAGGGTAAAAGTATTGCTGGAAGTACCTTTTTCAAATGAGCTGTGCAAGAAAGTGATCTTTTCTACAATTATGGCTCTACTTAATCTTATGACTCCTTTTGCTTATGTCTGCATGGGGGGTTTGTTTCATTATTATTCATTCCTCTTCTGTGGATACAAATACCTCACATCAATCATTTCTGACCTCAGGTTAAACAAAAATGTACAGCTGATCACAAATACAGAATTCACAGTAAATGGGGGGGGAAGTGTGCGATATAAATCGTTATTGATGCAAATAAATGATTATTCTGGTCTTACATCTTTATTTTGTCAATATTTTAAAATAAAACAAAAACTTAACTGGAAGTAATATGTTCATTTGGTTAACTTTAACTCCAATGGGAAATTTAGGAGTATATTCTCTTCTTGATGCATGTGATTAACTCCTTCTGGTAACGCCATTGTTTGTGCCTAATCAGAGCTTTGCCTTCCTATCCTCTCCCTTAGCAGTAAATGGTAATAGAGAGTGATGGGTTTTTTTTACCAGAACAGATAAACATTGTAATGCAAGAAAAATTAGATGATGCTGTTATTCTACAGCCAATTCTACAGAAATTCTGATCTGAAATTAACAGCAATATTATTATGTAGGAGCAAATATGAATGTAAAATAATTATTAGTAATCTTTAAATACTTGGGGCCATGCTCTGGCTGTAGATATATATGAAGTTAATAGCAGTCACATACTTAAAGCCACAATTTGGTATTTAAATTATAATGTTGAAGGCACAGTGACCAGATTTTGAATGTATTGCCTCAGCCAAGCAGTCAGAGCTAAAATTATATCAAGACAATGGAAATAGGCTGCCAGTCCTTTTAACTCTTTATCTTTTGAAAGTCTTATGGAAACAGAAAAATTTACAGAAGATAAAATCAAATGAAAACATAGTGTGACTGAATATTGACAAAATTTAAATCTAACTGTACTATGTGTGTGCAGGAATCTAGGATTTTAAAAACACACAAAACATTTTCTCAGATAGTAAGTACAGTATGGAACAAATCCTACCCCCTACACACTCTGCGGCACAGAACCAGTGGGCTGCAAACTACAGGCAGCAGTTCACAGCCCATTCCGACTCCACAGCTGTGAACTGCATGTGGAATCCTTGTGGGGGGTATTCTCTGTGCCAAGCAACAGTTTCCATGACTCCCCTTGTAGCTCTGCGGAGATTAAATTGGGGAGGTTGTGCTCATGTGCAAAGCCTTCCCAACTACACAGCAGTAAGGTGGGTCTCCACGGCTGACAGTGAGCCCTACTGGTCCCTAAAGGGACCCCAAAAACATGAGCAGCTTATAGCCCTGAAAATGAGTTATCAGCTGGGCTTGAAATCTTCCTCTCCTGGAGTGGGAGGAGGAGCTAGGAAGGAAGGCACAGAGTTCCCCCACAATCTACAAGGCTTGCAGCCCTAGGGTTGCTAGAGTATTCAGGACCTCTGCAGAAGGGAGGGTAAGGGTAAGTGTGGCTAGGATGTGCAGGGGCCCAACTGAAAGGCTCCTGCTCCCTTAGCAGGACCTGGCCCAGAGGGAGATGATGAAGATAAATAAGACAAAAACATTTTATGGGTTTTTTTTCCCTTTTGACAAGGGCTTTTCCCTCACAGATTATAAATCCAGAAAGGACCATTGTGATCATCTAGTCTGACCTCCTGTATAACAGAGCTTCCCCCCAAATCATTCCTACATAAACTAGAGCAGTGGTCCCCAACCTTTTGCAGGTGGCGGGCACCGGACGACGAGCCAGCGAGGACCATGGCCAGCGGACAAGCATCTGCCGAAATGCCGCCGAGAAATGGCAATGTCAAGAGGCGTCGCTTTTCGGCGGCAATGCCTATTGCTGACACTGCTTTTCAGCGGCATTTCGGCAGATGCTTGTCTGCCGGCCACGACATGGGCGCACATAGATGCACATGGCCCCCGCAGGCACCGCGTTGGGGATCACTGAACTAGAGCATATCTTTTAGGAAAACATCCAATCTTGATTTTAAAATGGCCAATAACAGAGAATCTAACACAACCCCTGGTAAGGTGTTCCAATGGTTAATCACCCTCCTGGTTAAAAAGGTGCCTTATTTCCAGTCTGAATTTACCTAGCTTCAACTTCCAGCCATTGGATATTGTTAAACCCTTTCTCTGTTATGCAAAATAGATTGAACTCCTTAAGTCTATCACTGTGGGAATGT
Source organism: Mauremys mutica (assembly GCF_020497125.1). NCBI lineage: Eukaryota > Metazoa > Chordata > Testudines > Geoemydidae > Mauremys > Mauremys mutica. The sequence continues at coordinate 108,053,852 of NC_059074.1, forward strand.
CTACACTGCAATTAAACACCCACGACTGGCCTGTGTCAGTGGACTTGGGCTATGGGTTGTTTAATTGCAATGCAAACCCTCCCCCCTCATAGGGTCCCAGAGTCCAGGCTTCAACCCAAGCCTGAATGTCTACACCGCAATTGAATGGCCCCATTGCCCAAGCCAACCAGGCCAATTGCCCAAGCCGAGTGCTCCGACATGGGCCAGCCGCGGGTGTTTAATTGCAGTGTAGACATACACTCTAAGGCATGTTTTCCAATCCTTTAACCATTTTTGTGGTTCTTCTCTGAACCCTCTCCAATTTGTTTCTTGAATTGTGGGCACCAGAACTGGACACAGGATTCCAGCAGTGGTTGCACCAGTGCCAAATACAGAGGTAAAAAATTTATCTATTCCTATTCAATATTCCTCTGTTTACAAATCCCAAGATCGCACTGGCCACAATGTCACACTGGGAGCTCATATTCAGATGATTTTCCACTATGACCCCTAGTCTTTTCCAGAGTCACTACTTCCCAGGACAGAGGCTCCCGTCCAGTAAGTATGGACTACCTTCTTTGTTCCCAGATGTATACATTTACATTTAGTTATCTTGCACCCAGCTCACCAATTCAGGTCGCTCTGAATCATTGATCCGTTCTCTTCATTATTTACCAGTCCCTCTTCTTAGTGTCATCTGCAAGCTTTATCAATGATGAATTTATGTTTTCTTCCAGGTCATTGATAAAAATGTTAAATAGTGTATGGCCAAGAGTACATAACTTCTATTTCTGTTTCAGGGTGAAAGCTAGGTCTCTATTTAATGGGTGTTGGGAAGAAACATTCTCTGGGGATAGGTTATTCCCCAACTGCCCACTGCAAGGTCTCTCACACCTTTCTCTGAAGCATCTGGTACTGGTCACAGTAAGAGACAGGATAATGGACTAGATGGAACATGGGTCTGATGTAGTCTGGAAATTCTTATGTTCCTATAAAAGGACAAATTCAGAGGCCACATAACACATAAATGGTTATGTATGTTAGGTGTGGGTAACTGGGGGTAAGTGGTGTAACTTGCACCATTAAGGGACAGAAGATTGAGGTTGAAACAGAACCCAACAAGAGGCAGTAAGAAGTTATGATATTACATGGTGAGGGGTTGCTCTATCTTAAACCTTCTTACAACCTCCTGTTGGCTGCTTTTCTTGCTACAATCTCACCTTCCTATCCTTGAATGGTGTCATTTTCACCGATTTATACTTCTCTCCCACTTACTGATGTATAATGTACACCACCATTTATGTCATCTCTGAATCTAGTCCAGAATCTCCAAAGGAAATGGAGTAGGCGCAGTCTACACATCATCTCCACAAAGGTAAGGATTAACGTTTTATTGACAGTTACTGTAGGCAGGCAGCTTGGCTCCTAATGCAATTTTTTTCCCCACAAAGTAGACCTGTTTGGCTGTGAGAACTACATCGCCACAGGCACAGCTTGTCCTATACACTGACGTACATCCTCGTTGTTTGGTGAAAGGGCAGGACAAGTTAAGTGTGTTGCATAATTAACATTCTGCTTTTTCATCTGTTGATCACATATCCTACCCTCAGCCCCAGTCCCGCTCTTATTTAATTTATTAATATTTACACTGATCTTGCTGTTACACTGAGAAAGATCATACCCCCACCCCTAAGGAGGCCAATAAGGTGGTCTGGCTATTATTATTTTTATTACAAGGGGAGACGGGATGTGATGGGAGAGAAGCTATAGTGAACAGATCAGTTTAACAGGGATCCTCAGGTTAAAAGATGAGAAATATGAGATATCTGCCTGACTGAAATAATAACTACAAGATATTAACAAAACTCAGATTTCATCATTAACAGTACTCAGGTTTCCACTGCTGATCTTACTCTATGCTTCAAGATGCATTTAATATTAGCCTCCTCTTTTCACTCGGAGCTGCACCAGCACCAACAGGGAAGGCCACTGTAACGCTGTTTTATGGTAAACAAAAAGTACAGCAAACACTGCAGTCAAAACACCCGCAGAACACAAATGCTTACATGGGCTCAGAGCACTCTAATCGCTCAGATTTTTTCTTTCCTACAAGAAAAGGTGAAGCTAAAATATTTCAGGACACTTACTAGACTGTAAGATCTTTTTGTTCTGTTTGTACACCACCTAGCACAATGGGGTCCTGGCCTATGATTGGGGCTCTTAGCTACTACAATATTATAAATAATAATAATACTGCCACCACATGAATTCCACAGTTGAAACTGCACTAGGAGATTGCTTCTACTCCCTTACGAGACTGAAGCTAGAATTGCAAAATTACAGTTCTTCTGATGCATCTTCTTAATACAGGAGAAAGGTCACCTACACCTCTGCTAGACTGAATTAAGCAGCTGCCTCAGTCATGACCCAACTACTACCCACCAACAGACCCTTGTTTGATTCTTTTCCCCTACTGCAGCTCATCATCTGAACTGAACACTTCACTTGCTCTCTAAATTTAAGAAAAAAAAATTATTTCTGATCTCTTTGATAACCCCAAGCACTTGGATGCCACTCCTGCATGCCATTCCTACACCATGAATCATAAATAATTGCTCTACTAGCACCTCCAAAGTGCTCCCTGTTCATTAGAACAAGCTAGATGAACTGCTGTTCATATCTTCACAAACTGGTACTATTTTATAGCATGCGAGCATTACAGATGTTTGACCCAAAATTCAGCCTCTTATTTCTGATCTGCAAAACTTCAAAGCTAAGATGATATCAGTCTGTTTTTCCCCTCATAAATTTTCTCAAAGCAGATCGAGTCATATTTCAGGATAACAATTTATCTTTTTCCTTGATCTCGAGTGCATTGTAGGACTAATTTTAAGATGGGACCTGACTTATACTCTGAATATATAAAACTGCTTAGTAAAGTAACAGGAGTGCACTGAGAACTGCTTTGCAAATAATTATTTAAAGTACAGTTCTTCACACTAAGACTACGTCTACACTGCACACGCCTGGCAGCAGCATGTAGGGTATGTGTAGTTATATGCGGCAGTGCAAAGCAGTCTGTGTCCACACTGTGGCGTGTCGCTACATGTGTCAGTGAAAAACTCTGGCAGTAAGGAGCCCCCCCATGCCCTCTTTTCCCTTTGCTGGAGTCTTTTAGGCCTTGTCTACATTACAGAGTTTTATTGGCACAAATTAAGCAGACAATCAAAAACTGGTAAAATTACATTGTTTGTGCTTCTTCATGCTAAGCCCCTTCTGTAGGCAGAGTGCATCCACACTTGGTGCTGTGAGAGTAGTGCACTGTGGGTAGCTATCCCACTGTACTACTCGCCACCTTTTACAGCTAGGAGTTGTAGGAAGACAGAGTGGATCACAGTGCATCATGGATTGGGCTCAACCTCCCATGATGCAGTTCTTTCCATCACAGCGTTCCATGGGCTTCCGACTGCATTTCGCGGCATTTTTCAATAGCCCCTGTTTACTGTGCACCTGCCATCTCTGTCTGAAAGGATGGATCCCGCACTGCTCTCTACTGTTGTGGTCACTGTTATGAACACATTGTGGATGGTCATGCTATATATCATGAGCTTCCAGTCTGAACAGGAATCAGAGTTGCCTGACCTGCTGTGTGCCATGGAAAGAAACAACACCAGATTACTTTTGGCTTTCATGGAGCAGCTGAATATGGTGGACTGTCGCTCTGGGTTTGTGAAACAAACACAGAGTGGTGGGATAGCATCTTTATGCAGGTCTGAGATGATGAACAGTGGCTACAGAACTTTCGGATGCGCAAAGCCACCTTCCCTGAACTTTGAGCAGAGCTCGCCCCAGCATTGCGGCATGGGGACACTAGAATGAGAGCTGCCTTTCAGTGGAGAAGTGCATGGCGATCGCAACTCCAGACTGGTACCGCTCAGTTGCGAATCAGTTTGGAGTGGGGAAGTCGACCATTGGGGCTGTGTTAACGCAAGTGTGCAGGGCCATTAATCTCATCCTGCTATGAAGGACTGTGACTTGGCAATGTGCAGGAAATAGTGGATGGCTTTGTAGCAATGAGATTCCATAACTGCAGCAGGGCAATAGATGGCACGCATATCCCAATTTTGGCCTCGGGCCACCTTGTGATGGAGTGCGTCAATAGGAAGGGGTACTTCTCTATGGTATTACAAGTGCTTGCAGATCGCCCTGGGTGTCTCACTGACATCAGAGTGGGGTGGTCCAGGAAGGTGCATGACACATGCATCTTCAGGAATACTGGCCTGTACAGAAAGCTCCAAGCAGGGACTTTCTTTCACAACTAGAAGATTCCAATGGGGGATGTTGAAATGCCCATAGTGACCCTGGGAAACCCAGTGTACCCCTTACTCCAATGGCTCATGAAGCCGTACACAGGAAATCTGGACAGCAGCAAGGAGCGCTTCAACAATAGGCTGAGCAGGTGCAGAATGACCATGGAATGTGCCTTTGGCAAATTAAAAGTGTGCTGGTGCTGCCTTTATGGCAGGTTGGATCTAAATGAGGAAAACATTCCCATGGTCATAGCAAATGATCAAACCACTACGAGAAGAAGACGAATAAAGATTGGTTATCTTTCAGAGAGTTTGTTTTTATTAAATACCAATTAACAGCATACACAAAAGGCTTGGTGGGAAGGGAGATAACAGTGCAGGGAAGTGTAGGCTCTCATATTTGTGTGTAAGTCCAGCTATCATTTTGGAAGCTTTCCGAGGGGGTGGAGTGAACAGGGTATTGAGACATTCTGGGAAGTTGCAAGGAATGTGTGGGAGAAATTTGGAAAGGGAATGGAGAGCAGTTCTGTATTGGCTGCGGGGGGTGGGGTGGGGGAGCACGCCTGTGTTCTGCCTGGAGCACAATTAGCGACTTCAACATCTTTGTTTGCTCCTCCATCACTTTTATCATCCACTCCTGGCCCTTTATAATGCGCTCCTCACTCTCCTTTATGTCCTGCCTTTCTATTTTAAATTTTTCCTTCAGGGTCTCTCTCCACTCCCTGCGTTCTCTTTTTTCGGCCTCTGAGAATTGTAGCACCTCTCAGAACATGTCCTCTTTGCTCTGCCTTGGTTGCTTCCTTATCTGGAAGAGGTGTTCCACCAGTGTATAAGAGGTTCCTCTGAAGGGCACAAGAAACTATACACAGAAGAATGACTGCTAGTTCACACACAGTAATGAATCACTATAGTAAAATACACCTCTTTTAACATACCAAATCACTTTCTCACTGTCCCTTGGCAAGCACACATCTTGGCGAATACCCTAAACATGGTGAGTTCGGTCTGGCTGGGAGGGTTGGGCATTCAAGTTGAGGCAAAGTGTCTACGTGATTTTTTAAGGGGATCAATGTAGGTGACTAGGGACAATATTGTAAATTCTGCCACTATTTTCGACAGATGCGGGGTGATTGAAGCTGATATGTCACTCCGGGATAAACAAGGATGCACAGATGCATCTCCTGCATGTGTATGGGTTCAGACCCAATCCCTATGCTGCTCTTCTGTATGCCACTCTTGTACCTGCATAAGTGATTGCCGAGTAGCACAGGAAATGGAACAGAGCAGCTTTTCCAAGGAACCTTCAGCAGAGGATTGGGGAGTATCTGCAGGAAAGTTTCCTAGAGATGTCTCTGGAGGATTCCCGTGAAATTTTGGTGTCCATTAACACACTGTTCTGCTGCATTGCTTAACTGCTCAGGGGAATGTGGAGCACACTCAATCACAGCTATTTCTATCCCTTCACTCGCTTCTAGAATATATAAAGCAAAGGACAGCTCTATCAAATGTTCCCTCAAATTTTTTTACATCCATGTGTGGAATGAATTTTGTTATGTGCACCAATATGGAGGTGATGCGTGGCTGGGGTGGGGCCGAGGGGTTCAGAGTGTGGGAGGGGGCTCAGATCTGGGGCAGAGAGTTGGGGTGCTGGGGGGTGAGGGATCTGGATGGGGGTCTGGCCTCTGGGGTGTGGCTGGGGATGAGGGGTTTGGGATATGGGAGGGGGCTTAGGGCTGGGGCAGAGGATTGGGATATGAGGAGGTGAGGGCTCTGAGTGGGTCTGGGGATGAGGGATTTGGGGTGCAAGCTGCCCCAGGACTGCAGCAGGGAGAGAGGACTCCCCCCAGCCCTCTCTCACCACAGGCTGGGTCTCCCCAGCCACAGCAGCTCCAGGGCTGGGGCCAGGGGAGAGGCATCTCTCCCTGCCTGCATGGCCCTTGATCACCTGCTGCATGGCTGCACAGCTTAGCGGGAACCTAGGCTCTACCTCATATAACCAAGCAGCATCAACTCCAAAAGATCACTTACCAGGACTCTCCTCTCCTGCATCATGCACACCAGAGACAGATTGCTAGGACTGGCTACACCCTTCCGGAGTGGAAATGAGGTCCTGACTCGTCATGCCACGAATGATACAGGTGTGCGCTCCTCATCGTCCTCCAATTTGAGCTCCTTGTCCACAACTTTATCCTTGGGGTTAGATCCACTGTCCACCGCCTCCAGCTCCACCAAAGTATCCACAGGGCTCTTGGCAGTGGGGTCACTGGCAAGGATGGTGTCCAGCTCCTTATAGGAGCGGCAGGTTTCCATCGCAGTACCAGAGCAACAGTTTGCCTCTCTTGCCTTCTGGTATGCCTGCCTCAGCTCCTTTACTATCGCATAGCACTGCTGCATGTCCCATCTGTAGCCCTTATCACACAAGCCATGAGAAATCTGACCGTAGGTATCGAAGTTCCTACAGTTGGAATGGAGCTGGGACTGCACAGCCTCCTCTCACCACAGGCCAGCAGATCCAACAACTCGGATGTGCTCCAAGCACAAGAGCATTTACTGCGTGGAGCTGCTGTGGTCCACTGGGAAGATTTGATGTGAGCTCACCACGCCAAGCAAACAGGAAGTGGAATTTCCAAAATTCCCAGGCCTTTAAAGAGGGAGGGGTGGATGCCTGTGTACCTGGATGTGGGGCAGCGGAGTTTGAACTGCTGACCAGAGTGGTCAGGGTGGGCATTGTGGGATACCTCTTGGAGGCCATTTACAGTGACAAAACCAAGTGCGGTGTCTACACTGACAGTTTGTCGATATAACTTTGCCGCAAAAAGATCTATGCCTCTCTTTGGGGGGTTTTCTTTTGTCAGCACAGCAGGAGAGTTTTGTTGGCAGAAGTAGCTTTGTAGTGTGTAAACCTCCACTGTTTTATCGACAAAACCTGACTTTTGTTGATAAAACTATGTAGTGTAGACAAGGCCTTAGTGCAGGGGTCTCAAACTCAAATGACCCCGAGGGCCGCATGAGGACTAGTGCATTGGCCCGAGGGCCGCATCACTGACACGCCCCCTTGCTGCCCCTGGCCCCACCCCCAATCCACCCCTTCCATGAGGCCCCGCCCCTGCCCTGTCTCTTCTCCACCTCCTCCCCTAAGCGCGCGGCTCCCCGCTCCTCCCCCCTCCCTCCTGGAAAGTGCTAAGCGCCACCAACAGCTGTTTGGTGGCTTGGCGGCGGGGCACTTAGGCGGCGGGTCCCGGAACAGAAGGGGCCCCCCACCGCCGAAGACCGGGCTGCGCTTCGGCGGCGGCGGGTCCCTCTTTTCCCCACCCCGGCCGGTCCCACTTCCCTCCCCCCCCCCCGGCCCGGCCCCGGCGGGTCTCGCTTCCCTCCCCCACCCCCCGGCCCGGCCCGGCCCCGGCGGGTCTCGCTTCCCTTCCCCCCCCCCCGCCCGGCCCGGCCCGGCGGGTCTCGCGTCCCTCCCCCCCCCCCCGGCCCGGCCCGGCCCCGGCGGGTCTCGCTTCCCTCCCCCACCCCCCGGCCCGGCCCGGCCCCGGCGGGTCTCGCTTCCCTCCCCCACCCCCCGGCCCGGCCCGGCCCCGGCGGGTCTCGCTTCCCTCCCCCACCCCCCGGCCCGGCCCGGCCCCGGCGGGTCTCGCTTCCCTTCCCCCACCCCCCGGCCCGGCCCGGCCCCGGCGGGTCTCGCTTCCCTCCCCCCCCCCCCGGCCCGGCCCGGCCCCGGCGGGTCTCGCTTCCCTCCCCCACCCCCCGGCCCGGCCCCGGCGGGTCTCGCTTCCCTTCCCCCCCCCCCCGGCCCGGCCCCGGCCGGTCCCGCTTCCCACCCCCACTCCCCGGCCCGGCCCCGGCGGGTCCCGCTTCCCCCCCCCTCCCCTTACCCGAGCGCGTCTCCGGCGAGGCCTGAGCTTCGTCCCGCTCAGAGCTGCGTGGTGAGGGGGCGGGGCTGTGAGCTCCACGCCGAGCGCAGTGCTCAGCCCAGAGCTCCCAGCCCCGCCCCCTCCCCACGCGGCTCGGATCGGGGCGGGGCTCAGGCGCTCGGACGGAGACTCGGCGCTCTATGCGCCGAGGCTCCAGGAGAGGGGCGGAGGCGGGAGCCTCCGCTTTTCTCTTGGGGGCCCCTGCGGAGCCCGGGGCCCGGGGCAAATTGCCCCCTTTGCCCCCCCCCCGGGCGGCCCTGGGGAGCTCCGCGGGCCGCAGGGAAGAGCTCCGCGGGCCGCGCATGTTTGAGACCCCTGCCTTAGTGTGTCAGGAAAGGGCTCCAGCAGCAGGGAGCTGCTGAAGCTTTTCCCCAGCCCTTCCCCAATCCCAGAGCCTTCACTGGTTTAAATAGGAGCTGAATCAGTCCAGTTCTGCAAGATGGAAAGCATCCCCTTGAGTGCTTTCATATATCACTCACTTTGACAGGAACTGAAAGCAGTCAAGCTCTCTGCAGGATCTGGCCAGCCCATGTGGGCCTTTTATCCAAGGTTTTCAAAGCATGTTCTAAACATTAATTAGTTAAGCCCCAAAGCCTACTTTCCCAGCAGGCAATCAATAAAATAACTCTAAGTGGTGTTCAGCATTTCTGTTTTTCTCCCAATAATCTGATCTATTTATGATGGAAGTACTGAAATCCTAGGTTGGTCTGTCAAGGCCCAATGGGAACTTGTAACAATGTTACACCTAGGGTTTCTCTACACTAACAAATTTCCTACCGTTGCTCTCACCGATGAAGTTCCACTGATAAAAGCAATAGGGGAAATTGTTAAGGAAATGTTAAGGAAAATACTATAGTATCACTAATGTATGCAAGACAGCTCTGGTCACTAGCATTTTAAACACTATGTTATGTAGATCCACAGTGAGCTGGGTTGGGTGAAATGCCAGGCACCAGTCTAGTCGACACGAGTGCTCCAATGACAGAAGATTGTAAGGAAAATGCAGACAGTGTGTTCCTCAGTCTTCAGATCTAGGAGGGCCTGAGTAGCAAAATCAGCAGGGCTGGAACGCCCACCATCCTAATATTTCTTTTCTCAATTTTGGATCTCCCCTTGTTTCCAGCTCGAGAGCTGCGATACTTTTAGTGGGAAAAAGGGTAAACTGTTTAAAATCATATTAAGCTACCTCGTGCAAACAAATTACTTTTCCTCAGAGTCCTTCTGTTTTTCAGTGATATTTACTCGTTCCTCCAAGTCTGTCATTTGTGTGGCCGAAGGCTCCAATTTGTTTTCCACAATGTCTTCCACATCTGCACGTTGTCTATCTCCCAACTGACTGAATCCAATAAACGCTTCCTTTAATAGATTCTTCCTGACTCACAGGTGTGGGGGAAGCTGACCTGCTGCAGCATCAGGAGTCTCTGACGCAAGTTGGGCGGCTGTGGTTTGGGGTTTGACAGATTTCAGTGTGGCCTCCTTTGTTTTGGCCCAGGTTGTTGAAAATTCTTAGAAGCTCACAAGGCAGTACACTATAACTCCATGTCAATCTGCAACTTGATTTTGATTTTAGCTAGATAAATAGTTAGCATTATTCAGTTTCAGTACAGTACTCCACACAAACACAGCCATCCAGGCTCCAGCTTAGCTCCACTTCCACCCACCGCTCCCAGTTTCCAGCATGTCACATTCCAAATCTAAAAATGTCAACGCAACATAAGGTCATGTTATTGCACAGTGCACTTTGCTCCTTCCAAGAGCTACCGCATCTTCAAAAATACTTCAAGTATAAGAGCAAGAAAGTTGTTTACAGTGAATTTCTATCTGAGTGGGAGTATTTTCCCCAAGAAGCTTATAACAAGGACAAAGTATAGGACTCTATCCTACATTTGGTAAAATTCACACCAGGTCTACTTTTATTTAATAGTTCAACGTCAGCACTCAATCTCCCTTAAGATGATTTTTTAAAAATTGAGAATTAATTTGTACACTTTCCTTAAATACCCATCCCACACTACTGTACATTCATTCTGTCTACCTCATGCCTAGAAAGGCTGAAGCCATCAGATTTCCAGCTACTGCCAAGTCACAAAAGTAAGCAGGCTACTTTCTCTTGGATGTTGATAACTTATATGGGCATATCCTAAGTACAACTGCTGCATCATATTTAAAAAAGGTTAGATGACCAGGTCCATACTTACGGAACATCCATCAGTTTCTTTTACATGCTTTTAGGAAACATAATTTTGAGAAAAAAATATATAAATATTTTTTTACTTACAAATCAATGTAGATTAAATCAGAGGAATGTTGTTTTTGCTCTTTAATTTAAACAAAAATAAAAATAAAAAATGGACTCTGCTTTAATGGGAGGCAAACACTATGCAATTCCATTTTCATTTTTAATGTATACTATACCTCATACACCAACCAGAAAAAGACAATGTAATGTCCTAATCTTCCTGCCCTTTGTGACTATCAATGCACATTTAGAGACACTACTAACAAAAAACAAAACATGAATTGCCATACAGTGACAAATTAAAACAAAATCAAACAGATTTGTGTATTTTCATCTAAATGCATACCTCCCCAACCCCCCAAGGAAAAAGTTCCTGTAGATAACACCCTGACAGCAAAACTGTTATTCTGGCATATAATCTGCTAATATCATAAGATTTTATTCAAAATATTTCAGCGGTCCCAAAGAGATACTTGGAAATTGCACACACCCTAAATATGCCAGGGTGTTGATTTATTTCCAGTAAGGGAGAACTGTACTTTGCACTCACGTAATAGCAGAGTCTTAACTGAGCTAAACAACTGGCTTTCAAAGTGATGGACAAGAGATTTGATAATGAATACAAGAATCCATAACCAAGTTGAAATCTCAATGCCACTTTGGATTTAATCTTTCATTACAGTCTTTTGTCTTTATCTTACAACTCTCCAGACAGCTGAGTGATCCATCCCTCCTGAAACTAGTTCTGACATGAATAAGAGTACAGCAGCACCCTCTGATGAGGACAAAGCATGGTCTCTTGGCTAACACACACAGTCAACAACAAGTCCTATTTCCAGCAGATGTTTTTGCTCTGAAAGCCAATTGGACTGTTTAGGAATCATTACTCCCTTCCTCTCAGAAGCAAAAGCAAGATCGAGATCCAGCAGTTAGTGTTCAAAAGTAAAGTGCTGACCTAGTCAGGATCACATTATCTGGTTAAATTCGGGGTGGCAGAAACAAAAAAGCGGCATAGTAAGGGAATATTACAGAAATGGTAGGAATCATATGAAAAGAATAAAGAGAGAAGATTGAGAAGGAAGATGACTAGACCTTAGTGAGAGCTCACTGATTCTCACATTTATATATTATTATCTAATGTGGTGCCTTATTGCCATATAGTTAAAGGTGGGCTTTTGGGTTTCTGTGCCAGTATATTAACGTTAAGTTAGCGGCACAGAATAACATTTTTGTCAAAGGGAAGACCATGGTGCATCATGGGAGATGTAGTCCAGCCAAGAAGTTCATCCCATAAAAGAGAAAAAGGAGCATGGAAGCACTTGAACTACCACTTCCATGAGTCACTGCAGCACATTAAGAAGACATAGTTGAATGTTGAACTGACTTGAAGCACAACATTTTGGTTCAGTTCAACAAACCAAAAAGTATTGCTTGGGATCAAACTGACCAAAAATGAAATATTTCATTTTGATTTTCACAAAGAAAACAGAAAAATGTTAGCAAAACTGGAAATTTGCCTACAGAAAATTTTGATTTTGTGAAAACTGCATTTTCTATCAACAAATCATTTTGACAGAAAATTCCCACCAGCCCTATGCCTGACCCTCACTCTGAATAGTCTGAAAACAGTTCATGTCAGAACGCATACATTCAAAATTCCCACATTGGATGTGTTACAAGATTTAGGCCCAGATCCTACAATCACTACCCACATGCTTACTCTAAGCACACGAGTAACAACAATTTTTTGTTTTTTCTTGCTGAAATGAAAAATGAAAAATAAAAAAAGTTTTGGGACAAACAAAAAGTGTCAATTAATTCTGGGGGATTTTTTTACCCTATTTTGTGTTTTTTTTAGTTAAATCTATCTGAATTTAGAAACAAAAGAAATGAAAAGTCAAAATGTTTCTCTTAGAAAGTGTCAAAATGAAACATTTTCACTTTTTTGGAATTTCCCCCACACCTCCCTTTTTTTTTTTTTTTTTGGCCAAAACTATTCACCAAATTCAAATCAAATTCACAAACAGTTTTGGTCAATCCCAAACTGTATTTTTCTGCGATTAAATTATTTAGTGAAATAATTTCACCCATCCCAAAGCAAATCACATGCAGCTTCATTACTACTAAGCACAAGAAAACTTTTTCCAGGTGTGATTCGAGTCTAGAAGTCCAAACCTAGAGCTGTCTCAATGCTGTTGAAGCTTTCCTAATTAAAAAAAGAAAAGAAGTTGTATTACAATTAGATTAGTTAGCAGAAATTCTGGGTGCTCATCTGCCAGCTAACCTTTGACTTCTGAAAAAGGAAAGAAACAAACATAAAGGTGAACCTTACACGGCTCAGGCAAAGCAAGCTGCTGAATCAGTGGTCAACACTGGCAAATAACTTCTGTCAGGAAGTCCTCAGCAGGAGCAGCACTATGACATGCTGCCAGTAGGCGTCAACATTCAGCCCACTGGGAAAATGCACTGGGGGGCAGGGGCCATACAACTAGGATGGATGACGGGGAATAAAAATAGTACATTTAAATTTTTGGTTTTAATGGGGAACAATGTGCATTTTGGGGGAGAGTTAATATTCTGAAGTAAACAGACATAAGGGAGCAGACCAAATTCAGCTCTGAGGCAAGTGAGCACAACTCTACGCGAGGTTTGGGTCCACTTACACCACAGCTGAAGTTGACCCAAAGTATTCAGTTTTGATTAGCTTAGTTAATGCTGTCATATACGCAACTCCTGCCTGACAAAATAAGTATTGCAAGTCTGTTTGGATATATTAAATGCAAATAAATTAAAGTACATAAATGGTCCAAAGATTATGGTCTTGATTTACTGGTACATCCAAGGACTGCACAGTGCAAATCCGAAGGGAGTGTGCAAAGAGGATTTTAAGCCACGGTTCCCTGCCCCCCTAGTCCAATCCTAGAGCCATTAGGCACCCGTCTGGTCTCTGGCATAAATTTAAGCAGCCTGTGGTCTGCTTGAATTTACAATGGCTGCCAAGGGCACCCAAGTGGCCACAACAGCCACGAGGAATCAGCCAAGAGTAAGGGAGCCCCAGCTACACCCTGTTCCGCTGCCACACCCCCTAAATTGGTAGTCAGCAGAAGTGCTGGTGTATGAGCAGTTACAATTGCTCTATGCCACCCACAGAATTCCTTTACTGCAGCCAGATCTGCCATCTTTAATGTTGTTTTGTACAGGAGGAGTGGCACAATTGGAGAAGTGGGGTTTATATCATGTGTACTGTAAGACCTATTGGTATTGTTATAAAAATTGCAGATGTTGAGAGGTTACTGTGTGCAGCATGAAATTCTGAGATCAGCTAAAGAAACCTGTACTTCCTACTTAAAAGGAGCTAGTTGGAGTCGTTCAAACCATACTGTGTGTGTGATATGAATCCTAGCAGTTTGTGCAACTGATCATTTCATGTGTGTCATATAGTCTTCCCATCCCCATTACAGCTGACTTCTCTTACAACTGTCTTCAGAGAGGAGTATTCCTTTGAATAACACATTGATAACATACAATTATAGGCACACAGCAGAATGCAAATCCGACTGACACATACACATTTTGTTTTCCTAAACTCAATGAAGAAAACACATTTTTGGAGTCGAACATCCTGAGGAGTACTGGCCATGCTTAAGAGTAGCAGCAGCCTCAGGTTACAAGACTGGGTTCTCCTCTCCAGTGTAAAGCAGGGATAACTCCACTTAAATAAAACCAAGGTAAGTGAGAGGAGAGGGACTCTTCCCCATACTCTTCACATACCTGTTGCTATCACACAGCTGCTCTGATGTCGTTTACTATTTCCTGTGTAGTGCAAACTGCATACCACTTCCCCTATAGAAAAAATAGCCTAACTTGTTCTTAATTGACAATGGAAAGAAACACGGTCATATTTTCCACTAGCCAAGCTTGAAACCATTACTGAACTAACCTTCATTAATTTTTCCACAACATTTTGCAGAAATGTCAGGAAACAGCTGCACCAGAAATGATGAACTGTCCTTATCACTGGTGCTTCATTAGATAAACTTTACATTATACATTTTTTCTTCTTTTAAAAGTCTAATTCCATTTTTGTTGTTCTTTTGTTTAAGATGCAAATACACAAGTCTCTCTTCACCAGTAAACGACTGTCTGTGTTTAGCAGTGCACACACATTTTATGAATGGCAGAAGAATTTGTACAGTTTGGAGCTACATATTTCTAGGAAAAGATTGCTTCCTGCAGATTGCTCAGCTGTGTCTTTCTTGGATACAATTCAATGAAGTTCATGACTTAAAATCAAATTACATTTGCCAGTCAAACAGCTGAAATTCACTGCACATGCGTGTGTGTGCGCGTGCACACACACACACATTCTACTGAAAAACATGCTGCTTTTTCTTTCTCTCTTTCCCCTCCCATTTTTATCCCCTTTGCCACCTCCTCTTTATTTGAGCTATACCATGTGTCCCAACCTATCAACCAATGCATTGTACATTTCTGGCAAAAACAAGTGGAACAATACTCCTCATAACTCCAAGTATGCAGCCACTGAGAATCTATAAAGCGTCAGTACAAAACTGAGTGCAGCCATCTGGAGATAGCTGCTAACTTGGATCTGAGATTCCTGGCCGGTTCAAACATTTGCAATTTCTGAACTAGTTGGCAACGTATCAATGGGTCAGGGGAAGAAGCGCCATCACATGAATTTCCCTAGTGTACTGGTTTTGATCCATTTTTAAAGGGTAAGTTTGCAAACTTTCTGACAAGCCCTCCATGAGACAGAGCATGGGTCAAAGGATTATTAGACCACATCAGGAAAGTTACGCAACATTATTGGATGCAAACTCTTTGTTTAAAATATTAATCCTGTTGAAACACTTGATAATATTTGTCACATTATTGTATGTTACAGCATTCTGATGTAAATGTCACTGGAGGATTTTAAACTGTTATAGTGTATCTCACATACGCCTTGAGGCTGTGGACCTCTGAACCTTCGGATATTTTCACAGGAGATTTAGAGTTTTCTAGCATATACAATACTATGTGTGTGTATGTGTATGTATATATATATATATGAATAGGTACATATGTGTAGTAAGGGTTCTGTAAAATTAATCCTATCAGGTGTGTCTAATGTTTAGTAACCTTGTTAATCCTGTCAGGAATAAAATAAAAAATATTTGTTTTTTGCAGCAATGATAACTGGAGGTAAGAGAACATTAGCTACCACCAGAGAGAGAGAGAGAGAGAGAGCAATTTATCTAGATAGTATAGATGAAGAATAGCTCACATTGGCTACCACAAAATGTATTTTTGTTTGTTTGTTCCTTTGTTAGTTTCACTTAATCCCTTTTTATAGAAGTGTGCATTAGAGAATATGATTCTGAGACAGCTCTATTCACAAAGAGCCAGACACCGGTGCTCTTACTCATTGCTGAGTAGCTCTATGAGTATTTTCACTGACCTCAGCACGTGCAAAGTTATCAGAATGTGGCCCAGAATTTCTAAGCTAGGAAAACTAATTAGTTAATTAGTACAATGAAGGCTACAAAAAACAAACAAACCCCACCCCAACAAAATTTACCACATTTGCTTATATGGCAGTATTTGTAGTACTCGGTTTTCTAACTCTAAGTATATGAAATACTGCCCCAAAAATCCAGTTTTCTAAAGCACTCAATTTCATAATACAGTATTGAATTTCTTCTTCAGAATATCCTTATCTGTCTCTGTTCTAATTTGAAAGCAGTAGGTCACAGTGCCAAAGGATTTCAGGGGCTACATGCATCCAATATACAAAATGTTAATGCACTGCCATCTATCACTCAGCTGTCCACTGACATACAATGAAAGTAGCAAATACATAAATTTTATATTGCTAGAGATGAAGCTAACTCATTAGGTTTCATTAAATAAGTCTGGATATTTTTGTCATTAGCTGAAACATAATAAGTCCATGAAGAAAAATTACAGTACAAATACACAGTCATGTATCTTGTTGCAATTACAACACTGATATTGTTTCTTACAATCATAAGGAAACAGCTTGACATACATTAAAAATATGAAAGGTACATACATTTTCTTTCAGATCTTTCAGCTAACTTAGTTCCTGTGCAGACTGCTGTATTGACAGCCCTAGAAAACGGTGTCCTCTATTTATTCACAGAACAGGCGTAGCACAGGATGTGACAGAACAAGCTTCCCCATGCTGCCCTGCCAGTATGCCTCGGAGCCAATCTGGAGTATGAGAGGGTAATTCAGTCTCCATGCCCATTCAGTATTTGGCCTCCCTGTTGAGACTGACAACTTGTGTCAACTGTGGTGCCAAAGAACAGTTCAGCCACATGAGGAAAGGGTAAGTCATTTTATTCCATGGGAATGCTCAGTCTGCAGACAGCTCTCCCATTTACCTCAAGTCTCAGTGACTAGTTCCCCCTCCTCCTCCTGTTTCAGAGTGCCATTCCCCCATCCTAGATATTCAGGAGGCCAGCAAGTAGATCCATTGTTCCATTAACTCATTCAGTGGTTTTCTGGGGAAAGAGGAGGAAATCTGCATGTCCCCGTCTTACAGTAATAATAGGACTGGAAAACATCAGCTGCTACCACTTCTATGCCCCAAGTTCCAATTCACTCCACTTGGCCTAATGCCAATATGGGGAGAACGAAGCCCAGACCTGCTGTTGGCTGCAACCCCCAGACCCACCAGAACAAATGGCAATGGGCAGCCTCGCCCAGCACCAGGACCAGGACCAGAACCCAAAGGGGAGACACCTTGATCCCCCAGGGGCTTCCAGGGTCTGATTCGCTATCACTTTGCCCTTTACGCACAGTGAGCTATATCTGGGCAAAGTATGTGTCAAAGGCTTCAGGATCAGAATGGCAGCATTTGACACCCACTTTGCATCAGGGTGGATTTGATTTAAATCAATAAATCATGATTTAAATCACTAGTCAGGAAGACTCGATTTAATCATGGTTTTCTACATACAAGTGCATTCTTGTTGGTTGTTATAACCTTAATATACATTCTTCACAATTCAGAGATAGATGTAGGTTTCATTTTTTAGAAGGTACACACTACACATTTTTAAACAGTGAATTATTTTGAAAACTTTTCAGAGTAGTTTTACAGCTATATCAGAAAATGAATGACTGTTTGATTATTTCATTTACCAAAGGTAATTGAAGCAGGTATTTATGAAGTCATTGGGAGGTGAACTATCTACAATTCAATAGGTTAATCACTAATCTTCGGAGGATTTTCTTGCCAGGCTGTATTAGGAGGAGAACATCACCAGACACATTTAAATTTTTTTATTTAACTAAAACAACAACGTTATGTATTCTGGAATTTTTCTTCAACAGCAAACATATAATATTTTAACAAAAAAGCAGTTGTCCCTCACTTCTCACATTTATCTCCAGATTTCTTCTCCTAGTCCAGATCTATTCCGCCCCCAACAATCTTCTGTTCATTGAACTTTTTGAAACTTTGCACTTTTAGAGAGAGGTAAGGAATGACTTTGTGTACAGAAATTTGCAGAGGGACAATAGGGTTGAGGTCTGTTATTTCTCACCTCTCTATATTATTTATTTATTTTAAAACATTTTTGCTGTTAACAAGCATGTTCTCTCTGGAAACACAAATCCACAGTTTGAGAACTGCAAAACTAAGCATCGCTGATGGTATCTTCCAGACTGAGCACTGAGCCCCCTTGGGTAGATAGAAAAATTAATCTAAATAGTCTATACAGAAGCCTGTGGAACTCCATAAGATTGGGTCCCTAGTCCATGAACTATTTGAACTTATTTACAAAACTTTTCTTAAACATTATATGGCTATATTATCTCATACTATAGAATTAGAATTTCTAATCTCTATTCCATGATGAGATATCTTTGAGCTATAATGTATCTTAATTAAAACTATCTTTAGATGGGTTTTTTCCTCAAAAAGCATTTTATCATAAAAAAATTATATTAAAAAACCCATTTTTAATTTTTTTTTAAAAATAATAATTGATTTTTATCCACCCTGCTTTGCATTGACTTTGGACAGGTGTAAATGACAAAAGGTGTCAGGCAGCAGAGAATCAGGCCCAGCATCCTCGTAAGAATGCTCAGACAGCAAAGAGCACCTGGATCCTCCACACCACACGCACTAGAGCCTGAGCACTTAATATCACACCAACAGTTCAGTTTCTCCTGGATGGGACGGCCATCACCTTCCAGGGGGTATCTGACGCTGCAGGCTTGGTAGCATTGCATGTACCTGTCCTGAGGGAAGATGTGCTTTCCAGCCCCCCTGCGCCAGCACTACAGTCAGACTGCAAGATCTAGCCCTTATATCAGGCAAGGAAGGGTTCAGTTTGTTAATAGGAATCTTTTTATAGCTCACACACCATATTTACTACCCTACAGTTATTAAGTGTTTACTTTACTATCATTAGCACACAGGATAACACATATTATTACAGCACCAATAGCATAGCCTTAAATACCTTAACTGAGAGCATCTATTCTAAAATTCAGTCGCTCCCAACAGAAAAAGCAAAGTATGCCATTATCACCCAACTCATTATCAGAGAGAGTTTTCAGCACATGAGGGAGCTACAGCAATAAGGGCCCCAATTCACAGAAGTGCCATAAAGTCTCTGGAAAAATGTATGTTACAACCCCATTTCAAGGACCGGCCACGGCCCTCCTGCATGCTGATGTGCAACCCTCACCCCAAATCACCATTAGCTCTATTTGCCATTCATATTCTGCCCTGTTGGTGCCCTTTCTCTGTGCTACCATAGTGAGTCAGAACACAGCCAGGACTCTCTTCTTCAGAAAGGAGTTCCGTTTATTTTGCTTTCGTTTTCATTGTCAGCGCTTTCCCAACTGCTACTGCTCTCCAATCTTTTGGGACACTGGGTGGGGACAGCAGAATAGGTAAACGCAGCTTGGGTTCTTTTTTTCCTAAAGTAATTCCACAGGCCCTCTGGATGAGATAATGTGTCGTCCCCTGCCCACATCCAGCCTGCTCAATCTACACCCCCCTCCTCCAGCGCTGACCCCAGGCTGTGCAAAAAGGCTTCTACTGGTTCTAGGAGGAGGGAAGGAGGAAGTGAACAGTGCAAAACAGACAGCTGAGCTCATCATCTGTGCGGAAATGGAGAGACCCACATGCAGAGAGTCTTCTCTATGATCTAGCATGATTGGGGCCCAAACCTCAAGGAAGTTTTGGGAACAGTTCAAGGAATGAGTTCACATAGCTTGTCCTCATTTAAACCCTCCCACTAATGCACAGAATAAAACATACTTTTCTCATAGGTCCAGGACTATTGATACAGTACTGACGACTCTGGCGATTCTATGTCACAATATTTGATATTTTTCTTAAAGACCCATTTCCTGTAGTCATGTTATTACATGACAATCCCAGCTTTCATTATTTTTCAAGTATGTTTCTGGCCCTCATAATTTCAGAGATGAATCCTGAAAATTTGACTCATCTGAACCCTGCAAGCTCAAAACCTGAAAGGGTACATAAAAAGAACCCAACATTTATTGTTGTCAAATCTCATTATTTTAAAGCTAATGTCATGATTTTGGGGGGGACTGACTCAGACTTGAAAGTTTGGGGATGGCTATACTAATAGGAACATCAGAAAAAAAAGATTTTCTCATAGTCACAGGCCTATGATAGCAATGAAAATAATTTTAAATGCATTTCGTAATGGACATGAATTTTTAGACAGAATTAATACATAATCTTCTGAACCACTGACTACCCTGCCTGATGTGATGGGTAACTCCAGAACTGCAGGGGATCACTATGTACAGGACACTGAGCAATAAGAGTTCCTTTACCACAACAATGTCACAAACAATGCACTGTAATTGCTCAATGAATTAAAGGGATATCATCAGTTTATACCTGGTTAATTTAAAAAATGAGTTATAGGTATTTTCAGGTCCTGAGTCTCCCTGCCAATTTTTGTGGTTTTACGATCACATTGTCCTATTGGTTTAAAAAAAATGTTCTCCCTTGACACTGTGTGAAAGAACCACATACCAAGGGGAAAGTAACTGATTGATTATGCTGGGAAAACTGTGAAAGTGCTGCCAAATGCACTAAGTCAACTAACTCAGAAAACAGAGTAAGTACTTTTTCTTTAACCTCTTTCAGTTCTAGCAATAGTTGGTGTTACTGATAACAAAAGTACGTGAAATATTTAGACAGAACTCAGTGTAATTTGCTAGGGCTGTGAGTGAATTCCACATAAACCTTATAAGACTGAAAAGAAATGTTCACCCAGACGTGTACAGTCAGGCCCATTGCCACAGTTAAATCTAAGTGCGTCCTCTGTTATTTTTCTCTTACCTGGTTGATGATGTCAAAAGGTGCAAGTGAATACTGGTTCCAATCAAGGCAATTTGGTTCACTACTCCAGTAAATATGGCTCTTTATGATAGTCTCCACCTATTAAGAAAACAAATTTGGGGGGAAAAAAGGTTTAAAAACTACGGAAAAGCCAGCCTGCTGTTTTATTTGATAACATAATGGCATTGTGATGTTGGCTGTATAAATAAATACAACCACCACAATGAGTCAGTCACTGCCATTTTTTACAACATGTAAGGGGTTTTCTCTGCGAGTAACATAGTACAAGCAATTTGTATCTCTGCTGGGGTTTCCAATGTGCACTGGGTTACAATAAACATGAGAAGTTTCTTCAGTGCTGAAGACACTTGATACATAGGGCCAACAGGTACATAGATGGATGCATTTTCAAACACAGGCACCCAAATTTAACCTGCAAAATCTACACAAGCATGCAGTGCATGCACATTCAGAAAGTATACAAGTGCATCACAAGTGCGTCTATACTTAAAACTGCCAACTTCAGTAGGTGTACCTAGTTT
Organism: Mauremys mutica; assembly: GCF_020497125.1. Lineage (NCBI taxonomy): Eukaryota > Metazoa > Chordata > Testudines > Geoemydidae > Mauremys > Mauremys mutica. The sequence goes on from NC_059074.1 coordinate 108,075,211, forward strand.
GGAAATTTTGGTGCCCAAAACCAGAACAACAACAAAAAAAGCATATTTTAAAAGAGTTTTTAAAACCCTATTTGGCTGTTGTTGAAACATAAAGTTCTATCATTTCTGCTGCTTTGCCTTGCAGTCCTGAGCTTTAAAAACAGCTTCATTTTTTAAATTCACATTTTTGCTTTGTATTAACTATCTTCAGAGGAGAAAGCACCAGTGCATGTTGTGAATTTCCATTTCATACTTCAACTCACTGACTTTAAAAAACACACCTTCTTACTCAACAGATCTGCTCACTGTGTGTATTCAGTCACAGATCTGCTGACGTTATTGACAAAAAGAAGTTTTTATTGCTTTCTAGAATTTATTCATGCTTGTGCAGCGGTGAGAGGGTGAACCCGAGTCTATTCCTGAGCACAGCACTTCAACCCAGTAGTTAACTAAATTCCAGTTGCTGAGTTAAATACTTCCTATTTACTGGGAGCGCCAGAGCATACAGTGAGGTTATTTAGGGTACACTGGCAACTTGCCAGAAGCCTGAGAATCACATCTAATTTGCATACACAATGGAGTGGATTACAACTGCCTTGGTTTTTAATACATTGGTGCTGCCTGCTGAGGGGTGGCCAGAGGCTGCTTCATGTTTGGGACACATTTACTCCACAAGATACACTCTGGCCATTCCTGTCTTAGGACCTGCTCCTGCTCCCATAGAAGTTGATGGCAAAACTCCCACTGACTTCAAAAGGCTTAAAGGGTTCAATTACATGATTTTCCAGGCTGCATCATATGCAGTGTAATACCTAGACATGAGGGGATGGGCTAAGGACAGGATTTCCACTGTTATGAGAATGCAGATGTGGTTTAATAGAAGCACAGTGCCAAAATCCAAAGGATGAAATAGGCCTGGAACCAGTTAGTAATAAAAGACATATGCTTATGTTTTTTTTCTGTAATGTTTGCTATCAGCAACAAAAACAAACAGGCAAATGATAATGTGTTACTAACCAGTAATGTAAACAGTGGTCTATGCAGGCATTTCAGCATATAAAAAACCATATGTTCTGGCTCCAGACCCTTACACTTTATAGCATCGAAATAACTTTCTAAGAAATTAATTTGGATATAGAGTCAAGGAGCTACTTTTGAACTTTTGAACTGTCAGGGCCCAGTCTTTATGGGTGAAATCCTGGCAACACTGAAGTCAATGGCAAAACTCTCACTGACTTCAATGGGGCCAAGATTTTACCCGACATATTTTTACAGTGTAGAGCAGAAAAAGTTCTAGCAAGTAAAAAAATAAATGACATGGCTCCAGATTACCCCATCCTGGAGTAAAACCTGGGTGCCCCTATACACAGCATGTGCTTCCCATAGTAAGATAAGGATAAATTCCAGCTTCACCCTTAGAAACATGGCCATTTCATTCTGTGGAAACAGGGCTCACTGACTTCACTGACGCTTGTAGCACTTGCAGAGAGTTGTTTTTAATTAAAGTTCCCCAGTGTGTCGTAAATATGCTTATTTAATCCACATAGTAAAAACAGTGGGCTTAATTCTCATTTACACTAAGTCCCCTGCATATCGCTCTGGCAATAGTAAGGAGACTTGGTGTAAATAAGAATAAAGCCTAGTGTGTGAAAGACGTTATTCACGATGCAAAACAAAACCAAACACCACACTGCTGTCCCCTCTCAATAGTTGCAAAGGGAGTATTAAAGCTGGAATCACTGAGGAACTCTATATTCTGTATTACTGATTTCAAATTTGCCTTTTAACATATGGGAGCCAAACTCTTCTTTCACATACACCAGTGGACTCAATGCAATTACACTGACATAACTCAGAGGAGAATTTACGGTCTAATCTAAATGCCAAAGGCTCCCGTTGACTTTGGTTAGAGATGGATCAGGTCTTTAATCCATACTTTAGAAAGTTTATTCCCGCACTTCTTACTTAGACAAAAATCTCAATGAATGAAAGTTTTGACTGAAGAAAGATGGCAAGATTTGGTCCATGTAGTCCTTCTGAATTTCCTTAATCACATCTTAAAAGAACACTGCAGTTAAAGTATCGTATGTGCTATGAGGAAATAGCCAAGCCATAATGTCGGTAACAATCCCAAACAATGCATGTGTCCAACAGAATTATACTGCCCAATTAAGGCACCAAGCAGCATTGTTGCCATACTGAAAAACAACAACTTTTAATTTGTTTGGATCACTTGAATGACTAAAAGATTTAAAAATGTGTGCAATCACCCCTTTTTTTGATAGTATGATTAAATAAGCATGGGTGTACCCATCCTTTAAGAACTGCCCACTGGACATGCACAGCAATACAACAATAATCTGATAATTTGATAATATGTGATCATACCTGCCCAACATTTTCTAATCTACTGCAGTTGTTTGCGAACACATACACTAAGATTAAAGACACCTTTTATCTCCTCAGAAGTTAAATACAGTGGGAGAAGCAAAGCATGGCTCATTGCTCGTAATCTTTTTTCAGTTTGAACTTTGTATCTCATAAATTTAGGGATTAGTTTTTACACACAGGCAGAAGTCCACTGGTAATAACTGTTACTGTCTGCTTCTGAAAGACTTTTTTTGTCAGGTTACTTCCCCCACCGCCCTTTGGGAGTTCCACAAACTATTTTATAATTGATAAAGCTGCACCTCGGTGGCAACATAAAAATGTATCAGGAGATTCTGGCATCATAGTCACAGCTGACCTTAAAGATTAATTCCTTTGGTGGATAAACAGGAGCTGGGACTTTGATATTACTTCTTAAACTCTCTCACTGCACTTGACTTGTCGTTTGACAGTCTTTTGTATCTTCCACCTTGCAAAATATTTTAATGTGAACCTAAAGTTTACTGAAAACAACAAATATTCTGCCATTTATTACTTCAAGATTTTGGAAAAGTCCAGTAAGTGTATGCAAGTACCTCAAAAGTGCAAAAGGAAACCAAAGCCCTGTCTACATTACGACTGCAATGCTGTTAAGGAAATTTACAATTTGCTTCTCCACAAATTTGGTTGTAAACTTGGATCCAATTTCTAGTGTAAAATAGACCTTCACAGTGTTTCAAAACTTGCCGAAAGTCTTGAACTGACCGGGTTTGTAACACAGTGGGGGGGCTAACTAAGTTTTAACTAATTTCCTTTGCTGTATTTGTACAGTAAATGGCGTTTGAAAAAGATTCAATAAGGATTTCCAAACATACGCTGAGTGTTTGGACAAATTTAGACACTATCTTAGTTTAGGCCCAAAATATATCCTGTCATCAAATTGTTTGGTACATGGCTGGCCAGTAATTGGTACAGAGCACTAGTAATTGCATATGTCTCCTGTTTCTAGTCCAGGGGTTCAAATCCGTCTCAGAAAGGGAAAACAGTTTCATTTGCATAATCAGAATCTCACGACTGACATTCCTTTGATCTGGTTGATATTTTTAATGAAAAAGTGCATTTAAAACAAAAAATTAACAGAAAATATTTAATTTTTTCAAAATTTTCTGGTTTGGGGGGGGGGAAGGGGGGGCTAAAAACCAAAATCGGGGGGCGGAGGAGGATGCAGCTTTTGAAAACCAAACTCTGAACATTTTGTTTTCACTGTGAATGGCCCATCCTCATTCCCCTGCTGTGTGAGACAGCTCAGGGCCCATATCAGTGTCTAAGGGGTGTGGACCCACTCTGCTGTCATCTCTCTCCTATAGAGAATAAACATGGCACTTGCAAAGCATTCTGTGCCTTGCAAGCTCAGATGAGAGAAGAGAGGGTCTACAATTTGTCCAACTGTGATTATGTGATTGTGATTATGGTGCATTAAGCTTCAGACACCAAATACAACCTCAGTAATTTTGCAGTTATAACCCTCAAAACAAGGTGCAATTAATTAATTACACAATTTGATAGCGGCAGTAACTAAGACTGGAAGCACAAAGTTCTTGACAGCAGAGGAAGGTAAAAACTATGTCACACTTTCACTTAATTTCACATGACCAATGGCAGAACATATCTGTGTTTTACATTACACATGATACTCATCCACTGATACCGGCCTATTATCATAGTATACATGGTTAAGTCAGGAAAAAAAAAAAGAAAGGCAACACTAGCACAATGCTGTAATATCTGTGTTGCAAACAAGATCGGGAAATATTTAGATTTTTTAAAAGCCTACTGGAATTTTAAAAATATTAATGGAAACATTTATATTAGTCCTTAGGTTCTGTAAAAACCTAATCTTGGGGCCAAATTTTACCTGAGAGTGTCCACTTACATTATATTGCTCCCAATGTCTTGTTTACATTCAGGGTCTGTAAAAAGCTAATTCATTTGATTACATTAAAACGTGCACTGGAACCTTTGTGACTGAGTCTTTTGTGAAATGTCAAATGCAAATTGCCTGTACACTCTCTTTCTGTCCGCAGTTGCCCACTGTGCCCTTTTCTGGCTGACCAGAACACTACTTTCATGCTACCGTAGAGGCTAGATTTTTTATTCTAGCGAAGTTCTAAATTAGTACTGTAAGAGCACATCCCCCTAACTATAGCCCTGTAACCTCAGCACAAATAGAAGTTTAGATGTTGACAGCCGGGATTCATGGCCTCACTATCCAGGCTGGAGGCTTAGAGACAAAGTGATGGCTGACATTGTGTCTATACACAAGTTGCGCAACCCATTTGTCTCGTTTACGACTGCCAAGAAAATACAGCCATTTGCACAGTCAGCTGGCATAAAGAAGCAAGCACATCTAGCGATCATCTGAAAGTGGGAAGGCAAGCGAACATGGAAAGATATCAGCAGAGCCCATTTTAGGGCGCCACATAAAGCTGATGCTGTAAATCAGACAGATTTTTTTTTTGTTTTGCTGTGCCTCCCCCTCCCCTGCAACACCCACCCATCTGGGACAGAAAATGGCTCACAAATGGGAGCAGGCAGGTCACCCGTGGGGTGGTGGCAGGCCCCAGCTGGCTTCATCCACCGAGGATCCCATGGCAGGGTAGAGCAGAGCAGGGTCTCCTCACAGCCCTCCTCACTGTGCAGGCCCAGGCAGGGCAGCAGTGGGGAGAATGTGCAAGGAGTCCCAGCAGTCAGGGACGGGAGAATGGGGAGAGCAGCAGGCTGCTGCGGGGGTAGAGAGGGGCTGAGCAAGGCTGCACTCCCCACCCCCCCATAACCGCCGGGGCTCCCTGTGCACTGCCCTGCCCTAGCCACCCATCCAGCCGCAGTCTCATGCCCCACCTTGTGCTCCCCTGATAACCTTGTCCAGGGGGCACACCCCACAGTTTGAAAACCAGTACTGTAAATGATTCAAAACAGAGCAAGTAAAGCCTATCCAGGGTACCCGGAGGAGCCTCTACGGTGAAGTGCCTTTGTTTGTGTGCCCTCCTCTAGATAGGGTAATTATCCAGCAATGCCTCTTAGCTGATGACATATAAGCTTGTGGGTAGCGAGGAGAGAGGGGAAGGTCACCTGCACTGTGAAGAAACTAAGGCAAAGGCACTCGTGACTGCCAACCAAGCAGGCTGCAAGACAGCAGGTGTCTTGTAAGCCCATGACAATCACTTGAGTTGTCAAAATGTATCTCACAAGAAAGGGCATCCCTGCAGGTGCGCCCTGTGAATTTGAGCCCACAGCAGAGAATGGCAGTAGCCCAGTCTCCATCACAAATAAAAGTCAACTTGCCCTGAGACGGTGGCAACCAACCATAGGTGCAGAACAGTAGCAGGGAAGTATGATGCCCAGGAAAAAACAAAATCTGTCAACATGGAAAATCAGAATTCCAAGGACTTAGGCTCTTCCCACAGATATTTAAGATATTTTTCACCATATAATAAAATTAAGACCTTAGTTAGACTGGTGTAATTCCAAAGCAGATATCAACAAAGTTGCTATGGCTTTACACCAGCGTAACTAAGATCAGAATCTGAGCCTAAGTTTCTGGTTGCAAAGACCGCCTACACAACATGAACCTGTACATGTTGTCTTTTCAAGTCTGCAGCCTGACAGACTGAAGCAAAGAGCAGCACGTTCATTCTACCAGGGCACTGACTCCATAGGGGGATTATAAAAATGTAAATGCAAACTTTGTTATACAATATCCAGCAAAATGGTTAAATGTCAGTTTAGCGCGTTTCCATTGCAGGGAGATGCACACAGCCTCTTCCCAATTTACTTGCCATTTATGTTGAAGGAAGGTGAAAATAAAACTCTCCCATCCTGATTACAGTCATACTGCACAGGTGTAAATGCACATGCAAAGGGCAAGGCAGCAGAGACTGAGGACCCTCCTACTGAGCCATAACCACTCTGCACTGATGTCACTGTTCTCTTGTTATGTGTTCAGTTTGATTGGTAATTTGTTAGGAGCGTGGGTCCACATCCATACATGGCATGCTGGAGAAGGGATGACTTCAAACTCTGCTTCTAGCCCAGTGGGAGTTGCCAAAAAAACGTGTTTGATTTGTATGCGTGAAGTGCGTAGATATTTTCAGCTCCTGAATCAAACTTTGGCTCAGCAACTGACTCCAACTTTTGCTTAACCAAACCATTTTGTTAGCAATTTTTCACTTATTGATTCATGGAACAGAAAATTAGTTGGAAGGGCTATTCAAGAAAAAAATAAGATTGGCCACAAAAAAAAAAAAAGGCCGGCTTTTATGTTTTTGGTTTTTAAATAAATTCAGGTGTTAATCAATTACTCAGTCCATCCCAAATTATTTTAGACTTCCTTATTTCATTATCTAAATTTATCATTTCCGTTGATTGCTGCTAATCAATGCTTTCTAATGGCTTGGGTGCTCTGACAGTACAGGAACCAATATTCAAGAAATAAGCATGGCAGCTAGGCCTGAATACAGCTGTTGGAGAGACCTGTTTAAGGGAATGATGGTTACATCTGAGAGATCCCAATTATAGTATGTGCTTTTTGCTAAAGAAAAATATGTTTTGCTGTGGTTTTCCCATAAAGTGATGTTGACTTGATCAAGACTCAAACATTATTTGAATTTGGCAATAGTGAGAAAGCAAAATCTCTTTTTAGGATACAACAAGAACAAAATATAATTGGCGTAGCCTGTATATAATCAATAATCACTGTATCACCTTCTTTCCAGTCTCTAGGGCACAACCCTGCTCCCATGGAAGTCAACAGGAAAACTCTAGGAGAGGTAACTGTAGGACTGTCTGAATAAAAATCCAATCCCGTTTTCCTCATTCAGGCTCCAATTCAACAAAACACTCAAGCGTGTGCCTAAGTCCATCCCTATTCAGCTGTGCCGCTATAATCTCTCTAGTGTAGCCGCTCGAAGGGAGAGAGAGCTCTCTTGTCAACTTAATTAATCCACCCCAATGAGCAGCAGCCCTTATGTCAATTGCGTTGTCCACACCAGTGCTCAGGTCGGTATAATTTATGTCACTTATTCACATCCCTGAGTGACATAAGTTATACTGACGTAAGTGGTAGTGTAGACATAGCTGCATTTAAGAATGTGCTTAGATCACATTAAAGCTTGAAGTCAACAGAACTTAAGTAGGTGTGTAAGTGCTTTTCTGAACAGGGATCCTTTGCTGAAATTTTGCCTGAGGCTCAGATACAACAGGAGATTAGCCTGAGTGAGGAAGGTAGGACTGGGCTCCTAGTCCAACTGTTCCATCAAGATAAGAATGAGCTAAACTCTACTTTAAAGATGTACATTACTTTTCTTTAAATACTTCTATGGGTTAATTCAGCAAAAACCTATAATAGTCTGCTTCAATTCATCTGGCCTGCAAAAATGACAAATATTCAGGGACTCTAACTTTGCTGAACATACATAAACACACAGGGTTGGGCTCTCAAAAGGGTTTAGACACCTAACTGCCACTTTAGGCACCTAAATCCCAGAATCAGACCCCACTGAGATTCACAAAACCCCCTCTCAGCTGCTGCCAAACCCTGTAAGTGCCTAAAATCACTCAGCACCTAATTTTTTGCAGTTAATGTTCCCTAGGCACCTATGATCCCGATTTCGAGCATGTGCACTATGTGCTCACACCATGTGTCTAGATGTCTAAGCCTGAAAGAAATGCACGAACCAGGGGAAGATAGGCATTCCTCCACCTAACTGTCCTTATAGCCAATTTTACACAAAACAAGAGACTAAGAGGGAGCACATCCTTCATAACTTTTAGCCCAGGGGTTAGAGTACTCAACTAGGATGTGGAAGACCCCCAGTTCAAGTCTCCCCTCAACCTGAGGGGGAGAAAGGATTTGAACAGGGATCTACCACCTTTCAGATAAGTACCCTAACCATTGTGCTATGGGATAGTCTGATGTGGGATTTCTTCAGTCTCTCATGAAGCTGTTCCACTGTGGAGAAATAATTTTAAAAGTCACTGAAGCAGGGGATCCTGGATCTTCCACATGCCAGGTGAGTGCGTCAACCACTGGGCTACAGAGTCATCAGGCCGCAGACAGAGAGCAAGTATATAAGAATGGCTCTGTAGCCCTTCTTTTGTAAAGGGTGTGTAGTTGTGAATCCAAAGCAGAGGGAGGTGCCTCCCCTGCAGCCTAGACGAGGTGCTTGACTCCAGAAGACAGGCAGCGTTTAGCATATACCCTTTTGGTTGGCATTTTCCACTGGCTACCATAGGCGAGCCTTTTGTGGATCCCATTCTGAGGTGGCTCTCTCTCCCCATTCATTATATAGGGAGCCTAGGTGCCAAACTCAGGCTCTGTGAATCCCAGGGATTTTCTATGCACCTAAATGTCGGCCTAACTTCCTTTGTGAATCTAGCCCATACTGCCCAGAGGGTGCCAAAAGCCATCATGGTAGAAGGGGGCAATGAAGAAAAGTGGAGGCCAGAGGCCTCTGAGCAGAAATTCCTGGCCTCTAGTGGGTTCCAGGGATCCAAGCAGATCTTTGTGGATCCACAGATGAAACCCCCAACCTCTTTCCCAGAGGGTATAGGGAACCCACTGCCCAGTGGAAGAAATGCTGTGAGTTTCAAGTTAGAGTTCCAACCATTAATATAATCCATTGCAACTCCCAGGCATGTACAGTTTCCCAGGAGTATTCCTGTATTGCACATTACTGGGAAAGAAAAAGAATACTGCAAACAGCAGGATTGTTAACTTCAGTAGCAATTTATAGTCAATAGGCTAGAAAACTGAGTCCAGCCATGCTATTCCCACCAAAAGATAATGGGTGGGGAGCAAATATGGCTTTAAGAGACCTTTGCATTTCTCAAGGACCAGGCAGTCCTTGGCAATAATCGCAAAAGCCTAAGGCTGCCCCATGGCCTCTTTCTCCCAGACACATCCCCTATCACAGGGACCTGGCTGCTTTATGCTGCCAGAGCGGCCCAAAGCATCCAGAGTGGGGGCAAAGATCTGACCCAGTCTCTTTCTGAGACTACAATCTATCACTGTCCCAAAGGCACATGAGCTGTGTAAAATACAATACGGTATAAATGTCTGCAGAAACTAAACAATTACAGCAAAATGCACGTTACACAAACATCTCATCTACCAAGATGATACAACAAACAAAGAAAGCACAAAGGCAACAGCATTGTTAAAAAAGAAACAAAACAAAAACAACAACAGAAAAACCATTTAGCCAAGAGCTCCACCCCTCTTTCTGCAGCCATTAGGACAGCAATAATACTGCAATGGCCAGCCAGCCTGGAAAATTGGATAAACTGAGACAGAGAAGAGACAATTGAAAGTAAGGAGACAGACTGAAAAAATAAATGAGACAACAGATGGAAAGCAGAAATGCACTGTCCACGGTATAGCTGTAATACTGCTAGTAACAGCCATATTTAAATGAGAGAATAGGATTTTGCTTTTAAACAAAAACGTGCAAGAAAAACTGTTCTATAGAGCAAAAAGAACAGGAGCACTTGTGGCACCTTAGAGACTAACACATTTATTTGAGCATAAGCTTTCGTGGGCTAAAACCCACTTCATCGGATGTATGCAATGGAAAATACAGTATATCTTCCTACCATATTTTTCACTGCATGCATCCGATGAAATGGGTTTTAGCCCATGAAAGCTTATGCTCAAATAAATTTGTTAGTCTCTAAGGTGCCACAAGTACTCCTGTTCTTTCTGCTGATACAGACTAACATGGCTACCACTGTGATACCTGTTCTATAGAGCTCTCTCCAAAACAGTCTACAGAGCAGTTTTATGACACACTCAGAATTTCATGCTTAGAAAAAAGATTCCTGGCACACCAGTCAGCGAAACTATACTCAGTACAACCAAGGGCCAGATTCTAATACCCTTAACTCCTTACTACGCAAGTAGTCGCGTTGACTTCAGAGAGGGCTACTTGTGAAACAAAAGTTCTATCAGAGCATTAGAATCTGGCCCCAAACTAGCAGTAGCCATATCTAGTTTTTGCTAGTGAGGTTTCAATCAAAGAACCCAAACTTAAAAGCTCTCCCTACTTCTTCCTAGGTTAACACAGACTACTTAACTTGAGTCTTTTCCTTATTAATATGGCTAGTGAGTGAGATTAGAGAGCTATTATTCTGATATAGAACGGTTTTACAGACTGCCATGGGAACAGTGTCTAGCAGAGTTTTTCTAATATGGCTCTCAGGGAAAAAAAAGTGCTTCCCATACCGGTACAGGGAACAGCTCTAAAAAGAACAACTATTTTTAATGTGGTTGTTACTAGCATTATTTCAAACACAGTGTGGATGGAGCTTCTCTGTCATCCATCTGTTGTCACAATTGTCTTTCTGTCTCCTTATCTTTTTTCTTTCATATCTTAAACCAAAAAAAAAAAAAGAAGCATTCGGCCCAAACCTGATCAAAAAGTGACTTAGTCTAAAGGTAACACTGACTGAGTACAGTACAGCAATTCTTATAACATCCTTTGCAAATAACATCTAGTTTTGGCCACTATGATGTTACAACTGTGGCTGTGGATTTTTAAAATTCAAATCTGATGTGCTCAACACCTCGCTAAAATGATTTATTGATTTAAGGATTCCAACTGTGAACCTGCCATCAAAGAGACATGCCAATCTGCTCAAGAGGAATGCAGCCATGAAATCACATAACAAGAGGCAAACACTTCTTTAAAAATTGACAGTGAACTTAATGATAGTGTTATGAAAAAATTATGCCAATAAAATTGAACTGGAAGGTGTCACTGGATGAAATATTAACTGACCCCTTGACATGTTTGATTCCATATATACTACTCCTTGGCAACTGGGTTGTCAGGTCATTCTCCCTAGGAGGTCTTTGACTGTGTAATTCACTTCTTTCCTTGATCCAATTGAGTCCAGAGTTATTAACCTTGCAGGCAACCTGCAAAACCCATCTTGCCTTGAAGATATTTCAGGAAGATTGTGAGTTTGTAGATGAAGGCAATGGAGTCTGAAGGATGAGTTAGGTGGCTTGATAGAGTGACTTCATTTCTTGTGGGACAGCCTATTAGTTGGAAAACTTGTAATGTGAAAAATTAATGAACTAAAGATTTCTACTGAACTATTTATATTTCTAATTGTGTTTTTTAAATGTTGGGTGGTGCCTCTGGAGAGATGATAGAGAAACAAAAGAATACATGACAAAATAAAACAAAGTATTAGGTCAGGTCTTCATTTTGAAGGTTTTGATACCTATACCAGTAGCTAGGATACTGGCAAAGTGCTCCTAGTGTGGACAGAATGTATACCAACCATCAGCTTGGATTGATATCGCTTATTCCAGGCCCCACCTCCTGGCCTGCCTAGTGATATAAGCTATACTGGCAAAAGCACCATTTTGCTTGTATAGCTGTGTCTACACTGGGAGCTTTTGCTAGCACAACTATGTTGGCCACAGAAGACAGCTCATCATGTCCCTGACTGATATGGCAATGTCAGCAAAAGTCTGTATTACAGCCCTGGCCTTAGAGTGGTGGGGGCGAGTTCCCATACTTTAAAGACTAAGTTATTGCCCTCTGCCGGTATTGCAAATTTTATGTTTTCATGTGCTTCTACAGGAACACATCATGATACGATGTCTCAGGAGTGGTACCCTATACAGCACTTCTAGAATAAAAAGAAAATCTGGCCCACTTTCATGTACAGACTCGCTCTGCTGCTTTCCCAATATTTGGGAGGGGGAAAGCTGAAGGAACCCAGCCGGCTCACTCCCCGACTCTGCCCTACCTCGTCCCGCTCTGCAAAGCCCTCACTGTGGGCTTTCCAAGGATCAAGAGAAAGTGGAAGCATACAACAGAGATTGAATGCTCGCCTTCTGCAGGCAGAGGCTCCTCTCCAGATAGAACAGGTGCCTGAGATCTTCTCTTCCTATTTGTATTGTGACTGTAAGTGTGCCGGAATAATTTTATCAAAAGAAACACATTGAGTTAGACAGACATGAAGAAACAAAACCAAATTCACCGAGGCACTGAAAAATTCATATAATTTAAACCATATTTTAGAGGAATCATCATGCAGATCCACAGGGACAACAAAAATATCACCCAGGCATGCTGCTTATGATGTATTCCATTGTTCCCAATCATCCGTGTTGTTTAAGATTTTTAACATTGTCATCTCTGAAAGTGATTTTCATAAGAGAGTGGGAAGTGACTTTAATATGCCCTTGAATAAATTAAGATCAGCGAGGGCTTTGGCAGCATAATCACATGTGGCTTGCAGCCCTAGAAGGGTTTACCTGCCTTTGGTTTGGCAATGTCTAGAGCTGTGGTCCCTGTCCACCAAGCATAATCTAATTTCTTTACAAGGCCTGCAGCAGATATTTCTGGCAGGCTGGATCTAATCCAGGCTACTATGGTTTCCATGGACAGGAAGTTTGAAGTTTTGGGATTAAAACGGCAGGAGGCTGAGAAGAAAATTGAGGACCTGGAAATAACAACTGATGGGTGTGACGCAATCATCACTGCGAAATCTACAGAGGGTGAGGCTTAGAAAAATTTAATCAACAACCTGGAGAATAATCTCAAATAAAGGGCTATGTTTAGCATAGGGGCGGAGGACTCCTGAGACTGTACTGACAAGAGAGGTTTCCGTATCCTTTTGCAAAGGGATTTCAACCATTCCCTACTGAATAACACAGCAAGCGTGTGATGTGAAAGCATATGGCAGTGCAGACTGACTTGCCTGCTATGTCTTTTTTCAAACAAAGCTGCTGCTGTCTAAGAGCTACAGCAGTGATAGGGTTAGAAAAGTTGGGATGGACAGACTTGATTTCCACACCACCACAGTGAGGGCACATATGGCAGGATTACCGGGAAGTTCATTCAGGCAACTCCCTACATAATAATTGTCTAATGTGCAATACTTGGCATGAGAATCATAACTTCAGCAATAACAGACAAGCATAACCCTAGATTTCCTTGCTCACAAATATTGTTCTAGCCAATGTACAGTCCTGCTGTTCCTTGGCACATATGATTTTCAAGCTGGAATAAAATAAATGGCACTAAAAGGCTGTGTGCTATCTCCATCTCCATCTGTCAATAACCACCCACCTTCATTCCACTGTCGTCAAATCTTAATATAGTGATGTGTTTTTTAAAGGGCAGTATTTCTTAAAGGGGCAAACTGTTATCACCACTCAGATCTTATGAAGCTAGTAACAGAATGCCTGTGAGCCTAGCCCTCTCTCCGTCAACTATCCTCCCACTGGGAGATCCTGAGGGGAACATGACCGGCTGTGAGTTCTCATCCCACCAGCTCTTTATTTTTCAGCTAAACCCCAAAACTCAGACGCCATTGAATGCTGAGACCCCTCTGTGTTGCTTGAAAAGTACAAATAATCCTTAAAGGTACCCTAAATGGATGGCTGAGGACTCCCTAAACGTGGATCCTGCGGCTGCTTCAAATTACGCTGTGGCCCATACTAACCCCTGGCTGCCTCATGGATCAGGAGATCACAAAGATAGGTTTTTAAGCAATCTTTGCCCCTGCACTCTGCTCTGACATCTTTCAAAGATCTATCTCTGGGCCAACAGGAGGGCCTACGCTCAAAAGCTAATTAAAAAGAGAAAAATGACAAGAGAGAACGCAGTTAGGGCCACCTAACAACTAGAAGACACCACAGAGGAAAACTGAGGTTGCAGCAGGGGAAGGGCGCAACGGGGCTCAGGGCTTTAGCAACAGGGGGAGCACTGGGCTGAAGCCAGCACTCCCCTCGTAGCTAAAGCCCCACGCCCTGACGCCCCCCATGGGATTGAAGCCAGGAATGGAGCCCTGGGGCTGAAGCCCTGTGCCTCAGTGCCCCCTGCGTGGCTGAAACCAGGAGCAGAGCCGTGGGGCTGAAGCCCTGAGCCCCAGCGCTCCCCCCAGGTGTAAAGCCCTGAGGTGCTCCTGAGGATCAGAAGCCTGGACCCTTCTAACTGAAGGAGAACTTTTAAAAGACACAGACTGTGAGGATATCATTAGTGCGTTTGTGGAGCAGAAGTCAAGGAAGAAATATGTGCATGTGCAGTAAAGTAGCACCTACCTGCTACCTAGGTGATTGTTTTAGTTACATGTATTTTTGTTATTGTATTGAATAAATATTTAAATTATCATTTATATTTCTTCTTGTTTCATTTTCTATGGAATACATGAAGGTCAGCTGTAGGCGAGGCGGGGAGCACTGAAGATGCGGTGCCTCCGGGCGCATAAGGTGTAAATCCAGCCCTGCATGTTACATTGGGGCTGGACATCACACAGGTCTGCCTTCCATGTATGTACTGAGATCTATCATTGAATCTGTCCTTTTTTTTCTAGCAATATTTCTATCTACTCAGAACGGATAACATCCATACAGGATGCTCTTTTTAAACTGTGTATTCTAAATTGATATACATCCACTCAGATGCATGTTTTGATACTCCTATTTTGTAAGGCTATGACTCCAGAAAACTTATATACAGATGTGAAGGAGAAACTTCTACCTGTCTACATTTTTATATGACACTCTTATCACTCATGTTAATACTCAGGACACCCCTGTGAGGTTGAGGAATTAGCAATCTCCATGCCCCAATGGGAATCTCAGGCACAGAGAAGGTAAGTGACCTGCTCAAGCTCACACACAAAGTCTTTGGTTTAGCCAAAGACTGAATCTGCTGAGCCTTGTAACCATGAGACCATCTTTCTTCCCATGTTGATGCATTCCGTTGAAGGAAAATGATCCAAAACCACTCAGATTATAAAAATAAATGCTATTACCATTCAAAATTGTAATTTTGGCCAGATAATCCCGCATTAGAAATAAAATTTTAAAATCTCTACTGATACATGAGGTAAAATCATATTACCATTTTTATCATTAATTCATATGTGTATTAAAAATGGAATATATACTGCAGATGAGAAGAATGAGAGGGGATTTGATAGCTGCTTTCAACTACCTGAAAGGAGGTTCCAAAGAGGATGGATCTAGACTGTTCTCAGTGGTAGCAGATGACAGAACAAGGAGTAATGGTCTCAAGTGGCAGTGGAGGAGGTTTAGGTTGGATATTAGGAAAAACTTTTTCACTAGGAGTCGGTGAAGCACTGGAATGGGTTAGCTAGGGAGGTGGTGGAATCTCCTTCCTTCGAGGTTTTTAAGGTCAGGCTTGACAAAGCCCTGTGTGGGATGATTTAGTTGGGGATTGGTCCTGCTTTGAGCAGGGGGTTGGACTAGATGACCTCCTGAGGTCCCTTCCAACCCTGATATTCTATGATTCTATAATTTTGGTAAAGTCAAAAACCATGTAATAAATAGAATACACATTTACACATATAATGCATTGAGATGGAGGTTTCATGTGTGTTGATGCAAGATATTTATTTCCTCTTTCCCATTGCATAAATCTAATTCCAAGAGAGGTGGCTTAGGCTAGCTGAGTGTGCACACAGGAAACAGCACGGCTGAGTTCTAATCCTAGGCCTGCCACTGAGTAGGCAGTCATGAGGCCAAAACTTTCAAAGGTGGGTATCTATAGTTAGGCACCCAAAGAAGTGGCCTTATTTTATGAGAGGGTGAAGCCCATAACTGCTACTGAAGTCAACGTGCTTTCAAAATCAGGCCACTAATTTATGTGCCTAAATCTGGCTTTAGATCCCTCAGTCTAGGCACCCACATTTGAAAACCTTGGTCCTAACATTTCTGCTTCCCAGTTTCTCTGCCCATGAAATGATGGTAATAATTCCTCTCTCATTAGGGGCACTGTGAGGATTAGTTAATATTTCCAGAGCCCTGTGTTAAAGGATTACATTAATTTTGCATATAAAAATAAAAATTTAAAAAATAAATCAACACAGAATTTATATAAATCAAGATCATGATCCCCAAGTTTGGGACTTGCAATGAATTATGTGGCTACAGCATAGGATAGATGCATTTAACCAATAAAAATACATAAATAAACTAAGTGGTAATGAAAAAAGCTGATAGCAAAAGGAAATAATTATTGGCCTCCTTTTGAAGATGAAATTGAGAGAGGACGTCTGAGTGTTGGATTTCACAATTGCTGCAAAAAGCTGTGCCATAATATGTAGCCAGCGTGTTTTCAGAATCGATAAAATCAAGGGTGGGCCTTTTTTCCATGGTTTTCATGGAGCTGCCTTAGCAATCAGCTGGAAAGGGGGACTGCTGTACCTCTGCATGCTGGTAGTGTAAAAAGCTGCAAACATGCTAAACAACAGCATGGCATGAGCAGCTTATTTATTACAGAGATAGCTGTAAAGTCTGATACAAACAGACAAGCGTTAAGCCTCCAGTGCACAGCTCGGAACACAGGCTTACTGACCATAACATGCACTGTATAAACCTACTTGTATTGTGTCATCCAAGACCACCGTTAGACTGACATCCTTTACTCAGTCTTCCTCCTCCTCCTCCCCCCTTTTTTTCCAGTAAACCCTCAAGTTATTTTCCTTATGTCAAGATGCCCTGGTACTGACCTGAAGTGGTGATGATAGTGACTGAACAAGAGTATGAGGAAACATTGCTATCACAATCACTGAGATCAAGAGCTGTCAATAACTGTGTTACACAAAATGTCAGGCTAGATCACAGAGGTCCCTTGTGGCCTCGGAATCTATCGATGAATAATATTCTCAGTTCCACATAGGGTGAACATCCATCCCTTATCATCAGGGAATCTCTTATTTATGGTCTGATCCTGCACCCATTGCAGTAAGTAGCAAAAGTCCTACTGACTTCAGCAGATGCAGGATAGGATCATCGGTCCCAATCCAGCAAATCACTTAAGCACATGTTTAACTTTCAGCAGGTGACTAGACCATTAAAGTCATGCGCATAAAACTAAGTCCTTTGCTAGACTGGGGCCTTAGTGCACAGTGCTCTGCATCCTAAAACAAATGGATACAGGTGAATGACGACACAGAATACTGCACTGTTCACTGACAAATATATTCAATTTTAATTCTATTTTGTGTACATAAAAACTATCCTAATTCCCTTGATCATCCACAGGCAATTTTGGGGGTTGTGGGATTGGTTGGTTGATTTTCCAATTTAGTGCAGCCTATCAAAATGAAGATAAAAAGGAACAGATTCTTCATAGGATTTATAGTCCAATTCCACATTCCAAGTTTTGCCAGAGTAAAGACTACTGGATAAGGCTCACAGTTCACAAATAACTAATGCCCACAACTTTTAGATGCTGCTACTAGACTGTTGCCAATGTGCTCCCATTTAACAAATTCTAGATTCACTGATCCTTGTGCAGCCAGGTTTCCAAACACTTACACTCAAACTGACCATGGCAATACTGTTGTGGCTTTTGCCATTTGCCTATCAGCCTACTAGTTTTGAAAAAATGACCTCTTATCCTCAGAAGTGACCTGTCCAAAAGAGAATTACGGCCCATTTGTGGAGAGACATGGGCTGCTGCATCTGTTTGTTAAAAAGTACAAAGGACTTTCTTTTACAGGACTCTCAAAGGAGCACTTAGCACTGAACTGAGATGCACAATTTAAAATTTATTTTTGTTTTGAACACTTACCAATCTTTTGCCTGAAGTAATTATGCTCTATGCTCTCAAAACTGATGGCTCATTTTAAATCAACCAAAGTTCCATGCACAGAGTAGCTGTGGGATTAGACCCTCTATGCCACAATAAATCATTATGGCTGTACAGGATCACTTTATATCAGAGATCTAGACATGAACCCCACCTAAGACTGAAATGAAGTGCCCAAAAAACAAAGTGGAATACACCATAAGGAAATTGTGAAGAAAAGATTATTTCAATGTGTTAAAATCTATATTACAACACAAAACAAACAAGAAATTCTAACTTAAGGCTCTTGCTCCTTTCTGATCTCCTCCTATTGTGAACCAAATCATACACACATTCTTAATACACCAACCTGTCAAAACATGGTGAGTTAAAGATGGCCTCGTATCACAAGTTCATTGTTTTGATATACTTACAATTGGGCCTTTTAGAGGGCCTGATTCTGATCTTACTTTCCCCTTTGCCAATCAGACGTAACTCCATTGTAGCTAATGGAATTCCACTTGTAGAAGTGAGAAATCGGAATCAAGCCCATAATGTATATTCTATCTAACACCATATTTTTAAACATATATTCTAGTTCTACTCACATTTTTAGAGGCACCTGAGAAGGTCCATTTTTTTGTCAAAACTATTACAGGAAAATGCTGTGAGTAACAGTCATTAAAAAAAATCAACAATGTCATTAAAAATTAACCAAAAGAAAGCAGCAGTGCTATGTTACTAACTAGTGGGTGGGGGGTGTCTCATATTATTACATTGAGAAGGGCAGCAATGGAAAACCTTTTTCAATTGGTGTTTCTATTCCTTCCTCTTTTACTTGGTTCAGAAGCCCTGCATAATTAATACTGTAGTACTTAATAAATGCTTATGAAGCTACTATCTCTCTACTCTTTCAGTTTAATTAGGTGACTGACTTCAGGCATACTATACATTATAATGACAATTTAATTACTTTTTTAATGAGCACACTTAAAGATTTATAAACAGGAATAGAATAGTACAGAACACTAAAAACTAGAAATACTGTGAAATGAAGCAACAGCTCAAAGTAATCAAATCTAATCTATCTATCTAGTATCTGAACACCTGTAATGATAGAGACATGCAACATAGTATGTACAGTAGACTCATACAGAATGTTGGATTCCTCCTCAGAATACTGGTTATAATCTCCTTTAGAATTCATCTTTTTGTACATGTGAATCATGTTAGATTTAGTGGTTAATAGCCTAAAGTGGTTCCAGGAACAGTAAGATAACTGAGCTTTATACAACCTAAAATCTATTTGTAAAAATGAATGGCCCTTTCCTTCCTTGTAAGTACGGTAATCAGTAAATTTCCTCTCTCACATCATCCCATGAAACCCATACCCAGAAAACGTGATTGCAGAGAGGCAAATCTCCTAAACCATTCCACCTGGCAGAGACAGTCAACAGTATTCAATGGGCTACAGGTTTAACAATCCTCAACCTAGATTAGTCCTGGCTAGTATGTCAAAAACTTGCATGTGAAAACATTGAAAACTATCTGCACCACTCAGTGTAATAATCAAGGTCTGCTCACTTGATATTGCTATTATTTCATTTAGGGCTTAATTCCCCTCACATACATGACTGTAAATTCTGAGTAATTAATGGAATTAGACTTGTATAAATTTGGAGTAAATTAAAGAATCAGACCCTTAATTTTTACTTTAATGTTGCTCAAAAGCAACCAAACGACAACAGATATAATGTGCAATAAATATGAGGAAACCACTGTCCTTGTACTCTTCCTCATCAAGAAAAAAATAAAGATCAGCATACAGCAATGTACAGCTATTTCATAAACACAACTGGGTACTAAAAACAAACAAAAATATACAGCTTTTAACTGTCTTCCCCGAGTCAGCTACGGCTGCCACGGAAAAGTGATGCCATGTGCCCTCCCATTTACGAGCTGTCATGCATGGTTGCTCCCTTTATTGCAGTTTTTATCACAAATTGCTGTAGTCTGTTCTGCAAATAGAAGAGCGAGTCTCAAATATATGGACTGATGGCATAAATCAGGGAGCAATTTACATTGATACTAGTAGCTTTCTTCCTAAGCCAGTTATTACAAAAAGGATGCACGTACCCGACAACTTTCTTCTTTATGCTGGAGAGAATTCAGCAAAGCAGAGAATTCTGCTCCATGCAACCTCCTTCAGAGTGGCACACAAGGGCCAGAGGAGGCAGGGCAGGGGTGGAACAGAGAAGGGCTGGTAAAGAGATCTTACACTACATAGATTTCCCTGCAGGGAATCCTGGTAAGTGCCTCACATAGAGTAGGTTACTTCAGCCATCAGTAGCTTCTGTGGAGTAGCTCTGTAATCACTCACCTGCCTGGGGGTACTCTCTCAAATCCACCCCCGCCCTGCTCGTTTCCCTAGTGCCCAGGCCCAATTAGTCGTGGCTGGTGCCTGGGGTTCAGGATTTTAGCCTTACTTATGGTGAAGTGTGAAAAATCTCTCTAGGAATGGGTCTCTCTGTCTTTCTCTACATCAGAATGTTGCACAGGTATAACTTAAATTAGTTTAACTACAGTTAAATTGGTGCAAACCCCTGTATCAACACTTTTATTTCAGTTCAATTAAAACCTATTCCCAGTCGATTTAAGCTAAACCAAAAAATAAGCCCTCTTAAATGAAAATAAGACTGGCTACACACAAGTTTGTGCCAGTTTAGTATATTATAATGGTTTAAATTCACACCTTAGGTGATACCTGTGCAACTTTCAGTTGTAAACCATAAAAGACTTGGACTAAAGAGAAAGCTTTTCCATTTGGGAGCTGTATATACAACTGTTTCTATTAATTTAAGAGAATAAAATATAGCTGTGCATACTTGGCATTCTTACTGGAGTTGATGGAATCTCCAATATGTCACTCTTAACTACTAAGGAGAGATTAAAAGGGAAAACACTGCAAAATAACCTAGAACAGTCATGGGCATATTCAGTGTTATAAGCACTGTCAACAAACAGTTTTAAAAATATTAAAGGGGCTGCTAATGAGCTACATATAAAAATATGGCCACAATGCAGAATTATTGTAATTGTCTTTTCTTTTTCTTAGATAAAAAAACCCCAAATCCTTGTCTCACTCACAGGCAATGAAATTCATCCGAATGAAGTTCAATCCCACAAATTTCTAGTGTTTCTGCCTGCTTGCAGTGGCACAGAAGGGAGCCAGAAAAGGTATATATTAAAGAAGGCATACTATGATACGCTGGATCATCCACTGTTTCAAGAAGCTACTTTGTCTGCAATTTCCGTTTTCAGAAAAGTTGTGCAAAGCTTAA
The DNA here is from genome assembly GCF_020497125.1 of Mauremys mutica. Lineage (NCBI taxonomy): Eukaryota > Metazoa > Chordata > Testudines > Geoemydidae > Mauremys > Mauremys mutica. Next base: position 108,096,518 of record NC_059074.1, read on the forward strand.
ACAATGGATCTCCTATGGAGCTACTGTTTCATCCAGCCTCGCTGTCCAGCTGATGATTGATGATGGGTCAGGAGGGCAGCAGACTTTGGGTGCACAACATTTAAATACTTTATCAAAGATGGCAAAAGGCCATGTACTATAATAACGCAGCAAATACTTCCTTTTACTGTACAGCAGACAAATTCCTTCCTCTCAGTTGGCTCCATCTGCAGCTTGTGGTTCACTACTCAGAGCATGTACAAGTTCTATATTAACAAAGCATACACTTAAAAAGCCTGGCAATGCCAGCTAACACTTCCCTTTATTCCTAAAAATGACCTGATGATAAACAATCTCACAGTAGTGAAGAGTCATCCATGCCTGTGCCAGCATCACTAACACGGAATCACATAAATGGACTTCTATAGATTACAAGCACTTTATCTACAGTAAAATAATACTAACCCCGACCACTTACTTTTGCTTTAAAACTAGGGAATAAGAATAGGTCAAATCTTTAAAGGTATTTAGTAGAGCTGTACAAACAGAACAAAAAAGTGGTCTCGCCTTTGGAAAGCGCATGCGGCATAACTCAATTCTGGGTGTGAATGACAAAGATAAGTGTGCACTACAGTGACGCATTCATATCATTACAGTTAATGCCATGTCAGCAATTTCATGGTAAACTCCTGTTTTCAGTGGTTTTAAATTGGGCAAAAAAATGGCCCTGTCAGATAAAATTTGATGCTGGTCAGTGTGTAGTGTGTCACAGCTTTACTATTACTGAAACAGTTATGGTTTCTAACAGATTGTAAGTGCACACACAAATCCACATCTTTAATCCACTGGTTCAACAAGGTTTGAGTTTAGGATAAATCTAAAAATAAAGAATAAAATTAGGAGATTTAAATTAATAACCTTATTGTATAGTGTAAAGGCCCCAATTAATAAATGCTGCCACACATCTTATTGAACCATGAACCTTTATTTGCAAATAAGTAACTTGCCTCTGAACACCCCCCCCCCCCGCCATTTTTAAGAGTATGGAAACTTTGGTAGCTAATGTTCTAGTTAAACTTTGGGGGGGGGGGTTAAATGTTATTTTCTGTAATAACTGGGAGATATTTTAGGAGGCATGTAGATCTTGGACTGAAAGCTATTTTTCTGATATGCACATCCCAAGCTGTCTGCCCTACAACCTGATCCTAAATGGGAAACTTACAAAGATGAGTGAAAAGTTGACATTTGGGGGTGGAGGGATCAGGAGCCACATGCAACTGAAGTCAAATTCCTTTACAGACTAGATAAGATAGATATGCTACTATTTACTGACTCATTTATTCAAGAAGGCTTTTAAGAACAAACATTGGGTTAAAGAAAATGAGAATCCTAAATTATAAAAGGCCAAATTCCAGATCCCTACGCAGTTCTTGCTAATACAAACACCATGGACTGGGAGGAGAAGATACGGAAGCAGGAGGGCCACTGGGTTTTCCCTCATAAAACCAAAAGGGAAGTTGGGGTAAATAACCGCAGAGTTTAAAGGGAGTTTCCAATAGCCACTGCAAATGTCAAATGAGCTAAGTAGCTAGGACCCTGGGAGCTAGGGGCCAGGCAGCAGTGAAGTCAGCAGATGCCCTGAGATCCTCAGATTACCACAGTGGGTGAAATCTCCCCTATCCTCTCAAAGGTAGACTCAGAAGGAAACCTGGCAAGCTGAACATCAAGAGTTTCCATTCCCCACATGTGGGTTATTCCTGCATAGGGCAAATTTATTGACGTTACAGTGCTAAATTATCATCAGAGATGTTTGGAGGCTTCATCAATTAACCTTTCTAAAGCACTCTGAGGCGCTACAAGGTACCATGATCTGTATTTGTATTTGATTTGCTTAATAATTTTGGTTGGTTCCCATTTTGTTGTGGTAACAGAAATAGGGAATAGCCACAAAGTTTGCACCCAGATCCAAAATTCAGTGATCTTTTTAGGCTCAGGTTCCTGTTTAATATACGTATACACATGTGCATATGTCCATGCATACACACGATCTGCAATAACTACTGCTTACGTATAAGAAGGGATTTGAAAACATGCACACTTGTTGAACAGTATGCAGCAAAATTTTAAGAAAGGATAAGAAGAAAAGTGTGTTTTAATAGCACCATAGCAAAGCTCTTTCCTTAGAACCTCATTGTTCCCCGTCATAAAGTCTCAGTGCAACGTACAACAAGCAGTACTCTGAGGCATTGCGGTATCTTTTGAATCACTGCCATTACCCGAGAAAACCCCAGGAAGTGGTTTGTATGAGAAGCTGGACCAGACTTGCTTAGGTATCAGCTGATGTCACAACACAAGTCAGTAACAATGAGGACATTGTGAAACCAGGAATAACCTCTGTTATCTTCAGCAGTTTGGGAAATCATTTCTAGCCCAATGAGTACAGAACTTGGGAACTAGTCAAATAGTTAATTATTCACCATGGGTTTAGTAATTAATCTCAGTTTCAGGCCAAGTCCTTGTGTGCCCAGAATAACGTGAAGATCTCCAGCAAGTGAAACAATAACACGAGTCTTTGGATTCACTTCTATAAAGCAGCAATTTTTCCATAAACAGCTGCGATTAAGCAAGGACAAAGCAGCAATCCAGACAGCCGTCTGTGTAAACTAATTGAAAAGGAGGGTGATTTCATAAACCTTTCAAATCAACATTCTTCTTTTAGCCTCTTTCATCCTGTCTTGCTCCAGAAAATATAACATTCCTGTGAGTCTTTTTGATAATGCACTTTAGCTCCTCCTGGGGAGCCTGATAAAGAGGCAGTACGGACGGGGATGCAGTGGTTTTAATGCTGTAAAAGGAATATTCAGCTAGAAATGCTCCCGTGTGGTTACCATACAAAGAGGAGATCCAAACCCATAGCCCAGAGACCTCAGCGTTGTTTCCACAAAGACCATCATCCTGCATGGCACAAGCACCCAAACCAGTGCTGTGAATGGGAGTCTGGGGCACACAAAGACTCTTCAAGGCCACAGCTATGACAAAAGCCACTTTGATCATAGGAAGGATAATATTCTAGTCAAATGACAAAAAGCAGCTAACGTCATTAATCAATCGCAGAAGCAAGAAAAAACCCATATCCTTAAAAATGTTGATGCTCAATTTTCACCCTACAAACACCACAAACTCTTTATACACTCAAAATGGGAGCAACAACGCAAGTTGAAAGGGAATCACCTCCTCCAGGCAAACCAAAATCCAGACACCTGCAAACAAGTCCACTCACTAACGCCAGAGGCCATATATTACCGTCGTGTCACACTGGAGCTGCCATTTATTGAAGACTGAGAGCAAGATATGCCCTTAAATGAAAGATGCATAAGACGAGGAAAGAAACGGAAATATATGAACCAGTTTACAAAGGCATGCAGAGGATAAGTAATCCAGTACAAAAGAAGGCAAACTGACAAAATAAATACATCGCTTTCAATTTGCAAGTGTCAGAACACAGCAGCACATTAAATGTGTTTAAGCACTGGGAGAGACGGCTGGCTTCCCTGCTATGTTAAAATGGCATTCCCAGTTCATCCATTGCAAAGACATGGTACAAATTACCTCAAGTTGTACCTTGATACATTTGCTGTTCTTCTCTTCAGTGATGGGGAGGGGGGAATACAGACTAACATTCATTGCTTTACAACGTCCCTTCACCACTGCCTGACACTTAGTTTTGTTTGCTTTAAAATAGCTGTGAGGAGCAGGGCTGCCCAGAAGATTCAGGGGGCCTGGGGCAAAGCAATTTCAGGGGCCCCTTCCATAAAAAGAAGTTGCAATACTATAGAATACTATATTCCCATGGGGGCCTCTGCAGGGCTCAGGGCCTGGGGCAAATTTCCCCACTAGCCCCCTCCCTCCCTCCCCGGGCAGCCCTCGTGAGGAGAAGGTAAATTACACTTTTGACCAATTGCAATCCCAAAGCATTTGCATGATGATAACCCATCACACACCGAAAGCTGACATTTCTATAATTGGCATTTGCTGAATGCAACAGCAGTCTCCACAAACACAACGGCCTTTTTATTGGCAACCTCTGTAATCATCTCACTCTTGTTTTTTTTTTTTTTTAATAGAAAAGAATTTATTAAGAGAACAAAAAGAAAGTACAGAATCTCTATGAGCCCAAGCTGGACACTCATAGGGTCTTGTTCACATGGAATCTCCTTTCTCTCTTCAGAAGAAAGCAAATCTCCACTTACCGCAGACACAATAATGTAATATAATCCAGATTATGCTCCTAATGATTATTACTGTTAAAACAAACAATTAAGGATTTACCTTAAAAGCCAATATAAAAGTTTACAATTTCGTCTCTGGAATCTGTTACAGAAAAGAGCACAATTCTGACCTTCAAAGTCAGTGTTTCAGTGCCTCTTTGATGTGCTTCAGAAGAAAAGTTCAAGCTGCATCTCATTTCAGTTTGTCACATTTTGTTTTTGTGTAAATCTGAAGAAAGAAATTGGAGAGAACAGCCAGGGTTGGCAGTGATTCCCTTGCCTTCTGCTTTTCTGTCTGTTGATGCTGACATGTGCAGTGAACTTCCTTCTGCCCCATTCCCCCCCCCTTTTTTAAAGGGTCAAAAAGGCATTTGGAAGTTGTATTCCCACCCACCCACCCAGGGCCGGCTCCAGCGTTTTTGCCACCCTGTGCAGCGGACAAAAAAAAAAAAAAAGCCGCAACCACTGCCGCTTCATTCTTCGGCCGCCCCGTTGCGTTGGCCGCCCCAAGCACCTGCTTGCTGTGCTGGTGCCTGGAGCCGGCCCTGCACTCACCACCAAAGGCTAGGCTCCCTGTGGTGCTGCCACGTTACTGTAAGAGCCCACAAAGGGAAGGTTAAAATCTGTGCTCCTTTGGCAGGCACAATGAGCTCAAAGCAAGCGGTTCACCCTTAACATAAACCCTACTTAAACAACACAGTGCCCACATTTTCCAAATAGATGTTAGGATTTCATGCCTAGTCTAGTGACTGGTTGGGAGGAATGCAGAACTCTTTTAACAGACCTCTGATTTTCCATTCCTACTGTTTACACAGCCCATTATCAATTTTTATAAAGGGGAAAAAGGAGATTCCGGAAAGAGACTGCAATTGTGAAACAAACTTTTGGTATCATTTAAACAGCTGATGCAGTAAATTTCTGGAGAAATTGTTAAAAGTCCATGGGGGAATATTGGCTGTAATGATACAAAAGGAACAACTAGTTTAAAAACAAACTGTATTTTTTAAAAGTGCATTTTAAAACAGGCTCATTATTCATTTTACTATTAATACATGGTTTGGATTTGAACATGTGGTTCCAATAACACTTTCTTATAAGACTCATGTTATCAGTAAACTTGCAATTGAAAGCTAACACATTTATAAACTTTTGTTTATACTGTAGTCAGACCAGAACAAACAAAATGAAGTTGCAAATGCCATGTGTCTGGGCATTTAAATTATAGTATGGTAGGTATGACTATTAATTCCTGCCAAATCTAGATTGTAGCTTCAACAGAAACCAGAGCTACTCAAGTTCAGTTCTCATGATCACCAGATTGTAATGCGTGGCTATTAATCAGGCCTCTTAGAAGTGGATATTGTAATAACCATACCCTGCTATCAATTTTTGTGCAAGATTCCCATTATCTTCTTTGGGAAATTCACAAGTAGAACAATGGCTGGACTTGGCCATAACGCAAAAACTATGAAAAATCTATTAAAATTATTAGAAACCCCATCAAATTTGCAGTTTAAAAATTAAAATCCCTTTCAAGTGAAAATACAAATATTTTTAAGAGGAAGACAGGTGGGTCACGATGCAGAGGGAGGGGAAAGGGAATGAGTTTCTCTGGAAGTGAAAAAATATCTATTTTTGAAAGAGTGAGCACAGAATCATAGAAATTGGAAGGGAGACCACTTACTACTCATCTCCCAGCCAATATAGGAATATTCTTTATAGTATGCTTCCCAGTGCTTTGTCCAGATTATTTTTGAAGTACTCAAATGATAAAGCTTCCATGACTTGCTTTGGGAGGCTACTCCGCTGTCCAACAGATTTCACCAGTAGGATTTTTTTCGGATACGGCAACTTTTAAAGTTCCTTTTGCTCAGTTTCACCGCTTATAACACCTCCTTACACTCTCTGAAGATTACCACTCCCTCCTGGGTGTTCACAGCTTTGAAGTACTCACACAGAATGATATTTAATTTAAAACCAATCAAAGTGGAAAGATGTACCTTATAAAAAAGCTTAATTAAAAGGAGAACTCTGATCCTCTGATATAGGGCCAGGCTGTGTGCCTGTTGTAGTCAATGGCAAATCTCCAGTGGGAGCAGGACTGAGCACTTGATCAAGAGAGTGAAAACAGGCCAACTTTCCTATTTGAAAGAAAGGCGATCTTTAAATCAGCAACACAGTGGCTATATTAGTAGCTTTAATGATAGAACACTGAGCTCTGGAAGATGGAAATCTACTAGAGAAGCAGCTCTATACATAAACCCCAGAAAAATGGATCCTTACTCATTTTACACCATTTCATTAAACTAGTGTAATCTAATTCACTGTCCTCTCTCCTCATGTTAGCCAAGCAGATATTAAATATTTTTGAACCCCCTTGCAACATAACTCCTCCTCTTTCTTATTTCCAATAAGAACTCCAACCGCAGTAAATGATTTTCTTGTCTTACTGAAACCTGAGGACCTGACTCTCCACAACCTTACATCTTCCATAGTCATTCATATTCGTGCAAAGCGAGCCTAAAACACAATAAAATCAGAATGGTCCTTCTGAGGAGTACCAGATGTCAGGGCCTTGTGAGTTGGTTTCCAACTGGAGGCACAATATGTGATGTGCAATCAACTTATTTTCTTAGTGAAGCTTATTTATCTATACTGAACACATTAGTCCCTGAACAGAGGTGATCACAAACAAAAGCATTCAGGCAAACTCCTCTTTCAGAAATCCCAGCCTAAACTCCAAAGTCTGATTCCCAGAAAGTTACCCTGCTCCAAAAATTGACTCGTTAGGGAGATTAAGGCAAAGGCCAAACGCTCTTGCCGTTTGCAACAGCTTCCTACAACACACACACAAAAAGCTAACAACAATACAACAGCTCTTCACAAGCTACTAAAAAGACTTTGTAAGACTATATGTAACAGCAGCATCTGGTGACTCTGGCTATAACATGATCATTTTACGCCAACATGTCCCTGCGGCCTGCGCTGCTTCCCGCGGTGAACCGCGGCCACTGGGAGCTGCGGGCAGCCATGCCTGTAAACAAACTGCCTCACGGCCTGCCAGCAGATTCCCCTGATGGGCTGCGTGCAGCCTGCAGGTTGCCCACTACTGGCCTAGAGAGTGAGAATGAGAATGACTCTGTAGTCCAGTTGTTTGAGATCCTGGGTTCAGCCCCCCTGCTCTAATCACTCCTTCATTATTTATCCAGAGTGTAACAGTTTCAACAGGAGACACCGAGGGAGCCCAACATCAGAATATCCCATTGCTTAGTGGTTAGAGCACTCTCCTGAGAGGTGGGAGAACCTTGTTCAAATCCTCTCCTCCCACTCTGACAGAGAAGTGCGGCCTCAGCTGGAGTACGGTATCCAATTCTGGCTGCCATGCTTTAGGAAAGATGTGGATAAATTGAGGAGAGTCCAGAGGAAAGCAAGAAAAGTGATAGAAGGTTTAGAAATCCTGATCTATGAGGAAAGGTTAAAAAAACTGGGCATGTTTAGTCTTGAGAAAAGAAGACAGAGGGGAGACCTGATAGTCTTCAAGTATGTTAAGAGCTGTTACAAACAGGATGGTGATAAATTATTCTCTCTGTCCACGGAAGGATGGACAAGAAGTAATAGGCTTAACCTGCAGCAAGGGAGATTTAGATTAGATATTAGGGAAAAAATTCTAATTTTAAGTAGGGCCCTACCAAATTCATAGTCCATTTTCGTCAGTTTCGTGATCATATGATTTTGAAAATGGTAAATTTCATTATTTCAGCTATTTAAATCTGAAATTTCACAGAGTTGTAATTCTAGGGATCCTAACCCAAAAAGGAGTTTGGGCGGTTCGCAAGGTTATTGTAGGGTGGGTTGCAGTATTGCTACCATTACTGGCTTCAGAGCTGGGCAGCTGGAGAGCGGCGGCTGCTGGCCGGGAGCCCAGCTCTGAAGGCAGAGCCGCCGCCAGCAGCAGCACAGAAGTAAGGATGGCATGGTGTGGTATTGCCACTCTTACTTCTGCGCTGCTGCCTGCAGAGGTGGGTGCTCAGTCAGCAGCTGCTACTCTGCCCGCCTAGCTCTGAAGGCAGCAGTGCAGAAGTAAGGGCGGCATGGAGATTTTTTTCCCATGGCATTGCCACCCTTACTTCTGCGCTGCTGTTGGCTGGGCGCCCGGCCAAGAGCTGCCACTCTCCAGCCACCCAGCTCTGAAGGCAGCACAAAAGTAAGGGTGCCAATACTGTGACTCGCCCTAAAATAACCTTGCGAGCCCTCCTGCAACTCCCTTTTGGGTCAGGACCCCCAATTTGAGAAATGCTGGTCGCCCCCATGAAATCTGTATAATATAGGGTAAAAACACACAGAAAACCAGATTTCACAGGGGGAGACCAGATTTCACTGTCCGTGACACATTTTTCATGGCTGTGAATTTGGTAGGGCCCTAATTATACGCATTAAATTTCAGTGTTACCTGGGACTCATTGTACTATGACCCCAGGTGCAGAACGACTGCTCTTGGGCATGATATTTGTTGGGAATTATATCACAGTGACAACCAATCAATATATATTGTTTCAGCAAGCACCCTGGGTGCCTCAGTCCTCTCAGGGGTAAAGAGGATACACAGGGCACGCACTGCACACAATACAAAGAATTCCAGAGGTAACGAAAGATCCATCCTGCCTGAGGCCCTTCTTGCCCCACTGCCTTCAGTGAAGAGGGCCTGTTTGGAGGAGACATCGCTGTCTACTAATCAATGAAAACATTCATTCAAGTCAAGATATGCTGTTGACGTGAGTCAGCTGCATAGCTTAAGGGCATTCTGAAGCATGAGGCTGAGTAGCGACTTAACCACTTCTAGGAATGCAAAAGCTTATGATCGTGTTAGTTCGTAACCATCTTATTAAAACCACAGTTAAGCACTAGAATAGGTTACCTATGGCAGTGATGGAATCCCTGTCATTGGACATTTTTAAGAACAGGTTAGACAAACACACGTAAGGGATGCTACAGGTTTACTTGGTCCTGCCTCAGAAGCAGGGGTGGGAGGGAGAGGTGGACCAGATGATCCCTCGAGCCTCAGGTTCCTTCCAGTCTTCCATTTCCATGATTCTGGGAAGGCTAAAACGCCAATCCTGAAAGGTGATCCATGCAGATAGACCCCTTGAATCTTCAGGTAACTCTGCTAAAGTCATTGAGTCTTCACATGTGTTCTGTTCTCCAGAGCGGGTCAGCTTCCATGACCAGGGCTCAAGATGTATTGATTATGTTACCAGAAAGCTTTCAAGTACCATAAAGGAAACATAGGTGGGAAAATTCAATACACTTTTTAAACACTTTGTTTTGTACTGTATTTTGAGGTGTGTGTGTGTGTGGGGGGGGAAATAACAGATTATTAATATACATTTTGATGTTCTTATTAAGTTTAGCAAAAAAGGAGGAAAAAATGACGAAAAGCAGTACAGTAAAGCAATATCATTACAAAAATAAGGAATTGGAAAAAGGAATGATTCAGTACTGTATTTTTTCCACTTAACAAAAATGGAGATTTCCGCCTCCTTTTACCATTTATATGCTATAGGCTCACAGGAAGTTTCCTTGATATATGGGGCCTGATCCTGCAGCCCTTACTTATCTGTGCAGTCGTTCCTACTGCAAGAGATTCCATAGACTTTCATAAGACAACCTGAGTGGGTAGGAGTTACAGGTTTGGATTGCCAAAGACTTAATTAATAGATACATAGAATCATAGAAATGTAGGCTAGAAGGGACCTTCAGAGGTCAAGTCCTGCCCCCTGTGCTGAGGCAGGACCAAGTAAACCTACATCATCCCTGAGAGGAGTTGTCCAACCTGATCTTAAAAAACTCCAATGATGGGGATTCCACAACCTTGCTTGGAAGCCTATTCCAGAGCTTAACTATCCTTATAATTTTGAAACTTATCCAAAACAATTTTAGAATTCAGCACCTGATATTATTAACCTGTCATATTCAGCTTTCTGTTTTCCGTCCCAAAGGATAGCAGCTACAGCTGTGTGCATAGAAGGAGCCAGTTATACATTAAAGCACAAAACCAGTTTGCTTATAATATTATTACAAGATACAGTGGTCACCCTAAAGCAGTGTTTCTCAACCTTTTTGATACCAAGGACTGGTTCGCTGCCTTCCTAAATTGCATCAGTGGCATCTCAGGGACTGGGGCTGATCCATTGAGAAACACTGCCCTAAAGCACCTGTCATTTCTGCCTTAGCTCATTAGATAGTTACCTCAGTGTCCATAGTATTCCCTATAGGGAATATGCAAAATAATGTAAATATTAAGATGAAATATTTAGCAAGGCATTTTCTAAAATGACTGGCAAGATTTTAAGCATCACCACTGAACACAGAGAGGTTCTCCCAAGGAGACAAGGTTTTCACCACCAAGGCCCTAATCCTACAATGAACTGTGTGCAAGTGGACCTCCTTATCCACACTGAGTCCACTGCAATCAGTAGGCACAAGGATCCATCTGCAATAAGTTTATTGCAAGATCAAGGCCTAAATTAGTATTCATCTCTAGAATGACATCCTGTAACAAGACACAGGGAGTTACACCTACATATTACCACATGTCAAAATGGACTCCAACCTTTATTCTTACACATAGCTCTGCAGTGAGAACCAGGAACCTATAAACAATTTGCTAACATTTATTTTCTGCAAAACTTACAACCCTTGTCAAAATATTTTTGAATATCTATATAATTCTTCTGGATTGTGATACTGAGCTTTTGCAAAAATACCATAAAATATTATAACAATCCATGTGGGGGCACAAGAGGGGGAAAGAATTTTCATTCACTGTGTGACTTTCCCACAGATATTAAAGTGAAGCTGATTCGTAAAGATTCCTGGCAAGTTTCAGTAAATAATTTCCAAAAAGCAGCATTCACAAACATTCTAAGTGCATCAGCCCAGGAGAGTTCAGTGAATTCTACTGCAAATGACTCAAAGACTCATCAAGCTTTTTGTGCTTCAGTTTATAGATTCTGAATTATATAACTAGCTTGTCATGAGTCACAAAATCCCATTGAAGTGACTGTAAAATTGCCACTTCACTTGCTGGTATTTCTATTGAATGCCTCTCCTAACCAATACCCAACTAATAGGAAAGCAGATTTAGAGACATGGGCCATGTCGTTACATGCATCTATTTGTGCTGAGTGTTCAGGTGCAATATACATAGCCTGCTTCATCATAGAGTGAGGGCACCTATGTTGCAACAACATGTTTGGTTCTAGCTTTATCATAACTAATTAGTCAAATAATTATTGGGATTGTTAATTAACTACCACAGGAAATCTAGTTTCACTGACCAATCACTGGTGTGCTAAATTAGAAAGAAAAGATTTGCAGGAAAATGTTATATCAACCAGGTAAGGTACTAACAAACTTTTACAGGACTTTATTTTTAAAGTGGAAACCTCTTTACCAAGCTGCTGCTGCACACTCTGTAACTCACACTTTGCCTCCTCAACTCCTCCCGCCTCCTTCCTGTTTCCTGTCCTTTCAGACTCCCAACAGCCAGTGCTCCCAGTTCTAATAATTACAAGCAACATCTAAACACCACATTCCCTCCTCTCTTAAGAAACTCTCCCAATTAAAATAAACATTGTTGTTCTAACCACAGGAACAAATAGGAAACAAGACGCTATACTACTGGCAGAAATATTACACTGAAAACACTGTAGATACTACATAACATAGTCTCTAGTCCAGACAGGTGGTCGTCTGGGTCTGACAGGCCGTCTCTCAAGCCCCGGTTCCAATGCGATGTCTTGTTGTGTTGATACTACAGTGAAGTCATCCAATGCAGACTGGGTGTTGGCATAATCTCCTCTTGGTGCATAGGCAGGTGCAAGATAAGAAGCATTCCATACCCGCCCATCAGAAAGTCAATAGATGTAAGGTCCCTTCTTCTCTATGATTTTAAGAGGAGCTGTGAATTTATGGTCCCCTTTGCATAAAATTCCAGGTTTTTGTATTCTAACGAAGGAACCACATTCAAACTTTGGTTCCTTAGCACCCCGTCACTTGTCTGTGAAAGCCTTATACTTTGGTTGGTTCTGTTCAACTGTTTTTCTCACATCCTCCTCGGTTGGAGCATCAGGTCATGCCTTTAACAATCCAGCAATGTTCAGTTTAGTATTCATTTGTTTCCCATGTAGTAACTCTGCGGTTGATCTTTGCGTTGTGGCATATCATGTAGCCCGGTATGTTTGCAAGAAATCAGTAGTGAAGGGTATCCACAATCGCCCTTCCAGTTTAGCCATTTGCAAACTCTCTTTCAAACTTCTGTTAAACCGTTCAATTTCCCCATTGGCTTGAGGGTAATATAGGGATGACCTGTGTAAAATGTTCCTCTCTGCTAGAAAAGTTTCAAACTCCAGGGAGGTAAATTGACTAACATTATCCGAAACCAGTTCTTTGGGGTTACCTTCCCTGCCAAAAACGGAAGAGAGGAACTTAATTACTGTAGCAAAAGAGATTTGCGATGTAAACGCTACCTCAGGCCATTTACTGAAATAGTCTATTAAAGTGATGGCATAACGACAGTCAATTGGAGCAGTATCAAAGGGTCCTACAATGTCAATCACCACTTTTTCCAATGCAGATTCAGGAAGAGGAACAGGCTGTAATGGAGGGGTACATGTTACTGCTGTCTTATCATGCATTTGGCAAGTGACACAGGATTTTATGGGTGCTTCAGTTTGAGAGTCCATCCCTGGCCACCAATACAGATCCCATAGTTGTTTGGTTCTGACAATTCCTTGATGAGTATCGTGTGCCAGGTGTATGAGTTTTGACTGTAATTCTTCTGGCACAAGTAGCCGGTGTATACCTCGTAGCACACAGCCATCGAGCAAAGAAAGTTCATCCCAAACTCTAAAATAGGGCAGCAAAACTGGGCCAAGGTTTTTAGGGTTACTGGGCCATCTCTTTGTCAGAAATTCTCGTAGTTTTTGTTGAATTGGACATGCTGAACAAGCAGCTTGAAATTGTTCTCTTGTAACTGCAGTAAGAGTGTTTGTAATAAGCACAACTACTACATCCTCATCCTCTGGTGGACCATCAGGTGAAGGCAAAGGCAGGCGAGAAAGGCAATCAGCTACTACATTTTTGTTTCCAGGCTTATAGTCCAGTTCATAATTGAAAGAGAGTAGTCTTGAAGACCATCTAGTAATACGACATCCTGCCCTTCCCAGTCCTTTTGTGGTGAGCAATGTCGTCAAAGGGCTGTGCGCAACTTGAACGTGCAGCCCCATGGGTAAGTTCTCCATTTTTCAGTAGCCCAGACAAAAGCAAATGCTTCTTTTTCGACTGTAGAATATTTTCTCTCAGCATTACTCAGTGTCCTTGAAGCAAATGCAACAGTCCTCTCTGCGTTGTCCTCATGAAGTTGTGTGAGGACAGCCCCAAGTCCATAATCAGAATCATCAGTAGTTATAATTGTGGACAATGCAGGACTGAATAGTGTAAGTACTGGACTATGTACAATCAAGTCTTTCACAGTTTCAAAACTAGCTCGTGAATCCATTGTCCACACTAAGGTTGAACTTCTCTGTAGTAATTCTCTTAACGGTTCAATGACAGAAGCATAATTGGGAATGAATTTTGCATACCAGGAGGTAAGACCCGAGAAGGAACGTAAAGTCTGCAAATCTGTTGGAGGAGGAGCATTTGAAATTGCCAGGATATCATCTGGATCAGGTTTTAGTCCAGCCTGTGAAACTGTATGCCCCAGAAAGGAGAGCTCAGTTTGTCTAAAATTGCATTTGGACCTATTGAACTTGAGGCCTGCTTTTCCGATGCAGTTTAGTACAAACTGTAGGTTATTGTCATGCTCCTCAGTAGTATTTCCAAACAGGATAATATCATCCAAATACCACTGAACTCCATGCTGATTCTTCAGAATCAATGACATCATTTTTTGGAAGGCACTTGGGTCTGATGTGAGACCGTATGGAACACGTTTAAAACTAAATAGTCCCTCATGTGTAATAAATGCTGTGAAGTCTCTGCTATCTTCATGCAACATAACCTGGTGGTATGCGCTCTGCAAATCAAGAGTAGAAAACATCTTTGCTCCACGGAGGTCTGCAAATACTTCTTCTATGTGAGGAAGAGGATGGCTGTCAACCACAATAGCTTTATTTGGCTCCCTTAAGTCCACACAAAGGTGAATGCCTCCACCCTTCTTCTGCATCACTACTATAGGTGAAACCCATTCTGAGGTGTTAATCTCTTCAATAATGTCCTTTTGAACAAGTTTTCTAAGTTCCTCTGAAACAGCTTCCCTGACTGAAAATGGTAAGTGCCGTAATTTGTCATACAGGCATCACATTATTCTGCATTTTAACTTTATGCAGTAACCCATACATACAGCCGAGTTTCTCCTCAACCTGGTGTTGGGTCCCAGCTGAAACTGGTGTGCGTACCATAAGAGTGCTTTGCTGAGGAAGATCAATTCGTCCATTAACTACCCTGAGATTTAAAGCAGCCAATAAATCTCTGCCAAGGATAGGAGTGCCTTTGAGGGCAATGTAGAACTCTGCAGTTACACAGCAATCACCAAAAGTAACTATTGCTGGCAGGCAGCCATGTACTGGAACATGGTTTTTCAAATAGCACACCAACTGAAGTTTGGGTTCAGTAAGAGGCACATCTTTAAAGTAATGCAAATAGATGGAATCAGGTAGTATAGATACTGCTGAGCCAGTGTCCAACATTAGCTGAATCAAGTGTGATTTGCCTGAGGGTATGGCGGAAACGTTTACAGTGCACGTTATCTGTTCTGGAATATGTGCAGTAGTGGTTTTGTCCATGCTCAGCACAGTAAAATCTGGTACTGTAACTGCATGAACCTGTTGATTGAACTGGCTACTGCAACATACTTTAGGAAAATGCCCAATCTTTTTGCAATGATTGCAGTGAGCTACTTTTGATGGACATCCTGTGTAGCTTGCAAGGTGTTGTGGGGATCCACAGCGAAAGCATGCTTTTACTGTATTTTGCATTTGCTGATTCAGTAGCTTTTCATTAGTTTTCCTCCTGCAATTGTTTGCCTGCAGCGATAGTGAATTTTTCTGCAAAGGAGTCACAGACTGGACTGTGCCTCCTATATCCCTGCTCATTATTTTGGCTTCAGCTGTAGCTGACTCAATCTGAGTAGCAATGGTTATTGCTTTTTCTAGTGTAAGTTGTGGTTCTGGAAGTAAGCATTTTCTTACACGAAGCATGGCTGTTTTCTCAATGAGCTGGTCTCTAATCATCTCATCTGCCATATTCCCAAAGTCACAAGTTACAATCAGACTGCTCAGGGAAGCAATATACTGCATTATAGTCTCCCTTGGTTTCTGCTCATGCTGGCGAAATCTGTAGCGATTAGCTACTACATTCACTTTTGGCACAAAAAAGTTCTTTAATGCAGTGAGTGCAGTCTCATATTTATCATCTGCAAGGGGAAAAGTGTAAAATATTCGCTGCCCTTCTGCTCCAAGGCAGTGGATTAGCAGAGCATGCTTTCTTACTTCAGAAATCTCTGTAGCACTGACTGCAAGCAGATAAGTCTCAAACATATGGATCCATGCAGTAAAAGCAATTGGAGGCTCATCCTGGGCTTTGCAGAAAGGGTGCAGGTGGGTTCAGAGGCAGAAGATCCATCCTCGTCGCCAAAAATGTTGTATCAACCAGGCAAGGTACTAACAAACTTTAACAGGACTTTATTTTTAAAGTGGAAACCTCTTTACCAAGCTGCTGCTGCACCCTCTGTAACTCTCACTCTGCCTCCTCAACTCCTCCCCACTCCTTCCCATTTCCTGTCCTTTCAGACTCCCAACAGCCAGTAATCCCAGTTCTAATAATTACAAGCAACATCTAAACACCACAAAGAAATAAAAATCAAGATCACATTTTTCCTCTGAAAGCTTAAAAGTCTTAAAATCCTGCCCAGAAATCATGTGGCTGTTAGCTGAGATTGCTGAAAAACAAACAGCACCAAAATGAATAGGGGCAGACCATGCATAGGGGCCACATGGCAGCAGGAACAATCCCCCACAAGGAATTCAGAGCCAGCTACCTACCGTCCCTTATATTATATAGTTTGATAAACAAAGATAATTTTAATCAACTAGCTGCACAGTTCTTTATATTGCACCCACCCTATGTTTCTGTGCACCTCACCGCCATGCCCTGAAAAGTGACTGCTAGCAAAAGGGTTTGCCAGGTCTCTGAGCCAGCCTTCAGGAGGAGCTGAACATTGTATCTGCTGGTCACATCTGTGTCAAAAGGAGTAAGCACAAAAGAGAGAAAAGAAGAAAGGGAAAGTGCCTCACTATCTAGAGCTGGCTTGAGCTGCTAAATTATCACAGAGTGCTGCTGACACAATCTCACAACTACACTGCAGCCTCATTTACACATGTCAGAGACAGAGGAGGTGGGAAAGGTACAGGGAAAGAAAATAAGGGAGATAAATCATTACATGCATTCATCATACTCATTTCTATAACAGAAAGTATTTAAGATCAGGAAATGAATTGCTACCACAATCTCAGTGGGTCACTGTGGAAAGTGCAACATAACCTTAAAAGCACCTAACCTACTGCACCTTTAGATTTAGTACAGATAACGTCTAGATTAAATTTACCGATTAATCCATCCCCTATTTCCAACTATTAAAAAAGAAAAAAATCTACTTCAAATTCCACAGCATTTCCCTTGGTACAGCTGCAAACAGCATGTGCCCCCGGGATAAAACCAGACTGACAAACTGCCCTAAAGATCAGCTAATTAAACACATTTGAATTATGCTTCTATAGTCAGGCATACATCACTAGAAAGCCATGCAGAGTTATTCAGTGCATCATGTTTGACAATTCTCCAGCACAGCTACTTTCTTTGGGTTTGGGAAGCATACCGTTCCACTAGCAGCAAAGCCATGGAGCTGGATTTACCGCCTTTCAGATAAGGAATCTCCTCCTCCCCCCCTTTAGCTCCCCTCTTCTAGTGAATAATATCTCAGTACTACCTCTGTTTATCAGCACTGCAATTCCATCTCTTCAGTCATTCAAAGAATTTAACAGCCTGGAAATTCCTGTTGTCCATTATTTGAGGTCACAGATAAAAGCTAAACAGCGACCGTGATTCCCATCAATCATAACTCACTCACTGATAGAATGTATGGTAGGAGACCTACTGATGTAAGCTAGTCACCAGAGAAAATACCCACTGATGACGCATATCCAGGCATAAAAATAGTTACAGGGCCCCCAAAGGGATTATTCAACAGCCTACATTTAGATATTCTTACAAGAGACCTGAAGTCAATTTGCTGGTATTAGATGGCCAGGGAATGTTGAAGTTTAAGCTTCCTCAGCAGCCATAACCACAAATAGATGGTTTAAATAACTACTGCAATTACAAGCTGTTCTGTAAATTTTAACACTGCAATACAAGGATTAAGCCTAAAGAGAAGCACTGACTATAAAATGCTGTACAGTCTTTATCTTTTACTTGGCATCTTTTAATTTACCAACTCTTTTAGCGTATTAGTGGGGGATAAAGTAAACAATTTCAAATTTATCCAGAGATACTCAAATGAAGCATCGCACCCTAACACACCTGCATGCAATGTTTGTCTGAAATAAAATATCCACCCAAAAAAAATTGATGTGATTTTTTTTTGTCTGTTCCATGGGCATTATTTCTTGGGACAGTTCACAGCTATCTTGGCCATAATCTTTGTATGATACTTTGTGCTGAATCTTCTGCCTTTCTTGTATCATTTGGCTGTCATTCATTCAAAAAGAACTGCAGTGCAAATCTTTTAACTCAGAATTCAAAAGACTGTTAAGATACTTTACTGCCCATATCAAACAATTACTAGGTATTTTTACATTAATATCTAGAACAAAACAGTGTTGTTCTACATTAAATAATCAGTTATTATGGATAATCTCTTATTCCTTAATATTAATTCCATTTGCTCTCAATTATAATGGCATTTACTAAGATATCAATGAGCCGGTCAAAACTCTTGACAGCAATTATGTTAGCAGTTGTGCTGCATCTTCTCACCAAATTAAAAAACTTTGGATAACATTTTCAAAACTCCTAATGTAACTGAGGCTCCTAAGTCTCATTTTCAAAAAGTGTATTGGGCACTTAGGATCCAAAATCATATTGACTTTCAATGAGATTTAGGCTGCTAAGAGCCTAAATCACCTCTCTTGAAAATGGTACATAGGTAGTTTGGAAAATGTTACCCTTTATTTTACCTAGCCAAACATGAAGGGATTCATACGCCTCTCTCCTTGGCAATCATGAAAACAACAACAACAGCCATTTTTGTACCAGGCAGCTAAGTTCTACTTCACTTTCTTCAACTATGATAACACTGCTATAAACAAAAATGCAAATGATTTTTAGTACAATTTCACAAAGCATGCACATTTTTTCCTGTGCACACAGGCTAGCAGTTTGCTTGGCCTAGTTTAACAACCCTAAGTAGAAGTGTTCATCAGTGCCCTCTAGTTTGGCAGTTCTCAAAGCAGGGGTCTGAGGCTCCCGGGGGGGGGGGTGGCATGCAGATTTCAAGGGGTCCGTCACGCAGGGACAGCAATAGACTCACTGGGGCCCAGGGCATAAAGCCTAAGCCCCACCATCCAGGGCTGAAGCCAAAGCCTAAGCAATTTAGCTTTGTGGGGTCCCCTGTGGTGTGGTGTCCTGGGCAACTGCTTGCTACTTCCTAACGCTGGCCCTCACTTTGATATGCAGAAAAACAGTTGTTGTGGCACAGGTGGGCCATGGTGTTTTTATAGCATGTTGGGGGGGGGGGGGGGCTGAGAAAGAAAAAGGCTGAGAACCCCTGCTCTAGATGATTATCCCAAGTTGCTGAAAGGAGTCTTGTGTTGTTCTCTCCGTCTGTCACCTACTAGCCCCCTGCCTTTTCCCTGGGTGCCCACTCAGTTTCTCAGCAAGACTAAAACAATATATTTCCTACAGAAAATGTGGGAGACAAAACAATCCAATCCTGTAGTGCACTCTATTGTAGGAGCTCTCACAAAAACAAGTGTCGTGAAAAATAGCAAAGGTGTAAATGTGTAAGATACCACGTCACTGAAGATCTGTGAAACATCCTTTATAGCAAGTTTGCTAATTCAAGAGGCAATCACAACCTGCAATATTTCACATGAAATGCACAAAGTCTCTCACCAATAAGAAGTGGGTATTTAATTCTCTCTTTTTGTCAGGAAACTTTAAATAACTCAAAGGCATATCAGACACCCATCTATGATTTTTTGTCACATTTTTTAAATGAACATAATAATTTGTCATGGATTATCCTAACTCTGCAAAAAATTTAAGAGCTCAACCCTGCTCCCCCTGAAGTTAACAAGAGTTTTGCCTCTTTTCTTTGATGGGAGAAAGATTGGGACTCTTATATATTGCACTTTAGGGAGGAAACATTCTTTCTGACCCCATGTACCATAACTCTATCCTCTTCTAACTCAAGTCCCTCCTTGAAGGTTTAGCATTTAGAGTCAAGGCATGGACATTATTTTTCTATATGGCCACATAATCAGATTATGTTATCTTTGCCCTAGTGTATTCCACTCCTGGAGCACTATTTTTGTTGTATCCTTCTGCAGTTCTTTTCTTTACTTAGACTGTAAATGTTCTGAGGCAGGGATCATGAGCCACATCTTGGTCCCCGTTCTGGTCTAACAGAGAAAGGCAGGTGAAAAACAGGCTAAACTGGCCATCTGGGGATTCCTCCCGCATAGGGAAATCCCAAACTCAGGAGGAGGAGAGCTTACATAACTCTCTGCCTACCCCACTTCTGGCCCTGGTATACGGTAATGTGTCAGGGCATGGGTGGGTATAAGGGATATGGCTGGAGCCCAGAAGGCAAACACCAACGCCTATCCCCCAATATTTATCATTTTTAAAAATTCATGATTTTTCAGATGATGATTTTTGAGGTCCTGACTCATGGTTTTTTTAATGCTTGTTTTTTGGCAACACTGCATCTGAGAAAAAGAATGCTTCAGCACGCAGTCTTACATCTGTCCCTTGGCAACAGTTTTAATACCACATTCATTCAGATGACCGGGGAACACAAAGTTAGTCCTGGAATATCCAGCTGCACTGAGAAAGTTAATTTCCTACATGCACATAGTCTGTCCTGACATACAGAAGGGTCAATCACACTGGCATGTCATTTAGGAAAGATTCTGGTGGTGTGTTTGGCCAGCACCTGATAACTGCATTGTTAAGCAACTAAAATCACCTTTACCTAGCCAACCACACGATACCACAGTATTTATTCCAAGCAGAAAGGGGGAAACTATTTTTACATTCCAGAGACAACAAAAATCTTATTACACAAATGGACACAGTCAAGATAAATGCTGAATATTAACCAAAACTCTTCATTTGTGTTACTAAAGACACCACAGATTGTTCAAATGAAGAATAATTAAAATATTTTATTTCTGACATTTCACTCAGTTTAGAAAGTGAAACTTTTGGCCAGTTTCAATTTGTTATAGCCAGTTTTAGTTTTCAGTTCTCATACACTAAAACAATGGTTTTCAATCTGTGGTCCACGGACCCCGGGGTGTCTGCAGAGTACGTCACAGATTTCAAAAGGGGTCTGCACCTCCATTTGAAATTTTTTAGGGATCCACACACGGAAAAAAAGGTTGAAAACCACTGTGCTTAGAACTTGCACAATGCTAGTGTGTGTGAGTTTCTAACACTTCAGTAAAACATACACATTTTTAAGTTTGTTTTTAATTAAATAAAAGACTTGTTTTAAAAAAAAACCTTCAAAATAGGCCTGACTGTAATACATGCTTCCAATGAAAAGAAGATGGTGTCCAGCTGGTGTAAAGGGAGATGGGAAAAGAGGAAGAGAAGGATTTGGAAAGGCTGGAGATGGCAGATATATTGCTGCCAATGACAGTGGTAGGCATGAATGAAATCAGCAGAGGGGGAAATGTAAAGGAAAGGTCTAGGAGATCTAGGGTCATAACTATATACACTCTCTTATCTAATAAGTATTGGAGGAATATGTGTAGTGGCAAAGCGTCATTGCTGTTTTGAAGATAGTCATGAGCAGGAAAATGATTAATTACCCCCTTCTCTCCCATTTTTCATTGTAATAAGGCTATAAGATAAGGTAATATTTCTAGATACTACATGGCAAACAGTACTGATGATATTACAAGTTATTTTCTTATATAACTAGTAATACAGAGGGCAGCAGACATACAAGAGAACATAACAGAAGAGAAGCAATATAAGTTGTGGGCTAAAGTAAGTGTGCAAACTTTTATTATAGAAGTTATATACTGTATTTTCAAAGATAAAATGGACACCACTGTTATATTTCTGCAGCTGGGAACTGTACTGAATGCAGGACTTCAGGGAGAAATGTTGGGCAGACAAAAGATGCAGGACCAGGCCCCAAATTAGCAAATTATTTTATAAGTTTTTAGAACAGCAATTTTGGGAGCAACACTTGGCTTGCTGAGGATGGAACAGTGTGGAGAACTTAGCCACAGTGTCACACAACGTTAGACAAATCACGATGTTGATATCAGAAACATAAAAAAGGCCTGGTATCTCATACTGCTTCAGCATCAGCGTCACTCTCACAGGACTCTCCCTTTTTGCAGCTCATTTTCTTATAAAGACATCTGAGCCTCAATTTTGTGGCACAGCACATTTGTAACATTTGCAAATCAGATATCATTTCAATTTAATTGAAAAGTGACCTTTAAATATTGCCCAAGGGGATGGATCTCTGATGTTGCCTTATGAATTATTCTATAATTAAGGGTCTGATACTGCAAACCCTTGTCCACATTAAGTCTCCCTCCTCATGAAAACAGCTCGACTACAGCCACTCAGTTCTTCATTCCACCCGTAAGTACAGGAATAGGGAAAGGGAGGGGAGGCAAAGCTGGCTTTAAGGGACTGTTCAGCCCCTGAGACAATTTAGAGCAGCCCTAATTCTGCTCTAGGCTGTGGTGACTTGTAATTGTCCTATATGTACCATATATCAACCTACAATAACCAGATCACAGCACACTCTGGCCATGATCACCCTTCCCAGCATGTCTCCAACCCACCACAGACAAGTCCCCTACACTGAGCTGTTATACTGGATGGGGTAATATGTGATGTCTGGTTACATTGGATTTATGCAATTAGAACAACATAAAGGGGGCCACCTCATAAATCACAATCAGGGGCAGCGGGTCCATGCCCAGTAAATAGAACTATGCTTGGTAGTAAGGGGTTGCAGCAGGACTAGATGCAGCCTCATTTAATCTCTACCAGACCCTTTTTACCTTTGCAAAGAAGTACAAAGACCGCAAACAAACCACACCAAAACCACTCTCCTTTCAGCCTGAACTCTCATGGTAAGTTTGTACGAGCAAACTTGAATTTGATAATCACAAACACTGGAATCCCAATCCTCAGGGCTGGCTCCAGGCACCAGCACACCAAGCAGGTGCTTGGGGCGGCCAACGGAAAGGGGCAGCACATCCAGCTCTTCGGCGCCAATTCGGCAGCAGGTCCCTCAGTCCCTCTCAGGGGGAAGGACCCGCCGCTGAATTGCCACCGAAGAATAAAGCAGCGGCGGTAGAGCTGCCACGGAAGTGCCACCGATCGCAGCTTTTTTTTTCTTTTTTTTTTGCCACTTGTGGCAGCAAAAACGCTGGAGCCGGCCCTGCCAATCCTAAAAGTATTGTTCATCTCTGATTCAATCAGGAAAGAGAAACACATCATGTGACTTGGGGTTAACATAACGGGGAGTACAGGGAGCAGCTCTTCCCTTTCAGACCAGGATCCCTGTCAGCTTTATCAACAATGCTGGAACACCCTATACACAACATCTAAGTGAAGCATCCATTCAAACCATGCCAAGCCTAAATAATACAATACCAGCTGCCTCCATGAAAGTGAAGGTGTAACATTAGTCCTAAGTAGCTTATTCTGTACAAACATCTTCATGTGAGGAAAAAGTGCATTTAGGTGAAAATAGTAATTATATTCTCAGTTTAAACATTCCCTCACATAAATTCTACCAAATGTAATGGAAAATTATAACTTTTCTATGGTGTTTTTGCCCCAACCATTCTATAGAATTTAATGGAGAACTATACCCATACTATCATATAGTTCTAAAAACCTACAGAAAAGAGATTATTCTTCATTAAATTCTACAGGTTTTGAGACATTTCAGTAGACTCCCTACAGCATTTTGACTGAACCTATTTGGTTTCATTCCTACTAATTTCTATAGAAATTTTCCATAAGATTTGTGCTTCTTTGAATAAAAATGTTATCAATCATTGCTTTGTGGTACCTGTGCTACCCTTCTCTTTCCTGCCATTAGGGGCTACTGCACCTCTCTTTTATGGTTATGCCTAGCACACTGTGATTCCCATGCACTTAATTTTTTTCAGACTTAGGCAATCTTTGGAGGACCTACACCATGACATCACAGCTGGAGTGAGACCTGAGCTACAACTCTGACAGTAGACAACTCTGGGTATGTCTACACTATGAAATTAGGTCGAAATATATAAGTCGATTTTTTAGAAATCAATTTGATACAGTGGATTGTGTGTATCCCCACTTAAGACCATTAAGTCCACGGAGTGCGTCCACAGTACCGAGGCTGGCGTTGACTTTCGGAGTGCTGCACTGTGGGTAGCTATCCCACAGTTCCTGCAGTCTCCGCTACCCATTGGACTTCTGGATTGAGCTCCCAATGCCTGATGGGGCAAAAACATTGTCACATGTGGTTCTGGGTACATGTCGTCAGCCCCTCACCCCTCCCGAAAGCAATGGCAAAAAATTGTTTCTTGCCTTTTTTCCTGGGTTACCCATGCAGACGACATACCATGGCAAGCATGGAGCCCGCTCAGCTCACTGTCACCATACATCTCCTGGGAGCTGCTGGCAGACGCTGTACTGCAGTGCTACACAGCAGCAGTGCCTTGCCTTTGCAAGTTAGCGAAGACGGTTAGCAGCCATATTGTACCGTCTGCTCCTGTCTCCTGGCCTCAGTGAGGTCGGTCAGGGGCTCCTGGGCAGACATGGGTGCTCTTGGCCGGCCTCGGTGAGGTCTGTCGGGGGCGCCTGGACATAAATGGGAGTGACTCCAGGGCATTCCCTTCTTGAAGTTTCGTCTAATGGAGATTCAGTCCTGCCTGAAATATCAGGCAAGCCTACCAAAGAACCAGAGAGGCAACCAGATGCTCCGGGTCGTCAGAGCCCCAGACATTCTGCTTCTAAGATGAGCTGCATACCATTCGCTCCTCCCCCACCCCTCCCAGGCTCCCTTGGCAGTTATCCCCCCATATGTGTGATGAATTAATAAAGAATACGTGAATTTGAAACAACACTGACTTTATTGCCTCTGCAAGTGGAGATCAAAGGGGGGGAGGGGAGGGCTGTTGGCTTACACGGAAGTAGAGTGAACCAAGGGGGTGGGTTTTCATCAAGGAGAAACAAACAGAACTTTCACACTGTAGCCCCCTGACCAGTCATGAAACTGGCTTTCAAAGCTTCTCTGATGTGCAGCACGCCCTGCTGCGCTCTTCTAACTGCCCTGGTGTCTGGTTGCGCTTAATCATTTAGTCTTTTACAACGGAGTTCTGATCGCATGGATTCATCTCCCCAAACAGCGATCAGACCCAGTACCTCCTGTTCGGTCCATGCTGGAGCTCTTTTGCGATTCTAGGACTCCATGGTCACCTGTGCTGATCAGCTCGCCACGTTGGCCAAATAGGAAATTGAAATTCAGAAGTTCGCGGGGCTTTTCCTGTCTACCTGAGTTGAGAGTGCTGTCCAGAGCAGTCACAATGGAGCACTCTGGGATAGCTCCCGGAGGACAATACTGTCAAATTCCATCCACACTACCCCAAATTCAACCCAGCAGGATCGATTTCAGCGCTAATCCCCTCATCGGGGAGGAGTACAGAAATCGATTTTAAGAGCCCGTTAAGTCAACAAAAATGACTTCGTCATGTGGACGGGTGCAGGGTTAAATCGATCTAACACTGCTAAATTTGACCTAAACCCGTAGTGTAGACCAGGGCCTAGTTTCATCATTCCCTTGCCATTCAATTGAGCTGAAACATGAGATACTGCTCTCCCAGCCTAACTGCAGGTAAGATTTCAGACTCGAGCTGTGATGGCACAGTCCAAGTCTTCCAAAGTTTGACAAAGATGCAAGACAAAAAAGCAAATCAAGCACCTAATATTTGTAATGTAAAAACATACATAAAAAAGTGTATGGAGCTGAATTATTACAGAAATACTAAAGGGGACACTTTTTTTGTATATACAATCCATTTTTAAAATACCCAAACTGCAAAGCAACCAATATTTCACTGCCCTCACAGCCCTACTCAGTTGTTTATGAGTTTTTCAGCCAATTGGCCTACCCACAAGAGCAGAGGAATTATTATGGCAGCTGCAGGAAGGAAAGCAAGGGAACAGCTTGTGAACCCGCATTCTCTGTATGAAGAAGTCACTTACAGAGAACAAAGAGTATTCACCAAGACTTACAACTGAGCCACTGACCTGCATGGGGAGGGTCAAAGTGAAAGAGACCATGAGAAGAAAGAAGAGAGGAAAGACAACAACACATGAAGAGAAGGCAATTCAGAGTTCTACAACAGGTAATTTCCCCCCCAAATCGCATCCTTCTACTTTGCAAAAATAGATGAAACAAAGAGAAGAAGAGCGGAGGCAGGGAGCCTTGAGAGAGCAGGGTTCTGCAGAACAGTTCCAAAATGGAAAGAGGTGGCAGGGGAAATGAGAAAAAAAAAGACAAAGCTTTTGGAGAGAGTTGGTTACATCTTTTAGTTTTTTGTCACATCACCACCATATGTGCAGGGTCAGCAGCCTGGAACAGGAATCCTGGGGATTTCAAGTCCTGCAAACTGGGGTGTCAGAACACATTAGAGATACATAAAAATCAGGACTGGCAGCTACCCATCCCCTCTCTGCTCCTACAAAGATTCATGCTGGCATGGTAATGCTTGCCAAGCACATCTGGGCCCACACAGGCTGTAACTTAGTGTATGGTTTCTCTACAGGCAGCCACGTGTTTCAAGTTTCCACGACCAGAAGGTGCTTGACACTTTCATTTAAAAGCCCAGGTGCCCTAATGTAAAAACTTACCATAATGACAGGGAGTTGTGGGACATACAGCATCAGGCATTTGCAGCCCAAAGAACTGATTTCCTCTCCGTATTAAAGCAACCCCTTGAAAAACCGATTATAAGCAAATTAACAGACAGGCTACTGACTAATACAGCTCATTATACTGCTGGAAAAAGAACATTACAGAGCCATCAAGCCTACAACAAAAACTGGGAGTAAAATAAATACAACTCCTAACTGCAGTACTGATCCAACAAGAGGAGGGAAGGGGAAAAGCTGGAGAAGGATTACATGTGTCTGAAGTGTAGACATGGATTCCCATTTCTCATGGCATCAACCAAAGAGTTCTTATCCTCAAAAGCCTGGGAAGAAAATTTGGCTGCCTAATGAAAGATGTTCTTGTTAACTTTCCAAACGACTGGGAATGCATTAGCCTGGTGTGTCAGCTGCACCTGCATTTATATCACATTCTAAGGCTACCAGCCAATGCTCCTACAAGACTTTTTGACAAGGGCTGAATAAATATTGTAGCCAAAGGAGGAGGGAGCTAATTGTTGAGGTTTGAAAATAAAATCAAATGAAGATGAATGGAGACCATGAATAAATTTGTTTGAGTTTTTATACACCATTGATTGTATCATCTGCCTTTGCTTTAAAAACATTAAGTGAACTCTGAAATGAAAGCCAGAAATTATTTGCTGCATAATTCATTCACAAATCCCCTTCCAAAGCCAAAACTAAATACCAGAAGCTAGTGATTTTCTGACACTGAGTTCTTTGTCATTTGTTATGTGGCTACTGCTTCCAGACATATTGTTCCCTCTCTTTCCAAATTTAATAATGTATACTGATTTCTCCTGAACACTAAGATGAAACCACAACCCTCATTTGTTTGCCCTTTGAGCTGGTTTTGATTTTAGCTGATCCAGTGTATTAATCCTGCTGTGTTACAATTTGCCAAATCTACATGGAGCTTCCCACTTCAGTTCTTCAGCAGTGATCCAAGAAAAAAATATCAGCCACCATCCTACATAACTGCAGTGTAATACAAGGGGGCTTCCCTCCTGCTACTCCAGAGACAACAGGGCTGTGGTGGTGTGGTGACAAGAAGTCTACTTTAACTCTGGATATCATTCCTTTTTATGCTCCTTCACTACGTGCTTTCCTAATAGCAGGAAAACTCAGTGAGATACCATCCCTGAATGTGAGCTCTTCTCCCCATTCCTTTTCCCTAGACACTCCCACCCTCACCCTGGGTTCCCACCTAAAACACACTGCTGCAGAATATGTGAGACCTCCTTGTTACAGACCTTGCATGTGCAATTAACATGTCCCCTATGTGTTCCTTTCCTCCAAAAATAAACCTAAACCTCCAACACACATTCCTCCTTCCCTCTAACCCACTCCAATGCTTGCTGCTCCCAGGCCTGATCACGTCCCTTTCCCATTGGGCAAAGAGGCTCAGGTCTAGACCTGCAAAGATATTTAGGCACCTAACTTCCACTGATTTCAATGGGAGTTGAATACATTTGAGGATCTAGGCCTGAGCAATGTTTGGCCTGATCTCTTCAGTGAAGGAGAGAAACAAAAGTTCTCTCACATTCTGGTCCCTCAATGAAAAACGTGGGCTACATATAAAAACAAAACTGTTGAGGAGAGAGAGGGTGGTGACCCAGTGCTGCCAACTCTTGCTATTTTATCACGAGTTTCACAATAGTAGGTGCTTTACTTAAAGCCCGAGCTCTTGGAGACTGCGATGATATAAGAATCTCACCTTTCCTTTTTTAGAAAAAGTAAGTTTCCAGCTCTCATGTTTGTGATGAAAAGCTTAAAATGTGAATTGAGTGCAGCCTACAGGCTCAGAAACCAGAAAGCAAAAAATGGACCTAACATTTATCACTTTGTAAAAAAAACTTCAGGATTTTAACCCTATCTCATGATTTCTGACCCCTGACTCATGGGTTTGGTAGCACTGGTGACCTAGTCCAGCCCAATCTTCTTTTGCCTTTGCCCAGGAGCAGAAATAACGTCCCTCAGCCAAACGAAGACATGGAAAGCACAGCCTTGCCCAAGCCACCTCTCAGCATTACAGGCAAGGGGAGAGTAAGCATTTGAATGCTGATGATCCCTGCATCTGAGCAGAGACCAGCAGAGTGGAAGAAAACAACTTCAGAGCCTCAGCCTCTTTACCCAGTGAAGGAGAGATCGAGGAGGGAAAGCAGCTCAAGCCCAGCTTTTGCTTCCCTCTGATACAAGAGAGGGTTTTCCACCCCACACCCTCACTACTGATCTTTGAGCTTACAGTGAACCAAGCCCAAGTGACACGGAATGATAATAAGAGACATGTTTAAGAAGACAGTCTGGAGCAGGAAGAAATAAATGTGTTATATGATACATAATTCATTCACAAACCCATTCCAAAGCCAAGTCTAGAATTCCCTTTTAGTCTGGTATTTTTGGGTAGTCTACTTTGTTTGAACAAGTGGAAGTACCGCTATGCAGAGAAGAGACCTCAGTGTATATTAATACTGCTAGCTGATTGCATAACAATAGCACTGCTTCTGCTATCAATGAGCAGAGTCAATAATAACATTCGGCTTACAGTGAGTCTCAATGCAAAATCAATTTTCTTATCCTTTTGCATAACTACTGAGCTTGACATTGTGGGGGGACATGAACATACTAGTGTGATATGCAATTTTTAAAAAAAAGTCTGACCTGTTAATCTAATTACTCTACAAGTCCTATGGTAACAATTATCATCAATCTGACTCAAATCTTGTTAGCAACAGAATTCTGCCTTACCTGCTTCCTTCTCAAAATTACCAGACTTGTGAGAAGCTTTCCAGAGAAGTAATGCCTCTAACCTAATCACTGCAGGCCCTACTTTCCAGTTATGACACTTTATTTAATCACCCAATTATGCATTTGCAGATAATATTCACCCCTGTGCAGGGGGAACCAGCACAGCACCTATAGACCATATATAAGTTATGTCCCCCAGTAGCTCTCAAAATAAGGTTTGAGTGGGGCTTAAGTAGTGCATAGGCTTTGTACTGGTCTTCTGCACCAGGGTGAGTTTCGTCCTAGAGTCCTATCAACTGAGCTTAGGCACCTTAGGTGCTAAGGTCAGCATGCAAAAGCAGCACTGCTGACACCACAACCTTGGCACCCACATTTTAAAACTGCATTTATCATATCAATCCCATGTCGTCTATACCTTTCTCTTTTTGATTATTCTCAGTCTTACTCTCTCCCCCAGATCCTCTCTCATTTTTCTACTGCTTTTTATTATTTTTTTTTTGGTGGTATTTTCTTTTCCTTCCTCTCCTTGTTATTTTTCAGGAGAAACAGAGAAAATAAACTCCCCCGCCCAAAAAAAAAACCAAAAAAAAAAAAACAGAGCAGCATCTCCTTCCTGTTTTGTACTCTCTCCATTCTCCCTCCCCCATGTCCCCCGTCACTCCTCTGTCATCCTTCTGCCCTTGCTCCCCAACTCATCTCTCTTCCTGTTCTTGATTCTCTCTCCTTGTTTTCTCCTTTCTTTGCTGTTTCTCTTGTTGCTTTCTCCTCATCTTTCCTGTCAGAATGAATGAGTGAAGTCTCCTACTGGGAAAGTCCTTTTAAAAAATAGACACCCTGTTCAGAGTGTTGTACCAGCTCTGGGCACCTGAAAGGAATTTGGAGCTGTACATACTACACTGTTCAGCGTGAATGACCCTGCTATTCATTCAGCACTGTATGTACAGTTCCTTTGTGAAAAGGAAACTGAAGATGAAGGTATCACATAATATGGGACACCATAGACTAATTTTAAACCCAAGATTTTAACAAATTGCATTTGTAATTTATTTATTTCGGTTATGTAGCAAGCAACCAGGAATCACAACAATCACATATTAGGGAGCATGTCAAATGTGGCATTAGTCAAGCTGTTTAGGCCACCAAGAGCTGCAGCACTCTGAAAAAAAGACTGGTTAAAAAATGGCACCTTCATACTAGTTCTGTTCCCTGGAGGTGAAATTCACCCCTGTGCATAAGCCAAAAGAAGGACAGTGCAATTCTTAAGACCCATTAAGCCCTCCGAAGAGATGTATAAGCCCTGTGCTGGTCTTCTGCACAAGGGCAAATTTCACCCCTTGTGCATACTCAGAGTCAGATGTTCCAACTTCAGTTACAAAAACAAATTTCTTATTTTTTTCTCAAGTTAGCCATGAAAACCCAACACAGAAAAGATAAAGTGAGCTGAATTCTACCCACTGGCACGTCATCAACAGAACAATTAACTAAATTCAGGGGCGGTTCTAGACATTTCGCCGCCCCAAGCACGGCGTCATGCCGCAGGGGGCGCTCTGCCACTCGCCGGTCCCGCGGCTCCGGTGGACCTCCCGCAGGCGGTGATCCCCCACCTCCAGGGAGGTCCACCGAAGCCGCGGGACCAGCAGACCCTCCGCAGGCATGCCGCCGAAGGCGCCCTGCCTGCCGTCCTCCCTGTGGCCTGCATAGCGCCCCCCGCGGCATGCCGCCCCAAGCACGCGCTTGGCGTGCTGGGGCCTGGAGCCGCCCCTGACTAAATTCCACTTGCCAGCCTCTAATCTTCCCTGAGTTACACCCATGAAACCCCACTGAAAATTATGAGCCCATTAAACTGGATTCATGGCTGCTTTACCTTGCCAGATTACCACTGGCTTGCAAAGTACTAACATCTGGACATTCCCACCTGCCTGCCTACCATGGAAATATGGCAACATAGGGTACCTAACCATAATGCACTAGCACCAGCGTGCCTCTGTGAAAAGCAGGCCAGCATCAGAGACAGAAGCTGGAACAGGCAGGCAAAATACAGATTGCTCTTCCATCATACTCCGACAGCTCCTGGGATGTCAGGAAGCAGACACAATGTAGCTGTTCCTGCTTTTCCGCTGGAGTAGGTGAGGAAAGCCAGAGGGGGATGCAGAGAAAGGAGTGAGGAGGCAGAAGGAGATAGATCCAAATCAAGAAAGAAAATAATAAAACACTGGGGACAACAGCAGTGAAGTAGTGAGTCTTGAGGGAAAAATAATTCCCTTGATTATGCAAACTGACCAAGCCTTCATTTTCAGGGAATACAGCACAACCTCAAGAATTATGTACATTCTCTTGGCTCAACATTTGACTGCTATTGCCCTCTTTTCCCAAAAACATTTTTAAATTTAATATCCTCATTTTGCCATGTATCTGGGGAAAAAAAACATGTAAAGACTATTTGAAAGAGCTTACGGGGAGCTTGCATTTGTCTCAGTTCTTTTATATATACACATAAAATTTAGAGTGTTTTATTTTTTTTCCGACTCACTCCCAACCCCTCACTCTGAATGTATTAGTACCTCCACCTTGAACACAACTGGGTTCCTCGTGTTGCCATGGAACTGAAACCTTTGCAGTTTTTGATGGTAATGTATGCCAGGGAGCATACTGTTCTTACACTGCCTATAACTGAGGTACTGTAAAAATCACTGCATAGCATTAAATCCCCTAGTATTCTAGACATTCAGCTTCTCATCTGTTCATCTTTACACAGGCTTTGTTTTTCTATCTTGCTACATGCATGTCTGTGTTTGTCTATATATATCCAATATTTCACATGCTCAGCACATTTTAGAGGGTCCACCAAACTATGGACTTTCCCTTTTTAAATCAAAAGTAGTTTGCAAGCATGCAGCAACTGAGGCAGAGACCAGAGAGGGTATAAGTATATGAAATAGAATATGGATTCGGTGACTGTGTTGTAAAGCACATATAATATGCTGTGTTAGTAGCTGATTTATAATGCTAATTAAAATGCTCATTTCTGGTATTACAAACCCAATTATTCTGTGACATCCTGTGTGTATTTATCAAAAAGACCAAATTAGATTGTAAGATTTTTGGGGCAGGAACCAAGTATTTCTGTATGTGTACATATACCTTGGCATATTGGGGCTCCAACAGAGACTAGCATCTCTGGTACGACTGTAAAACAAATAATCCATAATAATTATTCACTATGATGATGCATCATCTAGGGATATGACCAATTAGATTAATCTAAACACAAAATAGTCTTAGTTTTCAGCCACAGGCTCTGAAGATTGCATTGACACCTATTTTTGTGTTCAAGAAACTGGGTACACAATTACCAAACTTTCAGATGCGAAATGACCATAAATAAATTACCATTTGTGCACATATGGGACTTGTGCATGCAGGGCCAATTTGAGGCCATCTCATAATCTGAAACCAATGTGAGGCCCACCCTGTTCCTAATTTAGGCTCCAATTCAGTGAAGTTCTGAGGTATTTGCTTTAAATTTAAAATTAGGCAAGCACTTATGTACCCTGCTGAATTGGAACCATATTTTCTTTCTTGTTATACTGAGTGCTTGACTTAAAAAAAAAATAAAAAAAACTATGGTTCAATAACAGGGTATTTAGTTTTCTTACACCAGGGCCAGGTTCTCTTGATACCTTCTCCATAACACAAATCCTCGGGGAGCACAAAGGGAGCAGAGAACACCAGCTGGGGAATCCCACTTCCACTTTCCAGAGAATCTTGTGTGTGATTTGCAAGGAAGGAAAGCCAGTAAATCCAGAGAATCATATTATGGAACAGGCTTGCCCTGATCTGCTGCAGGGCTTCCTCTCTTTGGCACTGTCCAGGGAGAGAAAAGGTCTATTCTTAGAACACCTCATGCTGAGCAGGATTTTAGAATATTTGTGGTATAAGTGACCTCTCTCTTTGCAGTAATTCCTGATGACTGAATCAGTCTACCTGGAGTTTGTGATTTCCTACAGTTAGTTGCCCTCAGGGATATGGAGTTTCCGCTTGTTCATAAATGAGGTTTTCTGAGCCAGATTTCTGCCCCTCGTTCCACTTAGTTTGCCAGTATCTGATGTAACAGCTGTATTGTCTGTCGATATCAATACTACATGGCTAGTCACCGGTTTCCTAAATGCCAACATTAGACTGGGAACTCCTCTGAGCTCCAGGTTATTGTTGTGACACTGCCTCTCCTGCTTAGTCCACATTCCCTTGTTCAGTCTTTATGAATTTTAACAGCACGTCTCAGGCTCATGTCTGTAACAATTATACTACATACTGCAATTTTGCTAAAGGCATCCCTCTGCCTCCATCTTCCAGAGGCTTATGGAAGATTCTCACCAAGAGATGGAAAGTGCCTGGTGCAGTCTGAATGTAAGAACAGGCCCCCTCCTTTCTTATTCCTTAGTCACAGAAAGACTATTTTGACAGGCATGGAGTGGCATCTGGCACAGTACCCAAATCCTGTGACTAGCTTAGAAGACTTTTCTGGAGGCCTTCAGTGGTGTGGCAGCAGCTATGGCCACAAGGATCCATTCCGCTGATGAAAAGACTGCTGTCGGCAGTCTAACAGCATTTCCAAATATACAGACGTGACAAGGGTTTTCTTTTCAGTACAGACAATGAATTTCTGATGTGACAGCACATAACCTTCACTGCCTCCACTACTTCTAGTCTAGATGAGACCCTCACCATCAGCTGTCTAGTTACAGAAGAACATGTATTGTATTCTGACAAAGAGCTGTTGCAATGTCAAGAGTTTTAAGAAGACCCCAGAAACTATTACAGTCAAAAAGGAAAGGCTTTCTGATGGTTAACAAAGCTAAACCTGCACCACTTCTGATCATTCTGTCCAGTTTGAGGTAACCAGATATTATAAGGAAAGTTATTAAAATTTTGGTGGTTAATATTATTCCCTTTGAAAGAATTCTCTTTTGAGGAAATCCATACTTACTGTAGCAAATGACCTGGCCTATGCAGATTCCAGCTCAACATGGGTTCTGAACTGACTTTGAGACGGGAGAGTGGATGGGTTGCATTATTAATTACCTACATCTTTGATCTGCAGTGGAACAGCACTGGACCTCAATCCAGCAAAGCACTTAAGCATATGTGAAACTTCAAGTGCATGCATAGTCTTCAATGGGACTTCAGCATGACAACTTGCATACTTAAACTGACATACGTGCTTAAGTGTTGCACTGGTCCTTTCTGACCTGGACACTGAGAAACTGTAATGAGACATTTTCTACCCTTTTTCTCTGCTAAGTTTGCACAATGAGGTGGGAGAGGAGGAACCCGAAGAAGGCCTAACCCTGATTTTCATGCCCTAATTGTTTTGATGTCATGTAAGTGTCTTCCAATGAAGAATGCGGTGTACTTGAATTTTCCAGCCACAGTCTTAAATTCCATGTAAAGAACAATATAGTCTATTTCCAATATGTCCAAAATTCAAAAGAAATCCAATAGAAATCAGTGATAGTTTTCCTACATACAGTAACTAATTTGGTGGAATTAAATGTTTCTAAAACGTTAATAATTTTATGGCAAAATCTAGAAGTTACACACACAAGATTGGACTTCAAGTTTTTTAACCACTCAATAATCTGAGACATGTTGCTTAT
This sequence comes from Mauremys mutica, assembly GCF_020497125.1. Classification (NCBI taxonomy): domain Eukaryota; kingdom Metazoa; phylum Chordata; order Testudines; family Geoemydidae; genus Mauremys; species Mauremys mutica. The sequence goes on from NC_059074.1 coordinate 108,131,445, forward strand.
GCTCTCCCATAGTTTCCATCTTTTCATTTTATAAAGGAGTCAGAGAAGTATTTTCTCAGTACATGTACTGTAGAGGCTTGCAGTCTTGCAAAGTGTAACTAGTTCAGACACTTTTATGTAACAGGAGGAGGCAAGTTCTTCTGAGGACATGATTTTTTATCAACTGCACTTGTGCAGATTAGTTTCCTAAAATATTTTGCAATGGTATATGGATAGACTGCCAAATGTGGGTGTGGGGAGAAGCTTCTTTGCTTTTTTTTTCTGGCCCCTCCCTTCAACAGGCTTTAAGAGGCAAAAGCAATTTCCTTTCGAGATGGGTAGAGGGTGCCAAATCTATGAAAATTATAATCTGGTGTCCTTCATATATCTTCCTGTCATTAAGATATGAAACATACCATGAACATTTCTAATAGGTACAAAACACCACAACCGATCTGCTTAGCAATACAAGCCACTGTCTGCATATCACTCCATGCTTCAGTCCCTGCACTGTCTCTTCACTGAATATAGAGTCTTGTTAAAGGCATCTGGCCTGATAATCAATTTCCTCCATGACACCGACCTTAAAATACCTAAGAGATCACCTCTCTACTTGCAACCATTAAATCCCACAGCACCTACTTCATTTCACCAGAACCATGAAACTCTTACCCAATAAAGAAAGGGTGGTGGGTGTAGGACAGTGGTTCACACCCCTAAGAGAACAGAATGATTTCTTTCAGCATAAAATGTAAAAATTGTTTCTTCAACTTAGCTATCCCTCAGAAATTTCTTAACATACGCACATCATAGCCACTCACGCAAAAACATAAACAAAGAAACAAAAAAACCCTATACACTAGTCAAGCTATTTTTCCTACTAATTGGGAAGAAAGGATGAGCCAGAGATTATTATTGCTATTTCAATCTTCAAATGCTTAGCATACTAAAGTAACGGGAGCCGTAAAAGCACCTGCATAGACAGACAGATAGCAAATGATGGTGTTAACTGTATTAGCCAAGCTGGAATTACCTATTGTCTCCACATGGGCATTCTATATGTCCTTTACATGTAAACAAGATCCTTTTCAACATCTAAGAGATACAATCTCAGAGAGCTTCTTTTTCTAGAAACACAATTAAGTCAGGACCAGAATGCCCTTCACCATTCTAAATACCAAATTACCTTCAATTTTGAACTGCTTTCCTAAGCACTCAAACTTGTGTTATAAAGCATGTTCATTTCCCCACCTTAATAAGGAAAAGATTGCTGAGGAGTTTGTCCCATTTTTGTTCACTGATGTGTTTGTCTAAGGTCAACCCATCTGCAAAACTCTGATTTCAGTATTGCTCACTCTGGAGCCCATGTTTTTAACCCACAGACAAGAACTGATAGGATTCAGATTTCAGTGAGTCATATTTAGGTTTTCCAATAATGTAAATACAGAGTTTCTGGAAAGACAGACTAGGAGAATCATCCAGAGTTTGCATTTACCTCACTCTATTCTACCAACAAACTTTAATTGAAGGCCTGGAGGATAAAGTCCAGAACCAAAATTAATCCTGTTACACCACTTTATTTCTATTTTTAGCATTTCTCATAAGTTTTGTTGAAGGAGCAATAATTGAGCCATATTAACAAGAAAAAGTGTCTTCAAAATTATAAATAAAATCAGAACTTCCTGGAACTCAGATGTGTATTTTGGAGCAAATAATCCTCCTTTATTCTCATCTCTTTAAAAGCAGTAAAGAGTCCTGTGGCACCTTATAGACTAACAGACGTATTGGAGCATGAGCTTTCATGGGTGAAGCTTTCGTGGGTGAATACCCACTTCACTCACGAAAGCTCATGCTCCAATACGTCTGTTAGTCTATAAGGTGCCACAGGACTCTTTGCTGCTTTTACAGATCCAGACTAACACGGCTACCCCTCTGATACTTCTCATCTCTTTGTAACCAATGCCTGCTCAGTGGGGCATGTTGTCCCCCACTAGTGGTGGATAGGCCAGCTACAGATTGATGAGCCTCCTGCAGCGCTGGTTGATAGACACATGTCTTTTAACTCAGGCAATAGAGGCTCATGTGTTAAGATCCAGAAGTCTCAGATTTGATTCCTACTGGCGATAACCCACACAGGGACATCAGTGTTTCATCTTTATACTTTTTGTGATTAGAAAAGCATGTCCACTAATGTGTTCTATTCTGTTTTGGTACCCCTATGCCTTTTAACTTGGACTGTTAGGTCCTTCAAGGATATAAAAATACAAGATTCCAAAGAAGTGGGTATTCGCAAAAGAGATGCCCATAGCATCAGTCTAACGGTCTCGGTCCTCACATGGGGCCCAATTCAACCCCTCAAGTCAAGGAGAGTCTTTCCATTGATTTCAGTTGGAGTTGGATCAGGCCCTTCAATCCAGTCAAGGAGCTCCAAGGTATTGGATACATGATGCGTTACAAACTTCATTGATGTCATTATTTCCATGAAACCAGTTTATTCATAGTTTTGCAGTACCCAGGCATGTATTAACAATTGTTTGCCAGAACAGCATAACAACAAGAATGTGCCAAGTATCATGGAATGTGAATTTTCAGCCTGATGTGTCACAAACTAAACGCACATTTCCCATTAACTAGAGAATGGTGTGTCAAATTCCCTGCACTCTCTGAGAAAAACCCAGACCCGTTATGCAGATTGAATTCTTATCAAAGTCTCTGGGTCAAGTTCTGTGGTGATGTAAATGGTAGTGAAAGCTACATGTACAGGGGTATATTTGCCATAATATGGCTGTATATGGTAAACTAGAGTAACTTGCATTACTTTGGAATTCAGAGGGCATGCAAAATTAATCTAATTTAGATGTTCAGAGGCATAACAAAGAAAGTAATTAAGCCTTTTTCTAAACACAAACGTTGGACTGCTTTAACTATACTGGTAGAGTAAAAGTAGTACAACCTCCATTTGCACAGACTCAGTGGTCGCAATATAATAGTGCTTATACTACTATAACTATTCCTGTATGGGAAGGGGGATAAACCCTAATGATATAATTCACCATTTTGCCAGTACAATTGAATCCATACCAGGGGTTGTGCCTGTAGAAAGGTATCAGAATTATCCTTTTTTTAAAAAGGTCCCACCTCCTAAGCAAAACAGTGATACCAGTCCAAAACCTGCGTTTGGACTAGGCCTCAGAAATGAACATGTGGTGGAATGGCTGTGTTGAATATGTTACATACATGGCTGAAAATTTGCTTCCAGTTTATTTCCGGCATCTCTGTGATATTGTTCTGATGCCCTTTCAACAATATAGGATGCAGGAATTCACGTACTGTATGATTGTGAATAAACTGGTTCATGGATTAGAAAATGATGACACTCTCACCCTATGTTTCAATGTAGCTGGGGCAGCTCACATGGAAGAGGAGGTTTCCAGCTGAAAAAATGTAAAACACATGCCTTGACTGAATTCACCATACATCAGGGATTCACATAAGGGTCTTACCAGTACATTATTGTGTTTTCATTTATTCCACTACCATACAAAGTCCATCAGAAACAAAAAAAATCTGGCTAGTTTAAAGAATCAGTAGTACAAAAATATATAAAATACAAATCAATAAAAAGTGAAATAGACATGAAAAGTGTTCGATAGCGTTTGTACTCTTTCCAGTCCAATAGAAATGACCATTGTACAAAAGGGCAAGCAAAATTCTCTACTACTATGGGCCTGTCTGATTGCTCCAAATCAGAGTTCCGGCACACTGACAAAGTAATGGGGAGGAGCTTGCATCACTGAAGCCCAGCTGTAACTGTTCTGTGGATAAAGAGAGAACTTCATTTTTTTCTGCTGTCAATCCACTGACCAGTACCTAATTTATTTGACCTTTCACTGCTATCTGATTGATGTGATTTAAAAAAAAAATGAAACAATGATATTTTTTTTAAAAGTAACTTCATTACAGTGTTCTCATAAACTATTCCAAAGGACCTTTTGTACTTATTACTGCCTTTCCATTAGTGGCTGTAATCATTTTATTTGTTTATTTGTGTATTTATTAGATCTCTGCCTCTGCTACTGAACATTTTTTTATTAAACATGGGAAATTAATAAACAAATACAAAAAAATGAACCAGTACTAGCAGCAGCATCTTGAATAAGAAGCTATCAATGATAGAAATTAAATAAGCTTTCCAGTTGAAGGGCTCTGTCTTTCTCCTGCGGGACTTAATGACAAAACCACAACTTATTTGAACAGAGGCAGGCTCAGGCAACTAAAAAGACTACTGCATTAACTATACTAGGACACTCCTTGAGTATTCAGGTTCTTGAATCTCCAAATGAAACTGGAATTAAAACAATGCTTGGTTGTTTTTAATTGAATCACCTCAGTCATTCTGCTAAACATGTTACAATGAAAATGAGGCAAACAGATAGATCGGCTGATTTAAAAGGCAGATTTGTATGTTTTCTTCTATACTGCGGGTATGAAAAAAATTGATTTGCTGTGTGTATGATACCCCCAACACAGATATTGTTATGCAGTGGCGGTAGTCGTCCCATAGTTAAGACTAACGCTAGCTTCCAATTTAAAAAACAAATCAAACTAGCTTCCTCAACAGAAACTGATCTTCCTGTTTTGAAAGCTGCATCTCATCCCAGGATAAGACGTTTTTGAGGGGAAAGTTTGGAAATGATCAGACAGAGTTTTAAGTTATGACGTTTTCAAATTTTTGCTGTAGTTTACATTTTTTAAATTATTCTAATGCTTTTTTGGCTCAGCAGCTCTCCAAAAAGGTTTGACCTTGATATTTGTTATGTTTTTTCTGGCTAATTAAGAGATGTAGGCAGTTCACTCATGCCATATATCGGGGTAGGCAACCTATGGCACGAGTGCCGAAGGTGGCACAAGAACTGATTTTCAGTGGCACTCACACTGCCTGGGTCCTGGCCACCAGTCCGGGGAGCTCTGCATTTTAATTTAATTTTAAATGAAGCTTCTTAAATATTTTAAAAACCTTATTTACTTTACATACAACAATAGTTTAGTTATATATTATAGACTTATAGAAAGAGACCTTCTACAAACATTAAAATGTATTGCTGGCACGTGAAACCTTAAATTAGAGTGAATAAATAAAGACTCGGCACACCACTTCTGAAAGGTTGCCGACCCCTGCCATATATTCTTTTTTCACTTACTGTCAGCCCAAGAAAGTCACAGCTTCCAAGTTAATCTTTATTTTCCTCCCTTATTATATGAATAAAAAAGCATGTAAAGTTAAGAACATATCACTAGCTTTTAAAATCCCACTTTTTATCAAGGTGTGTCCATCCAATATACTATGACTCTGAAGTATAATGTATTATAGTACAAATTTTAGTTGGTAAATATTATAGGTAAAATACCAATTGTCAATCCCTACATATACTTCCATACATGCAAAACATTATGGCTCCAATTTCTGAGTTTGGCTAAGCTGTGCTCAGCACAAGATCCTGCCAGAATGGACAAAGATGGCTGCACACAACCTTTACACACTCCTAATTCCCAGTTCAACCCCTAGTTCAAGGCAGAATAGTCACATACCTGCCCTACCCTATTCTGGTTGGTAATAGCCCCCAAAGAGCTGTTATGCCACCCACTGATTGCCTGAATGCAGAAGTACTCTGGCCATGACATACCCTGTAGTATATATTCCAGGAGTGGCAGGGTTGGTTTGGCATAAAGCCAGCAACTCTGGCTCTATATCAGCCAGGGATTCTCCGAAGCCAGGGGAATCCCCAACGGCCTGATTAGGACACTCTGACACAAAGGGGAGGCATCAGGGCTGAAGAACCAGCCCATATATATTCAACATATTTCATAATTCCAAAGAGGTTTTCCCTTTTGTTCATAAAAACATCTTACTGCTAATCAACATACCACCCTAACAAGAAATTTATAGAGCTCTGACATATGCTTCTGTAGCCTAAGACTATTGGTAAATTAGTTTTGAAATCTTCAGTTCCAATTAAATAACATTATTTCTTTATGTTTATATCAATACAGTGGTGATGGGCACTACAGAAATCCCTAAGATTGACACAGACAGACAGACAGAGAAATTGCACAACTGGCACACAAAATCTTGCTGAAGTCTCAGCAGAAAGGTCATGGATTAAACATACTATGCCCAGTAGTAGTCTCTACAGGAGAGGGCATTACCGGAAAATGTGTACTGCTACTGTTCCATCATTATTTCTTCACTGGATAACTAGTGGTCTTTAATCTCCAGTGTTATGAATGAAGGATTAAACAACTTTCATGAGCAATAAATTCATACTTTAAGGAAATGTAAATGTAGAACTCAGTTAAATAAATCAGTGGAAATTGAATTAGCAATACCAGAAATCATGTTACTCTCTTGCTTGAAAGGAAGAATACTTTTTTTAATAAATTGGTTTTAAAACAATAAGACTATATTTAAGAGTAACAAAATATGGACAAACAACCAAAAACTAAGAAATATTCACCTTTTTACAATAAAACGCAGCATTAAGGCAAATATTCTTTTTTGGGGGTGGGGGGAGAAAGAAGGGGCATTACAAACTTTCATTCTTGATGATGTGAGCAACATATTCATACCAAGAGAGTTAAACACAGAGATGTATAACATGTCTGTAAACAATTGCTGTGTCTTAACACTTTGCAGATAAAATCTTACCCCTGCTTGGATAAATGCTATTTTCTTATTAGAAAAATTCATAAGGATTTACATAATGATATATGGATAAGGTACAAAAACAAACTGGATTAGATAGATTAGATAATATAGATTAGATATTTGTTTACCAAATATCATACTTAAGTAACAGGCCTCAAAAAGCCAAAATATATACGAGAGACAAGGTGCGTGAGGTAATATCTTTTATTGGGCCAGCTTCTGTTCGTGAAAGAGACAAGCTTCCAAGCTACAGAGAGCTCTTCTTCAGGAGAAGAAGAAGAGATCTCTATAGAAGAAGAAGAGCTCTGTGTAGCTTGAAAGCTTATCTTTCCACCAATAAAAGATATTACTTCCCCCCCCGCCCCACTTTTCTTATTAATGTACCAGAACTAACACGGCTACAGCTCTGCAAAATATATACATATTTATAGTTAACAACAGCTCTAGTCTGTAACTCAGGTAATTTGAAACAGAACTATGCACTGTATAACCTTTAGGAAAAAACTGTTTAAAAGGGATGATGAAAACAAGAAATAAGACAATTAAATGTTAAGAAGTGAATTAAAAAAACCTGGGATTTTGCCAAGATGACAAAGAAATCCAAAATGTCAGACATTTCCTCCCTATCACAGTCTGCTGAATTTATTTCTCTCCCCTTTTCTTCACAAAAAAGTTAATGAATTAAGAACATAGTTTCAGCCTCAGGTTTTAATTTCCTGGCATTTGTCTTTTTGTGTCAAACCTTAATGTTTTTTAATACAGGCGAAAGGGCTGATATTTAATTATGTCTAATGTCAATAATTGCATTACAGACATGATGGTACTTGAACATTTTATTACATAATATAAAATATATAAATTTCATAAAACAAAGGCCTGTACCTACCATTCAACTGCCTTTCTTCAAATAAAAAAAATCAACTGAACCGAGTTGTAGAGGCCCTAGAGACTAAAGCCCTCTACTTCTCATAGAACAAGCAAAATGCATGCAGCAACAGTAAAAGCTTCCTCACAAAATTTATCCCACATATATGCTTCAGCCCTGTTCTGGCAGGACCAACTTCCAAAACCTTGTGTGCACAATGGGAATTTTTCAAAAATTTCCCACGCTTGCTAAATTTGTCCACTCCACTCTGGGACACCTTAGTATAGAAGAGCTGTGGACAGCTGCTGGAACTTCAAGCACTGTGCCATCTAACCCTGTGCAGACCACCACCAGTCGCCAGTGGCCATCCTACACTAGGGCTCCCACTGTTGCCTAACATTACTGGAGCTGAGCTGGTGCTAACAAAGGCGGCATTTTTTGCAAAATTTCCCTAGTATAGGCAAGGTTTATGGTTAAAAGTCATTAATTCTACATTCCCAGCTCCTTGGCCTCTCTTTTGAGAATGCTAGCAAAAGTGCTAATTAGTGCCAATTGTGATAAAGTTTGGGGCTTTTTAAGCAAACATCTGTCCACCAGGAAACATACAGAAACCACCAGCTCACTTCCACACCATCCACTGCCCATCAATCAGATGGTAATGATTGTGGATCACTAATAATCTCAGCCAAATTTCAGATAATGACCAAGAGATAAAAAGCCCAACAGATTAAACATTAACTTTAATAAAAAATTTAAAAGTAAAATTTACACAAATTAAAGGGGAAGGTACTGTACATCTGGGGTCAGGCTTGGGCTATGAGGTATTACAAGTATTGGTTACAAGGTTCGCGAGATACATACATAGTACATAACCAACATAGACCCAGATTGGGGTGCGGAAGTTTTAAAATGGTGGATAAGTGGGCTCGGGCATGCCACCCATGGAATGTATTTAGAGTCCAAGTCAGTAGTGGTGTAGTGCATAAGTACATGGCTGTAGTGCGTCCCTTGGTTCGTCAGGGAAGGAAGGAAGGAAGTGGGTTATTACCCTGACCGGCGTTGTTGATTACTCGACATGGTACTGGCGGTGTCCCGTGATGTGCTCCGTGTATATGTCTCTGGACCACCTGATGGTGTCTGACACCATGAGCTATCTCATGAGCTGGGCGTATTATCGACTGATTCCCATGCTCTGAGCACTGGCTCATTGTGGGGGTCCCATGTGCCCAGGGCTCCCACAACCAGGGTGTGGATCTGGACCTCGTAGCCCTGGGCTCTCAGGGTGTCAGCCAGCAGGATGTATTTCAGCACCTTCCGAGCTCGGGCCTCGTGGAATGCCGGTGACCTGTTTTCGAATGGCACCATGACATCCACCATGAGGATCTTCTTCTTTTCTGCGTCGGTCACAAAGATGTCGGGTCGCAGTCAGCTTTCTGTTCCAGGGACCAGTCAGTTCCCTGAGTCATCCAGTCCAACATTGTTCTGCTGCAGGAATAGGCAACCTATGGCACACGTGCCGAAGGCAGCACGTGAGCTGATTTTCAGTGGCACTCACACTGCCCAGGTCCTGGCCACCAGTCCGAGGGGCTCTGCATTTTAATTTAATCTTAAACATTTTAAAAACCTTATTTACTTTACAGACAACAATAGTTTAGTTATATATTATAGAGACTTATAGAAAGAGACTTTCTAAAAACGTTAAAAAGTATTACTGCCATGCAAAACCTTAAATTAGAGTGAATAAATGAAGACTCGGCACACCACTTCTGAAAGATTGCCGACCCCTGTTCTGTTTCCACGATCATGGATCATAAACCCCTCCTCTCCAGTCAATTAGCACCCAGATTTCCCCACAGTTCTGACGTACTTTCACTGGCAAAGTGCCTCTCATGCATCTTTTCAGGACACTGGAAACTCCTGATTAATTGGTGATCCATCTGTTTTTCTCTTGGTGGAATGTTGCACCATGACAATTTCAACTTTTGTTCTTCTTTCCAATAGCAAAACATTTAACACCCTCCTCCCCCGACCCACTTCCAAACAGTAAGTCTGTGGTGCGGTGTCATAACTGATCAGTTTTGCTTCCTGATTCTCCATATGCGTAGGAAATAACATCTTAAAGAATCCCCCTCCAGCAGGATGTATAATTAACAGAAGAACTTTATTATATTAAAGACTAAGAAAATCATTAAGGGCCATATTGTGACCACCTTACTCACACCGTTGAGCAGTTATTCAGATGATTAGTCCTACAGAAATCGACAGGACTACTCATGTGATTGGCACTGGGAATTCACAATCTGGCCCTAAGTTAAATTAACCATACTTGAAAAAGCACAGTGTGCAGGCACAGTGGTCATCTTTTAAAAAAGCATTTAACTGAAACAGCAAAAGTATTTTTCTGTACTTAGTCAAGGACATAATTGCAGTTTCTCAGATACTGACAAGTTGTACTGCGGATAAACGCTGACTTTCATTGTCAACCTCTGTATATGTAAATCTTTACCAACGCTGTTAAGGTTACATTTTCCTAACCTTTTTTTCTTTATTGTCATAGAAGCTTTGGGCTACAGTTCCCCTCTCAGTATTCCAACTAACATGCTGTCTCTCTAGAACAATAAATGAAACAAGCAAGTTCCAAGTGTCATCTATCACCAGTCCCTTTCAGTGTGCCAGCAGCATCAACAAGTAGAGAGAGAGAGAGAGAGAGAGATGATAATTAAGAGAAGAACAAAGGGTAAACTGAATCAGAAAGCTACATTGCACACTTCTTCCCCAAAGCATGATGGGCTTTAGGAACTAGACAATTGATCAGATATTCCCCTTGGCATAAAGTTACAGGAGAGAAATGACAGACCCTTCAGAACTCACAGCAAAGCAATGTCCTCCACCCAAAAAAAAGGACAGCTATTTTTTTCTCAGCCTTTCTTCAGAATCCAAAACTGAAGAGCATATAAATTCATATAATAAATGCCAGTTTGTCTATGACACAGTACATGCTCTCAATACTATTCAAATAATCAACTTGTTCTTCATAACAGCCTGCCATGTGTTGCCCTTTCTTGTTGTTTTTGTACCCTTTCTCCTTAGCTTCTCGTCTTCATGGGCTCCTCAATGCCCATGATCACAACAAAATATATTGAGAGTGACAGATAATAAACACTACTGGAGGATTTTGTACTTGATCTGTGATGTAGATGATCATCCAGAGGCTGGTGTACTGGCATGGTGGCATAAGGTCACTCAAAATATCCTCCAGAGATCAACACCCCTGAAAAACAACTCCCGAGCTCAAGACCTACAAGTAGGTGTAGTTCACAACCATTTCTATTCCCAGTGCCTCCATTACCAAACAGTGATCAAACTTTCGTTTCAGAGAGCAAAAGCCATTAAATAGAACATGTTGCAAATGTGACTATATGTGTTGAGGCTATGAAAGCATGGGGGCGGGGGGAACCAACTCCCTAAGATCACAACTGAAGGTGTGAGACACACAGAAAAAGAGTCAGTCTGGAGCACACAGAAGTGATATGATCATTAACCAGAGCCAGAAACCCATGTGGGAGTCACAACTGGCTCTGCAGCCTTAGAAATATAGAATCAAATTGGTTTAGAACTGCATTCAAAAATAAATGCAATTAGCTGACAAAAAAGCAGGACAGGTTTGTGGATGGTAAATTCATATTTTTCAGGACATGATTACAGAAGTTTATTTGCCAGAATTCCATAGCCTGATGAACAGCCCACTGCAGCTTAAATTGGTATTGGATAGTTCTAAAGGGAATATGGCAGATGATTGAATGAATCAGTAGTCTGATTTTTAGATGCTGGCACATCTATGCAAATGGATATGCAGTTTCCTTTCTTTCTGATTCTGCTACTTAAGTAAAAAATGACAACCTCAGTAGGACCAATCTATGCCCCACACGCCTTGAGTTATTTCTCCACACACCCACCAATGAAGAATGGAAGACACTGTTATAGGAGACTTTGTGCTATTTTGTTATATTTAGTGGGAAGAGTGTTGGTTCTTAAGATGGGAAGACTGGGTCTTTGCAGGAAGTGCAAAATGCCACTAATTTGGAGGACTGCCAAATGTTCTTGTTGCTGAACACGCTTACTGTCTGTTTTATTCAGTCAGCCATGCCACCTTTGCTCTTCTTCCAGGATCTATTGAGACTTCCGGCATCTCCTCTACGTGTCCTGGAAGCTAAGAGGCTCAATGCAGCATTAGAGCTGAGTGAAAGTGGCTGGGAGTGAATAAGCTAGAAAGAAAGTGTGACCATAATTCAGAATTAGAGAATGCCTGTTGGACAATAAGTGATAAAATTCATAAAAAATCCAGACTGTGTTTCCAAGAGGAACTCTTGGAGGAAATGGAATACTAAAGCAACAGTTCTGTGCACATAAGACTTACAAGCCTCACCCTCTCAAATGTCTTTTAATTTGATTATAATTTTGGGTTTTGTGAAAGGTGTCTCATTGTCAGGGCTGGAAATTCTAGAACTTCTGCTTATTTGCAAAGCAGGTACACATGCAGTGACCACGCAAGCTTCCATCCGTTGCCTTGATAATGTGACTCAGCTCTGGTATACGGGTTTGCAGGCAGATCAGTCTTTATGGCTGTCTGCTCAGACTTCCAGCTAGGGTGATAATTAGTGCCAATTGCATTGATGACCTTTGCAATATGGACACCACTCCTTTAGGAAGTCAACTGGGACCACCGAGTAATTTCACAAGCTCAAACAGGTGCCTACCAGGCGGTAATAAATTTGATTACTATCAACTTGGACTGGGTGTGACATACATAGTAGAGGCTCTCTCCTTTATGCTCTTAAAAGAAAAGAAATGTAGGTAGGCCAAAATAATATTAACTATTAAAATAATAAAACAATCAACATTATTAATGATCTGGACACCTTCATCTAAGAAAGACACACAAGGATGCAAACGGAAGCTAAAGCATGTCTGAAAACACAACACACATTAGACTTCCTATCCTAGCGTAGCAATTCTCAGACTTTAAGACCTAGTGTAACACATCTAAACTTCAAATGTACTTGATGTGCCACCTACTAATATTAATCAGTATACTTACAATGGATTCTTGATTAACCTGACTGTGGCTGAGAATGGCTGGCCTCCTAGTTGGGGCTAAAAACCAGGAGTCAAGGGTTCTGTTTCTAGCTCTGCAAATGGCTTGCTGGTTGACCTTGGACATCTCTCTTAACCTCTTAGTGCCTCAGTTTCCCTGTTTATGGGGATAATAATACTTCACCACCACTATAAAAATCCCGCTGTGTGAGATCCCAAGATGAAATGTGTTACAGAAGTGTAAATGTATTAATTGTTATTGTTATTAAAGAGATACTAATAATTGTCAACAAGTAATAAAGCATAAGAAACCTTGGCTTAGTGGCAAGTCAGATAGCATATAATATTGCAGCATCAATTCCTAACTATATTTCTCTCTTCCTGGAAACTCAAGTCTACAGCTGAACATGAGAACAGACACGAGATCTTTATGATAAGAAAAACACAACAATGGCCTGACATGACCTAAATGAAACACAGGATACTGCCCCCCAGCATAGACATCTCCTTAATCCAAAACTTCCTTTCAAAATGCTCTGAACATATTGACCAAAGACACAAAAAGACATGAAATCCACTTTGCTAAGTCAGTAATTAAAAAAAAAAAAGATATCCACAGTTCATGTTATTTCAGGGATCTTGATAAATAAATGTGTTATATGTCAGAAAGCTGCTCTAAGCTTCAGAACAAAATGTGCAAATAAAGATCTCAATCCTGCTAACAAATATGCATGTAATTAGTTTAAATCATGCAAAGAAACCCATTGAAATGGGCCTCCTTGTGTGCTTAAAATGATGTGGGTAAAGTGTTTGCAGGATCAGGGCTGCAGGAATTATCATGCTGCTGAGCAATGTACAGTAAAATAATAGGAGTGTGTTTACTAAGTTAATATATGACAGGATGAAGAATGGTCTTGTCATTTAGACCCTGGACTAGGATGCCAGAAGTGAGTTCAATTCTTGACTCTGCCACAGATTTCCTGTGTGACCTTGGGCAAGTCTCTTAATCTCTTTGTGCTACAAGCTCCCCATCTGTAATAACACTCCTCTCCTCTCACCTTTTGCCTGCCTGGTCTATTTAGATTGTAAATTCGTCAGGGCAGGGACACTCCCTTATAATGTGTGTTCAAAGAGCACCGTACAATGAATCTTTGTTGGGGCCTTTAGACACTACTATAATAAAAACAATAATAATAAGGTAGAGTCATCATGCAATTCTATAATTTTAGTATTTTCCCAAAGCTTCCTAGGGCTAGGTAGAGAGTATGTACAAGGGCATGAGCCCCGGACATTCTTCCTAGATTTCTCCCCCTATCCTCCTCCCCACTTTTTTTTTTTTTTTTAACTATTAAATAGGTGCAGAGTTGAAACTGCAGGAAGAACATAGGGGTTTTCACAGCTGCAGAACAAGTACTGTTGCCTTCCAGCTATGTTCTACTGTGCTTGTAGTCCACTGTCCTTTACATCTTTAGCCTAAGTTTTGAATATAGAGGACATTAAATAAAGAAATATGAAAGCATTAATGCAATATAAATGCATCTCTATCACAGTCGTTTTTGAAGTTCCTGCCATCAGCACTTCTGCCCTGCATGTTGCTGCCTCAGAATGTCAATCTCGACTCCCTATAGATACCACTCCAGGCTCCCCCCCATAGGGCATGGCCAAGTGACATCTTCTGAACTAGATATTGTTTTTATTTTATTATTAATTTTATCAGTATGGGGGAAATTGTGAGAAGCATCTTTCCAATCAACTTAATATTTTGTGAATATTTGATGACAGGAAGCTATTAAGACAATTTACTCATATTATTGAGAGTGGTCATTCCCTCCACTAACAATCTTTGCCATACTGTATTAGTACCTTTTCTCAGTTTAGTCAGTTAGGGGTCTCACCAGTTGGCAGTGGGAAACATTTGAGCAATTAGAAGAAACTGCAGAAATATCTGTTGCCCCAAATCTCTGCAGTTTAAGTACAGATGAGCTCTGAATTCAAGTTAAGGGAATGGATAAACAGAATATTTCAAGATTCTAGGTATTCTTTTTATTTATAGAATATGGATAATACATGGGCTTATAAGTACACATTTTGATCCATTTTTGTGTGAGAAGAAGAATATGGAATTCATAGGAGCAACAGCTGATTGTTCAATTTCCTGTCAATGTTGTTGTCGGTCTACTTGGCATCATTCTAATGTAAGTAGAATGTAAAAAGATATTAAAAGCAGAAGTAGGGGAGTCCATCTCTATTCAGCAAAGCACCTAAGCACACACCTAACTTTAAGCATATGCTTAAATGACTTGCTGACCAGGAACAGACTTAAACAGGTACTTTAATGTTTTCCTGAAATGGGGACTCTTTTCCTTATTTACAATAAATACTATGACTTCTAACTGTTCAAATACATTTTGTAGTTACTATCTTGCATTTTTGTGTTTGTTTGTAAGAGTATGAGACTTAAATAGGGAGAATGCCGAACAAGTAATTAAACTTAAGTAGGGCATTCAATTTCAGAGTACTGATCTGAACAATTCAAGATGGCATTAAGGTTTCCCAGTCTTCAGTTATGTTCCTCAGCAGAAGCAGATTGCTTTTTTAAAAATTAAACTATTAGAGAAATATACAAACCTAAGTACTTAACTTGAGTCTCGTGCCCTATCAAAGGTTAAATCAGTGAGTAGTCTTAGATATCAAAATAGGGAATACTTGTTATTTATCACAATTAGTTTGAAACCTGGATACATACCCAAAAAGATCATATAACTTTAGAATATTTGGAAAAGAAATTCTTAGGGCAGAGGCAAAAATTTAGGTGGCATAGCACATGGGGCTACTTTTAAGTTTAGTCTGATTTTTAATAGGACCCAAAATATCTTTGTTCTCAAGAAAATTGCACCAGGGTACTATAGAAAGGGCAAATAAACGAGATGACAGGTGGGGGCATCTCTGTCTGCCTACTATTATTAGGCTCTTTGATTCAAGAACATTGATATTGGTTTTAAGATGATTATACACCACTTAAGTCCACTGAGTAATGGGAGGACAGAACAGAAGCCACAATCTGTATCCGACACATACCTCTGTATCTATCTCATTAGTATTATTTTTATTATATGCACTTTTTTAGGCTCCAATCCTATAATGGGATCCAGTACTATGGAGACATATGTGGAGTTCCACTAAGTCTACATGATTCCAAGAGTCAGCAGTAGCAAAGGCTGAGAATTCACAATAATTCTCACCACTCTAAAATTTGACTATCAGTGGTAATTCTCAAGGGTATTTTTTCCCCTAGCAAATTGCATATTTATTTAGTTTTCGCTTCAGTATCTTATTGTAAAAAAAGTCAAATTATGATAATCTTATCAGTACTTAAATGTCCTTTTGCGTTTTGTAGCTCTCTGTCATGAGAACAATTAGCTTTCCTTACTTCTTCCTGAATCCGATGGAGATCAACATAATCATCTTCTGTTTCAACCTATGAGGGCCAGCTATGGTGCAAATCAGTGTAGCTCCTCTAGCAACTCCAGTGTAGTTATGCTAGTTTACACCAGCTAAGGATCTAGCCCAGGGCCTTCCCCAGTTTCCCCTGGAGGGGCACTACAAGACTTCATATGCACTGCTCTGGGTTTAGAAAGCACCAGAGCCCTGTAAAATGAAAAGCTTTTCTACCTCTCCCACTACAATGTATAAGCAAGACTTTTCAGGCATGTTACCCGTTAAAATGCCTAAACGTCCTTAAAAGCAATAAATCCAATTTTTCAGTGGTTCACTCAGATTTCAGTAGGTTTACAAACCTTACAGTAAAGTCTGGAACACAGAGCTCTGCCCACACGCATCCACTCAACAGCAAAGCATCAAGTCATCCCCAAAGCTACCAGTGTCTGTAACTCCCCTGGACATAATGTTTTCCAGTTCACATTTCCCGCTGAAGCAGAATTTTACTTTCCTTCTCTAACATGAGATTTTACCAATTTGCTCAGGAAGGTGGGGCGGGAGGGATAAGAATTTACCTTTCATCTACCAGACAGGAGGTTTAAGCCACTGGTTTAAATTCTCCACCTTGAAAGGAAAACTGTTCAGTTCTAGCCAGATCAGGCACAGTCCTGAGGGCAGAGAATTTCATATTTAATTTTTTGTTGTTGTTTCAACACAATATTACAGTAAACGTTTTATTTTATTTTATACTGAAAAGCTCACCAATATGAGTAAGAATTCACAATCTAGCCATAAAAATTAATTAGCCTGAACCCTTTATTTAAATATCCACAAACTTTGGGGAGTTTGACATTTGGATGCAGATCTGAAATTCTGTGGCCCACCTGTCTGACTTCGCTTTATTCGGGTTGTCTTACCATTCAACATGTAAGTAAAGGTGGCAGAATTGAGCTCAGAAAGGGATAGAATAATCCACTCTTACAACGCCTGGCATGATCTTTAATGGTATTCTGCTCTGAGAAAAAAGTTCATACTGATCAAAGAAGGGTCACTTGAAAAAAAATTGACATTCATCTCAAGAAAAGAAAAAAAAAAAAAAAAAAGACTGCAGTCCAAATCCTGCCATTGATTTTAGAGCAAAACTCTTATTGACTCCAATAGCAGTCTTCATGTGGATCAACAGCAAGATATGGTGATTATCCTCATCGTACCCCTCTATTTACCCCCATTTTACAGATGGGAAACTGAGATACAAAGAGACCAAGTGACTTGTCCATGGTCACACAGGAAGTCTGTGGCACCGGAGGGAACTGAACGTAGGTCTCCTGAGCCCCTAGCTAGAACCCTAACCACTAGAGAATAGTTCCTGCTTCACTTACATAAAGAATTCTGTCAAATACTGCAGAATGACTGAGTGCAGAGTAGCTTGTGCAGTCACATTTTGCAGCCAATAACATATGCTTGAATAAACCTACACACACACGTTTTAGCCATATGAAATTGCCATTTTAAGTATTAATGCCAAGTATTCAAATACCAAGTGCTAACTTGGATTAAAACTAGCCTGACACATGAAACAGTGAAAACCTTTTTATAGGAAAGTTAATCTAGTCTCTAATTGAAATAGCCCACATTAAGGGGAAAAAACAAAAGCTACAGGATTTTAAAACTGCAGCAATATTATTTCAAATCTACATGAGCAACACTTCAGCGGAAATGAAAAATTTCCTTTTCCACTAACACAACCAGTCACCACATTGCAATTGCTAGCAGAATTGGCCTGCTGCAAAATGAACTGAATTGCTACAACCGCAACGGAAAAAGTTTTAATCTACCAGAAGGCACTGTACTGTAAGAAGCAACTGCTCAAGCAAGAAATCTCCATGAAGATGAACCAAGTTCTTCATGGGGCTAATATGTGCCTGATAAAACTGAAATGTGGTCAAGCAGCAAAGTTCAACTCCAAAACATCTACAAAGTTTGGAAATGTTAAGATCGAGGGTCTTGATTCAGGCACAGCAAAAACAGGGACCGCCTATATGTTTGGTTGCAGATATGAAGTTCACTAAAATTCAGATGCATCTGGCCTCTACACCCCCAGCTAAACATACACATCACCACCACGGATTAGGGCCCATCTCTGTAATAAACTATAGATGTACCAGTCACAAAGGCCCACATTTTTGCCACTATTACCTACCAAGAGGTTAAATCAACCCAACAAAGGGGAGCAAAATACTTTACCTCTTGAGATCCGTCTCTCCCAAAGCGATCCTCCAGCCACAGCAACGTTCTTTGGGACCACCTGCAGTGTAATAGGTCACAGGTGTTGCTCTTTTCAAGAGCAGCAGCTGAGGCCCCTGGCAAGTACTTGCAAATAAATGCACCAGCATAAAATTCATCCTGTGATCAGGACCTGGCCAAGGCCTATGCACCACTTAGGTTATGCCTTATTGGGATGTAAATGCATAGGGGTGAATTTCATTCATGTGCATTAGCTAGCTGATAGTCTGGACACAACCCTTTGAGAAGACAGTATTTCATTACCTGTCTTTCTCTCACAACTCTCTTTCGAGGTCTATTGTGAGATCATGCCCTGTTCTAGCACAGTTGTAAGAAACTTTCTGTTCCCTCTTATTTAGCAGTGCAGCACAGGGAAGAAGTTTGCCCTTTATCGCCACTATGTTACTGCTCTGTGAAATCATAACCATGCCTGCTACTAGGGTGACCAGATGTCCCAATTGTATAGGAACAGTCCTGATTTTGGGGTCTTTTTCTTATATAGGCTCCTATTACCCCCCATCTCGATATTTTACACTTGCTGTCTGGTCACCCTACCTGCTACTATCACCACATTGGAGGGTAAATAAAGCTTGCAATAACAAGAATGTTATTATTATGACTCTTCCTCTTTAATCCATTTCAGGCTAAAACTTTGATTTCAGGTTAGCTGACTAACTGCAAGTGCATTTCATCTTTCTAAAAAGTTGCTTCAATCTGCAAAGAAAATCCTTTTTCCAGATGGACTGGTAAAGAAATACAAATAAAAGATGAAATATGAAAAGTCTAATACACAATGTATTTTTCTTTTTTTCCCTCATTTAAATTTAATTTGTGCTTCATAACTTTCATGCAGAGCATCCTATATTGCTAAATAATTAGTGTAAATTAAATTTCATATTTTTAATGGAGGAAAAAATAGTAAAATGTAATTGATGGTAATTATTTTAAGTTTTGCAGCAGTAGGATGCTGGCTTCAAAATACGAAGATTTAGACCTTAGTATGGACGAGTATATGTTTATGGTTTTTTTTAAAAAGGAAAAAAATTATTTCTATGCAGTCACCATGCACACAGAGGGTGAAATTTACTCCTCGGCAGAGAGCCAGCACAAGAACCCCTTCAGATTTATTCAAGCCTAACGTAAATGGGATTTTAGTGGTGCACAGGCTTTGAGCTGGGCCCTGTACCGGGGTTAATTTCACCCTTAGTAATTATTTTCTCTAACCTAAGAAACATATGCTGCCCTAGATTTACACAGTCAACACCCACTGACATCAGTGGGAATTCCAGAAGAAATCAAGGCCGACATCTCTTTCTTTATCCACACTTCAAACAATGGCCCAGATCACGTCCCTGCCCCTTCATGGGCAGGAAGCCCAGCCACAGTTGTTCAGCCTGGCCTGGCTCCAGACCCACAGAGCAGTGCTGCAACCCCAAGGATACAGATACCCACAGACCATCCAAGTGGAGTTAGTGGGGGGCAGCGAGATCATGAGGGAGTGACATCAGGTGGGGGACAGACTCTCACTCATGGAGCGACTGCCAAGGAGAAAAGGCTGAGCACCCTATTCAAACCTAACACTGGTGCAAGGGACAGATGAGAGTTCAAAAAAAAAAAAAAGCTAGCAGCTGGCAGAGGAGTGTTCCCAGAGACAATCAGAATGTTGGGTGAAAGCAGCATAGCCCCATTCCCCCCCCCCCCAAGCCCCCGCCCTGGTCTTCTCAATGATCCCTCACTGGGTTTGTAATGCCCAAGACTGGCAAAACTAGCAGGGAGCTCCACTCTGCAAGAGTAAGGGACCTCTTCACCCTTCATGATTTGATCCATTATAAGTAACCATATGAGAAAACTCTGATCATCCCACTGACATTGAACTGAAGGACTCAGAAATCTAATATGATGTCCACAGATAATATTTATTGTTACCGCTGATAGCACAATGTGGAATTGGGAGTTGCAGAACTGATTTTAGTATTAAGTAGCTACAGAGTGCCATAAAGCAAGAAAGAAAATGTCTTGTATAATGTGTAAACAGAAAAACTCAGCTGACATGTACTGTATCTAAAAGATCCTGAAAATTCAGATGCTATAAGGCCATGAAATGTTACATAGTAAGCCTTTTTAATGTCAATGCAACTGCTACCTACATTTTCAGTGCAATTACTTTGACACACTAGGAAAAATACATGAATATAAAATAATAAGTCAAAATAAAATAAAAAAGTAGTGTGATTATAACTGAACAGTACAAGAAATTCATATTAAAGATGGACATTCCATTTTTTAAAACTTTTCATGTGAATTTAGTTGCTTCTTAAAGATGTTGCACTGACAGTCCTGGAGAAATCCACTATTTATCTAGGAAACAAGAACATCACAAACAGTAGCACTGCAAGCATCTGTCTTTTAGCTGCCCTACTGATGTCCCTCAGCCCTGACTTGGAGAGACCTGTAGGTGTGAGAAAATATTTTAGTCTCAGTCCATGCACATTCAGCTCTTGGCCTCCCTGCTCAGATTATCAATAAGGGTACGAATTAGTGCCGGTTGCAGCGGTAGTTTATGCAATATCACTAAATTCTTAATATAATCTACTCTTCCTAGCGATTGCACCATATATATGCTAAACATTATCAACCATGGCATGCAATACCTAAGTAGAGCAGGATGAACTGAAGACATAGCTAAGCATTAACTCTCATTTTTCACTTTCCATTATTAATAACAATACTTTGCGCATTCAGCTGCACTTTATAAAAGTTAACTAATTTTCTTAATGCCTTGCTATATAGTTGATTATTATTATATCTGTAAATTGAGACACAAAGATGTTAAGTGGCTTGCCCAAAATGAGATAATATGGCAGTCTTTCAACACAACTCAGGAGTCCTGACTCTCAGTCCCCTACTCTACCCACTTGACCACACTGCCTCTCAGTAACCATTATTCCTCTCATCCCAGGATTCCCTCCCAACTTGTCTCTCCTCACATTATTTGTGAGTATTTTTCTCTATTTAATAATAATAAAAAAAAAGGCTGGTCCAGACCTAATATCTAGGGCATGGCTTTGAAGATAAAAACAGAATAATGATAGAATAATTTGTCAAAGAAAAAGATCTAATTTAAAATCAATCACTTTCATTCAAAATGCACTCAAATAACCTTTTGCCTCCCTTTTACATAAAGTGGTTGCAAAATCTCCCAAGGGAAGGACTGTAGTACTATATACATACCTAATGACCCTATTGGGGTGGGGAGGTTATTTTTATAAAAGGGGGGGGGGAAGTTACATAACAATTTAAGAGCTGTAGAAACCCAACAAACTGTTATTTTCACTTTAGCTTATGCATGTAGAACAGCCACATTTAAGACACCTTACACTTATTAATCTATAGTGCTTTACTGGGAGAGGAAAAACAGGACACCCCCCCACCCCCAATCCCCAACACACAGAGAAAATCCTCCAGAGTCTGCACATCGCTGAGTGAAATAACACTTCCATGTGTTAGAACATTTCCATCTCAAGACTCTGCTTCAAGACACTTTGCAAATTTTATAATGAATATTTGGAATGAGGCTATGTGACAGAAAGGACCATTATATAGTATTTAATTTCAAAGCCTAATCATCTCCCTTTTTGCAAAAGAATGAACATCGTTATTTCAGTGCATATCTCACTTTCCTTTCTCCTGCTTGCAAGCATCTTTCCATGCAAGATTCATGTTACATAACTATAGATTATTAAAACCAAACGACTCCTGTGGTGGGTAGAATAGAAGATTAAAGAGGTAAATTCAGAACTTGCTTATGAAAACTGACAAAACCTGCTCTTAAAACAGTATTTCTATACAGTTATTTAAAAAAAATCAGCTGCACCAAATTCATTTATATTCGAAGTTAACTAATCTTTCAAACATCTGCCTCTTATACTACAATATACAAAATCAGTAGAGCATCTGCCTTTTGTTAAAAAAAGTGGAATTTTCCATCATCATTAGATTAATTTCATTTGTCAATACTTTGCTTTGCTTCAATGCTATGACTGACTTGGATAAAACAAAATTCTCTCCCCACAATTAGCTGCAAACTGTTTGTGTTTTGCAATAAACGTTGTTATTTATATCTGTGGTGTTGTCACAAAGTAAAAAGGCAGCAGCTAGAAAGGGTTAAACAAGAGGTTTCCTGTCAGTGCTTTGTGAAAAGCAAGATTTTGTATTCCATCGTGGCAAAGAAATCTGTTCAGGCCCTTTATATTCAGCATTATTCAGCACTATTTGGACCACATTTCAGGATCCCATGAATGCCTTATGCCCACCTGACAGTGTATCCTCTATATTATGCAAGTGATGTAGTCTCCCCAAGGCAAATTATCACCCGACTATCCTGGTCTTTTCAGCTCAGCTGTATCCACTGACATGCTCTGTAAAGTAAGCCATTGCAATATAACTGTGTTCTCCTCTCTGTTACTTCTCCGGAGGGAGAAAAAAAAAAAGAAATTCTATTTCTCGCATCATCACTAAAGCAGAGCAATAGCAAGCTCATTGGCTGACTCTAGGAGATGGAAACATCAATCAGGGTACCGTGCTAGTACTGGCTCACTGCAGAGTGCAGACCTGAAACTAGGTCTCAGCCAGCAATACTGCAGGAGGAGGAAGAAAAAAATAAAAAGAGAGAGAGAGCACTATTTTCTCAAAGCAGGAAGAAGGGGAGGCCATAAGCGTTTCCTGTTGTGCAGCTGAAACAAGCAAAGACGTCATTACATTTACACTCCCTCAGGGTGTCGGCAGACTGAGGGCCAAAGTTCAGTCATTTCCAATGCACTGCAAGGAGCGAGGTTTTTGAGGAGAAACCAGCAGTGGCTTTTATTGCTAAAAGCATTCTCTGTGCTTACATAGCAAAACAGTTAAGTAGCATGTGTGACTAGAAACAATGTTTGCTTGGGATGTAAGTTGCTTCTATTTTTTCTGTAGCCTGTGTGTAGGGAGCATTGCTGCAATACAAACAATACACCAAGCTCTTACCTACTGTAAATGCTTGTATAATTAAATATGAATGGTACGCTACACATTTTGGGATATTCAGGGGAAATGAGTTTTCATGTACACATATTTAGTGTAAAATTAGAGGCTTAAGGGATTCCCTTGCTCAATAGTTCTGACAGTCCAGCAAAGCACAAGTGAACAGAGATGCTTCCTTCCTGCTTCACCTCTTCCCCTTCATGAAATGATTTAAGGATCCAGCAGAATAACATTTAAAAGTAAAACTATAAACACAGAGGTCACCATTAAGTCAGCATGTAGTCACACAGTGGTGTCTGAGATACCACAGTCATTCTCTATACATTCAAGAGAAGATATCTGTGGTAACTGTATTCAGCTGGTGAATGCTGACCTTTAAACAATAGCCAGAGAATGCACAGTCTCTCTGGTGAAAAGGAAGGCTGTTTGATGTTTTAAAACAAGTCATTTTCCATGATCTGATTGCACATCATCAACTAAACAGGTAACTTCTTTGATCAGTGTCCAAATGTCTTGTTGTACTAAAGCAAGGTCCAAGAATGTATTTTTCATGGTCAACTTTTTAACAAAACACATCCTATTTACTCTGAATTACACTTTGCTAGCAGGGGTATTAGCTGGTTTCATAATGGGATTATGAACCTTTTCTCCTCTAAGTAAATGGGTCAAAGCCAACACAAGTTCGTAATGATTTAAAGTTTTCACCAACCAATAGCTGCTCAGTGGCCTATATGAAATGATGTGATGGTGTCAGTCCAATTCCTAAGGTGCAGGAGTACACATTCTAGATCCAACACCAGAGCAACTGGTCTCATCAAGAGCCAATGACTTAATAAGAATAGCAATTAAACAACTTATTAAAGGTGATTCCTCTAAATTACAGTTGAGGTTCATTAGTCAGTTGGCATGGGGAAGCTTGTGCAGCTACCCAGTTGCACACGTTCTGCAATTATACAAAGAACATCAGTCTCCAGGTTTGTTAATCTAACACCTATCACCAAAACTACATTCCGTTTAAAAAACTGATACTTGATATTGGTCAGTAGTTTCTAGTATACAGGTTTAGGGAGAGATTCTAATCTCACCCGTGTCAATTCAAAGCAGTATTGACTTCAGCAACGTTCCTCTGGATTAAGTCAGGTGTAAGAGAAACCAGAATCTAGGCATTTATGATCACACTACTTGTAAAATGGAATGATTTCTTGGGGAAAGGGAGGCTGGGCAGAACACTCAATCAAGTGGCTGTGAGAAAATTTCCACTGAACATAAACATCCTAAAAGACCTGAATGCTACCCATCAGCTTTTCTTGAAATTTCAATCTAGTGTACTGTATTGAATTGAATCAAGTTGATAAGCCTGAGTCATTACTTTAAGCCTCATATCTAAGACAGATAGAGTTATATTAAAACTATCTAAGACACAAGAGTTATACTTCTAATTGCACTGAAACAATTGCCACAGAGCACAGCCCTACTAGACTAGACTGAATGTAAATATGAAAAGTGGCTACCACTATGCTATATATCTATTAAGGACAGAAAGTAATAAGGAACAACAGTGTTTTCAAACAGCTATCCACATCCTGAAAGTTAATCTTTGGGTAATTATGTATTACAGTTCTTCAAATAATCAAAGCAGTATTAAACCATCTTTGGCGAGATCTGACATGGGAAAATGCCATCTGTTCTTTGTAGTGCATTTTGTAGCAAAATATGCTGATTACACCTTAAAAGTGTATTAACTCTATTGACTTTTTTTTTCCCATTTAAAATTTGAGACTTTAAGCAAACACAAATAGATGGATGGAAATTGTGATTGGGTCAAATTGTTGTCTCTTGTGAAATGCTGCTAATAAATACGTGCACGTCCATTCTAAATCAGCTCACTCTGGTAATGGTTAAAAAACTATACAAATATATAGGGAAGATTTCACAAAACATTTTGTGTATACTTTAAACAAAGTTCTTTACACCTGCAAAATATTCAGTAGTCTTACAGATTATACTCTTGCCCTTTAAAACCTATCTGTGTAGTATGTTGCATAACAAGGGAATTTAATTTTAAAAAGTTGTTATGTTTATTGTAATTATTCAAGATCCATCTGAATGATATTTGAAGAAGTGCAAATGGAATAGTAACTATCTTGAGATTTTCAGTTGAACTGCCTCATCCTTAAAGGAATTAGCTCCACTAAACAGATCATTACAAGTACGCTAATGCCATTTTTATGAAAAGAACATGGTAAACAAACAAAACAAAGTAGTAGCTGGTTCAATTTTTGAGCTACTTCACACCTGACAATAGATAATTCTACCTCTTTAAAATAAATATGCCAAAAAGCTGATGCAGGTAAATGTTTCTCTAAGGAGATGGTAGGGATATGCAACAGCTATGATTTTGGCATGGAAATTGTTAGTAAATTTCATGGCAGAGATGCAAGGGGAAAATAAAGATAAATCGTGGAAAGGTCACCAAATAATGTCATTGGCATAACTCTTGCGTATGCTGACATAAGTGAAGGTGCTGAAAAATGAGGCTCGGGAGGGAGGGGGTCTGTGTTGGAGAGCAAACCCATCCTGCTCTTACGCCACAGCAGCAGCTCCTGCTCCATGGGGCTGGGCCTGGTTTCCTGCTCAAGGTGTTGTGACCTTGGTGTACGGGGTTGCAGCAACACTCAGGTTTGTCCCATCCATCCCTCCACAGATGGACCCAGAGGGGTGGACTGGCCAAACCGGAGTAGTGCTGCAACCCCGTCCAACTAGGTCCCAACACCACTCAGTTTGGGGGCCTAACCAAATGCATTTTTACAGCCACCATGTCCTACATGACAAAATCATAGCCCTAGGTATAACTAGAGTCTATTTTACTGCTTGAATGCCTTGGCTATTGGAAACCTGAGGATTGCATCACACTGTAAATTCATATACCTCACAGTGATGAACCAAGGTGTTACTTCTTCTCTTTTTGTTTTTTTACTTTTCAGATATTTAAATATTTCAGACAAAATCCTACCCTGTGATGCTCAAGTGCAGTAATGGGAGAAGAGGATAGAAGGGAGTTTCTCCTCTACAACACATACATCGGAGCAGTAGAAGAGGGGAGGAGTGTAACATAGTACTTAAGGCAGCACTAAGGCCCCAATTCAGCAAAGCATTTAGGCACGTTTTAGTGCTTTGCTAAACTGGGATGAGCTTCTGAATAGGGCCTGAAAAGGGAAACTGCTACCTCGAAGGCTGTGCGTTAGGGACGAAGGAGATGTGGTCTGCCTGCTCCTCATGTGACCCTGGCTCCCAGAACATATACAGCAAGTACACAGCCGGGACTGAGAGTGCATGCTGTTCCTTTATAAAGATCCATTCACATCCCAAGTGAAACCACTGACTTCACTGAGAGATGGGTAGGGCCCTCCGGGACCAGTGAGGTATGCCTCACCACATATGTTCTTCTCCACCGCACCCAGCTGCCCTAAGCAATGCTATCCTGTGCCAGCAGGACAGGTATGGTGCCAGAGTTGCTCCCAGCATTATTCTGCTCCTTCCCTTACTGAACATGTCTTCAAATAGTAAAGACAGGATTTTGTCCTTAGAAGTTACTGGAAAAAAATAGTAAATTGCGAAGAAAACTGCTACAATGATTATGCTAGAAAGACTGGCTTGATGGGAAAAATAAATTAAATTTATGTAGCATTCTGGGATGATGCTGCATGTTTAAATTGTCTGTATGTGTGCATGTGTACACAGTTATACAATTCTACAAACTTTAAGAAACAAGGAGCTAAAAGACTCAGTGAAAGCAAAACCCGATGGCACTTTAGTAACCATCTTTTATAAATATCACTGTGTAAATATAAATTATAATGAACAAAAATAACAATTACATATGCCCATTTTATTTTAAATTTCTAATCATGACAGAGCAGATCTGAAAAATAGCTAGAACCCGCAAATCTCAAAAACCAGTAATCTCATTTTAAACTACAAAGTGCAATCATTACAATATTTACTGAAATCGCTTTCATGGAAACAATGAGAAAACATACCAGATATTTTAAAAAATTAATCCAACTTAATTGTTGCTGTTTCTCGTGAATTCAACAAGAGCCTAGGCAACAATAATATTTAGAATAAATATTTTGTCTTATGGGAATAGAATTTTCACTCAAACTGACTACATAATATCAATTAAAGTAACAAAGATCAGATACAGAAAATCCAGATCCTGAGTTAAAAGTGAATTTGTGCTTCTCCGAGTATTGTTTTGTGTAGAAATATTTATATTATTCTTTTCCGTTTTATTAGAAAGTCTCTTTCAGGATATTACATCTCTTTTTCCTTAACCATTTTGAGCTAATTAAAATTCTGAAAAAAGAGTCAAAATGCCTTAGAAAACACTCCAAAAGGCACAGACAGCACTAAGAGAAAAATATTTCAGTCTGAAGTAGCTTTGTAGACAGATAAATAATTGGACTGTCTCACAAGGATTCCAGACTACATACATAGGCAATATATCCTCACCCGTTTTTAAAAAAAAAAAAAAATGGAGGACCTGGAATGCACAAATAAATTAAGTGACACAGAAGTATAGTAAGTTTCTAGGTAACACACCAGCTCTTCCAAGTGAAAACCACTTTGTAGCAAACCACAAGAGGTGTGGTTATGAAAGGCATTGTAAAAGAGCCAAAATCTGTAGAGAGCAGTTTTGTAAGCTGTGAAGCACCATACCAGCAAATGTAATAAGGGGGCAGAATATGCGTAAGTGGTCAGTGAAAATGTACAACTCTTTGACAGGTGGAGATGAAGCCTCTACTACCATAAAATTTTCAAATGGCTCCTCTGTTCTTGGAACTTCGCTAACACATTTTTATAATGTACCACCAAGGTTCATATGGCAGCAGCAACTTGCTAGGTCTTTTCTATAGTAAGGTATGTTTTATTTCCAGTTTCATACATAGTAAACTGGTTTTTCCCAACTCCTCGCATATTTCTGCAGACCCGCCCCCCAACTGATGCTGTTTGCTGTTGTTTTGTGGATCTTCTGTCCTGTGCTGATTTTGTTAGCTGGGGTATGGTATCGGTAACAGGGCACTGGTTTGGGGGCATATGTACATGCTTCCCGGTACATCTGTTACAGCCCTTGGGCCCTTTAAAACTGGGAGCTGCAGTTGCAGGCCACATGCTTGCTCATAGTTATGTGCCTTACAGGAAATCACATATTGGGCTTCCTGCTTTTTAGGCAGAAGAGTAGACAGACAAGACTCAGGATCAGGGAAGTCTTAGGGCTCACCACTGTTGTTAGGAAGGGCAACTAAAGAGGAAAGGGTGCATCCTTTTCACTGCCAGCTAGCAAAGCCTGAGGTGGTTGGTATTTTGTGTTTATTTGATTTTGTTTTGCCTCTTCCTTTATTTAAATAAAGCCAACCCTGCAGGAAGGGTCTTGGACTAGAAGCTTTATTCTACTTTCCCAGCCAGTTAGCTTGCAGTATCATACCATATAAGGGGCTTGGGGCACTGCTTGGGTTTTTGAGACCTGGCTTGTAATTCACTGCTTTGCTTTTCATCATTCTGTTGCATGCAAGCTGCAGGAGCATGGAGAGATCGTACAATTAAGAGATCGTACCAGGACTAGGTGGCACTCCTTAGCTGAAACATTAACATAACTATTATTAGCAAAATAACAAACAACTCAGTCTGCAATTATAGTGGGTTGTACACAAACCTCAGGGTGTGCAAAAAGGTACAAAGTCAAAAACTGAGTGCCTCCAACACCCAACAACAACCTACACAGGGCAGAATCCTTATCAAATAATCAGATCAAATAATCAGTGTTCCATTTATTCATAATTTGACATCTTTTGCCCAACATTGTATCTTTTAAATTCGTATCTCAAGGGTTTTTTGTTGTGGTGGTGGTGGTGTTTTTTGTTTGGTGATAACAAAGAAATGATTTCCCCTTATCTCTTCTACACAGTCACCCTGGGTATTAAAAGTTCTTCCAGTAAGCACTACAGTTAAAATGGAGAAGTAAAGATGGACGGTTTAGCTGCAGGTTGACTCAGTTGAGTGTTGCTGCGTTTTGATTAGGCTTAATCACTGGTTATGGTAATTTGTATGGAAGGCTGGATATGTAAGATTCCATCCTTGCTTTTACAACACAGCAATATGTATGACCTTACAGCTTTACTGAAGGCATTATTTTCTTATTTGTTTTCATGATGAATAACATCAGTAGTTCACAAAAAATTACTCATTTGATGCATCTCAAAAATGATGGTACTTGAGACAAACTAGGGTCAGACGTATCATGTTAACATATCACTAAAGTGGGAGCACGAATGACCTGGTCTCCCTCATCTTCTAAACCACTGTCACAACTTTTGTGCCTAATCCTTTAAAGGTTTTAATACCCAAATCATACTGAAAGCACCTTATTCTATTGTAAAAGAATATGACCCCGTGTGAGCACCTGCGTGTGGATCCAGAGGCTGATGTTCACACATTAACAGCTGGATGATTTAAACTGTTTTTAAAAGAATATCAAAAGGCATAAGATCAAAGCAAGGACTATAAGCCAAATTTTGCTCTCGTTACACAGATATAAATCTGAAACCACTGACTTGATGCAATTATTCTAGCTGTGTGTGTTTATATATTGCTCCATACAATATAACAAAAACAAAACCCTAAATTTTCTATTGAAATTTCTATTTATTTTCTACAGAAAAAATCTGTCCAAGCAGTGGAGCTGAAATGCATTCTCTGGCTGAAAATTAAACCATGATATGATCCCTCCATCTCAACTGTGACAGTCCATGGCATTCCCATGTAATCAAGCTGGAAAGTATGGGACACCTCTATACTATAGTATATGCATCTGTAAACAATCAGTCTCTATTTATTACACTCTTAGTTTGCCAGACAAGCCACCTGACTGAGACAGCGTTCAAGTGATCAGAACTGTTTTCCATTATTGCCTTTCTTGCTGGTTAAGTACCTCAAACTGTTGACCATGATCAAATGACACTAAATTAAAGCAAAATGGTATATAAGTCATTGGAAAAACTTCCAAATGCTTGCTCTGAGTACTGAACCAATAAAAATTCAGCACCATTATCATTTACATTAATCCAAGATGGTGGCAGCCATTTCTGCTGGAGTTCAGCTACTGGCTGAGGCAAGCTTGTGTGACCTATGCAGCTAAAATATAAAAGCCTCGGTTGAGGCAAGGCTTTTAAAAGGTAAAATAAAAACATACAGAAGTTGGAGATTTTGTGGCATAGGGAAAACCTGTGTTGATAAACATAACTTCTAGCAGGCGATAATGCCCCATTGTCAGTCACATTAACAACCCACCAAGCACGAATATTCCCCTCTGTACTTCATCCTCAGCCAGCATACATCCAACCATACATATTAAAGTGTAACAGTTTTCTCCAGTGCTTGTCTCTTAATTCCTAAGAATACAAGGTATAGAAAGTAGATTAGATATTCCTTCTCTTAAGGGCACACCATGAGCAAAGAAGACTTTACAGATCTGCCACATTCAGGCTCTAGAGAGGTGTGCACCAAGGAGATGTCTCAGTCCTCTGCATGCCAGTCCCTTGCAATGTGAGGTGTGGCTTAGGGAGCACTGACAGAAATCCAGGGCAGTAGCTGTGCAAGTTCATTGACTTTAAACCTCACCCCCACACACACACCTTCAACATGGAGGGGATAAGCAAAGGCCCCAGCCACTACTACAGACCCTTGGGTGGTGTAGAAGTTATAAGGCTGCTCAGCACTGTATCTGCAGGCTGAGGGCAGTAGGGCAAGATTCGTTTCCTCCCTGGCCTCAGAACATTAGCCTTTGCTTGGGAATATTAGCATTTGTCCTCAGGTTAACTTAGCACCCAGGAAAGGTATCAAATTATCACTGCTAGAGACTGAAGTCAGCACAGTCAAGCAGCAGAAGAGAAGCATTCATACATTTTCTTGCAAAGGTACCCCAACCCTATTCCAGAGGTCCCATTTTGAAGAGTCAGTAAGAAAGTAGTTCCATTTCCATGCCTGGCCTCTCTGCTGAAACTGCCAACAAGGGTGCCCCCTGAGATGGTGGGTTTTGCCCACAAGAAATTAGACTAGGGCTTGATCTACACTACAGAGTTATGTCGATACAACTACGTTGCTCAGGGGTATGGAAAATCCTCTCCCATTAGTGACACTAATTTACATTAATTCTTATGGGGAAATTGGATTCACTTAATATCGTTTTGCTTAAAGTTACATTTTTCAAGAACATAACTAGGACATTAAGTGAGGAGTTATTGTAGGGCAGTGGTTACCAACTGGCAGATCCTAGAGGATCTCCCAGTCGACCGCGATCTGCAGCAGCACAGCAGGGCTGCCACTAAGACAGGCTCCCTGCCTGCCCCAGCCCCACGCCGCTCCCAGAAGAGGCCAGCATGGCCCTGCGGCCAGAGGGGCAAGGGTCTCCATCCACGCGCTGTCCCTGCCTGCAAGCACCGCCCCCGCAGATACCATTGGCCAGGAACGGGGAGCTGTGGCCAATGGGAACTGCAGAAGTGGTGCTTGCAGAGAGGGGCAGCATGCAGAGCCACATGCCCCCTCCCACCACTCCAGGCGCCACAGTTGGCCCCTTCCGGGAGCAGCTTGAGGCTGGGGTAGGCAGGGAGCCTTCCTTAGCAACAGCCATGCTACACTGCCAACCGGGAGCCGTCGGAGGTAAGTGCACCCCAACCCCCAGCCCTGAGCCCCCTCCCACAGCCAGCACCCCAAACCAGCTCTGAGCCCCCTCCCGGAGCCAGTTCCCCATACCCCCTCCTGCACCCCAACCCTCTGCCACAGCCTGGAGCCCCCTCCTGTGCCCAAACTCCCTCCCAGAGCTTGCACCCATCACCCCCTCCTACACCCCAACTCCCTGCCCCAGCCCAGAGCCCCCCCCCACACTGCAAACCCCTCAGCTCTACCCCCTCCTGAACCCCTTCCCCCCAGCCCGGTGAAAGTGAGTGAGGGCGGGGGAGAGTGAGTAACGGAAAGAGGCGGGGATGGAGTGAGTGGGGCAGAGCTTTGGGGAAGGGAAGGGGCCTCAGGGAAGGGGCAGGGTAGATCCTGGGTTGCCCTTACATTCAAAAAGTGATTTTGGGTGTAAAAAGGTTGGAGACTGCTGCCGTAGTGTCTTCACTAAGCACTTCAGCTGCGCTGTTGCAGTGCTGTGTGTACAGACAAGCCCTAAGACACCAACTCATTTCACAAAGACCACCAAAAAGCCATAAGGAGGTAAGAGTTTTCAAATCACTAGTGAAATAAGCCAAAAATCACATCAGTTACTAGAGAAGAAAGACTATCTGCCACTAACAACTCCCCATTTGTTTTCATCTTTTAATATTTTGGGGACCAAAAGCACTGACAACAGCCAAGCAAAACAACAAGAGATGCACTACTGAGCTTCCCTGTACAACTCCGCCAGCACCTGTCAGCACTGACTTGTGACCCCGTTCCTTGCCAACAACATAGCTTGCTGGAGCCAGCACTAACAAATGGGGCAAACTATGCAGTAGTTTTCACTAGGGAATTGCCGATTCTGAAGTTTTCATAAGAAAAGCAAAATGAAAACAATTTGCTATGATAAATATATTTTTTCATTATTGGTAATTGAACAAAAATCTGCTATCTGCATAAAACATGTTTGGATGTATATTAATACTAGCAAAATACATATAGAATGCTACTGGTGACTTGATGGTGGTGATCTTCTTCATCCATGTATACAGATCTCATGCTCCTCTCTCCAGCTCATCTCCCTCCCCACTGCAACTAACTCACTGTGGTGCTAGCAACATAGTACACCTCTACCCCGATATAACGTGACCCGATTTAACACAGATTCGGATATAAGCGCTCCAGGGGAGCGAGGCTGCGCACTCCGGTGGATCAAAGCAAGTTCAATATAACGCGGTTTCACCTATAACGCGGTAAGATTTTTTGGCTCCCGAGGACAGCGTTATATCAGGGTGGAGGTGTATTTGCAACACATTATCTTTTTAAAAAATCAGGATCTTTTGTTTTTAGTTTGCTAATATCAGGCAATGATTTCCTAGTCGGGTATTTTATTACACACTAAAATCCTAATGTTAATCATAAATCACTTCAGATGTATTAGTAACATGTTTATCAGTCACTGCCAGGAATCAGCTGTAGATCATGAAGTCAAATGAACATAACTTGCGACCACTTATATTTTAAGCAATACAAACTGCATCTGTTCTGTCCTACAGTAAGTAAAATTCCTATTGACTTAATTAGGAGTTTTCCCTGTATCAGGACTGTAGAATTAGACACAAAATAATTAATGAACACATTGCATGTTTTGTGCGCCATTCTTTATCAAAGTACTGTGAAAAAGTCTACATCCAAATGCTTTGACAGGTAGAAGAAAAAGTCATCCTTCAAAAGTCACATGTACTTTAATTGAGTCTATTCCATGTTTATGGCCTCTGTTATGCAGGTCAAACTAGATAACATCAGAAGCCACCATTATAGTTAACATTTATACAGAAATCCTGGCTCTATTGAAGTCAATGGAGAAACTACCATTTACTTCAAGAGGGACAGGATTTCACCTATGACTCTATCATTGTCCATTCAAAGATACGTATTTTTCTTTTTAAAGAAACATTTTTGTCTCTCCCAAGCACAAAAAACAAATGCCTTTGATCTTACAAATGTAATTGATCTCATCCTTTTGTCAGAAAGTGAGGGTGATTATCTTACTGCTGAGGTTGTTTTCACACATAAATTGTGGTGACATACAAGTACTGCAGTATTTCAAAATAATCCACTGCACCAAGATGCTAGAAATTATTTTCACACAAAATCGATCTGAAATAGAAATTATTTTCACACATAAAATGCATTATGGTTGTGGTTCTGCTCTGAAAAGTAGTGTAAACTGGCACCATCTTATTCAATAGATCTGTCCCCTTTGTTTATTCAGAGTCCTATCAGCGTATTTTAGTTACCAAAACTTTATTTTTACACTACTATTTACTCCTCCTTGCTGTGCATCTCTGGAGTTCTAAAAGAAACTGAGGTGGATTCTACTCTTTTTTATGCAACATTAACACAATTGTTTACTCAGTTCCAATTCCGGGGTCAGTCAGTGACAACTGATCATACTAGTTGAAGGCAAGGGGCAGGAGTTGCACCGGTGTCATTCAGGACCAAACTCACTTGGTAGAACCTTCATTACTGTTCATGCTTGTGAGGAAAAAAAAATTTGAGTCTCAGATCCCAGGACAGTAGTATAAGGGCCCTACCATCAATCAAACCCTAACCCCGCCCCTAACCCCGCCCCTTGACCCCTATAGCCCCTCCCACCTGTCACCGGAAGTCCCACCCTATGGGGGTATTACTTCCGGGGTCAAGATGGCCACATGACCGGAAGCAAAGGGGGTCATGTGACCCCTCTAAGAACTCCTCCCACCCCTCTCTACCAATCAGGAGGGGTTTCGTCCCGGAAGGACCACCCCGAGAAGAGATTTGACCAATCAGGGTGACTTCTGGGGCGGGTGACCGGAAGCAAAGTGGGTCATGTGACCCCTCTAAGAACTCCTCCCACCCCTCTCTACCAATCAGGAGGGGTTTCATCCCGGAAGGACCACCCCGAGAAGAGATTTGACCAATCAGGGTGACTTCTGGGGCGGGTGACCGGAAGCAAAGTGGGTCATGTGACCCCTCTAAGAACTCCTCCCACCCCCCTCTACCAATCAGGAGGGGTTTTGTCCCGGAAGGACCACCCCTAGAAGAGATTTTGCCCAATGAGTGTGGCTTCCGGGGCGGGTGACCGGAAGCGTGGTGGGTCATGTGACCCCTCTAAGAACTCCTCCCAAGGCCCTACGCCAATCCGAGTGCAGCACCATTACCCTATAAGTTCCAGCGCCGGACAGAGGAGGCCATTTCTTATCAAGGACACGAGGTTTTTAGAAAGGCTGCTGAGAGGAAACATGGACTCCTTCAACACCCCCGTCAGAAATTCGGACTTTGTTTTAGACCCAAGCACCATACTTATGTGGCGCAGGCGCTACGTCAGTGACAGTTCTGAGGAGGGAGTGACCGAGGGGAGCCCGAATGCCCATCCGTTGATGGATACGTCAGAACCCAAACCCGACACCCTCGTGAGGCCCCCCGATGAGCCTGATGGCCTCTCTTTGTCCACCCCCTCAGATTGCCGCACGGAGGAGTTACCGGTGGACAAGGCAAACGGAAAACACGGCGCTCAGGTAAATGAATGATTAAGAAACGGCGGGGGTGGAGGAGGTAATGAGGCTAGGAATGGGGTTTGTGTAAATTTAAAAATCAACCAAGCGGTTGGTGTACTTATACTGTTTTTTTTAAAATTTTTTAACAGCTCGACGAGGCCTTTCTAGACGCCTTAAAGAACTTGCGTATCAGTAACCCGGTGGGAGTAAATAGATCGAACATTAGCTGTTTTTGCTCATGTCCTTTTCACTGCCAAAAAAAGGACAAAATGGAAGAATGAACCAGCTTAGACTTACCGTGGGGGTGATGGCGGCCATTTTACAGGCGTCTGTAAAAACAAAATGGAAGAATGAACCAGCTTAGACTTACCGTGGGGGTGATGGCGGCCATTTTACAACTGTCTGTAAAAACAAAA
The DNA here is from genome assembly GCF_020497125.1 of Mauremys mutica. NCBI lineage: Eukaryota > Metazoa > Chordata > Testudines > Geoemydidae > Mauremys > Mauremys mutica. Next base: position 108,167,496 of record NC_059074.1, read on the forward strand.
CAAACAAACAAACAAACAAAAAAGATTATGTTAAACCATGCAATTAATAAATTGTATTTAAAATGTGTCAATATGAGTGTGTCCATTTTTATACTTGTGGTAGTAAAAGACGGTACCGGTAGCAGGCATGTCTACGCCGACGGCTCTTTTAAAGAAAATATATTACAATCCCAGGGAAGTTGGGAGCTTTGGTGGAGTGAACCCTTTTTTTCAAGAGGCTAGAAAGCATAGTAAAACTTTAAATAGAAGACAAGTAACAGCTTGGCTTTCAGACCAGGATGCTTACACTTTACACAAACCGGCTCGAATACATTTTAAAAGAAACAAGACCATTGTTTCAGATGTGGATGCACAGTGGCAGGCCGATTTGGTGGATATGCACCGATTCTCCAAACACAACAGCGGTTTTAAGTACATCTTAACAGTGATAGACATTTTATCCAAATATGCCTGGGCCTTAGGCCTAAAAGACAAGACGGGTGGTGAAGTATCCAAGGCCTTTAAAGCTATTTTCAGCGAAGGGCGCGTGCCTCAAAAATTACAAACCGATCGGGGGAAAGAATTTTTAAACAAACCTTTAAGTGGATTGTTAAAGCAGCATGGGGTTTACCATTTTGTTACTAATAATGAAGTTAAAGCAGGGGTTGTGGAGCGATTTAACAGGACTTTAAAAACTAGGATGTGGAGATATTTTACAGCCCATAACACCTTTCGCTACATTGACGTCTTACCTGACTTTATAAAGAGTTACAACCAGAGCTTTCACAGAACTATACGTACCAGGCCCCTTGATGTTAACCCTTCAAATTCTTTGAAGGTATGGAAAACGGTTTACGGAGATGTTTTTAAAATAAAACGGGTTGTTGCCCCTTTTAGAAAAGGTGACCACGTGAGACTGTCTAAAACCAAAGGCGCTTTTGAAAAAGGTTATGAACAGATGTTTACCGATGAGATATTCATAGTGGATGAAGCCTTAACCAGGAGCCAAAGACCTGTCTACCGATTAAAAGATTATGAGGGTGAGGCAGTTACTGGATCTTTTTACCCTGAAGAATTACAAAAAGTAAACCCCAAACAAGACAGGGTTTACAGGATTGAAAAAATTCTAGTGGAGAAAGGAAAAGGGAGAAAAAAACAGCTACTGGTGAAATGGTTGGGTTGGCCTGATAAGTTTAACAGCTGGGTGGAAGCTTCTCAGCTCTGTGACATTTAGACACGAAACAGAAAAAATTCCTCCTGCAAAAGACAGAGAAAATTAATAATGAGTGATGGCGGGTTTTACATCACTTTGCCCAGCAATGCCAGCTCTGCAGTTTTTCCCCAAAACACCATCTCAAACTTTACAATACGGCTAATTAAGCCCTTGGATCTCCCTGGTGCTTGGGAGGTGGGGTTAGTGGAAATACAGTACCCGCACAGTTGGAATACTGTTAATGAAGACACCCCTTTTGAAATCACCTTTGGAGATACGACGTGGAAGTTTGTCCTACGACGAGGTTATTACTCGACCATACCTGAATTACTGGAGCATATGAACAGCGCCGTGGCTCGTCACCCCGGACCACCTGAGGTGGTCATGAACTACGACCCTGTGAGCAGAAAAGTGAGACTTAAATCTACCAATTTTATTTACGGGTTTTCTAGTGGCGGGGAGCTAGCTAACATTTTGGGTTTGGGCCCCAAACGCAACGTCCAAAAATTTCCCTTCTCGGCAGACATCACAGGCGGTTTTAACTCCTTGTATCTGTACACGGATATTGTAGAGCACCAGTTTGTGGGGGACTTTTCTGTACCCCTGTTACGCTGCGTCCCGGTCCGAGGAAGGAACAATGAGTTTGTTACCATCACCTACGATAAACCTCATTACGTCCCTGTCAGTAAACACCACATTGACACCATTACCATTGAAATAAAGACAGATCAGAACAGAAGCGTTTCATTTCGCTTTGGCAAGGTGATCGTCAAGCTGCATTTGCGACCGTGGAGAGAGCGAGGTTTCTAAAAAAAAAAAGCAAAACACTATTATGGCGATCGTAAAAAATTATGGCGACCCTACCATCTACAGGAACTATTACAAAGCCCAGGCTGGATATGCCCTTCCTGGATATCATGGGGCCCCCGTAATGTACGGGGCTGGTGTGGGTGGAATATTTCGTAGCCTTTTTCGAAAAGCTGTACCGCTTTTGAGGAGAGGGCTAGAGATTATTAAACCCCACGTAAAAACTGCCACTCAAAACATAGCTAAAGACGTGGTAGGTCATGTCTCCCGGGCTGTTCTGGAGAAGGTGGGGAATACAGCTTCACAGGAAGGATCGGGGTTGATGTACATTAAAAGGAGGAAGAGAAAGAGAAATACGTCATACCCGCGACGCACAGGGCCCCCGAAACCCTTTAAAAGAAGGGCTTTGACACGCAGGGCCAGCCATAAACGAAAGTCCAAGAGGAAGCCTGGGCAAAAGAGGAGACGCGCGCTGCCTGCTAAAAGAGACATATTTTAACCGCTATGGCTTTTGTTCACTGCGGGTCTGAAGAGTGCGCCAAATCCGAACTAGACTTGTTTCAAATAGCCCCTACGCAGACCAGCATTGAAAAAAGCATTTACATTGAGGTACCACCTCTATCGGCCGTTACGGAGTCTGCCCCCATTGACTTTTTTATAGCCGGGAATGGCATAGATTATATGGATTTAAACAATACGCTGCTTTACCTGTGTTGCAAGATTGTAAAAGGAGACGGAACTGAACTTGCCGCGGACGCCGAAGTGGGCCTGGTGAATTACCCGGTGGCCTCTATTTTCAGCCAGTTGGATGTTACGCTGGGAGACCGCCTTGTAAGCCAAAGCAACAATTGTTATCCTTACAGGGCCTTTATAGAATCAGTGCTCAATTACAGCGATGACACCCTCGCCACGCAATTTTCTGCCGGTCTGTTTTACAAAGACACTGCTGGACAACATGAAAAAACAGAGTTGGATGGAAGGAATCTAGGGTTTGTGAGGCGTGCAAAGCTGACGTCCGAGAGCAAAACGGTAGAGCTGCTGGGCCATCTACACAGCGACCTGTTTTTTCAAGAAAAACTTTTGTTAAACGGAGTGGATGTGAAAATTAAACTGACGCGCAGTAAAGACGCTTTCTGTTTAATGGGCAGCGCGGCTGAAGGTTTTAAACTGCGCATTGTATCAGCGTCCCTTTTTGTGAAGAAAGTACGGGTGGCACCGGGTGTCCGTCTGGGGCACGCGGAGGCCCTGCTTGCCTCTAATGCTAAATACCCCGTGGACCGTGTGGGAATGAAAGTGTTTAGCATCCCTGCGGGCAGCAGGGTTAGTAACCAGGAGAACCTGTTTTTGGGGCAGTTACCCAAAATGCTTGTCCTAGCGTTTGTGGATAACGATGCCTTTAGCGGAAGTTACACTAAAAATCCCTTTCATTTTAAACATTACGATATTAATTTTGTGGCCTTGTATGTGGATGGTGAACAGGTACCGACCAAACCTCTGCAACCGGACTTTGAGGCAGGCCGCTGCGTGAGAGAATACATGAATTTGGTACAGACAGCTGGTAAACACATGAAAGATCGTTCTTTGTTAATTGACCGGGAGGAGTTTGCACAGGGGTACACCTTGTTTGCCTTTGATCTGTCTCCCGACCAGGAATGTGCAGATCATTATTCCCTAATTAAAACTGGGAACCTGAGAGCAGAAATACGTTTTGGAAGGGCTTTAACAGTCACCATTAATATGATTGTGTATGGAGTTTTTGACAATGTCATAGAGATAAATCAGAGAAGAAATGTTCTGTTTGACTACATGTAAACATGGACACCGTGCAGCTTTCACGTGTCTTATCAACGGATCCTTACACAAAAAAGAATTTCTTAGATGTGTTCCCTTGTGATTGGCTCCCTGGAGGCAAGCTGTCTCAGAGACCCCTAGGTTTGGTGGTGAACACGCATCCACACAACCAACCGGGTGAACACTGGCTCGCGCTGTATCTGGCGGAGCATAACCGTGGAGAGTTTTTTGACTCATATGGACAACCCCCGAACAGCGTGTTGTTTCCTAAAAGCATTATGAAATTTTTAAACAAAAATGCCACAGACCTGGTGTTTCACAATAGACAATTACAAGACCCCCGCTCCGTCGCCTGTGGCTATCACTGTGTGTTTTTCTTACATCATCGTAGTAAGGGTTTATCTTTTGACCGGATTTTAAAATTGTATTCTAATGACTTAGTGCAAAATGACCGGATGGTAATGAATTTTGTAAAGAGTAAATTTAAATTTTTGGGCATGCCTAGCCTTGCTCAAAACATGTTTCAACAAGCCCAGACGTGTGTATCTTGTAATGATTTTTATAGCTGTGTTACCCAATAAAACACCCCAAGTGAGGGGTTTAAAGAAATTGATGTTTGGTGGTTTTTTAAATGACCAATTGAGAAAAATTACACAAATTTTTTTTTTTAAAGTATAAAAATGTTTTATTTAAAGCCAAACATTACAAGTTTTAAAAATTTTAGAATGTGAAAAAAAAACATTACACACTCAGCCACTGGGCTCTTTTAGCCATTTTTTTTTGTTTTTTATAGGGCAAAAAAGGGGGCACGGATTCTTGATCCGCCCCGGTGTCAGCAGGCGAGGCCTTGAGGCGTTCCAAAAGGTCTCTGTTGGCCGCATTGCCCATGACGGAAGAGGGTACGTTCAGTTCCGCCATGGCATTCATAAACACATCCCATCCTTTAGGTACACGTTTGCTAGGTACAGGGCGCGTTTGGGTGACGGCCCTGACTAAGTCAAGCATGTTAGAACCATTAACCACAGAGCCTTTGTACACAAAAGACCCTTTATCGTCCCATGAAGAGACATTTTTATCCTGGCCCAGTTTATTTAGCAATACTATTGCATTTTTTTTAAAACGCTTATTTACGTTATCCAGGACCTCCTGAGCAACAGAGTCTGAGTTCTTTGGTGTTTCTGGGGGTTTTGCAGTTACGCTTTGTTCCTGTTCCGGTAGAAACAGACTTATTTTTCCTTTATCCGCATTGCTTTGCTTCACGTACGTTAGGTACCTTTGAAGCACGGCACTGTAAAGTTTAGCCTTTTCGTATTCGGACAGGTCAGTTCTTTGAAGAACATACTTCATTTCAGCGTCCAGTAAGCGAGTCGCTGTTGTTCTGATATTTTCCTCTGCCGGAGGGGGAGCCCTTAATTGCTCCAACTGGTGGCTGGGCACCAGGTACATTTTTTCTGCATACTCCATTATCGATTAGTTAAAAGCCCTGTTATCAAAGGGATAGCAAAACTTAACAGAGGCCCAATAAACCCTCCAGACTGGCCGGTGGTTTATACTTTAAAAAAAACAACAGCTGGGTATAAAAAGAGATGACTTCTCGGCAAACCCCTTTTTAACAGCTTGGGGCTGCTACTAAAAACATGTCTAGCTGCGTGAAGAGAAACCTGGGCCTTTTAAAATTACTTAGCAAGTCATCCCCTCAGCAAAGGAGGGCTATACTGTGTTCGGCCTCTGACGATCTAGTAGCGGCCCTCTCAGAAATAGCGCTCAACACCTTAAAAGGAAACGTACCTTTAACACAAAATCAAGTGCGTGTGTTAAAAAAGAAACGCGCGCTTATAAAAACTTTGTGTAATAAGAGCGTTTCACTTAAAAGAAAAAAGCTTCTGGTAAAGCAGTCTGGGGGGTTTATTGGGCCTCTGTTAAGTTTTGCTATCCCTTTGATAACAGGGCTTTTAACTAATCGATAATGGAGTATGCAGAAAAAATGTACCTGGTGCCCAGCCACCAGTTGGAGCAATTAAGGGCTCCCCCTCCGGCAGAGGAAAATATCAGAACAACAGCGACTCGCTTACTGGACGCTGAAATGAAGTATGTTCTTCAAAGAACTGACCTGTCCGAATACGAAAAGGCTAAACTTTACAGTGCCGTGCTTCAAAGGTACCTAACGTACGTGAAGCAAAGCAATGCGGATAAAGGAAAAATAAGTCTGTTTCTACCGGAACAGGAACAAAGCGTAACTGCAAAACCCCCAGAAACACCAAAGAACTCAGACTCTGTTGCTCAGGAGGTCCTGGATAACGTAAATAAGCGTTTTAAAAAAAATGCAATAGTATTGCTAAATAAACTGGGCCAGGATAAAAATGTCTCTTCATGGGACGATAAAGGGTCTTTTGTGTACAAAGGCTCTGTGGTTAATGGTTCTAACATGCTTGACTTAGTCAGGGCCGTCACCCAAACGCGCCCTGTACCTAGCAAACGTGTACCTAAAGGATGGGATGTGTTTATGAATGCCATGGCGGAACTGAACGTACCCTCTTCCGTCATGGGCAATGCGGCCAACAGAGACCTTTTGGAACGCCTCAAGGCCTCGCCTGCTGACACCGGGGCGGATCAAGAATCCGTGCCCCCTTTTTTGCCCTATAAAAAACAAAAAAAAATGGCTAAAAGAGCCCAGTGGCTGAGTGTGTAATGTTTTTTTTTCACATTCTAAAATTTTTAAAACTTGTAATGTTTGGCTTTAAATAAAACATTTTTATACTTTAAAAAAAAAAATTTGTGTAATTTTTCTCAATTGGTCATTTAAAAAACCACCAAACATCAATTTCTTTAAACCCCTCACTTGGGGTGTTTTATTGGGTAACACAGCTATAAAAATCATTACAAGATACACACGTCTGGGCTTGTTGAAACATGTTTTGAGCAAGGCTAGGCATGCCCAAAAATTTAAATTTACTCTTTACAAAATTCATTACCATCCGGTCATTTTGCACTAAGTCATTAGAATACAATTTTAAAATCCGGTCAAAAGATAAACCCTTACTACGATGATGTAAGAAAAACACACAGTGATAGCCACAGGCGACGGAGCGGGGGTCTTGTAATTGTCTATTGTGAAACACCAGGTCTGTGGCATTTTTGTTTAAAAATTTCATAATGCTTTTAGGAAACAACACGCTGTTCGGGGGTTGTCCATATGAGTCAAAAAACTCTCCACGGTTATGCTCCGCCAGATACAGCGCGAGCCAGTGTTCACCCGGTTGGTTGTGTGGATGCGTGTTCACCACCAAACCTAGGGGTCTCTGAGACAGCTTGCCTCCAGGGAGCCAATCACAAGGGAACACATCTAAGAAATTCTTTTTTGTGTAAGGATCCGTTGATAAGACACGTGAAAGCTGCACGGTGTCCATGTTTACATGTAGTCAAACAGAACATTTCTTCTCTGATTTATCTCTATGACATTGTCAAAAACTCCATACACAATCATATTAATGGTGACTGTTAAAGCCCTTCCAAAACGTATTTCTGCTCTCAGGTTCCCAGTTTTAATTAGGGAATAATGATCTGCACATTCCTGGTCGGGAGACAGATCAAAGGCAAACAAGGTGTACCCCTGTGCAAACTCCTCCCGGTCAATTAACAAAGAACGATCTTTCATGTGTTTACCAGCTGTCTGTACCAAATTCATGTATTCTCTCACGCAGCGGCCTGCCTCAAAGTCCGGTTGCAGAGGTTTGGTCGGTACCTGTTCACCATCCACATACAAGGCCACAAAATTAATATCGTAATGTTTAAAATGAAAGGGATTTTTAGTGTAACTTCCGCTAAAGGCATCGTTATCCACAAACGCTAGGACAAGCATTTTGGGTAACTGCCCCAAAAACAGGTTCTCCTGGTTACTAACCCTGCTGCCCGCAGGGATGCTAAACACTTTCATTCCCACACGGTCCACGGGGTATTTAGCATTAGAGGCAAGCAGGGCCTCCGCGTGCCCCAGACGGACACCCGGTGCCACCCGTACTTTCTTCACAAAAAGGGACGCTGATACAATGCGCAGTTTAAAACCTTCAGCCGCGCTGCCCATTAAACAGAAAGCGTCTTTACTGCGCGTCAGTTTAATTTTCACATCCACTCCGTTTAACAAAAGTTTTTCTTGAAAAAACAGGTCGCTGTGTAGATGGCCCAGCAGCTCTACCGTTTTGCTCTCGGACGTCAGCTTTGCACGCCTCACAAACCCTAGATTCCTTCCATCCAACTCTGTTTTTTCATGTTGTCCAGCAGTGTCTTTGTAAAACAGACCGGCAGAAAATTGCGTGGCGAGGGTGTCATCGCTGTAATTGAGCACTGATTCTATAAAGGCCCTGTAAGGATAACAATTGTTGCTTTGGCTTACAAGGCGGTCTCCCAGCGTAACATCCAACTGGCTGAAAATAGAGGCCACCGGGTAATTCACCAGGCCCACTTCGGCGTCCGCGGCAAGTTCAGTTCCGTCTCCTTTTACAATCTTGCAACACAGGTAAAGCAGCGTATTGTTTAAATCCATATAATCTATGCCATTCCCGGCTATAAAAAAGTCAATGGGGGCAGACTCCGTAACGGCCGATAGAGGTGGTACCTCAATGTAAATGCTTTTTTCAATGCTGGTCTGCGTAGGGGCTATTTGAAACAAGTCTAGTTCGGATTTGGCGCACTCTTCAGACCCGCAGTGAACAAAAGCCATAGCGGTTAAAATATGTCTCTTTTAGCAGGCAGCGCGCGTCTCCTCTTTTGCCCAGGCTTCCTCTTGGACTTTCGTTTATGGCTGGCCCTGCGTGTCAAAGCCCTTCTTTTAAAGGGTTTCGGGGGCCCTGTGCGTCGCGGGTATGACGTATTTCTCTTTCTCTTCCTCCTTTTAATGTACATCAACCCCGATCCTTCCTGTGAAGCTGTATTCCCCACCTTCTCCAGAACAGCCCGGGAGACATGACCTACCACGTCTTTAGCTATGTTTTGAGTGGCAGTTTTTACGTGGGGTTTAATAATCTCTAGCCCTCTCCTCAAAAGCGGTACAGCTTTTCGAAAAAGGCTACGAAATATTCCACCCACACCAGCCCCGTACATTACGGGGGCCCCATGATATCCAGGAAGGGCATATCCAGCCTGGGCTTTGTAATAGTTCCTGTAGATGGTAGGGTCGCCATAATTTTTTACGATCGCCATAATAGTGTTTTGCTTTTTTTTTTTAGAAACCTCGCTCTCTCCACGGTCGCAAATGCAGCTTGACGATCACCTTGCCAAAGCGAAATGAAACGCTTCTGTTCTGATCTGTCTTTATTTCAATGGTAATGGTGTCAATGTGGTGTTTACTGACAGGGACGTAATGAGGTTTATCGTAGGTGATGGTAACAAACTCATTGTTCCTTCCTCGGACCGGGACGCAGCGTAACAGGGGTACAGAAAAGTCCCCCACAAACTGGTGCTCTACAATATCCGTGTACAGATACAAGGAGTTAAAACCGCCTGTGATGTCTGCCGAGAAGGGAAATTTTTGGACGTTGCGTTTGGGGCCCAAACCCAAAATGTTAGCTAGCTCCCCGCCACTAGAAAACCCGTAAATAAAATTGGTAGATTTAAGTCTCACTTTTCTGCTCACAGGGTCGTAGTTCATGACCACCTCAGGTGGTCCGGGGTGACGAGCCACGGCGCTGTTCATATGCTCCAGTAATTCAGGTATGGTCGAGTAATAACCTCGTCGTAGGACAAACTTCCACGTCGTATCTCCAAAGGTGATTTCAAAAGGGGTGTCTTCATTAACAGTATTCCAACTGTGCGGGTACTGTATTTCCACTAACCCCACCTCCCAAGCACCAGGGAGATCCAAGGGCTTAATTAGCCGTATTGTAAAGTTTGAGATGGTGTTTTGGGGAAAAACTGCAGAGCTGGCATTGCTGGGCAAAGTGATGTAAAACCCGCCATCACTCATTATTAATTTTCTCTGTCTTTTGCAGGAGGAATTTTTTCTGTTTCGTGTCTAAATGTCACAGAGCTGAGAAGCTTCCACCCAGCTGTTAAACTTATCAGGCCAACCCAACCATTTCACCAGTAGCTGTTTTTTTCTCCCTTTTCCTTTCTCCACTAGAATTTTTTCAATCCTGTAAACCCTGTCTTGTTTGGGGTTTACTTTTTGTAATTCTTCAGGGTAAAAAGATCCAGTAACTGCCTCACCCTCATAATCTTTTAATCGGTAGACAGGTCTTTGGCTCCTGGTTAAGGCTTCATCCACTATGAATATCTCATCGGTAAACATCTGTTCATAACCTTTTTCAAAAGCGCCTTTGGTTTTAGACAGTCTCACGTGGTCACCTTTTCTAAAAGGGGCAACAACCCGTTTTATTTTAAAAACATCTCCGTAAACCGTTTTCCATACCTTCAAAGAATTTGAAGGGTTAACATCAAGGGGCCTGGTACGTATAGTTCTGTGAAAGCTCTGGTTGTAACTCTTTATAAAGTCAGGTAAGACGTCAATGTAGCGAAAGGTGTTATGGGCTGTAAAATATCTCCACATCCTAGTTTTTAAAGTCCTGTTAAATCGCTCCACAACCCCTGCTTTAACTTCATTATTAGTAACAAAATGGTAAACCCCATGCTGCTTTAACAATCCACTTAAAGGTTTGTTTAAAAATTCTTTCCCCCGATCGGTTTGTAATTTTTGAGGCACGCGCCCTTCGCTGAAAATAGCTTTAAAGGCCTTGGATACTTCACCACCCGTCTTGTCTTTTAGGCCTAAGGCCCAGGCATATTTGGATAAAATGTCTATCACTGTTAAGATGTACTTAAAACCGCTGTTGTGTTTGGAGAATCGGTGCATATCCACCAAATCGGCCTGCCACTGTGCATCCACATCTGAAACAATGGTCTTGTTTCTTTTAAAATGTATTCGAGCCGGTTTGTGTAAAGTGTAAGCATCCTGGTCTGAAAGCCAAGCTGTTACTTGTCTTCTATTTAAAGTTTTACTATGCTTTCTAGCCTCTTGAAAAAAAGGGTTCACTCCACCAAAGCTCCCAACTTCCCTGGGATTGTAATATATTTTCTTTAAAAGAGCCGTCGGCGTAGACATGCCTGCTACCGGTACCGTCTTTTACTACCACAAGTATAAAAATGGACACACTCATATTGACACATTTTAAATACAATTTATTAATTGCATGGTTTAACATAATCTTTTTTTTTTTTGTTTGTTTGTTTTGTTTTTACAGACAGTTGTAAAATGGCCGCCATCACCCCCACGGTAAGTCTAAGCTGGTTCATTCTTCCATTTTGTTTTTACAGACGCCTGTAAAATGGCCGCCATCACCCCCACGGTAAGTCTAAGCTGGTTCATTCTTCCATTTTGTCCTTTTTTTGGCAGTGAAAAGGACATGAGCAAAAACAGCTAATGTTCGATCTATTTACTCCCACCGGGTTACTGATACGCAAGTTCTTTAAGGCGTCTAGAAAGGCCTCGTCGAGCTGTTAAAAAATTTTAAAAAAAACAGTATAAGTACACCAACCGCTTGGTTGATTTTTAAATTTACACAAACCCCATTCCTAGCCTCATTACCTCCTCCACCCCCGCCGTTTCTTAATCATTCATTTACCTGAGCGCCGTGTTTTCCGTTTGCCTTGTCCACCGGTAACTCCTCCGTGCGGCAATCTGAGGGGGTGGACAAAGAGAGGCCATCAGGCTCATCGGGGGGCCTCACGAGGGTGTCGGGTTTGGGTTCTGACGTATCCATCAACGGATGGGCATTCGGGCTCCCCTCGGTCACTCCCTCCTCAGAACTGTCACTGACGTAGCGCCTGCGCCACATAAGTATGGTGCTTGGGTCTAAAACAAAGTCCGAATTTCTGACGGGGGTGTTGAAGGAGTCCATGTTTCCTCTCAGCAGCCTTTCTAAAAACCTCGTGTCCTTGATAAGAAATGGCCTCCTCTGTCCGGCGCTGGAACTTATAGGGTAATGGTGCTGCACTCGGATTGGCGTAGGGCCTTGGGAGGAGTTCTTAGAGGGGTCACATGACCCACCACGCTTCCGGTCACCCGCCCCGGAAGCCACACTCATTGGGCAAAATCTCTTCTAGGGGTGGTCCTTCCGGGACAAAACCCCTCCTGATTGGTAGAGGGGGGTGGGAGGAGTTCTTAGAGGGGTCACATGACCCACTTTGCTTCCGGTCACCCGCCCCAGAAGTCACCCTGATTGGTCAAATCTCTTCTCGGGGTGGTCCTTCCGGGATGAAACCCCTCCTGATTGGTAGAGAGGGGTGGGAGGAGTTCTTAGAGGGGTCACATGACCCACTTTGCTTCCGGTCACCCGCCCCAGAAGTCACCCTGATTGGTCAAATCTCTTCTCGGGGTGGTCCTTCCGGGACGAAACCCCTCCTGATTGGTAGAGAGGGGTGGGAGGAGTTCTTAGAGGGGTCACATGACCCCCTTTGCTTCCGGTCATGTGGCCATCTTGACCCCGGAAGTAATACCCCCATAGGGTGGGACTTCCGGTGACAGGTGGGAGGGGCTATAGGGGTCAAGGGGCGGGGTTAGGGGCGGGGTTAGGGTTTGATTGATGGTAGGGCCCTTATACTACTCAGGACAACTTCATAGCACTTTTACTTAGAAAAATATGTTTACTTGTCATCTGAACTGGAAATCATTGAGAGACAATAACCATGGAACTCCACAATACATTATTATCAGTCACTTTTTCAAGCAGACCTGCACTAAAAAAAGTTTTGCACTATATTATAAACACGGTTAATACCTGTCACCAAGATATGTTCTACTGCATATTGGCTTTTCTCTATAACTAAATATTATCACATCTTGCTGTCAAAGAAGGGTATTCCCAATTATTATCTCAGAAATAAGTATATTTCAATTTTAAATGTTTCTTGACCAGCCATGACATTTCTATCCAACAAAGTCATATTTGTTTTGTGGCTGCATTTGATCTGAATCAAAAATAAAATGCACATGACTTAGTAGTATGTTTTATTTGATACCATCATTAAAATGATATGCAGTAAATTTAGTTTTATAGTTAACAATTTTTAAAGTCCCTAATGCATTAGTTTAGCAAATAATCCCACCGTATACAAATTAGTGTGCATGTCTACAACAGCACTGCAGTTAATGTCTGAGCATCAGTTTATTTACAATGGGACACACCACACATTGATTTTGTTTTAAAACAACTCCAGACAAAACCGTGGAACTGCAGAAAGGAGTTGATTTTTATTTAAAATAACGACAACATTGAGATTTATAAGGTAAAATAGGCAAAATAACACTGCCAATAAAGGCTTATTTTAAGATCTAGAAATTCTGATCATGTCCCTTTAATTTTTTTTTAAACAGAAAGTTTCTGCTAAGAATAAACATTACTGTATGCAAAAACTGCCTATTAAAAATCCTATTTTAACACATTTAAAATGTTATTTTCTATTATTACATTGTAGGCAGTATCATCTTCCACAACACATAATGGGGAGTTTCTTTGAGATTGTTAAATATCTCCAACAATTCTCTCTATTCATAACATACTTTGAGAGAAAGTATTGTGCCCAGTTCTGCAAGTCCATCACACATGGAAGTCTCACTGACTTCACTGTGTGGTCTGAAATGACAAGCTTGCAAAATTGGGCCCATAACATTATTGCAGCCTTAATGACTAGAAAATACATTATAAAATTTCCAACACATGATCATATGGTATCTGATAGAATTTTCCAACTAACTGAAAATATGTCTGAAAGAAGCACTAAACCAAGAAAAGTTAGCACAAATTAACAGAAATTATTTGTTGTCCTCATAATCCTCCTTTGAACGACTGACAAGAAATTTTAGCTTTCCGTTTGAACAGGATCAATCCCTTTCTATTTCAAATTAATCCCACTGGGTTACTGTTACATGTCAGCTGACATCATAGTTTCAATTCCCTTTAGTTCTTTGTTAAAAAAAAAAACAAAAAAAAACCTAAACTATATACATGCAAATTATCTAGCTTCTTTCCTGTGTAATTCTTTATATAGAATTTATGATAATCTCGTTTTAAAAAAACACTTTCCGCAACATTCAAGCATGGACTCCTCTTACATCAAAGTAGTAATTAAAGTGAACCTTTCAAAAAACAATGTACAACCTTTTTTTCTTTGGCAGCTCATATAAACCAGAAAGATTTCTGCCAATGCCAATACAATATAGGTACAGTACCATCTACCATGGTTGTAGGCAAGTGAACTTGTATTTTAAAACAGATAGTGCTCAGGAACTGAAATATTTTTATAATTCCTTTTTGAGGGGCTGACATTTTTTGGATATTGGAAAGTGGCATTTTATGATTCAGTATAAACTTCTTAGAATGGAGAGGTTGTCAAAAGTATTTTAACTAAATAAAGCTCCTACTAAAGAAACAAAAATCAGATGTAGTAAAACACACCCAAAATATTCACATAACTAGTCATTAAAACATACCAAGTTAGTTATGGTTTGTGTGTCATTCTAAGGAAAACGAGAACTGGCACTGAGACCTAATCTACACAACAGTTAAATTGGTGTGGACACAGTTATAACAGCATGAAGGAAACTTAGGCTGGGTCTACACTACAGACTTCGGCCACCACAGTCGCACAGCTATGTTGGAAGGGTGAAAACAGACATGATTTCTACTGGCGTAGATGTTCTGGAAGAAGCCATTAGTGTAGATACAGCGAGATCAGCAAAGCTGAGCTTTTATCAATATAGCTTGTTTCACTCATGAGGAGTGGTTTTACTAAACTGGTACAAAGCGCAGCTTTGCCAGTATAGCTGCATCTACAATAGGAGAGCTTTGTTGATATAGTATGCTGATAGTCTTGCACTGGTACAACACTCCTAGTGCAGACACGGCCTTATATTGGTATTGCTTATTCCTGTAAATTAAGGGGAATAAACTGTACCAGTATAAGCACCTTTATACCAGTGTAACTGCATTCACATTTGCAGGCACCCACTTTATCTATACTGATATAGTTAAAGAGGTACAATTTTTTGTGTATAGACATTATCTGTGGGGCCCATTTAGAGAAAGTATAGAAAAAATGCATTCAACAATGGTAAATTTAGAAATCAACTAAAAGTAAAAGGCCGTATTTTCAACTATGCCTTCAATTCTGTGCCTGGAAAAATGTGAAAAAAATATACGTCCAAAGCAGCATGAACAAATATAGATGCACAAACAATGTGGTGGGCATAAAGAGTTGTTATCCAGACTCCACTCTCATTATAGCAGTATGATGAGATCAGAAACTGAACATTTTTGCAGGTGCACAAATCAGAAGCAAATTAAATTAAGGCCTTGCATCCACATGCAGTCTTATATTTAGGCTATATAAGATGAGGGTGAATATTAAATCACACAGTAAACAAAAATGTTAACATACTTATGACTGTCAAGTTAAAATTATTTAGAATATTTTTATTTCTTCTGATTACTTCATATTAGGAGTCATGGAAACACGGGCCAGAATGTCCCCACCCATTTTAATAGTTGTGGGAAGGGTTTTTTGGGATCTAGAATAGAATAAGGAATATTTTGCAAGATATTATTGTGGTTCCATTGTATATGTATACAGAGTTAGTGGTTTCACAAATGAACAGGGGTGCATGTTGACACTATTGGCACTAACCGGTGGCAGCCTTGTGCCCTCTCAGTAGAATAGCCAAAAAATGGATGCTGTTGGACAGAAACATGTTTTTAACCCACTAGCAGTCCTTTCAAGTCAGAGTTAAGGTACAACTGGCAGGTTAGCATGGGAAAACTTGTAATACTTCTACTTGCATGGAATTTTTACTCTCAGGCTGTCAATCCAGTACTTTACATAAACCCTAAATTCACTAAAGAAAGAAAAAAGGAGACCTTATCAAATATTCCTTTTTTATGTTGTTGAAATAAAACAATTCCTAAAAATTGCTTAATAAACATATTAATATCAGCAGTGAAGAAAGAAAGACTACAAGACTCTTATTTGCTGTTTGCACCCTTTAGAAAGACATTGCTAGTTTGAAATTACCCTATGATAATTTTGGACCTACTATAATGAAAAGTAACACTCAAGATCAATATAACTGAAGGACATTAGTGTAAAATATTGTTTAGTTTGTGTCTTTAGACAGTTTACCATTTCCCATGTAGTACCAGATAGTCAGTTCCTCCTTTCTGAAAAGACTCTTATAAACTTAAACAAGCGAGCAAAACAATCAATAACTATTCGTGATTTTTTTTTAAATTCAGAATACACTATTTAAAGGATTTCTATCAAAAACAGGATTTTTTAAAATCAGTTAGGCAACTTGTCCTACCTTAATCAAGTAGAAAAGGTATGCAGTCTCTGCATACAACACTTCCCTTCAATTCTCCCAAGAGCGAGTACTTAATTTTGTAAAAGACTATAACCCATCAAATTTAATAACAGTTATACATGTCCCTTGTGAGGAGAACGGACCTTTACAATGGCACTTTCATGTTCACTTTTTCTGGAAAGAAGAGGTGAATTAGACTGAATAGAACATTCTTTCCTCTATATCCTGACAAGGACACTACCATGAAGATGTATCTCATTTAAGTCATAACTCAATCCAACTGTAGAAGGTTAGCATGCAGGCCTGACCGTTTTATCTTGAACTGAAATTCATGTGCAAACTCAAATAAGAATCATGTGGAAGAAGTGTCATCCATACTCCTCCACTTCCAGGGCTGGACTGATAGCCATCAATATATAGAACCACAGCCTGTTACAACACCCTACCATCCCGCATACTGAAGTCTGAAAGTTTGATGACTTGCCTTATTTCACAATACTTTACATCTCACATAGCTGATCTTATCAATTTGCCACCTACAGTAATACTGTTTAACAGTAGGCATTTTCCCCTAAAACGGAAAATTACAGTATTAAGTATTACAGTATTTAGCAATCACTTCTGCTAGACACAGAGATTCCATATTCCTGCTACCATTCCCAAAATGGTCAGATTCTAAATTAATATCAAGAACTGTCCTTGTTAATGAGTCAGGAAGAAACCACCAAAATGGTACTTGTCACTTTCACTTTTGCTTAAAGCCAATTTGCAATCACTCCTGCTAACAAAATAAATAAATAAATAAATATCCAACCAACCCTGGTAAAATGAAAGCTTGGCTATACAATAAACTTTCTTTTCTTAAAATCAATAGGTACAGCCTGTAAATATTAACAGTGACATCACAGCGTTATTAAAATAAATACGTTCAGCTAGAAACAGTAAACCAAAAGCTAAAAAAAGAATGTGCCACCAGTAATCTAAACACAAATTTAGTGCCAAACACTCAAGCAGACATATGTACCTACCATTATTCAGCAAGAACCACTTGAATGCATATGGTTCTCTGTTTTGTCTTCATAGTAACAAGAAGGTTTGTAAACAGATCTTACATAGGAGGAAATCTAGTTACTTGAGAATCTAAAAATCTGTCTTTGTGAAGACCAGTTTTGCACTGTTGCCACATAATAGGATTTAGTTGTGTTAATATGTGACTAAATGTCTTCTACTTCAGCCCAAATTCTGTTTTCATTTCACCTCATAATACCAACAGAATTGAAACATGTCACTGTAGCCTGAACTTATTCCTGCCACTTTTGAAAACCATCAGTAAATGCTATAAAAATGTATATTGCATTATGTTAAACACTTGGGAAGATTTCATCAGCTATGTCAAAATTAATGATACGTTGATTTTGTAGCACATCAATACCATTTACACAGGTGAAAAGCAAACCAACCTAGAGTTCGTTTACAGGAATAAAAATAAAAACCTAAGTGCAAAAATCAGCTCTGTGCGATAAGTAATCTGCATTTTCACTGTTAACAGTTGTTGTTTTTAAATTAGGCAAAACAACAGAAACCATGTGGAAGATATCAGAGCTTCAAATTCCCAAAGTTTCAGAAGTGACTCCTAACTTCAGACGAAGAGAAATTTAAAATATAATTGTAAAAGACTCTGTAAGATAATGTGGAAGTGATGATGTATGTTTGTATACTGCAAACCTAGTAGGCAAAGAATCTGGCACCTTAGTTGTGTTAGGCTAACATGTTTACATGTCATTTTCATTATCAAAATACATATGACTCAATACCACATCCTTACATTAATCTAAAGATTAGATTCCTGTTGAAGTCAATGGGAGTTTAGCCTGAATAAATAGTCTAAGAGTTGGGCCCATTCTCTGCTTTTGGTCCTTGGTAGACCACTTGTTCTTTTAATTTAATAATTACTATTATTTACTTTACCCTACAGTAGCACCAGAACCAAAATCTGGATCAGAGTCTGCTTGTGCTAGATGCTGATGTAAATGACGGTGTCTGCCCAAAGAGCTTAATACAGTAATGCACCTAGCTACTAATTATTTGTTTTCTCCTTTGCAGGCCAATTTATTTACTCCCTCCATCATAAACCACAACACAGATTCATTATAAGATCAAGGTATTAAAAAAAATTAGTATCCTTGACTCTTTGTGCACACAACTTTTACTACCACTAGTAAGGTATGTAATTATCCAAATTCTAATACTTAAACTTGTTCCATCTCAAAAAGAGAAAAGAACAGAAATTGTTGAAAGAAATGGAGCTGAATGGCATTTTCCAGGAGTTTCACTTAAATTTTTAATTAAAACTTCTTACTTTAAGGACGTGATTAACATTTCAAGTCTTTAGCCTTCTTGATTAGTACATTTTTATTGATATAATAGAAATAAAATAATAATACTTTAAATATTCTGTCAGTAAATTAGAAAAATATTGAGTTCTTATGGCAGATTAGAGTCAGAGCTTTTTTTTTTTTCAATAGCATAATCATTTATGTGAGGGCAAAACTGAATTAGATTCCAGTAGCACAAGGGAACAATAAGAAAACTGAACAATTCACATTACCATTGTAATGGAAATAATGGAAACAAATCCATGAAGATAGCCTCATCTAGCAAGGCCTAAGCCTTTTTATTATATCAGTTGCACTAAAATGATTATTCTACATATTCTACAGAATCATATATCCTAAGTATATTAAACAGAACAGAAATAGCATCTCCTTCCTCTCTGCTTCACTTTCTCGTTTGTAAAATGGGGATAATAACATTTACTGTACTTATTTCTCAGGGGTGTTGTAAGCAGGGAATGGTGAATGTTTGTGAAGCACTTTGAAAATGTAAAGAACTCCAGACAGTAAATGTGAAGTAATACTAGCCAAACTAAACCTGGGATTTCCCCTCCAAACCTAGGATTTCCCCTCCAAATATTATTTTCCCATAATTACAGAGGTAATATATTCCAAAGAAAACTGTGAGAAACAACTTGAAGAATATCCCTTCCTTCCTCCTTCACAGCACAGAGCTCCGTGAAGGACTAATATCTGGTTGCACATTATGACGCCCCCCATACACATACATTGCAGCGTAGATGTTTCAAGGTAGGGTCTCACATATAACAATCATGGATGTGCCTGTTACATAATCAGATGCAGCCAGACCATAGACACCGGTTATATAATAAATTCATTTCTGCACTGACAGCGGCCGCTCCCCCTCCCCTTGCAAGCTGGCTTCCAGCCTCCCTCCCCCAAGGGAACAATGGTCTGTTTAGAATGTGCAAAAGGAGAGCGAGCACATCTGCTTTGATGGCAGCAGCAGCAGCAGGCAGAGCCCCTTGTTAACCCCCTTCCTGTGGCTTTTACACGTCATGGAACATTCCCGGAACGGGCCAACGTTCCACCCACTTCAGGGAACAGGCATCAAGGCGCAGCGCGCAGCACAGCCCCGCACACGCATCCAGCCCCCGCCGCCTCCAGCCCGGGGCGCACACGCGCGTCCCCCCCTCCCCCATATACGCACAAGGACAAGTCAGCCGCGACAGCCAGCTGAAGCGTCCGTCAAGCCACCCCTCTCCTCCCCTCCGCTTCTCTCCCCGTCCAGCCCCTGGGATCATTCCAGCAGCAACCCCCCTCTTCCATGCAACCCCCTGCCCCTCCACCGAGCGTCTGCGTCTCCCCCCCCCCCACCTTGCCATCGGGAGCCCAGCGTGAGAGCCGAGCAGCCGTGTCCCCTCCTGCGTGTCTCTCCTTAGTAACCATGCCCATTCTTCGCCACAGGAGGAGATTACGCAAGGCAGCCTGCTCCTAATCTGCATACACTTACATGCTGGGTATTCCCCACATTTCCTAACAGCGGGCCACTAACAAAGACACCCCCAGTGCAAGAAGAGGGGAACGGTTCCCAGCATCCGAGGGAAAACGGGCCGATGATCGCAACAAGCTCAGCACGCCTCGAGAGGCGACTTACCGCTCGGGTGGGTTTACAGCCCCACTGGTTTCCCTCCATGCCCCCCTCCCATTCTTCACATGTCCTTCATGGACCCCTGCTGCAGCCAGACAGCCCCCAGTGCCACCGCGCACTTGCAAGTTGCTCCAGAGACCCTCGCAAGCCTGCGCCCTCAAAACACCCAACTTGTCAAGGACTTTTCCTGCTACAGTCAAAATAAATAAATAAATCACCATTCAACGAGTGTCTCTCCCCTTCTCGCTCGCCCCCCCCCGCACCAGCTCAAAGCGGCTGTCAGCTGGTGCCTGTGACAGGGGCGGGGAGGGTAGGGGTAAGGGGGGGAGGGGTCCTTGCAGCAGCTGCTGCCGCTCACCTGGAAAGTCACCGAGCCGGAAGGAGGAAACCCCTCCTGGTGCCCTTGTTGTTGTTGGTTCCGCTGGGGGGCTCTTGTTGCTCCTTTGCTAAGGTGGTGCCTGGAGCGAGGTGGCCCGCGGCATTGCTTTATATAGAGACAGATCGAGATATTCCGGCAGCCAAGGGGCGTCTGGTTCATTGACTTGTAGTAGGATAGACCATTGCTCTCGGGCTTCCTCTCTCTCTCTCTCTCTCTCGCTTTAAATGGTGGAGCTTGATTTAAAATGAGAATAAAATCAGGGCGAGAGAGAGGCCGGAGAAGCCGCAGTTTTTTTCCGGAGGAGGGAGCCTCTCGGAGCTGCAGACAGACTGGGTTATTCCTGGCACCACTTCCCAGAACAGAAGTTACAAGGAGAGAGAGGGGAGAGCTCAGCCAGTGATGTCATCGGATCCCCCAGCGCGTCCCAGGGAGGGAGCGCGAGAGGGAGGGAGGTTGAACCAGAAGATCCAGTTCCAGAGAATGATGGGCTCTGTGTGTGTATGTGTGTGAGAGAGAGAGAGGTGCACTGTGCAGACAGAAAGAGGGGGAGGGAAGAGGCAGGGCTTCCGAGTGCAAAGCAGCTGCCTCCCCCAGCCAGAGGAGATCTCTGCTTCCCCCTCCCCCTCCTTTGAAAAGGGAACTCCCAGGAGAGCCAGTCTCAACTTGCCATGCAAAAGTTGTGCGTCTTCCCAGCTTGAGAATTTCCTTTAAGGATGTGGGATCCTCCCCCCCCCGCCCTTTTTATTTTCCACCACCTCCACCCCCTTTCCCTCGCCTGGTCAAGATCATGTTATCTGTCAGAAAGAACAAAATAATACCAGAGTTCCTGATGCTGACTGCATTTCTAGAGCATTTGAACCTGTTTTCTTGCGGTTCCCATCCCTAGTCCAAGTAGCTTGTCTAATGTGTCATGCAATACGTATTTTAAATCATGTGCTGCTTTGCCCCCTACTCCCAAAGGGAAGGTTTATAGGATTCTCAGCAATTATTCCATTACTCTCTAAATGGAATTTTGGAAATATAAAAACAAAACAAATTGCTCAAAGCAGTACTGGCTTTTTCCAGACTACTCTGATTGCAAACTCAGTGTCTATTTCTAAACTCGGTGTGTATTTCCAAAAGAGAATCTTCAGCTTTAAACATTTTCTGGGCTTATTTTGTTTACTTGTTTTAAAATGTTTTATTTTCATATCTATCTGAAGAGTCGCTAGAAAACAATTTTAAAAATGAAGTAACTTGTTTAATATACGTATACAAAATAATACAAACTATTGTCAGCTGCAGGACTCCCTGCTTTCAGTGTTATAGATGATAGGTAACGTTCATCTTAAAGAAGACTGGATGTCATACATGTGAACTTATTAGCAATATTTACTTTCAAGGCTGCTGCTCTGAGTACAGAGGCCTGCAGGCTGCAGCAGACAATGAAAAGGCTGAGACAGGACAAGTGCTCCACTTGTGCCCAATATGGTCTCTGTGGTCTGCTGTTCGCTTAAGTTGTGACCCTGCCAGCCAATGAGGATTCAGAACGTTTTATATCAGCTGCTTTTGCTCTCATGTTCTAGGGAGTAAAGAGAGATATGAAGGGCAGAAATAAGAGGGTGGTGCCAATTCATTCTATTCTAGAATATCTGTGCCCACCTTTTTCTTAATATAGTTTGTCTCCAATAAGCACATAACTCAGGGGAAAATATTCTCTTGTAGTACTATGTAAAGCAAGAAAGAAACAAAGTACTCTGATTTAACTTTTTTACGTTCATTCCACTATTTTTCTTACTACTTCATACAATAAAACAAGTCTTTAGTGTTCCAAATGAGTAATTAAATAGAGAAATAAAATCAAAATAAAGTCATATATTTAAATAAAATTCCTTATGTGTGTAGTAATAATATCCTTCATAATTAAACCAATATGGATATTACAAATCAGTTATTTTTCACCATTTGTGCTTTTGGTTTTACCTTTTTACGCGGAGTAAAGCCAAGCTGGCTAGTTTCACTTTTGTTTCTAGGTACTAGCACAATCATCTTAATTGTTTGGCTTCACGGTGCTTGAGCAGAATGTTTATTTTTTTAAGCATCATTTATTCTAATTTTCATACTGAAAACTTTTTATTCATACTAGGTTTTGTAAACCTGTAATGAAAATTCAGGCCCACACAAAATTGACATTTTTTACAGTGTTGCCAACTTGCAATGTTATCACAAATCTTGCAAGATTTGGTGATTTTCTTAAATCCCCAGCTACTGGAGTCATATGATTAAATGAGAATCTCAGCTTTCATTTAAAAAAGTTTCTAGCCCTTATAGTTGCAAAGAAAAGTGAATCCTGAAGACTCAAATACCAGAAGGCAAATAAAAAGAACCCAGCATTTATAATGTTTAAAGTATCATGATTTTTAAGCCAATGGCATGAAGGTCTCTTTCAGTTCTGGCTCCAAAGCTATTTTTGACAAGCTGCATAGCCTACGTTTGACTGCATGTGTCTTGACAGAGCCAACACCAGGGGAGAGCAGGTGGAAACACTGTCTTGGGTTGGTAGAGCACCTACCTGGCCTGGTCTACATTTAAAATTAAATTGACATAGCTATAGCATTCAGGGGTGTGAAAAATCCATACCCTTGAGCACAGTAGCTATGCCAACCTAACCACAGTGCAGGCACAGTGAGGTTTACCAAAGTATGCTTCTGTTGACCTAGCTACCATCTCTGGGAGAGGTGGTGCTCCTACACTGACAGAAAAACCTTTTCCGTCATGTAGGCTGCATCTACATTATAGGGTTATACCAGTACAGCTACAGCACTTTAGCTATGCCATGATAGTCCCCGTAGTCTCGTGGCCTGAGCAGGTTCTTTCATGAAGAGGCAGTAGGGGCACCTGAGTCACCCATTCTCTCTCCTTTCTGGGTTCTGTGACATTACCTTTATATTTTTACCATTTGTTTTTTAAACAAAGAAGTTGAAGTCAAAAAGTAAGAAAATTCCAAAGAGTCAGATTTTCAACTGTTATTTAAAATACACAGGCCACTAGGATCATTCATTCTTGTCTGTGTGGAAAGCACCTAGCACATCATAGCTGTTGCTACAGTGAAAATATAATTAATTATAACAATCATCAGCATTGTACACAATTTATTAAACATTGCCATTTATATTAAAATCCAATCTGATCTGATCTTGGAGCTTACATCATTTATTAGCTTTGAAAACTGCTGCTGCTCCCACAACCAGACAATAGAAAATGACGTATTATTTTTCTTACTCGTCTAGAGCAATTGAGTTGAAATGTAAAATAACTTTTAACAATAGCTAACACGTTTAAAGAAATACATTCTTTCATTGAGAAAAATTACCTGACCTCTGTGCTCTTACACTGTGCACTTGAAGACCAGACTACTTTGTCATCAAGCTACTATTAGCGAAATCATAGTATTAGTACAATTTCTCCATTTGTAGAAAGGAGCTGATGATATTTACCTGCTTCAACATAGTTATTGTGTGGCTAAATTAATCCAAATGTAGAAACTTATCTGATGGCCTCAAAAGGAAGAGGTGCAAATTATTAGTAATTTTATTATTACTCCTCAATGAACTGTGTTTTTTCTTGGGGACTGGATGGTTCAGGAAACTAATGGGAATCCAAATTTGTTAATGGGAATCCAAATCAATAAACCAATGTTAATAGAAATAGCTTTATATTATTATTTTAATGTATTATGTATTGTTTATGTTTATACTTACTTCTCTTTTCCTTCACTCCTTTTCTCCCCTTCATTTGACTATATTTTGGTGTATCTTATCCTCCTTCTTTTTCTGTTTTCCCACTCAGGGTTCCCTCAAACCCACACAATCCACTCACACTCACTTCCCCCCACACCCACATATCTGTTCACACACCGTCCCTGAGGCCTATAAAGGCACCTACTCACACAACTGGGGATGTCTTTCCGATGCTGGGGGGAGTGTGTATTTCTTGTCTCTATGAGAGAAGGGGCTGCTGGAGAAAAGGTCCTTTTTTTTTTCTCCTTGAGGAGAGAGGCATTGAGCTGGATCTTAGGCTCAGGGCACTGGTCTGCACTCAGTTTACTATGCTTAGTTTAGTCTTAGACAGGCCGTGAGCTGGGTTGCAATCAGCCACTCATCATGGGTTCTGCTGGAGATGGGAACTAAGGGGAGGGAGCTGCAGTTGGAAGAGGGGGAAAGGGACGATCAGAATCGGTCAGTAGCTGCTCTGAGGACAAGAACAGGGAGGAGAGGGCACTAGAACCCTGGCAAGGGCAGAGGGAGGGAGCTGCCAAAAGGAAAGTAATTGTTTATATTTGTCTCCCACCTGCCATAGGTAGCAGCAGGGTCTCTCTATGGAGCATTGCTTGCTCAGGTGGCAGGGTATTTTTATTCATATAAACATGTAATCTTTTTATGAATGCTTGTAAACTCTTTTGTATAGTTATATCTATTTGGCAATGAGTTCCACTAGTCAATTATTCATGAGGTTAAAAAATGTTTCCCTTTATCAGTTTTAGATGTGTTGCTTTTCATTTTGATTGAATGCCACCTCGTTCTTGTATTAAGAGAAGGTAAACCGACCCTCCCAATTTTCCTTCTCTATCCCATTAGTTATTTTAAGCAACTCTATTATATCTTTTCTTACCTATGCACTCGCTAATCTAAATAGTACTAATTTTTCCTCACATTGAATTTTTTCCATGACTTTTCCACATAATCTGATTAAGTCACAATGAAGCAGATCTTTATGCCAGACATTTCTTGGAGCTCACCCTCAAATGGTGTGGAAGAGGACGAAAGTGAAGGTATTTAGCTTTCCACTGTGTGTAAATAATAATGGAAGAGGGATTAGTAGAAGGGATGTGCTTTTTAGTGTATGTGCAACGTGCCTCAGGTGGCACATGACCAGGATTCATCATCAAATTTGGTCTGCTGGTTGGATCATTAGCTTCCCCGGCCCGGCCCAGGGACTGACTGGGAGTGCGACGTGAATGCTGATCCATGCCCCCACGGGATGTGCTCTTCGCATGGTAAAGAATTAATGGAACCATTTCCTGGAGGAAAATGTTTCTCTGAGCTGTCTATTAAAAAATGTGATTTCCTTTTGCAAAATCTATACCTTTACTTAAAAAATATCTGGGGCAGAACTAACTTGTTATGTATGAGTATCTGTAACTTGATAGTAACACATCACCATTTGACATAGTGATTAGGAAAAAAAATGAGCGAGGGGCAGAGATTTTTGAAAACTGTAATTATAGATATTGGCCATTTCAGGACTTTTTAAGGCCCACAAACTTGGAAAAAATTTGAATAATGTAACTTTTACTCTTCACATTTTTTTCAGAGCTAATTAGCAAGGTGGATAAGAGAATGTGCAGGCAGCATTGTATATTCTGCCAAGTCATTAAGAGCACTTCTAATTTAAAATAAATTAATCCCTTGAGTGCCACCCCCATTTTGTCATTGATCTTGCATTTTAATATCAGAATCAGATAATTTTTTTAAAAATCCTTACTTTCAGGCATTAAAAAAATTTCCCCTGTCAACATCCACACACTATACTAACAGGATCAGGTCACTTCTCTCTCTCTCTTTTTTCTTTTCAAATGAAACAGTTCTCAAATTTATTTTGCATATTGTATTCAATCATTTTTTTTCAGTTTTTCTTAGCACAGATGAAGTAAAAGCTTGCCAAAAGCATGGCATGATTTAACAACATCTGAGTTATATAACCTTAACAATTACATGGATTTATTTTTTAAAGCTTAACTACTTACATTCTCATTAGTACCTGATATCCTCTCATTAATAGCCTTCTCAAACAGCCAACTTCAACTTTTAGAATATCTTCATTCCAAAGAATCCCAGAGAGCTTTTTATCTAGAGAGAGAATTTCACTTATTTTGGGGTGGAACACTGCACACAGTAATACTGCCTGACAATTTGAGGATAGGTGAAGAAAATACCATACCCACTTGAAATGGCAAGGGGAATTTAGAGAGGAAAACTTAAAATTGCCCAAACAAATCAGCTGAATTTTGACCATATTACTGAGGCTAACACTATTACTCTTCTGAAACATGACATGGGACTCTTAATGAGCACAAGTGGTTGGGACCTTGGTTTTACATCTCATGATATTTCCCACAGCACAATGTCCTTTAATACTATGCTGGTGCATTGGTTCAGTACTGTCTCAGAGGGAAGTGTGCCACCTACTGAATGACCTATGCTACTTGCTACAGCAGAAGAGGGCACTGCCCAGGCCTTCACACTGCTTAGTTTGTGAAAGCTAATAAACTCAAACAAACCCCCAACAGGCATCGCTACCAACATGAACAAACCTATTACAGACTGATTCAGTCCTTTCCTTGTAGCAGTTGTAGTAAAAGTGTAGCTTGAAATAAACTGAAATTCTCAGTTCTGAAAGCCAATATAAAAGTATGTCTTCTAACATTGCTGCTGCTGCATCTGCAAGTGTACTAAGTCTCAAAAATGAATTCTGTAACTGCAAAAAAATCAAATACTAAAATTCCACTATGATTTCCACACCAACTGGATGTGCCAGTGTACCGACCTTGAAGGTATTTGCTAGCTATGTGTCCTAACAAAGTAGAGAACACCCTCTCTTGCTTCATTGTCAGATAGTAGTTCCCTTTGTGTACTTTCTTCAATTACTCATTTGATTGAGCAAGAACAAAGGAAACTCTCCACAGGTGCTGTCATAATCTGTTAAAGGCACCTAGAAAGTTTCCTGTGGTTACCTGCATCTTAAGTTATTAGATTACTCTGCAGTATGTGTCATTCTGGAATATTACTGAAACATTATAATGACATCTTGGAAAAAAAACTTGGCACGTGTTTAATAATGGTTTATTATCCTTTTAGCAGCTTGTACTTATTTGACCTTTTATTTATATAAAGTACAGTAGGTGCTTGTACGATTAGTACATTTAAATAAATAATTAAATAGCAGCTAAGACAGTCCCTCTGATTTCAAACTCTTATTTTAGGTCAAATAGATATTAGTTCAATTTGGAAGACACAATGATTAAAGATATTCATTATGGGAACCTTTCACTTCTAAGTCATCGATCCAAATCCAGTTCATAAATGTGATAACAAACCTTGAACATATAAATCCTGATTCATTGAAATTCTTGGTTATCAGGACATAAGTCTTTAAGAGATGGTCACACATCAGTTAGTTAAAAAAGGAACAAAATTTTTCATAAAAGTTCATCTACATTTTGAAAATATAAGACATTTCCACCAGCTCTCTGCAGCAAATAAGTCTTCATATGTTAACCATCCTTTAATATATGACAGTCTTTCACCATAATTGAGGAATAAAGACACCAGTATTAAAACAGTGGAAATTTGTTAAAATATATTTCAATTAAAAAATAGCTTTTTAAAAAAAAATATAAGCTTTTGTGAAAACATTTTAGTTTTTTCAAAATTTTCTATTCTGCTACATTTTTCAGCAGAAGCTTTTGATGAAAAATTCAGCTTTTTCTTCAAATTATTTTTTTATTCTGAGAGTGTAACAACAGATACAGTTGCAAAATATATTTCACATTCCCTTCTTTTGAAACACAAACATTAAAATAAATCTGGCATTTTAAAAAAACTATAATTGTGTATTGATTTTGCTAGGAATTGGCCAATTCTAGTATTTAAAGCACCAATGTAAAAATCTCTTTTCTGAAAGCCAGAGGTTTATAAATGTGAGATATTAACGACAACAAACTTTTGTATTAGTTGAAAATATTTTGGACTTCTTATGATAGTTTTAAAACATATTGTATCTCCACTTAGAAGTTCAGAATATACTTTGTAGTTTATAATCCATACATCATTCAGCTGTAATAAACTGATATGGAAGAGAAATGAGTCATTAATCATATTCAGGAAGTACATTTCTCAGCTACTGATACATGACAGTTGCCAATTAAACAGCAATCTGCTCCTTATAAAGATAAAATATGTTTTAAAACTACATATTTTAATAATAGTTTTTAAATGTTAAAAATGTTGTACACTGTAATGGAAACAACACTTCTCTAACGAAATATTCAACATCACTTGGGTTCGACCTGATTCAATGGGAGTTGGATATGGTCTTTATAGTGCAGTCAATTTAGCAAGGCCCCAATTCAACAAGGTACTGAAGTACTTATTTCTACTCTAGTGCTAAAAACACTTGCTACTGGTACAATGATTATGTCCAATAAAGGAATTACTAGGAAGTCTGTTCTGCTTTGGATAATTAGAACAGGTCACATAACATGTTATACGTTCATTTATGGGGCATACTCAAGCTCCTGTGTACTCTGGGTCAAGATCCTTTGCCACTGCAGCTCTCTGGTGCAACAGGCTGGAAATTATGTGACAGTTTCATTTAAATTATTATTTTTAAATGAATAAAAAATTAGGGTGGACTCCATGGCAAATTGTTTGGAATACACAGGACCCTGGAATGTTTGCATAGATCAAATACTAGAACTAGTGAAAAGCAGGGAAGAAAACATGCACAAAATTATAGAAATTTCCCCCCGATTTTCACTTACATTTCAACATTTTTGAAATTCTCCCCAGCATTATCAAATACAGACCACATTCAGAACAGAGCATGAATGTGGAAGCCTCCAGCACAGCCATATCCAAACTCATACAAAAATCAAAAGGGCATAATTTTATGTCATTTTCTCTGGACTGGTTATGCAAAGAGGTCTGTTAAATTTTTTTGGCTAAGTGCTTTTATCTTCAACAGAGCAGAATGTGGTTTTTAGTTTGAGAACAAAAATAAACTAGAGGCTATAGGCCAAATACTGCATTGACTTATGACCCCTGCAATCCATCATAAATTAATGGAAATGCCTGGTGTGTAAATCAGCACAGAATTTGGCCACAAGCTCTAACTTAAAAAAAACCTTTCAGTGCACTGATTAGATGAAAAGTGGGAGTTACTATGAAAAAAAATAAATCATTTAAACTATTAGCTCAAGGCACATCTGCAGTCAAATAAAAGGAAATAAGATACTAAATTTTATCAGGAGAGATAGAACACAAAACAAAACAGGTGACTCTGTTATAAGAATAAATTTTGCCTGACAATTACATCTGGGCAATCCCACTGATTTCAACCCAACAGGATTTCAATGAGATTGTATTCAGGTAAGCAAAGGCAGTAATGTAGCTGAGTGTCAATAAGGTCTAAGATACTCTGTGCTGTACAAAAGTTACCATAACGGAAGAAGGATATTGGTAGATTGTAGAACACCACAAAGGGTGTTTGCCTTCACTGCAATATAAAACTCACGAATCTCAGAGCCCAGGTCAATTGACTCAGGCTGTAGGGCTAAAAGGGTATCTTTACAGTTGGATGAAAGCTTGGGCTTAGACTCAGGCGTGAGCCCAACCTCCACCCCTTCCATCTACACACGAATCTCTCGGACTCAGCCTCAGACCTAGGGTTCTAGGACCTTGTGGGGATGCAGGATCCAAGCCCAAGTCATGCCAAGACCCAAGGTTCAAGCCCTGTTGCTTTGCAGTGTAGATGCAGTCCTCCCGACTTGAGTTGTAGTAGTCTGCCAAAAGTATCCTAAAATCCCATAGACCAACTTCCTTTATTCTCTATCCCAAAATTCTCCAATTGACTCAAATGAAAATGGAAGCCACCCCCCACTTACACATACAGCAGCAGTTCAGTAAGTCAGTCGTTCCATTATCTAGTTGCAAACTCACCGTTAGAGAGCCTTTTGTGTTTGCAATGGCGATTGACCAAAACAAGCCTTTTGCAAAGCGTGCTGCTTCTTGGTCACAGGAGCACAACCAGATTTTGGTGAATCTTTGGTTCAAGGCCAACAAGGCAAGTGGACTTTTTAGTAAGAGTACCAGGAATGACCACACATACCAACAAATAGCCAAAAACTTGCAGCATTACAAATTTACCTGACTAGTGACCAGTGCGGAGAGCAGATTAAGCGGTTCAGGAGCGAGTACCAGAAGACTAGGGACCAAGGACTAGAACCGCATCTTGGGCAACAAATTCATATTGTGCCTGTTTAATAGGGAGTTTCACAGAGCCAACCATGGTGAACGATGACCTAGTCAGTCTGGATGGTGCCCTGCTGACCCTAGAATACAGCAGATTGGGAGCCAGCAGAAGACACTGAGTGAGGACCATGAAGTCACTCTGTTGCTGAAACCAGTCCCAGAGCACACTTCAGAACAGGATCAGCACCAAATACTGGGTCCATACTCAGAGGTGATATTTGATGCACCCCCAAGGACCATCCTGCTGCTGAACCTGAAGCAGACATGGAAGGGACGGAAACTGCCCCGATCCCTGTAAGTTTCTGGCTGCACATTAATGTTTATTGATACAGTAATGGGAGGGATTTCCACTCCATGAACCAATGCAAAAGTTATGAGAAGCCTTGGCTAGCAGTGTGTATCCGCTGTCACGTTATTGACTTGAACTGGGACCATATAGATCATTGTTGCAACAAAGGTCCTGTAGTGGCACCAGATCTTGTATAAAGGGGGTCAGATGAGGTGTCTAAGACAAAGTTATAGTTGGCTGGTTATGATTATGCTCTCTGTATGTGTGTATCATTTTTGTAGTTGAAGGTATAAATATTGGCTCTATACTCTCTATATTTCAAACTTATGCTATGCTTCTGGGTGACACCCCAGACAAGTTGGTGTCAGCTCTGCCTAGCCGGCTTAATGGCCCATTAAGGACCATCAGCTATACAATCGACCCATTTAGAGAAGGCAGATATGCCTTGTAACTCAGCAAAGTATTCAAGTATTCATAGACTTGCCCATGTGACTCCAGACTCCATTTTGCTGTAATTTTCTACAGTAAGAACAAAGAGGTGTTCTTACACCTGGAAAAGACAACAAAAGGCGGATGCCTCATCTCCATCTTGTCTTCAATCCCGCTTCTTACCTCTAGAGGGACTTTGCTAAAAACGGAAGCTCTACACAAAGAACTGATGACTCACCCCAGCTGTGGATGTACTCCAGAGACTTGATTTGAACCTGCAGTTTATTCTATCATTGCTACAAGCCTGAACCAAGAACTTTGCCATTATTGTATTGTATTGTATTGTATTGTATGTAATTGATTCCATTTAACCAACTCTAGCTCTCAACTGTATCTTTTTCCTTTTATGAATAAACCTTTAGATTTTAGATTCTAAAGGATTGGCAAAAGCGTGATTTGATTTGTATATTGACCTGGGTCTGGGGCTTGGTCCTTTTTTCTTTTACGGGGGTATTGGTTTTCATAACCATTTGTCCCCATAACAAGTGGCACTGGTGGTGATACTGGGAAACTGGAGTGTCTAAGCAAATTGCTTGTGTGACTTGTGGTTAGCCAGTGGGGTGGGACCAAAGTCCCCTTTTTCTGGCTGGTTTGGTTTGCCTTAGAGGTGGAAAAACCCCAGCCTTGGACAGTAACTGCCCTGTTTTAAGCAATTTGTCCTGAATTGGCACTCTCAGTTGGGTCTTGCCAGAACCAGCATCGTTACAGTGGCGTAGTCGGCAGGATCCACAGAACCAGGTCACTTAATCTCATTAATTCTGACCTGATCCAATCCCAAGTGCTGATAGCTGCAAACTTTCCCTAAAGCAGGAACTCCAGATAGTTAATCACTTTGAAGGGAACGGCATATTTGCGAGGGACACTTCAGTAGCTGACCAGCCCATTCCAGTCATAAATGTGCTGTTCAGTCATTATACGTTTGTGTAGCAGGGTGGAACCTGCTCCTGCTGTGATGGGTTTAAAAGTGACCTGGCAGGGCTTGAGAGCGGCTGCTCTCAAGGCTGGGCTGATTGGGGAAGTGGCTGCAGCTGGGGCCATGCCCCAAACTGTGCCAAGGGCCTTATAAGAAGGCCAGGGAAGAGAGGCCCAGGCAGTCTCTCTCTGCCTTCAGAGAAAGAAGGGCCTGGCTGCAGGGGCTACAGGCAAGGTACCTAGGGTGAAGCAGGGCTGGGGAAAGGCTGAGGAGCTGGGGAGCTCCAGCCTAGAAAGCCCCAGGCTGCGGCCTAGCGAAGGGCCAACTGGTACTGGGGGTTGCAGAGGGCAGCCCAGGGGTAGGCCAAGGCAGCAGGTCCAAACCCCTTTGCCTGTGATGAGTAGGCTGATACTGCAGTCTGCCCCAGAGTGTGGGGCTAGACAATGACTGGCAGTAGCCAATACTGAGGCAAGGTGGGGCTAGAGGGTGGGGGTTCCCCAAGGAGGGGAGACCCAGAGAGAAAGGGGTTACTGCCAGGGGCAGCACTCCATGTGAAAGGGCACCGGGTCCAAGGAGGGACACGGGGGGCCTGAAGACAGGCGGATCACCGGCCTGCAGAGGGCGCTCTGGACTGGAACTGAGCTAATTCCCAAAAGCACCAGCAGGAGGCGCCGCAGGGGTGAGTCCCGACCCGTTACAGTTTGAAAACTTTGAATAAACTGCAGGTTTCCCTCCAGCAGTTTGGAACAATACCTTCCTTTGCAATCAGGCACCACAAGGACAGTTATGTCTTCCAAAATGTGAAAGGCCTGAAATGATAGAAAAAGCTTTTATAGCAAGGCCACTGACCACCGCCCACCCCCAACCCAAATAATTATCAATTTTTGTAAAACAAAAAGAGCTTAGAATTTTTAACTTACTATTGTCTCTGTGTAACCTATGCCTGCTTGGAGTTCTCCTCTAGTGGCAGCTAGACCAGCTAGAGATTGATGAGTCTGCTACAGCTTTGACTAAGAGAGATCGATGCATCTTTTAGCTCATGCAGTAGACGCTCATGCACTAAGCTCCAGAGGTCCTAGGTTTGATACTAGCCACCGCTTTATCTGTGATTAACCAGGCTGTCTCCAGGGAGAGTCTGTAGACAAAAGCATTCCTTTCACAATATACTGAAGTTCAGTTGTGAAATGAAACATTTTATGTCTTTGAAATTCCACAATAATTAATTCTGTGCTCCTCTATTGAGCTCTTTGAAACAATAACCCTCTGTGTCTTGTCCTATTGCAGGACCCTCAACCTCTACTGGCTGCTGTACCTCCACAGCTCGACCTCAGTGTAGTCCTAGCCCTGGTCTACACTACGAGTTTAGGTCGAATTTAGTAGCATTAGATTGATTTAACCTTGCACCCGTCCACATGACGAAGCCATTTTTGTCGATTTAAAGGGCTCTTAAAATCAATTTCTCTACTCCTCCCCGATGAGGGGATTAGTGCTGAAATCGACCCTGATGGGTCGAATTTGGGGTAGCGTGGACGCAATTCGACGGTATTGGCCTCTGGGAGCTATCCCACAGTGCTCCATTGTGACCTCTCTGGACAGCACTCTCAACTCAGATGCACTGGCCAGGTAGACCAGGAAAAGCCCCACAAACTTTTGAATTTCATTTCCTGTTTGGCCAGCATGGCGAGCTGATCAGCACAGGTGACCATGGAGTCCCAGAATCGCAAAAGAGCTCCAGCATGGACCGAACGGGAGGTACCGCATCTGATCACTGTACGGGGAGGCGAATCCGTGCTATCCGAACTCTGTTCCAAAAGATGAAATGCTGGAATATTTGAAAAAATCTCCAAGGGCATGAAGGACAGAGGCTATAACAGGGACCTGCAGCAGTGCCGCGTGAAACTTAAGAAGCTCAGGCAAGCCTACCAAAGAACCAGAGAGGCAAACGGCCGCTCCAGGTCAGAGCCCCAGACATGCCACTTCTATGATGAGCTGCATGCCATTCTAGGGGGTGCCCCTACAACTACCCCACCCCTGTGCTTCCCTCCTCTTCAATCCCTCCCAGGCTACCTTGGCAGTTATCCCCCCATTTGTGTGATGAATTAATAAAAAAATATGTGAATTTGAAACAATGACTTTATTGCCTCTGCAAGCGGAGATCTAAGGGGGGAGGGGAGGGGAGTTGGCTTACAAGGAAGTAGAGTGAACTGGGGGGAGGGGTTCATCAAGGAGAAACAAACAGAACTTTCACACCATAGCCTGGCCAGTCATGAAACTGGTTTTCAAAGCTTCTCTGATGCACAGTGCACCCTGCTGCGCTCTTCTAACCGCCCTGGTGTCTGGCTGTGCATAATCAGTGGCCAGATGATTTGCCTCAACCTCCCACCCTGCCATAAACATCTCCCCCTTACTCTCATAGATATTGTGGAACACACAGCAAGCAGTAATAACGATGGGAATACTGGTTTTGCTGAGGTCTAACCAAGTCAGTAAACTGCGCCAGCGAGCTTTTAAACACCCATGTGCACATTCTACCACCATTCTGCACTTGCTCAGCCTATAGTTGGACTGCTCCTTACAACTGTCCAGGCTTCGTGAGCCATGGGAGCAAGGGGTAGGCTGGGGTAAGTGCGACTGCGCGGTGCTGCCGACTGGGAGAGGCAGAAGCCTCCAGCTGGCATGATATTCCAGGCAGGATTGAATCTCCTCCATTAGACGAAACTTAAAGAAGAGAATGACCTGGAGTCATTCCCATTTTTGTCCAGGCACCCCCGACTGACCTCACCGAGGCCGGCCAGGAGCACCCATGTCTGCCCAGGCGCTGATGACCAACCTAACCGAGGTTGGCCAGGAGCACACACGGGACGCCGACAACGGTTAGCAGTCGTATTGCACTGTCTGCCGTCCGCAAGGCAATGCAAGGGGATGCTGCTGTGTAGCACTGCAGTACCGGATCTGCCAGCAGCACCCAGGAGACATATGGTGACAATGAGCTGAGTGGGCTCCATGCTTGCTGTGGTATGTCATCTGCACGGGTAACCCAGGAAAAAAGGCGAGAAATGATTTTTTGCCATTGCTTTCACGGAGGCAGGAAGGGAGGGAGGGAGGGGGCCTGACGACATGTACCCAGAACCACCCCCGACAATGTTCTTGCCCCATTAGGCATTGGGAGCTCAACCCAGAATTCCAATGGGCGGTGGAGACTGCAGGAACTATGGGATAACTACCACAGTGCAACGCTCCAAAAGTCAACGCTAGCCTCGGTACTATGGACGCACACCACCGACTTAATGCACTTAGTGGAGACACACACAATCGACAGTATCAGATCGATTTCTAAAAAATCGACTTCTATTAAATTGACTTAATTTCGTAGTGTAGACATACCCCTAGGCTGGCCCAAAATATCTTCATGGACTGTTCCAAGAGGAAGCATTTCTGGGATGAACTTATGGTTGAAGTTCTTGATGGTGCCAATAAGCAGGTCCAGTACCGGAAACAGAGGGATTTATGACTACAGAAAACACATGCCAAGAGACAAGAGAAAAGGCTGAGGCTCACTGCACAGCTTGAGGACAGGGTTTCCAGGCTGGACCAGGCGCTTGCTGCACAGTTCCTGGAACAGGAACAGCAGCTAATGGAGGAGGAGGGAGCACAGAGGAGAGGGTAAACAGCTTGGAAAACTCCCTGTCTGGGTGATCTATGCAATCGGGCTGCAAGAGCAGCTGGAAAGGGCAACTAAACCCCATGCAGCCATCCCTCTTGACCCCCTTTCTTGTGGCTACTTCCACCCCTTCCCAGGTGCGTGGAAAACAAGGAAAGGAGAACAGCATGCCAGAGGTCATGCAGCAGTAGGGGTTTTCTGTCATGTTTGCACTTTTTCAAGCAGTTTTTAAATTTGTTTTGGAAATGTTCTTTTGCAACTAGGTGCTTGGATGTTGTAAGGGCAGCTGGCCTGCCTGGCAATGGGTGACTGTTTTATTGTATTAACACATGTTTACAAATAAAGCTTTTTATGTCGTCAAGAAAGTTTATTGCTACCACTGCATCTTATCGTACAATCAGTATTTGAAATAAAGCTAAACACGTGATCAGGAACAATTAGGAATTAGTAAGCAAACACTATTCCTCTCTACAGTTAGGTACAGCAATCCCCTCTTCAATTACTTCCTTGTATGAATCCATACTCTGAATCAACTCCTCCCCCATTTCATAAGTTGTCATGTAATTCATAACTACATTGCATGGCAGCCAACCCCCACTTCTCTCCCCAAGCACTGAACCTTCCCCAAATCAATTAGCCCCATTGAAAACCCTGGCATCATGAACTTTCCAATGCAACCCACATGGACAGTCCCCTTGGCAGTTTATGTACTTGTGCTTCTTGAGGAGGGCAAACCATGGACACACAAGGCCCACCAATGGCTCTGGCACAGTGTGGAAACCCCATTCTCTCAAAGCTGGCAATTACCTCAGGAATATCTTTGTATGCCTGCCATCTTGGAGTAAACCAAACCCCTGACCTCCAACAAACTGCCACCAAACCTCTGCACCACTGTACCCACTGTTGTCTTTCCAACACCAAACTGGCTGACCACGGCCCAGGAGCAGTCTGGGGTCGCCAGCTTCCAGACAGCAACATGCTGCTGACCTGGCAAAGGTGCTCTTATGCCTTTATGTTGAAGGGTTGGGGAAAGCTGATCACAGAGCTCCAGAAACGTAGCTTCTTCATGTGAAAGATCTGAACCCACTGCTGGTCATACCAGGTCCCTATGACAATGTGATCCCACCAGTCTGTGCTTATGGCCAACCACCAGTGGCATCAGTATTCATAGGGGGCATCAGTGGCTATACTGAGTGTAATGAGCAGCATCAGCTAGTGTGAGTCTGCCATGCCAGGTTATTCTTCCTCCTCCTCCTGCTCCATCCAAAGCTCTGTCACGCACCTTTGGTAGGTCAGAAAACACTGCCAAAATGTCCACCAGTGCCTCATGGAAGCTCTGCTTGTTTCCTGACTCAGGAGGCAAAGTGCAAGCAAGAGAACTTCTTGAAAAGGGGTCTCCTCCATGTTGCTTGGCAGGCTGTTCAAACTTCCTGTCAGGTGCAGGGTGGGCAGTAAAGCTTTCCCACAGTGCACCACAGTTAAAGGGCTAGTGTGGCCACATTTGGGGTGGTCAGTAGGGAGTCTGGGATATGGTTGGTTTGACTCAGGTCTGCATTCTACAGTGTAGACACCAGAGCCCCAGATTCAAGCCCAGGTTGGAAAATTCTGAATGTGCAGATGCTCAGCCCCTGGATTCCCTAACACGGGTCAGCTGACTTAAATTTCACTAACCCTGGGGTTGCATTGCAGTGCACACTTACCCAAAATCACAGTGTACAAGCTCAGGCTTTAGCTGGAGACAGGGCTCTGAGACCCACCCACTTCATGGGGTTTCAGAGCCCAAGCTCCTGCCCAAGTGTCTACACTGCACAATTTAGCCCCACAGCCTGAGCCCGATAAGCCTGAGTCAACTGACGTGGGCCACCCACAACTGTGCCACGGATGTCTTACTGCAGCATACACATACTTGAAGGTATAGGTGCTGGAACTAAGGGTGCTGCTGTACTCCCTGGCCTGAAGTGGTTTCCATTATATACAGGGTTTACAGTTTGGTTCAATGGCTCTCAGCACCCCCTCTCTCCCACTATACAGATTGTTCCAGCACCAAAAATCCAAGTGCTGAGAAAACAAAAGGCTTTAGAGAGTTCAACTCAAGTGTAGTGCTGCTGGAATAGTTCAGAAAAGTAGTGGCAGTCAGCTCAGCCAGCTGGTGACCCTAACTTGCGTATGATTTGGAATCTCTATTCATATTACCCCAATAACAATGTTTCACTTTATGCAGCAATTCTAGAAACTTTTCTGTTCCAGGATCTGCATTTTCAAGGAAATGGGATGGTGTAGCAATTGGATGCTGCTTCCATAGCAGAGGTAGGACTGGGCACCTGAGGAGCATGTATAGGGGTTAATCCAAAGCCCACTAAAGTCAATGGGCTTTTTTCTTTTGCCTTCAATGAACTGTGCATCAGGCTCATAGAGAGTGAGGGACTAGCAAGAAAATAAAGAAGGCTGGAATACAGAGCAGGCAAGGGAGGGTGGGACAAGTGAAGGGGGAAATGAAGGAGAGAGAAACAGAAAGCGAAGGGGCAAAGAGAGAACCAGGGCGGATGGAATGAGTGGAGGCATTGAGTGAAACCAGCAAAGTAAAGGGCCCTGACTCAGGAAAACACTTGAACATGTATTTAAGGGACTTCTTGAATCAGGGCCGAAGTTAGGCATGTATTCCAGAACTTTCTGAACAGGGGTCCTAGTTTCGCCATCCCCTCTTCTCCCATACTTAACGCTAAGCATGTGCTTAAGCACCATTCCTGAACAGGAATGCTTAATTTCAGCATTTTAACTAATTTTCTGAAGTAGGCAAATGTTTCTGAAGTAGGCAATGTACAAATACATTCATGCAAAAATGGCTTAAAAACAGATCCATTTGCATTACTGGAAATAAATAAGAAATAATAATAATTTGCATTTTCAGGACAAACATTTCTGAAAATTGTTTATTTCATGGAGACATGCATGACAGATGGCAGGAGCAGTGGTAAGGCATTCAAAACAGAACAAAATTTCTTTGCATTCTATCAGTTATTTCCATTCTCTGTTCCAGCCATTAAACACTGAAGGTTTTTTCCCCTTCATAAACTCAATTTGGTCTTTTAAAACAAATAGTTCTTTGTCATGCATTGCAGATTGAAAATTCTGGTAATACATAAAAAAAAATTCTCAAATCTCCCATGTTGATGCCAGTGGAATTATATTGCTTGAATTACTTGCCTCCATCATTCAACATACAGTGCACATTTCTCATTGTTCAGGGAGAGACTATTAAATAGTACTACCCATTTGAAAACTATTAATCTGTATAGCATAGTTGGCACAAGTAATACCTTATTATTAATAAATTAAATCCACTATAAATATCCTAAATATCCAGTCAGGTTAGTAATGGAAGGCTAGAACCATCAACATGAGTTATTGTGCCACTTGATGGAATATATTTTATATTGATATACATTAATCAGATTTTTACTGTGATGTACTATTATTTATAATTGCGATAAATTGACATTTATAACATATAAAATAGCTACACCATTCATAAAAGTTCTTTAGAATGGTTTATAGCCACTGTGATCAATAATTACCCTTTCTTTCTTGAGTTACAGGGGCTTTTTATATGTCCCGATTCATCCAAGCAATTAATTCTTGACCACTGTGAAGTTTAACTATATTTCTGCTTTTGAACTTTATGAGCCTCAAGTTAAAAAAATTAATGAAGGTCTAACTAGAAAACATTTGGAAAAGTAGGAGATAGGATGTTAAATAGGTATTCTAGATTCTAAGTAAATATCCTTCCAACCCTGATATTCTATAATTCATTATTACTGTCCTCGCTGAGTCAGAGCAGTGTTAGAGCTGACTGTTGGGGTTCATTTGTTGGTCCGTTGGGACAGTCTGAGATTTAGTCTGATATAAGAGAGAGACTTCAGTCTGCTGGAAAAATCAGAGGAGACTCAGATGTGAACAGGAGAGTTTTAATGGATCTTTAAAATCATCTTTTTAAAGGAAATGTGTCTTTGGGTGAGTTAGAGTTCACAATCATGGCAGTTAGGATAACAAACTGACCTGCATTAATCAGTGGTCATATTTAGAGGGCCTTGTACTCTTCTCCCCCGATTCCTTGCATCTATATAGGTTTTGTGCGTGTGTATGTGCATGAATGTGCACTAACTAACCCATGCTAAATTTTAGGATTCAGCTAAATCCTTCAACCTGCATCTGCTCCTATTGAAAACTATGTTTTTCTAGGTGACCACCATCACTGTGAATCTGACTGCTTCTCAGAAAGTTAATACATTTATCTTCACAATAGGGAAATATAATGATCCCAATTTTGTGGATGGAACACTGAGGCAAAGAAACAGTTGAGGACCAGATCCTGACCTAGCATTTTGCAGTCAGGCAGGGACATAAGTGGGGAGCAAACCTCCCCATTCCTCTGCATGACCTCCCCCATACCATGGTTACAGTCACGGCATGCCTGCTCACTTCCACCACACACAGTTGGCTAAAGTATATATGGAGAGTGGCAGGGAATGGACCAAGCCTTGACTCCACCATCCACGTACCATCCAGCACAGCTGAGGTGGCATGGAGAATGAAGATTAATAACCAGCCAGTAGCAGATAGCTGACCTTCAGGGGCAGAAAGGAAAGTGTACCTTTCTGAGACATATAATTCCTGCTCCTCTTGTGTGCTGCCTCTTACCCAGGGGGAGGAGAAATTACTCAATCTAATGCTATGGGCCTGATCCAAAACCCACTGAATTACAAGGCACGACTTCCACTGACCTCAGCTGGCTTTGGATTATTTCCCTAATAACTTGCTAGTGTCACACAGGAAGTGTGTGGCAAAGCCAAGCATAAAACCTTGATCTCACAAGTCCCAGGCCAGTATCTTACTAACAAGTCCAGATTTCTGCTCAAATCAATAGTAAATCTCACTGAATTCAAAGGTAACATGACTGGGTCCCTTCTGCATGATTTTCTGATAAACTAGCAATACACAAACCTGTGCACATAAATTAGCTTAGCTGATAGCATAGATACTTATAAGGGATTGTTTACAGTTCTCATGTGTTTTGTTATACGCACAGCCTGAGGGAGCTTTGTGGTAGCAGGGATCCTAAATGCAGTAACAAAACTTGTAGAGAAAAGGGAGGCTATCAAGAACTAAGCAATTTGTACCTCAGTGTTATAACAACAAGTTATGGCTGTTATTCAAGTTAAAGTTGCTTTTTCCAACATTCAGTTATAATAGTTAATCAGACTAAAAGTGAAGTTAGGTGTTTTATTTTGTTCTTTTTTTCTTTTAATTTTCATGGATCAGTTGCATAAAATGCTTTGAAATTCCACAAAGGAGACCCTAAGTAGAACTGATGTCAAAATGAAATTTTTAAATTTAAGGACATTATTAATCTCTGTTTCCTTTTATTTTGGGGTCTCATGGATTTAGATAAATCAGATTTTGGGGTGCAGAATTCTCCTCCACAGAATAAACCGCTCAAATGAGAGGGTGGGCTTCTGTTACAGTCTTTTAAGCAAATGGATTTGATTGGTTAAATTGTGTGGTCATATGTTCTCCTGTAAATTACTGAGATTTTTGTATTATGCTTGAGATACAATTATTACTGCGGGGAGGGAGGGACAGACAGTGGGGAATGAGAGAGAGAAGGGGCTGTTTCACTGATTTTTTCCCATTCTTTTCATTTGTTAAATTAGTATAGGCATAAGTTGATCCACTGATGGTCTTTGAATTTAATAAAATTCAAAGATAAATACATATCCCAATCTCCTTCACAGGGATTGTTCCAACTCAGCAAAGTGGAATCTCCACAAGTTTCAGCTCACGGAGTTTTCCAGAAAATGTTCCATTATATAGGTGGGGGTGAGTTGTGAGGCAGTGGGGGATGAGTCAGGATTTACATCACTGTAACTGAGAGCAAAATCTAGACTCATATGAGTTATTCTTGAGACATAATGAAATTCTATTTGCAGACTACTGAGGAAGAGGAACTGATTTGTAGTGAGTTAGCCAGCAGATGCTGTATTTGACTGACTAGTGAAAAAATACCTGAAGAAGAACATGGCTAAAACCTAGCTGAACTTCGCCGTCTCTGTTAAAAAAAAAAAAAAAAAAAAAAAAAATATATTTAGTCAAGATGAATGAGAGGAATGGACATGGTGGATTATCTAAATAGGCAGAGATTCTGGTTTCAGTACTGTTGAACAACTGTAATGAAGAATATTTTATTGTAGTCTTGTCTAGGTCTTGCTGAGGAAGAGGAAAATGTGCTAGATATCAGTTCCACTGGCCTCATGTTGTGTCTTATTTGGGCAAGATGTCAACTGTCAGGGACCCAGGTCTTTGATTATATTGTCTAATGCAAAGTCAGTGGCCAATATGGTTAATATTATCGATGGCTTGATCACAAATGAGGCCCCCACTGTGCATGTATTATTGAGAACTGGTTAAAGCTCATGGACGAGGAAGTGTGTGAACTCCTTTTGTGGGTTCATAGGGGGCATTTCTTCTATGTTCCGGAGAAGGGTGGAGATTGACAGCCCCTCAATGGAGGACTATGATTTAGGGAAAAGATTGGGTGAAAGTTTTTGACCAGAACTTTTTTGCTTAGACTTTCATTTAACCCCCAAAAGGGGCAGGAGTATTGCTTTACTAGCAGACTAAACTACCCAGCCAATAAATTGGAACTCATTTGTATGACAGAAAGGTAAGCCTCTGTTACAGCCCCTCACTCCAAAACAAATTTCAGCAGCATGTATCCATATTGTGGGTGAATGTGGGGATGGAGCTTAAAATGGATTTTGTTATACAGCTGCCCACTAGACCAGAGTCCCTGGTGGAAATGACAGAGTTTGTGTCTAGAGTGTGTTGGAGTCATTAAGACTTATTGTTCTGGGTGACTTCAATGACCATGTGGATGATGATAGCTCTTCTACTTAGCCTAAGATTTTGTGAATCTACTTCAGGATCTTCAGTCTACAGCACAGAAAAAAAAATCTCAGATTCAAGCCAGAGTGTTTGTTGAAGCATATCAGGGAAAAAATTACAGTCTTTTCTGTTTTAGTTTCAGCTAGTGTAACTCATTTGGATTCTAGAAGTACTTGAGAGATTCAGGCTAGGATCTGCAAGCTTAACTCCTGGTTTACTTGGCTGATAAAGTCAGACAGGAGACATAAGCTCCATTATTGAAGGAAAACTGTCAACACTTCAGAAGAACAAGCTACCAGCATCTCTTAAAGAAGCTCCTGTTGGGCTCTTGCTGAAGAATCAACCCCTTGAGAATCTCACCAATTATCACCTTGTTGTTAATCTCCCTGTGAGACAACAATCAGTCTCTGGAGTCTTCAGATTTCTTTGAGCCCTGTCAATCTGGTTTTCACCCCGGGCATGGCTGGCACAGGACATGGCTGGTTCCTTTGTCCAATAATCTCCTTTTGACAACTTCAGTAACAAGCCAGAGTTGTGATTTAGTTCCAGTGTGCACCACTTTGAAATATTCCCCTAGAGCTTCTGTTCTAATGTCTAATATTCTTGTACTAATATTTCTGCAAGATGTAAGAGTTGGCAGAAAGTAAGCAGGAGTCAATTTTATGACAAAAAATCATTTAGAAAGTAAAAAAAAATGAGTTTTTCCATTGCCTTTTATATAAAAGACAGATGGACTTGGGAAGAAAATGTAATTCTTCTTTCTGAAGCAAATATCTTTGAGAGGCACTTCTACTTTTGAGGAACTGAGTCTGGAAGAGCTGCCACTGTGCAAATGGAACTCAAGAGCAGTGTAAAGTAGTTCCCCCTTTTTCTGTTATATAATTACCTGGTTACATGTTATGCTACAGTTCCACTACATATAGGGCCAGATTTTCAAAAGAGCTCATTACTGAGCAGCTCCCATGTGATACGTGTTGCCTGATTTTCAGAGACACTCAGTACCCAACCTGCTGAGCTTCTTTGTTTATAGATGCTGAGCCCTTCTGAAAATTCTGGTGCATTGTTCTGTAGTGCAACAGAGCCTTTGATATGCTTTCACCAGTGCTATTTATACACTGACACATGTTTAAGGATTGCTTCCTCTGTTGCTGTTTTCCCACAGATTCAGGAAAGCAGTACGTACACATAGTGAGAGAAGGTATATGGTAAGTATGTGCAGGGGGGAGGATGGGTATTCATTTAATATTATTTAGTTATAGAATCCAATCTTCCCACTATGCCCTGAGAGGATTGTTGGAGATAAGGCAAGGAAGTACAAAAACGGGCAGCACTACTTTAATGCTACCATCCCCATACAAAAGGTAAAATATACTGTAGTTGAGTACACAGTCACCACCACCAAGATGCCTCTAAAGCACACTGTGCATGTAAGATAGGGGGACAGTGCTGCTAATGTGTCTCAAAGTAGAAATGTAGGCAGGGACACAACCCAATCCACATAAGGAATGCATTCTGTCAACCATCTAGTAAAATGCTAAGGCTGGGACAGGGATCTGGGACAGGGTTAGCGTGGACTACAAGAGCCTAGAACAGGACAGTTTTTATGTCAGTGAAACAAAACATAATTCAGAAGTGCAGCAATGATCAGTATATACTGGTAGCATGTTGCAGTCACAAGCTTGTATCTGAAAGAACACACACAGGTAATCAATTGTATGTCTGATGGACACCTACGTCCCCTAACTTATCATTGTACCATGGAGTAACACACCTTCATGAGCCAAAAACATCCAGTGACTATACCACATTCATCACCACAATCACATCCATCAAACACTGTGCAAACATCAACATACAAAGCAACATCATGCAACAACCAGTTGGCAATGGCTATGACATCCACATTTCCCAAAAGACTAAAGACCGTGTATGCCTCATCTCCTACATATTTCCCATGCCCTGGGGCCTCCCAG
Organism: Mauremys mutica; assembly: GCF_020497125.1. NCBI lineage: Eukaryota > Metazoa > Chordata > Testudines > Geoemydidae > Mauremys > Mauremys mutica. The sequence goes on from NC_059074.1 coordinate 108,212,353, forward strand.
CTCTTTGTTTAGGGACTGACATTTGCCCTTTGCTGTGTTCATAGTTTGCTAATCTGTTATCTCTGTACTATGGTCCATTGTCACCACTGTGCACAGATAAATATAGCACACTTTTCTCTGAATTCCTGTTTTCTGCTGGCCACCCTGATGTGCATTACAATGGTACTCAAATAACACGGTGGAGGCTGCAGTTTGAGAAACTAGATATATAAATAAAGTGTAGCTATATAACTAAAGCTTTCTAGAGCATCCTTTACATACAGCTGTTTGTGTACAGATTTTGCGCACACATGTCTGAAAGGTTCAATAATCAAGAAAAAAGGCCAATTCTGCATGATCCATACAGAAGTGGTCTGTTTCCTTTGGCCAAACTTCTATTTCTTTTTGACCTGCCCGTATTTTTGGGCAGGTGTGCATCACCAGGGCTATGCTGCTCACCATGTTTTATTATCTGGGGAAGCATGACAGTGCTGTTTGGGTTCATTGCTGTAGTGGGTGGACATGTGAGAAACTTGCCTTCTTTTTCTTCCTGCATAAGTCACAATTTTAACACTTTTGCTCTATGCAAAAAGCAGAACAATTAGGCCCATAATGCTGAACCAGCAAATTCAAGTCTTCATATTAATCACATCAGGTACTCTTAGTGTAAATTGGATTGAAAATTAGTCTCACAGCCTTCAAGAAAATGAAACGTGTGTGTGTGTGTGTGAGAGAGAGACAGTATGCTTGTCAAGTGTTGCAGGGAGGGATTCTGTTACCAGAGGCCCCAGTCATACTCCCTCTGGAGTTTTACCATTTTCTTCAGTGGGAGCTTGATTGGGCCCAGAGAGAGAAAGAGATCCACCAACAGCTCCTGCTCCTGCCAAAGGGAATCAGCTGCTAGCAGCCTCTTTCCTCTTCCCTTGCAGATTCCTGCCATTATGAAATGGGAGTGGAATTCTGATCACCTCTCTCAGAAACCCTGCTCTTACTTCTGCAGGGGTGGGAAAACAGGCTTCCAATGATTTCCTGTTTCATCCAATGGAACAGACCTTGGTGGCACCAGCCCACTTACGTTAAACATTGCTTGTGAGCGAAAAAATTGTTTTGGGTCTGCCGTCTTAGCAATAAATAATCCACACAAGTAATTGTTCTAAAATGTATGTTACAAAACAGCAACAGTCCTAATACACCTTTTAATTTGTACATCCTTCTGTGCTCTTGTAGAAAGACGAGCTTTATTTTCTCTCAATATATTTATGAGGTGATACAAAGGAGCTAAATTAAGTATGATCAGGGAACCCCATTTGCTCTTATTGAAGCATCATACAATGAGTGCAAGAGACAGGTGGCATAAGTGCTAAAACAAGGATGGAGAGTATATGCTGCATGGAATCAATCCACTACATTAACGGCTAATGGCACACTCAGTATTTATCCATTATTTATCACGAGTATACACTGTCTAGACTGCAGAGGTGCTTTCATAGAGGAGTGACACTGATTATTGACAATTAAAGAGTAAGGAGAGCTGATCTTAACAAATTAATTGAAAATTAGTGAATTATAAGTAACTTCACATGGTGTATGAATTCAGTCTAAAAATACAATTTTTTTGTAAAAATTAAGTGATTATGATGTATTACTTGATGGGCAAATGTTATAATGGTAGAGTTCCTGGAATAATGCAATAACAATATATCTAGTTCAATATATGAAAAATGGTGGGGAGCTTATGATAGAACCACAACTAATCCTGAAACTACTGGATGTTTTCTTTTGTACATGCTGTTTCATTTGAGCTGCTTTGTGGTTTTGTTTTAATATTCTGTTTGCTTGTTGTTTCCTTTTTTCCTTGTTACATTCAAGTGAACTGTCAAGTAAGAACACTGCTGGTGAATCTAGTGAGGAACAGTGTTATTCAAGATTTATTCTTTTCTAGATAAATCCTACCTATGTTCTTATGTACTATTTTTTTTCTGATGCCATGAGGACATTGGCCTTGAACAAGCAAACACTTAAGCACATGCTTAACTTTAAATATTTGGGGATTGATCCTGCACCATTAAAAACAATGGACGTTATGGCACAGTGCTTAGCCAAATTTGGACATTAATGTTAAATAAACTACAATAAAAGTAATTTACAACATTTTGTGGGAATATCTAAAAAACAACTTCATAAGACGTAGAGGAAATGGATGGTAGAATAAAACAGCCTCAATGTATCTTAGAGTTAACTACTCCCAATATACAAAGCACTTAAAAATTACTTTAGATCTGGGAATACATAGGTGTGTAGTTACCTATTTGAAATTTGTACTCATATTGGCTGATTTATCCATGTTCACCTCCAGTTTACCCCACATCCAACATACCAACAATTTTCCCTGTGTAAATATGCCTGTGGTAGGATCAATAAAGGCTCATTCAGGCATGTTGGCCCTTGAAGGAAACCAAATTTCCAGGCTACAGAGCTATGGAAACTGCTCTTTCTTATATCAGAAGGTTGCATGCTTTCCACCTCTAAATGTCCCCCACCCACATCAATGGCTGGGGAAAATGATGGGGCCAGCGTTGAAAGGGGGACAGTCCAGTAGCAAGGGAGGGAGATGCTTGCCAAGGGACAATACGTAGCTCCTCACCGTGGGAGACTCTGGAACCACTGGCCAGCTGGGAGAGAAGGGTGCTGATTGGCCGGCATTTCCCAACTCCCAGGATTTAGTCCAGTGAAGGGCTAAATGGGCTGTTCCAGCAGCCCAACCTACCCACCTGAACTGGGAATGAGAACCTGGCTTATCAGTTGCTGTGTGTCTAGCTGATCACCTATTTAGAGGGTCAAGAAGCAATTTTTTCTCCCATGGGCCAATAGGCAGAGGACCAGGGAGCTTTTTGCCTCTCTCACA